>NC_090934.1:1164161402-1166661402 GCF_040938575.1 Ambystoma mexicanum
GATTGTATAAGTGCTCTGGCTAGAGTAAGGCAATTGTTGGGGGATATGAAAGGTCTGCAGGCTCTGATTAGTTTCCCAGTGTAAGCAGTGGCTGAGGCAGTCATATTAATTTGTTTGGCGAAGTTGGTGTTAGTGTCGAGATAGAAACCCAGAGTTTTTACACTTTTGGCAGTGGGAATGGTGTTGCCGTCAATGATGAAGCAAGAATAGCTAGGGTTGAGATTCCGGATAGTGTTGGGTGAGCCGACAAGGAGCAGTTCAGTCTTGTCATCTTTCAGGCAGAGGCCATGTGTGGCCATCCATGCCTGAACGATGGAAAAGACTTCACTGATCCTGTTGACGTCCGCGTTGTAGTTGCCTGATAAAGTGAGGAGTATCTGGGTGTCATCTGTGTAGTTAGTGTAGGTGACACCCAGATGGTCCGGTTTGTCGAATAGGGGCTTTGTGAATATATTATACAAAGTGGGTGAAACACAAGATCCTTGTGGGACACCGCAGGCAATGGGAATAGGGTCGGCTGCTGCTATGGGTGAGAAGACTTGCATGGTCCTGTTGTCCAGGAAGGATTGGATCCATGTGACCGCCGAGTGGGAGAAGTGGGCTGCCGATGATAAGTGGTTGCACAAGATTTTGTGGTCAACCAGGTCAAAGGCAGCGGAGAGGTCGAGGAGAAGCAGGATGGCAGCCCTCCCTTTATCTTTGATTTCGTCTATTTGGCTCTTGAGATCAACAAGGGCCGTTTCCGTCCCATGTTGGGGACGAAAGCCAGATTGGCGAGTACCTAGTAATAGGTTAGTTTCAAGGTAATCCTGAATTTGTAAATAGGCCGCTCTGTCAAGAATCTTTAGTAAAAATGGGACAGTGGTAATGGGTCTATAATTTGTGGGTATGTCTGGGTCGAGGGTCTGTTTTTTTAGCAAGGGTAGGACCCAGGATTGTTTCAGATTACTTGGGACCATGTTGTTAGAAAAAGACAAGTTTATTAATTTGGTGATGAAGGGGGGGAGATCCCTGGCAGCATCCTTGATAATCTGTGCGGGGCAACTGTCCCCCTTGCAGTTCGAGGGTTTCAAGGATGCTATAATTTTTGTACTTCAGGTATGGTAACCTTTTTGAAGGTGAAGCCTGAGCTAGTGGCGGTGAGTGGGGGATTGGTGGGTCTGGAGGTGGGGTCATGAGTGAGCTGTTGCCGTTTGTTTCCAATTTTAGTTTGGAGCCCTGAAATTTTGTTGGCAAGGGCATTCTGGATCCCTGTGCACCAAGGTTTATCCTTTGTGCAGGTATCTTCGGGAGGAGTGGGGTTTTCTAATTCCTTTAAGATGTTAAAGAGCTCTTTTGTACTGGAGCCTGCATGTGAGATCCTGGAATTAAGAGATTCTTTCTTAGCACGTGTGATCTCATTTTTGTAGAGGGTGGAGATATTGGTAAGGTTGGTTCTATTGTCTACTGAAGGCACCGATTTCCATAGTGATTCAAGTTTGCTTTTTTGTAGTCGGAGAAGTTTGAGCTCTGGGGTGTACCACGTATTCAGGTGCGCTTTAGGTTTCCCTTTGCGCATTTTTAATGGGGCAATGGTGTCGATAGCTTTAGCCATGGAGTCATTATAGGCGTTGACCAGCGAGTTTAAGTCAGTTGTAATTGGTAGGGCGTTCAGAATGGGGGTCACCAGAGGCATTAAGGCTTCAGCTGTGATGTTGCTCTTTTTCCTAGTTAGGCAGGCCGGAGCAATAATAGGCCTTTTGTGCTCTAGGTTGTTGATATTAATGTCAAAGGGGAGGAAGTGGTGATCCGTCCAGATGAGCTGTACAGGGTCCTTTAGGGTGATGTTACAGTTGAGGGCGGTTACCCAGTCAAGGATTCTGCCTTTCGAGTGGGTGGGTTTGGAGCATAGTTGAAGGAGGCTATGCTCCTCTAATGCCGTGGCTAGGGCAATGGCAGGGGTGTCAAGAGGGTCATTAAACCCGAGATTGAAGTCTCCCAGTGTGATCATTTGTGCTGAAGGTTTGGAGCTTTCGGCTACTAGGGAGGTGATATCTTCCTCAAATGAGCCAGGTGGACCCGGGGGTCTGTAGTTTAGGTGCATAGTGATAGTACTCTTCGGGGAGGTTTGTAGTTTAACTGTAAGGTGTTCACATGATTTGAGTGGAGGAGAGGAGCTTAGTCTGATATCAAGTGAGGACTTGAAGATGAGGGCTACACCACCACCTCGAGCATTGGGTCTGTCTACTCTGAGGATAGTGTAGTTGTCAGGGATGGCTAGGGTAAGGGATGGTCCCGCAGCCTCATGTAACCAAGTTTCTGTCATAGCAAGGAAGTCTAGGTTGTTAGTCAGAATGATGTCGGCGACTTCTATGGAGTGCGCGACTAGTGATCTAACATTTAGAAGAGCTCCTTTTAGTGTATGGAGGGTAGAGTTGATGGGGGTTATAGTGTACTTGTTAGTTTTGTTGGGTAGTTTAGCTGGGCGTTTGCTAGTTTTGTAGTGGATTCTGGCACCAAGTCTATTGTTGCGATCGGTAGGGATAAGGGTGGTTGCTTGAGAGACAGTAAGGTCGGTCATCGTGGAGGGGCTGTGATGATGGGTGGGGCAGGGTGCTCTAATGTCGGTAGGGTTCTGCTTGGAACTATCTGCGCTCTTATTGTCTAGGACATCATAAAGCTGTGCATGGTCATGGGTAGGATAAGCATATTGTGAGACCGGGAGGAAGGCTGGAGTAGTGGGCAGGATTGGTGTGGGGCAGACGATAGGGTAATGTCTTGGGCAGGCGGGTCTAGCTAGTCCATTTTTATGGGTTATGTAGCTGTTACCGTTGCAAAGTATATTGCTTTGCATGACACAGAAGGGGAACATGATCACGGTGAGGCAAAGTAGCATAAAGTGTGTGCTAGGGGCGATGCGCCGTGCAGAGGATTGGCGGATGAAGGACATCGGTGCGACCATAAGGCACAACACAGTAGTGTGGTCTAAATGCGACCATAGGGCACAACACAGTAGTGTGGTCTAAGTGCGACCATAGGGCACAACACAGTAGTGTGGTCTAAATGCGACCATAGGGCACAACACAGTAGTGTGGTCTAAATGCGACCATAGGGCACAACACAGTAGTGTGGTTTAAATGCGACCATAGGGCACAACACAGTAGTGTGGTCTAAATGCGACCATAGGGCGCAACACAGTAGTGTGGTCTGTATGCAACCATGGGGCAAACATAGTAGCATGGTCTAAATGCCACAACAATCAATACAACAAGCAGGTATAGTGTGTATGTGACCAGAGCTAGAGACCATAGACCCATCTAAGTGGGAGTGGCTAAGAGTCCATGCATACAGTAATGTCCCGGTAATTGCATGTACTTACAATGCGTTCTCCATATGCAGGAGGGTTCTGGCAGTGGGTAAGTTGCAAGTTGAGCAGAGGTGGTGGCCACTCCGCGCTCCCATGCGCGTAACAGGCAATTTATTAATGCATTGCTTAATGCACTACATAGCTCAAGATATCTATTCCAATGATCCTTGACACTTTTTTTGTCAACATTATAATAAGAATCCCTTTACAGACTTTTCATGAAAAGTAAATGCACATGTGATGTCATCAGTGATGTCATCAATTACATTTGTGATGTCATCTTTGATGTCCTGGGTGTTAGTCTTAGCAATGCACGGTGGTGGCGCGAGTTATTGTTGCTTAGCTTACCATAACTGGTGAATTTCAGGGGTTTTTCGGTTTTACTTGGAACCATAACGTCGCTTTAACAAAGTTTTTTTACTGAATTTCATAGGTTTTTAGTAGCACAATTTAACCATAATGTCCCTTTTTACTGAATATATATATATGGGATACATTACTCACCGTAATCGTATTTCTGATGCTTGTATCTGCTTAGATACACATGCTGTGCATAGGCCAACATCTAGTGGAAGCTGCGGAGTATTACAGTTTGTTTTTTGAAACTCGAAAAGGGGCGTCGAACTAGGGCGGGCCAGTAATACTATCCCTAGTGTGACGTCCACTGTACCCATGATCCCTCACGCGTGTAGGACCCTCAGATTGTATTTTTCCTGATATGAGGTAGCATGAGGAGTAGCGTGAGTACAGATTATCCAAGCAGATAGATAGATAAGACTATAAGCATCCATGCACCTTCTCTCAGAGGAGAGTAAGGGCGGGCACATGTGAATCTAAGCAGATACAAGCATCAGAAATACGATTACTGTGAGTAATGTATCCCTTCTAAGGCTTGTGGAATCTGCTTAGATCACATGATGTGCATGGATTAGCGAGCAGTGTTAGAAAAAGGAGGTGGGATGTGAGAAGGGTCATGAGCGAACAAATGTCTTAGAACCGCTTGTCCCACTCGAGTATCTGTCTTGGAATGGGTGTCAATGCAGTAGTGCTGAGTAAAAGTGCGAATAAAGCTCCATGTAGCTGCTTTGCAAATGGTGTCAAGGAGTACATTTGCAATGAAAGCCAGAGTGGCCCCAGTACCTCTATTGGAGTGGGCCCTCTAGTGGAGTGGGCAGTTTCTTTTCTGAAAGGGAGTAATACAGCTGGATACAGTTAACTATCCATTTAGAGATGGCACCTTTAGAGACGCGATCTCCTTCTCTGCCTGTAGCTACGGAGACGAACAGTTGATCTGTCTTTCTTAGCGGTCTGGTCTTGTCTACATCTAGTGTGTGTAGTTTCACCTCAGCATAGCTTTTGGCTTCTTGGAAAAAGGCTGGTAGCTCAATGGACTGGTTAACATGGAATTTGGAAATAAACTTAGGTGAGAACCTAGCGTGAGTTCGTAAAACCAATTTATCCTTATGTACAGTAAAGAAAGGATCCTGCACTGACAGAGCCTGAATTTCACTGACCCTTCTTATGGATGTAATGGCTACTAAGAAGGCAGTTTTATAAGTCAGGTGTTTGAGAATTGCTTTATACATGGGTTCAAAGGGGGGTCCCATGAGTTTAGCCAGCACCACATTAAGGTCCCACCCTGGTGGTGGGTTAGGGATTGTAGGGTGGAGTCTCTTTACCCCTTCCATAAAGGCTTTGACAACTGGCACCTTCCACTATGGCACCTTGTTATGGGAGGTGGTGTAGGCTGACAGCGCCGCCAGGTGTACCTTGAGTGAATTAAATACCAACCCTACGTCCAGCAAATGGAGCATGTAGGTGACAATATTGGAAGGAGTGCAATCAACTGGGTTGGTTTGTTTATTCTGGCACCAAAATACGAATCTTTTCCACTTATCAAAGTAACAGTGCCTTGTGTTAGGTTTCCTTGATTCTTTTAAGATATCCATACATCTCTGTGGTAAATTGAGATGGCCAAACTCTATGACTTCATGAGCCATGCTGCCAAGTTCATCGAGTTGGTTTGAGGATGCACTGCTTGTCCTCCGTGCTGGGAGAGTAGGTTGTACCAGCACGGGAGTCTGATGGGTGCGCACACCTCCAGTTTGCGCAGGTGCGGGAACCACGGTTGTCTCGCCCACATAGGAGCAACTAGGATGAGCGTCATCGATTCCCTGTGTATATTGTTGACCACCTTCCTCATCAGAGGGGTTGGTGGGAAAGCGTAGGCAAACATCCCTGACCAGTTCATCCATAGAGCGTTCCCCTTGGAGCCTGGCTGGGGGAACTTGGATGCAAATCCTGGGCATTGACTGTTTTCGCTTGTGGCGCATAGGTCTATAGTGGGGAAACCCCACTGTGAAAAGATGTCTCCTACGACTTCTTCGTGTAGACACCATTCGTGTTCTTCTGGGAGGGGATCTCTGCTCAAAGCGTCCGCTAGTGAATTGAGATCCCCTGGAACATATTGAGATGACAGGTAAATGTTCCGTCTCAGTGCCCATATCCAAATTTTCTGGGCAAGCCTGGACAGATTTGGTGAACGAGTGCCCCCCTGTTTGTTTATGTAAAACATTGCGGTCATGCTGTCTGTTAGGATCTGCATTGACAGGTTGATTAGGTGGGGTTCAAACGCCAGAAGCGCTCTGAAGACTGCCAGAAGTTCTAGCAGGTTAATGTGATTCTGAGCCACAGTGTGAGACCAGAGACCCTGAGCTGTGTGTTGAAGGAGGTGTGCTCCCCACCCTGACAGGGACGCGTCTGTTATGACTACAGCCTGTATCTCTCGATCGTAAAAAGGGTTTCCCCTTTGAAAGATTCTCTCTTGTCCACCAGCTAAGACTCTGTACTAGTGTTGGCGAAACAACCACTAGATCGTCCCACTGTCCACTTGCCTGAGACCACTGTTTCGCCAACCATTCTTGCATGGGACGCATGCACAGGCGCGCGTGGGGAACCAGGTAAATGCACAATGCCATCATGCCTAGTAAACACATCACTTTGAGCACTCTTATCTGGCGACCAGACTGACATTGAAGAATTTGTAGTAACAGGTTCTGAATTCTTTCCTCTGAAGGAAAGGCCAACCCTTCTTTGGTGTCCATGACAGCTCTAGAATCTGTTTGGAGGTGCTTGGCACCAGGCTTAATTTTTTCTTGTTTATTGAGAAGCCCAGTTGAAAGAGGAGGTCGATAGTTCTTTGAATGTTGGATCTGCAAATTACGGGGGTTTCCCCTGTGATGAGCCAGTCGTCCAGGTAAGGGTACACTGGTATTGCCTCCCTGCGTAGGTGCGCCGCCACCACCGCCAGTACCTTGGTGAAAACACTTGGAGCCGAGGCTATACAGAAGGGCAGCACCTTGAACTGGTAGTGCTGACTCTCTACCTTGAAACGCAAGAACCTTCTGTGTGCTGGGAACATGGAAATATGAAAATAGGCATCTTTCATGTCCAATGTTGCAATGTAATCTCCTCTTTTTAGTAGGGGGATTACCTCTTGGAGTGAAGTCATGCAAAATTTCTGAGGCTTGACATACTTGTTTGCAGGGCGTAAGTCTAATACCGGGCGCATTGTTAGATCTTTTTTTGGCACAAGGAATTAAGTTGAATAAATACCCTTATTTACCTGGTTGCCCGGCATGAGTTCTATCGCGTCCTTTGCAAGAAGAATGACAATCTCCTCGAGGAGGATTCTTTGGTGCTCCAAGGAGTGTATTTTCTGTCTTGGAGGATGGTCGCGGGGGCGTACCAACAGTTTGATACAGTATCCCACGGACACTGTGGACAGCACCCATCTGTCCGAATTGATCCCTTCCCATGCGTGGGTGAAGGTGGAAATGCGCCCCCCTAATGGGGATGCATGGGAAGGGACCCCCGGAGCGGAACGTCACTGTTTGTTGGGAGGTGTAGCACCACTACCTGGGCTGCCTCTCCCCCTACCCCGGCCCCTCTTTTGACCTCTGGTGAAACCCTGGGTAGCTTGTTGGTTGCCGCCCCACGATGTTCCTTGGCATTGAAAGTAATTATACGTCTCTGGGAATTTTGGCCGCAAGAGCGACGAAAATTATTATTCCCTCGTTGGTTTATTAGTTAGTTGTCGAAGGGACTTTAGGGTGTCATATTCGTCCTTGGCTGTTTTGAGCGCCTCCTCCACCGCCTTTCCAAACAAGACATTTGGTTCCACCGGCATGTCGATGAGGGTGGCTTGGGTCTTGGGTTTAAACCCTGACTGCCTCAGCTAAGCGTGTCTCTTGATTACCGTGCTCTCTGCGATAAGCCGGCCTGCATTGTCTGCTGCATCAAAGGTAGCCTTGAAAATGCATCCGGACACCGATCTTCCCTCCGACGCAATCTGGGCCAACTCTCTCTTTAGAGGTTCAGGTGCGGAGGCAATGAGGGCAGCTACCTGTTCACATTGGTGACAGTTGTAACTTGCCAGCAGAGTGGTGGTATTAGCAATTCTTGCCTGGTAAGCGGAAGTGGAAGCCACTTTCCTTCCTAGCCCATATATCTTTTTGCTCTCCATGTCTGGGGGAGCTTCAGAAGATGCTAGAGGTGTCCCTGCCCTCTTCCTGGTGGTTGTAACCACTAATGAGTCGGGTTTTAGCTGACCCCTTATGTAAAGTGGGTCGGAGGGGGCGGCCCTGAATCATTTCTCTATTCTTGGGTTAACTGCCCGGGTAAGATAAGGGGTGAGCAGAGAAGGGTCAATTCTGCATTGAATAGACTTCAGAATTGGAATGGCTTGGGCAATGGATTTTTTATCCCCCATAATCTGCTCTGCAAAGTCCCTCTCTTCTTGAGCCCCCTGAGTGTCTATCTGGAAGTGGGCTGCAACTTTAGCTAAGACCTCGTTCAGCAATGGCTGATTATCCACAGGTGAGTCATTCACAGGTGGGTCCTTGGGAATAGGGGAGTCAAGACTATAGGCCTCTACCTCGTCTTCCTCCTCCTCATCCTGGTCCTCATGATCTCCATAATAGTCGACCCCTGCCTGGTCGTCCAGTGTTTGTATCTCTGGATCCTCACCATACTGTTGGTAAGGTTCAATAGAGAATGGGTCTGAAATCAGCCCCTGAACTGGAGTCTCAGTACAGAGTCTCTTAGTAGGAGGTTGAGGGTCTTTGGATCCCGAAGGGGCAGAGGTAACAGGGGTATTCTGATAGCTGTGGAAGTAATAAGGGTTTTTTTCATAAAAATTTGCCATAAAAGACATTCTCCTCATCATTCTGTCGATGTCTTCGAGAGCTCCATTCTTTGGAACTGGGAATGACCCTTTCCTGATGTGGTTCCTCTTCTATTCCCATATCCTGGGGAGTGGGAGGGACAACTTTAGGCCTAGTGACAGGGTCAGGGGTCTTGTACTTCTCTAAAGATTTGGATTTGAGGTGTTTCTCCTTCTGAACCTGCTGTTCAGAGGCTTTTTTCTGTTGTTTCTCCCCTTTCTCATGTCTAGAGGCATGTTTCCCTTACTCTACGGATTTTCCAGAATCTTTCGACGCCTGGCGTCGAGATTCGGAGCTGGGTTGACTAGTTTCTGGAGTCCTAGAGGAGGGACGTCGAGACTCGGAGGCAGACGTCGAAGTAACTGCCGGAGTCAACTTTGAACGTGCTGCTTGGGGGTAGTGGTCGGATTCGTCTTCTGACGACCATACCTCTGTGACTTTAGGTAATGTGGCACTCTTAGCAATCGTAGACGGTTGGGGCGACCGTGACCTGGAATGCCCAGAGGACACCAATTCTGCGGACTGCTCCCTCTGTGCCTTTTTCGGCCGCGGGTGGGGTTAGTGTGCTTAGATGAAGGTGTGTGGGTAGTGCTTCTGCCACCGGGTGTTGTCCTCCGAGGTCGGGGGCTTGCGCTTGGGTGTCTAACGACACCCCTGTGCCTTCGCCGTCCGATACGGCGGCGTTGCTGCCATCACTGAAGGAACCCACCGCGTCCATGGCCTCGAGTTGCCTGGCGTAATGGGCCCAACATTTGGTGAAGCGGTCCTTAAGAGTTTTGGCTTTGAAGAGCTTACAAGCTCTACAATTTGCCTCGGGGTGGTCCCTTGGAAGACACAGATTACAGGTGTTATACTTATCTACCCAAGGGAATTTACGGTTGCACTTGGGGCAGAATTTAAATGGCGTACTCTCCATATGTTAAAATCTGGCAGCGGGCGAGTATATGTAGGAAAATAAACGAGTGTGAGTATGTCCACCCCCACTCTCCCTACTTGCAGGGCCGAGGCCAGAGGCCTTCCGAGGCCCAAAGTCCGTCGTTGTAGTCTCGACAGCTGTTCGTTCTCCAGTGCCGGCGTCAATCTTCGGATTCTCGACGTGGGATTTGAGAACAGGGATTTATTTGTTAAATGTATGATAAATGGCTAAAAACCCGGGAACTCTGCAACTATGCTTCCGACAAGAATGGTGGAAAAAAACAATCTGAGGGTCCAACACGTGTGAGGGATCATGGGTACAGTGGACGTCACACTAGGGATAGTATTACTGGCACGCCCTAGTTCGACGCCCCTTTTCAAGTTTCAAAAAACAAACTGTAATACTCTGGAGCTTCCACTAGATGTTGGCCTATGCACAGCATGTGAGCTAAGCAGATTCCACAAGCCTCAGAAATATATATATATATTCTTCTGCATTATCTGTGCTATTTATTTGCTTTACTTGTTTTCATTGGATTCATTAGCATTCAAGAACTACTGTTATCTCATTTATGTTGTTGTTTATATATTAATATCTTAATAAAAATTATTTAACAAAAAAAATGTTAATCAGACAATTAACCGTATCTTTTTACATAGTTTAACTTATATTGTAAGGTCGACAATCATTAAATCAACTTTCTCAAGATGTACTTTGTGAGATCAAAGATTTGAACATTGAATTGTTTAACAATGTAATCAATGTTCTTTGAATTTGTTATGTACAAGGAATGTACTACTGAAGCGGTCAACATTGAAGAGACAAATGGACAAGAGGTATACATAAGATATTGTAAAATATCAGTTATCATCCATTTTAACTGTAATGCAATATTTAATATGTTCTAATGGTTTCCATAGTGACATTTTGTTATACATGTATATATGATTCTTTGAGTGGAAGAGCACATTCCAAGATTTATACAATTTCAAAATGCTGTTTTTCAGCTTGATCTGGTGGTCGGCAAATCCAATTTGACTGTTTCTAGGAACATTCGGGAAAAAGAGTCAATAACAGAAAGGTTTTTAAAACAAATATGTTGTTTATCAGTTATTTCATTGAAATGAAATTTTGATATTTTCTGTATGTGTGCTAAAAATTAACATTTTTTTTTCTTCTTCGATTAGAGGACTAGGAAGAAGAGGAGCATAAAGACTCTGACAACTACACAAACTAATGATGTTGATTGCCAAACCGTTGTCACTTGGGAGTAGCTACATGTTGAGGCTTAGCATGGTCCTCGTAAGATTCAGTGTCGTGATGCAGATGTCCAGTGGCCGGAATTTGAATTGTTTGTCAGCAGGGACCCGAGGAAAGTAACCCAGGATCATAGTTACCGCACACAGTGTCACCCAGAAGAAACAGACAACACAGAAGATGTTTCAGAATTGCTTGCAGAACTGCTCACACAATCCACACCCTCTATAAAAATGCTATCTAAGAAACGGACAGTGTTCCTTGTTTCCCCAATACATGTGAATAAATCAGAAATATCACACAAAGAAATAACAAAATCATCTTTGCTACTGATTGACGATTGTGCTTGTGATGTGGACTACACTGTTCCTCATGTTGAGGACTTATCCACCACCATGGAATCACAAAGCAGTGTACTTCTGAAAATTGGCTATTAAAGGAACCAAAATACATTGCATTCCACTGCTGCCTGATCGATATTATGAAAATTATTAAATGTGATCATAAATTGCATACAAGGATTTCTGGGGAGAAATTGGTAAAGTTTACTTGTGTAGTCAAAGGCACAAACCTGAAGATCAAGGGTAGCTGTGTAAACCACCACAACTCATTTTCATGGTCTGCTCAACCTATGCATGGAAAAGTGCCTGCTGGAAATGTACTTTGTTCATCTGCTTTGTTGTTTAGCGGACCAACCTATAGTACAATTTCAAGTTTTTCTAACTTTGTGGTACTCGAGTTCCTTTCAAAAACTCAGTACTATAATATGATAGGTCATTTATAACGCGCTTGTACACAAGTGTTTCTAGGAGAGATGATACTACAAATATCAGAAGGATTTCTTGTTCACTGCTAATAGCCAGGCATGGACACTCAACGAGAATGTTAGAAGGGAATAAGCAAAAACTGCAGGAATTTTCGGGATGCCTCGTTACAACAAGCAGTTTACCAAAAGAAGCAAACAGTGGGTATCAAACACAATATTTCAGCAGATGGATGTTGAATTTGTTAAAGATCTGACATTGAATGTGCTGGCCATGCAAACGCATTGCATTGATCCAGATTGTGTTTACAGGGCCCAGTCTATGCCAGAGAACATTGCAAAAGAGGTTTGCCCTTTCAAACTTGAACTTGTTGAGAGGTTGACGTCATGATTCAAATTATGTGTGGCTCTCTTCACAATGTTTAACAAAGCCAGTTTCAAGCTTTTTCACTTAAAACCAACAGTTACCAGGAGCTACTTTTGGCTCCCCAGGTCAACTAATGCAACGCTATAAACTAGCTCCTTGTTCCCTAGTGGTAGCTCCTGGTGACTGGTTACTGCTGGATACCCAGTCACTGCTTGTAATTCCAGCTAATCCAATCCTAATTTAGTTGAAGAATCTAAGCAGAAAATGGGAGTAGCAGACATACCGCAACAGCCTCTTGCTCAATCTGTCTAAATCCTCCCTTTGCCCCATTCAACTAATCCAGGATAGGACTGCAGGACTTATCCTTGGCCTCAAGCCCAGGGACGGCATCTCTCTAGCACAAAGATATCTCCACTGGCTCTCGGTGGCTGCAAGGATCAAGTTCGAAACCCTCTGCATCATCCAAAAGGCTTTCTGGGGCCAAGGAACCCACTATGTCCAACTCTTTCCCTTAATACCTCCATCTTAGAGACCTTCAGTCATCTAGCTGCAATTCTCTGCAGATCAGATGCTATTCCAAGCAGAGAGTGTGGGGTAGATCTCTTGACTTGGCCTCCCTGCTGTGAGAAACCTAGAGGTGTCTCACTTGCTAGTCCCCAGGGATCTGTCATCCAGGTGGCCTAGACACGGCCATCGCTAATGTATCCCGTTCCTGGGGGTAGACCAGTGCGTGAGGATCAGCTGGATGAGGGGTCCTCAGGGAGTGGAAGTGGGACGCCAACGGGTGAGATGCTGTATTCCCTTTCTTATAACACCTTTTCCCCATCCTACCATGTAGGATACTCAGAAACTCTACCCCCCCCCTTTCCTGACATGAACATTTTCTCATGACACAAAAGACAACGCACCAACACCAGTGCCGTTTACCTGACATGTCCCAACACAAGGGTCAGGCAAAGTCAGGCAATTGACCAAAACTACACACACCTGACGGCATTTTCCCTTCCCCACAGGGACAAAGGGTAGAGCATGAGAGCACACTGCGAGCAAGGCAGAGTGCACGACAACATGGTGTCATGATCTCTGCTTCCAAAAGGTCAGGGTTTTCCCAATTCCCTAGGAAGCAGATCCATAACCCAGGTTCCGAGTGCCAACCAGTCCCAATTGGGACCTTTTGGACCCAGTCCTGGCGCCAGTGGCACCAGGCTCATAAATATGCCCAGTCCCAGCGCTGGAAGCGCCGGGCTCATAATGCTTGGGTGGACTTACCTGCAGCAGACCATGCTGCTTACTTGCCTGCCAGTTGAGCCTCTGATCCTCTTCTGTTTGGAACTACTTTTCCTGTTGGGTGGGGCTGGAGCCACTCCCTAGATTTAGAACACTGGAACTCTTCTGGAAGGCAGGAACTCTTTTCTTACCAGGAACTCTTTTCTTACTTAGGCGTGGCTGTGGAAGGAGACACCTAAGCACTACAGCAGGCTATTTAAACCACACCCGGTGGATGAATCTTGCTTTGCGTTATTCTGCACCCTCTGCAGCAGGACGCTCATCGTGTCTTCTGCATCCAGTCCTGGGCCTAAGGAAAAAGGCTTACCATCCTGAATCCAGTCTTCAGCAACACCTATAAAGACAAGAAAGAACAGGTTAGCATTCCGGCATCTGAAAGGCAAAGGCTTACCATCCTGAATCCAGTCTTCAGCAACACCTATAAAGACAAGAAAGAACAGGTTAGCATTCCGGCATCGGAAAGGCAAAGGCTTACCTACTCTTCGTGCGCTCCGGAGGTCTTCATACTGCATTCCGGCATCTGAAAGACAAAAGCTTACCAACTCTTCGCACACTCCGGAGGCCTTCGGCGCTGCATCCGCATCTGAAAGACAAAACAAGGTGCGTTTAAAGACATTGGGGAACTTTAATACTCACGTGCCATTACTCCTTTCCACATCTAACCCAGTGGGTATTCCGGCACCCTGCAGCCGCTCCGACCTCGTACCTGCAAAATAAAAAGACAGTTAGAGCGCATCGTGAAGCAGGCAACAAGCGCTTACTCACGTGCTTCCAGGCGCTTCTATTCATCACACGGGCTCCATCTTCAACTCACTTCAGCCCGTCATCCGCCATCGCCGGAACCCTGCAAAACAAGAGACATCATTACTAAAGACTTTAAAAAGACATTTGAATGAATCGAAACTTACCGTTCGTGCAGTAAACGACGGACAGCAGTCCTCTGAAGTCAAGAGGCCTGCGCTACCTATCCAGTGAAGAAACTGGCTACAGCACCCTGCCCCGAGGCAGATGGAGAGCTCGGCATTCACTTACCTAAGGTGAGAGCGTTAACCTTTGGGGTCTACAGGAGAGGAGAAGAGGAAAGAGATAGGGACACCCCAATAACCCCAGTTCATTAACCCCATATTTTCTATCTGCAGACATCTTACTCTACACATCAGGCATACAGTGCACAGAGGTCCAGCCCAAAGAGCCAACCGGGTGCTACACATCACCTTTGAAGATACGGTAGTCGCCCAGTCAAGACCGGCGCCTCTGCGAGAATCAGGTGAGCGTTACAGAACGCAAAGCCTACCGCAAAACTCTCGCCCAGGCGCTATGGAAACCTCGGATACTGACCCCCTAGCCCGGTTACTTGGGGAACTAAGGGCAGAAGTGCATGCAACTCGTCAGGAAACGAATGCTCTAAGAAGGGAACTAATTATTTCCAAGGAGAGAACAGACAATCTTGCTAGACAAGTGCTACAGTCACAAGCCGGACAGACCCCGTTACCCGCATCAGGGGCAAATCTTCCTTCAACATCCTCTATGAATCCAGTGCAGATCAACCTACCTGGGAATGTACCTCTGGCTCCGCCCGAGCGATTTTCTGGTGACCCAAAGAGGTTTGCAGTATTTATCAATCAGTGCCGGTTGCACTTCTTATGCCGGCCAGCAGCCTTTCCAACTGATCAAGCTAAAGTAGCTTTTGTACTTTCGTACCTTAGTGGCAATGCGGCAGACTGGTCGATCCCTCTAGTTCATCAAGATGATCCGGTTCTCCATGATTTTCAAGCCTTTCAGCTTAGTATGGAAAAACTGTTCGCAAGACATTCACAGGGACAGGCCTTGGACAATGAGCTTCTTTCGTTGCGACAGGGTAATCAAGACCTTTTGGCTTATATTGCATCTTTCAATAGACTAATAGTGGAAACTCAATGGCCTGAGGACAAAAGGATTACGCTGTTTTATAGAGGTCTACGTGGAGAGCTCAAAGACGTTTTAGCCCAAGTAGTGAATCCCCCACAAGACTGTTCGGATTACATAGACTTGGTCGTTCAAATAGATCACAGGCTGCAGAACAGGAAGGCCGATCGTTCCAAGTTTGATGCTCGAGTATTTTCCAAACCGCCAACTCCTTCCAAAGGAGTAGACTCCGGGGAATCCATGCAAATAGGGGGTCTGAAAGGTCCTCTAACACAACGGGAGCGGGAAAGGAGGAAACAGTTGCAATTATGCCTATATTGCGGAAACTCAGGGCACTTTCTTCGAGACTGTCCGGTGAAACCTGCCAAGAAGGCAGTAGGAGCTGCAGTTACCAAAGTTACAAACTCTGAGCAGGGAAACGACCTCGCCCGACAAGAATAGAGGTCCTCTTGCCGAGCGTAAAAACCAGTTCCGTGACCTCGCATTTCGTGATACCTATGGTCCTCATTAGCCCTGATAATCCGGATCGATTACATGCAATTGAAGCTTACGTCGACAGCGGTGCCATCGGCAATTATGTGGATCATGAAATGGTTTTGAGGATGAATCTAACTCTTTGTCCCAAGGCTGTAAAGGACGTCATTACTACGGTGGATGGTACGGAGATAGCCTCCGGGCCAGTAACGCATACCACTCAAGAAGTGACGCTAGTAAGTCAAGATGGACACCATGAGAAGATCGTGTTCGATGTGATCAAGGCCCCTCAGTTTCAGATTATTCTAGGAATACCTTGGTTAGAGAAACACAATCCTCTGATCGATTGGCGAGCAAGAACGGTCCAGTTTCCAGAATGTGTCTCTACTTGTCACCCTCCACCTGGTGTTGCACTGGCCGCAATTTCTTCAGAGACTCCCCAGTTACCTCCCGAATACCTAGAATACCAAGATGTTTTCCGGAAGGATCAGGCTAACTCTCTACCTCCTCATAGGTCTTATGACTGCCAGATAGACCTGATACCTGGATCTACTCCTCCTTGTAGTAGAATTTATGCCCTCACCGAGCCTGAGAACCTTCACCTTCGACAATACCTGGATCAATACCTGGCAAATGGGTTTATTCGTCCTTCCAAGTCCCCTGCTTCTTCAGCTTTGTTCTTCGTTCCAAAAAAGGAAGGAGACCTTAGAACTTGTATCGATTATCGCTCCCTGAACCAGATCACCGTTAAGAATAGATATCCGTTACCTTTGATCCCTGAACTCCTGGACCAAGTCAGAAAAGCATGCATATATACAAAGCTGGATCTTAGAGGAGCTTACCACTTGGTACGAGTAAAAGAGGGCGATGAATGGAAGACGGCCTTCCGCACCAAGTATGGGCTATTTGAATATCAGGTCATGCCCTTCGGACTTTGCAATGCCCCGGCCGCCTTTCAATATTTTATGAACGATGACCTCAGAGAGCTCATAGATGTATGTGTTGTTGTTTACATTGACGACATCCTCGTTTATTCTTCATCGGAATCTGAACATCGGAAACACGTGAAAATGGTCCTCGAAAGATTGCGTCAACACAAACTTTTCGCTAAGTTGGAAAAATGTGTTTTCAACGTGACTGAAGTTGAATTCTTGGGATTCATATTATCACCTGGCGGGGTGCGTATGGATTCAAAGAAGGTCGATGCAGTTCTCAAATGGCCATCACCATCCTCCGTAAAAGGTGTGCAAAACATGTTAGGCTTCGCTAACTTTTACCGCAGGTTTATCCCCGAGTTCTCTCGAATAGTCCAGCCCATCACTGCCTTGTTAAAGAAAAACAAACGTTTTGAATGGTCTACCGAGGCGGAACAAGCTTTCCAGGATTTGAAGACTAAATTTATCTCTGCACCAATCTTAAAACACCCTCGCCCCGAACTCCCCTACATCGTGGAAACTGATGCTTCAAGCCTTGCCATGGGGGCAGTTCTATCACAAAAGGACCCGGTAACCAATCAGTTGCATCCCGTGGCATTTTGGTCCCGCAAATTCTCGCCTCCTGAAGTCAATTACACGATTACTGACAAGGAACTTCTGGCTATCAAGTCTGCCTTTAAGGCTTGGCGGCATTATCTGCTGGGGGCCCGACACACCGTTACTGTGATTACGGATCACCGAAACCTGCAATATTTGAAAACCGCAAAAGCCCAATCCTCTAGACAACTCCGTTGGGCATTATTCTTTGCCGAGTTTGACTTCATAATTACCTATCGACCAGGTACAAAGAACGGTAAAGCCGATGCCCTTTCTCGGATGGGAGTGGAAGAACACTTGATCAACCCTAAACCTGTACCAATCATTCCCGAACAAAGAATTCTGGGTGTAATCGCCACAGAATCCATAGAGGAAGTTAAGGATAAAGCCAGGCAACTTGTAACTCCAGCTGATATACAGAATTGGCATCTGCAGGGAAAGGACTTTGCAGTAAAGGACAACTTATTGTATTTCCAAGAACGATTATACCTACCCAGCACAGATTTACAGAAAAAAGTAATCTCTTGTTATCACGACTCTTTAATGGAAGGTCATCCCGGTATAGCCAAGACCTCAGAAAAGATCAAGCGCTACTTCTGGTGGCCGTCTTGGAAAAAAGATATCAGAGACTTTATAATGTCCTGTGGAGTATGCGCCCAAAACAAGAGTCAAAAGGAAAGACCAGCAGGCCTCTTACGCCCTATTGACATCCCACCTCGCCCTTGGCATACGCTTTCTATGGACTTCATCACCGATCTACCTCCATGCTCCGGATACAATACGATTCTAGTAATCGTGGACTTATTCTCCAAGATGGCGCATTTCATTCCGCTCAAAGGCTTGCCAACAGCAGCAACTCTGGCCCGAGAATTTCTCGAAAACATCGTCCGTCTGCACGGTTTTCCTTCGGTTCTAATTTCGGATCGAGGTAGTCAATTTATTTCTCATTTTTGGCGAAGTTGCTGTCGGTCGGCTCAAATTGATGTGAGACTATCGACCAGTCACCACCCTCAGACCGACGGACAAACCGAGAGGACCAATCAAACTCTGGAACAGTATTTACGCTGCATGCTGCAACAAACTGAAAAAACTTGGAAAGATATCCTTTAGATAGCCGAGTATGCCTACAATAACTCTGTCCACTCGGGAACTGGGAAAACCCCGTTTTTTCTTTTGTACGGCAGTCACCCTCGAACCTCGGAGTTGGATCCCCTCCAAGATTTTCAAACACCAGCAGTAGACTACCTGCATTCTACAATCACCCAAGCCTTTAAGGAAGCTGTTTCTCACCTTCAAAGGGCTAAAGAACAATACAAGAAAGGAGCAGATCAACATCGGAAGGAATCCCCTCACTATCAAGTAGGGGATCAAGTCTGGTTATCCACCAAATATCTATCTCTAAAAGGGCCACGCACATTCAACCCAAGATACCTTGGTCCCTATTCCATCACTACCATAGTAAACCCAGTAGCGGTCAAGTTGGACTTGCCCCCGCACATGAAGATACATCCGGTCTTCCACGTCTCTCTATTAAAACCCGTGCAACCTCAAACCCGTCTAACCAAATCTCCAAAACCTATCCTAGTGGATGGAGAACTCGAGTTTGAAGTCAAAAGCATTCTGGACTCCAAGATCTCCAAATCTAAACTATTCTACCTAATTGACTGGAAAGGCTACGGCCCCCAAGAGAGATCCTGGGAACCTGCTGAATATGTCCACGCTCCTCGCCTAATCAAAAGATTTCACCGAACATTTCCTGACAAGCCAAAACCCCCGGAGAAGCCCGGTTTGGGAGGGGCCTTGAGGGGGGGTACTGTCATGATCTCTGCTTCCAAAAGGTCAGGGTTTTCCCAACTCCCTAGGAAGCAGATCCATAACCCAGGTTCCGAGTGCCAACCAGTCCCAATTGGGACCTTTTGGACCCAGTCCTGGCGCCAGTGGCACCAGGCTCATAAATATGCCCAGTCCCAGCGCTGGAAGCGCCGGGCTCATAATGCTTGGGTGGACTTACCTGCAGCAGACCATGCTGCTTACTTGCCTGCCAGTTGAGCCTCTGATCCTCTTCTGTTTGGAACTACTTTTCCTGTTGGGTGGGGCTGGAGCCACTCCCTAGATTTAGAACACTGGAACTCTTCTGGAAGGCAGGAACTCTTTTCTTACCAGGAACTCTTTTCTTACTTAGGCGTGGCTGTGGAAGGAGACACCTAAGCACTACAGCAGGCTATTTAAACCACACCCGGTGGATGAATCTTGCTTTGCGTTATTCTGCACCCTCTGCAGCAGGACGCTCATTGTGTCTTCTGCATCCAGTCCTGGGCCTAAGGAAAAAGGCTTACCATCCTGAATCCAGTCTTCAGCAACACCTATAAAGACAAGAAAGAACAGGTTAGCATTCCGGCATCTGAAAGGCAAAGGCTTACCATCCTGAATCCAGTCTTCAGCAACACCTATAAAGACAAGAAAGAACAGGTTAGCATTCCGGCATCGGAAAGGCAAAGGCTTACCTACTCTTCGTGCGCTCCGGAGGTCTTCATACTGCATTCCGGCATCTGAAAGACAAAAGCTTACCAACTCTTCGCACACTCCGGAGGCCTTCGGCGCTGCATCCGCATCTGAAAGACAAAACAAGGTGCGTTTAAAGACATTGGGGAACTTTAATACTCACGTGCCATTACTCCTTTCCACATCTAACCCAGTGGGTATTCCGGCACCCTGCAGCCGCTCCGACCTCGTACCTGCAAAATAAAAAGACAGTTAGAGCGCATCGTGAAGCAGGCAACAAGCGCTTACTCACGTGCTTCCAGGCGCTTCTATTCATCACACGGGCTCCATCTTCAACTCACTTCAGCCCGTCATCCGCCATCGCCGGAACCCTGCAAAACAAGAGACATCATTACTAAAGACTTTAAAAAGACATTTGAATGAATCGAAACTTACCGTTCGTGCAGTAAACGACGGACAGCAGTCCTCTGAAGTCAAGAGGCCTGCGCTACCTATCCAGTGAAGAAACTGGCTACAGCACCCTGCCCCGAGGCAGATGGAGAGCTCGGCATTCACTTACCTAAGGTGAGAGCGTTAACCTTTGGGGTCTACAGGAGAGGAGAAGAGGAAAGAGATAGGGACACCCCAATAACCCCAGTTCATTAACCCCATATTTTCTATCTGCAGACATCTTACTCTACACATCAGGCATACAGTGCACAGAGGTCCAGCCCAAAGAGCCAACCGGGTGCTACACATCACCTTTGAAGATACGGTAGTCGCCCAGTCAAGACCGGCGCCTCTGCGAGAATCAGGTGAGCGTTACACATGGCAATCCCAGTATGGCAGTTCAAGAGGAGGAGAAAGGCGGGTGGAAACCGAAGGGGTGACAAGGAGAGAAGCGACCTTGCCCTTTCCGACCCAGACCCGAAAAGCCTCCGTGAAAGGAATCATGTTGCAGCAGATGTCAACGGTACACAAAACCCTCCTACACTGATAATCAGGAGAGGGAGAGACGCTTGCTACCGTGGTATCGACCTTGACTCCAGAGACAAGAAAAGCCAAGCTGTTCATATACAGCCGGTGAGTCGAGGGGAGAAGCGATACAAAACCGAACTGCGTTGAACAAAGGTTACTAAAGGTAAATTAAGGGAAACTCAAAGAACTGTTAAGTCCTCCGGAGGAAACCAGCTGCATAGGAGTCTGGTACCACGTGGGTGCTCACTCAAGAGACTCTGGTTGATTCCCCTATTGTTGAAACTTCCGATACCAGAAGGCCTTAGGAGAGCTGCAAGGAAAAGGTCAAAGTGGTCATACAGGGGTCTAGCAAAACCCCCGGTACAGTCGAAAGTCTTTGACTGATACGAAATTGGAAAGCTAAGGGAAGTGAATCCTGCATAGTAAGAAAGTAAAAGGAACTGAACGGCTGGCAATCGTGAACCTGACGGAGGGATCCCTGCAGAAAGGGGTGAAGCACGATGTCCCCATGAACATTGTGTTGACACGAGTGAACCCGACGGAGGAAGTCCACAGTGAATATTTAAAAAGACATTAAGATTTGTGAATGCAACAGTTGACATTTTTTGGAATTAAAGCCATATTGAACTAGGCGGAGGGAGGCTAACATTCGAGATGGGTCTGAGCGCAGAAGTGGGGGATCCATGGGTGAAAAGCCACACCTACCGACACGTGAATGCAGCAGATGAAATCTTTTTTAATACAAGCCATAGTGAACCCGACGGAGGGAAGCTGACTTTTGAGAGGGGTCTGAGCCCGGAACAGGGGGATCCAGAGGTGAAAAAATGTCACCGTGCCTACATGCTGAAAGGAACTTTGTGTTTGTTATTTTGAACACATCAGATCCTCGGAGGCAAGGGACTTTTTGTATAAAAGAGAATTAATCATCGAAGATTCTGATACCAGAAAAGGGAACCTTTGTCTCGTGCTGGGAAATCTCAAGAGTGTGCTGTGCTCAGGAGTCCCACCTTATCCCGTGCTCAAAACGTGGGGAAGGGAGACCCCCGGCTACCATATCCTGACTTACCATTTGTGAACACTTCTTTCTTTCGTGTGAACACTATCCCACATTCTTTTTGTATTAGTTGTAAGGACTGCCGATAGTTTTTTTTTTAGAACAGGCCCTTTTATTTAACAAGACGCCACTAGGACACTGCCTTATTATTATTTGATGGTCATAACTTGCTCCCATCTTAGATTTAGGTTTATATTAGGAATTTTCCTAACCTACCTATACAGTTTAATAAACACACTTGAACTGTGATTACTTGTGTCTGTCTTTACTTTTGCCACCATGAGTTCCTTACATATGGTGTCAAAGTGGGAGTGACTCAATTGAAACAAATTAGGGAATCCAACAATTTCAAAAACTTAGTCAGAGAGCTTCTAACTCTTCCATCACCAGCAAGGAATCAATAGTGTATGATATCTGTAGCAGTAGGGAAGCTATTATCCCCCCTGGGAAAAGAGGAATATTTCCTACAGACTTACATAAGATTGGCCCCAAAATCAAGCCTAGTGTGGAAGTTCAGGATAGATGTCTTAGCAGGCATTATTTATCGAATTCTGGGGAGATGTGAAGATTCTCTTACAGAATCATGGTGAAATCCCTTTTGAGGTACATCATGGAGATCAAATTGCCCAGGGCTATTTCCTCAGTTTAAAGAAAGTGAACCAGATAAAACAGAAAGAGGCAACTTAGGCTTTGGGGAAGCTGATAAACCTCTTAATATCGAACAAAGGAAGAGAGAAGCACCTACCATCTATCCTGACCCAGCCTTCGCCCAGCAAAATGATCCAGCTCTCGCTGAAGATTTTCTACAAGCAATTCCGGGAGGAGAAGGCAGTCCCGTTTTCTTCTTAAAACAAGGATTGCTTTACAGAAGAGAGACATCTATGGATGGTTTAGTAAAAACACAATTGGTAAAGGTTGTGCTGGAGATTGCGAATTCTCATTTTACCAGAGGGCATTTAGGGCAATCTAAAACCCAAGCACATATTAGTGGGTAGTTTTACTGGCCAGGTATCCACGCCGATATAAAAACCTTTATCCAGACGTGAGAAATATGTTAAAAGTCCAGCATGTACATCCCATTATCTGACCCTCTGAACTTGTTGCCCATCATAAAAGTCCCCTTTTCAAGAATCGGTATGGACATAAATGGACCTCTAGAGACATCCAGACTAGGCAATAAATATGTAAAGTAATTGTGGATTATGCGACCCGATATCCCGAAGCATTCCCAATGTGAAATAATAATACCACACAGCAGATCCTTAAACACCTTCTACCGTATTTCTCCAGTGTCGGCAAGGAAATACTGTTAGGAAAGATTTCCTAATTGTAGGTAATTTTTTCCTTCCATGTGGCAACCCCTAAACTTTTTGCTGTTGTTTTCACCCTGATCTAGACTTTGCCAGAGAAGTGCAGCCTTCTGCCGCACTCCTCTGGGCTTTCGCTCCATTCTTACGGGGAAACTGACATGCCCTTAAGACAGTCAGTACCGGGAAACGTTGTTTTCCGTAGTTCTTTTATCATGTTTAAGCTTTCGCGCAACATGACACAAGAGGGCACTGTAAGCTAAGTTACTGCTCTCTTGGGTCTCTAGTCACTCTTCAGGCCCTAGACACTCTCTTTGGATTGTTGTTTTGAGCTCCTTTTGGCTGTTTAAGCGCGTTTCTCGCACTTAGCCCAAAATGGTGGCCTGGCTTCCAAAATGGCCAGACCATGAACTCTTTGTCCTGCCCGCTGACCGTCTTGCCCCCTTCACCTTCCCCAGGTCGAGCCGACCTGGGCACTTCCTTATTTGGGCATGTACTTTCCCACGAAACACAGATGCTTTCGCGGGCTTCTACAGGCCTTGTGTGTGCCTCCAGGATGTGGGCTGGGATGTCTGGTCTGAATACACATCCTGGGTGCCAGAGAGTCTAGTGTGTCTTGAATGCCTGGGACCACAGTGCTCCGTGATAGGTCCACGTATGGTGTGTGTGTTTTGTGAGCAGATCTCCCAATGGGTCCTCTCCGTTTTGGCGCGAAGGGAACCCTGGATAAGAGGAGGCTGGAAACACCACTACCATGTCGATCTCCTGAGGTCTCACGAACGACGGATACAGGAGCCAAGTATCCTGCAACTAAGAGGCTGAACCGAGGAATCGCTGGTGACCCGCTGAAGGACTACTCCTCTGCACTGCTGTCGCTTGGTGAAACCATTCTGCCTCTGATCGAACGAGAAGGCCTGTACTGGTACTTCGACCCTTTGGAATAGTGGGAACAACTATTCTCGGCATCTTCATCATCTCCTGCACGTAAGCCTTCGGAAGCGTCTCTGGGCCATCCAGTGGACTGACCAGCCTACACAGGAGTCTTGCTCTGTTACCGCCATCAGGTTGTGTTGTATTCCGAGTCCTTAGCACTGTCACACGAATCGTACACTTGGCATTCCCAGGTCTGAAGTGAGAAGTGTGCATTGGGCTGAAATACACACAGCCGCTTCGTTGCCCTGCTGTGGTAACAATCTGTGCGGGTTCACTGCGTTTGGGACATCCTCAACTGTAACTTCTGCTGCCGCGGAATCAACACGACGCCGAGACGTCCCCTGCTCGTATTTGAACCTGCCAGCACTGAAACTGACGTGGAGAAGCCTGGGTCTGCCTGCATCGGGGACCGGTGAGTAGCAACTCTAGGATCCGGTCACCCTCCTGCAGTAGCCTGTAGCTTTTCCTCGCTGTGTTAAACAGCACGCCTTTTTCACGCTCTGCTTCTGCCCACAAGTGGAGGCCGCGCTTGAGTAGCAGAGATCTGTTCGCCCTTCTTTGTTCACCGCTCTGAACTGCCTGATTTCCTTGAAGAGACTCCCCTTGGCCCTTTGGCACCAGCGTGTGCAAGTACTTTTGAGCACAAGGCTCCACTCTTCGTAGGGCTCAGACTTCCATCTAGTTAGGTGGCCTCTGAAGGCGAACTGGGTCTAAACGATTACTTGCACTGTCTGTTTTCCTCCCCATCTAGGTGGTCTGCATATTTTGTGCTTCCAACTCTTTAGACCCTTCGGTAAAAGTATATATACTGTATTTGATTGTGATGTGTTGGTTTACTTGAGTTTTATTGTGATTCTTTACTATGGTCAATATTACAAAGGCCTTGTAATAAATGTGTCTATATTTTTAATATAACACCTGCTTGGAGTAATTTGTAAGTGTCCTTGCTTTGTGTGCTCATTGCGGGCTTTCATTCACCCTCACCCATCTTGAGACCTAGTCTTGACCGCCGCGATCGCTACCTTGATTGGTCTGGCTTGTCCAGAGGTTACCCTGTTCCAAGAAACTAGGCTGGCCTTCTGAACCTCTGCCCCTCCAGGACAGAGTTCAGAAATCCATCTTAACAAATACTAACAGACCTGGGTTCACATTTTATGAGTAAGCTTATGGCAGAAGCAAAAGAGCTACGCTACATTACCACCTTGCAAACTTCTGTGTACCATCCCCAAACCGATTGCTTGGTAGAAAGATTCAATAAAACCCTGAAGCTAATTTTGCAAACATTTGTAGATAAGGACGGGAAAGACTAGGACCGAATGATCCTGTGGGCACTATTTGCAGTAAGAAAAACACCTCAGGCTTCCACCGGTTTCTCTCCTTTCGAACTGCTCCATGGTAGGGAGCTGAGAGATGTCCTGGACATGCTCCAGGGAACCTGGGAAGAACGAGAGAAGGCCCCCATTCCCATCTTGCAAACCACCGCCAGAATGCAAGTAACATATGAAATTGGTACGAGACTTAATGTTTACTCATATGGAAAAGGTCCAGAGCCAACAAAAATCCACTTTTGACAAAAAGGTGAATTTAAGATCATTCTCCATAGGACAAAAGGTAACAGGTCCTTATACCCACCTCAGAAAATAAACTTGTCTCCAAGTGGCACAGATCCTATGAGATAGTAGAACAAACAGGAACCTGCACTTATAAAGTAGCCCAACGGGACAGAAAACAGAAGGTCCAATTGTATCACGTAAATTTCTTAAAAGAGCGGAAAGAGAACCTGGCAGCTACCCATGCCAAAGTACTAGCCTGTCTGGTTCCCGAAGAGATAGATAACTTTAACTTATTTCCTCCTGAGCTGTATATCCAACAACCAGAAGATCTAAAGGATGCAGTTGACTCATTCCCCAACGTATTCTTGGAAAAACCAGGAAGAGTCAAAGCACCTACCACTATATTAGAACACCTAAAGGTAAAGTGGTTCATTTAAAACTGTATAGACTCCCAGAAACCTGTAAATAGATAGTGATTGAGGAAGTCAACAAGATGAAAGCCAATATTATCGAGCCTTCTTCAAGCCCATGGTCCTCTCCTATTGTGTTGGTCACAAAACCTGACCGTTCCTGGAGATTCTGCATTGATTTCCATCAAGTTAATGCCATTTCGGACTTCGATGCCTATACCATGCCTGCATCGAGGACCTTATTGGTAAACCCGGAGCAGCCACCTTTCTATCTACCCTAGTTTTAACCAAACAGTATTGGCAAGTTCCCGTGAATGGACCAGATAAGGATAAGACTACGTTTTCAACACCTCTAGGACGGTCCCAATTCAAAGTCCTTCCTATCGGCTTACACAGTGCACCAGCCACTTTCCAATGCCTCATGGATCAAATCCTATAACCCTAGTCCGATTTCTGTCAAGCATATATTGACGATATCGTCATTTATAGTAAGACTTAGGTGGACCATCTCTTCCATCTTTACACCATCATGAAAGTCCTCAGAAGTGCTGGTCTAACTGCTAATCCAGCTAAGTGCAGTTTGGCCCGGTCAGCCGTAAAATACCTCGGCTTCTTCGTGGGAATGGGAATGTACAGCCTGTCATGATCTCTGCTTCCAAAAGGTCAGGGTTTTCCCAACTCCCTTGGAAGCAGATCCATAACCCAGGTTCCGAGTGCCAACCAGTCCCAATTGGGACCTTTTGGACCCAGTCCTGGCGCCAGTGGCACCAGGCTCATAAATATGCCCAGTCCCAGCGCTGGAAGCGCCGGGCTCATAATGCTTGGGTGGACTTACCTGCAGCAGACCATGCTGCTTACTTGCCTGCCAGTTGAGCCTCTGATCCTCTTCTGTTTGGAACTACTTTTCCTGTTGGGTGGGGCAGGAGCCACTCCCTAGATTCAGAACACTGGAACTCTTCTGGAAAGCAGGAACTCTTTTCTTACCTAGGCGTGGCTGTGGAAGGAGACACCTAAGCACTACAGGAGGCTATTTAAACCACACCCGATGGATGAATCTTGCTTTGCGTTATTCTGCATCCTCTGCAGCAGAACGCTCATCGTGTCTTCTGCATCTGATCCTGGGCCTAAGGAAAAAGGCTTACCATCCTGAATCCAGTCTTCAGCAACACCTATAAAGACAAGAAAGAACAGGTTAGCATTACGGTCTTCAGTGACAGCTCTTCACTTACCTGGTCCATCGGCTGTCACCAACGCCTCGCGCTGCATTCCGGCATCTGAAAGACAAAGGCTTACCTACTCTTCGTGCGCTCCGGAGGTCTTCACACTGCATTCCGGCATCTGAAAGACAAAAGCTTACCAACTCTTCGCACGCTCCGGAGGCCTTCGGCGCTGCATCCCGCATCTGAAAGACAAAACAAGGTGCGTTTAAAGACATTGGGGAACTTTAATAGTCACGTGCCATTACTCCTTTCCACATCCAACCCAGTGGGTATTCCGGCACCCTGCAGCCGCTCCGAACTTGTACCTGCAAAATAAAAAGACAGTTAGAGCGCATCGTGAAGCAGGCAACAAGCGCTTACTTACGTGCTTCCAGGCACTTCTATTCATCACACGGGCTTACTGCAATTGGAAGTCAAGAGGCCTGCTCCCCTTATCCAGTGAAGAAACTGGTTACAGCACCCTGCCCCGAGGCAGATGGAGAGCACGGCGTTCACTTACCTAAGACATCTTACCCTTCGAGTCAGACATACAGTGCACAGAGGTCCAGCCCAAAGAGCCAGCCGTGTGTTACACATCACCTTTGAAGATACGGTATACGCCCAGTCAAGACCGGCGCCTCTACGGGAATCAGGTGAGCGTTACAGAACGCAAAGCCTACCACAAAACTCCCGTCCAGGCGCTATGGAAACCTCGGATACTGACCAGCTAGCCCAGTTACTTGGGGAACTAAGGGCAGAAGTGCATGCAGCCCGTCAGGAAACGAACGCTCTAAGAAGGGAACTGATTATTTCCAAGGAACGAACAGATGATCTCGCTAGACAATTGCTACAATCACAAGCCGGACAGACCCCGTTACCCGCATCTGGGGGAAATCTTCCTTCTACATCCTCTATAAATCCAGTGCAGATCAACCTACCTGGGAATGTACCTCTGGCTCCGCCCGAACGATTTTCTGGTGACCCAAAGAGGTTTGCAGTATTTATCAATTAGTGCCGGTTGCATTTCTTATGCCGGCCAGCAGCCTTTCCAACTGATCAAGCTAAAGTAGCTTTCGTGCTTTCGTACCTTAGTGGCAATGCGGCAGACTGGTCGATCCCTCTAGTAAATCAAGATGATCCGGTCCTCCATGATTTTCAAGCTTTTCAGCTCAGTATGGAAAAACTGTTCGCAAGACATTCACAGGGGCAGGCCTTGGACAATGAGCTTCTTTCGTTGCGACAAGGTAATCAAGACCTTTTGGCTTATATTGCGTCTTTCAACAGACTGATAGTGGAAACTCAATGGCCTGAGGATAAAAGGATTACGCTGTTTTATAGAGGTCTACGTGGAGAGCTCAAAGATGTGTTAGCCCAAGTAGTGAATCCCCCACAAGATTGTTCGGACTATATAGACTTAGTCGTTCAAATAGATCACAAACTGCAGAACAGGAAGGCCGATCGTTCCAAGTTTGATCCTCGAGTATTTTCCAAACCGCCAACTCCTTCCAAAGGAATAGACTCCGGGGAACCCATGCAAATAGGGGGTCTGAAAGGTCCTCTAACACAAAAGGAGCAGGAAAGGAGAAAACAGTTGCAATTATGCCTCTATTGCGGAAACTCAGGGCACTTTCTTCGAAACTGTCCGGTGAAACCTGCCAAGAAGGCAGTAGGAGCTGCAGTTACCAAAGTTACAAACTCTGAGCAGGGAAACGACCTCGCCCGACAAGAATAGAGGTCCTCTTGCCGAGCGTGAAAACCAGTTCCGTGACCTCGCATTTCGTGATACCTATGGTCCTCATTAGCCCTGATAATCCGGATTGACTACATGCAATTGAAGCTTACGTCGACAGCGGTGCCATCGGCAATTATGTGGATCATGAAATGGTTTTGAGGATGAATCTAACTCTTTGTCCCAAGGCTGTAAAGGACGTCATTACTACGGTGGATGGTACGGAGATAGCCTCTGGGCCAGTAACGCATACCACTCAAGAGGTGACGCTAGTAAGTCAAGATGGACACCATGAGAAGATCGTGTTCGATGTGATCAAGGCCCCTCAGTTTCAGATTATTCTAGGAATACCTTGGTTAGAGAAACACAATCCTCTGATCGATTGGCGAGCAAGAACGGTCCAGTTTCCAGAATGTGTCTCTACTTGTCACCCTCCACCTGGTGTTGCACTGGCAGCAATTTCTTCAGAGACTCCCCAGTTACCTCCCGAATACCTAGAATACCAAGATGTTTTCCGGAAGGATCAGGCTAACTCTCTACCTCCTCATAGGTCTTATGACTGCCAGATAGACCTGATACCTGGATCTACTCCTCCTTGTAGTAGAATTTATGCCCTCACCGAGCCTGAGAACCTTCACCTTCGACAATACCTGGATCAATACCTGGCAAATGGGTTTATTCGTCCTTCCAAGTCCCCTGCTTCTTCAGCTTTGTTCTTCGTTCCAAAAAAGGAAGGAGACCTTAGAACTTGTATAGATTATCGCTCCCTGAACCCGATCACCGTTAAGAATAGATATCCGTTACCTTTGATCCCTGAACTCCTGGACCAAGTCAGAAAAGCATGCATATATACAAAGCTGGATCTTAGAGGAGCTTACCACTTGGTACGAGTAAAAGAGGGCGATGAATGGAAGACGGCCTTCCGCACCAAGTATGGGCTATTTGAATATCAGGTCATGCCCTTCGGACTTTGCAATGCCCCGGCCGCCTTTCAATATTTTATGAACGATGTCCTCAGAGAGCTCATAGATGTGTGTGTTGTTGTTTACATTGACGACATCCTCGTTTATTCTTCATCGGAATCTGAACATCGGAAACACGTGAAAATGGTCCTCGAAAGATTGCGTCAACACAAACTTTTCGCTAAGTTGGAAAAATGTGTTTTCAACGTGACTGAAGTTGAATTCTTGGGATTCATATTATCACCTGGCGGAGTGCGTATGGATTCAAAGAAGGTCGATGCAGTTCTCAAATGGCCATCACCATCCTCCGTAAAAGGTGTGCAAAGCATGTTAGGCTTCGCTAACTTTTACCGCAGGTTTATCCCCGAATTCTCTCGAATAGTCCAGCCCATCACTGCCTTGTTAAAGAAAAACAAACGTTTTGAATGGTCTACCGAGGCGGAACAAGCTTTCCAGGATTTGAAGACTAAATTTATCTCTGCACCAATCTTAAAACACCCTCGCCCCGAACTCCCCTACATCGTGGAAACTGATGCTTCAAGCCTTGCCATGGGGGCAGTTCTATCACAAAAGGACCCGGTAACCAATCAGTTGCATCCCGTGGCATTTTGGTCCCGCAAATTCTCGCCTCCTGAAATCAATTACACGATTACTGACAAGGAACTTCTGGCTATCAAGTCTGCCTTTAAGGCTTGGCGGCATTATCTGCTGGGGGCCCGACACACCGTTACTGTGATTACGGATCACCGAAACCTGCAATATTTGAAAACCGCAAAAGCCCAATCCTCTAGACAACTCCGTTGGGCATTATTCTTTGCCGAGTTTGACTTCATAATTACCTATCGACCTGGTACAAAGAACGGTAAAGCTGATGCCCTTTCTCGGATGGGAGTGGAAGAACACTTGGTCAACCCTAAACCTGTACCAATCATTCCCGAACAAAGAATTCTGGGTGTAATCGCCACAGAATCCATAGAGGAAGTTAAGGATAAAGCCAGGCAACTTGTAACTCCAGCAGACATACAGAATTGGCATCTGCAGGGAAAGGACTTTGCAGTAAAGGACAACTTATTGTATTTCCAAGAACGATTATACCTACCCAGCACAGATTTACAGAAAAAAGTAATCTCTTGTTATCACGATTCTTTAATGGAAGGACATCCCGGTATGGCCAAGACCTCAGAAAAGATCAAGCGCTACTTCTGGTGGCCGTCTTGGAAAAAAGATATCAGAGACTTTATAATGTCCTGTGGAGTATGCGCCCAAAACAAGAGTCAAAAGGAAAGACCAGCAGGCCTCTTACGCCCTATTGACATCCCACCTCGCCCTTGGCATACGCTTTCTATGGACTTCATCACCGATCTACCTCCATGCTCCGGATACAATACGATTCTAGTAATCGTGGACTTATTCTCCAAGATGGCGCATTTCATTCCGCTCAAAGGCTTGCCAACAGCAGTAACTCTGGCCCGAGAATTTCTCGAAAACATTGTCCGACTGCACGGTTTTCCTTCGGTTCTAATTTCGGATCGAGGTAGTCAATTTATTTCTAATTCTTGGCGAAGTTGCTGTCGGTCGGCTCAAATTGATGTGAGACTATCGACCAGTCACCACCCTCAGACCGACGGACAAACCGAGAGGACCAATCAAACTCTGGAACAGTATTTACGCTGCATGCTGCAACAAACTGAAAAAACTTGGAAAGACATCCTTTGGATAGCCGAATATGCCTACAATAACTCTGTCCATTCGGGAACTGGGAAAACCCCGTTTTTTCTTTTGTACGGCAGTCACCCTCGAACCTCGGAGTTGGATCCCCTCCAAGATCTTGAAACACCAGCAGTAGACTACCTGCATTCTACAATCACCCAAGCCTTTAAGGAAGCTGTTTCTCACCTTCAAAGGGCTAAAGAACAATACAAGAAAGGAGCAGATCAACATCGGAAGGAAGCCCCTCAACATCAAGTAGGGGATCAAGTCTGGTTATCCACCAAATAGCTACCTCTAAAAGGGCCACGCACATTCAACCCAAGATACCTTGGTCCCTATTCCATCACTACCATAGTAAACCCAGTAGCGGTCAAGTTGGACTTGCCCCCGCACATGAAGATACATCCGGTCTTCCACGTCTCTCTATTAAAACCCGTGCAACCTCAAACCCGACTAACTAAATCTCCAAAACCCATCCTAGTTGATGGAGAACTCGAGTTTGAAGTCAAAAGCATTCTGGACTCCAAGATCTCCAAATCTAAACTATTTTACCTAATTGACTGGAAAGGCTACGGCCCCCAAGAGAGATCCTGGGAACCTGCTGAATATGTCCACGCTCCTCGCCTAATCAAAAGATTTCACCGAACATTTCCTGACAAGCCAAAACCCCCGGAGAAGCCCGATTTGGGAGGGGCCTTGAGGGGGGGTACTGTCATGATCTCTGCTTCCAAAAGGTCAGGGTTTTCCCAACTCCCTTGGAAGCAGATCCATAACCCAGGTTCCGAGTGCCAACCAGTCCAATTGGGACCTTTTGGACCCAGTCCTGGCGCCAGTGGCACCAGGCTCAAAAATATGCCCAGTCCCAGCGCTGGAAGCGCCGGGCTCATAATGCTTGGGTGGACTTACCTGCAGCAGACCATGCTGCTTACTTGCCTGCCAGTTGAGCCTCTGATCCTCTTCTGTTTGGAACTACTTTTCCTGTTGGGTGGGGCAGGATCCACTCCCTAGGTTCAGAACACTGGAACTCTTCTGGAAACCAGGAACTCTTTTCTTACCTAGGCGTGGCTGTGGAAGGAGACACCTAAGCACTACAGGAGGCTATTTAAACCACACCCGATGGATGAATCTTGCTTTGCGTTATTCTGCATCCTCTGCAGCAGAACGCTCATCGTGTCTTCTGCATCTGATCCTGGGCCTAAGGAAAAAGGCTTACCATCCTGAATCCAGTCTTCAGCAACACCTATAAAGACAAGAAAGAACAGGTTAGCATTACGGTCTTCAGTGACAGCGCTTCACTTACCTGGTCCATCGGCTGTCACCAACGCCTCGCGCTGCATTCCGGCATCTGAAAGACAAAGGCTTACCTACTCTTCGTGCGCTCCGGAGGTCTTCGCACTGCATTCCGGCATCTGAAAGACAAAAGCTTACCAACTCTTCGCATGCTCCGGAGGCCTTCGGCGCTGCATCCCGCATCTGAAAGACAAAACAAGGTGCGTTTAAAGACATTGAGGAACTTTAATACTCACGTGCCATTACTCCTTTCCACATCTAACCCAGTGGGTATTCCGGCACCCTGCAGCCGCTCCGAACTTGTACCTGCAAAATAAAAAGACAGTTAGAGCGCATCGTGAAGCAGGCAACAAGCGCTTACTTACGTGCTTCCAGGCGCTTCTATTCATCACACGGGCTCCATCTTCAACTCACTTCAGCCCGTCATCCGCCATCGCCGGAACCCTGCAAAACAAGAGACATCATTACTAAAGACTTTTAAAGACATTAGAATTACTCGAAACTTACCGTTCGTGCAGTAAACGACGGACAGCAGTCCTCTGAAGTCAAGAGGCCTGCTCCCCTTATCCAGTGAAGAAACTGGTTACAGCACCCTGCCCCGAGGCAGATGGAGAGCACGGCGTTCACTTACCTAAGGTGACAGCGTTAACCTTTGGGGTTCTACAGGAGAAGAGAAATGGAAGAAGAGAGAGACATTCAATAACCCAGTTCATTAATCCCATATTTTCTATCTGCAGACATCTTACCCTTCGAGTTAGACATACAGTGCACAGAGGTCCAGCCCAAAGAGCCAGCCGTGTGTTACACATCACCTTTGAAGATACGACATACGCCCAGTCAAGACCGGCGCCTCTACGGGAATCAGGTGAGCGTTACAAGGGGTCCGGCACCACATGGGTGCTCACTCAAGAGACTCTGGTTGATTCCCCTATTGTTGAAACTACCAAAACCAGAAAGCCTTAGGAGAGCCGCAAGGAAAAGGTCAAAGTGGTCATAAAGGGGTCTCACAAAGCCGCCTGTAAAGTCAAAAATCTTTGACCGATATGACATTGGATGGCTAAAGGGAGTGAATCCCACATAGTAAGAAAGTAAAAGACACTGTACGGCTGGCAATGGTGAACCCGACAGAGGGATGCCTGCAGAAAGGGGTGAAGCATGATGTACCCATGAACATTTTGTTGACACGAGTGAACCTGAGAGAGGGATGTCCACAGTGAATTGTTTAAAAAGGCATTAAGATTTGTGAATGCAACAGTTGAAATCTTTTGGAATGAAAGCCGTAGTGAACCTGATGGAGGAAGGCTAACATTAGAGATGGGTTTGAGCCTGGAAGACAGGGATCCAGGGGTGAAAAGTCATCACCCAAGGACACGTGAATGCAGCAGATGAAATCTTTTTGAATACAAGCCATAGTGAACCCAACGGAGGGAGGCTGACATTCGAAAGGAGTCTGTGCCCAGTAAAGGGGACCGAGGGGTGAAGAATCATCACCCAAAGTGCAATCAGAAAGGAACCTTTTGTTTGTTATTTTGAATATATCAGGCCCTCGGAAGCAAGAGACTTAATCACCGAAGGTCCTGAAATCACTTAGAACTTTTGGGGATCCGAGCCCGGAAGAGGGGGATCCAGAGGTGAAAAATCACCACTCTGCATACATGCAGAAAGGAACTTTTTGTTTGTTATTTGAACACATCAGGTCATCGGAGGCAAGAGAATTTTTGTATGAAAGAGACTTAACCATCCAAGATCCTGATACCGGAGAAGGGAGCTGTCGTCTTGTGCTGGCAAAGCTTGAGAGTGTGCTTTGCTCAGAAGTCTCACCTTATCCCATGCTCAAAATGTGGGGAAGAGAGAACCCCGGCTACCATATCCTGACTTATCATTTGTGGGCACTTCTTTCTTTCTTGTGAACACTATCCCCAAACTCTTTTGGTATTAGTTGTCAGGATTGGCAATAGTTTCATTTTTAGTATAGGCCCTTTTTATTTGACAAGAGGCCACTAGGACTGCCTTATTATTATTTGATGGTCGTAGCTTGCTCCCATCTTAGATTTAGATTTAGATTCTGTGTTTTTCCAACCTACCTATACCGTTTAATAAACACCCTTGAACTGTGATCACTTGTGTCTGTCTTTACTTTTGCCACCATGAGTTTCTTACACTGCCCCTCCTTAAGTTCCAGATGATTCTCTAGACCCAACTTTTCTCTTCTTAATTCCCTCCCCCCAGCTAATGCCGCCCCTCTGTCGCACTGACTGGCTGCCTGTTCCCTTCTGAGCTCCACAGGGCACCAAGCCCTCCTCACCCAGTATACCCCAGCACCCTGTCTTCCTGCCGCCCCACCACCACCTGCACTTGCCCTTCTGGGCCCCTTTTCCTTGACAAGCCTAGTAGGGTGTGCATCCCTACTGAGCCCTATCCTCCCCCATCGTCGTGCTTCGCATGTGGTCCTCACTACCTGCTTACCCTGGCATTTGCCCAGCTGACCTCCCCTTAGCACTTGCCTAGACCCATTGGCCCTCTTCTTCTCCTCCTCCTCCTCCCCCATACCTCTTTGTGCCCCATACCTCCCTCTCACCCTAGCATTTTCCACTCTGCCCTGACCTACACCTCAACCCCTCGCTAATCCTTTCACCCTGCACTTCTTGTTACTTCTCTTGCATGATCCGAATGACACAAGGCCTAGTAGTAGTAGGACCATTATTGCTTTTTAATTCCATGGCTGCTTTTTTGTCTTGTGGTGCATTGAAACACCATTTTTTGTATAGATGCTTTGCAAATAACTAATAAATAAATTAAATAAATGAAGTCTAACCTCACTGGAAAGTAGGAATCATGATAAGTGGCTGCAGATAGCAATAGACCAAAGGTTAATGTGCCACAGTGTTAGCCAACATCGAAATAACGAGTTAAGGAATATGTCTTTCCAATTTGCACTATGAACATGTGCCTGTGGCCTTTGCACATTTAGATCTTACTGTGGAAGCCCAGATGTGGAGGACGACCAGACGTGCATGCATCAATGCAGAAATCAATATGATTGCTGGAATAGATATACACAGAAGCCAGTAAGCCTTTCAAAACTGCACTAATTCGAGGCATGCTGAAATTTTAATGATGTAAACCTTTTTTTCTTTTTATTGTTGCTGATTGCACGTGTTACCCTGGCTGCAACAGTCCACCCAGCATTGTGCGAAAATTGCTCCCCCCCCCTCCCTTCCCGGTCCGTCCGTGCCGTCTCTATATATTAACCTACCGCTTTTGTATTCAAATTCTGTTTATTTGAGAAAAGAAGTGGCCCACTTTGGCCCAAATAACTGCCTCACACAACTGATGTGGCTTTTTTTTCGGGCATTGCCCTATGGGAGTATAGGGAAATCCGAGCCTGTCTGTACCTCGCCTAGGGTCATCTTTGAAAGAATACGTAAATGTTGTGGGACCAGGTGCATTGGTATAGTTGAAATGGAAATAAATATTTTCATATGTGGGATATTTGAAATATTTTGTTGTTTTTCACTGCACAGCTTGCCATTTAATATTGTTTGTTTTTGTAGCATTTGTTCCCAAAAAGAAACTCTCTCTGACACGCAGTCAACGCTGGATGAAGGGTTGCATTGTTATTTGTCCTTGAATCCACTGCACTAACAATTTGAAGGCCAAAATGTGTCTGATATCCAGAAAGAACTGATAAGATTCACTATATTGAAAGTTTATGTAGGAAAGTTAAGTTTCTATTACTGAGATCTGTCTTTCGAAGCGGTTGGTTATCCGGCACATAGGGAGAATGGAAACACAACGCACAATGGCCCTCATTACGACCCTTGCGGAAATCGAAAAACGATGGTGGAAATGCAATACCGCCATCGAATAGCGCTCGGTGCGACTATGACCCGTCACCGCAAAGTACGAAGCCATTAGCGACACCGTAGTGAACGCCAACGCTAACTGCACCAAGCACGCGCGCGCGCGCCATGCCAAACCGCAAACACCACCATGGTGCAACGGTACGCCAATTCCGACCCTAGCGGACATGTACCTAACGCCATCAGGCATGGCGGAATGTACCATTCCGCCATGGCGAGAAGTACGGCATCGCGAATCAACCGTAAACGGCCCCACTGAGTGCCTGTACACCGCTCCCTGCCCACAAAGTACAACTCCCCGTAGGTGCAATGAAGCCACAATGCAACCATTGAAATGTACAAGTCACCCATGCATGCCAACGAACAAAAGAAACACAACAGGGGCCAATGGGAGCTGCAGGGCACAGATGGCACGAATACAGAAGCCATCCCAATGGACATGACCACAGTCCCCCACCAAGAAACGCACGCAAACACAGGCACCTGTGACCAGCAATATACCGAAAACCACATCATTCAACCAGTCCACCTGGCTGACCGGCATCTGTCACACAAAACCCAATCCCCCGCCCCTGAGCATGACAACATTCAAACTGGCATATTGGCAGCCCCCATCCCTGACCTCACTGGGCTTCGTAGGCAAACGCGCACAGCACAGTACCACGCAACGAAACCCCGAAGCTGGAACCCAATGCAGATCTCCTCACAATACATCGCCCCCCAAATAGGCATATGCCACATCACTTGCAAAGAAAAACGCTACACGGGCCAAATCAGAATAGATATTTATGCAGATCAAAATCACCAAGCACATACAGCCATCAGGCCATGAAATCCAAAACACCAATCACCATTGTGGGCTGCTTCCGCAAGAAATGACCAGCCACTACCTGTGTGTCGCCCTGTTCCCCCATGGTACACAGAGCCACATTCACGTCCGATAAGGCAACATGGAAGCGCACAGAACCGCAGGGCCGTCCCAATGGGGAGGCACTAGTCCAGCTGAAAGGCCGAAATGTTGCTCCGAGCCACCAGTACTGCGTAAGGGCATGTGGCCCATTGGCGATCGTCCCATAAGATCGTAATGCTGCTCCACTGATTAACACGAAGCAGCAGGTGTCGGGAGTAAAATCCATCTGCAGGAGTGGCATACAGATGGCAGTGGCAAAAGGGGAGGAGATACCTGTCAACCAAAAGAAAAGAAAAAGAACAGAATGGCCATCAGAACTACATACCAACAACTCACTTCAATGATCACACTAAATCCACAGCCATATGCATGCTAGCCCACTCCAAAGGAACATCACCACCCCAAAACCACTTGCGACTCATAACCATCTATATCGAGGTGCAAAGACCATCGCAAACGAGTGTCTGAGGGCGCCTCGAGACAGGGAGGGCTCAACAAGGCCAGATGGACGATGGTCCCACTATGGCAGCCCTGCATCACATAGCGTAGGGGAGGCGGATAGATCCCAAGAAGCCCTGTACATGGCTAACTCTGTATCAAATCACCTGCCCATGCATCCATCCATCATTCCCTCATCCCGGGATCAAAATGCCTGAATAATTACTCACATGACATTAGAAACATCCATTGAGTCTGTGCGTTATGCAGCCTGCTAAATCCACAGTGCCCCAGCCCGTAATTCCAGTGTTGTGAAGTAACATGTATTTGGGAACGGACGGCCTCATCGCCCACGTAGCTATTGCGCATCCCAAACTATTCATATCAATCATTGCTCCCTCGCCATGGGCCCTGTCTCAAGGACATAGAACAATAGAACGTTACATTTGCAGTCAGACCTGTGGGCATCTCCTCGCCGCTAGCTGGAAACCGAAAGCGCCGCCCTTCGAATTCCTCATTTGCAACATCACGTCGAAAAGGCATCTGTGGCCGTTTGAAATCACTAATCATCCCATCGAGTGCGGCTGTGTGTGAAAATGGCAACTGCCTTCACCCACGAATGGGACGCCCCGCCCGTCGTTGCAACTCGGTACAGTGATGCATGAGGGCCCACCGTTACTCGAGTACTACGTCCCACTGACCCCTCACAAATCTGTTCGCGACTGCACAGATAGTATGTGAAACAATGGGACCACAGCAGAATGAACATATCAACCAATCTTACACGGCCATCGGGTACTAATACATGATTGCAATAGCAAGATACAATTCCCCGAATTGCAGCGTTGTGCGCGGGACGTGCTCGGCCAAAGGGGAGAGCAGTTTGCACAGGTGGAATCAATCACCACAGGTGGAGGCCATACAGCCTGAAAACACATAAATTGCACAGCCAGTCTCCTCCCACAACCACACCGAAATGCTACCGGCAGGACTCGCGATGTTGGCCCTGGGGGACCTGATAGCACTGCAAGTGCTCCGACTCCAAGAAGTAGACGAACACCAACTACAACCAGCCGCACGGAGGAGACGCAGGAGGAGGAGGAGGCCAAGGCAGGGCCAACAAGGCCCACCAGCACAGCCACTACCACCACGCAGGCAGCCCGCAATTCAACGCCTCCGAGCACATCCGTTCAACCTCACTGATGAGCAGATCCACACCCTCTACCGTCTGGACCGGGACACCATAGCCGCCATTGTGGACATGACACAGGCTGACCTTGTCAGCATGATAGATAGCCCAACCGCCATCCCACCCCTACTGAAGGTGGTGTCTGTACTCCACTTCCTGGCCACAGGCACCTACCAGCACACAGTCGGACAGTTGCATGGCATTTCTCAGCCACTGTTCTCACGGACACTATTGCAAGTGCTCGATGCCCTCCTGAAGCACGCAGACGACTACATCTCTCTACCACGCTTGGAGCAGGAAATAACCAACACAAAAGTGGGATTCCATGCACTTGCCGGCATACCGGGTTGCATTGGTGCCATCGACTGCACCCATGTTGAATTGGTCGTCCCACATGCCATGGAGGCCCAGTACCGCAACCGAAAACAATTTCATTCTCTGAATGTACAAATGGTGTGTGACTCCAACAGGATCATTACACATTGTTGTGCCCGATTCCCAGGATCAACCCATGATTCTATGGTCTTGAGGAACTCTACAATACCACGCTACATGGAACGACACGCAGGGAACAGATCCTGGCTACTCGGTGAGTCTCATTACATGCATGATGATGTGGGGTATGTGAATTGGCATTGACCTGCCAGGAAGGGGGGGGGGGGTGTGCGTACGTATCAATGGCATTCCACATCATACGTTTCTCGTCCACATACAGGTGATGCTGGATATCCACTGAAGAGATGGCTCCTCACACCAGTCCGGAACCCACGGGACCAGCATGAGGAGGACTACAACCATGCCCACTCACGTACCCGTGTAGTCATAGAACAGGCATTCGGCCTACTGAAGACCCGTTTCCGCTGCCTCAGCAGGTCTGGCGGGGCACTCCTGTACCGCCATGAGAAGGTTGCAAAGATGGTGATGGCATGTGTCATGCTCCACAACATGTGCGTACGTAGAAATGTGCCCATGCCCCCTGACGCAGAACTGCAAGCACCTGATGATGGTCATGATGAGGGTGGGGATGTGGCAGCACCTCATGGAGTCTGCGAGGCACCGGAGGGCCGTGACATTCGTCAGCATCTCATTGATGTATGCTTCTAGCACTCACGCCTGGTGGCTGATGCATGGACACGGGACTCGTGGCACTGCGTGTGTCTGGGACATGCACAATATGGACTGTACGCCTATGATGGCCTAGTACACAAAGATCAATGTCCACACTTCTCATTGGTTGATCGTGCACTTTTTATGGCATATGTGATATCATGTTGAACACCCTATCGACCCGCCACCCAAGTGAGCCCAACACACCCCCTCCACCCTCCTACCTCCCACCCGAACACCAGTGTCCAAAGATGCTCATTGTCAGTGGGCTGTCGCTATTGCATGCCCCCTCTGCGGGTATCAGGGGCACCCCTGCCTGTGGAGCGCAGGTTCCTTCCAGATCTACGTTGGGGGCTGCCCTGGACGGAACTTGCAACGGATGATGTGTCTGCCTGCTCACGTCCATGCATGTCCCTAAGGGTTTGCGAGAGCTCAGTGAGCACACGGCGCACTGCGGCAAGTTCGGCACATACGTCTTTGGACGTCGCATGCAGTTCCCCCCTCAGGCTCTCGGTGCTACTCTCCATTTGGACTCTCAGGCTCTCGGTGCTACTCTCCATTTGGACTCTCAGGCTCTCGGTGCTACTCTCAATTTGTGCCCTTAGCGTCTCTGTACCTCTCTCCATTTCTGCCCTAAGTGTCTCTGTTGATGTTTCTATGTCTGCCTTGGTGCCCCCACATTCATCGGCATGGCCCTTGAGGAGTGTGGCCATTTGCTGCTGTTGGACGATTAACTTGTCGAGGGACTGTTGCCTCTGCTGGGCCATGGCCATTTGCGGTGGTGTCACAGAGGGGCTGTTGTCCTCATGTTGCCTTGCCACAGGGCTTGTGGGGGATGGCCAGTCGTCGTCTTGTGGCTGCACCTGCGTGGTATCCTCATGTTGTACGGGAGGGGACAGACAGGGGGATTGGGACAGGTCATGGATGGATCTGACCTCGACATCCCCGTCTTCTGTGTCCGAGCATGCTGCCATCAATGGGGTGTCACCTATGGTGCTGCTGCCACCAGAGGCAGTGCCTTCTGTGGCATCCATTGGGGGGACCTGTGGTGGTGGTGTTGTGGCCATGCTGGCTGCTGGGGTGCCTGTTGATGTTCCCTCCTCTGTGCTGCCACCTGATTTGTGCTGCTGCCGTGTCTTGATGCGTGCAGCTGAGGTGGAGGGTCTCTGGCCGTTGGTCTTGGCCCTCTTTGCAGGTGTGCTGGTAGGGGTGTCCTGTAGCTCGTCGTTTGGATCGGACCCTGTGGTGGAGTAAAGGAGGGCGAGGGTTATTGATGGGTCAGTGGGAATTGGAATGGCATTGTATCACATGCATTGGGGTGGTACCTGAGGGTGATTTGGGTCGGGGTCTTGGAGGTGCTTTGATTTGTGTGTGGAGTGAGGGTGCAGTTGTTTGGCAGCCTGCAGTTAGGGTGTGCCTGCTGCACGTGTAGTGCGTGTATTAGGGGTTTTTAATTATTTATGTATTTATTGTGGGTTTTGACGTGCGCTTTCAGGCCGATGTGTGTGGACGTTCTCCTGGACATGTGTTTCTGTTGCACTATGTGGACGCATGGTACTTCACATGGTTGGACTTTGTGGATTTGGCATTGTTTTATCTGGCCCACCTACCTGACTCTTCGGATGTCTGCACTCCTTTCTCCATCCCTCCGACTCCCTCTATGCTCTCCATTCCGATGGTGGAGGCACAGATTTCTTCCCAGGGGGTCAACTTGATGGGTGATTCAGGACCTCCCCCGGTGGCTGTGGCAATGTTGCGGTTGGCAGAGAGTATGCTGCGGACGCGTATCCGCAGGTCGTCCCATCGCTTGCGGCATTGCTGTGGGGTGCGGGGTGCGGTCCCCACCGCACTTACCCGCTGTGCCACCAGAGCCCATATGGCCTTCTTGTTTGCAAGTGCCGTCCTGGTCATTTGCGTGGAGAAGACGACGGCTGCATTCTCCTGGAGGGTCTCTGTTAGCACGGTGAGTTCCTCACGGGAGAAGTGGACCTGCCGCTTGCGGTCGCACGCTTTCTTCGCTACTTTTCCCATTTTTCGTGGTTTCGCTAGGGTGGTTGACTGGTTGGGGTGTGTTTCAGGGTAGTGATTTTAGTGGTTGTGTGGTTTTGGTGTTTTTATAGGTGTACGCCGGGATGTTTCCCGTTCCGGGCCCATGTTTTAACTTCCGTTTCCGTATATTTCCGGGCACCGTACTTTCCGGTAGGCGCACACTGCGGTGACCGCTAAGTGGGGTGGCGGTATTGCACCTAGGGCGCCGTACGGCGGCGGTGTGGGCCGTTTTGGGGTCATTTCCGCCATCGCGGACTTTGCACTTCCGCCGTGGCGTGGTGCTCGTGCCCGATGGGTCGGAATGGGCCGCACTTTGCTCCTTCGTACAATGGCGGAAACGCTATTTACGCTGTGGCGCTCCGGTCAGTCGCTTTCCGCAAGGGTCGTAATGAGGGCCAATGTAAGCAAAGTTTTAAATAACATTTATACAAGTGAGGATGGCAAGTGTGCTTGATTAACATTGTGATGGATGAATGATATGATATTTTATTTATATCGCACTCGTAGACAAGTGTTTCAGAGCGTGACCAGGCAAAAGTGAGGGGAACAAGGGAGAACAAAAAAGAAAACAGTGATCTTACTAGGCCCAGTGACATTTAAGAAAGCGCAAGTTTATGGAAAAGGGAAAAGGAGGAAAGTGCATGGGAGGGGGGGAGTGGAAAGTGCAGAACAGAGGAGAGAAAAAGAATAAATCCTAAGTAAAATAAATAAATAAATACATAAATAAGGGCAATAAACCGTGGTAGTGCGGCCAGCAAGTGGCAGGTGAAAGTTAGTCAGATAAGGTATATCTGATAAGTGCAGAAGAAAAGTGGGAGGGGGACTGTATGGGTACAGATACAGAACCCCAGTGCAGGGGGTGGCCTGGAGGCAGTGCAGGAGGCTGGCAGGGTAAGCAGATACCTGGGCCTGAGTGACAGAAGGTAGCCAGGTGCACAATGCCAAGATAAGAAACAGATCAACAGGGGAGAAGGGTGGCAAAGGCAGAGGCAAAGAGGAAGGTCTTGAGGTGCTTCTGGGACCAGAGATGGTTTTCCTCAAATTTTAAGGTGGCCAGGAGGCTGTTCCAAAGGGAGGCCCCAGCCAAAGACAGAGATCTACCCACAGCTTGTTTCTTTGCAAAATGGCTAAACCAGAGGGAGTTAGAAGTAGAGGACCGAAGGGCTTGAGAGGTAATGTATTTACGGAGGGTTAGTTGAAGGTATTTTGGACCCATGCCCCAGAAAGCCTGTGGACAATGCAGAGGGTTTTAAATGTAATCCTTGCATCCACTGGGAGCCAATGAAGGGATTTCAGGGCTGGAGAGATACGATCCCAGGGCTTGAGGCCAAGGATAAGTCTTGCAGTCCTGTTCTGGATTAGTTGTAAAGGGCAGAGAGTGGAGGCAAGTAGATCTAGAAAGAGGCTCTTACAGTAATCCAGTCTGGAGAGAACCAGAGCTTGGGAGACAATGAGCTTTAGAGGGATGGAGAGGAAAGGCAGAGTGCCTCTAAGGAGGTGCAATAAAAAGTTTGACTTTTTGGGGACTTCAGAGATGTGTGCGGAGAAGGAAAGTGTGGAGTCAAAGATAACCCTGAGGTTCTTAGCCACACAAGTGGGGGTAGGAGGAGGGCCAAGGGAGGCTGGCCAGAGAGTGAGAGGAAAGGATGGAGATGGTGTACCGTACCAATAAGGAGGATCTCAGTCTTGTTGGCATTTAGACAAAGATCGTTGGCGGCACACCAATTTTGAATGGCGAGTAGAAAATCAGAGATGAGGGAAGGAGAGGAGGAGGCTGAAAGAAGCCTGAAAGTGAGTTGGGTGTCGTCGGCATAGCACTGGAAAGTTGAGCAGAAAATGGAGATGCAGTAGGCGAGAGTTGCCAAGTATTGGTTGAAAAGCCAGGGCGAGAAGTTAGACCCCTGGGGGACACCACAGGTAGAGAGGGAGATAGAAGATAGGAAGGACCCAAGTTGTACCTAAGAGGGTCGATCAGAAAGAAAAGATGTCAGCCAGGCCAGAGCCTAATCAGTGATACCCAGGTTGTCACGGAGACGATTGAGCAGGGTGGTATGGTTGACCGTGTTGAACGCAGAGGAGTGATCAAGTAGGATGAGGACAGAGGGAATGTTAGATTCGAGGTTGTAGAACAGGTCTCCACAGATGTTCAGGAGAGCAGTTTCCGTGCTTCTGGCAGCTCTGAAGCCAGATTGGTGGTCATGGAGGAAGCCAACAGAGTCGTAATGAAGATTAAACTGAGAGATGGCCACTTTTCCAGAAGCTTACCCAAAAAGGGAGTAATGGATATTGGGTGATAGTTTGCCGGACATGAAGGATCAGCAGTGGATTTCTTGAGGAGAGGATGCACAAGGGAGTGCTTAAGAGGGGAGGGGAAAGACTCAGATGCAAAAAAGAGGTTGCAGAATGTTCAATTTGACTCAAATAATAGACATCGTATGTGTTAATTGAAACTTAAATTGATAGTTAACATAAATATGGGCTGTGTATATACAATTATAAATTGGGTACTGAAATATATTTTTGAAATCTTGATTTTACATAGTTATATTATACCGATGTGCGCCTGTCATCGGTACAGTTTACCAGTCGACAGCTTCTTCAACTGTAATTGGACAATAATAATCCACCATGCATCTGTGATAACCATTATCTGGGACGATCGCCAGAGACTAATCTGTCCTATTGCAGTTGCAGTAGTAAGGAGCAACATGACAGAAGTATATGTTCTGAAAATGTGTGGATGTGAAAGTTTTACATTTGAAATTTAAACCACTAATTTCTTCTCTGTAATGGAATGCCATGTTTGTTTGTTTGTTTATTTTATTTGTAGGGCACGCCAGACCCGAAGGTATCAGGGCGTGGGAGCAAGAATACTTTAGGCTTACAAGTTACAGGTTACATAGACAAAATGCAGATTAGTTCGAGTACAGCAAGTAATACATATGCATTATAAATGAAGAATCAATACAGAAGGTAGTTCAAATGCACTACAGGTGCGAGTCGCATACGAATGTCAAAGGTCCAATTTGTTTGCTATGTCAACTAGGTTGTGGGGCTGGATTATAGGTCATTTTCTTTAAGCCACTTAATCAAATTTGCTCTAAAATGTAGGTATGATTGGTCCGTCCTTAATGTGGGTGGGAGGGAGTTCCACAATTGGGCAGCTTTGACGGGGAAACTATTTGCTCCAGTTGTGGTCATTTTGAATGGGGGAACTGATAGGCAGTTTGTATAGGCAGCTCTCGTGGGTCTAGATGTAACTGTTCTTTTAGATCTCTCTGTTAGGTAGCTTGGTGCTAGGTTGTTGAGACACTTGAATGTTAGAGAAGCAGTTTTGAGTTTAATTTTGTCGACTGTGGAGAGCCAGTTAGATTGTCTTCTAGTCGTTGATATCTGAGCTCTCTTGGAGATTCCTAGTGCCGCTCTAAGGGCATTGTTTTGCAGTATTTGTATTTTTTGTGTGATGTATTTATTAGTCCCCAAATAGAGGGCGTTGCAATAATCCAGTTTGAACAGCACGAGTTCTCTTGCCAACGTGGTGCAACTATTTGTAGAGAGGTATGGTATAGGCTGTGGAGGATGCCATAGTGTTTACTTGCTTGGCCAAGGTGAGACACGATTCGAGGTAAAAACCTAGTGTTTTTACCTCCTTGGCAACTTTAATTGTATGGCTGTCTATGACAAAAGTTGTGTAGTCTTGGCTAAGTTTCTTGATGTTCAGTGTAGTCCCCAGAATGATGTGTTCCATTTTGTCATCATTCAGGCATAGACCATGACGTGCCATCCATGCCTGGATGAAGAGGTATATACTATTCACCAAGGCCAAATCCTGCTTGTAATACCCAGAAAGTGGGATGAGAATCTGAGAATCATGTGCGTCGAGCAGAAATTGGTGATGGAAGATAACTTTCGGTGTAGAATGCAAAGACTAGGATTAATTGATTGATGAATGGAATCAGCATTATAAGATCACCGTTCACAGTTAAACAAAAAATGAGAACTATGCGATGTTACTTTGTTTTCATGGACTTAATTACCTCTTTTCAGTGTTATGTCAAAATTAAAAGTACTTGTTACGCTCCTAACTATTTCTGTTTTCTTCAAAATAAACAGTTTTTATCATCTTTGTGGAAAGAAATGATGACAGGGTATGTTTGGCTACACTGCTCACTAACATCATTAAAATTGGTGAAGCTCATTGTATGCATCTAGTGATGTCAGCGTTAGGAGCGGGTGATCTGAGTTAGTTCCACAAGGGCACTCGATCTTAGGGTGATGGATCAACGGATAAGATTAGCACAAGATGGCAGTACCCGACCTGTCGTTTTCGCATCTGTTAAAGGGAGAAATACTCGGGTAAATTGCATTGGAAATTTTTTTATGAACCATCAATGTATTCTCTAAAATATATGCCCAATTGTTTGGGCCAATACACTTTCTGACCATACTACCCCTTTAACTATGCAAGAGGCAAATACTATTGTGTGCTATGATGTGCCCGACTCTTGCTTGAGCACCACTCCCAAACCAAACTTAGAGGCCTCTGTGTAAACAACCATCTTCCAACTCTCTCTGAATGTCTGCAACACAGATAAAGACAAAATGTCCTGCTTGACCATCTCAAACTCCTCCTCACAGGCAGCAGACCATTCAAATTTGACTTCTTGTAATGCTCACCTTGTATCCACAGGGACGCCTTCTCGACTGGCCGGGATGCTCTTCGGTCCCTTCCCCTTCCCTGGAGTTTGTGATGTCGAGGGTTGGCTCTAGAAGACAGGAGATGAAGCTTAACTGTTTTTCTTTCCGTGGCAAACCGCCTCCCGGGCTCCCGATTCCCTTGCGGTTCCCCTGGGATGTCTCTCACCTTGATTTCTATAAAGATGCGCTCTCCATCCTGCCGTGCTGGGCAGGGGCGTGTCGTCACTGGCACCGTTCCGCTGAGTTTCTTCACTGGCAAGGGCCGGAGTCCAGACCGGCTGCGACTCCGTTCTTTCAGGTAAGTCTTTGTAGATGAAGTTGAGAATAATGTCTTTGGTGATGTAAGCACAAATAACCTTCTCTCCTTTTCTTGCAGGTTTTGGAGGCTGAGGCGGATGCCAAAGCTGGGTGCGAGAAGGTAAGATGAAACACCAAGCGGCGCAGCGAGCGTCCTTGCAAATGGCTAACCTGTGCTATTGTTGTCTTGCAGGTCGAGAAGAATAGATAATGAGTTCTCCAGAACCCAAGGGAGCGGAAAATGTCTCGGGGAAGATGGCCTTCTTGGCGGACTAGTAAGCTGCTCACACGATGTCAGAGATGGAGCCGGAGGAAGATAGTGAGCGTTGGATGCTATCAGTTGCCGGAGGATGCCGTTGAACAGGTAAGGTTGGCAATGCTTCTTGCCTTTTCCTCGCCCTTGCAGGCCAGTGTCAAGATTAGAGGCCTTCTCCCCTTCCTCCTCACCTGAATCTTCTGTGGCGGATTCCTTAGGATTCGACTCCGTCTTCTTACGGTCCTTCCTCCTTATAGATGTCTTGTCCTTTGGACTTTCTTTTCGTGTAGATAGGGTCTGGCCCCTCCGGAGGCAACCTTGGCAGAGATGGAACCCTGTCCGCGGGGACCCCCAGGGGGCCAGTCCTAGTTCCAGGGAAAAAGCACGAAGGCAGAAAAAACCCTGTTTCCAGATGGGTTCTATTAGGGAGCTGTGTGTTCCTTTCACAATGCAATGTAGGTCTGTCTTTTTTGAGCAGAAACCGAAGAAGTCGGATTCCAACACCGATGGAGAGAGTCTGTAAATTTGGCAGTGACAGTAGGGCTTCCGGAGAGGAGTAGGGGTACCCTTTCAATTCTATAACACCATAGAGGCGAGCAGAGGAAATAATGGACAGGAATGCCCGTAAATAATAGTAAAAGATGTAGAGAAAAGAGGAAGTACAGAAAGAATGTGCAGGAAAATACCCAGGTCACAAGCAGAAAAAGGAAAGGAATATGCCTGCGGAGCGCTAGCAAGCTAGCAAACGAGAAAAGTGAAGATTAGACGAAATTCAGAAAACGCCGAGCAAACTGAATAGAATGCTTCGGCGGAAAACAAGAAACGTAGGAGGCTGTAGCTCAGGCTAGGCGGAGCCGTTAGAACAGGTGAGGAAAAGATATACACACGGTAGAAGTAGCAAGACCCAGGAAACAGGAACCCGGAAAAATACTAAAGGTGAGCACAGAAGGTAGTCACAGGGAAGGCAAAGGCAGCAGCAGAAGAGGAATGGCAGGGAGGAAATTCACGAACTAAGTTCACATACAAACCGGAGCGTAGTGTAACAGATACAACGCATCGGTTTGTGGGAGGAGTCAGAATTTAAAGGCACGGCCACCATGTTGGATGAGGACTAGAGCGTGTGCAAGTCAACGCTTCCAGCGCTTCCAAAGCTTCCATTAACAATTCCTGACAGCCAGGATGCTGAGCAGGACCCGGTGAACGTCACGCTGCTAGAGCAGAATAACGCAAAGTGTGTACCTCCAATCGGGCGTGGTTTAAATAGCCAGCAGGTATCCAAGGTGCCTTTGGGGCGAGCCCCGCCCTGGATGCTAGACCGCCGAATGCATTTCCCCAACGTTCCTCATGCTTGTCCATTGCCCATTGAAACCCCATCCTAGCATGTGCCTCCAATGCCAACAGTGCCAGGATTGGCTCCAAGGGATCCAAGGGGAGCCGAATAGAGTCTTTAGGGCCCCGTGGACACTCGGTGGGGGCAAGGTCGTGACACTTCTCTCCTAGTCAACATCCTCAAACCCAGAGTTTTATCCGCCAAATACCTCAAAAAGTTTGAATAATATTCAATGAGCCCCAAAAATGAGGCCACCTCTGACTTAGTCTTGGGGGGTGACACATCTGGAATTGCCTTGATGGTGCTAAGCTTGGGCCTTATTCCCTCACCTGAAAAGATGTACCCTAGGCAATCCATTGAAGACTTTCCTAATTTGCATTTCTCAGTGTCAAAGTCAAACCAGCATCTTCCAGTCTCTGCAAAACCAATCTTAAACTCACATCATGCTTGTTCCTATCACAGAACCACACCAAAATGTCTTCCTGGTAAAACTTCACCCCCTTGACATCACCCTGGAAGGTGCACATTATTCTCTGGAAGACACTGGCTGCAGACACCAAACCGAACAATATTCTGACACACCAAAACAACCCAATGTGTGTGACATACATCATTGTGTTGTAGAAGTCTGGATGCATGAAGACCTGATGGTACGCCAACCTCAAATCCAACAAGGAAAAAACCCTCGAACCAGCTAAGACTGAGATCATATTATCAATCAATCCTTTTGTCACCATATTCTTTTTGGCCTCTATGAGGTTGTTAGGGAGAATTCTCTTATAAGGCTAATTTCCCAAACGTAGTGAGTCCCCCAGCAGCTTTGCTGGATTTTTTTTTTTTTCTCCTGACTCTTTTACTCCCACTCTTAGGCTTGATTTGAGGTATGTCTTTGACTTGTTGTGTGCTTATGGGCTATGGGGTTTCTTTTTACTCCATAGGGTATCATCTGTTTTTCTGTATGTGTGGTACACAGCACCCTCAGTGCAGTACCACAGGGGTGTCACAGTGACCCCCAAACATAGACTCCATACCCTGGGACTGACTACTGTCTCCCAGGGCATGTAAAGTCACAGTTGGCTTTATTAGCCCAAATTTGTGAACATAACCAATACAAACCATCATTTTGTGGAAGTACTGGTAAGGGGTAAATTCGATTGCCACTGGGTCTGTTTTTCGAGGGGGCACTGTCCCGTCCCCCCTCGTCGAGTTTCTGGCTGGTGGCAGTGGTTACCACGCAAAATATTCCACCGGAATATTCTCTATGGGATTTTCACATTGATTTCAAACGCACCACTTTTTGGTGCAATGTTAAAGATACTGCCAGTTTATTTATTTAATATTAAATCCCCGGTTGGGTCTTTTTGCCAGAACTCCTTTCTAAAATGGCGTTTGTGTCCGTCTCTGTAACTCTGACCAAGGTCGAGCCCTTTGTTCCACTATTTTGGCGGGCTTCTCTACAGAAGCCCTCCAAATGGTGCCACTCTGTCTGGGTTCTACAGGAAGGGCGGCGGGGGGAATTGGCACCCTGGATTGTGTTGCCTTAGCAACCCAATTTGCACTCTACTCTGATTGGCCTAGTGGTGAGCCTCCCGGCTCACCACTTAGCATGTGTGATTGACAGCTAGGCTGATGAATGGGGTTTTTTCTGCATAAAAGCAGGGCCTTTGGGACTGGAACTTCAGAAGTCGCCACAGGACCTAAGAATCCGAAGAGGGAAGAAGCTGAGCCATCTGCAGCGATGACACCACCAGTGAAGCCCTGCTGCAACTACCTCACCACTTTCCCGACGACAAGAGAAGATCTTCTGCTGGACGAGTGAGTCTTCTTCCTCTGAGCTGGTGGGATCAACCAGTTTTCCCTTTTTGCCTTCCAAAGAAGTCTCTTGGTCGAATCGCCCGTGCCCCGGCGGCCGGATAGCCAAGTTCACCACTTTTGACTGCGAATAAAAGGACCGCACCTTTTAATCGGGAACTCCGCGGCTGGTTTCATCCCTGTGCATTGCAACGACTGTCCGTTCCCTCCTCGACGAGATCTTCTCTTCCCCTGGTCGGAACCACGAACTTCAACCACTGCCAGGAACAACTGCCCCCGCTGGAGCTTCCTTTCTCATTAAGGTACTGTGTCCTGCCTGGTCTCCCTTTCTACAGATTGCTAAAGGAGACCCTAAATCCTTGGCTTCTAAACTGGGTTGGCTCCAGGCCTTCTAACTATATCTTTTGAATCACCCCAACCTCTTTTGAACACTCTGCAAAGACTTTCAGTGCACTTTAAACCGTGTGATCCTGGGCACATTTCGCTTTGCTCCATTTAAAGTGGGCCTGGCCTATGAACTTTGGCTCTACAGTATAACCTGCCTTGCTCCCCTTGCTCTGAACTCAGTGTTGGGAACTGTGTTATCTTTTATGCTCTGCCTTTTTCTCTCCCTTTAACTACATTATCAGAGTACCATCTTGGTTAAGCGCTCACATCTGTCCTAACAAATAGTAGTGTTTTAACCCTGACTTGTCTGATAGCTATTAAGGGAGGTGTGTATACTTTACCTGACTGTTTTTTAACTTGCTTTTGATTGAGAGTGCTAGTATATGCCATAAAGTGTGTTTTAAATAAATAATTATATACTTTTTATACAAAGCTGTGGTCAGTGTTTGTTTGTTCTACTGTGTTTTGGCCCTATTGTGTATACTCTACATACTGCCCTACTCTTCTTGAGAGAAGTCTGACTGCTTAGCCACAGCTACCAGGTAATTCTGGGTGGTGCAGACTGCTACCAATTGGCATTACTGCTTACTCCTGTAGTCCTAATCTTTTTGCAGTGTACCCCAAGGGAACTGCACAGGATTCTGCCTAACAGAGGTCAATGCACAACCTGATGGTCCAGTTGCCCTTTCCTACCACTACAATGGGGCTCACCCATTCTGAAGCCTCTGCAGGTTCCATGGCACCATCCACAAGTAATCTCTTTAATTCCAACCCCACTGCATTTCAAGTGATAGGGGCATGGACCTGTATTTGGCTGCAAAAAAGAATTTTATTTTATTGTTCATTTATAATGCGCTTAATACCAGTAAGTGGTTTCTGAGCGTGGGATCGGTATTCAAACCTGTGTTGCTCCGTGTTGCCTTGCTTCAAAGCAAACACGTTGCCCCTGAGCTATCTTTCCTCTCTTCAACCTGATCTTGTGGATTAAACATCTGAGACATCCAAGACTCCTTTCAAACACACTAGGTGCCCACTTAACCACTTTGCGACCATCCAACGCTCTGACACATCAGCGTCTCCCCCAGTATAAACTTGTTCAACTACATTGGGATCAAGTTTATTCCGAGTGTCGCTTGGCAGCTCCATGAAAGCAGATTCTCACCAACATTAGTGACAAACACCTGACTACCCTTACTCCTTCCCTTAAACATCAGGGTGGCCTGAAACTCCCCTATAAACACAATGGGGTTATCACCAAAGGTGTTAGCTCTGACCCTAGCTTCCTTCAATGCACAGCATGCCAAATCCCCTTCCCACGATTTCCTACTTATCAGGGCCCAATTATCAAAAAGCATCTCTACACCCACTCCATTAACTAGACTGATGGCCTTCGGTTTTTCAATCCGCACCTCACATACAGCGTTGACGACCTGGAAAACCACCAACCCATCATACACCTCCAAATCACATCCATCTGCAACATTCTCACTCACAGTTCCAGAGCAAGGTCTCGGAAATCTACAAGATTTGGCCATGTGACCCTTCCTCCCACAGAATCTGCATTCAACAAAACAGCAGGGCACTCTCTGTCCATGGCCAGATGCTGCGCGCTGTCGCACCGGTAGCAATGTCTCACTGGTCGGCCGGAGGGGCCGGAAGAGTTCCCTTCATAGCCAGGATGCTGCACATCTCACCTGAAAGGGGTCGTGGTTGTGCGGCTCCTATCCGTTCCCCTTGGTCTAGACCTTACCCTTATGGCCAATGACATTCACATAAACCCTGCAACCATGCCTACATAGCTCTTTGATGCATGAGGAGGTATGCTCAAGTTGCTTGGCAATCTTTATCGCCCTGTCGAGATTGGGATCCTTCTTCCACCACACACCTTGTCATCAGCGCACTTTATCATGAGTTGGACCCTTTGGTTTTCCTCCTGGCAGCACAGAGCAAAATGACACTTTATGGCCAACCCTCTAATACAGAGGTCTTCAATCTGTGGGGCGCGCCCCCCTTGGGGGGCGCGGCCACATGCCTGGGGGGGCGTGGGATGGCAAAAACAAGATTTCCATTTTTGTTCCTCCTGCACTGAACTGAACATGTGCAATGGGGAGCCACTGGCTCCCATGCACATGCTCAGCCAGTGCGATGTGGTGGGGGCGAGGGCATGAAACAGAAAATAAACGCAGCCTGGACGTGCACTTACCTGCATTTGGAACGTGAGTCCAGGCTGCACTGCGGTTTCCTGCTGGTTCCGCCCGCCTTTGCTGCATTGAGGTAAGGGTATCAGAGGTCCCCACTGAGCTCCTCTCCCTCTGCGCCCCCACACATTAAGGGGCACGGGGGAGAGGAGGGGAGCGGGGCCCGAAACAGAATTGCCGGTATCAGGTGTTTTATTCCCAACGCGGCTCCCCCACGGCAGATTGCTGGGCTCCAGCAATGTGCTGTGTGGGAGCTGCGTTAGGAATACAACACTGGTCCCCCCTGCACCCCACACATTGGGGGGCATGAGGGAGAGGAGGCGAGGGGGGCCCAAAACGGAATTGCCGGTATCGGGAGTTTTATTCCTAACGTGGCTCCCCCACGGCAGATTGCTGGGTTCCGGCAATCTGCCATGGGGGGAGCCGCATTAGGAATACAACACCGGTCCCCCCTGCACCCTTCTCCCTCTGTGCCCCCCACATTGGGGGGCACAGGGGAGAGGAGGCAAGCGTGGACTGAAGCGGAATTGCCGGTGTCATGTGTTTTATTCCTCACGCGGCACCCCCACAGCAGATTGCTGGGCTCCAGCAATCCGCCGAGGGGGAGCCGTGTTAGGAATACAACAACGGTCCCCCCTGGTCATGTTGCATTGCAACTCCAGAGACCCAATAGCATTTATCACTCCATTCGAAGTCTCTCAGTACATGAGACTTCCTTTCAGGCTATGTTCTGTGGCATCAGTTTTCACTGATTCATCACCATCATGCTCAAAGCCATCATGAGAGTCAAATAATTTGGAGACAATATTATCATTATTTGAATTTTTGCTCAGCGCTAGCTCTACCTCGGACCCAGAGGGTCCCAGAGCACATTAGCCCTAGTTCATGGATGCACACAGGAGAACCACAATGCCGTCTAGGAGCATTGGCTAAATATGGGCTATGACTATTCAAAGCTAAGTGTCAATCTCTCAAGACTCAACTACTTCGTATCTCTCCAGGACTGAAATCTCTGCACTGGCTCCCAGTAGCTGCGAGGATTACGTTCAAAACCCTCTGCATTGCCCACAAGGCCTTCTGGGGCCTGGGGCCTCAATACCTTCAACTCTCTCTTCCTAAATATCTTTCTACTCGAGCTCTTCGCTCATCCACCTCCAGCTCCCTCAGGGTCAGTCGCTTCTCCAAGCAACGAGTTGGTGGTAGAGCTCTCTCCTTGGCTGGGGCCTCCCTCTGGAACAGCCTCCCTGTCTCTTTGAAAATTGAGGAGAACCATCTCTGGTTCCCGAAGCACCTCAAGACCTTCCTCTTTGCTTCTGCTTTCTCACCTCCACTCCCCTGCTGAACTCGTGGCTGAAACTGCACTGGTCTGGCTATCCTCTGCTCTCAGGCCAGGTCCCCTACCCACCAGTTGCACACCTGCACTGCCCCCCTGGCAACCCTTGCACCCTGTGGCTGTTTCTGTATCCCTACAGCCCCCTACCAGCACTTGCACCTGTTGACTGCACTTACCCTTACAGCTGCCACTAGCTGGCTGCACTTCTTATTTATTGTTCCTATTTATTGCTTCTATTTATTTACTGTTTATCCTATGTACTGCACTTCCCCACCCTCCTCCCCCTCGCACTTTCCCCTTCCCCACCGCCCCTGCACTTGCGCAATCTCAATGTCACCTGGCCTAGTAAGATCGTTGTCTCAGTCTTCCCTCTGTTACCCTCCCTTGCCTAGTCGCGCCTTGAAATACTTGTGTATAGGCATGTTATAAGTGCTGCCTCCCCACCTCTGCTCTAACGCCTTCCATCTCCCCCCTCCAAGACACCTCAACCCTGCTGTGGCAGAACAATCACCAGAAGACATTTGCCTTTCCGTACTTTGACGGGTCTTTCCAGCCCTTCATCAATCTTCGTATTTCCCAGCTGGGTGCCAGTGCCGATCGAGAGTAGTTAGGAAGGGCGTCTTGGGGACAGGGGTGTCGGTGCCATGGGGGGCAGGGGTGTGAATCAGGGATTTCAAACCTATTTCTGGGGCTGTGCCTTTCTCTGATGCCTTTCCCTGCGAGATTGGTTTCTCAGCACTTGCGGCACTAAAGACTAAATATCGGTCAAAGCTAGATGTGGAAGGAAACCTGCGGTTGGCTATTGCAAGAATCGAACCCAATATTGACAGGCTGTTTGCTGAAAGGCAGGCCCACTCTTTACACTAGTTCTCCAGTATGCCACTGTCCAACTTGAAAATGACCACATTGATAGTAAGTTGTTACAGCACTTGCATGGCAAATGTTACTGTGGGACAGTAATATTGGCTGTTTACGTTTGTGGAAAATAAATATCGAACACTATTTTTAGTCGAGTCCTCTATTCTAGCAAAATAATCTGAATGCTTTGTTCACAAATATTTGTCCTCTCTGATTTCACTCATTGCAAGCATCGATTTTGAAACAATTTAGTGTTTAGCACCCACACCTGCATTAGGGGCACCATTCTACGCCAGCGCGCGATAACGGTTCCCAACCGAGTACAATTTTGAGTCTATGTGTATAGGGGAGGGGCCGAGCCAGAGAAATATTTCTTAGGGGAGGCTCAGGGTCAAAAAGTTTGAAGACCTCTGCTCTAAGAACAGTTAGAAACTCCTCTATGCTCTCCCCCTTCTTTTGCTCTCTCGTCGCAAACCGGTAACAGCCCAATATTTTGTTTTCCTTGACCTCAAAATGCTTATCCAGCTTGGCAAGGCTAGAATCTAACATATTAAGGCAAGTACCATCCACCACTGGAGGATCAAGGAGCCGGTTTATCCATCTAAAGGAATGGTGGGCTAACCACTTTGGGGCAGAAAAATGGCAGGGCCTAGCATGTTGGCCATAGCTGCAGGCGGGTGTATATATCCACAATGTCACAGTCCTCCAAGGCCAAGCAAGAGCTGCTAAGCCATCCGCCCAGTGCCAGGCAATAAATGATGTCAACAGGGTTCCAAACCCTCCCACTGTAAAAGCCCCATAGCAATATCAATGCTCCACAGCAGCCACAGCCAATCAATAATGCCCACAGTGTCCCAAACCCCACAGATTCACAGCCCCACAGCAATGGCAATGCTCCACATCAGCCACCAACTCCAAATAACATCCTAACCTCCAGGGAAGTGCTGCCAAAAAGAGCTGCCAGGTAGAGCATCCATTTACCAGGCTCCTTCAGATCCACTCCTCCTTCAGAGCCACTCCACTCTCAGCTTACACCAACATCCAGAGCGTAGTACAGTGCCTGCCTCAAAGGCCAGCACTTACCACAGCACACACCAATATCCAGGAGAGTAGACCAGCTCCTGCTCAAAAGGCCAGCCCTTGCCACAACAGCTCCTGCTCCAAAGGCCTGCACCTGCCAGCATAAGGGTTCCTTCCTTCTGTCTGGAGACTCTGCAGCCAGCACACCAGACAGCTTGTCGCCAGTGAAATAAAGCTGGATACCACTCTATGGTAATTGCTGTTAACTTTACTGATGGAAAGTATCAGAGTATAAACCGGTTGCAAACTGCTCCTTCCCCTTCAGCCTCTCTCTCTCACTGGCCACTCATGCCACACTCTAGAGCTTCCACCCTACCTTCGAGCAGCAACATTCCAGGCTGTCAGGGCAACAGTGTAATGGCATACATGCTAAGCTACTCAAAAGAAGATTACTACATTTTGGATCACCTAAAGGACACAGAGTTGGGCAGGGATCCCACAGTGCCGGAATCTTCAGGAAATCAATCTCAATCATCTGCTTTGTATTCCTCTACTACACCATTGCCTAACTCTGCCTCATTGCCTTCTGTGGGTTCCAATGATCTTCTTCAATGCAACCTTAATACCATCTCAAAGGACGCTGTGAATCCCAGCAACTACCAGCAGTCTTTGGAACCTTGTTCACCTGAGAACAAGCTATGACGACAGAGTGGTGGGGCTGAAAGATGTAACCCAAGAGAATCAAGAAATCTACTTAAATAGGGAAAAATGTATATATATTTTCTCCAAAATTCCGGCGTGACGCTTGGTGCATTCGAGCGATATCGATTGAGTGGAAATTCCTGATTCAGGCTCTGATAGACTGGTGGCCCACTTTTACTCTCACTTAGTGGCTAGACCATTATGGACTCAAAGGAACACTTTTAGGTCCATGGGCCTGGATCTTTTTTTTGGCCACTTGATCAGTCACAAATTTATGGTCGAGGGTAAAGAACATAGACCAACAACAAGATTGGCCATGGCCAGCTGCCACATTATACAAATATGCGAAACAATTTGGTATAGATCTGCTAGTTTCTGCATTTTGTCGTGGAACTCATGTTGATTTGGGAATATTGATAAAGCTTCTAAAGGCAGGTAGAATTTTAGCGGTTGTCATGTTATGCCATTTCAAGGAAACATGCTTGTGGATCCCCTGTCTATAGATCAGTATAAATCTATTTCCAAACCAGCAATTAGAGGTTTGTGTAGCTGCCCTTCGGGGGGTGGGTGGTCCAGCTATTATAATTGACTTAGGCCTCAGGGTTCAGCTCCACGAATTCCCTACGTTGAATGAAGGTTTATTAGCAGTGGCCTATTTTTTGATGACCGTGCGTTTCAACTGCTGATCATAAATTTATATTGGAACCCAGATAATCACCAAATCCAGTCAATGCATTTTGCTTTAGATGAGATTATAAAAGAGTGGCTGGGCAGTGGCTTTTCAAATAACATACTTATTGGGGGTGATTACAACTCCTCTTGTGCAGAGGATGTTTTTCAGAATTATCATAGTGCAGATTTTGATCACTCATTCACTTTGACCTAAAAAATGAGAGGGAACATTTTGAGCCTATGGACATTTTATCTTTTGATTCCAGAGGATCCATTTTCCTCCAAACAAATTATGTCCTGGTAAAGAGGAACCAATTCATCATGGATCGATCATGTGTTTGTTTCGGCTAATATTTTCCTATTATGTTCTTATCTGATTATCGAGAATTCAGGACTGAGCGATCATTTATTAATTATATTTAATATTCTTCTCCAAACGCGATCACATGAGTTTGTGCCTCGTTTAACATTTGTGTATCCACTCAGAGGTGGGCTAACTGTGAAATGGAATATTGTTACGTGCAATAGGTTTACAGGGGTAATGAAGTAATGCTTCCATTGTGATAGGGGTCAAGATGTTTATTCTATAAACACCATAAATAAGACGATTCACACTGGTTTGGAATTACTATCCAGTAAAAGATCTTGAAAACATCCAAGAAGATTAAAACATACTTAGTATGCAAGGATCGCATCAGCTAAAAGGGAAAAGAGACAACAGATCAGATGTCCCTTACAGCAGTCTAATGTAGAACCAGAAAATGCCTTACTCTTAAAAGAAAGATTTGTCAGAGATATAGGATCCTCAAAAAAAGTTTTATGTACCAACTAAATCTAAAGGATAGTCACAATAAATTGGAACATATAAGGAATACTAATCCATCAAAATGTTTGGAGTTAACAATGTGGTAACAGGTAATGGTGTTTCTTGCGACTAGAGGAACACAGTTGGGTAAAATGTTATCAAGCTATGTTTGCTAAATTAGAGAAAGAGATTTTGATATCTTTTTCGAATCCAAACTCTCCAGAACTGTTTCAATTCTCCTCGACAAAGGAGGATATTCACCTGGTCATTTGTAAGGTGAAGCCCTTTAGGGCTCCCGGGCCAGACAGCCTCTCCCCTTTCACAATTAAGAACAAGACGATTTTTTGGTCTCAGATTCTGTTTCCGTTATTTAAGGAAATTCTAGAAAGGCACCAAGTTCCCCCAACTTGGAATCAATCATTTACTATCCAGATTTTTAAAGACAAAGGTGACCGCTCAGATCCTGGTACTACAGACCAGTGGCTATTTTAGACGTAATTAGTAAATGATTAGCATCCTTAGTGTTAAACCACCTGAAATTATAGGTTAATAACCTAGGAATTCTTTCCTCCATTCAGGCAGGTTTTAGACAATACCTGGGCATATCTTTTAAAGGGATAATAATGTCTCATATATTGGCAGAAGTTGAAAGTGGATCGATTGGGTCTGTATTTCTTTGGATCATTTGTATTACAATTTCACTTGTACTGTATCTACTGCCCTCTCTCCCTCCTAAAATAAGCCTGGCTGCTTTGTCCACGCTACCCCGAACTCAGGTGGTACAGCCTTATACTAGGAGTGGAGTCTTGTACTGCCTCAGTAGAATGGTTTTGCTAGGCCCTTAATTGGACTTCAGAAAAACTGTCCTAACAGCTGAATGCGGTTCTGTAGATTTGGCGCCTTTTCAGGGAGCACAGAAGAAGACAGAAAATCACGGTTGAATTCTCGTTGTTACAAAGGTCCATACTCATAGTCCATAGCCCCCTTTCTTCCATCCTTTTGGGTGACCCGCAACATAGGGATGGTACCAGAACCTTTGGCAATCAAAAATTGAGCTTCTCCTTTAAATTTAGTATAACGCATCGGGGCACACCCTCGGCGTGGGAATGCCCCGCCAAGGCCCCGCCATCCAGCGCCTCACCACAGTTCCCTTTGAACACATCGGACGCTTGAAACCTGGCTACTCTTAGTACATATTAGCCCTTGGCATACTAGCGGCGGGAGGTGGGTGGGACATATGGAGGAATGGGGACTATGAGTTCTCTAGTCACTACAGTGAGTAACATTCCGTCCCCTTTCCTCTATCGTAGTGGGTGATTCCACCGTAAAAAGACCATAGGGTGGAACTGTGATAACCTGCCTCATATCTAGGACAAAGCAGAAAGGTTCTTCAGAACCACCTGACCAAACACTGCATCGAGCATGGAGCTGGTGTTCAGGGAGTAGTGCTTACAGAAGATCAAAGGAGTAGGCCAAGTAGCCGCCTTGCTGATGACATCCAAAGAAACATGTTTTGAAACGCAATGGCCCTGACCTTAGTTCTGACCACATGAGCATGAATCCCCTCAGGGACTGGTTTGCCCTTGGCCCTGTATGCCTCCAAAATTGCCTGAACGATCCAACGGTCGATGGAAGCCTTGGAAGCCTGAGAGCTGGGGGAGGAGCACCCAAAACTCACAAGCAATGCCTCGGACTTCCTGGAGAAATTTGTCAGAGAGATGTAAAACTTGAGGATCCTCTTGAGTGAGTTCCAAGGAATGTAGAGCCCTCTCTGCCTCTACCTGCGGGTTCGGAAAGAACACCGGCAGGCCGACATCTTGAGTCAGATGACATGGAGAGACCACCTTGGGCAAGAAGATTGCGTGAGGGCGTAAGATGACCTTGCTGTTGTGAAAGATGGTGAAGGGATCACACAAAGACATTGCCTGCAGGTCACTAACCCTGCATGCAGTTCAGGCCCGAACGCATTACCTTGTACTGAAAGTGGTATGACATAATTGTCAACCGCAGAAACTTCTGATGCAGTTGGTATATGGGTACATGCAGGTACGCATTCTTGAGGTACAGGCAACACATCCAGTCCCCTGCAAACAGAGACTATGCTATGATATGATATGGCATTTATAACACGCCTATACACAAAGTTTTCGAGGCGCGACGAGGCAAGAGAGGGGGAACAGAGGAAAGACAGACAACGATCCTACTAGGCCAGGTGTCATTCAGATCACGCAAGTGCATGGGAGGGGGAAAGGGAAAAGTGCGTGGGGGAAGGGAGAGAGGAAAGTGCAGTACAGGGATAGAAGAATAAATAAGATAAATAAATAAAATGGCCAGATGGTGGCAAGTGCAAGGTAAGTGCTGATGGGTGGACTTTAGGGGTACAGAGTAACAGTCCCCAGGTGCGGGGGTTGCCAGGGAGGCAGTGCGGGTATGCCAGGGCCGGAGATCAGAATGGGTGGCCTGGTAACCAGTGCCGATTCAGCCAGCAATTCAGCAGGGGAGAGGGGAGAGAATGCAGAAGCAAAGAGGAAGGTTTTGAGGTGCTTCCGGAACCGTAGATGGTTATCCTCAACTTTCATGGTGGCAGGAAGGTTGTTCCAGAGGGAGGCCCCTACTGACGAGAGAGATCTACCACCAACTTGTTGCTTGGAGAAGCGACTGTCCCCGAGGGAGTTGGAGGCGGAGGAGCGAAGAGCTCGAAAAGGAAGATATTTGGGAAGAGAGAGTTGAAGGTAATGCGGCCCCAGGCCCCAGTAGGCCTTGTGGACAATGCAGAGGGTTTTGAACTTAATCCTCACAGCCACTGGAGATTTCAGTCCTGGAGAGATACGATCCCTGGGCTTGAGGCCAAGGACAAGTCTCGCAGTCCTGTCCTGGATAAGTTGCAGAGGGCGGAGAGAAGAGGCAGGCAGATTTAGATAGAGGCTGTATAATAGTCCAGCTTAAAGAGAACCAGGGCTCTGGAGACGGTGAGCTTCTGTGGGAAGGAGAGAAAAGGATGTCCGCACGCAGGAGTAATTAAGTATCTTGCAGCATTCTAGCAGTAAAGATAGATTTAGAAACGACAGGTCCAGGACAACCCTCAGGCCAGCCCGGTTGTTCTTGGGTATTGCAAAAATCCTGCAGCTCCTGATTGAGGAACCAGTACTATTGCCTGTATCTCCAAGAGCGAAAGGACCTCCCATAAAGAGCTGCAGAACCGATCTGATGAAGAGGAGGAGAGGATGGTAGACGGAAAAGAAGAGGAACACTTAAGCCCATGGAGACTACAGATAGGATCTACAGGTTGTTGAAAAGACGCTTCAAGATGTCTTGGAAAAGAACCAAATGACCCCCCACAAGCAAGCTGTGTGTCCCGGGCCTCGAAGTCACTGCTTCTTGGCCTCAGAGGTGGGGGCAGAGGAGGGAGAGCGGAAAAACCCATGCAAAGTCCTCTGCAGCTTCCTCCTGTTGTCACTGGGCGACCGGTCAGGCCTCGGCGTAGCGCAGTTCTGGAACCCCCTTAAGCCAGAGAAAGTGCTGCCTTTGAATTCGGTCCTGCCCTGAGACTGAGGGTAGGACTTCTGCTCTGGCTTTGTCATGATGGCCAAGGACTTGGTGGTTTGAGTGAAGGTTTTCTTCTTTGTCAACTCGTCATCGGTTGACGATTGAAAGAGTTCCAAGCCCTCAAAGGGCAGATCCAGGATCTGCTCCTGCACATCAGGTAAAAACTTAGTGGCATGCATCTATGCCACCCTTCTCATCTCGACACCAAGGCACAGCCTCTCTGCTGGCTTTGTCGATGTGGGAGACCAAAGATTCCATGAGGTCCTGCCTTTCCAAAGGGAGGTCAGGCAGAAATTCCCAAGCTCCCGCCACAGCTTCTGGTTAGACGCAGCCAAGAGGGCATCAGCGTTGGCTTGTAGTAGATGCAGTCCTGAAATGGCATAACAGCGTTTTCCCAAAGACTCAAGGACCTTGTCCTCCTTCAAAAGACAACTGGAGGTGGCTTCTGTGGAGGAAGACCACGAATACTATGGTTTGGAATATAATGAGGCTGCAGCCACCACTGAAGAATGCAGCTGCGGGTGGGAAGCCAGGAGGATTGTCTCCCCGACCGCCAGCCTGAACCTGCTGTCCAGCTTCTTGTTCATCAAGGCGTTAGCCCTGGGCTTCTCCCAGACCTTTCTTGGCATCTGTAGGACATTCTTCGGGAGAGGGGTGACAGACTGGATCGTGGTGTGCTTGCCCGAAACCTCTGCTAGCACTCCCAACTCTTGGGTGGCTTACTCAGGCAGAAGGACCCCCCAAGAACTCTACCAGGCCCTGAAGGCGGTCATGAAAGGCCTTAAAGGATACTGAGGGTTCATTGTACTGGGAGTCATTGAACCCCCCACCCGTTTTTTATAGATTGAAGGGAGTTCAGGCCTTGTGACACAAGCGCTTGTGGGGTCCCCCCTAAGTCAGCCGAAGACAAGTCCAACGGCTGTTGAGGGGGAGGCATTGGTGGTACAGGAGGAGTTGAAGGGATCTGAACAACCGAGAGGGCCTAGACAGGGGGGAGGGACCGGCACTGGAACCGGCCATTCTGGAGGAATGGGAGGAGTACCCAGCGGAGTGGGATGACCTCCGTTACAATATCTTTCAGGAGCTCCTTCATCTGAGGGGAACTCATGAGGAAGAGTAAGCACTCGAAGAAGCGGTCCTCGCATGCCGCCGGGCCCCTATTGGCCCATCCCTCTGAGGCGATGGGTATCTGCTCCTGGTCAAAGCGCCAAGGCACCTGAGGCGCCTGAGGCTTGTAGATGTAAGGCTGCGATGGGTAGATGTACCCCTGAGGAGACCATATGGCTGTGCAGTACAATCTGCTGCTGCTTACAGAGGGAAGGGGGCTGAGATCTTCATGCAAAGCCCAATCAATGGGTGAGAGCATGGGCAGAACCTGAGTTGGACCCAAGATGGCCTCCGGCCTGGCAGGCTCTGCCATGTGCCTCTCCGCCATTATGAAGCCTTGCGCCACGCCCTGATCGGGAGGGATAAAATCATTCCCTCAGTCATTTAGGGCCTAGATATCATGCTCGTTGATTTAGGAGATTATTTAAACTGTGTTCAAAATATTATTTGGAAACAAACCTTAGTCCCAATGTGATCAGACATGAAATGGTTCTTATCTCCTTGGAGACGATTGTAATTTGGAACCAATTTTGTATTTTTGCTAAAATACTTACTCCACCAATTAATTCTTTTTAAATTCTTTTCAGTGGCTGAAACTGTTAGATCACTTAATGATTTTAATGGAAATATGTGTGGAATTTTACTTAAAATCGTGTGAAACAAAGAGGTATTATTAGTGATTCCACTCAAGGTAAGAAAAAACGATATGCAACATATTGGAGGGAAACAATAGGACTTCCAAGAGGGCATTACCACAATCAAGGTTTGGACAGCATATCTGAAGTTGCTTTCTGGGATGAAGACCTTGATTTTCCACAGGAGAGAAAGTAGTTACCAAGCCATTTGTATCTTCCTTGCTATGTGCTGTTTGAAGGAGAGATGTCTGTCGATGTTAAACCCAAGGTACTAAGCGCAGGTGGCCAGCTGGGGTATGAAGCCCTAGGGGTGCATAGCAGAGAGCTAGGTTTGGATCTCAGGGTGTTTGATGTTGCTGGTCAGCAGTAGGAATTCAGTTTCAGGGAGGCTGAGCTTCAGGTGAGCACTAGACATGCACAAATGGATCACTGAGGGCAGGTCTTGAGCCTCTGGATGTCTTTGGTGGAGGATGTCTTGAGGTAGAGCTGTGTATCATCCGCATATTGGTGGATGTGGATGTTGTCTGGAGCGAGGTGGGTTTCAAGCGGTTCCATTTAGAGATTGAAGATCATGGGCAAGAGGACGGATTCTTGTTGGACTCCACATGTGATGGGTAGAATTGGTGATGTGGAGGAAACCATTTCTACAAACTGGTGGTGATTAGCAAGGTACACTTTGAACCATTCGAGGACGATCTTGCTGATCAGTATGCAGGGCTCTAGATTGTCCGTGAGTGTCTGGTGGTCTACTATTGAGAGGTCAAGGGGAACCAGGAGGTAAGGATTGCTATTATCGATTACCATTATTGCCTTAATGGTAGCCGCTTCTATGCTGTATCTGGGTCTGAAACCAGATTGGTCGGACTGAAGGTGGTTGTTGGCTTCGATGTGTTGGAGGAGTTGTATAGCTACTGCTTTCCCGAGGTTACATATGAAGGGAAGATAGGTGATGGGGCGGTAGTGACTGAGGTTCTCAGGGTTCAGTGTTGGTTTCTTGAGAAGCGGGAGGATTTGTCCGGTCTTGAGGGTCTAGAGTTAGGGAGCTGTTGATGATGGTCAGGTAAAGTAGGAGTGCTTCAATCCTAAGGCAGGGAGGATGTTGCCTGTGTACGAAGCAGCTGTGAGGGATTCTACGGTTGCAGAGAAGGTTTCCATAGTGTCTCCAAAATTGCCCAGGTAGTTGTGGTTTTGCAAGATGGGATGTGTATTGTGCTGTCAGTTGTAGCTTTGGTGTCCATGTGTTGGCGGATTATGCTGATCTTGTTGATGAAGAAAGAGTTGATGGCAGTGGATTTTTCAATGAAGTGCAGTACAGGTGGGTCAGGTAAAGGGTTGCTGTAGTGCTTGATGGCTTTGAAGATGGCTCTGCTTTCATTGATGGCCTTGTCTATGGTGTTTTGGTAGTAGATGGCCTTGGCAATGGTGATCAGTCGAAGCACAGAGTTCTCTGAACAGGGTGATGTAGATGCGCTGCAGGATTTTCACCAAATCTTTTCTTGTTTTCTGATGGTTGGTTTGTTGAAGTTGCATTCTTGAGTATACCAGGATGCGGAAGGGTTAGGATTGAGGGTGCGCTGTTTCGCTGGGGCCTGGCAGTTGATGTCGGTTGTGAGAGTGCGTTGAGCTCCTAGTGAAGTGAGTTACAGTCCTTGTAAGTCAAAGGTGGATCAACAGATGCTTTCTGACCCAAAGAGCTTTTTACTTATTGCATAGATATTTGGCTTTGGCCCATATGGAGGCACTGGAACCACCTATGTGGCAAACCATTGCTAACATAAAAGAAGCAATGGTGTTCAGTAGCAGCATATCTGGTTGGCATGCTAACTGGGCATGCTCAGGCATGAATTCACTGCATCAGAAAATTGTATTTTCTGTGTCCCTGAGCCATTTAAACGAATGAATGGGTGATTTACAATGATGTTCCCAATCAAGAGTCTTGTTGGAAAACACATGCTTTCATCCTGTTCTTTCATAGTGATCCTTCCTTTGCCTGCTCACCCTTGTCTGTCTGTGTGTCAACTCCCTCCCATTCAGGGATGCCAAATTGGGCTATTTTTCCACATAATTGGGCTACTCCAAAAATATTTGTGCAGGAAATTACAGGAGTGTGTGGGTTGGGTTTTTTGGGCTACTCGCCACTGCAGTGTAATTGGAAATACATTGTTCATATGTATCCAGAGGTGGAAGTGTAAAACAAAAAGTTCCAAGTGTGCATCTTTGCTTAAAAGGCTCACGGAAAGAGTCATTGGTGCATTTTCTTTCTAAATTCAGAATCGGCTGGATGGCTCGGACGAGAATGCACTGTCCATTTCCCTGGTCACAGCCTGGCCGAGACACACACAAACACATTTCCTTTGTCAACAGCAGCAGAGACTTTCTTATGCATCATATGCCATCTCCAACTGATTAGGAAATGGCAGCAGTTATCTAGTAAATCTGTTCCCACTTCAAAATCAGTTAAATAGAGTAACAGAATAAAGCCCCCTTCTAACCTCTTAAATGCTGAGGACGGGTATGTTTGTCCTATTTGCATAGACATGCCCAGTAGTTGTATACATATGCTGTCTGCTAGCTTAAATTGCAAAAAAGGTTTGCTTTATGTGCATGATCAAATATTCTTAACATCATACATCAAAATAAGGTGCAAGTTTGTGACAAAGACTCTCCATAACTAAATTAGTTTATTATATACAACTTCTTTCAGTGTGTGTCTGAAAGTGGTGAAAGTGCACTGGCGTTAAATAGATGTTATGTCAGACTTTCCATATTTCGGTGTGTTTGGCTTATAGTTTTATTTTCAGTAGGTAAAAAATAAAGCTACAATTATATGCTTTTAGATTAACATGTTTCTTCAAGGATTAGCGATGTTGTCAGGTTGCTGCAATTAGTGCATTTTGCACGTAAACTGTATCATACAGGATTATTGTAGCCTTTGACATGCAACACTTAAATAGTTGTACCATGTAAAGCTTAGAAGGTATGTGGTCAAGTGTTTAAAATACACAGTGGGTTAAAATCCCAGCTTCACTGTTTAGCCAAAGTGTGTAATCCTGGGCAACAACATATGTAATCTCACTCTGAATTAACTGTTGTAAGGGTGTCAAAGAAGGAAGCTGGCACAAAGGTGGCATGCTGGTGCTTATAAACTTTTATTAGGGAAAACCGACCCTCACTATCTCCTTCTTCTAAGAGGGGTTTCCCTGCCTCAAACTAATACTAAAGGATCCATCAGAATGCCCATCAAAATCAAACTCCACTGTCCTGTGTCATTAACAACTTCTATATATTTTTTTTTTTATTGAAACATTTGAGTTTTATCAAAAGTAAAACGAAATTGTCCTCTCACTTTCCTTCCCTTTCCAAGGAAAAGTCTTCACGCAACGCTACCTCACTCTCCATGTGCGTTGCGACTTTAAGTGGATGACAGAGAAAGAAAGAAAGTCTATCCTTTATTGTGATTGCGATGAGGTGTTATGAGTATTTATTTCTTTCATCGCTAGCTCTATTTGCTTCGCCATTGCCACTGCCCAATTCGTTTTCTCTCCTGAGATTAGTCTATCCCACCACTCGTCGGGCTCCAAGATCCAGGCGTTGTCTAGCAAAGGGCGAAGGTAAGCTATTCTGTTTTCTCTGGTCATTGGACAGTTAATCACAAGGTGCTTGACGGATTCAATCGTATCCAGGTTTTTGCAGAGACGGCAGGACTTTGTGGTCTTAGGGTCACAAATGGCCATGATCTCCCGCGTAGGGAGTAAGTTCAATCTTGCTTTCAATAGAAGGTTTCTCAGTTTTTTATCCGGGAATTTTTGACAGTATTTTAACGGCGTTTTTAATTTGTTGAAGGTCGGAGGTAGGGTGGCTAAAAGTTTGTTTTTAGTTGCCTTTTCCACTGTGGTGATCCAATCCCACTCTTCCATTTTGCGTTTGACACGGTCCGGATTTTCCTTCAGGTCTTGTTCGGAGCAGGCTATTTGGGCTAGGTCGTTTTCTCTTTTCTCTGCCCAGTTGGATAAGGCAGAGCATTTCCCTTTTTCCTTTTCATTCCTCAGAATTTCATATAATCGCAGGCAGTCAGACATGATGATTTTCCTAAATAGCCTCATTGCGCTTTGATCCACCATGGATGTCAGTGAAACTAGGCCCAATTCACGCCTAATTGCCGGCATGGAGGTCGATTTGGGTAAACCCAGAACTGTTTTCCATACGTAACCCTCCAGTTTGGGCCATAGCTTATGTGGTAAACACAGCGATGACTCGGCACCATATAGTATTGATGGGACCACCTTTGTTTTGTAGAAGGTTATGGCTGGGATGAGTGAGAATTTGCCGTATTTTCTGTCCACTGCTCTTATTTGGGCGGTCAGCCGCTTTGTTTTCTCCCATAGTTGAAGTTGCCAGGCCCTGTCCACTCCAGAACAGTCCATCAATACCCCTAGGTATTTGATGGTTTTTACGGTTTCGATTTCAGTGTTCTCCAGAAACCATGTCTGCTGTTTTGTTCTTTTTTTGCTTTTTTCGAAGACCAAGATCTTGGTTTTTGACTCGTTGATCTCCAGGTTATTTTCTCTCATATACTTTGCCAGATTAGTCAGTTTGCGCTGAAGACCAACTGGAGTTTGGTCGATTAGTATGACATCATCGGCGTACAACAGGCGAGGGATCTCCGTATTTCCTATTTTTGGGGGAAATGTTCTAATTTTGCTTTCTGACTGGCCATAATCTCCCAAAAATGCATTGAACAGGGCGGGGGCCAGTGGACAGCCCTGTTTGACGCCTCTATAGACTTCAATCTCTTCAGATAATGTACCCTGTTGATTCAGTTTGACCTTGATTTTTGTCTTCTCGTGGAGGGCTTTTATTGGCTCCAACACCTCTTCCGGACATTTCCAGTGGTGTAGTTTTGACCATAACTTGTTACGATCAATCTTATCGAAGGCCTTCGATAGATCCACGAAAGCCAAAAAAATCCTGGGCGCCCCATCCTTGACCTTGGCTTTCAGGATGTTGAGGATTAGGATGTTTATTGATGTACTCCCGTTTTTTTGGAAACCTGTTTGTAGGAAGTCCCTCGACGGGCTGTTTTGTTCCCATGATTTAAAGTGGGTCAATAGCAACGTCGCAAAGATCTTGCCTATAATGTCCAAAAGAGCGATGGGTCTATAGCTTACTGGCTCATTTCGGGCTCCCTTTTTGTAAATAAGGACGATGATCGCAGTTTGCCATGTTTCGGGGATCATCTTTTTTTCTGCCACACTCCTGAAAGATTTTACTGATCAATTCTGACCATTTTTCCGGGTACCGCTTAAGGCCCATATTCGTAAGACCATCCGGACCAGGGGCTCTTGATGTTTTTAGTTTGGTAATTGATGCATCTATTTCACTGGGGATCCAGGATGAATTCGACCGATTTATCTCCGTATACACTTCGCCGTCTGATCTCTTGAATTCTCTGGTCAGATAAGCAATCCAGCTGGATTCGGCCACCGCGTTTGCCTGCGCTGAGCCTGGAGTGTTTGTCATTTCTTTTATAAGGCCCCAAAATTCACTGGATTTTTTTGTCTGTAATTTGGACATCATAAGCTCCGCATCTAATTGCAGTTGGGAAGCTCTCTGCTGTTTTAGCCAGTTTTTGTACCCTTTTGTTTCTTGCTTCCATTTCTCCCAATCGGCAGAGGCATTTGTTTTTTTCGCTATTCTTTTTCGTTTGCGCACCTCTTTTCTTTTGTCAACCAGTGCTTTGTTAAATGCATGTCTTCCGGTACCGAGTATCTTAGTGGACTTTTTAGCCTGGGTCTCATAGGCCAATAACAAGGGTAAATAGTTTGGTCGTTCATCGCGGTTTGATTCCTGCAATTTATCAACCTTTTCGACCCAACCTTGCTTGATTTTAGCGATGTCCCCTTCGCTTATCTTAAGCCTTGTTCTTTGGGAGTTTAAGTCGAGCGTTGTTCCATATGTTTCTTTAGACGGTTTACTGCCTTGCCAAACACAAGTAAGCAGGTTATGATCACTGTGTTCTGTTTTTAATACTTTAAAGCTTGTGATATCTTCTGTAAGGCCGTCAGAGATAAAGATGTAATCAAGCGTCGCGTTTGCGGAGTTTCGTTCCCATGTTGGGAGATTTACTTGTAAGGGGAACAGATTGGCAACGTTTTGGATATTTCTTGCTTTAATAACTTGGTTCAAGGCTTTCCCTCGTTCGTAAGCTGCTTCTCTTGATCTGTTCCCTTTTTCATTACCCAAACCAGTGGGCCTAAGGACACTGCATTTTGCGTTAAAGTCACCGCATATTATGATGTCGATCGAGTCAAAGTTCTCATACAATTTATCGATGGTACCCCTCATGTTGTCACAGAATGTTTTGATAGACATCCGTTGAGGGTTCCAGTAACAATTTATAATTGCTACATTTTTTGTAGAGCTGATTTCATTTTTATCGCTTATCTGTTTCCACGAGGTCAACACCACCAATACTTCGTATGCCTCCTTCCATTTAATTGGAGCCGATAACCCTTGGCCCGTTTTAATCGCCACCAACAGGCCAGACGATGGTCTGCCTAGTAAGCCTTTCACTGCCGGTGAAATTTCAACTGTGTAGCCGTCCAATGCAGGTTTATCCATCAGCCATGTCTCTTGGAGACATATCATATCGTAAAACCCCAGGTTTACTTCACCGACCTTTGTCAAGTGGGCATCCCCTCTTGTGTTCCACGAGCACAGAGTGAAGGTCTCTATTTCAGGCCGTTCCTCATCGTAGCAGAGTGTAAAATCGCCAACGTCGAACGGCCCCGGTCGTTGCTATTTTTTGTTGTTTTTATTCCATTTTTGAGTGAACCATTTCCAGGGGCCTGATTCCTGGTTTACAGATTTTACACCATTTCTGGGGTCTGGAGAACTGTTTTTGTCGTCTCTCCTCCTTGCTTCAATGCCAACCTCACTCTGTTGCTCTGGTTTTCTTCCTCGAGGCGGACTACTTTCAGAACGACTATAAACCCTATCCCGCTGATCACTTCTGTAACGTCGCCAGATTTCTTCACGAGTGTCGTGATATCTCTTTCGTGTGGCTTTCTTTATCTCCTTTTCCCAGTGGTGGTCACGGAAGGGCCCTCTTAGTCCAACCTTCTCTACTGCCTCTTGTCTGCGGTTTTGGCGATACAGGTCTTCCGTCCTTGATTTATAGTGCACTGATCTAATGGCGATATCAGCCTTTTTCTTACTCGCCAATATTTGCTCAGTTGGCTTTATGATCTCAGTCAGGGTGAAACCCAATGACTTTAATTCTTCGTACGCCAGTTGGTCAATCCGCTCAGTTTCTCCTGCTTTAATGTGAACATAGGCCTTGGCCCTTTTCTCTCTGTGGTATGGTTCTACTAACACCACATCTGCTGGCCTGATTTTGTATAAAGATTTCGTTTTGTTCATAATCTTCATGATTGTAGGTCTGTTCACAATCAGGTGGCCGCTCTCTATCTCTCTTTGCTCAAGCTTGAACACTCTTAGTGCGTCTTTATTCATTTTATGATCTCCTCTTTCTCCCCTTTGGGCTCTTAATTTCACTGGGCTTTTTTTTTCATTGAGTCCTTTAGGCTTGGTACTTGCCTTTTCTGAAGCTGTCTTAAGTCTCTCTTTAGGGACGACGACTCCTCGGTTTTGTTGCGGTGTCGCCGTGGCCTCTTTATTTCCATTTTCCATTTCGACCCCTCTATTGTCCCCTTTTTCGTCCTTTTGATGTAAATGTAGTCCGACAATTTGCCCTATCTGCTCTATGAATCTGCTTTTCTCTATTTGCTCGTTTTCTTCATAGATCAACATATTCATTAGGTCAGACTGTAGCATAAATTCTTCTGCCGTTTGCGTTGATTTGGGAGAGGTTACCTTCTTTATGCAACTTTGTTGGCTGTTTAAGTTTACTTTTTCTTGCAGGTGTGCCTTCGTTTTTTTGCTGTTTATTAGGACTCGGGACTGGTTTTCGTCTTTAGGTGGACTTCTTAAATCGACTGTCTGGTGTTGGATTTCGTCAAGCCTTTTGGATGTGGATTTGTTAATGAAAACTGGCTCTTTCCACGCCAACAGCGTTTGAGTGGTATTTCCTATCAGTTTAGGCTGCGGCTGTGATAACTGAATTTGTGGTTTTTGGCTGTTTAGTTGAGCCCGCTGCTCGTTGTTTATTTGTTCCATAATTTCTATCTTTTTCTCGAGTTTACTGATTTTACTTTCCCAATTGCGATAAGGGGAGGTAGCACGATTTTCTATGGCTGTGATATAGCTTTCAACGTGAGACATTTTGTTCATCATGTTGGATAAAATTGCGGTGTTGTCTTTCACCTCTTCTTTGATCGCCTCATATAATTTGCAAAATGGGGCCAGCACAATAGTCATAGCCGACATGATAGCGATCATGTCTGGTTTTTTACTCGGCGACTCTTTTTGCATTGCTGCCGCTATGTCACTTAAACGTCTCTTTTTTGGAGATGCCAGGATTTGTTCTTTTCTTCGTGTAGTTGCCTGGAGGTCATTATATGAGGAGTCTCGTCGAGGGCTATGGCCGTTTTCATTTAGCATGGTTTGATTACTTCGCCCCTTATTCGCTAAAACCTGGTCCCAAAGGGTTCTGGGCAAGTCCCTTACCTCTGAGACTGGTTTGCTTTGAGAGACCAGCGACAGATGTGGTCTTGTCCAAGCCACCCGCTGCTCCCCATCAACTGCTTGGTTTTTCTCTGAGTTTGCGTCGCTAATGATCTGCCCTTCTACTTCCTTAACCACCTCCGATCCCTTGCTCGGGTTTTCTGCTTGGCTTTTCGTCTCTTGAATTACTTTCTTTGGGTAGGAAGTAGGTTGGCTGATTAAAGAGGCCGTCAGTTTTTCCCTCGCGCCTTGATTCGTATTCTCGGCTGTTATATTGTTTCTTAATAGCTCTTCCGTGTCTTTTAGACTTTGTACTTTTGCATTTTCGATTTGCTGCTCCTGTCTCTGGATGTCATTTGCGTCGAAAACAGATTTTATCGCTTTAAGAGCTTGTGGGAGATCCCCTACTGCTTCCAACATGTCTGCGTCCGATACTTCGTCACCTGTTAGAATTTTTCTTTTTTGGTGTTGAGTGAAGAAGGCCTTCAAGAACTTTTGATTTGGGGGGATGGAGGGCCCCTTTAGTTGCACGTCTCTTCTAGTTCGTACTTTTTTGCTCGTTTGTTCTGGCGTCTCTGATACGAACTTTGATCTTTTGTGACCAGTTTTTTTGCTTTCTTGGAGTACCCTCTTTCTTCCTATTTTTAAGAAGGTGTGGTCGGTTGAGCTTTTAATTTCCCCTTTTTCCAAGATTTCTGAATTTGATGCAACCTTTGATTTCTTTATCAGGTCAGCCGATTCTGTAGTTTCGGTATCTGAGTCCACTTCGATCGCTGCCTCGTCGTGTCTTATCAGTTCTTCTGTATCTGAAGTTAAGTCCGTATCTAGGTCTGAGTCCGTTTCGCTGCTGTTTGTCTCCGAGCAGCGCTTTCGTTCGTTTGATCGTCTTTTAGGATGTTTACTCACTTTTTTTGTTTGTTTTAAAGTGGGTGACGCAGCACTAGGATTTCCGTGGATCAATGCCGTTACCTGAGTGACCTTATAGCTGCCATCTAGGCCTTCTTTTTGTGGTACATTGAGCGGGGGTTGTTGGGGCTTTAGGGTTTCCCCCTTCGCTCCTTCACCACTCACAGAATTTGTATCAGCGTACTGTGTACTCATTTTTGCATGTGGGGCGCCACCCGATTTATGGCTTGGTTCGCGAGTGCACGCCCGCAGGTTTTCCTTTTCCTTTAGCATTTGGAGCTCCTTCATGTCAGTTGTCTCCCTTTGACCCGCCACTCCATGGCTCTCAGAGGTCCGCGTGCCGGGCGTCCCCTTTTCACCCGTCGCGTTTTCCCACCTCACCTTACCAGTGGTCTCCAGACGCATCCTAACGGTGTCCCCTGGACTCACGGAAGAGGTCGGGATGGAGGTCCTAGGATCGAGAAGGTCTACTCTTCCTGAGGACTCGGCTAGGGACTGGGCTTCCAAAGGTGTAAATGCGTCAGCATCGGTATCGATATCACGTTTGCTTTGTGTTTTCTTAGGGTCACCCGGGGTGGGGGACGGCACCATAATAGAAGTACAGACAGGTGGAGTCGTGGCACTATGCTTGCTCGACCCTTGATTTGACCTCTCTGGCCGAGCCTTGGGAGCACCTTCAGAAAAAGTTTCACTCGTAGAGGGAGGTGAAGGTGGAGTGGGGGAGTTTAAGATGACAGATTCACTCACCGTTCCCTCTGAAGGCAGGTGCTTTTGGATCGCTGTCAGGATTTCCATCCGCTCCGTGCTCCTTTGCACTGCGCCGGTTCTTGCCGGTTTCACGGCCGATTCGGATTTCGTTCTTAGTTTCTTTCCCATGGGGGGTGACCACGCGTGGGAAACTGGATGCGGTCTCACGTCAGGCTCCATCCTGCTACGACTCCGCGTATGCAGCGGACTGCAGCAGACTGCTCCCAACTCAGCTCGCAACTCCGCTCCGCTCTGCGGTGTTTTCGGTGCTGTTAACCACTTCCTGGACACAACGATGTGGTCAGAACACAGGACTGCAGCAGACTGCTCCCAACTCAGCTCGCAACTCCGCTCCGCGGTGTTTTCGGTGCTGTTAACCACTTCCTGGACACAACGATGTAGTCAGAACACAGGACTGCAGCAGACTGCTCCCAACTCAGCTCGCAACTCCACTCCGCTCCGCTCCGCAGTGTTTTCGGTGCTGTTAACCACTTCCTGGACACAACGATGTGGTCAGAACAACTTCTATATCTTCTATCCCTTACTCTACCACTAAAGAATACTCCAAGAGAAAGTTCGTTCTTCAAGAGAATGCCTTCCTTCTCCTGATATTCGGGTAGTGTTCAAAGAAAGGTTCTCTTGCACAAATGGTGCCAGGGGGAATGACTCCCTTCTCCTGGTATTGGTCTGTAAAGTTGACATCTCTGAGTATGTTTCAAGGGCTTTAGTTTATTCTCCAGGAAAATGACTCCCTTATCCTGGTGTCTGAAAAGTTATTTTTCATGTTTTTCAACTTGATGTATATTTTGCCACTAGTTCACTGTATCAGCAAAGTCCCAAACCATTTGCTGGTGATCAAGGGACTTATCTTTGCTACTCCGATGAGGAAGTCCTCCTCAGATGCCCAATTCACTTATGTTGGGGTCCCAGACACTTCTCTGGTGCACGGTGGGCTTATTGCTGCCACTGTGAGGACAATGTTCTCCTCGGATGCTCAGTTCCCGTTTGTTGGGGCCCCAGACCATTCTCTGGTGGTTAGTGGGCTTATTGCTACCACTGTGACAAGGATGTTTTCCTCGGATACTTGGTTCACTATTGTTCGAGTCCCCGACCCATTTCTGCTGGTAATTTGCCTTATTATTACCACTGCAACGAGAACGCTCTCCTCATATGCTTGGTTCGCAATTGTTAGGGTCCTCGACCCGTCTTTGGTGGTCAGTGGGCTTATGTCATCCAGTAGTTTTTTTATTACTACTGGGATGAGGGAGATCCTCTCTGATGCACTTTTCACCCTTCCAGTGTCCAGTACCTACTTCGTTACTACTGGGATGAGGGAGATCCTCCCCGAAGCACTCTATACAGTTATGTTCCCAAATAGCACTTCAGCTGCCACTGGAGTGAGGAACATTACTTTGGGTCCCTCTCTCTGCCTCCCCTGTATCCCCATCGGGTCTCCCGTGCCTCCCTTTACCTTGTCGAGGGATGCAGCAGGTCACCAGTCCTTCCTGGGATGGGGTTCCTTGTCAGCGGTTTCCTCCGCTCTTCTCCACGGTACCGGTCCTCCGCTCCTTAGGGTCTTAACTTCGCTCTTGGACCTGATGGTCCACCTTGTTGCACTCATGCCACTGCTTCTTCTGTTCTGCCTTGCAGTTGGGTTCTCCTCCTTCAGACCCACTATGGACTCTCGCAGCCTGCTGTCGGTATCCTCTGCACAGCCTTTCTTCTGGACTTCGCTGGGAGTTCAAAACTCCCGGGCTCCGGAGGGCTCTTGGCTTCCCTGCGATCGGACACACTTTAGTCCATCTTCTCTTTCCTTTTTATCCCTGGCACTCTGCCCCGGTGTAGTGTCCACACCATTAGTCAATCTCTCTTTGGCATTTCTCATGCCTCTGGTGAGCCACCTCGTGGCAGTACCTAAGAGTTGGTTTTTCTTCATTATTCTTGTGTTCTTTCTCGTCTCAGTATGTTCTGTTCTGGCTATATCCCATTCACATAGTTCGTGAAAGTGGTGAAGGCAAGTGGTCTGTTTGTGGGGCTGCCGCTGAGTCTTTCGCCCATTGCTCATACCCGAGGAGGAGCTACAACCCATCCCTACAAAACCGCTAGCACAGCGCGGAGCCCGGCACGGTTCATAAAAGTGGTGAAGGCAAGTGTTCTGCTTGTGGGGCTGCTGCTGAGTCCCTCTGTCCTGGAAATTCACTGGTCATATTACCGATGAGGCGGCATTGCTAATCATCACCACTTAAGATGAGCAGAAACACAGGCATTTCTATCTGCTGCACGCATTGAACGTGCAGGACAGTTGTACAGCACAGCGACACAAACCTCTGTTTATCCACCCTCTCCCATTCCCCCCCACGATGTCGGACAAAGTACAAAGCTTCAACAAAGCTCATTCCACTCGCTCAAAAAAATCTTATGGGCTACGATCTGAAAAAACACAGACTAAGAGGGAAGTCGTCCAGTTACCAACATCCCCACTATAGGGACTACTGAAAGCCGTAGAGACACAATGGCCCTCATTACGACCCTGGCGGAAATCGAAAAACAATGGCGGAAATGCAATACCGCCATCGAATAGCGCTCGGTTCGACTATGACCCGTCACCGCAAAGTACGAGGCCATTAGCGACACCGTAGTGGACGCCAACGCTAACTGCACCAAGTACGCGCGCGCGCGCCATGCCAAACCGTAAATACCACCATGGCGCAAGGGTACGCGAATTCCGACCCTAGCGGACATGTACCTAACGCCATCAAGCACGGCGGAAAGTACCATTCCGCCATGGTGAGAAGTACGGCATCGCGAATCAACCGTAAACGGCCCCACTGAGTGCCTGTACACCGCTCCCTGGCCACATAGTACAACTCCCCGTAGGTGCAATGAAGTCACAATGCAACCAGTGAAATGTACAAGTCACCCATGCATGCCAACGAACAAAAGAATCTCAAGAGGGGCCAATGGGAGCTGCAGGGCACAGATGGCACGAATACAGAAGCCATTCCAATGGACATGACCTCAGTCCCCCACCAAGAAACGCACGCAAACACAGGCACCTGTGACCAGCAATATTCCGAAAATCACATCATTCCACCAGTCCACCTGGCTGACCGGCATCTGTTACACAAAACCTAATCCCCCGCCCCTGAGCATGACATCATTGAAACAGTCATATTGGCAGCCCTCATCCCTGACCTCACTGGGCTTCGTAGGCAAACGCGCCCAGCACAGTACCACGCAACTATACTCCGAAGCTGGAACCCAATGCAGATCTCCTCACAATACATCGCTCCCCAAATAGGAATATGCCACATCACTTGCAAAGAAGAACGCTACACGGCCCATATCAGAATAGAAATTTAATGCACAACAAATTCACCAAGCCCATACAGCCATTAGGCCATGAACTCCAAAACACATTTCACCATTGTGGGCTGCATCCGCAAGAAATGACCAGCTACTTCTTGTGTGATGCCCTGTTCCTTCATGGTACACAGGGCCACATTCTCGTACGAAAAGGCAAGATGGAAGCGCACAGAACCGCAGGGCCGTCCCAATGGGGAGGCACTAGTCCAGCTGAAAGGCCGAAATGTTGCTCCGAGCCACTAGTACTGCGTAAGGGCATGTGGCCCATTGGCGATCGTCCCATAAGATCGTAATGCTGCTCCACTGATTAACACGAAGCAGCAGGTGTCGGGAGTAAAAGCCATCTGCAGGAGTGGCATACAGATGGCAGTGGCAAAAGGGGAGGAGATACCTGTCAACCAAAAGAAAAGAAAAAGAATAGAATGGCCATCAGAACTACATTCGAACAACTCACTTCAATGATCACACTAAATCCACAGCCATATGCATGCTAGCCCACTCCAAAGGATCATCACCACCCCAAAACCACTTGCGACTCATAACTATCTATATCGAGGTGAAAACACCATCACAAACGAGTGTACCTGTGCATGCGTCTGTGAAAACAGAATCCATCAGATGGGATTGGTAACGTGCATGGACACAAGTGTCTGAAGGCGCGTCGAGACAGGGAGGGCTCAACAAGGCCAGATAGACGATGGTCCCACTATGGCAGCCCTGCATCACATAGCGCAGGGGAGGCAGACAGATTCCAAGAAGCCCTGTACATGGCAAACACTGTATCAAATCATCTGTCCATGCATCCATTCATCATTCCCTCATCCCGTAATGATAACGCCTGTTTCCATACTCACATAACATGTGAGAATTCCATTGAGTCTGTGCGTTATGCAGCCTGCAAAATCCACTGTGCCCCAGCCCGTAATTCCAGTGTTGTGAAGTAACATGTATTTGGGAACGTCCGGCCTCATCGTCCACTTCGCTATTGCGCATCCCAAACTATTCATATCAATCATTGCATCCTCGCCATGGCCCCTGTCCCAAGGACATTGAACAATAGAACGTTATATTTGCAGTCAGACCTGTGGGCATCTCCTCGCCGCAAGCTGATAACCGAAAGCGCCGCCCTTCGAATTCCTCATTTGCAACATCACGTCGAAAAGGCATCTGTGGCCGCTTGAAATCACAAATTAATCCATCTAGTGCGGCTGTGTGTGAAAATGGCAACTGCCTTCACTCACAAATGGGACGCCCCGCCCGTCGTTGCAACTCGGTACAGTGATGCATGAGGGTCCACCGTTACTCGAGTACTACGTTCCAGTGACCCTTCACAAGTCTGTTCGCGACTGCAAAGATTGTATGTGAAACAATGGGACCATAGCCGAATGAACATATCAACCAATGTTACACGGCCATCGGGTACAAATACATGATTGTAATAGCAAGATGCCATTCCTCGAATTGCAGCGTTGTGTGCGGGACGTGCTCGGCCAAAGGGGAGAGCAGCTTGCACAGGTGGAATGAATCACCACAGGTGGAGGCCATACAGCCTGAAAACACATAAATTGCACACCCAGTCTCCTCCCACAACCACACCCACTCCGAAATGCTACCGGCAGGACTCGCGATGTTGGCCCTGGGGGACCTGATAGCACTGCAAGTACTCCAACTCCAAGAAGAAGACGAACACCAACTACAACCGGCCGCACGGAGGAGACGCAGGAGGAGGAGGAGGGCAAGGCAGGGCCAGCAAGGGCCGCCAGCACAGCCACTACCACCACGCAGGCAGCCCGCAATCCCACGCCTCCGAGCACATCCGTTCAACCTCACTGATGAGCAGATCCACACCCTCTACCGTTTGGACCGGGACACCATAGCCGCCATTGTGGACATGACACAGGCTGACCTTGTCAGCATGATAGATAGCCCAACCGCCATCCCACCCCTACTGAAGGTGGTGTCTGTACTCCACTTCCTGGCCACAGGCACCTACCAGCACACAGTCGGACAGTTGCATGGCATTTCTCAGCCACTGTTCTCACGGACACTATTGCAAGTGCTCGATGCCCTCCTGCAGCACGCAGACGACTACATCTCTCTACCACGCTCGGAGCAGGAAATTACCAACACAAAAGTGGGATTCCATGCACTTGGCGGCATACCGGGTTGCCTTGGTGCCATCGACTGCACCCATGTGGAATTGGTCGTCCCACATGCCATGGAGGCCCAGTACCGCAACCGAAAACAATTTCATTCTCTGAATGTACAAATGGTGTGTGACTCCAACAGGATCATTACACATTGTTGTGCCCGATTCCCTGGATCAACCCATGATTCTATGGTCTTGAGGAACTCAACAATACCACACTACATGGAGCGACACGCAGGGTACAGATCCTGGCTACTCGGTGAGTCTCATTTCATGCATGATGATGTGGGGTATGTGATGCGGCAATGACCTGGCAGGAAGGGGGGGGGGTGCGTACGTAGCAATGGCATTCCACATAATTCGTTTATCGTCCACATACAGGTGATGCTGGATATCCACTGAAGAGATGGCTCCTCACACCAGTCCGGAACCCACGGGACCAGCATGAGGAGGACTACAACCATGCCCACTCACGTACCCGTGTAGTCATAGAACAGGCATTCGGCCTACTGAAGACTCGTTTCCGGTGCCTCAGCAGGTCTGGCGGGGCACTCCTGTACCGCCATGAGAAGGTTGCAAAGATGGTGATGGCATGTGTCATGCTACACAACATGTGCGTACGTAGAAATGTGCCCATGCCCCCTGACGCAGAACTGCAAGCACCTGAAGATGGTCATGATGAGGGTGGGGATGTGGCAGCACCTCAAGGAGTCCGCGAGGCACAGGAGGGCCGTGACATTCGTCAGCATCTCATTGATGCATGCTTCTAGCACTCACGCCTGGTGGCTGATACATGGACACGGGACTCGTGGCACTGTGTGTGTCTGGTACATGCACAATATGGACTGTACGCCTATGATGGCCTAGTACACAAAGATCATTGTCCACACATCTCATTGGTTGATCGTGCATTGTTTATGGCATATGTGATATCATGTTGAACACCCTATCGACCCGCCACCCAAGTGAGCCCAACACACCCCCTCCACCCTCCTACCTCCCCCCCGAACACCAGTGTCCAAAGATGCTCATTGTCAGTGGGCAGTCGCTATTGCAAGCCCCCTCTGCGGGTATCAGGGGCACCCCTGCCTGTGGAGCGCAGGTTCCTCCCAGATCTACGTTGGGGGCTGCCCTGGACGGAACTTGCAACGGATGATGTCTCTGCCTGCTCACGTCCATGCATGTCCCTAAGGGTTTGTGAGAGCTCAGTGAGCACACGGCGCACTGCGGCAAGTTCGGCACATACGTCTTTGGACGTCGCATGCAGTCCCCCCCTCAGGCTCTCGGTGCTTCTCTCCATTTGGACTCTCAGGCTCTCGGTGCTACTCTCCATTTGGACTCTCAGGCTCTCGGTGCTACTCTCCATTTGTACTCTCAGGCACTCGGTGCTACTCTCCATTTGTGCCCTTAGTGTCTCTGTACTTCTCTCCATTTCTGCCCTAAGTGTCTCAGTTGATGTTTCTATGTCTGCCTTAGTGCCCCCACATTCATCGGCATGGTCCTTGAGGAGCGTGGCCAGTTGCTGCTGTTGCACGATTAACTGGTCGAGGGACTGTTGCCTCTGCTGGGCCATGGCCATTTGCGGTGGTGTCACAGAGTGGCTGTTCGCCTCATGTTGCCCTGCCACAGGGCTTGTGGGGGATGGCCAGTCGTCGTCTTGTGGGTGCCCCTGCGTGGTATCCTCATGGTGTACGGGATGGAACAGACAGGGGGATTGGGACAGGTCATGGATGGATCTGACTTCGACATCCCCGTCTTCTGTGTCGGAGCATGCTGCCATTAATGGGGTGTCACCTATGGTGCTGCTGCCACCAGAGGCAGTGCCTTCTGTGGCATCCATTGGGGGGACCTGTGGTGCTGCTGTTGTGGGCATGCTGGCTGCTGGGGTGCCTGTTGATGTTCCCTCCTCTGTGCTGCCACTTGATTTGTGCTGCTGCCGTGTCTTGATGCGTGCAGCTGAGGTGGAGGGTCTTTGGCCGTTGGTCTTGGCCCTCTTTGCAGGTGTGCTGGTAGGGGTGTCCTGAAGCTCGTCGTTTGGATCGGACCCTGTGGTGGAGTAAAGGAGGGCGAGCGTTATTAATGGGTCTGTGGGAATTGGAATGGCAATGTATCACATGCATTGGGGTGGTACCTGAGGGTGATTTGGGTCGGGGCCTTGGAGGTGCTTTCATTTGTGTGTGGAGTGAGGGTGCAGTTGTTTGGCAGCCTGCAGTTAGGGTGTGCCTGCTGCACGTGTAGTGGGTGTTTTTGGGGTTTTTAATTATTTATGTATTTATTGTGAGTTTTAAAGTGCGCTATCAGGCCAATGTGTGTGGACGTTCTCCTGGCCATGTGTTGCTGTTGCGCTATGTGGACACATGTGATTCACATGATTGGACATTGTGGATTTGGCATGGTTTTATTTGGGCCACCTACCGGATTCTCCGGATGTCTGCACTCCTTTCTCCATCCCTCCGACTCCCTCTATGCTCTCCATTCCAATGGTGGAGGCACAGATTTCTTCCCAGGGGGTCAACTTGATGGGTGATTCCGATCCTCCCCCGGTGGCTGTAGCAATGTTGCGGTTGGCAGAAAGTATGCTACGGACGCGTATCCGCAGGTCGTCCCATCGCTTTCTGCATTGCTGTGGGTTGCGGGGTGCGGTCCCCACCGCACTTACCCGCTGTGCCACCAGGGCCCATATGGCCTTCTTGTACGCAAGTGCCGTCCTGGTCATTTGCGTGGAGAAGACGGCGGCGGCATTCTCCTGGAGGGTCTCTGTAAGCACGGTGAGTTCCTCACGGGAGAAGTGGACCTGCCGCTTGCGGTCGCACGCTTTCTTCGCTACTTTTCCCATTTTTCTTGGTTTCACTAGGGTGGATGACGGGTTGGGATGTGTCTCAGGGTAGTGTTTTTAGTGGTTGTGTGGATTTTGTGGTTTTATAGGTGTACGGCGTGTTGTTTCCCGTTCCGGGCCCATGTTTTTACTTCCGTTTCCGTATATTTACGGTCACCGTACTTTCTGGTTGGCGCTCACTGCGGTGTCCGCTAAGATGGGTGGCGGTATTGCACCTAGGGCGCCGTACGGCGGCGGTGTGGGCCGTTTTGGGGTCATTTCCGCCATCGCGGACTTTGCACTTCCGCCGTGCCGTGGTGCTCATGCCCGATGGGTCGGAATGGGCCGCACTTTGCTCCATCGTGCAATGGCGGAAACGCTATTTACGCTGTGGCGGTCCGGTCAGTCACTTTCCGCCAGGGTCGTAATGAGGGCCAATGACATCATATTTTAAGGCTAAAAGAAACTGTCTTGACAAACCTGCTCCATTATCAACTGTTGAAGAGGTCATAAGCACATCTCAGGGGAGTACAAGTAACTCTGCCCATAATGTTGGCAACAATTTGTTACTAATGTTGTGCTATACCCCTAGAGTTTCTGTGAACCAGGAACCCACAGTAACTACTGTTAAGCGGGAGGATAGGGAAGGAAGCCAAGAGGCACCAACAGTCATCATAGATGGGGTTACTGAGGATGCCTTACCTAATACTGCTACTCAACAGAGACTGTCAGCAAGCCCCAATCTGCTCTACGACACGAATAATGATTCTATTTTATCACACTCTATTCACAATCATAGCTTGCACGAGGATTCTGACTGTGACTCTTGCAATGGTGTGTTGCAATTTGCCAACAAGATATTGTTGAATCTTTGCTGGTCAATACACAATGACTTAAAAAGGCAGGGGGATGCCATCTCTCAACTGCACAAGATGATGGTTGCGCAAAAGTTGTTGCCGCCCATTGCACCTCCCTGGCCGACCTCATCAACCTATCACTGCCCCCTAAAGCTCCTGGTGATGTTCAGATAACCAACACTGACCCACATAACAACAGTAAGGCAGAAGCGAACTCGCTGATAAACAACCCTTGTCGAAAACAACAAAGGCTTCCTAAGTGACTCCAGGCAAGGGCGCTTAAGACAACTAAGACCAAACTTCCTTAGTCAGCTTCCCTTGAAATACAGCCTCTTAACTCTACAGTTAGATCAGACACTAACACAATATCTAAGAATGAGCGGAAACGAGCAGCGCACCCTAAGAGTAGGTCTGCCCAGAATGTTGGGACTTGTAACTAGTTGGCTAGTAAGGGAGGTCTACACTAAACACAGCATCTCTACAGCACAGTCAGACCTTCCTAATTGAGGAAACAAAAATTTTACTGGCGACAAGAAGTCCTCTAATGAAGATGTAATCCTCTGTATGTACGGATCGTGATCAACAACTCACCACTAGTAGTGTGAAAATTGTGGATCTGGACCCTAAAGTTCTCACGATAGGTCCGGCAACAGAAGGCGGGGGACTTGAAATTTAAATCGCTCAGCTCTCATGGCTTTATTCAACAAAGTTCATTCATTGAGGATCCTAAATTCAGGAGATTTTGACTTTATAGAACCCCTCCGCGCCCTACCAGGAATGGTGATAAGGATTTGCATTACAAGAGACATCGGTTACGTTCAATATTGAGGTAGATGGCTACGTCATATATGAAATAGAGGCCACTAAAGGGAGTGTGGGTCGCCCAGCTGGCGGGCTCCTGATAAGTGTTAGAAATTATCTTAACCCCAATCTGATTTTCTCAAATACTCCTGGTGGTAATGTCCTGGCAGTAGAGATCAGTGGCATAGTGGGAGGAGAACAGCAGCGCATGTTAATTGTAAACATTTATGACCCACCTGGTAGCAGTGCCACAGAAGACATGTTTGACAGTCTTGACGACATGTTGTTGCAATGGGGTGGTTTAGCTGCTACTAACCCCATAATAGTGTGTGTAGATTGGAATGCCAAATGTGTGGACAAGGCAGTGTACAAAAACGTGGTTGAACTTTGTGACATGCCTCATCAAATTTCAAATGCCAAGAGCAAGAAGCGGCATGGCTATCTGCAGGAATGGAGTCTGTCCTTATTAAACGGGCGGACAGTGGGAGACTGTCCTGGTTGGTAGGTGTAAAAAAAGCCAGCTTGGATTACTTCGCAGGTAATAACTCTCTTTTGGAGCAGGTGACCTCTCTTAAAGCGGTATTTTATTAATTTAGTGACCACGCAATGCTCACTCTGGTCCTTGATGAGAATAACAGTGATAGTGGTGCCCATTTGTGCAGTGATCTGATGCCCAACCGTGCGGGAAACTGTGTCAGTTGGAACCAGATCAAAATAACAAAATTATGTGCCACAGTTTTTCAAGAGGGACGATTTATTTGGAGAAGGCTCAAGGGTAAAAACACCAACGAAATAGAAGATTGGCTCTATCAGTTGGCACATACTACAGGGGCCTGTCCCAGAAATCCTATACTAACTAGTAATACTAGGCCAAGTAAATAATGTGATATAGAGATCCGTGATCGCAAGCGCAAGAAACGCAGGGCCATTCAGGCTTTAATAGCATGAGATAAGCCTCATGGACCTTCACTGACGATGTATTGCGAAATCACAACCATAAAACTAGAATTCCGATCCTGGTTTAAACACCACCAGCTCCTGATTCAAAAGTCAGAGTGCCAGTGATTTGTCCAGGTTCTAAAGACACAAGATACAGGTGAAATATGGAAAACATTGGCCATAGCTTGTGGTGTAAAGTTAAATAAGATAATAAACACGATATCAGGGGCTGAATGAAGTATTTACTTCACCTCCAAATTGTTTGATCCTGCAGCCCCTTGAGGGATTGCTAGAACAGAACTGACCTGGCCACTGACTATGGGCCTCATCACGAGTCTGGTGGTAACCTTTAAATGCGGCGGTAGGGCTATTCCCACCGCATTTAAGGGTCCGCCAGATCATGGCCTTGGCGGATTTCCCCCCAGCTCTGAGCTGGGGGGAAATCCGCGGCAAATTAGCCGATTGTCAGTGCTATTACCGCCGGCGGAAAATCCGCCAGCGCTAATAGCGCACATTTTCCCCATTGGGCCCAATGGGGAATGAGGAATTCCCGAATGGGCCAAATGGGGAATGGGCACTAACCGTTCCACCAAACCCGTGATCTGGTGCTAATAGCACCAGGGGGTTTGGCGGTAGAGCTAATAGCGCCAGCGGTAATAGCGCCGGCGTTACCGCCCAACTCGTGATGAGGCCCTATGAGTTGGAAGATACTGGTGGTTGCTATAAAAAAACGTAAGACATCAAGAGCACCAGGCCGAAATGGCTTGGCAAAAGCGACCCAGAAAATTGGACACAGGTCTTGCTTATTCTGTTTTATCGAGTGTGTAGAGAAACTAGGGTACAGACCTCATGGCAACAGTCCTTTCTTATACCTATTTATAAGAAAGGAGAGCGGACAAAAATCAACAACTACAGATTGGTATCCATGATGGACGTTGCAGGTAAACTCTTCGCTACACTAGTATTGAAAGAGTTGCAGAAATGGGTGGATGCTAACAACATACTCCACCCATCTCAGAATGGCTTTCGGCCTGGATCGGGGACTACACATAACATCAGAGTTTTGAATTCCCTATCAGGCCACTCGTAATAAGACCTATACCACACTGTATGTTGCATTTGTGGACTTTAGAAGTGCATTTGACCAAATGAATAAGGATACACTTTGGTCTAAACTTAGGAAACTGGGATGCCCTGGTTGGCTCATGCACATCTTGATATGTCTCCACAGTGACAACAGGGCAAGGGTGAGGTTGGACAATGAAGGAACGGTTACAACAGCTGTACGTATAAGCAGGGAAGTCAAACAAGGATGTGTATTGGCTCCCCTGCTGTTTAACTTGTATCTAGCCGCCCTTCTATCATGACTACTCAGTAAAGCAAACTGTCCACCAAAGATAGGTGAGCAACCAACAGTAGGAATGCTGTACGCGGACGACCTGGTCATGTTGGACCACAACTTTACCGGCATGCGGAACATGCTGAACTAACTTGCAGTCTATGTTCAACAGCATGATTTGGCCATACACCTGGAAAAGACTAGCATAATAGTAATATAAAGAAAAAAGGTCAATAGGACTGGGATGAACACACTGATTGGTACTATTGATTATGCTAATTCTTATCCTTATCTGGGATTAGTGATAAACACAGTGCCTGATTACAGTCACAAAATCAGCAACAAAAGCATAAGAGCAAAACAACTAACCTACAAGGCATGGAAGTTCGCAAATAATCATGCTGGATATTCAATAGCTGGCATTATCACACTATACAGGCAGTGCTTTGTAACCGCAGTACGTTATGGCCTTGAGGTCCTTGGCATGCAGAATTACTCATGGTTAAATACATTAGAGGGCTTCTATTGGTGTACGGTCTTGGGAATGAGCCCCTCGTGTCCCATTGAATACTTACCGCAGGAACTCAGGCTGACCTCACTGAGAGGAATGGCGCTTCGAGCCAGAGGCTACCTGTACATAAAAGCTAGATCTTACACTGTTTGTAAGCTATTGACAGGTATTGATGAAAGCTTTGATGGGGAAGCCGTATTTAGGGCTAGCAATTACAAGACTTTGAATGAAGCCACTTTCACTGAAATCAATTGGATTCCAGACTTCAGCAAAGGCATTCACTACATGCATATGAACAATGCCTTTGAGAGACGATTTAACAAAAGGGATTGGTGTAACAACTATTCCCACCTCTCCATGTCAAAGGGATATGAGGCTGTGACCCTTGTGGTCCATCATTATAGGAGGACTCAGCCCTATTTGTTACTGTGCCCAGTACTCACATTTAGGAGATTTATACTACAGCTTTGTACTAACCAACTACCAATATTGGCAGTTTGCAGGCCCCAGATGGGCATAGCAGCTAAGGACCACCTTTGTCGTATTTGCAAATTGCCAGAAAAGGCAGAAACAGCCAGGCATGTGCTGGCTCAGTGTGTTGGAATGGGCTCCATATAGATGTGTAATCTCTGGAGTCTGGTCCACAGGTATGAGGCTATTTCATCTAAATCCTTTTGGGACTATTGTCTCAATATAAACTCTATTTCCTCGAAAATCGTCTGAAATCAGTTCTGGCTACAGGTGAAGAAATTGTTCACTGACAAGGCAGTCACATCTGGCTAAGGTACTCGTAAGGGACGTCATTTTAACCTATTCAAGGGCTTGAACATGTATGAGCTGACTGTTTTTTTTATAATTGAATCAAATGTTTTAAATGATCTGTTTTAAACAATCTGTAATGTTTTTACATAACCTTTTTGAAGAGGGGAGGTCTACCTATGGCCCCCGTCCCGGAAGTCACCCCACCCGAAAGAAGAATCAAAGACAATATGGCCGCCGATCGTACAAGCTTGCATCAATCCCCACTGCAACCACGATGGACAAGTACCACGAGCAATACCCTCTCAGTCGACCCTACAACTCAGGAGCAGTGCAAACATTACCCAAAGTGGATGAAGATGCACAAGACGGAACCAGAGACAACTATATAGACAGAATCGACTAAAGCGCTGAGAAGCCATGCCTCAAGTCGTTAGAGACCACACGACATAGCAGCGTCAGACATGAAGCACACGTGCCATCCGCACATTCGGGACACCCACACACCCAGATACACGAAGAACACATGCATACAGTTCTATGAGATAGAGGACAGTGACATACACATAGTTTCTGCACGTTTATTATTTTGCCAATAGTTTATCGCAGCATCGCAGAAACCGCCAGAAGTAAGAAGATCATGTGTGCATGCTTGCAGATGCTTACATGCAAATAACGCTATGGAAAGGCAGGAGTACTCAAGGGACCTGACAAAGCCATAACACACTAACCTATGGATGCTATACAGAAGGCACACACAGGAGAAACCAGAATATGGCTTAGGAAATCATAGTAGGCCACAACCGTCTCAGAAAACCTGAAGTCACGCTAAGTGCTGTGAAAACACAACTACTGAGTGGGGAATGAGGCCAATGCCAAGGTTGCAATGTTACAAAGTGACATTCTTTACCCTAAACCGAAGTAACACCAGAAGCAAAGAAGCATAATTTTTCTTAAATGCAGAATAATTCAGAGCTCGACTGGTCACAACCACAGTCTCTGGACACGTGACCCAGCCACGCTGATAGTGGGCCAAGAATTGGCAGCTGGGAAGAAGCAACCGTCTCAAAGACCAGACAATGGTTGCAACAAAGTTGTTACACTCGAGCTACAATGAAGTGCTGGGAAAGAAGCACTCTCACAGCAATAATGGTCTACACACGGTGATAACACAGACCCATAGTTGAACATAGCACCGGGAACAGGTGTATCCCGAGATGGGAATTGATTTTGTCCCAGGCCTTGGGGCTCACAGCTCACTCAATCACAAGTCACAGCCCAAGGGGTGAATAGCTGAGGCCACCGACCAATCATTAGGTCTGCATGCTGTGACAATTAGTAAGTAACCATTTTTGGGGATGGTCCAGGCCTGACACTTGACATAGTAACATCCAATCCACTAACTGTTCTATACCCTCAAACCAGCCCTTTCTAATTTCTGCAACCTCTCCTTCGCCTCTGGATCTTTCCCCTCCCCTTTGAAGCACTCCCTTGGGCATCCTCTCCTCAAGAAACCCACAGCTGATCCTTCTTGTCTGGCTAACTATCGCCCCATTTCCATTACTCCCTTTTTGGGTAAGATCCTGGAAAAGCTTGCCATCTCTCATCTTAACCTTTATTCCGACTCTGTTGGCTCTCTCCATGACCACCAATCCGGCTTCAGAGCTGCCAGAAGTATGTAAACTGCTCTCCTGAACATCTGTGAAGACCCGCTCGCCAAACTTGACTCTAACATTCCCTCTGTCCTTATCCTACTTGATATCTCCTCTGCTTTCGATACGGTCAACCATACCACCCTGCTCAATCGTCTCTGTGACAACCTGGGTATCACTGATCAGTCTCTGGCCTGGCTGACCTCCTTTCTCTCTGATCGACCCTCCCAGGTACAACTTGGGTCCTTCCTCTCTTCTATCTCCCGCTCTACCTGTGGTGTTCCTCAGGGGTCTAACCTCTCACCCTGGCTTTTCAACCAATACTTGGCAACTCTCGCCTACTGCATTTCCATTTTTTGCTCAAATTTCCAGTGCTATGCCGACGACGCCCAACTCATTTTCAGGCATCCCTCAGCCACCTCCTCTCCTTCCCTCATCTCTGACTGTCTTATCGCCATTCGAAATTGGTGTGCCGCCAATGATCTTTGTTTAAATGCCAACAAAACTGAGATCTTCCTCATTGGTACACCCTCTCCATCCTTTCTCCTCACTCCCTGGCCGGCCTCCCTTGGCCCTCCTCCTGCCCCTACCTGCGAAGCTAAGAACCTCGGGTCATCTTTGACTCCACACTTTCCTTCTCTGCACACATCTCTGACGTCTCTAAAAAGTCTAACTTCTTACTGCACCTCCTTAGAGGTACTCTTCCTTTTCTCTCCTTCCCTCAGTAGCTCACTATCTCCCAAGCTCTGATTCTCTCAAGGTTGGACTACTGTAACAGCCTCTTTATAAATCTACCTGCCTCCACTCTCCGCCCCTTTACAACTAATCCATAACAGGACTGCAAGAATTGTCCTTGGCCTCAAGCTCTGGGATCGTATCTCTCTAGCTCTGAAATCCCTACATTGGCTCCCAGTGGATGCAAGGATTACATGTAATACCCTTTGCATTGTCCACAAGGCTTTCTGGGGCCTGGGTCCAAAATACCTTCAACTATCCCTCCGTAAATACCTCCCCTCTCGAGCCCTTCGCTCAACTACCTCTAACTCCCTCAGGGTCAGTCGTTCTTCAAAGAAACAAGCTGGGGGCAGATCTCTTTCTTCGGCTGGAGCCTCCCTTTGGAACTGCCTCCCTGCCATCTTGAAACTTGAGGAGAACCATCTACGGTTCTGGAAGCTCCTCAAGATCTTCCTCTTCGCCTCTGCCTTTGCCCCTCTTCTCCCCTGTTGATCTGCTTTCTCTCTCACAATGGTCGCACCTGACCACCACCTGTCCTTCGGGCCCAGGTACCTGCTCACCCTGCCACCCTCTTGCACTGCCCCCTTGCCACTCCTTGCACTGGGGCCTGTATCTGTACCCATACAGTCCCCCCCATTCTTCTTCTGCACTTATCAGATACACCCTGACTAACCTTGCACTTTGCCACTCACAGGCTGCACTACCACTGTTCTTGATCACCCTATTTATTTATCTATTTATTTATTTATGTATTTACTTATTATTTATCTTGTTCTCTCCTATTCTCTGCACTTTCCAATTTCTCCCACCTCCCATGCACTATCCCCTTTTTCCTTTCCCCATGCACTTGCACATTCTCAATGTCACTGGGCCTAGTAAGATCGTTGTTTTTTGTTTCTTCCCCTGTTCCCCTTCCCTTTGCCTAGTCACGCTCTGAAACACCTGTGTACGAGCGCGATATAAATAAAATATCATATCATAATCTCTAAAGGGGCTACTATAGGGGAACTACCACTCAATAGCCAACCAGGAGTGGAGATAGGTTTCTGGAGAGGGGCCCACAGTATGACGCACTTGTGACTTAATATTTCAACAAAACCAGCACGCGAGTCAGAGTTGTTCGAGCTGTGCCTGGATTTGCGCCATGCATTTGATCCCTGGTGGTTTGTTGGCTGTAATAACCCTCAGTTGAACTTGCTACTTGTCTGGACTTTGGTTCCTTTTGGGATTGGGAAGGATGTTACGGTCACCTGGCTCCCACAGGGGCGTCGGTCGGACCCGGACAGCTGCGGTCTCCACCCACGTGATGCGTAGTGCAGCGATGACTGACTGGATCTGCCCTCCTAATCTTGTCTGCTTAACCCGTAGAAATATTCTCCTGCAAGTGGAGAGATGGATTTAGCCACTTGTGGATTCAAGAGATAGCACCCCACAGTCCTCCCCAACTAATCACCTCCAAAATGCCCTCACAGCAATCTCACCTTATATTCTTGACACCTTATATTCTTGAAAGATGAGCTCTCCATCCTGCATGGATTTGCAGGGGCGCGTCGATTCCAGTTACTTCGCTGGTTTGAAGGCTCGGGAGCGTTCCGGAGAGTATTGACTATGAGGTTCCTGGTGAGGACCAGTAAGTATTAAGTTCATAGAGTTCAATATGTCCGATGTTCACTCTTGGTCCCCCCTTCCTTTCTTGTCTTGCAGCTGGCTGGCGCTCAGGTAAGAGTCTGTATTACCCGGCGCTGTCCGGTAAATGTTGCACGAGAAAAACGTGTTGTTTTGTCTTTCTTTACAGATGCGGCACGTGAAAATATGGAGAGTCACAAAAGGATGCCTCTGGTGGTAAATCAGGTAAGTCTATGGTGGTAAGAATTATATTTGTTGGTTCCATTGGCTCACCTTGTGGTTTTCTTTTGTCTCCTAGGTGCTGAAGTTTGGCGAAGAAATGATGGAGGCAGCGCTGACCCGAAGGATGCTGTGAAGACTGGTGAGTATGGCGCGGCGCTGCAGCTGAAGGTGCGGCGCCTGCAGAAAGGATGTTCTTTACAGGTCCGGAGACAAGATGGATCCAGAATCAGGTGTGGAATAGAAATAAATTCGTTTTCTAACCTTGTCCCTTTCTTTCCTCTTTGTTTTAGGAGCTCCGGATTCGAGGCAGGCGTGGCAGAAGACTGGATGCAGGCTGCAGGCACGGAGAGTGTTACGCTGCTGGATGCAAAATAACGCAAAGCGTGTGTTGCTGGTCGGGTGTGGTTTAAATAGCCTCAAAAGTAGTCCCAGGTAAGAAGTCCCTAGAAGCACACCCGAGTAAAAAATAGTCCCTGTAGAAAAATAGTCCCTTTCAGGCTTCATGTTGGATTGGAGTCATTTGCAGCATGGTCTGCCTGAGGTAAGTAATGACTATGAGCCTGGTGCCTCAGGCGCCAGGACTGATTCCTACTATGAGCCTGGCGCCTAAGGCGCCAGGACTGAACCCAGATAGCCCTAGCCGGGGCTGCTGAGGTTTTACTAAATGTCTAGATGCCTGCTCCCGGGGCTGATGGGCTTGGTCCGGATGCCTGGGGGTAGGCATCATGACAAAGGAGTTAGGCCTTCCATGAGTTTGGCATCCGCTGACTCCTAGCAACACACCCTGCTTGCCTAGGAGACCATCCTAACAAGTGATGCAGAGGTGATGGTTCATAGGACCAGCCCGGCAAGAATCTGCCTCCTTCCCCGCTGGACCTGAACAGCTATGGGACCCTTGTGGGTATTGCGAGAAAAACCAGAAAAAGCGCAACCGGAGAAAGGCCTTCAAGTGCCAGTTTGGAAATTGTCCTGCCCGCGATCTGTGTAGGGTCCAAGGCAGACCGGAAGGGCGAGGCGAGCGGTTGACGGGAGGCCAGCAGCCGAGCAGTGACCACGAACACGAAACTTAAGTATTGGTACAAACAATCAGCAACGAAAGGTGATGTGCTGGAGGAGGGAGATGTTGATTGTAATGTATAGTATTGTGTAGTATTTAGAGAGTATTGGAAGCAGATGCGTGTTAAGTAGGGACCGAAGCAGAGGTAGAAGTCCCTTTTCTATGTCTAGGGAACCTTCGGTCTTCGAGGTAAAAGGTTCCGGTGGTAAACCGGGACTATAGACTTGACAGACTTGGACTATATAAGAATGTAAATAAGGTTTTCCTATGAATTGGGCGTTTTAGTTCGGAGCATAGATGACGGTATCCCCGTAAGGGTTAGCTGGAGCTATCCTAGATTGCAGAAGTTGAGCTAGCTGGTTAAGTCTCCTGGAGAGAGGCGTTTCACACGTTAGGCGACGCAGCAGGGTTCAGTTAGTCACAAGAAATAAAAGTATACGCTGCCCTGGAGAGGCGGGAAGGTAGCTATGGGGTTTTAGGGTTTTTGTGGGGTCTTGTGTGGGATTGGAGAAATGAGTCACTGTTCAATGTGTGCACAACTTGTATACCTCACTGTTCAAACTTTAGCTTCGTGACGTAACCCATAGTTCGGTGCATAGGACAGAGTGCTGTGACGGTGAGGAGCTAGCATTGTGGACTTGGGATTGGTAGAGAGGTGAACGAGTGGCAGTGCATAGAAGGCGCATGCACAGGATTGAGGTGGTGTGCCAGAGAACAGCAGCGCTGGTGAAGGAGGGGCTGTATGCGGAGCACACCGTGTAAGGTGCAGAGCCTCTGGGGCTTGTAGCAATTGAAGGTGATAACCATTGCATTGTAACTTTTCTCCATTGGCAGCAGAGTATCGAAATCCTCGATTAGAGGTCAGGTAAAAAATGAATGATGTATCCAATGTATAGTGGGATTGTAGGGGGAGTAACACCAATACAACATCTGTGCAAAACCCTGCCACCATACAAGAATATAATTGTCAAATATAATATACGGTGGTCAAAGGACACTGAGGGGAAAAGCTGGAACCCATGGCCACCTAACAGAAGTTTCTCCAATGATGTGTTGCAATCACTAATGACATACTTACAGAGCACATACAAGGGGAAGAAACTAGCAAAACGCATGGCCATATTCAAGCTTTGGCGTATGTTCCAAGAGGGGGTGGGAGAAGGGGTATGGATGATGAACCAGCAGGAGGCAAAAGCGGAGGGTTCTGACCCTTCCGCACCTCCTCCAGCCCCGCTCAGTGTAATATCCGATGAGGCAGATGATGAACAGGGAATATATCCATTGAGGGAACTAAGGGCAGCAGAGAGGAATCCAAACCCAGCGTATAAACCACCACCATATACCAAAGACAAACAACAGCGAGGTACAGGGCAAGCCGCCAACAGCCCGACCGAAATGAGGAGGGGCTCCGGTGTGCGAAAACAGAATTCGAGGGAATAGGGGCTGAGGAATGGATAGCCACACAGATACTCCTGAAATTAAAGGGGAACACAAAAGGGGTAGCCGAACATGCAACAAAAGCAATAGAGGGTTTGGAATTGGAACGGGGAAGGTGTAATAGGGCAACACAGGTGGAGGAGGAGCGACAAAACAGGGACAAGGAAGTAAGGCTAGAACGCGAGGATAGAGAACGGAAAAGGGAAGAGAAATTGGAACAGGACGAGCGGGAGCAGAGAAGGCAGAGGGAGTTGGACATAATTGAAAGGGAGCAAAAGGAGAAGATAGAAAGGAAGCAGAAGGGAAAGGAGAGGGAAGAGTGGGAGAAGAAGAGGAAAGACCAGAAAGAGGCAAAGATGGCAGAATGGAGGAGGAAAATATTAGTGCAGGAAACACATAAGTATGAGGAGAGAAGGCTGAGGAAGTTACAGATGGAGAGGCTGGCAAGGGAAAGGGCACGGGAAGAGGAGGATGAGCGAGCAATAACGGCGGTGAGTGAACAGATTGCACTTGTGTTAGACCGGAAAAGACGAGATGAGGAGTGGCGAAGAGAAACAGACAGCACAGATATACGTAGGGAGGTTTCGGCGGAAAGGGGAACCGTACGCCTGGGGATACGAGATGGGGAGAAGAAATGTAATTTCACAGACATCGATCTCAATGTAGAGCATAACTCCGGCCCAATCACGCGAAAATTTAATTTTTCAGAAGGGTTGTCTAGCAAAATGGATGAAGGGTCATACAATGACGACAAACACAGTGATGACCAGCGAGGGGAGCACAGCAAACTCTCATGAGGATGGGAGAAGGGACATCATGGAAGTGAAGGTGCCAGGGACAAAGGAGAGGAGAGCAGGACTCAGATGAACAAACGCAGCATACTACAGACAGGGGCCCCCCACAAAACTCGTACATTAACAGACTACGGGATCTTCCAGGGTGCAGGAGAGACGAGGCAATGTTAGCACAATCCAGAGGACGACTGTCTAGAGCACATAACCTACTAGAGCGGACACCTGCATTAGAACATATAGACACATGTACAGAAATTGAGGATTATAGCGGGCCTATCCAGATCAGACAATATAGACAGACACCAGAAGAAAGAGCAGCATACTCTCAGATGCCCCTGCTAGAGAGGGGAGGGACAAGACCACAGTACGTGCCCTGGAAACACACAGACAAGGAAAACGTTAAATGCTGATTACCCTCATTGAGTGCGGGGGCCAGTAAATGGATATATGAAATGGAAAAGCTGACAGCATGGCACAGGTTAGCAGTGGGGGACATCAAGTATTTACTGGTCTCCATAGTGGGTGATGAAGCTGACAACAAGAGGGCAGGGTTCCCCGGGGTGACTGTACAAAATACACCCCATGACGGGTCACCATCTGCAAACTGTAGAACCGCAGTGTGGCAAGCAGTACGGACACAATATCCCCGACACATCAGACATAGGGGCTACTACGTCATGCAAGATGCGTGACGACCAAGATCCTGTTAAATACTTTCAAGATATCCAAGAGCTTTGGCGCCATGAAACTTGAGAGCCGTGGGACAAGGCGATAGCAATATTTTACCACATCTTGGGGCAGGGATTACCAGAACCTGTGCAGAAAAGTCTGAAGAAACTGGTGGGGATGGAAGCAAAGCGCTGGCCAGAAATACAGCTCACTGTAGTGCATCATTGCAGTATATGGCAGGAGAAAGCTAAACAAAAAGCAGAAGAGAGAAAGGCAGATGAGGTGAAGTTAGTTCCAAAGAAATTGTCAAAATATGCACTGGAAGGGGTGGTAATAACAAGCCCCACACAACAGACACAAGCACCAACACCACAGCCACAATACCAACCACAGCTGCCATAGCACCCCATGCAACAATATGCACCGCCCATGAGGGGAGGGTATATGGCTAGGGGTGGGTACCAACAGGGTTATCACGAGAGGGGAGGATTCCAATGAGGGCATGGCCTTGGGTCACAGTCCCATCAAAGCCCAGGAGGATTTTGGTGATATAACCAAAAGGTGCCACAGGGACCAGGTGACTTTACAGGAGGGTTCACAGGGCAGGGGAGGGAACCACCCCAATGTTGGACCTGGGGCAGCTAGGACATTTCTAGAGCATTCAGAACTAGGGGGGTACAACAAGGGTGGGGAGATCAGGGGCAGCACAGCTAACACGGAGGACAGGACAATTATTATTTTCAAGATATAGAGCAACAAGGACAGGTGCAGAACACCCAACCACAGATAACACATCCAGTACAGACACAGACTCAGGCTGCACCCATGACAGACCACAAACGACAGCACCACTACCCCAATATTTGCAAGCAGCACAACAGTTGGCGCAAATACAGGACTGTCACTCCTCAGAACCCATGGACACAGTGGCAACGGTACCAATCAGAGGTTGGGAGGGGTAACCATGGGTGGGAACAACGCCTTCACGCGGAATGGGTTGTCTGTTTCCCCAATTGGACAGCCCACAGACAAACTTGCTGTTTCCCATCCTGCCGGTCACACCCAATCCTGAGGGGGAAACTCGCGTAAGGGTGGTGATAGGTGACAAAACCTTTTCCTTTCTTGTTGACACTGGGGCGACTAGGTCAGGGACATTTGCATTGTCAGGAAATGCTATTAACACTCAAGGATTCTCTGGGGCTCGAGAAGTGGTTCCTTTTACTGATAACATCTATATTATCTATAGGAGATCATGACTTATCTTTAACCTTGCTCTATTCCCGACAAGCACCTGTAAACATACTGGGATGTGACATAATGAGCAGACTAAACATGCCCATCTCATTCACAGACAAGGGCATAGTATGTTCTACACCAGTAATATAAATGCTAACTTCAAAGCAGATTGTCCAAGGGTATTGTGGGAACACGGTACAGAGGAGGGTGCCATCAGACTCAGAGATGTTCCAGTACAGGACAGATGTGGCATTTGCATGGATACCAGGAATAGCAGGGAAAGTATGGAGGATTCCAGGGAAGTACCTGTTCAGACCAGAGACACCACTAGATGAGAAAGAGGGAACAATTGTGTCTATAGAGATTGAGGCAGTTGTGGCAAGAGGGGATTGGGTTACAGTACACGCAACAGATGACCAAGGGAGAGCATGGAGGGCAATCAATTCAGTAGCAGAAGGCTGCAGGCTGACCACAGTAACAGATGAGGAGTTGTTTTCGGAAGAAAGATTGGAGACAAAGATGATGTTGGAAATGAGTGTGAGGTTCTGGTTACAGATTACGTATAGAGAGGTTGCACAGAAAATGGCAATGGCATTGGAAGCGCCACTGCCATTCTGGGAAGAGGATTTGGCAAAAGTACCTGACAGCTTATGGACCACGAGTCCCTATGATGTAGGGTGCATAAAAATCATAGGGGGAGTTAAGATTAAATTAAAACCTGGAGCAATACTGCCACGAGTGAAACAATACCCCGTGACCAAAGAAGCAGATGAGGGCATTTATGAAACAATCAACGCCCTCATTGAGAGAGGCATTCTGGTACCATCAGAATCTCCATGCAACACCGCAGTGTACCCTGTACGCAAAGGGAACAGTGTGTCATGGTATTTTATACGAGATGTATGCCCTCTTAACCACATTGTAGAGGCAGAGTACCATGTAGCAGCAAACCCAGCAACAATCCTGTGCGGCATTCCAGCGGAAGTCACCTGTTTCACAGTGATTGATCTCAAGAACGCCTTTTTCTCAGTACCACTACACCAAAACTCACATGATTTGACTAGCTTTATGTACCGCAGCCAGAAGTGGAAACACACTGGGCTGCCTCATGGGTACTGCGAGTCACCATCTATATTCAACAGAGTGATTCAGATGGACTTAGGCAACCTCACCACAGAAAGCACAGTACCTAGAGGACATCCTAATTTGTAGCAAGACAGAAGAAGCATGTTGGACAGACTCAGTACACATGCTCACGGTACTAGCAGACAAGGGGTACAAGGTAGACAAGGCCAAACTCCAGTACTGTCAAAAGGAAGTACTGTACATTGGATATCTGATATCTAAGGACGGCAGGCACATTGCCCCAAAGAGAGCACAGACAATACAAAACACATCACAACCTAAAACAGTGAAGGAAATGCAGCAATTCCTAGGGTTGTGCAACTATTGCAGAGCATAGGTTTTTGATTACAGCACCTACACCAGGCCACTGCTAACTGCACTGAAAGAGGCACAGAGAGGAGCTAAAACAATGGTCTAGACACAAGAGATGACTGAAGTATTCAATGAGTTGAAGGAAGCAATATGCAAGGCTTCAGTGTTAGGGACCCAAGACCAAAAAAGGAAATTCTTCCTGTTTTCACACACCGATGGTACAATCACCTACCAGAAACACAAATCATGGAACTGCATGGAGCTGCACCCAAGGATGAAAAGGAACTCTGGGTAAAGTCCCCCACACATGCCCTATGGCATCAAAACTACTCTGGGAAGGTGGTCATGCCACTTGCGTTACTGAAAACAGCATTGACGCCGTTGCATCATCCAACGCACACAGGGAAAAAGGTTATTGCAGCATGCATTGGAGAATCATGGTTCTGCACTAACTTAAATGAGCATGTGGCAAAATGTATCAGTAACTGTATGACGTGCCAGCAGTACACTGCAAGGCACACTCTGAGGGTTGTGAGAGGAGCCATACCTAGACCCGAAGGCCCATTCCTGCATCTCCATGTCGACTACATAGACATGATCCAAGTATGTCAAGGATACCGCTACATGATACTGGTTGTCTGCCCATTTTCAAGATGGATAGAGGCTGGACCCTGTTCCCATGTGGATGCTCTCCGAGCTGCTACATTTCTGGTCCGAGAAGTATTCCCAAGATGGGGCGTTTGTGAGGTCCTGAGGTCTGACAATGGCCCTGACTTCGCCAATTAAATGTTCCAACACATCAATACCCTGCTAGGAATAAAACACAAATTTGCATCTGCGTACCACCCACAAGGAAATGGAGTGTGTGAACGCCTCAATGGCCTCCTGAAGGAGCGCTTTGCCAAAACTCAGCAGAGCACCAAGAAGAACTGGCTTCACTGTTTGCCATTGGCATTGTTCGAACTGCACAACAAACCAGGGTCCGAACACCACTTAATGCCCAATGAGGTGGTGATGGGATGGCGCATGCATCTCCCACTGGCTGCTACCACTAGGGCACTAAAGGATTGTGAAAATGTTGCTGAAATTTTGGGTCAAGAAATGTTTTGATTATTTCACTTCACTGGTTTCTAGCGCTTCTTTTATCTCTCGCCAGATACACCGGACCCAGGACAGGCCAGAAGACAACGTGCAAGAGAATGCTGACGACACAGAGCAGGAAACCCCTAAAGACCATTTAGTACAAATAGGTGACCTAGTTTTGTTAAGGAACTTTACCAGGTGCTGGAACGCGCAACAGTTTACAGGGCCTCACTTTATTGAGGCAGTAACAGACCGAGCAGTATGCCTAGAAGGGAAGACAGTTTGGAACTACTTGCAGGACATCAAGCCCTACAAAGCATCAGCCTTGCCCAGAAGCACAACTGCAGAGATCAACGGGGCCAACGCTACAACTACCAACGATCAACAGGAACGCACAAATATAACAAATACCCCTGAGCTAGAGACTACTGGCCACCCTATGGTCAGGCGTTCCCAAACCACTGAAATACCAACAGCAATGTTAATGCAAATTGACCAATAAGAAACACTGCTCCACTCCCTGCCCAAAACTTATGCCCATTGTCATACCTAAAACTTGGCTGCGTGTACACGTTTGACAGCAGTAACATGATAAAACATTCTCTTTTCTCGCACACGCAAGTTATGCACATTTGACAGCAGTAACACGATTTAACATTCTCTTTTCTCGCACACGCAGGTTATGCACATTTGAAAGCAGTAACACGATTTAACCTTCTCTTTTTCTTGCACATGCAGGTTGATGTGACTTTTGATAACATAGTTAGGAAAGTAGCTTGATGTTACCTCTCATTGATCACTCCGAAGCATTTTCCAACCAATTTGTCCACGCCATAAGAAGACCCAGAAACTTTAGAGCATGGTGCCCTGAGATATACTTCCTGGTATTCATAGAGTATTTGACCCAAACATACCCTTGCATGGGCACTTAGTGATTACTTAATTTGCGGTGCTTGAATAATAATCACAATTACTAAACAAATAACGCTTTTTCTTACGAATTCCAGGCGGGAAAGTTTATCATCTCTTCAGCTGCCCAGAAAAGCAGCGTAAGTGGTTATGATGAATAAAATAAAGATTGTAATGACTATCGTGTGGTTCCTATTATCCACTGGACTCTTGGGTACTATTTTCTGGCAGCTGTATTTTGCTATGCATGTCACCACTATGTCACTTACTAACACTCCCCCGACCCCAGCAGCAAGGACAACCATGTCAGGTGGAAGAGAAGACAATGCTGATAAGGTAAGGAGAGGTAAGCGCAGTGTTGGCCCAGACATGAAGGGAGTTAACTGTATCTCACGGACACAGCACACATAACAAATAAAATGTGGTACAAGCACATGTCCAAAATTGGCAAGGATATGACCAGGTAGAGCTGTTATGTCTGCTCTTTAATCCCCTATGCCATGAGTGCCTCCAGAACCTTTGTAGCAACAGAAATACCAGCAGCAAGAGTGCAATGCTTAATGTATCTTGCGAAGTTCCAAACGCGAGGAAGAGTTCCAGGGAAAAGGGCAAGATTAAGCTGGATGTCCAAGGGGACTTTTCCATATGAAGACAACTGTATTAAGACATTACCCATGTTAAACAATTACTGGCAGCTCAGTGAGGGGTTGCAATACATAACCGAAGGATCAGAGAAAGGAGAAACAAAGACTATCAAACTGCAGTACTTGCCGTGCCCATGGACAAGAGTAAAGGAAATAGGAGGAGAGCCTGGTTGCTGGGAAAGGCCACAGATAATGATCTATGGAAGAGTATATACTCTGGCAAAATCTGCAGTAAATAAGGTACATGAAGAAAATGGAAAATGCCTCATGGAATGGGACAGAAGCACAAACTTAGTGGATAATGAAGCTGGACCACTATCTATAATTTCCCTGAAGACACCAGCTCTGTGTTATCAACACAACAGCGATGAAGAAGTAGGAGAAAACGTAGGATGCCAAAGGATAGAGAAAATACCGGAAATGGGAGCAGGAACAGCAGTGCTAATGGACCACTATTGGGCTTGCGGATCCAAAGCATATGACAAGCACCCCACTGCACCCACGATGGTAGTAACCATCCTCTGCTACCAACTTGTAAGGATGGTCTCCTAGGCAAGCAGAGTGGGTTGCTAGGAGTCCGCAAATGCCAAACTCATGGAAGACCTAACTCCTTCCCAATCCCAAAAGGAACGCAAGTCCAGACAAATAGCAAGTTCAACTGAGGTTTATTACAGCCAACAAACCAACAGGGATCAAATGCACCGAGGCAAATCCAGGCGCAGCTCGAAGAACTCTGGCTCACAGGCCAGTTTTGATGGAATATTATGTCACAAGTGCTTCATACTGTGGGCCCCTCTCCAGAAACCTATCTCCTCTCCGGGTTGGCTATTGAGTGGTAGTTCCCCTATAGAGGTTAGTGGATTGGATGTTACTATGTCAGGTCTCAGGCTTGGACCATCCCCGAAAACGGTTACTTACTAATTGTTACAGTATGTGGACCTAATGATTGGTTGGTGGGCCAGCTACTCACCCCTTGGGCCATGACTTGTGATTGGCTGAGCTGTGAGCCCCCAAACCTGGGACAAAATCAATTTGCAGCTCCGGATGCACCTGTTCACGGTGCTATGTGCAACTATGTGTCTGTGTTATAACTGTGTGTTGACCATTATTGCTGTGAGAGTGCTCCTTTCCCAGCGCATAACTGTATCTCGAGTGTAACAACTTTGTTGCGACCATTGTCTGGTCCGTTGCTTCTTCCCAGCTGCCAATTCTTGGCCCACTATCAGCTTGGCTGGGTCACGTGTCCAGAGACCGTGGTTGTGAGCTCTGGAGCTCTGAATTATTCTGCATTTAAGAAGAATTATGCTTCTCTGCTGCCGGTGTTACTTCGGTTCAGGGTAAAGAATATCACTGTGCAACATTGCAACCTTGGCAGTGGCCTTGTTCCTCATGCGGCTGTTAGGGAGAATTCTCATTTCATGGCTAATTTCCCTTACCTAGTGACTCCCTTAGCAGCTTTGCTGGATCTCAGGAGTTGTTTCTTTTCCACTTGGTAAGAGTGTGAGCTTTTCACCCCTTGTGACTTGTGATTGTGTGCTCTGGAGGACACCACTTCAGTAGCCCCTTTCTATGTATGTGTCACACAGCACCGTCTGTGCAGTGGCACAGGGTTGTCGTTCAGACTTCCCACCGACTCCATTTCTGAGGTGACTACTGTCCCCCAGAAAAGGGTAAAGTTCCCATTAACTTTACTTAGTCAACAATAACCACAGATCCAGTACACCCCATCTTACATGGAGTACTGGAAGGGTTAACTCTTAACTCTTTTTATCTGTACCTCCTAGAGCATTGTTTCCCTCTTTTAACATTTAGACATGGCTGGTGGCAGTGGTATCTACCTTAAATTTCTACCGCGGTTATCTTATTTAATCGTGGTAATATTGTAGGCTATTGTGTTAGCCTCAAACTTAAACCCGCTTGACACAATCCTTTTTCGTTTGGCTCCGGTGCAGTTTATTCGCCATTTCTTTTTGTTAAACTCCTTCTTGTGTTTTACTTTGCGCGGCAAACTAGGTTTGCCTTCTTTGTTCACTGTCTTTTGGCGGGCTTGAACCTAGAAGTTCTCCTCAAGGTGCCTGGGTGTCTAGGTGGGCTGAATGTGAGGGAGGGGTGTAGTCTCTCCCTGCACAGGGTATCCTAGAAAACCCAAGTCGCACTTTGTCATGATTGGCCGGGGTGGTTGTCCGGGCTGGACAACCTCCTGCTGGGTGATTCACAGCCAGGCTGTGTGACTGGGCTTTGTGTGACTGATGGAAGTCAGAGAGTTGCCACTGGAACTACAAGGAACCGAAAAGAAGTGGAGGAGAGGTCGACTGCTGCAACTACCCCGTACTGGTGAAGCCCTGCTGCAGTCCTGAGCTATCTACCCTTCAACGACTAAGAGGAGATCCAGTCCAGAGTCTTCTTCCCTTGAGCCTGGTGGGGATAACGAACTCATCTTCTTCAGCCAGAGGTCGCCTTCGTGGTCGAAATCACTGCACACTGCTGTAGTGGTCCAGATAGCCACCTGAAGAACCTCTCCTGTTTTTAAGGAGCGCACCTTTTATTCATTGTCGCTGCTGCCGGCCTCATCCCTGTGTGGTGCGGACCCCCTCATCGTCCTTCTTCGTGCTGAAGCTGCAGGAAAGCGTGGGTCTGCGGGAAACCAACAGGAACAACTGCCGTGGCACCAGCTTTGTTCTTTGAGAAAGGTACTGTGTCCTGTTTGAGGAATTTTGGGTGAAATCCCTATTTCTCTACTTTAAGGTTTGTACTTACTTTTCCCTCCTTCTTATAACTTTTGCTTTTGAACATTGACAATATCAAAGTACTCTTGGCAACGTTGAATCTTGAACTGTCCGACTGTGTGATCCTCAACAACAGGCCCCCGGTGTCCTTTGATTTTGGCTCCGGCCCTTTGACTCTTGAATTCCTGTCTATGTGTGTTCTTCGATTCTGTCTGCCTAACTATCATATTGCCTGTGATTTCTGCCCCCAACTCGCTCTGGGTATCTCGGGTGCTAAGTGTGTTTTTGCCCCGGTAGCATTTCTTACCACGGATACGCGTTTATCTAGTAGACCGAACTGCCAAAAGTGATCGCAATTTTATTCACAGTAACGTGTTCTGTTTCGTAACACCGGTCCATTCAAACACAGGGTACTTACCTCGAAAAATACTGTACAAAGTGAATTGGTTAGTTGTGGTATATTTTACGTGTGGTTTTTGAATTAATAGAAGTGTCGTGTTGATAACAAATGGTTTAAAAATAAATGTACTTATCTTTTTTTACCTAAACCCTTGAGTCAGTGTTTGCTTGAGTCACAGTAATTGTGGTCCCTTTGTGCAATCTCTGCTACTGCTCATATACTCTTGAGATAAGCCTGGCTGCTCCGCTACTGCTACCACTCTAACATCGTAGTACAGGCTTGTACCAAAGGTAAAACTTGTATTGCCACCTGTAGTCTTAATCGTGTGTAGTGGTCCCTAAGGGCACTGCACAGGATTCTGCCTAACAGCGGCCACTTGCATAGCACTCAGCGTGGCTTCAGGTTTTCTGAGACGGCTGTGGCCTACTATGATTTCCTAAGCAATGGTCTGGTTTCTCCTGTGTGTGCCTTCTGTATTGCATCCACGTTATGGCTTATCAGGTCCCTTGAGTGCTCCTGCCATTCCATAGGGTTATTTGCATGTAAGCATCTGCAAGCATGTACACATGATCTTTTTGCTATGGCAGCTTCTCCGTTGCTACGATAAGCTAATGTTAAAATAAGAAACATGCAGACAGTATGTGTATGTCACTGTCCTCTATCTCATAGAACTGTACGCATGTGTTCATCGTGTATATGGGTGTGTGGGTGTCCCGAATGTGCGGATGTCACGTGTGCTTCATTTCTGACGCTGCTATGTCGTGTGGTCTCTAATGACTTGAGGCATGGCTTCTCAGTGCTTTAGTCGATTCTGTCCATATAGTTGTCTCTGGTTCCGCCTTGTGCGTTTTCATCCACCTTGGGTAATGTTCGCACTGCTCCTAGGTTATAGGGTTGACTGAGAGGGTATTTCTCATGGTACTTGTCCATCCTGGGTGCAGTGGGGATTGGGGCCATATTGTCTTTGATTCTTCTTTTGGTTGGGGTGTCTTCCCGGAAGGGGGGGCATAGTTTGACCTCCCCTCTTCTTTTTGATAACCTTTTAACAACCTAACTTTGGAACATTGAGACAAAACTTAAAGTTGAAATTAGTTGCTATGAGTTGATGTTAAGTCTCGGGAGGATAGCTCAGGGGCAACGTGCTCGCCCTGGCAGCAAGACGACACGGAGCACCACAGGTTCGATCCTCGGGTCCGCGCTTAGAAACCTCTGGGTATTAAGCATGTTATAAATAACTTATCATATCATCAGTATTTCAATTGTATAAAGTAATTGATTGATTGCATGTTTATTCAAGATGAATTGTTTGACTGATTAAATGTATTTGTGTAAAGTTCAATTTTAACTAATCACAATAAAGATTATTATTATTATATCCCATGTACTACAAAAATACATGTTTACTCTCAATGAAGGCTCGGAATGGAGCGGGCTAGGGAATGTTGGGAGTGACACTGCTCAATGAGCTGTACCCTAGGTGATTGTCCATATCCTCATAGGGGGAGTCTGTCCCCATGAGGACCTCGCGCATTTAACCATCCCTAGGGGTAGAGGCCACACCTCCCTAGCCTCCTAGGAAAAGGCTCCCCCTTGGGGAGAAGTGACGACACATTGCACACATCAGGATCCTCATAAGTGATTAAATTCACATTGTATGAAAAAAGACACCCTAACAATGATGGGGCAGATGTAATGATTTTAGGGACCAATTGGTGTACACTCAGTCTCCTCTGATGGTGGCCACAAGTTGTCACCTAGTAGTGCCTTATTGTTAGATTGGTCCTTCCTGAGTCCAATGTGACTTGATTTGATAGGGAGATATATAGTTTCAAATGTCATTCAGTGCACCACTTTGTAATGTGAGGGGACTGTGACAGAACACTGTCTCCATGTTCTGTTACTTTCTCTGCACTGTCACTGTCTCTCACTCCGTACTATCACTCTTTCTGCACTGTCACGCTCTATGTCCACTGTCTCGCTCTGTGCAATGTCACTCTTGCCCTCTCTCCCTGTGAGCTGTCACTCTGTCTCTTCACATCCTTCCTCCTCACGCCCCTTTTCTCCCCTGGCATCTTTGACGATATCCCCTCTTGCACCCTGATTCCATGTTCTCCAATTCCCACTTGAGCTCGCAGCTCTTACTGTACTCATATACCTCCTCTTATACCATCAGTTTTTCTCTTACCCTCCCACTCTCACCCTTTCTTGCTCACATCTCCTCTTGCTCATCGTCGATTGCACCATCTCTGATTTGCTTCCTCCCTTTCCCTATTTGGCCTCTCATTCCCTTGCAAACCTGCATCCCTTCTCGCATCCTCCCTTGAAACTTTATATTTGCATCCTAATGCTTATAAATGGCAAATTCTGTGCCAATGTTTGTTTATGCTGTCCGTATGGGGGTTAAATTCAGAAAATGAAACAACAACTTAGCACTCACTTTAGCGGATTGCACTACAAGGCTCTCAGTGTTGGATTCTGTAATAGAAGGAACACGTTACTTACCTGTAACTCCTGTTCACCAGCATTGGTATCTTTCTTAGATTCACATGCTGTTCGAATATTCCCTGTCATAAGTATGGGAATCCTCTGTAATATTAACTACTTAACTGCTAAGAAAAATGATCATAATGGGGAATCCCATCCACCTTGGGCGAGCATACTCGTCCTTAGCACTTAAGGAGTTAAAGCAGTTTTATTTAGGAATCAAGAAAACTGCAGTCAATTTCGTGTTGTCTCACTGTGTTTTTGTGTCATGTCATAGGAGAGTCAAAAAATGTAAATGTGGTCCTTGCATTGTGTATTTTTTCTCTTACAGGACTGGGAATCAGCTTTATAGAAAGAAACATACAGAAATGTCAAAAATATAAGACCTGGGCAGGACTTTGATTGCAAAGAAAAAGTTATGTTTTCCTGTTTAAGGTGATGATGGCTATGGAGAAAAGAAAGTCTACATTACTAAATCAAACTGCAGGTTTAGCCCAGAACCTCCAAATGGTATTGATTCCCTTAACCCATAGGAACACAGCAACAAGACTGGGGGATGGTTTGCCTTCCCATGAGAAAAGTGTGCACACTGGCTTTGAAGCTGGCTATAAAAGCTGATGACTCTGCTTGGAGTTGGTTCTGAGGAAGCCAGGCCTTACAGAGTAAAACAAAAGGAACTCAATTAAAACGTCAATCAGTCTCTGCCTAAAATGCCTTAAAAATACAATGTATTTGCTCTGGGAAGTGGTCGGTAGTGGTACCCTCTCAAATAATCTGATCAGCCAAGCCATTCTAGCAAGAAACACAGGAGGCTGGATGTCTGACAAAAGAGGCAGCCATATCCTGGAATCATTCATAGGAGCGGGACTGAATCACAAATGTACCTGCCAGCTCTGTACTTCAAAGAAGTTTTGCCATGATGACTAGGACTCTCCAGGTCATAAATACACCAGCCATGCGCTCCAAATGAAACTGATGCCAGATGTTCTGTTACCGGGCAGAGAAACTAGAGATGCCATGTAATATTTTGGAATTAAGAAAAGAAAATGATGAAAATTTTACATTTAGAATCACTTTATTGCTTGTAACTCTTGAACAAAATGTCAGAAAGTTGATTTCTTTTAAATGTGGAGGGTGAAAAGCTCTGTCAGTTGAATGCAAAATTATATTTTTGTGATATTATGTTCATTATGTAAATTAGGCGAATATGGATATCGTCGCGCAACAAACGGTGCACGCTCGTGATTTATATATCCTAGTTCCCATGCAGGCAAGCCTGTTATCATGAGATGGACGTATTATTTTTGTATAAAAGTGTCAGAAGGAAAAATGTAAAAATCTGTAACTCAGCCACCATATGCCATGCCGAAACGAAAATCTTATTATTTGGTTTGCCTAAGTGAAAGTAATCTGATGAACTGATTAGTAACTTGATCACACGAGAGGAACATTCTGTTCAAGAAAACTGCAATTATTTAATGTCAAAATCTCCAAGATGACATCACATCAACCGGCAGGGAAACTGGGTTTAGAAGTCACTCCCATTAGACTGTCCTCTTCATTAATATGCCCGAGTACAAAGGGGGTGGTTTAGTGTGATGTCACTTCTGGAACACAATCTCATTTAATGACCAATTAGATTCAATGAATTATACCCACCTCTAAAGGAAGGGGTTTCCAATCCCATAGATTCTGGACTCACTCGCTCACTCCCTGTTTGACAGACTGACAAAAGGAGAATTGATGATAACAGAAAGAAGAATGGAATAGACTGCTTTTCCTTTGGCCCATTTTGAATTACTAGTAGTACACTGAAAGAAAGGCCTACCTAGAGTTAAATTCCTCAGCTGTCGTCAGTGGAAAAGGCAGAAGACAGCCCCAAGAACAGAAAGAAGGGATCTATACTATAGAGAGAAGCTGTCCCCATCCTGTTGACTGATGCCCACCTGCTCTTGAAGGGGAGAATCAAGCTGGCCCTTAAGATGGTGCCCACCTGTCTATGAGACAGCCAAAAGAAATTCATTGGTAAATATTCAGGGGAAATAATCCTGAGGTGAGTGATACTTTAAAGGGGACCAGATTCAATCCCAGCCCTTTATATTAGTGAAAGTACTGAGGGGAAGAGTATGTAAATTAACCATAAATACTGAGAAATTAATCAATATTTTAGACGTGTATGTGCTTCTGGAATCATAGATTTGATGGTATAGGGCCTATTGTGTGTTTACTATGAGTCCCCCGCCTCCTTGTTTCCATGTAATGATCAAGCAAGAAGTATTCTGGAGAAAAAAAGGATATCTCACTCGTTGTAAATTGAAGTAATTTCCTGGTTACATCACCAAGCACGGTCTTGTTACCAATGCTAAATCATTCAAGAAAAAGGGGAAAGGGTGATTATTCGCTACCCATTTCCCGCCTTTAAGTTGCCCATTGAAAATGAGAAATGTCTACTTTTAAACCTTAATGCAATAGAAACACCACTGAAGCAAATCTGGCAAACACATATTTTCATTTTGTGAATGATTCACATGCAAGAATGTTAAGTAGTGTGACCTCCACGTATCCGCTCTGCAGATGTCTGCCCAAGGAACACCAGAGACAAAGGAGGCCATAGAAGACATAGCCCTTGTGAAATGCGCCTTAGGCCAACTTGGAAATGGCCAGTTAGCAAGGCAGAGGCAAAATGAAATGCAAACAGAGAGTTATCAGGAGATGGAAGACTTAGACATCCCTTTGCACACAGCAGTGGGACCAAACATCACAAACAACTGTGAGGACATCCGGAATGGCTTATAATGAGAAAGATGGTACTCAAGCACTCGCTTAACATCCTGAGAGTGTAGGGAGCACTCAGCGGGTGTGGAAGGTGAGCCGAAGAATACCTGTAGTACCAAAGGTTCACTGAAATTAAACAATGAGGGAACTTTAGGCATGAACATAGGATTCATCCTCAATGACTTTGGATTTGTAGAAAACAAAAAAAGGCAGTTTGGAGGAAAGAGCTTGGATTTCGTCATCCTTCCCGGCTGAGGCGATAGCGGCCAAGAAAGATGTTTTTCATGAAAGAAACTTAATGTTGGCTGAATGTGAAGGCTCAAATTGATGGCCCATAATTTTGGAGAGCATAACGTTCATTTGCCAAGCAGGAGCCGGAGTGTGTACTAGTGGAAAGGCCTGAAAGAGGTTCTTGAGAAATTCCTTGATGAGAAATTCTTTGATTAGACTACAAGGATGGTGTGCATGGCGTGTGTGTGAAGCAATAACATAAGATTTTGCCAAAATGTCTCTGCAGTCTTGGGGCCTGTCAATATAGGTGAAATCTAGTGATGCAGGAGCCAGGCTATTGGGATGAGTGAGGCCGGGTTGTGATGAAAGACAGCTCCCATGACCATGAACAGCAGGTTAAATACTGGAGGAAGCTTGATAGGCTGAACTGTGGAAAGAGCCAGTAGTTCTGAGAACCAAAATTGTCTGGGCCAAGGTGGGGCCACACAGAACAGTCTGTACTGCTGTTGTTTGGCATAGGGTAGAACTCTTGGAATGAGCAGGAATGAGGGAAAGGCATACAGGAACTTGTCTGTCCATGTGAACATGAAGGAGAACCCCAGGCTAGCTGGCTGCAGACATTTGCTTACAAATGCAAGGCAAATCAAGTTGTCTCTGGTGGCGGAGAGGTCTATGTCCAACAGCCCCATATTCAAAACAGGTGCATGACTGGATTGTGGAGAAGTTCCCACTTATAGCAGGAGTGGTGTTCTCTGCTGGGGGAATCTTCCACACAGTTGTTGATATCTGGCAGGTGGAAAGGGGACAGGAACATCCCATGCAAAATGTCCCACCTCCAGAGGGATTGTGCCTCGATCAACAGGATAGGAGATCTGTTACTGCCCTGTTTCTGAACACAGAGAATTGTGATCATGATATCTATGAACACACAAATCACTTTCCCTTGTAGGCGAGGCTGGAAGGATGCAGAGCCCAGAACACAGCCCTTAGTTCCAGGATACTGATGTGTAGGGACTTTTCCTCTAATGACCAGAGGCCTCTGCGTGAAGATTTGCAGTGTGGGCTCGCCAACTCTCCATTAACACGTCTGTTGTTACTGTCAAGAATGATGAATGGAGCACCTTCAGATATCCGAAGTCCAGAAGGGATTTCATTGTCCAAACTAAGGTGACTCATCGTTGTGAAAGAGGCTGGAGCTTGGACAGAATGTGGGTTGACAGCATTTGTTGGGAGGGAGCTATGAAGGATTTGTCATTGTTGATCAAGGAGCCTAAAGAGATAAGGCAAGATATTGTTGCCCCCAAATGTTCATGGGCATAATTTGCAGTAATGGGGCCCTGACCAACCAGTTGTCTAAATACGGGTGAACATGGATGTTTGACTTAGGGAGGTTTGCAGCTGACAGGGCCAGGCATCTCAAAAATCTCTGGTACGGACTTCAGGCAAAAGAGAATAAACTTGAACTGGTATTAAAGGCCAACCACCATGAAGCTCGGGAACATTTGATGGTGATGGTGGATGGAGTTGTGGAAATATGCGTCTTCCAAGTCTAGAGATGATATGAAATCTCCTTCAACCAGCTGACTGAGGATGTGTTGCAATATCACCATTCAAAAGGACTGTAAGCCAAGAAATGTGTTGAGATAATGCCCAACTGCCTTATTTATTCTTGACAAGAAAGTAGCATGTGTAAATGCCCTGTTTCCACTGTGAGTGGAGGACACCCATGGAAAGAAGTGTTTGAGCACATGAAGCTGTTTTTCTGCCTTTTTGGAGGGCAGAGTGGTGGTAGGATGACAAAGGAATTCAAGGGTGGCCCGTGGGCTAGCTGTGAAAGCACTCATCTGTCCATGGTAATTAGTTCTCATTGACAAGGAGAGGTGCTGGTCACCGGGGTGCGGATGTGACGGGGTGGTACTACATCAGAGTCAGGTTTGCTTGCTGAGCTGACCTGGCCTGAGAAGACCCAAAGTGCGGTTGGTTGCCCCTGTTGGACTACCTCCTGATGTATAGGCAGCTCTTTTGTAGGATTGGGAAGTGGTAGGCAGGTCGATAAACACAGCCTATTCGGGAGAATAGGCACTGCTTGAACAAAAATGGCTGGTATAGCTGACATTGTTGCAAAGTTCCCAAGGATCAGGCAGTATCTGTGTCCGTCTTAATTGCCTGTAGGGTATTGTTCACTTTCTTGGCAAAGAGGTCTTCCCCGTCAAAAGGCATATTTAAAACCTTTGCCTGGACATCTGGGCGGAAGTTAGTGGCCTTCATCCATCCTTGGCGAGGTAGCACCACTCCATCGTCCATTTGCAGAAGCCAGCATCTGCAATGTCAACAGCCACAGATATTTTTTTAAGTTCTGTTTATTTGTTTTCTCACAGTAAAGAAAGAGAAACAAGAGGCATTACAGCTAATCAAACTTCATGCATGAGAATAAACTACAATTACATCATCACCCTGATCAAACCCAATGTTCCAACACTGGTGCACATTGCTGCCACTGATGTTCATAACTGGTGTATCTTTCCATTGCATGCCCCAGAACCACCCCCTCTTGTGTAAACCCACATGTATATATCAGAACCTGATCCTGGACCCCAACTTGTTCTTGATCGTCCCAACCATTGGCAAAAGAAAATGGTGCAGAGAGTGTTGCTTGGAGTGGTTTACTGTGGTCTTTCCCAGGCTGCCTGAGTCTTTCTACTGTGTTCATTGAGGAAAGTGGAGCCACCCCTGCTGTACTACAGAAGAATTGTATAAAAGGCCAGTTGCGGCACAGAGAGTGGTGCTCAGAGTGGTTTACTGTGGTTCACAGTGATTCACAATAACATGGTAAACGTGTGTCATCTATAAAACTGTTCATCCAGTGACTCTGAGCAGGGGTCTAACTGTGTTCCGTATAAGACCACAAGCTTACAATGTTTGGTCTCTGTAGCCTTTCAAAACTTTCTGATATGATGCTATGTAAACAAATGCTGGAGATAGCAAAGAGGTTGCCACTTACGGAATCAGCGAACATTGCAAACAGTGCAAACATTGTAACAAAACTTAACACAGTATCTGATCAATATGACACGGGTAGAACTGTAAATGATATGACGCTGGAGGAGGGACTTTCAAGGTCCACTGAAATACTGAAAGAAGTAAGAAACAACAAAGGGTGGCAAGCCGCGATTGCACAAGCAGTTCACATGTCATCTGATGATGAGTTAATAAGAGCAGTGGATAGGCAGCAGGAGAAAGCGGTGCATGGTGGAGCCTCCTCGCCCTCTTTCTGTTCAGAAGAGGAAGTTGGAGAAAGGCAGGATGAGTCGAGTACCTTGTATGTTTCCACGCCACGACCCGCATCATAACGAAGCTCCTTCTGCCCTCAATACCGTCAGACTTCGGAAAGTGAAATTAAGGCATAAGCGGCTTTGTCAACCATTAATCAGGTGATTTCATCTTTTACAGGATTATATGATGACTTTAAAGTGGAGGTGAGACTACATACAATTTGGGGGTAATCCAAAATAAATTGGATACTTTGGGAAATTGTGTCGGCTTTAGGCAAACTTTGCATTCAACGCATTCTCCTGAAAGGTCGGACTTGTCTCAAGCGGTGCTAATGTGACAAAAAGTTACCCCAGAGACAGTGACGAACAAGGCACAGGCCTCTTGCAGTAATGACTTTAACGGGTAGGATGGGTCAATAATCCCATCTTCTTCCAACCTAATTATAAGAAGTGAAAAGGGGATTACAGACTTGCCATTCACAGTCGCAATAGTGGATATCCAGAGTATGGTGACAGGGGCGGATAGTGATAAGGCATCCAGGAAAAAGAAAAATACTATTGGATCGCATAGGAAAATAACAATAGCAATGGTAGGAAAAAACATCCAAAGCTTGCCCAGGCAAAACTGTGAGAAATTTAACTAGCCCTGAGGTACTGGCAGTTAATAAACAAAAGAAATCGCCGAAGAAAAATCAGAGCAGGTGGGTTCTCCCACTACTGTGATTAACAACTTTTCAGAAGAGGAGGAGGTGGTGCTTCCCGTGATGTGTCAACTTAGTAAAAAAGAAATCCACTTTTTGGATTGTTTTGGGAACCTGTATTATCAAAACAAAGAAAATATAAATGAGGAAGGATGGAGACACTCAACTAACTGGGACTTACAATGGGACAAGATAGAAATCACTCACCATATTAAACTAAATGGATCAAGACCTCACGGACCTTACGGTCTTTGTAATGCGATCATCAAAAAAGACCCTGTACTCTGGACAGACATATGCTTCGAATTGTTCAACATTATCAACAAATGAGGTGAAATTCCACAAACTTAGAAAACCGCAACTCTGATACCTATTCATAAGCAAGGAGACAGATCAATACCTACAAACTATCGCCCAATTGCACTCTTGGACCCCATAGGGAACATCTTTGCAGGGTTCATACAAAAACAACTGACGAAGTGGACGCAGGACAACGATTTAATGGACCCTAGACAAACAGGTTTTTCAAGAAATGTCAGCACTAACATCTACTTGATCTTACTAAACATACTGAAACACTAAGCACTGAAGAACAAAATGCCGACATGTGCAACGTTTGTAGATCTGAAGTTAGCATTCAACACAGTAAACTATGGGAGAAACTAAAGACCTGTAACTGTCCAAAATCTCTACTAGAACCGATAAGTGTCCTATACTCACAAACTTCAATAAGAGTGTGATTATCTCAAGAAGGGGCAATGTCAGATGAGATCACGACAACCGATGGCTTAAAGCAGGGATGTCCGTTAGCAGTCACTGTATTCATTCTATACATAGTAGATCTAAAAACGAGATAAGTTGCTACAACAGGATGCCCACCAAAATTAAACAGCAACAAAATCCCTTATATGCTATTCGCAGATGATATCATCCTCCTTGACAAAACAGAAAAAGGCCTTCAGAACATACTAACAGCACTGGTCCGGTACACAGTCTGACAATCTATCCATAAATTACAAAAAAACTCACGTGATGGCTTTAACCAAAAACCTTCAAATGAAAAAAAAGAGTTAGAGATATACATAAAGGGAGAACAAATTGCCCCAGAAACAACAGTCAAGTACCTTGGAGTCTGGGTAAATCAATCAGGCACAGAGGCAGGATGGACGGAGTGTCTAAAAACAAAAGCCCTGTCACTGGCGCGCCAAGGGCTAGCCATACACAAAAATATGGGAAATTCTCATTCAAACCCATAATGAGTTTCTACCACCAAAAAGTAGTGGCCATCCTCACATATGGGAGTGAGGCTCACTGAACATACCCCGACAAACTTGGACGCAACTCGAATCCATCGTTTGGAGGAAAATCCTAGAGTTACGGATGACCGATCCAATGCCTCGTAATAAATACGAGCTGGCGTTGCAATCAATGGAAACCATAGTACTCTGGAAGTCATTAGACTTATACAGGAAAGTAATATCTAATGATAAGATACCATCTATTGATATCCTGAGAGACAAGCCAGAGACAATGAATAACACAGTACTATCAATATGGAAACCCACATGTAAAACAAACACTGAAGGAAGCCGAGATAACCTTTGAAATGCTGATGAATCGTCCAACCAAAGCCAAGACCAAAATCCAATGAAATAACTGGATAGCCACACTGGGGGAAAAAAAGGGAGTACCAAATGGATATCCATTCAAACATGGAAACAAGGGCGCTGAACCATCTACCAAAATATCTAGCACACTTCCCAGATCAACAAATAAGAAACACCTTCCTAAGGGTCAGATTGAACTCACTGCAAACGAAAGAATACCTGAAAAACACCAAACAAATATCCTCAGAAGACGCATACTGCATATTTTGCAAGAAACGAACACAAATGGAAACACCTTTTCATATCATCATGGAGTGTGAGGCACTGAGTGGCAAATGTTCACTTTTTGCAAACATTTTACCACAATCTAACACTCAACTATCTGGCCCTGAGAGATGGGCATACATTGTCCTAGGTAATGACAATCGCCTAACATTTAGAATAAAACTATTTTGGTATTCCGTTACTATAATATAACAGAACATTAAAGCGACCCTTGAAACAACTACGGTCATGGGATACGAAATGAGCTAATGACGTGAGGAAAAGGGGGAAAGAATAAGGAGAAATGTTTTTTATATATATTATTTTAAATATTTTCACATTGCAGGCAAATATGACTAATTGTATGTTTCCATGCTAAGTTAATAATATGTACCAACTTTGTAATAATGTAAAGTTTGAAATTCAAACTAAATCATTTAAATAAAAATAAAATAAAAAAAATGTTTTGGATTGCTTCTGGTTTCTTTTCAAGTTGCAGATTATTTTTGCATTTATTTTGGATTTTTGGGCAATTTTTCCAAGCAAAGATTTATTCGTCTTGGGTAGCAGGATTTATTTTGGATTTTTACTGACTTGTTTCTCAGTAAAAGCAATCCACTAACACTATTTGGCAGGCACACTTGTTTACAGGATTTATTTAGGATTTATTGACGAGCAAAGATTGTTTGGTCTTAAAGTGGAGGATTTATTTTGGATTTTTTTCAGCTTGTTTCTCAATAAAACCAATCCAGCAACACTACACATTTTTACTGCATGTATTTTGGATTATTTTACAAGCAAGGACACATTGGAAGATTTATTTTGGATTTTTTCCAACTTGTATCTCTGTAAAAACAATCCAGTAACATAGGCACACATTTTTACTGCATTTTAATTTTGGAAAAATAATGTCAATCTGGTTAAACATTTCACAGAGTTTAGGTTTTATTTATTTTGCATTTTATTGGTGCAAATTACAAGTCCAACTGCGCTTAACTAATTTCTCCAGTAAATAATGCCTAGTCGCTAACGTTCAGGGTATACCAATTTGCGGCAATGGGTAGAAGAAATGGCTAACACCTCGGCCATCCCATCTCACATCGCGCCACCTGATTCGCTTGTCGGTGGCCGCCTGTCTCCTGACTGACACCCGGTACAGATGTACCCCTCCTCTGTGCCCCTATGTATACCACCCCCGGCTGTATATCTGTTCTGTTGTTAACTCTGGAAAAAAGAACAAAAAAACACAAAAAATGTACCCTCAATTACTATTTTATTTATTTCTTTTATTTATTGGCTACTTTGTAAGTCCCCTACACAACAAATGGTGTTTCAAGGCACCTCAAGACAAAATAAAGGGGGACAGGTGGGAAAAGGGAGAAAGATAACAACGGTCCGGCTAGGCCTTGTGACATTTGGATCGTTGGCAGCAAACCATGCCTGAATAGCCTACTGTCTCTATCCTCAAACAATAAATACTATGCATGGTACTCTATATGCCTACCTGTTGTTCTTTTGCATATGGACCACGTTTCTTTTGATTCCCAGATGTCATTTTATCGGTAAATATGTTTCAGCTGCAAACAAGTAAAACATGTAAACTAAAATATAGGCAGCAATTGCAGTACTGTGGGTGTGTGCTACGATGCAGGGTGGATGTGAAAACTCATTGCAGATTGCCTCTAATCTTTCTTGCTACACACTTGGCCTTCTTTTTTGCACACACTCCCTGCACTCTCTTACCAAGCACTCCCTGCAGTTTACCATTACACACTACCTAGGGACTTACCTACTTGCAAGGCTGCCTACTTAAATACTTTCCCTCACAAGCCCGCTGCTCATCTACCTCCAACCTTCTGCAAATGAGACGGTCCTCCAAGCAGAGATTTGGAGCGAGATCCTTATCCTCAGCAGGTGCCTCCCTCTGGAACAGCCTCCCCGCCGCCCTCCGTCTTGAGCTTGATCTTCTTACTTCCTGCTAAACCCTAGCTCTCTGCTCTCTCCCTCCTCTTCCTTACAGCTTGCTAACTGGCCGCCTGGTGCACCTCAGAGTCTCACAGGTCCTCTGCCTTTATTATTAGTGCCAGTCCTCTCTCACACTTGCCTCAAGGCCCTGCATCCACCCAACTTCAAGGCACTAGAAAAAACCTGAGAGAGTGGCTCTCTGCACTAACCCCAGGCTCATCCAACTGGGTGCACTTGGACCTCCCCCTCCCTGTTACCCTATATGCACTTGCACAATCCAAATGCACATGCCTGAAGATCGTCTGTTTGTACTCCCCTGTCTTCTCCCCTTAATTGCACTTGTATAACTGCAGAATCGCTGTCAGGCCTATTTGCTGTGTCTCAACCGTTACATGTATTTTACACACTTACTCTGCATGTGTAGACTATTATCGTCTCAGAATTTCAAGGGCTCTGAGCGACTGTTGTTTTTCCCCTTGTTCCCGCCCTCCTTGAATGCTTTGAAATACTTTCCTTTGTATAGGCGCTATATAAATAAACAATACAATATCTTCGCACAGCCCTGCACTTTGCCAGCACATACTCCATAAAGAGGTTTACAGCCTCTCTGTGTTTACTCATGTTTACTCTCCATGCAGTATGCCTCCACAAATCTCCAGTTGGCCACTGAACATTAACAGCAGGCTCTATATATGCTATACCAATATCCAAAAATGGACTCCATTAAACATAATATATATGCCTCGTTTTTGTTCGGGCCAAAGGCTATTGTTACAATTATTGAGTTTGTCAATGCTTGTTTAAGACAGTGCTTCCGTGGCTATTCTAATGCTTGCAACTTATGTTTGTCTTTGCCAGTTAAACTAATAGGCTATTTTTTTCCTTAGTTTTGCACAATATATTTCAATAACACAAACATTTTTTTCATTTTTACATGGGTTTCCTTCCAACCCAGTCTTTCCTATCTGCCTATCTTGTGACTGCTTTCCTTCCCCTACCTTCCCCAGACTTTTCCCTGCCTCTACCTGGAGCAGAAGGCGGTGCCTCCCTTCCATCGGGCACAGAAGCTGAGCCAGCCAACATCTATATGGTTCAGAATGGCCTTGGAGACGTGTTGAAGATGGCCGCCAGCTTCGTACCCTTGCCTGGCCTCTTGGAAGTGCCTGGAGAGGCACTCCACACCATGCAGCCTGCTGATTGGCTGCAATATTCATCAAATCCGCAGTCCCTACAGAGCAGGGCAGCGAAGCCGGGCCGATTTGAAAGGGCCGTCTGCAAGGGCCCTGTCTTTCACTGTCTACACCGGTTCGCCCTAAGGTTAAGAGTGACGGCAGTTGCATACCCCTATCCCGCCTCTGTGAGAAACACTTGACTTCCTTCCTCACGTCACTCTGTCCCTCATCTACATCCCCTATACTTTGCTTCTGACCTGCACACCGCCAGCATCTTGCGTAACGGAGACAGTACTCACCTAAGCTCTGCACTTGAGATCTTTCATCCTCGCGCCTATCCGGACTTAACCTCCATCTTATTTGCTTAAGCCCCCCTGTAACTTGAGGCCTGGTGCATGGCTTGTAATGTATGTGTTGCTCCTACCAGTTTTTCCTGCATTTCTTAAATAGCCCCGTGTAACTCGAGGCATGGCTCTGTATTGTATGATCCCCTCGTTTTGAACTTGCATCTATTGCGTTAAGCCCCCCGTAACATGAGGCGTGGCTTGTAATGTGTTGCTCCTACCTGATTGACTGTAATGTGCTGCTCCTACCGATTCTACCTGCATCTATTGCTTAAGCCCCCGTAACATGAGGCGTGGCTTGTAATGTGTTGCTCCTACCTGATTGACTGTAATGTGCTGCCCCTACCAATTCTACCTGCATGTATTGCTTAAGCCCCCCGTAACATGATGCGTCTCTTGTAATGTGTTGCTCCTACCTGATTGACTGTAATGTGCTGCTCCTACCAATTCTACCTGCATCTATTGCGTTAAGCCCCCTGTAACATGAGGCGTGACTGGTAATGTGTTTCTCCTACCCGACTGACTGTAATGTGCTGCTCCTATTAACTCTACCTGCATCTATTGCGTTAAGCCCCCTGTAACATGAGGCATGACTGGTAATGTGTTGCTCCTACCTGATTGACTGTAATGTGCTGCTCCTACCAATTCTAACTGCATCTATTGGGTTAAACCCCCCGTAACATGAGGTGTGGCTTGTAATGTGTTGCTCCTATCTGATTGCCTGATTGACGGTACCTAACTGTACTTTACGCTAAGCACTTTTGTAACCAAGTAAGCCTTCTGTAACAGCGCCACGATGCCGCAGGGCTGTTTGTGTGCTTTATAAATGCAAAAAAAAGCGAGTCTTTCCTTTCTGCCTATGTTCTACCTGCTTTCCTTTGCCAACCCAGTCTTTCATCTCTGTCCATCCTCTACTTTCCTTCCCCAACCCAGTCTTTCCTCTCTGCCTATCATGTACCTGCTTGGAGCGGGGTCAGGTCTTTTCATCAGTAACGTGGTGCCAGCCCACCGAGCCGAACACGTGTTGCAAACTCCTGTGGAATTGGTGTTTGATCAAACCCGGCAGCTGTAACTGAGTGGAAAATAAATTCAGGTGAGCGCCACCATGAGAAATGGAAAAATCTTGGGCGACGTGAGTTGCTGTCATTTCTCCTTCCCCTCCTCGATAGCTGCCTCCATAGTGCACTCATGCTGAACAGTAAGAGGCTGTGTGGGAATTTCAAGGGCTCTGAGCAACTTTTGTTTTTTCCCATGTTCCCACCCTCCTTGAGTGCTTTGAAACACTTTCTGGTGTATAGGTGCTATATTAATAAACAATACAATATAAAACAATAGATGGTCAGCCAGAGGGAGCTGAAAGACTAAATCCCCACTGAAAAGCTACACATCCTTCTTTGTCAGCAAGTGGCTGATGTGGAGAAACCTGTGTTAAAGGGTGACAAGGTAATGAGAACACTTTGGTATAGCCCAAGCGAAGTGACGGACAGAAGGGCTCCAGCAAACGCAGCTTGTAAGGCAAGCGCTGAAAAGCACACATTTAAAGCCCCATAATGAAAGTAGTATAGAAAGGTATATATTTCTGTGTTATAAGACTGCTGACTAGCAACATGGGGGCAGTTGCTGGGGGCCCCACTGACCGTTACCAGAGCATACTAATCAAGGACCAGTTGGACAAAAGAATAGAAGTGAACACCAAAACTCAATGATGTACTTTTATAGTTTACTCACATACAAGAAATGAAAATACTAATTGCCAGAAAACAAAATGCATTTTTAGTAAATGCTTTTTGTTCTAAAATATTATGTCTTGGTTATATGTATGTTTGCATTACTGTGTTTTTTGGGGGGAGTCAGCTTGTTTTGGGCTTGTTTTGAAGGGGAATACAGCTTTCTTTTTCCTCCGGACCTGGCAACACACCAACAACAATGGCGGATCGAGTGAGCGTGGGTGCCGACTTTGGATCAAAAAAGAAGCCAGAAGGTAAGGAGGCGGTGTACAATGCTTTGGGGTTATTTGTTTGTGAGTGAGGATCATCAGGCCTCCCTCTAGAACAGCCTCCCTGCCTCCCTGAAACTTGAGGAGAATCATCTTCCGTTCCAGAAGCACCTCAAAACCATTCTCTTTGCTTCTGCTTTTTCTCCTTCTCTCCCCTGCCGACTGCCTGGCTGATACTGATACTGCACTGGTTACCTGGCCCTCCTCGGATCTCTGGCCCAGGACCCCTCCCCCACCAGTCACACTCCTGCACTGCCATCTTGGCAACCCCCGCACTGTGGACTGGTCTCTGTATCCCTACAGTCCCACTACCAGCACTTGACACCTGATGTCTGTACTCACCCTTGCACTTTAATATATACTAGGAGACAGAGTTCAATAACAGGTTGAACACCACCATCAGGAATCTAAAAAACTTAATAAATCTTTAATACACAAAATTTCTAAATCACATCACTAATAACAAAGCTAGAATTCCTATATATAAACTCTATTAAAATCAACATCTGAAAAAGGAACAAAGGTTTTCGTCAATTTCCAACAAATGGTATGGTGACACTTAGATATACACTACATTCAGCAAATCAATAGCTATGTAGTACAGGTTCTCATTATTATTTGATAACATCAATAGGTCTGGTCCTGTAAACATCCAGGACGTTGTCTCCACATGTTTCTGTTCTTGGTAGATTTACTCAGAGAACTTTCATCAGGAGAATAAAATCACGAAAATCCAAATTAAAAACATAAACTGTTATGTCAGTGGGATAGTGTAGAGTACGCGTGCAACCTCTCATGGTGCTAATGGGGGCTCACACCATAAATCAATTCGGTTGTCAGCTAGAAATAGCTGGAATTCTGACAAAAAATCAGAGAGAGAACTGTACACTGAGTCGTGGCAGAGAGCAGAAGGTGGCGCTCATGAAGTAACTATACACGCGACGAGCTTGTGGTCATTACTTGTCTATAATTATGTATATTTGATGGCCAAGGTGAATCGCTTGGATTCGCAACTGAATCAGCCTGTAATTATAAAACTAGCTGTAGTAGCTCGCAGAGTCTCGGGCGTCCATGGGAGTCCTTAGTACATGTCAGCGTCTCGACAACGTTCAACCTGATCGTAGATACTGTAAAAGCTTCTGGTGCAGGGCATTTGCTAACCACCAGCGTCTCACCCTTGCACTTGCCACTTGCTGGCCGTACTTTTACTTTTGTTATTTATTTTATTATCCCATGTCCTGCACTGTCCCTTCACCCTTACCCCCCTCCTTCCCCTTCCCATGCACTTGTGTGATCTGAATGACACCTGGCCTAGTAGGATCGTTGTCTGTCTTCCCTCTGTTCCCCCTCCCTTTCCCCGTCGCGCCTTGAAGCACTTGTGTATAGGCGTGTTATAAATGCCATATCATATATCATTCGAATTCTGAAAGGTTTCTAACAACGTAACAGCCATTTTATTAATTGCGGTTCTGTGCATTTGGAAATTCGAATCCTGATGTGTTTCTAACAACACTTCAGCCACACAAGGCAGTTTCAAAATGTATTGAAAGGGAAGGAAACAACCAGTCGAAAATATGATGAAATGCTCACAATGCATTCAAAAGTCATCAATCAAAATCCACAGCCATCGATAGGTCAAGAGATGAAAAATGAGCTCCAAAACACACATACATATTCAGAATGCATTGAAAAATCCATCAGCCCACAGTCTGTAAAATATTAGGGAGGAACAAAATGTATTCAAAGGTTTCAAGAGATTAAGCAACTAGCTCGATCCGAAACACACATACATGCTGAAAATGCATTGAAAATGTCATCATTCAAAATCCAGCCCAAGACGGCAAAGTGGCCGCGTGATAAGCCGGCATGGGGGCAGAGGCAGTGTGAGGAACATGCGCTCAGGGGTACTGTACAGAGCGGGCACTCGTGGGTGGGAAGCTGGTGCTGGTGGCCAGTGCAAAGAGCTACACGTGTGGGTAGCGTGACAAGCTGGCATAGGTGCACTTTTAGGTGTTATCAAACGGGGGCAGTGTAGAGAGCTGGCACTTGTGGGCAATGTGAGAAGCTGGCTCTGGTTGACAGTGGCAATCTCTGAGACAGGGAGTTGGCAGCGTGACAAGCTGGCATGTGGGACGTTTGGGGCAGTGGCAGTGTGACGAGCTGGCATGGGGGCAGTTTTAGGAGCTTGCAGTAGCAGGCAGTGTGAGGGGCTGGCACTTGTGGGCAATGTGAGAAGCTGGTACTGGTTAGCAATAAGCTGCCACTGGCGGTAGTGTGTGAAGCTGGCATGTGGCCAGTTTTAGGAGTTATAAATGAGAGGCAGTGTGAGGAATTGGCGCTGGGGAGAAGGGGCGTAAACACGGTCACTCGTGGCACACAGGGCAGGCTTAAAATATATTGAAAGTTTCAACGAAAGAAAAAACCATGTCCTAAACACGATGTAATGCTCAAAATGCATTCAAAGATGTATCTCCTTTTTAGCCATTATGGCGTAAATCTGCAACTTGCAAGCAGAGCAGGGGAAACAAAGGTCTGTGGGACTTTGTTGAACTTTGCACCGGTTCCTTGTCACAGTTTATATTTCGAATATGTGTGACACCAGGCTGGTTTCCATGCTTGTGTTGTTGACAAATGGTTCATTGGAACTTGCATGTGATATCTTGATCACGATAAGTGCTTGGCTCGATGATGGCTCCATTTTGTTATGTTGCTTTACGTTCTGTTATAATACTAGGTCTTGATTGGTGGGATGTTTTGTGGTAGTAGAGCAGAGCTTATGTTTGATTGGCTGTGTGAGTGAGCTGTGCAACTAATATTACCCGCCTACAGGTGCCTGTCCTGTGGGTGGGTGTTGGTTTACAGCAGGCCACAGTCCATTGCATTTTTTTAAATCTACATTTTTGTCCTCGGATTATTTTTTTTGAAGTGATCACATTGATCCTTCTGCACTGCAATGGCAAGCCCCGCAACGAGCGCAATGCTGGTGGGGTGTCTTAGCAAGTTTACTAGCACTTGGAAACCAATTGTCAGCGGGTACAGTGAAGACGTAGTTTCAAATGTTGGAGTGTCAAGGAGGTCTGTTATGCATCAGATGCAGAACCTTTTATGTACCATACTACTCGCAGAGACATGCCGAGCCGGCGCAAAGTTCCCTCAAATTACAAAAGTGTTGCGCAGTCAATTTCATGAATCAACAGGGAGGGTTTTGCACGCAGAATGGCGCGCAAACACCTGATTTTCCAAGCAAATAATTCCATGAATCAGCCCATGATATTTGAAATCAACAATGCCAGAATAAAGGAGCTAAAGTAGTTGCCACGAGTAGAAGCACACAGCACTCATACTCTGACAGGTTTGTCACTACCATAACCCGTATAATCCCAGAATCAACCTTTTCTAGCTCAGGGAAAAAGCTAAATGTGGTCAACCTTTGATTATGATTATGTGAGTGTTCAGTCAAAGCTAGGTGTTGTGGTTGTTGAAAGGCAAACACAGAAGACAGGGTCAGAGTGCAGGAGTAGGCACTGCTCGGAACCTGCCCTTTTGGTACTCTTTCGTCATTTTCTGCCTTCGCCTACTGTTCATCTTTATCTCCAGTCTACCTTGCATGTTCCTGCACATTCAGTCCGAGTATGTTATTTCCTCTGTTCCTGCTACATTTCTTTTCACTCTTTCCTCAGCACTTTCTCCTGCTTTAATTGTGTACACCCTTTCCCAGGCGCACACATAGCGCTGAAGCTAGGAATATTCAGAGTACTTCTTGGGGCTTTATTTTTAGATGTTCAATCATATCTCTAATTTGACCTGTTTGTGTGACCCTCTGCAATTGAATTCATGATCCTGTGTGTCACACCCCTGCCTGGAGTATGACACAACTCATTCCTAGCCACGGAAGCAAAAATGTAGTGACTCCTTCCACCTTGGTTGGCACAGGCTCCTGATTTTAGTATATAAAGGCACCATGAGGCAGCCAATGGGGGAAAGAGGGCTAGGGAGAGGTTTTGAATAGGGAGGGGGTGTTTTGAGGTTTTCATATTTACAATAATACTGGAGCATAAAAGTGCATGGCTTTGGTTTCCTTTCCAAAGAACATTGTTTTGACAAGTTATTATAGCAACTAATAGAATAGTGAGGTCTTGATGTCGCTATGTAACAAACTTACTTTTTGATCTTGCCTCCACAGTCCCACTGGTGCAAGTAACGAAATCGCGACTCCGCTTTCAGTTTGCCCACAGGCGAGTGTATCCGCTTCCAGGTAAGAGATCGGGGTGAATGTCATTCTGCCCTTAATATGCACTTCATTGATAGCCAATGTTCTCATTAGATCCTTTCTTTCCCCAGTGACTTGCCTGGGGTGCGAGCAGCTCTTACAATGTTTCTGCTCTGCTCCAAGTGCTAGCGTGCAGGGTCTTGCACTCCTAGATTAACCCAACGGTGTGGAAATGAGGATCTCTTCAGATTCACAATTTTGTTTAAACACAGATGCTACTGTTTTGTAAAAGTAAAGTCAGAACTGGTTAACTCGTGACTACACGCCTTGGGCTCATCTGGTTCCCCGAACTGCAGAAGTACAGGTTGGCCCCATGTCGGAGGTGAATACTAGCTTTTTTGTAAATGGTGTTTAATAAATTTGACTATCCAGATAAAATGGAATGATTTGTGTCAAACTAGAAGCCATCCTAGGTATACGCTAGGCTTTAAAGTGAAGATTTTTTTTTTTGCTGACTTTCATTGGCCAGTAAGAAGTGTCATTTGTTACTATTAGAATGTGTAACATTAATGTTTGTGCTTCTATTTCAGTGTACTTGGATAGAATGGATTTGCATCAGAAGCTGGCCATCGAACACTGCCTGGAAAGGGCTCTTCAGTGGAAAAAGAGGGGGGGCCAGAACCACTTGAGTGTTTTAATCTGATCCCGGTCCGGCAACAGCATCACAAGCACCCCTTGAGTAAAAAAGAAAGTTGCTTAATTTTCTCTGTCAATATGCAAGTGAAAACATAGTCTTCCTACTGACTCATCTCTCCTCTCTTCCCCCGGCATTCCTGTTAAGACATCTTTGGGTTGATACCCTTGTACAATTTGCAATCGACTATATGCCTAAGCCTATAGCCCTTTAATGTTGCACTATTGTGCTTACAAAGCTGTCTCGCCAAAGCAGATACAATGTTAATAAATAACCAGATAGGCTGAAAACTAGAAAAGCAGTAAGGAAAGAAGATAAACAGAGCACCATAAAGAGAGAATATTCTTGTGGATGTGGCTTTATAACATATAGAAATCTGAACAATTTCCATATCTTGATATAGATGTTCAGTTTTGAGAAACCTAATCATTTTTTATTTCGTATGTGCACAGAGGAACATTCTTCTTGTTACAGACTTCTTGGTGAACCCTGTGAAACCAAGGAAGATTGTGATGATGACGGCAAAAAGACAGATGAGCAACTTGGCACGCCACTTCTGGACATTGAATGTAGCAAAATGGAAGAAGATGGAAGATTAACATTATATTGTCATCGACAAGAAGCTATAAAAGGTACGTAAAGCCATTTAGAAGATACATGTGAGCTTATAGCCCTTTGGATAACCCGCATGCAATGGATGGGATGCAGAATAACTCTGACACCAAATAATCGAACCAACTCAGGAAGATGGCAAAGGTTTCTGTTTTAAAATAAATTGTCTAAAACAGGGAGTTACAATGAACATCAACGGACGTTCGCTTGAGCTCTCAGTAAATTTCACAAAAAATCACCTTTATACTAAAGATTGGAACGGCTTGCATTTTCTGCAGTGCATCACACACGTGCAATCTTTTCTTCGCATATGAAAGTTTACTTGATTCTTAACTTTGTCATCAGTCATCGAGGGCTGTTCCTCACTTCTGCCTTTCCTTTTCATCATCTTTGATCCTACCACGCTCCTTCTACGGGCTTTGCTTTGCCCCCCAGCCTCACTGGACCCTTCTTCACATGGCAAGGTAAGCCTGGCCTTTCCGGACTTTTTCGAGCATGATGCGCATTTCCGGACATTTTACTTTGAAATGACTTACAATTATATGTATGGCACAACGATTTCAGAAATGCAATACCCAATTCCTGGGCGTTTTACTTAATTTGTGCAATGCACACTATGCTCCATGTGTGCTTTAGGCCTTTAAAGATGGCCGTATTTATTTCTACACTGCTTCGTTGTTGTGTTGCCTGGCCCGACTCCCCCCCCAACCATTGTTTGGCCTGCCATGATAAGCCAATCAGCCAAACCGGGAGGCGGGAGCCGGCACCAGACCACGAAGGCCCCTGTCAGCTACCTGTCCGCTACAGGTATGCTACCCACCCGCCTGTTCTTTTGTGATGTGCGTCCCTCTCCCCCTCTCATGCTATGTCCTCCACCTTCTTATCCATCTCTCCCAGCTTGATAGTACCCTTTTTAAAGTCTTGCATCTGTGTGTTGCTGCCGCCCTGCAACATGGGGTAAGCACCATGTTCATGCCCTTTGCTGGACTTCTGCATCAGTGTGTTGCTGCCGCCCTGCAACGTGGGGTAGGTACCATGTTTATGCCCTTTGCTGGAATTTTTCATCTGTGTGTTGCTACCACCCTGCAACATGGGGTAGGCACCATGTTTATGCCCTTTGCTGGACTTTTTGCATCTGTGTGATATTTCCGCCCTGCTACATGGGGTAGGCACGTTTATGCCCCTTGCAGGACTTTTGCATCTGTGTGTTGCTGCCACCCCGCAACATGGGGTAGGCACCATGCTTATGCCCCTTGCTGGACTTTTGCATCTGCGTGTTGTTGCCGCCCTGCTACGTGGGGTAGGCACCATGTTTATGCTCTTTGCTGGACTTTTCCATCTGTGTGCTGTTGCTGCCCTGCTACATGGGGTAGGCACCATGTTTATGCCCCTTGCTGGACTTTTGCATCTGCGTGTTGCTGCCGCCCTGCAACATGGGGTAGGCACCATGTATATGCCCATTGCTGGACATTTGTTGCCCTCATGTGACCTTTGCATCTGTGTGCTTCTGCCGGCCTGCTACATGGGGTAGGCACCATGTTTATGCCCTTTGCTGGACTTTTGCATCTGTGTGTTGTTGCCGCCCTGCTACATGGGGTAGGCACCATGTTTATGCCCTTTGCATGACTTTTGCATCTGTGTGTTGCTTCCGCCCTGCAACATGGGGTAGGCACCATGTATATACCCATTGCTGGACATTTGTTGCCCTCATGTGAACTTTGCATCTGTGTGCTGCTGCCGCCCTGCTACATGGGGTAGTCACCATGTTTATGCCCTTTGCTGGATTTGTGCATCTGTGTGTTGCTGCCGCCCTGCAACATGAGGTAGGTACCAGGTTTATGCCCTTTGCTGGACATTTGTTGCCCTCATGTGACCTTTGTATCTGTGTGTTGCTGCCGCCCTGCTACATGGGGTAGGCACCATGTTTATGCCCTTTGCTGGACTATTGCATCTGTGTGTTGCTGCCACCTCGCAACATGTGGTAGGCACCATGTTTATGCCCTTTGCTGGACTTCTGCATCTGTATTTTGCTGCCGCCCTGCAACATGCGGTAGGCACCATGTATATGCCCATTGCTGGACTTTTTGCATCTGTGTGTTGCTGCCGCCCTGCAACAAGGGGCCAGGCTCAATGGATGTAATCACCTTTTACTTATCATTTGCACTTTGCATATGCTGTACTACCTTTGCACGTTCTACGATGTAATTTATTTCCTACGCTTCCTTTTTGTAACCTGAAGCACTGAAACTAATCTTTCAAGCGTAAGTGCCTAGATACCCCAGGGTTTGCGTGCTATACAAATAAACAAACAAACATATATTTTCTTCAGCCAGTATTCTCAGGGCGTTGCGCTTCGTCTTTTGTGACATCATCTTCCCTTTCACTCTTTTTCATATTCCTTCGGAGAGTTCCTCCCTCAGTGTCGTCCAGTTCCTAGCTATGCTACTCACCGGTCCCCGATGCAAGCAGACCCAGGCTTCTCCGCGTCACTTTCAGTGCTGGCAGGTTCAGGGAGCAGGGGACGTCTTGTCGTCGTGTAGATTCTGCAGCAGCAGAGTTGAGTTAAAGATGTCCCAAACGAAGTGAACCCGCACAGTTTGTTACCACAGCAGGGCAACGGAGCGGCCGTGTGTATCTCAGCCAAATGTACACTACTCACATCAGACCTGGGAATGCCAAGTGTATGAATCGTGTGAAATACAACACAACCTGACGGCGGTTACAGAGCAAGACTCCTGGGTAGGCTGGTCAGTCTGCTGGATGGCCCAGAGACACTTCCGAAGGCTTACGTGCAGGAGATGGTGAAGATGCCGAGAATAGCTGTCCCCGCTATTCCAAGGGTCGAAGTACCAGTACAGGCCTTCTGGTTCGATCAGAGGTAGAAAGGGTTTCACAAAGCGACAGCAGTGCAGAGGAGCAGTCCTTCAGCGGGTCACCAGCGATTCCTCGGTTCAGTCTCGTGGTTGCAGGATACTTGGCTCCTGTATTCCTTTGTTCGTGAGAACTCAGGAGATCGACATGGTAGTGGCGTTTCCAGCCCCCTCTTATCCACGGTTCCCTTCACGCCAAAACGGAGGGGACCCAATGGGAGATCCGCTCATCAAACACTCACACCATACGTGGACCTATCACGGACCACAGTGGTCCCAGGCATTCACACCACCCTAGACTCTCTGGCACCCAGGATGTGTATTGGGACCAGACATCCCAGCCCACATCCTGGAGGCACACACAAGGCCTGTAGAAGCCCGCGAAAGCATCTGTGTTTCGCGGGAAAGTACATGCCCAAATAAGGAAGGCCCCGGGTCGGCTCGACCTGGGGAAGGTGAAGGGGGCAAGACGGTCAGCGGACAGGACAAAGGAGCCTCGTGGTCTGGCGATTTTGGGAGCCAGGCCACCATTTTGGGCTAAGCACGAGAAACGCGCTTAAAACGCCAAAAGGAGCTCAAAAACACAAGAAACGATCGCTGCCACCATTCCCATCCGTGATTCACTTGCACCGATCATTTACAATCCAAACAGAGTATCTAGGGCCTGTAGAAGACTAGAGATCCAAGAGAGCAGTAACTTAGCTTACAGTGCCCTCTTGTGTCATGTTGCACGAAAGCTGCAACATGATAAAGAAACTACGGAAAACAGCGTTTCCCGGTACTGACTGTCTTAAGGGCATGTCAGTTCCCCCGTAAGAATGGAGCGAAAGCCCAGAGGAGTGCGGAAGAAGGCTGCACTTCTCTGGCAAAGTCTAGATCATGGTGAAAACAACAGTGTTAGGAAAGATTTCGTAATTGTAGGTAATTTTCCTTCCATGTGGCAACCCCTAAACTTTTTGCTGTTGTTTTTCACCTTGTTCTTGACTTTGCCAGAGAAGTGCAGCCTTCTGCCGCACTCCTCTGGGCTTTCGCTCTTTTCTTATGGGGAAACTGACATGCCCTTAAGACAGTCAGTACCAGGGAACGCTGTTTCCCGTAGTTTCTTTTATCATGTTGCGGCTTTAGTGCAACATGACACAAGAGGGCACTGTAAGCTAAGTTACAGCTCTCTTGGGTCTCTAGCCTTCTACAGGCCCTAGATACTCGTTTAGGATTATATTTGATCGGTGCAAGTGATTCAGGGACGGGAATGGTGGCAGCGATCGTTTCTTTATATTTTGAGCTCCTTTTGGCGTTCGAAGCACGTTTTCGCGCTTAACCCAAAATGGTGGCCTGGCTCCCAAAATGGCCAGTCCACGAGGCTCCTTTGTCCTGTCCGCTGACCGTCTTGCTCCCTTCACCTTCCCCAGGTTGAGCCGACCGGGGCCTTCCTTATTTGGGCATGTACTTTCCCGCGAAACACGGATGCTTTCGCGGGCTTCTACATGTCTTTTGTGCGCCTCCAGGGTGTGGGCTGGGATGTCTGGTCCCAATACACATCCTGGGTGCCAGAGAGTCTAGGGTGGTGTGAATGCCTGGGACCACCGTGGTCCGTGATTGGTCCACGAATGGTGTGAGTGTTGATGAGCGGATCTCCCATTGGGTCCCCTCCGTTTTGGCGCGAAGGGAACCGTGGATAAGAGGGGGCTGGAAACACCACTACCATGTCGATCTCCTGAGTTCTCACGAACGAAGGAATACAGGAGCCAAGTATCCTGCAACCAAGAGGCTGGACCGAGGAATCGCTGGTGACCCGCTGAAGGACTTCTCCTCTGCACTGCTGTCGCCTTGTGAAACCCTTTTCACCTTTGATCGAACCAGAAGGCCTGTACTGGTACTTCGACCCTTTGGAATAGCAGGAACAGCTATTCTCGGCATCTTCACCATCTCCTGCCAGTAAGCCTTCGGAAGCGTCTCTGGGCCATCCAGCTGACTGACCAGCTTACACGGGAGTCTTGCTCTGTAACCGCCGCCAGGTTGTGTAGTATTTCGAGTCCTGGTCACTCTCACACGCTTCGTACACTTGGCGTTCCCAGGTCGGAAGTGAGTAGTGTACATTTGGCTCAGATACACACGGCCGCTCCGTTGCCCTGCTGTGGTGACAAACTGTGCGGGTTTCTTCGATTGGGACTTCTTTTTACTCGACACGACGACGAAGCGTTCCCTGCTCTTCTGAACCTGCCAGCTGCTGAAACTGACGCGGAGAAGCCTGGGTCTGCTTGCATCGGGGACCGGTGAGTAGCATAGCTAGGATCTGGTCGCCCTCCTGCAGGAGCCCATTGCTTTTCCCCGCTGTGTTAAACAGCACCCTTTTCCGTACTCGCGCTCTGCTTCTGCCCACTGTGGAGGCTGCACTTGAGTCGCGGAACTTGTTCTCCTTCATTTGTGCACTGAACTGAACTGCCTGATTTCCTTAGAAGAGACTCCCCTTTTGCCCGTTGGCACCAGCGTGTGCAGGTACTTTTGAGCACAAGGCTCCACTCTTCGCAGGGCTCGGACTTCCATCTAGTTAGGTGCCTCTGAAGGCGAACTGGGTCTAAGCATTATTTCGCACTGCCTGTTTTCCTTCCCTTTTAGGTGGACTACATATTTCGTGCATATAATGCTTGAGACTTGTATTTGTATATATATTGTGTTGATATGGTATGTGTTGGTTTAATATTGTGATATTGTGATTTTCTCGCTACGGTCATTGTTTTAAAGGCCTTAAAATAAATGTGTATATGTTTTTTATATAACACCTGTTTGGAGTAGTTTGTAAGTGATCTTGCTTTGTGTGCTCATTGCGGGCTTTCAGTCACCCTCACCCCTCTTGAGACCTAGTCTTGACCGCCGCGATCGCTACCTTGATTGGTCTGGCTCGTCCAGAGGTTACCCTGTTCCAAGTAATTAGGTTGGCCTTCTGAACTTCTGCGCCACCAGGACAGAGTTCAGAAATCCGTCTTAACAAACAGCAAAAAGTTTAGGGGTTGCCACATGGAAGGAAAATTACCCACAATTAAGACATCTTTCCTAACACTGTTGAAGGATCCAACTGGGGTTAAAATATCTATGTTCAGACAGGATTGGTGCATAAACCTACAACTAATGCATGAACACAAGCAGAAGGGGGATTATTGCCCATTATTTAGAAATCTTTCCTTGTGCTAGGACTAGGAAGGATTTTCTCCGCTTTTGTTGGAACCTGTATTTCACAGAAGTGTGACTAAGATGCAAGCTAGTACAGAAGACTGGGGCAGAATGTAGACTTTGTAAGCAAAGTAATAGGGTTGAAACCATTGAGCATTTACTGGCTGAGGAGCCGAGTATTAGGACACAGAGATATTTACAATTTAAGACGTTTTTTGACACCTGTATCAGTCTTGATTGTTAGCCATTCTGGGAAATATGTGTACTTGGCCGTCGAGCATCAACTGTCATATCAGTGGTGAATGTTTTGAATAGCTTGAAATTAAATGATTATGGGTTTTAGTAGTGTATGATATTATTGATTGTGGAGTTTTAATGTTGCTTGAAATGAGATTTATGTCTAGTTTGTAAAAATAGTTTTGGATGAAATATGTATTTTATTGTATGCTGGTTTTATTTGCTTGATGATATTTATGAATTTCTTTTATTGATTGTATTGTTACAGTTGAATTCTTTTTTAACTAATGAACAAACAAACAAAAAAAGAAAAGAAAAACAAGAGTCACAACGGCAAATCAAACGTCCTGCATCAAGGTAAACAGAAATTGCGTCATTGATACATCTGTCTGATGCTTGCTCCCAAGTCCTTCCCTCCTTTTGTAACCCGTATGTACATAACAGAACCTGGTCCTTAGACCTCAACTTATTAACAAAGTTCAACCAAAAACCCCTGCATGTGCCTGCCCTACTCGCCCTCCCCGCTGCTCCCCCCCACAGCACACCCGATCCCACCACCCTCTAACATTGTATCATGTCCTGATGCACACAAAACTGGGTCACTCTGAGGACCTCAAGGGGGCATGGCGTCTGAGGAGGCAAACAACAACTGGGTTAAAGCATTCCAGGCCTCAACGTCAGTGCTAACTTCCCTCTTCCCCTTGTACACTGCTCTGTGCTAAACCACCATCTCTGACTACGCCAATTTCCTCAAGTCCCCCCACCAGGCCTCTATTCGGGCCCCCCCCAGCAGACTTCCACGCTAGCGCAAACCTGCACTTTGCCAATACACACATAAGGTCTTTCATTCTGGTGAGGTGAGCTTCTGCCTGTCTATGGGGGAACATTCCCAGAAAGCATGCCTCAGGCGGCCACTCATGCATAGCAATCCCACCCTTCGCCACTCTGCCTGTGATGTCCTGCTAAAACACTCATATCACCGGGCAGGACCAGAAAATGTGCAACATGCCCGCCGTATAACTTGCGCATCTGGAGCACGTCTGCTCTCCAGCTCCAGGGAACTGTGAACTTGTGAAATTGTGTGTGGGGTCATGTATGCTCTGTCTGTAATATATAGCTGCGTCAACTTATATCTGGCATTCCTGGATACCGTCTGCGTGTGCCTCAGCGCTCCAGCCAACTCCCCGTCTGTGAATTCCTGCCCAATATCCTCCTCCCACTTAGCTTGTGCCCTTTAGTTTCCACGTCATGAATGTGTCAATTAGCATTTCGTAGAGCCTGGAGACCACATGACCCCCCTCTGATAAGTCATAGAGGGAGTCCAATACTGGGCTCTCCTCCCCACCCCCCCTGAGTTCTGGCCATCGTGCCTCAACCTCTGAGATTACCCCGAGATATGTTAGAAAATGGGCCTCCTTATATGTTTGCCATACCGGAAACAATGGTTCCGGTAAGCCTAACGGCACCATTGTTTCCGGACCGGCAAACTACAAGTCTGCCCGCCAGAGCCGCTGTGCCCAACAGGTGTGATCCTGCCGCATGCAGCGGCCATGGTAGGCAGACTTGTCACGGGAGCACCGGCACCATCAAGGACAACATTGTCTCCCACTCTTGCTGATTTCTGCACCACTCTTTTGCTACTGGATCTTTCCCCTCTTCCGTCAAGCAATCATGTGTGCGCCCTCTCCCGAAAAAACCTTCAGCAGACCCGACTTGTCTAGCTAACTACCACCCTATTTCTATTACACCCTTCCTTGGGAAACTCCTGGAGAAGTTAGCCATCCCCCAACTTACCTCACACGCTGAACTTGTTGGCGGTTTCCACGACCATCAATCTGGTTTCCGAGCATCCAGAGGCACCCGTGAAGAACTGCTCGCATCTCTGGACTCTGACTCTCCAGCTGTCTTCATTCTACTTGATCTCTCCTCTGCTTTTGACATGGTCAACTACTCCATCCTCATAAAATAGCTCCATGATACCCTGGGTATCTCGGAGCGGGCACTGGACTGGCTGACCTCCTTCCTAACTGACTGTCTATCCCAGGTTATTCTGGGCACCTTCTCCTTACCTAACTCCTTCTCCACCTGTGGTATCCCACAGGGCTCCAACCTCTCCCCTGGCTCTTTAACACTTACCCTGCTTCGCTGGCACACATCATTTCCTCGTTCTCCCCCAACTTTCAGTGCTACGCAGATGACACTCAACTCTTCTTCAAGCTTCCTGCTGACCCCCTTGTTTCTTTCCATCATCCCTGACTGCCTATCTGCTGTGCTTCTCCAGTTGCACTTCCAATGATCTTTGCCGCAATGCCAGCGAGACCGAGATCCTTCCTATTGGGACCCCTGCTCCCTCTTTCTTCCCCTGATTCTGACCATCCTCTATGGGCTCTCTCCCTTCTCCTTCATCCAAAGCCAAAAACACTGGAGTCATCTTCGACTCCTCTCTCTCCTTCCTCCCTCACATTCAGGACATTGCCAAGAAGTCCGACTTCTCAAAGGAATTTTCCCTTTCCTCACTTTCCCCCAGAAGTTCAATGTTAACAGAGCTCTGGTTCTCTCTAGGTTTGATACTGCAATAGCTGGATCTGTGTGAAAAGACCCAAAAGTCAGATTTTTCAATTTTTTTATTTCCCATTTGTGTTCATATATATATATATATATATGTATGTGGGGGGAAACCCCCCCTAGTCCCCCCCGCCTTACCCCTATACATTTTTATTTTAAACCCAATAGCCTACTCTTGAATCTACCATCTTCCTCTGTAAAACCCCTCTAGCTAATCCAGCATAGGACAGCAAGACTTAATCTTGGCCCCAAGCCCAGGGACTGCATCTCTCCTGCCCTAAAAACTCTTCACTGGCTCCCGGTTGCTGCACGGATTAAATTCAAATCCCTCTGCATCATCTACAAGGCTGTCTGGGGCCGGGGCCCACACTATCTGCAACTTACTATCACTAAATATTCTCCCTCTAGACATCTACGTTCCTCTGGTACCAACTCTCTGTGTGTGAAGGGTTTCGCTAAACAGAGGGCCAGAGGCCTATCTCTGGCTTCAGCAGACTCCCTCTTGTGGAACAGTCCTCTTTGTCTTGAGCCGGACCTCATCAAACTCCAGAAGCTCCTCAAGACTTTCCTTTTCATTTCCTCCTTCCTTCCTCTGCTAACCTCAAAGTTGCTAGGATTGGTGACCAAGAACTTTATGTGTCCTCGGGGCCCTGGCCTCCCAGACCAAATCGCCTCAACTTCTGCCTACACACACCACTTGCCACGGCACCCACTGGCCTACCCCCACTGTAGGCCTGCACTTACCGACTTATTGCAGCTCAACGCTCCCTAGCACTTACTATACTTGCAATTTACATCTGCTGCTCACCCAAGAGTATGGACATTCCAGCACTTACCACTCTCTCCAAACCTCTTCTCTCTTTGCACTTGCACTGCATGTTCTGAAAACTCACAAGGCCTAGTAGGTTTATCTTTATTCCCCAGTGTATATTTGTTTTCAACCCCATGTTCCCTCCATGTTGCCATGTGGGCACTTTGAAACACAATTTACTTGTTGTTTAAGTGCCTAACAAATGCACACTAATTAAATAAATAAATAAATGCTTCCAGGGTCTGTTCCCTATATTCCATCCCAGGGCTAATAGTATAGGCATTCCGCAAAGGCTGGTGTCTCACCCAGAGTACTTCCCTCAGATATTACGGCCTAACCTCCTCTTGCAGTTGCCACGCGTCCAGTGGGACCATGTCTGCCAGCCAGGTCATAACAAACTGTAACTGCCCTGAGAAGTAGTTGGAATCGAAGTGCAGCAGCTTCATTCCGCCGTCCTCATAGTCCCTGCATAATATGTCTAGCGATATTCTGCACCTCTTGTCCCCCCAAAGTAACCCCCTTACGCTGGAGTCAAGTCCACGGAAAAAAAGACTTAGGAATATCATACAGTATGTTTGCAAAGTGGTACAGCAGACACGGTAGCATCACAATCTTAAGTAGTGCCTCCCTATCCATCATCGACAGGGGCTGCTTCTTCCAGCGTTCCATGGATTTCTCTATCCCCGGTATACCCTGAGCATGTTCATTTTGTGCTCCTTCTTGGGCTCATGATATACATTAACTCCTACGTACCGGAATGTGTCCACTGCCTACTGTAACTTCGGCAGACATTGTTGCACCACCCCTGCCAGTCCCGCCAGAGGGAACAGCCTCGACTTATCTTTACTAATAGTTATGCCAGAAAGTCTTTGGAAGCTCTCCAGAACCTCAAGTAGATGTGGTAAGTTGGTAGCTGGATTTTGTACGTAAAGCAACATGTCGTCCGCATATAGCAAGACCATGTGCATGTTCGTCCCCACTGGTATGCCCGCCTCCGCGAAGTCAACCCGGAAAAAAGCTGCAAGTGGCTCCAGTGCCATATTAAATAACATGGGAGAAAGCGGGCACTCCTGCATGGTTCCCTTGTGTAAATCCCACTTATCTGAGACCTGTCTCCCGGTTCATGCTCGGATCGTCGGTTCTGTATATATCAGTTTGACCCATTGCAAGAATCTCAGACCCACCCCAATATTTTGCAGGACAGCATACAGCCAATGCCTCTGCACAGAGTCAAACGCTTTAATCACATTGAGCAAGGCCACAGCGTAATCTGACTAGACATCTGACTACACTTTTAGTCCTCTCTATTATGTGTTGCAACCTGCGCAGGTTCCAAGGCGTGTTTCTGCTCGGGACATACCCTGTTTGGTCAGGATGTATAAGGACACCTATCACCTTTCGTAATTGGTTTGGCAGAAGCGCCGTAAGGATTGTGCAGTCTTTAATCATTGAAAGCAGTTTATATGAGCTGCACTCCAGCTGGGACTTATTCAGCTTAAGTACTACTACTATGATGAACTCCCTCAGGTTTGCAGGCAGCTGACCCACCTCGAATGCCTCCTCTAGCACCTGCAGGGGTTTGGGCGCTAGCTCATTTACATACTCTTTGTAAAACTCTGCTGGGAGGCTGTCTGTCCCTAACGTTTTACCCGAAGGCACTAAGAGTATAACCGCCTTCAATTCCTCTTCAGTAAACGGGGCGTCCAGCATCTCGACCTGCTCATGTTCCAAAGAGGCAGCCTAATCTGTGACACGGCATCCTCTATGTCCCTTGAGCAACCCTCCGAGTCCTTGCTGTAGAGTAGCTGGTAAAACCTGCTAAAAACTAGGTTGATCTCACTCTGGGCCTGCCACTCCATCCTGCATTCATCTTTGATAGAGTTTATCATTTCTCTCTTCTCCTTGGGAGCCATCCCCTTTGGGACTAGGGAGGTGCACCCCTATGCATAACACCCACTAGAGCACAGGGGAAGGGGGATCCTTCTGGAGGTGACCTTAGGGGACAGGGAAATGGCAGAAAGAGATTTAAGTTAACATCCCTTTTACCCAGAGACCACCAGCTTTATGGGATATGCAGGAACTATGATGTGTGTGAATGTTTTAGCAATGGCTGGCTAAGCTTCTAAACCAAACTTCATTTGATCCTTTAGGGGAAACAGCAGATCAACAGGAAAACCAGCCTCTTGAATAGGTGCATTAAGAGGAGCGATGCTAAGAGGGACAGAATGCCTGACGTGGCGTCACACCCGGGGGTCCGCACTAAGAGAGTGCGATGCGGGCCGGTAGGAGAGAAACTAGAGCCATGGGGTGCGGCAATTGTGATGCTGGAAATGCATTGGAGGGACCGGGCCTCCCTGTCCTTATCCTCTACTCCATTATCATCAGTGGTCTGTGTTATTTTCTGCACTGAAGTCCAGTTAAGACCCCTGGCAGTGCAGCCCTTGCTCTTTTTGTTTGTGGTGAACAGAGACCCTTGAGATACCCCTATGGCACCCATGGGTGGGGTTACAACCCTGTACCCATAGTGTATGTTTTCGGGCACCTGTGTGTTGCCCACAGAACAGTGTATGGGCTGGAGGCAGCATCATGCTGATGTGACAGAAGCTCTGAGTATCCACCATTTTGGGATGCCCAGGCCCTGCCATAGGAATCAGTGGATTCCTGATAGAAGGACAGGTGGCCCCTGGGGCCTCTTGGTTTCTATTACCTGTGACCTTGTTTTCCCAAAGTCCTGGGAAGCCCTGACTCTGTCCATTCCCCTGACCTGCTGTTGGGTGGAAGAATCAAATATGGTATTGTGGTGAGGTCCAGGCCAGACTGGTGGGAGCCTTCCCAGTTGCTGTATGTTGTGGTACACCCTTGGGGTGGGATCCATGTGAATAGAGTGTTTGACTAATATGCATTCTATGTTAAGGGTGCCTGGTTTCTGTGTGTGTGTGACACAATGAATGAGACAGCCCTGCCTGAAACTGACATGAATGCAGTGTAGTGTGCTGAAAGGCTGGGTGCTTGCCCCAATCCACATTCCTTGTTATGGGTGTCTGTGAATGCCTGTGAGCCTGATTGACTGCCTGCCTGCATGAATGCCCTTCTGTGTGATTGGCTGACTGAGCCTGACTCTGCCAGAGTGAATCAGGGACAGATGTGTATATCTGGGGACCTCTCACTTACTAATTTGTTCAGAAGCTGAAGTCGCAAATTGAAGCTCATCCTTGAAGCCCATCTGGAGGAGAAAATTGCTGCCGCATTTCCTTCTATGTCATCCAAGAGCTGTTGAGTTTGTCGAGGACTGATCCAAGAGAGGACCTGGCTAGGAGACCTCTCCCCGAGCTACGAGGGACCATTGTGCAAAAACTGCTATTCTTCATTGAGGTACACTGGAAGCCAGTTCTGTGAGTCTGACATCCGGAGAAGGGGTCCACCGAGAATCCTGAAAAGAGCACCTGGACATCGAGGATCATCGAAGTCCATTGGTGTCGACCGGGGTTTGGAAGATTTCCGTGACCACTGGAAGCTAATTCGAATCGTGTTGCCCAGAAGTGGGGACACCTTGACACCATGCTGCTTGACGCCCGGAACCGAAAAAGCTCCACTTTGCCTAAGACCATTTGACAGAGTGATCCCTTGCCATCACTGTTGACCACTTTGTCCTGCCGGAGAAAGTCGAGATCACCAGCTACCGGGGAAAGTCTGCCGGTGGGTTTCCCACCACCAGACTCCGACAAAGACGTCCCGAGGACACTGACAGAGTGAAGATCCGAGGTCCAGCCCGTGGTCGAGTCCCAATCGCCCAAGATATCCCGAGGTACGTGCTGCGACTGCAGCACTGATAGGCCAGAGGACCGCCAAAGTAACTCTTAACACCCGCTGCCGGGCCTGCATCCACCACCACCAAAGGTCTTTCAAGTCCACTGAGTCTTATTTGCAGAGCCGAACAGTTTGCATGGAGGTCTACTGCATGCCTCACCTTCCCAAGACTTCCACCATTGAGGAACCAAACATCGAAAAGCACCAGGAAGGTCAGAGCCTCTGTTTCCCCGCAAGTGTTCCACTTTTCCTCAAGGTTCTCGACGCTCCTGCTTGAAAGGGAGTACCCCCTCGAAGGATCCCATTGACGAACCATCGAAGAAACTCTTCCACTTCAGGTACATTGGGGTGGCTGAACCTTTTAACCAAGAATTAAGGCTTATTGAGCAGTTATGGACTGGGCTTGTTAATTCTTTTATTACAGGTTGCCCAGGTGGGGGGATCCTCATTCAGAATTGTGCATCTATATCCAAAGAAAGCATTCTGCCAATGCTTAACATTTAACCTGCCTTCCTTCCTTATTGTCTATGTTGATACACCTTACTGAATGATTTGTATGCTCTATTATAACTGCCAGCAGTTGATGCATTTAAAGGCAGGGGCGTAGGAGACCCATAAAATCTGGGGGGACAGGGGACACCTTGAGGCTTTGCTTGGGGGCAAGTGGGTAATGGGGATTATAAGCCACTTGAACTTCCATAAGCTAGTGTACTGTTCTGGATGTGCTAAGGGAACAGAAGGGAAGATGGCAACATGCTCCTTCTCACAGCAACATCATTAATATTGCAAAAACCCTAGGGGACCCCTGGGAGCGCTGGGAGGAAAACACACAACTCAGGGTGAGGCAGAGTCGCAAACTGGGGGTGTCCAAGCACACGGCCATGAATCTTTTTTTATTTATTTTTAAGATCATTGAAGTAGTCATCATCAGTGGCACCTAGGAGAACACAAAACAAGACTTGCTGTAACATTAGGTCACGGTCCGCCGCGTGACAGCAAAGAAATAGTAATGATTTGAAAAATACTTGAATCCGTAGCCACATGCTACACACCCAAACACAGGACATGGATATACCAACGGGCAAAGGACCCCCAAAAACACTAGGCTGACATGAATAACAGAAGCATGGCAATGCTATGTGAACGTGTGCATTTTCAGCAACACCCAGATGCAACTATCACAAGGCGTCCAGTAATACTCTTTTAAATGGACACGTGCAATGTCAGGAGCGCCGAGGTGCAATCGAAAACACATGCTGGTCTTGGGGCAGCACATAGTATGCAAGGGCCAATCGCCTGCTCATAATGCACAGGGGCTATTGGGGCACTCATAATACATGAGGGTTGAACACTTCTACCCTACAAGTACCATTCGGTGGCTTGTCGCTCAACAAGGAAATGGGACGACCACAGCACAGAAGGGTCGATGAAGCAAAAGCAGTCTGGCATTGACAGGCAGCAAGAGGAGACATTGGTCAGGGGGTGAAGTGGACGGGACTGCAGGAAAGGAGGGCGATGTAAAAGAGCAAGAGTGGAAAGGGCTATGAGGACGGTGGGAGACTATAAATAACGGCAGTTCGGGGTGAGGCAGAGTCGCAAACTGGGGGTGTCTGGAAAGCACACAGCCATGAATCTTTTTTTTTAAGAGCACTGAAGAAGTAGTCATCATCAGTGGCACCTAGGAGAACACAAAACAAGACTTGTAACAGTAGGTCACAGAGTCCCAAAAATGAGTTCTCATTTGGCCCCAGGAGGCCATCATCTTTCCTACTGCTTTAGAAGAGGCCATGGCAGAGGCAGAGTGATGTTTGAAAGTACCTAAGCAGTGATCAGGCCGGGGTCGGGGACTAAGTCAAACAGTAGGTGCCCCCACCACTCCGTGGTCTAGGAAACTCCACCAAACTAAAGAAGGGGGGCTGAAATATAAAGTTGCAGCGACGAGCTATATGTGCGTGCGTGCAGCACACCCTGCATGCAGGATAACATCACACCAGTCCAGCTGCTTGCGCTGACTCTAGCAACTCACGCTGCTTTATAAAGCAAGGGGTCAGGCACAGGCTGCCACGCCACGGCTCGACTGGCACACATTGTGTTGCATGTGTCTGCTTAGTAACCTGCGCCATGCGAAGGATGCAATTCTGGCACAGTCCTGCCAGATTTCAAATCTTTGACATGCAAAGCAGCGAATGCGCCAGCCCACTGAGCTGCCTGTATGCATACACATCAGTTTTTCAGCAGGGTTTTCCCATTGGAAAAGGTTGTTGGAAACCAGACCCTAAGAGAGTGAACAGTGCAGCAACAGTGTGTGTCTCCAGCTTTTTTCATTCAATATGAGCTCCCCCTTTTTTTTCTTTGTGCTGTAATTTTTTATGGCTATTGTGTCCGGTTTATTTTAGTTGCGTCTGGAAAAAAAAACTTTATTTTGCCATCAGCATGATTTGTGTTCTTTCCAGTTCCTCTTCATCGCTAACATGGGGTGGGACTGAGACCGACCCCTCTCTGCGATGGTGCGCTTGCCCGTCTTCACCATTAAGTTGGTGCTATAAAAAGGGAAAACGTGGAGGAGCGCAAGAGTTCAAACTCATCCGAGAGACAGGATTGGCCAAACACGTCACTGGGAAATATTGCCTGGCATCATTGTGTCGTCTGTGGGCCTGATTTACGAAACGTTTACTAAATCAGGCCCGGCCCTGTAGGCATAAGCGTGCATTGCCATGTGATGTGGTAGTGTTTTCCGATGTGTGTACGTACATAGCGCTCAAGCAGTAACCTGACAGCTAGGCGATCTACAGGTGCCGTTTCCGGATTCTATATCGAGGTTGGGGACAGTTTGCCTCCAGTTTAGCAAAGGGTACCCAAACAACACTAAAAAACCAGCAACCCCGCCCCCAAATAGCGCCCAGAGTTCCTTCCGGGTGAGGTGAGCTTTAAACATACCCACTGATTAAACAATTCCCGATAAAGATGATGGATTTAAACCCTTGGCAGTGATGGGAGACGCGTTCTCAGAGCAAAAGGTGCACAATTCCTATTAGCACGAAAACAATACAGTAGCAAACAGAGGGAAAGCACACCAAGCCTTACGTGTTATTTTATATCGTTACACTCTTGGAGATCATGGCTCGAGAACTGGGGCCAGTGCTCTGCTTCACACCATAGATAATAGTGTTTATGCTCTCGCATCTAAAAAGCCAATAAAAAACAACAGGCAGCCAATGGGCTGCTCTTCATGCTCGTGAGCCATCATCCTCCCAACCCTTGTCGGCCCGGCCTGCACTGCACCTGGGAGGTGGGCCAGCCAGTGGGCCACTTGACTCTTACCTTAGTAGGGCACGCAGTAGGCTGAGCGAGACAGGAGGTCGACGAGAGATGGGCACGCCTGAGTGAGCCTGCGAGTAGCAGTCATTCTTGTAACAAGAATCTTGTTAACCCGTGCCGCTGCTGTCTGAAGTTTCAAGTATGCATGCATCACTGGCACTGCTGCACAGGCAGACTGCAGACAGGGAAACTGGGGGGATAAATGCCATTGTCTCCCCACCACTTAAATTTGTGGTGGGGATTTGTCCCGCTGTCCCCCCATGTCCTACGCCCATGTTTAAAGCCATCTCAAGCCTAAGTGTGATATCGCATAGAAATTGTATAGATTTGTCATTATAGAATTACCAGAGTACAAAGTGTGTTATTGATTGTGTATATATCTCTGAACCTTATTTTTATATAAAGAACTGTGTTAGCACAGTGTGTGTGGATATTCCTTTGTGGGGACTTGGTGACTCACTGTACTTAAGAACCAGCCTGCATCCCCTCCTGAGAGCTTAAGCCTTGGTTGCTCGTCCATAGATACCATATAGAGAACCTCACAGGTTCATATGCTACAGTCCCTGACCTGGCCTGGGCACGCTCCAAATGCGCAGGCGCGGGGGGGGGGGGCACGCCTGAGCGAGCCTGCGAGCAGCAGTCATTCTTGTAACACGAATCTTGTTAACCCGTGCTTCTGCTGTCTGAAGTTTCAAGTTTGCATGCATCACTGGCACTGCACAGGCAGACTGCAGACAGGGAAACTGGGGGGGGGGATAAATGCCATTGTATCCCCCCGACTTAAATTTGTGGTGGGGATTTGTCCCTGCTGTTCCCCCCCATGTCCTACGCCGATGTTTAAAGCCATCTCAAGCCTAAGTGTGATATCACATAGAAATTGTATAGAATTGTCATTATAGAATTACCAGAGTACAAAGTGTGTTATTGATTGTGCATATATCTCTGAACCTTATTTTTATATAAAGAACTGTGTTAGCACAGTGTGTGTGGATATTCCTTTGTGGGGACTTGGTGAGTCACTGTACTTAAGAACCAGCCTGCATCCACTCCTGGGAGCTTAAGCCTTGGTTGCTCATCCATAGATACCATATAGAGAACCTTGGCTGGGGTGCTCTGTGCCTCTACTCTGCCATATAGAGGGCATAGTTACAGATACCCCCCTCCAGTCTTTACAGCAATCCAAGCTAGAATTGAGTACTGTTAGGGAGAATTCTCTCTTTAGGCTGAATTTCCTAACCTAGTGAGTCCCCCAGCAGCTTTGCTGGATTTCTGGAGTTTGTTTTTTTCTCCTGCCAAGCGTGAGACTCTTTTTCTCCCACTCTTGGACATGATTTACGGTGTTCTTTTGACTGTTAATGTGTTTTATGGGCTATGGGGTCCTTTACTCCATAGGGTATCATGTGTTTTTACTATGTGTGTTACACAGCACCCTCCGTGCAGTGACACAGGGGTGTCAGTGACACCCCACCATAGACTCCATACCCTGGAACTGACTACTGTCTCCCAGGGCATGTAAAGTCACCATTGGCTTTACTAGTTCCAAATTATTAACAGAAACCAGTACAAACCATCATATTGTGGACGTACTGGTCGGAGCAATTCGATTGCCACGGGGTCTGTTAGTCGAGGGGGCACATTTCCGTCCCCCCTGATCGAGTTTTGGCTGGTGGCAGTGGATACTACTTTTTATATTCGACCGCGAATATATCCCTATGGGATATTCCCATTGTTCGAGGCTACCAACTTTAATTATTTAATTCTCATAGCCTCGAACATACCGCCAGTTTATTTAATTAATATTAATTCGCCGGTTGGTATTTTTTGCCAGGACTCGATTCTAAAATGGCGTTTGTGTTCTCTTCTGTGACTCCAACCCAAGTCGGGCCCTTTGTTCCACTTTTTGGCGGTCTTCTCCACAGAAGCCTCCAAAAGTGGTGCCACTCTGTCTGGGTACCACAGGGGGCGTGGGAGGGGGTTTAGGCACCCTGGACTGAGTTACCTTGGTAACTCAAGTCGCACTCTTGTGTGATTGGCCCAAGTGGTGAGCCGGCCGGCTCACCACTTATTATGTTGGATTGACAGATAGGCTGAGTGAATGGGGGTATGCTGCATAAAAGCAGGGCTTTGGGGACTGGAACTTCAGAAGTCGCCACAGGACCTGAGAATCCGACGAGGGAGAAGCTGAGCCGACCCACCACGACGACACCACCGGTGGAGCCCTGCGGAACCGACTCACCACTTCCCGACAACAGAGAAGATCTCCCGGCTGGAGAGGCTTCTTCCCCTGACTGGTGGGCACAACCAGTTTACCTTCTTCTCTTCGCACCCCAGACCGGCTTGTGGTAGAATTGCCCGTGCCAAGCACCCCGGCAACCGGATAGCCACTTACCACTGGACCGCGAATTACAGGACCGCTCCTTTTACCTGAGAAACTCTGCGGCTGGTTTCTTCCCTGGCAGTGCAACGGACTCCTGTTTTCCTCCTCGACGAGACCTTCTCTTCCCCCGGACGAAGCACCGACTTGCATCCGCTGCCAGGACAACTGCCCCCGCTGGAGTATTCTCACCACTTTAAGGTACCGTGTCCGCCAGGCCTCCCTTTCTAAAGATTGCTACAAGGTAATAATAATCCCTTAACCTTCTGGACTGGGCTGGCCGCCTTGACCCTCTGACTAATCTCTTTCTTTGGTCCAACTCTTTTTGAACCTTTTCAAGACTTTTGTGCACTGCAACCGTGTGACCTTGGACACATTTCGTTTTGATCCTCCTAAAGCGGATCCGGCCTACTGACTCTAAACTCAGGGTGTTACTTTGACTTTCTCTCTTGTTGTGTTCGTGAAAAAGTGTTGGGATCTGTTTCAATGTATTCTCTGCTTTTCTCGCCCTTTTAAAAACGAATTATTGGGGGCGTGGCCAGCGGGCACGGCATGGAGACGTGATTTCTCACTGCTCCCGGGCCGCCAGCAGAATCCTGCAAAATCCTGATGAAAACCATGAGTAGGGAAGCATAAAACGACACCTACCAGAAGCGCGAATCCGCGGCTACAGATCGCTGAAATTGGAAAGGAAATCGGCGGAGAGATCCAGGGAAATCTGTCTGGGTAAAATACAGCGACCGGCATTGAAACAGATTCAAGATGGCCACTGGGCGCCGAGAGGGAAGAAACGCCGCACATCCTGACACGTACCGAGGCCGGCAGAGTGGAGGCGACACAACGGAACTCTGGCGTTGAGGCGAACGCCTCTGAGTTCGGCAGTGGTAAATGTGAACTGACTCCTCCGCTGCACGCCACTCTCGGAAAAGCGGCCACCGAGCGTCCGAAGAAGGAACTAATAACCTTGGGAGCAGACAGAGTGGATGAAAGGCACGGGTGACCAGGCACAGGGCTGATCGCATCGGACGGGTGCGCGCTGATCTCCCCGCCACGCATCACAACCGGAGGGTGAGGACGGAGATCGAGGACGACTCCGAGAGGGAAAGGCTGCCCCTGACGGCGGGCTGTGACGCAGTCCCCCGACCTCCGCTCCACGAAGGAAACAAGTACCCGCGGGCGCTCCGTATAACGTTGAGCGCCCGCTGAACAACAGCCGACGTGAACACAACCGAGGCGGTAAGGAGAGAGGGAGGCGGGGAGTACGCATCAGTTATCGGTGCGGACGACAGACCAGCGGCAAAGAAACCCCCCCGCACCGCTCGCCTAACCACAAAAACAAGTAAATAAGAACTGTCGCATGGGGGGAGAGGGGAAGGGTGATCCCACACCTACAACAGAGAGCCTCCATAAACGCCCCTAAACCACCAGGTGAGAAGGCGTCTAACGGAGTTGGCAAACCCAAGCAGAAACACACGGAATGCAAAGGGGGAGAAGCACGCTTAAGGGCTGGATAGACAGGTCCAGTGAGCGATAAGGAATCAAGCAAAGATAGAACTCCCTCGCAATCCTGACAATTGGACAAGATACCCCTAACTAGCCCCCAAAACCTAGGAGCTGAATCAATCCCCACAAGCAATCCAATGCAATAGGTCTGACTACAAGGGGGCTAGAGGAGAGTACAGTACGAACCTGTCATCACCCCAACAGACAGAGGTACGCATAGCTGCATGAGCCGAGCCAGCCACGATAAGTCGAATGCATTGAAGTGAGATATTAAATAAACAGAAGCGCAACCACACTGACGAACAACACGGCTGGGACACTAACCTCTCCACAAACCACAGGCAGCACAGAGTGAACTAATCTCACACTCTGAACTGCGACACTAAATCCTGTACCCTGCAAGGTGGTAACGAGTCGACACATAATCGCTGTAATGGGCAAAGAAAAGACCAAGAAAGCACCCAATCAAAGTACAATGGAGCAATACACTACCTCCACCCCAGCTCAAACAACGGAGCCAAACATGCCTGAAGAAACTCAAAACCCGGATGAGAATATATCCCTAAGGGATGTGATGAATGCCATCTCCAACTCGCGAGCGTCCATGGAAGTCAAAATGGATGGCATCAGCGCAGAGGTCTCCCTACTGCGCCACGATCTACAAAAGCTCTCATCCCGCACTGGAGAGGCTGAGACCCGAATATCAGTTGCGGAGGATGAATTGAGAGGAATGGGCCAGCAAATGAACAGGGCACTGGAACGAATTAAGGTACTGGAGACCAGAGTAGAGGAGGGAGAAGGCAGATCAAGGAGAAACAATATTCGTATTCTTGGCCTGCCCGAAAAGACTGAGGGGGGAAGCATGGAAATCTTCTTGGAACAATGGCTTGCCGACCTATTTGAACCCGGAGCCCTGTCAAAATTATTCTCGATAGAAAGAGCACACCGAGTACCAACGGGCAAACCGACACCTGGGGGACAACCCCGAACAGTAATAGCAAAGATCCTTAACTACAGGGACCGAGATGCAATATTACAGATGGCAAGGGCAAAGGGTGAAATAACATACAACGGCTCCAGGATTGGCTTCTTTCCAGACTTCACAAGAGAGGTACAGAAAATGAGGCAATCCTTCGACCCTCTCAAAAAACGACTCCTAACACTGAACGTGAAATATGGTCTACCGTTCCCAGCTCAGCTGAAGATATATCACAATGGCACGACCATACACTTCACTGACCCCAAAGAAGCATGGACCTGGGCAGAAAGGAATCTGGAGGGGGACTGGAATCCACGCAAACGCCGTGAACCAAAAAGAAATAGACCACGACTAAATGAACCACCAGAAAGACCACAGCATCCAGAAATGGACGCTATACCACAAGAAGTAAACGACTGAATAGAAAGCTGAATGAATAACGAAAACACACATAGCATGAAACTAATTAAACTTAGCCTGCTGTATAATGTAACCGATAAATGAATGCTGGCGGCCCACAAACCAGCACGACACAACCCCCCCACAACTGTTAGTGCACGTCAAGGTATCACAATACCGAAGAACGCAACGCACTAAAAATAAGTTAGTTTGGTTAGATGTTTTATTCAAAGGGCGACAGATGCTTCAGTTGGGGATGGAGTATAGGGAGGGGGAGTTGGATGTTACACAGGTATTCATCAGACATCTGGCACGATAGGGTTACAGCAATCGTAGCAGACACGAAGACTAAAAAAAGAAAAAAGAGCACATCTGCAAATAACACCGAACCCAGGGAATGATGGCAGCAACAAGAAATAATGCAAGAAAACTAACATTCATGACGTGGAATGTGAATGGCATGGGAAACAGTATAAAGAGAAGACTAATAATGCAATATGTGAATCGGCAAGACCCAGACATAATATTGCTCACCGAAACCCATCTAGCGGGCACAAACTGCCAATTCTTCAAGAGAACAAAATATAAGAAGGCAGTTCATGCGGGGTTCTCTATGGGCTCGAGAGGAGTGCTCATATTGATAAACAAAAGAACACCGATAGACATAACCAAAGTAACTCAAGATCCGGGAGGACGATATGTCTTCGTGCAAGGCACATTGTGGAACCAAACAATAGCCATACTGGCGGTCTACTCACCTCCGACACTCATGACAGCCTTAACTGAGGAAATTATACCAATAATAGCAAATAGTCCGGCAGATACACTAGTAATCGGCGGAGACTTCAATGAGGTCATGAACATTAGTGAAGACTGCACGCATACAAGAGGCAGAAATCCGGCATTGCCAACTAAGCTTGCTACCTTCACGTCAGCACTGGGCCTGAGGGATGCGTGGAGAAACCTTCACCCAACAGAGAAACAGTTCTCTTTCCACTCGGGTGCGCATGCGTCAATGTCCAGGCTGGACTACTTCTTCCTCCCCAGTAATAACATACATAAAGTAGTAGAAGCGACCCTCCATCCCCGAGGAATCTCAGATCACTCCCCGCTCACAATACTGATTGAGACAGAGAGACCACGGCCTCCACCGACGTGGCGAATGAATGCATACTACCTGGGCTTCCCGGAACTGATAAAAAAAATCCAGGAAGCAACTGCAACATACTTCGAATTGAACCAAGACACAGTGAACGATGCAGGGATAGTGTGGGAAGCATACAAGGCAACTCTGAGAGGTGAAATCCTAAGCTGGACAACGGCACACAAAAAAACGCATCAGTAGGATGTGAAAGCTGCAGAGGCAGAGGTGACACGAGCGGAGGCAAATTTCACGCTCACAGGAACGATAAGAGACAACACGACCTTACAGGCGGCACAGAAGAAACTACATAATGTGGCACTGACATGTGCACAACAAGCCCACAGAACGGTGCGAGCCAAAATATATGAAACAGGGGATAAAGCCGGCAGGATGCTAGCATGGCTGGAGAGGAGAGAGGAGAAACACCTACAAGTGCGCCGGATACACACCACAAACAATGATTGGGCCTCAACGGACTCAGACATAGCGGAGGCCTTTGCAACCTACTACGAAACATTATATACCCCACCAACGACTTTGCTGGACGCCACCATTCTAGACTCAGTGACCATCCCAGCTCTAAATGAAACCCAGAGGCTGGATCTGGAAGCTGCAATAACAGAGGAGGAGCTGATGACAGCCATTTCACAGCTACAGAATGGGAAAACTCTGGGGCCAAATGGCCTTCCAGTGGAAATCTGGAAGAAAATTGGCACCGGAAACATAGCGCCACACATGCTCAAAATGTTCCTGCAGGCAAAGGAGAAAGGTATCCTTCCGCCAGATCTAAGAAAAGCCAGCATAGTAGTAATACACAAAGAAGGCAAAACTCCAGACGCATGCGGCTCGTATCGCCCAATATCTCTCATCAACACAGAAGCTAAAATATTGGCCAAAATACTAGCAGGCAGATTGCAAACGGTGATAACCTCCCTGGTCCATCCGGACCAATGCGGCTTTATGCCACAAAGATCCACACAAATGAATATACGTAGACTCCACTCTGCCATTGAAAGATCGACCGCTCTGCAGGACCCATTAGCAGTACTTGCCATTGACTTTGAGAAGGCCTTCGACTCGGTCCACTGGGAGGCCCTGTGGCTTATCATGGGCAGAATGGGGTTCGGAGAGCAATTCATAAACTGGGTCAAACTCCTATACAATGCCCCAATTGCAGAAATCAGGGTCAACGGCTGGACCTCACGACCCATAAAACTTGGGAAGGGCACCAGGCAGGGATGTCCCCTCTCAGCAATGCTGTTTGCACTTGCGATTGAACCATTGGCGATAATGTTAAGAGAGTCCATAAATTGGAAAGGGTTCCACTGGGCACAGGACTGGGAAGACAAGGTGTCCCTATATGCAGACGATCTCCTAATTTATCTCAGTGACCCAGTGGTCTCCTGGCCCATTGTAACCAATACACTAAGCACATATGGAACCTTTAGTGGGTTAAAAGTAAACTATGATAAATCTCTGATCTTTCCAATAAAGGGTATTGATACAGTGGCCTTAACTGCTAGCCCGTACAAGATAGAGAACGAGCAATTCCGATATCTGGGGATACAAATCTCAACTGACCTAAAACAGTACATAGGACGAAACCTACACCCAGTAAGAGATAGATTTGTAAATGATGTCAGGCACTGGATGGCCCTCCCGCTCACCCTACTGGGAAGAGCTGCTTTATTCAAGATGCTGGCCCTACCCCGGTTTCTATACGCCTTGCAGAATACACCAATACACATACCCCAAATAGAATTTCACAAAATAAATGGAACACTTAGGAAACTCCTCTGGGGAGGGGGCCACCCACGAATTGCTCTTGGAACCCTTCAGCGCTCAGTGTGGGAGGGAGGAATTGGACTGCCACACCTGCAGACGTATTACTGGGCTGCCCAAATGTCGGTGGTGGATGATAGCCTGCACGCTGACCCAATGATGCCACACAACAGAGCAGACGCCCGAACGAACCATGGAGTCACCCCACTAGAAAGTCTATACCAAAAGAAAACCCGACAAGTCACACCCACAATGATGGCTCAGAAAACGCAGGTTTGGACAGAGGCACATAAACACCTGGGATGGGAGGGAAAGCTCACACTGAAGCAACCCTTATGGTGGAATAAGCACCTCCCGGAACTTACAGGCATCCCCAAATGGACATCCTGGGAGGAGGCGGGGATAAAAACACTAGAAGATCTGATACAAGATGGTGAAATCAAGACATTCCAAGACCTGAAAGATGAATTCAAACTTCCCAAAACGGAACACTTCCACTACTTGCAAATAAGGCATGCACTCAATTCAAGCGAAATAGATCTCACAAACGTGCCAGAATGCACCCCGATTGAGAGAAACGTGGTGATGGAACGAATTGGGCACAAAGTAACAACCACAATGTACAATGCCATCAACTCGTTTGCCACGAAAGAACTCACAGGCCTTAAAGAAAAATGGGAAAGGGATGCGGGGCAAATACAGGCAGAGGACTGGACATTGGCACTGATGCACCCCCGAGAATCAGCAATCTCAGCTAGAATCAGACTGGTGCAACTAAAAATCCTACATAGGATTTACTATCCTAGAGAGGCCTTGCATCAATGGGGAAGAGCGATGGATCCGAACTGCTTAAGATGTCACCGTCTGAAAGGAACCTTCTTCCACATCCTGTGGGAATGCCCGAAGATACAGGACTTCTGGCAACAATGCTGTGATAGGCTCACAACAGTACTTAACCGTGATATACCGATGGACCCCAAACTCCTGATACTGGGAATAGACTCGGATATAGAACTATCCAGATACGAAAAGCTCATGTTTGCAACAACCACGAGTCTGGCGAAGAGAAACATAGCTCAACTGTGGGGCTCGCCCACGTCACCACAATACGCCAAATGGGTGGCCGACGTGGACATGTGCATCCCGATGGAATCGAGGGTGTACACCACAAGAGGATGCCCAGAGAAAGTGGCCAAGGTATGGAGTAAATGGGAGGACAATTGAGGGCAAGCAAAGAATAGACAAGAGACACTGAGTGCCGTACAACGAACTATTTTGAGCTACTGAAACGCTAACTCTAGATGTAGCACTGCTGTACTATATGTTAATCTAATCCAAATGCCGGGATGAGATGAATACCTGTATGTTTATATGTTTAAATGTTTAAATGTTTAAAGAATTATGTGTAATGACTAAATGTCGGCTACCTCTTGGTGCCGTGTTTGTTTATGTCCAAAAAAAACAATAAAAAAATATTATATCAAAAAAAAAAAACAAATTATTAGAGTGCCATCTACGTTAAGTGCTCATCGCTGTCTGAAATTAAGTGGGGCTTTACTTAAGACTTGTCTAATATTCTTCTAAGGGAGTGTATATCTTTTAGTGACCGTGTTTTTGAATTGCTTACTATTAGTGCCTGTGTGTTTTTCTAGATGTGGTTTTTAAATAAATAATTATATCTCTTTTACACCAAGCTCTGGTCAGTGTTTACTTGTTCTATTGTGTTCTTTTGACCTATTGTGAATACTCTGTATACTGCCTAACTCTTCTTGAGGGAAGTCTGACTGCTCAGCCACAGCTACCAAGTGTATTTGTGTGGTACAGACTGCTACCAAGTGGGTTTACTGCCAAACACCTGTAGTCCTAAATCTTTTGCAGTGGTCCCAGAGGGAACTGGACAGGTTTCTGCCTAACACTTGTGTACAGCGGTGGGATTTGTATTGAGTATACACTTTAGAGTGCTTTTTGAACACTTTAGGACAACTAACCACAGAGCTTAGCACTAAGAAGCTGATTTTCTAACTATGTCTGCTATGGAGAGTTATACCCTAGAATCATTGTCTGCCAAAACTGCTGATTGCTTAAAAGTATTGTGTAGACATAAGAATCTCTCTGAGAAGGGCAAGAAAATGGAACTTATAGAAAGATTGTTAGAAAACCAAAGCCTGGGTGGTACAGAGGAATCTACCCCCCCCCCCCCCCCCAGCAAATGTAGAAAACAGTGATGGTATTGATCTGAATCAAAGTCTTGATAATGAGTCAGAAGAGGAAAGTGAACCTAATGAAGTTAGCCACTCTGAGCCTCTGTCTGCCTTACCTACTGTACCTACTGGGCCTATGCCAGGTCCTACATGTAACCTACATGTAACCCTGCTTATTTTGAACTTGAAAAAAATGAAGCTTGAATTAGAGTACAAGCGTTTTATTGCTCAATCTGAAAGAAACCAAGAGCTAGAGTTCAGAAGAATGAATGCCCAGGCTGAGCAGAAGCAAGCTGAGTTAAGACTCAGAGAAATAGAGCTTAATCATGAACTAGAAATGAAAATGTTCTCTGTGGAAAATGCTTCTCTCTCCTCTGGTTCTTCTAGGAGTTCCAGTCCCAAAAGACCCCGGATGCCCAAGGAATTAGTGGGTATGTATGAACCTAGGTTGGATGTGTTGGATTGGTTAAAAATGTTTGAGTATAATCATGGGCTCCAGGACATCACAGGGAATGAATTACTTCCCTGGTTGTTCTCTAGGCTTCCCCCTATTGCAACTGATGTGGTAATGGAGTTGGGGGAGGTGGATAAGAAGGATTATGAATGTGTGAAACTAGCTTTGATAGCTAGATTTGGGAAGACCCCTTCCCAGTACCTTAAGAGGTTTAGGACCCTCAAAAAGCATGATGGTACCCCTTGGGCTACCTGGGTGAGTGAAAGTTTGAAAAACTTAGAGGGATGGATTAAGGGTTACAGAGTTAACACTTATGAAGGAATGAAGAATCTTGTAATGTTGGAGTCAATGTATGATGCCTGCTCTCCTGAGCTCAGACAGCACTTGGCTGATTCAAAGGAATTAGATTCCAGGAAGTTAGCTAAGGCTGCTGACTTGTGGGTTGCCAACAGGGCCACTCACAAGGATTCTGGGGCTACTCAGAAAAAGGATGAGGGAAAACAGCCAAAAAAGGACTCCAAAGAGAATTCTAATAATTCCAATTCCAAAGAGGGCCCCAAACAAAACCAAAAGGGTAAGCCACAAGGGAAACCAAATCAGGCTAGTGTACCTCCTGGTGCCAAACCAGAAGGAGGTCAGAACAAGCCACCATTCCAGAAAGCATTTGGTAAATGCTTTGTTTGTGGCTCTACTGACCATGTGAAAGGAGATCCCAGATGTAAGGGTAAACCTTCAGGGGTCCAGCTTGTCTCCTTAGCCTTCACTCCAAAGGAGGAAGTACAAATGGCAAGTGGAAACTTTCTATTACTGGCTGATGAACCCATTGGAGTCTCAGCCAGTGTTTCTTTAGTGTCTCTGGGTCTGTGGGAACAACAGAAATTAGATGTCTATAATTCTATCCCAGATAATACTAAAGAGTATTATAAGGACAGTGTCTAGGTGAATGGTCAGGAGACTCCTGCCATTAGGGACACTGGGGCCAGCATAACTGTGGTGGACAAATCGTTTTTTCAGGCTGAGGATGTTGCTAAGGCACCCAAACGCCTCACCAAGTTAGCTGGAGGGCCTGTGAAGATGATTCCCCAATTACCAGGTCTCATCCAGTGTAATGACTTGACTGTGAAGATACCTGTCAGCATACAAAGTGAGGTGCCAGGAAGGGTTCTGCTGGGTAATGACTTGAAAACTCTTGGAGTAGTGTCACATACCCCCAGACCTCCTAGTAAAAGGTTACAGGAGCTCACCAGACCTGCAAGGGAGAGAACCATGAGAGGTACTCCCAAGGAGATGATGAAGAAAGAGATCACTCCTACTCCACTGGCGATGTCAGCTGCTGTCTCTAAGAAACTAGAAGAAAAGGGAAACCTAAAACTTCTAAAAAGAACCTCACAGCCAGCACTCCAGTGCAGCCAACAAGGACTTCCCCAAGGTTGTCCAAAGTTACACCATTAACTCCCCCTCCAGCTGAGGCTGAGAGGGAGGGACAACCCTGTCTGGTTGAACTAGACTCTGAAGAAGAGCTAGTGGAAGGCCAGGAACTCATTAGAGATCTGGATCCTGTTGACCACCCTGAGCTGCAGTCTTTACTAGCAGAAGGTGGACCCAACAGGGCAGACTTCAGTAAGGGACAGAGAGAATGTCCAACTCTGGAAGGTCTTTGCCACCAGGCAGATGCTCAGGCTGAAGGGCAAGAGCCTGGGAAATATAGGTTACACTGGGAAGATGGCCTCTTCTACAGTGAACCAACCGAGTCTGCACCTGGGGACAACAAACGACTTGTGGTACCCCAAGAGAACAGACCACAGTTCTTGCAGTTAGCCCATGACATTCCTTTGGCTGGTCACTTAAGTTTCAAGAAGACTAAGGAAAGGCTCTCACTCTACTTTTATTGGCCAATGATGGGGACTGAAGTAGATAAATACTGCAGGAGCTGCCACACTTGCCAGACTTCTGGTAAGGTTGGCTCCAAGAATGTGGCACCTTTAGTGCCTCACCCTGTAGTGGGAGTGCCATTTGAGAGAGTAGGGATTGACATTGTTGGTCCCCTTGATCCTCCAACCTCCTCAGGCAACAGGTTTATGCTTGTTGTAATATACCATGCTACTAGGTACCCTGAGGCAATTCCTATGAGGACTGTTACAGCTCCGGCTGTGGCAAAGTCCCTCCTTGGTATTTTTACCAGGGTTCGGTTTCCTAAGGAAGTAATCTCTGACAGGGGGTCAAATTTTATGTCCAACTACTTGAAAGCCATGAGGAAAACCTGCGGAGTTACTTACAAGTTCTCAACCGCATACCATCCTCAGACAAATGGGCTGGTTGAAAGGTTCAACAGAACCATGAAGAACATGATAGGTGTTTTAGAGGACCCCCTTAAAAGAAAGTGGGATCTTCTACTGCCATGCCTTCTCTTTGCTTATAGAGAAGTCCTTCAGGAGGGAGTAGGTTATTCTCCCTTTGAACCTCTTTATGGTCATCCGGTGAGAGGTCCATTGGCCCTGATCAAGGAGGGGTTGGAGAGTGCTCCTTCCCCCAAGCCAGTCAGAGTGACTAACTATGTGATAGGTCTCCGAAGGAGAATGTCACAAATGATGGCAGAAGCAAGTGATAACTTGAAAGATGAACAAGCATTGGTCAAGCACTGGCATGACCAAAAGGCTAACATGGTTGAGTTTACTCAGGACCAGCTAGTTCTCGTTATGATTCCAACAAGGCAGAGGGCCTTGCAAGACAAATGGATGGGATCCTTCAAAGTTGTGGGTAAACTTGGAGAGGTCAACTATCTGGTGGACTTGGGCAACCCCAAGGAGGCTCCAACAGTCTTCCACACCAATAGACTAAAAGCGTATGTCTCCAGACCTGATGTAGGAGCTTTGCTTCTAGCATCATCAGAGGAAGAAGAAGAGAGTGAAGCTCTTCCTGATCTCCTCAGAGGCTTACCTTTAGACGAAAAGATTGAAGGAGTAAATCTCTCTTCAAATCTGACACCTGAGCAACAGGAAGAGTGCAAATCCATGTTGAATCAGTCTGCCTCTCTGTTCTCACTTTCACCAGGCTTGACCCCTTGGGGACAGCATGACATACTCACTGGTGACTGTCTGCCAGTCAAAAGCAGAGGATATTGAATGTCAGAAAATGTAAGAACCCATATCAAAGGTGAGGTCAACAGGATGCTTGATCTCGGGGTAATAGAGCCCTCTACTAGTCCATGGTCTAGCCCAGTTGTGTTAGTACCAAAGGCAGGATCTAAAGAACTTAGATTCTGTGTGGATTACAGAGCTCTTAATGCAGTCACTAAGACTGATGCCCACCCTTTGCCAAGGACAGATGAGTTGGTGGATAGACTTGGTGCAGCCAAGTTCCTCAGCACATTTGACTTGACGTCAGGCTATTGGCAAATAGCCCTGACAGACCATGCCAATGAGAAAACTGCATTTTCTACCCCAGTTGGCTTATACCAGTTTAAGGTTATGCCTTTCGGATTGAAAAATGCACCTGCTACATTTCAAAGGATGGTAAACCAGGTTCTGAATGGGATGGAGGACTTCTGCATGGCATACTTGGATGACATAGCAGTGTTCAGCAATTCCTGGGAAGAACATGTGGACCACCTGAGATATGTTTTGCAGGCTCTTGGAAAGGCCAATCTGACCATAAAGGCAAGTAAATGCCAGATTGGACAGAGTAAAGTGGTCTACCTTGGACATGAGATAGGAGGTGGAGAAATAAGGCCTTTGTCCAGTAAGATTGAAGCTGTGCAAAATTGGACAACACCTACTACTCAGACCCAGGTGAGAGCCTTCTTAGGTCTCACTGGGTATTACAGGAATTTCATTGAGAACTATGGGTCCATAGCTTCTCCACTGAATGTCATCTCTTCTCCTAAATTCCCTAAAAAGGTTAGGTGGAATGAGGAATGCAATCAGGCCTTTGAAACCCTGAAAAAGGCTCTTTGCCAAGCCCCAGTACTCAGAGCTCCTGACTACCACCAAACTTTCATTGTGCAAACAGATGCTTCAAATGTAGGAATAGGTGCTGTCCTCAGTCAACTGGATGGGAAAGGTAGGGAGCACCCCATTTGCTTCATCAGTAGAAAACTGAAGGACCCTGAAACAAGGTGGGCAACCATTGAACGAGAGTATTTTGCTATTTTGTGGGCTCTGAAGAAGTTTAGGCCATACTTGTATGGTTCTACTTTTGTCATTCAGACTGACCACCAACCCTGAGATGGTTAATGCAAATGAAAGGGGAAAACCCAAAATTATTGAGATGGTCTATCTACCTGCAAGGGTTTGATTTCATCATTGAGCACAGGTCAGGGTGTCACCACCAAAATGCGGATGGTCTCTAGGATGTATGTGTCATGATCTCTGCTTCCAAAAGGTCAGGGTTTTCCCAACTCCCTTGGAAGCAGATCCATAACCCAGGTTCCGAGTGCCAACCAGTCCCAATTGGGACCTTTTGGACCCAGTCCTGGCGCCAGTGGCACCAGGCTCATAAATATGCCCAGTCCCAGCGCTGGAAGCGCCGGGCTCATAATGCTTGGGTGGACATACCTGCAGCAGACCATGCTGCTTACTTGCCTGCCAGTTGAGCCTCTGATCCTCTTCTGTTTGGAACTACTTTTCCTGTTGGGTGGGGCTGGAGCCACTCCCTAGATTCAGAACACTGGAACTCTTCTGGAAGGCAGGAACTCTTTTCTTACCAGGAACTCTTTTCTTACTTAGGCGTGGCTGTGGAAGGAGACACCTAAGCACTACAGGAGGCTATTTAAACCACACCCGGTGGATGAATCTTGCTTTGCGTTATTCTGCACCCTCTGCAGCAGAACGCTCATCGTGTCTTCTGCATCCGGTCCTGGGCCTAAGGAAAAAGGCTTACCATCCTGAATCCAGTCTTCAGCAACACCTATAAAGACAAGAAAGAACAGGTTAGCATTCCGGCATCTGAAAGGCAAAGGCTTACCTACTCTTCGTGCGCTCCGGAGGTCTTCACACTGCATTCCGGCATCTGAAAGACAAAAGCTTACCAACTCTTCGCACGCTCCGGAGGCCGTCGGCGCTGCATCCCGCATCTGAAAGACAAAACAAGGTGCGTTTAAAGACATTGGGGAACTTTAATACTCACGTGCCATTACTCCTTTCCACATCTAACCCAGTGGGTATCCTGGCACCCTGCAGCCGCTCCGAACTTGTACCTGCAAAATAAAAAGACAGTTAGAGCGCATCGTGAAGCTGGCAACAAGCGCTTACTTACGTGCTTCCAGGCGCTTCTATCCATCACACGGGCTCCATCTTCAACTCACTTCAGCCCATCATCCGCCATCGCCGGAACCCTGCAAAACAAGAGACATCATTATTAAAGACTTTAAAGACATTTGAGTTACTCGAAACTTACCGTTCGTGCAGTAAACGACGGACAGCAGTCCTCTGAAGTCAAGAGGCCTGCGCTACCTATCCAGTGAAGAAACAGGTTACAGCACCCTGCCCCGTGGCAGATGGAGAGCTCGGCATTCACTTACCTAAGACATCTTACTCAGCACGTCAGGCATACAGGGCACAGAGGTCCAGCCCAAAGAGCCCACCGGGTGCTGCACATCACCTTTGAAGATACGGTAGTCGCCCAGTCAAGACCGGCGCCTCTGCGAGAATCAGGTGAGCGTTACAGAACGCAAAGCCTACCGCAAAACTCTCGCCCAGGCGCTATGGAAACCTCGGATACTGACCACCTAGCCCGGTTACTTGGGGAACTAAGGGCAGAAGTGCATGCAGCTCATCAGGAAACGAACGCTCTAAGAAGGGAACTAATTATTTCCAAGGAGAGAACAGATGATCTTGCTAGACAATTGCTACAGTCACAAGCCGGACAGACCCCGCTACCCGCATCAGGGGCAAATCTTCCTTCAACATCCTCTATGAATCCAGTGCAGATCAACCTACCTGGGAATGTACCTCTGGCTCCGCCCAAACGATTTTCTGGTGACCCAAAGAGGTTTGCGGTATTTATCAATCAGTGCCGGTTGCACTTCTTATGCCGGCCAGCAGCCTTTCCAACTGATCAAGCTAAAGTAGCTTTTGTACTTTCGTACCTTAGTGGCAATGCGGCAGACTGGTCGATCCCTCTAGTTAATCAAGATGATCCGGTTCTCCATGATTTTCAAGCCTTTCAGCTTAGTATGGAAAAACTGTTCGCAAGACATGCACAGGGGCAGGCCTTGGACAATGAGCTTCTTTCGTTGCGACAGGGTAATCAAGACCTTTTGGCTTATTTTGCATCTTTCAATAGACTAATAGTGGAAACTCAATGGCCTGAGGACAAAAGGATTACGCTGTTTTATAGAGGTCTATGTGGAGAGCTCAAAGACGTTTTAGCCCAAGTAGTGAATCCCCCACAAGACTGTTCGGATTATATAGACTTGGTCGTTCAAATAGATCACAGACTGCAGAACAGGAAGGCCGATCGTTCCAAGTTTGATGCTCGAGTATTTTCCAAACCGCCAACTCCTTCCAAAGGAGTAGACTCCGGGGAACCCATGCAAATAGGGGGTCTGAAAGGTCCTCTAACACAAAGGGAGCGGGAAAGGAGAAAACAGTTGCAATTATGCCTATATTGCGGAAACTCAGGGCACTTTCTTCGAGACTGTCCGGTGAAACCTGCCAAGAAGGCAGTAGGAGCTGCAGTTACCACAGTTACAAACTCTGAGCAGGGAAACGACCTCGCCCGACAAGAATAGAGGTCCTCTTGCCGAGCGTGAAAACCAGTTCCGTGACCTCGCATTTCGTGATACCTATGGTCCTCATTAGCCCTGATAATCCAGATCGATTACATGCAATTGAAGCTTACGTCGACAGCGGTGCCATCGGCAATTATGTGGATCATGAAATGGTTTTGAGGATGAATCTAACTCTTTGTCCCAAGGCTGTAAAGGATGTCATTACTACGGTGGATGGTACGGAGATAGCCTCCGGGCCAGTAACGCATACCACTCAAGAGGTGACGCTAGTAAGTCAAGATGGACACCATGAGAAGATCGTGTTCGATGTGATCAAGGCCCCTCAGTTCCAGATTATTCTAGGAATACCTTGGTTAGAGAAACACAATCCTCTGATCGATTGGCGAGCAAGAACGGTCCAGTTTCCAGAATGTGTCTCTACTTGTCACCCTCCACCTGGTGTTGCACTGGCAGCAATTTCTTCAGAGACTCCCCAGTTACCTCCCGAATACCTAGAATACCAAGATGTTTTCCGGAAGGAGCAGGCTAACTCTCTACCTCCTCATAGGTCTTATGACTGCCAGATAGACCTGATACCTGGATCTACTCCTCCTTGTAGTAGAATTTATGCCCTCACCGAGCCTGAGAACCTTCACCTTCGACAATACCTGGATCAATACCTAGCAAATGGGTTTATTCGTCCTTCCAAGTCCCCTGCCTCTTCAGCTTTGTTCTTCGTTCCAAAAAAGGAAGGAGACCTTAGAACTTGTATCGATTATCGCTCCCTGAACCAGATCACCGTTAAGAATAGATATCCGTTACCTTTGATCCCTGAACTCCTGGACCAAGTCAGAAAAGCATGCATATATACAAAGCTGGATCTTAGAGGAGCTTACCACTTAGTACGAGTAAAAGAGGGCGATGAATGGAAGACGGCCTTCCGCACCAAGTATGGGCTATTTGAATATCAGGTCATGCCCTTCGGACTTTGCAATGCCCCGGCCGCCTTTCAATATTTTATGAACGATGTCCTCAGAGAGCTCATAGATGTGTGTGTTGTTGTTTACATCGACGACATTCTCGTTTATTCTTCATCGGAATCTGAACATCGGAAACACGTGAAAATGGTCCTCGAAAGATTGCGTCAACACAAACTTTTCGCTAAGTTGGAAAAATGTGTTTTCAACGTGACTGAAGTTGAATTCTTGGGATTCATATTATCACCTGGCGGAGTGCGTATGGATTCAAAGAAGGTCGATGCAGTTCTCAAATGGCCATCACCATCCTCCGTAAAAGGTGTGCAAAGCATGTTAGGCTTTCACTAACTTTTACCGCAGGTTTATCCCCGAGTTCTCTCGAATAGTCCAGCCCATCACTGCCTTGTTAAAGAAAAACAAACGTTTTGAATGGTCTACCGAGGCGGAACAAGCTTTCCAGGATTTGAAGACTAAATTTATCTCTGCACCAATCTTAAAACACCCTCGCCCTGAACTCCCCTACATCGTGGAAACTGATGCTTCAAGCCTTGCCATGGGGGCAGTTCTATCACAAAAGGACCCGGTAACCAATCAGTTGCATCCCGTGGCATTTTGGTCCCGCAAATTCTCGCCTCCTGAAGTCAATTACACGATTACTGACAAGGAACTTCTGGCTATCAAGTCTGCCTTTAAGGCTTGGCGGCATTATCTGCTGGGGGCCCGACACACCGTTACTGTGATTACGGATCACCGAAACCTGCAATATTTGAAAACCGCAAAAGCCCAATCCTCTAGACAACTCCGTTGGGCATTATTCTTTGCCGAGTTTGACTTCATAATTACCTATCGACCTGGTACAAAGAACGGTAAAGCCGATGCCCTTTCTCGGATGGGAGTGGAAGAACACTTGATCAACCCTAAACCTGTACCAATCATTCCCGAACAAAGAATTCTGGGTGTAATCGCCACAGAATCCATAGAGGAAGTTAAGGATAAAGCCAGGCAACTTGTAACTCCAGCAGACATACAGAATTGGCATCTGCAGGGAAAGGACTTTGCAGTAAAGGACAACTTATTGTATTTCCAAGAACGATTATACCTACCCAGCACAGATTTACAGAAAAAAGTAATCTCTTGCTATCACGACTCTTTAATGGAAGGTCATCCCGGTATAGCCAAGACCTCAGAAAAGATCAAGCGCTACTTCTGGTGGCCGTCTTGGAAAAAAGATATCAGAGACTTTATAATGTCCTGTGGAGTATGCACCCAAAACAAGAGTCAAAAGGAAAGACCAGCAGGCCTCTTACGCCCTATTGACATCCCACCTCGCCCTTGGCATACGCTTTCTATGGACTTCATCACCGATCTACCTCCATGCTCCGGATACAATACGATTCTAGTAATCGTGGACTTATTCTCCAAGATGGCGCATTTCATTCCGCTCAAAGGCTTGCCAACAGCAGCAACTCTGGCCCGAGAATTTCTCGAAAACATCGTCCGACTGCACGGTTTTCCTTCGGTTCTAATTTCGGATCGAGGTAGTCAATTTATTTCTCATTTTTGGCGAAGTTGCTGTCGGTCGGCTCAAATTGATGTGAGACTATCGACCAGTCACCACCCTCAGACCGACGGACAAACCGAGAGGACCAATCAAACTCTGGAACAGTATTTACGCTGCATGCTGCAACAAACTGAAAAAACTTGGAAAGATATCCTTTGGATAGCCGAGTATGCCTACAATAACTCTGTCCATTCGGGAACTGGAAAAACCCCGTTTTTTCTTTTGTACGGCAGTCACCCTCGAACCTCGGAGTTGGATCCCCTCCAAGATCTTGAAACACCAGCAGTAGACTACCTGCATTCTACAATCACCCAAGCCTTTAAGGAAGCTGTTTCTCACCTTCAAAGGGCTAAAGAACAATACAAGAAAGGAGCAGATCAACATCGGAAGGAAGCCCCTCACTATCAAGTAGGGGATCAAGTCTGGTTATCCACCAAATATCTATCTCTAAAAGGGCCACGCACATTCAACCCAAGATACCTTGGTCCCTATTCCATCACTACCATAGTAAATCCAGTAGCGGTCAAGTTGGACTTGCCCCCGCACATGAAGATACATCCGGTCTTCCACGTCTCTCTATTAAAACCCGTGCAACCTCAAACCTGACTAACCAAATCTCCAAAACCTATCCTAGTTGATGGAGAACTCGAGTTTGAAGTCAAAAGCATTCTGGACTCCAAGATCTCCAAATCTAAACTATTCTACCTAATTGACTGGAAAGGCTACGGCCCCCAAGAGAGATCCTGGGAACCTGCTGAATATGTCCACGCTCCTCGCCTAATCAAAAGATTTCACCGAACATTTCCTGACAAGCCAAAACCCCCGGAGAAGCCCGGTTTGGGAGGGGCCTTGAGGGGGGGTACTGTCATGATCTCTGCTTCCAAAAGGTCAGGGTTTTCCCAACTCCCTTGGAAGCAGATCCATAACCCAGGTTCTGAGTGCCAACCAGTCTCAATTGGGACCTTTTGGACCCAGTCCTGGCGCCAGTGGCACCAGGCTCATAAATATGCCCAGTCCCAGCGCTGGAAGCGCCGGGCTCATAATGCTTGGGTGGACTTACCTGCAGCAGACCATGCTGCTTACTTGCCTGCCAGTTGAGCCTCTGATCCTCTTCTGTTTGGAACTACTTTTCCTGTTGGGTGGGGCTGGAGCCACTCCCTAGATTCAGAACACTGGAACTCTTCTGGAAGGCAGGAACTCTTTTCTTACCAGGAACTCTTTTCTTACTTAGGCGTGGCTGTGGAAGGAGACACCTAAGCACTACAGGAGGCTATTTAAACCACACCCGGTGGATGAATCTTGCTTTGCGTTAATCTGCACCCTCTGCAGCAGAACGCTCATCGTGTCTTCTGCATCCGGTCCTGGGCCTAAGGAAAAAGGCTTACCATCCTGAATCCAGTCTTCAGCAACACCTATAAAGACAAGAAAGAACAGGTTAGCATTCCGGCATCTGAAAGGCAAAGGCTTACCTACTCTTCGTGCGCTCCGGAGGTCTTCACACTGCATTCCGGCATCTGAAAGACAAAAGCTTACCAACTCTTCGCACGCTCCGGAGGCCGTCAGCGCTGCATCCCGCATCTGAAAGACAAAACAAGGTGCGTTTAAAGACATTGGGGAACTTTAATACTCACGTGCCATTACTCCTTTCCACATCTAACCCAGTGGGTATCCCGGCACCCTGCAGCCGCTCCGAACTTGTACCTGCAAAATAAAAAGACAGTTAGAGCGCATCGTGAAGCTGGCAACAAGCGCTTACTTACGTGCTTCCAGGCGCTTCTATCCATCACACGGGCTCCATCTTCAACTCACTTCAGCCCATCATCCGCCATCGCCGGAACCCTGCAAAACAAGAGACATCATTATTAAAGACTTTAAAGACATTTGAGTTACTCGAAACTTACCGTTCGTGCAGTAAACGACGGACAGCAGTCCTCTGAAGTCAAGAGGCCTAGTGTTAGGAAAGATTTCGTTATTGTAGGGAACTTTCCTTCCATGTGGCAACCCCTAAACTTTTTGCTATTGTTTTCAACCTGTTTTCTTGACTTTGCCAGAGAAGTGCAGCCTTCTGCTGTACTCCTCTGGGCTTTCGCTCCTTTCTTACGGGGAAACTGACATGCCCTTAAGACAGTCAGTACCGGGGAACGCTGTTTCCCGTAGTTTCTTTTATCGTGTCGCCATTTTAGTGCAACACGACACAAGAGGGCACTGTAAGCTAAGTTACAGCTCTCTTGGGTCTCTAGCCTTCTACAGACCCTAGACACTCTTGTAGGATGGTTTTTGGATCGGTGCAAGTCATTCAGGGACTGGGCTGGTGGCAGCGATCATTTGGTTTATTTTGAGCTCCTTTTGCCGTTCTGAGCACCTTTTTGCCGCGAACACAAAAGGGTGGCCCGGCTACACAAAATGGCCGGACCACGAGGCTCCTTTGTCTAGTCCACTGTCCGTCTTGCTCCCTTTACCTTCCCCCGGGTCAGGCGACCCGGGGCCTTCCTTATTTGGGCATGTAGTTTCCCGCGAAACACGGTTGCTTTCGCGGGCTTCTACATGTCGTTTGAGTGCCCCCAGGATGTGGGATGGGCTGTCTGGTCCCAATACACATCCTGGGTGCCAGAGAGTCTAGGGTGGTGTGAATGCCTGGGACCACTGTGGTCCGTGATTGGTCCACGTATGGTATGTGTGTTGATGAGCGGATCTCCCATTGGCTCCCCTCCGTTTTGGCGCGAAGGGAACCGTGGATAAGAGGGAGCTGGAAACACCACTACCATGTCGATCTCCTGAGTTCTTACGAACCCAGGGATACAGGAGCCAAGTATCCTGCGAACACGAGGCTGGACCGAGGAATCACTGGTGACCCCCTGAAGAACTTCTGCTCCTCATTGCTGTCGTCCGGTGAAGCCCTTTCCACCTAAGATCGAACAAGAAGGCCTGTACTGGCGCTTCGACCTATTGGAATAGCAGGACCAGCTATTCCCGGCACCTTCATCAACTCCTGCTGTAAGCCTTCGGAAGTGTCTCTGGGCCATCCAGTTGACTGACCAGCTTACTAAGGAGGCCTGCTCTGTAATCGCCGACAGGTTGGGTGGTGTTCTGAGTCCGGGGCATGCTCACACGCTTCGTTTGCTTAGCAGTCCTAAGCTAGAGGTGAGCGGTGCTCGTTTGGCTTGAATACACCCGGCCGTTCCGTTGCCCTGCTGTGGCGACAAAACTGTGCTTGTTTCTTCGATCGGGACGTCTTTTTACTCTGCACGACGACGAGACGTTCCCTGCTCTTCAGAACCTGCCAGAAGCTGCATCTATCGAGGAGAAGCTCGGGCCTGCTTGCTTCGGGGACCGGTGAGTAGATTAGCTAGGATCTGGTCGCCCTCCTGCAGTGCCCTTTGCTTTTCCCCGCTGTGAATACAGCACCCCTTGTCCGTACTCGCGCCCTGCTTCTGCCTCACAGTGGAGGCTGCGCTAGAGTCGCGGACCGTGTTCTCCTTCATTAGAGCTCCCTACAGAGCTGTTCAACGTCCTCCGAAGAGCTTCACCTTCTGCCCATTGGCACCGGCGTGTGCAGGTACTTTTGAGCGCTAGGCTCCACTCTTCGTAGGGATTGGACTACCATCCAGTTAGGGGCCTCAGAAGGCGGACATATCACTCGCATTGGTTCGCACTGCCTGTTTTCCTTCCCCTGCAGGTGGATAACATATTTCGTGCTGCTAATGCTGTGAAACTGTGTATTCTGTATATATATTGGGTGGATAGTGTATGTGTTGGTTTAATATCGTTGTATATTGCTGCTTTTACTGTGGTTATTAGTTTCAAGGCCTTATAATAAATGTGTATCTATTTTTGATATAAACAACTGTTTGGAGTAGTTTGTAAGCGCTCTTGCTTTGTGTGCTCACTGTGGGCTTTCAGTCACCCTCACCCCTCTTGAGACCTAGTCTTGACCGCCGCGATCGCTACCTTGATTGGTCTGGCTTGTCCAGAGGTTACCCTGTTCCAAGTAATTAGGTTGGCCTTCTGAACTTCTGCGCCACCAGGACAGAGTTCAGAAATCCGTCTTAACAAATTGGTGTACAGCGGTGGGATACGACTGAAGGTATCCAGTGTTGCGCACGAGCTAAGGCGTTTTCAGGTTATTCCAACCAGGACACGCAGTAAAGTATTGAATATAACGTTAAAAAGGCCATAGTCCTATCAACAGTATGGAAACGAATACTTTATTAACCTTAAATGCTTCGAAATCTGAAACATTGAAGAAGATGTGTGCGGAGAGAGGGGTTTCCTCTCAAGGCACTAAATTGGAAATGATCCAGAGAATCGTGGCGTGGCAAGAAGCGCAGCTTGACGCTATAACTTCCGAGGACAGTGCAGAAGGTGGTGGGGCTGCTCTCACTGGCAGAACCGACGGTTCTGCCGCTGCACTGATCCATCACGACCACGAGGACAGGGAGGATGTAATGTCTAACGTTTCCTCTGCCAGTGTTGATGGGGAGGCTATGCTTGAATTCAAGAAGCAAGAGCTGCGGTTTAGGCAGCAGGAGCTTGAATTCAGCATAGCCAAACTGAAAATCGACCAGGCAGAAAAACAAAAAGACAGGGATCACCAGTTGGAACTGGCCAAGCTTCAGTTCGCAAATGGGTCCAAGGGTCCTGGACATGGTTCTGGGGCTTCCTCTCATCCACGGTTTCCAAAAGATCTGCTCAGTGTGTATGAGGAACGAAATGACATTATGGACTGGTTAAATGCGTTTGAGTATGCATGCGAGGTTCAAGAGGTTGATAATGCGGATAAGATTGCATGGTTACTCAGCAGACTGCCCCATTCTGGTTGCAGTGCCATTATGGAAATGTCGAAGGCTGAGCGCGCTGATTTTGCAATGTTGAAGCAGACTCTCATTTTAAAGTTTGGGAAGACTCCGACCCAATATTTGAAAAGGTTTAGAGAGTATAAGAAAAAGGAAGGTGGTACTTGGGTGTCGTATGTAGCTGAGTCCCTGAAAAACTTAACTGGCTGGGTTGAAGGTTATAAGGTTTCTACCTTCGAAGGCATGATCAATCTGGTCATGCTGGAACACATTTTTGCTTCTTCTTCCCCGGAGCTTAAGCAGCATTTGGCCGATTCGAAGGAGATAGATCCTAAGAAGCTGGCCATTGCAGCAGACTTATGGGTGTCACATCGAGTGTCCCATAAGGACAAAACTCATCCTGGTAAGCAGGAGGAAGGGAAAAAGTCCAAAGATGTGGAGGGTGGGGAATCTGCTAAATCTTCTTCCCATAAGGGCCACAAAAAGAAAAATAAGGGTAAGCCATACGAGAACTCACAGGGTAGTGGAGGTTCGCCTCCGAAACAGAACTCTGGTTATAATAAGCCTCCCTACGTAAACAGACCCAATGGGGCTTGTTTTTCTTGTGGAGCAACTGACCATGTGAAGGGGGATCCCCGTTGTAAGGTTAGACCTTTGGGGGTCCACTCCGCTAATCTGGCCTTCTCCTCCTATGAGGAAGAAGAGATTACAGGAGCATCCTTCTCCTCAGACTCATTTCCCAGCGGAATAGAGGCTGAGGTAGTTTTAGTGTCCCTGGGTTCCTGGGAGCCTAAAGTCGCAGAGGCGTATGCTAGGATTCCGGATAATACCAAGCACTACTTTAAAGACAGTGTGCTGATCAATGGAGTGGATACTCCAGCTCTTAGGGATAGTGGGTGCAGTCGAACTGTAGTGGATTCTACCTTGGTAGACTCAGAGGAAGTTGCCAGAGCTACTCTGATGCCCACTAAGTTGGCTGACGGCCCCCTCCGTATGTTTCCCGTGATCCCTGTTAATCTAACTTTAAATGGTACAGCAGTTAGGATTCCAGTGAGCATTCAGAGAAACGTCCCGGGAAAGGTCTTGTTGGGCAATGATCTCAGAGCTCTAGGGCTCGTAGGAGACACTGCCGAAAGACCCTACACACGGTCTCAAGCACGGGCAGCATTGGCCAAGTCCAATACGCCGCCCCAGCCGAAGGGGAAACCCAAGGCGAAAGGAGTCAACAAGTCCCGACGGGGGAAAGAGAATATTCCCCCGAGCTCGCCTACCACTGCGGTGGAGGGAGTTGGTCAATCGCCCGAGCCTGACGAGGAGGTGGCGATGCCTGAAGTGTTCGACCCCAACGACCATCCTGAACTAAAAGACTTGTTAGTTGAAGGAGGTCCTGATAGGGACGACTTCAGTAAGGGCCAACGTGAGTGCCCATCTCTGGAAGGCCTAAGGAGACAGGCCTGCTCCCAGCTTGAGGGTGAACCTCCTGGGAAGCATCGGATTTATTGGGAAGGTGGACTCCTGTACAGTGAGCCCACAGAGTCTACAGAAGGAGACCATAGGAGGTTGGTGGTTCCCCTTTCTGTTAGACCCTTCCTCCTGCAGTTGGCGCATGAAGTTCCCCTTGCTGGTCACCTTGGAATGAAGAGGACCAAGCAAAGGTTATCTATGCACTTCTACTGGCCCAAGATGGGGGTGCAAGTAGAAAGTCACTGCAGGAGTTGTGCCTCCTGCCAGTTGTCTGGTAAGGTTGGCGCGACAATCCAAGCTCCGTTGGTACCGCTCCCAGTTGTGGGGGTACCATTTGAAAGGGTAGGGATCGACATCGTTGGTCCCCTTGACCCGCAGACATCCTCAGGCAATAGGTTTATCCTGGTGCTGGTCGACCATGCAACCAGGTATCCTGAGGCCATCCCATTAAAGACTGTAACTGCCAAGTCAGTTGCAAAAGCTTTACTCGGCATATTTACTAGGGTTGGCTTCCCTAAAGAAGTTGTGTCAGATCGTGGCAGCAACTTTATGTCGAAGTATATGCAGGCTATGTGGAAAGAATGTGGGGTCACCTACAAGTTCTCTTCTGCATACCACCCCCAGACCAATGGTCTGGTGGAGCGTTTCAACAGAACGCTAAAGAGCATGATTGGGGCTCTGGAGGAGCCCCAGAGAAGAAAATGGGATCTTCTTTTACCATGCTTGCTGTTTGCCTACAGAGAGGTACCACAGGAGGGTGTTGGCTTCAGCCCCTTCGAACTTCTGTTCGGTCATCCCGTACGGGGACCCTTAGCCATCGTCAAAGAGGGATGGGAGATGCCCACTCCCCCTGTTACTACCAATGTAGTTGACTATGTGCTAGGGCTCAGAAAACGGATGGTACTCCTGATGGGCTTGGCTAGTGAAAAGTTGAAGGCAGGACAAGCGCTGGTGAAACATTGGTACGACCAGAAAGCTTCCTTAATTCACTTTACCCCTGGTCAGCAAGTCCTGATCATGAACCCTATAAGGCCTCGCGCTTTACAGGACAAATGGTCAGGCCCTTACACAGTGGTGGAGCCCCTGGGTGAGGTGAACTATTTAGTGGACCTTGGAAGGCCTGGACAGGCTCCAAAAGTGTTCCACGTAAATAGGCTGAAGGCTTTCGTCCCAAGAGTCGAAATCGCAGCACTGCTACTGGCGTCAGACGTTGAGGAAGAGGAGTCAGAACCTCTTCCCGACCTGTTCCAAAGCGGTCCTTCAGATAGCTCCGTTGAGGGTGTCCGAGTGGCCTCTCACCTGACTTCTGATCAGCAGGCTGAGGTGAAAAGTTTGCTTAGGCAGTTTTCCCCCCTGTTTTCACAGTCGCCTGGTTTGACACCTTGGTGCAACCATAACATTGACACAGGAGACAGTGTACCTACCAAAAGTAGGGGATACAGGATGTCGGATAAAGTACGGTCTTATATTAAGACCGAGGTCAACAAAATGTTAGACCTTGGGGTGATTGAACCCTCTAGTAGTCCTTGGTCCAGTCCTGTGGTATTGGTTCCAAAGGCAGGCACCTCTGAATTGAGGTTCTGCGTGGATTACAGGGCTCTGAATGCTGTCACCAAGACAGACGCTCACCCCTTGCCTCGAACTGACGAGCTGGTGGATACCTTGGGTGCCTCCAAGTACCTCAGCACGTTTGACCTGACTGCGGGCTATTGGCAAATAGCTTTAGCAGAACATGCCAAGGAGAAGACAGCATTTTCAACTCCCGACGGGCTTTACCAATTCCGGGTAATGCCGTTCGGATTGAAGAATGCACCTGCCACTTTCCAGAGGCTTGTGAATCATGTGTTGAATGGGTTGGACGAATTCTGTCTTGCATATCTGGACGATATAGCAGTTTTCAGTGCCACCTGGGAAGACCATGTGAAACACCTCGGGATTGTGCTCCAGGCTCTTCAGAAAGCCCACTTGACCATAAAGGCGAGTAAATGCCAGATTGGACAAGGCTCAGTGGTTTACCTTGGGCATGAAGTAGGTGGAGGAAGGATACAGCCTCTCCCCAGTAAAGTACAAGCAGTACAAGACTGGCCTACCCCCACTACACAAACCCAAGTGAGAGCCTTCTTAGGACTCACGGGTTATTACCGCAATTTTGTGGCAGACTATGGCACCATAGCTGCTCCTCTGACTGCCCTCACAACTCCGAAGAAACCCAAGAAGGTAACTTGGACTGACGAGTGTGAGAAGGCCTTCAATGGCTTGAAAGACTCCTTGTGCCAGGCCCCTGTGCTCAGGGCCCCTGATTATCAAAGACCTTTTATCGTGCAGACGGATGCCTCTGACACTGGGATAGGAGCTGTACTATCACAAGTAGATGAGAAGGGTAAGGAACACCCTATCGGTTTTATTAGTCGCCAGCTTAAGGACAGAGAGCTCAGATGGTCCACGGTAGAGAAAGAATGTTTCTCTGTTGTGTGGGCCCTAAGGAAGCTGCGGCCCTACCTCTATGGGACCCACTTCACTGTGCAGACTGACCATAAGCCGTTAAAGTGGCTAATGAACATGAAGGGGGAGAATCCAAAGTTGCTTAGGTGGTCCATAAGTCTACAAGGCTTCGACTTCACTATTGAGCATAGGCCAGGTGCCCAACATAGCAATGCTGATGGGTTGTCCAGAATGTTTTACCGACCTGAACAAGAGACTCATCCAGGGGTGGATTAGTTCCCCCTGTCCATAGTCTGGGAGGGGCGAGTGTTAGGAAAGATTTCGTTATTGTAGGGAACTTTCCTTCCATGTGGCAACCCCTAAACTTTTTGCTATTGTTTTCAACCTGTTTTCTTGACTTTGCCAGAGAAGTGCAGCCTTCTGCTGTACTCCTCTGGGCTTTCGCTCCTTTCTTACGGGGAAACTGACATGCCCTTAAGACAGTCAGTACCGGGGAACGCTGTTTCCCGTAGTTTCTTTTATCGTGTCGCCATTTTAGTGCAACACGACACAAGAGGGCACTGTAAGCTAAGTTACAGCTCTCTTGGGTCTCTAGCCTTCTACAGACCCTAGACACTCTTGTAGGATGGTTTTTGGATCGGTGCAAGTCATTCAGGGACTGGGCTGGTGGCAGCGATCATTTGGTTTATTTTGAGCTCCTTTTGCCGTTCTGAGCACCTTTTTGCCGCGAACACAAAAGGGTGGCCCGGCTACACAAAATGGCCGGACCACGAGGCTCCTTTGTCTAGTCCACTGTCCGTCTTGCTCCCTTTACCTTCCCCCGGGTCAGGCGACCCGGGGCCTTCCTTATTTGGGCATGTAGTTTCCCGCGAAACACGGTTGCTTTCGCGGGCTTCTACATGTCGTTTGAGTGCCCCCAGGATGTGGGATGGGCTGTCTGGTCCCAATACACATCCTGGGTGCCAGAGAGTCTAGGGTGGTGTGAATGCCTGGGACCACTGTGGTCCGTGATTGGTCCACGTATGGTATGTGTGTTGATGAGCGGATCTCCCATTGGCTCCCCTCCGTTTTGGCGCGAAGGGAACCGTGGATAAGAGGGAGCTGGAAACACCACTACCATGTCGATCTCCTGAGTTCTTACGAACCCAGGGATACAGGAGCCAAGTATCCTGCGAACACGAGGCTGGACCGAGGAATCACTGGTGACCCCCTGAAGAACTTCTGCTCCTCATTGCTGTCGTCCGGTGAAGCCCTTTCCACCTAAGATCGAACAAGAAGGCCTGTACTGGCGCTTCGACCTATTGGAATAGCAGGACCAGCTATTCCCGGCACCTTCATCAACTCCTGCTGTAAGCCTTCGGAAGTGTCTCTGGGCCATCCAGTTGACTGACCAGCTTACTAAGGAGGCCTGCTCTGTAATCGCCGACAGGTTGGGTGGTGTTCTGAGTCCGGGGCATGCTCACACGCTTCGTTTGCTTAGCAGTCCTAAGCTAGAGGTGAGCGGTGCTCGTTTGGCTTGAATACACCCGGCCGTTCCGTTGCCCTGCTGTGGCGACAAAACTGTGCTTGTTTCTTCGATCGGGACGTCTTTTTACTCTGCACGACGACGAGACGTTCCCTGCTCTTCAGAACCTGCCAGAAGCTGCATCTATCGAGGAGAAGCTCGGGCCTGCTTGCTTCGGGGACCGGTGAGTAGATTAGCTAGGATCTGGTCGCCCTCCTGCAGTGCCCTTTGCTTTTCCCCGCTGTGAATACAGCACCCCTTGTCCGTACTCGCGCCCTGCTTCTGCCTCACAGTGGAGGCTGCGCTAGAGTCGCGGACCGTGTTCTCCTTCATTAGAGCTCCCTACAGAGCTGTTCAACGTCCTCCGAAGAGCTTCACCTTCTGCCCATTGGCACCGGCGTGTGCAGGTACTTTTGAGCGCTAGGCTCCACTCTTCGTAGGGATTGGACTACCATCCAGTTAGGGGCCTCAGAAGGCGGACATATCACTCGCATTGGTTCGCACTGCCTGTTTTCCTTCCCCTGCAGGTGGATAACATATTTCGTGCTGCTAATGCTGTGAAACTGTGTATTCTGTATATATATTGGGTGGATAGTGTATGTGTTGGTTTAATATCGTTGTATATTGCTGCTTTTACTGTGGTTATTAGTTTCAAGGCCTTATAATAAATGTGTATCTATTTTTGATATAAACAACTGTTTGGAGTAGTTTGTAAGCGCTCTTGCTTTGTGTGCTCACTGTGGGCTTTCAGTCACCCTCACCCCTCTTGAGACCTAGTCTTGACCGCCGCGATCGCTACCTTGATTGGTCTGGCTTGTCCAGAGGTTACCCTGTTCCAAGTAATTAGGTTGGCCTTCTGAACTTCTGCGCCACCAGGACAGAGTTCAGAAATCCGTCTTAACACCTGCGCTACCTATCCAGTGAAGAAACAGGTTACAGCACCCTGCCCCGAGGCAGATGGAGAGCTCGGCATTCACTTACCTAAGACATCTTACTCAGCACGTCAGGCATACAGGGCACAGAGGTCCAGCCCAAAGAGCCCACCGGGTGCTGCACATCACCTTTGAAGATACGGTAGTCGCCCAGTCAAGACCGGCGCCTCTGCGAGAATCAGGTGAGCGTTACAGAACGCAAAGCCTACCGCAAAACTCTCGCCCAGGCGCTATGGAAACCTCGGATACTGACCACCTAGCCCGGTTACTTGGGGAACTAAGGGCAGAAGTGCATGCAGCTCGTCAGGAAACGAACGCTCTAAGAAGGGAACTAATTATTTCCAAGGAGAGAACAGATGATCTTGCTAGACAATTGCTACAGTCACAAGCCGGACAGACCCCGCTACCCGCATCAGGGGCAAATCTTCCTTCAACATCCTCTATGAATCCAGTGCAGATCAACCTACCTGGGAATGTACCTCTGGCTCCGCCCGAACGATTTTCTGGTGACCCAAAGACGTTTGCGGTATTTATCAATCAGTGCCGGTTGCACTTCTTATGCCGGCCAGCAGCCTTTCCAACTGATCAAGCTAAAGTAGCTTTTGTACTTTCGTACCTTAGTGGCAATGCGGCAGACTGGTCGATCCCTCTAGTTAATCAAGATGATCCGGTTCTCCATGATTTTCAAGCCTTTCAGCTTAGTATGGAAAAACTGTTCGCAAGACATGCACAGGGGAAGGCCTTGGACAATGAGCTTCTTTCGTTGCGACAGGGTAATCAAGACCTTTTGGCTTATATTGCATCTTTCAATAGACTAATAGTGGAAACTCAATGGCCTGAGGACAAAAGGATTACGCTGTTTTATAGAGGTCTATGTGGAGAGCTCAAAGACGTTTTAGCCCAAGTAGTGAATCCCCCACAAGACTGTTCGGATTATATAGACTTGGTCGTTCAAATAGATCACAGACTGCAGAACAGGAAGGCCGATCGTTCCAAGTTTGATGCTCGAGTATTTTCCAAACCGCCAACTCCTTCCAAAGGAGTAGACTCCGGGGAACCCATGCAAATAGGGGGTCTGAAAGGTCCTCTAACACAAAGGGAGCGGGAAAGGAGAAAACAGTTGCAATTATGCCTATATTGCGGAAACTCAGGGCACTTTCTTCGAGACTGTCCGGTGAAACCTGCCAAGAAGGCAGTAGGAGCTGCAGCTACCACAGTTACAAACTCTGAGCAGGGAAACGACCTCGCCCGACAAGAATAGAGGTCCTCTTGCCGAGCGTGAAAACCAGTTCCGTGACCTCGCATTTCGTGATACCTATGGTCCTCATTAGCCCTGATAATCCAGATCGATTATATGCAATTGAAGCTTACGTCGACAGCGGTGCCATCGGCAATTATGTGGATCATGAAATGGTTTTGAGGATGAATCTAACTCTTTGTCCCAAGGCTGTAAAGGACGTCATTACTACGGTGGATGGTACGGAGATAGCCTCCGGGCCAGTAACGCATACCACTCAAGAGGTGACGCTAGTAAGTCAAGATGGACACCATGAGAAGATCGTGTTCGATGTGATCAAGGCCCCTCAGTTCCAGATTATTCTAGGAATACCTTGGTTAGAGAAACACAATCCTCTGATCGATTGGCGAGCAAGAACGGTCCAGTTTCCAGAATGTGTCTCTACTTGTCACCCTCCACCTGGTGTTGCACTGGCAGCAATTTCTTCAGAGACTCCCCAGTTACCTCCCGAATACCTAGAATACCAAGATGTTTTCCGGAAGGAGCAGGCTAACTCTCTACCTCCTCATAGGTCTTATGACTGCCAGATAGACCTGATACCTGGATCTACTCCTCCTTGTAGTAGAATTTATGCCCTCACCGAGCCTGAGAACCTTCACCTTCGACAATACCTGGATCAATACCTAGCAAATGGGTTTATTCGTCCTTCCAAGTCCCCTGCCTCTTCAGCTTTGTTCTTAGGTTCCAAAAAAGGAAGGAGACCTTAGAACTTGTATCGATTATCGCTCCCTGAACCAGATCACCGTTAAGAATAGATATCCGTTACCTTTGATCCCTGAACTCCTGGACCAAGTCAGAAAAGCATGCATATATACAAAGCTGGATCTTAGAGGAGCTTACCACTTAGTACGAGTAAAAGAGGGCGATGAATGGAAGACGGCCTTCCGCACCAAGTATGGGCTATTTGAATATCAGGTCATGCCCTTCGGACTTTGCAATGCCCCGGCCGCCTTTCAATATTTTATGAACGATGTCCTCAGAGAGCTCATAGATGTGTGTGTTGTTGTTTACATCGACGACATTCTCGTTTATTCTTCATCGGAATCTGAACATCGGAAACACGTGAAAATGGTCCTCGAAAGATTGCGTCAACACAAACTTTTCGCTAAGTTGGAAAAATGTGTTTTCAACGTGACTGAAGTTGAATTCTTGGGATTCATATTATCACCTGGCGGAGTGCGTATGGATTCAAAGAAGGTCGATGCAGTTCTCAAATGGCCAACACCATCCTCCATAAAAGGTGTGCAAAGCATGTTAGGCTTCGCTAACTTTTACCGCAGGTTTATCCCCGAGTTCTCTCGAATAGCCCAGCCCATCACTGCCTTGTTAAAGAAAAACAAACGTTTTGAATGGTCTACCGAGGCGGAACAAGCTTTCCAGGATTTGAAGACTAAATTTATCTCTGCACCAATCTTAAAACACCCTCGCCCCGAACTCCCCTACATCGTGGAAACTGATGCTTCAAGCCTTGCCATGGGGGCAGTTCTATCACAAAAGGACCCGGTAACCAATCAGTTGCATCCCGTGGCATTTTGGTCCCGCAAATTCTCGCCTCCTGAAGTCAATTACACGATTACTGACAAGGAACTTCTGGCTATCAAGTCTGCCTTTAAGGCTTGGCGGCATTATCTGCTGGGGGCCCGACACACCGTTACTGTGATTACGGATCACCGAAACCTGCAATATTTGAAAACCGCAAAAGCCCAATCCTCTAGACAACTCTGTTGGGCATTATTCTTTGCCGAGTTTGACTTCATAATTACCTATCGACCTGGTACAAAGAACGGTAAAGCCGATGCCCTTTCTCGGATGGGAGTGGAAGAACACTTGATCAACCCTAAACCTGTACCAATCATTCCCGAACAAAGAATTCTGGGTGTAATCGCCACAGAATCCATAGAGGAAGTTAAGGATAAAGCCAGGCAACTTGTAACTCCAGCAGACATACAGAATTGGCATCTGCAGGGAAAGGACTTTGCAGTAAAGGACAACTTATTGTATTTCCAAGAACGATTATACCTACCCAGCACAGATTTACAGAAAAAAGTAATCTCTTGTTATCACGACTCTTTAATGGAAGGTCATCCCGGTATAGCCAAGACCTCAGAAAAGATCAAGCGCTACTTCTGGTGGCCGTCTTGGAAAAAAGATATCAGAGACTTTATAATGTCCTGTGGAGTATGCACCCAAAACAAGAGTCAAAAGGAAAGACCAGCAGGCCTCTTACGCCCTATTGACATCCCACCTCGCCCTTGGCATACGCTTTCTATGGACTTCATCACCGATCTACCTCCATGCTCCGGATACAATACGATTCTAGTAATCGTGGACTTATTCTACAAGATGGCGCATTTCATTCCGCTCAAAGGCTTGCCAACAGCACCAACTCTGGCCCGAGAATTTCTCGAAAACATTGTCCGACTGCACGGTTTTCCTTCGGTTCTAATTTCGGATCGAGGTAGTCAATTTATTTCTCATTTTTGGCGAAGTTGCTGTCGGTCGGCTCAAATTGATGTGAGACTATCGACCAGTCACCACCCTCAGACCGACGGACAAACCAAGAGGACCAATCAAACTCTGGAACAGTATTTACGCTGCATGCTGCAACAAACTGAAAAAACTTGGAAAGATATCCTTTGGATAGCCGAGTATGCCTACAATAACTCTGTCCATTCGGGAACTGGAAAAACCCCGTTTTTTCTTTTGTACGGCAGTCACCCTCGAACCTCGGAGTTGGATCCCCTCCAAGATCTTGAAACACCAGCAGTAGACTACCTGCATTCTACAATCACCCAAGCCTTTAAGGAAGCTGTTTCTCACCTTCAAAGGGCTAAAGAACAATACAAGAAAGGAGCAGATCAACATCGGAAGGAAGCCCCTCACTATCAAGTAGGGGATCAAGTCTGGTTATCCACCAAATATCTATCTCTAAAAGGGCCACGCACATTCAACCCAAGATACCTTGGTCCCTATTCCATCACTACCATAGTAAATCCAGTAGCGGTCAAGTTGGACTTGCCCCCGCACATGAAGATACATCCGGTCTTCCACGTCTCTCTATTAAAACCCGTGCAACCTCAAACCTGACTAACCAAATCTCCAAAACCTATCCTAGTTGATGGAGAACTCGAGTTTGAAGTCAAAAGCATTCTGGACTCCAAGATCTCCAAATCTAAACTATTCTACCTAATTGACTGGAAAGGCTACGGCCCCCAAGAGAGATCCTGGGAACCTGCTGAATATGTCCACGCTCCTCGCCTAATCAAAAGATTTCACCGAACATTTCCTGACAAGCCAAAACCCCTGGAGAAGCCCGGTTTGGGAGGGGCCTTGAGGGGGGGTACTGTCATGATCTCTGCTTCCAAAAGGTCAGGGTTTTCCCAACTCCCTTGGAAGCAGATCCATAACCCAGGTTCCGAGTGCCAACCAGTCCCAATTGGGACCTTTTGGACCCAGTCCTGGCGCCAGTGGCACCAGGCTCATAAATATGCCCAGTCCCAGCGCTGGAAGCGCCGGGCTCATAATGCTTGGGTGGACTTACCTGCAGCAGACCATGCTGCTTACTTGCCTGCCAGTTGAGCCTCTGATCCTCTTCTGTTTGGAACTACTTTTCCTGTTGGGTGGGGCTGGAGCCACTCCCTAGATTCAGAACACTGGAACTCTTCTGGAAGGCAGGAACTCTTTTCTTACCAGGAACTCTTTTCTTACTTAGGCGTGGCTGTGGAAGGAGACACCTAAGCACTACAGGAGGCTATTTAAACCACACCCGGTGGATGAATCTTGCTTTGCGTTAATCTGCACCCTCTGCAGCAGAACGCTCATCGTGTCTTCTGCATCCGGTCCTGGGCCTAAGGAAAAAGGCTTACCATCCTGAATCCAGTCTTCAGCAACACCTATAAAGACAAGAAAGAACAGGTTAGCATTCCGGCATCTGAAAGGCAAAGGCTTACCTACTCTTCGTGCGCTCCGGAGGTCTTCACACTGCATTCCGGCATCTGAAAGACAAAAGCTTACCAACTCTTCGCACGCTCCGGAGGCCGTCGGCGCTGCATCCCGCATCTGAAAGACAAAACAAGGTGCGTTTAAAGACATTGGGGAACTTTAATACTCACGTGCCATTACTCCTTTCCACATCTAACCCAGTGGGTATCCCGGCACCCTGCAGCCGCTCCGAACTTGTACCTGCAAAATAAAAAGACAGTTAGAGCGCATTGTGAAGCTGGCAACAAGCGCTTACTTACGTGCTTCCAGGCGCTTCTATCCATCACACGGGCTCCATCTTCAACTCACTTCAGCCCGTCATCCGCCATCGCCGGAACCCTGCAAAACAAGAGACATCATTATTAAAGACTTTAAAGACATTTGAGTTACTCGAAACTTACCGTTCGTGCAGTAAACGACGGACAGCAGTCCTCTGAAGTCAAGAGGCCTGCGCTACCTATCCAGTGAAGAAACTGGTTACAGCACCCTGCCCCGAGGCAGATGGAGAGCTCGGCATTCACTTACCTAAGACATCTTACTCAGCACGTCAGGCATACAGGGCACAGAGGTCCAGCCCAAAGAGCCCACCGGGTGCTGCACATCACCTTTGAAGATACGGTAGTCGCCCAGTCAAGACTGGCGCCTCTGCGAGAATCAGGTGAGCGTTACAGTATGTCATCGACTAGAGGTATGAGATTCATCCAGTAGTGGATTAAATCCTCCTGTCCCTTAGTCTGGGGGGGCGAGTGTTAGGGAGAATTCTCTCTTTAGGCTGAATTTCCTAACCTAGTGAGTCCCCCAGCAGCTTTGCTGGATTTCTGCAGTTTGTTTTATTCTCCTGCCAAGAGTGAGACTCTTTTTCTCCCACTCTTGGACATGATTTATGGTGTTCCTTTGACTGTTAATGTGTTTTATGGGCTATGGGGTCCTTTACTCCATAGGGTATCATGTGTTTTTACTATTTGTGTTACACAGCACCCTCCATGCAGTGACACAGGGGTGTCATAGTGACACCCCACTATAGACTCCATACCCTGGGACTGACTACTGTCTCCCAGGGCATGTAAAGTCACCATTGGCTTTACTAGTCCCAAATTATTAACAGAAACCAGTACAAACCATCATATTGTGGACGTATTGGTCGGGGCAATTCGATTGCCCCGGGGTCTGTTAGTCGAGGGGGCACGTCTCCATCCCCCCTGATCGAGTTTTGGCTGGTGGCAGTGGATACTACTTTTTATATTCGACCGTGAATATATCCCTATGGGATTTTCCCATTTTTCGAGGCTACCAACTTTAATTATTTAATTCTCATAGCCTTGAACGTACCGCCGGTTTATTTAATTAATATTAATTCGCCGGTTGGTATTTTTTGCCAGGACTCAATTCTAAAATGGCGTTTGTGTTCTCTTCTGTGACTCCAACCCAAGTCGAGCCCTTTGTTCCACTTTTTGGCGGGCTTCTCCACAGAAGCCTCCAAAAGTGGTGCCACTCTGTCTGGGTACCACAGGGGGTGTGGGAGGGGGTTTAGGCACCCTGGACTGAGTTACCTTGGTAACTCAAGTCGCACTCTTGTGTGATTGGCCCAAGTGGTGAGCCGGCCAGCTCACCACTTAGCATGTTTGATTGACAGCTAGGCTGAGTGAATGGGGGTATGTTGCATAAAAGCAGGGCTTTGGGGACTGGAACTTCAGAAGTCGCCACAGGACCTGAGAATCCGACGAGGGAGAAGCTGAGCCGACCTATCACGACGACACCACCGGTGGAGCCCTGCGGAACCGACTCACCACTTCCCGACGACAGAGATCTCCCGGCTGGAGAGGCTTCTTCCCCTGACTGGTGGGCACAACCAGTTTACCTTCTTCTTTTCGCACCCCAGACCGGCTTGTGGTCGAATTGCCCGTGCCAAGCACCCCAGCAACCGGATAGCCACTTACCACTGGACCGCGAATTACAGGACCGCTCCTTTTACCTGAGAAACTCTGCGGCTGGTTTCTTCCCTGGCAGTGCAACAGACTCCTGTCTTCCTCCCCAACGAGACCTTCTCTTCCCCCGGACGAAGCACCGACTTGCATCCGCTGCCAGGAACAACTTCCCCCGCTGGAGTATTCTCACCACTTTAAGGTACCATGTCCGCCAGGCCTCCCTTTCTAAAGATTGCTACAAGGTAATAATAATCCCTTAACCTTCTGGACTGGGCTGGCCGCCTTGACCCTCTAACTGTTCTCTTTCTTTGGTCCAACTCTTTTTGAACCTTTTCAAGACTTTTGTGCACTGCAACCATGTGACCTTGGACACATTTCGTTTTGATCCTCTTAAAGCGAGTCCGGCCTACTGACTCTAAACTCACGGTGTTACTTTGCCTTTCGCTCTTGTTGTGTTCGTGAAAAAGTGTTGGGATCTGTTTCAATTTATTCTCTGCTTTTCTCTCCCTTTTAAAAACAAATTATTAGAGTGCCATCTACGTTAAGCACTCACCGCTGTCTGAAAATAAGTGGGGCTCTACTTAAGACTTGTCTAATATTCTTCTAAGGGAGTGTATATCTTTTAGTGACTGTGTTTTTGAATTGCTTACTATTAGTGCCTGTGTGTTTTTCTAGATGTGGTTTTTAAATAAATAATTATATCTCTTTTACACCAAGCTCTGGTCAGTGTTTACTTGTTCTATTGTGTTCTTTTGACCTATTGTGAATACTCTGTATACTGCCTAACTCTTCTTGAGGGAAGTCTGACTGCTCAGCCACAGCTACCAAGTGAATCTGTGTGGTACAGACTGCTACCAAGTGGGTTTACTGCCAAACACCTGTAGTCCTAAATCTTTTGCAGTGGTCCCAGAGGGAACTGCACAGGTTTCTACCTAACACTAAGTACCTCAGCAGGCAGAGAGACAAGAGGCAGTAGGCCTACATATGCCTCAGAAGGAGAACCACTCATCAGATACAAGTATGCAGTGGCTTCCGAGGAACAGGGGGCAGGCAGTAAGGCCAGAGAAAGAAGCCCAGGTGTGGGAAAGAAACCGATGATCCCCAGAGTGAAGAAAGGAATCGAAGAAAGCCCAGATGTGTGGAAGAGACAGAGAAGTCCCATCGTGGGGAGAGAAATCGAAAGACGGCCTGTGTTGGGGAGAAATAGAAAAGCCCCAGAGTGTGAAAAGAAACCGGGAGAAGCCCCAGTGTGGGGAAGGAACAGATAAGACCGGGAGTGGGGAAAGAAAGAGATAATACCCCAGAGGTGGGAAGAGAACAGAGGAAACCCTGTTGTGGGGAAAAGCCAAAAAGCCAGTGACTGCAGAGAAAAACCACGAATAGCCCCCATAGTGGAAACAAGACAAAACAAGCTCAGTTTGGGGAAAAAGAACCTGAGGAGCCCAGAGTGGGAAATGAGCAAGAGCAAGTCGCAGAAGGGGAGAGGAAAAGACTGAAAGAACCACAGATTGCGGGAAGAGAAAATACAAAAGTCCCCCCAAAGGGAGAAGGACTGCGAGACACATACATTTCAATGAGAGCAAGAGAGACCCGGCCGGAACCCCCAGATGTCACTCCAGCCATACACAAACTACAGGTTTTTAACTGTGAACATAGACAAGAGGATATGGTAAAGAGACACAAGGGTGGGAGTCAGAAGCCAGCAGTCATCCCTTTCACTTGGTCTAAGCCCAAACGTATGTCTTGTTGCTTCTGTATTTTCTCTGGAGAACCAGGGAAAAAATGTTGGTTACACTAGGATTTCTGGACAGAGGGCTTCATGTATGCTTGACCATCTTGACAAACTGAGGTTAGGATGGATGTCTAAACTCTGGTCTGATAGACAGATGTTTAGGAGGCCACCCTTGTTAGATGAACAGGGGACACGTCTGGGAAGATAGCCAGAGCAGTGAAGGCTAAATCTCAGAAGAACTTAGCTTGATCAGAGGTCTCTAATGAGCACACACAATGAAACACAAATAATTACAATTAGACAGTATTATACAAAAATACACTATTTATTATAGGCACAATAACAACACAAATGAATACTGAAATGCAATAGTAAAATACCACAGAAGCAACACACTACATAATATATATACACTCACTGGAATCAGTGCGAGAAAGTTAGTAACTCCACCAATACCTGCAAGAGAAATGGGTGAATAACTTTTATAGCACAGACAAGCCTTCAGAGATGGCAACCCTAAATTTATAATTCCAGACCTAAGATGTATGCAGGCTTGTGCTCAATAGTCAATGTGTGCGTAAACACGCCTGGTCGTGCATAAAATTCACATAGTACTTCTTTAGGAGCAGGAAAAAGTTATGGGAAGAATTGTGAAGGGGGAAACAAGTTCCAAGAGTCCGGAGAGGATCTGCTACGATGAACAAAGCTGTTTCCGACTTTTGGGGGGCTTTAAGGAGCAGGTACTACCAAAGTTAAAGAGAAGTCCAAAATGAACCTTCAATGCGTAAATGCATTTGGATGAAGAAAAGGCCACTGGTAAATGACTTCACTACTCACCTCCCTTAGCTCCATTTTGGTTCAGACTTGGCGGGTTTAGAGATATTTGTCAGAGGTTTGATTTCCTGCCCTCGGTTCAGCTTCCAGACGCGCAGGTACTGCAGGTGCCGACACAGATCCGGTTTGGGACAGCAGTTGCTACTCTAGATTCGGAAGAAGAACGAAGAAAACACAGATGCAGCAGGTTGCAGGGCACAAGAAGGAACGCAGGAAAACAGCCTTCAGCGACTGTCACTGTTGCACAGTGACGCAGGGGCACGCAACTCTTGAGGTGTGATGCACCCTCCTATCTCGTGAACCAAAGGTGCTGGGATGACGACATTCGGCAGAAAGGTGCTTTGTTGGATAAGCTAGAACAAAACTCAGAACAGTGACTCTGCTGCACAGCAACCAATGTTTCAGCTGGCCAGTCCACTGGATGGCCCAGGGACACTTCTGAACAGGCTAACTTGCAGGGTTACCAGGAGGCACAGAGTGATTATTCCCACCACTCTAGAGGTTCGAAGCACCTTCACAGATCTTCTGAGAACAAGCGCATAACAAAGCTCCACTGGCACAACAGTGGGATTCGGGTGCAAACCTTCTTCAGCGTGTCTAAGGATCGTCCTTTGTTCTGCTTGGCTCTCCAGGATACTTGACTACGTCTGCAAGTCGGTTCTGACCTGTGGAATGAACGCAGGACCCCTTCTCTTATCCAAAGTCAAGCAAGTGCTTGCACCCCGCCTATCAATGGAAAGATCTGCTCCATGCATGCACACCAGCAGTGGTCCTATCAAGGACCACTGTGGTTCTCGTGCTGTCATGTGCACCAGACACTATGGCACCAGTATAGTGGATTGAAACCAACCAGACAGTCCCAACCCACTTACTGGGTACCCACACATGTGAACACACGTGACCTGCAAGGACCCACGAAAGAAACAGCTTTCACAGACAACTACATGCCCAAATAAGGAAATCCCAAACCTGGAAGGTCATGAGGAAGGCCAAAGGAGAAAATGGCCATGGGAACAGACAAAATACCTTGTTATGTTATTTTATGTTATATTATTTGGCATTTATATAGCGCTCTATATATCATTGGTATGATCTCAAAGCGCTGGTAGGTTGAACGCCCTCAGGGACCGGAGTCCAGGTCAGTAGAGAGAGAAGGTGTTGTAGGGTGCGTGGGTGCACCAGTTATGTGTGCAGCTGATGTAATTGCCAGATGGTAGTTGCATCCTAGTGTTAGATGTGGTGGTGAAGATATCAGTTGAATGTGTGCAGTCTGGTGTGTGAACCCCCAGGCTGGGTTCTGGCTGCATTAGGCCTGTAGGACGCTTATGTGACCAGCTAGGCTGGAATGTCATGGGATAGCTGCATTTTATTAGAGTGATGAGGTGTTCATGGGGTAATGTTCGTATGTGAACAGCTAGGCCGAATTGATCAGGGATATAGCTGCAATCTAATTGTGTGATGGTGTAGAGTAGAGAGTAAGCATAATGATATGGGATGGGAGTGTTTGCGTGGGTTTATGAACCAATGCAGCAGGATCAATTTCTAGGTTGAAGTTACTGATAATATTTGTTCTTCTATCTAAGTGTGGCACTTGCCGACATTTAACATCCTGTTCAGATGCGATGTAGGCCAATGTTCACAATTCTAAATAGGTTTGTCATTACCAACATTCACAATTCTGTTCGGGTCTGGCGCAGGCCAATATTCACAATTCTCACTAAATGTGGCATTGCTAACACTCACAATTCCATCTGGGTCTGGCGCAGGCCATTGTTCACAATTCCAACCAGGTGCAGTCAAAATACTGTATGGGTCAGTCGCAGGCAAATGTTCACAACTCTAGCTACGTGCGGCACTGCTAACAATCACAATCCTTTCTGGGTCCGATGCAGGCCAATTTTCACAATTCTCACTAAGTGTGTCAATGCTAACAATCACAATCATGTCTGGGTCTGGCGCAGGTTAATGTTCACAATTATAACTAAGTGCAGCATTGCTAATAATCACAATCCTGTCTGGACCTGGAGCAGGCTGTTAACAATTCTAATTAGCTGCAGCACTGCTAACAATCACAATCCTGTCTGGGTCTGGCACAGGCTAATGTTCACAATTCTTGCTAAGTGTGGCATTGCAAACAATCACAATCCTATCTGGGTTTGGCGCAGGCTAATGTTCCCAAATTCTAATTAGGTGCGGCATTGCTACCAATCACAATCCTGTCTGGGTCTGGCGCAGGCTGATATTCACAATTCTAATTAAGTGTGGCATTGCTAACAATCACAATCCTATCTGGGTCTGGCGCAGGCTAATGTTTCCAATTCTAACTAAGTGTGCCATTGCAAACAATCACAATCCTGTCTGGGTTTGGCGCAGGCTAATGTTCCCAAATTCTAATTAGGTGCGGCATTGCTACCAATCACAATCCTGTCTGGGTCTGGCGCAGGCTGATGTTCACAATTCTAATTAAGTGTGGCACTGCTAACAATCACAGTCCTGTCTGGGTCTGGCGCAGGCTAATGTTCACATTTCTGAGTATGGAATTGCTAACAATCACAATCCTGTCTGGGTCTGGTGCAGGCTAATGTTCACAATTCTAATTAGCTGTGGCATTGCTAACAATCACAATCCTGTCTGGGTTTGGCGCAGGCTAATGTTCACAATTCTAACTACGTGTGGCAATGCTAACAATCACAAACATGTCTGGGTCTGGCGCAGTATAATGTTCACAATTCTAACTAAGTGCGGCATTGCTAATAATGACAAATTTGTCTGGGTCTGGCACAGGATAATGTTCACAATTCTAATAAGCTGCGGCATTGGTAATAATCACAATCCTGTCTGGGTCTGGAGCAAGATAATGTTCACAATTCTAATTAGCTGCGGAATTGCTAACAGTCACAATCCTGTCTGGGTCTGGCACAGGCTAATGTTCACAATTCTGACTAAGTGCAGTATTGCTAATAATCACAATCCTGTCTGGGTCTGCTGCAGGCTAATGTTCACAATTCTAACTAAGTGTGGCATTGCTAACCATCACAATCCTGTCAGGGTCTGGAACAGGCTAATGTCAACAAGTCTACCTAAGTGTGGCATTTCTAACCTTCACAATCCTGTCTGGGTCTGGCACAGGCTAATGTTCACAATTCTAACTAAGTGCAGCATTGCTAACAATCACAATCCTGTCCGGGACTGGCACAGGCTAATGTTAACAAGTCTAACTAAGTGTGGCATAGCTAACAATCACAATCCTGTCTGGGTCTGGCGCAGGCTAATGTCAACAAGTATACCTAAGTGTGGTATTTCTAACCTTCACAATCCTGTCTGGGTCTGGCACGGGCTAATGTTCACAATTCTAACTAAGTGCAGCATTGCTAACAATCACAATCCTGTCCGGGACTGGTGCAGGCTAATGTTAACAAGTCTAACTAAGTGTGGCATTGGTAACAATCACAATCAAGTCTGGTTCTAGTGCAGGCTAATGTTCACAATTCTAACTAAGTGTGGCATTGCTAATAATCACAATTCTGTCTGGGTCTGGCGCAGGTTAATGTTCACAATTATAACTAAGTGCAGCATTGCTAATAATCCCAATCCTGTCTAGGCCTGGAGCAGGCTAATGTTCACAATTCTGAGTGTGGCATTGCTAACAATCACAATCCTCTCTGGGTTTAGCGCAGGTTAATGTTCACAATTCTAACTAAGAATGGCATTGCGAATAATCACAAATCTGTCTTGGTCTGGCACAGGCTAATGTCCACAATTCTAATTAGTTGCAGCATTGCTAATAATCACAATTCTGTCTGGGTCTGACGCAAGCTAATGTTCACAATTCTAATTAGCTGCGGCATTGCTAATAATCACAATCCTGTCTGGGTCTGTCGCAGGCTAATGTTCACAAGTCTAACTAAGTGTGGCATTGCTAACCATCACAATCCTGTCTGGGTCTAGCGCAGGCTAATGTTCACAATTCTAACTAAGTGTGGCATTGCTAACAATCACAATCATATCTGGGCCTGGCGCAGGTTAATTTTCACAATTCTAATTAGCTGCAGCACTGCTACCAATCACAATCCTGTCTGGGTCTGGCACAGGCTAATGTTCACAATTCTTGCTAAGTGTGCCATTGCTAACAATCACAATCATGTCTGGGCCTGGCGCAGGTTAATGTTCACAATTCTAATTAGCTGCAGCACTGCTACCAATCACAATCCTGTCTGGGATTGGCACAGGCTAATGTTCACAATTCTTGCTAAGTGTGGCATTGCTAACAATCACAATCCTGTTTGGGTCTGGCGCAGGCTAATGTTCACAATTCTTGCTAAGTGTGGCGTTGCTAACAATCACAATCCTGTCTGGGTCTGGCGCAGGCCAATGTTCACAATTCTCACTAAGTGTGCCATTGCTAACAATCACAATCCTGTCTGGGTATGGTGTAGGCTAATGTTCACAATTCTAAATAAGTGTGGCATTGCTAACAATCACGATCATTTCTGGGTCTGGTGCACATGAATGTTCACAATTATAACTAAGTGCAGCATTGCTAATAATCACAATCCTGTCTGGGCCTGGAGCAGGCTAATGTTCACAATTCTAATTATCTGCAGCACTGCTAACAATCAAAATTCTGTCTGGGTCTGGCACAGGCTAATGTTCACAATTCTTGCTAAGTGTGGCATTGCTAACAATCACAATCCTGTCTGGGTCTACCGCAGGCTAATGTTCACAATTCTAATTAGCTGTGGCATTGCTAACAAACACAATCCTGTCTGTGTCTGCCGCAGGCTAATGTTCACAATTCTAATTAGCTGCAGCATTGCTAACAATCACAATCCTGTCTGGGTTTGGCGCAGGCTAATGTTCACAATTCTAACTAAGAATGGCATTGCAAACAATCACAATCCTGTCTGGGTCTGGCGCAGGCTAATGTTAACAATTCTAACTAAGTGTGGCAATGCTAACAATCACAACCATGTCTGGGTCTGACGCAGGCTAATGTTCACAATTCTAAATAAGTGCATCATTGCTAATAATCACAAATCTTTCTGGGTCTGGCAGAGGCTAATGTTCACAATTCTAATTAGCTGCGACATTGCTAGCAATCACAATCCTGTCTGGGTCTGTCGCAGGCTAATGTTCACAATTCTAACTAAGTGTGGCATTGCTAACCATCAAAATCCTGTCTGGGTCTGGTGCAGGCTAATGTTCACAAATCCACCTAAGTGTGGCATTGCTAACAATCACAATCATGTCTGGGTCTGGCGCAGGTTAATGTTCACAATTATAACTAAGTGCAGCATTGCTAATAATCAGAATCCTGTCTGGGCCTGAAGCAGGCTAATGTTCACAATTCTAATTAGCTGCAGCACTGCTAACAATCACAATCCTGTCTGGGTCTGGCGCAGGCTAATGTTAACAATTCCAATTAAGTGTGGCAATGCTAACAATCACAATCATGTCTGGGTCTGACGCAGGCTAATGTTCACAATTCTAAATAAGTGCGGCATTGCTAATAATCACGAATCTGTCTAGGTCTGGCAGAGGCTAATGTTCACAATTCTAATTAGCTGCGGCATTGCTAACAATCACAATCCTGTCTGGGTCTGGCGCAAGCTAATGTTCACAATTCTGACTAAGTGTGGCATTGCTAACCATCACAATCCTGTCTGGGTCTGGCGCAGGCTAATGTTCACAATTCTAACTAAGTGCAGCATTGCTAACAATCACAATCCTGTCCGGGACTGGTGCAGGCTAATGTTAACAAGTCTAACTAAGTGTGGCATTGGTAACAATCACAATCAAGTCTGGTTCTAGTGCAGGCTAATGTTCACAATTCTAACTAAGTGTGGCATTGCTAATAATCACAATTCTGTCTGGGTCTGGCGCAGGTTAATGTTCACAATTATAACTAAGTGCAGCATTGCTAATAATCCCAATCCTGTCTAGGCCTGGAGCAGGCTAATGTTCACAATTCTGAGTGTGGCATTGCTAACAATCACAATCCTCTCTGGGTTTAGCGCAGGTTAATGTTCACAATTCTAACTAAGAATGGCATTGCGAATAATCACAAATCTGTCTTGGTCTGGCACAGGCTAATGTCCACAATTCTAATTAGTTGCAGCATTGCTAATAATCACAATCCTGTCTGGGTCTGACGCAAGCTAATGTTCACAATTCTAATTAGCTGCGGCATTGCTAATAATCACAATCCTGTCTGGGTCTGTCGCAGGCTAATGTTCACAAGTCTAACTAAGTGTGGCATTGCTAACCATCACAATCCTGTCTGGGTCTAGCGCAGGCTAATGTTCACAATTCTAACTAAGTGTGGCATTGCTAACAATCACAATCATATCTGGGCCTGGCGCAGGTTAATTTTCACAATTCTAATTAGCTGCAGCACTGCTACCAATCACAATCCTGTCTGGGTCTGGCACAGGCTAATGTTCACAATTCTTGCTAAGTGTGCCATTGCTAACAATCACAATCATGTCTGGGCCTGGCGCAGGTTAATGTTCACAATTCTAATTAGCTGCAGCACTGCTACCAATCACAATCCTGTCTGGGATTGGCACAGGCTAATGTTCACAATTCTTGCTAAGTGTGGCATTGCTAACAATCACAATCCTGTTTGGGTCTGGCGCAGGCTAATGTTCACAATTCTTGCTAAGTGTGGCGTTGCTAACAATCACAATCCTGTCTGGGTCTGGCGCAGGCCAATGTTCACAATTCTCACTAAGTGTGCCATTGCTAACAATCACAATCCTGTCTGGGTATGGTGTAGGCTAATGTTCACAATTCTAAATAAGTGTGGCATTGCTAACAATCACGATCATTTCTGGGTCTGGTGCACATGAATGTTCACAATTATAACTAAGTGCAGCATTGCTAATAATCACAATCCTGTCTGGGCCTGGAGCAGGCTAATGTTCACAATTCTAATTATCTGCAGCACTGCTAACAATCAAAATTCTGTCTGGGTCTGGCACAGGCTAATGTTCACAATTCTTGCTAAGTGTGGCATTGCTAACAATCACAATCCTGTCTGGGTCTACCGCAGGCTAATGTTCACAATTCTAATTAGCTGTGGCATTGCTAACAAACACAATCCTGTCTGTGTCTGCCGCAGGCTAATGTTCACAATTCTAATTAGCTGCAGCATTGCTAACAATCACAATCCTGTCTGGGTTTGGCGCAGGCTAATGTTCACAATTCTAACTAAGAATGGCATTGCAAACAATCACAATCCTGTCTGGGTCTGGCGCAGGCTAATGTTAACAATTCTAACTAAGTGTGGCAATGCTAACAATCACAACCATGTCTGGGTCTGACGCAGGCTAATGTTCACAATTCTAAATAAGTGCATCATTGCTAATAATCACAAATCTTTCTGGGTCTGGCAGAGGCTAATGTTCACAATTCTAATTAGCTGCGACATTGCTAGCAATCACAATCCTGTCTGGGTCTGTCGCAGGCTAATGTTCACAATTCTAACTAAGTGTGGCATTGCTAACCATCAAAATCCTGTCTGGGTCTGGTGCAGGCTAATGTTCACAAATCCACCTAAGTGTGGCATTGCTAACAATCACAATCATGTCTGGGTCTGGCGCAGGTTAATGTTCACAATTATAACTAAGTGCAGCATTGCTAATAATCAGAATCCTGTGTGGGCCTGAAGCAGGCTAATGTTCACAATTCTAATTAGCTGCAGCACTGCTAACAATCACAATCCTGTCTGGGTCTGGCGCAGGCTAATGTTAACAATTCCAATTAAGTGTGGCAATGCTAACAATCACAATCATGTCTGGGTCTGACGCAGGCTAATGTTCACAATTCTAAATAAGTGCGGCATTGCTAATAATCACGAATCTGTCTAGGTCTGGCAGAGGCTAATGTTCACAATTCTAATTAGCTGCGGCATTGCTAACAATCACAATCCTGTCTGGGTCTGGCGCAAGCTAATGTTCACAATTCTGACTAAGTGTGGCATTGCTAACCATCACAATCCTGTCTGGGTCTGGCGCAGGCTAATGTTCACAATTCTAACTAAGTGTGGCATTGCAAACAATTACAATCCTGTCTGGGTCTGGCACAGCCTAATGTTCACAAATCCACCTAAGTGTGGCATTGCTAACAATCACAATCATGTCTGGGTCTGGGGCAGGTTAATGTTCACAATTATAACTAAGTGCAGCATTGCTAATAATCAGAATCCTGTCTGGGCCTGAAGCAGGCTAGTGTTCACAATTCTAATTAGCTGCAGCACTGCTAACAATCACAATCCTGTCTGGGTTTGGCGCAGGCTAATGTTCACTATTCTAAGTGTGGCATTGCAAACAATCACAATCCTGTCTGGGTTTGGCGCAGGCTAATGTTCACAAATCCTAATTCGGTGCACCACTGCTAACAATCACAGTCCTTTCTGGGTCTGGCGCAGGCTAATGTTCACAATTCTGATTGTGGCATTGCTAACAATCACAATCCTGTCTGGGTCTGGCGCAGGCTATGTTCACAATTCTGAGTGTGGCATTGCTAACAATCAGATTCCTGCCTGGGTCTGGCGCAGGCCAATGTTCACAATTCTTGCTAAGTGTGGCATTGCTAACAATCACAATCCTTTCTGGGTATGGCGCAGGCTAATGTTCACAATTCTAAGTGTGGTATTGCTAACAATCACAATCCTGTCTGGGTTTGGCGCAGGCTAATTTTCACAAATCCTAATTAGGTGCAGCATTGCTAACAATCACAATCCTGTCTGGGTCTGGTGGAGGCTGATGTTCACAATTTTAATTAAGTGCTGCACTGCTAACAATCACAGTCCTGTCTGGGTCTGGTGCAGGCTAATGTTCACAATTCAAACTAAGTGTGGCATTGCAAACAACCACAATCCTGTCTGGGTCTGGCACAGCCTAATGTTCAAAATTCTAACTAAGTGTGGCATTGCTAATAATCACAATCCTGTCTGGGCCTGCAGCAGGCTAATGTTCACAATTCTAATTATCTGCAGCACTGCTAACAACCACAATCCTGTCTGGGTCAGGCACAGGCTAATGTTCACAATTCTTGCTAAGTGTGGAATTGCTAACAATCACAATTCTGTCTTGGTCTGGCACAGGCTAATGTTCACAATTCTTGCTAAGTATGGCATTGCTAACAATCACAATACTGTATGGGTCTTGCGCAGGCTAATGTTCACAAATTGTAGTTAGGTTCGGCACTGCTAACAATCACAGTCCTGTCTGGGTCTGGCGCTTGCTAATGATCACAATTCTGAGTGTGGCATTGCTAAAAATCACAATCCTGTCTGGGTCTGGCGCAGGCTAATGTTCACAATTCTTGCTAAGTGTGGCATTGCTAACAATTCCAATCCTGTCTGGGTCTGGCACAGGCTAATGTTCACAATTCTAACTAAGTGTGGCATTGCAAACAATCACAATCCTGTCTGAGTTTGGTGCAGGCTAATGTTCACAAATTCTAATTAGGTGCGGCACTGCTAACAATCACAGTTCTGTCTGGGTCTGGCGCAGGCTAATGGTCACAATTCTGAGTGTGGCATTGCTAACAATCACAATCCTGTCTGGGTCTGGTGTAGGCTAATGTTCACAATTCTAACTAAGTGTGGCATTGCTAACAATCACGATCATTTCTGGGTCTGGTGCATGTTAATGTTCACAATTATAACTAAGTGCAGCATTGCTAATAATCACAATCCTGTCTGGGCCTGGAGCACGCTAATGTTCACAATTCTAATTAGCTGTGGCATTGCTAACAAACACAATCCTGTCTGTGTCTGCCGCAGGCTAATGTTCACAATTCTAATTAGCTGCAGCATTGCTAACAATCACAACCCTGTCTGGGTTTGGCGCAGGCTAATGTTCACAATTCTAACTAAGAATGGCATTGCAAACAATCACAATCCTGTCTGGGTCTGGCGCAGGCTAATGTTAACAATTCTAACTAAGTGTGGCAATGCAAACAATCACAACCATGTCTGGGTATGACACAGGCTAATGTTCACAATTCTAAATAAGTGCGTCATTGCTAATAATCACAAATCTTTCTGGGTCTGGCAGAGGCTAATGTTCACAATTCTAATTAGCTGCGACATTGCTAGCAATCACAATCCTGTCTGGGTCTGGTGCAGGCTCATGTTCACAATTCTAACTAAGTGTGGCATTGCTAACAATCACAGTCCTGTCTCGGTCTGGCGCAGGATAATGTTTACAATTCTCACTAAGTGTGGCATTGCTAACAATCAAAATCCTGTCTGGGTCTGGCGCAGGCTAATGTTCACAAATTCTAATTAGGTGCGGCACTGCTAACAATCACAGTCCTGTCTGGGTCTGGCGCAGGCTAATGTTCACAATTCTTGCTAAGTGTGGCATTGCTAACAATCACAATCCTGTCTGTGTCTGGCTCAGGCTAATGTTCACAATTCTAACTAAGTGTGGCATTGCTAACCATCACAATCCTGTCTGAGTCTGGGTGCAGGCTTATGTTCACAATTCTAACTAAGTGTGGCATTGCAAACAATCACAATCCTGTCTGGGTTTGGCGCAGGCTAATGTTCACAGATTCTAATTAGGTGCAGCACTGCTAACAATCACAATCCTGTCTGGGTCTGGCGCAGGCTAATGTTCACAATTCTAACTAAGTGTGGCATTGCTAACAATCACAATCCTGTCTGGGTCTGGCGCAGGCTAATGTTCACAATTCTGACTAAGTGCAGCATTGCTAATAGTCACAATTCTGTCTGGGTCTGTTGCAGGCTAATGTTCACAATTCAAACTAAGTGTGGCATTGCTAACAATCACAATCCTGTCTGGGTCTAGCGCATGCTAATGTTCACAATTATTGCTAAGTGTGGCATTGCTAACAATCACAATCCTGTGTGGGTCTGGCGCAGGCCAATGTTCACAATTCTCACTAAGTGTGGCATTGCTAACAATCCCAATCCTGTCTGGGTCTGGTGCAGGCTAATGTTCACAATTCTAACTAAGTGTGGCATTGCTAACAATCCCAATCCTGTCTGGGTCTGGTGCAGGCTTATGTTCACAATTCTAATTAGGCGCGGCACTGCTAACAATCACAGTCCTGTCTGGGTCTGGTGCAGGCTAATATTCACAATTCTAACTAAGTGTGGCATTGCAAACAATCACAATCCTGTCTGGGTTTGGCGCAGGCTAATGTTCACAAATTCTAATTAGGTGCGGCACTGCTAACAATCACAGTCCTGTCTGGGTTTGGTGCAGGCTAATGTTCACAATTCTGAGTGTGGCATTGCTAACAATCACAATCCTGTCTGGGTCTGGCACAGGCTAAAGTTCCCAATTCTAACGAAGTGTGGCATTGCTAGGAATCACAATCCTGTCTGTGTCTGGCGCAGGCTAATGTTCACAATTCTGACTAAGTGCAGCATTGCTAATAATCACAATCCTGTCTGGGTCTGTTGCAGGCTAATGTTCACAATTATAACTAAGTGCAGCATTGCTAATAATCAGAATCCTGTCTGGGCCTGAAGCAGGCTAATGTTCACAATTCTAATTAGCTGCAGCACTGCTAACAATCACAATCCTGTCTGGGTCTGGCGCAGGCTAATGTTAACAATTCCAATTAAGTGTGGCAATGCTAACAATCACAATCATGTCTGGGTCTGACGCAGGCTAATGTTCACAATTCTAAATAAGTGCGGCATTGCTAATAATCACGAATCTGTCTAGGTCTGGCAGAGGCTAATGTTCACAATTCTAATTAGCTGCGGCATTGCTAACAATCACAATCCTGTCTGGGTCTGGCGCAAGCTAATGTTCACAATTCTGACTAAGTGTGGCATTGCTAACCATCACAATCCTGTCTGGGTCTGGCGCAGGCTAATGTTCACAATTCTAACTAAGTGTGGCATTGCAAACAATTACAATCCTGTCTGGGTCTGGCAGAGCCTAATGTTCACAAATCCACCTAAGTGTGGCATTGCTAACAATCACAATCATGTCTGGGTCTGGGGCAGGTTAATGTTCACAATTATAACTAAGTGCAGCATTGCTAATAATCAGAATCCTTTCTGGGCCTGAAGCAGGCTAGTGTTCACAATTCTAATTAGCTGCAGCACTGCTAACAATCACAATCCTGTCTGGGTCTGGCGCAGGCTAATGTTCACTATTCTAAGTGTGGCATTGCAAACAATCACAATCCTGTCTGGGTTTGGCGCAGGCTAATGTTCACAAATCCTAATTCGGTGCACCACTGCTAACAATCACAGTCCTTTCTGGGTCTGGCGCAGGCTAATGTTCACAATTCTGATTGCGGCATTGCTAACAATCACAATCCTGTCTGGGTCTGGCGCAGGCTATGTTCACAATTCTGAGTGTGGCATTGCTAACAATCAGATTCCTGCCTGGGTCTGGCGCAGGCCAATGTTCACAATTCTCACTAAGTGTGGCATTGCTAACAATCACAATCCTGTCTGGGTCTGGCACAGGCTAATGTTCACAATTCTTGCTAAGTGTGGCATTGCTAACAATCACAATCCTTTCTGGGTATGGCGCAGGCTAATGTTCACAATTCTAAGTGTGGTATTGCTAACAATCACAATCCTGTCTGGGTTTGGCGCAGGCTAATTTTCACAAATCCTAATTAGGTGCAGCATTGCTAACAATCACAATCCTGTCTGGGTCTGGTGGAGGCTGATGTTCACAATTTTAATTAAGTGCTGCACTGCTAACAATCACAGTCCTGTCTGGGTCTGGTGCAGGCTAATGTTCACAATTCAAACTAAGTGTGGCATTGCAAACAACCACAATCCTGTCTGGGTCTGGCACAGCCTAATGTTCACAATTCTAACTAAGTGTGGCATTGCTAATAATCACAATCCTGTCTGGGCCTGCAGCAGGCTAATGTTCACAATTCTAATTATCTGCAGCACTGCTAACAACCACAATCCTGTCTGGGTCAGGCACAGGCTAATGTTCACAATTCTTGCTAAGTGTGGAATTGCTAACAATCACAATTCTGTCTTGGTCTGGCACAGGCTAATGTTCACAATTCTTGCTAAGTATGGCATTGCTAACAATCACAATCCTGTCTGGGTCTTGCGCAGGCTAATGTTCACAAATTGTAGTTAGGTTCGGCACTGCTAACAATCACAGTCCTGTCTGGGTCTGGCGCTGGCTAATGATCACAATTCTGAGTGTGGCATTGCTAACAATCACAATCCTGTCTGGGTCTGGCTCAGGCTAATGTTCACAATTCTTGCTAAGTGTGGCATTGCTAACAATTCCAATCCTGTCTGGGTCTGGCACAGGCTAATGTTCACAATTCTAACTAAGTGTGGCATTGCAAACAATCACAATCCTGTCTGAGTTTGGTGCAGGCTAATGTTCACAAATTCTAATTAGGTGCGGCACTGCTAACAATCACAGTTCTGTCTGGGTCTGGCGCAGGCTAATGGTCACAATTCTGAGTGTGGCATTGCTAACAATCACAATCCTGTCTGGGTCTGGTGCAGGCTAATGTTCACAATTCTAACTAAGTGTGGCATTGCTAACAATCACGATCATTTCTGGGTCTGGTGCACGTTAATGTTCACAATTATAACTAAGTGCAGCATTGCTAATAATCACAATCCTGTCTGGGCCTGGAGCACGCTAATGTTCACAATTCTAATTATCTGCAGCACTGCTAACAATCAAAATTCTGTCTGGGTCTGGCACAGGCTAATGTTCACAATTCTAATTAGCTGTGGCATTGCTAACAAACACAATCCTGTCTGTGTCTGCCGCAGGCTAATGTTCACAATTCTAATTAGCTGCAGCATTGCTAACAATCACAACCCTGTCTGGGTTTGGCGCAGGCTAATGTTCACAATTCTAACTAAGAATGGCATTGCAAACAATCACAATCCTGTCTGGGTCTGGCGCAGGCTAATGTTAACAATTCTAACTAAGTGTGGCAATGCAAACAATCACAACCATGTCTGGGTCTGACACAGGCTAATGTTCACAATTCTAAATAAGTGCGTCATTGCTAATAATCACAAATCTTTCTGGGTCTGGCAGAGGCTAATGTTCACAATTCTAATTAGCTGCGACATTGCTAGCAATCACAATCCTGTCTGGGTCTGGTGCAGGCTCATGTTCACAATTCTAACTAAGTGTGGCATTGCTAACAATCACAGTCCTGTCTCGGTCTGGCGCAGGATAATGTTTACAATTCTCACTAAGTGTGGCATTGCTAACAATCAAAATCCTGTCTGGGTCTGGCGCAGGCTAATGTTCACAAATTCTAATTAGGTGCGGCACTGCTAACAATCACAGTCCTGTCTGGGTCTGGCGCAGGCTAATGTTCACAATTCTGAGTGTGGCATTGCTAACAATCACAATCCTGTCTGGGTCTGGCGCAGGCTAATTTTCACAATTCTTGCTAAGTGTGGCATTGCTAACAATCACAATCCTGTCTGGGTCTGGCACAGGCTAATGTTCACAATTCTAACTAAGTGTGGCATTGCTAACCATCACAATCCTGTCTGAGTCTGGGTGCAGGCTTATGTTCACAATTCTAACTAAGTGTGGCATTGCAAACAATCACAATCCTGTCTGGGTTAGGCGCAGGCTAATGTTCACAGATTCTAATTAGGTGCAGCACTGCTAACAATCACAGTTCTGTCTGGGTCTGGCGCAGGCTAATGTTCACAATTCTGAGTTTGGCATTGCTAACAATCACAACCCTTTCTGGGTCTGGCGCAGGCTAATGTTCACAATTCTTGCTAAGTGTGGCATTGCTAACAATCACAATCCTGTCTGGGTCTGGCGCAGGCCAATGTTCACAATTCTCACTAAGTGTGGCATTGCTAACAATCACAATCCTGTCTGGGTCTGGCGCAGGCTAATGTTCACAATTCTTGCTAAGTGTTACATTGCTAACCATCACAATCCTGTCTGGGTCTGGCGCAGGCCAATGTTCACAATTCTCACTAAGTGTGGCATTGCTAACAATCCCAATCCTGTCTGGGTCTGGTGCAGGCTTATGTTCACAATTCTAATTAGGTGCGGCACTGCTAACAATCACAGTCCTGTCTGGGTCTGGTGCAGGCTAATGTTCACAATTCCGAGTGTGGCATTGCTAACAATCACAATCCTGTCTGGGTCTGGCGCAGGCTAATGTTCACAATTCTAACTAAGTGTGGCATTGCTAACAATCACAATCCTGTCTGGGTCTGGCGCAGGCTAATGTTCACAATTCTGACTAAGTGCAGCATTGCTAATAGTCACAATCCTGTCTGGGTCTGTTGCAGGCTAATGTTCACAATTCAAACTAAGTGTGGCATTGCTAACAATCACAATCCTGTCTGGGTCTAGCACATGCTAATGTTCACAATTATTGCTAAGTGTGGCATTGCTAACAATCACAATCCTGTGTGGGTCTGGCGCAGGCCAATGTTCACAATTCTCACTAAGTGTGGCATTGCTAACAATCCCAATCCTGTCTGGGTCTGGTGCAGGCTAATGTTCACAATTCTAACTAAGTGTGGCATTGCTAACAATCCCAATCCTGTCTGGGTCTGGTGCAGGCTTATGTTCACAATTCTAATTAGGCGCGGCACTGCTAACAATCACAGTCCTGTCTGGGTCTGGTGCAGGCTAATATTCACAATTCTAACTAAGTGTGGCATTGCAAACAATCACAATCCTGTCTGGGTTTGGCGCAGGCTAATGTTCACAAATTCTAATTAGGTGCGGCACTGCTAACAATCACAGTCCTGTCTGGGTTTGGTGCAGGCTAATGTTCACAATTCTGAGTGTGGCATTGCTAACAATCACAATCCTGTCTGGGTCTGGCACAGGCTAAAGTTCCCAATTCTAACGAAGTGTGGCATTGCTAGGAATCACAATCCTGTCTGTGTCTGGCGCAGGCTAATGTTCACAATTCTGACTAAGTGCAGCATTGCTAATAATCACAATCCTGTCTGGGTCTGTTGCAGGCTAATGTTCACAATTCTAACTAAGTGTGGCATTGCTATCCATCACAATCCTGTCTGGGTCTGGCGCAGGCTCATGTTCACAATTCTAACTAAGTGTGGCATTGCAAACAATGACAATCCTGTCTGGGTTTGGCGCAGGCTAATGTTCACAAATTCTAATTAGGTGCGGCACTGCTAACAATCACAGTTCTATCTGGGTCTGGTTCAGGCTAATGTTCACAATTCTGAGTGTGGCATTGCTAACAATCACAATCCTGTCTGGGTCTAGCACATGCTAATGTTCACAATTCTTGCTAAGTGTGGCATTTCTAACAATCACAATCCTGTCTGGGTCTGGCGCAGGCCAATGTTCACAATTCTCACTAAATATGACATTGCTAACAATCCCAATCCTGTCTGGGTCTGGTGTAGGCTAATGTTCACAATTCTCACTAAGTGTGGCATTGCTAACAATCACAATCCTGTCTGGGTCTGGCGCAGGCTAATGTTCACAATTCTTGCTAGGTGTTACATTGCTAACCATCACAATCCTGTCTGGGTCTGGCGCAGGCCAATGTTCACAATTCTCACTGAGTGTGGCATTGCTAACAATCCCAATCCTGTCTGGGTCTGGTGCAGGCTTATGTTCACAATTCTAATTAGGTGCGGCACTGCTAACAATCACAGTCCTGTCTGGGTCTGGTGCAGGCTAATGTTCACAATTCCGAGTGTGGCATTGCTAACAATCACAATCCTGTCTGGGTCTGGCGCAGGCTAATGTTCCCAATTCTAACTAAGTGTGGCATTGCTAGGAATCACAATCCTGTCTGTGTCTGGCGCAGGCTAATGTTCACAATTCTAACTAAGTGTGGCATTGCTAACAATCACAATCCGGTCTGGGTCTGGCGCAGGCTAATGTTCACAATTCTGACTAAGTGCAGCATTGCTAATTATCACAATCCTGTCTGGGTCTGGTGCAGGCTTATGTTCACAATTCTAATTAGGTGCGGCATTGCTAACAATCACAATCCTGTCTGGGTCTAGCGCATGCTAATGTTCACAATTCTTGCTAAGTGTGCCATTGCTAACAATCACAATCTGGTCTGGGTCTGGCGCAGGCCAATGTTCACAATTCTCACTAAGTGTGGCATTGCTAACAATCACAATCCTGTCTGGGTCTGGCGCAGGCTAATGTTCACAATTCTTGCTAAGTGTTACATTGCTAACCATCACAATCCTGTCTGGGTCTGGTGCAGGCTCATGTTCACAATTCTAACTAAGTGTGGCATTGCTAAAAATCACAATCCTGTCTGGGTCTGGCACAGGCTAATGTTCACAATTCTAACTAAGTGTGGCATTGCAAACAATCACAATCCTGTCTGGGTTTGTCGCAGGCTAATGTTCACAAATTCTAATTAGGTGCGGCACTGCTAACAATCACAGTTCTATCTGGGTCTGGTGCAGGCTAATGTTCACAATTCTGAGTGTGGCATTGCTAACAATCACAACCCTGTCTGGGTCTGGTGGAGGCTAATGTTCACAATTCTTGCTAAGTGTGGCATTGCTAACAATAACAATCCTGTCTGGGTATGGCGCAGGCTAATGTTCACAATTCTAAGTGTGGCATTGCTAACAATCACAATCCTGTTGGGATCTGGCACAGGCTAATGTTCACAATTCTAATTAGCTGCGGCATTGCTAACAATCACAAACCAGTCTGGGTATGGCGCAGGCTAATGTTCACAATTCTAAGTGTGGCATTGCTAACAATCACAATCCTGTTGGGATCTGGCACAGGCTAATGTTCACAATTCCAATTAGCTGCGGCATTGCTAACAATCACAAACCAGTCTGGGTCTGGCACAGGCTAATGTTCACAATTCTAACTAAGTGTGGCATTGCAAACAATTACAATCGTGTCTGGGTCTGGCACAGGCTATTGTTCACAATTCTAACTAAGTGTGTCAATGCTAACCATCACAATCCTGTCTGGGTCTGGCGCAGGCCAATGTTCACAATTCTCACTAAGTGTGGCATTGCTAACAATCACAATCCTGTCTGGGTCTGGCAGGCTAATGTTGACAATTCTTGCTAAGTGTGGCATTTCTAACAATCACAATCCTGTCTGGGTCTGGCGCAGGCCAATGTTCACAATTCTCACTAAGTGTGGCATTGCTAACAATCACAATCCTGTCTGGGTCTGGCGCAGGCTAATGTTCACAATTCTTGCTAAGTGTTACATTGCTAACCATCACAATCCTGTCTGGGTCTGGCGCAGGCCAATGTTCACAATTCTCACTTAGTGTGGCATTGCTAACAATCCCAATCCTGTCTGGGTCTGGTGCAGGCTTATGTTCACAATTCTAATTAGGTGCGGCACTGCTAACAATCACAGTCCTGTCTGGGTCTGGTGCAGGCTAATGTTCACAATTCCGAGTGTGGCATTGCTAACAATCACAATCCTGTCTGTGTCTGGCGCAGGCTAATGTTCACAATTCTAACTAAGTGTGGCATTGCTAGGAATCACAATCCTGTCTGTGTCTGGCGCAGGCTAATGTTCACAATTCTAACTAAGTGTGGCATTGCTAACAATCACAATCCGGTCTGGCGCAGGCTAATGTTCACAATTCTGACTAAGTGCAGCATTGCTAATTATCACAATCCTGTCTGGGTCTGTTGCAGGCTAATGTTCACAATTCAAACTAAGTGTGGCATTGCTAACAATCACAATCCTGTCTGTGTCTAGCGCATGCTAATGTTCACAATTCTTGCTAAGTGTGGCATTGCTAACAATCACAATCTGGTCTGGGTCTGGCGCAGGCCAATGTTCACAATTCTCACTAAGTGTGGCATTGCTAACAATCACAATCCTGTCTGGGTTTGTCGCAGGCTAATGTTCACAAATTCTAATTAGGTGCGGCACTGCTAACAATCACAGTCCTGTCTGGGTCTGGTGCAGGCTAATGTTCACAATTCAGACTAAGTGAAGCATTGTTAACAATCACAACCCTGTCTGGGTCTGGCGCAGGCTAAAGTTCCCAATTCTAACTAAGTGTGGCATTGCTAGGAATCACAATCCTGTCTGTGTCTGGCGCAGGCTAATGTTCACAATTCTAACTAAGTGTGGCATTGCTATCCATCACAATCCTGTCTGGGTCTGGTGCAGGCTCATGTTCACAATTCTTACTAAGTGTGGCATTGCAAACAATCACAATCCTGTCTGGGTTTGGGGCAGGCTAATGTTCACAAATTCTCACTAAGCGTGGCATTGCTAACAATCACAATCCTCTCTGGGTCTGGCAGGCTAATGTTGACAATTCTTGCTAAGTGTGGCATTTCTAACAATCACAATCCTGTCTGGGTCTGGCGCAGGCCAATGTTCACAATTCTCACTAAGTGTGGCATTGCTAACAATCACAATCCTGTCTGTGTCTGGCAGGCTAATGTTCACAATTCTTGCTAAGTGTGTCAATGCAAACCATCACAATCCTGTCTGGGTCTGGCGCAGGCCAATGTTCACAATTCTCACTAAGTGTGGCATTGCTAACAATTACAATCCTGTCTGGGTCTGGCAGGCTAATGTTGACAATTCTTGCTAAGTGTGGCATTTCTAACAATCACAATCCTGTCTGGGTCTGGCGCAGGCCAATGTTCACAATTCTCACAAAGTGTGGCATTGCTAACAATCACAATCCTGTCTGGGTCTGGCGCAGGCTTATGTTCACAATTCTAATTAGGTGCGGCACTGCTAACAATCACAGTCCTGTCTGGGTCTGGTGCAGGCTAATGTTCACAATTCCGAGTGTGGCATTGCTAACAATCACAATCCTGTCTGGGTCTGGCGCAGGCTAATGTTCCCAATTCTAACTAAGTGTGGCATTGCTAGGAATCACAATCCTGTCTGTGTCTGGCGCAGGCTAATGTTCACAATTCTAACTAAGTGTGGCATTGCTAACAATCACAATCCGGTCTGGGTCTGGCGCAGGCTAATGTTCACAATTCTAATTAGGTGCGGCATTGCTAACAATCACAATCCTGTCTGGGTCTAGCGCATGCTAATGTTCACAATTCTTGCTAAGTGTGGCATTGCTAACAATCACAATCTGGTCTGGGTCTGGCGCAGGCCAATGTTCACAATTCTCACTAAGTGTGGCATTGCTAACAATCACAATCCTGTCTGGGTCTGGCGCAGGCTAATGTTCTAGAAAAAACAACAGGGTAAATTAAAGCTCGAAGAGCCAGAGTGGCAATTGCCTTCCCAAACCGTAGGGAAATACTGATACACAGGGAACGGTTTTCTGGGGAAAAAGATTCATCAACTTGCCGGTGAGGGCAAGACCAAACAACTAATGATATTTTTGTTAACCATGGTCCTGTTCACTTAGGCACAGGTGGAAAAGCTGGTCTGATGCAGGGAAGGAGGGAGGGGAGGGCAACCAGCACAATGATGTGGGGGAGTGCGAGAGGGGAATTAAATCTCAGATTATTAAATCTAAGCAGCTAGCCGTCACAAGTGCAGAGATTGAGGCATCGGAATAGTCATGTAATTTTTATTTTAGCATTGATAACTGGAAAGTTCCTTGCAAAAGGGTGGTTGCCCAGAGGGTGGGTGAGGTGATATCAAAAATATCACTAAAAAATGCACTGTCCCACTTGTTATGGGATGGGAAAACCCATGTTGTTGTGGGGGTTTCTCTCAATTACATGCAGTAACCCCTGTTGGTATTGGGGGTATCATAAATTGTTGTGGTGAGGCCACAACAGGTGAGGTCGACCGGTTTCGATGGTTCAAGGGTGATTACCGACCATCTTCTTCAGGACAAGATCGATTTTCATATGCTGCTGGGTAGCGACTGTCCTCTTAGTAGGGCAGCAATAACAGGCTGCAGAGGGATCCTGGAATAGGAGACACAAAAGACATAATTGCAGAGAGTGCATGAATAAGCCTCTAACTGCAATATTGCAACAATGGTGCATCCAAAGTGCAGCTAAAAAACCTGTTACAAGGCAAATGAATGCTACCAAAGACAAGGTGCTCGCCAATTCAGAGCAAAGAGCGCCACTGTAATAGTGGCTAAACAACATAGACAAGTCAACCCCATGGTGGAGGGAAAGAAAGTGGCAAGACCTGTGCACGTGAGGGAAAAAAAGGGGGGGGCACGGTAGGGGATGGGAGGGGGCGGACCGTGGAGTGTGCGAGGGGACCTACCTGGAAAGGATGACTGAGCTATCCAGGAAATGCACTGGGAGCAGTGAGAGAGCTCTCTCCAGTAGCGAACCTGCAAAGAAAGCGATGCTGTAAAGGACTGGATGGTTGTCGGGCGGTGCTGAAGGGAGCAGAGAAATACGCATACCTGGGAAAAATCAATCGAGGCGAGCGCATGAAAACTGCAGTCTGCTCCGTCCTAAGGATGTGGGTGTACTGAGCGGCAGCGAAAGATGTCTGCCGTGTGTGACGCTGCATGGAGGCGGGGCACCATCCGTGATGGGCGCGTAAGCCAATCGGCGGTGGGCGCGTCACGGGCTTGTCAGTGGAAGGTTGGCCTATCAATAGGCAGCCCAGGCGGAAGTCTATGTTGCGGGCGGCCAATCAGGACACACATATGCGAGGGTGTGTGTGCTGCCGAGCTAGGGCTAGAGGGGGGTGGCCATGTATCGGGTGAGATGGCTGGGGGAGAGCCGGCCAAGGCGTGGCCCGTGCAATAAGGTAAGCGCGTGCGAGGCCAATCGTTGGTCACTCAGCGGTGGGTGTGTATGTGAGGACAGGACAAGGATGGTGTCGGGGCATGCAAGGGGAGGAGTCCTGGTGTGGACTCTCAGGGGGGGCTGTGAGGCAAGGTGCCTGGGCCGGGTGGTGGGTGCAGGGGGTGAGTGATCAGGACAACAGGTGAAGAAGTGAAAGTAATGCCAGGAAATGAGCAGTGAAAGAAGGGGAAACGGTGAAAAAAAAAACTAAAAAACTCTCTTGTGCGAATTCCACAAGTGCACCAGATGATTAAATCAAAACAGATGATTAAATCAAAACAGAAGGCAAGAAGAGTTGGAGATGCAACACGGGTAGGTCAAAAGGGAGAATACCAATGGGTGAAAAAAAGGGAGACAGTTGTAAATGAAACGGAAATACATATAGCAGTTAAAGAATGCATCAAACATTTCATATGTTATCCCGTTAAACACACAGATACATAAGCCAGAGAATAGTGATTCATGAAATGTCAAGGTTCAATGCTGTAGCACCGCCAGTTCTTGCCACTGCATTGCTTCGTTCAACCCTTGTTTACAGGTATTTAAGCGGAAAATCCACTTCTGTTCTTGAGTAAAGAGTATAGCGTGGTAGTTGCCTCCTCGCTTCGGGTACTTGATTTTTTCCAAAATGGTCCATTGAAAAGACTCTGCTGTGTGTCCTTCCGCCAAAAAATGCGGAACCATTGGTGCTGTAAGTTTCTTAGTGCGGATGCAGGATCTATGTTCAATCATCCGTTTCTTTACTTCTCTGGCAGTCATCCCAATGTATCGCAAATGGCACGGGCAGGTGATCATATAAATTACTCCTTTGGTATTGCAGTTGGTGAAGAATTTCTGGGTCCAGGGAGTAGTCCAGCCAATATCCAGACTGGTGCTCCGAACTGTCTGGGTACACATTGAGCAAAGGCCACACGGGCTATGGCCCACTGGGTTGGTCTGGTTCCATAGGGTGGCCTGTGTGTTCTTGGCAGAGTCTGTGTCTGGCCGCACCGTGTTGACAAGGGCGTCTCTCAGGTTGCGTCTTCTTTTTAGTGCAAACCGTGGCGTGGGCATGTTAGACGCACCAGTGTTGAGAATGGGCCATAGGGACTTAATTTCCTTTTTGATTTTATTAAGTAGTGGAGAATAACTTAATACAGCCGTAATGGTTGTGACATCTGAGTCCTTCTGATGTTGTTCAAGGGTACATGCGCGTGGGATGCTTCTGGCCCTTCTATATGTGTTCCGGACAATCCTCTGCAGGTAGCCTCGTTCAATGAGTTGCTTTTTGAGAGTCTTGGACTGAGCAATGTAATCTTCCGTCCTAGTGCAGAGCCGACGGTACCGCAAAAATTGGCCAAACGGTAAGTTGTCTCTGAGGGATTGAGGATGATAGCTCGAGTATGTGAGGAGGGAATTCCTATCTGTGTTTTTGCGGTAAACTTTAGAAATGAGCCCGCCTTGTGAGGCCATAATATCTAGATCAAGGAAATGGGTCTTGTTTCTGTCTTGTTCCATGGTAAACTGCAGATGGATATTGCGTGTATTGAGCCATTCATGGAAAGCCAAGAGTTCTTCATTGGAGCCTCTGAATATGATAAAGATGTCATCTATATAGCGACGCCAAATGAGCAGTTTGTCACAAAAAGGGTTGGTAGAAGGATATATATGCTGGAGCTCAAAGGAATTGACATAGAGATTGGCCAGACTTGGTGCAAAGGTAGCACCCATGGCGGTGCCCGAAATCTGTTGGTAAAATTGGTCATTAAACATGAAGTAGTTCTTTGTGAGGGCTATTTCAGCCAAGGTGGATATGAAGGTGGAGGGCACCTCATGAAGGTCAATGCCTGAATCAAGAAGATCTTTGAGCATGGTAAGAGTTTCTTGTTGCGAGATCTTGGTGTACAAGGATTCGATGTCAATGGTGACTAGACAATCAAGTTCTGGGTTGAATTGCACAGAGTCAAGAAGAATGAGCATAGCTGTAGAGTCTTTAACATAAGATTGCATTTTCGGAATTTCGTCCTTGATGAAAAAGTCTACGTATTGAGATAAAGGTTCTAAGATAGACTGGATCCCTGAAACGATTGGACGGCCCGGGATGGGCAGAGTGGTTTTATGTATTTTTGGAAGGGCGTACATGGCTGGAGTCCTTGGATGCAATGGCGTCAGGAAGGCTGCTTCCCTTGGGCTGACATATCCTTCTGCTTCTGCTTCTTCAATGATAGGTGCGATTAGAGCCTGCAGAGAGGCCGTTGGATCACTGCGAAGTAATTGGTAACTGGAGGTGTCGCAGACCAAGGCTTCCACCATGTTGTTGTAGTCGTCGGTATTCTGAATGACTATAGCTCCTCCTTTGTCTGCCGGTTTGATGGTTATGGCTTGATTTTTGGCAAGGTCAGAGAGAGCATTAAATTGGATTTTAGTGCAGTTGTTGTGAACGAAGGGAATGCTATCTTCGATTTCTGAGAGTTTTTTCATGAGGGCTTGTTCAAACGTGATAGATTCGGCCGTGTAGGCACTGGAGGGTACACAAAACTGAGAAGTGGGTCTAAAGCCAGTGGCGTCCTTTTGTGAATTAGATTTGTCTTCAAAGAATTGCTGCAGATGTATTTTCCGTAGAAGTTGATTACATTCGATCCGGGTTTGAAAAGGATCGTATCTTGCTGTAGGTATAAATGAGAGGCCCTTCTGCAGGATCTCTTCCTCCGGTCGAGTCAATTGATGCGATGATTTGTTCATAATAAGGGAGGTGGGAAAGTTGTTGCCTGTCCTCTGCTGCGTGTTACAACCATCGACTGTGGTGGTGCGCGCCATCTGGGTCCGCGTGTCCCTCTGCCTCGCTGGCCTAAAAAAGGTACCGCAGGGGTGTTGTGTGGTACAGGAATGTTATAATGGACTCTTGGGCCTTGACGTCCATAGCTGCCAGAGCTATTACTGGAGTTAGAGCTGGAGTTGGACCATGACCTGTTTTGGCCTCTCTGTGAGTTCTGAAAGCGCAATTGTGCTGCATCTCTTCTTGACTGTCGTGCCTCATCTGTGAAATATTCGTCGGCAACATACGGATAGACTTTAACGTGGGTGAAGTTCTGCAAGTCCTGTAAATACCTGTAAACAAGGGTTGAACGAAGCAATGCAGTGGCAAGAACTGGCGGTGCTACAGCATTGAACCTTGACATTTCATGAATCACTATTCTCTGGCTTATGTATCTGTGTGTTTAACGGGATAACATATGAAATGTTTGATGCATTCTTTAACTGCTATATGTATTTCCGTTTCATTTACAACTGTCTCCCTTTTTTTCACCCATTGGTATTCTCCCTTTTGACCTACCCGTGTTGCATCTCCAACTCTTCTTGCCTTCTGTTTTGATTTAATCATCTGTTTTGATTTAATCATCTGGTGCACTTGTGGAATTCGCACAAGAGAGTTTTTTAGTTTTTTTTTCACCGTTTCCCCTTCTTTCACTGCTCATTTCCTGGCATTACTTTCACTTCTTCACCTGTTGTCCTGATCACTCACCCCCTGCACCCACCACCCGGCCCAGGCACCTTGCCTCACAGCCCCCCCTGAGAGTCCACACCAGGACTCCTCCCCTTGCATGCCCCGACACCATCCTTGTCCTGTCCTCACATACACACCCACCGCTGAGTGACCAACGATTGGCCTCGCGCGCGCTTACCTTATTGCACGGGCCACGCCTTGGCCGGCTCTCCCCCAGCCATCTCACCCGATACATGGCCACCCCCCTCTAGCCCTAGCTCGGCAGCACACACACCCTCGCATATGTGTGTCCTGATTGGCCGCCCGCAACATAGACTTCCGCCTGGGCTGCCTATTGATAGGCCAACCTTCCACTGACAAGCCCGTGACGCGCCCACCGCCGATTGGCTTACGCGCCCATCACGGATGGTGCCCCGCCTCCATGCAGCGTCACACACGGCAGACATCTTTCGCTGCCGCTCAGTACACCCACATCCTTAGGACGGAGCAGACTGCAGTTTTCATGCGCTCGCCTCGATTGATTTTTCCCAGGTATGCGTATTTCTCTGCTCCCTTCAGCACCGCCCGACAACCATCCAGTCCTTTACAGCATCGCTTTCTTTGCAGGTTCGCTACTGGAGAGAGCTCTCTCACTGCTCCCAGTGCATTTCCTGGATAGCTCAGTCATCCTTTCCAGGTAGGTCCCCTCGCACACTCCACGGTCCGCCCCCTCCCATCCCCCACCGTGCCCCCCCCTTTTTTTCCCTCACGTGCACAGGTCTTGCCACTTTCTTTCCCTCCACCATGGGGTTGACTTGTCTATGTTGTTTAGCCACTATTACAGTGGCGCTCTTTGCTCTGAATTGGCGAGCACCTTGTCTTTGGTAGCATTCATTTGCCTTGTAACAGGTTTTTTAGCTGCACTTTGGATGCACCATTGTTGCAATATTGCAGTTAGAGGCTTATTCATGCACTCTCTGCAATTATGTCTTTTGTGTCTCCTATTCCAGGTTCCCTCTGCAGCCTGTTATTGCTGCCCTACTAAGAGGACAGTCGCTACCCAGCAGCATATGAAAATCGATCTTGTCCTGAAGAAGATGGTCGGTAATCACCCTTGAACCATCGAAACCGGTCGACCTCACCTGTTGTGGCCTCACCACAACATTTTATGATACCCCCAATACCAACAGGGGTTACTGCATGTAATTGAGAGAAAACCCCACAACAACATGGGTTTTCCCATCCCATAACAAGTGGGACAGTGCATTTTTTAGTGATATTTTTGATATCACCTCACCCACCCTCTGGGCAACCACCCTTTTGCAAGGAACTTTCCAGTTATCAATGCTAAAATAAAAATTACATGACTATTCCGATGCCTCAATCTCTGCACTTGTGACGGCTAGCTGCTTAGATTTAAGAATCCGAGATTTAATTCCCCTCTCGCACTCCCCCACATCATTGTGCTGGTTGCCCTCCCCTCCCTCCTTCCCTGCATCAGACCAGCTTTTCCACCTGTGCCTAAGTGAACAGGACCATGGTTAACAAAAATATCATTAGTTGTTTGGTCTTGCCCTCACCGGCAAGTTGATGAATCTTTTTCCCCAGAAAACCGCAGGCTAATGTTCACAATTCTTGCTAAGTGTTACATTGCTAACCATCACAATCCTGTCTGGGTCTGGCGCAGGCTCATGTTCACAATTCTAACTAAGTGTGGCATTGCAAACAATCACAATCCTGTCTGGGTTTGGTGCAGGCCTATGTTCACAATTCTAATTAGGTGCGGCACTGCTAACAATCACAGACCTGTCTGGGTCTGGTGCAGGCTAATATTCACAATTCTAACTAAGTGTGGCATTTCAAACAATCACAATCCTGTCTGGGTTTGGCGCAGGCTAATGTTCACAAATTCTAATTAGGTGCGGCACTGCTAACAATCACAGTCCTGTCTGGGTCTGGTGCAGGCTAATGTTCACAATTCTGAGTGTGGCATTGCTAACAATCACAATCCTGTCTGGGTCTGGCACAGGCTAAAGTTCCCAATTCTAACGAAGTGTGGCATTGCTAGGAATCACAATCCTGTCTGTGTCTGGCGCAGGCTAATGTTCACAATTCTAACTAAGTGTGGCATTGCTAACAATCACAATCCTGTCTGGGTCTGGCACAGGCTAATGTTCACAATTCTGACAAAGTGCAGCATTGCTAATAATCACAATCCTGTCTGGGTCTGTTGCAGGCTAATGTTCACAATTCTAACTAAGTATGGCATTGCTATCCATCACAATCCTGTCTGGGTCTGGCGCAGGCTCATGTTCACAATTCTAACTAAGTGTGGCATTGCAAACAATCACAATCCTGTCTGGGTTTGGCGCAGGCTAATGTTCACAAATTCTAATTAGGTGCGGCACTGCTAACAATCACAGTCCTGTCTGGGTCTGGTGCAGGCTAATGTTCACAATTCTCACTAAATGTGGCATTGCTAACAATCACAATCCTGTCTGGGTCTGGCGCAGGCTAATGTTCACAATTCTTGCTAAGTGTTACATTGCTAACCATCACAATCCTGTCTGGGTCTGGCGCAGGCCAATGTTCACAATTCTAACTAAGTGTGGCATTGCTAACAATCACAATCCTGTCTGGGTCTGGCGCAGGCTAACGTTCACAATTCTAACAAAGTGTGGCATTGCTAACAATCACAATCCTGTCTGGGTCTGGCGCAGGCTAATGTTCACAATTCTGACTAAGTGCAGCATTGCTAATAATCACAATCCTGTCTGGGTCTGTTGCAGGCTAATGTTCACAATTCTAACTAAGTGTGGCATTGCTAACAATTACAATCCTTCTGGGTCTGGCGCAGGCTAATGTTCACAATTCTGACTAAGTGCAGCATTGCTAATTATCACAATCCTGTCTGGGTCTGTTGCAGGCTAATGTTCACAATTCAAACTAAGTGTGGCATTGCTAACAATCACAATCCTGTCTGGGTCTAGCGCATGCTAATGTTCACAATTCTTGCTAAGTGTGGCATTGCTAACAATCACAATCCTGTGTGGGTCTGGCGCAGGCCAATGTTCACAATTCTCACTAAGTTGGCATTGCTAACAATCCCAATCCTGTCTGGGTCTGGTGCAGGCTAATGTTCACAATTCTAACTAAGTGTGGCATTGCAAACAATCACAATCCTGTCTGGGTTTGGCACATGCTAATGTTCACAAATTCTAATTAGGTGCGGCACTGCTAACAATCACAGTCCTGTCTGGGTCTGGTGCAGGCTAATGTTCACAATTATGACTAAGTGCAGCATTGCTAATAATCACAATCCTGTCTGGGTCTGTTGCAGACTAATGTTCACAATTCAGACTAAGTGTGGCATTGCTAACAATAAATATCCTGTCTGGGTCTAGCGCATGCTAATGTTCACAATTCTGAGTGTGGCATTGCTAACAATCACAATCCTTCTGGGTCTGGCGCAGGCTAATGTTCCCAATTCTGACTAAGTGCAGCATTGCTAATTATCACAATCCTGTCTGGGTCTGTTGCAGGCTAATGTTCACAATTCAAACTAAGTGTGGCATTGCTAACAATCATGTCTGGGTCTAGCGCATGCTAATGTTCACAATTCTTGCTAAGTGTGGCATTGCTAACAATCACAATCCTGTGTGGGTCTGGCGCAGGCCAATGTTCACAATTCTCACTAAGTGCAGCACTGCTAATAATCACAATCCTGTCTGGGTCTGTTGCAGGCTAATGTTCACAATTCAAACTAAGTGTGGCATTGCTAACAATAAAAATCCTGTCTGGGTCTAGCGCATCCTAATGTTCACAATTCTTGCTAAGTGTGGCATTGCTAACAATCCCAATCCTGCCTGGGTCTGGTGCAGGCTAATGTTCACAATTCTCACTAAGTGTGGCATTGCTAACAATCCCAATCCTGTCTGGGTCTGGTGCAGGCTAATGTTCACAATTCTAACTAAGTGTGGCATTGCTAACAATCACAATCCTGTCTTGGTCTGGCGCAGACTAATGTTCACAATTCTGACTAAGTGCAGCATTGCTAATAATCACAATCCTGTCTGGGTCTGGCGCAGGCTAAAGTTCCCAATTCTAACTAAGTGTGGCATTGCTAGGAATCACAATCCTGTCTGTGTCTGGCGCAGGCTAATGTTCACAATTCTAACTAAGTGTGGCATTGCTATCCATCACAATCCTGTCTGGGTCTGAGGCAGGCTCATGTTCACAATTCTAACTAAGTGTGGCATTGCAAACAATTACAATCATGTCTGGGTCTGGCACAGGCTAATGTTCACAATTCTAACTAAGTGTGTCAATGCTAATCATCACAATCCTGTCTGGGTCTGGCGCAGGCCAATGTTCACAATTCCCACTAAGTGTGGCATTGCTAACAATCACAATCCTGTCTGGGTGTGGCGCAGGCTAATGTTCACAATTCTTGCTAAGTGTGGCATTTCTAACAATCACAATCCTTCTGGGTCTGGCGCAGGCCAATGTTCACAATTCTCACTAAGTGTGGCATTGCTAACAATCACAATCCTGTCTGGGTCTGGCGCAGGCTAATGTTCACAATTCTTGCTAAGTGTTACATTGCTAACCATCACAATCCTGTCTGGGTCTGGCGCAGGCCAATGTTCACAATTCTCACCAAGTGTGGCATTGCTAACAATCCCAATCCTGTCTGGGTCTGGTGCAGGCTTATGTTCACAATTCTAATTAGGTGCGGCACTGCTAACAATCACAGTCCTGTCTGGGTCTGGTGCAGGCTAATGTTCACAATTCCGAGTGTGGCATTGCTAACAATCACAATCCTGTCTGGGTCTGGCGCAGGCTAATGTTCACAATTCTAACTAAGTGTGGCATTGCTAACAATCACAATCCTGTCTGGGTCTGGCGCAGGCTAATGTTCACAATTCTGACTAAGTGCATCATTGCTAATAGTCACAATCCTGTCTGGGTCTGTTGCAGGCTAATGTTCACAATTCTAACTAAGTGTGGCATTGCTAACAATCACAATCCTGTCTGGGTCTGGTGCAGGCTAATGTTCACAATTCTGACTAAGTGCATCATTGCTAATTATCACAATCCTGTCTGGGTCTGTTGCAGGCTAATGTTCATAATTCAAACTAAGTGTGGCATTGCTAACAATCACAATCCTGTCTGGGTCTAGCGCATGCTAATGTTCACAATTCTTGCTAAGTGTGGCATTGCTAACAATCACAATCCTGTTTGGGTCTGGCACAGGCCAATGTTCACAATTCTCACTAAGTGTGGCATTGCTAACAATCCCAATCCTGTCTGGGTCTGGTGCAGGCTAATGTTCACAATTCTAACTAAGTGTGGCATTGCAAACAATCACAATCCTGTCTGGGTTTGGCACATGCTAATGTTCACAAATTCTAATTAGGTGTGGCACTGCTAACAATCACAGTCCTGCCTGGGTCTGGTGCAGGCTAATGTTCACAAATCTGACTAAGTGCAGCATTGCTAATAATCACAATCCTGTCTGGTTCTGTTGCAGACTAATGTTCACAATTCAAACTAAGTGTGGCATTGCTAACAATAAATATCCTGTTTGGGTGTGGCGCATGCTAATGTTCACAATTCTGAGTGTGGCATTGCTAACAATCACAATCCTTTCTGGGTCTGGCGCAGGCTAATGTTCACAATTCTGACTAAGTGCAGCATTGCTAATAATCACAATCCTGTCTGGGTCTGTTGCAGGCTAATGTTCACAATTCAAACTAAGTGTGGCATTGCTAACAATAAAAATCCTGTCTGGGTCTAGGGCATCCTAATGTTCACAATTCTTGCTAAGTGTGGCATTGCTAACAATCCCAATCCTGCCTGGGTCTGGTGCAGGCTAATTTTCACAATTCTCACTAAGTGTGGCATTGCTAACAATCACAATCCTTTCTGGGTCTGGCGCAGGCTAATGTTCACAATTCTGACTAAGTGCAGCATTGCTAATAATCACAATCCTGTCTGGGTCTGTTGCAGGCTAATGTTCACAATTCTAACTAAGTATGGCATTGCTATCCATCACAATCCTGTCTGGGTCTGGCGCAGGCTCATGTTCACAATTCTAACTAAGTGTGGCATTGCAAACAATCACAATCCTGTCTGGGTTTGGCGCAGGCTAATGTTCACAAATTCTAATTAGGTGCGGCACTGCTAACAATCACAGTCCTGTCTGGGTCTGGTGCAGGCTAATGTTCACAATTCTCACTAAATGTGGCATTGCTAACAATCACAATCCTGTCTGGGTCTGGCGCAGGCTAATGTTCACAATTCTTGCTAAGTGTTACATTGCTAACCATCACAATCCTGTCTGGGTCTGGCGCAGGCCAATGTTCACAATTCTAACTAAGTGTGGCATTGCTAACAATCACAATCCTGTCTGGGTCTGGCGCAGGCTAACGTTCACAATTCTAACTAAGTGTGGCATTGCTAACAATCACAATCCTGTCTGGGTCTGGCGCAGGCTAATGTTCACAATTCTGACTAAGTGCAGCATTGCTAATAATCACAATCCTGTCTGGGTCTGTTGCAGGCTAATGTTCACAATTCTAACTAAGTGTGGCATTGCTAACAATTACAATCCTTCTGGGTCTGGCGCAGGCTAATGTTCACAATTCTGACTAAGTGCAGCATTGCTAATTATCACAATCCTGTCTGGGTCTGTTGCAGGCTAATGTTCACAATTCAAACTAAGTGTGGCATTGCTAACAATCACAATCCTGTCTGGGTCTAGCGCATGCTAATGTTCACAATTCTTGCTAAGTGTGGCATTGCTAACAATCACAATCCTGTGTGGGTCTGGCGCAGGCCAATGTTCACAATTCTCACTAAGTTGGCATTGCTAACAATCCCAATCCTGTCTGGGTCTGGTGCAGGCTAATGTTCACAATTCTAACTAAGTGTGGCATTGCAAACAATCACAATCCTGTCTGGGTTTGGCACATGCTAATGTTCACAAATTCTAATTAGGTGCGGCACTGCTAACAATCACAGTCCTGTCTGGGTCTGGTGCAGGCTAATGTTCACAATTATGACTAAGTGCAGCATTGCTAATAATCACAATCCTGTCTGGGTCTGTTGCAGACTAATGTTCACAATTCAGACTAAGTGTGGCATTGCTAACAATAAATATCCTGTCTGGGTCTAGCGCATGCTAATGTTCACAATTCTGAGTGTGGCATTGCTAACAATCACAATCCTTCTGGGTCTGGCGCAGGCTAATGTTCCCAATTCTGACTAAGTGCAGCATTGCTAATTATCACAATCCTGTCTGGGTCTGTTGCAGGCTAATGTTCACAATTCAAACTAAGTGTGGCATTGCTAACAATCATGTCTGGGTCTAGCGCATGCTAATGTTCACAATTCTTGCTAAGTGTGGCATTGCTAACAATCACAATCCTGTGTGGGTCTGGCGCAGGCCAATGTTCACAATTCTCACTAAGTGCAGCACTGCTAATAATCACAATCCTGTCTGGGTCTGTTGCAGGCTAATGTTCACAATTCAAACTAAGTGTGGCATTGCTAACAATAGAAATCCTGTCTGGGTCTAGCGCATCCTAATGTTCACAATTCTTGCTAAGTGTGGCATTGCTAACAATCCCAATCCTGCCTGGGTCTGGTGCAGGCTAATGTTCACAATTCTCACTAAGTGTGGCATTGCTAACAATCCCAATCCTGTCTGGGTCTGGTGCAGGCTAATGTTCACAATTCTAACTAAGTGTGGCATTGCTAACAATCACAATCCTGTCTTGGTCTGGCGCAGACTAATGTTCACAATTCTGACTAAGTGCAGCATTGCTAATAATCACAATCCTGTCTGGGTCTGGCGCAGGCTAAAGTTCCCAATTCTAACTAAGTGTGGCATTGCTAGGAATCACAATCCTGTCTGTGTCTGGCACAGGCTAATGTTCACAATTCTAACTAAGTGTGGCATTGCTATCCATCACAATCCTGTCTGGGTCTGAGGCAGGCTCATGTTCACAATTCTAACTAAGTGTGGCATTGCAAACAATTACAATCATGTCTGGGTCTGGCACAGGCTAATGTTCACAATTCTAACTAAGTGTGTCAATGCTAATCATCACAATCCTGTCTGGGTCTGGCGCAGGCCAATGTTCACAATTCCCACTAAGTGTGGCATTGCTAACAATCACAATCCTGTCTGGGTGTGGCGCAGGCTAATGTTCACAATTCTTGCTAAGTGTGGCATTTCTAACAATCACAATCCTTCTGGGTCTGGCGCAGGCCAATGTTCACAATTCTCACTAAGTGTGGCATTGCTAACAATCACAATCCTGTCTGGGTCTGGCGCAGGCTAATGTTCACAATTCTTGCTAAGTGTTACATTGCTAACCATCACAATCCTGTCTGGGTCTGGCGCAGGCCAATGTTCACAATTCTCACCAAGTGTGGCATTGCTAACAATCCCAATCCTGTCTGGGTCTGGTGCAGGCTTATGTTCACAATTCTAATTAGGTGCGGCACTGCTAACAATCACAGTCCTGTCTGGGTCTGGTGCAGGCTAATGTTCACAATTCCGAGTGTGGCATTGCTAACAATCACAATCCTGTCTGGGTCTGGCGCAGGCTAATGTTCACAATTCTAACTAAGTGTGGCATTGCTAACAATCACAATCCTGTCTGGGTCTGGCGCAGGCTAATGTTCACAATTCTGACTAAGTGCATCATTGCTAATAGTCACAATCCTGTCTGGGTCTGTTGCAGGCTAATGTTCACAATTCTAACTAAGTGTGGCATTGCTAACAATCACAATCCTGTCTGGGTCTGGTGCAGGCTAATGTTCACAATTCTGACTAAGTGCATCATTGCTAATTATCACAATCCTGTCTGGGTCTGTTGCAGGCTAATGTTCATAATTCAAACTAAGTGTGGCATTGCTAACAATCACAATCCTGTCTGGGTCTAGCGCATGCTAATGTTCACAATTCTTGCTAAGTGTGGCATTGCTAACAATCACAATCCTGTTTGGGTCTGGCACAGGCCAATGTTCACAATTCTCACTAAGTGTGGCATTGCTAACAATCCCAATCCTGTCTGGGTCTGGTGCAGGCTAATGTTCACAATTCTAACTAAGTGTGGCATTGCAAACAATCACAATCCTGTCTGGGTTTGGCACATGCTAATGTTCACAAATTCTAATTAGGTGTGGCACTGCTAACAATCACAGTCCTGCCTGGGTCTGGTGCAGGCTAATGTTCACAAATCTGACTAAGTGCAGCATTGCTAATAATCACAATCCTGTCTGGTTCTGTTGCAGACTAATGTTCACAATTCAAACTAAGTGTGGCATTGCTAACAATAAATATCCTGTTTGGGTGTGGCGCCTGCTAATGTTCACAATTCTGAGTGTGGCATTGCTAACAATCACAATCCTTTCTGGGTCTGGCGCAGGCTAATGTTCACAATTCTGACTAAGTGCAGCATTGCTAATAATCACAATCCTGTCTGGGTCTGTTGCAGGCTAATGTTCACAATTCAAACTAAGTGTGGCATTGCTAACAATAAAAATCCTGTCTGGGTCTAGGGCATCCTAATGTTCACAATTCTTGCTAAGTGTGGCATTGCTAACAATCCCAATCCTGCCTGGGTCTGGTGCAGGCTAATTTTCACAATTCTCACTAAGTGTGGCATTGCTAACAATCACAATCCTGTCTGGGTCTGGCGCAGACTAATGTTCACAATTCTGACTAAGTGCAGCATTGCTAATAATCACAATCCTGTCTGGGTCTATTGCAGGCTAATGTTCACAATTCTGAGTGTGGCATTGCTAACAATCACAACCCTTTCTGGGTCTGGTGCAGGCTAATGTTCACAATTCTTGCTAAGTGTGGCATTGCTAACAATAACAATCCTGTCTGGGTATGGCGCAGGCTAATGTTCACAATTCTAAGTGTGGCATTGCTAACAATCACAATCCTGTTGGGATCTGGCGCAGGCTAATGTTCACAATTCTAACTAAGTGTGGCATTGCAAACAATCACAATCCTGTCTGGGTCTGGTGCAGGCTAATGTTCACAATTCTGACTAAGTGCAGCATTGCTAATAATCACAATCCTGTCTGGGTCTGTTGCAGGCTAATGTTTACAATTCTTGCTAAGTGTGGCATTGCTAACAAAAACAATCCTGTCTGGGTATGGCGCAGGCTAATGTTCACAATTCTAAGTGTGGCATTGCTAACAATCACAATCCTGTTGGGATCTGGCGCAGGCTAATGTTCACAATTCTAATTAGCTGCGGCATTGCGAACAATCACAAACCAGTCTGGGTCTGGCGCAGGCTAATGTTCACAATTCTAACTAAGTGTGGCATTGCAAACAATTACAATCATGTCTGGGTCTGGCGCAGGCTAATGTTCACAATTCTTGCCAAGTGTTACATTGCTAACCATCACAATCCTGTCTGGGTCTGGCGCAGGCCAATGTTCACAATTCTCACTAAGTGTGGCATTGCTAACAATCCCAATCCTGTCTGGGTCTGGTGCAGGCTTATGTTCACAATTCTAATTAGGTGCAGCACTGCTAACAATCACAGTCCTGTCTGGGTCTGGTGCAGGCTAATGTTCACAATTCCGAGTGTGGCATTGCTAACAATCACAATCCTGTCTGGGTCTGGTGCAGGCTAATATTCACAATTCTAACTAAGTGTGGCATTGCAAACAATCACAATCCTGTCTGGGTTTGGCGCAGGCTAATGTTCACAAATTCTAATTAGGTGCGGCACTGCTAACAATCACAGTCCTGTCTGGGTCTGGTGCAGGCTAATGTTCACAATTCTGAGTGTGGCATTGCTAACAATCACAATCCTGTCTGGGTCTGGTGCAGGCTAAAGTTCCCAATTCTAACTAAGTGTGGCATTGCTAGGAATCACAATCCTGTCTGGGTCTGGCGCAGGCCAATGTTCACAATTCTCACTAAGTGTGGCATTGCTAACCTTCACAATCCTGTCTGGGTCTGGCGCAGGCCAATGTTCACAATTCTCACTAAGTGTGGCATTGCTAACAATCCCAATCCTGTCTGGGTCTGGTGCAGGCTTATGTTCACAATTCTAATTAGGTGCAGCACTGCTAACAATCACAGTCCTGTCTGGGTCTGGTGCAGGCTAATGTTCACAATTCCGAGTGTGGCATTGCTAACAATCACAATCCTGTCTGGGTCTGGTGCAGGCTAATATTCACAATTCTAACTAAGTGTGGCATTGCAAACAATCACAATCCTGTCTGGGTTTGGCGCAGGCTAATGTTCACAAATTCTAATTAGGTGCAGCACTGCTAACAATCACAGTCCTGTCTGGGTCTGGTGCAGGCTAATGTTCACAATTCTGAGTGTGGCATTGCTAACAATCACAATCCTGTCTGGGTCTGGTGCAGGCTAAAGTTCCCAATTCTAACTAAGTGTGGCATTGCTAGGAATCACAATCCTGTCTGGGTCTGGCGCAGGCCAATGTTCACAATTCTCACTAAGTGTGGCATTGCTAACAATCACAATCCTGTCTGGGTCTGGCGCAGGCTAATGTTCACAATTCTTGCTAAGTGTTACATTGCTAACCATCACAATCCTGCCTGGGTCTGGCGCAGGCCAATGTTCACAATTCTCACTAAGTGTGGCATTGCTAACAATCCCAATCCTGTCTGGGTCTGATGCAGGCTTATGTTCACAATTCTAATTAGGTGCGGCACTGCTAACAATCATAGTCCTGTCTGGGTCTGGTGCAGGCTAATGTTCACAATTCCGAGTGGGGCATTGCTAACAATCACAATCCTGTCTGGGTCCGGTGCAGACTAATGTTCCCAATTCTAAATAAGTGTGGCATTGCTAGGAATCACAATCCTGTCTGTGTCTGGCGCAGGCTAATGTTCACAATTCTAACTAAGTGTGGCATTGCTAACAATCACAATCCGGTCTGGGTCTGGCGCAGGCTAATGTTCACAATTCTGACTAAGTGCAGCATTGCTAATTATCACAATCCTGTCTGGGTCTGTTGCAGGCTAATGTTCACAATTCAAACTAAGTGTGGCATTGCTAACAATCACAATCCTGTCTAGGTCTAGCGCATGCTAATGTTCACAATTCTTGCTAAGTGTGGCATTGCTAACAATCACAATCCTGTCTGGGTCTGGCGCAGGCTTATGTTCACAATTCTAATTAGGTGCGGCACTGCTAACAATCACAGTCCTGTCTGGGTCTGGTGCAGGCTAATGTTCACAATTCCGAGTGTGGCATTGCTAACAATCCCAATCCTGCCTGGGTCTGGTGCAGGCTAATGTTCACAATTCTCACTAAGTGTGGCATTGCTAACAATCCCAATCCTGTCTGGGTCTGGTGCAGGCTAATGTTCACAATTCTAACTAATGTGGCATTGCTAACAATCACAATCCTGTCTGGGTCTGGCGCAGACTAATGTTCACAATTCTGACTAAGTGCAGAATTGCTAATAATCACAATCCTGTCTGGGTCTGGCGCAGGCTAAAGTTCCCAATTCTAACTAAGTGTGGCATTGCTAGGAATCACAATCCTGTCTGTGTCTGGCGCAGGCTAATGTTCACAATTCTAACTAAGTGTGGCATTGCTATCCATCACAATCCTGTCTGGGTCTGGTGCAGGCTCATGTTCACAATTCTAACTAAGTGTGGCATTGCAAACAATTACAATCGTGTCTGGGTCTGGCACAGGCTAATGTTCACAATTCTAACTAAGTGTGTCAATGCTAATCATCACAATCCTGTCTGGGTCTGGCGCAGGCCAATGTTCACAATTCACACTAAGTGTGGCATTGCTAACAATCACAATCCTGTCTGGGTCTGGCGCAGGCTAATGTTCACAATTCTTGCTAAGTGTGGCATTTCTAACAATCACAATCCTGTCTGGGTCTGGCGCAGGCCAATGTTCACAATTCTCACTAAGTGTGGCATTGCTAACAATCACAATCCTCTCTGGGTCTGGCGCAGGCTAATGTTCACAATTCTTGCTAAGTGTTACATTGCTAACCAACACAATCCTGTCTGGGTCTGGCGCAGGCCAATGTTCACAATTCTCACTAAGTGTGGCATTGCTAACAATCCCAATCCTGTCTGGGTCTGGTGCAGGCTTATGTTCACAATTCTAATTAGGTGCGGCACTGCTAACAATCACAGTCCTGTCTGGGTCTGGTGCAGGCTAATGTTCACAATTCCGAGTGTGGCATTGCTAACAATCACAATCCTGTCTGGGTCTGGCGCAGGCTAATTTTCACAATTCTAACTAAGTGTGGCATTGCTAACAATCACAATCCTGTCTGGGTCTGGCGCAGGCTAATGTTCACAATTCTGACTAAGTGCAGCATTGCTAATAGTCACAATCCTGTCTGGGTCTGTTGCAGGCTAATGTTCACAATTCTAACTAAGTGTGGCATTGCTAACAATCACAATCCTGTCTGGGTCTGGCGCAGGCTAATGTTCACAATTCTGACTAAGTGCATCATTGCTAATTATCACAATCCTGTCTGGGTCTGTTGCAGGCTAATGTTCACAATTCAAACTAAGTGTGGCATTGCTAACAATCACAATCCTGTCTGGGTCTAGCGCATGCTAATGTTCACAATTATTGCTAAGTGTGGCATTGCTAACAATCACAATCCTGTGTGGGTCTGGCGCAGGCCAATGTTCACAATTCTCACTAAGTGTGGCATTGCTAACAATCCCAATCCTGTCTGGGTCTGGTGCAGGCTAATGTTCACAATTCTAACTAAGTGTGGCATTGCAAACAATCACAATCCTGTCTGGGTTTGGCACATGCTAATGTTCACAAATTCTAATTAGGTGCGGCACTGCTAACAATCACAGTCCTGTCTGGGTCTGGTGCAGGCTAATGTTCACAAATCTGACTAAGTGCAGCATTGCTAATAATCACAATCCTGTCTGGTTCTGTTGCAGACTAATGTTCACAATTCAAACTAAGTATGGCATTGCTAACAATAAATATCCTGTTTGGGTCTAGAGCATGCTAATGTTCACAATTCTGAGTGTGGCATTGCTAACAATCACAATCCTTTCTGGGTCTGGTGCAGGCTAATGTTCACAATTCTGACTAAGTGCAGCATTGCCAATAATCACAATCCTGTCTGGGTCTGTTGCAGGCTAATGTTCACAATTCAAACTAAGTGTGGCATTGCTAACAATAAAAATCCTGTCTGGGTCTAGGGCATCCTAATGTTCACAATTCTTGCTAAGTGTGGCATTGCTAACAACCCCAATCCTGCCTGGGTCTGGTGCAGGCTAATGTTCACAATTCTCACTAAGTGTGGCATTGCTAACAATCACAATCCTGTCTGGGTCTGGCGCAGACTAATGTTCACAATTCTGACTAAGTGCAGCATTGCTAATAATCACAATCCTGTCTGGGTCTATTGCAGGCTAATGTTCACAATTCTGAGTGTGGCATTGCTAACAATCACAACCCTGTCTGGGTCTGGTGCAGGCTAATGTTCACAATTCTTGCTAAGTGTGGCATTGCTAACAATAACAATCCTGTCTGGGTATGGTGCAGGCTAATGTTCACAATTCTAAGTGTGGCATTGCTAACAATCACAATCCTGTTGGGATCTGGCGCAGGCTAATGTTCACAATTCTAACTAAGTGTGGCATTGCAAACAATCACAATCCTGTCTGGGTCTGGTGCAGGCTAATGTTCACAATTCTGACTAAGTGCAGCATTGCTAATAATCACAATCCTGTCTGGGTCTGTTGCAGGCTAATGTTCACAATTCTTGCTAAGTGTGGCATTGCTAACAAAAACAATCCTGTCTGGGTATGGCGCAGGCTAATGTTCACAATTCTAAGTGTGGCATTGCTAACAATCACAATCCTGTTGGGATCTGGCGCAGGCTAATGTTCACAATTCTAATTAGCTGTGGCATTGCTAACAATCACAAACCAGTCTGGGTCTGGCGCAGGTTAATGTTCACAATTCTAACTAAGTGTGGCATTGCAAACAATTACAATCATGTCTGGGTCTGGCTCAGGCTAATATTCACAATTCTTGCTAAGTGTTACATTGCTAACCATCACAATCCTGTCTGGGTCTGGCGCAGGCCAATGTTCACAATTCTCACTAAGTGTGGCATTGCTAACAATCCCAATCCTGTCTGGGTCTGGTGCAGGCTTATGTTCACAATTCTAATTAGGTGTGGCACTGCTAACAATCACAGTCCTGTCTGGGTCTGGTGAAGGCTAATGTTCACAATTCCGAGTGTGGCATTGCTAACAATCACAATCCTGTCTGGGTCTGGTGCAGGCTAATATTCACAATTCTAAATAAGTGTGGCATTGCAAACAATCACAATCCTGTCTGGGTTTGGCGCAGGCTAATGTTCACAAATTCTAATTAGGTGCGGCACTGCTAACAACCACAGTCCTGTCTGGGTCTGGTGCAGGCTAATGTTCACAATTCTGAGTGTGGCATTGCTAACAATCACAATCCTGTCTGGGTCTGGTGCAGGCTAAAGTTCCCAATTCTAACTAAGTGTGGCATTGCTAGGAATCACAATCCTGTCTGTGTCTGGTGCAGGCTAATGTTCACAATTCCGAGTGTGGCATTGCTAACAATCACAATCCTGTCTGGGTCTGGTGCAGGCTAATATTCACAATTCTAACTAAGTGTGGCATTGCAAACAATCACAATCCTGTCTGGGTTTGGCGCAGGCTAATGTTCACAAATTCTAATTAGGTGCGGCACTGCTAACAATCACAGTCCTGTCTGGGTCTGGTGCAGGCTAATGTTCACAATTCTGAGTGTGGCATTGCTAACAATCACAATCCTGTCTGGGTCTGGCGCAGGCTAATATTCACCTATACTGCTAAGTGTGGCATTTCTAACAATCACAATCCTGTCTGGGTCTGGCGCAGGCCAATGTTCACAATTCTCACTAAGTGTGGCATTGCTAACAATCACAATCCTGTCTGGGTCTGGCGCAGGCTAATGTTCACAATTCTTGCTAAGTGTTACATTGCTAACCATCACAATCCTGCCTGGGTCTGGCGCAGGCCAATGTTCACAATTCTCACTAAGTGTGGCATTGCTAACAATCCCAATCCTGTCTGGGTCTGGTGCAGGTTTATGTTCACAATTCTAATTAGGTGCGGCACTGCTAACAATCATAGTCCTGTCTGGGTCTGGTGCAGGCTAATGTTCACAATTCCGAGTGTGGCATTGCTAACAATCACAATCCTGTCTGGGTCTGGCGCAGACTAATGTTCCCAATTCTAACTAAGTGTGGCATTGCTAGGAATCACAATCCTGTCTGTGTCTGGCGCAGGCTAATGTTCACAATTCTAACTAAGTGTGGCATTGCTAACAATCACAATCTGGTCTGGGTCTGGCGCAGGCTAATGTTCACAATTCTGACTAAGTGCAGCATTGCTAATTATCACAATCCTGTCTGGGTCTGTTGCAGGCTAATGTTCACAATTCTTGCTAAGTGTGGCATTGCTAACAATCACAATCCTGTCTGGGTCTGGCGCAGGCTTATGTTCACAATTCTAATTAGGTGCGGCACTGCTAACAATCACAAACCAGTCTGGGTCTGGCGCAGGCTAATGTTCACAATTCTAATTAGCTGCGGCATTGCGAACAATCACAAACCAGTCTGGGTCTGGCGCAGGCTAATGTTCACAATTCTAACTAAGTGTGGCATTGCAAACAATTACAATCATGTCTGGGTCTGGCGCAGGCTAATGTTCACAATTCTTGCTAAGTGTTACATTGCTAACCATCACAATCCTGTCTGGGTCTGGCGCAGGCCAATGTTCACAATTCTCACTAAGTGTGGCATTGCTAACAATCCCAATCCTGTCTGGGTCTGGTGCAGGCTTATGTTCACAATTCTAATTAGGTGCAGCACTGCTAACAATCACAGTCCTGTCTGGGTCTGGTGCAGGCTAATGTTCACAATTCCGAGTGTGGCATTGCTAACAATCACAATCCTGTCTGGGTCTGGTGCGGGCTAATATTCACAATTCTAACTAAGTGTGGCATTGCAAACAATCACAATCCTGTCTGGGTTTGGCGCAGGCTAATGTTCACAAATTCTAATTAGGTGCGGCACTGCTAACAATCACAGTCCTGTCTGGGTCTGGCGCAGGCTTATGTTCACAATTCTAATTAGGTGCAGCACTGCTAACAATCACAGTCCTGTCTGGGTCTGGTGCAGGCTAATGTTCACAATTCCGAGTGTGGCATTGCTAACAATCACAATCCTGTCTGTGTCTGGTGCAGGCTAATGTTCACAATTCTAACTAAGTGTGGCATTGCTAACAATCACAATCCTGTCTGGGTCTGATGCAGGCTAATGTTCACAATTCTAACTAAGTGTGTCAATGCTAACCATCACAATCCTGTCTGGGTCTGGCGCAGGCCAATGTTCACAATTCTCACTAAGTGTGGCATTGCTAACAATCACAATCCTGTCTGGGTCTGGCGCAGGCTAATATTCACAATTCTTGCTAAGTGTGGCATTTCTAACAATCACAATCCTGTCTGGGTCTGGCGCAGGCCAATGTTCACAATTCTCACTAAGTGTGGCATTGCTAACAATCACAATCCTGTCTGGGTCTGGCGCAGGCTAATGTTCACAATTCTTGCTAAGTGTTACATTGCTAACCATCACAATCCTGCCTGGGTCTGGCGCAGGCCAATGTTCACAATTCTCACTAAGTGTGGCATTGCTAACAATCCCAATCCTGTCTGGGTCTGGTGCAGGCTTATGTTCACAATTCTAATTAGGTGCGGCACTGCTAACAATCATAGTCCTGTCTGGGTCTGGTGCAGGCTAATGTTCACAATTCCGAGTGTGGCATTGCTAACAATCACAATCCTGTCTGGGTCTGGCGCAGACTAATGTTCCCAATTCTAACTAAGTGTGGCATTGCTAGGAATCACAATCCTGTCTGTGTCTGGCGCAGGCTAATGTTCACAATTCTAACTAAGTGTGGCATTGCTAACAATCACAATCCGGTCTGGGTCTGGCGCAGGCTAATGTTCACAATTCTGACTAAGTGCAGCATTGCTAATTATCACAATCCTGCCTGGGTCTGGCGCAGGCCAATGTTCACAATTCTCACTAAGTGTTGCATTGCTAACAATCCCAATCCTGTCTGGGTCTGGTGCAGGCTTATGTTCACAATTCTAATTAGGTGCGGCACTGCTAACAATCATAGTCCTGTCTGGGTCTGGTGCAGGCTAATGTTCACAATTCCGAGTGTGGCATTGCTAACAATCACAATCCTGTCTGGGTCTGGCGCAGACTAATGTTCCCAATTCTAACTAAGTGTGGCATTGCTAGGAATCACAATCCTGTCTGTGTCTGGCGCAGGCTAATGTTCACAATTCTGACTAAGTGCAGCATTGCTAATTATCACAATCCTGTCTGGGTCTGTTGCAGGCTAATGTTCACAATTCAAACTAAGTGTGGCATTGCTAACAATCACAATCCTGTCTGGGTCTGGCGCAGGCCAATGTTCACAATTCTCACTAAGTGTGGCATTGCTAACAATCCCAATCCTGTCTGGGTCTGGTGCAGGCTAATGTTCACAATTCTAACTAAGTGTGGCATTGCAAACAATCACAATCCTGTCTGGGTTTGGCGCAGGCTAATGTTCACAAATTCTAATTAGGTGCGGCACTGCTAACAATCACAGTCCTGTCTGGGTCTGGTGCAGGCTAATGTTCACAATTCTAACTAAGTGTGGCATTGCTAGGAATCACAATCCTGTCTGTGTCTGTTGCAGGCTAATGTTCACAATTCTAACTAAGTGTGGCATTGCAAACAATCACAATCCTGTCTGGGTTTGGCGCAGGCTAATGTTCACAAATTCTAATTAGGTGCGGCACTGCTAACAATCACAGTCCTGTCTGGGTCTGGTGCAGGCTAATGTTCACAATTCTGAGTGTGGCATTGCTAACAATCACAACCCTGTCTGGGTCTGGTGCAGGCTAATGTTCACAATTCTTGCTAAGTGTGGCATTGCTAACAATAACAATCCTGTATGGGTATGGCACAGGTTAATGTTCACAATTCTAAGTGTGGCATTGCTAACAATCACAATCCTGTTGGGATCTGGCGCAGGCTAATGTTCACAATTCTAATTAGCTGCGGCATTGCTAACAATCACAAACCAGTCTGGGTCTGGCGCAGGCTAATGTTCACAATTCTAACTAAGTGTGGCATTGCAAACAATTACAATCGTGTCTGGGTCTGGCACAGGCTATTGTTCACAATTCTAACTAAGTGTGTCAATGCTAACCATCACAATCCTTTCTGGGTCTGGCGCAGGCCAATGTTCACAATTCTCACTAAGTGTGGCATTGCTAACAATCACAATCCTGTCTGGGTCTGGCAGGCTAATGTTGACAATTCTTGCTAAGTGTGGCATTTCTAACAATCACAATCCTGTCTGGGTCTGGCGCAGGCCAATGTTCACAATTCTCACTAAGTGTGGCATTGCTAACAATCACAATCCTGTCTGGGTCTGGCTCAGGCTAATGTTCACAATTCTTGCTAAGTGTTACATTGCTAACCATCACAATCCTGTCTGGGTCTGGCGCAGGCCAATGTTCACAATTCTCACTTAGTGTGGCATTGCTAACAATCCCAATCCTGTCTGGGTCTGGTGCAGGCTTATGTTCACAATTCTAATTAGGTGCGGCACTGCTAACAATCACAGTCATGTCTGGGTCTGGTGCAGGCTAATGTTCCCAATTCTAACTAAGTGTGGCATTGCTAGGAATCACAATCCTGTCTGTGTCTGGCGCAGGCTAATGTTCACAATTCTGACTAAGTGTGGCATTGCTAACAATCACAATCCGGTCTGGGTCTGGCGCAGGCTAATGTTCACAATTCTGACTAAGTGCAGCATTGCTAATTATCACAATCCTGTCTGGGTCTGTTGCAGGCTAATGTTCACAATTCAAACTAAGTGTGGCATTGCTAACAATCACAATCCTGTCTGGGTCTAGCGCATGCTAATGTTCACAATTCTTGCTAAGTGTGGCATTGCTAACAATCACAATGTGGTCTGGGTCTGGCGCAGGCCGATGTTCACAATTCTCACTAAGTGTGGCATTGCTAACAATCACAATCCTGTCTGGGTTTGGTGCAGGCTAATGTTCACAAATTCTAATTAGGTGCAGCACTGCTAACAATCAAAGTCCTGTCTGGGTCTGGTGCAGGCTAATGTTCACAATTCAGACTAAGTGAAGCATTGTTAACAATCACAATCCTCTTTAGGTCTGGCGCAGGCTAAAGTTCCCAATTCTAACTAAGTGTGGCATTGCTAGGAATCACAATCCTGTCTGTGTCTGGCGCAGGCTTAAGTTCCCAATTCTAACTAAGTGTGGCATTGCTAGGAATCACAATCCTGTCTGTGTCTGGCGCAGGCTAATGTTCACAATTCTAACTAAGTGTGGCATTGCTAACAATCACAATCCGGTCTGGGTCTGGCGCAGGCTAATGTTCACAATTCTGACTAAGTGCAGCATTGCTAATTATCACAATCCTGTCTGGGTCTGGCGCAGGCTAATGTTCACAATTCTAACTAAGTGTGGCATTGCTATCCATCACAATCCTGTCTGGGTCTGGTGCAGGCTCATGTTCACAATTCTAACTAAGTGTGGCATTGCAAACAATCACAATCCTGTCTGGGTTTGGCGCAGGCTAATGTTCACAAATTCTCACTAAGTGTGGCATTGCTAACAATCACAATCCTGTCTGGGTCTGGCAGGCTAATGTTCACAATTCTTGCTAAGTGTGTCAATGCTAACCATCACAATCCTGTCTGGGTCTGGCGCAGGCCAATGTTCACAATTCTCACTAAGTGTGGCATTGCTAACAATCACAATCCTGTCTGGGTCTGGCAGGCTAATGTTGACAATTCTTGCTAAGTGTGGCATTTCTAACAATCACAATCCTGTCTGGGTCTGGCGCAGGCCAATGTTCACAATTCTCACTAAGTGTGGCATTGCTAACAATCACAATCCTGTCTGGGTCTGGCGCAGGCTAATGTTCACAATTCCGAGTGTGGCATTGCTAACAATCACAATCCTGTCTGGGTCTGGCGCAGACTAATGTTCCCAATTCTAACTAAGTGTGGCATTGCTAGGAATCACAATCCTGTCTGTGTCTGGCGCAGGCTAATGTTCACAATTCTGACTAAGTGCAGCATTGCTAATTATCACAATCCTGTCTGGGTCTGTTGCAGGCTAATGTTCACAATTCAAACTAAGTGTGGCATTGCTAACAATCACAAGCCTGTCTAGGTCTAGCGCATGCTAATGTTCACAATTCTTGCTAAGTGTGGCATTGCTAACAATCACAATCCTGTCTGGGTCTGGTGCAGGCTAATGTTCACAATTCTAACTAAGTGTGGCATTGCAAACAATCACAATCCTGCCTGGGTTTGGCGCAGGCTAATGTTCACAAATTCTAATTAGGTGCGGCACTGCTAACCATCACAATCCTGCCTGGGTCTGGCGTAGGCCAATGTTCACAATTCTCACTAAGTGTGGCATTGCTAACAATCCCAATCCTGTCTGGGTCTGGTGCAGGCTTATGTTCACAATTCTAATTAGGTGCGGCACTGCTAACAATCATAGTCCTGTCTGGGTCTGGTGCAGGCTAATGTTCACAATTCCGAGTGTGGCATTGCTAACAATCACAATCCTGTCTGGGTCTGGCGCAGACTAATGTTCCCAATTCTAACTAAGTGTGGCATTGCTAGGAATCACAATCCTGTCTGTGTCTGGCGCAGGCTAATGTTCACAATTCTAACTAAGTGTGGCATTGCTAACAATCACAATCCGGTCTGGGTCTGGCGCAGGCTAATGTTCACAATTCTAACTAAGTGCAGCATTGCTAATTATCACAATCCTGCCTGGGTCTGGCGCAGGCCAATGTTCACAATTCTCACTAAGTGTTGCATTGCTAACAATCCCAATCCTGTCTGGGTCTGGTGCAGGCTTATGTTCACAATTCTAATTAGGTGCGGCACTGCTAACAATCATAGTCCTGTCTGGGTCTGGTGCAGGCTAATGTTCACAATTCCGAGTGTGGCATTGCTAACAATCACAATCCTGTCTGGGTCTGGCGCAGACTAATGTTCCCAATTCTAACTAAGTGTGGCATTGCTAGGAATCACAATCCTGTCTGTGTCTGGCGCAGGCTAATGTTCACAATTCTGACTAAGTGCAGCATTGCTAATTATCACAATCCTGTCTGGGTCTGTTGCAGGCTAATGTTCACAATTCAAACTAAGTGTGGCATTGCTAACAATCACAATCCTGTCTGGGTCTGGCGCAGGCCAATGTTCACAATTCTCACTAAGTGTGGCATTGCTAACAATCCCAATCCTGTCTGGGTCTGGTGCAGGCTAATGTTCACAATTCTAACTAAGTGTGGCATTGCAAACAATCACAATCCTGTCTGGGTTTGGCGCAGGCTAATGTTCACAAATTCTAATTAGGTGCGGCACTGCTAACAATCACAGTCCTGTCTGGGTCTGGTGCAGGCTAATGTTCACAATTCTAACTAAGTGTGGCATTGCTAGGAATCACAATCCTGTCTGTGTCTGTTGCAGGCTAATGTTCACAATTCTAACTAAGTGTGGCATTGCAAACAATCACAATCCTGTCTGGGTTTGGCGCAGGCTAATGTTCACAAATTCTAATTAGGTGCGGCACTGCTAACAATCACAGTCCTGTCTGGGTCTGGTGCAGGCTAATGTTCACAATTCTGAGTGTGGCATTGCTAACAATCACAACCCTGTCTGGGTCTGGTGCAGGCTAATGTTCACAATTCTTGCTAAGTGTGGCATTGCTAACAATAACAATCCTGTATGGGTATGGCACAGGTTAATGTTCACAATTCTAAGTGTGGCATTGCTAACAATCACAATCCTGTTGGGATCTGGCGCAGGCTAATGTTCACAATTCTAATTAGCTGCGGCATTGCTAACAATCACAAACCAGTCTGGGTCTGGCGCAGGCTAATGTTCACAATTCTAACTAAGTGTGGCATTGCAAACAATTACAATCGTGTCTGGGTCTGGCACAGGCTATTGTTCACAATTCTAACTAAGTGTGTCAATGCTAACCATCACAATCCTTTCTGGGTCTGGCGCAGGCCAATGTTCACAATTCTCACTAAGTGTGGCATTGCTAACAATCACAATCCTGTCTGGGTCTGGCAGGCTAATGTTGACAATTCTTGCTAAGTGTGGCATTTCTAACAATCACAATCCTGTCTGGGTCTGGCGCAGGCCAATGTTCACAATTCTCACTAAGTGTGGCATTGCTAACAATCACAATCCTGTCTGGGTCTGGCTCAGGCTAATGTTCACAATTCTTGCTAAGTGTTACATTGCTAACCATCACAATCCTGTCTGGGTCTGGCGCAGGCCAATGTTCACAATTCTCACTTAGTGTGGCATTGCTAACAATCCCAATCCTGTCTGGGTCTGGTGCAGGCTTATGTTCACAATTCTAATTAGGTGCGGCACTGCTAACAATCACAGTCATGTCTGGGTCTGGTGCAGGCTAATGTTCCCAATTCTAACTAAGTGTGGCATTGCTAGGAATCACAATCCTGTCTGTGTCTGGCGCAGGCTAATGTTCACAATTCTGACTAAGTGTGGCATTGCTAACAATCACAATCCGGTCTGGGTCTGGCGCAGGCTAATGTTCACAATTCTGACTAAGTGCAGCATTGCTAATTATCACAATCCTGTCTGGGTCTGTTGCAGGCTAATGTTCACAATTCAAACTAAGTGTGGCATTGCTAACAATCACAATCCTGTCTGGGTCTAGCGCATGCTAATGTTCACAATTCTTGCTAAGTGTGGCATTGCTAACAATCACAATGTGGTCTGGGTCTGGCGCAGGCCGATGTTCACAATTCTCACTAAGTGTGGCATTGCTAACAATCACAATCCTGTCTGGGTTTGGTGCAGGCTAATGTTCACAAATTCTAATTAGGTGCAGCACTGCTAACAATCAAAGTCCTGTCTGGGTCTGGTGCAGGCTAATGTTCACAATTCAGACTAAGTGAAGCATTGTTAACAATCACAATCCTCTTTAGGTCTGGCGCAGGCTAAAGTTCCCAATTCTAACTAAGTGTGGCATTGCTAGGAATCACAATCCTGTCTGTGTCTGGCGCAGGCTTAAGTTCCCAATTCTAACTAAGTGTGGCATTGCTAGGAATCACAATCCTGTCTGTGTCTGGCGCAGGCTAATGTTCACAATTCTAACTAAGTGTGGCATTGCTAACAATCACAATCCGGTCTGGGTCTGGCGCAGGCTAATGTTCACAATTCTGACTAAGTGCAGCATTGCTAATTATCACAATCCTGTCTGGGTCTGGCGCAGGCTAATGTTCACAATTCTAACTAAGTGTGGCATTGCTATCCATCACAATCCTGTCTGGGTCTGGTGCAGGCTCATGTTCACAATTCTAACTAAGTGTGGCATTGCAAACAATCACAATCCTGTCTGGGTTTGGCGCAGGCTAATGTTCACAAATTCTCACTAAGTGTGGCATTGCTAACAATCACAATCCTGTCTGGGTCTGGCAGGCTAATGTTCACAATTCTTGCTAAGTGTGTCAATGCTAACCATCACAATCCTGTCTGGGTCTGGCGCAGGCCAATGTTCACAATTCTCACTAAGTGTGGCATTGCTAACAATCACAATCCTGTCTGGGTCTGGCAGGCTAATGTTGACAATTCTTGCTAAGTGTGGCATTTCTAACAATCACAATCCTGTCTGGGTCTGGCGCAGGCCAATGTTCACAATTCTCACTAAGTGTGGCATTGCTAACAATCACAATCCTGTCTGGGTCTGGCGCAGGCTAATGTTCACAATTCCGAGTGTGGCATTGCTAACAATCACAATCCTGTCTGGGTCTGGCGCAGACTAATGTTCCCAATTCTAACTAAGTGTGGCATTGCTAGGAATCACAATCCTGTCTGTGTCTGGCGCAGGCTAATGTTCACAATTCTGACTAAGTGCAGCATTGCTAATTATCACAATCCTGTCTGGGTCTGTTGCAGGCTAATGTTCACAATTCAAACTAAGTGTGGCATTGCTAACAATCACAAGCCTGTCTAGGTCTAGCGCATGCTAATGTTCACAATTCTTGCTAAGTGTGGCATTGCTAACAATCACAATCCTGTCTGGGTCTGGTGCAGGCTAATGTTCACAATTCTAACTAAGTGTGGCATTGCAAACAATCACAATCCTGCCTGGGTTTGGCGCAGGCTAATGTTCACAAATTCTAATTAGGTGCGGCACTGCTAACCATCACAATCCTGCCTGGGTCTGGCGTAGGCCAATGTTCACAATTCTCACTAAGTGTGGCATTGCTAACAATCCCAATCCTGTCTGGGTCTGGTGCAGGCTTATGTTCACAATTCTAATTAGGTGCGGCACTGCTAACAATCATAGTCCTGTCTGGGTCTGGTGCAGGCTAATGTTCACAATTCCGAGTGTGGCATTGCTAACAATCACAATCCTGTCTGGGTCTGGCGCAGACTAATGTTCCCAATTCTAACTAAGTGTGGCATTGCTAGGAATCACAATCCTGTCTGTGTCTGGCGCAGGCTAATGTTCACAATTCTAACTAAGTGTGGCATTGCTAACAATCACAATCCGGTCTGGGTCTGGCGCAGGCTAATGTTCACAATTCTAACTAAGTGCAGCATTGCTAATTATCACAATCCTGCCTGGGTCTGGCGCAGGCCAATGTTCACAATTCTCACTAAGTGTTGCATTGCTAACAATCCCAATCCTGTCTGGGTCTGGTGCAGGCTTATGTTCACAATTCTAATTAGGTGCGGCACTGCTAACAATCATAGTCCTGTCTGGGTCTGGTGCAGGCTAATGTTCACAATTCCGAGTGTGGCATTGCTAACAATCACAATCCTGTCTGGGTCTGGCGCAGACTAATGTTCCCAATTCTAACTAAGTGTGGCATTGCTAGGAATCACAATCCTGTCTGTGTCTGGCGCAGGCTAATGTTCACAATTCTGACTAAGTGCAGCATTGCTAATTATCACAATCCTGTCTGGGTCTGTTGCAGGCTAATGTTCACAATTCAAACTAAGTGTGGCATTGCTAACAATCACAATCCTGTCTGGGTCTGGCGCAGGCCAATGTTCACAATTCTCACTAAGTGTGGCATTGCTAACAATCCCAATCCTGTCTGGGTCTGGTGCAGGCTAATGTTCACAATTCTAACTAAGTGTGGCATTGCAAACAATCACAATCCTGTCTGGGTTTGGCGCAGGCTAATGTTCACAAATTCTAATTAGGTGCGGCACTGCTAACAATCACAGTCCTGTCTGGGTCTGGTGCAGGCTAATGTTCACAATTCTAACTAAGTGTGGCATTGCTAGGAATCACAATCCTGTCTGTGTCTGTTGCAGGCTAATGTTCACAATTCTAACTAAGTGTGGCATTGCAAACAATCACAATCCTGTCTGGGTTTGGCGCAGGCTAATGTTCACAAATTCTAATTAGGTGCGGCACTGCTAACAATCACAGTCCTGTCTGGGTCTGGTGCAGGCTAATGTTCACAATTCTGAGTGTGGCATTGCTAACAATCACAACCCTGTCTGGGTCTGGTGCAGGCTAATGTTCACAATTCTTGCTAAGTGTGGCATTGCTAACAATAACAATCCTGTATGGGTATGGCACAGGTTAATGTTCACAATTCTAAGTGTGGCATTGCTAACAATCACAATCCTGTTGGGATCTGGCGCAGGCTAATGTTCACAATTCTAATTAGCTGCGGCATTGCTAACAATCACAAACCAGTCTGGGTCTGGCGCAGGCTAATGTTCACAATTCTAACTAAGTGTGGCATTGCAAACAATTACAATCGTGTCTGGGTCTGGCACAGGCTATTGTTCACAATTCTAACTAAGTGTGTCAATGCTAACCATCACAATCCTTTCTGGGTCTGGCGCAGGCCAATGTTCACAATTCTCACTAAGTGTGGCATTGCTAACAATCACAATCCTGTCTGGGTCTGGCAGGCTAATGTTGACAATTCTTGCTAAGTGTGGCATTTCTAACAATCACAATCCTGTCTGGGTCTGGCGCAGGCCAATGTTCACAATTCTCACTAAGTGTGGCATTGCTAACAATCACAATCCTGTCTGGGTCTGGCTCAGGCTAATGTTCACAATTCTTGCTAAGTGTTACATTGCTAACCATCACAATCCTGTCTGGGTCTGGCGCAGGCCAATGTTCACAATTCTCACTTAGTGTGGCATTGCTAACAATCCCAATCCTGTCTGGGTCTGGTGCAGGCTTATGTTCACAATTCTAATTAGGTGCGGCACTGCTAACAATCACAGTCATGTCTGGGTCTGGTGCAGGCTAATGTTCCCAATTCTAACTAAGTGTGGCATTGCTAGGAATCACAATCCTGTCTGTGTCTGGCGCAGGCTAATGTTCACAATTCTGACTAAGTGTGGCATTGCTAACAATCACAATCCGGTCTGGGTCTGGCGCAGGCTAATGTTCACAATTCTGACTAAGTGCAGCATTGCTAATTATCACAATCCTGTCTGGGTCTGTTGCAGGCTAATGTTCACAATTCAAACTAAGTGTGGCATTGCTAACAATCACAATCCTGTCTGGGTCTAGCGCATGCTAATGTTCACAATTCTTGCTAAGTGTGGCATTGCTAACAATCACAATGTGGTCTGGGTCTGGCGCAGGCCGATGTTCACAATTCTCACTAAGTGTGGCATTGCTAACAATCACAATCCTGTCTGGGTTTGGTGCAGGCTAATGTTCACAAATTCTAATTAGGTGCAGCACTGCTAACAATCAAAGTCCTGTCTGGGTCTGGTGCAGGCTAATGTTCACAATTCAGACTAAGTGAAGCATTGTTAACAATCACAATCCTCTTTAGGTCTGGCGCAGGCTAAAGTTCCCAATTCTAACTAAGTGTGGCATTGCTAGGAATCACAATCCTGTCTGTGTCTGGCGCAGGCTTAAGTTCCCAATTCTAACTAAGTGTGGCATTGCTAGGAATCACAATCCTGTCTGTGTCTGGCGCAGGCTAATGTTCACAATTCTAACTAAGTGTGGCATTGCTAACAATCACAATCCGGTCTGGGTCTGGCGCAGGCTAATGTTCACAATTCTGACTAAGTGCAGCATTGCTAATTATCACAATCCTGTCTGGGTCTGGCGCAGGCTAATGTTCACAATTCTAACTAAGTGTGGCATTGCTATCCATCACAATCCTGTCTGGGTCTGGTGCAGGCTCATGTTCACAATTCTAACTAAGTGTGGCATTGCAAACAATCACAATCCTGTCTGGGTTTGGCGCAGGCTAATGTTCACAAATTCTCACTAAGTGTGGCATTGCTAACAATCACAATCCTGTCTGGGTCTGGCAGGCTAATGTTCACAATTCTTGCTAAGTGTGTCAATGCTAACCATCACAATCCTGTCTGGGTCTGGCGCAGGCCAATGTTCACAATTCTCACTAAGTGTGGCATTGCTAACAATCACAATCCTGTCTGGGTCTGGCAGGCTAATGTTGACAATTCTTGCTAAGTGTGGCATTTCTAACAATCACAATCCTGTCTGGGTCTGGCGCAGGCCAATGTTCACAATTCTCACTAAGTGTGGCATTGCTAACAATCACAATCCTGTCTGGGTCTGGCGCAGGCTAATGTTCACAATTCCGAGTGTGGCATTGCTAACAATCACAATCCTGTCTGGGTCTGGCGCAGACTAATGTTCCCAATTCTAACTAAGTGTGGCATTGCTAGGAATCACAATCCTGTCTGTGTCTGGCGCAGGCTAATGTTCACAATTCTGACTAAGTGCAGCATTGCTAATTATCACAATCCTGTCTGGGTCTGTTGCAGGCTAATGTTCACAATTCAAACTAAGTGTGGCATTGCTAACAATCACAAGCCTGTCTAGGTCTAGCGCATGCTAATGTTCACAATTCTTGCTAAGTGTGGCATTGCTAACAATCACAATCCTGTCTGGGTCTGGTGCAGGCTAATGTTCACAATTCTAACTAAGTGTGGCATTGCAAACAATCACAATCCTGCCTGGGTTTGGCGCAGGCTAATGTTCACAAATTCTAATTAGGTGCGGCACTGCTAACAATCACAGTCCTGTCTGGGTCTGGTGCAGGCTAATGTTCACAATTCTGAGTGTGGCATTGCTAACAATCACAATCCTGTCTGGGTCTGGCGCAGGCTAAAGTTCCCAATTCTAACTAAGTGTGGCATTGCTAGGAATCACAATCCTGTCTGTGTCTGTTGCAGGCTAATGTTCACAATTCTAACTAAGTGTGGCGTTGCAAACAATCACAATCCTGTCTGGGTTTGGCGCAGGCTAATGTTCACCAATTCTAATTAGGTGCGGCACTGCTAACAATCACAGTTCTATCTGGGTCTGGTGCAGGCTAATGTTCACAATTCTGAGTGTGGCATTGCTAACAATCACAACCCTGTCTGGGTCTGGTGCAGGCTAATGTTCACAATTCTTGCTAAGTGTGGCATTGCTAACAATAACAATCCTGTATGGGTAAGGCGCAGGCTAATGTTCACAATTCTAAGTGTGGCATTGCTAACAATCACAATCCTGTTGGGATCTGGCGCAGGCTAATGTTCAAAATTCTAATTAGCTGCGGCATTGCTAACAATCACAAACCAGTCTGGGTCTGGCGCAGGCTAATGTTCACAATTCTAACTAAGTGTGGCATTGCAAACAATTACAATCGTGTCTGGGTCTGGCACAGGCTATTGTTCACAATTCTAACTAAGTGTGTCAATGCTAACCATCACAATCCTGTCTGGGTCTGGCGCAGGCCAATGTTCACAATTCTCACTAAGTGTGGCATTGCTAACAATCACAATCCTGTCTGGGTCTGGCAGGCTAATGTTGACAATTCTTGCTAAGTGTGGCATTTCTAACAATCACAATCCTGTCTGGGTCTGGCGCAGGCCAATGTTCACAATTCTCACTAAGTGTGGCATTGCTAACAATCACAATCCTGTCTGGGTCTGGCGCAGGCTAATGTTAACAATTCTTGCTAAGTGTTACATTGCTAACCATCACAATCCTGTCTGGGTCTGGCGCAGGCCAATGTTCACAATTCTCACTTAGTGTGGCATTGCTAACAATCCCAATCCTGTCTGGGTCTGGGTCAGGCTTATGTTCACAATTCTAATTAGGTGCGGCACTGCTAACAATCACAGTCCTGTCTGGGTCTGGTGCAGGCTAATGTTCACAATTCCGAGTGTGGCATTGCTAACAATCACAATCCTGTCTGGGTCTGGCGCAGGCTAATGTTCCCAATTCTAACTAAGTGTGGCATTGCTAGGAATCACAATCCTGTCTGTGTCTGGCGCAGGCTAATGTTCACAATTCTAACTAAGTGTGGCATTGCTAACAATCACAATCCGGTCTGGGTCTGGCGCAGGCTAATGTTCACAATTCTGACTAAGTGCAGTATTGCTAATTATCACAATCCTGTCTGGGTCTGTTGCAGGCTAATGTTCACAATTCTTGCTAAGTGTGGCATTGCTAACAATCACAATCTGGTCTGGGTCTGGCGCAGGCCAATGTTCACAATTCTCACTAAGTGTGGCATTGCTAACAATCACAATCCTGTCTGGGTTTGGCGCAGGCTAATGTTCACAAATTCTAATTAGGTGCGGCACTGCTAACAATCACAGTCCTGTCTGGGTCTGGTGCAGGCTAATGTTCACAATTCTAACTAAGTGTGGCATTGCAAACAATCACAATCCTGTCTGGGTTTGGCGCAGGCTAATGTTCACAAATTCTAATTAGGTGCGGCACTGCTAACAATCACAGTCCTGTCTGGGTCTGGTGCAGGCTAATGTTCACAATTCCGAGTGTGGCATTGCTAACAATCACAATCCTGTCTGGGTCTGGCGCAGGCTAAAGTTCCCAATTCTAACTAAGTGTGGCATTGCTAGGAATCACAATCCTGTCTGTGTCTGTTGCAGGCTAATGTTCACAATTCTAACTAAGTGTGGCATTGCAAACAATCACAATCCTGTCTGGGTTTGGCGCAGGCTAATGTTCACAAATTCTAATTAGGTGCGGCACTGCTAACAATCACAGTCCTGTCTGGGTTTGGTGCAGGCTAATGTTCACAATTCTGAGTGTGGCATTGCTAACAATCACAACCCTGTCTGGGTCTGGTGCAGGCTAATGTTCACAATTCTTGCTAAGTGTGGCATTGCTAACAATAACAATCCTGTATGGGTATGGCACAGGCTAATGTTCACAATTCTAAGTGTGGCATTGCTAACAATCACAATCCTGTTGGGATCTGGCGCAGGCTAATGTTCACAATTCTAATTAGCTGCGGCATTGCTAACAATCACAAACCAGTCTGGGTCTGGCGCAGGCTAATGTTCACAATTCTAACTAAGTGTGGCATTGCAAACAATTACAATCGTGTCTGGGTCTGGCACAGGCTATTGTTCACAATTCTAACTAAGTGTGTCAATGCTAACCATCACAATCCTTTCTGGGTCTGGCGCAGGCCAATGTTCACAATTCTCACTAAGTGTGGCATTGCTAACAATCACAATCCTGTCTGGGTCTGGCAGGCTAATGTTGACAATTCTTGCTAAGTGTGGCATTTCTAACAATCACAATCCTGTCTGGGTCTGGCGCAGGCCAATGTTCACAATTCTCACTAAGTGTGGCATTGCTAACAATCACAATCCTGTCTGGGTCTGGCGCAGGCTAATGTTCACAATTCTTGCTAAGTGTTACATTGCTAACCATCACAATCCTGTCTGGGTCTGGCGCAGGCCAATGTTCACAATTCTCACTTAGTGTGGCATTGCTAACAATCCCAATCCTGTCTGGGTCTGGTGCAGGCTTATGTTCACAATTCTAATTAGGTGCGGCACTGCTAACAATCACAGTCCTGTCTGGGTCTGGTGCAGGCTAATGTTCACAATTCCGAGTGTGGCATTGCTAACAATCACAATCCTGTCTGGGTCTGGCGCAGGCTAATGTTCCCAATTCTAACTAAGTGTGGCATTGCTAGGAATCACAATCCTGTCTGTGTCTGGCGCAGGCTAATGTTCACAATTCTAACTAAGTGTGGCATTGCTAACAATCACAATCCGGTCTGGGTCTGGCGCAGGCTAATGTTCACAATTCTGACTAAGTGCAGCATTGCTAATTATCACAATCCTGTCTGGGTCTGTTGCAGGCTAATGTTCACAATTCAAACTAAGTGTGGCATTGCTAACAATCACAATCCTGTCTGGGTCTAGCGCATGCTAATGTTCACAATTCTTGCTAAGTGTGGCATTGCTAACAATCACAATGTGGTCTGGGCACGCTTCAGGCCGATGTTCACAATTCTCACTAAGTGTGGCATTGCTAACAATCACAATCCTGTCTGGGTTTGGCGCAGGCTAATGTTCACAAATTCTAATTAGGTGCAGCACTGCTAACAATCACAGTCCTGTCTGGGTCTGGTGCAGGCTAATGTTCACAATTCAGACTAAGTGAAGCATTGTTAACAATCACAATCCTCTCTAGGTCTGGCGCAGGCTAAAGTTCCCAATTCTAACTAAGTGTGGCATTGCTAGGAATCACAATCCTGTCTGTGTCTGGCGCAGGCTTAAGTTCCCAATTCTAACTAAGTGTGGCATTGCTAGGAATCACAATCCTGTCTGTGTCTGGCGCAGGCTAATGTTCACAATTCTAACTAAGTGTGGCATTGCTATCCATCACAATCCTGTCTGGGTCTGGTGCATGCTCATGTTCACAATTCTAACTAAGTGTGGCATTGCAAACAATCACAATCCTGTCTGGGTTTGGCGCAGGCTAATGTTCACAAATTCTCACTAAGTGTGGCATTGCTAACAATCACAATCCTGTCTGGGACTAGCAGGCTAATGTTGACAATTCTTGCTAAGTGTGGCATTTCTAACAATCTCAATCCTGTCTGGGTCTGGCGCAGGCCAATGTTCACAATTCTCACTAAGTGTGGCATTGCTAACAATCACAATCCTGTCTGGGTCTGGCAGGCTAATGTTCACAATTCTTGCTAAGTGTGTCAATGCTAACCATCACAATCCTGTCTGGGTCTGGCGCAGGCCAATGTTCACAATTCTCACTAAGTGTGGCATTGCTAACAATCACAATCCTGTCTGGGTCTGGCAGGCTAATGTTGACAATTCTTGCTAAGTGTGGCATTTCTAACAATCACAATCCTGTCTGGGTCTGGCGCAGGCCAATGTTCACAATTCTCACTAAGTGTGGCATTGCTAACAATCACAATCCTGTCTGGGTCTGGCGCAGGCTAATGTTCACAATTCCGAGTGTGGCATTGCTAACAATCACAATCCTGTCTGGGTCTGGCGCAGACTAATGTTCCCAATTCTAACTAAGTGCGGCATTGCTAGGAATCACAATCCTGTCTGTGTCTGGCGCAGGCCAATGTTCACGATTCTCACTAAGTGTGGCATTGCTAACAATCACAATCCTGTCTGGGTCTGGCAGGCTAATGTTGACAATTCTTGCTAAGTGTGGCATTTCTAACAATCACAATCCTGTCTGGGTCTGGCGCAGGCCAATGTTCACAATTCTCACTAAGTGTGGCATTGCTAACAATCACAATCCTGTCTGGGTCTGGCGCAGGCTAATGTTCACAATTCTTGCTAAGTGTTACATTGCTAACCATCACAATCCTGTCTGGGTCTGGCGCAGGCCTATGTTCACAATTCTCACTTAGTGTGGCATTGCTAACAATCCCAATCCTGTCTGGGTCTGGTGCAGGCTTATGTTCACAATTCTAATTAGGTGCGGCACTGCTAACAATCACAATCCTGTCTGGGTCTGGCGCAGGCTAATGTTCCCAATTCTAACTAAGTGTGGCATTGCTAGGAATCACAATCCTGTCTGTGTCTGGCGCAGGCTAATGTTCACAATTCTAACTAAGTGTGGCATTGCTAACAATCACAATCCGGTCTGGGTCTGGCGCAGGCTAATGTTCACAATTCTGACTAAGTGCAGCATTGCTAATTATCACAATCCTGTCTGGGTCTGTTGCAGGCTAATGTTCACAATTCTTGCTAAGTGTGGCATTGCTAACAATCACAATCTGGTCTGGGTCTGGCGCAGGCCAATGTTCACAATTCTCACTAAGTGTGGCATTGCTAACAATCACAATCCTGTCTGGGTTTGGCGCAGGCTAATGTTCACAAATTCTAATTAGGTGCGGCACTGCTAACAATCACAGTCCTGTCTGGGTCTGGTGCAGGCTAATGTTCACAATTCTAACTAAGTGTGGCATTGCAAACAATCACAATCCTGTCTGGGTTTGGCGCAGGCTAATGTTCACAAATTCTAATTAGGTGCGGCACTGCTAACAATCACAGTCCTGTCTGGGTCTGGTGCAGGCTAATGTTCACAATTCTGAGTGTGGCATTGCTAACAATCACAATCCTGTCTGGGTCTGGCGCAGGCTAAAGTTCCCAATTCTAACTAAGTGTGGCATTGCTAGGAATCACAATCCTGTCTGTGTCTGTTGCAGGCTAATGTTCACAATTCTAACTAAGTGTGGCATTGCAAACAATCACAATCCTGTCTGGGTTTGGCGCAGGCTAATGTTCACAAATTCTAATTAGGTGCGGCACTGCTAACAATCACAGTCCTGTCTGGGTTTGGTGCAGGCTAATGTTCACAATTCTGAGTGTGGCATTGCTAACAATCACAACCCTGTCTGGGTCTGGTGCAGGCTAATGTTCACAATTCTTGCTAAGTGTGGCATTGCTAACAATAACAATCCTGTATGGGTATGGCACAGGCTAATGTTCACAATTCTAAGTGTGGCATTGCTAACAATCACAATCCTGTTGGGATCTGGCGCAGGCTAATGTTCACAATTCTAATTAGCTGCGGCATTGCTAACAATCACAAACCAGTCTGGGTCTGGCGCAGGCTAATGTTCACAATTCTAACTAAGTGTGGCATTGCAAACAATTACAATCGTGTCTGGGTCTGGCACAGGCTATTGTTCACAATTCTAACTAAGTGTGTCAATGCTAACCATCACAATCCTTTCTGGGTCTGGCGCAGGCCAATGTTCACAATTCTCACTAAGTGTGGCATTGCTAACAATCACAATCCTGTCTGGGTCTGGCAGGCTAATGTTGACAATTCTTGCTAAGTGTGGCATTTCTAACAATCACAATCCTGTCTGGGTCTGGCGCAGGCCAATGTTCACAATTCTCACTAAGTGTGGCATTGCTAACAATCACAATCCTGTCTGGGTCTGGCGCAGGCTAATGTTCACAATTCTTGCTAAGTGTTACATTGCTAACCATCACAATCCTGTCTGGGTCTGGCGCAGGCCAATGTTCACAATTCTCACTTAGTGTGGCATTGCTAACAATCCCAATCCTGTCTGGGTCTGGTGCAGGCTTATGTTCACAATTCTAATTAGGTGCGGCACTGCTAACAATCACAGTCCTGTCTGGGTCTGGTGCAGGCTAATGTTCACAATTCCGAGTGTGGCATTGCTAACAATCACAATCCTGTCTGGGTCTGGCGCAGGCTAATGTTCCCAATTCTAACTAAGTGTGGCATTGCTAGGAATCACAATCCTGTCTGTGTCTGGCGCAGGCTAATGTTCACAATTCTAACTAAGTGTGGCATTGCTAACAATCACAATCCGGTCTGGGTCTGGCGCAGGCTAATGTTCACAATTCTGACTAAGTGCAGCATTGCTAATTATCACAATCCTGTCTGGGTCTGTTGCAGGCTAATGTTCACAATTCAAACTAAGTGTGGCATTGCTAACAATCACAATCCTGTCTGGGTCTAGCGCATGCTAATGTTCACAATTCTTGCTAAGTGTGGCATTGCTAACAATCACAATGTGGTCTGGGTATGGCTCAGGCCGATGTTCACAATTCTCACTAAGTGTGGCATTGCTAACAATCACAATCCTGTCTGGGTTTGGCGCAGGCTAATGTTCACAAATTCTAATTAGGTGCAGCACTGCTAACAATCACAGTCCTGTCTGGGTCTGGTGCAGGCTAATGTTCACAATTCAGACTAAGTGAAGCATTGTTAACAATCACAATCCTCTCTAGGTCTGGCGCAGGCTAAAGTTCCCAATTCTAACTAAGTGTGGCATTGCTAGGAATCACAATCCTGTCTGTGTCTGGCGCAGGCTTAAGTTCCCAATTCTAACTAAGTGTGGCATTGCTAGGAATCACAATCCTGTCTGTGTCTGGCGCAGGCTAATGTTCACAATTCTAACTAAGTGTGGCATTGCTATCCATCACAATCCTGTCTGGGTCTGGTGCAGGCTCATGTTCACAATTCTAACTAAGTGTGGCATTGCAAACAATCACAATCCTGTCTGGGTTTGGCGCAGGCTAATGTTCACAAATTCTCACTAAGTGTGGCATTGCTAACAATCACAATCCTGTCTGGGTCTAGCAGGCTAATGTTGACAATTCTTGCTAAGTGTGGCATTTCTAACAATCACAATCCTGTCTGGGTCTGGCGCAGGCCAATGTTCACAATTCTCACTAAGTGTGGCATTGCTAACAATCACAATCCTGTCTGGGTCTGGCAGGCTAATGTTCACAATTCTTGCTAAGTGTGTCAATGCTAACCATCACAATCCTGTCTGGGTCTGGCGCAGGCCAATGTTCACAATTCTCACTAAGTGTGGCATTGCTAACAATCACAATCCTGTCTGGGTCTGGCAGGCTAATGTTGACAATTCTTGCTAAGTGTGGCATTTCTAACAATCACAATCCTGTCTGGGTCTGGCGCAGGCCAATGTTCACAATTCTCACTAAGTGTGGCATTGCTAACAATCACAATCCTGTCTGGGTCTGGCGCAGGCTAATGTTCACAATTCCGAGTGTGGCATTGCTAACAATCACAATCCTGTCTGGGTCTGGCGCAGACTAATGTTCCCAATTCTAACTAAGTGCGGCATTGCTAGGAATCACAATCCTGTCTGTGTCTGGCGCAGGCCAATGTTCACGATTCTCACTAAGTGTGGCATTGCTAACAATCACAATCCTGTCTGGGTCTGGCAGGCTAATGTTGACAATTCTTGCTAAGTGTGGCATTTCTAACAATCACAATCCTGTCTGGGTCTGGCGCAGGCCAATGTTCACAATTCTCACTAAGTGTGGCATTGCTAACAATCACAATCCTGTCTGGGTCTGGCGCAGGCTAATGTTCACAATTCTTGCTAAGTGTTACATTGCTAACCATCACAATCCTGTCTGGGTCTGGCGCAGGCCTATGTTCACAATTCTCACTTAGTGTGGCATTGCTAACAATCCCAATCGTGTCTGGGTCTGGTGCAGGCTTATGTTCACAATTCTAATTAGGTGCGGCACTGCTAACAATCACAATCCTGTCTGGGTCTGGCGCAGGCTAATGTTCCCAATTCTAACTAAGTGTGGCATTGCTAGGAATCACAATCCTGTCTGTGTCTGGCGCAGGCTAATGTTCACAATTCTAACTAAGTGTGGCATTGCTAACAATCACAATCCGGTCTGGGTCTGGCGCAGGCTAATGTTCACAATTCTGACTAAGTGCAGCATTGCTAATTATCACAATCCTGTCTGGGTCTGTTGCAGGCTAATGTTCACAATTCTTGCTAAGTGTGGCATTGCTAACAATCACAATCTGGTCTGGGTCTGGCGCAGGCCAATGTTCACAATTCTCACTAAGTGTGGCATTGCTAACAATCACAATCCTGTCTGGGTTTGGCGCAGGCTAATGTTCACAAATTCTAATTAGGTGCGGCACTGCTAACAATCACAGTCCTGTCTGGGTCTGGTGCAGGCTAATGTTCACAATTCTAACTAAGTGTGGCATTGCAAACAATCACAATCCTGTCTGGGTTTGGCGCAGGCTAATGTTCACAAATTCTAATTAGGTGCGGCACTGCTAACAATCACAGTCCTGTCTGGGTCTGGTGCAGGCTAATGTTCACAATTCTGAGTGTGGCATTGCTAACAATCACAATCCTGTCTGGGTCTGGCGCAGGCTAAAGTTCCCAATTCTAACTAAGTGTGGCATTGCTAGGAATCACAATCCTGTCTGTGTCTGTTGCAGGCTAATGTTCACAATTCTAACTAAGTGTGGCATTGCAAACAATCACAATCCTGTCTGGGTTTGGCGCAGGCTAATGTTCACAAATTCTAATTAGGTGCGGCACTGCTAACAATCACAGTCCTGTCTGGGTTTGGTGCAGGCTAATGTTCACAATTCTGAGTGTGGCATTGCTAACAATCACAACCCTGTCTGGGTCTGGTGCAGGCTAATGTTCACAATTCTTGCTAAGTGTGGCATTGCTAACAATAACAATCCTGTATGGGTATGGCACAGGCTAATGTTCACAATTCTAAGTGTGGCATTGCTAACAATCACAATCCTGTTGGGATCTGGCGCAGGCTAATGTTCACAATTCTAATTAGCTGCGGCATTGCTAACAATCACAAACCAGTCTGGGTCTGGCGCAGGCTAATGTTCACAATTCTAACTAAGTGTGGCATTGCAAACAATTACAATCGTGTCTGGGTCTGGCACAGGCTATTGTTCACAATTCTAACTAAGTGTGTCAATGCTAACCATCACAATCCTTTCTGGGTCTGGCGCAGGCCAATGTTCACAATTCTCACTAAGTGTGGCATTGCTAACAATCACAATCCTGTCTGGGTCTGGCAGGCTAATGTTGACAATTCTTGCTAAGTGTGGCATTTCTAACAATCACAATCCTGTCTGGGTCTGGCGCAGGCCAATGTTCACAATTCTCACTAAGTGTGGCATTGCTAACAATCACAATCCTGTCTGGGTCTGGCGCAGGCTAATGTTCACAATTCTTGCTAAGTGTTACATTGCTAACCATCACAATCCTGTCTGGGTCTGGCGCAGGCCAATGTTCACAATTCTCACTTAGTGTGGCATTGCTAACAATCCCAATCCTGTCTGGGTCTGGTGCAGGCTTATGTTCACAATTCTAATTAGGTGCGGCACTGCTAACAATCACAGTCCTGTCTGGGTCTGGTGCAGGCTAATGTTCACAATTCCGAGTGTGGCATTGCTAACAATCACAATCCTGTCTGGGTCTGGCGCAGGCTAATGTTCCCAATTCTAACTAAGTGTGGCATTGCTAGGAATCACAATCCTGTCTGTGTCTGGCGCAGGCTAATGTTCACAATTCTAACTAAGTGTGGCATTGCTAACAATCACAATCCGGTCTGGGTCTGGCGCAGGCTAATGTTCACAATTCTGACTAAGTGCAGCATTGCTAATTATCACAATCCTGTCTGGGTCTGTTGCAGGCTAATGTTCACAATTCAAACTAAGTGTGGCATTGCTAACAATCACAATCCTGTCTGGGTCTAGCGCATGCTAATGTTCACAATTCTTGCTAAGTGTGGCATTGCTAACAATCACAATGTGGTCTGGGTATGGCTCAGGCCGATGTTCACAATTCTCACTAAGTGTGGCATTGCTAACAATCACAATCCTGTCTGGGTTTGGCGCAGGCTAATGTTCACAAATTCTAATTAGGTGCAGCACTGCTAACAATCACAGTCCTGTCTGGGTCTGGTGCAGGCTAATGTTCACAATTCAGACTAAGTGAAGCATTGTTAACAATCACAATCCTCTCTAGGTCTGGCGCAGGCTAAAGTTCCCAATTCTAACTAAGTGTGGCATTGCTAGGAATCACAATCCTGTCTGTGTCTGGCGCAGGCTTAAGTTCCCAATTCTAACTAAGTGTGGCATTGCTAGGAATCACAATCCTGTCTGTGTCTGGCGCAGGCTAATGTTCACAATTCTAACTAAGTGTGGCATTGCTATCCATCACAATCCTGTCTGGGTCTGGTGCAGGCTCATGTTCACAATTCTAACTAAGTGTGGCATTGCAAACAATCACAATCCTGTCTGGGTTTGGCGCAGGCTAATGTTCACAAATTCTCACTAAGTGTGGCATTGCTAACAATCACAATCCTGTCTGGGTCTAGCAGGCTAATGTTGACAATTCTTGCTAAGTGTGGCATTTCTAACAATCACAATCCTGTCTGGGTCTGGCGCAGGCCAATGTTCACAATTCTCACTAAGTGTGGCATTGCTAACAATCACAATCCTGTCTGGGTCTGGCAGGCTAATGTTCACAATTCTTGCTAAGTGTGTCAATGCTAACCATCACAATCCTGTCTGGGTCTGGCGCAGGCCAATGTTCACAATTCTCACTAAGTGTGGCATTGCTAACAATCACAATCCTGTCTGGGTCTGGCAGGCTAATGTTGACAATTCTTGCTAAGTGTGGCATTTCTAACAATCACAATCCTGTCTGGGTCTGGCGCAGGCCAATGTTCACAATTCTCACTAAGTGTGGCATTGCTAACAATCACAATCCTGTCTGGGTCTGGCGCAGGCTAATGTTCACAATTCCGAGTGTGGCATTGCTAACAATCACAATCCTGTCTGGGTCTGGCGCAGACTAATGTTCCCAATTCTAACTAAGTGCGGCATTGCTAGGAATCACAATCCTGTCTGTGTCTGGCGCAGGCCAATGTTCACAATTCTCACTAAGTGTGGCATTGCTAACAATCACAATCCTGTCTGGGTCTGGCAGGCTAATGTTGACAATTCTTGCTAAGTGTGGCATTTCTAACAATCACAATCCTGTCTGGGTCTGGCGCAGGCCAATGTTCACAATTCTCACTAAGTGTGGCATTGCTAACAATCACAATCCTGTCTGGGTCTGGCGCAGGCTAATGTTCACAATTCTTGCTAAGTGTTACATTGCTAACCATCACAATCCTGTCTGGGTCTGGCGCAGGCCAATGTTCACAATTCTCACTTAGTGTGGCATTGCTAACAATCCCAATCCTGTCTGGGTCTGGTGCAGGCTTATGTTCACAATTCTAATTAGGTGCGGCACTGCTAACAATCACAGTCCTGTCTGGGTCTGGTGCAGGCTAATGTTCACAATTCTGAGTGTGGCATTGCTAACAATCACAATCCTGTCTGGGTCTGGCGCAGGCTAATGTTCCCAATTCTAACTAAGTGTGGCATTGCTAGGAATCACAATCCTGTCTGTGTCTGGCACAGGCTAATGTTCACAATTCTAACTAAGTGTGGCATTGCTAACAATCACAATCCGGTCTGGGTCTGGCGCAGGCTAATGTTCACAATTCTGACTAAGTGCAGCATTGCTAATTATCACAATCCTGTCTGGGTCTGTTGCAGGCTAATGTTCACAATTCTTGCTAAGTGTGGCATTGCTAACAATCACAATCTGGTCTGGGTCTGGCGCAGGCCAATGTTCACAATTCTCACTAAGTGTGGCATTGCTAACAATCACAATCCTGTCTGGGTTTGGCGCAGGCTAATGTTCACAAATTCTAATTAGGTGCGGCACTGCTAACAATCACAGTCCTGTCTGGGTCTGGTGCAGGCTAATGTTCACAATTCTAACTAAGTGTGGCATTGCAAACAATCACAATCCTGTCTGGGTTTGGCGCAGGCTAATGTTCACAAATTCTAATTAGGTGCGGCACTGCTAACAATCACAGTCCTGTCTGGGTCTGGTGCAGGCTAATGTTCACAATTCTGAGTGTGGCATTGCTAACAATCACAATCCTGTCTGGGTCTGGCGCAGGCTAAAGTTCCCAATTCTAACTAAGTGTGGCATTGCTAGGAATCACAATCCTGTCTGTGTCTGTTGCAGGCTAATGTTCACAATTCTAACTAAGTGTGGCATTGCAAACAATCACAATCCTGTCTGGGTTTGGCGCAGGCTAATGTTCACAAATTCTAATTAGGTGCGGCACTGCTAACAATCACAGTCCTGTCTGGGTCTGGTGCAGGCTAATGTTCACAATTCTGAGTGTGGCATTGCTAACAATCACAACCCTGTCTGGGTCTGGTGCAGGCTAATGTTCACAATTCTTGCTAAGTGTGGCATTGCTAACAATAACAATCCTGTATGGGTATGGCACAGGCTAATGTTCACAATTCTAAGTGTGGCATTGCTAACAATCACAATCCTGTTGGGATCTGGCGCAGGCTAATGTTCACAATTCTAACTAAGTGTGGCATTGCAAACAATTACAATCGTGTCTGGGTCTGGCACAGGCTATTGTTCACAATTCTAACTAAGTGTGTCAATGCTAACCATCACAATCCTTTCTGGGTCTGGCGCAGGCCAATGTTCACAATTCTCACTAAGTGTGGCATTGCTAACAATCACAATCCTGTCTGGGTCTGGCAGGCTAATGTTGACAATTCTTGCTAAGTGTGGCATTTCTAACAATCACAATCCTGTCTGGGTCTGGCGCAGGCCAATGTTCACAATTCTCACTAAGTGTGGCATTGCTAACAATCACAATCCTGTCTGGGTCTGGCGCAGGCTAATGTTCACAATTCTTGCTAAGTGTTACATTGCTAACCATCACAATCCTGTCTGGGTCTGGCGCAGGCCAATGTTCACAATTCTCACTTAGTGTGGCATTGCTAACAATCCCAATCCTGTCTGGGTCTGGTGCAGGCTTATGTTCACAATTCTAATTAGGTGCGGCACTGCTAACAATCACAGTCCTGTCTGGGTCTGGTGCAGGCTAATGTTCACAATTCCGAGTGTGGCATTGCTAACAATCACAATCCTGTCTGGGTCTGGCGCAGGCTAATGTTCCCAATTCTAACTAAGTGTGGCATTGCTAGGAATCACAATCCTGTCTGTGTCTGGCGCAGGCTAATGTTCACAATTCTAACTAAGTGTGGCATTGCTAACAATCACAATCCGGTCTGGGTCTGGCGCAGGCTAATGTTCACAATTCTGACTAAGTGCAGCATTGCTAATTATCACAATCCTGTCTGGGTCTGTTGCAGGCTAATGTTCACAATTCAAACTAAGTGTGGCATTGCTAGCAATCACAATCCTGTCTGGGTCTAGCGCATGCTAATGTTCACAATTCTTGCTAAGTGTGGCATTGCTAACAATCACAATGTGGTCTGGGTATGGCGCAGGCCGATGTTCACAATTCTCACTAAGTGTGGCATTGCTAACAATCACAATCCTGTCTGGGTTTGGCGCAGGCTAATGTTCACAAATTCTAATTAGGTGCAGCACTGCTAACAATCACAGTCCTGTCTGGGTCTGGTGCAGGCTAATGTTCACAATTCAGACTAAGTGAAGCATTGTTAACAATCACAATCCTCTCTAGGTCTGGCGCAGGCTAAAGTTCCCAATTCTAACTAAGTGTGGCATTGCTAGGAATCACAATCCTGTCTGTGTCTGGCGCAGGCTTAAGTTCCCAATTCTAACTAAGTGTGGCATTGCTAGGAATCACAATCCTGTCTGTGTCTGGCGCAGGCTAATGTTCACAATTCTAACTAAGTGTGGCATTGCTATCCATCACAATCCTGTCTGGGTCTGGTGCAGGCTCATGTTCACAATTCTAACTAAGTGTGGCATTGCAAACAATCACAATCCTGTCTGGGTTTGGCGCAGGCTAATGTTCACAAATTCTCACTAAGTGTGGCATTGCTAACAATCACAATCCTGTCTGGGTCTGGCAGGCTAATGTTGACAATTCTTGCTAAGTGTGGCATTTCTAACAATCACAATCCTGTCTGGGTCTGGCGCAGGCCAATGTTCACAATTCTCACTAAGTGTGGCATTGCTAACAATCACAATCCTGTCTGGGTCTGGCAGGCTAATGTTCACAATTCTTGCTAAGTGTGTCAATGCTAACCATCACAATCCTGTCTGGGTCTGGCGCAGGCCAATGTTCACAATTCTCACTAAGTGTGGCATTGCTAACAATCACAATCCTGTCTGGGTCTGGCAGGCTAATGTTGACAATTCTTGCTAAGTGTGGCATTTCTAACAATCACAATCCTGTCTGGGTCTGGCACAGGCCAATGTTCACAATTCTCACTAAGTGTGGCATTGCTAACAATCACAATCCTGTCTGGGTCTGGCGCAGGCTAATGTTCACAATTCCGAGTGTGGCATTGCTAACAATCACAATCCTGTCTGGGTCTGGTGCAGACTAATGTTCCCAATTCTAACTAAGTGCGGCATTGCTAGGAATCACAATCCTGTCTGTGTCTGGCGCAGGCTAATGTTCACAATTCTGACTAAGTGCAGCATTGCTAATTATCACAATCCTGTCTGGGTGTGTTGCAGGCTAATGTTCACAATTCAAACTAAGTGTGGCATTGCTAACAATCACAAGCCTGTCTAGGTCTAGCGCATGCTAATGTTCACAATTCTTGCTAAGTGTGGCATTGCTAACAATCACAATCCTGTCTGGGTCTTGCGCAGGCCAATGTTCACAATTCTCACTAAGTGTGGCATTGCTAACAATCCCAATCCTGTCTGGGTCTGGTGCAGGCTAATGTTCACAATTCTAACTAAGTGTGGCATTGCAAACAATCACAATCCTGCCTGGGTTTGGCGCAGGCTAATGTTCACAAATTCTAATTAGGTGCGGCACTGCTAACAATCACAGTCCTGTCTGGGTCTGGTGCAGGCTAATGTTCACAATTCTGAGTGTGGCATTGCTAACAATCACAATCCTGTCTGGGTCTGGCGCAGGCTAAAGTTCCCAATTCTAACTAAGTGTGGCATTGCTAGGAATCACAATCCTGTCTGTGGCCCTCATTACGACCCTGGCGGAAATCGAAAAACGATGGCGGAAATGCAATACCGCCATCGAATAGCGCTCGGTGCGACTATGACCCGTCACCGCAAAGTACGAAGCCATTAGCGACACCGTAGTGAACGCCAACGCTAACTGCACCAAGCACGCGCGCGCGCGCCATGCCAAACCGCAAACACCACCATGGCGCAACGGTACGCCAATTCCGACCCTAGCGGACATGTACCTAACGCCATCAGGCATGGCGTAATGTACCATTCCGCCATGGCGAGAAGTACGGCATCGCGAATCAACCGTAAACGGCCCCACTGAGTGCCTGTACACCGCTCCCTGCCCACAAAGTACAACTCCCCGTAGGTGCAATGAAGCCACAATGCAACCATTGAAATGTACAAGTCACCCATGCATGCCAACGAACAAAAGAAACACAAGAGGGGCCAATGGGAGCTGCAGGGCACAGATGGCACGAATACAGAAGCCATCCCAATGGACATGACCACAGTCCCCCACCAAGAAACGCACGCAAACACAGGCACCTGTGACCAGCAATATTCCGAAAATCACATCATTCCACCAGTCCACCTGGCTGACCGGCATCTGTTACACAAAACCCAATCCCCCGCCCCTGAGCATGACAACATTCAAACTGTCATATTGGCAGCCCCCATCCCTGACCTCACTGGGCTTCGTAGGCAAACGCGCCCAGCACAGTACCACGCAACTAAACCCCGAAGCTGGAACCCAATGCAGATCTCCTCACAATACATCGCCCCCCAAATAGGCATATGCCACATCACTTGCAAAGAAAAACGCTACACGGGCCAAATCAGAATAGAAATTTTATGCACATCAAAATCACCAAGCCCATACAGCCATCAGGCCATGAACTCCAAAACACTAATCACCATTGTGGGCTGCTTCCGCAAGAAATGACCAGCCACTACCTGTGTGTCGCCCTGTTCCCCCATGGTACACAGAGCCACATTCACGTACGAAAAGGCAACATGGAAGCGCACAGAACCGCAGGGCCGTCCCAATGGGGAGGCACTAGTCCAGCTGAAAGGCCGAAATGTTGCTCCGAGCCACCAGTACTGCGTAAGGGCATGTGGGCCATTGGCGATCGTCCCATAAGATCGTAATGCTGCTCCACTGATTGACACGAAGCAGCAGGTGTCGGGAGTAAAATCCATCTGCAGGAGTGGCATACAGATGGCAGTGGCAAAAGGGGAGGAGATACCTGTCAACCAAAAGAAAAGAAAAAGAACAGAATGGCCATCAGAACTACATTCCAACAACTCACTTCAATGATCACACGAAATCCACAGCCATATGCATGCTAGCCCACTCAAAAGGCTCATCACCACCCCAAAACCACTTGCGACTCATAACCATCTATATCGAGGTGCAAACACCATCACAAACGAGTGTACCTGTGCATGCGTCTGTCAAAACAGATTCCATCAGATGGGAATGTTAACGTGCATGGACACAAGTGTCTGAGGGCGCCTCGAGACAGGGAGGGCTCAACAAGGCCAGATGGACGATGGTCCCACTATGGCAGCCCTGCATCACATAGCGTAGGGGAGGCGGATAGATCCCAAGAAGCCCTGTACATGGCAAACTCTGTATCAAATCACCTGCCCATGCATCCATCCATCATTCCCTCATCCCGGGATCAAAATGCCTGAATAATTACTCACATAACATTAGAAACATCCATTGAGTCTGTGCATTATGCAGCCTGCTAAATCCACAGTGCCCCAGCCCGTAATTCCAGTGTTGTGAAGTAACATGTATTTGGGAACGGACGGCCTCATCGCCCACGTAGCTATTGCGCATCCCAAACTATTCATATCAATCATTGCTCCCTCGCCATGGGCCCTGTCTCAAGGACATAGAACAATAGAACGTTATATTTGCAGTCAGACCTGTGGGCATCTCCTCGCCGCTAGCTGGAAACCGAAAGCGCCGCCCTTCGAATTCCTCATTTGCAACATCACGTCGAAAAGGCATCTGTGGCCGTTTGAAATCACTAATTATTCCATCGAGTGCGGCTGTGTGTGAAAATGGCAACTGCCTTCACCCACGAATGGGACGCCCCGCCCGTCGTTGCAACTCGGTACAGTGATGCATGAGGGCCCACCGTTACTCGAGTACTACGTTCCACTGACCCCTCACAAGTCTGTTCGCGACTGCACAGATAGTATGTGAAACAATGGGACCACAGCAGAATGAACATATCAACCAATCTTACACGGCCATCGGGTACAAATACATGATTGCAATAGCAAGATACAATTCCCCGAATTGCAGCGTTGTGCGCGGGACGTGCTCGGCCAAAGGGGAGAGCAGTTTGCACAGGTGGAATCAATCACCACAGGTGGAGGCCATACAGCCTGAAAACACATAAATTGCACAGCCAGTCTCCTCCCACAACCACACCGAAATGCTACCGGCAGGACTCGCGATGTTGGCCCTGGGGGACCTGATAGCACTGCAAGTGCTCCGACTCCAAGAAGAAGACGAACACCAACTACAACCAGCCGCACGGAGGAGACGCAGGAGGAGGAGGAGGCCAAGGCAGGGCCAGCAAGGCCCACCAGCACAGCCACTACCACCACGCAGGCAGCCCGCAATACCACGCCTCCGAGCACATCCGTTCAACCTCACTGATGAGCAGATCCACACCCTCTACCGTCTGGACCGGGACACCATAGCCGCCATTGTGGACATGACACAGGCTGACCTTGTCAGCATGATAGATAGCCCAACCGCCATCCCACCCCTACTGAAGGTGGTGTCTGTACTACACTTCCTGGCCACAGGCACCTACCAGCACACAGTCGGACAGTTGCATGGCATTTCTCAGCCACTGTTCTCACGGACACTATTGCAAGTGCTCGATGCCCTCCTGCAGCACGCAGACGACTACATCTCTCTACCACGCTCGGAGCAGGAAATAACCAACACAAAAGTGGGATTCCATGCACTTGCCGGCATACCGGGTTGCATTGGTGCCATCGACTGCACCCATGTTGAATTGGTCGTCCCACATGCCATGGAGGCCCAGTACCACAACCGAAAACAATTTCATTCCCTGAATGTACAGATGGTGTGTGACTCCAACAGGATCATTACACATTGTTGTGCCCGATTCCCTGGATCAACCCATGATTCTATGGTCTTGAGGAACTCTACAATACCACGCTACATGGAGCGACACGCAGGGAACAGATCCTGGCTACTCGGTGAGTCTCATTACATGCATGATGATGTGGGGTATGTGAATTGGCAATGACCTGCCAGGAAGGGGGGGGGGGTGTGCGTACGTATCAATGGCATTCCACATCATACGTTTCTCGTCCACATACAGGTGATGCTGGATATCCACTGAAGAGATGGCTCCTCACACCAGTCCGGAACCCACGGGACCAGCATGTGGAGGACTACAACCATGCCCACTCACGTACCCGTGTAGTCATTGAACAGGCATTCGGCCTACTGAAGACTCGTTTCCGCTGCCTCAGCAGGTCTGGCGGGGCACTCCTGTACCGCCATGAGAAGGTTGCAAAGATGGTGATGGCATGTGTCATGCTCCACAACATGTGCGTACGTAGAAATGTGCCCATGCCCCCTGACGCAGAACTGCAAGCACCTGATGATGGTCATGATGAGGGTGGGGATGTGGCAGCACCTCATGGAGTCTGCGAGGCACCGGAGGCCCGTGACATTCGTCAGCATCTCATTGATGTATGCTTCTAGCACTCACGCCTGGTGGCTGATACATGGACACGGGACTCGTGGCACTGCGTGTGTCTGGGACATGCACAATATGGACTGTACGCCTATGATGGCCTAGTACACAAAGATCAATGTCCACACTTCTCATTGGTTGATCGTGCACTTTTTATGGCATATGTGATATCATGTTGAACACCCTATCGACCCGCCACCCAAGTGAGCCCAACACACCCCCTCCACCCTCCTACCTCCCCCCCGAACACCAGTGTCCAATGATGCTCATTGTCAGTGGGCTGTCGCTATTGCATGCCCCCTCTGCGGGTATCAGGGGCACCCCTGCCTGTGGAGCGCAGGTTCCTTCCAGATCTACGTTGGGGGCTGCCCTGGACGGAACTTGCAACGGATGATGTCTCTGCCTGCTCACGTCCATGCATGTCCCTAAGGGTTTGCGAGAGCTCAGTGAGCACACGGCGCACTGTGGCAAGTTCGGCACATACGTCTTTGGACGTCGCATGCAGTTCCCCCCTCAGGCTCTCGGTGCTTCTCTCAATTTGTGCCCTTAGCGTCTCTGTACCTCTCTCCATTTCTGCCCTAAGTGTCTCAGTTGATGTTTCTATGTCTGCCTTAGTGCCCCCACATTCATCGGCATGGTCCTTGAGGAGTGTGGCCAGTTGCTGCTGTTGTTCGATCAACTGGTGGAGGGACTGTTGCCTCTGCTGGGCCATGGCCATTTGCGGGGGTGTCACAGAGGGGCTGTTGTCCTCATGTTGCCTTGCCACAGGGCTTGTGGGGGATGGCCAGTCGTCGTCTTGTGGGTGCCCCTGCGTGGTATCCTCATGTTGTACGGGATGGGACAGACAGGGGGATTGGGACAGGTCATGGATGGATCTGACTTCGGCATCCCCGTTTTCTGTGTCCGAGCATGCTGCCATCAATGGGGTGTCACCTATGGTGCTGCTGCCACCAGAGGCAGTGCCTTCTGTGGCATCCATTGGGGGGACCTGTGGTGGTGGTGTTGTGGGCATGCTGGCTGCTGGGGTGCCTGTTGATGTTCCCTCCTCTGTGCTGCCACCTGATTTGTGCTGCTGCCGTGTCTTGATGCGTGCAGCTGAGGTGGAGGGTCTCTGGCCGTTGGTCTTGGCCCTCTTTGCAGGTGTGCTGGTAGGGGTGTCCTGTAGCTCGTCGTTTGGATCGGACCCTGTGGTGGAGTAAAGGAGGGCGAGGGTTATTGATGGGTCTGTGGGAATTGGAATGGCATTGTATCACATGCTTTGGGGTGGTACCTGAGGGTGATTTGGGTCGGGGCCTTGGAGGTGCTTTGATTTGTGTGTGGAGTGAGGGTGCAGTTGTTTGGCAGCCTGCAGTTAGGGTGTGCCTGCTGCACGTGTAGTGCGTGTATTAGGGGTTTTTAATTATTTATGTATTTATTGTGGGTTTTAACGTGCGCTATCAGGCCGATGTGTGTGGACGTTCTCCTGGACATGTGTTTCTGTTGCACTATGTGGACGCATGGTACTTCACATGGATGGACTGTGTGGATTTGGCATTGTTTTATCTGGCCCACCTACCTGAATCTTCGGATGTCTGCACTCCTTTCTCCATCCCTCCGACTCCCTCTATGCTCTCCATTCCGATGGTGGAGGCACAGATTTCTTCCCAGGGGGTCAACTTGATGGGTGATTCAGGACCTCCCCCGGTGGCTGTGGCAATGTTGCGGTTGGCAGAGAGTATGCTGCGGACGCGTATCCGGAGGTCGTCCCATCGCTTGCGGCATTGCTGTGGGGTGCGGGGTGCGGTCCCCACCGCACTTACCCGCTGTGCCACCAGAGCCCATATGGCCTTCTTGTTTGCAAGTGCCGTCCTGGTCATTTGCGTGGAGAAGACGACGGCAGCATTCTCCTGGAGGGTCTCTGTTAGCACGGTGAGTTCCTCACGGGAGAAGTGGACCTGCCGCTTGCGGTCGCACGCTTTCTTCGCTACTTTTCCCATTTTTCTTGGTTTCGCTAGGGTGGTTGACGGGTTGGGGTGTGTTTCAGGGTAGTGATTTTAGTGGTTGTGTGGTTTTAGTGTTTTTATAGGTGTACGCCGGGATGTTTCCCGTTCCGGGCCCATGTTTTAACTTCCGTTTCCGTATATTTCCGGTCACCGTACTTTCCGGTAGGCGCACACTGCGGTGACCGCTAAGAGGGGTGGCGGTATTGCACCTAGGGCGCCGTACGGCGGCGGTGTGGGCCGTTTTGGGGTCATTTCCGCCATCGCGGACTTTGCACTTCCGCCGTGGCGTGGTGCTCGTGCCCGATGGGTCGGAATGGGCCGCACTTTGCTCCTTCGTGCAATGGCGGAAACGCTATTTACGCTGTGGCGCTCCGGTCAGTCGCTTTCCGCCAGGGTCGTAATGAGGGCCTGTGTCTGTTGCAGGCTAATGTTCACAATTCTAACTAAGTGTGGCGTTGCAAACAATCACAATCCTGTCTGGGTTTGGCGCAGGCTAATGTTCACAAATTCTAATTAGGTGCGGCACTGCTAACAATCACAGTTCTATCTGGGTCTGGTGCAGGCTAATGTTCACAATTCTGAGTGTGGCATTGCTAACAATCACAACCCTGTCTGGGTCTGGTGCAGGCTAATGTTCACAATTGTTGCTAAGTGTGGCATTGCTAACAATAACAATCCTGTATGGGTATGGCGCAGGCTAATGTTCACAATTCTAAGTGTGGCATTGCTAACAATCACAATCCTGTTGGGATCTGGCGCAGGCTAATGTTCAAAATTCTAATTAGCTGCGGCATTGCTAACAATCACAAACCAGTCTGGGTCTGGCGCAGGCTAATGTTCACAATTCTAACTAAGTGTGGCATTGCAAACAATTACAATCGTGTCTGGGTCTGGCACAGGCTATTGTTCACAATTCTAACTAAGTGTGTCAATGCTAACCATCACAATCCTGTCTGGGTCTGGTGCAGGCTCATGTTCACAATTCTAACTAAGTGTGGCATTGCAAACAATCACAATCCTGTCTGGGTTTGGCGCAGGCTAATGTTCACAAATTCTCACTAAGTGTGGCATTGCTAACAATCACAATCCTGTCTGGGTCTGGCAGGCTAATGTTGACAATTCTTGCTAAGTGTGGCATTTCTAACAATCACAATCCTGTCTGGGTCTGGCGCAGGCCAATGTTCACAATTCTCACTAAGTGTGGCATTGCTAACAATCACAATCCTGTCTGGGTCTGGCAGGCTAATGTTCACAATTCTTGCTAAGTGTGTCAATGCTAACCATCACAATCCTGTCTGGCTCTGACGCAGGCCAATGTTCACAATTCTCACTAAGTGTGGCATTGCTAACAATCACAATCCTGTCTGGGTCTGGCAGGCTAATGTTGACAATTCTTGCTAAGTGTGGCATTTCTAACAATCACAATCCTGTCTGGGTCTGGCGCAGGCCAATGTTCACAATTCTCACTAAGTGTGGCATTGCTAACAATCACAATCCTGTCTGGGTCTGGCGCAGGCTAATGTTCACAATTCCGAGTGTGGCATTGCTAACAATCACAATCCTGTCTGGGTCTGGCGCAGACTAATGTTCCCAATTCTAACTAAGTGTGGCATTGCTAGGAATCACAATCCTGTCTGTGTCTGGCGCAGGCTAATGTTCACAATTCTGACTAAGTGCAGCATTGCTAATTATCACAATCCTGTCTGGGTCTGTTGCAGGCTAATGTTCACAATTCAAACTAAGTGTGGCATTGCTAACAATCACAAGCCTGTCTAGGTCTAGCGCATGCTAATGTTCACAATTCTTGCTAAGTGTGGCATTGCTAACAATCACAATCCTGTCTGGGTCTGGCGCAGGCCAATGTTCACAATTCTCACTAAGTGTGGCATTGCTAACAATCCCAATCCTGTCTGGGTCTGGTGCAGGCTAATGTTCACAATTCTAACTAAGTGTGGCATTGCAAACAATCACAATCCTGCCTGGGTTTGGCGCAGGCTAATGTTCACAAATTCTAATTAGGTGCGGCACTGCTAACAATCACAGTCCTGTCTGGGTCTGGTGCAGGCTAATGTTCACAATTCTGAGTGTGGCATTGCTAACAATCACAATCCTGTCTGGGTCTGGCGCAGGCTAAAGTTCCCAATTCTAACTAAGTGTGGCATTGCTAGGAATCACAATCCTGTCTGTGTCTGTTGCAGGCTAATGTTCACAATTCTAACTAAGTGTGGCGTTGCAAACAATCACAATCCTGTCTGGGTTTGGCGCAGGCTAATGTTCACAAATTCTAATTAGGTGCGGCACTGCTAACAATCACAGTTCTATCTGGGTCTGGTGCAGGCTAATGTTCACAATTCTGAGTGTGGCATTGCTAACAATCACAATCCTGTTGGGATCTGGCGCAGGCTAATGTTCACAATTCTAATTAGCTGCGGCATTGCTAAGAATCACAAACCAGTCTGGGTCTGGCGCAGGCTAATGTTCACAATTCTAACTAAGTGTGGCATTGCAAACAATTACAATCGTGTCTGGGTCTGGCACAGGCTATTGTTCACAATTCTAACTAAGTGTGTCAATGCTAACCATCACAATCCTGTCTGGGTCTGGCGCAGGCCAATGTTCACAATTCTCACTAAGTGTGGCATTGCTAACAATCACAATCCTGTCTGGGTCTGGCAGGCTAATGTTGACAATTCTTGCTAAGTGTGGCATTTCTAACAATCACAATCCTGTCTGGGTCTGGCGCAGGCCAAAGTTCCCAATTCTAACTAAGTGTGGCATTGCTAGGAATCACAATCCTGTCTGTGTCTGGCGCAGGCTTAAGTTCCCAATTCTAACTAAGTGTGGCATTGCTAGGAATCACAATCCTGTCTGTCTCTGGCGCAGGCTAATGTTCACAATTCTAACTAAGTGTGGCATTGCTATCTATCACAATCCTGTCTGGGTCTGGTGCAGGCTCATGTTCACAATTCTAACTAAGTGTGGCATTGCAAACAATCACAATCCTGTCTGGGTTTGGCGCAGGCTAATGTTCACAAATTCTCACTAAGTGTGGCATTGCTAACAATCACAATCCTGTCTGGGTCTGGCAGGCTAATGTTGACAATTCTTGCTAAGTGTGGCATTTCTAACAATCACAATCCTGTCTGGGTCTGGCGCAGGCCAATGTTCACAATTCTCACTAAGTGTGGCATTGCTAACAATCACAATCCTGTCTGGGTCTGGCAGGCTAATGTTCACAATTCTTGCTAAGTGTGTCAATGCTAACCATCACAATCCTGTCTGGCTCTGACGCAGGCCAATGTTCACAATTCTCACTAAGTGTGGCATTGCTAACAATCACAATCCTGTCTGGGTCTGGCAGGCTAATGTTGACAATTCTTGCTAAGTGTGGCATTTCTAACAATCACAATCCTGTCTGGGTCTGGCGCAGGCCAATGTTCACAATTCTCACTAAGTGTGGCATTGCTAACAATCACAATCCTGTCTGGGTCTGGCGCAGGCTAATGTTCACAATTCCGAGTGTGGCATTGCTAACAATCACAATCCTGTCTGGGTCTGGCGCAGACTAATATTCCCAATTCTAACTAAGTGTGGCATTGCTAGGAATCACAATCCTGTCTGTGTCTGGCGCAGGCTAATGTTCACAATTCTGACTAAGTGCAGCATTGCTAATTATCACAATCCTGTCTGGGTCTGTTGCAGGCTAATGTTCACAATTCAAACTAAGTGTGGCATTGCTAACAATCACAAGCCTGTCTAGGTCTAGCGCATGCTAATGTTCACAATTCTTGCTAAGTGTGGCATTGCTAACAATCACAATCCTGTCTGGGTCTGGCGCAGGCCAATGTTCACAATTCTCACTAAGTGTGGCATTGCTAACAATCCCAATCCTGTCTGGGTCTGGTGCAGGCTAATGTTCACAATTCTAACTAAGTGTGGCATTGCAAACAATCACAATCCTGCCTGGGTTTGGCGCAGGCTAATGTTCACAAATTCTAATTAGGTGCGGCACTGCTAACAATCACAGTCCTGTCTGGGTCTGGTGCAGGCTAATGTTCACAATTCTGAATGTGGCATTGCTAACAATCACAATCCTGTCTGGGTCTGGCGCAGGCTAAAGTTCCCAATTCTAACTAAGTGTGGCATTGCTAGGAATCACAATCCTGTCTGTGTCTGTTGCAGGCTAATGTTCACAATTCTAACTAAGTGTGGCGTTGCAAACAATCACAATCCTGTCTGGGTTTGGCGCAGGCTAATGTTCACAAATTCTAATTAGGTGCGGCACTGCTAACAATCACAGTTCTATCTGGGTCTGGTGCAGGCTAATGTTCACAATTCTGAGTGTGGCATTGCTAACAATCACAACCCTGTCTGGGTCTGGTGCAGGCTAATGTTCACAATTCTTGCTAAGTGTGGCATTGCTAACAATAACAATCCTGTATGGTTATGGCACAGGCTAATGTTCACAATTCTAAGTGTGGCATTGCTAACAATCACAATCCTGTTGGGATCTGGCGCAGGCTAATGTTCACAATTCTAATTAGCTGCGGCATTGCTAAGAATCACAAACCAGTCTGGGTCTGGCGCAGGCTAATGTTCACAATTCTAACTAAGTGTGGCATTGCAAACAATTACAATCGTGTCTGGGTCTGGCACAGGCTATTGTTCACAATTCTAACTAAGTGTGTCAATGCTAACCATCACAATCCTGTCTGGGTCTGGCGCAGGCCAATGTTCACAATTCTCACTAAGTGTGGCATTGCTAACAATCACAATCCTGTCTGGGTCTGGCAGGCTAATGTTGACAATTCTTGCTAAGTGTGGCATTTCTAACAATCACAATCCTGTCTGGGTCTGGCGCAGGTCAATGTTCACAATTCTCACTAAGTGTGGCATTGCTAACAATCACAATCCTGTCTGGGTCTGGCGCAGGCTAATGTTCACAATTCTTGCTAAGTGTTACATTGCTAACCATCACAATCCTGTCTGGGTCTGGCGCAGGCCAATGTTCACAATTCTCACTTAGTGTGGCATTGCTAACAATCCCAATCCTGTCTGGGTCTGGTGCAGGCTTATGTTAATTAGGTGCGGCACTGCTAACAATCACAGTCCTGTCTGGGTCTGGTGCAGGCTAATGTTCACAATTCCGAGTGTGGCATTGCTAACAATCACAATCCTGTCTGGGTCTGGCGCAGGCTAATGTTCCCAATTCTAACTAAGTGTGGCATTGCTAGGAATCACAATCCTGTCTGTGTCTGGCGCAGGCTAATGTTCACAATTCTAACTAAGTGTGGCATTGCTAACAATCACAATCCTGTCTGGGTCTGGCGCAGGCCAATGTTCACAATTCTCACTTAGTGTGGCATTGCTAACAATCCCAATCCTGTCTGGGTCTGGTGCAGGCTTATGTTAATTAGGTGCGGCACTGCTAACAATCACAGTCCTGTCTGGGTCTGGTGCAGGCTAATGTTCACAATTCCGAGTGTGGCATTGCTAACAATCACAATCCTGTCTGGGTCTGGCGCAGGCTAATGTTCCCAATTCTAACTAAGTGTGGCATTGCTAGGAATCACAATCCTGTCTGTGTCTGGCGCAGGCTAATGTTCACAATTCTAACTAAGTGTGGCATTGCTAACAATCACAATCCGGTCTGGGTCTGGCGCAGGCTAATGTTCACAATTCTGACTAAGTGCAGCATTGCTAATTATCACAATCCTGTCTGGGTCTGTTGCAGGCTAATGTTCACAATTCAAACTAAGTGTGGCATTGCTAACAATCACAATCCTGTCTGGGTCTAGCGCATGCTAATGTTCACAATTCTTGCTAAGTGTGGCATTGCTAACAATCACAATCTGGTCTGGGTCTGGCGCAGGCCAATGTTCACAATTCTCACTAAGTGTGGCATTGCTAACAATCACAATCCTGTCTGGGTTTGGCGCAGCCTAATGTTCACAAATTCTAATTAGGTGCGGCACTGCTAACAATCACAGTCCTGTCTGAGTCTGGTGCAGGCTAATGTTCACAATTCAGACTAAGTGAAGCATTGTTAACAATCACAATCCTCTCTGGGTCTGGCGCAGGCTAAAGTTCCCAATTCTAACTAAGTGTGGCATTGCTAGGAATCACAATCCTGTCTGTGTCTGGCGCAGGCTTAAGTTCCCAATTCTAACTAAGTGTGGCATTGCTAGGAATCACAATCCTGTCTGTGTCTGGCGCAGGCTAATGTTCACAATTCTAACTAAGTGTGGCATTGCTATCCATCACAATCCTGTCTGGGTCTGGTGCAGGCTCATGTTCACAATTCTAACTAAGTGTGGCATTGCAAACAATCACAATCCTGTCTGGGTTTGGCGCAGGCTAATGTTCACAAATTCTCACTAAGTGTGGCATTGCTAACAATCACAATCCTGTCTGGGTCTGGCAGGCTAATGTTGACAATTCTTGCTAAGTGTGGCATTTCTAACAATCACAATCCTGTCTGGGTCTGGCGCAGGCCAATGTTCACAATTCTCACTAAGTGTGGCATTGCTAACAATCACAATCCTGTCTGGGTCTGGCAGGCTAATGTTCACAATTCTTGCTAAGTGTGTCAATGCTAACCATCACAATCCTGTCTGGGTCTGGCGCAGGCCAATGTTCACAATTCTCACTAAGTGTGGCATTGCTAACAATCACAATCCTGTCTGGGTCTGGCAGGCTAATGTTGACAATTCTTGCTAAGTGTGGCATTTCTGACAATCACAATCCTGTCTGGGTCTGGCGCAGGCCAATGTTCACAATTCTCACTAAGTGTGGCATTGCTAACAATCACAATCCTGTCTGGGTCTGGCGCAGGCTAATGTTCACAATTCCGAGTGTGGCATTGTTAACAATCACAATCCTGTCTGGGTCTGGCGCAGACTAATGTTCCCAATTCTAACTAAGTGTGGCATTGCTAGGAATCACAATCCTGTCTGTGTCTGGCGCAGGCTAATGTTCACAATTCTGACTAAGTGCAGCATTGCTAATTATCACAATCCTGTCTGGGTCTGTTGCAGGCTAATGTTCACAATTCAAACTAAGTGTGGCATTGCTAACAATCACAATCCTGTCTAGGTCTAGCGCATGCTAATGTTCACAATTCTTGCTAAGTGTGGCATTGCTAACAATCACAATCCTGTCTGGGTCTGGCGCAGGCCAACGTTCACAATTCTCACTAAGTGTGGCATTGCTAACAATCCCAATCCTGTCTGGGTCTGGTGCAGGCTAATGTTCACAATTCTAACTAAGTGTGGCATTGCAAACAATCACAATCCTGTCTGGGTTTGGCGCAGGCTAATGTTCACAAATTCTAATTAGGTGCGGCACTGCTAACAATCACAGTCCTGTCTGGGTCTGGTGCAGGCTCATGTTCACAATTCTGAGTGTGGCATTGCTAACAATCACAATCCTGTCTGGGTCTGGCGCAGGCTAAAGTTCCCAATTCTAACTAAGTGTGGCATTGCTAGGAATCACAATCCTGTCTGTGTCTGTTGCAGGCTAATGTTCACAATTCTAACTAAGTGTGGCATTGCAAACAATCACAATCCTGTCTGGGTTTGGTGCAGGCTAATGTTCACAAATTCTAATTAGGTGCGGCACTGCTAACAATCACAGTTCTATCTGGGTCTGGTGCAGGCTAATGTTCACAATTCTGAGTGTGGCATTGCTATCAATCACAACCCTGTCTGGGTCTGGTGCAGGCTAATGTTCACAATTCTTGCTAAGTGTGGCATTGCTAACAATAACAATCCTGTCTGGGTCTGGCGCAGGCCAATGTTCACAATTCTCACTAAGTGTGGCATTGCTAACAATCCCAATCCTGTCTGGGTCTGGTGCAGGCTAATGTTCACAATTCTAACTAAGTGTGGCATTGCAAACAATCACAATCCTGTCTGGGTTTGGCGCAGGCTAATGTTCACAAATTCTAATTAGGTGCGGCACTGCTAACAATCACAGTTCTATCTGGGTCTGGTGCAGGCTAATGTTCACAATTCTGAGTGTGGCATTGCTAACAATCACAACCCTGTCTGGGTCTGGTGCAGGCTAATGTTCACAATTCTTGCTAAGTGTGGCATTGCTAACAATAACAATCCTGTATGGGTATGGCGCAGGCTAATGTTCACAATTCGAAGTGTGGCATTGCTAACAATCACAATCCTGTTGGGGTCTGGCGCAGGCTAATGTTCACAATTCTAATTAGCTGCGGCATTGCTAACAATCACAAACCAGTCTGGGTCTGGCGCAGGCTAATGTTCACAATTCTAACTAAGTGTGGCATTGCAAACAATTACAATCGTGTCTGGGTCTGGCACAGGCCAATGTTCACAATTCTCACTAAGTGTGGCATTGCTAACAATCACAATCCTGTCTGGGTCTGGCAGGCTAATGTTGACAATTCTTGCTAAGTGTGTCATTTCTAAGAATCACAATCCTGTCTGGGTCTGGTGCAGGCCAATGTTCACAATTCTCACTAAGTGTGGCATTGCTAACAATCACAATCCTGTCTGGGTCTGGCGCAGGCTAATGTTCACAATTCTTGCTAAGTGTTACATTGCTAACCATCACAATCCTGTCTGGGTCTGGCGCAGGCCAATGTTCACAATTCTCACTTAGTGTGGCATTGCTAACAATCCCAATCCTGTCTGAGTCTGGTGCAGGCTTATGTTCACAATTCTAATTAGGTGCGGCACTGCTAACAATCACAGTCCTGTCTGGGTCTGGTGCAGGCTAATGTTCACAATTCCGAGTGCGGCATTGCTAACATTCACAATCTTGTCTGGGTCTGGCGCAGGCTAATGTTCCCAATTCTAACTAAGTGTGGCATTGCTAGGAATCACAATCCTGTCTGTGTCTGGCGCAGGCTAATGTTCACAATTCTAACTAAGTGTGGCATTGCTAACAATCACAATCCGGTCTGGGTCTGGCGCAGGCTAATGTTCACAATTCTGACTAAGTGCAGCATTGCTAATTATCACAATCCTGTCTGGGTCTGTTGCAGGCTAATGTTCACAATTCAAACTAAGTGTGGCATTGCTAACAATCACAATCCTGTCTGGGTCTAGCACATGCTAATGTTCACAATTCTTGCTAAGTGTGGCATTGCTAACAATCACAATCTGGTCTGGGTCTGGCGCAGGCCAATGTTCACAATTCTCACTAAGTGTGGCATTGCTAACAATCACAATCCTGTCTGGGTTTGGCGCAGGCTAATGTTCACAAATTCTAATTAGGTGCGGCACTGCTAACAATCACAGTCCTGTCTGGGTCTGGTGCAGGCTAATGTTCACAATTCAGACTAAGTGAAGCATTGTTAACAATCACAATCCTCTCTGGGTCTGGCGCAGGCTAAAGTTCCCAATTCTAACTAAGTGTGGCATTGCTAGGAATCACAATCCTGTCTGTGTCTGGCGCAGGCTTAAGTTCCCAATTCTAACTAAGTGTGGCATTGCTAGGAATCACAATCCTGTCTGTGTCTGGCGCAGGCTAATGTTCACAATTCTAACTAAGTGTGGCATTGCTATCCATCACAATCCTGTCTTGGTCTGGTGCAGGCTCATGTTCACAATTCTAACTAAGTGTGGCATTGCAAACAATCACAATCCTGTCTGGGTTTGGCGCAGGCTAATGTTCACAAATTCTCACTAAGTGTGGCATTGCTAACAATCACAATCCTGTCTGGGTCTGGCAGGCTAATGTTGACAATTCTTGCTAAGTGTGGCAATTCTAACAATCACAATCCTGTCTGGGTCTGGCGCAGGCCAATGTTCACAATTCTCACTAAGTGTGGCATTGCTAACAATCACAATCCTGTCTGGGTCTGGCAGGCTAATGTTCACAATTCTTGCTAAGTGTGTCAATGCTAACCATCACAATCCTGTCTGGGTCTGGCGCAGGCCAATGTTCACAATTCTCACTAAGTGTGGCATTGCTAACAATCACAATCCTGTCGGGGTCTCGCAGGCTAATGTTGACAATTCTTGCTAAGTGTGGCATTTCTAACAATCACAATCCTGTCTGGGTCTGGCGCAGGCCAATGTTCACAATTCTCACTAAGTGTGGCATTGCTAACAATCACAATCCTGTCTGGGTCTGGCGCAGGCTTATGTTCACAATTCTAATTAGGTGCGGCACTGCTAACAATCACAGTCCTGTCTGGGTCTGGTGCAGGCTAATGTTCACAATTCTAATTAGGTGCGGCACTGCTAACAATCACAGTCCTGTCTGGGTCTGGTGCAGGCTAATGTTCACAATTCCGAGTGCGGCATTGCTAACATTCACAATCTTGTCTGGGTCTGGCGCAGGCTAATGTTCCCAATTCTAACTAAGTGTGGCATTGCTAGGAATCACAATCCTGTCTGTGTCTGGCGCAGGCTAATGTTCACAATTCTAACTAAGTGTGGCATTGCTAACAATCACAATCCGGTCTGGGTCTGGCGCAGGCTAATGTTCACAATTCTGACTAAGTGCAGCATTGCTAATTATCACAATCCTGTCTGGGTCTGTTGCAGGCTAATGTTCACAATTCAAACTAAGTGTGGCATTGCTAACAATCACAATCCTGTCTGGGTCTAGCACATGCTAATGTTCACAATTCTTGCTAAGTGTGGCATTGCTAACAATCACAATCTGGTCTGGGTCTGGCGCAGGCCAATGTTCACAATTCTCACTAAGTGTGGCATTGCTAACAATCACAATCCTGTCTGGGTTTGGCGCAGGCTAATGTTCACAAATTCTAATTAGGTGCGGCACTGCTAACAATCACAGTCCTGTCTGGGTCTGGTGCAGGCTAATGTTCACAATTCAGACTAAGTGAAGCATTGTTAACAATCACAATCCTCTCTGGGTCTGGCGCAGGCTAAAGTTCCCAATTCTAACTAAGTGTGGCATTGCTAGGAATCACAATCCTGTCTGTGTCTGGCGCAGGCTTAAGTTCCCAATTCTAACTAAGTGTGGCATTGCTAGGAATCACAATCCTGTCTGTGTCTGGCGCAGGCTAATGTTCACAATTCTAACTAAGTGTGGCATTGCTATCCATCACAATCCTGTCTTGGTCTGGTGCAGGCTCATGTTCACAATTCTAACTAAGTGTGGCATTGCAAACAATCACAATCCTGTCTGGGTTTGGCGCAGGCTAATGTTCACAAATTCTCACTAAGTGTGGCATTGCTAACAATCACAATCCTGTCTGGGTCTGGCAGGCTAATGTTGACAATTCTTGCTAAGTGTGGCAATTCTAACAATCACAATCCTGTCTGGGTCTGGCGCAGGCCAATGTTCACAATTCTCACTAAGTGTGGCATTGCTAACAATCACAATCCTGTCTGGGTCTGGCAGGCTAATGTTCACAATTCTTGCTAAGTGTGTCAATGCTAACCATCACAATCCTGTCTGGGTCTGGCGCAGGCCAATGTTCACAATTCTCACTAAGTGTGGCATTGCTAACAATCACAATCCTGTCTGGGTCTGGGAGGCTAATGTTCACAATTCTTGCTAAGTGTGTCAATACTAACCATCACAATCCTGTCTGGCTCTGACGCAGGCCAATGTTCACAATTCTCACTAAGTGTGGCATTGCTAACAATCACAATCCTGTCTGGGTCTGGCAGGCTAATGTTGACAATTCTTGCTAAGTGTGGCATTTCTAACAATCACAATCCTGTCTGGGTCTGGCGCAGGCCAATGTTCACAATTCTCACTAAGTGTGGCATTGCTAACAATCACAATCCTGTCTGGGTCTGGCGCAGGCTAATGTTCACAATTCCGAGTGTGGCATTGCTAACAATCACAATCCTGTCTGGGTCTGGCGCAGACTAATGTTCCCAATTCTAACTAAGTGTGGCATTGCTAGGAATCACAATCCTGTCTGTGTCTGGCGCAGGCTAATGTTCACAATTCTGACTAAGTGCAGCATTGCTAATTATCACAATCCTGTCTGGGTCTGTTGCAGGCTAATGTTCACAATTCAAACTAAGTGTGGCATTGCTAACAATCACAAGCCTGTCTAGGTCTAGCGCATGCTAATGTTCACAATTCTTGCTAAGTGTGGCATTGCTAACAATCACAATCCTGTCTGGGTCTGGCGCAGGCCAATGTTCACAATTCTCACTAAGTGTGGCATTGCTAACAATCCCAATCCTGTCTGGGTCTGGTGCAGGCTAATGTTCACAATTCTAACTAAGTGTGGCATTGCAAACAATCACAATCCTGCCTGGGTTTGGCGCAGGCTAATGTTCACAAATTCTAATTAGGTGCGGCACTGCTAACAATCACAGTCCTGTCTGGGTCTGGTGCAGGCTAATGTTCACAATTCTGAGTGTGGCATTGCTAACAATCACAATCCTGTCTGGGTCTGGCGCAGGCTAAAGTTCCCAATTCTAACTAAGTGTGGCATTGCTAGGAATCACAATCCTGTCTGTGTCTGTTGCAGGCTAATGTTCACAATTCTAACTAAGTGTGGCGTTGCAAACAATCACAATCCTGTCTGGGTTTGGCGCAGGCTAATGTTCACAAATTCTAATTAGGTGCGGCACTGCTAACAATCACAGTTCTATCTGGGTCTGGTGCAGGCTAATGTTCACAATTCTGAGTGTGGCATTGCTAACAATCACAACCCTGTCTGGGTCTGGTGCAGGCTAATGTTCACAATTCTTGCTAAGTGTGGCATTGCTAACAATAACAATCCTGTATGGGTATGGCGCAGGCTAATGTTCACAATTCTAAGTGTGGCATTGCTAACAATCACAATCCTGTTGGGATCTGGCGCAGGCTAATGTTCACAATTCTAATTAGCTGCGGCATTGCTAAGAATCACAAACCAGTCTGGGTCTGGCGCAGGCTAATGTTCACAATTCTAACTAAGTGTGGCATTGCAAACAATTACAATCGTGTCTGGGTCTGGCACAGGCTATTGTTCACAATTCTAACTAAGTGTGTCAATGCTAACCATCACAATCCTGTCTGGGTCTGGCGCAGGCCAATGTTCACAATTCTCACTAAGTGTGGCATTGCTAACAATCACAATCCTGTCTGGGTCTGGCAGGCTAATGTTGACAATTCTTGCTAAGTGTGGCATTTCTAACAATCACAATCCTGTCTGGGTCTGGCGCAGGTCAATGTTCACAATTCTCACTAAGTGTGGCATTGCTAACAATCACAATCCTGTCTGGGTCTGGCGCAGGCTAATGTTCACAATTCTTGCTAAGTGTTACATTGCTAACCATCACAATCCTGTCTGGGTCTGGCGCAGGCCAATGTTCACAATTCTCACTTAGTGTGGCATTGCTAACAATCCCAATCCTGTCTGGGTCTGGTGCAGGCTTATGTTAATTAGGTGCGGCACTGCTAACAATCACAGTCCTGTCTGGGTCTGGTGCAGGCTAATGTTCACAATTCCGAGTGTGGCATTGCTAACAATCACAATCCTGTCTGGGTCTGGCGCAGGCTAATGTTCCCAATTCTAACTAAGTGTGGCATTGCTAGGAATCACAATCCTGTCTGTGTCTGGCGCAGGCTAATGTTCACAATTCTAACTAAGTGTGGCATTGCTAACAATCACAATCCGGTCTGGGTCTGGCGCAGGCTAATGTTCACAATTCTGACTAAGTGCAGCATTGCTAATTATCACAATCCTGTCTGGGTCTGTTGCAGGCTAATGTTCACAATTCAAACTAAGTGTGGCATTGCTAACAATCACAATCCTGTCTGGGTCTAGCGCATGCTAATGTTCACAATTCTTGCTAAGTGTGGCATTGCTAACAATCACAATCTGGTCTGGGTCTGGCGCAGGCCAATGTTCACAATTCTCACTAAGTGTGGCATTGCTAACAATCACAATCCTGTCTGGGTTTGGCGCAGCCTAATGTTCACAAATTCTAATTAGGTGCGGCACTGCTAACAATCACAGTCCTGTCTGAGTCTGGTGCAGGCTAATGTTCACAATTCAGACTAAGTGAAGCATTGTTAACAATCACAATCCTCTCTGGGTCTGGCGCAGGCTAAAGTTCCCAATTCTAACTAAGTGTGGCATTGCTAGGAATCACAATCCTGTCTGTGTCTGGCGCAGGCTTAAGTTCCCAATTCTAACTAAGTGTGGCATTGCTAGGAATCACAATCCTGTCTGTGTCTGGCGCAGGCTAATGTTCACAATTCTAACTAAGTGTGGCATTGCTATCCATCACAATCCTGTCTGGGTCTGGTGCAGGCTCATGTTCACAATTCTAACTAAGTGTGGCATTGCAAACAATCACAATCCTGTCTGGGTTTGGCGCAGGCTAATGTTCACAAATTCTCACTAAGTGTGGCATTGCTAACAATCACAATCCTGTCTGGGTCTGGCAGGCTAATGTTGACAATTCTTGCTAAGTGTGGCATTTCTAACAATCACAATCCTGTCTGGGTCTGGCGCAGGCCAATGTTCACAATTCTCACTAAGTGTGGCATTGCTAACAATCACAATCCTGTCTGGGTCTGGCAGGCTAATGTTCACAATTCTTGCTAAGTGTGTCAATGCTAACCATCACAATCCTGTCTGGGTCTGGCTCAGGCCAATGTTCACAATTCTCACTAAGTGTGGCATTGCTAACAATCACAATCCTGTCTGGGTCTGGCAGGCTAATGTTGACAATTCTTGCTAAGTGTGTCAATGCTAACCATCACAATCCTGTCTGGGTCTGGCGCAGGCCAATGTTCACAATTCTCACTAAGTGTGGCATTGCTAACAATCCCAATCCTGTCTGGGTCTGGTGCAGGCTAATGTTCACAATTCTAACTAAGTGTGGCATTGCAAACAATCACAATCCTGCCTGGGTTTGGCGCAGGCTAATGTTCACAAATTCTAATTAGGTGCGGCACTGCTAACAATCACAGTCCTGTCTGGGTCTGGTGCAGGCTAATGTTCACAATTCTGAGTGTGGCATTGCTAACAATCACAATCCTGTCTGGGTCTGGCGCAGGCTAAAGTTCCCAATTCTAACTAAGTGTGGCATTGCTAGGAATCACAATCCTGTCTGTGTCTGTTGCAGGCTAATGTTCACAATTCTAACTAAGTGTGGCGTTGCAAACAATCACAATCCTGTCTGGGTTTGGCGCAGGCTAATGTTCACAAATTCTAATTAGGTGCGGCACTGCTAACAATCACAGTTCTATCTGGGTCTGGTGCAGGCTAATGTTCACAATTCTGAGTGTGGCATTGCTAACAATCACAACCCTGTCTGGGTCTGGTGCAGGCTAATGTTCACAATTCTTGCTAAGTGTGGCATTGCTAACAATAACAATCCTGTATGGGTATGGCGCAGGCTAATGTTCACAATTCTAAGTGTGGCATTGCTAACAATCACAATCCTGTTGGGATCTGGCGCAGGCTAATGTTCACAATTCTAATTAGCTGCGGCATTGCTAAGAATCACAAACCAGTCTGGGTCTGGCGCAGGCTAATGTTCACAATTCTAACTAAGTGTGGCATTGCAAACAATTACAATCGTGTCTGGGTCTGGCACAGGCTATTGTTCACAATTCTAACTAAGTGTGTCAATGCTAACCATCACAATCCTGTCTGGGTCTGGCGCAGGCCAATGTTCACAATTCTCACTAAGTGTGGCATTGCTAACAATCACAATCCTGTCTGGGTCTGGCAGGCTAATGTTGACAATTCTTGCTAAGTGTGGCATTTCTAACAATCACAATCCTGTCTGGGTCTGGCGCAGGTCAATGTTCACAATTCTCACTAAGTGTGGCATTGCTAACAATCACAATCCTGTCTGGGTCTGGCGCAGGCTAATGTTCACAATTCTTGCTAAGTGTTACATTGCTAACCATCACAATCCTGTCTGGGTCTGGCGCAGGCCAATGTTCACAATTCTCACTTAGTGTGGCATTGCTAACAATCCCAATCCTGTCTGGGTCTGGTGCAGGCTTATGTTAATTAGGTGCGGCACTGCTAACAATCACAGTCCTGTCTGGGTCTGGTGCAGGCTAATGTTCACAATTCCGAGTGTGGCATTGCTAACAATCACAATCCTGTCTGGGTCTGGCGCAGGCTAATGTTCCCAATTCTAACTAAGTGTGGCATTGCTAGGAATCACAATCCTGTCTGTGTCTGGCGCAGGCTAATGTTCACAATTCTAACTAAGTGTGGCATTGCTAACAATCACAATCCGGTCTGGGTCTGGCGCAGGCTAATGTTCACAATTCTGACTAAGTGCAGCATTGCTAATTATCACAATCCTGTCTGGGTCTGTTGCAGGCTAATGTTCACAATTCAAACTAAGTGTGGCATTGCTAACAATCACAATCCTGTCTGGGTCTAGCGCATGCTAATGTTCACAATTCTTGCTAAGTGTGGCATTGCTAACAATCACAATCTGGTCTGGGTCTGGCGCAGGCCAATGTTCACAATTCTCACTAAGTGTGGCATTGCTAACAATCACAATCCTGTCTGGGTTTGGCGCAGCCTAATGTTCACAAATTCTAATTAGGTGCGGCACTGCTAACAATCACAGTCCTGTCTGAGTCTGGTGCAGGCTAATGTTCACAATTCAGACTAAGTGAAGCATTGTTAACAATCACAATCCTCTCTGGGTCTGGCGCAGGCTAAAGTTCCCAATTCTAACTAAGTGTGGCATTGCTAGGAATCACAATCCTGTCTGTGTCTGGCGCAGGCTTAAGTTCCCAATTCTAACTAAGTGTGGCATTGCTAGGAATCACAATCCTGTCTGTGTCTGGCGCAGGCTAATGTTCACAATTCTAACTAAGTGTGGCATTGCTATCCATCACAATCCTGTCTGGGTCTGGTGCAGGCTCATGTTCACAATTCTAACTAAGTGTGGCATTGCAAACAATCACAATCCTGTCTGGGTTTGGCGCAGGCTAATGTTCACAAATTCTCACTAAGTGTGGCATTGCTAACAATCACAATCCTGTCTGGGTCTGGCAGGCTAATGTTGACAATTCTTGCTAAGTGTGGCATTTCTAACAATCACAATCCTGTCTGGGTCTGGCGCAGGCCAATGTTCACAATTCTCACTAAGTGTGGCATTGCTAACAATCACAATCCTGTCTGGGTCTGGCAGGCTAATGTTCACAATTCTTGCTAAGTGTGTCAATGCTAACCATCACAATCCTGTCTGGGTCTGGCTCAGGCCAATGTTCACAATTCTCACTAAGTGTGGCATTGCTAACAATCACAATCCTGTCTGGGTCTGGCAGGCTAATGTTGACAATTCTTGCTAAGTGTGTCAATGCTAACCATCACAATCCTGTCTGGGTCTGGCGCAGGCCAATGTTCACAATTCTCACTAAGTGTGGCATTGCTAACAATCCCAATCCTGTCTGGGTCTGGTGCAGGCTTATGTTCACAATTCTAATTAGGTGCGGCACTGCTAACAATCACAGTCCTGTCTGGGTCTGGTGCAGGCTAATGTTCACAATTCCGAGTGTGGCATTGCTAACAATCACAATCCTGCCTGGGTCTGGCGCAGGCTAATGTTCCCAATTCTAACTAAGTGTGGCATTGATAGGAATCACAATCCTGTCTGTGTCTGGCGCATGCTAATGTTCACAATTCTTGCTAAGTGTGGCATTGCTAACAATCACAATCTGGTCTGGGTCTGGCGCAGGCCAATGTTCACAATTCTCACTAAGTGTGGCATTGCTAACAATCACAATCCTGTCTGGGTTTGGCGCAGGCTAATGTTCACAAATTCTGATTAGGTGCGGCACTGCTAACAATCACAGTCCTGTCTGGGTCTGGTGCAGGCTAATGTTCACAATTCAGACTAAGTGAAGCATTGTTAACAATCACAATCCTGTCTGGGTCTGGCGCAGGCTAAAGTTCCCAATTCTAACTAAGTGTGGCATTGCTAGGAATCACAATCCTGTCTGTGTCTGGCGCAGGCTTAAGTTCCCAATTCTAACTAAGTGTGGCATTGCTAGGAATCACAATCCTGTCTGTGTCTGGCGCAGGCTAATGTTCACAATTCTAACTAAGTGTGGCATTGCTATCCATCACAATCCTGTCTGGGTCTGGTGCAGGCTCATGTTCACAATTCTAACTAAGTGTGGCATTGCAAACAATCACAATCCTGTCTGGGTTTGGCGCAGGCTAATGTTCACAAATTCTAATTAAGTGCGGCACTGCTAACAATCACAGTTCTATCTGGGTCTGGCGCAGGCTATTGTTCACAATTCTGAGTGTGGCATTGCTAACAATCACAATCCTGTCTGAGTCTGGCGCAGGCTAATGTTCACAATTCTTGCTAAGTGTTACATTGCTAACCATCACAATCCTGTCTGGGTCTGGCGCAGGCCAATGTTCACAATTCTCACTAAGTGTGGCATTGCTAACAATCCCAATCCTGTCTGGGTCTGGTGCAGGCTTATGTTCACAATTCTAATTAGGTGCGGCACTGCTAACAATCACAGTCCTGTCTGGGTCTGGTGCAGGCTAATGTTCACAATTCCGAGTGTGGCATTGCTAACAATCACAATCCTGTCTGGGTCTGGCGCAGGCTAATGTTCCCAATTCTAACTAAGTGTGGCATTGCTAGGAATCACAATCCTGTCTGTGTCTGGCGCAGGCTAATGTTCACAATTCTAACTAAGTGTGGCATTGCTAACAATCACAATCCGGTCTGGGTCTGGCGCAGGCTAATGTTCACAATTCTGACTAAGTGCAGCATTGCTAATTATCACAATCCTGTCTGGGTCTGTTGCAGGCTAATGTTCACAATTCAAACTAAGTGTGGCATTGCTAACAATCACAATCCTGTCTGGGTCTAGCGCATGCTAATGTTCACAATTCTTGCTAAGTGTGGCATTGCTAACAATCACAGTCTGGTCTGGGTCTGGCGCAGGCCAATGTTCACAATTCTCACTAAGTGTGGCATTGCTAACAATCACAATCCTGTCTGGGTTTGGCTCAGGCTAATGTTCACAAATTCTAATTAGGTGCGGCACTGCTAACAATCACAGTCCTGTCTGGTTCTGGTGCAGGCTAAAGTTCCCAATTCTAACTAAGTGTGGCATTGCTAGGAATCACAATCCTGTCTGTGTCTGGCGCAGGCTTAAGTTCCCAATTCTATCTAAGTGTGGCATTGCTAGGAATCACAATCCTGTCTGTGTCTGGCGCAGGCTAATGTTCACAATTCTAACTAAGTGTGGCATTGCTATCCATCACAATCCTGTCTGGGTCTGGTGCAGGCTCATGTTCACAATTCTAACTAAGTGTGGCATTGCAAACAATCACAATCCTGTCTGGGTTTGGCGCAGGCTAATGTTCACAAATTCTCACTAAGTGTGGCATTGCTAACAATCACAATCCTGTCTGGGTCTGGCAGGCTAATGTTGACAATTCTTGCTAAGTGTGGCAATTCTAACAATCACAATCCTGTCTGGGTCTGGCGCAGGCCAATGTTCACAATTCTCACTAAGTGTGGCATTGCTAACAATCACAATCCTGTCTGGGTCTGGCAGGCTAATGTTCACAATTCTTGCTAAGTGTGTCAATGCTAACCATCACAATCCTGTCTGGGTCTGGCGCAGGCCAATGTTCACAATTCTCACTAAGTGTGGCATTGCTAACAATCACAATCCTGTCTGGGTCTCGCAGGCTAATGTTGACAATTCTTGCTAAGTGTGGCATTTCTAACAATCACAATCCTGTCTGGGTCTGGCGCAGGCCAATGTTCACAATTCTCACTAAGTGTGGCATTGCTAACAATCACAATCCTGTCTGGGTCTGGCGCAGGCTAATGTTCACAATTCTTGCTAAGTGTTACATTGCTAACCATCACAATCCTGTCTGGGTCTGGCGCAGGCCAATGTTCACAATTCTCACTAAGTGTGGCATTGCTAACAATCCCAAACCTGTCTGGGTCTGGTGCAGCCTTATGTTCACAATTCTAATTAGGTGCGGCACTGCTAACAATCACAGTCCTGTCTGGGTCTGGTGCAGGCTAATGTTCACAATTCCGAGTGTGGCATTGCTAACAATCACAATCCTGTCTGGGTCTGGCGCAGGCTAATGTTCCCAATTCTAACTAAGTGTGGCATTGCTAGGAATCACAATCCTGTCTGTGTCTGGCGCATGCTAATGTTCACAATTCTTGCTAAGTGTGGCATTGCTAACAATCACAATCTGGTCTGGGTCTGGCGCAGGCCAATGTTCACAATTCTCACTAAGTGTGGCATTGCTAACAATCACAATCCTGTCTGGGTTTGGCGCAGGCTAATGTTCACAAATTCTGATTAGGTGCGGCACTGCTAACAATCACAGTCCTGTCTGGGTCTGGTGCAGGCTAATGTTCACAATTCAGACTAAGTGAAGCATTGTTAACAATCACAATCCTGTCTGGGTCTGGCGCAGGCTAAAGTTCCCAATTCTAACTAAGTGTGGCATTGCTAGGAATCACAATCCTGTCTGTGTCTGGCGCAGGCTTAAGTTCCCAATTCTAACTAAGTGTGGCATTGCTAGGAATCACAATCCTGTCTGTGTCTGGCGCAGGCTAATGTTCACAATTCTAACTAAGTGTGGCATTGCTATCCATCACAATCCTGTCTGGGTCTGGTGCAGGCTCATGTTCACAATTCTAACTAAGTGTGGCATTGCAAACAATCACAATCCTGTCTGGGTTTGGCGCAGGCTAATGTTCACAAATTCTAATTAGGTGCGGCACTGCTAACAATCACAGTTCTATCTGGGTCTGGCGCAGGCTATTGTTCACAATTCTGAGTGTGGCATTGCTAACAATCACAATCCTGTCTAAGTCTGGCGCAGGCTAATGTTCACAATTCTTGCTAAGTGTTACATTGCTAACCATCACAATCCTGTCTGGGTCTGGCGCAGGCCAATGTTCACAATTCTCACTAAGTGTGGCATTGCTAACAATCCCAATCCTGTCTGGGTCTGGTGCAGGCTTATGTTCACAATTCTAATTAGGTGCGGCACTGCTAACAATCACAGTCCTGTCTGGGTCTGGTGCAGGATAATGTTCACAATTCCGAGTGTGGCATTGCTAACAATCACAATCCTGTCTGGGTCTGGCGCAGGCTAATGTTCCCAATTCTAACTAAGTGTGGCATTGCTAGGAATCACAATCCTGTCTGTGTCTGGCGCAGGCTAATGTTCACAATTCTAACTAAGTGTGGCATTGCTAACAATCACAATCCGGTCTGGGTCTGGCGCAGGCTAATGTTCACAATTCTGACTAAGTGCAGCATTGCTAATTATCACAATCCTGTCTGGGTCTGTTGCAGGCTAATGTTCACAATTCAAACTAAGTGTGGCATTGCTAACAATCACAATCCTGTCTGGGTCTAGCGCATGCTAATGTTCACAATTCTTGCTAAGTGTGGCATTGCTAACAATCACAATCTGGTCTGGGTCTGGCGCAGGCCAATGTTCACAATTCTCACTAAGTGTGGCATTGCTAACAATCACAATCCTGTCTGGGTTTGGCTCAGGCTAATGTTCACAAATTCTAATTAGGTGCGGCACTGCTAACAATCACAGTCCTGTCTGGGTCTGGTGCAGGCTAAAGGTCCCAATTCTAACTAAGTGTGGCATTGCTAGGAATCACAATCCTGTCTGTGTCTGGCGCAGGCTTAGGTTCCCAATTCTATCTAAGTGTGGCATTGCTAGGAATCACAATCCTGTCTGTGTCTGGCGCAGGCTAATGTTCACAATTCTAACTAAGTGTGGCATTGCTATCCATCACAATCCTGTCTGGGTCTGGTGCAGGCTCATGTTCACAAATTCTAAATAGGTGCGGCACTGCTAACAATCACAGTTCTATCTGGGTCTGGTGCAGGCTAACGTTCACAATTCTGAGTGTGGCATTGCTAACAATCACAACCCTGTCTGGGTCTGGTGCAGGCTAATGTTCACAATTCTAACTAAGTGTGGCATTGCAAACAATTACAATCGTGTCTGGGTCTGGCACAGGCTATTGTTCACAATTCTAACTAAGTGTGTCAATGCTAACCATCACAATCCTGTCTGGGTCTGGCGCAGGCCAATGTTCACAGTTCTCACTAAGTGTGGCATTGCTAACAATCACAATCCTGTCTGGGTCTGGCAGGCTAATGTTGACAATTCTTGCTAAGTGTGGCATTTCTAACAATCACAATCCTGTCTGGGTCTGGCGCAGGCCAATGTTCACAATTCTCACTAAGTGTGGCATTGCTAACAATCACAATCCTGTCTGGGTCTGGCGCAGGCTAATGTTCACAATTCTTGCTAAGTGTTACATTGCTAACCATCACAATCCTGTCTGGGTCTGGCGCAGGCCAATGTTCACAATTCTCACTTAGTGTGGCATTGCTAACAATCCCAATCCTGTCTGGGTCTGGTGCAGGCTTATGTTCACAATTCTAATTAGGTGCGGCACTGCTAACAATCACAGTCCTGTCTGGGTCTGGTGCAGGCTAATGTTCACAATTCCGAGTGCGGCATTGCTAACAATCACAATCCTGTCTGGGTCTGGCGCAGGCTAATGTTCCCAATTCTAACTAAGTGTGGCATTGCTAACAATCACAATCCGGTCTGGGTCTGGCGCAGGCTAATGTTCACAATTCTGACTAAGTGCAGCATTGCTAATTATCACAATCCTGTCTGGGTCTGTTGCAGGCTAATGTTCACAATTCAAACTAAGTGTGGCATTGCTAACAATCACAATCCTGTCTGTGTCTAGCGCATGCTAATGTTCACAATTCTTGCTAAGTGTGGCATTGCTAACAATCACAATCTGGTCTGGGTCTGGCGCAGGCCAATGTTCACAATTCTCACTAAGTGTGGCATTGCTAACAATCACAATCCTGTCTGTGTCTGGCGCAGGCTAATGTTCACAATTCTAACTAAGTGTGGCATTGCTAACAATCACAATCCGGTCTGGGTCTGGCGCAGGATAATGTTCACAATTCTGACTAAGTGCAGCATTGCTAATTATCACAATCCTGTCTGGGTCTGTTGCAGGCTAATGTTCACAATTCAACTAAGTGTGGCATTGCTAACAATCACAATCCTGTCTGTGTCTAGCGCATGCTAATGTTCACAATTCTTGCTAAGTGTGGCATTGCTAACAATCACAATTTGGTCTGGGTCTGGCGCAGGCCAATGTTCACAATTCTCACTAAGTGTGGCATTGCTAACAATCACAATCCTGTCTGGGTTTGGCGCAGGCTAATGTTCACAAATTCTAATTAGGTGCGGCACTGCTAACAATCACAGTCCTGTCTGGGTCTGGTGCAGGCTAATGTTCACAATTCAGACTAAGTGAAGCATTGTTAACAATCACAATCCTGTCTGGGTCTGGCGCAGGCTAAAGTTCCCAATTCTAACTAAGTGTGGCATTGCTAGGAATCACAATCCTGTCTGTGTCTGGCGCAGGCTTAAGTTCCCAATTCTAACTAAGTGTGGCATTGCTAGGAATCACAATCCTGTCTGTGTCTGGCGCAGGCTAATGTTCACAATTCTAACTAAGTGTGGCATTGCTATCCATCACAATCCTGTCTGGGTCTGGTGCAGGCTCATGTTCACAATTCTAACTAATTGTGGCATTGCAAACAATCACAATCCTGTCTGGGTTTGGCGCAGGCTAATGTTCACAAATTCTAATTAGGTGCGGCACTGCTAACAATCACAGTTCTATCTGGGTCTGGCGCAGGCTATTGTTCACAATTCTGAGTGTGGCATTGCTAACAATCACAATCCTGTCTGGGTCTGGCGCAGGCCAATGTTCACAATTCTCACTAAGTGTGGCATTGCTAACAATCCCAATCCTGTCTGGGTCTGGTGCAGGCTTATGTTCACAATTCTAATTAGGTGTGGCACTGCTAACAATCACAGTCCTGTCTGGGTCTGGTGCAGGCTAATGTTCACAATTCCGAGTGTGGCATTGCTAACAATCACAATCCTGTCTGGAACTGGCGCAGGCTAATGTTCCCAATTCTCACTAAGTGTGGCATTGCTAGGAATCACAATCCTGTCTGTGTCTGGCGCAGGCTAATGTTCACAATTCTAACTAGGTGTGGCATTGCTAACAATCACAATCCGGTCTGGGTCTAGCGCAGGCTAATGTTCACAATTCTGACTAAGTGCAGCATTGCTAATTATCACAATCCTGTCTGGGTCTGTTGCAGGCTAATGTTCACAATTCAAACTAAGTGTGGCATTGCTAACAATCACAATCCGGTCTGGGTTTGGCGCAGGCTAATGTTCACAATTCTAACTAAGTGTGGCATTGCTAACAATCACAATCCGGTCTGGGTCTGGCGCAGGCTAATGTTCACAATTCTGACTAAGTGCAGCATTGCTAATTATCAAATTCCTGTCTGGGTCTGTTGCAGGCTAATGTTCACAATTCAAACTAAGTGTGGCATTGCTAACAATCACAATCCTGTCTGGGTCTAGCGCATGCTAATGTTAACAATTCTTGCTAAGTGTGGCATTGCTAACAATCACAATCTGGTCTGGGTCTGGCGCAGGCCAATGTTCACAATTCTCACTAAGTGTGGCATTGCTAACAATCCCAATCCTGTCTGGGTCTGGTACAGGCTAATGTTCACAATTCTAACTAAGTGTGGCATTGCAAACAATCACAATCCTGTCTGGGTTTGGCGCAGGCTAATGTTCACAAATTCTAATTAGGTGCGGCAAAGCTAACAATCACAGTCCTGTCTGGGTCTGGTGCAGGCTAATGTTCACAATTCTGAGTGTGGCATTGCTAACAATCACAATCCTGTCTGGGTCTGGCGCAGGCTAAAGTTCCCAATTCTAACTAAGTGTGGCATTGCTAGGAATCACAATCCTGTCTGTGTCTGTTGCAGGCTAATGTTCACAATTCTAACTAAGTGTGGCATTGCAAACAATCACAATCCTGTCTGGGTTTGGCGCAGGCTAATGTTCACAAATTCTAATTAGGTGCGGCACTGCTAACAATCACAGTTCTATCTGGGTCTGGTGCAGGCTAATGTTCACAATTCTGAGTGTGGCATTTCTAACAATCACAACCCTGTCTGGGTCTGGTGCAGGCTAATGTTCACAATTCAAACTAAGTGTGGCATTGCTAACAATCACAATCCGGTCTGGGTTTGGCGCAGGCTAATGTTCACAATTCTAACTAAGTGTGGCATTGCTAACAATCACAATCCGGTCTGGGTCTGGCGCAGGCTAATGTTCACAATTCTGACTAAGTGCAGCATTGCTAATTATCAAATTCCTGTCTGGGTCTGTTGCAGGCTAATGTTCACAATTCAAACTAAGTGTGGCATTGCTAACAATCACAATCCTGTCTGGGTCTAGCGCATGCTAATGTTCACAATTCTTGCTAAGTGTGGCATTGCTAACAATCACAATCTGGTCTGGGTCTGGCGCAGGCCAATGTTCACAATTCTCACTAAGTGTGGCATTGCTAACAGTCCCAATCCTGTCTGGGTCTGGTACAGGCTAATGTTCACAATTCTAACTAAGTGTGGCATTGCAAACAATCACAATCCTGTCTGGGTTTGGCGCAGGCTAATGTTCACAAATTCTAATTAGGTGCGGCACTGCTAACAATCACAGTCCTGTCTGGGTCTGGTGCAGGCTAATGTTCACAATTCTGAGTGTGGCATTGCTAACAATCACAATCCTGTCTGGGTCTGGCGCAGGCTAAAGTTCCCAATTCTAACTAAGTGTGGCATTGCTAGGAATCACAATCCTGTCTGTGTCTGTTGCAGGCTAATGTTCACAATTCTAAGTGTGGCATTGCTAACAATCACAATCCTGTTGGGATCTGGCGCAGGCTAATGTTCACAATTCTAATTAGCTGCGGCATTGCTAACAATCACAAACCAGTCTGGGTCTGGCGCAGGCCAATGTTCGCAATTCTCACTAAGTGTGGCATTGCTAACAATCACAATCCTGTCTGGGTCTGTTGCAGGCTAATGTTCACAATTCAAACTAAGTGTGGCATTGCTAACAATCACAATCCTGTCTGGGTCTAGCGCATGCTAATGTTCACAATTCTTGCTAAGTGTGGCATTGCTAACAATCACAATCTGGTCTGGGTCTGGCGCAGGCCAATGTTCACAATTCTCACTAAGTGTGGCATTGCTAACAGTCCCAATCCTGTCTGGGTCTGGTACAGGCTAATGTTCACAATTCTAACTAAGTGTGGCATTGCAAACAATCACAATCCTGTCTGGGTTTGGCGCAGGCTAATGTTCACAAATTATAATTAGGTGCGGCACTGCTAACAATCACAGTTCTATCTGGGTCTGGTGCAGGCTAATGTTCACAATTCTGAGTGTGGCATTGCTAACAATCACAACCCTGTCTGGGTCTGGTGCAGGCTAATGTTCACAATTCTTGCTAAGTGTGGCATTGCTAACAATAACAATCCTGTCTGGGTATGGCGCAGGCTAATGTTCACAGTTCTAAGTGTGGCATTGCTAACAATCACAATCCTGTTGGGATCTGGCGCAGGCTAATGTTCACAATTCTAATTAGCTGCGGCATTGCTAACAATCACAAACCAGTCTGGGTCTGGTGCAGGCTAATGTTCACAATTCCAAGTGTGGCATTGCTAACAATCACAATCCTGTCTGGGTGTGGCGCAGGCTAATGTTCCCAATTCTAACTAAGTGTGGCATTGCTAGGAATCACAATCCTGTCTGTGTCTGGCGCAGGCTAATGTTCACAATTCTAACTAAGTGTGGCATTGCTAACAATCACAATCTGGTCTGGGTCTAGCGCAGGCTAATGTTCACAATTCTGACTAAGTGCAGCATTGCTAATTATCAAATTCCTGTCTGGGTCTGTTGCAGGCTAATGTTCACAATTCAAACTAAGTGTGGCATTGCTAACAATCACAATCCTGTCTGGGTCTAGCGCATGCTAATGTTCACAATTCTTGCTAAGTGTGGCATTGCTAACAATCACAATCTGGTCTGGGTCTGGCGCAGGCCAATGTTCACAATTCTCACTAACTGTGGCATTGCTAACAATCCCAATCCTGTCTGGGTCTGGTACAGGCTAATGTTCACAATTCTAACTAAGTGTGGCATTGCAAACAATCACAATCCTGTCTGGGTTTGGCGCAGGCTAATGTTCACAAATTCTAATTAGTTGCGGCACTGCTAACAATCACAGTCCTGTCTGGGTCTGGTGCAGGCTAATGTTCACAATTCTGACTAAGTGCAGCATTGTTAACAATCACAATCCTGTCTAGGTCTGGCGCAGGCTTAAGTTCCCAATTCTAACTAAGTGTGGCATTGCTAGGAATCACAATCCTGTCTGTGTCTGGCGCAGGCTAATGTTCACAATTCAAACTAAGTGTGGCATTGCTAACAATCACAATCCTGTCTGGGTCTGGTGCAGGCTCATGTTCACAATACTAACTAAGTGTGGCATTGCAAACAATCAAAATCCTGTCTGGGTTTGGCGCAGGCTAATGTTCACAAATTCTAATTAGGTGCGGCACTGCTAACAATCACAGTCCTGTCTGGGTCTGGTGCAGGCTAATGTTCACAATTCTGAGTGTGGCATTGCTAACAATCAAAATCCTGTCTGGGTCTGGCGCAGGCCAAAGTTCCCAATTCTATCTAAGTGTGGCATTGCTAGGAATCACAATCCTGTCTGTGTCTGGCGCAGGCTAATGTTCACAATTCTAACTAAGTGTGCCATTGCTAACAATCACAATCCTGTCTGGGTCTGGCGCAGGCTAATGTTCACAATTCTGACTAAGTGCAGCATTGCTAATAATCACAATCCTGTCTGGGTCTGTTGCAGGCTAATGTTCACAATTCTAACTAAGTGTGGCATTGCTAACAATCACAATCCGGTCTGGGTCTGGCGCAGGCTAATGTTCACAATTCTGACTAAGTGCAGCATTGCTAATTATCACAATCCTGTCTGGGTCTGTTGCAGGCTAATGTTCACAATTCAAACTAAGTGTGGCATTGCTAACAATCACAATCCTGTCTGGGTCTAGCGCATGCTAATGTTCACAATTCTTGCTAAGTGTGGCATTGCTAACAATCACAATCTGGTCTGGGTCTGGCGCAGGCCAATGTTCACAATTCTCACTAAGTGTGGCATTGCTAACAATCACAATCCTGTCTGGGTTTGGCGCAGGCTAATGTTCACAAATTCTAATTAGGTGCGGCACTGCTAACAATCACAGTCCTGTCTGGGTCTGGTGCAGGCTAATGTTCACAATTCAGACTAAGTGAAGCATTGTTAACAATCACAATCCTGTCTGGGTCTGGCGCAGGCTAAAGTTCCCAATTCTAACTAAATGTGGCATTGCTAGGAATCACAATCCTGCCTATGTCTGGCGCAGGCTAATGTTCACAATTCTGACTAAGTGTGGCATTGCTATCCATCACAATCCTGTCTGGGTCTGGTGCAGGCTCATGTTCACAATTCTAACTAAGTGTGGCATTGCAAACAATCACAATCCTGTCTGGGTTTGGCGCAGGCTAATGTTCACAAATTCTAATTAGGTGCGGCACTGCTAACAATCACAGTTCTATCTGGGTCTGGCGCAGGCTATTGTTCACAATTCTGAGTGTGGCATTGCTAACAATCACAATCCTGTCTGGGTCTGGCGCAGGCTAATGTTCACAATTCTTGCTAAGTGTTACATTGCTAACCATCACAATCCTGTCTGGGTCTGGCGCAGGCCAATGTTCACAATTCTCACTAAGTGTGGCATTGCTAACAATCCCAATCCTGTCTGGGTCTGGTGCAGGCTTATGTTCACAATTCTAATTAGGTGCAGCGCTGCTAACAATCACAGTCCTGTCTGGGTCTGGTGCAGGCTAATGTTCACAATTCCAAGTGTGGCATTGCTAACAATCACAATCCTGTCTGGGTCTGGCGCAGGCTAATGTTCCCAATTCTAACTAAGTGTGGCATTGCTAGGAATCACAATCCTGTCTGTGTCTGGCGCAGGCTAATGTTCACAATTCTAACTAAGTGTGGCATTGCTAACAATCACAATCTGGTCTGGGTCTAGCGCAGGCTAATGTTCACAATTCGGACTAAGTGCAGCATTGCTAATTATCACAATCCTGTCTGGGTCTGTTGCAGGCTAATGTTCACAATTCAAACTAAGTGTGGCATTGCTAACAATCACAATCCGGTCTGGGTCTGGCGCAGGCTAATGTTCACAATTCTGACTAAGTGTGGCATTGCTATCCATCACAATCCTGTCTGGGTCTGGTGCAGGCTCATGTTCACAATTCTAACTAAGTGTGGCATTGCAAACAATCACAATCCTGTCTGGGTTTGGCGCAGGCTAATGTTCACAAATTCTAATTAGGTGCGGCACTGCTAACAATCACAGTTCTATCTGGGTCTGGCGCAGGCTATTGTTCACAATTCTGAGTGTGGCATTGCTAACAATCACAATCCTGTCTGGGTTTGGCGCAGGCTAATGTTCACAATTCTTGCTAAGTGTTACATTGCTAACCATCACAATCCTGTCTGGGTCTGGCGCAGGCCAATGTTCACAATTCTCACTAAGTGTGGCATTGCTAACAATCCCAATCCTGTCTGGGTCTGGTGCAGGCTTATGTTCACAATTCTAATTAGGTGCAGCGCTGCTAACAATCACAGTCCTGTCTGGGTCTGGTGCAGGCTAATGTTCACAATTCCAAGTGTGGCATTGCTAACAATCACAATCCTGTCTGGGTCTGGCGCAGGCTAATGTTCCCAATTCTAACTAAGTGTGGCATTGCTAGGAATCACAATCCTGTCTGTGTCTGGCGCAGGCTAATGTTCACAATTCTAACTAAGTGTGGCATTGCTAACAATCACAATCTGGTCTGGGTCTAGCGCAGGCTAATGTTCACAATTCGGACTAAGTGCAGCATTGCTAATTATCACAATCCTGTCTGGGTCTGTTGCAGGCTAATGTTCACAATTCAAACTAAGTGTGGCATTGCTAACAATCACAATCCGGTCTGGGTCTGGCGCAGGCTAATGTTCACAATTCTAACTAAGTGTGGCATTGCTAACAATCACAATCCGGTCTGGGTCTGGCGCAGGCTAATGTTCACAATTCTGACTAAGTGCAGCATTGCTAATTATCAAATTCCTGTCTGGGTCTGTTGCAGGCTAATGTTCACAATTCAAACTAAGTGTGGCATTGCTAACAATCACAATCCTGTCTGGGTCTAGCGCATGCTAATGTTCACAATTCTTGCTAAGTGTGGCATTGCTAACAATCACAATCTGGTCTGGGTCTGGCGCAGGCCAATGTTCACAATTCTCACTAAGTGTGGCATTGCTAACAATCCCAATCCTGTCTGGGTCTGGTACAGGCTAATGTTCACAATTCTAACTAAGTGTGGCATTGCAAACAATCACAATCCTGTCTCGGTTTGGCGCAGGCTAATGTTCACAAATTCTAATTAGTTGCGGCACTGCTAACAATCACAGTCCTGTCTGGGTCTGGTGCAGGCTAATGTTCACAATTCTGACTAAGTGCAGCATTGTTAACAATCACAATCCTGTCTAGGTCTGGCGCAGGCTTAAGTTCCCAATTCTAACTAAGTGTGGCATTGCTAGGAATCACAATCCTGTCTGTGTCTGGCGCAGGCTAATGTTCACAATTCAAACGAAGTGTGGCATTGCTAACAATCACAATCCTGTCTGGGTCTGGTGCAGGCTCATGTTCACAATACTAACTAAGTGTGGCATTGCAAACAATCACAATCCTGTCTGGGTTTGGCGCAGGCTAATGTTCACAAATTCTAATTAGGTGCGGCACTGCTAACAATCACAGTTCTATCTGGGTCTGGCGCAGGCTATTGTTCACAATTCTGAGTGTGGCATTGCTAACAATCACAATCCTGTCTGGGTCTAGCGCAGGCTAATGTTCACAATTCAAACTAAGTGTGGCATTGCTAACAATCACAATCCTGTCTGGGTCTGGCGCAGGCCAATGTTCACAATTCTCACTAAGTGTGGCATTGCTAACAATCCCAATCCTGTCTGGGTCTGGTGCAGGCTAATGTTCACAATTCTAACTAAGTGTGGCATTGCAAACAATCACAATCCTGTCTGGGTTTGGTGCAGGCTAATGTTCACAAATTCTAATTAGGTGCGGCACTGCTAACAATCACAGTCCTGTCTGGGTCTGGTGCAGGCTAATGTTCACAATTCGGAGTGTGGCATTGCTAACGATCAAAATCCTGTCTGGGTCTGGCGCAGGCCAAAGTTCCCAATTCTAACTAAGTGTGGCATTGCTAGGAATCACAATCCTGTCTGTGTCTGGCGCAGGCTAATGTTCACAATTCTGACTAAGTGCAGCATTGCTAATAATCACAATCCTGTCTGGGTCTGTTGCAGGCTAATGTTCACAATTCTAACTAAGTGTGGCATTGCTAACAATCACAATCCTGTCTGGGTCTGTTGCAGGCTAATGTTCACAATTCTAACTAAGTGTGGCATTGCTAACAATCACAATCCTGTCTGGGTCTGGCGCAGGCTAATGTTCACAATTCTGACTAAGTGCAGCATTGCTAATTATCACAATCCTGTCTGGGTCTGTTGCAGGCTAATGTTCACAATTCAAACTAAGTGTGGCATTGCTAACAATCACAATCCTGTCTGGGTCTAGCGCATGCTAATGTTCACAATTCTTGCTAAGTGTGGCATTGCTAACAATCACAATCCTGTCTGGGTCTGGCGCAGGCCAATGTTCACAATTCTCACTAAGTGTGGCATTCTTAACAATCCCAATCCTGTCTGGGTCTGGTGCAGGCTAATGTTCACAATTCTAACTAAGGGTGGCATTGCAAACAATCACAATCCTATCTGGGTTTGGCACAGGCTAATGTTCACAAATTCTAATTAGGTGCGGCACTGCTAACAATCACAGTTCTATCTGGGTCTGGCGCAGGCTATTGTTCACAATTCTGAGTGTGGCATTGCTAACAATCACAATCCTGTCTGGGTCTAGCGCAGGCTAATGTTCACAATTCAAACTAAGTGTGGCATTGCTAACAATCACAATCCTGTCTGGGTCTGGCGCAGGCCAATGTTCACAATTCTCACTAAGTGTGGCATTGCTAACAATCCCAATCCTGTCTGGGTCTGGTGCAGGCTAATGTTCACAATTCTAACTAAGTGTGGCATTGCAAACAATCACAATCCTGTCTGGGTTTGGTGCAGGCTAATGTTCACAAATTCTAATTAGGTGCGGCACTGCTAACAATCACAGTCCTGTCTGGGTCTGGTGCAGGCTAATGTTCACAATTCGGAGTGTGGCATTGCTAACGATCAAAATCCTGTCTGGGTCTGGCGCAGGCCAAAGTTCCCAATTCTAACTAAGTGTGGCATTGCTAGGAATCACAATCCTGTCTGTGTCTGGCGCAGGCTAATGTTCACAATTCTGACTAAGTGCAGCATTGCTAATAATCACAATCCTGTCTGGGTCTGTTGCAGGCTAATGTTCACAATTCTAACTAAGTGTGGCATTGCTAACAATCACAATCCTGTCTGGGTCTGTTGCAGGCTAATGTTCACAATTCTAACTAAGTGTGGCATTGCTAACAATCACAATCCTGTCTGGGTCTGGCGCAGGCTAATGTTCACAATTCTGACTAAGTGCAGCATTGCTAATTATCACAATCCTGTCTGGGTCTGTTGCAGGCTAATGTTCACAATTCAAACTAAGTGTGGCATTGCTAACAATCACAATCCTGTCTGGGTCTAGCGCATGCTAATGTTCACAATTCTTGCTAAGTGTGGCATTGCTAACAATCACAATCCTGTCTGGGTCTGGCGCAGGCCAATGTTCACAATTCTCACTAAGTGTGGCATTCTTAACAATCCCAATCCTGTCTGGGTCTGGTGCAGGCTAATGTTCACAATTCTAACTAAGGGTGGCATTGCAAACAATCACAATCCTATCTGGGTTTGGCACAGGCTAATGTTCAAAAATTCTAATTAGGTGCGGCACTGCTAACAATCACAGTCCTGTCTGGGTCTGGTGCAGGCTAATGTTCACAATTCTGACTAAGTGCAGCATTGCTAATAATCACAATCCTGTCTGGGTCTGTTGCAGACTAATGTTCACAATTCAAACTAAGTGTGGCATTGCTAACAATAAATATCCTGTCTGGGTCTAGCGCATGCTAATGTTCACAATTCTGAGTGTGGCATTGCTAACAATCACAATCCTGTCTGGGTCTGGTGCAGGCTAAAGTTCACAATTCTCACTAATTGTGGCATTGCTAACAATTCCAATCCTGTCTGGGTCTGGTGCAGGCTAATGTTCACAATTCTAACTAAGTGTGGCATTGCAAACAATCACAATCCTGTCTGGGTTTGGCGCAGGCTAATGTTCACAAATTCTAATTTGGTGCGGCACTGCTAACAATCACAGTCCTGTCTGGGTCTGGTGCAGGCTAATGTTCACAATTCTGAGTGTGGCATTGCTAACAATCACAATCCTGTCTGGGTCTGGCGCAGACTAATGTTCACAATTCTGACTAAGTGCAGCATTGCTAATAATCACAATCCTGTCTGGGTCTGTTGCAGGCTAATGTTCACAATTCTAATTAGGTGCGACACTGCTAACAATCACAGTTCTATCTGGGTCTGGCGCAGGCTAATGTTCACAATTCTGAGTGTGGCATTGCTAACAATCACAACCCTCTCTGGCTCTGGTGCAGGCTAATGTTCACAATTCTTGCTAAGTGTTGCATTGCTAACAATAACAATCCTGTCTGGGTATGGCGCAGGCTAATGTTCACAATTCTAAGTGTGGCATTGCTAACAATCACAATCCTGTTGGGATCTGGCGCAGGCTAATGTTCACAATTCTAATTAGATGCGGCATTGCTAACAATCACAAACCAGTCTCGGTCTGGCGCAGGCTAATGTTCACAATTCTAACTAAGTGTGGCATTGCAAAGAATTACAATCCTGTCTGGGTCTGGCGCAGGCCAATGTTCACAATTCTCACTAAGTGTGGCATTGCTAACAATCACAATCCTGTCATGACCATCAATCCGGCTTCAGAGCGGCCAGAAGCACGGAAACTGCTCTCCTGAACATCCGTGAGGACCTGCTCCTGAACCTCGATTCCAACACTCCATGTGTTCTCATTCTGCTCGATCTCTCCTCTGCCTTTGACACTGTCAACCATGCCATCCTGCTCAACCGTCTCCGTGATAACCTGGGTATCACTGGTCAGGCTCTGGCATGGCTGACCTCTTTCCTTTCCGGTCGACCCTCCCAGGTCCAAATGGGCTCCTTCCTCTCTGACATCTTTTTCTCCACCTGTGGTGTCCCCCAGGGATCCAACCTCTCTCCCTGGCTTTTCAACCAGTATCTGGCACTCCTTGCCCACCGCATCGCCGCTCTCTGCCCCCACTTCCAGTGCTATGCGGACGATACCCAGCTCATTTTCAGGCTACCCTCGGCCTCCTCCTCTCCTTCCCTCATCTCCGACTGTCTGTCTGCTATCCAGGAATGGTGTGCCGCCAATGACCTCTGCCTTAACGCCAGTAAGACTGAGATTCTACTCATCGGCACACCCACTCCCTCCTTCCCTGCAGCTCTCTGGCCGGCCTCCCTTGGCCCCCTTCCTGCCCCTACCTGCAAGGCTAAAAACCTCGGGGTCATCTTCGACTCCACACTCTCCTTCTCTCCTCATATATCTGACGTCTCTAAGAAGTCACACTACCAGCTGCACCTCCTCAGAGGTATTCTTCCCTTCCTCTCCTTCCCCCAGAAGCTCACTGTCTCCCGAGCCCTGGTTCTCTCAAGGCTGGACTACTGTAACAGCCTCTATCTTAATCTGCCTGCCTCCACTCTCCGCCCTCTGCAACTTATCCAGAACAGAACTGCGAGACTTGTCCTTGGCCTCAAGCCCAGGGACCGTATCTCTCCAGGACTGAAATCTCTTCACTGGCTCCCAGTGGCTGCGAGGATTAAGTTCAAAACCCTCTGCATTGTCCACAAGGCCTTCTGGGGCTTGGGGCCTAAATACCTTCAACTCTCTCTTCCTAAATATCTTCCTTCACGAGCCCTTCGCTCATCCGTCTCCAACTCCCTCATGGTCAGCCGCTTCTCGAAGCAACGAGCTGGGGGTAGATCTCTCTCCGCAGCAGGGTCCTCCCTCTGGAACAGCCTTCCTGCCTCCCTGAAACTCGAGGAGAACCATCTCCGGTTCCGGAAGCACCTCAAAACCTTCCTCTTCGCTTCTGCCTTCTCTCTCCCTCTCCCCTGCTAAACCTGCTTAACTCCCCACTGAATTCTGCACTAAACCTGCATCTGGGCCACTCTCAGTGACCTCGGTCCAGGGCCCAGCCACTCTCCACTTGCACTGCCTCCCTGGCTCCCCCTGCACTGTGGGACTGTCACTGTATCCCTACAGCCCCCTTCCCAGCACTTGCTCTGCACTTACCTCGCACTTGCCACCAGCTGGCCCTTTTATTTATTATTTATTATTTTATTACGCTACTTACCTTGTACTGCACTTTCCCCCCCACCTCCTCCCCCTGCACTTTCTCCTTTTCCCCTTACCTCTGCACTTGCGCGATCTGAATGACACCTGGCCTAGTAGGATCGTTTGTCTGTCTTCCCCTTGTTTCCCTCCCTCCCTGCCTCGTTGCGCCTTGAAACACTTGTGTATAGGCGCGTTACAAATACCATATCATATCATATCATATCATGGGTCTGGCACAAGCTAATGTTGACAATTCTTGCTAAGTGTGGCATTTCTAACAATCACAATCCTGTCTGGGTCTGGCGCAGGCCAATGTTCACAATTCTCACTAAGTGTGGCATTGCTAACAATCACAATCCTGTCTGGGTCTTCGCAGGCTAATGTTCACAATTCTTGCTAAGTGTGGCATTGCTAACCATCACAATCCTCTCTGGGTCTGGCGCAGGCTAATGTTCAGAATTCAAGCTAAGTGTGGCATTGCTAACAATCACAATCCTGTCTGGATCTAGCGCATGCTAATGTTCACAATTCTTGCTAAGTGTGGCATTGCCAACAATCACAATCCTGTCTGGGTCTGGCGCAGGCCAATGTTCACAATTCTCACTAAGTGTGGCATTGCTAACAATCCCAATCCTGTCTGGGTCTGGTGCAGGCTTATGTTCACAATTCTAATTAGGTGCGGCACTGCTAACAATCGCAGTCCTGTCTGGGTCTAGTGCAGGCTAATGTTCACAATTCCGAGTGTGGCATTGCTAACAATCACAATCCTGTCTGGGTCTGGAGCAGGCTAATGTTAGCAATTCTAACTAAGTGTGGCATTGCTAGGAATCACAATCCTGTCTGTGTCTGGCGCAGGCTAATGTTCACATTTCTAACTAAGTGTGTCATTGCTAACAATCACAATCCGGTCTGGGTCTGGCGCAGGCTAATGTTCACAATTCTGACTAAGTGCAGCATTGCTAATTATCACAATCCTGTCTGGGTCTGTTGCAGGCTAATGTTCACAATTCAAACTAAGTGTGGCATTGCTAACAATCACAATCCTGTCTGGGTCTAGCGCATGCTAATGTTCACAATTCCTGCTTAGTGTGGCATTGCTAACAATCACAATCCTGTCTGGGTCTGGCGCAGGCCAATGTTCACAATTCTCACTAAGTGTGGCATTGCTAACAATCCCAATCCTGTCTGGGTCTGGTGCAGGCTAATGTTCACAATTCTGAGTGTGGCATTGTTAACAATCACAATCCTGTCTGGGTCTGGCGCAGGCTAAAGTTCCCAATTCTAACTAAGTGTGGCATTGCTAGGAATCACAATCCTGTCTGTGCCTGGCGCAGGCTAATGTTCACAATTCTAAATAAGTGTGGCATTGCTAACAATCACAATCCTGTCTGGGTCTGGCGCAGGCTAATGTTCACAATTCTGACTGACTAAGTGCAGCATTGCTAATAATCACAATCCTGTGTGGGTCTGTTGCAGGCCAATGTTCAGAATTCAAGCTAAGTGTGGCATTGCTAACAATCACAATCCTGTCTGGGTCTAGTGCATGCTAATGTTCACAATTCTTGCTAAGTGTGGCATTGCTAACAATCACAATCCTGTCTGGGTCTGGCGCAGGCCAATGTTCACAATTCTCACTAAGTGTGGCATTGCAAACAATCCCAATCTTGTCTGGGTCTGGTGCAGGCTTATGTTCACAATTCTAATTAGGTGCGGCACTGCTAACAATCACAGTTCTATCTGGGTCTGGCGCAGGCTAATGTTCACAATTCTGAGTGTGGCATTGCTAACAATCACAATCCTGTCTGGGTCTGGCGCAGGCTAATGTTCACAATTCTGACTAAGTGCAGCATTGCTAATAATCACAATCCTGTCTGGGTCTGTTGCAGGCTAATGTTCACAATTCAAACTAAGTGTGGCATTGCTAACAATAAAAATCCTGTCTGGGTCTAGCGCACGCTAATGTTCACAATTCTGAGTGTGGCATTGCTAACAATCACAATCCTGTCTGGGTCTGGCGCAGGCTAATGTTCACAATTCTGACTAAGTGCAGCATTGCTAATAATCACAATCCTGTCTGGGACTGTTGCAGGCTAATGTTCACAATTCTAACTAAGCGTGGCATTGCAAACAATCACAATCCTGTCTGGGTTTGGCGCAGGCTAATGTTCACAAATTCTAATTTGGTGCGGCACTGCTAACAATCACAGTCATGTCTGGGTCTGATGCAGGCTAATGTTCACAATTCTGAGTGTGGCATTGCTAACAATCCCAATCCTGTCTGGGTCTGGCGCAGGCTGAAGATCCCAATTCTAACTAAGTGTGGCATTGCTAGGAATCACAATCCTGTCTGTGTCTGGCGCAGGCTAATGTTCACAATTCTAACTAAGTGTGGCATTGCTAACAATCACAATCCTGTCTGGGTCAGGCGCAGGCTAATGTTCACAATTCTGACTAAGTGCAGCATTGCTATCCATCACAATCCTGTCTGGGTCTGGCGCAGGCTCATGTTCACAATTCTTGCTAAGTGTGGCATTGCTAACAATCACAATCCTGTCTGGGTCTGGCACAGGCTAATGTTCACAATTCTTGCTAAGTGTGGCATTGCTAACAATCAGAATCCTGTCTGGGTCTGGCGCAGGCCAATGTTCACAATTCTTACTAAGTGTGGCATTGCTAACAATCACAATCCTGTCTGGGTCTGGCCCAGGCTAATGTTCACAATTCTAACTAAGTGTGGCATTGCTAACAATCACAATCTGGTCTGGGTCTAGCGCAGGCTAATGTTCACAATTCTGACTAAGTGCAGCATTGCTAATTATCACAATCCTGTCTGGGTCTGTTGCAGGCTAATGTTCACAATTCAAACTAAGTGTGGCATTGCTAACAATCACAATCCGGTCTGGGTCTGGCGCAGGCTAATGTTCACAATTCTAACTAAGTGTGGCATTGCTAACAATCACAATCTGGTCTGGGTCTGGCGCAGGCTAATGTTCACAATTCTGACTAAGTGCAGCATTGCTAATTATCAAATTCCTGTCTGGGTCTGTTGCAGGCTAATGTTCACAATTCAAAGTAAGTGTGGCATTGCTAACAATCACAATCCTGTCTGGGTCTAGCACATGCTAATGTTCACAATTCTTGCTAAGTGTGGCATTGCTAACAATCACAATCTGCTCTGGGTCTGGCGCAGGCCAATGTTCACAATTCTCACTAAGTGAGGCATTGCTAACAATCCCAATCCTGTCTGGGTCTGGTACAGGCTAATGTTCACAATTCTAACTAAGTGTGGCATTGCAAACAATCACAATCCTGTCTGGGTTTGGCGCAGGCTAATGTTAACAAATTCTAATTAGTTGCGGCACTGCTAACAATCACAGTCCTGTCTGGGTCTGGTGCAGGCTAATGTTCACAATTCTGACTAAGTGCAGCATTGTTAACAATCACAATCCTGTCTAGGTCTGGCGCAGGCTTAAGTTCCCAATTCTAACTAAGTGTGGCATTGCTAGGAATCACAATCCTGTCTGTGTCTGGCGCAGGCTAATGTTCACAATTCAAACTAAGTGTGGCATTGCTAACAATCACAATCCTGTCTGGGTCTGGTGCAGGCTCATGTTCACAATACTAACTAAGTGTGGCATTGCAAACAATCACAATCCTGTCTGGGTTTGGCGCAGGCTAATGTTCACAAATTCTAATTAGGTGCGGCACTGCTAACAATCACAGTTCTATCTGGGTCTGGCGCAGGCTATTGTTCACAATTCTGAGTGTGGCATTGCTAACAATCACAATCCTGTCTGGGTCTAGCGCAGGCTAATGTTCACAATTCAAACTAAGTGTGGCATTGCTAACAATCACAATCCTGTCTGGGTCTGGCGCAGGCCAATGTTCACAATTCTCACTAAGTGTGGCATTGCTAACAATCCCAATCCTGTCTGGGTCTGGTGCAGGCTAATGTTCACAATTCTAACTAAGTGTGGCATTGCAAACAATCACAATCCTGTCTGGGTTTGGTGCAGGCTAATGTTCACAAATTCTAATTAGGTGCGGCACTGCTAACAATCACAGTCCTGTCTGGGTCTGGTGCAGGCTAATGTTCACAATTCTAATTAGCTGCGGCATTGCTAACAATCACAAACCTCTCTGGGTCTGGCGCAGGCTAATGTTCACAATTCTTGCTAAGTGTGTCAATGCTAACCATCACAATCCTGTCTGGGTCTGGCGCAGGCTAATGTTCACAATTCAAGCTAAGTGTGGCATTGCTAACAATCACAATCCTGTCTGGGTTTAGCGCATGCTAATGTTCACAATTCTTGCTAAGTGTGGCATTGCTAACAATCACAATCCTGTCTGGGTCTGGCGCAGGCCAATGTTCACAATTCTCACTAAGTGTGGCATTGCAAACAATCCCAATCCTGTCTGGGTCTGGTGCAGGCTTATGTTCACAATTCTAATTACGTGCGGCACTGCTAACAATCACAGTCCTGTCTGGGTCTGGTGCAGGCTAATGTTCACAATTCCGAGTGTGGCATTGCTAACAATCACAATCCTGTCTGGGTTTGGCGCAGGCTAATGATCCCAATTCTAACTAAGTGTGGCATTGCTAGGAATCACAATCCTGTCTGTGTCTGGCACAGGCTAATGTTCACAATTCTAACTAAGTGTGGCATTGCTAACAATCACAATCCTGTCTGGGTGTGGCGCAGGCTAATGTTCACAATTCTGACTAAGTGCAGTATTGCTAATTATCACAATCCTGTCTGGGTCTGTTGCAGGTTAATGTTCACAATTCAAACTAAGTGTGGCATTGCTAACAATAGAAATCCTGTCTGGGTCTAGCACATGCTAATGTTCACAATTCTGAGTGTGGCATTGCTAACAATCACAATCCTGTCTGGGTCTGGCGCAGGCTAATGTTCACAATTCTGACTAAGTGCAGCATTGCTAATAATCACAATACTGTCTGGGTCTGTTGCAGGCTAATGTTCACAATTCAAACTAAGTGTGGCATTGCTAACAATAAAAATCCTGTCTGAGTCTAGCGCATGCTAATGTTCACAATTCTTGCTAAGTGTGGCATTGCTAACAAATGACAATCCTGTCTGGGTCTGGCGCAGGCCAATGTTCACAATTCTCACTAAGTGTGGCATTGCTAACAATCCCAATCCTGTATGGGTCTGGTGCAGGCTAATGTTCACAATTCTAACTAAGTGTGGCATTGCAAACAATCACAATCCTGTCTGGGTTTGGTGCAGGCTAATGTTCACAAATTTTAATTAGGTGCGGCACTGCTAACAATCACAGTCCTGTCTGGGTCTGGTGCAGGCTAATGTTCACAATTCTGAGTGTGACATTGCTAACAATCACCATCCTGTCTGGGTCTGGCGCAGGCTAAAGTTCCCAATTCTAACTAAGTGTGGCAATGCTAACAATCACAATTCTGTCTGTGTCTGGCGCAGGCTAATGTTCACAATTCTGACTAAGTGCAGCATTGCTAATAATCACAATCCTGTCTGGGTCTGTTGCAGGCTAATGTTCACAATTCTAACTAAGTGTGGCATTGCTAACAATCACAATCCTGTCTGGGTCTTGCGCAGGCTAATGTTCACAATTCTGACTAAGTGCAGCATTGCTAATTATCACAATCCTGCCTGGGTCTGTTGCAGGCTAATGTTCCCAATTCAAACTAAGTGTGGCATTGCTAACAATCACAATCCTGTCTGGGTCTAGTGCATGCTAATGTTCACAATTCTTGCTAAGTGTGGCATTGCTAACAATCACAATCCTGTCTGGGTCTGGCGCAGGCCAATGTTCACAATTCTCACTAAGTGTGACATTGCTAACAATCCCAATCCTGTCTGGGTCTGGTGCAGGCTAATGTTCACAATTCTAACTAAGTGTGGCATTGCAAACAATCACAATCCTGTCTGGGTTTGGCGCAGGCTAATGTTCACAAATTCTAATTAGGTGCGGCACTGCTAACAATCACAGTCCTGTCTGGGTCTGGTGCAGGCTAATGTTCACAATTCTGACTAAGTGCAGCATTGCTAATAATCACAATCCTGTCTGGGTCTGTTGCAGGCTAATGTTCACAATTCAAACTAAGTGTGGCATTGCTAACAATCACAATCCTGTCTGGGTCTAGCGCATGCTAATGTTCACAATTCTTGCTAAGTGTGGCATTGCTAACAATCACAATCCTGTCTGGGTCTGGCGCAGGCCAATGTTCACAATTCTCACTAAGTGTGGCATTGCTAACAATCCCAATCCTGCCTGGGTCTGGTGCAGGCTAATGTTCACAATTCTAACTAAGTGTGGCATTGCAAACAATCACAATCCTGTCTGGGTTTGGTGCAGGCTAATGTTCACAAATTCTAATTAGGTGCGGCACTGCTAACAATCACAGTCCTGTCTGGGTCTGGTGCAGGCTAATGTTCACAATTCTGAGTGTGACATTGCTAACAATCACAATCCTGTCTGGGTCTTGCGCAGGCTAATGTTCACAATTCTGACTAAGTGCAGCATTGCTAATAATCACAATCCTGCCTGGGTCTGTTGCAAGCTAATGTTCCCAATTCAAACTAAGTGTGGCATTGCTAACAATCACAATCCTGTCTGGGTCTAGTGCATGCTAATGTTCACAATTCTTGCTAAGTGTGGCATTGCTAACAATCACAATCCTGTCTGGGTCTGGCGCAGGCCAATGTTCACAATTCTCACTAAGTGTGACATTGCTAACAATCCCAATCCTGTCTGGGTCTGGCACAGGCCAATGTTCACAATTCTCACTAAGTGTGACATTGCTAACAATCCCAATCCTGTCTGGGTCTGGTGCAGGCTAATGTTCACAATTCTAACTAAGTGTGGCATTGCAAACAATCACAATCCTGTCTGGGTTTGGCGCAGGCTAATGTTCACAAATTCTAATTAGGTGCGGCACTGCTAACAATCACAGTCCTGTCTGGGTCTGGTGCAGGCTAATGTTCACAATTCTAACTAAGTGTGGCATTGCAAACAATCACAATCCTGTCTGGGTTTGGCGCAGGCTAATGTTCACAATTCTAACTAAGTGTGGCATTGCTAACAATCACAATCCTGTCTGGGTCTGGCACAGGCCAATGTTCACAATTCTCACTAAGTGTGACATTGCTAACAATCCCAATCCTGTCTGGGTCTGGTGCAGGCTAATGTTCACAATTCTAACTAAGTGTGGCATTGCAAACAATCACAATCCTGTCTGGGTTTGGCGCAGGCTAATGTTCACAAATTCTAATTAGGTGCGGCACTGCTAACAATCACAGTCCTGTCTGGGTCTGGTGCAGGCTAATGTTCACAATTCTGACTAAGTGCAGCATTGCTAATAATCACAATCCTGTCTGGGTCTGTTGCAGGCTAATGTTCACAATTCAAACTAAGTGTGGCATTGCTAACAATCACAATCCTGTCTGGGTCTAGCGCATGCTAACGTTCACAATTCTTGCTAAGTGTGGCATTGCTAACAATCACAATCCTGTCTGGGTCTGGCGCAGGCCAATGTTCACAATTCTCACTAAGTGTGTCATTGCTAACAATCCCAATCCTGTCTGGGTCTGGCGCAGGCTAATGTTCACAATTCTGACTAAGTGCAGCATTGCTAATAATCACAATCCTGTCTGGGACTGTTGCAGGCTAATGTTCACAATTCTAACTAAGTGTGGCATTGCAAACAATCACAATCCTGTCTGGGTTTGGCGCAGGCTAATGTTCACAAATTCTAATTTGGTGCGGCACTGCTAACAATCACAGTCCTGTCTGGGTCTGATGCAGGCTAATGTTCACAATTCTGAGTGTGGCATTGCTAACAATCCCAATCCTGTCTGGGTCTGGCGCAGGCTGAAGTTCCCAATTCTAACTAAGTGTGGCATTGCTAGGAATCACAATCCTGTCTGTGTCTGGTGCAGGCTAATGTTCCCAATTCTAACTAAGTGTGGCATTGCTAACAATCACAATCCTGTCTGGGTCAGGCGCAGGCTAATGTTCACAATTCTGACTAAGTGCAGCATTGCTATCCATCACAATCCTGTCTGGGTCTGGCGCAGGCTCATGTTCACAATTCTTGCTAAGTGTGGCATTGCTAACAATCACAATCCTGTCTGGGTCTGGCACAGGCTAATGTTCACAATTCTTGCTAAGTGTGGCATTGCTAACAAACAGAATCCTGTCTGGGTCTGGCGCAGGCCAATGTTCACAATTCTTACTAAGTGTGGCATTGCTAAAAATCACAATCCTGTCTGGGTCTGGCGCAGGCTAATGTTCACAATTCTTGCTAAGTGTGGCATTGCTAACGATCACAATCTTCTTTGGGTCTGGTGCAGGCTAATGTTCACAATTCTAATTAGCTGCGGCATTGCTAACAATCACAAACCTGTCTGGGTCTGGCGCAGGCTAATGTTCACAATTCTTGCTAAGTGTGTCAATGCTAACCATCACAATCCTGTCTGGGTCTGGCGCAGGCTAATGTTCACAATTCAAGCTAAGTGTGGCATTGCTAACAATCACAATCCTGTCTGGGTTTAGCGCATGCTAATGTTCACAATTCTTGCTAAGTGTGGCATTGCTAACAATCACAATCCTGTCTGGGTCTGGCGCAGGCCAATGTTCACAATTCTCACTAAGTGTAGCATTGCAAACAATCCCAATCCTGTCTGGGTTTGGTGCAGGCTTATGTTCACAATTCTAATTACGTGCAGCACTGCTAACAATCACAGTCCTGTCTGGGTCTGGTGCAGGCTAATGTTCACAATTCCGAGTGTGGCATTGCTAACAATCACAATCCTGTCTGGGTTTGGCGCAGGCTAATGATCCCAATTCTAACTAAGTGTGGCATTGCTAGGAATCACAATCCTGTCTGTGTCTGGCACAGGCTAATGTTCACAATTCTAACTAAGTGTGGCATTGCTAACAATCACAATCCTGTCTGGGTGTGGCGCAGGCTAATGTTCACAATTCTGACTAAGTGCAGTATTGCTAATTATCACAATCCTGTCTGGGTCTGTTGCAGGCTAATGTTCACAATTCAAACTAAGTGTGGCATTGCTAACAATAGAAATCCTGTCTGGGTCTAGCGCATGCTAATGTTCACAATTCTGAGTGTGGCATTGCTAACAATCACAATCCTGTCTGGGTCTGGCGCAGGCTAATGTTCACAATTCTGACTAAGTGCAGCATTGCTAATAATCACAGTACTGTCTGGGTCTGTTGCAGGCTAATGTTCACAATTCAAACTAAGTGTGGCATTGCTAACAATAAAAATCCTGTCTGGGTCTAGCGCATGCTAATGTTCACAATTCTTGCTAAGTGTGGCATTGCTAACAAATCACAATCCTGTCTGGGTCTGGCGCAGGCCAATGTTCACAATTCTCACTAAGTGTGGCATTGCTAACAATCCCAATCCTGTCTGGGTCTGGTGCAGGCTAATGTTCACAATTCTAACTAAGTGTGGCATTGCAAACAATGACAATCCTGTCTGGGTTTGGTGCAGGCTAATGTTCACAAATTTTAATTAGGTGCGGCACTGCTAACAATCACAGTCCTGTCTGGGTCTGGTGCAGGCTAATGTTCACAATTCTGAGTGTGACATTGCTAACAATCACAATCCTGTCTGGGTCTGGCGCAGGCTAAAGTTCCCAATTCTAACTAAGTGTGGCATTGCTAACAATCACAATTCTGTCTGTGTCTGGCGCAGGCTAATGTTCACAATTCTGACTAAGTGCAGCATTGCTAATAATCACAATCCTGTCTGGGTCTGTTGCAGGCTAATGTTCACAATTCTAACTAAGTGTGGCATTGCTAACAATCACAATCCTGTCTGGGTCTTGCGCAGGCTAATGTTCACAATTCTGACTAAGTGCAGCATTGCTAATTATCACAATCCTGCCTGGGTCTGTTGCAGGCTAATGTTCCCAATTCAAACTAAGTGTGGCATTGCTAACAATCACAATCCTGTCTGGGTTTGGCGCAGGCTAATGTTCACAAATTCTAATTAGGTGCGGCACTGCTAACAATCACAGTCCTGTCTGGGTCTGGTGCAGGCTAATGTTCACAATTCAAACTAAGTGTGGCATTGCTAACAATCACAATCCTGTCTGGGTCTAGCGCATGCTAATGTTCACAATTCTTGCTAAGTGTGGCATTGCTAACAATCACAATCCTGTCTGGGTCTGGCGCAGGCCAATGTTCACAATTCTCACTAAGTGTGGCATTGCTAACAATCCCAATCCTGTCTGGGTCTGGTGCAGGCTAATGTTCACAATTCTAACTAAGTGTGGCATTGCAAACAATCACAATCCTGTCTGGGTTTGGTGCAGGCTAATGTTCACAAATTCTAATTAGGTGCGGCACTGCTAACAATCACAGTCCTGTCTGGGTCTGGTGCAGGCTAATGTTCACAATTCTGAGTGTGACATTGCTAACAATCACAATCCTGTCTGGGTCTGGCGCAGGCTAAAGTTCCCAATTCTAACTAAGTGCAGCATTGCTAATAATCACAATCCTGTCTGGGTCTATTGCAGGCTAATGTTCACAATTCTAACTAAGTGTGGCATTGCTAACAATCACAATCCTGTCTGGGTCTTGCGCAGGCTAATGTTCACAATTCTGACTAAGTGCAGCATTGCTAATTATCACAATCCTGCCTGGGTCTGTTGCAAGCTAATGTTCCCAATTCAAACTAAGTGTGGCATTGCTAACAATCACAATCCTGTCTGGGTCTAGTGCATGCTAATGTTCACAATTCTTGCTAAGTGTGGCATTGCTAACAATCACAATCCTGTCTGGGTCTGGCGCAGGCCAATGTTCACAATTCTCACTAAGTGTGACATTGCTAACAATCCCAATCCTGTCTGGGTCTGGTGCAGGCTAATGTTCACAATTCTAACTAAGTGTGGCATTGCAAACAATCACAATCCTGCCTGGGTTTGGCGCAGGCTAATGTTCACAATTCTAACTAAGTGTGGCATTGCTAACAATAACAATCCTGTCTGGGTCTGGCACAGGCCAATGTTCACAATTCTCACTAAGTGTGACATTGCTAACAATCCCAATCCTGTCTGGGTCTGGTGCAGGCTAATGTTCACAATTCTAACTAAGTGTGGCATTGCTAGGAATCACAATCCTGTCTGTGTCTGGCGCAGGCTAATGTTCCCAATTCTAACTAAGTGTGGCATTGCTAACAATCACAATCCTGTCTGGGTCAGGCGCAGGCTAATGTTCACAATTCTGACTAAGTGCAGCATTGCTATCCATCACAATCCTGTCTGGGTCTGGCGCAGGCTCATGTTCACAATTCTTGCTAAGTGTGGCATTGCTAACAATCACAATCCTGTCTGGGTCTGGCACAGGCTAATGTTCACAATTCTTGCTAAGTGTGGCATTGCTAACAATCAGAATCCTGTCTGGGTCTGGCGCAGGCCAATGTTCACAATTCTTACTAAGTGTGGCATTGCTAACAATCACAATCCTGTCTGGGTCTGGCGCAGGCTAATGTTCACAATTCTTGCTAAGTGTGGCATTGCTAACGATCACAATCTTCTTTGGGTCTGGTGCAGGCTAATGTTCACAATTCTAATTAGCTGCGGCATTGCTAACAATCACAAACCTGTCTGGGTCTGGCGCAGGCTAATGTTCACAATTCTTGCTAAGTGTGTCAATGCTAACCATCACAATCCTGTCTGGGTCTGGCGCAGGCTAATGTTCACAATTCAAGCTAAGTGTGGCATTGCTAACAATCACAATCCTGTCTGGGTTTAGCGCATGCTAATGTTCACAATTCTTGCTAAGTGTGGCATTGCTAACAATCACAATCCTGTCTGGGTCTGGCGCAGGCCAATGTTCACAATTCTCACTAAGTGTGGCATTGCAAACAATCCCAATCCTGTCTGGGTCTGGTGCAGGCTTATGTTCACAATTCTAATTACGTGCAGCACTGCTAACAATCACAGTCCTGTCTGGGTCTGGTGCAGGCTAATGTTCACAATTCCGAGTGTGGCATTGCTAACAATCACAATCCTGCCTGGGTTTGGTGCAGGCTAATGATCCCAATTCTAACTAAGTGTGGCATTGCTAGGAATCACAATCCTGTCTGTGTCTGGCACAGGCTAATGTTCACAATTCTAACTAAGTGTAGCATTGCTAACAATCACAATCCTGTCTGGGTGTGGCGCAGGCTAATGTTCACAATTCTGACTAAGTGTGACATTGCTAACAATCCCAATCCTGTCTGGGTCTGGTGCAGGCTAATGTTCACAATTCTAACTAAGTGTGGCATTGCAAACAATCACAATCCTGTCTGGGTTTGGCGCAGGCTAATGTTCACAAATTCTAATTAGGTGCGGCACTGCTAACAATCACAGTCCTGTCTGGGTCTGGTGCAGGCTAATGTTCACAATTCTGACTAAGTGCAGCATTGCTAATAATCACAATCCTGTCTGGGTCTGTTGCAGGCTAATGTTCACAATTCAAACTAAGTGTGGCATTGCTAACAATCACAATCCTGTCTGGGTCTAGCGCATGCTAATGTTCACAATTCTTGCTAAGTGTGGCATTGCTAACAATCACAATCCTGTCTGGGTCTGGCGCAGGCCAATGTTCACAATTCTCACTAAGTGTGGCATTGCTAACAATCCCAATCCTGTCTGGGTCTGGTGCAGGCTAATGTTCACAATTCTAACTAAGTGTGGCATTGCAAACAATCACAATCCTGTCTGGGTTTGGTGCAGGCTAATGTTCACAAATTCTAATTAGGTGCGGCACTGCTAACAATCACAGTCCTGTCTGGGTCTGGTGCAGGCTAATGTTCACAATTCTGAGTGTGACATTGCTAACAATCACAATCCTGTCTGGGTCTGGCGCAGGCTAAAGTTCCCAATTCTAACTAAGTGCAGCATTGCTAATAATCACAATCCTGTCTGGGTCTGTTTCAGGCTAATGTTCACAATTCTAACTAAGTGTGGCATTGCTAACAATCACAATCCTGTCTGGGTCTTGCGCAGGCTAATGTTCACAATTCTGACTAAGTGCAGCATTGCTAATTATCACAATCCTGCCTGGGTCTGTTGCAAGCTAATGTTCCCAATTCAAACTAAGTGTGGCATTGCTAACAATCACAATCCTGTCTGGGTCTAGTGCATGCTAATGTTCACAATTCTTGCTAAGTGTGGCATTGCTAACAATCACAATCCTGTCTGGGTCTGGTGCAGGCCAATGTTCACAATTCTCACTAAGTGTGACATTGCTAACAATCCCAATCCTGTCTGGGTCTGGTGCAGGCTAATGTTCACAATTCTAACTAAGTGTGGCATTGCAAACAATCACAATCCTGTCTGGGTTTGGCGCAGGCTAATGTTCACAATTCTAACTAAGTGTGGCATTGCTAACAATCACAATCCTGTCTGGGTCTGGCACAGGCCAATGTTCACAATTCTCACTAAGTGTGACATTGCTAACAATCCCAATCCTGTCTGGGTCTGGTGCAGGCTAATGTTCACAATTCTAACTAAGTGTGGCATTGCAAACAATCACAATCCTGTCTGGGTTTGGCGCAGGCTAATGTTCACAAATTCTAAATAGGTGCGGCACTGCTAACAATCACAGTCCTGTCTGGGTCTGGTGCAGGCTAATGTTCACAATTCTGACTAAGTGCAGCATTGCTAATAATCACAATCCTGTCTGGGTCTGTTTCAGGCTAATCTTCACAATTCAAACTAAGTGTGGCATTGCTAACAATCACAATCCTGTCTGGGTCTAGCGCATGCTAACGTTCACAATTCTTGCTAAGTGTGGCATTGCTAACAATCACAATCCTGTCTGGGTCTGGCGCAGGCCAATGTTCACAATTCTCACTAAGTGTGTCATTGCTAACAATCCCAATCCTGTCTGGGTCTGGCGCAGGCTAAAGTTCCCAATTCTAACTAAGTGCAGCATTGCTAATAATCACAATCCTGTCTGGGTCTGTTGCAGGCTAATGTTCACAATTCTAACTAAGTGTGGCATTGCTAACAATCACAATCCTGTCTGGGTCTTGCGCAGGCTAATGTTCACAATTCTGACTAAGTGCAGCATTGCTAATTATCACAATCCTGCCTGGGTCTGTTGCAAGCTAATGTTCCCAATTCAAACTAAGTGTGGCATTGCTAACAATCACAATCCTGTCTGGGTCTGGCGCAGGCCAATGTTCACAATTCTCACTAAGTGTGACATTGCTAACAATCCCAATCCTGTCTGGGTCTGGTGCAGGCTAATGTTCACAATTCTAACTAAGTGTGGCATTGCAAACAATCACAATCCTGTCTGGGTTTGGCGCAGGCTAATGTTCACAAATTCTAATTAGGTGCGGCACTGCTAACAATCACAGTCCTGTCTGGGTCTGGTGCAGGCTAATGTTCACAATTCTGACTAAGTGCAGCATTGCTAATAATCAAAATCCCTTCTGGGTCTGTTGCAGGCTAATGTTCACAATTTAAACTAAGTGTGGCATTGCTAACAATCACAATCCTGTCTGGGTCTAGCGCATGCTAATGTTCACAATTCTTGCTAAGTGTGGCATTGCTAACAATCACAATCCTGTCTGGGTCTGGCGCAGGCCAATGTTCACAATTCTCACTAAGTGTGGCATTGCTAACAATCCCAATCCTGTCTGGGTCTGGTGCTGGCTGATGTTCACAATTCTAACTAAGTGTGGCATTGCAAACAATCACAATCCTGTCTGGGTTTGGCGCAGGCTAATGTTCACAAATTCTAATTAGGTGCGGCACTGCTAACAATCACAGTCCTGTCTGGGTCTGGTGCAGGCTAGTGTTCACAATTCTGACTAAGTGCAGCATTGCTAATAATCACAATCCTGTCTGGGTCTGTTGCAGGCTAATGTTCACAATTCGAACTAAGTGTGGCATTGCTAACAATCACAATCCTGTCTGGGTCTAGCGCATGCTAATGTTCACAATTCTTGCTAAGTGTGGCATTGCTAACAATCACAATCCTGTCTGGGTCTGGCGCAGGCCAATGTTCACAATTCTCACTAAGTGTGGCATTGCTAACAATCCCAATCCTGTCTGGGTCTGGTGCAGGCTAATGTTCACAATTCTAACTAAGTGTGGCATTGCAAACAATCACAGTCCTGTCTGGGTCTGGTGCAGGCTAATGTTCACAATTCTGAGTGTGACATTGCTAACAATCACAATCCTGTCTGGGTCTGGCGCAGGCTAAAGTTCCCAATTCTAACTAAGTGCAGCATTGCTAATAATCACAATCCTGACTGGGTCTGTTGCAGGCTAATGTTCACAATTCTAACTAAGTGTGGCATTGCTAACAATCACAATCCTGTCTGGGTCTTGCGCAGGCTAATGTTCACAATTCTGACTAAGTGCAGCATTGCTAATTATCACAATCCTGCCTGGGTCTGTTGCAAGCTAATGTTCCCAATTCAAACTAAGTGTGGCATTGCTAACAATCACAATCCTGTCTGGGTCTAGTGCATGCTAATGTTCACAATTCTTGCTAAGTGTGGCATTGCTAACAATCACAATCCTGTCTGGGTCTGGCGCAGGCCAATGTTCACAATTCTCACTAAGTGTGACATTGCTAACAATCCCAATCCTGTCTGGGTCTGGTGCAGGCTAATGTTCACAATTCTAACTAAGTGTGGCATTGCAAACAATCACAATCCTGTCTGGGTTTGGCGCAGGCTAATGTTCACAATTCAAACTAAGTGTGGCATTGCTAACAATCACAATCCTGTCTGGGTCTGGCACAGGCCAATGTTCACAATTCTCACTAAGTGTGACATTGCTAACAATCCCAATCCTGTCTGGGTCTGGTGCAGGCTAATGTTCACAATTCTAACTAAGTGTGGCATTGCAAACAATCACAATCCTGTCTGGGTTTGGCGCAGGCTAATGTTCACAAATTCTAATTAGGTGCGGCACTGCTAACAATCACAGTCCTGTCTGGGTCTGGTGCAGGCTAATGTTCACAATTCTGAATAAGTGCAGCATTGCTAATAATCACAATCCTGTCTGGGTCTGTTGCAGGCTAATCTTCACAATTCAAACTAAGTGTGGCATTGCTAACAATCACAATCCTGTCTGGGTCCAGCGCATGCTAACGTTCACAATTCTTGCTAAGTGTGGCATTGCTAACAATCACAATCCTGTCTGGGTCTGGCGCAGGCCAATGTTCACAATTCTCACTAAGTGTGTCATTGCTAACAATCCCAATCCTGTCTGGGTCTGGTGCAGGCTAATGTTCACAATTCTAACTAAGTGTGGCATTGCAAACAATCACAATCCTGTCTGGGTTTGGTGCAGGCTAATGTTCACAAATTCTAATTAGGTGCGGCACTGCTAACAATCACAGTCCTGTCTGGGTCTGGTGCAGGCTAATGTTCACAATTCTGAGTGTGACATTGCTAACAATCACAATCCTGTCTGGGTCTGGCGCAGGCTAAAGTTCACAATTCTAACTAAGTGCAGCATTGCTAATAATCACAATCCTGTCTGGGTCTGTTGCAGGCTAATGTTCACAATTCTAACTAAGTGTGGCATTGCTAACAATCACAATCCTGTCTGGGTCTTGCGCAGGCTAATGTTCACAATTCTGACTAAGTGCAGCATTGCTAATTATCACAATCCTGCCTGGGTCTGTTGCAAGCTAATGTTCCCAATTCAAATTAAGTGTGGCATTGCTAACAATCACAATCCTGTCTGGGTCTGGCGCAGGCCAATGTTCACAATTCTCACTAAGTGTGACATTGCTAACAATCCCAATCCTGTCTGGGTCTGGTGCAGGCTAATGTTCACAATTCTAACTAAGTGTGGCATTGCAAACAATCACAATCCTGTCTGGGTTTGGCGCAGGCTAATGTTCACAAATTCTAATTAGGTGCGGCACTGCTAACAATCACAGTCCTGTCTGGGTCTGGTGCAGGCTAATGTTCACAATTCTGACTAAGTGCAGCATTGCTAATAATCACAATCCCTTCTGGGTCTGTTGCAGGCTAATGTTCACAATTCTAACTAAGTGTGGCATTGCTGACAATCACAATCCTGTCTGGGTCTGGCGCAGGCTAATGTTCACAATTCTGACTAAGTGCAGCATTGCTAATTATCACAATTCTGTCTGGGTCTGGCGCGGGCCAATGTTCACAATTCTCACTAAGTGTGGCATTGCTAACAATCCCAATCCTGTCTGGGTCTGGTGCAGGCTGATGTTCACAATTCTAACTAAGTGTGGCATTGCAAACAATCACAATCCTGTCTGGGTTTGGCGCAGGCTACTGTTCACAAATTCTAATTAGGTGCGGCACTGCTAACAATCACAGTCCTGTCTGGGTCTGGTGCAGGCTAATGTTCACAATTCTGAGTGTGGCATTGCTAACAATCACAATCCTGTCTGGGTCTGGCACAGGCTAAAGTTCCCAATTCTAACTAAGTGTGGCATTGCCTTCCATCACAATCCTGTCTGGGTCTGGCGCAGGCTCATGTTCACAATTCTAACTAAGTGTGGTATTGCAAACAATCACAATCCTGTCTGGGTTTGGCGCAGGCTAATGTTCACAAATTCTAATTAGGTGCGGCACTGCTAACAATCACAGTTCTATCTGGGTCTGGTGCAGGCTAATGTTCACAATTCTGAGTGTGGCATTGCTAACAATCACAACCCTGTCTGGGTGTGGCGCAGGCTAATGTTCACAATTCTGACTAAGTGCAGTATTGCTAATTATCACAATCCTGTCTGGGTCTGTTGCAGGCTAATGTTCACAATTCAAACTAAGTGTGGCATTGCTAACAATCACAATCCTGTCTGGGTCTAGCGCCTGCTAATGTTCACAATTCTTGCTAAGTGTGGCATTGCTAACAATCACAATCCTGTCTGGGTCTGGCGCAGGCCAATGTTCACAATTCTCACTAAGTGTGGCATTGCTAAAAATCCCAATCCTGTCTGGGTCTGGTGCAGGCTAATGTTCACAATTCTAACTAAGTGTGGCATTGCAAACAATCACAATCCTGTCTGGGTTTGACGCAGGCTAACGTTCACAAATTCTAATTAGGTGCGGCACTGCTAACAATCACAGTCCTGTCTGGGTCTGGTGCAGGCTAATGTTCACAATTCTGACTAAGTGCAGCATTGCTAATAATCACAATCCTGTCTGGGTCTGTTGCAGGCTAATGTTCACAATTCAAACTAAGTATGGCATTGCTAACAATAGAAATCCTGTCTGGGTCTAGCGCATACTAATGTTCACAATTCTGAGTGTGGCATTGCTAACAATCACAATCCTGTCTGGGTCTGGCGCAGGCTAATGTTCACAATTCTGACTAAGTGCAGCATTGCTAATAATCACAATCCTGTCTGGGTCTGTTGCAGGCTAATGTTCACAATTCAAACTAAGTGTGGCATTGCTAACAATAAAAATCCTGTCTGGGTCTAGCGCATGCTAATGTTCACAATTCTTGCTAAGTGTGGCATTGCTAACAATCACAATCCTGTCTGGGTTTGGCGCAGGCCAATGTTCACAATTCTCACTAAGTGTGGCATTGCTAACAATCCCAATCCTGTCTGGGTCTGGTGCAGGCTAATGTTCACAATTCTAACTAAGTGTGGCATTGCAAACAATCACAATCCTGTCTGGGTTTGGTGCAGGCTAATGTTCACAAATTCTAATTCGGTGCGGCACTGCTAACAATCACAGTCCTGTCTGGGTCTGGTGCAGGCTAATGTTCACAATTCTGAGTGTGGCATTGCTAACAATCACAATCCTGTCTGGGTCTGGCGCAGGCTAAAGTTCCCAATTCTAACTAAGTGTGGCATTGCTAACAATCACAATCCTGTCTGTGTCTGGCGCAGGCTAATGTTCACAATTCTGACTAAGTGCAGCTAATAATCACAATCCTGTCTGGGTCTGTTGCAGGCTAATGTTCACAATTCTAACTAAGTGTGGCATTGCTAACAATCACAATCCTGTCTGGGTCTTGCGCAGGCTAATGTTCACAATTCTGACTAAGTGCAGCATTGCTAATTATCACAATCCTGCCTGGGTCTGTTGCAGGCTAATGTTCCCAATTCAAACTAAGTGTGGCATTGCTAACAATCACAATCCTGTCTGGGTCTAGTGCATGCTAATGTTCACAATTCTTGCTAAGTGTGGCATTGCTAACAATCACAATCCTGTCTGGGTCTGGCGCAGGCCAATGTTCACAATTCTCACTAAGTGTGACATTGCTAACAATCCCAATCCTGTCTGGGTCTGGTGCAGGCTAATGTTCACAATTCTAACTAAGTGTGGCATTGCAAACAATCACAATCCTGTCTGGGTTTGGCGCAGGCTAATGTTCACAAATTCTAATTAGGTGCGGCACTGCTAACAATCACAGTCCTGTCTGGGTCTGGTGCAGGCTAATGTTCACAATTCTGACTAAGTGCAGCATTGCTAATAATCACAATCCTGTCTGGGTCTGTTGCAGGCTAATGTTCACAATTCAAACTAAGTGTGGCATTGCTAACAATCACAATCCTGTCTGGGTCTAGTGCATGCTAATGTTCACAATTCTTGCTAAGTGTGGCATTGCTAACAATCACAATCCTGTCTGGGTCTGGCGCAGGCCAATGTTCACAATTCTGACTAAGTGCAGCATTGCTAATAATCACAATCCTGTCTGGGTTTGACGCAGGCTAACGTTCACAAATTCTAATTAGGTGCGGCACTGCTAACAATCACAGTCCTGTCTGGGTCTGGTGCAGGCTAATGTTCACAATTCTGACTAAGTGCAGCATTGCTAATAATCACAATCCTGTCTGGGTCTGTTGCAGGCTAATGTTCACAATTCTAACTAAGTGTGGCATTGCAAACAATCACAATCCTGTCTGGGTTTGGTGCAGGCTAATGTTCACAAATTCTAATTAGGTGCGGCACTGCTAACAATCACAGTTCTATCTGGGTCTGGTGCAGGCTAATGTTCACAATTCTGAGTGTGGCATTGCTAACAATCACAACCCTGTCTGGGTCTGGTGCAGGCTAATGTTCACAATTCTTGCTAAGTGTGGCATTGCTAACAATAACAATCCTGTCTGGGTATGGCGAAGGCTAATGTTCACAATTCTAAGTGTGGCATTGCTAACAATCACAATCCTGTTGGGATCTGGCGCAGGCTAATGTTCACAATTCTAATTAGCTGCGGCATTGCTAACAATCACAAAACAGTCTGGGTCTGGCGCAGGCTAATGTGCACAATTCTAACTAAGTATGGCATTGCAAACAATTACAATCATGCCTGGGTCTGGCACAGGCTAATGTTCACAATTCTAACTAAGTGTGTCAATGCTAACCATCACTATCCTGTCTGGGTCTGGCGCAGGCCAATGTTCACAATTCTCACTAAGTGTGGCATTGCTAACAATCACAATCCTGTCTGGGTCTGGCGCAGGCTAATGTTGACAATTCTTGCTAAGTGTGGCATTTCTAACAATCACAATCCTGTCTGGGTCTGGCGCAGGCCAATGTTCACAATTCTCACTAAGTGTGGCATTGCTAACAATCACAATCCTGTCTGGGTCTGGCGCAGGCTAATGTTCACAATTCTTGCTAAGTGTTACATTGCTCACCATCACAATCCTGTCTGGGTCTGGCGCAGGCCAATGTTCACAATTCTCACTAAGTGTGGCATTGCTAACAATCCCAATCCTGTCTGGGTCTGGTGCAGGCTTATGTTCACAATTCTAATTAGGTGTGGCACTGGTAACAATCACAGTCCTGTCTGGGCCTGGTGCAGGCTAATGTTCACAATTCCGAGTGTGGCTTTGCTAACAATCACAATCCTGTCTGGGTCTGGCGCAGGCTAATGTTCCCAATTCTAACTAAGTGTGGCATTGCTAGGAATCACAATCCTGTCTGTGTCTGGCGCAGGCTAATGTTCACAATTCTAACTAAGTGTGGCATTGCTAACAATCACAATCCGGTCTGGGTCTGGCGCAGGCTAATGTTCACAATTCTGACTAAGTGCAGCATTGCTAATAATCACAATCCTGTCTGGGTCTGTTGCAGGCTAATGTTCACAATTCAAACTAAGTGTGGCATTGCTAACAATCACAATCCTGTCTGGGTCTAGCGCATGCTAATGTTCACAATTCTTGCTAAGTGTGGCATTGCTAACAATCACAATCCTGTCTGGGTCTGGCGCAGGCCAATGTTCACAATTCTCACTAAGTGTGGCATTGCTAACAATCCCAATCCTGTCTGGGTCTGGTGCAGGCTAATGTTCACAATTCTAACTAAGTGTGGCATTGCAAACAATCACAATCCTGTCTGGGTTTGGTGCAGGCTAATGTTCACAAATTCTAATTAGGTGCGGCACTGCTAACAATCACAGTCCTGTCTGGGTCTGGTGCAGGCTAATGTTCACAATTCTGAGTGTGACATTGCTAACAATCACAATCCTGTCTGGGTCTGGCGCAGGCTAAAGTTCCCAATTCTAACTAAGTGCAGCATTGCTAATAATCACAATCCTGACTGGGTCTGTTGCAGGCTAATGTTCACAATTCTAACTAAGTGTGGCATTGCTAACAATCACAATCCTGTCTGCGTCTTGCGCAGGCTAATGTTCACAATTCTGACTAAGTGCAGCATTGCTAATTATCACAATCCTGCCTGGGTCTGGCGCAGGCTAAAGTTCCCAATTCTAACTAAGTGCAGCATTGCTAATAATCACAATCCTGACTGGGTCTGTTGCAGGCTAATGTTCACAATTCTAACTAAGTGTGGCATTGCTAACAATCACAATCCTGTCTGGGTCTAGCGCATGCTAATGTTCACAATTCTTGCTAAGTGTGGCATTGCTAACAATCACAATCTGGTCTGGGTCTGGCGCAGGCCAATGTTCACAATTCTCACTAAGTGTGGCATTGCTAACAATCCCAATCCTGTCTGGGTCTGGTACAGGCTAATGTTCACAATTCTAACTAAGTCTGGCATTGCAAACAATCACAATCCTGTCTGGGTTTGGCGCAGGCTAATGTTCACAAATTCTAATTAGGTGCGGCACTGCTAACAATCACAGTCCTGTCTGGGTCTGGTGCAGGCTAATGTTCACAATTCTGACTAAGTGCAGCATTGTTAACAATCACAATCCTGTCTGGGTCTGGCGCAGGCTTAAGTTCCCAATTCTAACTAAGTGTGGCATTGCTAGGAATCACAATCCTGTCTGTGTCTGGCACAGGCTAATGTTCACAATTCTAACTAAGTGTGGCATTGCTATCCATCACAATCCTGTCTGGGTCTGGTGCAGGCTCATGTTCACAATTCTAACTAAGTGTGGCATTGCAAACAATCACAATCCTGTCTGGGTTTGGCGCAGGCTAATGTTCACAAATTCTAATTAGGTGCGGCACTGCTAACAATCACAGTTCTATCTGGGTCTGGCGCAGGCTATTGTTCACAATTCTGAGTGTGGCATTGCTAACAATCAAAATCCTGTCTGGGTCTGGCGCAGGCCAAAGTTCCCAATTCTAACTAAGTGTGGCATTGCTAGGAATCACAATCCTGTCTGTGTTTGGCGCAGGCTAATGTTCACAATTCTAACTAAGTGTGGCATTGCTAACAATCACAATCCTGTCTGGGTCTGGCGAAGGCTAATGTTCACAATTCTGATTAAGTGCAGCATTGCTAATAATCACAATCCTGTCTGGGTCTGTTGCAGGCTAATGTTCACAATTCTAACTAAGTGTGGCATTGCTGACAATCACAATCCTGTCTGGGTCTGGCGCAGGCTAATGTTCACAATTCTGACTAAGTGCAGCATTGCTAATTATCACAATCCTGTCTGGGTCTGTTGCAGGATAATGTTCACAATTCAAACTAAGTGTGGCATTGCTAACAATCACAATCCTGTCTGGGTCTAGCGCATGCTAATGTTCACAATTCTTGCTAAGTGTGGCATTGCTAACAATCACAATCCTGTCTGGGTCTCGCGCAGGCCAATGTTCACAATTCTCACTAAGTGTGGCATTCCTAACAATTCCAATCCTGTCTGGGTCTGGTGCAGGCTAATGTTCACAATTCTAACTAAGTGTGCCATTGCAAACAATCACAATCCTGTCTGGGTTTGGCACAGGCTAATGTTCATAAATTCTAATTAGGTTCGGCACTGCTAACAATCACAGTCCTGTCTGGGTCTGGTGCAGGCTAATGTTCACAATTCTGACTAAGTGCAGCATTGCTAATAATCACAATCCTGTCTGGGTCTGTTGCAGACTAATGTTCACAATTCAAACTAAGTGTGGCATTGCTAACAATAAATATCCTGTCTGGGTCTAGCGCATGCTAATGTTTACAATTCTGAGTGTGGCATTGCTAACAATCACAATCCTGTCTGGGTCTGTTGCAGGCTAATATTCACAATTCAAACTAAGTGTGGCATTGCTAACAATAAAAATCCTGTCTGGGTCTAGCGCATGCTAATGTTCACAATTCTTGCTAAGTGTGGCATTGCTAACAATCCCAATCCTGTCTGGGTCTGGTGCAGGCTAATGTTCACAATTCTCACTAAGTGTGGCATTGCTAACAATCCCAATCCTGTCTGGGTCTGGTGCAGGCTAATGTTCACAATTCTAACTAAGTGTGGCATTGCAAACAATGACAATCCTGTCTGGGTTTGGCACAGGCTAATGTTCACAAATTCTAATTTGGTGCGGCACTGCTAACAATCACAGTTCTATCTGGGTCTGGCGCAGGCTAATGTTCACAATTCTGAGTGTGGCATTGCTAACAATCCCAATCCTGTCTGGGTCTGGCGCAGGCTGAAGTTCCCAATTCTAACTAAGTGTGGCATTGCTAGGAATCACAATCCTGTCTGTGTCTGGCGCAGGCTAATGTTCACAATTCTAACTAAGTGTGGCATTGCTAACAATCACAATCCTGTCTGGGTCTGGCGCAGGCTAATGTTCACAATTCTGACTAAGTGCAGCATTGCTATCCATCACAATCCTGTCTGGGTCTGGCGCAGGCTCATGTTCACAATTCTTGCCAAGTGTGGCATTGCTAACAATCACAATCCTGTCTGGGTCTGGCGCAGGCTAATGTTCACAATTCTTGCTAAGTGTGGCATTGCTAACAATCAGAATCCTGTCTGGGTCTGGCGCAGGCCAATGTTCACAATTCTTACTAAGTGTGGCATTGCTAACAATCACAATCCTGTCTGGGTCTGGCGCAGGCTAATGTTCACAATTCTTGCTAAGTGTGGCATTGCTAACGATCACAATCTTCTTTGGGTCTGGTGCAGGCTAATGTTCACAATTCTAATTAGCTGCGGCATTGCTAACAATCACAAACCTGTCTGGGTCTGGTGCAGGCTAATGTTCACAATTCTTGCTAAGTGTGTCAATGCTAACCATCACAATCCTGTCTGAGTCTGGCACAGGCTAATGTTCAGAATTCAAGCTAAGTGTGGCATTGCTAACAATCACAATCCTGTCTGGGTCTAGCGCATGCTAATGTTCACAATTCTTGCTAAGTGTGGCATTGCAAACAATCCCAATCCTGTCTGGGTCTGGTGCAGGCTTATGTTCACAATTCTAATTAGGTGTGGCACTGCTAACAATCACAGTCCTGTCTGGGTCTGGTGCAGGCTAATGTTCACAATTCCGAGTGTGGCATTGCTAACAATCACAATCCTGTCTGTGTCTGGCGCAGGCTAATGTTCCCAATTCTAACTAAGTGTGGCATTGTTAGGAATCACAATCCTGTCTGTGTCTGTCACAGGCTAATGTTCACAATTCTAACTAAGTGTGGCATTGCTAACAATCACAATCCTGTCTGGGTGTGGCGCAGGCTAATGTTCACAATTCTGACTAAGTGCAGTATTGCTAATTATCAAAATCCTGTCTGGGTCTGTTGCAGGCTAATGTTCACAATTCAAACTAAGTGTGGCATTGCTAACAATCACAATCCTGTCTGGGTCTAGCGCATGCTAATGTTCACAATTCTTGCTAAGTGTGGCATTGCTAACAATCACAATCCTGTCTGGGTCTGGCGCAGGCCAATGTTCACAATTCTCACTAAGTGTGGCATTGCTAAAAATCCCAATCCTGTCTGGGTCTGGTGCAGGCTAATGTTCACAATTCTAACTAAGTGTGGCATTGCAAACAATCACAATCCTGTCTGGGTTTGGCGCAGGCTAATGTTCACAAATTCTAATTAGGTGCGGCACGGCTAACAATCACATTCCTGTCTGGGTCTGGTGCAGGCTAATGTTCACAATTCTGACTAAGTGCAGCATTGCTAATAATCACAATCCTGTCTGGGTCTGTTGCAGGCTAATGTTCACAATTCAAACTAAGTGTGGCATTGCTAACAATCACAATCCTGTCTGGGTCTGGCGCAGGCTAATGTTCACAATTCTGACTAAGTGCAGCATTGCTAATAATCACAATCCTGTCTGGGTCTGTTGCAGGCTAATGTTCACAATTCAAACTAAGTGTGGCATTGCTAACAATAAAAATCCTGTTTGGGTCTAGCGCATGCTAATGTTCACAATTCTTGCTAAGTGTGGCATTGCTAACAATCACAATCCTGTCTGGGTCTGGCGCAGGCCAATGTTCAAAATTCTCACTAGGTGTGGCATTGCCAACAATCCCAATCCTGTCTGGGTCTGGTGCAGGCTAATGTTCACAATTCTAACTAAGTGTGGCATTGCAAACAATCACAATCCTGTCTGGGTTTGGTCCAGGCTAATGTTCACAAATTCTAATTCGGTGCGGCACTGCTAACAATCACAGTCCTGTCTGGGTCTGGTGCAGGCTAATGTTCACAATTCTGAGTGTGGCATTGCTAACAATCACAATCCTGTCTGGGTCTGGCGCAGGCTAATGTTCACAAATTCTAATTAGGTGCCGCACTGCTAACAATCACAGTTCTATCTGGGTCTGGCGCAGGCTATTGTTCACAATTCTGAGTGTGGCATTGCTAACAATCAAAATCCTGTCTGGGTCTGGCGCAGGCCAAAGTTCCCAATTCTAACTAAGTGTGGCATTGCTAGGAATCACAATCCTGTCTGTGTTTGGCGCAGGCTAATGTTCACAATTCTAACTTAGTGTGGCATTGCTACAATCACAATTCTGTCTGGGTCTGGCGAAGGCTAATGTTCACAATTCTGACTAAGTGCAGCATTGCTGATAATCACAATCCTGTCTGGGTCTGTTGCAGGCTAATGTTCACAATTCTAACTAAGTGTGGCATTGCTGACAATCACAATCCTGTCTGGGTCTGGCGCAGGCTAATGTTCACAATTCTGACTAAGTGCAGCATTGCTAATTATCACAATCCTGTCTGGGTCTGTTGCAGGCTAATGTTCACAATTCAAACTAAGTGTGGCATTGCTAACAATCACAATCCTGTCTGGGTCTAGCGCATGCTAATGTTCACAATTCTTGCTAAGTGTGGCATTGCTAACAATCAGAATCCTGTCTGGGTCTGGCGCAGGCCAATGTTCACAATTCTCACTAAGTGTGGCATTCCTAACAATCCCAATCCTGTCTGGGTCTGGTGCAGGCTAATGTTCACAATTCTAACTAAGTGTGCCATTGCAAACAATCACAATCCTGCCTGGGTTTGGCACAGGCTAATGTTCATAAATTATAATTAGGTGCGGCACTGCTAACAATCACAGTCCTGTCTGGGTCTGGTGCAGGCTAATGTTCACAATTCTGACTAAGTGCAGCATTGCTAATAATCACAATCCCTTCTGGGTCTGTTGCAGGCTACTGTTCACAATTCAAACTAAGTGTGGCATTGCTAACAATGACAATCCTTTCTGGGTTTGGCACAGGCTAATGTTCACAAATTCTAATTTGGTGCGGCACTGCTAACAATCACAGTTCTATCTGGGTCTGGCGCAGGCTAATGTTCACAATTCTGAGTGTGGCATTGCTAACAATCACAATCCTGTCTGGGTCTGGCGCAGGCTAATGCTCACAATTCTGACTAAGTGCAGCATTGCTAATAATCACAATCCTGTCTGGGTCTGTTGCAGGCTAATGTTCACAATTCAAACTAAGTGTGGCATTGCTAACAATAAAAATCCTGTCTGGGTCTAGCGCATGCTAATGTTCACAATTCTGAGTGTGGCATTGCTAATAATCACAATCCTGTCTGGGTCTGTTGCAGGCTAATGTTCACAATTCTAACTAAGTGTGGCATTGCTAACAATCACAATCCTGTCTGGGTCTGGCGCAGGCCAATGTTCACAATTCTAATTAGGTGCGGCACTGCTAACAATCACAGTCCTGTCTGGGTCTGGTGCAGGCTAATGTTCACAATTCCGAGTGTGGCATTGCTAACAATCACAATCCTGTCTGTGTCTGGCGCAGGCTAATGTTCCCAATTCTTACTAAGTGTGGCATTGCTAACAATCACAATCCTGTCTGGGTGTGGCGCAGGCTAATGTTCACAATTCTGACTAAGTGCAGTATTGCTAATTATCACAATCCTGTCTGGGTCTGTTGCAGGCTAATGTTCACAATTCAAACTAAGTGTGGCATTGCTAACAATCACAATCCTGTCTGGGTCTAGCGCGTGCTAATGTTCACAATTCTTGCTAAGTGTGGCATTGCTAACAATCACAATCCTGTCTGGGTCTGGCGCAGGCCAATGTTCACAATTCTCACTAAGTGTGGCATTGCTAAACATCCCAATCCTGTCTGGGTCTGGTGCAGGCTAATGTTCACAATTCTAACTAAGTGTGGCATTGCAAACAATCACAATCCTGTCTGGGTTTGACGCAGGCTAATGTTCACAAATTCTAATTAGGTGCGGCACTGCTAATAATCACAGTCCTGTCTGAGTCTGGTGCAGGCTAATGTTCACAATTCTGACTAAGTGCAGCATTGCTAATAATCACAATCCTGTCTGGGTCTGTTGCAGGCTAATGTTCACAATTCAAACTAAGTGTGGCATTGCTAACAATAGAAATCCTGTGTGGGTCTAGCGCATGCTAATGTTCACAATTCTGAGTGTGGCATTGCTAACAATCACAATCCTGTCTGGGTCTGGCGCAGGCTAATGTTCACAATTCTGACTAAGTTCAGCATTGCTAATAATCACAATCCTGTCTGGGTCTGTTGCAGGCTAATGTTCACAATTCAAACTAAGTGTGGCATTGCTAACAATAAAAATCCTGTCTGGGTCTAGCACATGCTAATGTTCACAATTCTTGCTAAGTGTGGCATTGCTAACAATCACAATCCTGTCTGGGTCTGGTGCAGGCTAATGTTCACAATTCTAACTAAGTGTGGCATTGCAAACAATCACAATCCTGTCTGGGTTTGGTGCAGGCTAATGTTCACAAATTCTAATTCGGTGCGGCACTGCTAACAATCACAGTCCTGTCTGGGTCTGGTTCAGGCTAATGTTCACAATTCTGAGTGTGGCATTGCTAACAATCACAATCCTGTCTGGGTCTGGCGCAGGCTAAAGTTCCCAATTCTAACTAAGTGTGGCATTGCTAACAATCACAATCCTGTCTGTGTCTGGCGCAGGCTAATGTTCACAATTCTGACTAAGTGCAGCATTGCTAATAATCACAATCCTGTCTGGGTCTGTTGCAGGCTAATGTTCACAATTCTAACTAAGTGCAGCATTGCTAATTATCACAATCCTGCCTGGGTCTGTTGCAGGCTAATGTTCCCAATTCAAACTAAGTGTGGCATTGCTAACAATCACAATCCTGTCTGGGTCTAGTGCATGCTAATGTTCACAATTCTTGCTAAGTGTGGCATTGCTAACAATCACAATCCTGTCTGGGTCTGGCGCAGGCCAATGTTCACAATTCTCACTAAGTGTGACATTGCTAACAATCCCAATCCTGTCTGGGTCTGGTGCAGGCTAATGTTCACAATTCTAACTAAGTGTGGCATTGCAAACAATCACAATCCTGTCTGGGTTTGGCGCAGGCTAATGTTCACAAATTCTAATTAGGTGCGGCACTGCTAACAATCACAGTCCTGCCTGGGTCTGGTGCAGGCTAATGTTCACAATTCTGACTAAGTGCAGCATTGCTAATAATCACAATCCTGTCTGGGTCTGTTGCAGGCTAATGTTCACAATTCAAACTAAGTGTGGCATTGCTAACAATCACAATCCTGTCTGGGTCTAGTGCATGCTAATGTTCACAATTCTTGCTAAGTGTGGCATTGCTAACAATCACAATCCTGTCTGGGTCTGGCGCAGGCCAATGTTCACAATTCTCACTAAGTGTGGCATTGCTAACAATCCCAATCCTGTCTGGGTCTGGTGCAGGCTAATGTTCACAATTCTAACTAAGTGTGGCATTGCAAACAATCACAATCCTGTCTGGGTTTGGCGCAGGCTAATGTTAACAAATTCTAATTAGGTGCGGCACTGCTAACAATCACAGTCCTGTCTGGGTCTGGTGCAGGCTAATGTTCACAATTCTGAGTGTGGCATTGCTAACAATCACAATCCTGTCTGGGTCTGGCGCAGGCTAAAGTTCCCAATTCTAACTAAGTGTGGCATTGCTATCCATCACAATCCTGTCTGGGTCTGGCGCAGGCTCATGTTCACAATTCTAACTAAGTGTGGTATTGCAAACAATCACAATCCTGTCTGGGTTTGGCGCAGGCTAATGTTCACAATTCTAACTAAGTATGGCATTGCAAACAATTACAATCATGTCTGGGTCTGGCACAGGCTAATGTTCACAATTCTAACTAAGTGTGTCAATGCTAACCATCACAATCCTGTCTGGGTTTGGTGCAGGCTAATGTTCACAAATTCTAATTAGGTGCGGCACTGCTAACAATCACAGTTCTATCTGGGTCTGGTGCAGGCTAATGTTCACAATTCTGAGTGTGGCATTGCTAACAATCACAACCCTGTCTGGGTCTGGTGCAGGCTAATGTTCACAATTCTTGCTAAGTGTGGCATTGCTAACAATAACAATCCTGTCTGGGTATGGCGAAGGCTAATGTTCACAATTCTAAGTGTGGCATTGCTAACAATCACAATCCTGTTGGGATCTGGCGCAGGCTAATGTTCACAATTCTAATTAGCTGCGGCATTGCTAACAATCACAAAACAGTCTGGGTCTGGCGCAGGCTAATGTTCACAATTCTAACTAAGTATGGCATTGCAAACAATTACAATCATGTCTGGGTCTGGCACAGGCTAATGTTCACAATTCTAACTAAGTGTGTCAATGCTAACCATCACAATCCTGTCTGGGTCTGGCGCAGGCCAATGTTCACAATTCTCACTAAGTGTGGCATTGCTAACAATCACAATCCTGTCTTGGTCTGGCGCAGGCTAATGTTGACAATTCTTGCTAAGTGTGGCATTTCTAACAATCACAATCCTGTCTGGGTCTGGCGCAGGCCAATGTTCACAATTCTCACTAAGTGTGGCATTGCTAACAATCACAATCCTGTCTGGGTCTGGCGCAGGCTAATGTTCACAATTCTTGCTAAGTGTTACATTGCTCACCATCACAATCCTGTCTGGGTCTGGCGCAGGCCAATGTTCACAATTCTCACTAAGTGTGGCATTGCTAACAATCCCAATCCTGTCTGGGTCTGGTGCAGGCTTATGTTCACCATTCTAATTAGGTGTGGCACTGCTAACAATCACAGTCCTGTCTGGGCCTGGTGCAGGCTAATGTTCACAATTCCGAGTGTGGCTTTGCTAACAATCACAATCCTGTCTGGGTCTGGCGCAGGCTAATGTTCCCAATTCTAACTAAGTGTGGCATTGCTAGGAATCACAATCCTGTCTGGATCTGGCGCAGGCTAATGTTCACAATTCTGACTAAGTGCAGCATTGCTAATTATCACAATCCTGTCTGGGTCTGTTGCAGGCTAATGTTCACAATTCAAACTAAGTGTGGCATTGCTAACAATCACAATCCTGTCTGGGTCTAGCGCATGCTAATGTTCACAATTCTTGCTAAGTGTGGCATTGCTAACAATCACAATCTGGTCTGGGTCTGGCGCAGGCCAATGTTCACAATTCTCACTAAGTGTGGCATTGCTAACAATCCCAATCCTGTCTGGGTCTGGTACAGGCTAATGTTCACAATTCTAACTAAGTCTGGCATTGCAAACAATCACAATCCTGTCTGGGTTTGGCGCAGGCTAATGTTCACAAATTCTAATTAGGTGCGGCACTGCTAATAATCACAGTCCTGTCTGGGTCTGGTGCAGGCTAATGTTCACAATTCTGACTAAGTGCAGCATTGTTAACAATCACAATCCTGTCTGGGTCTGGCGCAGGCTTAAGTTCCCAATTCCAACTAAGTGTGGCATTGCTAGGAATCACAATCCTGTCTGTGTCTGGCGCAGGCTAATGTTCACAATTCTAACTAAGTGTGGCATTGCTATCCATCACAATCCTGTCTGGGTCTGGTGCAGGCTCATGTTCACAATTCTAACTAAGTGTGGCATTGCAAACAATCACAATCCTGTCTGGGTTTGGCGCAGGCTAATGTTCACAAATTCTAATTAGGTGCGGCACTGCTAACAATCACAGTTCTATCTGGGTCTGGCGCAGGCTATTGTTCACAATTCTGAGTGTGGCATTGCTAACAATCAAAATCCTGTCTGGGTCTGGCGCAGGCCAAAGTTCCCAATTCTAACTAAGTGTGGCATTGCTAGGAATCACAATCCTGTCTGTGTCTGGCGCAGGCTAATGTTCACAATTCTAACTAAGTGTGGCATTGCTAACAATCACAATCCTGTCTGGGTCTGGCGAAGGCTAATGTTCACAATTCTGATTAAGTGCAGCATTGCTAATAATCACAATCCTGTCTGGGTCTGTTGCAGGCTAATGTTCACAATTCTAACTAAGTGTGGCATTGCTGACAATCACAATCCTGTCTGGGTCTGGCGCAGGCTAATGTTCACAATTCTGACTAAGTGCAGCATTGCTAATTATCACAATCCTGTCTGGGTCTGTTGCAGGCTAATGTTCACAATTCAAACTAAGTGTGGCATTGCTAACAATCACAATCCTGTCTGGGTCTAGCGCATGCTAATGTTCACAATTCTTGCTAAGTGTGGCATTGCTAACAATCACAATCCTGTCTGGGTCTCGCGCAGGCCAATGTTCACAATTCTCACTAAGTGTGGCATTCCTAACAATCCCAATCCTGTCTGGGTCTGGTGCAGGCTAATGTTCACAATTCTAACTAAGTGTGCCATTGCAAACAATCACAATCCTGTCTGGGTTTGGCACAGGCTAATGTTCATAAATTCTAATTAGGTGCGGCACTGCTAACAATCACAGTCCTGTCTGGGTCTGGTGCAGGCTAATGTTCACAATTCTGACTAAGTGCAGCATTGCTAATAATCACAATCCTGTCTGGGTCTGTTGCAGACTAATGTTCACAATTCAAACTAAGTGTGGCATTGCTAACAATAAATATCCTGTCTGGGTCTAGCGCATGCTAATGTTTACAATTTTGAGTGTGGCATTGCTAACAATCACAATCCTGTCTGGGTCTGTTGCAGGCTAATATTCACAATTCAAACTAAGTGTGGCATTGCTAACAATAAAAATCCTGTCTGGGTCTAGCGCATGCTAATGTTCACAATTCTTGCTAAGTGTGGCATTGCTTACAATCCCAATCCTGTCTGGGTCTGGTGCAGGATAATGTTCACAATTCTCACTAAGTGTGGCATTGCTAACAATCCCAATCCTGTCTGGGTCTGGTGCAGGCTAATGTTCACAATTCTAACTAAGTGTGGCATTGCAAACAATGACAATCCTGTCTGGGTTTGGCACAGGCTAATGTTCACAAATTCTAATTTGGTGCGGCACTGCTAACAATCACAATCCTGTCTGTGTCTGGCGCAGGCTAATGTTCACAATTCTAACTAAGTGTGGCATTGCTAACAATCACAATCCTGTCTGGGTCTGGCGCAGGCTAATGTTCACAATTCTGACTAAGTGCAGCATTGCTATCCATCACAATCCTGTCTGGGTCTGGCGCAGGCTCATGTTCACAATTCTTGCTAAGTGTGGCATTGCTAACAATCAGAATCCTGTCTGGGTCTGGCGCAGGCCAATGTTCACAATTCTTACTAAGTGTGGCATTGCTAACAATCACAATCCTGTCTGGGTCTGGCGCAGGCTAATGTTCACAATTCTTGCTAAGTGTGGCATTGCTAACGATCACAATCTTCTTTGGGTCTGGTGCAGGCTAATGTTCACAATTCTAATTAGCTGCGGCATTGCTAACAATCACAAACCTGTCTGGGTCTGGCGCAGGCTAATGTTCACAATTCTTGCTAAGTGTGTCAATGCTAACCATCACAATCCTGTCTGAGTATGGCACAGGCTAATGTTCAGAATTCAAGCTAAGTGTGGCATTGCTAACAATCACAATCCTGTCTGGGTCTAGCGCATGCTACTGTTCACAATTCTTGCTAAGTGTGGCATTGCTAACAATCACAACCCTGTCTGGGTCTGGCGCAGGCCAATGTTCACAATTCTCACTAAGTGTGGCATTGCAAACAATCCCAATCCTGTCTGGGTCTGGTGCAGGCTTATGTTCACAATTCTAATTAGGTGCGGCACTGCTAACAATCACAGTCCTGTCTGGGTCTGGTGCAGGCTAATGTTCACAATTCCGAGTGTGGCATTGCTAACAATCACAATCCTGTCTGTGTCTGGCGCAGGCTAATGTTCCCAATTCTAACTAAGTGTGGCATTGCTAGGAATCACAATCCTGTCTGTGTCTGGCACAGGCTAATGTTCACAGTTCTAACTAAGTGTGGCATTGCTAACAATCACAATCCTGTCTGGGTGTGGCACAGGCTAATGTTCACAATTCTGACTAAGTGCAGTATTGCTAATTATCACAATCCTGTCTGGGTCTGTTGCAGGCTAATGTTCACAATTCAAACTAAGTGTGGCATTGCTAACAATCACAATCCTGTCTGGGTCTAGCGCATGCTAATGTTCACAATTCTTGCTAAGTGTGGCATTGCTAACAATCACAATCCTGTCTGGGTCTGGCGCAGGCCAATGTTCACAATTCTCACTAAGTGTGGCATTGCTAAAAATCCCAATCCTGTCTGGGTCTGGTGCAGGCTAATGTTCACAATTCTAACTAAGTGTGGCATTGCAAACAATCACAATCCTGTCTGGGTTTGGCGCAGGCTAATGTTCACAAATTCTAATTAGGTGCGGCACGGCTAACAATCACAGTCCTGTCTGGGTCTGGTGCAGGCTAATGTTCACAATTCTGACTAAGTGCAGCATTGCTAATAATCACAATCCTGTCTGGGTCTGTTGCAGGCTAATGTTCACAATTCAAACTAAGTGTGGCATTGCTAACAATCACAATCCTGTCTGGGTCTGGCGCAGGCTAATGTTCACAATTCTGACTAAGTGCAGCATTGCTAATAATCACAATCCTGTCTGGGTCTGTTGCAGGCTAATGTTCACAATTCAAACTAAGTGTGGCATTGCTAACAATAAAAATCCTGTCTGGGTCTAGCGCATGCTAATGTTCACAATTCTTGCTAAGTGTGGCATTGCTAACAATCACAATCCTGTCTGGGTCTGGCGCAGGCCAATGTTCAAAATTCTCACTAGGTGTGGCATTGCTAACAATCCCAATCCTGTCTGGGTCTGGTGCAGGCTAATGTTCACAATTCTAACTAAGTGTGGCATTGCAAACAATCACAATCCTGTCTGGGTTTGGTCCAGGCTAATGTTCACAAATTCTAATTCGGTGCGGCACTGCTAACAATCACAGTCCTGTCTGGGTCTGGTGCAGGCTAATGTTCACAATTCTGAGTGTGGCATTGCTAACAATCACAATCCTGTCTGGGTCTGGCGCAGGCTAATGTTCACAAATTCTAATTAGGTGCCGCACTGCTAACAATCACAGTTCTATCTGGGTCTGGCGCAGGCTATTGTTCACAATTCTGAGTGTGGCATTGCTAACAATCAAAATCCTGTCTGGGTCTGGCGCAGGCCAAAGTTCCCAATTCTAACTAAGTGTGGCATTGCTAGGAATCACAATCCTGTCTGTGTTTGGCGCAGGCTAATGTTCACAATTCTAACTAAGTGTGGCATTGCTAACAATCACAATTCTGTCTGGGTCTGGCGAAGGCTAATGTTCACAATTCTGACTAAGTGCAGCATTGCTAATAATCACAATCCTGTCTGGGCCTGTTGCAGGCTAATGTTCACAATTCTAACTAAGTGTGGCATTGCTGACAATCACAATCCTGTCTGGGTCTGGCGCAGGCTAATGTTCACAATTCTGACTAAGTGCAGCATTGCTAATTATCACAATCCTGTCTGGGTCTGTTGCAGGCTAATGTTCACAATTCAAACTAAGTGTGGCATTGCTAACAATCACAATCCTGTCTGGGTCTAGCGCATGCTAATGTTCACAATTCTTGCTAAGTGTGGCATTGCTAACAATCAGAATCCTGTCTGGGTCTGGCACAGGCCAATGTTCACAATTCTCACTAAGTGTGGCATTCCTAACAATCCCAATCCTGTCTGTGTCTGGTGCAGGCTAATGTTCACAATTCTAACTAAGTGTGCCATTGCAAACAATCACAATCCTGCCTGGGTTTGGCACAGGCTAATGTTCATAAATTCTAATTAGGTGCGGCACTGCTAACAATCACAGTCCTGTCTGGGTCTGGTGCAGGCTAATGTTCACAATTCTGACTAAGTGCAGCATTGCTAATAATCACAATCCCTTCTGGGTCTGTTGCAGGCTAATGTTCACAATTCAAACTAAGTGTGGCATTGCTAACAATGACAATCCTGTCTGGGTTTGGCACAGGCTAATGTTCACAAATTCTAATTTGGTGCGGCACTGCTAACAATCACAGTTCTATCTGGGTCTGGCGCAGGCTAATGTTCACAATTCTGAGTGTGGCATTGCTAACAATCACAATCCTGTCTGGGTCTGGCGCAGGCTAATGCTCACAATTCTGACTAAGTGCAGCATTGCTAATAATCACAATCCTGTCTGGGTCTGTTGCAGGCTAATGTTCACAATTCAAACTAAGTGTGGCATTGCTAACAATAAAAATCCTGTCTGGGTCTAGCGCATGCTAATGTTCACAATTCTGAGTGTGGCATTGCTAATAATCACAATCCTGTCTGGGTCTGTTGCAGGCTAATGTTCACAATTCTAACTAAGTGTGGCATTGCAAACAATCACAATCCTGTCTGGGTTTGGCGCAGGCTAATGTTCACAAATTCTAATTAGGTGCGGCACTGCTAACATTCACAGTCCTGTCTGGGTCTGGTGCAGGCTAATGTTCACAATTCTGAGTGTGGCATTGCTAACAATCCCAATCCTGTCTGGGTCTGGCGCAGGCTGAAGTTCCCAATTCTAACTAAGTGTGGCATTGCTAGGAATCACAATCCTGTCTGTGTCTGGCGCAGGCTAATGTTCACAATTCTAACTAAGTGTGGCATTGCTAACAATCACAATCCTGTCTGGGTCTGGCGCAGGCTAATGTTCACAATTCTGACTAAGTGCAGCATTGCTATCCATCACAATCCTGTCTGGGTCTGGCGCAGGCTCATGTTCACAATTCTTGCCAAGTGTGGCATTGCTAACAATCACAATCCTGTCTGGGTCTGGCGCAGGCTAATGTTCACAATTCTTGCTAAGTGTGGCATTGCTAACAATCAGAATCCTGTCTGGGTCTGGCGCAGGCCAATGTTCACAATTCTTACTAAGTGTGGCATTGCTAACAATCACAATCCTGTCTGGGTCTGGCGCAGGCTAATGTTCACAATTCTTGCTAAGTGTGGCATTGCTAACGATCACAATCTTCTCTGGGTCTGGTGCAGGCTAATGTTCACAATTCTAATTAGCTGCGGCATTGCTAACAATCACAAACCTGTCTGGGTCTGGCGCAGGCTAATGTTCACAATTCTTGCTAAGTGTGTCAATGCTAACCATCACAATCCTGTCTGAGTCTGGCACAGGCTAATGTTCAGAATTCAAGCTAAGTGTGGCATTGCTAACAATCACAATCCTGTCTGGGTCTAGCGCATGCTAATGTTCACAATTCTTGCTAAGTGTGGCATTGCTAACAATCACAATCCTGTCTGGGTCTGGCGCAGGCCAATGTTCACAATTCTCACTAAGTGTGGCATTGCAAACAATCCCAATCCTGTCTGGGTCTGGTGCAGGCTTATGTTCACAATTCTAATTAGGTGCGGCACTGCTAACAATCACAGTCCTGTCTGGGTCTGGTGCAGGCTAATGTTCACAATTCCGAGTGTGGCATTGCTAACAATCACAATCCTGTCTGTGTCTGGCGCAGGCTAATGTTCCCAATTCTAACTAAGTGTGGCATTGCTAGGAATCACAATCCTGTCTGTGTCTGGCACAGGCTAATGTTCACAATTCTAACTAAGTGTGGCATTGCTGACAATCACAATCCTGTCTGGGTGTGGCGCAGGCTAATGTTCACAATTCTGACTAAGTGCAGTATTGCTAATTATCACAATCCTGTCTGGGTCTGTTGCAGGCTAATGTTCACAACACAATTCAAACTAAGTGTGGCATTGCTAACAATCACAATCCTGTCTGGGTCTAGCGCATGCTAATGTTCACAATTCTTGCTAAGTGTGGCATTGCTAACAATCACAATCCTGTCTGGGTCTGGCGCAGGCCAATGTTCACAATTCTCACTAAGTGTGGCATTGCTAAAAATCCCAATCCTGTCTGGGTCTGGTGCAGGCTAATGTTCACAATTCTAACTAAGTGTGGCATTGCAAACAATCACAATCCTGTCTGGGTTTGGCGCAGGCTAATGTTCACAAATTCTAATTAGGTGCGGCACTGCTAACAATCACAGTCCTGTCTGGGTCTGGTGCAGGCTAATGTTCACAATTCTGACTAAGTGCAGCATTGCTAATAATCACAATCCTGTCTGGGTCTGTTGCAGGCTAATGTTCACAATTCAAACTAAGTGTGGCATTGCTAACAATCACAATCCTGTCTGGGTCTGGTGCAGGCTAATGTTCACAATTCCTAGTGTGGCATTGCTAACAATCACAATCCTGTCTGTGTCTGGTGCAGGCTAATGTTCCCAATTCTAACTAAGTGTGGCATTGCTAGGAATCACAATCCTGTCTGTGTCTGGCACAGGCTAATGTTCACAATTCTAACTAAGTGTGGCATTGCTAACAATCACAATCCTGTCTGGGTGTGGCGCAGGCTAATGTTCACAATTCTGACTAAGTGCAGTATTGCTAATTATCACAATCCTGTCTGGGTCTGTTGCAGGCTAATGTTCACAATTCAAACTAAGTGTGGCATTGCTAACAATCACAATCCTGTCTGGGTCTAGCGCATGCTAATGTTCACAATTCTTGCTAAGTGTGGCATTGCTAACAATCACAATCCTGTCTGGGTCTGGCGCAGGCCAATGTTCACAATTCTCACTAAGTGTGGCATTGCTAAAAATCCCAATCCTGTCTGGGTCTGGTGCAGGCTAATGTTCACAATTCTAACTAAGTGTGGCATTGCAAACAATCACAATCCTGTCTGGGTTTGGCGCAGGCTAATGTTCACAAATTCTAATTAGGTGCGGCACTGCTAACAATCACAGTCCTGTCTGGGTCTGGTGCAGGCTAATGTTCACAATTCTGACTAAGTGCAGCATTGCTAATAATCACAATCCTGTCTGGGTCTGTTGCAGGCTAATGTTCACAATTCAAACTAAGTGTGGCATTGCTAACAATCACAATCCTGTCTGGGTCTGGCGCAGGCTAATGTTCACAATTCTGACTAAGTGCAGCATTGCTAATAATCACAATCCTGTCTGGGTCTGTTGCAGGCTAATGTTCACAATTCAAACTAAGTGTGGCATTGCTAACAATAAAAATCCTGTCTGGGTCTAGCGCATGCTAATGTTCACAATTCTTGCTAAGTGTGGCATTGCTAACAATCACAATCCTGTCTGGGTCTGGCGCAGGCCAATGTTCAAAATTCTCACTAGGTGTGGCATTGCTAACAATCCCAATCCTGTCTGGGTCTGGTGCAGGCTAATGTTCACAATTCTAACTAAGTGTGGCATTGCAAACAATCACAATCCTGTCTGGGTTTGGTCCAGGCTAATGTTCACAAATTCTAATTCGGTGCGGCACTGCTAACAATCACAGTCCTGTCTGGGTCTGGTGCAGGCTAATGTTCACAATTCTGAGTGTGGCATTGCTAACAATCACAATCCTGTCTCGGTCTGGCGCAGGCTAATGTTCACAAATTCTAATTAGGTGCCGCACTGCTAACAATCACAGTTCTATCTGGGTCTGGCGCAGGCTATTGTTCACAATTCTGAGTGTGGCATTGCTAACAATCAAAATCCTGTCTGGGTCTGGCGCAGGCCAAAGTTCCCAATTCTAACTAAGTGTGGCATTGCTAGGAATCACAATCCTGTCTGTGTTTGGCACAGGCTAATGTTCACAATTCTAACTAAGTGTGGCATTGCTAACAATCACAATTCTGTCTGGGTCTGGCGAAGGCTAATGTTCACAATTCTGACTAAGTGCAGCATTGCTAATAATCACAATCCTGTCTGGGTCTGTTGCAGGCTAATGTTCACAATTCTAACTAAGTGTGGCATTGCTGACAATCACAATCCTGTATGGGTCTGGCGCAGGCTAATGTTCACAATTCTGACTAAGTGCAGCATTGCTAATTATCACAATCCTGTCTGGGTCTGTTGCAGGCTAATGTTCACAATTCAAACTAAGTGTGGCATTGCTAACAATCACAATCCTGTCTGGGTCTAGCGCATGCTAATGTTCACAATTCTTGCTAAGTGTGGCATTGCTAACAATCAGAATCCTGTCTGGGTCTGGCACAGGCCAATGTTCACAATTCTCACTAAGTGTGGCATTCCTAACAATCCCAATCCTGTCTGGGTCTGGTGCAGGCTAATGTTCACAATTCTAACTAAGTGCAGCATTGCTAATAATCACAATCCTGTCTGGGTCTGTTGCAGACTAATGTTCACAATTCAAACTAAGTGTGGCATTGCTAACAATAAATATCCTGTCTGGGTCTAGCGCATGCTAATGTTCACAATTCTGAGTGTGGCATTGCTAACAATCACAATCCTGTCTGGGTCTGGCGCAGGCTAATGTTCACAATTCTGACTAAGTGCAGCATTGCTAATAATCACAATCCTGTCTGGGTCTGTTGCAGGCTAATATTCACAATTCAAACTAAGTGTGGCATTGCTAACAATATAAATCCTGTCTAGGTCTAGCGCATGCTAATGTTCACAATTCTTGCTAAGTGTGGCATTGCTAACAATCCCAATCCTGTCTGGGTCTGGTGCAGGCTAATGTTCACAATTCTCACTAAGTGTGGCATTGCTAACAATCCCAATCCTGTCTGGGTCTGGTGCAGGCTAATGTTCACAATTCTAACTAAGTGTGGCATTGCAAACAATCACAATCCTGTCTGGGTTTGGCGCAGGCTAATGTTCACAAATTCTAATTAGGTGCGGCACTGCTAACAATCACAGTCCTGTCTGGGTCTGGTGCAGGCTAATGTTCACAATTCTGACTAAGTGCAGCATTGCTAATAATCACAATCCCTTCTGGGTCTGTTGCAGGCTAATGTTCACAATTTAAACTAAGTGTGGCATTGCTAACAATCACAATCCTGTCTGGGTCTAGCGCATGCTAATGTTCACAATTCTTGCTAAGTGTGGCATTGCTAACAATCACAATCCTGTCTGGGTCTGGCGCAGGCCAATGTTGACAAATTCTAATTAGGTGCGGCACTGCTAACAATCACAGTCCTGTCTGGGTCTGGTGCAGGCTAATGTTCACAATTCTGAGTGTGGCATTGCTAACAATCACAATCCTGTCTGGGTCTGGCGCAGGCTAAAGTTCCCAATTCTAACTAAGTGTGGCATTGCTATCCATCACAATCCTGTCTGGGTCTGGCGCAGGCTCATGTTCACAATTCTAACTAAGTGTGGTATTGCAAACAATCACAATCCTGTCTGGGTTTGGCGCAGGCTAATGTTCACAAATTCTAATTAGGTGCGGCACTGCTAACAATTACAGTTCTATCTGGGTCTGGTGCAGGCTAATGTTCACAATTCTGAGTGTGGCATTGCTAACAATCACAACCCTGTCTGGGTCTGGTGCAGGCTAATGTTCACAATTCTTGCTAAGTGTGGCATTGCTAACAATAACAATCCTGTCTGGGTATGGCGAAGGCTAATGTTCACAATTCTAAGTGTGGCATTGCTAACAATCACAATCCTGTTGGGATCTGGCGCAGGCTAATGTTCACAATTCTAATTAGCTGCGGCATTGCTAACAATCACAAAACAGTCTGGGTCTGGCACAGGCTAAAGTTCACAATTCTAACTAAGTATGTCAATGCTAACCATCACAATCCTGTCTGGGTCTGGCGCAGGCCAATGTTCACAATTCTTGCTAAGTGTGGCATTTCTAACAATCACAATCCTATCTGGGTCTGGCGCAGGCCAATGTTCACAATTCTCACTAAGTGTGGCATTGCTAACAATCACAATCCTGTCTGGGTCTGGCGCAGGCTAATGTTCACAATTCTTGCTAAGTGTTACATTGCTAACCATCACAATCCTGTCTGGGTCTGGCGCAGGCCAATGTTCACAATTCTCACTAAGTGTGGCATTGCTAACAATCCCAATCCTGTCTGGGTCTGGTGCAGGCTTATGTTCACAATTCTAATTAGGTGTGGCACTGCTAACAGTCACAGTCCTGTCTGGGTCTGGTGCAGGCTAATGTTCACAATTCCGAGTGTGGCTTTGCTAACAATCACAATCCTGTCTGGGTCTGGCGCAGGCTAATGTTCCCAATTCTAACTAAGTGTGGCATTGCTAGGAATCACAATCCTGTCTGTGTCTGGCGCAGGCTAATGTTCACAATTCTAACTAAGTGTGGCATTGCTAACAATAACAATCCGGCCTGGGTCTGGCGCAGGCTAATGTTAACAATTCTGACTAAGTGCAGCATTGCTAATTATCACAATCCTGTCGGGGTCTGTTGCAGGCTAATGTTCACAATTCAAACTAAGTGTGGCATTGCTAACAATCACAATCCTGTCTGGGTCTAGCGCATGCTAATGTTCACAATTCTTGCTAAGTGTGGCATTGCTAACAATCACAATCTGGTCTGGGTCTGGCGCAGGCCAATGTTCACAATTCTCACTAAGTGTGGCATTGCTAACAATCCCAATCCTGTCTGGGTATGGTACAGGCTAATGTTCACAATTCTAACTAAGTGTGGCATTTCAAACAATCACAATCCTGTCTGGGTTTGGCGCAGGCTAATGTTCACAAATTCTAATTAGGTGCGGCACTGCTAACAATCACAGTCCTGTCTGGGTCTGGTGCAGGCTAATGTTCACAATTCTGACTAAGTGCAGCATTGTTAACAATCACAATCCTGTCTGGGTCTGGCGCAGGCTTAAGTTCCCAATTCTAACTAAGTGTGGCATTGCTAGGAATCACAATCCTGTCTGTGTCTGGCGCAGGCTAATGTTCACAATTCTAACTAAGTGTGGCATTGCTAACAATCCCAATCCTGTCTGGGTCTGGTGCAGGTTAATGTTCACAATTCTAACTAAGTGTGGCATTGCAAACAATCACAATCCTGTCTGGGTTTGGCGCAGGCTAATGTTCACAAATTCTAATTAGGTGCGGCACTGCTAACAATCACAGTTCTATCTGGGTCTGGCGCAGGCTATTGTTCACAATTCTGAGTGTGGCATTGCTAACAATCAAAATCCTGTCTGGGTCTGGCGCAGGCCAAAGTTCCCAATTATAACTAAGTGTGGCATTGCTAGGATTCACAATCCTGTCTGTGTTTGGCGCAGGCTAATGTTCACAATTCTAACTAAGTGTGGCATTGCTAATAATCACAATCCTGTCTGGGTCTGTTGCAGGCTAATGTTCACAATTCAAACTAAGTGTGGCATTGCTAACAATAAAAATCCTGTCTGGGTCTAGCGCATGCTAATGTTCACAATTCTTGCTAAGTGTGGCATTGCTAACAATCACAATCCTGTCTGGGTCTGGCGCAGGCCAATGTTCAAAATTCTCACTAGGTGTGGCATTGCTAACAATCCCAATCCTGTCTGGGTCTGGTGCAGGCTAATGTTCACAATTCTAACTAAGTGTGGCATTGCAAACAATCACAATCCTGTCTGGGTTTGGTCCAGGCTAATGTTCACAAATTCTAATTCGGTGCGGCACTGCTAACAATCACAATCCTGTCTGGGTCTGGCGCAGGCTAATGTTCACAAATTCTAATTAGGTGCCGCACTGCTAACAATCACAGTTCTATCTGGGTCTGGCGCAGGCTATTGTTCACAATTCTGAGTGTGGCATTGCTAACAATCAAAATCCTGTCTGGGTCTGGCGCAGGCCAAAGTTCCCAATTCTAACTAAGTGTGGCATTGCTAGGAATCACAATCCTGTCTGTGTTTGGCACAGGCTAATGTTCACAATTCTAACTAAGTGTGGCATTGCTAACAATCACAATTCTGTCTGGGTCTGGCGAAGGCTAATGTTCAAAATTCTGACTAAGTGCAGCATTGCTAATAATCACAATCCTGTCTGGGTCTGTTGCAGGCTAATGTTCACAATTCTAACTAAGTGTGGCATTGCTGACAATCACAATCCTGTCTGGGTCTGGCGCAGGCTAATGTTCACAATTCTGACTAAGTGCAGCATTGCTAATTATCACAATCCTGTCTGGGTCTGTTGCAGGCTAATGTTCACAATTCAAACTAAGTGTGGCATTGCTAACAATCACAATCCTGTCTGGGTCTAGCGCATGCTAATGTTCACAATTCTTGCTAAGTGTGGCATTGCTAACAATCAGAATCCTGTCTGGGTCTGGCGCAGGCCAATGTTCACAATTCTCACTAAGTGTGGCATTCCTAACAATCCCAATCCTGTCTGGGTCTGGTGCAGGCTAATGTTCACAATTCTAACTAAGTGTGCCATTGCAAACAATCACAATCCTGTCTGGGTTTGGCACAGGCTAATGTTCATAAATTCTAATTAGGTGCGGCACTGCTAACAATCACAGTCCTGTCTGGGTCTGGTGCAGGCTAATGTTCACAATTCTGACTAAGTGCAGCATTGCTAATAATCACAATCCTGTCTGGGTCTGTTGCAGACTAATGTTCACAATTCAAACTAAGTGTGGCATTGCTAACAATAAATATCCTGTCTGGGTCTAGCGCATGCTAATGTTCACAATTCTGAGTGTGGCATTGCTAACAATCACAATCCTGTCTGGGTCTGGCGCAGGCTAATGTTCACAATTCTGACTAAGTGCAGCATTGCTAATAATCACAATCCTGTCTGGGTCTGTTGCAGGCTAATATTCACAAGTCAAACTAAGTGTGGCATTGCTAACAATATAAATCCTGTCTAGGTCTAGCGCATGCGAAAGTTCACAATTCTTGCTAAGTGTGGCATTGCTAACAATCCCAATCCTGTCTGGGTCTGGTGCAGGCTAATGTTCACAATTCTCACTAAGTGTGGCATTGCTAACAATCCCAATCCTGTCTGGGTCTGGTGCAGGCTAATGTTCACAATTCTAACTAAGTGTGGCATTGCAAACAATCACAATCCTGTCTGGGTTTGGCGCAGGCTAATGTTCACAAATTCTAATTAGGTGCGGCACTGCTAACAATCACAGTCCTGTCTGGGTCTGGTGCAGGCTAATGTTCACAATTCTGACTAAGTGCAGCATTGCTAATAATCACAATCCCTTCTGGGTCTGTTGCAGGCTAATGTTCACAATTTAAACTAAGTGTGGCATTGCTAACAATCACAATCCTGTCTGGGTCTAGCGCATGCTAATGTTCACAATTCTTGCTAAGTGTGGCATTGCTAACAATCACAATCCTGTCTGGGTCTGGCACAGGCCAATGTTCACAAATTCTAATTAGGTGCGGCACTGCTAACAATCACAGTCCTGTCTGGGTCTGGTGCAGGCTAATGTTCACAATTCTGAGTGTGGCATTGCTAACAATCACAATCCTGTCTGGGTCTGGCGCAGGCTAAAGTTCCCAATTCTAACTAAGTGTGGCATTGCTATCCATCACAATCCTGTCTGGGTCTGGCGCAGGCTCATGTTCACAATTCTAACTAAGTGTGGTATTGCAAACAATCACAATCCTGTCTGGGTTTGGCGCAGGCTAATGTTCACAAATTCTAATTAGGTGCGGCACTGCTAACAATCACAGTTCTATCTGGGTCTGGTGCAGGCTAATGTTCACAATTCTGAGTGTGGCATTGCTAACAATCACAACCCTGTCTGGGTCTGGTGCAGGCTAATGTTCACAATTCTTGCTAAGTGTGGCATTGCTAACAATAACAATCCTGTCTGGGTATGGCGAAGGCTAATGTTCACAATTCTAAGTGTGGCATTGCTAACAATCACAATCCTGTTGGGATCTGGCGCAGGCTAATGTTCACAATTCTAATTAGCTGCGGCATTGCTAACAATCACAAAACAGTCTGGGTCTGGCACAGGCTAATGTTCACAATTCTAACTAAGTATGTCAATGCTAACCATCACAATCCTGTCTGGGTCTGGCGCAGGCCAATGTTCACAATTCTTGCTAAGTGTGGCATTGCTAACAATCACAATCCTGTCTGGGTCTGGCGCAGGCTAATGTTCACAATTCTTGCTAAGTGTTACATTGCTAACCATCACAATCCTGTCTGGGTCTGGCGCAGGCCAATGTTCACAATTCTCACTAAGTGTGGCATTGCTAACAATCCCAATCCTGTCTGGGTCTGGTGCAGGCTTATGTTCACAATTCTAATTAGGTGTGGCACTGCTAACAGTCACAGTCCTGTCTGGGTCTGGTGCAGGCTAATGTTCACAATTCCGAGTGTGGCTTTGCTAACAATCACAATCCTGTCTGGGTCTGGCGCAGGCTAATGTTCCCAATTCTAACTAACTGTGGCATTGCTAGGAATCACAATCCTGTCTGTGTCTTGCGCAGGCTAATGTTCACAATTCTAACTAAGTGTGGCATTGCTAACAATCACAATCCGGCCTGGGTCTGGCGCAGGCTAATGTTCACAATTCTGACTAAGTGCAGCATTGCTAATTATCACAATCCTGTCGGGGTCTGTTGCAGGCTAATGTTCACAATTCAAACTAAGTGTGGCATTGCTAACAATCACAATCCTGTCTGGGTCTAGCGCATGCTAATGTTCACAATTCTTGCTAAGTGTGGCATTGCTAACAATCACAATCTGGTCTGGGTCTGGCGCAGGCCAATGTTCACAATTCTCACTAAGTGTGGCATTGCTAACAATCCCAATCCTGTCTGGGTCTGGTACAGGCTAATGTTCACAATTCTAACTAAGTGTGGCATTTCAAACAATCACAATCCTGTCTGGGTTTGGCGCAGGCTAATGTTCACAAATTCTAATTAGGTGCGGCACTGCTAACAATCACAGTCCTGTCTGGGTCTGGTGCAGGCTAATGTTCACAATTCTGACTAAGTGCAGCATTGTTAACAATCACAATCCTGTCTGGGTCTGGCGCAGGCTTAAGTTCCCAATTCTAACTAAGTGTGGCATTGCTAGGAATCACAATCCTGTCTGTGTCTGGCGCAGGCTAATGTTCACAATTCTAACTAAGTGTGGCATTGCTAACAATCCCAATCCTGTCTGGGTCTGGTGCAGGTTAATGTTCACAATTCTAACTAAGTGTGGCATTGCAAACAATCACAATCCTGTCTGGGTTTGGCGCAGGCTAATGTTCACAAATTCTAATTAGGTGCGGCACTGCTAACAATCACAGTTCTATCTGGGTCTGGCGCAGGCTATTGTTCACAATTCTGAGTGTGGCATTGCTAACAATCAAAATCCTGTCTGGGTCTGGCGCAGGCCAAAGTTCCCAATTATAACTAAGTGTGGCATTGCTAGGAATCACAATCCTGTCTGTGTTTGGCGCAGGCTAATGTTCACAATTCTAACTAAGTGTGGCATTGCTAACAATCACAATCCTGTCTGGGTCTGGCGAAGGCTAATGTTCACAAGTCTGACTAAGTGCAGCATTGCTAATAATCACAATCCTGTCTGGGTCTGTTGCAGGCTAATGTTCACAATTCTAACTAAGTGTGGCATTGATGACAATCACAATCCTGTCTGGGTCTGGCGCAGGCTAATGTTCACAATTCTGACTAAGTGCAGCATTGCTAATTATCACAATCCTGTCTGGGTCTGTTGCAGGCTAATGTTCACAATTCAAACTAAGTGTGGCATTGCTAACAATCACAATCCTGTCTGGGTCTAGCGCATGCTAATGTTCACAATTCTTGCTAAGTGTGGCATTGCTAACAATCACAATCCTGTCTGGGTCTGGCGCAGGCCAATGTTCACAATTCTCACTAAGTGTGGCATTCCTAACAATCCCAATCCTGTCTGGGTCTGGTGCAGGCTAATGTTCACAATTCTAACTAAGTGTGCCATTGCAAACAATCACAATCCTGTCTGGGTTTGGCACAGGCTAATGTTCATAAATTCTAATTAGGTGCGGCACTGCTAACAATCACAGTCCTGTCTGGGTCTGGTGCAGGCTAATGTTCACAATTCTGACTAAGTGCAGCATTGCTAATAATCACAATCCTGTCTGGGTCTGTTGCAGACTAATGTTCACAATTCAAACTAAGTGTGGCATTGCTAACAATAAATATCCTGTCTGGGTCTAGCGCATGCTAATGTTCACAATTCTGAGTGTGGCATTGCTAACAATCACAATCCTGTCTGGGTCTGGCGCAGGCTAATGTTCACAATTCTGACTAAGTGCAGCATTGCTAATAATCACAATCCTGTCTGGGTCTGTTGCAGGCTAATATTCACAATTCAAACTAAGTGTGGCATTGCTAACAATAAAAATCCTGTCTGGGTCTAGCGCATGCTAATGTTCACAATTCTTGCTAAGTGTGGCGTTGCTAACAATCCCAATCCTGTCTGGGTCTGGTGCAGGCTAATGTTCACAATTCTCACTAAGTGTGGCATTGCTAACAATCCCAATCCTGTCTGGGTCTGGTGCAGGCTAATGTTCACAATTCTAACTAAGTGTGGCATTGCAAACAATCACAATCCTGTCTGGGTTTGGCGCAGGCTAATGTTCACAAATTCTAATTTGGTGCGGCACTGCTAACAATCACAATCCTGTCTGGGTCTGGCGCAGGCTAATGTTCACAATTCTGACTAAGTGCAGCATTGCTAATAATCACAATCCTGTCTGGGTCTGTTGCAGGCTAATGTTCACAATTCAAACTAAGTGTGGCATTGCTAACAATAAAAATCCTGTCTAGGTCTAGCGCATGCTAATGTTCACAATTCTGAGTGTGGCATTGCTAACAATCACAATCCTGTCTGGGTCTGGCGCAGGCTAATGTTCACAATTCTGACTAAGTGCAGCATTGCTAATAATCACAATCCTGTCTGGGTCTGTTGCAGGCTAATGTTCACAATTCTAACTAAGTGTGGCATTGCAAACAATCACAATCCTGTCTGGGTTTGGCGCAGGCTAATGTTCACAAATTCTAATTAGGTGCGGCACTGCTAACATTCACAGTCCTGTCTGGGTCTGGTGCAGGCTAATGTTCACAATTCTGAGTGTGGCATTGCTAACAATCCCAATCCTGTCTGGGTCTGGCGCAGGCTGAAGTTCCCAATTCTAACTAAGTGTGGCATTGCTAGGAATCACAATCCTGTCTGTGTCTGGCGCAGGCTAATGTTCACAATTCTAACTAAGTGCAGCATTGCTAATAATCACAATCCTTTCTGGGTCTGTTGCAGGCTAATGTTCACAATTCTAACTAAGTGTGGCATTGCAAACAATCACAATCTTGTCTGGGTTTGGCGCAGGCTAATGTTCACAAATTCTAATTAGGTGCGGCACTGCTAACATTCACAGTCCTGTCTGGGTCTGGTGCAGGCTAATGTTCACAATTCTGAGTGTGGCATTGCTAACAATCCCAATCCTGTCTGGGTCTGGCGCAGGCTGAAGTTCCCAATTCTAACTAAGTGTGGCATTGCTAGGAATCACAATCCTGTCTGTGTCTGGCGCAGGCTAATGTTCACAATTCTAACTAAGTGTGGCATTGCTAACAATCACAATCCTGTCTGGGTCTGGCGCAGGCTAATGTTCACAATTCTGACTAAGTGCAGCATTGCTATCCATCACAATCCTGTCTGGGTCTGGCGCAGGCTCATGTTCACAATTCTTGCTAAGTGTGGCATTGCTAACAATCACAATCCTGTCTGGGTCTGGCGCAGGCCAATGTTCACAATTCTCACTAAGTGTGGCATTCCTAACAATCCCAATCCTGTCTGGGTCTGGTGCAGGCTAATGTTCACAATTCTAACTAAGCGTGCCATTGCAAACAATCACAATCCTGTCTGGGTTTGGCACAGGCTAATGTTCATAAATTCTAATTAGGTGCGGCACTGCTAACAATCACAGTCCTGTCTGGGTCTGGTGCAGGCTAATGTTCACAATTCTGACTAAGTGCAGCATTGCTAATAATCACAATCCTGTCTGGGTCTGTTGCAGACTAATGTTCACAATTCAAACTAAGTGTGGCATTGCTAACAATAAATATCCTGTCTGGGTCTAGCGCATGCTAATGTTCACAATTCTGAGTGTGGCATTGCTAACAATCCCAATCCTGTCTGGGTCTGGTGCAGGCTAATGTTCACAATTCTCACTAAGTGTGGCATTGCTAACAATCCCAATCCTGTCTGGGTCTGGTGCAGGCTAATGTTCACAATTCTAACTAAGTGTGGCATTGCAAACAATCACAATCCTGTCTGGGTTTGGCGCAGGCTAATGTTCACAAATTCTAATTAGGTGCGGCACTGCTAACAATCACAGTCCTGTCTGGGTCTGGTGCAGGCTAATGTTCACAATTCTGACTAAGTGCAGCATTGCTAATAATCACAATCCCTTCTGGGTCTGTTGCAGGCTAATGTTCACAATTTAAACTAAGTGTGGCATTGCTAACAATCACAATCCTGTCTGGGTCTAGCGCATGCTAATGTTCACAATTCTTGCTAAGTGTGGCATTGCTAACAATCACAATCCTGTCTGGGTCTGGCACAGGCCAATGTTCACAAATTCTAATTAGGTGCGGCACTGCTAACAATCACAGTCCTGTCTGGGTCTGGTGCAGGCTAATGTTCACAATTCTGAGTGTGGCATTGCTAACAATCACAATCCTGTCTGGGTCTGGCGCAGGCTAAAGTTCCCAATTCTAACTAAGTGTGGCATTGCTATCCATCACAATCCTGTCTGGGTCTGGCGCAGGCTCATGTTCACAATTCTAACTAAGTGTGGTATTGCAAACAATCACAATCCTGTCTGGGTTTGGCGCAGGCTAATGTTCACAAATTCTAATTAGGTGCGGCACTGCTAACAATCACAGTTCTATCTGGGTCTGGTGCAGGCTAATGTTCACAATTCTGAGTGTGGCATTGCTAACAATCACAACCCTGTCTGGGTCTGGTGCAGGCTAATGTTCACAATTCTTGCTAAGTGTGGCATTGCTAACAATAACAATCCTGTCTGGGTATGGCGAAGGCTAATGTTCACAATTCTAAGTGTGGCATTGCTAACAATCACAATCCTGTTGGGATCTGGCGCAGGCTAATGTTCACAATTCTAATTAGCTGCGGCATTGCTAACAATCACAAAACAGTCTGGGTCTGGCACAGGCTAATGTTCACAATTCTAACTAAGTATGTCAATGCTAACCATCACAATCCTGTCTGGGTCTGGCGCAGGCCAATGTTCACAATTCTTGCTAAGTGTGGCATTGCTAACAATCACAATCCTGTCTGGGTCTGGCGCAGGCTAATGTTCACAATTCTTGCTAAGTGTTACATTGCTAACCATCACAATCCTGTCTGGGTCTGGCGCAGGCCAATGTTCACAATTCTCACTAAGTGTGGCATTGCTAACAATCCCAATCCTGTCTGGGTCTGGTGCAGGCTTATGTTCACAATTCTAATTAGGTGTGGCACTGCTAACAGTCACAGTCCTGTCTGGGTCTGGTGCAGGCTAATGTTCACAATTCCGAGTGTGGCTTTGCTAACAATCACAATCCTGTCTGGGTCTGGCGCAGGCTAATGTTCCCAATTCTAACTAACTGTGGCATTGCTAGGAATCACAATCCTGTCTGTGTCTTGCGCAGGCTAATGTTCACAATTCTAACTAAGTGTGGCATTGCTAACAATCACAATCCGGCCTGGGTCTGGCGCAGGCTAATGTTCACAATTCTGACTAAGTGCAGCATTGCTAATTATCACAATCCTGTCGGGGTCTGTTGCAGGCTAATGTTCACAATTCAAACTAAGTGTGGCATTGCTAACAATCACAATCCTGTCTGGGTCTAGCGCATGCTAATGTTCACAATTCTTGCTAAGTGTGGCATTGCTAACAATCACAATCTGGTCTGGGTCTGGCGCAGGCCAATGTTCACAATTCTCACTAAGTGTGGCATTGCTAACAATCCCAATCCTGTCTGGGTCTGGTACAGGCTAATGTTCACAATTCTAACTAAGTGTGGCATTTCAAACAATCACAATCCTGTCTGGGTTTGGCGCAGGCTAATGTTCACAAATTCTAATTAGGTGCGGCACTGCTAACAATCACAGTCCTGTCTGGGTCTGGTGCAGGCTAATGTTCACAATTCTGACTAAGTGCAGCATTGTTAACAATCACAATCCTGTCTGGGTCTGGCGCAGGCTTAAGTTCCCAATTCTAACTAAGTGTGGCATTGCTAGGAATCACAATCCTGTCTGTGTCTGGCGCAGGCTAATGTTCACAATTCTAACTAAGTGTGGCATTGCTAACAATCCCAATCCTGTCTGGGTCTGGTGCAGGTTAATGTTCACAATTCTAACTAAGTGTGGCATTGCAAACAATCACAATCCTGTCTGGGTTTGGCGCAGGCTAATGTTCACAAATTCTAATTAGGTGCGGCACTGCTAACAATCACAGTTCTATCTGGGTCTGGCGCAGGCTATTGTTCACAATTCTGAGTGTGGCATTGCTAACAATCAAAATCCTGTCTGGGTCTGGCGCAGGCCAAAGTTCCCAATTATAACTAAGTGTGGCATTGCTAGGAATCACAATCCTGTCTGTGTTTGGCGCAGGCTAATGTTCACAATTCTAACTAAGTGTGGCATTGCTAACAATCACAATCCTGTCTGGGTCTGGCGAAGGCTAATGTTCACAAGTCTGACTAAGTGCAGCATTGCTAATAATCACAATCCTGTCTGGGTCTGTTGCAGGCTAATGTTCACAATTCTAACTAAGTGTGGCATTGATGACAATCACAATCCTGTCTGGGTCTGGCGCAGGCTAATGTTCACAATTCTGACTAAGTGCAGCATTGCTAATTATCACAATCCTGTCTGGGTCTGTTGCAGGCTAATGTTCACAATTCAAACTAAGTGTGGCATTGCTAACAATCACAATCCTGTCTGGGTCTAGCGCATGCTAATGTTCACAATTCTTGCTAAGTGTGGCATTGCTAACAATCCCAATCCTGTCTGGGTCTGGTGCAGGCTAATGTTCACAATTCTAACTAAGTGTGCCATTGCAAACAATCACAATCCTGTCTGGGTTTGGCACAGGCTAATGTTCATAAATTCTAATTAGGTGCGGCACTGCTAACAATCACAGTCCTGTCTGGGTCTGGTGCAGGCTAATGTTCACAATTCTGACTAAGTGCAGCATTGCTAATAATCACAATCCTGTCTGGGTCTGTTGCAGACTAATGTTCACAATTCAAACTAAGTGTGGCATTGCTAACAATAAATATCCTGTCTGGGTCTAGCGCATGCTAATGTTCACAATTCTGAGTGTGGCATTGCTAACAATCACAATCCTGTCTGGGTCTGGCGCAGGCTAATGTTCACAATTCTGACTAAGTGCAGCATTGCTAATAATCACAATCCTGTCTGGGTCTGTTGCAGGCTAATATTCACAATTCAAACTAAGTGTGGCATTGCTAACAATAAAAATCCTGTCTGGGTCTAGCGCATGCTAATGTTCACAATTCTTGCTAAGTGTGGCGTTGCTAACAATCCCAATCCTGTCTGGGTCTGGTGCAGGCTAATGTTCACAATTCTCACTAAGTGTGGCATTGCTAACAATCCCAATCCTGTCTGGGTCTGGTGCAGGCTAATGTTCACAATTCTAACTAAGTGTGGCATTGCAAACAATCACAATCCTGTCTGGGTTTGGCGCAGGCTAATGTTCACAAATTCTAATTTGGTGCGGCACTGCTAACAATCACAATCCTGTCTGGGTCTGGCGCAGGCTAATGTTCACAATTCTGACTAAGTGCAGCATTGCTAATAATCACAATCCTGTCTGGGTCTGTTGCAGGCTAATGTTCACAATTCAAACTAAGTGTGGCATTGCTAACAATCACAATCCTGTCTGGGTCTGGCGCAGGCTAATGTTCACAATTCTGACTAAGTGCAGCATTGCTAATAATCACAATCCTGTCTGGGTCTGTTGCAGGCTAATGTTCACAATTCTAACTAAGTGTGGCATTGCAAACAATCACAATCCTGTCTGGGTTTGGCGCAGGCTAATGTTCACAAATTCTAATTAGGTGCGGCACTGCTAACATTCACAGTCCTGTCTGGGTCTGGTGCAGGCTAATGTTCACAATTCTGAGTGTGGCATTGCTAACAATCCCAATCCTGTCTGGGTCTGGCGCAGGCTGAAGTTCCCAATTCTAACTAAGTGTGGCATTGCTAGGAATCACAATCCTGTCTGTGTCTGGCGCAGGCTAATGTTCACAATTCTAACTAAGTGCAGCATTGCTAATAATCACAATCCTTTCTGGGTCTGTTGCAGGCTAATGTTCACAATTCTAACTAAGTGTGGCATTGCAAACAATCACAATCTTGTCTGGGTTTGGCGCAGGCTAATGTTCACAAATTCTAATTAGGTGCGGCACTGCTAACATTCACAGTCCTGTCTGGGTCTGGTGCAGGCTAATGTTCACAATTCTGAGTGTGGCATTGCTAACAATCCCAATCCTGTCTGGGTCTGGCGCAGGCTGAAGTTCCCAATTCTAACTAAGTGTGGCATTGCTAGGAATCACAATCCTGTCTGTGTCTGGCGCAGGCTAATGTTCACAATTCTAACTAAGTGTGGCATTGCTAACAATCACAATCCTGTCTGGGTCTGGCGCAGGCTAATGTTCACAATTCTGACTAAGTGCAGCATTGCTATCCATCACAATCCTGTCTGGGTCTGGCGCAGGCTCATGTTCACAATTCTTGCTAAGTGTGGCATTGCTAACAATCACAATCCTGTCTGGGTCTGGCGCAGGCCAATGTTCACAATTCTCACTAAGTGTGGCATTCCTAACAATCCCAATCCTGTCTGGGTCTGGTGCAGGCTAATGTTCACAATTCTAACTAAGCGTGCCATTGCAAACAATCACAATCCTGTCTGGGTTTGGCACAGGCTAATGTTCATAAATTCTAATTAGGTGCGGCACTGCTAACAATCACAGTCCTGTCTGGGTCTGGTGCAGGCTAATGTTCACAATTCTGACTAAGTGCAGCATTGCTAATAATCACAATCCTGTCTGGGTCTGTTGCAGACTAATGTTCACAATTCAAACTAAGTGTGGCATTGCTAACAATAAATATCCTGTCTGGGTCTAGCGCATGCTAATGTTCACAATTCTGAGTGTGGCATTGCTAACAATCACAATCCTGTCTGGGTCTGGCGCAGGCTAATGTTCACAATTCTGACTAAGTGCAGCATTGCTAATAATCACAATCCTGTCTGGGTCTGTTGCAGGCTAATATTCACAATTCAAACTAAGTGTGGCATTGCTAACAATATAAATCCTGTCTAGGTCTAGCGCATGCTAATGTTCACAATTCTTGCTAAGTGTGGCATTGCTAACAATCCCAATCCTGTCTGGGTCTGGTGCAGGCTAATGTTCACAATTCTCACTAAGTGTGGCATTGCTAACAATCCCAATCCTGTCTGGGTCTGGTGCAAGCTAATGTTCACAATTCTAACTAAGTGTGGCATTGCAAACAATCACAATCCTGTCTGGGTTTGGCGCAGGCTAATGTTCACAAATTCTAATTAGGTGCGGCACTGCTAACAATCACAGTCCTGTCTGGGTCTGGTGCAGGCTAATGTTCACAATTCTGACTAAGTGCAGCATTGCTAATAATCACAATCCCTTCTGGGTCTGTTGCAGGCTAATGTTCACAATTTAAACTAAGTGTGGCATTGCTAACAATCACAATCCTGTCTGGGTCTAGCGCATGCTAATGTTCACAATTCTTGCTAAGTGTGGCATTGCTAACAATCACAATCCTGTCTGGGTCTGGCGCAGGCCAATGTTCACAAATTCTAATTAGGTGCGGCACTGCTAACAATCACAGCCCTGTCTGGGTCTGGTGCAGGCTAATGTTCACAATTCTGAGTGTGGCATTGCTAACAATCACAATCCTGTCTGGGTCTGGCGCAGGCTAAAGTTCCCAATTCTAACTAAGTGTGGCATTGCTATCCATCACAATCCTGTCTGGGTCTGGCGCAGGCTCATGTTCACAATTCTAACTAAGTGTGGTATTGCAAACAATCACAATCCTGTCTGGGTTTGGCGCAGGCTAATGTTCACAAATTCTAATTAGGTGCGGCACTGCTAACAATCACAGTTCTATCTGGGTCTGGCGCAGGCTATTGTTCACAATTCTGAGTGTGGCATTGCTAACAATCAAAATCCTGTCTGGGTCTGGCGCAGGCCAAAGTTCCCAATTATAACTAAGTGTGGAATTGCTAGGAATCACAATCCTGTCTGTGTTTGGCGCAGGCTAATGTTCACAATTCTAACTAAGTGTGGCATTGCTAACAATCACAATCCTGTCTGGGTCTGGCGAAGGCTAATGTTCACAATTCTGACTAAGTGCAGCATTGCTAATAATCACAATCCTGTCTGGGTCTGTTGCAGGCTAATGTTCACAATTCTAACTAAGTGTGGCATTGCTGACAATCACAATCCTGTCTGGGTCTGGCGCAGGCTAATGTTCACAATTCTGACTAAGTGCAGCATTGCTAATTATCACAATCCTGTCTGGGTCTGTTGCAGGCTAATGTTCACAATTCAAACTAAGTGTGGCATTGCTAACAATCACAATCCTGTCTGGGTCTAGCGCATGCTAATGTTCACAATTCTTGCTAAGTGTGGCATTGCTAACAATCACAATCCTGTCTGGGTCTGGCGCAGGCCAATGTTCACAATTCTCACTAAGTGTGGCATTCCTAACAATCCCAATCCTGTCTGGGTCTGGTGCAGGCTAATGTTCACAATTCTAACTAAGTGTGCCATTGCAAACAATCACAATCCTGTCTGGGTTTGGCACAGGCTAATGTTCATAAATTCTAATTAGGTGCGGCACTGCTAACAATCACAGTCCTGTCTGGGTCTGGTGCAGGCTAATGTTCACAATTCTGACTAAGTGCAGCATTGCTAATAATCACAATCCTGTCTGGGTCTGTTGCAGACTAATGTTCACAATTCAAACTAAGTGTGGCATTGCTAACAATAAATATCCTGTCTGGGTCTAGCGCATGCTAATGTTCACAATTCTGAGTGTGGCATTGCTAACAATCACAATCCTGTCTGGGTCTGGCACAGGCTAATGTTCACAATTCTGACTAAGTGCAGCATTGCTAATAATCACAATCCTGTCTGGGTCTGTTGCAGGCTAATATTCACAATTCAAACTAAGTGTGGCATTGCTAACAATAAAAATCCTGTCTGGGTCTAGCGCATGCTAATGTTCACAATTCTTGCTAAGTGTGGCATTGCTAACAATCCCAATCCTGTCTGGGGGCCTCATTACGACCCTGGCGGAAAGTGACTGACCGGACCGCAACAGCGTAAATAGCGTTTCCGCCATTGCACGAAGGAGCAAAGTGCGGCCAATCACGACCCATCGGGCACGAGCATTACGCCATGGCGGAATCCGAAAGGCTGCGATGGCGGAAATGACCCCAAAACGGCCCTTACCGCCGCCGTACGCTGCACCAGGTGCAATACCGCCACCCATCTTAGCGGTCACCGTAATGAGCGGTCACCGTAACGAGCGTGCACCGCAAATTACGGCCACCGTAAATATACGGAAACGGAAGTAAAAGCATGTGGCCGGAACGGGAAACAGCACGCCGCACAACTATAAAATCCGAATCCCAACACAACCATAAAAAATCCGACCCTGACACACATCCCAACCCGTTAGCAACCCCAGTTAAAAAAATAAATATGGGAAAGGTAGCCAAGAAAGCGTGTGACCGCAAGCGGCAGGTACACTTCTCCCGAGAGGAACTGACCGTGCTCACCGAGACCCTCCAGGAAAATTCCGCCGTCGTCTTCTCCAGTCAAATGACCAGGACGGCCCTTGCCAACAAGAAGGCCATATGGGCCCTGGTGGCACAGCGCGTAAGTGCGGTGGGGACAACACCCCGCACGCCACAGCAATGTCGCAAGCGGTGGGACGACCTGCGGATCCGCGTACGCAGCATACTTTCTGCGAACAGGAACATCGCCACAGCTACCGGGGGGGGGTTCAGAGTCGCCCATCAAGTTGACCCCCTGGGAGGAAATCTGCGCCTCCACCATAGGAATGGAGAGCATAGAGGGAGTCGGAGGGATGGAGAAAGGAGTGCCGACATCCGGAGAATCAGGTAGGTTGGCCAAGAGAAACAATGCGAAATCCACAAACCACGAACATGTGCAGTACCATGTGACCCCATAGTGCAATACATACTTTGCCCTGACAGCGCCCTCTAAAAGTCAGAATGAACAAACAAATCAATCAAGAAGCCATAAACAACCCCTACATGTGCAGCATGCACCCCCTAACTGCAGGCAGCCAAATGAATGCATCCTCAATCCACACGAAAATGAGACCACCTCCAAGGCCCAGTCCCAAATCAGCCTCATGTACCACCCCAATGCATTTGATACGTTGCCATTCCAAATCCGACAGACCCATAACTAACGCTCGCCCCTCTTTACTCCACCACAGGGTCCGATACCAACGACGAGCTGCAGGACACCCCTACCAGCACGCCTGCAAAGAGGGCCAGGACCAACGTCCCAGGAGCCTCCACCTCAGGTGCAAGGATCAAGACACGGCAGCAGCAGGAATCAAGTGGCAGCACACTGGAGGGGACTGCAACAGGCACCCCAGCAGCCAGCAAGTCCACAACCCCAGCACCACAGGTCCCCCCAAAGAACGTATCTGATGGCACTGCCTCTGGTGGTAGCAGCACCATAGGTGACACAGCTGTCATGCCAGCATGCTCCGACACGGAAAACAGTGCTGGCGACGTAGGTACCATCCATGACCTTTCCCAATCCCCCTGCATGTTCCATCCCCTACACCATGACGAAACCACGCAGGGGCACCCTGAAGACGACGACTGGCCAACCCCCACAAGTCCTGTGCCAAGGCAACATGTGTTGAGCAGCCCCCCTGTCACACCACCGCAAATGTCCATGGCCCAGCAGAGGCAACAGTCCCTCGACCTGCTGATCGAGCAACAGCAGGAAGCGTCCACGCTACTCAAGGACCATGCAAATGAATGCGGGGGTTCCAGGGCAGCCATGGAAACATCCACCGAGACACTCAGGGCACAAATAGAGAAAAGTAGTGAGAGCCTCAGGGGAGAAATGGAGAGAAGCACCGAGAGCCTGAGAGCACAAATGGAGAAAAGCACCGAGAGCCTGAGGGGGGAACTGCATGCGACGTCCAAAGACGTTTGTGCTGAACTTGCTGCTGTGCGCCGTGTGCTCTCGGAGCTCTCACAAACCCTCAGAGACATGCATGGACGCGAGCAGGCAGAGACATCATCCGTGGCAAGTTCCGTCCAGGGCAGCCCCCAACGCAGATCTGGCAGGAACCTGCGCTCCACGGGCAGGGGTGCCCCTGATACCCGTAGAGGGGGCTTGCAATAGCGTCTACCCACGGACAGCATGCATATTTGGACACTGGTGTTGGGGGGGGAGGTAGTAGGGTGGAGGGGGTGTGTTGGGCTTCACTGGGTGGCGGGTCCATAGGGTGTATAAATCAAATCACATTAACAATACAGCACCTCATTATCATCCAATGACATGTGTGGACATTGATATTTGCGTACGAGGCCTTCATAGGCGTACAGTCCACAATGTGCCTGTACTACACACACACAGTGCCACAGGTCCCCTTTCCGTGTAATAGGCACCATGCGTGGTTGCTAGAAGCATGCATCTATGATGCTCTGTCGGATTGCACGTGCATCCTGTGCCTCATGGACTCCTTGAGGTGCCTCCACATCCCCACCCTCATCATCATCATCATCTTCAGGTGCATGCAGTACAGCGTCAGGGGGCATGGGCACATTTCTACGTATGCACATGTTGTGCAGCATGACACATGCCATGACCATCTTAGAAACCTTCTCATGGCTGTACATGAGTGCCCCGCCAGACCTGCTGAGGCTGCGGAAACGAGCCTTCAGTAGGCCGAATGCCTGTTCAATGACCACACGGGTACGTGAGTGGGCATGGTTGTAGTCCTCCTCATGCTCGTTCTGTGGGTTCCGGATTGGTGTAAGGAGCCATCTCTTCAGTGGATACCCGGCATCACCTGTATGAGACGAATAAAGGGTGTCAGTGGAATGATAGTGCTAAGTAGCCCCCCCCCCCCAGCAAGGTCATTGACGCATCAAATGGGCCACGATGTCATGCATGGAATGAGACTCACCGAGTAGCCAGGATCTGTGCCCTGCGTGTCGCTCCATGTAGCGTGGTATTCTTGTGTTCCTCAGGACCATAGAATCATGGGTAGATCCTGGAAATCTGGCACAACAATGCGTAAATATCTTGTTGGAGTCACACACCATTTGTACATTGATTGAATGAAATTGTTTCCGGTTGCGGTACTGGACCTCCATGGCATGTGGGACAACCAATTCAACATGGGTGCAGTCGATGGCACCAATGCAACCCGGGATGCCGCCAAGTGCATGGAATCCCACTTTAGCGTTGGTAATCTCCTGGTACGTGCGTGGTAGTGTGATGTGGTCGTCGGCGTGCTTCAGGAGGGCATCGTGCACTTGGAAGAGTGTCCGTGAGAACAGTGGCTGTGAAATGCCATGCAACTGTCCCACTGTGTGCTGGTAGGTGCCTGTGGCCAGGAAGTGGAGTGCAGACACCACCTTCAGTAGGGGTGGGATGGCGGTTGGGCTATCTATCATGCTCACGAGGTCAGCATGTGTCATGTCCACAATGGCGATTATGGTGTCCCGGTCCAAACGGTAGAGGGTGTGGATCTGCTCAGCAGTGAGGTTGAACGGATCGGCTCGGAGGCGTGGGATTGCGGGCCGCCTGCGTGGTGGTAGTGGCAGTGCTTGTGGGCCTTGCTGACCCTGCCTTGCCCTCCTCCTCCTCCTTCTCCTCCGTCTCCCCTGTGCGCCCGGTTGTTGTACCTGTTGTTGTTCGTCGTCTTCTTGTAGTTGTAGCACTTGCAGTGCTATCTGGTACCCCAGGCCCAACATCGCTAGTCCTGCCGGTAGCATTTTGGAGTGGGAGTGGTTGTGGGAGGGGTTTGGGTCTGCAATATATGTGCTGTCGGCCTGTATGGCCTCCACCTGTGCTGATTGAATGAATCTGTGGCAGATGCAATCCCTTCTGGTCGAGCACGTCCCGCACGTAAGGCTGCATTTGGCCGCATGGCATCTTGGGATTGGAATCATGTATCTAATCCCGATGGCAGTGTGATGTACTTTGACTGATCTTCATGGTATGCTCCCATTGTTACACATGCTATGATTGCAGCCGCTTACATACCTGTGAAGAGTCAGTGGTATGTAGGGCTCGATCGATGGCCGACCCTCATGCAGCACAGTAACGTACTTCACCGACGGGCGTGGCGTCCCATTTGTGATTGCAGCCAGTTAGCATCATGACACACAGCCGCACTACATTGATGTAATTGTGAATGCAAGCGTTCACAGAAGCCTTTTCGACGTAATGTTGCAAGTGAGGAATTCGAAGGCCAGCATTTTGGGTTTTGAAGTAGCGGCGAGGATACGCCCACAGGTCTGGCTGGAAATGTAACGTTCTATTGTAGAATGTCCTTGGGACATGGCCCATAACGAGCAGGCAATGAATGATATGAATTGAATGGGATGCGCAATAGCGTAGTGGACGATAAGGCAGGACGTTCCCAAATCCATCTTGCTTCACAACACTACAGATCCGGCCAGGGGCACAGTGGTTTTTGCGGACTGCATTACGCACAGACGCGATGGAAGTTTCACATATTATGTGAGTGAATATTCATGCGTTTTCATTGCGGGATGAGGGAATGATGTGTGGATGCATGGACTGATGATTCCGTTTAGGGTCTGCCATGTACATGGGTTTTTTGATTCACTCCCCTTCCCCTGCGTTATGTGATGCAAGGCTGCCATAGTGGGACATACGTCTATCTGCCCTTGTCGGATCCTCCCTGTCTCGACGCGCCTTCATACACTTGTGTCTAGGCACGTTACTAATCCCATGTCATGGGTTCTATCTTGACGGACGCATGCACAGTAACCGACGTTGCCAATGGTGTATTTAGCTCGATTGGTTTCGTTATGATTCGATACTGATTTAGGGGTGTGTATATTCCTTTGGAGTGGGCTAGCATGCATGTGGGTGTGGATTTGGTGTGTTGAATGAAGATTGTAATGCATCATGAGTCCCGTAATGCAATCGGTTGATTTGTGTTTCTTTTGGGTGACAGGTATCTCCTGCCCTATTGCAGATGCCATCTCTACGCCACTCCTCCAGATGGTTTTTACTCTCGACTCCTGCAGCTTCGGGTGAATCAGTGGAGCACCATTTCGATCATATGGGACGATCGCCAATGGGCCACATGCCCTTACGCTGTACTGGTGGCTAGGTGCAACATTTCGGCCTTTCAGCTCGACTAGTGCCTGCCTCATGGGACGGACCTGCGGTTCTTGCCGCTTCCATGTTGCCTTTTGGAACGTTGATGTAGGCCCTGTGTGCCATGATGGTACAGGGCGTCACACAAGTGGAAGCCGGTCAATTATTGCAGATGCAGCCCTCGGTGATGATGGTTGTTTTGGTGGTATTTTGCAAATTGCTGTGGGGCCTTTGTCATTTGGATGTGCATTTAAATTGTATTCCGATATTTGTCGTGTTGCGTTGTTCTTTGCAGGTGATGTGGCGATTTTCGCTTTGTGGCGGTATGTATTGCGTGATGATCTGCATTGTGTTCCGCCTTCTGAGTTGAGTTGTGTGGTACAGTACTGGCCGCGTTTGCCTACGTAGCACAGTATGGTCACGGATAGAGGCTGCCATTGTGACTGTTTACATGATGTGCTGTTCAGGGGCGGGGGATTGGCTTTTGGCCGACTGGTGCCTGTCAGCCAGGTCGATTGGTGGAATGATGGGTTGTTCAGAATGTGGCTGGTCACAGGTGACTGTGTTTGCGTGCGTTTGTTGGAGGGGGACTGGGGTCATGTCCATTGGAATAGCTTCTGTATTGATGCCATCTGTGCCCTGCAGCTCCCATCGGCCCCTCTTGGGATGAGCCTGGCTGCTCAGTCACTCTGCCGACTTGTGTGGTACATGCTTCTGCTGATGGTTGGTTTGTTTACTGGCATGAGTACAGGGCTGGTGCAATCCCCCTCAGGATGCTGTTTTGGATGTTGCCTTGCGCTGGTGGCAAGCGATGGGGGACTACTGTTGTTTTGTGTCATGTGTTCTTGATTTTCATTTTGATGTATTGTACCTTCACATGCCTGTGCTGCGTCAGTACGGCTATGGTGACATGCCGTACATGGATGCCCACTCACGGGGCGCTTTGAGCCCCTGCATGCTTTTCTACGTTGGCATGCATGGGTGAATTGTGGATTTCACTGGTTGCATAGTGTGAGTACATTGCGCCTGCCAGGAGTTGTGCAATGAGGCCAGGGAGTGGAGTACAGGCACTCAGTGGGCCATTTACGGTTGGTTCGCGTTGCCGTATTTCTCGCCATGGCGGAATGGTACTTTACGACGTGCTTGATGGCGTTCAGTACATGTCCGCTAGGGTCAGAATTCGCGTACCGTTGCGCCATGGCGGTGATTCCGGTTTTGCAAGGCGCGCGTGCGCGTACTTGGTGCAGTTAGCGTTGCCGTTCACTGCGGTGTCGCTAATGGCATCGTACTTTACGGTGACGGGTCATGATCGCAACGAGCGGTGTTCGATGGCGGTATTGCATTTCCGCCATCATTTTTCCATTTCCGCAAGGGTCGTAATGAGGCTGGTGCAGGCTAATGTTCACAATTCTCACTAAGTGTGGCATTGCTAACAATCCCAATCCTGTCTGGGTCTGGTGCAGGCTAATGTTCACAATTCTAACTAAGTGTGGCATTGCAAACAATGACAATCCTGTCTGGGTTTGGCGCAGGCTAATGTTCACAAATTCTAATTTGGTGCGGCACTGCTAACAATCACAATCCTGTCTGGGTCTGGCGCAGGCTAATGTTCACAATTCTGACTAAGTGCAGCATTGCTAATAATCACAATCCTGTCTGGGTCTGTTGCAGGCTAATGTTCACAATTCAAACTAAGTGTGGCATTGCTAACAATAAAAATCCTGTCTGGGTCTAGCGCATGCTAATGTTCACAATTCTGAGTGTGGCATTGCTAACAATCACAATCCTGTCTGGGTCTGGCGCAGGCTAATGTTCACAATTCTGACTAAGTGCAGCATTGCTAATAATCACAATCCTGTCTGGGTCTGTTGCAGGCTAATGTTCACAATTCTAACTAAGTGTGGCATTGCAAACAATCACAATCCTGTCTGGGTTTGGCGCAGGCTAATGTTCACAAATTCTAATTAGGTGCGGCACTGCTAACATTCACAGTCCTGTCTGGGTCTGGTGCAGGTTAATGTTCACAATTCTGAGTGTGGCATTGCTAACAATCCCAATCCTGTCTGGGTCTGGCGCAGGCTGAAGTTCCCAATTCTAACTAAGTGTGGCATTGCTAGGAATCACAATCCTGTCTGTGTCTGGCGCAGGCTAATGTTCACAATTCTAACTAAGTGTGGCATTGCTAACAATCACAATCCTGTCTGGGTCTGGCGCAGGCTAATGTTCACAATTCTGACTAAGTGCAGCATTGCTATCCATCACAATCCTGTCTGGGTCTGGCGCAGGCTCATGTTCACAATTCTTGCTAAGTGTGGCATTGCTAACAATCACAATCCTGTCTGGGTCTGGCGCAGGCCAATGTTCACAATTCTCACTAAGTGTGGCATTACTAACAATCCCAATCCTGTCTGGGTCTGGTGCAGGCTAATGTTCACAATTCTAACTAAGCGTGCCATTGCAAACAATCACAATCCTGTCTGGGTTTGGCACAGGCTAATGTTCATAAATTCTAATTAGGTGCGGCACTGCTAACAATCACAGTCCTGTCTGGGTCTGGTGCAGGCTAATGTTCACAATTCTGAATAAGTGCAGCATTGCTAATAATCACAATCCTGTCTGGGTCTGTTGCAGACTAATGTTCACAATTCAAACTAAGTGTGGCATTGCTAACAATAAATATCCTGTCTGGGTCTAGCGCATGCTAATATTCACAATTCTGAGTGTGGCATTGCTAACAATCACAATCCTGTCTGGGTCTGGCGCAGGCTAATGTTCACAATTCTGACTAAGTGCAGCATTGCTAATAATCACAATCCTGTCTGGGTCTGTTGCAGGCTAATATTCACAATTCAAACTAAGTGTGGCATTGCTAACAATATAAATCCTGTCTAGGTCTAGCGCATGCTAATGTTCACAATTCTTGCTAAGTGTGGCATTGCTAACAATCCCAATCCTGTCTGGGTCTGGTGCAGGCTAATGTTCACAATTCTCACTAAGTGTGGCATTGCTAACAATCCCAATCCTGTCTGGGTCTGGTGCAGGCTAATGTTCACAATTCTAACTAAGTGTGGCATTGCAAACAATCACAATCCTGTCTGGGTTTGGCGCAGGCTAATGTTCACAAATTCTAATTAGGTGCGGCACTGCTAACAATCACAGTCCTGTCTGGGTCTGGTGCAGGCTAATGTTCACAATTCTGACTAAGTGCAGCATTGCCAATAATCACAATCCCTTCTGGGTCTGTTGCAGGCTAATGTTCACAATTTAAACTAAGTGTGGCATTGCTAACAATCACAATCCTGTCTGGGTCTAGCGCATGCTAATGTTCACAATTCTTGCTAAGTGTGGCATTGCTAACAATCACAATCCTGTCTGGGTCTGGCGCAGGCCAATGTTCACAAATTCTAATTAGGTACGGCACTGCTAACAATCACAGTCCTGTCTGGGTCTGGTGCAGGCTAATGTTCACAATTCTGAGTGTGGCATTGCTAACAATCACAATCCTGTCTGGGTCTGGCGCAGGCTAAAGTTCCCATTTCTAACTAAGTGTGGCATTGCTATCCATCACAATCCTGTCTGGGTCTGGCGCAGGCTCATGTTCACAATTCTAACTAAGTGTGGTATTGCACACAATCACAATCCTGTCTGGGTTTGGCGCAGGCTAATGTTCACAATTCTGAGTGTGGCATTGCTAACAATCACAACCCTGTCTGGGTCTGGTGCAGGCTAATGTTCACAATTCTTGCTAAGTGTGGCATTGCTAACAATAACAATCCTGTCTGGGTATGGCGAAGGCTAATGTTCACAATTCTAAGTGTGGCATTGCTAACAATCACAATCCTGTTGGGATCTGGCGCAGGCTAATGTTCACAATTCTAATTAGCTGCGGCATTGCTAACAATCACAAAATAGTCTGGGTCTGGCGCAGGCTAATGTTCACAATTCTAACTAAGTATGGCATTGCAAACAATTACAATCATGTCTGGGTCTGGCACAGGCTAATGTTCACAATTCTAACTAAGTATGTCAATGCTAACCATCACAATCCTGTCTGGGTCTGGCGCAGGCCAATGTTCACAATTCTTGCTAAGTGTGGCATTTCTAACAATCACAATCCTGTCTGGGTCTGGCGCAGGCCAATGTTCACAATTCTCACTAAGTGTGGCATTGCTAACAATCACAATCCTGTCTGGGTCTGGCGCAGGCTAATGTTCACAATTCTTGCTAAGTGTTACATTGCTAACCATCACAATCCTGTCTGGGTCTGGCGCAGGCCAATGTTCACAATTCTCACTAAGTGTGGCATTGCTAACAATCCCAATCCTGTCTGGGTCTGGTGCAGGCTTATGTTCACAATTCTAATTAGGTGTGGCACTGCTAACAATCACAGTCCTGTCTGGGTCTGGTGCAGGCTAATGTTCACAATTCCGAGTGTGGCTTTGCTAACAATCACAATCCTGTCTGGGTCTGGCGCAGGCTAATGTTCCCAATTCTAACTAAGTGTGGCATTGCTAGGAATCACAATCCTGTCTGTGTCTGGCGCAGGCTAATGTTCACAATTCTAACTAAGTGTGGCATTGCTAACAATCACAATCCGGCCTGGGTCTGGCGCAGGCTAATGTTCACAATTCTGACTAAGTGCAGCATTGCTAATTATCACAATCCTGTCGGGGTCTGTTGCAGGCTAATGTTCACAATTCAAACTAAGTGTGGCATTGCTAACAATCACAATCCTGTCTGGGTCTAGCGCATGCTAATGTTCACAATTCTTGCTAAGTGTGGCATTGCTAACAATCACAATCTGGTCTGGGTCTGGCGCAGGCCAATGTTCACAATTCTCACTAAGTGTGGCATTGCTAACAATCCCAATCCTGTCTGGGTCTGGTACAGGCTAATGTTCACAATTCTAACTAAGTGTGGCATTTCAAACAATCACAATCCTGTCTGGGTTTGGCGCAGGCTAATGTTCACAAATTCTAATTAGGTGCGGCACTGCTAACAATCACAGTCCTGTCTGGGTCTGGTGCAGGCTAATGTTCACAATTCTGACTAAGTGCAGCATTGTTAACAATCACAATCCTGTCTGGGTCTGGTGCAGGCTTAAGTTCCCAATTCTAACTAAGTGTGGCATTGCTAGGAATCACAATCCTGTCTGTGTCTGGCGCAGGCTAATGTTCACAATTCTAACTAAGTGTGGCATTGCTAACAATCCCAATCCTGTCTGGGTCTAGTGCAGGTTAATGTTCACAATTCTAACTAAGTGTGGCATTGCAAACAATCACAATCCTGTCTGGGTTTGGCGCAGGCTAATGTTCACAAATTCTAATTAGGTGCGGCACTGCTAACAATCACAGTTCTATCTGGGTCTGGCGCAGGCTATTGTTCACAATTCTGAGTGTGGCATTGCTAACAATCAAAATCCTGTCTGGGTCTGGCGCAGGCCAAAGTTCCCAATTATAACTAAGTGTGGCATTGCTAGGAATCACAATCCTGTCTGTGTTTGGCGCAGGCTAATGTTCACAATTCTAACTAAGTGTGGCATTGCTAACAATCACAATCCTGTCTGGGTCTGGCGAAGGCTAATGTTCACAATTCTGACTAAGTGCAGCATTGCTAATAATCACAATCCTGTCTGGGTCTGTTGCAGGCTAATGTTCACAATTCTAACTAAGTGTGGCATTGCTGACAATCACAATCCTGTCTGGGTCTGGCGCAGGCTAATGTTCACAATTCTGACTAAGTGCAGCATTGCTAATTATCACAATCCTGTCTGGGTCTGTTGCAGGCTAATGTTCACAATTCAAACTAAGTGTGGCATTGCTAACAATCACAATCCTGTCTGGGTCTAGCGCATGCTAATGTTCACAATTCTTGCTAAGTGTGGCATTGCTAACAATCACAATCCTGTCTGGGTCTGGCGCAGGCCAATGTTCACAATTCTCACTAAGTGTGGCATTCCTAACAATCCCAATCCTGTCTGGGTCTGGTGCAGGCTAATGTTCACAATTCTAACTAAGTGTGCCATTGCAAACAATCACAATCCTGTCTGGGTTTGGCACAGGCTAATGTTCATAAATTCTAATTAGGTGCGGCACTGCTAACAATCACAGTCCTGTCTGGGTCTGGTGCAGGCTAATGTTCACAATTCTGACTAAGTGCAGCATTGCTAATAATCACAATCCTGTCTGGGTCTGTTGCACACTAATGTTCACAATTCAAACTAAGTGTGGCATTGCTAACAATAAATATCCTGTCTGGGTCTAGCGCATGCTAATGTTCACAATTCTGAGTGTGGCATTGCTAACAATCACAATCCTGTCTGGGTCTGGCGCAGGCTAATGTTCACAATTCTGACTAAGTGCAGCATTGCTAATAATCACAATCCTGTCTGGGTCTGTTGCAGGCTAATATTCACAATTCAAACTAAGTGTGGCATTGCTAACAACAAAAATCCTGTCTGGGTCTAGCGCATGCTAATGTTCACAATTCTTGCTAAGTGTGGCATTGCTAACAATCCCAATCCTGTCTGGGTCTGGTGCAGGCTAATGTTCACAATTCTCACTAAGTGTGGCATTGCTAACAATCCCAATCCTGTCTGGGTCTGGTGCAGGCTAATGTTCACAATTCTAACTAAGTGTGGCATTGCAAACAATGACAATCCTGTCTGGGTTTGGCGCAGGCTAATGTTCACAAATTCTAATTTGGTGCGGCACTGCTAACAATCACAATCCTGTCTGGGTCTGGCGCAGGCTAATGTTCACAATTCTGACTAAGTGCAGCATTGCTAATAATCACAATCCTGTCTGGGTCTGTTGCAGGCTAATGTTCACAATTCAAACTAAGTGTGGCATTGCTAACAATAAAAATCCTGTCTGGGTCTAGCGCATGCTAATGTTCACAATTCTGAGTGTGGCATTGCTAACAATCACAATCCTGTCTGGGTCTGGCGCAGGCTAATGTTCACAATTCTGACTAAGTGCAGCATTGCTAATAATCACAATCCTGTCTGGGTCTGTTGCAGGCTAATGTTCACAATTCTAACTAAGTGTGGCATTGCAAACAATCACAATCCTGTCTGGGTTTGGCGCAGGCTAATGTTCACAAATTCTAATTAGGTGCGGCACTGCTAACATTCACAGTCCTGTCTGGGTCTGGTGCAGGCTGAAGTTCCCAATTCTAACTAAGTGTGGCATTGCTAGGAATCACAATCCTGTCTGTGTCTGGCGCAGGCTAATGTTCACAATTCTAACTAAGTGTGGCATTGCTAACAATCACAATCCTGTCTGGGTCTGGCGCAGGCTAATGTTCACAATTCTGACTAAGTGCAGCATTGCTATCCATCACAATCCTGTCTGGGTCTGGCGCAGGCTCATGTTCACAATTCTTGCTAAGTGTGGCATTGCTAACAATCACAATCCTGTCTGGGTCTGGCGCAGGCTAATGTTCACAATTCTTGCTAAGTGTGGCATTGCTAACAATCAGAATCCTGTCTGGGTCTGGCGCAGGCCAATGTTCACAATTCTTACTAAGTGTGGCATTGCTAACAATCACAATCCTGTCTGGGTCTGGCGCAGGCTAATGTTCACAATTCTTGCTAAGTGTGGCATTGCTAACAATCACAATCTTCTTTGGGTCTGGTGCAGGCTAACGTTCACAATTCTAATTAGCTGCAGCATTGCTAACAATCACAAACCTGTCTGGGTCTGGCGCAGGGTAATGTTCACAATTCTTGCTAAGTGTGTCAATGCTAACCATCACAATCCTGTCTGAGTCTGGTGCAGGCTAATGTTCAGAATTCAAGCTAAGTGTGGCATTGCTAACAATCACAATCCTGTCTGGGTCTAACGCATGCTAATGTTCACAATTCTTGCTAAGTGTGGCATTGCTAACAATCACAATCCTGTCTGGGTCTGGCGCAGGCCAATGTTCACAATTCTCACTAAGTGTGGCATTGCAAACAATCCCAATCCTGTCTGGGTCTGGTGCAGGCTTATGTTCACAATTCTAATTAGGTGCGGCACTGCTAACAATCACAGTCCTGTCTGGGTCTGGTGCAGGCTAATGTTCACAATTCCGAGTGTGGCATTGCTAACAATCACAATCCTGTCTGTGTCTGGCGCAGGCTAATGTTCCCAATTCTAACTAAGTGTGGCATTGCTTGGAATCACAATCCTGTCTGTGCCTGGCACAGGCTAATGTTCACAATTCTAACTAAGTGTGGCATTGCTAACAATCACAATCCTGTCTGGGTGTGGCGCAGGCTAATGTTCACAATTCTGACTAAGTGCAGTATTGCTAATTATCACAATCCTGTCTGGGTCTGTTGCAGGCTAATGTTCACAATTCAAACTAAGTGTGGCATTGCTAACAATCACAATCCTGTCTGGGTCTAGCGCATGCTAATGTTCACAATTCTTGCGAAGTGTGGCATTGCTAACAATCACAATCCTGTCTGGGTCTGGCGCAGGCCAATGTTCACAATTCTCACTAAGTGTGGCATTGCTAAAAATCCCAATCCTGTCTGGGTCTGGTGCAGGCTAATGTTCACAATTCTAACTAAGTGTGGCATTGCAAACAATCACAATCCTGTCTGGGTTTGGCGCAGGCTAATGTTCACAAATTCTAATTAGGTGCGGCACTGCTAACAATCACAGTCCTGTCTGGGTCTGGTGCAGGCTAATGTTCACAATTCTGACTAAGTGCAGCATTGCTAATAATCACAATCCTGTCTGGGTCTGTTGCAGACTAATGTTCACAATTCAAACTAAGTGTGGCATTGCTAACAATAAATATCCTGTCTGGGTCTAGCGCATGCTAATGTTCACAATTCTGAGTGTGGCATTGCTAACAATCCCAATCCTGTCTGGGTCTGGTGCAGGCTAATGTTCACAATTCTAACTAAGTGTGGCATTGCAAACAATCACAATCCTGTCTGGGTTTGGCGCAGGCTAATGTTCACAAATTCTAATTAGGTGCGGCACTGCTAACAATCACAGTCCTGTCTGGGTCTGGTGCAGGCTAATGTTCACAATTCTGACTAAGTGCAGCATTGCTAATAATCACAATCCCTTCTGGGTCTGTTGCAGGCTAATGTTCACAATTTAAACTAAGTGTGGCATTGCTAACAATCACAATCCTGTCTGGGTCTAGCGCATGCTAATGTTCACAATTCTTGCTAAGTGTGGCATTGCTAACAATCACAATCCTGTCTGGGTCTGGTGCAGGCCAATGTTCACAAATTCTAATTAGGTGCGGCACTGCTAACAATCACAGTCCTGTCTGGGTCTGGTGCAGGCTAATGTTCACAATTCTGAGTGTGGCATTGCTAACAATCACAATCCTGTCTGGGTCTGGGGCAGACTAAAGTTCCCAATTCTAACTAAGTGTGGCATTGCTATCCATCACAATCCTGTCTGGGTCTGGCGCAGGCTCATGTTCACAATTCTAACTAAGTGTGGTATTGCAAACAATCACAATCCTGTCTGGGTTTGGCGCAGGCTAATGTCCACAAATTCTAATTAGGTGCGGCACTGCTAACAATCACAGTTCTATCTGGGTCTGGTGCAGGCTAATGTTCACAATTCTGAGTGTGGCATTGCTAACAATCACAACCCTGTCTGGGTCTGGTGCAGGCTAATGTTCACAATTCTTGCTAAGTGTGGCATTGCTAACAATAACAATCCTGTCTGGGTATGGCGAAGGCTAATGTTCACAATTCTAAGTGTGGCATTGCTAACAATCACAATCCTGTTGGGATCTGGCGCAGGCTAATGTTCACAATTCTAATTAGCTGCGGCATTGCTAACAATCACAAAACAGTCTGGGTCTGGCGCAGGCTAATGTTCACAATTCTAACTAAGTATGGCATTGCAAACAATTACAATCATGTCTGGGTCTGGCACAGGCTAATGTTCACAATTCTAACTAAGTATGTCAATTCTAACCATCACAATCCTGTCTGTGTCTGGCGCAGGCCAATGTTCACAATTCTTGCTAAGTGTGGCATTTCTAACAATCACAATCCTGTCTGGGTCTGGCGCAGGCCAATGTTCACAATTCTCACTAAGTGTGGCATTGCTAACAATCACAATCCTGTCTGGGTCTGGCGCAGGCTAATGTTCACAATTCTTGCTAAGTGTTACATTGCTAACCATCACAATCCTGTCTGGGTCTGGCGCAGGCCAATGTTCACAATTCTCACTAAGTATGGCATTGCTAACAATCCCAATCCTGTCTGGGTCTGGTGCAGGCTTATGTTCACAATTCTAATTAGGTGTGGCACTGCTAACAATCACAGTCCTGTCTGGGTCTGGTGCAGGCTAATGTTCACAATTCCGAGTGTGGCTTTGCTAACAATCACAATCCTGTCTGGGTCTGGCGCAGGCTAATGTTCCCAATTCTAACTAAGTGTGGCATTGCTAGGAATCACAATCCTGTCTGTGTCTGGCGCAGGCTAATGTTCACAATTCTAACTAAGTGTGGCATTGCTAACAATCACAATCCGGCCTGGGTCTGGCGCAGGCTAATGTTCACAATTCTGACTAAGTGCAGCATTGCTAATTATCACAATCCTGTCGGGGTCTGTTGCAGGCTAATGTTCACAATTCAAACTAAGTGTGGCATTGCTAATAATCACAATCCTGTCTGGGTCTGTTGCAGGCTAATGTTCACAATTCTAACTAAGTGTGGCATTGCAAACAATCACAATCCTGTCTGGGTTTGGCGCAGGCTAATGTTCACAAATTCTAATTAGGTGCGGCACTGCTAACATTCACAGTCCTGTCTGGGTCTGGTGCAGGCTAATGTTCACAATTCTGAGTGTGGCATTGCTAACAATCCCAATCCTGTCTGGGTCTGGCGCAGGCTGAAGTTCCCAATTCTAACTAAGTGTGGCATTGCTAGGAATCACAATCCTGTCTGTGTCTGGCGCAGGCTAATGTTCACAATTCTAACTAAGTGTGGCATTGCTAACAATCACAATCCTGTCTGGGTCTGGCGCAGGCTAATGTTCACAATTCTGACTAAGTGCAGCATTGCTATCCATCACAATCCTGTCTGGGTCTGGCGCAGGCTCATGTTCACAATTCTTGCTAAGTGTGGCATTGCTAACAATCACAATCCTGTCTGGGTCTGGCGCAGGCTAATGTTCACAATTCTTGCTAAGTGTGGCATTGCTAACAATCAGAATCCTGTCTCGGTCTGGCGCAGGCCAATGTTCACAATTCTTACTAAGTGTGGCATTGCTAACAATCACAATCCTGTCTGGGTCTGGCACAGGCTAATGTTCACAATTCTTGCTAAGTGTGGCATTGCTAACAATCACAATCTTCTTTGGGTCTGGTGCAGGCTAACGTTCAGAATTCTAATTAGCTGCGGCATTGCTAACAATCACAAACCTGTCTGGGTCTGGCGCAGGCTAATGTTCACAATTCTTGCTAAGTGTGTCAATGCTAACCATCACAATCCTGTCTGAGTCTGGCGCAGGCTAATGTTCAGAATTCAAGCTAAGTGTGGCATTGCTAACAATCACAATCCTGTCTGGGTCTAGCGCATGCTAATGTTCACAATTCTTGCTAAGTGTGGCATTGCTAACAATCACAATCCTGTCTGGGTCTGGCGCAGGCCAATGTTCACAATTCTCACTAAGTGTGGCATTGCAAACAATCCCAATCCTGTCTGGGTCTGGTGCAGGCTTATGTTCACAATTCTAATTAGGTGCGGCACTGCTAACAATCACAGTCCTGTCTGGGTCTGGTGCAGGCTAATGTTCACAATTCTGAGTGTGGCATTGCTAACAATCACAATCCTGTCTGTGTCTGGCGCAGGCTAATGTTCCCAATTCTAACTAAGTGTGGCATTGCTAGGAATCACAATCCTGTCTGTGTCTGGCACAGGCTAATGTTCACAATTCTAACTAAGTGTGGCATTGCTAACAATCACAATCCTGTCTGGGTGTGGCGCAGGCTAATGTTCACAATTCTGACTAAGTGCAGTATTGCTAATTATCACAATCCTGTCTGGGTCTGTTGCAGGCTAATGTTCACAATTCAAACTAAGTGTGGCATTGCTAACAATCACAATCCTGTCTGGGTCTAGCGCATGCTAATGTTCACAATTTTTGCTAAGTGTGGCATTGCTAACAATCACAATCCTTTCTGGGTCTGGCGCAGGCCAATGTTCACAATTCTCACTAAGTGTGGCATTGCTAAAAATCCCAATCCTGTCTGGGTCTGGTGCAGGCTAATGTTCACAATTCTAACTAAGTGTGGCATTGCAAACAATCACAATCCTGTCTGGGTTTGGCGCAGGCTAATGTTCACAAATTCTAATTAGGTGCGGCACTGCTAACAATCACAGTCCTGTCTGGGTCTGGTGCAGGCTAATGTTCACAATTCTGACTAAGTGCAGCATTGCTAATAATCACAATCCTGTCTGGGTCTGTTGCAGACTAATGTTCACAATTCAAACTAAGTGTGGCATTGCTAACAATAAATATCCTGTCTGGGTCTAGCGCATGCTAATGTTCACAATTCTGAGTGTGGCATTGCTAACAATCACAATCCTGTCTGGGTCTGGCGCAGGCTAATGTTCACAATTCTGACTAAGTGCAGCATTGCTAATAATCACAATCCTGTCTGGGTCTGTTGCAGGCTAATATTCACAATTCAAACTAAGTGTGGCATTGCTAACAATATAAATCCTGTCTAGGTCTAGCGCATGCTAATGTTCACAATTCTTGCTAAGTGTGGCATTGCTAACAATCCCAATCCTGTCTGGGTCTGGTGCAGGCTAATGTTCACAATTCTCACTAAGTGTGGCATTGCAAACAATCACAATCCTGTCTGGGTTTGGCGCAGGCTAATGTTCACAAATTCTAATTAGGTGCGGCACTGCTAACAATCACAGTCCTGTCTGGGTCTGGTGCAGGCTAATGTTCACAATTCTGACTAAGTGCAGCATTGCTAATAATCACAATCCCTTCTGGGTCTGTTGCAGGCTAATGTTCACAATTTAAACTAAGTGTGGCATTGCTAACAATCACAATCCTGTCTGGGTCTAGCGCATGCTAATGTTCACAATTCTTGCTAAGTGTGGCATTGCTAACAATCACAATCCTGTCTGGGTCTGGCGCAGGCCAATGTTCACAAATTCTAATTAGGTGCGGCACTGCTAACAATCACAGTCCTGTCGGGGTCTGGTGCAGGCTAATGTTCACAATTCTGAGTGTGGCATTGCTAACAATCACAATCCTGTCTGGGTCTGGCGCAGGCTAAAGTTCCCAATTCTAACTAAGTGTGGCATTGCTATCCATCACAATCCTGTCTGGGTCTGGCGCAGGCTCATGTTCACAATTCTAACTAAGTGTGGTATTGCAAACAATCACAATCCTGTCTGGGTTTGGCGCAGGCTAATGTTCACAAATTCTAATTAGGTGCGGCACTGCTAACAATCACAGTTCTATCTGGGTCTGGTGCAGGCTAATGTTCACAATTCTGAGTGTGGCATTGCTAACAATCACAACCCTGTCTGGGTCTGGTGCAGGCTAATGTTCACAATTCTTGCTAAGTGTGGCATTGCTAACAATAACAATCCTGTCTGGGTATGGCGAAGGCTAATGTTCACAATTCTAAGTGTGGCATTGCTAACAATCACAATCCTGTTGGGATCTGGCGCAGGCTAATGTTCACAATTCTAATTAGCTGCGGCATTGCTAACAATCACAAAACAGTCTGGGTCTGGCGCAGGCTAATGTTCATAATTCTAACTAAGTATGGCATTGCAAATTACAATCATGTCTGGGTCTGGCACAGGCTAATGTTCACAATTCTAACTAAGTATGTCAATGCTAACCATCACAATCCTGTCTGTGTCTGGCGCAGGCCAATGTTCACAATTCTTGCTAAGTGTGGCATTTCTAACAATCACAATCCTGTCTGGGTCTGGCGCAGGCCAATGTTCACAATTCTCACTAAGTGTGGCATTGCTAACAATCACAATCCTGTCTGGGTCTGGCGCAGGCTAATGTTCACAATTCTTGCTAAGTGTTACATTGCTAACCATCACAATCCTGTCTGGGTCTGGCGCAGGCCAATGTTCACAATTCTCACTAAGTGTGGCATTGCTAACAATCCCAATCCTGTCTGGGTCTGGTGCAGGCTTATGTTCACAATTCTAATTAGGTGTGGCACTGCTAACAATCACAGTCCTGTCTGGGTCTGGTGCAGGCTAATGTTCACAATTCCGAGTGTGGCTTTGCTAACAATCACAATCCTGTCTGGGTCTGGCGCAGGCTATTGTTCCCAATTCTAACTAAGTGTGGCATTGCTAGGAATCACAATCCTGTCTGTGTCTGGCGCAGGCTAATGTTCAAAATTCTAACTAAGTGTGGCATTGCAAACAATCACAATCCTGTCTGGGTTTGGCGCAGGCTAATGTTCACAAATTCTAATTAGGTGCGGCACTGCTAACATTCACAGTCCTGTCTGGGTCTGGTGCAGGCTAATGTTCACAATTCTGAGTGTGGCATTGCTAACAATCCCAATCCTGTCTGGGTCTGGCACAGGCTGAAGTTCCCAATTCTAACTAAGTGTGGCATTGCTAGGAATCACAATCCTGTCTGTGTCTGGCGCAGGCTAATGTTCACAATTCTAACTAAGTGTGGCATTGCTAACAATCACAATCCTGTCTGGGTCTGGCGCAGGCTAAAGTTCCCAATTCTAACTAAGTGTGGCATTGCTATCCATCACAATCCTGTCTGGGTCTGGCGCAGGCTCATGTTCACAATTCTAACTAAGTGTGGCATTGCTAACAATCACAACCCTGTCTGGGTCTGGTTCAGGCTAATGTTCACAATTCTTGCTAAGTGTGGCATTGCTAACAATAACAATCCTGTCTGGGTATGGCGAAGGCTAATGTTCACAATTCTAAGTGTGGCATTGCTAACAATCACAATCCTGTTGGGATCTGGCGCAGGCTAATGTTCACAATTCTAATTAGCTGCGGCATTGCTAAAAATCACAAAACAGTCTGGGTCTGGCGCAGGCTAATGTTCACAATTCTAACTAAGTATGGCATTGCAAACAATTACAATCATGTCTGGGTCTGGCACAGGCTAATGTTCACAATTCTAACTAAGTATGTCAATGCTAACCATCACAATCCTGTCTGTGTCTGGCGCAGGCCAATGTTCACAATTCTTGCTAAGTGTGGCATTTCTAACAATCACAATCCTGTCTGGGTCTGGCGCAGGCCAATGTTCACAATTCTCACTAAGTGTGGCATTGCTAACAATCACAATCCTGTCTGGGTCTGGCGCAGGCTAATGTTCACAATTCTTGCTAAGTGTTACATTGCTAACCATCACAATCCTGTCTGGGTCTGGCGCAGGCCAATGTTCACAAATCTCACTAAGTGTGGCATTGCTAACAATCCCAATCCTGTCTGGGTCTGGTGCAGGCTTATGTTCACAATTCTAATTAGGTGTGGCACTGCTAACAATCACAGTCCTGTCTGGGTCTGGTGCAGGCTAATGTTCACAATTCCGAGTGTGGCTTTGCTAACAATCACAATCCTGTCTGGGTCTGGCGCAGGCTAATGTTCCCAATTCTAACTAAGTGTGGCATTGCTAGGAATCACAATCCTGTCTGTGTCTGGCGCAGGCTAATGTTCACAATTCTAACTAAGTGTGGCATTGCTAACAATCACAATCCGGCCTGGGTCTGGCGCAGGCTAATGTTCACAATTCTGACTAAGTGCAGCATTGCTAATTATCACAATCCTGTCGGGGTCTGTTGCAGGCTAATGTTCACAATTCAAACTAAGTGTGCATTGCTAATAATCACAATCCTGTCTGGGTCTGTTGCAGGCTAATGTTCACAATTCTAACTAAGTGTGGCATTGCAAACAATCACAATCCTGTCTGGGTTTGGCGCAGGCTAATGTTCACAAATTCTAATTAGGTGCGGCACTGCTAACATTCACAGTCCTGTCTGGGTCTGGTGCAGGCTAATGTTCACAATTCTGAGTGTGGCATTGCTAACAATCCCAATCCTGTCTGGGTCTGGCGCAGGCTGAAGTTCCCAATTCTAACTAAGTGTGGCATTGCTAGGAATCACAATCCTGTCTGTGTCTGGCGCAGGCTAATGTTCACAATTCTAACTAAGTGTGGCATTGCTAACAATCACAATCCTGTCTGGGTCTGGCGCAGGCTAATGTTCACAATTCTGACTAAGTGCAGCATCGCTATCCATCACAATCCTGTCTGGGTCTGGCGCAGGCTCATGTTCACAATTCTTGCTAAGTGTGGCATTGCTAACAATCACAATCCTGTCTGGGTCTGGCGCAGGCTAATGTTCACAATTCTTGCTAAGTGTGGCATTGCTAACAATCAGAATCCTGTCTGGGTCTGGCGCAGGCCAATGTTCACAATTCTTACTAAGTGTGACATTGCTAACAATCACAATCCTGTCTGGGTCTGGCGCAGGCTAATGTTCACAATTCTTGCTAAGTGTGGCATTGCTAACGATCACAATCTTCTTTGGGTCTGGTGCAGGCTAACGTTCACAATTCTAATTAGCTGCGGCATTGCTAACAATCACAAACCTGTCTGGGTCTGGCGCAGGCTAATGTTCACAATTCTTGCTAAGTGTGTCAATGCTAACCATCACAATCCTGTCTGAGTCTGGCGCAGGCTAATTTTCAGAATTCAAGCTAAGTGTGGCATTGCTAACAATCACAATCCTGTCTGGGTCTAGCGCATGCTAATGTTCACAATTCTTGCTAAGTGTGGCATTGCTAACAATCACAATCCTGTCTGGGTCTGGCGCAGGCCAATGTTCACAATTCTCACTAAGTGTGGCATTGCAAACAATCCCAATCCTGTCTGGGTCTGGTGCAGGCTTATGTTCACAATTCTAATTAGGTGCGGCACTGCTAACAATCACAGTCCTGTCTGGGTCTGGTGCAGGCTAATGTTCACAATACCGAGTGTGGCATTGCTAACAATCACAATCCTGTCTGTGTCTGGCGCAGGCTAATGTTCCCAATTCTAACTAAGTGTGGCATTGCTAGGAATCACAATCGTGTCTGTGTCTGGCACAGGCTAATGTTCACAATTCTAACTAAGTGTGGCATTGCTAACAATCACAATCCTGTCTGGGTGTGGCGCAGGCTAATGTTCACAATTCTGACTAAGTGCAGTATTGCTAATTATCACAATCCTGTCTGGGTCTGTTGCAGGCTAATGTTCACAATTCAAACTAAGTGTGGCATTGCTAACAATCACAATCCTGTCTGGGTCTAGCGCATGCTAATGTTCACAATTCTTGCTAAGTGTGGCATTGCTAACAATCACAATCCTGTCTGGGTCTGGCGCAGGCCAATGTAGACAATTCTCACTAAGTGTGGCATTGCTAAAAATCCCAATCCTGTCTGGGTCTGGTGCAGGCTAATGTTCACAATTCTAACTAAGTGTGGCATTGCAAACAATCACAATCCTGTCTGGGTTTGGCGCAGGCTAATGTTCACAAATTCTAATTAGGTGCGGCACTGCTAACAATCACAGTCCTGTCTGGGTCTGGTGCAGGCTAATGTTCACAATTCTGACTAAGTGCAGCATTGCTAATAATCACAATCCTGTCTGGGTCTGTTGCAGACTAATGTTCACAATTCAAACTAAGTGTGGCATTGCTAACAATAAATATCCTGTCTGGGTCTAGCGCATGCTAATGTTCACAATTCTGAGTGTGGCATTGCTAACAATCACGATCCTGTCTGGGTCTGGCGCAGGCTAATGTTCACAATTCTGACTAAGTGCAGCATTGCTAATAATCACAATCCTGTCTGGGTCTGTTGCAGGCTAATATTCACAATTCAAACTAAGTGTGGCATTGCTAACAATATAAATCCTTTCAAGGTCTAGCGCATGCTAATGTTCACAATTCTTGCTAAGTGTGGCATTGCTAACAATCCCAATCCTGTCTGGGTCTGGTGCAGGCTAATGTTCACAATTCTCACTAAGTGTGGCATTGCTAACAATCCCAATCCTGTCTGGGTCTGGTGCAGGCTAATGTTCACAATTCTAACTAAGTGTGGCATTGCAAACAATCACAATCCTGTCTGGGTTTGGAGCAGGCTAATGTTCACAAATTCTAATTAGGTGCGGCACTGCTAACAATCACAGTCCTGTCTGGGTCTGGTGCAGGCTAATGTTCACAATTCTGACTAAGTGCAGCATTGCTAATAATCACAATCCCTTCTGGGTCTGTTGCAGGCTAATGTTCACAATTTAAACTAAGTGTGGCATTGCTAACAATCACAATCCTGTCTGGGTCTAGCGCATGCTAATGTTCACAATTCTTGCTAAGTGTGGCATTGCTAACAATCACAATCCTGTCTGGGTCTGGCGCAGGCCAATGTTCACAAATTCTAATTAGGTGCGGCACTGCTAACAATCACAGTCCTGTCGGGGTCTGGTGCAGGCTAATGTTCACAATTCTGAGTGTGGCATTGCTAACAATCACAATCCTGTCTGGGTCTGGCGCAGGCTAAAGTTCCCAATTCTAACTAAGTGTGGCATTGCTATCCATCACAATCCTGTCTGTGTCTGGCGCAGGCTCATGTTCACAATTCTAACTAAGTGTGGTATTGCAAACAATCACAATCCTGTCTGGGTTTGGCGCAGGCTAATGTTCACAAATTCTAATTAGGTGCGGCACTGCTAACAATCACAGTTCTATCTGGGTCTGGTGCAGGCTAATGTTCACAATTCTGAGTGTGGCATTGCTAACAATCACAACCCTGTCTGGGTCTGGTGCAGGCTAATGTTCACAATTCTTGCTAAGTGTGGCATTGCTAACAATAACAATCCTGTCTGGGTATGGCGAAGGCTAATGTTCACAATTCTAAGTGTGGCATTGCTAACAATCACAATCCTGTTGGGATCTGGCGCAGGCTAATGTTCACAATTCTAATTAGCTGCGGCATTGCTAACAATCACAAAACAGTCTGGGTCTGGCGCAGGCTAATGTTCACAATTCTAACTAAGTATGGCATTGCAAACAATTACAATCATGTCTGGGTCTGGCACAGGCTAATGTTCACAATTCTAACTAAGTATGTCAATGCTAACCATCACAATCCTGTCTGTGTCTGGCGCAGGCCAATGTTCACAATTCTTGCTAAGTGTGGCATTTCTAACAATCACAATCCTGTCTGGGTCTGGCGCAGGCCAATGTTCACAATTCTCACTAAGTGTGGCATTGCTAACAATCACAATCCTGTCTGGGTCTGGCGCAGGCTAATGTTCACAATTCTTGCTAAGTGTTACATTGCTAACCATCACAATCCTGTCTGGGTCTGGCGCAGGCCAATGTTCACAATTCTCACTAAGTGTGGCATTGCTAACAATCCCAATCCTGTCTGGGTCTGGTGCAGGCTTATGTTCACAATTCTAATTAGGTGTGGCACTGCTAACAATCACAGTCCTGTCTGGGTCTGGTGCAGGCTAATGTTCACAATTCCGAGTGTGGCTTTGCTAACAATCACAATCCTGTCTGGGTCTGGCGCAGGCTAATGTTCCCAATTCTAACTAAGTGTGGCATTGCTAGGAATCACAATCCTGTCTGTGTCTGGCGCAGGCTAATGTTCACAATTCTAACTAAGTGTGGCATTGCTAACAATCACAATCCGGCCTGGGTCTGGCGCAGGCTAATGTTCACAATTCTGACTAAGTGCAGCATTGCTAATTATCACAATCCTGTCGGGGTCTGTTGCAGGCTAATGTTCACAATTCAAACTAAGTGTGGCATTGCTATCAATCACAATCCTGTCTGGGTCTAGCGCATGCTAATGTTCACAATTCTTGCTAAGTGTGGCATTGCTAACAATCACAATCTGGTCTGGGTCTGGCGCAGGCCAATGTTCACAATTCTCACTAAGTGTGGCATTGCTAACAATCCCAATCCTGTCTGGGTCTGGTACAGGCTAATGTTCGCAATTCTAACTAAGTGTGGCATTTCAAACAATCACAATCCTGTCTGGGTTTGGCGCAGGCTAATGTTCACAAATTCTAATTAGATGCGGCACTGCTAACAATCACAGTCCTGTCTGGGTCTGGTGCAGGCTAATGTTCACAATTCTGACTAAGTGCAGCATTGTTAACAATCACAATCCTGTCTGGGTCTGGCGCAGGCTTAAGTTCCCAATTCTAACTAAGTGTGGCATTGCTAGGAATCACAATCCTGTCTGTGTCTGGCGCAGGCTAATGTTCACAATTCTAACTAAGTGTGGCATTGCTAACAATCCCAATCCTGTCTGGGTCTGGTGCAGGTTAATGTTCACAATTCTAACTAAGTGTGGCATTGCAAACAATCACAATCCTGTCTGGGTTTGGCGCAGGCTAATGTTCACAAATTCTAATTAGGTGCGGCACTGCTAACAATCACAGTTCTGTCTGGGTCTGGCGCAGGCTATTGTTCACAATTCTGAGTGTGGCATTGCTAACAATCAAAATCCTGTCTGGGTCTGGCGCAGGCCAAAGTTCCCAATTATAACTAAGTGTGGCATTGCTAGGAATCACAATCCTGTCTGTGTTTGGCGCAGGCTAATGTTCACAATTCTAACTAAGTGTGGCATTGCTAACAATCACAATCCTGTCTGGGTCTGGCGAAGGCTAATGTTCACAATTCTGACTAAGTGCAGCATTGCTAATAATCACAATCCTGTCTGGGTCTGTTGCAGGCTAATGTTCACAATTCTAACTAAGTGTGGCATTGCTGACAATCACAGTCCTGTCTGGGTCTGGTGCAGGCTAATGTTCACAATTCCGAGTGTGGCTTTGCTAACAAGCTAAGTGTGGCATTGCTAACAATCACAATCCTGTCTTGGTCTGGTGCAGGCTTATGTTCACAATTCTAATTAGGTGCGGCACTGCTAACAATCACAGTCCTGTCTGGGTCTGGTGCAGGCTAATGTTCACAATTCCGAGTGTGGCATTGCTAACAATCACAATCCTGTCTGTGTCTGGCGCAGGCTAATGTTCCCAATTCTAACTAAGTGTGGCATTGCTAGGAATCACAATCCTGTCTGTGTCTGGCACAGGCTAATGTTCACAATTCTAAGTGTGGCATTGCTAACAATCACAATCATGTCTGGGTGTGGCGCAGGCTAATGTTCACAATTCTGACTAAGTGCAGTATTGCTAATTATCACAATCCTGTCTGGGTCTGTTGCAGGCTAATGTTCACAATTCAAACTAAGTGTGGCATTGCTAACAATCACAATCCTGTCTGGGTCTAGCGCATGCTAATGTTCACAATTCTTGCTAAGTGTGGCATTGCTAACAATCACAATCCTGTCTGGGTCTGGCGCAGGCCAATGTTCACAATTCTCACTAAGTGTGGCATTCCTAACAATCCCAATCCTGTCTGGGTCTGGTGCAGGCTAATGTTCACAATTCTAACTAAGTGTGCCATTGCAAACAATCACAATCCTGTCTGGGTTTGGTACAGGCTAATGTTCATAAATTCTAATTAGGTGCGGCACTGCTAACAATCACAGTCCTGTCTGGGTCTGGTGCAGGCTAATGTTCACAATTCTGACTAAGTGCAGCATTGCTAATAATCACAATCCTGTCTGGGTCTGTTGCAGACTAATGTTCACAATTCAAACTAAGTGTGGCATTGCTAACAATAAATATCCTGTCTGGGTCTAGCGCATGCTAATGTTCACAATTCTGAGTGTGGCATTGCTAACAATCACAATCCTGTCTGGGTCTGGCGCAGGCTTATGTTCACAATTCTGACTAAGTGCAGCATTGCTAATAATCACAATCCTGTCTGGGTCTGTTGCAGGCTAATATTCACAATTCAAACTAAGTGTGGCATTGCTAACAATAAAAATCCTGTCTGGGTCTAGCGCATGCTAATGTTCACAATTCTTGCTAAGTGTGGCATTGCTAACAATCCCAATCCTGTCTGGGTCTGGTGCAGGCTAATGTTCACAATTCTCACTAAGTGTGGCATTGCTAACAATCCCAATCCTGTCTGGGTCTGGTGCAGGCTAATGTTCACAATTCTAACTAAGTGTGGCATTGCAAACAATGACAATCCTGTCTGGGTTTGGCGCAGGCTAATGTTCACAAATTCTAATTTGGTGCGGCACTGCTAACAATCACAATCCTGTCTGGGTCTGGCGCAGGCTAATGTTCACAATTCTGACTAAGTGCAGCATTGCTAATAATCACAATCCTGTCTGGGTCTGTTGCAGGCTAATGTTCACAATTCAAACTAAGTGTGGCATTGCTAACAATAAAAATCCTGTCTGGGTCTAGCGCATGCTAATGTTCACAATTCTGAGTGTGGCATTGCTAACAATCACAATCCTGTCTGGGTCTGGCACAGGCTAATGTTCACAATTCTGACTAAGTGCAGCATTGCTAATAATCACAATCCTGTCTGGGTCTGTTGCAGGCTAATGTTCACAATTCTAACTAAGTGTGGCATTGCAAACAATCACAATCCTGTCTGGGTTTGGCGCAGGCTAATGTTCACAAATTCTAATTAGGTGCGGCACTGCTAACATTCACAGTCCTGTCTGGGACTGGTGCAGGCTAATGTTCACAATTCTGAGTGTGGCATTGCTAACAATCCCAATCCTGTCTGGGTCTGGCGCAGGCTGAAGTTCCCAATTCTAACTAAGTGTGGCATTGCTAGGAATCACAATCCTGTCTGTGTCTGGCGCAGGCTAATGTTCACAATTCTAACTAAGTGTGGCATTGCTAACAATCACAATCGTGTCTGGGTCTGGCGCAGGCTAATGTTCACAATTCTGACTAAGTGCAGCATTGCTATCCATCACAATCCTGTCTGGGTCTGGCGCAGGCTCATGTTCACAATTCTTGCTAAGTGTGGCATTGCTAACAATCACAATCCTGTCTGGGTCTGGCGCAGGCTAATGTTCACAATTCTTGCTAAGTGTAGCATTGCTAACAATCAGAATCCTGTCTGGGTCTGGCGCAGGCCAATGTTCACAATTCTTACTAAGTGTGGCATTGCTAACAATCACAATCCTGTCTGGGTCTGGCGCAGGCTAATGTTCACAATTCTTGCTAAGTGTGGCATTGCTAACGATCACAATCTTCTTTGGGTCTGGTGCAGGCTAACGTTCACAATTCTAATTAGCTGCGGCATTGCTAACAATCACAAACCTGTCTGGGTCTGGCGCAGGCTAATGTTCACAATTCTTGCTAAGTGTGTCAATGCTAACCATCACAATCCTGTCTGAGTCTGGCGCAGGCTAATGTTCAGAATTAAAGCTAAGTGTGGCATTGCTAACAATCACAATCCTGTCTTGGTCTAGCGCATGCTAATGTTCACAATTCTTGCTAAGTGTGGCATTGCTAACAATCACAATCCTGTCTGGGTCTGGCGCAGGCCAATGTTCACAATTCTCACTAAGTGTGGCATTGCAAACAATCCCAATCCTGTCTGGGTCTGGTGCAGGCTTATGTTCACTATTCTAATTAGGTGCGGCACTGCTAACAATCACAGTCCTGTCTGGGTCTGGTGCAGGCTAATGTTCACAATTCCGAGTGTGGCATTGCTAACAATCACAATCCTGTCTGTGTCTGGCGCAGGCTAATGTTCCCAATTCTAACTAAGTGTGGCATTGCTAGGAATCACAATCCTGTCTGTGTCTGGCACAGGCTAATGTTCACAATTCTAAGTGTGGCATTGCTAACAATCACAATCATGTCTGGGTGTGGCGCAGGCTAATGTTCACAATTCTGACTAAGTGCAGTATTGCTAATTATCACAATCCTGTCTGGGTCTGTTGCAGGCTAATGTTCACAATTCAAACTAAGTGTGGCATTGCTAACAATCACAATCCTGTCTGGGTCTAGCGCATGCTAATGTTCACAATTCTTGCTAAGTGTGGCATTGCTAACAATCACAATCCTGTCTGGGTCTGGCGCAGGCCAATGTTCACAATTCTCACTAAGTGTGGCATTGCTAAAAATCCCAATCCTGTCTGGGTCTGGTGCAGGCTAATGTTCACAATTCTAACTAAGTGTGGCATTGCAAACAATCACAATCCTGTCTGGGTTTGGCGCAGGCTAATGTTCACAAATTCTAATTAGGTGCGGCACTGCTAACAATCACAGTCCTGTCTGGGTCTGGTGCAGGCTAATGTTCACAATTCTGACTAAGTGCAGCATTGCTAATAATCACAATCCTGTCTGGGTCTGTTGCAGACTAATGTTCACAATTCAAACTAAGTGTGGCATTGCTAACAATAAATATCCTGTCTGGGTCTAGCGCATGCTAATGTTCACAATTCTGACTGTGGCATTGCTAACAATCACAATCCTGTCTGGGTCTGGCGCAGGCTTATGTTCACAATTCTGACTAAGTGCAGCATTGCTAATAATCACAATCCTGTCTGGGTCTGTTGCAGGCTAATATTCACAATTCAAACTAAGTGTGGCATTGCTAACAATAAAAATCCTGTCTGGGTCTAGCGCATGCTAATGTTCACAATTCTTGCTAAGTGTGGCATTGCTAACAATCCCAATCCTGTCTGGGTCTGGTGCAGGCTAATGTTCACAATTCTCACTAAGTGTGGCATTGCTAACAATCCCAATCCTGTCTGGGTCTGGTGCAGGCTAATGTTCACAATTCTAACTAAGTGTGGCATTGCAAACAATGACAATCCTGTCTGGGTTTGGCGCAGGCTAATGTTCACAAATTCTAATTTGGTGCGGCACTGCTAACAATCACAATCCTGTCTGGGTCTGGCGCAGGCTAATGTTCACAATTCTGACTAAGTGCAGCATTGCTAATAATCACAATCCTGTCTGGGTCTGTTGCAGGCTAATGTTCACAATTCAAACTAAGTGTGGCATTGCTAACAATAAAAATCCTGTCTGGGTCTAGCGCATGCTAATGTTCACAATTCTGAGTGTGGCATTGCTAACAATCACAATCCTGTCTGGGTCTGGCACAGGCTAATGTTCACAATTCTGACTAAGTGCAGCATTGCTAATAATCACAATCCTGTCTGGGTCTGTTGCAGGCTAATGTTCACAAATTCTAATTAGGTGCGGCACTGCTAACATTCACAGTCCTGTCTGGGTCTGGTGCAGGCTAATGTTCACAATTCTGAGTGTGGCATTGCTAACAATCCCAATCCTGTCTGGGTCTGGCGCAGGCTGAAGTTCCCAATTCTAACTAAGTGTGGCATTGCTAGGAATCACAATCCTGTCTGTGTCTGGCGCAGGCTAATGTTCACAATTCTAACTAAGTGTGGCATTGCTAACAATCACAATTGTGTCCGGGTCTGGCGCAGGCTAATGTTCACAATTCTGACTAAGTGCAGCATTGCTATCCATCACAATCCTGTCTGGGTCTGGCGCAGGCTCATGTTCACAATTCTTGCTAAGTGTGGCATTGCTAACAATCACAATCCTGTCTGGGTCTGGCGCAGGCTAATGTTCACAATTCTTGCTAAGTGTAGCATTGCTAACAATCAGAATCCTGTCTGGGTCTGGCGCAGGCCAATGTTCACAATTCTTACTAAGTGTGGCATTGCTAACAATCACAATCCTGTCTGGGTCTGGCGCAGGCTAATGTTCACAATTCTTGCTAAGTGCGGCATTGCTAACGATCACAATCTTCTTTGGGTCTGGTGCAGGCTAACGTTCACAATTCTAATTAGCTGCGGCATTGCCAACAATCACAAACCTGTCTGGGTCTGGCGCAGGCTAATGTTCACAATTCTTGCTAAGTGTGTCAATGCTAAACATCACAATCCTGTCTGAGTCAGGCGCAGGCTAATGTTCAGAATTCAAGCTAAGTGTGGCATTGCTAACAATCACAATCCTGTCTTGGTCTAGCGCATGCTAATGTTCACAATTCTTGCTAAGTGTGGCATTGCTAACAATCACAATCCTGTCTGGGTCTGGCGCAGGCCAATGTTCACAATTCTCACTAAGTGTGGCATTGCAAACAATCCCAATCCTGTCTGGGTCTGGTGCAGGCTTATGTTCACAATTCTAATTAGGTGCGGCACTGCTAACAATCACAGTCCTGTCTGGGTCTGGTGCAGGCTAATGTTCACAATTCCGAGTGTGGCATTGCTAACAATCACAATCCTGTCTGTGTCTGGCGCAGGCTAATGTTCCCAATTCTAACTAAGTGTGGCATTGCTAGGAATCACAATCCTGTCTGTGTCTGGCACAGGCTAATGTTCACAATTCTAAGTGTGGCATTGCTAACAATCACAATCATGTCTGGGTGTGGCGCAGGCTAATGTTCACAATTCTGACTAAGTGCAGTATTGCTAATTATCACAATCCTGTCTGGGTCTGTTGCAGGCTAATGTTCACAATTCAAACTAAGTGTGGCATTGCTAACAATCACAATCCTGTCTGGGTCTAGCGCATGCTAATGTTCACAATTCTTGCTAAGTGTGGCATTGATAACAATCACAATCCTGTCTGGGTCTAGCGCAGGCCAATGTTCACAATTCTCACTAAGTGTGGCATTGCTAAAAATCCCAATCCTGTCTGGGTCTGGTGCAGGCTAATGTTCACAATTCTAACTAAGTGTGGCATTGCAAACAATCACAATCCTGTCTGGGTTTGGCGCAGGCTAATGTTCACAAATTCTAATTAGGTGCGGCACTGCTAACAATCACAGTCCTGTCTGGGTCTGGTGCAGGCTAATGTTCACAATTCTGACTAAGTGCAGCATTGCTAATAATCACAATCCTGTCTGGGTCTGTTGCAGGCTAATGTTCACAATTCAAACTAAGTGTGGCATTGCTAACAATCACAATCCTGTCTGGGTCTGGCGCAGGCTAATGTTCACAATTCTGACTAAGTGCAGCATTGCTAATAATCACAATCCTGTCTGGGTCTGTTGCAGGCTAATGTTCACAATTCAAACTAAGTGTGGCATTGCTAACAATAATAATCCTGTCTGTGTCTAGCGCATGCTAATGTTCACAATTCTTGCTAAGTGTGGCATTGCTAACAATCACAATCCTGTCTGGGTCTGGCGCAGGCCAATGTTCAAAATTCTCACTAAGTGTGGCATTGCTAACAATCCCAATCCTGTCTGGGTCTGGTGCAGGCTAATGTTCACAATTCAAACTAAGTGTGGCATTGCAAACAATCACAATCCTGTCTGGGTTTGGTCCAGGCTAATGTTCACAAATTCTAATTCGGTGCGGCACTGCTAACAATCACAGTCCTGTCTGGGTCTGGTGCAGGCTAATGTTCACAATTCTGAGTGTGGCATTGCTAACAATCACAATCCTGTCTGGGTCTGGCGCAGGCTAATGTTCACAAATTCTAATTAGGTGCCGCACTGCTAACAATCACAGTTCTATCTGGGTCTGGCGCAGGCTATTGTTCACAATTCTGAGTGTGGCATTGCTAACAATCAAAATCCTGTCTGGGTCTGTTGCAGGCCAAAGTTCCCAATTCTAACTAAGTGTGGCATTGCTAGGAATCACAATCCTGTCTGTGTTTGGCACAGGCTAATGTTCACAATTCTAACTAAGTGTGGCATTGCTAACAATCACAATTCTGTCTGGGTCTGGCGAAGGCTAATGTTCACAATTCTGACTAAGTGCAGCATTGCTAATAATCACAATCCTGTTTGGGTCTGTTGCAGGCTAATGTTCACAATTCTAACTAATTGTGGCATTGCTGACAATCACAATCCTGTCTGGGTCTGGCGCAGGCTAATGTTCACAATTCTGACTAAGTGCAGCATTGCTAATTATCACAATCCTGTCTGGGTCTGTTGTAGGCTAATGTTCACAATTCAAACTAAGTGTGGCATTGCTAACAATCACAATCCTGTCTGGGTCTAGCGCATGCTAATGTTCACAATTCTTGCTAAGTGTGGCATTGCTAACAATCACAATCCTGTCTGGGTCTGGCGCAGGCCAATGTTCACAATTCTCACTAAGTGTGGCATTCCTAACAATCCCAATCCTGTCTGGGTCTGGTGCAGGCTAATGTTCACAATTCTAACTAAGTGTGCCATTGCAAACAATCACAATCCTGTCTGGGTTTGGCACAGGCTAATGTTCATAAATTCTAATTAGGTGCGGCACTGCTAACAATCACAGTCCTGTCTGGGTCTAGTGCAGGCTAATGTTCACAATTCTGACTAAGTGCAGCATTGCTAATAATCACAATCCTGTCTGGGTCTGTTGCAGACTAATGTTCACAATTCAAACTAAGTGTGGCATTGCTAACAATAAATATCCTGTCTGGGTCTAGCGCATGCTAATGTTCACAATTCTGAGTGTGGCATTGCTAACAATCACAATCCTGTCTGGGTCTGGCGCAGGCTAATGTTCACAATTCTGACTAAGTGCAGCATTGCTAATAATCACAATCATGTCTGGGTCTGTTGCAGGCTAATATTCACAATTCAAACTAAGTGTGGCATTGCTAACAATATAAATCCTGTCTAGGTCTAGCGCATGCTAATGTTCACAATTCTTGCTAAGTGTGGCATTGCTAACAATCCCAATCCTGTCTGGGTCTGGTGCAGGCTAATGTTCACAATTCTCACTAAGTGTGGCATTGCTAACAATCCCAATCCTGTCTGGGTCTGGTGCAGGCTAATGTTCACAATTCTAACTAAGTGTGGCATTGCAAACAATCACAATCCTGTCTGGGTTTGGCGCAGGCTAATGTTCACAAATTCTAATTAGGTGCGGCACTGCTAACAATCACAGTCCTGTCATGGTCTGGTGCAGGCTAATGTTCACAATTCTGACTAAGTGCAGCATTGCTAATAATCACAATCCATTCTGGGTCTGTTGCAGGCTAATGTTCACAATTCTGAGTGTGGCATTGCTAACAATCACAACCCTGTCTGGGTCTGGTGCAGGCTAATGTTCACAATTCTTGCTAAGTGTGGCATTGCTAACAATAACAATCCTGTCTGGGTATGGCGAAGGCTAATGTTCACAATTCTAAGTGTGGCATTGCTAACAATCACAATCCTGTTGGGATCTGGCGCAGGCTAATGTTCACAATTCTAATTAGCTGCGGCATTGCTAACAATCACAAAACAGTCTGGGTCTGGCGCAGGCTAATGTTCACAATTCTAACTAAGTATGGCATTGCAAACAATTACAATCATGTCTGGGTCTGGCACAGGCTAATGTTCACAATTCTAACTAAGTGTGGCATTGCTAACAATCACAATCATGTCTGGGTCTGGCGCAGGCTAATGTTGACAATTCTTGCTAAGTGTGGCATTTCTAACAATCACAATCCTGTCTGGGTCTGGCGCAGGCCAATGTTCACAATTCTCACTAAGTGTGGCATTGCTAACAATCACAATCCTGTCTGGGTCTGGCGCAGGCTAATGTTCACAATTCTTGCTAAGTGTTACATTGCTAACCATCACAATCCTGTCTGGGTCTGGCGCAGGCCAATGTTCACAATTCTCACTAAGTGTGGCATTGCTAACAATCCCAATCCTGTCTGGGTCTGGTGCAGGCTTATGTTCACAATTCTAATTAGGTGTGGCACTGCTAACAATCACAGTCCTGTCTGGGTCTGGTGCAGGCTAATGTTCACAATTCCGAGTGTGGCTTTGCTAACAATCACAATCCTGTCTGGGTCTGGCGCAGGCTAATGTTCCCAATTCTAACTAAGTGTGGCATTGCTAGGAATCACAATCCTGTCTGTGTCTGGCGCAGGCTAATGTTCACAATTCTAACTAAGTGTGGCATTGCTAACAATCACAATCCGGTCTGGGTCTGGCGCAGGCTAATGTTCACAATTCTGACTAAGTGCAGCATTGCTAATTATCACAATCCTGTCGGGGTCTGTTGCAGGCTAATGTTCACAATTCAAACTAAGTGTGGCATTGCTAACAATCACAATCCTGTCTGGGTCTAGCGCATGCTACTGTTCACAATTCTTGCTAAGTGTGGCATTGCTAACAATCACAATCCTGTCTGGGTCTGGCGCAGGCCAATGTTCACAATTCTCACTAAGTGTGGCATTCCTAACAATCCCAATCCTGTCTGGGTCTGGTGCAGGCTAATGTTCACAATTCTAACTAAGTGTGCCATTGCAAACAATCACAATCCTGTCTGGGTTTGGCACAGGCTAATGTTCATAAATTCTAATTAGGTGCGGCACTGCTAACAATCACAGTCCTGTCTGGGTTTGGTGCAGGCTAATGTTCACAATTCTGACTAAGTGCAGCATTGTTAATAATCACAATCCTGTCTGGGTCTGTTGCAGACTAATGTTCACAATTCAAACTAAGTGTGGCATTGCTAACAATAAATATCCTGTCTGGGTCTAGCGCATGCTAATGCTCACAATTCTGAGTGTGGCATTGCTAACAATCACAATCCTGTCTGGGTCTGGCGCAGGCTAATGTTCACAATTCTGACTAAGTGCAGCATTGCTAATAATCACAATCCTGTTGGGATCTGGCGCAGGCTAATGTTCACAATTCTAATTAGCTGCGGCATTGCTAACAATCACAAAACAGTCTGGGTCTGGCGCAGGCTAATGTTCACAATTCTAACTAAGTATGGCATTGCAAACAATTACAATCATGTCTGGGTCTGGCACAGGCTAATGTTCACAATTCTAACTAAGTGTGGCATTGCTAACAATCACAATCATGTCTGGGTCTGGCGCAGGCTAATGTTGACAATTCTTGCTAAGTGTGGCATTTCTAACAATCACAATCCTGTCTGGGTCTGGCGCAGGCCAATGTTCACAATTCTCACTAAGTGTGGCATTGCTAACAATCACAATCCTGTCTGGGTCTGGCGCAGGCTAATGTTCACAATTATTGCTAAGTGTTACATTGCTAACCATCACAATCCTGTCTGGGTCTGGCGCAGGCCAATGTTCACAATTCTCACTAAGTGTGGCATTGCTAACAATCCCAATCCTGTCTGGGTCTGGTGCAGGCTTATGTTCACAATTCTAATTAGGTGTGGCACTGCTAACAATCACAGTCCTGTCTGGGTCTAGTGCAGGCTAATGTTCACAATTCCGAGTGTGGCTTTGCTAACAATCACAATCCTGTCTGGGTCTGGCGCAGGCTAATGTTCCCAATTCTAACTAAGTGTGGCATTGCTAGGAATCACAATCCTGTCTGTGTCTGGCGCAGGCTAATGTTCACAATTCTAACTAAGTGTGGCATTGCTAACAATCACAATCCGGTCTGGGTCTGGCGCAGGCTAATGTTCACAATTCTGACTAAGTGTGGCATTGCTAACAATCACAATCCTGTCTGGGTCTAGCGCATGCTACTGTTCACAATTCTTGCTAAGTGTGGCATTGCTAACAATCACAATCTGGTCTGGGTCTGGCGCAGGCCAATGTTCACAATTCTCACTAAGTGTGGCATTGCTAACAATCCCAATCCTGTCTGGGTCTGGTACAGGCTAATGTTCACAATTCTAACTAAGTCTGGCATTGCAAACAATCACAATCCTGTCTGGGTTTGGCGCAGGCTAATGTTCACAAATTCTAATTAGGTGCGGCACTGCTAACAATCACAGTCCTGTCTGAGTCTGGTGCAGGCTAATGTTCACAATTCTGACTAAGTGCAGCATTGTTAACAATCACAATCCTGTCTGGGTCTGGCGCAGACTTAAGTTCCCAATTCTAACTAAGTGTGGCATTGCTAGGAATCACAATCCTGTCTGTGTCTGGCGCAGGCTAATGTTCACAATTCTAACTAAGTGTGGCATTGCTATCCATCACAATCCTGTCTGGGTCTGGTGCAGGCTAATGTTCACAATTCTAACTAAGTGTGGCATTGCAAACAATCGCAATCCTGTCTGGGTTTGGCGCAGGCTAATGTTCACAAATTCTAATTAGGTGCGGCACTGCTAACAATCACAGTTCTATCTGGGTCTGGCGCAGGCTATTGTTCACAATTCTGAGTGTGGCATTGCTAACAATCAAAATCCTGTCTGGGTCTGGCGCAGGCCAAAGTTCCCAATTCTAACTAAGTGTGGCATTGCTAGGAATCACAATCCTGTCTGTGTTTGGAGCAGGCTAATGTTCACAATTCTAACTAAGTGTGGCATTGCTAACAATCACAATCCTGTCCGGGTCTGGCGAAGGCTAATGTTCACAATTCTGACTAAGTGCAGCATTGCTAATAATCACAATCCTGTCTGGGTCTGTTGCAGGCTAATGTTCACAATTCTAACTAAGTGTGGCATTGCTGACAATCACAATCCTGTCTGGGTCTGGCGCAGGCTAATGTTCACAATTCTGACTAAGTGCAGCATTTCTAATTATCACAATCCTGTCTGGGTCTGTTGCAGGCTAATGTTCACAATTCAAACTAAGTGTGGCATTGCTAACAATCACAATCCTGTCTGGGTCTGGCGCAGGCCAATGTTCACAATTCTCACTAAGTGTGGCATTCCTAACAATCCCAATCCTGTCTGGGTTTGGCGCAGGCTAATGTTCACAAATTCTAATTTGGTGCGGCACTGCTAACAATCACAGTTCTATCTGGGTCTGGCGCAGGCTAATGTTCACAATTCTGAGTGTGGCATTGCAAACAATCACAATCCTGTCTGGGTCTGGCGCAGGCTAATGCTCACAATTCTGACTAAGTGCAGCATTGCTAATAATCACAATCCTGTCTGGGTCTGTTGCAGGCTAATGTTCACAATTCAAACTAAGTGTGGCATTGCTAACAATCACAATCATGTCTGGGTCTAGCGCATGCTAATGTTCACAATTCTTGCTAAGTGTGGCATTGCTAACAATCACAATCCTGTCTGGGTCTGGCGCAGGCCAATGTTCACAATTCTCACTAAGTGTGGCATTCCTAACAATCCCAATCCTGTCTGGGTCTGGTGCAGGCTAATGTTCACAATTCTAACTAAGTGTGGCATTGCAAACAATCACAATCCTGTCTGGGTCTGGCGAAGGCTAATGTTCACAATTCTGACTAAGTGCAGCATTGCTAATAATCACAATCCTGTCTGGGTCTGTTGCAGGCTAATGTTCACAATTCTAACTAAGTGTGGCATTGCTGACAATCACAATCCTGTCTGGGTCTGGCGCAGGCTAATGTTCACAATTCTGACTAAGTGCAGCATTTCTAATTATCACAATCCTGTCTGGGTCTGTTGCAGGCTAATGTTCACAATTCAAACTAAGTGTGGCATTGCTAACAATCACAATCCTGTCTGGGTCTGGCGCAGGCCAATGTTCACAATTCTCACTAAGTGTGGCATTCCTAACAATCCCAATCCTGTCTGGGTTTGGCGCAGGCTAATGTTCACAAATTCTAATTTGGTGCGGCACTGCTAACAATCACAGTTCTATCTGGGTCTGGCGCAGGCTAATGTTCACAATTCTGAGTGTGGCATTGCAAACAATCACAATCCTGTCTGGGTCTGGCGCAGGCTAATGCTCACAATTCTGACTAAGTGCAGCATTGCTAATAATCACAATCCTGTCTGGGTCTGTTGCAGGCTAATGTTCACAATTCAAACTAAGTGTGGCATTGCTAACAATCACAATCATGTCTGGGTCTAGCGCATGCTAATGTTCACAATTCTTGCTAAGTGTGGCATTGCTAACAATCACAATCCTGTCTGGGTCTGGCGCAGGCCAATGTTCACAATTCTCACTAAGTGTGGCATTGCTAAAAATCCCAATCTTGTCTGGGTCTGGTGCAGGCTAATGTTCACAATTCTAACTAAGTGTGGCATTGCAAACAATCACAATCTTTTCTGGGTTTGGCGCAGACTAATGTTCACAAATTCTAATTAGGTGCGGCACTGCTAACAATCACAGTCCTGTCTGGGTCTGGTGCAGGCTAATGTTCACAATTCTGACTAAGTGCAGCATTGCTAATAATCACAATCCTGTCTGGGTCTGTTGCAGGCTAATGTTCACAATTCAAACTAAGTGTGGCATTGCTAACAATAGAAATCGAGTCTGGGTCTAGCGCATGCTAATGTTCACAATTCTGAGTGTGGCATTGCTAACAATCACAATCCTGTCTGGGTCTGGCGCAGGCTAATGTTCACAATTCTGACTAAGTGCAGCATTGCTAATAATCACAATCCTGTCTGGGTCTGTTGCAGGCTAATGTTCACAATTCAAACTAAGTGTGGCATTGCTAACAATAAAAATCCTGTCTGGGTCTAGCGCATGCTAATGTTCACAATTCTTGCTAAGTGTGGCATTGCTAACAATCACAATCCTGTCTGGGTTTGGCGCAGGCCAATGTTCACAATTCTCACTAAATGTGGCATTGCTAACAACCCCAATCCTGTCTGGGTCTGGTGCAGGCTAATGTTCACAATTCTAACTAAGTGTGGCATTGCAAACAATCACAATCCTGTCTGGGTTTGGTGCAGGCTAATGTTCACAAATTCTAATTCGGTGCGGCACTGCTAACAATCACATTCCTGTATGTGTCTGGTGCAGGCTAATGTTCACAATTCTGAGTGTGGCATTGCTAACAATCACAATCCTGTCTGGGTCTGGCGCAGGCTAAAGTTCCCAATTCTAACTAAGTGTGGCATTGCTAACAATCACAATCCTGTCTGTGTCTGGCGCAGGCTAATGTTCACAATTCTGACTAAGTGCAGCATTGCTAATAATCACAATCCTGTCTGGGTCTGTTGCAGGCTAATGTTCACAATTCTAACTAAGTGTGGCATTGCTAACAATCACAATCCTGTCTGGGTCTTGCGCAGGCTAATGTTCACAATTCTGACTAAGTGCAGCATTGCTAATTATCACAATCCTACCTGGGTCTGTTGCAGGCTAATGTTCCCAATTCAAACTAAGTGTGGCATTGCTAACAATCACAATCCTGTCTGGGTCTAGTGCATGCTAATGTTCACAATTCTTGCTAAGTGTGGCATTGCTAACAATCACAATCCTGTCTGGGTCTGGCGCAGGCCAATGTTCACAATTCTCACTAAGTGTGACATTGCTAACAATCCCAATCCTGTCTGGGTCTGGTGCAGGCTAATGTTCACAATTCTAACTAAGTGTGGCATTGCAAACAATCACAATCCTGTCTGGGTTTGGCGCAGGCTAATGTTCACAATCTAATTAGGTGCGGCACTGCTAACAATCACAGTCCTGTCTGGGTCTGGTGCAGGCTAATGTTCACAATTCTGACTAAGTGCAGCATTGCTAATAATCACAATCCTGTCTGGGTCTGTTGCAGGCTAATGTTCACAATTCAAACTAAGTGTGGCATTGCTAACAATCACAATCCTGTCTGGGTCTAGCGCATGCTAATGTTCACAATTCTTGCTAAGTGTGGCATTGCTAACAATCACAATCCTGTCTGGGTCTGGCGCAGGCCAATGTTCACAATTCTCACTAAGTGTGGCATTGCTAACAATCCCAATCCTGTCTGGGTCTGGTGCAGGCTAATGTTCACAATTCTAACTAAGTGTGGCATTGCAAACAATCACAATCCTGTCTGGGTTTGGCGCAGGCTAATGTTCACAAATTCTAGTTAGGTGCGGCACTGCTAACAATCACAGTCCTGTCTGGGTCTGGTGCAGGCTAATGTTCACAATTCTGAGTGTGGCATTGCTAACAATCACAATCCTGTCTGGGTCTGGCGCAGGCTAAAGTTCCCAATTCTAACTAAGTGTGGCATTGCTAGGAATCATAATCCTGTCTGTGTCTGGGGCAGGCTAATGTTCACAATTCTAACTAAGTGTGGCATTGCTAACAATCACAATCCTGTCTGGCTCTGGCGCAGGCCAATGTTCACAATTCTCACTAAGTGTGGCATTGCTAACAATCCCAATCCTGTCTGGGTCTGGTGCAGGCTAATGTTCACAATTCTAACTAAGTGTGGCATTGCAAACAATCACAATCCTGTCTGGGTTTGGCGGAGGCTAATGTTCACAAATTCTAATTAGGTGCGGCACTGCTAACAATCACAGTGCTGTCTGGGTCTGGTGCAAGCTAATGTTCACAATTCTGAGTGTGGCATTGCTAACAATCACAATCCTGTCTGGGTCTGGCGCAGGCTAAAGTTCCCAATTCTAACTAAGTGTGGCATTGCTATCTATCACAATCCTGTCTGGGTCTGGCGCAGGCTCATGTTCACAATTCTAACTAAGTGTGGTATTGCAAACAATCACAATCCTGTCTGGGTTTGGCGCAGGCTTATGTACACAATTCTAATTAGGTGCGGCACTGCTAACAATCACAGTCCTGTCTGGGTCTGGCGCAGGCTAATGTTCACAATTCCGAGTGTGGCATTGCTAACAATCACAATCCTGTCTGTGTCTGGCGCAGGCTAATGTTCCCAATTCTAACTAAGTGTGGCATTGCTAGGAATCACAATCCTGTCTGTGACTGGCACAGGCTAATGTTCACAATTCTAACTAAGTGTGGCATTGCTAACAATCACAATCCTGTCTGGGTGTGGCGCAGGCTAATGTTCACAATTCTGACTAAGTGCAGTATTGCTAATTATCACAATCCTGTCTGGGTCTCTTGCAGGCTAATGTTCACAATTCAAACTAAGTGTGGCATTGCTAACAATCACAATCCTGTCTGGGTCTAGCGCGTGCTAATGTTCACAATTCTTGCTAAGTGCGGCATTGCTAACAATCACAATCCTGTCTGGGTCTGGCGCAGGCCAATGTTCACAATTCTCACTAAGTGTGGCATTGCTAAAAATCCCAATCCTGTCTGGGTCTGGTGCAGGCTAATGTTCACAATTCTAACTAAGTGTGGCATTGCAAACAATCACAATCCTGTCTGGGTTTGGCGCAGGCTAATGTTCACAAATTCTAATTAGGTGCGGCACTGCTAACAATCACAGTCCTGTCTGGGTCTGGTGCAGGCTAATGTTCACAATTCTGACTAAGTGCAGCATTGCTAATAATCACAATCCTGTCTGGGTCTGTTGCAGGCTAATGTTCACAATTCAAACTAAGTGTGGCATTGCTAACAATAGAAATCCTGTCTGGGTCTAGCGCATGCTAATGTTCACAATTCTGAGTGTGGCATTGCTAACAATCACAATCCTGTCTGTGTCTGGCGCAGGCTAATGTTCACAATTCTGACTAAGTGCAGCATTGCTAATAATCACAATCCTGTCTGGGTCTGTTGCAGGCTAATGTTCACAATTCTAACTAAGTGTGGCATTGCTAACAATCACAATCCTGTCTGGGTCTTGCGCAGGCTAATGTTCACAATTCTGACTAAGTGCAGCATTGCTAATTATCACAATCCTGCCTGGGTCTGTTGCAGGCTAATGTTCCCAATTCAAACTAAGTGTGGCATTGCTAACAATCACAATCCTGTCTGGGTCTAGTGCATGCTAATGTTCAAAATTCTTGCTAAGTGTGGCATTGCTAACAATCACAATCCTGTCTGGGTCTGGCGCAGGCCAATGTTCACAATTCTCACTAAGTGTGACATTGCTAACAATCCCAATCCTGTCTGGGTCTGGTGCAGGCTAATGTTCACAATTCTAATTAGGTGCGGCACTGCTAACAATCACAGTCCTGTCTGGGTCTGGTGCAGGCTAATGTTCACAATTCTGACTAAGTGCAGCATTGCTAATAATCACAATCCTGTCTGGGTCTGTTGCAGGCTAATGTTCACAATTCAAACTAAGTGTGGCATTGCTAACAATCACAATCCTGTCTGGGTCTAGCGCATGCTAATGTTCACAATTCTTGCTAAGTGTGGCATTGCTAACAATCACAATCCTGTCTGGGTCTGGCGCAGGCCAATGTTCACAATTCTCACTAAGTGTGGCATTGCTAACAATCCCAATCCTGTCTGGGTCTGGTGCAGGCTAATGTTCACAATTCTAACTAAGTGTGGCATTGCAAACAATCACAATCCTGTCTGGGTTTGGCGCAGGCTAATGTTCACAAATTCTAGTTAGGTGCGGCACTGCTAACAATCACAGTCCTGTCTGGGTCTGGCGCAGGCTAAAGTTCCCAATTCTAACTAAGTGTGGCATTGCTAGGAATCATAATCCTGTCTGTGTCTGGGGCAGGCTAATGTTCACAATTCTAACTAAGTGTGGCATTGCTAACAATCACAATCCTGTCTGGGTCTGGCGCAGGCTAATGTTCACAATTCTGACTAAGTGCAGCATTGCTAATAATCACAATCCTGTCTGGGTCTGTTGCAGGCTAATGTTCACAATTCAAACTAAGTGTGGCATTGCTAACAATAAAAATCCTGTCTGGGTCTAGTGCATGCTAATGTTCACAATTCTTGCTAAGTGTGGCATTGCTAACAATCACAATCCTGTCTGGGTTTGGCGCAGGCCAATGTTCACAATTCTCACTAACTGTGGCATTGCTAACAATCCCAATCCTGTCTGGGTCTGGTGCAGGCTAATGTTCACAATTCTAACTAAGTGTGGCATTGCAAACAATCACAATCCTGTCTGGGTTTGGTGCAGGCTAATGTTCACAAATTCTAATTCGGTGCGGCACTGCTAACAATCACAGTCCTGTATGGGTCTGGTGCAGGCTAATGTTCACAATTCTGAGTGTGGCATTGCTAACAATCACAATCCTGTCTGGGTCTGGCGCAGGCTAAAGTTCCCAATTCTAACTAAGTGTGGCATTGCTAACAATCAAAATCCTGTCTGTGTCTGGCGCAGGCTAATGTTCACAATTCGGACTAAGTGCAGCATTGCTAATAATCACAATCCTGTCTGGGTCTGTTGCAGGCTAATGTTCACAATTCTAACTAAGTGTGGCATTGCTAACAATCACAATCCTGTCTGGGTCTTGCGCAGGCTAATGTTCACAATTCTGACTAAGTGCAGCATTGCTAATAATCACAATCCTGTCTGGGTCTGTTGCAGGCTAATGTTCCCAATTCAAACTAAGTGTGGCATTGCTAACAATCACAATCCTGTCTGGGTCTAGTGCATGCTAATGTTCACAATTCTTGCTAAGTGTGGCATTGCTAACAATCACAATCCTGTCTGGGTCTGGCGCAGGCCAATGTTCACAATTCTCACTAAGTGTGACATTGCTAACAATCCCAATCCTGTCTGGGTCTGGTGCAGGCTAATGTTCACAATTCTAACTAAGTGTGGCATTGCAAACAATCACAATCCTGTCTGGGTTTGGCGCAGGCTAATGTTCACAAATTCTAATTAGGTGCGGCACTGCTAACAATCACAGTCCTGTCTGGGTCTGGTGCAGGCTAATGTTCACAATTCTGACTAAGTGCAGCATTGCTAATAATCACAATCCTGTCTGGGTCTGTTGCAGGCTAATGTTCACAATTCAAACTAAGTGTGGCATTGCTAACAATCACAATCCTGTCTGGGTCTAGCGCATGCTAATGTTCACAATTCTTGCTAAGTGTGGCATTGCTAACAATCACAATCCTGTCTGGGTCTGGCGCAGGCCAATGTTCACAATTCTCACTAAGTGTGGCATTGCTAACAATCCCAATCCTGTCTGGGTCTGGTGCAGGCTAATGTTCACAATTCTAACTAAGTGTGGCATTGCAAACAATCACAATCCTGTCTGGGTTTGGCGCAGGCTAATGTTCACAAATTCCAGTTAGGTGCGGCACTGCTAACAATCACAGTCCTGTCTGGGTCTGGTGCAGGCTAATGTTCACAATTCTGAGTGTGGCATTGCTAACAATCACAATCCTGTCTGGGTCTGGCGCAGGCTAAAGTTCCCAATTCTAACTAAGTGTGGCATTGCTAAGAATCATAATCCTGTCTGTGTCTGGGGCAGGCTAATGTTCACAATTCTAACTAAGTGTGGCATTGCTAACAATCACAATCCTGTCTGGGTCTGGCGCAGGCCAATGTTCACAATTCTCACTAAGTGTGGCATTGCTAACAATCCCAATCCTGTCTGGGTCTGGTGCAGGCTAATGTTCACAATTCTAACTAAGTGTGGCATTGCAAACAATCACAATCCTGTCTGGGTTTGGCGCAGGCTAATGTTCACAAATTCTAATTAGGTGCGGCACTGCTAACAATCACAGTCCTGTCTGGGTCTGGTGCAGGCTAATGTTCACAATTCTGAGTGTGGCATTGCTAACAATCACAATCCTGCCTGGGCCTGGCGCAGGCTAAAGTTCCCAATTCTAACTAAGTGTGGCATTGCTATCTATCACAATCCTGTCTGGGTCTGGCGCAGGCTCATGTTCACAATTCTAACTAAGTGCGGCACTGCTAACAATCACAGTTCTATCTGGGTCTGGTGCAGGCTAATGTTCACAATTCTGAGTGTGGCATTGCTAACAATCACAACCCTGTCTGGGTCTGGTGCAGGCTAATGTTCACAATTCTTGCTAAGTGTGGCATTGCTAACAATAACAATCCTGTCTGGGTATGGCGAAGGCTAATGTTCACAATTCTAAGTGTGGCATTGCTAACAATCACAATCCTGTTGGGATCTGGCGCAGGCTAATGTTCACAATTCTAATTAGCTGCGGCATTGCTAACAATCACAAAACAGTCTGGGTCTGGCGCAGGCTAATGTTCACAATTCTAACTAAGTATGGCATTGCAAACAATTACAATCATGTCTGGGTCTGGCACAGGCTAATGTTCACAATTCTAACTAAGTGTGGCATTGCTAACAATCACAATCATGTCTGGGTCTGGCGCAGGCTAATGTTGACAATTCTTGCTAAGTGTGGCATTTCTAACAATCACAATCCTGTCTGGGTCTGGCGCAGGCCAATGTTCACAATTCTCACTAAGTGTGGCATTGCTAACAATCACAATCCTGTCTGGGTCTGGCGCAGGCTAATGTTCACAATTCTTGCTAAGTGTTACATTGCTAACCATCACAATCCTGTCTGGGTCTGGCGCAGGCCAATGTTCACAATTCTCACTAAGTGTGGCATTGCTAACAATCCCAATCCTGTCTGGGTCTGGTGCAGGCTTATGTTCACAATTCTAATTAGGTGTGGCACTGCTAACAATCACAGTCCTGTCTGGGTCTGGTGCAGGCTAATGTTCACAATTCCGAGTGTGGCTTTGCTAACAATCACAATCCTGTCTGGGTCTGGCGCAGGCTAATGTTCCCAATTCTAACTAAGTGTGGCATTGCTAGGAATCACAATCCTGTCTGTGTCTGGCGCAGGCTAATGTTCACAATTCTAACTAAGTGTGGCATTGCTAACAATCACAATCCGGTCTGGGTCTGGCGCAGGCTAATGTTCACAATTCTGACTAAGTGCAGCATTGCTAATTATCACAATCCTGTCGGGGTCTGTTGCAGGCTAATGTTCACAATTCAAACTAAGTGTGGCATTGCTAACAATCACAATCCTGTCTGGGTCTAGCGCATGCTACTGTTCACAATTCTTGCTAAGTGTGGCATTGCTAACAATCACAATCCTGTCTGGGTCTGGCGCAGGCCAATGTTCACAATTCTCACTAAGTGTGGCATTCCTAACAATCCCAATCCTGTCTGGGTCTGGTGCAGGCTAATGTTCACAATTCTAACTAAGTGTGCCATTGCAAACAATCACAATCCTGTCTGGGTTTGGCACAGGCTAATGTTCATAAATTCTAATTAGGTGCGGCACTGCTAACAATCACAGTCCTGTCTGGGTTTGGTGCAGGCTAATGTTCACAATTCTGACTAAGTGCAGCATTGTTAATAATCACAATCCTGTCTGGGTCTGTTGCAGACTAATGTTCACAATTCAAACTAAGTGTGGCATTGCTAACAATAAATATCCTGTCTGGGTCTAGCGCATGCTAATGCTCACAATTCTGAGTGTGGCATTGCTAACAATCACAATCCTGTCTGGGTCTGGCGCAGGCTAATGTTCACAATTCTGACTAAGTGCAGCATTGCTAATAATCACAATCCTGTTGGGATCTGGCGCAGGCTAATGTTCACAATTCTAATTAGCTGCGGCATTGCTAACAATCACAAAACAGTCTGGGTCTGGCGCAGGCTAATGTTCACAATTCTAACTAAGTATGGCATTGCAAACAATTACAATCATGTCTGGGTCTGGCACAGGCTAATGTTCACAATTCTAACTAAGTGTGGCATTGCTAACAATCACAATCATGTCTGGGTCTGGCGCAGGCTAATGTTGACAATTCTTGCTAAGTGTGGCATTTCTAACAATCACAATCCTGTCTGGGTCTGGCGCAGGCCAATGTTCACAATTCTCACTAAGTGTGGCATTGCTAACAATCACAATCCTGTCTGGGTCTGGCGCAGGCTAATGTTCACAATTCTTGCTAAGTGTTACATTGCTAACCATCACAATCCTGTCTGGGTCTGGCGCAGGCCAATGTTCACAATTCTCACTAAGTGTGGCATTGCTAACAATCCCAATCCTGTCTGGGTCTGGTGCAGGCTTATGTTCACAATTCTAATTAGGTGTGGCACTGCTAACAATCACAGTCCTGTCTGGGTCTAGTGCAGGCTAATGTTCACAATTCCGAGTGTGGCTTTGCTAACAATCACAATCCTGTCTGGGTCTGGCGCAGGCTAATGTTCCCAATTCTAACTAAGTGTGGCATTGCTAGGAATCACAATCCTGTCTGTGTCTGGCGCAGGCTAATGTTCACAATTCTAACTAAGTGTGGCATTGCTAACAATCACAATCCGGTCTGGGTCTGGCGCAGGCTAATGTTCACAATTCTGACTAAGTGTGGCATTGCTAACAATCACAATCCTGTCTGGGTCTAGCGCATGCTACTGTTCACAATTCTTGCTAAGTGTGGCATTGCTAACAATCACAATCTGGTCTGGGTCTGGCGCAGGCCAATGTTCACAATTCTCACTAAGTGTGGCATTGCTAACAATCCCAATCCTGTCTGGGTCTGGTACAGGCTAATGTTCACAATTCTAACTAAGTCTGGCATTGCAAACAATCACAATCCTGTCTGGGTTTGGCGCAGGCTAATGTTCACAAATTCTAATTAGGTGCGGCACTGCTAACAATCACAGTCCTGTCTGAGTCTGGTGCAGGCTAATGTTCACAATTCTGACTAAGTGCAGCATTGTTAACAATCACAATCCTGTCTGGGTCTGGCGCAGACTTAAGTTCCCAATTCTAACTAAGTGTGGCATTGCTAGGAATCACAATCCTGTCTGTGTCTGGCGCAGGCTAATGTTCACAATTCTAACTAAGTGTGGCATTGCTATCCATCACAATCCTGTCTGGGTCTGGTGCAGGCTAATGTTCACAATTCTAACTAAGTGTGGCATTGCAAACAATCGCAATCCTGTCTGGGTTTGGCGCAGGCTAATGTTCACAAATTCTAATTAGGTGCGGCACTGCTAACAATCACAGTTCTATCTGGGTCTGGCGCAGGCTATTGTTCACAATTCTGAGTGTGGCATTGCTAACAATCAAAATCCTGTCTGGGTCTGGCGCAGGCCAAAGTTCCCAATTCTAACTAAGTGTGGCATTGCTAGGAATCACAATCCTGTCTGTGTTTGGAGCAGGCTAATGTTCACAATTCTAACTAAGTGTGGCATTGCTAACAATCACAATCCTGTCCGGGTCTGGCGAAGGCTAATGTTCACAATTCTGACTAAGTGCAGCATTGCTAATAATCACAATCCTGTCTGGGTCTGTTGCAGGCTAATGTTCACAATTCTAACTAAGTGTGGCATTGCTGACAATCACAATCCTGTCTGGGTCTGGCGCAGGCTAATGTTCACAATTCTGACTAAGTGCAGCATTTCTAATTATCACAATCCTGTCTGGGTCTGTTGCAGGCTAATGTTCACAATTCAAACTAAGTGTGGCATTGCTAACAATCACAATCCTGTCTGGGTCTGGCGCAGGCCAATGTTCACAATTCTCACTAAGTGTGGCATTCCTAACAATCCCAATCCTGTCTGGGTTTGGCGCAGGCTAATGTTCACAAATTCTAATTTGGTGCGGCACTGCTAACAATCACAGTTCTATCTGGGTCTGGCGCAGGCTAATGTTCACAATTCTGAGTGTGGCATTGCAAACAATCACAATCCTGTCTGGGTCTGGCGCAGGCTAATGCTCACAATTCTGACTAAGTGCAGCATTGCTAATAATCACAATCCTGTCTGGGTCTGTTGCAGGCTAATGTTCACAATTCAAACTAAGTGTGGCATTGCTAACAATCACAATCATGTCTGGGTCTAGCGCATGCTAATGTTCACAATTCTTGCTAAGTGTGGCATTGCTAACAATCACAATCCTGTCTGGGTCTGGCGCAGGCCAATGTTCACAATTCTCACTAAGTGTGGCATTCCTAACAATCCCAATCCTGTCTGGGTCTGGTGCAGGCTAATGTTCACAATTCTAACTAAGTGTGGCATTGCAAACAATCACAATCCTGTCTGGGTCTGGCGAAGGCTAATGTTCACAATTCTGACTAAGTGCAGCATTGCTAATAATCACAATCCTGTCTGGGTCTGTTGCAGGCTAATGTTCACAATTCTAACTAAGTGTGGCATTGCTGACAATCACAATCCTGTCTGGGTCTGGCGCAGGCTAATGTTCACAATTCTGACTAAGTGCAGCATTTCTAATTATCACAATCCTGTCTGGGTCTGTTGCAGGCTAATGTTCACAATTCAAACTAAGTGTGGCATTGCTAACAATCACAATCCTGTCTGGGTCTGGCGCAGGCTAATGTTCACAATTCCGAGTGTGGCATTGCTAACAATCACAATCCTGACTGTGTCTGGCGCAGGCTAATGTTCCCAATTCTAACTAAGTGTGGCATTGCTAGGAATCACAATCCTGTCTGGGTCTGGCGCAGGCTAATGTTCACAATTCCGAGTGTGGCATTGCTAACAATCACAATCCTGACTGTGTCTGGCGCAGGCTAATGTTCCCAATTCTAACTAAGTGTGGCATTGCTAGGAATCACAATCCTGTCTGTGACTGGCACAGGCTAATGTTCACAATTCTAACTAAGTGTGGCATTGCTAACAATCACAATCCTGTCTGGGTCTAGCGCGTGCTAATGTTCACAATTCTTGCTAAGTGTGGCATTGCTAACAATCACAATCCTGTCTGGGTCTGGCGCAGGCCAATGTTCACAATTCTCACTAAGTGTGGCATTGCTAAAAATCCCAATCTTGTCTGGGTCTGGTGCAGGCTAATGTTCACAATTCTAACTAAGTGTGGCATTGCAAACAATCACAATCTTTTCTGGGTTTGGCGCAGACTAATGTTCACAAATTCTAATTAGGTGCGGCACTGCTAACAATCACAGTCCTGTCTGGGTCTGGTGCAGGCTAATGTTCACAATTCTGACTAAGTGCAGCATTGCTAATAATCACAATCCTGTCTGGGTCTGTTGCAGGCTAATGTTCACAATTCAAACTAAGTGTGGCATTGCTAACAATAGAAATCGAGTCTGGGTCTAGCGCATGCTAATGTTCACAATTCTGAGTGTGGCATTGCTAACAATCACAATCCTGTCTGGGTCTGGCGCAGGCTAATGTTCACAATTCTGACTAAGTGCAGCATTGCTAATAATCACAATCCTGTCTGGGTCTGTTGCAGGCTAATGTTCACAATTCAAACTAAGTGTGGCATTGCTAACAATAAAAATCCTGTCTGGGTCTAGCGCATGCTAATGTTCACAATTCTTGCTAAGTGTGGCATTGCTAACAATCACAATCCTGTCTGGGTTTGGCGCAGGCCAATGTTCACAATTCTCACTAAATGTGGCATTGCTAACAATCCCAATCCTGTCTGGGTCTGGTGCAGGCTAATGTTCACAATTCTAACTAAGTGTGGCATTGCAAACAATCACAATCCTGTCTGGGTTTGGTGCAGGCTAATGTTCACAAATTCTAATTCGGTGCGGCACTGCTAACAATCACATTCCTGTATGTGTCTGGTGCAGGCTAATGTTCACAATTCTGAGTGTGGCATTGCTAACAATCACAATCCTGTCTGGGTCTGGCGCAGGCTAAAGTTCCCAATTCTAACTAAGTGTGGCATTGCTAACAATCACAATCCTGTCTGTGTCTGGCGCAGGCTAATGTTCACAATTCTGACTAAGTGCAGCATTGCTAATAATCACAATCCTGTCTGGGTCTGTTGCAGGCTAATGTTCACAATTCTAACTAAGTGTGGCATTGCTAACAATCACAATCCTGTCTGGGTCTTGCGCAGGCTAATGTTCACAATTCTGACTAAGTGCAGCATTGCTAATTATCACAATCCTACCTGGGTCTGTTGCAGGCTAATGTTCCCAATTCAAACTAAGTGTGGCATTGCTAACAATCACAATCCTGTCTGGGTCTAGTGCATGCTAATGTTCACAATTCTTGCTAAGTGTGGCATTGCTAACAATCACAATCCTGTCTGGGTCTGGCGCAGGCCAATGTTCACAATTCTCACTAAGTGTGACATTGCTAACAATCCCAATCCTGTCTGGGTCTGGTGCAGGCTAATGTTCACAATTCTAACTAAGTGTGGCATTGCAAACAATCACAATCCTGTCTGGGTTTGGCGCAGGCTAATGTTCACAATCTAATTAGGTGCGGCACTGCTAACAATCACAGTCCTGTCTGGGTCTGGTGCAGGCTAATGTTCACAATTCTGACTAAGTGCAGCATTGCTAATAATCACAATCCTGTCTGGGTCTGTTGCAGGCTAATGTTCACAATTCAAACTAAGTGTGGCATTGCTAACAATCACAATCCTGTCTGGGTCTAGCGCATGCTAATGTTCACAATTCTTGCTAAGTGTGGCATTGCTAACAATCACAATCCTGTCTGGGTCTGGCGCAGGCCAATGTTCACAATTCTCACTAAGTGTGGCATTGCTAACAATCCCAATCCTGTCTGGGTCTGGTGCAGGCTAATGTTCACAATTCTAACTAAGTGTGGCATTGCAAACAATCACAATCCTGTCTGGGTTTGGCGCAGGCTAATGTTCATAAATTCTAGTTAGGTGCGGCACTGCTAACAATCACAGTCCTGTCTGGGTCTGGTGCAGGCTAATGTTCACAATTCTGAGTGTGGCATTGCTAACAATCACAATCCTGTCTGGGTCTGGCGCAGGCTAAAGTTCCCAATTCTAACTAAGTGTGGCATTGCTAGGAATCATAATCCTGTCTGTGTCTGGGGCAGGCTAATGTTCACAATTCTAACTAAGTGTGGCATTGCTAACAATCACAATCCTGTCTGGCTCTGGCGCAGGCCAATGTTCACAATTCTCACTAAGTGTGGCATTGCTAACAATCCCAATCCTGTCTGGGTCTGGTGCAGGCTAATGTTCACAATTCTAACTAAGTGTGGCATTGCAAACAATCACAATCCTGTCTGGGTTTGGCGGAGGCTAATGTTCACAAATTCTAATTAGGTGCGGCACTGCTAACAATCACAGTGCTGTCTGGGTCTGGTGCAAGCTAATGTTCACAATTCTGAGTGTGGCATTGCTAACAATCACAATCCTGTCTGGGTCTGGCGCAGGCTAAAGTTCCCAATTCTAACTAAGTGTGGCATTGCTATCTATCACAATCCTGTCTGGGTCTGGCGCAGGCTCATGTTCACAATTCTAACTAAGTGTGGTATTGCAAACAATCACAATCCTGTCTGGGTTTGGCGCAGGCTTATGTTCACAATTCTAATTAGGTGCGGCACTGCTAACAATCACAGTCCTGTCTGGGTCTGGCGCAGGCTAATGTTCACAATTCCGAGTGTGGCATTGCTAACAATCACAATCCTGTCTGTGTCTGGCGCAGGCTAATGTTCCCAATTCTAACTAAGTGTGGCATTGCTAGGAATCACAATCCTGTCTGTGACTGGCACAGGCTAATGTTCACAATTCTAACTAAGTGTGGCATTGCTAACAATCACAATCCTGTCTGGGTGTGGCGCAGGCTAATGTTCACAATTCTGACTAAGTGCAGTATTGCTAATTATCACAATCCTGTCTGGGTCTCTTGCAGGCTAATGTTCACAATTCAAACTAAGTGTGGCATTGCTAACAATCACAATCCTGTCTGGGTCTAGCGCGTGCTAATGTTCACAATTCTTGCTAAGTGCGGCATTGCTAACAATCACAATCCTGTCTGGGTCTGGCGCAGGCCAATGTTCACAATTCTCACTAAGTGTGGCATTGCTAAAAATCCCAATCCTGTCTGGGTCTGGTGCAGGCTAATGTTCACAATTCTAACTAAGTGTGGCATTGCAAACAATCACAATCCTGTCTGGGTTTGGCGCAGGCTAATGTTCACAAATTCTAATTAGGTGCGGCACTGCTAACAATCACAGTCCTGTCTGGGTCTGGTGCAGGCTAATGTTCACAATTCTGACTAAGTGCAGCATTGCTAATAATCACAATCCTGTCTGGGTCTGTTGCAGGCTAATGTTCACAATTCAAACTAAGTGTGGCATTGCTAACAATAGAAATCCTGTCTGGGTCTAGCGCATGCTAATGTTCACAATTCTGAGTGTGGCATTGCTAACAATCACAATCCTGTCTGTGTCTGGCGCAGGCTAATGTTCACAATTCTGACTAAGTGCAGCATTGCTAATAATCACAATCCTGTCTGGGTCTGTTGCAGGCTAATGTTCACAATTCTAACTAAGTGTGGCATTGCTAACAATCACAATCCTGTCTGGGTCTTGCGCAGGCTAATGTTCACAATTCTGACTAAGTGCAGCATTGCTAATTATCACAATCCTGCCTGGGTCTGTTGCAGGCTAATGTTCCCAATTCAAACTAAGTGTGGCATTGCTAACAATCACAATCCTGTCTGGGTCTAGTGCATGCTAATGTTCAAAATTCTTGCTAAGTGTGGCATTGCTAACAATCACAATCCTGTCTGGGTCTGGCGCAGGCCAATGTTCACAATTCTCACTAAGTGTGACATTGCTAACAATCCCAATCCTGTCTGGGTCTGGTGCAGGCTAATGTTCACAATTCTAATTAGGTGCGGCACTGCTAACAATCACAGTCCTGTCTGGGTCTGGTGCAGGCTAATGTTCACAATTCTGACTAAGTGCAGCATTGCTAATAATCACAATCCTGTCTGGGTCTGTTGCAGGCTAATGTTCACAATTCAAACTAAGTGTGGCATTGCTAACAATCACAATCCTGTCTGGGTCTAGCGCATGCTAATGTTCACAATTCTTGCTAAGTGTGGCATTGCTAACAATCACAATCCTGTCTGGGTCTGGCGCAGGCCAATGTTCACAATTCTCACTAAGTGTGGCATTGCTAACAATCCCAATCCTGTCTGGGTCTGGTGCAGGCTAATGTTCACAATTCTAACTAAGTGTGGCATTGCAAACAATCACAATCCTGTCTGGGTTTGGCGCAGGCTAATGTTCACAAATTCTAGTTAGGTGCGGCACTGCTAACAATCACAGTCCTGTCTGGGTCTGGCGCAGGCTAAAGTTCCCAATTCTAACTAAGTGTGGCATTGCTAGGAATCATAATCCTGTCTGTGTCTGGGGCAGGCTAATGTTCACAATTCTAACTAAGTGTGGCATTGCTAACAATCACAATCCTGTCTGGGTCTGGCGCAGGCTAATGTTCACAATTCTGACTAAGTGCAGCATTGCTAATAATCACAATCCTGTCTGGGTCTGTTGCAGGCTAATGTTCACAATTCAAACTAAGTGTGGCATTGCTAACAATAAAAATCCTGTCTGGGTCTAGTGCATGCTAATGTTCACAATTCTTGCTAAGTGTGGCATTGCTAACAATCACAATCCTGTCTGGGTTTGGCGCAGGCCAATGTTCACAATTCTCACTAACTGTGGCATTGCTAACAATCCCAATCCTGTCTGGGTCTGGTGCAGGCTAATGTTCACAATTCTAACTAAGTGTGGCATTGCAAACAATCACAATCCTGTCTGGGTTTGGTGCAGGCTAATGTTCACAAATTCTAATTCGGTGCGGCACTGCTAACAATCACAGTCCTGTATGGGTCTGGTGCAGGCTAATGTTCACAATTCTGAGTGTGGCATTGCTAACAATCACAATCCTGTCTGGGTCTGGCGCAGGCTAAAGTTCCCAATTCTAACTAAGTGTGGCATTGCTAACAATCAAAATCCTGTCTGTGTCTGGCGCAGGCTAATGTTCACAATTCGGACTAAGTGCAGCATTGCTAATAATCACAATCCTGTCTGGGTCTGTTGCAGGCTAATGTTCACAATTCTAACTAAGTGTGGCATTGCTAACAATCACAATCCTGTCTGGGTCTTGCGCAGGCTAATGTTCACAATTCTGACTAAGTGCAGCATTGCTAATAATCACAATCCTGTCTGGGTCTGTTGCAGGCTAATGTTCCCAATTCAAACTAAGTGTGGCATTGCTAACAATCACAATCCTGTCTGGGTCTAGTGCATGCTAATGTTCACAATTCTTGCTAAGTGTGGCATTGCTAACAATCACAATCCTGTCTGGGTCTGGCGCAGGCCAATGTTCACAATTCTCACTAAGTGTGACATTGCTAACAATCCCAATCCTGTCTGGGTCTGGTGCAGGCTAATGTTCACAATTCTAACTAAGTGTGGCATTGCAAACAATCACAATCCTGTCTGGGTTTGGCGCAGGCTAATGTTCACAAATTCTAATTAGGTGCGGCACTGCTAACAATCACAGTCCTGTCTGGGTCTGGTGCAGGCTAATGTTCACAATTCTGACTAAGTGCAGCATTGCTAATAATCACAATCCTGTCTGGGTCTGTTGCAGGCTAATGTTCACAATTCAAACTAAGTGTGGCATTGCTAACAATCACAATCCTGTCTGGGTCTAGCGCATGCTAATGTTCACAATTCTTGCTAAGTGTGGCATTGCTAACAATCACAATCCTGTCTGGGTCTGGCGCAGGCCAATGTTCACAATTCTCACTAAGTGTGGCATTGCTAGCAATCCCAATCCTGTCTGGGTCTGGTGCAGGCTAATGTTCACAATTCTAACTAAGTGTGGCATTGCAAACAATCACAATCCTGTCTGGGTTTGGCGCAGGCTAATGTTCACAAATTCCAGTTAGGTGCGGCACTGCTAACAATCACAGTCCTGTCTGGGTCTGGTGCAGGCTAATGTTCACAATTCTGAGTGTGGCATTGCTAACAATCACAATCCTGTCTGGGTCTGGCGCAGGCTAAAGTTCCCAATTCTAACTAAGTGTGGCATTGCTAAGAATCATAATCCTGTCTGTGTCTGGGGCAGGCTAATGTTCACAATTCTAACTAAGTGTGGCATTGCTAACAATCACAATCCTGTCTGGGTCTGGCGCAGGCCAATGTTCACAATTCTCACTAAGTGTGGCATTGCTAACAATCCCAATCCTGTCTGGGTCTGGTGCAGGCTAATGTTCACAATTCTAACTAAGTGTGGCATTGCAAACAATCACAATCCTGTCTGGGTTTGGCGCAGGCTAATGTTCACAAATTCTAATTAGGTGCGGCACTGCTAACAATCACAGTCCTGTCTGGGTCTGGTGCAGGCTAATGTTCACAATTCTGAGTGTGGCATTGCTAACAATCACAATCCTGCCTGGGCCTGGCGCAGGCTAAAGTTCCCAATTCTAACTAAGTGTGGCATTGCTATCTATCACAATCCTGTCTGGGTCTGGCGCAGGCTCATGTTCACAATTCTAACTAAGTGCGGCACTGCTAACAATCACAGTTCTATCTGGGTCTGGTGCAGGCTAATGTTCACAATTCTGAGTGTGGCATTGCTAACAATCACAACCCTGTCTGGGTCTGGTGCAGGCTAATGTTCACAATTCTTGCTAAGTGTGGCATTGCTAACAATAACAATCCTGTCTGGGTATGGCGAAGGCTAATGTTCACAATTCTAAGTGTGGCATTGCTAACAATCACAATCCTGTTGGGATCTGGCGCAGGCTAATGTTCACAATTCTAATTAGCTGCGGCATTGCTAACAATCACAAAACAGTCTGGGTCTGGCGCAGGCCAATGTTCACAATTCTCACTAAGTGTGGCATTGCTAACAATCCCAATCCTGTCTGGGTCTGGTGCAGGCTTATGTTCACAATTCTAATTAGGTGTGGCACTGCTAACAATCACAGTCCTGTCTGGGTCTGGTGCAGGCTAATGTTCACAATTCCGAGTGTGGCTTTGCTAACAATCACAATCCTGTCTGGGTCTGGCGCAGGCTAATGTTCCCAATTCTAACTAAGTGTGGCATTGCTAGGAATCACAATCCTGTCTGTGTCTGGCGCAGGCTAATGTTCACAATTCTAACTAAGTGTGGCATTGCTAACAATCACAATCCGGTCTGGGTCTGGCGCAGGCTAATGTTCACAATTCTGACTAAGTGCAGCATTGCTAATTATCACAATCCTGTCGGGGTCTGTTGCAGGCTAATGTTCACAATTCAAACTAAGTGTGGCATTGCTAACAATCACAATCCTGTCTGGGTCTAGCGCATGCTACTGTTCACAATTCTTGCTAAGTGTGGCATTGCTAACAATCACAATCCTGTCTGGGTCTGGCGCAGGCCAATGTTCACAATTCTCACTAAGTGTGGCATTCCTAACAATCCCAATCCTGTCTGGGTCTGGTGCAGGCTAATGTTCACAATTCTAACTAAGTGTGCCATTGCAAACAATCACAATCCTGTCTGGGTTTGGCACAGGCTAATGTTCATAAATTCTAATTAGGTGCGGCACTGCTAACAATCACAGTCCTGTCTGGGTTTGGTGCAGGCTAATGTTCACAATTCTGACTAAGTGCAGCATTGTTAATAATCACAATCCTGTCTGGGTCTGTTGCAGACTAATGTTCACAATTCAAACTAAGTGTGGCATTGCTAACAATAAATATCCTGTCTGGGTCTAGCGCATGCTAATGCTCACAATTCTGAGTGTGGCATTGCTAACAATCACAATCCTGTCTGGGTCTGGTGCAGGCTAATGTTCACAATTCTGACTAAGTGCAGCATTGCTAATAATCACAATCCTGTTGGGATCTGGCGCAGGCTAATGTTCACAATTCTAATTAGCTGCGGCATTGCTAACAATCACAAAACAGTCTGGGTCTGGCGCAGGCTAATGTTCACAATTCTAACTAAGTATGGCATTGCAAACAATTACAATCATGTCTGGGTCTGGCACAGGCTAATGTTCACAATTCTAACTAAGTGTGGCATTGCTAACAATCACAATCATGTCTGGGTCTGGCGCAGGCTAATGTTGACAATTCTTGCTAAGTGTGGCATTTCTAACAATCACAATCCTGTCTGGGTCTGGCGCAGGCCAATGTTCACAATTCTCACTAAGTGTGGCATTGCTAACAATCACAATCCTGTCTGGGTCTGGCGCAGGCTAATGTTCACAATTCTTGCTAAGTGTTACATTGCTAACCATCACAATCCTGTCTGGGTCTGGCGCAGGCCAATGTTCACAATTCTCACTAAGTGTGGCATTGCTAACAATCCCAATCCTGTCTGGGTCTGGTGCAGGCTTATGTTCACAATTCTAATTAGGTGTGGCACTGCTAACAATCACAGTCCTGTCTGGGTCTAGTGCAGGCTAATGTTCACAATTCCGAGTGTGGCTTTGCTAACAATCACAATCCTGTCTGGGTCTGGCGCAGGCTAATGTTCCCAATTCTAACTAAGTGTGGCATTGCTAGGAATCACAATCCTGTCTGTGTCTGGCGCAGGCTAATGTTCACAATTCTAACTAAGTGTGGCATTGCTAACAATCACAATCCGGTCTGGGTCTGGCGCAGGCTAATGTTCACAATTCTGACTAAGTGTGGCATTGCTAACAATCACAATCCTGTCTGGGTCTAGCGCATGCTACTGTTCACAATTCTTGCTAAGTGTGGCATTGCTAACAATCACAATCTGGTCTGGGTCTGGCGCAGGCCAATGTTCACAATTCTCACTAAGTGTGGCATTGCTAACAATCCCAATCCTGTCTGGGTCTGGTACAGGCTAATGTTCACAATTCTAACTAAGTCTGGCATTGCAAACAATCACAATCCTGTCTGGGTTTGGCGCAGGCTAATGTTCACAAATTCTAATTAGGTGCGGCACTGCTAACAATCACAGTCCTGTCTGAGTCTGGTGCAGGCTAATGTTCACAATTCTGACTAAGTGCAGCATTGTTAACAATCACAATCCTGTCTGGGTCTGGCGCAGACTTAAGTTCCCAATTCTAACTAAGTGTGGCATTGCTAGGAATCACAATCCTGTCTGTGTCTGGCGCAGGCTAATGTTCACAATTCTAACTAAGTGTGGCATTGCTATCCATCACAATCCTGTCTGGGTCTGGTGCAGGCTAATGTTCACAATTCTAACTAAGTGTGGCATTGCAAACAATCGCAATCCTGTCTGGGTTTGGCGCAGGCTAATGTTCACAAATTCTAATTAGGTGCGGCACTGCTAACAATCACAGTTCTATCTGGGTCTGGCGCAGGCTATTGTTCACAATTCTGAGTGTGGCATTGCTAACAATCAAAATCCTGTCTGGGTCTGGCGCAGGCCAAAGTTCCCAATTCTAACTAAGTGTGGCATTGCTAGGAATCACAATCCTGTCTGTGTTTGGAGCAGGCTAATGTTCACAATTCTAACTAAGTGTGGCATTGCTAACAATCACAATCCTGTCCGGGTCTGGCGAAGGCTAATGTTCACAATTCTGACTAAGTGCAGCATTGCTAATAATCACAATCCTGTCTGGGTCTGTTGCAGGCTAATGTTCACAATTCTAACTAAGTGTGGCATTGCTGACAATCACAATCCTGTCTGGGTCTGGCGCAGGCTAATGTTCACAATTCTGACTAAGTGCAGCATTTCTAATTATCACAATCCTGTCTGGGTCTGTTGCAGGCTAATGTTCACAATTCAAACTAAGTGTGGCATTGCTAACAATCACAATCCTGTCTGGGTCTGGCGCAGGCCAATGTTCACAATTCTCACTAAGTGTGGCATTCCTAACAATCCCAATCCTGTCTGGGTTTGGCGCAGGCTAATGTTCACAAATTCTAATTTGGTGCGGCACTGCTAACAATCACAGTTCTATCTGGGTCTGGCGCAGGCTAATGTTCACAATTCTGAGTGTGGCATTGCAAACAATCACAATCCTGTCTGGGTCTGGCGCAGGCTAATGCTCACAATTCTGACTAAGTGCAGCATTGCTAATAATCACAATCCTGTCTGGGTCTGTTGCAGGCTAATGTTCACAATTCAAACTAAGTGTGGCATTGCTAACAATCACAATCATGTCTGGGTCTAGCGCATGCTAATGTTCACAATTCTTGCTAAGTGTGGCATTGCTAACAATCACAATCCTGTCTGGGTCTGGCGCAGGCCAATGTTCACAATTCTCACTAAGTGTGGCATTCCTAACAATCCCAATCCTGTCTGGGTCTGGTGCAGGCTAATGTTCACAATTCTAACTAAGTGTGGCATTGCAAACAATCACAATCCTGTCTGGGTCTGGCGAAGGCTAATGTTCACAATTCTGACTAAGTGCAGCATTGCTAATAATCACAATCCTGTCTGGGTCTGTTGCAGGCTAATGTTCACAATTCTAACTAAGTGTGGCATTGCTGACAATCACAATCCTGTCTGGGTCTGGCGCAGGCTAATGTTCACAATTCTGACTAAGTGCAGCATTTCTAATTATCACAATCCTGTCTGGGTCTGTTGCAGGCTAATGTTCACAATTCAAACTAAGTGTGGCATTGCTAACAATCACAATCCTGTCTGGGTCTGGCGCAGGCCAATGTTCACAATTCTCACTAAGTGTGGCATTCCTAACAATCCCAATCCTGTCTGGGTTTGGCGCAGGCTAATGTTCACAAATTCTAATTTGGTGCGGCACTGCTAACAATCACAGTTCTATCTGGGTCTGGCGCAGGCTAATGTTCACAATTCTGAGTGTGGCATTGCAAACAATCACAATCCTGTCTGGGTCTGGCGCAGGCTAATGCTCACAATTCTGACTAAGTGCAGCATTGCTAATAATCACAATCCTGTCTGGGTCTGTTGCAGGCTAATGTTCACAATTCAAACTAAGTGTGGCATTGCTAACAATCACAATCATGTCTGGGTCTAGCGCATGCTAATGTTCACAATTCTTGCTAAGTGTGGCATTGCTAACAATCACAATCCTGTCTGGGTCTGGCGCAGGCCAATGTTCACAATTCTCACTAAGTGTGGCATTCCTAACAATCCCAATCCTGTCTGGGTCTGGTGCAGGCTAATGTTCACAATTCTAACTAAGTGTGGCATTGCAAACAATCACAATCCTGTCTGGGTTTGGCACAGGCTAATGTTCATAAATTCTAATTAGGTGCGGCACTGCTAACAATCACAGTCCTGTCTGGGTCTGGTGCAGGCTAATGTTCACAATTCTGACTAAGTGCAGCATTGCTAATAATCACAATCCTGTCTGGGTCTGTTGCAGACTAATGTTCACAATTCAAACTAAGTGTGGCATTGCTAACAATAAATATCCTGTCTGGGTCTAGCGCATGCTAATGTTCACAATTCTGAGTGTGGCATTGCTAACAATCACAATCCTGTCTGGGTCTGGCACAGGCTAATGTTCACAATTCTGACTAAGTGCAGCATTGCTAATAATCACAATCCTGTCTGGGTCTGTTGCAGGCTAATATTCACAATTCAAACTAAGTGTGGCATTGCTAACAATAAAAAGCCTGTCTGGGTCTAGCGCATGCTAATGTTCACAATTCTTGCTAAGTGTGGCATTGCTAACAATCCCAATCCTGTCTGGGTCTGGTGCAGGCTAATGTTCACAATTCTCACTAAGTGTGGCATTGCTAACAATCCCAATCCTGTCTGGGTCTGGTGCAGGCTAATGTTCACAATTCTAACTAAGTGTGGCATTGCAAACAATGACAATCCTGTCTGGGTTTGGCGCAGGCTAATGTTCACAAATTCTAATTTGGTGCGGCACTGCTAACAATCACAATTCTATCTGGGTCTGGCGCAGGCTAATGTTCACAATTCTGAGTGTGGCATTGCAAACAATCACAATCCTGTCTGGGTCTGGCGCAGGCTAATGCTCACAATTCTGACTAAGTGCAGCATTGCTAATAATCACAATCCTGCCTGGGTCTGTTACAGGCTAATGTTCACAATTCAAACTAAGTGTGGCATTGCTAACAATAAAAATCCTGTCTGGGTCTAGCGCATGCTAATGTTCACAATTATGAGTGTGGCATTGCTAACAATCACAATCCTGTCTGGGTCTGGCGCAGGCTAATGTTCACAATTCTGACTAAGTGCAGCATTGCTAATAATCACAATCCTGTCTGGGTCTGTTGCAGGCTAATGTTCACAATTCAAACTAAGTGTGGCATTGCTAACAATCACAATCATGTCTGGGTCTAGCGCATGCTAATGTTCACAATTCTTGCTAAGTGTGGCATTGCTAACAATCACAATCCTGTCTGGGTCTGGCGCAGGCCAATGTTCACAATTCTCACTAAGTGTGGCATCCCTAACAATCCCAATCTTGTCTGGGTCTGGTGCAGGCTAATGTTCACAATTCTAACTAAGTGTGCCATTGCAAACAATCACAATCCTGTCTGGGTTTGGCACAGGCTAATGTTCATAAATTCTAATTAGGTGCGGCACTGCTAACAATCACAGTCCTGTCTGGGTCTGGTGCAGGCTAATGTTCACAATTCTGACTAAGTGCAGCATTGCTAATAATCACAATCCTGTCTGGGTCTGTTGCAGACTAATGTTCACAATTCAAACTAAGTGTGGCATTGCTAACAATAAATATCCTGTCTGGGTCTAGCGCATGCTAATGTTCACAATTCTGAGTGTGGCATTGCTAACAATCACAATCCTGTCTGGATCTGGCGCAGGCTAATGTTCACAATTCTGACTAAGTGCAGCATTGCTAATAATCACAATCCTGTCTGGGTCTGTTGCAGGCTAATATTCACAATTCAAACTAAGTGTGGCATTGCTAACAATAAAAATCCTGTCTGGGTCTAGCGCATGCTAATGTTCACAATTCTTGCTAAGTGTGGCATTGCTAACAATCCCAATCCTGTCTGGGTCTGGTGCAGGCTAATGTTCACAATTCTCACTAAGTGTGGCATTGCTAACAATCCCAATCCTGTCTGGGTCTGGTGCAGGCTAATGTTCACAATTCTGACTAAGTGCAGCATTGCTAATTATCACAATCCTGTCGGGGTCTGTTGCAGGCTAATGTTCACAATTCAAACTAAGTGTGGCATTGCTAACAATCACAATCCTGTCTGGGTCTAGCGCATGCTACTGTTCACAATTCTTGCTCAGTGTGGCATTGCTAACAATCACAATCTGGTCTGGGTCTGGCGCAGGCCAATGTTCACAATTCTCACTAAGTGTGGCATTGCTAACAATCCCAATCCTGTCTGGGTCTGGTACAGGCTAATGTTCACAATTCTAACTAAGTCTGGCATTGCAAACGATCACAATCCTGTCTGGGTTTGGCGCAGGCTAATGTTCACAAATTCTAATTAGGTGCGGCACTGCTAACAATCACAGTCCTGTCTAAGTCTGGTGCAGGCTAATGTTCACAATTCTGACTAAGTGCAGCATTGTTAACAATCACAATCCTGTCTGGGTCTGGCGCAGACTTAAGTTCCCAATTCTAACTAAGTGTGGCATTGCTAGGAATCACAATCCTGTCTGTGTCTGGCGCAGGCTAATGTTCACAATTCTAACTAAGTGTGGCATTGCTATCCATCACAATCCTGTCTGGGTCTGGTGCAGGCTCATGTTCACAATTCTAACTAAGTGTGGCATTGCAAACAATCGCAATCCTGTCTGGGTTTGGCGCAGGCTAATGTTCACAAATTCTAATTAGGTGCGGCACTGCTAACAATCACAGTTCTATCTGGGTCTGGCGCAGGCTATTGTTCACAATTCTGAGTGTGGCATTGCTAACAATCAAAATCCTGTCTGGGTCTGGCGCAGGCCAAAGTTCCCAATTCTAACTAAGTCTGGCATTGCTAGGAATCACAACCCTGTCTGGGTCTGTTGCAGGCTAATGTTCACAATTCTAAGTAAGTGTGGCATTGCTGACAATCACAATCATGTCTGGGTCTAGCGCATGCTAATGTTCACAATTCTTGCTAAGTGTGGCATTGCTAACAATCACAATCCTGTCTGGGTCTGGCGCAGGCCAATGTTCACAATTCTCACTAAGTGTGGCATTCCTAACAATCCCAATCCTGTCTGGGTCTGGTGCAGGCTAATGTTCACAATTCTAACTAAGTGTGCCATTGCAAACAATCACAATCCTGTCTGGGTTTGGCACAGGCTAATGTTCATAAATTCTAATTAGGTGCAGCACTGCTAACAATCACAGTCCTGTCTGGGTCTGGTGCAGGCTAATGTTCACAATTCTGACTAAGTGCAGCATTGTTACTAATCACAATCCTGTCTGGGTCTGTTGCAGACTAATGTTCACAATTCAAACTAAGTGTGGCATTGCTAACAATAAATATCCTGTCTGGGTCTAGCGCATGCTAATGTTCACAATTCTGAGTGTGGCATTGCTAACAATCACAATCCTGTCTGGGTCTGGCGCAGGCTAATGTTCACAATTCTGACTAAGTGCAGCATTGCTAATAATCACAATCCTGTCTGGGTCTGTTGCAGGCTAATATTCACAATTCAAACTAAGTGTGGCATTGCTAACAATAAAAATCCTGTCTAGGTCTAGCGCATGCTAATGTTCACAATTCTTGCTAAGTGTGGCATTGCTAACAATCCCAATCCTGTCTGGGTCTGGTGCAGGCTAATGTTCACAATTCTCACTAAGTGTGGCATTGCTAACAATCCCAATCCTGTCTGGGTCTGGTGCAGGCTAATGTTCACAATTCTAACTAAGTGTGGCATTGCAAACAATGACAATCCTGTCTGGGTTTGGCGCAGGCTAATGTTCACAAATTCTAATTTGGTGCGGCACTGCTAACAATCACAGTTCTATCTGGGTCTGGCGCAGGCTAATGTTCACAATTCTGAGTGTGGCATTGCAAACAATCACAATCCTGTCTGGGTCTGGCGCAGGCTAATGCTCACAATTCTGACTAAGTGCAGCATTGCTAATAATCACAATCCTGTCTGGGTCTGTTGCAGGCTAATGTTCACAATTCAAACTAAGTGTGGCATTGCTAACAATCACAATCATGTCTGGGTCTAGCGCATGCTAATGTTCACAATTCTTGCTAAGTGTGGCATTGCTAACAATCACAATCCTGTCTGGGTCTGGCGCAGGCCAATGTTCACAATTCTCACTAAGTGTGGCATTCCTAACAATCCCAATCCTGTCTGGGTCTGGTGCAGGCTAATGTTCACAATTCTAACTAAGTGTGCCATTGCAAACAATCACAATCCTGTCTGGGTTTGGCACAGGCTAATGTTCATAAATTCTAATTAGGTGCGGCACTGCTAACAATCACAGTCCAGTCTGGGTCGATTGCAGGCTAATGTTCACAATTCTGACTAAGTGCAGCATTGCTAATAATCACAATCCTGTCTGGGTCTGTTGCAGACTAATGTTCACAATTCAAACTAAGTGTGGCATTGCTAACAATAAATATCCTGTCTGGGTCTAGCGCATGCTAATGTTCACAATTCTGAGTGTGGCATTGCTAACAATCACAATCCTGTCTGGGTCTGGCGCAGGCTAATGTTCACAATTCTGACTAAGTGCAGCATTGCTAATAATCACAATCCTGTCTGGGTCTGTTGCAGGCTAATATTCACAATTCAAACTAAGTGTGGCATTGCTAACAATAAAAATCCTGTCTGGGTCTAGCGCATGCTAATGTTCACAATTCTCACTAAGTGTGGCATTGCTAACAATCCCAATCCTGTCTGGGTCTGGTGCAGGCTAATGTTCACAATTCTAACTAAGTGTGGCATTGCAAACAATGACAATCCTGTCTGGGTTTGGCGCAGGCTAATGTTCACAAATTCTAATTTGGTGCGGCACTGCTAACAATCACAGTTCTATCTGGGTCTGGCGCAGGCTAATGTTCACAATTCTGAGTGTGGCATTGCAAACAATCACAATCCTGTCTGGGTCTGGCGCAGGCTAATGCTCACAATTCTGACTAAGTGCAGCATTGCTAATAATCACAATCCTGTCTGGGTCTGTTACAGGCTAATGTTCACAATTCAAACTAAGTGTGGCATTGCTAACAATAAAAATCCTGTCTGGGTCCAGCGCATGCTAATGTTCACAATTATGAGTGTGGCATTGCTAACAATCACAATCCTGTCTGGGTCTGGCGCAGGCTAATGTTCACAATTCTGACTAAGTGCAGCATTGCTAATAATCACAATCCTGTCTGGGTCTGTTGCAGGCTAATGTTCACAATTCTAACTAAGTGTGGCATTGCAAACAATCACAATCCTGTCTGGGTTTGGCGCAGGCTAATGTTCACAAATTCTAATTAGGTGCGGCACTGCTAACAATCACAGTCCTGTCTGGGTCTGGTGCAGGCTAATGTTCACAATTCTGAGTGTGGCATTGCTAACAATCCCAATCCTGTCTGGGTCTGGCGCAGGCTGAAGTTCCCAATTCTAACTAAGTGTGGCATTGCTAGGAATCACAATCCTGTCTGTGTCTGGCGCAGGCTAATGTTCACAATTCTAACTAAGTGCGGCATTGCTAACAATCACAATCCTGTCTGGGTCTGGCGCAGGCTCATGTTCACAATTCTTGCTAAGTGTGGCATTGCTAACAATCACAATCCTGTCTGGGTCTGGCGCAGGCTAATGTTCACAATTCTTGCTAAGTGTGGCATTGCTAACAATCACAATCCTGTCTGGGTCTGGCGCAGGCTAATGTTCACAATTCTTGCTAAGTGTGGCATTGCTAACAATCAGAATCCTGTCTGGGTCTGGCGCAGGCCAATGTTCACAATTCTTACTAAGTGTGGCATTGCTAACAATCACAATCCTGTCTGGGTCTGGCGCAGGCTAATGTTCACAATTCTTGCTAAGTGTGGCATTGCTAACGATCACAATCTTCTTTGGGTCTGGTGCAGGCTAATGTTCACAATTCTAATTAGCTGCGGCATTGCTAACAATCACAAACCTGTCTGGGTCTGGCGAAGGCTAATGTTCACAATTCTTGCTAAGTGTGTCAATGCTAACCATCACAATCCTGTCTGGGTCTGGCGCAGGCTAATGTTCAGAATTCAAGCTAAGTGTGGCATTGCTAACAATCACAATCCTGTCTGGGTCTGGCGCAGGCTAATGTTCACAATTCTGACTAAATGCAGCATTGCTATCCATCACAATCCTGTCTGGGTCTGGCGCAGGCTCATGTTCACAATTCTTGCTAAGTGTGGCATTGCTAACAATCACAATCCTGTCTGGGTCTGGCGCAGGCTAATGTTCACAATTCTTGCTAAGTGTGGCATTGCTAACAATCAGAATCCTGTCTGGGTCTGGCGCAGGCCAATGTTCACAATTCTTACTAAGTGTGGCATTGCTAACAATCACAATCCTGTTTGGGTCTGGCGCAGGCTAATGTTCAGAATTCAAGCTAAGTGTGGCATTGCTAACAATCACAATCCTGTCTGGGTCTAGCGCATGCTAATGTTCACAATTCTTGCTAAGTGTGGCATTGCAAACAATCCCAATCCTGTCTGGGTCTGGTGCAGGCTAATGTTCAGAATTCAAGCTAAGTGTGGCATTGCTAACAATCACAATCCTGTCTGGGTCTAGCGCATGCTAATGTTCACAATTCTTGCTAAGTGTGGCATTGCTAACAATCACAATCCTGTCTGGGTCTGGCGCAGGCCAATGTTCACAATTCTCACTAAGTGTGGCATTGCAAACAATCCCAATCCTGTCTGGGTCTGGTGCAGGCTTATGTTCACAATTCTAATTAGGTGCGGCACTGCTAACAATCACAGTCCTGTCTGGGTCTGGTGCAGGCTAATGTTCACAATTCCGAGTGTGGCATTGCTAACAATCACAATCCTGTCTGTGTCTGGCGCAGGCTAATGTTCCCAATTCTAACTAAGTGTGGCATTGCAAACAATCACAATCCTGTCTGGGTTTGGCGCAGGCTAATGTTCACAAATTCTAATTAGGTGCGGCACTGCTAACAATCACAGTCCTGACTGGGTCTGGTGCAGGCTAATGTTCACAATTCTGACTAAGTGCAGCATTGCTAACAATCACAATCCTGTCTGGGTCTGTTGCAGGCTAATGTTCACAATTCAAACTAAGTGTGGCATTGCTAACAATAAAAATCCTGTCTGGGTCTAGCGCATGCTAATGTTTACAATTCTGAGTGTGGCATTGCTAATAATCACAATCCCGTCTGGGTCTGGCGCAGGCTAATGTTCACAATTCTGACTATGTGCAGCATTGCTAATAATCGCAATCCTGTCTGGGTCTGTTGCAGGCTAATGTTCACAATTCAAACTAAGTGTGGCATTGCTAACAATAAAAATCCTGTCTTGGTCTAGCGCATACTAATGTTTACAATTCTTGCTAAGTGTGGCATTGCTAACAATCACAATCCTGTCTGGGTCTGGCACAGGCCAATGTTCAAAATTCTCACTAAGTGTGGCATTGCTAACAATCCCAATCCTGTCTGGGTCTGGTGCAGGCTAATGTTCACAATTCTAACTAAGTGTGGCATTGCAAACAATCACAATCCTGTCTGGGTTTGGCGCAGGCTAATGTTCACAAATTCTAATTAGGTGCGGCACTGCTAACAATCACAGTCCTGTCTGGGTCTGGTGCAGGCTAATGTTCACAATTCTGAGTGTGGCATTGCTAACAATCACAATCCTGTCTGGGTCTGGCGCAGGCTAAAGTTCCCAATTCTAACTAAGTGTGGCATTGCTAGGAATCACAATCCTGTCTGTGTCTGACGCAGGCTAATGTTCACAATTCTAACTAAGTGTGGCATTGCTAACAATCACAATCCTGTCTGGGTCTGGCGCAGGCTAATGTTCAAAATTCTGACTAAGTGCAGCATTGCTAATAATCACAATCCTGTCTGGGTCTGTTGCAGGCTAATGTTCACAATTCTAACTACGTGTGGCATTGTTATCCATCACAGTCCTGTCTGGGTCTGGCGCAGGCTCATGTTCACAATTCTAACTAAGTGTGGCATTGCAAACAATCACAATCCTGTCTGGGTTTGGCGCAGGCTAATGTTCACAAATTCTAATTAGGTGCGGCACTGCTAACAATCACAGTTCTATCTGGGTCTGGTGCAGGCTAATGTTCACAATTCTGAGTGTGGCATTGCTAACAATCACAACCCTGTATGGGTCTGGTGCAGGCTAATGTTCACAATTCTTGCTAAGTGTGGCATTGCTAACAATCACAATCCTGTCTGGGTCTGGCGCAGGCCAATGTTGACAATTCTCACTAAGTGTGGCATTGCTAACAATCCCAATCCTGTCTGGGTCTGGTGCAGGCTAATGTTCACAATTCTAACTAAGTGTGGCATTGCAAACAATCACAATCCTGTCTGGGTTTGGCGCAGGCTAATGTTCACAAATTCTAATTAGGTGCGGCACTGCTAACAATCACAGTCCTGTCTGGGTCTGGTGCAGGCTAATGTTCACAATTCTGAGTGTGGTATTGCTAACAATCACAATCCTGTCTGGGTCTGGCACAGGCTAAAGTTCCCAATTCTAACTAAGTGTGGCATTGCTAGGAATCACAATCCTGTCTGTGTCTGGCGCAGGCTGAAGTTCACAATTCTAACTAAGTGTGGCATTGCTAACAATCACAATCCTGTCTGGGTCTGGCGGAGGCTAATGTTCACAATTCTGACTAAGTGCAGCATTGCTAATAATCACAATCCTGTCTGGGTCTGTTGCAGGCTAATGTTCATAATTCTAACTAAGTGTGGCATTGCTATCCATCACAATCCTGTCTGGGTCTGGCGCAGGCTCATGTTCACAATTCTAACTAAGTGTGGCATTGCAAACAATCACAATCCTGTCTGGGTTTGGCGCAGGCTAATGTTCACAAATTCTAATTAGGTGCGGCACTGCTAACAATCACAGTTCTATCTGGGTCTGGTGCAGGCTAATGTTCACAATTCTTGCTAAGTGTGGCATTGCTAACAATCACAATCCTGTCTGGGTATGGCGCAGGCTAATGTTCACAATTCTAAGTGTGGCATTGCTAACAATCACAATCCTGTTGGGATCTGGCGCAGGCTAATGTTCACAATTCTAATTAGCTGCGGCATTGCTAACAATCACAATCCTGTCTGGGTCTGGCGGAGGCTAATGTTCACAATTCTGACTAAGTGCAGCATTGCTAATAATCACAACCCTGTCTGGGTCTGTTGCAGGCTAATGTTCACAATTCTAACTAAGTGTGGCATTGCAAACAATTACAATCGTGTCTGGGTCTGGCACAGGCTAATGTTCACAATTCTAACTAAGTGTGTCAATGCTAATCATCACAATCTTGTCTGGGTCTGGCGCAGGCCAATGTTCACAATTCTCACTAAGTGTGGCATTGCTAACAATCACAATCCTGTCTGTGTCTGGCGCAGGCTAATGTTCACAATTCTTGCTAAGTGTGGCATTTCTAACAATCACAATCCTGTCTGGGTCTGGCGCAGGCCAATGTTCACAATTCTCACTAAGTGTGGCATTGCTAACAATCACAATCCTGTCTGGGTCTGGCGCAGGCTAATGTTCACAATTCTTGCTAAGTGTTACATTGCTAACCATCACAATCCTGTCTGGGTCTGGCGCAGGCCAATGTTCACAATTCTCACTAAGTGTGGCATTGCTAACAATCCCAATCCTGTCTGGGTCTGGTGCAGGCTTATGTTCAAAATTCTAATTAGGTGCGGCACTGCTAACAATCACAGTCCTGTCTGGGTCTGGTGCAGGCTAATGTTCACAATTCCGAGTGTGGCATTGCTAACAATCACAATCCTGTCTGGGTCTGGCGCAGGCTAATGTTCCCAATTCTAACTAAGTGTGGCATTGCTAACAATCCCAATCCTGTCTGGGTCTGGTGCAGGCTAATGTTCACAATTCTAACTAAGTGTGGCATTGCAAACAATCACAATCCTGTCTGGGTTTGGCGCAGGCTAATGTTCACAAATTCTAATTAGGTGCGGCACTGCTAACAATCACAGTCCTGTCTGGGTCTGGTGCAGGCTAATGTTCACAATTCTGAGTGTGGTATTGCTAACAATCACAATCCTGTCTGGGTCTGGCACAGGCTAAAGTTCCCAATTCTAACTAAGTGTGGCATTGCTAGGAATCACAATCCTGTCTGTGTCTGGCGCAGGCTAATGTTCACAATTCTAACTAAGTGTGGCATTGCTAACAATCACAATCCTGTCTGGGTCTGGCGGAGGCTAATGTTCACAATTCTGACTAAGTGCAGCATTGCTAATAATCACAATCCTGTCTGGGTCTGTTGCAGGCTAATGTTCACAATTCTAACTAAGTGTGGCATTGCTATCCATCACAATCCTGTCTGGGTCTGGCGCAGGCTCATGTTCACAATTCTAACTAAGTGTGGCATTGCAAACAATCACAATCCTGTCTGGGTTTGGCGCAGGCTAATGTTCACAAATTCTAATTAGGTGCGGCACTGCTAACAATCACAGTTCTATCTGGATCTGGTGCAGGCTAATGTTCACAATTCTTGCTAAGTGTGGCATTGCTAACAATCACAATCCTGTCTGGGTATGGCACAGGCTAATGTTCACAATTCTAAGTGTGGCATTGCTAACAATCACAATCCTGTTGGGATCTGGCGCAGGCTAATGTTCACAATTCTAATTAGCTGCGGCATTGCTAACAATCACAATCCTGTCTGGGTCTGGCGGAGGCTAATGTTCACAATTCTCACTAAGTGTGGCATTGCTAACAATCACAATCCTGTCTGGGTCTGGCGCAGGCTAATGTTCACAATTCTTGCTAAGTGTTACATTGCTAACCATCACAATCCTGTCTGGGTCTGGCGCAGGCCAATGTTCACAATTCTCACTAAGTGTGGCATTGCTAACAATCCCAATCCTGTCTGGGTCTGGTGCAGGCTTATGTTCACAATTCTAATTAGGTGTGGCACTGCTAACAATCACAGTCCTGTCTGGGTCTGGTGCAGGCTAATGTTCACAATTCCGAGTGTGGCTTTGCTAACAATCACAATCCTGTCTGGGTCTGGCGCAGGCTAATGTTCCCAATTCTAACTAAGTGTGGCATTGCTAGGAATCACAATCCTGTCTGTGTCTGGCGCAGGCTAATGTTCACAATTCTAACTAAGTGTGGCATTGCTAACAATCACAATCCGGTCTGGGTCTGGCGCAGGCTAATGTTCACAATTCTGACTAAGTGCAGCATTGCTAATTATCACAATCCTGTCGGGGTCTGTTGCAGGCTAATGTTCACAATTCAAACTAAGTGTGGCATTGCTAACAATCACAATCCTGTCTGGGTCTAGCGCATGCTACTGTTCACAATTCTTGCTAAGTGTGGCATTGCTAACAATCACAATCCTGTCTGGGTCTGGCGCAGGCCAATGTTCACAATTCTCACTAAGTGTGGCATTCCTAACAATCCCAATCCTGTCTGGGTCTGGTGCAGGCTAATGTTCACAATTCTAACTAAGTGTGCCATTGCAAACAATCACAATCCTGTCTGGGTTTGGCACAGGCTAATGTTCATAAATTCTAATTAGGTGCGGCACTGCTAACAATCACAGTCCTGTCTGGGTTTGGTGCAGGCTAATGTTCACAATTCTGACTAAGTGCAGCATTGTTAATAATCACAATCCTGTCTGGGTCTGTTGCAGACTAATGTTCACAATTCAAACTAAGTGTGGCATTGCTAACAATAAATATCCTGTCTGGGTCTAGCGCATGCTAATGCTCACAATTCTGAGTGTGGCATTGCTAACAATCACAATCCTGTCTGGGTCTGGCGCAGGCTAATGTTCACAATTCTGACTAAGTGCAGCATTGCTAATAATCACAATCCTGTTGGGATCTGGCGCAGGCTAATGTTCACAATTCTAATTAGCTGCGGCATTGCTAACAATCACAAAACAGTCTGGGTCTGGCGCAGGCTAATGTTCACAATTCTAACTAAGTATGGCATTGCAAACAATTACAATCATGTCTGGGTCTGGCACAGGCTAATGTTCACAATTCTAACTAAGTGTGGCATTGCTAACAATCACAATCATGTCTGGGTCTGGCGCAGGCTAATGTTCACAATTCTTGCTAAGTGTGGCATTTCTAACAATCACAATCCTGTCTGGGTCTGGCGCAGGCCAATGTTCACAATTCTCACTAAGTGTGGCATTGCTAACAATCACAATCCTGTCTGGGTCTGGCGCAGGCTAATGTTCACAATTCTTGCTAAGTGTTACATTGCTAACCATCACAATCCTGTCTGGGTCTGGCGCAGGCCAATGTTCACAATTCTCACTAAGTGTGGCATTGCTAACAATCCCAATCCTGTCTGGGTCTGGTGCAGGCTTATGTTCACAATTCTAATTAGGTGTGGCACTGCTAACAATCACAGTCCTGTCTGGGTCTAGTGCAGGCTAATGTTCACAATTCCGAGTGTGGCTTTGCTAACAATCACAATCCTGTCTGGGTCTGGCGCAGGCTAATGTTCCCAATTCTAACTAAGTGTGGCATTGCTAGGAATCACAATCCTGTCTGTGTCTGGCGCAGGCTAATGTTCACAATTCTAACTAAGTGTGGCATTGCTAACAATCACAATCCGGTCTGGGTCTGGCGCAGGCTAATGTTCACAATTCTGACTAAGTGTGGCATTGCTAACAATCACAATCCTGTCTGGGTCTAGCGCATGCTACTGTTCACAATTCTTGCTAAGTGTGGCATTGCTAACAATCACAATCTGGTCTGGGTCTGGCGCAGGCCAATGTTCACAATTCTCACTAAGTGTGGCATTGCTAACAATCCCAATCCTGTCTGGGTCTGGTACAGGCTAATGTTCACAATTCTAACTAAGTCTGGCATTGCAAACAATCACAATCCTGTCTGGGTTTGGCGCAGGCTAATGTTCACAAATTCTAATTAGGTGCGGCACTGCTAACAATCACAGTCCTGTCTGAGTCTGGTGCAGGCTAATGTTCACAATTCTGACTAAGTGCAGCATTGTTAACAATCACAATCCTGTCTGGGTCTGGCGCAGACTTAAGTTCCCAATTCTAACTAAGTGTGGCATTGCTAGGAATCACAATCCTGTCTGTGTCTGGCGCAGGCTAATGTTCACAATTCTAACTAAGTGTGGCATTGCTATCCATCACAATCCTGTCTGGGTCTGGTGCAGGCTAATGTTCACAATTCTAACTAAGTGTGGCATTGCAAACAATCGCAATCCTGTCTGGGTTTGGCGCAGGCTAATGTTCACAAATTCTAATTAGGTGCGGCACTGCTAACAATCACAGTTCTATCTGGGTCTGGCGCAGGCTATTGTTCACAATTCTGAGTGTGGCATTGCTAACAATCAAAATCCTGTCTGGGTCTGGCGCAGGCCAAAGTTCCCAATTCTAACTAAGTGTGGCATTGCTAGGAATCACAATCCTGTCTGTGTTTGGAGCAGGCTAATGTTCACAATTCTAACTAAGTGTGGCATTGCTAACAATCACAATCCTGTCTGGGTCTGGCGAAGGCTAATGTTCACAATTCTGACTAAGTGCAGCATTGCTAATAATCACAATCCTGTCTGGGTCTGTTGCAGGCTAATGTTCACAATTCTAACTAAGTGTGGCATTGCTGACAATCACAATCCTGTCTGGGTCTGGCGCAGGCTAATGTTCACAATTCTGACTAAGTGCAGCATTTCTAATTATCACAATCCTGTCTGGGTCTGTTGCAGGCTAATGTTCACAATTCAAACTAAGTGTGGCATTGCTAACAATCACAATCCTGTCTGGGTCTGGCGCAGGCCAATGTTCACAATTCTCACTAAGTGTGGCATTCCTAACAATCCCAATCCTGTCTGGGTTTGGCGCAGGCTAATGTTCACAAATTCTAATTTGGTGCGGCACTGCTAACAATCACAGTTCTATCTGGGTCTGGCGCAGGCTAATGTTCACAATTCTGAGTGTGGCATTGCAAACAATCACAATCCTGTCTGGGTCTGGCGCAGGCTAATGCTCACAATTCTGACTAAGTGCAGCATTGCTAATAATCACAATCCTGTCTGGGTCTGTTGCAGGCTAATGTTCACAATTCAAACTAAGTGTGGCATTGCTAACAATCACAATCATGTCTGGGTCTAGCGCATGCTAATGTTCACAATTCTTGCTAAGTGTGGCATTGCTAACAATCACAATCCTGTCTGGGTCTGGCGCAGGCCAATGTTCACAATTCTCACTAAGTGTGGCATTCCTAACAATCCCAATCCTGTCTGGGTCTGGTGCAGGCTAATGTTCACAATTCTAACTAAGTGTGGCATTGCAAACAATCACAATCCTGTCTGGGTCTGGCGAAGGCTAATGTTCACAATTCTGACTAAGTGCAGCATTGCTAATAATCACAATCCTGTCTGGGTCTGTTGCAGGCTAATGTTCACAATTCTAACTAAGTGTGGCATTGCTGACAATCACAATCCTGTCTGGGTCTGGCGCAGGCTAATGTTCACAATTCTGACTAAGTGCAGCATTTCTAATTATCACAATCCTGTCTGGGTCTGTTGCAGGCTAATGTTCACAATTCAAACTAAGTGTGGCATTGCTAACAATCACAATCCTGTCTGGGTCTGGCGCAGGCCAATGTTCACAATTCTCACTAAGTGTGGCATTCCTAACAATCCCAATCCTGTCTGGGTTTGGCGCAGGCTAATGTTCACAAATTCTAATTTGGTGCGGCACTGCTAACAATCACAGTTCTATCTGGGTCTGGCGCAGGCTAATGTTCACAATTCTGAGTGTGGCATTGCAAACAATCACAATCCTGTCTGGGTCTGGCGCAGGCTAATGCTCACAATTCTGACTAAGTGCAGCATTGCTAATAATCACAATCCTGTCTGGGTCTGTTGCAGGCTAATGTTCACAATTCAAACTAAGTGTGGCATTGCTAACAATCACAATCATGTCTGGGTCTAGCGCATGCTAATGTTCACAATTCTTGCTAAGTGTGGCATTGCTAACAATCACAATCCTGTCTGGGTCTGGCGCAGGCCAATGTTCACAATTCTCACTAAGTGTGGCATTCCTAACAATCCCAATCCTCTCTGGGTCTGGTGCAGGCTAATGTTCACAATTCTAACTAAGTGTGGCATTGCAAACAATCACAATCCTGTCTGGGTTTGGCACAGGCTAATGTTCATAAATTCTAATTAGGTGCGGCACTGCTAACAATCACAGTCCTGTCTGGGTCTGGTGCAGGCTAATGTTCACAATTCTGACTAAGTGCAGCATTGCTAATAATCACAATCCTGTCTGGGTCTGTTGCAGACTAATGTTCACAATTCAAACTAAGTGTGGCATTGCTAACAATAAATATCCTGTCTGGGTCTAGCGCATGCTAATGTTCACAATTCTGAGTGTGGCATTGCTAACAATCACAATCCTGTCTGGGTCTGGCACAGGCTAATGTTCACAATTCTGACTAAGTGCAGCATTGCTAATAATCACAATCCTGTCTGGGTCTGTTGCAGGCTAATATTCACAATTCAAACTAAGTGTGGCATTGCTAACAATAAAAAGCCTGTCTGGGTCTAGCGCATGCTAATGTTCACAATTCTTGCTAAGTGTGGCATTGCTAACAATCCCAATCCTGTCTGGGTCTGGTGCAGGCTAATGTTCACAATTCTCACTAAGTGTGGCATTGCTAACAATCCCAATCCTGTCTGGGTCTGGTGCAGGCTAATGTTCACAATTCTAACTAAGTGTGGCATTGCAAACAATGACAATCCTGTCTGGGTTTGGCGCAGGCTAATGTTCACAAATTCTAATTTGGTGCGGCACTGCTAACAATCACAGTTCTATCTGGGTCTGGCGCAGGCTAATGTTCACAATTCTGAGTGTGGCATTGCAAACAATCACAATCCTGTCTGGGTCTGGCGCAGGCTCATGCTCACAATTCTGACTAAGTGCAGCATTGCTAATAATCACAATCCTGTCTGGGTCTGTTACAGGCTAATGTTCACAATTCAAACTAAGTGTGGCATTGCTAACAATAAAAATCCTGTCTGGGTCTAGCGCATGCTAATGTTCACAATTATGAGTGTGGCATTGCTAACAATCACAATCCTGTCTGGGTCTGGCGCAGGCTAATGTTCACAATTCTGACTAAGTGCAGCATTGCTAATAATCACAATCCTGTCTGGGTCTGTTGCAGGCTAATGTTCACAATTCAAACTAAGTGTGGCATTGCTAACAATCACAATCATGTCTGGGTCTAGCGCATGCTAATGTTCACAATTCTTGCTAAGTGTGGCATTGCTAACAATCACAATCCTGTCTGGGTCTGGCGCAGGCCAATGTTCACAATTCTCACTAAGTGTGGCATCCCTAACAATCCCAATCTTGTCTGGGTCTGGTGCAGGCTAATGTTCACAATTCTAACTAAATGTGCCATTGCAAACAATCACAATCCTGTCTGGGTTTGGCACAGGCTAATGTTCATAAATTCTAATTAGGTGCGGCACTGCTAACAATCACAGTCCTGTCTGGGTCTGGTGCAGGCTAATGTTCACAATTCTGACTAAGTGCAGCATTGCTAATAATCACAATCCTGTCTGGGTCTGTTGCAGACTAATGTTCACAATTCAAACTAAGTGTGGCATTGCTAACAATAAATATCCTGTCTGGGTCTAGCGCATGCTAATGTTCACAATTCTGAGTGTGGCATTGCTAACAATCACAATCCTGTCTGGATCTGGCGCAGGCTAATGTTCACAATTCTGACTAAGTGCAGCATTGCTAATAATCACAATCCTGTCTGGGTCTGTTGCAGGCTAATATTCACAATTCAAACTAAGTGTGGCATTGCTAACAATAAAAATCCTGTCTGGGTCTAGCGCATGCTAATGTTCACAATTCTTGCTAAGTGTGGCATTGCTAACAATCCCAATCCTGTCTGGGTCTGGTGCAGGCTAATGTTCACAATTCTCACTAAGTGTGGCATTGCTAACAATCCCAATCCTGTCTGGGTCTGGTGCAGGCTAATGTTCACAATTCTGACTAAGTGCAGCATTGCTAATTATCACAATCCTGTCGGGGTCTGTTGCAGGCTAATGTTCACAATTCAAACTAAGTGTGGCATTGCTAACAATCACAATCCTGTCTGGGTCTAGCGCATGCTACTGTTCACAATTCTTGCTCAGTGTGGCATTGCTAACAATCACAATCTGGTCTGGGTCTGGCGCAGGCCAATGTTCACAATTCTCACTAAGTGTGGCATTGCTAACAATCCCAATCCTGTCTGGGTCTGGTACAGGCTAATGTTCACAATTCTAACTAAGTCTGGCATTGCAAACGATCACAATCCTGTCTGGGTTTGGCGCAGGCTAATGTTCACAAATTCTAATTAGGTGCGGCACTGCTAACAATCACAGTCCTGTCTAAGTCTGGTGCAGGCTAATGTTCACAATTCTGACTAAGTGCCACATTGTTAACAATCACAATCCTGTCTGGGTCTGGCGCAGACTTAAGTTCCCAATTCTAACTAAGTGTGGCATTGCTAGGAATCACAATCCTGTCTGTGTCTGGCGCAGGCTAATGTTCACAATTCTAACTAAGTGTGGCATTGCTATCCATCACAATCCTGTCTGGGTCTGGTGCAGGCTCATGTTCACAATTCTAACTAAGTGTGGCATTGCAAACAATCGCAATCCTGTCTGGGTTTGGCGCAGGCTAATGTTCACAAATTCTAATTAGGTGCGGCACTGCTAACAATCACAGTTCTATCTGGGTCTGGCGCAGGCTATTGTTCACAATTCTGAGTGTGGCATTGCTAACAATCAAAATCCTGTCTGGGTCTGGCGCAGGCCAAAGTTCCCAATTCTAACTAAGTGTGGCATTGCTAGGAATCACAACCCTGTCTGGGTCTGTTGCAGGCTAATGTTCACAATTCTAAGTAAGTGTGGCATTGCTGACAATCACAATCATGTCTGGGTCTAGCGCATGCTAATGTTCACAATTCTTGCTAAGTGTGGCATTGCTAACAATCACAATCCTGTCTGGGTCTGGCGCAGGCCAATGTTCACAATTCTCACTAAGTGTGGCATTCCTAACAATCCCAATCCTGTCTGGGTCTGGTGCAGGCTAATGTTCACAATTCTAACTAAGTGTGCCATTGCAAACAATCACAATCCTGTCTGGGTTTGGCACAGGCTAATGTTCATAAATTCTAATTAGGTGCAGCACTGCTAACAATCACAGTCCTGTCTGGGTCTGGTGCAGGCTAATGTTCACAATTCTGACTAAGTGCAGCATTGTTACTAATTACAATCCTGTCTGGGTCTGTTGCAGACTAATGTTCACAATTCAAACTAAGTGTGGCATTGCTAACAATAAATATCCTGTCTGGGTCTAGCGCATGCTAATGTTCACAATTCTGAGTGTGGCATTGCTAACAATCACAATCCTGTCTGGGTCTGGCGCAGGCTAATGTTCACAATTCTGACTAAGTGCAGCATTGCTAATAATCACAATCCTGTCTGGGTCTGTTGCAGGCTAATATTCACAATTCAAACTAAGTGTGGCATTGCTAACAATAAAAATCCTGTCTAGGTCTAGCGCATGCTAATGTTCACAATTCTTGCTAAGTGTGGCATTGCTAACAATCCCAATCCTGTCTGGGTCTGGTGCAGGCTAATGTTCACAATTCTCACTAAGTGTGGCATTGCTAACAATCCCAATCCTGTCTGGGTCTGGTGCAGGCTAATGTTCACAATTCTAACTAAGTGTGGCATTGCAAACAATGACAATCCTGTCTGGGTTTGGCGCAGGCTAATGTTCACAAATTCTAATTTGGTGCGGCACTGCTAACAATCACAGTTCTATCTGGGTCTGGCGCAGGCTAATGTTCACAATTCTGAGTGTGGCATTGCAAACAATCACAATCCTGTCTGGGTCTGGCGCAGGCTAATGCTCACAATTCAGACTAAGTGCAGCATTGCTAATAATCACAATCCTGTCTGGGTCTGTTGCAGGCTAATGTTCACAATTCAAACTAAGTGTGGCATTGCTAACAATCACAATCATGTCTGGGTCTAGCGCATGCTAATGTTCACAATTCTTGCTAAGTGTGGCATTGCTAACAATCACAATCCTGTCTGGGTCTGGCGCAGGCCAATGTTCACAATTCTCACTAAGTGTGGCATTCCTAACAATCCCAATCCTGTCTGGGTCTGGTGCAGGCTAATGTTCACAATTCTAACTAAGTGTGCCATTGCAAACAATCACAATCCTGTCTGGGTTTGGCACAGGCTAATGTTCATAAATTCTAATTAGGTGCGGCACTGCTAACAATCACAGTCCTGTCTGGGTCTGGTGCAGGCTAATGTTCACAATTCTGACTAAGTGCAGCATTGCTAATAATCACAATCCTGTCTGGGTCTGTTGCAGACTAATGTTCACAATTCAAACTAAGTGTGGCATTGCTAACAATAAATATCCTGTCTGGGTCTAGCGCATGCTAATGTTCACAATTCTGAGTGTGGCATTGCTAACAATCACAATCCTGTCTGGGTCTGGCGCAGGCTAATGTTCACAATTCTGACTAAGTGCAGCATTGCTAATAATCACAATCCTGTCTGGGTCTGTTGCAGGCTAATATTCACAATTCAAACTAAGTGTGGCATTGCTAACAATAAAAATCCTGTCTGGGTCTAGCGCATGCTAATGTTCACAATTCTTGCTAAGTGTGGCATTGCTAACAATCCCAATCCTGTCTGGGTCTGGTGCAGGCTAATGTTCACAATTCTCACTAAGTGTGGCATTGCTAACAATCCCAATCCTGTCTGGGTCTGGTGCAGGCTAATGTTCACAATTCTAACTAAGTGTGGCATTGCAAACAATGACAATCCTGTCTGGGTTTGGCGCAGGCTAATGTTCACAAATTCTAATTTGGTGCGGCACTGCTAACAATCACAGTTCTATCTGGGTCTGGCGCAGGCTAATGTTCACAATTCTGAGTGTGGCATTGCAAACAATCACAATCCTGTCTGGGTCTGGCGCAGGCAAATGCTCACAATTCTGACTAAGTGCAGCATTGCTAATAATCACAATCCTGTCTGGGTCTGTTACAGGCTAATGTTCACAATTCAAACTAAGTGTGGCATTGCTAACAATAAAAATCCTGTCTGGGTCCAGCGCATGCTAATGTTCACAATTATGAGTGTGGCATTGCTAACAATCACAATCCTGTCTGGGTCTGGCGCAGGCTAATGTTCACAATTCTGACTAAGTGCAGCATTGCTAATAATCACAATCCTGTCTGGGTCTGTTGCAGGCTAATGTTCACAATTCTAACTAAGTGTGGCATTGCAAACAATCACAATCCTGTCTGGGTTTGGCGCAGGCTAATGTTCACAAATTCTAATTAGGTGCGGCACTGCTAACAATCACAGTCCTGTCTGGGTCTGGTGCAGGCTAATGTTCACAATTCTGAGTGTGGCATTGCTAACAATCCCAATCCTGTCTGGGTCTGGCGCAGGCTGAAGTTCCCAATTCTAACTAAGTGTGGCATTGCTAGGAATCACAATCCTGTCTGTGTCTGGCGCAGGCTAATGTTCACAATTCTAACTAAGTGCGGCATTGCTAACAATCACAATCCTGTCTGGGTCTGGCGCAGGCTCATGTTCACAATTCTTGCTAAGTGTGGCATTGCTAACAATCACAATCCTGTCTGGGTCTGGCGCAGGCTAATGTTCACAATTCTTGCTAAGTGTGGCATTGCTAACAATCACAATCCTGTCTGGGTCTGGCGCAGGCTAATGTTCACAATTCTTGCTAAGTGTGGCATTGCTAACAATCAGAATCCTGTCTGGGTCTGGCGCAGGCCAATGTTCACAATTCTTACTAAGTGTGGCATTGCTAACAATCACAATCCTGTCTGGGTCTGGCGCAGGCTAATGTTCACAATTCTTGCTAAGTGTGGCATTGCTAACGATCACAATCTTCTTTGGGTCTGGTGCAGGCTAATGTTCACAATTCTAATTAGCTGCGGCATTGCTAACAATCACAAACCTGTCTGGGTCTGGCGAAGGCTAATGTTCACAATTCTTGCTAAGTGTGTCAATGCTAACCATCACAATCCTGTCTGGGTCTGGCGCAGGCTAATGTTCAGAATTCAAGCTAAGTGTGGCATTGCTAACAATCACAATCCTGTCTGGGTCTGGCGCAGGCTAATGTTCACAATTCTGACTAAATGCAGCATTGCTATCCATCACAATCCTGTCTGGGTCTGGCGCAGGCTCATGTTCACAATTCTTGCTAAGTGTGGCATTGCTAACAATCACAATCCTGTCTGGGTCTGGCGCAGGCTAATGTTCACAATTCTTGCTAAGTGTGGCATTGCTAACAATCAGAATCCTGTCTGGGTCTGGCGCAGGCCAATGTTCACAATTCTTACTAAGTGTGGCATTGCTAACAATCACAATCCTGTTTGGGTCTGGCGCAGGCTAATGTTCAGAATTCAAGCTAAGTGTGGCATTGCTAACAATCACAATCCTGTCTGGGTCTAGCGCATGCTAATGTTCACAATTCTTGCTAAGTGTGGCATTGCAAACAATCCCAATCCTGTCTGGGTCTGGTGCAGGCTAATGTTCAGAATTCAAGCTAAGTGTGGCATTGCTAACAATCACAATCCTGTCTGGGTCTAGCGCATGCTAATGTTCACAATTCTTGCTAAGTGTGGCATTGCTAACAATCACAATCCTGTCTGGGTCTGGCGCAGGCCAATGTTCACAATTCTCACTAAGTGTGGCATTGCAAACAATCCCAATCCTGTCTGGGTCTGGTGCAGGCTTATGTTCACAATTCTAATTAGGTGCGGCACTGCTAACAATCACAGTCCTGTCTGGGTCTGGTGCAGGCTAATGTTCACAATTCCGAGTGTGGCATTGCTAACAATCACAATCCTGTCTGTGTCTGGCGCAGGCTAATGTTCCCAATTCTAACTAAGTGTGGCATTGCTAGGAATCACAATCCTGTCTGTGTCTGGCACAGGCTAATGTTCACATTCTCACTAAGTGTGACATTGCTAACAATCCCAATCCTGTCTGGGTCTGGTGCAGGCTAATGTTCACAATTCTAACTAAGTGTGGCATTGCAATCAATCACAATCCTGTCTGGGTTTGGCGCAGGCTAATGTTCACAAATTCTAATTAGGTGCGGCACTGCTAACAATCACAGTCCTGACTGGGTCTGGTGCAGGCTAATGTTCACAATTCTGACTAAGTGCAGCATTGCTAACAATCACAATCCTGTCTGGGTCTGTTGCAGGCTAATGTTCACAATTCAAACTAAGTGTGGCATTGCTAACAATAAAAATCCTGTCTGGGTCTAGCGCATGCTAATGTTTACAATTCTGAGTGTGGCATTGCTAATAATCACAATCCCGTCTGGGTCTGGCGCAGGCTAATGTTCACAATTCTGACTATGTGCAGCATTGCTAATAATCGCAATCCTGTCTGGGTCTGTTGCAGGCTAATGTTCACAATTCAAACTAAGTGTGGCATTGCTAACAATAAAAATCCTGTCTTGGTCTAGCGCATACTAATGTTTACAATTCTTGCTAAGTGTGGCATTGCTAACAATCACAATCCTGTCTGGGTCTGGCACAGGCCAATGTTCAAAATTCTCACTAAGTGTGGCATTGCTAACAATCCCAATCCTGTCTGGGTCTGGTGCAGGCTAATGTTCACAATTCTAACTAAGTGTGGCATTGCAAACAATCACAATCCTGTCTGGGTTTGGCGCAGGCTAATGTTCACAAATTCTAATTAGGTGCGGCACTGCTAACAATCACAGTCCTGTCTGGGTCTGGTGCAGGCTAATGTTCACAATTCTGAGTGTGGCATTGCTAACAATCACAATCCTGTCTGGGTCTGGCGCAGGCTAAAGTTCCCAATTCTAACTAAGTGTGGCATTGCTAGGAATCACAATCCTGTCTGTGTCTGACGCAGGCTAATGTTCACAATTCTAACTAAGTGTGGCATTGCTAACAATCACAATCCTGTCTGGGTCTGGCGCAGGCTAATGTTCAAAATTCTGACTAAGTGCAGCATTGCTAATAATCACAATCCTGTCTGGGTCTGTTGCAGGCTAATGTTCACAATTCTAACTACGTGTGGCATTGTTATCCATCACAGTCCTGTCTGGGTCTGGCGCAGGCTCATGTTCACAATTCTAACTAAGTGTGGCATTGCAAACAATCACAATCCTGTCTGGGTTTGGCGCAGGCTAATGTTCACAAATTCTAATTAGGTGCGGCACTGCTAACAATCACAGTTCTATCTGGGTCTGGTGCAGGCTAATGTTCACAATTCTGAGTGTGGCATTGCTAACAATCACAACCCTGTATGGGTCTGGTGCAGGCTAATGTTCACAATTCTTGCTAAGTGTGGCATTGCTAACAATCACAATCCTGTCTGGGTCTGGCGCAGGCCAATGTTGACAATTCTCACTAAGTGTGGCATTGCTAACAATCCCAATCCTGTCTGGGTCTGGTGCAGGCTAATGTTCACAATTCTAACTAAGTGTGGCATTGCAAACAATCACAATCCTGTCTGGGTTTGGCGCAGGCTAATGTTCACAAATTCTAATTAGGTGCGGCACTGCTAACAATCACAGTCCTGTCTGGGTCTGGTGCAGGCTAATGTTCACAATTCTGAGTGTGGTATTGCTAACAATCACAATCCTGTCTGGGTCTGGCACAGGCTAAAGTTCCCAATTCTAACTAAGTGTGGCATTGCTAGGAATCACAATCCTGTCTGTGTCTGGCGCAGGCTGAAGTTCACAATTCTAACTAAGTGTGGCATTGCTAACAATCACAATCCTGTCTGGGTCTGGCGGAGGCTAATGTTCACAATTCTGACTAAGTGCAGCATTGCTAATAATCACAATCCTGTCTGGGTCTGTTGCAGGCTAATGTTCATAATTCTAACTAAGTGTGGCATTGCTATCCATCACAATCCTGTCTGGGTCTGGCGCAGGCTCATGTTCACAATTCTAACTAAGTGTGGCATTGCAAACAATCACAATCCTGTCTGGGTTTGGCGCAGGCTAATGTTCACAAATTCTAATTAGGTGCGGCACTGCTAACAATCACAGTTCTATCTGGGTCTGGTGCAGGCTAATGTTCACAATTCTTGCTAAGTGTGGCATTGCTAACAATCACAATCCTGTCTGGGTATGGCGCAGGCTAATGTTCACAATTCTAAGTGTGGCATTGCTAACAATCACAATCCTGTTGGGATCTGGCGCAGGCTAATGTTCACAATTCTAATTAGCTGCGGCATTGCTAACAATCACAATCCTGTCTGGGTCTGGCGGAGGCTAATGTTCACAATTCTGACTAAGTGCAGCATTGCTAATAATCACAACCCTGTCTGGGTCTGTTGCAGGCTAATGTTCACAATTCTAACTAAGTGTGGCATTGCAAACAATTACAATCGTGTCTGGGTCTGGCACAGGCTAATGTTCACAATTCTAACTAAGTGTGTCAATGCTAATCATCACAATCCTGTCTGGGTCTGGCGCAGGCCAATGTTCACAATTCTCACTAAGTGTGGCATTGCTAACAATCACAATCCTGTCTGTGTCTGGCGCAGGCTAATGTTCACAATTCTTGCTAAGTGTGGCATTTCTAACAATCACAATCCTGTCTGGGTCTGGCGCAGGCCAATGTTCACAATTCTCACTAAGTGTGGCATTGCTAACAATCACAATCCTGTCTGGGTCTGGCGCAGGCTAATGTTCACAATTCTTGCTAAGTGTTACATTGCTAACCATCACAATCCTGTCTGGGTCTGGCGCAGGCCAATGTTCACAATTCTCACTAAGTGTGGCATTGCTAACAATCCCAATCCTGTCTGGGTCTGGTGCAGGCTTATGTTCAAAATTCTAATTAGGTGCGGCACTGCTAACAATCACAGTCCTGTCTGGGTCTGGTGCAGGCTAATGTTCACAATTCCGAGTGTGGCATTGCTAACAATCACAATCCTGTCTGGGTCTGGCGCAGGCTAATGTTCCCAATTCTAACTAAGTGTGGCATTGCTAACAATCCCAATCCTGTCTGGGTCTGGTGCAGGCTAATGTTCACAATTCTAACTAAGTGTGGCATTGCAAACAATCACAATCCTGTCTGGGTTTGGCGCAGGCTAATGTTCACAAATTCTAATTAGGTGCGGCACTGCTAACAATCACAGTCCTGTCTGGGTCTGGTGCAGGCTAATGTTCACAATTCTGAGTGTGGTATTGCTAACAATCACAATCCTGTCTGGGTCTGGCACAGGCTAAAGTTCCCAATTCTAACTAAGTGTGGTATTGCTAGGAATCACAATCCTGTCTGTGTCTGGCGCAGGCTAATGTTCACAATTCTAACTAAGTGTGGCATTGCTAACAATCACAATCCTGTCTGGGTCTGGCGGAGGCTAATGTTCACAATTCTGACTAAGTGCAGCATTGCTAATAATCACAATCCTGTCTGGGTCTGTTGCAGGCTAATGTTCACAATTCTAACTAAGTGTGGCATTGCTATCCATCACAATCCTGTCTGGGTCTGGCGCAGGCTCATGTTCACAATTCTAACTAAGTGTGGCATTGCAAACAATCACAATCCTGTCTGGGTTTGGCGCAGGCTAATGTTCACAAATTCTAATTAGGTGCGGCACTGCTAACAATCACAGTTCTATCTGGATCTGGTGCAGGCTAATGTTCACAATTCTTGCTAAGTGTGGCATTGCTAACAATCACAATCCTGTCTGGGTATGGCACAGGCTAATGTTCACAATTCTAAGTGTGGCATTGCTAACAATCACAATCCTGTTGGGATCTGGCGCAGGCTAATGTTCACAATTCTAATTAGCTGCGGCATTGCTAACAATCACAATCCTGTCTGGGTCTGGCGGAGGCTAATGTTCACAATTCTCACTAAGTGTGGCATTGCTAACAATCACAATCCGGTCTGGGTCTGGCGGAGGCTAATGTTCACAATTCTGACTAAGTGCAGCATTGCTAATAATCACAATCCTGTCTGGGTCTGTTGCAGGCTAATGTTCATAATTCTAACTAAGTGTGGCATTGCTATCCATCACAATCCTGTCTGGGTCTGGCGCAGGCTCATGTTCACAATTCTAACTAAGTGTGGCATTGCAAACAATCACAATCCTGTCTGGGTTTGGCGCAGGCTAATGTTCACAAATTCTAATTAGGTGCGGCACTGCTAACAATCACAGTTCTATCTGGGTCTGGTGCAGGCTAATGTTCACAATTCTTGCTAAGTGTGGCATTGCTAACAATCACAATCCTGTCTGGGTATGGCGCAGGCTAATGTTCACAATTCTAAGTGTGGCATTGCTAACAATCACAATCCTGTTGGGATCTGGCGCAGGCTAATGTTCACAATTCTAATTAGCTGCGGCATTGCTAACAATCACAATCCTGTCTGGGTCTGGCGGAGGCTAATGTTCACAATTCTGACTAAGTGCAGCATTGCTAATAATCACAACCCTGTCTGGGTCTGTTGCAGGCTAATGTTCACAATTCTAACTAAGTGTGGCATTGCAAACAATTACAATCGTGTCTGGGTCTGGCACAGGCTAATGTTCACAATTCTAACTAAGTGTGTCAATGCTAATCATCACAATCCTGTCTGGGTCTGGCGCAGGCCAATGTTCACAATTCTCACTAAGTGTGGCATTGCTAACAATCACAATCCTGTCTGTGTCTGGCGCAGGCTAATGTTCACAATTCTTGCTAAGTGTGGCATTTCTAACAATCACAATCCTGTCTGGGTCTGGCGCAGGCCAATGTTCACAATTCTCACTAAGTGTGGCATTGCTAACAATCACAATCCTGTCTGGGTCTGGCGCAGGCTAATGTTCACAATTCTTGCTAAGTGTTACATTGCTAACCATCACAATCCTGTCTGGGTCTGGCGCAGGCCAATGTTCACAATTCTCACTAAGTGTGGCATTGCTAACAATCCCAATCCTGTCTGGGTCTGGTGCAGGCTTATGTTCAAAATTCTAATTAGGTGCGGCACTGCTAACAATCACAGTCCTGTCTGGGTCTGGTGCAGGCTAATGTTCACAATTCCGAGTGTGGCATTGCTAACAATCACAATCCTGTCTGGGTCTGGCGCAGGCTAATGTTCCCAATTCTAACTAAGTGTGGCATTGCTAACAATCCCAATCCTGTCTGGGTCTGGTGCAGGCTAATGTTCACAATTCTAACTAAGTGTGGCATTGCAAACAATCACAATCCTGTCTGGGTTTGGCGCAGGCTAATGTTCACAAATTCTAATTAGGTGCGGCACTGCTAACAATCACAGTCCTGTCTGGGTCTGGTGCAGGCTAATGTTCACAATTCTGAGTGTGGTATTGCTAACAATCACAATCCTGTCTGGGTCTGGCACAGGCTAAAGTTCCCAATTCTAACTAAGTGTGGCATTGCTAGGAATCACAATCCTGTCTGTGTCTGGCGCAGGCTAATGTTCACAATTCTAACTAAGTGTGGCATTGCTAACAATCACAATCCTGTCTGGGTCTGGCGGAGGCTAATGTTCACAATTCTGACTAAGTGCAGCATTGCTAATAATCACAATCCTGTCTGGGTCTGTTGCAGGCTAATGTTCACAATTCTAACTAAGTGTGGCATTGCTATCCATCACAATCCTGTCTGGGTCTGGCGCAGGCTCATGTTCACAATTCTAACTAAGTGTGGCATTGCAAACAATCACAATCCTGTCTGGGTTTGGCGCAGGCTAATGTTCACAAATTCTAATTAGGTGCGGCACTGCTAACAATCACAGTTCTATCTGGATCTGGTGCAGGCTAATGTTCACAATTCTTGCTAAGTGTGGCATTGCTAACAATCACAATCCTGTCTGGGTATGGCACAGGCTAATGTTCACAATTCTAAGTGTGGCATTGCTAACAATCACAATCCTGTTGGGATCTGGCGCAGGCTAATGTTCACAATTCTAATTAGCTGCGGCATTGCTAACAATCACAATCCTGTCTGGGTCTGGCGGAGGCTAATGTTCACAATTCTCACTAAGTGTGGCATTGCTAACAATCACAATCCTGTCTGGGTCTGGCGCAGGCTAATGTTCACAATTCTTGCTAAGTGTTACATTGCTAACCATCACAATCCTGTCTGGGTCTGGCGCAGGCCAATGTTCACAATTCTCACTAAGTGTGGCATTGCTAACAATCCCAATCCTGTTTGGGTCTGGTGCAGGCTTATGTTCACAATTCTAATTAGGTGTGGCACTGCTAACAATCACAGTCCTGTCTGGGTCTGGTGCAGGCTAATGTTCACAATTCCGAGTGTGGCTTTGCTAACAATCACAATCCTGTCTGGGTCTGGCGCAGGCTAATGTTCCCAATTCTAACTAAGTGTGGCATTGCTAGGAATCACAATCCTGTCTGTGTCTGGCGCAGGCTAATGTTCACAATTCTAACTAAGTGTGGCATTGCTAACAATCACAATCCGGTCTGGGTCTGGCGCAGGCTAATGTTCACAATTCTGACTAAGTGCAGCATTGCTAATTATCACAATCCTGTCGGGGTCTGTTGCAGGCTAATGTTCACAATTCAAACTAAGTGTGGCATTGCTAACAATCACAATCCTGTCTGGGTCTAGCGCATGCTACTGTTCACAATTCTTGCTAAGTGTGGCATTGCTAACAATCACAATCCTGTCTGGGTCTGGCGCAGGCCAATGTTCACAATTCTCACTAAGTGTGGCATTCCTAACAATCCCAATCCTGTCTGGGTCTGGTGCAGGCTAATGTTCACAATTCTAACTAAGTGTGCCATTGCAAACAATCACAATCCTGTCTGGGTTTGGCACAGGCTAATGTTCATAAATTCTAATTAGGTGCGGCACTGCTAACAATCACAGTCCTGTCTGGGTTTGGTGCAGGCTAATGTTCACAATTCTGACTAAGTGCAGCATTGTTAATAATCACAATCCTGTCTGGGTCTGTTGCAGACTAATGTTCACAATTCAAACTAAGTGTGGCATTGCTAACAATAAATATCCTGTCTGGGTCTAGCGCATGCTAATGCTCACAATTCTGAGTGTGGCATTGCTAACAATCACAATCCTGTCTGGGTCTGGCGCAGGCTAATGTTCACAATTCTGACTAAGTGCAGCATTGCTAATAATCACAATCCTGTTGGGATCTGGCGCAGGCTAATGTTCACAATTCTAATTAGCTGCGGCATTGCTAACAATCACAAAACAGTCTGGGTCTGGCGCAGGCTAATGTTCACAATTCTAACTAAGTATGGCATTGCAAACAATTACAATCATGTCTGGGTCTGGCACAGGCTAATGTTCACAATTCTAACTAAGTGTGGCATTGCTAACAATCACAATCATGTCTGGGTCTGGCGCAGGCTAATGTTGACAATTCTTGCTAAGTGTGGCATTTCTAACAATCACAATCCTGTCTGGGTCTGGCGCAGGCCAATGTTCACAATTCTCACTAAGTGTGGCATTGCTAACAATCACAATCCTGTCTGGGTCTGGCGCAGGCTAATGTTCACAATTCTTGCTAAGTGTTACATTGCTAACCATCACAATCCTGTCTGGGTCTGGCGCAGGCCAATGTTCACAATTCTCACTAAGTGTGGCATTGCTAACAATCCCAATCCTGTCTGGGTCTGGTGCAGGCTTATGTTCACAATTCTAATTAGGTGTGGCACTGCTAACAATCACAGTCCTGTCTGGGTCTAGTGCAGGCTAATGTTCACAATTCCGAGTGTGGCTTTGCTAACAATCACAATCCTGTCTGGGTCTGGCGCAGGCTAATGTTCCCAATTCTAACTAAGTGTGGCATTGCTAGGAATCACAATCCTGTCTGTGTCTGGCGCAGGCTAATGTTCACAATTCTAACTAATTGTGGCATTGCTAACAATCACAATCCGGTCTGGGTCTGGCGCAGGCTAATGTTCACAATTCTGACTAAGTGTGGCATTGCTAACAATCACAATCCTGTCTGGGTCTAGCGCATGCTACTGTTCACAATTCTTGCTAAGTGTGGCATTGCTAACAATCACAATCTGGTCTGGGTCTGGCGCAGGCCAATGTTCACAATTCTCACTAAGTGTGGCATTGCTAACAATCCCAATCCTGTCTGGGTCTGGTACAGGCTAATGTTCACAATTCTAACTAAGTCTGGCATTGCAAACAATCACAATCCTGTCTGGGTTTGGCGCAGGCTAATGTTCACAAATTCTAATTAGGTGCGGCACTGCTAACAATCACAGTCCTGTCTGAGTCTGGTGCAGGCTAATGTTCACAATTCTGACTAAGTGCAGCATTGTTAACAATCACAATCCTGTCTGGGTCTGGCGCAGACTTAAGTTCCCAATTCTAACTAAGTGTGGCATTGCTAGGAATCACAATCCTGTCTGTGTCTGGCGCAGGCTAATGTTCACAATTCTAACTAAGTGTGGCATTGCTATCCATCACAATCCTGTCTGGGTCTGGTGCAGGCTAATGTTCACAATTCTAACTAAGTGTGGCATTGCAAACAATCGCAATCCTGTCTGGGTTTGGCGCAGGCTAATGTTCACAAATTCTAATTAGGTGCGGCACTGCTAACAATCACAGTTCTATCTGGGTCTGGCGCAGGCTATTGTTCACAATTCTGAGTGTGGCATTGCTAACAATCAAAATCCTGTCTGGGTCTGGCGCAGGCCAAAGTTCCCAATTCTAACTAAGTGTGGCATTGCTAGGAATCACAATCCTGTCTGTGTTTGGAGCAGGCTAATGTTCACAATTCTAACTAAGTGTGGCATTGCTAACAATCACAATCCTGTCTGGGTCTGGCGAAGGCTAATGTTCACAATTCTGACTAAGTGCAGCATTGCTAATAATCACAATCCTGTCTGGGTCTGTTGCAGGCTAATGTTCACAATTCTAACTAAGTGTGGCATTGCTGACAATCACAATCCTGTCTGGGTCTGGCGCAGGCTAATGTTCACAATTCTGACTAAGTGCAGCATTTCTAATTATCACAATCCTGTCTGGGTCTGTTGCAGGCTAATGTTCACAATTCAAACTAAGTGTGGCATTGCTAACAATCACAATCCTGTCTGGGTCTGGCGCAGGCCAATGTTCACAATTCTCACTAAGTGTGGCATTCCTAACAATCCCAATCCTGTCTGGGTTTGGCGCAGGCTAATGTTCACAAATTCTAATTTGGTGCGGCACTGCTAACAATCACAGTTCTATCTGGGTCTGGCGCAGGCTAATGTTCACAATTCTGAGTGTGGCATTGCAAACAATCACAATCCTGTCTGGGTCTGGCGCAGGCTAATGCTCACAATTCTGACTAAGTGCAGCATTGCTAATAATCACAATCCTGTCTGGGTCTGTTGCAGGCTAATGTTCACAATTCAAACTAAGTGTGGCATTGCTAACAATCACAATCATGTCTGGGTCTAGCGCATGCTAATGTTCACAATTCTTGCTAAGTGTGGCATTGCTAACAATCACAATCCTGTCTGGGTCTGGCGCAGGCCAATGTTCACAATTCTCACTAAGTGTGGCATTCCTAACAATCCCAATCCTGTCTGGGTCTGGTGCAGGCTAATGTTCACAATTCTAACTAAGTGTGGCATTGCAAACAATCACAATCCTGTCTGGGTCTGGCGAAGGCTAATGTTCACAATTCTGACTAAGTGCAGCATTGCTAATAATCACAATCCTGTCTGGGTCTGTTGCAGGCTAATGTTCACAATTCTAACTAAGTGTGGCATTGCTGACAATCACAATCCTGTCTGGGTCTGGCGCAGGCTAATGTTCACAATTCTGACTAAGTGCAGCATTTCTAATTATCACAATCCTGTCTGGGTCTGTTGCAGGCTAATGTTCACAATTCAAACTAAGTGTGGCATTGCTAACAATCACAATCCTGTCTGGGTCTGGCGCAGGCCAATGTTCACAATTCTCACTAAGTGTGGCATTCCTAACAATCCCAATCCTGTCTGGGTTTGGCGCAGGCTAATGTTCACAAATTCTAATTTGGTGCGGCACTGCTAACAATCACAGTTCTATCTGGGTCTGGCGCAGGCTAATGTTCACAATTCTGAGTGTGGCATTGCAAACAATCACAATCCTGTCTGGGTCTGGCGCAGGCTAATGCTCACAATTCTGACTAAGTGCAGCATTGCTAATAATCACAATCCTGTCTGGGTCTGTTGCAGGCTAATGTTCACAATTCAAACTAAGTGTGGCATTGCTAACAATCACAATCATGTCTGGGTCTAGCGCATGCTAATGTTCACAATTCTTGCTAAGTGTGGCATTGCTAACAATCACAATCCTGTCTGGGTCTGGCGCAGGCCAATGTTCACAATTCTCACTAAGTGTGGCATTCCTAACAATCCCAATCCTCTCTGGGTCTGGTGCAGGCTAATGTTCACAATTCTAACTAAGTGTGGCATTGCAAACAATCACAATCCTGTCTGGGTTTGGCACAGGCTAATGTTCATAAATTCTAATTAGGTGCGGCACTGCTAACAATCACAGTCCTGTCTGGGTCTGGTGCAGGCTAATGTTCACAATTCTGACTAAGTGCAGCATTGCTAATAATCACAATCCTGTCTGGGTCTGTTGCAGACTAATGTTCACAATTCAAACTAAGTGTGGCATTGCTAACAATAAATATCCTGTCTGGGTCTAGCGCATGCTAATGTTCACAATTCTGAGTGTGGCATTGCTAACAATCACAATCCTGTCTGGGTCTGGCACAGGCTAATGTTCACAATTCTGACTAAGTGCAGCATTGCTAATAATCACAATCCTGTCTGGGTCTGTTGCAGGCTAATATTCACAATTCAAACTAAGTGTGGCATTGCTAACAATAAAAAGCCTGTCTGGGTCTAGCGCATGCTAATGTTCACAATTCTTGCTAAGTGTGGCATTGCTAACAATCCCAATCCTGTCTGGGTCTGGTGCAGGCTAATGTTCACAATTCTCACTAAGTGTGGCATTGCTAACAATCCCAATCCTGTCTGGGTCTGGTGCAGGCTAATGTTCACAATTCTAACTAAGTGTGGCATTGCAAACAATGACAATCCTGTCTGGGTTTGGCGCAGGCTAATGTTCACAAATTCTAATTTGGTGCGGCACTGCTAACAATCACAGTTCTATCTGGGTCTGGCGCAGGCTAATGTTCACAATTCTGAGTGTGGCATTGCAAACAATCACAATCCTGTCTGGGTCTGGCGCAGGCTAATGCTCACAATTCTGACTAAGTGCAGCATTGCTAATAATCACAATCCTGTCTGGGTCTGTTACAGGCTAATGTTCACAATTCAAACTAAGTGTGGCATTGCTAACAATAAAAATCCTGTCTGGGTCTAGCGCATGCTAATGTTCACAATTATGAGTGTGGCATTGCTAACAATCACAATCCTGTCTGGGTCTGGCGCAGGCTAATGTTCACAATTCTGACTAAGTGCAGCATTGCTAATAATCACAATCCTGTCTGGGTCTGTTGCAGGCTAATGTTCACAATTCAAACTAAGTGTGGCATTGCTAACAATCACAATCATGTCTGGGTCTAGCGCATGCTAATGTTCACAATTCTTGCTAAGTGTGGCATTGCTAACAATCACAATCCTGTCTGGGTCTGGCGCAGGCCAATGTTCACAATTCTCACTAAGTGTGGCATCCCTAACAATCCCAATCTTGTCTGGGTCTGGTGCAGGCTAATGTTCACAATTCTAACTAAATGTGCCATTGCAAACAATCACAATCCTGTCTGGGTTTGGCACAGGCTAATGTTCATAAATTCTAATTAGGTGCGGCACTGCTAACAATCACAGTCCTGTCTGGGTCTGGTGCAGGCTAATGTTCACAATTCTGACTAAGTGCAGCATTGCTAATAATCACAATCCTGTCTGGGTCTGTTGCAGACTAATGTTCACAATTCAAACTAAGTGTGGCATTGCTAACAATAAATATCCTGTCTGGGTCTAGCGCATGCTAATGTTCACAATTCTGAGTGTGGCATTGCTAACAATCACAATCCTGTCTGGATCTGGCGCAGGCTAATGTTCACAATTCTGACTAAGTGCAGCATTGCTAATAATCACAATCCTGTCTGGGTCTGTTGCAGGCTAATATTCACAATTCAAACTAAGTGTGGCATTGCTAACAATAAAAATCCTGTCTGGGTCTAGCGCATGCTAATGTTCACAATTCTTGCTAAGTGTGGCATTGCTAACAATCCCAATCCTGTCTGGGTCTGGTGCAGGCTAATGTTCACAATTCTCACTAAGTGTGGCATTGCTAACAATCCCAATCCTGTCTGGGTCTGGTGCAGGCTAATGTTCACAATTCTGACTAAGTGCAGCATTGCTAATTATCACAATCCTGTCGGGGTCTGTTGCAGGCTAATGTTCACAATTCAAACTAAGTGTGGCATTGCTAACAATCACAATCCTGTCTGGGTCTAGCGCATGCTACTGTTCACAATTCTTGCTCAGTGTGGCATTGCTAACAATCACAATCTGGTCTGGGTCTGGCGCAGGCCAATGTTCACAATTCTCACTAAGTGTGGCATTGCTAACAATCCCAATCCTGTCTGGGTCTGGTACAGGCTAATGTTCACAATTCTAACTAAGTCTGGCATTGCAAACGATCACAATCCTGTCTGGGTTTGGCGCAGGCTAATGTTCACAAATTCTAATTAGGTGCGGCACTGCTAACAATCACAGTCCTGTCTAAGTCTGGTGCAGGCTAATGTTCACAATTCTGACTAAGTGCAGCATTGTTAACAATCACAATCCTGTCTGGGTCTGGCGCAGACTTAAGTTCCCAATTCTAACTAAGTGTGGCATTGCTAGGAATCACAATCCTGTCTGTGTCTGGCGCAGGCTAATGTTCACAATTCTAACTAAGTGTGGCATTGCTATCCATCACAATCCTGTCTGGGTCTGGTGCAGGCTCATGTTCACAATTCTAACTAAGTGTGGCATTGCAAACAATCGCAATCCTGTCTGGGTTTGGCGCAGGCTAATGTTCACAAATTCTAATTAGGTGCGGCACTGCTAACAATCACAGTTCTATCTGGGTCTGGCGCAGGCTATTGTTCACAATTCTGAGTGTGGCATTGCTAACAATCAAAATCCTGTCTGGGTCTGGCGCAGGCCAAAGTTCCCAATTCTAACTAAGTGTGGCATTGCTAGGAATCACAACCCTGTCTGGGTCTGTTGCAGGCTAATGTTCACAATTCTAAGTAAGTGTGGCATTGCTGACAATCACAATCATGTCTGGGTCTAGCGCATGCTAATGTTCACAATTCTTGCTAAGTGTGGCATTGCTAACAATCACAATCCTGTCTGGGTCTGGCGCAGGCCAATGTTCACAATTCTCACTAAGTGTGGCATTCCTAACAATCCCAATCCTGTCTGGGTCTGGTGCAGGCTAATGTTCACAATTCTAACTAAGTGTGCCATTGCAAACAATCACAATCCTGTCTGGGTTTGGCACAGGCTAATGTTCATAAATTCTAATTAGGTGCAGCACTGCTAACAATCACAGTCCTGTCTGGGTCTGGTGCAGGCTAATGTTCACAATTCTGACTAAGTGCAGCATTGTTACTAATCACAATCCTGTCTGGGTCTGTTGCAGACTAATGTTCACAATTCAAACTAAGTGTGGCATTGCTAACAATAAATATCCTGTCTGGGTCTAGCGCATGCTAATGTTCACAATTCTGAGTGTGGCATTGCTAACAATCACAATCCTGTCTGGGTCTGGCGCAGGCTAATGTTCACAATTCTGACTAAGTGCAGCATTGCTAATAATCACAATCCTGTCTGGGTCTGTTGCAGGCTAATATTCACAATTCAAACTAAGTGTGGCATTGCTAACAATAAAAATCCTGTCTAGGTCTAGCGCATGCTAATGTTCACAATTCTTGCTAAGTGTGGCATTGCTAACAATCCCAATCCTGTCTGGGTCTGGTGCAGGCTAATGTTCACAATTCTCACTAAGTGTGGCATTGCTAACAATCCTAATCCTGTCTGGGTCTGGTGCAGGCTAATGTTCACAATTCTAACTAAGTGTGGCATTGCAAACAATGACAATCCTGTCTGGGTTTGGCGCAGGCTAATGTTCACAAATTCTAATTTGGTGCGGCACTGCTAACAATCACAGTTCTATCTGGGTCTGGCGCAGGCTAATGTTCACAATTCTGAGTGTGGCATTGCAAACAATCACAATCCTGTCTGGGTCTGGCGCAGGCTAATGCTCACAATTCAGACTAAGTGCAGCATTGCTAATAATCACAATCCTGTCTGGGTCTGTTGCAGGCTAATGTTCACAATTCAAACTAAGTGTGGCATTGCTAACAATCACAATCATGTCTGGGTCTAGCGCATGCTAATGTTCACAATTCTTGCTAAGTGTGGCATTGCTAACAATCACAATCCTGTCTGGGTCTGGCGCAGGCCAATGTTCACAATTCTCACTAAGTGTGGCATTCCTAACAATCCCAATCCTGTCTGGGTCTGGTGCAGGCTAATGTTCACAATTCTAACTAAGTGTGCCATTGCAAACAATCACAATCCTGTCTGGGTTTGGCACAGGCTAATGTTCATAAATTCTAATTAGGTGCGGCACTGCTAACAATCACAGTCCTGTCTGGGTCTGGTGCAGGCTAATGTTCACAATTCTGACTAAGTGCAGCATTGCTAATAATCACAATCCTGTCTGGGTCTGTTGCAGACTAATGTTCACAATTCAAACTAAGTGTGGCATTGCTAACAATAAATATCCTGTCTGGGTCTAGCGCATGCTAATGTTCACAATTCTGAGTGTGGCATTGCTAACAATCACAATCCTGTCTGGGTCTGGCGCAGGCTAATGTTCACAATTCTGACTAAGTGCAGCATTGCTAATAATCACAATCCTGTCTGGGTCTGTTGCAGGCTAATATTCACAATTCAAACTAAGTGTGGCATTGCTAACAATAAAAATCCTGTCTGGGTCTAGCGCATGCTAATGTTCACAATTCTTGCTAAGTGTGGCATTGCTAACAATCCCAATCCTGTCTGGGTCTGGTGCAGGCTAATGTTCACAATTCTCACTAAGTGTGGCATTGCTAACAATCCCAATCCTGTCTGGGTCTGGTGCAGGCTAATGTTCACAATTCTAACTAAGTGTGGCATTGCAAACAATGACAATCCTGTCTGGGTTTGGCGCAGGCTAATGTTCACAAATTCTAATTTGGTGCGGCACTGCTAACAATCACAGTTCTATCTGGGTCTGGCGCAGGCTAATGTTCACAATTCTGAGTGTGGCATTGCAAACAATCACAATCCTGTCTGGGTCTGGCGCAGGCTAATGCTCACAATTCTGACTAAGTGCAGCATTGCTAATAATCACAATCCTGTCTGGGTCTGTTACAGGCTAATGTTCACAATTCAAACTAAGTGTGGCATTGCTAACAATAAAAATCCTGTCTGGGTCCAGCGCATGCTAATGTTCACAATTATGAGTGTGGCATTGCTAACAATCACAATCCTGTCTGGGTCTGGCGCAGGCTAATGTTCACAATTCTGACTAAGTGCAGCATTGCTAATAATCACAATCCTGTCTGGGTCTGTTGCAGGCTAATGTTCACAATTCTAACTAAGTGTGGCATTGCAAACAATCACAATCCTGTCTGGGTTTGGCGCAGGCTAATGTTCACAAATTCTAATTAGGTGCGGCACTGCTAACAATCACAGTCCTGTCTGGGTCTGGTGCAGGCTAATGTTCACAATTCTGAGTGTGGCATTGCTAACAATCCCAATCCTGTCTGGGTCTGGCGCAGGCTGAAGTTCCCAATTCTAACTAAGTGTGGCATTGCTAGGAATCACAATCCTGTCTGTGTCTGGCGCAGGCTAATGTTCACAATTCTAACTAAGTGCGGCATTGCTAACAATCACAATCCTGTCTGGGTCTGGCGCAGGCTCATGTTCACAATTCTTGCTAAGTGTGGCATTGCTAACAATCACAATCCTGTCTGGGTCTGGCGCAGGCTAATGTTCACAATTCTTGCTAAGTGTGGCATTGCTAACAATCACAATCCTGTCTGGGTCTGGCGCAGGCTAATGTTCACAATTCTTGCTAAGTGTGGCATTGCTAACAATCAGAATCCTGTCTGGGTCTGGCGCAGGCCAATGTTCACAATTCTTACTAAGTGTGGCATTGCTAACAATCACAATCCTGTCTGGGTCTGGCGCAGGCTAATGTTCACAATTCTTGCTAAGTGTGGCATTGCTAACGATCACAATCTTCTTTGGGTCTGGTGCAGGCTAATGTTCACAATTCTAATTAGCTGCGGCATTGCTAACAATCACAAACCTGTCTGGGTCTGGCGAAGGCTAATGTTCACAATTCTTGCTAAGTGTGTCAATGCTAACCATCACAATCCTGTCTGGGTCTGGCGCAGGCTAATGTTCAGAATTCAAGCTAAGTGTGGCATTGCTAACAATCACAATCCTGTCTGGGTCTGGCGCAGGCTAATGTTCACAATTCTGACTAAATGCAGCATTGCTATCCATCACAATCCTGTCTGGGTCTGGCGCAGGCTCATGTTCACAATTCTTGCTAAGTGTGGCATTGCTAACAATCACAATCCTGTCTGGGTCTGGCGCAGGCTAATGTTCACAATTCTTGCTAAGTGTGGCATTGCTAACAATCAGAATCCTGTCTGGGTCTGGCGCAGGCCAATGTTCACAATTCTTACTAAGTGTGGCATTGCTAACAATCACAATCCTGTTTGGGTCTGGCGCAGGCTAATGTTCAGAATTCAAGCTAAGTGTGGCATTGCTAACAATCACAATCCTGTCTGGGTCTAGCGCATGCTAATGTTCACAATTCTTGCTAAGTGTGGCATTGCAAACAATCCCAATCCTGTCTGGGTCTGGTGCAGGCTAATGTTCAGAATTCAAGCTAAGTGTGGCATTGCTAACAATCACAATCCTGTCTGGGTCTAGCGCATGCTAATGTTCACAATTCTTGCTAAGTGTGGCATTGCTAACAATCACAATCCTGTCTGGGTCTGGCGCAGGCCAATGTTCACAATTCTCACTAAGTGTGGCATTGCAAACAATCCCAATCCTGTCTGGGTCTGGTGCAGGCTTATGTTCACAATTCTAATTAGGTGCGGCACTGCTAACAATCACAGTCCTGTCTGGGTCTGGTGCAGGCTAATGTTCACAATTCCGAGTGTGGCATTGCTAACAATCACAATCCTGTCTGTGTCTGGCGCAGGCTAATGTTCCCAATTCTAACTAAGTGTGGCATTGCTAGGAATCACAATCCTGTCTGTGTCTGGCACAGGCTAATGTTCACATTCTCACTAAGTGTGACATTGCTAACAATCCCAATCCTGTCTGGGTCTGGTGCAGGCTAATGTTCACAATTCTAACTAAGTGTGGCATTGCAATCAATCACAATCCTGTCTGGGTTTGGCGCAGGCTAATGTTCACAAATTCTAATTAGGTGCGGCACTGCTAACAATCACAGTCCTGACTGGGTCTGGTGCAGGCTAATGTTCACAATTCTGACTAAGTGCAGCATTGCTAACAATCACAATCCTGTCTGGGTCTGTTGCAGGCTAATGTTCACAATTCAAACTAAGTGTGGCATTGCTAACAATAAAAATCCTGTCTGGGTCTAGCGCATGCTAATGTTTACAATTCTGAGTGTGGCATTGCTAATAATCACAATCCCGTCTGGGTCTGGCGCAGGCTAATGTTCACAATTCTGACTATGTGCAGCATTGCTAATAATCGCAATCCTGTCTGGGTCTGTTGCAGGCTAATGTTCACAATTCAAACTAAGTGTGGCATTGCTAACAATAAAAATCCTGTCTTGGTCTAGCGCATACTAATGTTTACAATTCTTGCTAAGTGTGGCATTGCTAACAATCACAATCCTGTCTGGGTCTGGCACAGGCCAATGTTCAAAATTCTCACTAAGTGTGGCATTGCTAACAATCCCAATCCTGTCTGGGTCTGGTGCAGGCTAATGTTCACAATTCTAACTAAGTGTGGCATTGCAAACAATCACAATCCTGTCTGGGTTTGGCGCAGGCTAATGTTCACAAATTCTAATTAGGTGCGGCACTGCTAACAATCACAGTCCTGTCTGGGTCTGGTGCAGGCTAATGTTCACAATTCTGAGTGTGGCATTGCTAACAATCACAATCCTGTCTGGGTCTGGCGCAGGCTAAAGTTCCCAATTCTAACTAAGTGTGGCATTGCTAGGAATCACAATCCTGTCTGTGTCTGACGCAGGCTAATGTTCACAATTCTAACTAAGTGTGGCATTGCTAACAATCACAATCCTGTCTGGGTCTGGCGCAGGCTAATGTTCAAAATTCTGACTAAGTGCAGCATTGCTAATAATCACAATCCTGTCTGGGTCTGTTGCAGGCTAATGTTCACAATTCTAACTACGTGTGGCATTGTTATCCATCACAGTCCTGTCTGGGTCTGGCGCAGGCTCATGTTCACAATTCTAACTAAGTGTGGCATTGCAAACAATCACAATCCTGTCTGGGTTTGGCGCAGGCTAATGTTCACAAATTCTAATTAGGTGCGGCACTGCTAACAATCACAGTTCTATCTGGGTCTGGTGCAGGCTAATGTTCACAATTCTGAGTGTGGCATTGCTAACAATCACAACCCTGTATGGGTCTGGTGCAGGCTAATGTTCACAATTCTTGCTAAGTGTGGCATTGCTAACAATCACAATCCTGTCTGGGTCTGGCGCAGGCCAATGTTGACAATTCTCACTAAGTGTGGCATTGCTAACAATCCCAATCCTGTCTGGGTCTGGTGCAGGCTAATGTTCACAATTCTAACTAAGTGTGGCATTGCAAACAATCACAATCCTGTCTGGGTTTGGCGCAGGCTAATGTTCACAAATTCTAATTAGGTGCGGCACTGCTAACAATCACAGTCCTGTCTGGGTCTGGTGCAGGCTAATGTTCACAATTCTGAGTGTGGTATTGCTAACAATCACAATCCTGTCTGGGTCTGGCACAGGCTAAAGTTCCCAATTCTAACTAAGTGTGGCATTGCTAGGAATCACAATCCTGTCTGTGTCTGGCGCAGGCTGAAGTTCACAATTCTAACTAAGTGTGGCATTGCTAACAATCACAATCCTGTCTGGGTCTGGCGGAGGCTAATGTTCACAATTCTGACTAAGTGCAGCATTGCTAATAATCACAATCCTGTCTGGGTCTGTTGCAGGCTAATGTTCATAATTCTAACTAAGTGTGGCATTGCTATCCATCACAATCCTGTCTGGGTCTGGCGCAGGCTCATGTTCACAATTCTAACTAAGTGTGGCATTGCAAACAATCACAATCCTGTCTGGGTTTGGCGCAGGCTAATGTTCACAAATTCTAATTAGGTGCGGCACTGCTAACAATCACAGTTCTATCTGGGTCTGGTGCAGGCTAATGTTCACAATTCTTGCTAAGTGTGGCATTGCTAACAATCACAATCCTGTCTGGGTATGGCGCAAGCTAATGTTCACAATTCTAAGTGTGGCATTGCTAACAATCACAATCCTGTTGGGATCTGGCGCAGGCTAATGTTCACAATTCTAATTAGCTGCGGCATTGCTAACAATCACAATCCTGTCTGGGTCTGGCGGAGGCTAATGTTCACAATTCTGACTAAGTGCAGCATTGCTAATAATCACAACCCTGTCTGGGTCTGTTGCAGGCTAATGTTCACAATTCTAACTAAGTGTGGCATTGCAAACAATTACAATCGTGTCTGGGTCTGGCACAGGCTAATGTTCACAATTCTAACTAAGTGTGTCAATGCTAATCATCACAATCCTGTCTGGGTCTGGCGCAGGCCAATGTTCACAATTCTCACTAAGTGTGGCATTGCTAACAATCACAATCCTGTCTGTGTCTGGCGCAGGCTAATGTTCACAATTCTTGCTAAGTGTGGCATTTCTAACAATCACAATCCTGTCTGGGTCTGGCGCAGGCCAATGTTCACAATTCTCACTAAGTGTGGCATTGCTAACAATCACAATCCTGTCTGGGTCTGGCGCAGGCTAATGTTCACAATTCTTGCTAAGTGTTACATTGCTAACCATCACAATCCTGTCTGGGTCTGGCGCAGGCCAATGTTCACAATTCTCACTAAGTGTGGCATTGCTAACAATCCCAATCCTGTCTGGGTCTGGTGCAGGCTTATGTTCAAAATTCTAATTAGGTGCGGCACTGCTAACAATCACAGTCCTGTCTGGGTCTGGTGCAGGCTAATGTTCACAATTCCGAGTGTGGCATTGCTAACAATCACAATCCTGTCTGGGTCTGGCGCAGGCTAATGTTCCCAATTCTAACTAAGTGTGGCATTGCTAACAATCCCAATCCTGTCTGGGTCTGGTGCAGGCTAATGTTCACAATTCTAACTAAGTGTGGCATTGCAAACAATCACAATCCTGTCTGGGTTTGGCGCAGGCTAATGTTCACAAATTCTAATTAGGTGCGGCACTGCTAACAATCACAGTCCTGTCTGGGTCTGGTGCAGGCTAATGTTCACAATTCTGAGTGTGGTATTGCTAACAATCACAATCCTGTCTGGGTCTGGCACAGGCTAAAGTTCCCAATTCTAACTAAGTGTGGCATTGCTAGGAATCACAATCCTGTCTGTGTCTGGCGCAGGCTAATGTTCACAATTCTAACTAAGTGTGGCATTGCTAACAATCACAATCCTGTCTGGGTCTGGCGGAGGCTAATGTTCACAATTCTGACTAAGTGCAGCATTGCTAATAATCACAATCCTGTCTGGGTCTGTTGCAGGCTAATGTTCACAATTCTAACTAAGTGTGGCATTGCTATCCATCACAATCCTGTCTGGGTCTGGCGCAGGCTCATGTTCACAATTCTAACTAAGTGTGGCATTGCAAACAATCACAATCCTGTCTGGGTTTGGCGCAGGCTAATGTTCACAAATTCTAATTAGGTGCGGCACTGCTAACAATCACAGTTCTATCTGGATCTGGTGCAGGCTAATGTTCACAATTCTTGCTAAGTGTGGCATTGCTAACAATCACAATCCTGTCTGGGTATGGCACAGGCTAATGTTCACAATTCTAAGTGTGGCATTGCTAACAATCACAATCCTGTTGGGATCTGGCGCAGGCTAATGTTCACAATTCTAATTAGCTGCGGCATTGCTAACAATCACAATCCTGTCTGGGTCTGGCGGAGGCTAATGTTCACAATTCTGACTAAGTGCAGCATTGCTAATAATCACAACCCTGTCTGGGTCTATTGCAGGCTAATGTTCACAATTCTAACTAAGTGTGGCATTGCAAACAATTACAATCGTGTCTGGGTCTGGCGCAGGCTAATGTTCACAATTCTTGCTAAGTGTGGCATTTCTAACAATCACAATCCTGTCTGGGTCTGGCGCAGGCCAATGTTCACAATTCTCACTAAGTGTGGCATTGCTAACAATCACAATCCTGTCTGGGTCTGGCGCAGGCTAATGTTCACAATTCTTGCTAAGTGTTACATTGCTAACCATCACAATCCTGTCTGGGTCTGGCGCAGGCCAATGTTCACAATTCTCACTAAGTGTGGCATTGCTAACAATCCCAATCCTGTCTGGGTCTGGTGCAGGCTTATGTTCAAAATTCTAATTAGGTGCGGCACTGCTAACAATCACAGTCCTGTCTGGGTCTGGTGCAGGCTAATGTTCACAATTCCGAGTGTGGCATTGCTAACAATCACAATCCTGTCTGGGTCTGGCACAGGCTAATGTTCCCAATTCTAACTAAGTGTGGCATTGCTAGGAATCACAATCCTGTCTGTGTCTGGCGCAGGCTAATGTTCACAATTCTAACTAAGTGTGGCATTGCTAACAATCACAATCCAGTCTGGGTCTGGCGCAGGCTAATGTTCACAATTCTGACTAAGTGCAGCATTGCTAATTATCACAATCCTGTCTGGGTCTGTTGCAGGCTAATGTTCACAATTCAAACTAAGTGTGGCATTGCTAACAATCACAATCCTGTCTGGGTCTAGCGCATGCTAATGTTCACAATTCTTGCTAAGTGTGGCATTGCTAACAATCACAATCTGGTCTGGGTCTGGCGCAGGCCAATGTTCACAATTCTAACTAAGTGTGGCATTGTTATCCATCACAATCCTGTCTGGGTCTGGCGCAGGCTCATGTTCAAAATTCTAACTAAGTGTGGCATTGCAAACAATCACAATCCTGTCTGGGTTTGGCGCAGGCTAATGTTCACAAATTCTAATTAGGTGCGGCACTGCTAACAATCACAGTTCTATCTGGGTCTGGTGCAGGCTAATGTTCACAATTCTGAGTGTGGCATTGCTAACAATCACAACCCTGTCTGGGTCTGGTGCAGGCTAATGTTCACAATTCTTGCTAAGTGTGGCATTGCTAACAATCCTGTCTGGGTCTGGCGCAGGCCAATGTTGACAATTCTCACTAAGTGTGGCATTGCTAACAATCCCAATCCTGTCTGGGTCTGGTGCAGGCTAATGTTCACAATTCTAACTAAGTGTGGCATTGCAAACAATAACAATCCTGTCTGGGTTTGGCGCAGGCTAATGTTCACAAATTCTAATTAGGTGCAGCACTGCTAACAATCACAGTCCTGTCTGGGTCTGGTGCAGGCTAATGTTCACAATTCTGAGTGTGGTATTGCTAACAATCACAATCCTGTCTGGGTCTGGCACAGGCTAAAGTTCCCAATTCTAACTAAGTGTGGCATTGCTAGGAATCACAATCCTGTCTGTGTCTGGCGCAGGCTAATGTTCACAATTCTAACTAAGTGTGGCATTGCTAACAATCACAATCCTGTCTGGGTCTGGCGGAGGCTAATGTTCACAATTCTGACTAAGTGCAGCATTGCTAATAATCACAATCCTGTCTGGGTCTGTTGCAGGCAAATGTTCATAATTCTAACTAAGTGTGGCATTGCTATCCATCACAATCCTTTCTGGGTCTGGCGCAGGCTCATGTTCACAATTCTAACTAAGTGTGGCATTGCAAACAATCACAATCCTGTCTGGGTTTGGCGCAGGCTAATGTTCACAAATTCTAATTAGGTGCGGCACTGCTAACAATCACAGTTCTATCTGGGTCTGGTGCAGGCTAATGTTCACAATTCTTGCTAAGTGTGGCATTGCTAACAATCACAATCCTGTCTGGGTATGGCGCAGGCTAATGTTCACAATTCTAAGTGTGGCATTGCTAACAATCACAATCCTGTTGGGATCTGGCGCAGGCTAATGTTCACAATTCTAATTAGCTGCGGCATTGCTAACAATCACAATCCTGTCTGGGTCTGGCGGAGGCTAATGTTCACAATTCTGACTAAGTGCAGCATTGCTAATAATCACAACCCTGTCTGGGTCTGTTGCAGGCTAATGTTCACAATTCTAACTAAGTGTGGCATTGCAAACAATTACAATCGTGTCTGGGTCTGGCACAGGCTAATGTTCACAATTCTAACTAAGTGTGGCATTGCAAACAATCACAATCCTGTCTGGGTTTGGCGGAGGCTAATGTTCACAAATTCTAATTAGGTGCGGCACTGCTAACAATCACAGTGCTGTCTGGGTCTGGTGCAAGCTAATGTTCACAATTCTGAGTGTGGCATTGCTAACAATCACAATCCTGTCTGGGTCTGGCGCAGGCTAAAGTTCCCAATTCTAACTAAGTGTGGCATTGCTATCTATCACAATCCTGTCTGGGTCTGGCGCAGGCTCATGTTCACAATTCTAACTAAGTGTGGTATTGCAAACAATCACAATCCTGTCTGGGTTTGGCGCAGGCTTATGTTCACAATTCTAATTAGGTGCGGCACTGCTAACAATCACAGTCCTGTCTGGGTCTGGCGCAGGCTAATGTTCACAATTCCGAGTGTGGCATTGCTAACAATCACAATCCTGTCTGTGTCTGGCGCAGGCTAATGTTCCCAATTCTAACTAAGTGTGGCATTGCTAGGAATCACAATCCTGTCTGTGACTGGCACAGGCTAATGTTCACAATTCTAACTAAGTGTGGCATTGCTAACAATCACAATCCTGTCTGGGTGTGGCGCAGGCTAATGTTCACAATTCTGACTAAGTGCAGTATTGCTAATTATCACAATCCTGTCTGGGTCTCTTGCAGGCTAATGTTCACAATTCAAACTAAGTGTGGCATTGCTAACAATCACAATCCTGTCTGGGTCTAGCGCGTGCTAATGTTCACAATTCTTGCTAAGTGCGGCATTGCTAACAATCACAATCCTGTCTGGGTCTGGCGCAGGCCAATGTTCACAATTCTCACTAAGTGTGGCATTGCTAAAAATCCCAATCCTGTCTGGGTCTGGTGCAGGCTAATGTTCACAATTCTAACTAAGTGTGGCATTGCAAACAATCACAATCCTGTCTGGGTTTGGCGCAGGCTAATGTTCACAAATTCTAATTAGGTGCGGCACTGCTAACAATCACAGTCCTGTCTGGGTCTGGTGCAGGCTAATGTTCACAATTCTGACTAAGTGCAGCATTGCTAATAATCACAATCCTGTCTGGGTCTGTTGCAGGCTAATGTTCACAATTCAAACTAAGTGTGGCATTGCTAACAATAGAAATCCTGTCTGGGTCTAGCGCATGCTAATGTTCACAATTCTGAGTGTGGCATTGCTAACAATCACAATCCTGTCTGTGTCTGGCGCAGGCTAATGTTCACAATTCTGACTAAGTGCAGCATTGCTAATAATCACAATCCTGTCTGGGTCTGTTGCAGGCTAATGTTCACAATTCTAACTAAGTGTGGCATTGCTAACAATCACAATCCTGTCTGGGTCTTGCGCAGGCTAATGTTCACAATTCTGACTAAGTGCAGCATTGCTAATTATCACAATCCTGCCTGGGTCTGTTGCAGGCTAATGTTCCCAATTCAAACTAAGTGTGGCATTGCTAACAATCACAATCCTGTCTGGGTCTAGTGCATGCTAATGTTCAAAATTCTTGCTAAGTGTGGCATTGCTAACAATCACAATCCTGTCTGGGTCTGGCGCAGGCCAATGTTCACAATTCTCACTAAGTGTGACATTGCTAACAATCCCAATCCTGTCTGGGTCTGGTGCAGGCTAATGTTCACAATTCTAATTAGGTGCGGCACTGCTAACAATCACAGTCCTGTCTGGGTCTGGTGCAGGCTAATGTTCACAATTCTGACTAAGTGCAGCATTGCTAATAATCACAATCCTGTCTGGGTCTGTTGCAGGCTAATGTTCACAATTCAAACTAAGTGTGGCATTGCTAACAATCACAATCCTGTCTGGGTCTAGCGCATGCTAATGTTCACAATTCTTGCTAAGTGTGGCATTGCTAACAATCACAATCCTGTCTGGGTCTGGCGCAGGCCAATGTTCACAATTCTCACTAAGTGTGGCATTGCTAACAATCCCAATCCTGTCTGGGTCTGGTGCAGGCTAATGTTCACAATTCTAACTAAGTGTGGCATTGCAAACAATCACAATCCTGTCTGGGTTTGGCGCAGGCTAATGTTCACAAATTCTAGTTAGGTGCGGCACTGCTAACAATCACAGTCCTGTCTGGGTCTGGCGCAGGCTAAAGTTCCCAATTCTAACTAAGTGTGGCATTGCTAGGAATCATAATCCTGTCTGTGTCTGGGGCAGGCTAATGTTCACAATTCTAACTAAGTGTGGCATTGCTAACAATCACAATCCTGTCTGGGTCTGGCGCAGGCTAATGTTCACAATTCTGACTAAGTGCAGCATTGCTAATAATCACAATCCTGTCTGGGTCTGTTGCAGGCTAATGTTCACAATTCAAACTAAGTGTGGCATTGCTAACAATAAAAATCCTGTCTGGGTCTAGTGCATGCTAATGTTCACAATTCTTGCTAAGTGTGGCATTGCTAACAATCACAATCCTGTCTGGGTTTGGCGCAGGCCAATGTTCACAATTCTCACTAACTGTGGCATTGCTAACAATCCCAATCCTGTCTGGGTCTGGTGCAGGCTAATGTTCACAATTCTAACTAAGTGTGGCATTGCAAACAATCACAATCCTGTCTGGGTTTGGTGCAGGCTAATGTTCACAAATTCTAATTCGGTGCGGCACTGCTAACAATCACAGTCCTGTATGGGTCTGGTGCAGGCTAATGTTCACAATTCTGAGTGTGGCATTGCTAACAATCACAATCCTGTCTGGGTCTGGCGCAGGCTAAAGTTCCCAATTCTAACTAAGTGTGGCATTGCTAACAATCAAAATCCTGTCTGTGTCTGGCGCAGGCTAATGTTCACAATTCGGACTAAGTGCAGCATTGCTAATAATCACAATCCTGTCTGGGTCTGTTGCAGGCTAATGTTCACAATTCTAACTAAGTGTGGCATTGCTAACAATCACAATCCTGTCTGGGTCTTGCGCAGGCTAATGTTCACAATTCTGACTAAGTGCAGCATTGCTAATTATCACAATCCTGCCTGGGTCTGTTGCAGGCTAATGTTCCCAATTCAAACTAAGTGTGGCATTGCTAACAATCACAATCCTGTCTGGGTCTAGTGCATGCTAATGTTCACAATTCTTGCTAAGTGTGGCATTGCTAACAATCACAATCCTGTCTGGGTCTGGCGCAGGCCAATGTTCACAATTCTCACTAAGTGTGACATTGCTAACAATCCCAATCCTGTCTGGGTCTGGTGCAGGCTAATGTTCACAATTCTAACTAAGTGTGGCATTGCAAACAATCACAATCCTGTCTGGGTTTGGCGCAGGCTAATGTTCACAAATTCTAATTAGGTGCGGCACTGCTAACAATCACAGTCCTGTCTGGGTCTGGTGCAGGCTAATGTTCACAATTCTGACTAAGTGCAGCATTGCTAATAATCACAATCCTGTCTGGGTCTGTTGCAGGCTAATGTTCACAATTCAAACTAAGTGTGGCATTGCTAACAATCACAATCCTGTCTGGGTCTAGCGCATGCTAATGTTCACAATTCTTGCTAAGTGTGGCATTGCTAACAATCACAATCCTGTCTGGGTCTGGCGCAGGCCAATGTTCACAATTCTCACTAAGTGTGGCATTGCTAACAATCCCAATCCTGTCTGGGTCTGGTGCAGGCTAATGTTCACAATTCTAACTAAGTGTGGCATTGCAAACAATCACAATCCTGTCTGGGTTTGGCGCAGGCTAATGTTCACAAATTCCAGTTAGGTGCGGCACTGCTAACAATCACAGTCCTGTCTGGGTCTGGTGCAGGCTAATGTTCACAATTCTGAGTGTGGCATTGCTAACAATCACAATCCTGTCTGGGTCTGGCGCAGGCTAAAGTTCCCAATTCTAACTAAGTGTGGCATTGCTAAGAATCATAATCCTGTCTGTGTCTGGGGCAGGCTAATGTTCACAATTCTAACTAAGTGTGGCATTGCTAACAATCACAATCCTGTCTGGGTCTGGCGCAGGCCAATGTTCACAATTCTCACTAAGTGTGGCATTGCTAACAATCCCAATCCTGTCTGGGTCTGGTGCAGGCTAATGTTCACAATTCTAACTAAGTGTGGCATTGCAAACAATCACAATCCTGTCTGGGTTTGGCGCAGGCTAATGTTCACAAATTCTAATTAGGTGCGGCACTGCTAACAATCACAGTCCTGTCTGGGTCTGGTGCAGGCTAATGTTCACAATTCTGAGTGTGGCATTGCTAACAATCACAATCCTGCCTGGGTCTGGCGCAGGCTAAAGTTCCCAATTCTAACTAAGTGTGGCATTGCTATCTATCACAATCCTGTCTGGGTCTGGCGCAGGCTCATGTTCACAATTCTAACTAAGTGCGGCACTGCTAACAATCACAGTTCTATCTGGGTCTGGTGCAGGCTAATGTTCACAATTCTGAGTGTGGCATTGCTAACAATCACAATCCTGTCTGGGTCTGGTGCAGGCTAATGTTCACAATTCTTGCTAAGTGTGGCATTGCTAACAATAACAATCCTGTCTGGGTATGGCGAAGGCTAATGTTCACAATTCTAAGTGTGGCATTGCTAACAATCACAATCCTGTTGGGATCTGGCGCAGGCTAATGTTCACAATTCTAATTAGCTGCGGCATTGCTAACAATCACAAAACAGTCTGGGTCTGGCGCAGGCTAATGTTCACAATTCTAACTAAGTATGGCATTGCAAACAATTACAATCATGTCTGGGTCTGGCACAGGCTAATGTTCACAATTCTAACTAAGTGTGGCATTGCTAACAATCACAATCATGTCTGGGTCTGGCGCAGGCTAATGTTGACAATTCTTGCTAAGTGTGGCATTTCTAACAATCACAATCCTGTCTGGGTCTGGCGCAGGCCAATGTTCACAATTCTCACTAAGTGTGGCATTGCTAACAATCACAATCCTGTCTGGGTCTGGCGCAGGCTAATGTTCACAATTCTTGCTAAGTGTTACATTGCTAACCATCACAATCCTGTCTGGGTCTGGCGCAGGCCAATGTTCACAATTCTCACTAAGTGTGGCATTGCTAACAATCCCAATCCTGTCTGGGTCTGGTGCAGGCTTATGTTCACAATTCTAATTAGGTGTGGCACTGCTAACAATCACAGTCCTGTCTGGGTCTGGTGCAGGCTAATGTTCACAATTCCGAGTGTGGCTTTGCTAACAATCACAATCCTGTCTGGGTCTGGCGCAGGCTAATGTTCCCAATTCTAACTAAGTGTGGCATTGCTAGGAATCACAATCCTGTCTGTGTCTGGCGCAGGCTAATGTTCACAATTCTAACTAAGTGTGGCATTGCTAACAATCACAATCCGGTCTGGGTCTGGCGCAGGCTAATGTTCACAATTCTGACTAAGTGCAGCATTGCTAATTATCACAATCCTGTCGGGGTCTGTTGCAGGCTAATGTTCACAATTCAAACTAAGTGTGGCATTGCTAACAATCACAATCCTGTCTGGGTCTAGCGCATGCTACTGTTCACAATTCTTGCTAAGTGTGGCATTGCTAACAATCACAATCCTGTCTGGGTCTGGCGCAGGCCAATGTTCACAATTCTCACTAAGTGTGGCATTCCTAACAATCCCAATCCTGTCTGGGTCTGGTGCAGGCTAATGTTCACAATTCTAACTAAGTGTGCCATTGCAAACAATCACAATCCTGTCTGGGTTTGGCACAGGCTAATGTTCATAAATTCTAATTAGGTGCGGCACTGCTAACAATCACAGTCCTGTCTGGGTTTGGTGCAGGCTAATGTTCACAATTCTGACTAAGTGCAGCATTGTTAATAATCACAATCCTGTCTGGGTCTGTTGCAGACTAATGTTCACAATTCAAACTAAGTGTGGCATTGCTAACAATAAATATCCTGTCTGGGTCTAGCGCATGCTAATGCTCACAATTCTGAGTGTGGCATTGCTAACAATCACAATCCTGTCTGGGTCTGGCGCAGGCTAATGTTCACAATTCTGACTAAGTGCAGCATTGCTAATAATCACAATCCTGTTGGGATCTGGCGCAGGCTAATGTTCACAATTCTAATTAGCTGCGGCATTGCTAACAATCACAAAACAGTCTGGGTCTGGCGCAGGCTAATGTTCACAATTCTAACTAAGTATGGCATTGCAAACAATTACAATCATGTCTGGGTCTGGCACAGGCTAATGTTCACAATTCTAACTAAGTGTGGCATTGCTAACAATCACAATCATGTCTGGGTCTGGCGCAGGCTAATGTTGACAATTCTTGCTAAGTGTGGCATTTCTAACAATCACAATCCTGTCTGGGTCTGGCGCAGGCCAATGTTCACAATTCTCACTAAGTGTGGCATTGCTAACAATCACAATCCTGTCTGGGTCTGGCGCAGGCTAATGTTCACAATTCTTGCTAAGTGTGGCATTGCTAACAATCCCAATCCTGTCTGGGTCTGGTGCAGGCTTATGTTCACAATTCTAATTAGGTGTGGCACTGCTAACAATCACAGTCCTGTCTGGGTCTAGTGCAGGCTAATGTTCACAATTCCGAGTGTGGCTTTGCTAACAATCACAATCCTGTCTGGGTCTGGCGCAGGCTAATGTTCCCAATTCTAACTAAGTGTGGCATTGCTAGGAATCACAATCCTGTCTGTGTCTGGCGCAGGCTAATGTTCACAATTCTAACTAAGTGTGGCATTGCTAACAATCACAATCCGGTCTGGGTCTGGCGCAGGCTAATGTTCACAATTCTGACTAAGTGTGGCATTGCTAACAATCACAATCCTGTCTGGGTCTAGCGCATGCTACTGTTCACAATTCTTGCTAAGTGTGGCATTGCTAACAATCACAATCTGGTCTGGGTCTGGCGCAGGCCAATGTTCACAATTCTCACTAAGTGTGGCATTGCTAACAATCCCAATCCTGTCTGGGTCTGGTACAGGCTAATGTTCACAATTCTAACTAAGTCTGGCATTGCAAACAATCACAATCCTGTCTGGGTTTGGCGCAGGCTAATGTTCACAAATTCTAATTAGGTGCGGCACTGCTAACAATCACAGTCCTGTCTGAGTCTGGTGCAGGCTAATGTTCACAATTCTGACTAAGTGCAGCATTGTTAACAATCACAATCCTGTCTGGGTCTGGCGCAGACTTAAGTTCCCAATTCTAACTAAGTGTGGCATTGCTAGGAATCACAATCCTGTCTGTGTCTGGCGCAGGCTAATGTTCACAATTCTAACTAAGTGTGGCATTGCTATCCATCACAATCCTGTCTGGGTCTGGTGCAGGCTAATGTTCACAATTCTAACTAAGTGTGGCATTGCAAACAATCGCAATCCTGTCTGGGTTTGGCGCAGGCTAATGTTCACAAATTCTAATTAGGTGCGGCACTGCTAACAATCACAGTTCTATCTGGGTCTGGCGCAGGCTATTGTTCACAATTCTGAGTGTGGCATTGCTAACAATCAAAATCCTGTCTGGGTCTGGCGCAGGCCAAAGTTCCCAATTCTAACTAAGTGTGGCATTGCTAGGAATCACAATCCTGTCTGTGTTTGGAGCAGGCTAATGTTCACAATTCTAACTAAGTGTGGCATTGCTAACAATCACAATCCTGTCTGGGTCTGGCGAAGGCTAATGTTCACAATTCTGACTAAGTGCAGCATTGCTAATAATCACAATCCTGTCTGGGTCTGTTGCAGGCTAATGTTCACAATTCTAACTAAGTGTGGCATTGCTGACAATCACAATCCTGTCTGGGTCTGGCGCAGGCTAATGTTCACAATTCTGACTAAGTGCAGCATTTCTAATTATCACAATCCTGTCTGGGTCTGTTGCAGGCTAATGTTCAAAATTCAAACTAAGTGTGGCATTGCTAACAATCACAATCCTGTCTGGGTCTGGCGCAGGCCAATGTTCACAATTCTCACTAAGTGTGGCATTCCTAACAATCCCAATCCTGTCTGGGTTTGGCGCAGGCTAATGTTCACAAATTCTAATTTGGTGCGGCACTGCTAACAATCACAGTTCTATCTGGGTCTGGCGCAGGCTAATGTTCACAATTCTGAGTGTGGCATTGCAAACAATCACAATCCTGTCTGGGTCTGGCGCAGGCTAATGCTCACAATTCTGACTAAGTGCAGCATTGCTAATAATCACAATCCTGTCTGGGTCTGTTGCAGGCTAATGTTCACAATTCAAACTAAGTGTGGCATTGCTAACAATCACAATCCTGTCTGGGTCTGGTGCAGGCCAATGTTCACAATTCTCACTAAGTGTGGCATTCCTAACAATCCCAATCCTGTCTGGGTCTGGTGCAGGCTAATGTTCACAATTCTAACTAAGTGTGCCATTGCAAACAATCACAATCCTGTCTGGGTTTGGCACAGGCTAATGTTCATAAATTCTAATTAGGTGCGGCACTGCTAACAATCACAGTCCTGTCTGGGTCTGGTGCAGGCTAATGTTCACAATTCTGACTAAGTGCAGCATTGCTAATAATCACAATCCTGTCTGGGTCTGTTGCAGACTAATGTTCACAATTCAAACTAAGTGTGGCATTGCTAACAATAAATATCCTGTCTGGGTCTAGCGCATGCTAATGTTCACAATTCTGAGTGTGGCATTGCTAACAATCACAATCCTGTCTGGGTCTGGCGCAGGCTAATGTTCACAATTCTGACTAAGTGCAGCATTGCTAATAATCACAATCCTGTCTGGGTCTGTTGCAGGCTAATATTCACAATTCAAACTAAGTGTGGCATTGCTAACAATAAAAATCCTGTCTGGGTCTAGCGCATGCTAATGTTCACAATTCTTGCTAAGTGTGGCATTGCTAACAATCCCAATCCTGTCTGGGTCTGGTGCAGGCTAATGTTCACAATTCTCACTAAGTGTGGCATTGCTAACAATCCCAATCCTGTCTGGGTCTGGTGCAGGCTAATGTTCACAATTCTAACTAAGTGTGGCATTGCAAACAATGACAATCCTGTCTGGGTTTGGCGCAGGCTAATGTTCACAAATTCTAATTTGGTGCGGCACTGCTAACAATCACAGTTCTATCTGGGTCTGGCGCAGGCTAATGTTCACAATTCTGAGTGTGGCATTGCAAACAATCACAATCCTGTCTGGGTCTGGCGCAGGCTAATGCTCACAATTCTGACTAAGTGCAGCATTGCTAATAATCACAATCCTGTCTGGGTCTGTTACAGGCTAATGTTCACAATTCAAACTAAGTGTGGCATTGCTAACAATAAAAATCCTGTCTGGGTCCAGCGCATGCTAATGTTCACAATTATGAGTGTGGCATTGCTAACAATCACAATCCTGTCTGGGTCTGGCGCAGGCTAATGTTCACAATTCTGACTAAGTGCAGCATTGCTAATAATCACAATCCTGTCTGGGTCTGTTGCAGGCTAATGTTCACAATTCTAACTAAGTGTGGCATTGCAAACAATCACAATCCTGTCTGGGTTTGGCGCAGGCTAATGTTCACAAATTCTAATTAGGTGCGGCACTGCTAACAATCACAGTCCTGTCTGGGTCTGGTGCAGGCTAATGTTCACAATTCTGAGTGTGGCATTGCTAACAATCCCAATCCTGTCTGGGTCTGGCGCAGGCTGAAGTTCCCAATTCTAACTAAGTGTGGCATTGCTAGGAATCACAATCCTGTCTGTGTCTGGCGCAGGCTAATGTTCACAATTCTAACTAAGTGCGGCATTGCTAACAATCACAATCCTGTCTGGGTCTGGCGCAGGCTCATGTTCACAATTCTTGCTAAGTGTGGCATTGCTAACAATCACAATCCTGTCTGGGTCTGGCGCAGGCTAATGTTCACAATTCTTGCTAAGTGTGGCATTGCTAACAATCACAATCCTGTCTGGGTCTGGCGCAGGCTAATGTTCACAATTCTTGCTAAGTGTGGCATTGCTAACAATCAGAATCCTGTCTGGGTCTGGCGCAGGCCAATGTTCACAATTCTTACTAAGTGTGGCATTGCTAACAATCACAATCCTGTCTGGGTCTGGCGCAGGCTAATGTTCACAATTCTTGCTAAGTGTGGCATTGCTAACGATCACAATCTTCTTTGGGTCTGGTGCAGGCTAATGTTCACAATTCTAATTAGCTGCGGCATTGCTAACAATCACAAACCTGTCTGGGTCTGGCGAAGGCTAATGTTCACAATTCTTGCTAAGTGTGTCAATGCTAACCATCACAATACTGTCTGGGTCTGGCGCAGGCTAATGTTCAGAATTCAAGCTAAGTGTGGCATTGCTAACAATCACAATCCTGTCTGGGTCTGGCGCAGGCTAATGTTCACAATTCTGACTAAATGCAGCATTGCTATCCATCACAATCCTGTCTGGGTCTGGCGCAGGCTCATGTTCACAATTCTTGCTAAGTGTGGCATTGCTAACAATCACAATCCTGTCTGGGTCTGGCGCAGGCTAATGTTCACAATTCTTGCTAAGTGTGGCATTGCTAACAATCAGAATCCTGTCTGGGTCTGGCGCAGGCCAATGTTCACAATTCTTACTAAGTGTGGCATTGCTAACAATCACAATCCTGTTTGGGTCTGGCGCAGGCTAATGTTCAGAATTCAAGCTAAGTGTGGCATTGCTAACAATCACAATCCTGTCTGGGTCTAGCGCATGCTAATGTTCACAATTCTTGCTAAGTGTGGCATTGCAAACAATCCCAATCCTGTCTGGGTCTGGTGCAGGCTAATGTTCAGAATTCAAGCTAAGTGTGGCATTGCTAACAATCACAATCCTGTCTGGGTCTAGCGCATGCTAATGTTCACAATTCTTGCTAAGTGTGGCATTGCTAACAATCACAATCCTGTCTGGGTCTGGCGCAGGCCAATGTTCACAATTCTCACTAAGTGTGGCATTGCAAACAATCCCAATCCTGTCTGGGTCTGGTGCAGGCTTATGTTCACAATTCTAATTAGGTGCGGCACTGCTAACAATCACAGTCCTGTCTGGGTCTGGTGCAGGCTAATGTTCACAATTCCGAGTGTGGCATTGCTAACAATCACAATCCTGTCTGTGTCTGGCGCAGGCTAATGTTCGAAATTCTAACTAAGTGTGGCATTGCTAGGAATCACAATCCTGTCTGTGTCTGGCACAGGCTAATGTTCACATTCTCACTAAGTGTGACATTGCTAACAATCCCAATCCTGTCTGGGTCTGGTGCAGGCTAATGTTCACAATTCTAACTAAGTGTGGCATTGCAAACAATCACAATCCTGTCTGGGTTTGGCGCAGGCTAATGTTCACAAATTCTAATTAGGTGCGGCACTGCTAACAATCACAGTCCTGACTGGGTCTGGTGCAGGCTAATGTTCACAATTCTGACTAAGTGCAGCATTGCTAACAATCACAATCCTGTCTGGGTCTGTTGCAGGCTAATGTTCACAATTCAAACTAAGTGTGGCATTGCTAACAATAAAAATCCTGTCTGGGTCTAGCGCATGCTAATGTTTACAATTCTGAGTGTGGCATTGCTAATAATCACAATCCCGTCTGGGTCTGGCGCAGGCTAATGTTCACAATTCTGACTATGTGCAGCATTGCTAATAATCGCAATCCTGTCTGGGTCTGTTGCAGGCTAATGTTCACAATTCAAACTAAGTGTGGCATTGCTAACAATAAAAATCCTGTCTTGGTCTAGCGCATACTAATGTTTACAATTCTTGCTAAGTGTGGCATTGCTAACAATCACAATCCTGTCTGGGTCTGGCACAGGCCAATGTTCAAAATTCTCACTAAGTGTGGCATTGCTAACAATCCCAATCCTGTCTGGGTCTGGTGCAGGCTAATGTTCACAATTCTAACTAAGTGTGGCATTGCAAACAATCACAATCCTGTCTGGGTTTGGCGCAGGCTAATGTTCACAAATTCTAATTAGGTGCGGCACTGCTAACAATCACAGTCCTGTCTGGGTCTGGTGCAGGCTAATGTTCACAATTCTGAGTGTGGCATTGCTAACAATCACAATCCTGTCTGGGTCTGGCGCAGGCTAAAGTTCCCAATTCTAACTAAGTGTGGCATTGCTAGGAATCACAATCGTGTCTGTGTCTGACGCAGGCTAATGTTCACAATTCTAACTAAGTGTGGCATTGCTAACAATCACAATCCTGTCTGGGTCTGGCGCAGGCTAATGTTCAAAATTCTGACTAAGTGCAGCATTGCTAATAATCACAATCCTGTCTGGGTCTGTTGCAGGCTAATGTTCACAATTCTAACTACGTGTGGCATTGTTATCCATCACAGTCCTGTCTGGGTCTGGCGCAGGCTCATGTTCACAATTCTAACTAAGTGTGGCATTGCAAACAATCACAATCCTGTCTGGGTTTGGCGCAGGCTAATGTTCACAAATTCTAATTAGGTGCGGCACTGCTAACAATCACAGTTCTATCTGGGTCTGGTGCAGGCTAATGTTCACAATTCTGAGTGTGGCATTGCTAACAATCACAACCCTGTATGGGTCTGGTGCAGGCTAATGTTCACAATTCTTGCTAAGTGTGGCATTGCTAACAATCACAATCCTGTCTGGGTCTGGCGCAGGCCAATGTTGACAATTCTCACTAAGTGTGGCATTGCTAACAATCCCAATCCTGTCTGGGTCTGGTGCAGGCTAATGTTCACAATTCTAACTAAGTGTGGCATTGCAAACAATCACAATCCTGTCTGGGTTTGGCGCAGGCTAATGTTCACAAATTCTAATTAGGTGCGGCACTGCTAACAATCACAGTCCTGTCTGGGTCTGGTGCAGGCTAATGTTCACAATTCTGAGTGTGGTATTGCTAACAATCACAATCCTGTCTGGGTCTGGCACAGGCTAAAGTTCACAATTCTAACTAAGTGTGGCATTGCTAGGAATCACAATCCTGTCTGTGTCTGGCGCAGGCTGAAGTTCACAATTCTAACTAAGTGTGGCATTGCTAACAATCACAATCCTGTCTGGGTCTGGCGGAGGCTAATGTTCACAATTCTGACTAAGTGCAGCATTGCTAATAATCACAATCCTGTCTGGGTCTGTTGCAGGCTAATGTTCATAATTCTAACTAAGTGTGGCATTGCTATCCATCACAATCCTGTCTGGGTCTGGCGCAGGCTCATGTTCACAATTCTAACTAAGTGTGGCATTGCAAACAATCACAATCCTGTCTGGGTTTGGCGCAGGCTAATGTTCACAAATTCTAATTAGGTGCGGCACTGCTAACAATCACAGTTCTATCTGGGTCTGGTGCAGGCTAATGTTCACAATTCTTGCTAAGTGTGGCATTGCTAACAATCACAATCCTGTCTGGGTATGGCGCAGGCTAATGTTCACAATTCTAAGTGTGGCATTGCTAACAATCACAATCCTGTTGGGATATGGCGCAGGCTAATGTTCACAATTCTAATTAGCTGCGGCATTGCTAACAATCACAATCCTGTCTGGGTCTGGCGGAGGCTAATGTTCACAATTCTGACTAAGTGCAGCATTGCTAATAATCACAACCCTGTCTGGGTCTGTTGCAGGCTAATGTTCACAATTCTAACTAAGTGTGGCATTGCAAACAATTACAATCGTGTCTGGGTCTGGCACAGGCTAATGTTCACAATTCTAACTAAGTGTGTCAATGCTAATCATCAGAATCCTGTCTGGGTCTGGCGCAGGCCAATGTTCACAATTCTCACTAAGTGTGGCATTGCTAACAATCACAATCCTGTCTGTGTCTGGCGCAGGCTAATGTTCACAATTCTTGCTAAGTGTGGCATTTCTAACAATCACAATCCTGTCTGGGTCTGGCGCAGGCCAATGTTCACAATTCTCACTAAGTGTGGCATTGCTAACAATCACAATCCTGTCTGGGTCTGGCGCAGGCTAATGTTCACAATTCTTGCTAAGTGTTACATTGCTAACCATCACAATCCTGTCTGGGTCTGGCGCAGGCCAATGTTCACAATTCTCACTAAGTGTGGCATTGCTAACAATCCCAATCCTGTCTGGGTCTGGTGCAGGCTTATGTTCAAAATTCTAATTAGGTGCGGCACTGCTAACAATCACAGTCCTGTCTGGGTCTGGTGCAGGCTAATGTTCACAATTCCGAGTGTGGCATTGCTAACAATCACAATCCTGTCTGGGTCTGGCGCAGGCTAATGTTCCCAATTCTAACTAAGTGTGGCATTGCTAACAATCCCAATCCTGTCTGGGTCTGGTGCAGGCTAATGTTCACAATTCTAACTAAGTGTGGCATTGCAAACAATCACAATCCTGTCTGGGTTTGGCGCAGGCTAATGTTCACAAATTCTAATTAGGTGCGGCACTGCTAACAATCACAGTCCTGTCTGGGTCTGGTGCAGGCTAATGTTCACAATTCTGAGTGTGGTATTGCTAACAATCACAATCCTGTCTGGGTCTGGCACAGGCTAAAGTTCCCAATTCTAACTAAGTGTGGCATTGCTAGGAATCACAATCCTGTCTGTGTCTGGCGCAGGCTAATGTTCACAATTCTAACTAAGTGTGGCATTGCTAACAATCACAATCCTGTCTGGGTCTGGCGGAGGCTAATGTTCACAATTCTGACTAAGTGCAGCATTGCTAATAATCACAATCCTGTCTGGGTCTGTTGCAGGCTAATGTTCACAATTCTAACTAAGTGTGGTATTGCTATCCATCACAATCCTGTCTGGGTCTGGCGCAGGCTCATGTTCACAATTCTAACTAAGTGTGGCATTGCAAACAATCACAATCCTGTCTGCGTTTGGCGCAGGCTAATGTTCACAAATTCTAATTAGGTGCGGCACTGCTAACAATCACAGTTCTATCTGGATCTGGTGCAGGCTAATGTTCACAATTCTTGCTAAGTGTGGCATTGCTAACAATCACAATCCTGTCTGGGTATGGCACAGGCTAATGTTCACAATTCTAAGTGTGGCATTGCTAACAATCACAATCCTGTTGGGATCTGGCGCAGGCTAATGTTCACAATTCTAATTAGCTGCGGCATTGCTAACAATCACAATCCTGTCTGGGTCTGGCGGAGGCTAATGTTCACAATTCTGACTAAGTGCAGCATTGCTAATAATCACAACCCTGTCTGGGTCTATTGCAGGCTAATGTTCACAATTCTAACTAAGTGTGGCATTGCAAACAATTACAATCGTGTCTGGGTCTGGCGCAGGCTAATGTTCACAATTCTTGCAAAGTGTGGCATTTCTAACAATCACAATCCTGTCTGGGTCTGGCGCAGGCCAATGTTCACAATTCTCACTAAGTGTGGCATTGCTAACAATCACAATCCTGTCTGGGTCTGGCGCAGGCTAATGTTCACAATTCTTGCTAAGTGTTACATTGCTAACCATCACAATCCTGTCTGGGTCTGGCGCAGGCCAATGTTCACAATTCTCACTAAGTGTGGCATTGCTAACAATCCCAATCCTGTCTGGGTCTGGTGCAGGCTTATGTTCAAAATTCTAATTAGGTGCGGCACTGCTAACAATCACAGTCCTGTCTGGGTCTGGTGCAGGCTAATGTTCACAATTCCGAGTGTGGCATTGCTAACAATCACAATCCTGTCTGGGTCTGGCACAGGCTAATGTTCCCAATTCTAACTAAGTGTGGCATTGCTAGGAATCACAATCCTGTCTGTGTCTGGCGCAGGCTAATGTTCACAATTCTAACTAAGTGTGGCATTGCTAACAATCACAATCCAGTCTGGGTCTGGCGCAGGCTAATGTTCACAATTCTGACTAAGTGCAGCATTGCTAATTATCACAATCCTGTCTGGGTCTGTTGCAGGCTAATGTTCACAATTCAAACTAAGTGTGGCATTGCTAACAATCACAATCCTGTCTGGGTCTAGCGCATGCTAATGTTCACAATTCTTGCTAAGTGTGGCATTGCTAACAATCACAATCTGGTCTGGGTCTGGCGCAGGCCAATGTTCACAATTCTAACTAAGTGTGGCATTGTTATCCATCACAATCCTGTCTGGGTCTGGCGCAGGCTCATGTTCACAATTCTAACTAAGTGTGGCATTGCAAACAATCACAATCCTGTCTGGGTTTGGCGCAGGCTAATGTTCACAAATTCTAATTAGGTGCGGCACTGCTAACAATCACAGTTCTATCTGGGTCTGGTGCAGGCTAATGTTCACAATTCTGAGTGTGGCATTGCTAACAATCACAACCCTGTCTGGGTCTGGTGCAGGCTAATGTTCACAATTCTTGCTAAGTGTGGCATTGCTAACAATCCTGTCTGGGTCTGGCGCAGGCCAATGTTGACAATTCTCACTAAGTGTGGCATTGCTAACAATCCCAATCCTGTCTGGGTCTGGTGCAGGCTAATGTTCACAATTCTAACTAAGTGTGGCATTGCAAACAATAACAATCCTGTCTGGGTTTGGCGCAGGCTAATGTTCACAAATTCTAATTAGGTGCAGCACTGCTAACAATCACAGTCCTGTCTGGGTCTGGTGCAGGCTAATGTTCACAATTCTGAGTGTGGTATTGCTAACAATCACAATCCTGTCTGGGTCTGGCACAGGCTAAAGTTCCCAATTCTAACTAAGTGTGGCATTGCTAGGAATCACAATCCTGTCTGTGTCTGGCGCAGGCTAATGTTCACAATTCTAACTAAGTGTGGCATTGCTAACAATCACAATCCTGTCTGGGTCTGGCGGAGGCTAATGTTCACAATTCTGACTAAGTGCAGCATTGCTAATAATCACAATCCTGTCTGGGTCTGTTGCAGGCTAATGTTCATAATTCTAACTAAGTGTGGCATTGCTATCCATCACAATCCTTTCTGGGTCTGGCGCAGGCTCATGTTCACAATTCTAACTAAGTGTGGCATTGCAAACAATCACAATCCTGTCTGGGTTTGGCGCAGGCTAATGTTCACAAATTCTAATTAGGTGCGGCACTGCTAACAATCACAGTTCTATCTGGGTCTGGTGCAGGCTAATGTTCACAATTCTTGCTAAGTGTGGCATTGCTAACAATCACAATCCTGTCTGGGTATGGCGCAGGCTAATGTTCACAATTCTAAGTGTGGCATTGCTAACAATCACAATCCTGTTGGGATCTGGCGCAGGCTAATGTTCACAATTCTAATTAGCTGCGGCATTGCTAACAATCACAATCCTGTCTGGGTCTGGCGGAGGCTAATGTTCACAATTCTGACTAAGTGCAGCATTGCTAATAATCACAACCCTGTCTGGGTCTGTTGCAGGCTAATGTTCACAATTCTAACTAAGTGTGGCATTGCAAACAATTACAATCGTGTCTGGGTCTGGCACAGGCTAATGTTCACAATTCTAACTAAGTGTGGCATTGCAAACAATCACAATCCTGTCTGGGTTTGGCGGAGGCTAATGTTCACAAATTCTAATTAGGTGCGGCACTGCTAACAATCACAGTGCTGTCTGGGTCTGGTGCAAGCTAATGTTCACAATTCTGAGTGTGGCATTGCTAACAATCACAATCCTGTCTGGGTCTGGCGCAGGCTAAAGTTCCCAATTCTAACTAAGTGTGGCATTGCTATCTATCACAATCCTGTCTGGGTCTGGCGCAGGCTCATGTTCACAATTCTAACTAAGTGTGGTATTGCAAACAATCACAATCCTGTCTGGGTTTGGCGCAGGCTTATGTTCACAATTCTAATTAGGTGCGGCACTGCTAACAATCACAGTCCTGTCTGGGTCTGGCGCAGGCTAATGTTCACAATTCCGAGTGTGGCATTGCTAACAATCACAATCCTGTCTGTGTCTGGCGCAGGCTAATGTTCCCAATTCTAACTAAGTGTGGCATTGCTAGGAATCACAATCCTGTCTGTGACTGGCACAGGCTAATGTTCACAATTCTAACTAAGTGTGGCATTGCTAACAATCACAATCCTGTCTGGGTGTGGCGCAGGCTAATGTTCACAATTCTGACTAAGTGCAGTATTGCTAATTATCACAATCCTGTCTGGGTCTCTTGCAGGCTAATGTTCACAATTCAAACTAAGTGTGGCATTGCTAACAATCACAATCCTGTCTGGGTCTAGCGCGTGCTAATGTTCACAATTCTTGCTAAGTGCGGCATTGCTAACAATCACAATCCTGTCTGGGTCTGGCGCAGGCCAATGTTCACAATTCTCACTAAGTGTGGCATTGCTAAAAATCCCAATCCTGTCTGGGTCTGGTGCAGGCTAATGTTCACAATTCTAACTAAGTGTGGCATTGCAAACAATCACAATCCTGTCTGGGTTTGGCGCAGGCTAATGTTCACAAATTCTAATTAGGTGCGGCACTGCTAACAATCACAGTCCTGTCTGGGTCTGGTGCAGGCTAATGTTCACAATTCTGACTAAGTGCAGCATTGCTAATAATCACAATCCTGTCTGGGTCTGTTGCAGGCTAATGTTCACAATTCAAACTAAGTGTGGCATTGCTAACAATAGAAATCCTGTCTGGGTCTAGCGCATGCTAATGTTCACAATTCTGAGTGTGGCATTGCTAACAATCACAATCCTGTCTGTGTCTGGCGCAGGCTAATGTTCACAATTCTGACTAAGTGCAGCATTGCTAATAATCACAATCCTGTCTGGGTCTGTTGCAGGCTAATGTTCACAATTCTAACTAAGTGTGGCATTGCTAACAATCACAATCCTGTCTGGGTCTTGCGCAGGCTAATGTTCACAATTCTGACTAAGTGCAGCATTGCTAATTATCACAATCCTGCCTGGGTCTGTTGCAGGCTAATGTTCCCAATTCAAACTAAGTGTGGCATTGCTAACAATCACAATCCTGTCTGGGTCTAGTGCATGCTAATGTTCAAAATTCTTGCTAAGTGTGGCATTGCTAACAATCACAATCCTGTCTGGGTCTGGCGCAGGCCAATGTTCACAATTCTCACTAAGTGTGACATTGCTAACAATCCCAATCCTGTCTGGGTCTGGTGCAGGCTAATGTTCACAATTCTAATTAGGTGCGGCACTGCTAACAATCACAGTCCTGTCTGGGTCTGGTGCAGGCTAATGTTCACAATTCTGACTAAGTGCAGCATTGCTAATAATCACAATCCTGTCTGGGTCTGTTGCAGGCTAATGTTCACAATTCAAACTAAGTGTGGCATTGCTAACAATCACAATCCTGTCTGGGTCTAGCGCATGCTAATGTTCACAATTCTTGCTAAGTGTGGCATTGCTAACAATCACAATCCTGTCTGGGTCTGGCGCAGGCCAATGTTCACAATTCTCACTAAGTGTGGCATTGCTAACAATCCCAATCCTGTCTGGGTCTGGTGCAGGCTAATGTTCACAATTCTAACTAAGTGTGGCATTGCAAACAATCACAATCCTGTCTGGGTTTGGCGCAGGCTAATGTTCACAAATTCTAGTTAGGTGCGGCACTGCTAACAATCACAGTCCTGTCTGGGTCTGGCGCAGGCTAAAGTTCCCAATTCTAACTAAGTGTGGCATTGCTAGGAATCATAATCCTGTCTGTGTCTGGGGCAGGCTAATGTTCACAATTCTAACTAAGTGTGGCATTGCTAACAATCACAATCCTGTCTGGGTCTGGCGCAGGCTAATGTTCACAATTCTGACTAAGTGCAGCATTGCTAATAATCACAATCCTGTCTGGGTCTGTTGCAGGCTAATGTTCACAATTCAAACTAAGTGTGGCATTGCTAACAATAAAAATCCTGTCTGGGTCTAGTGCATGCTAATGTTCACAATTCTTGCTAAGTGTGGCATTGCTAACAATCACAATCCTGTCTGGGTTTGGCGCAGGCCAATGTTCACAATTCTCACTAACTGTGGCATTGCTAACAATCCCAATCCTGTCTGGGTCTGGTGCAGGCTAATGTTCACAATTCTAACTAAGTGTGGCATTGCAAACAATCACAATCCTGTCTGGGTTTGGTGCAGGCTAATGTTCACAAATTCTAATTCGGTGCGGCACTGCTAACAATCACAGTCCTGTATGGGTCTGGTGCAGGCTAATGTTCACAATTCTGAGTGTGGCATTGCTAACAATCACAATCCTGTCTGGGTCTGGCGCAGGCTAAAGTTCCCAATTCTAACTAAGTGTGGCATTGCTAACAATCAAAATCCTGTCTGTGTCTGGCGCAGGCTAATGTTCACAATTCGGACTAAGTGCAGCATTGCTAATAATCACAATCCTGTCTGGGTCTGTTGCAGGCTAATGTTCACAATTCTAACTAAGTGTGGCATTGCTAACAATCACAATCCTGTCTGGGTCTTGCGCAGGCTAATGTTCACAATTCTGACTAAGTGCAGCATTGCTAATTATCACAATCCTGCCTGGGTCTGTTGCAGGCTAATGTTCCCAATTCAAACTAAGTGTGGCATTGCTAACAATCACAATCCTGTCTGGGTCTAGTGCATGCTAATGTTCACAATTCTTGCTAAGTGTGGCATTGCTAACAATCACAATCCTGTCTGGGTCTGGCGCAGGCCAATGTTCACAATTCTCACTAAGTGTGACATTGCTAACAATCCCAATCCTGTCTGGGTCTGGTGCAGGCTAATGTTCACAATTCTAACTAAGTGTGGCATTGCAAACAATCACAATCCTGTCTGGGTTTGGCGCAGGCTAATGTTCACAAATTCTAATTAGGTGCGGCACTGCTAACAATCACAGTCCTGTCTGGGTCTGGTGCAGGCTAATGTTCACAATTCTGACTAAGTGCAGCATTGCTAATAATCACAATCCTGTCTGGGTCTGTTGCAGGCTAATGTTCACAATTCAAACTAAGTGTGGCATTGCTAACAATCACAATCCTCTCTGGGTCTAGCGCATGCTAATGTTCACAATTCTTGCTAAGTGTGGCATTGCTAACAATCACAATCCTGTCTGGGTCTGGCGCAGGCCAATGTTCACAATTCTCACTAAGTGTGGCATTGCTAACAATCCCAATCCTGTCTGGGTCTGGTGCAGGCTAATGTTCACAATTCTAACTAAGTGTGGCATTGCAAACAATCACAATCCTGTCTGGGTTTGGCGCAGGCTAATGTTCACAAATTCCAGTTAGGTGCGGCACTGCTAACAATCACAGTCCTGTCTGGGTCTGGTGCAGGCTAATGTTCACAATTCTGAGTGTGGCATTGCTAACAATCACAATCCTGTCTGGGTCTGGCGCAGGCTAAAGTTCCCAATTCTAACTAAGTGTGGCATTGCTAAGAATCATAATCCTGTCTGTGTCTGGGGCAGGCTAATGTTCACAATTCTAACTAAGTGTGGCATTGCTAACAATCACAATCCTGTCTGGGTCTGGCGCAGGCCAATGTTCACAATTCTCACTAAGTGTGGCATTGCTAACAATCCCAATCCTGTCTGGGTCTGGTGCAGGCTAATGTTCACAATTCTAACTAAGTGTGGCATTGCAAACAATCACAATCCTGTCTGGGTTTGGCGCAGGCTAATGTTCACAAATTCTAATTAGGTGCGGCACTGCTAACAATCACAGTCCTGTCTGGGTCTGGTGCAGGCTAATGTTCACAATTCTGAGTGTGGCATTGCTAACAATCACAATCCTGCCTGGGTCTGGCGCAGGCTAAAGTTCCCAATTCTAACTAAGTGTGGCATTGCTATCTATCACAATCCTGTCTGGGTCTGGCGCAGGCTCATGTTCACAATTCTAACTAAGTGCGGCACTGCTAACAATCACAGTTCTATCTGGGTCTGGTGCAGGCTAATGTTCACAATTCTGAGTGTGGCATTGCTAACAATCACAACCCTGTCTGGGTCTGGTGCAGGCTAATGTTCACAATTCTTGCTAAGTGTGGCATTGCTAACAATAACAATCCTGTCTGGGTATGGCGAAGGCTAATGTTCACAATTCTAAGTGTGGCATTGCTAACAATCACAATCCTGTTGGGATCTGGCGCAGGCTAATGTTCACAATTCTAATTAGCTGCGGCATTGCTAACAATCACAAAACAGTCTGGGTCTGGCGCAGGCTAATGTTCACAATTCTAACTAAGTATGGCATTGCAAACAATTACAATCATGTCTGGGTCTGGCACAGGCTAATGTTCACAATTCTAACTAAGTGTGGCATTGCTAACAATCACAATCATGTCTGGGTCTGGCGCAGGCTAATGTTGACAATTCTTGCTAAGTGTGGCATTTCTAACAATCACAATCCTGTCTGGGTCTGGCGCAGGCCAATGTTCACAATTCTCACTAAGTGTGGCATTGCTAACAATCACAATCCTGTCTGGGTCTGGCGCAGGCTAATGTTCACAATTCTTGCTAAGTGTTACATTGCTAACCATCACAATCCTGTCTGGGTCTGGCGCAGGCCAATGTTCACAATTCTCACTAAGTGTGGCATTGCTAACAATCCCAATCCTGTCTGGGTCTGGTGCAGGCTTATGTTCACAATTCTAATTAGGTGTGGCACTGCTAACAATCACAGTCCTGTCTGGGTCTGGTGCAGGCTAATGTTCACAATTCCGAGTGTGGCTTTGCTAACAATCACAATCCTGTCTGGGTCTGGCGCAGGCTAATGTTCCCAATTCTAACTAAGTGTGGCATTGCTAGGAATCACAATCCTGTCTGTGTCTGGCGCAGGCTAATGTTCACAATTCTAACTAAGTGTGGCATTGCTAACAATGACAATCCGGTCTGGGTCTGGCGCAGGCTAATGTTCACAATTCTGACTAAGTGCAGCATTGCTAATTATCACAATCCTGTCGGGGTCTGTTGCAGGCTAATGTTCACAATTCAAACTAAGTGTGGCATTGCTAACAATCACAATCCTGTCTGGGTCTAGCGCATGCTACTGTTCACAATTCTTGCTAAGTGTGGCATTGCTAACAATCACAATCCTGTCTGGGTCTGGCGCAGGCCAATGTTCACAATTCTCACTAAGTGTGGCATTCCTAACAATCCCAATCCTGTCTGGGTCTGGTGCAGGCTAATGTTCACAATTCTAACTAAGTGTGCCATTGCAAACAATCACAATCCTGTCTGGGTTTGGCACAGGCTAATGTTCATAAATTCTAATTAGGTGCGGCACTGCTAACAATCACAGTCCTGTCTGGGTTTGGTGCAGGCTAATGTTCACAATTCTGACTAAGTGCAGCATTGATAATAATCACAATCCTGTCTGGGTCTGTTGCAGACTAATGTTCACAATTCAAACTAAGTGTGGCATTGCTAACAATAAATATCCTGTCTGGGTCTAGCGCATGCGAATGCTCACAATTCTGAGTGTGGCATTGCTAACAATCACAATCCTGTCTGGGTCTGGCGCAGGCTAATGTTCACAATTCTGACTAAGTGCAGCATTGCTAATAATCACAATCCTGTTGGGATCTGGCGCAGGCTAATGTTCACAATTCTAATTAGCTGCGGCATTGCTAACAATCACAAAACAGTCTGGGTCTGGCGCAGGCTAATGTTCACAATTCTAACTAAGTATGGCATTGCAAACAATTACAATCATGTCTGGGTCTGGCACAGGCTAATGTTCACAATTCTAACTAAGTGTGGCATTGCTAACAATCACAATCATGTCTGGGTCTGGCGCAGGCTAATGTTGACAATTCTTGCTAAGTGTGGCATTTCTAACAATCACAATCCTGTCTGGGTCTGGCGCAGGCCAATGTTCACAATTCTCACTAAGTGTGGCATTGCTAACAATCACAATCCTGTCTGGGTCTGGCGCAGGCTAATGTTCACAATTCTTGCTAAGTGTTACATTGCTAACCATCACAATCCTGTCTGGGTCTGGCGCAGGCCAATGTTCACAATTCTCACTAAGTGTGGCATTGCTAACAATCCCAATCCTGTCTGGGTCTGGTGCAGGCTTATGTTCACAATTCTAATTAGGTGTGGCACTGCTAACAATCACAGTCCTGTCTGGGTCTAGTGCAGGCTAATGTTCACAATTCCGAGTGTGGCTTTGCTAACAATCACAATCCTGTCTGGGTCTGGCGCAGGCTAATGTTCCCAATTCTAACTAAGTGTGGCATTGCTAGGAATCACAATCCTGTCTGTGTCTGGCGCAGGCTAATGTTCACAATTCTAACTAAGTGTGGCATTGCTAACAATCACAATCCGGTCTGGGTCTGGCGCAGGCTAATGTTCACAATTCTGACTAAGTGTGGCATTGCTAACAATCACAATCCTGTCTGGGTCTAGCGCATGCTACTGTTCACAATTCTTGCTAAGTGTGGCATTGCTAACAATCACAATCTGGTCTGGGTCTGGCGCAGGCCAATGTTCACAATTCTCACTAAGTGTGGCATTGCTAACAATCCCAATCCTGTCTGGGTCTGGTACAGGCTAATGTTCACAATTCTAACTAAGTCTGGCATTGCAAACAATCACAATCCTGTCTGGGTTTGGCGCAGGCTAATGTTCACAAATTCTAATTAGGTGCGGCACTGCTAACAATCACAGTCCTGTCTGAGTCTGGTGCAGGCTAATGTTCACAATTCTGACTAAGTGCAGCATTGTTAACAATCACAATCCTGTCTGGGTCTGGCGCAGACTTAAGTTCCCAATTCTAACTAAGTGTGGCATTGCTAGGAATCACAATCCTGTCTGTGTCTGGCGCAGGCTAATGTTCACAATTCTAACTAAGTGTGGCATTGCTATCCATCACAATCCTGTCTGGGTCTGGTGCAGGCTAATGTTCACAATTCTAACTAAGTGTGGCATTGCAAACAATCGCAATCCTGTCTGGGTTTGGCGCAGGCTAATGTTCACAAATTCTAATTAGGTGCGGCACTGCTAACAATCACAGTTCTATCTGGGTCTGGCGCAGGCTATTGTTCACAATTCTGAGTGTGGCATTGCTAACAATCAAAATCCTGTCTGGGTCTGGCGCAGGCCAAAGTTCCCAATTCTAACTAAGTGTGGCATTGCTAGGAATCACAATCCTGTCTGTGTTTGGAGCAGGCTAATGTTCACAATTCTAACTAAGTGTGGCATTGCTAACAATCACAATCCTGTCTGGGTCTGGCGAAGGCTAATGTTCACAATTCTGACTAAGTGCAGCATTGCTAATAATCACAATCCTGTCTGGGTCTGTTGCAGGCTAATGTTCACAATTCTAACTAAGTGTGGCATTGCTGACAATCACAATCCTGTCTGGGTCTGGCGCAGGCTAATGTTCACAATTCTGACTAAGTGCAGCATTTCTAATTATCACAATCCTGTCTGGGTCTGTTGCAGGCTAATGTTCACAATTCAAACTAAGTGTGGCATTGCTAACAATCACAATCCTGTCTGGGTCTGGCGCAGGCCAATGTTCACAATTCTCACTAAGTGTGGCATTCCTAACAATCCCAATCCTGTCTGGGTTTGGCGCAGGCTAATGTTCACAAATTCTAATTTGGTGCGGCACTGCTAACAATCACAGTTCTATCTGGGTCTGGCGCAGGCTAATGTTCACAATTCTGAGTGTGGCATTGCAAACAATCACAATCCTGTCTGGGTCTGGCGCAGGCTAATGCTCACAATTCTGACTAAGTGCAGCATTGCTAATAATCACAATCCTGTCTGGGTCTGTTGCAGGCTAATGTTCACAATTCAAACTAAGTGTGGCATTGCTAACAATCACAATCATGTCTGGGTCTAGCGCATGCTAATGTTCACAATTCTTGCTAAGTGTGGCATTGCTAACAATCACAATCCTGTCTGGGTCTGGCGCAGGCCAATGTTCACAATTCTCACTAAGTGTGGCATTCCTAACAATCCCAATCCTGTCTGGGTCTGGTGCAGGCTAATGTTCACAATTCTAACTAAGTGTGGCATTGCAAACAATCACAATCCTGTCTGGGTCTGGCGAAGGCTAATGTTCACAATTCTGACTAAGTGCAGCATTGCTAATAATCACAATCCTGTCTGGGTCTGTTGCAGGCTAATGTTCACAATTCAAACTAAGTGTGGCATTGCTGACAATCACAATCCTGTCTGGGTCTGGCGCAGGCTAATGTTCACAATTCTGACTAAGTGCAGCATTTCTAATTATCACAATCCTGTCTGGGTCTGTTGCAGGCTAATGTTCACAATTCAAACTAAGTGTGGCATTGCTAACAATCACAATCCTGTCTGGGTCTGGCGCAGGCCAATGTTCACAATTCTCACTAAGTGTGGCATTCCTAACAATCCCAATCCTGTCTGGGTTTGGCGCAGGCTAATGTTCACAAATTCTAATTTGGTGCGGCACTGCTAACAATCACAGTTCTATCTGGGTCTGGCGCAGGCTAATGTTCACAATTCTGAGTGTGGCATTGCAAACAATCACAATCCTGTCTGGGTCTGGCACAGGCTAATGCTCACAATTCTGACTAAGTGCAGCATTGCTAATAATCACAATCCTGTCTGGGTCTGTTGCAGGCTAATGTTCACAATTCAAACTAAGTGTGGCATTGCTAACAATCACAATCATGTCTGGGTCTAGCGCATGCTAATGTTCACAATTCTTGCTAAGTGTGGCATTGCTAACAATCACAATCCTGTCTGGGTCTGGCGCAGGCCAATGTTCACAATTCTCACTAAGTGTGGCATTCCTAACAATCCCAATCCTGTCTGGGTCTGGTGCAGGCTAATGTTCACAATTCTAACTAAGTGTGGCATTGCAAACAATCACAATCCTGTCTGGGTTTGGCACAGGCTAATGTTCATAAATTCTAATTAGGTGCGGCACTGCTAACAATCACAGTCCTGTCTGGGTCTGGTGCAGGCTAATGTTCACAATTCTGACTAAGTGCAGCATTGCTAATAATCACAATCCTGTCTGGGTCTGTTGCAGACTAATGTTCACAATTCAAACTAAGTGTGGCATTGCTAACAATAAATATCCTGTCTGGGTCTAGCGCATGCTAATGTTCACAATTCTGAGTGTGGCATTGCTAACAATCACAATCCTGTCTGGGTCTGGCACAGGCTAATGTTCACAATTCTGACTAAGTGCAGCATTGCTAATAATCACAATCCTGTCTGGGTCTGTTGCAGGCTAATATTCACAATTCAAACTAAGTGTGGCATTGCTAACAATAAAAAGCCTGTCTGGGTCTAGCGCATGCTAATGTTCACAATTCTTGCTAAGTGTGGCATTGCTAACAATCCCAATCCTGTCTGGGTCTGGTGCAGGCTAATGTTCACAATTCTCACTAAGTGTGGCATTGCTAACAATCCCAATCCTGTCTGGGTCTGGTGCAGGCTAATGTTCACAATTCTAACTAAGTGTGGCATTGCAAACAATGACAATCCTGTCTGGGTTTGGCGCAGGCTAATGTTCACAAATTCTAATTTGGTGCGGCACTGCTAACAATCACAGTTCTATCTGGGTCTGGCGCAGGCTAATGTTCACAATTCTGAGTGTGGCATTGCAAACAATCACAATCCTGTCTGGGTCTGGCGCAGGCTAATGCTCACAATTCTGACTAAGTGCAGCATTGCTAATAATCACAATCCTGTCTGGGTCTGTTACAGGCTAATGTTCACAATTCAAACTAAGTGTGGCATTGCTAACAATAAAAATCCTGTCTGGGTCTAGCGCATGCTAATGTTCACAATTATGAGTGTGGCATTGCTAACAATCACAATCCTGTCTGGGTCTGGCGCAGGCTAATGTTCACAATTCTGACTAAGTGCAGCATTGCTAATAATCACAATCCTGTCTGGGTCTGTTGCAGGCTAATGTTCACAATTCAAACTAAGTGTGGCATTGCTAACAATCACAATCATGTCTGGGTCTAGCGCATGCTAATGTTCACAATTCTTGCTAAGTGTGGCATTGCTAACAATCACAATCCTGTCTGGGTCTGGCGCAGGCCAATGTTCACAATTCTCACTAAGTGTGGCATCCCTAACAATCCCAATCTTGTCTGGGTCTGGTGCAGGCTAATGTTCACAATTCTAACTAAGTGTGCCATTGCAAACAATCACAATCCTGTCTGGGTTTGGCACAGGCTAATGTTCATAAATTCTAATTAGGTGCGGCACTGCTAACAATCACAGTCCTGTCTGGGTCTGGTGCAGGCTAATGTTCACAATTCTGACTAAGTGCAGCATTGCTAATAATCACAATCCTGTCTGGGTCTGTTGCAGACTAATGTTCACAATTCAAACTAAGTGTGGCATTGCTAACAATAAATATCCTGTCTGGGTCTAGCGCATGCTAATGTTCACAATTCTGAGTGTGGCATTGCTAACAATCACAATCCTGTCTGGATCTGGCGCAGGCTAATGTTCACAATTCTGACTAAGTGCAGCATTGCTAATAATCACAATCCTGTCTGGGTCTGTTGCAGGCTAATATTCACAATTCAAACTAAGTGTGGCATTGCTAACAATAAAAATCCTGTCTGGGTCTAGCGCATGCTAATGTTCACAATTCTTGCTAAGTGTGGCATTGCTAACAATCCCAATCCTGTCTGGGTCTGGTGCAGGCTAATGTTCACAATTCTCACTAAGTGTGGCATTGCTAACAATCCCAATCCTGTCTGGGTCTGGTGCAGGCTAATGTTCACAATTCTGACTAAGTGCAGCATTGCTAATTATCACAATCCTGTCGGGGTCTGTTGCAGGCTAATGTTCACAATTCAAACTAAGTGTGGCATTGCTAACAATCACAATCCTGTCTGGGTCTAGCGCATGCTACTGTTCACAATTCTTGCTCAGTGTGGCATTGCTAACAATCACAATCTGGTCTGGGTCTGGCGCAGGCCAATGTTCACAATTCTCACTAAGTGTGGCATTGCTAACAATCCCAATCCTGTCTGGGTCTGGTACAGGCTAATGTTCACAATTCTAACTAAGTCTGGCATTGCAAACGATCACAATCCTGTCTGGGTTTGGCGCAGGCTAATGTTCACAAATTCTAATTAGGTGCGGCACTGCTAACAATCACAGTCCTGTCTAAGTCTGGTGCAGGCTAATGTTCACAATTCTGACTAAGTGCAGCATTGTTAACAATCACAATCCTGTCTGGGTCTGGCGCAGACTTAAGTTCCCAATTCTAACTAAGTGTGGCATTGCTAGGAATCACAATCCTGTCTGTGTCTGGCGCAGGCTAATGTTCACAATTCTAACTAAGTGTGGCATTGCTATCCATCACAATCCTGTCTGGGTCTGGTGCAGGCTCATGTTCACAATTCTAACTAAGTGTGGCATTGCAAACAATCGCAATCCTGTCTGGGTTTGGCGCAGGCTAATGTTCACAAATTCTAATTAGGTGCGGCACTGCTAACAATCACAGTTCTATCTGGGTCTGGCGCAGGCTATTGTTCACAATTCTGAGTGTGGCATTGCTAACAATCAAAATCCTGTCTGGGTCTGGCGCAGGCCAAAGTTCCCAATTCTAACTAAGTGTGGCATTGCTAGGAATCACAATCCTGTCTGGGTCTGTTGCAGGCTAATGTTCACAATTCTAAGTAAGTGTGGCATTGCTGACAATCACAATCATGTCTGGGTCTAGCGCATGCTAATGTTCACAATTCTTGCTAAGTGTGGCATTGCTAACAATCACAATCCTGTCTGGGTCTGGCGCAGGCCAATGTTCACAATTCTCACTAAGTGTGGCATTCCTAACAATCCCAATCCTGTCTGGGTCTGGTGCAGGCTAATGTTCACAATTCTAACTAAGTGTGCCATTGCAAACAATCACAATCCTGTCTGGGTTTGGCACAGGCTAATGTTCATAAATTCTAATTAGGTGCAGCACTGCTAACAATCACACTCCTGTCTGGGTCTGGTGCAGGCTAATGTTCACAATTCTGACTAAGTGCAGCATTGTTACTAATCACAATCCTGTCTGGGTCTGTTGCAGACTAATGATCACAATTCAAACTAAGTGTGGCATTGCTAACAATAAATATCCTGTCTGGGTCTAGCGCATGCTAATGTTCACAATTCTGAGTGTGGCATTGCTAACAATCACAATCCTGTCTGGGTCTGGCGCAGGCTAATGTTCACAATTCTGACTAAGTGCAGCATTGCTAATAATCACAATCCTGTCTGGGTCTGTTGCAGGCTAATATTCACAATTCAAACTAAGTGTGGCATTGCTAACAATAAAAATCCTGTCTAGGTCTAGCGCATGCTAATGTTCACAATTCTTGCTAAGTGTGGCATTGCTAACAATCCCAATCCTGTCTGGGTCTGGTGCAGGCTAATGTTCACAATTCTCACTAAGTGTGGCATTGCTAACAATCCCAATCCTGTCTGGGTCTGGTGCAGGCTAATGTTCACAATTCTAACTAAGTGTGGCATTGCAAACAATGACAATCCTGTCTGGGTTTGGCGCAGGCTAATGTTCACAAATTCTAATTTGGTGCAGCACTGCTAACAATCACAGTTCTATCTGGGTCTGGCGCAGGCTAATGTTCACAATTCTGAGTGTGGCATTGCAAACAATCACAATCCTGTCTGGGTCTGGCGCAGGCTAATGCTCACAATTCTGACTAAGTGCAGCATTGCTAATAATCACAATCCTGTCTGGGTCTGTTGCAGGCTAATGTTCACAATTCAAACTAAGTGTGGCATTGCTAACAATCACAATCATGTCTGGGTCTAGCGCATGCTAATGTTCACAATTCTTGCTAAGTGTGGCATTGCTAACAATCACAATCCTGTCTGGGTCTGGCGCAGGCCAATGTTCACAATTCTCACTAAGTGTGGCATTCCTAACAATCCCAATCCTGTCTGGGTCTGGTGCAGGCTAATGTTCACAATTCTAACTAAGTGTGCCATTGCAAACAATCACAATCCTGTCTGGGTTTGGCACAGGCTAATGTTCATAAATTCTAATTAGGTGCGGCACTGCTAACAATCACAGTCCTGTCTGGGTCTGGTGCAGGCTAATGTTCAAAATTCTGACTAAGTGCAGCATTGCTAATAATCACAATCCTGTCTGGGTCTGTTGCAGACTAATGTTCACAATTCAAACTAAGTGTGGCATTGCTAACAATAAATATCCTGTCTGGGTCTAGCGCATGCTAATGTTCACAATTCTGAGTGTGGCATTGCTAACAATCACAATCCTGTCTGGGTCTGGCGCAGGCTAATGTTCACAATTCTGACTAAGTGCAGCATTGCTAATAATCACAATCCTGTCTGGGTCTGTTGCAGGCTAATATTCACAATTCAAACTAAGTGTGGCATTGCTAACAATAAAAATCCTGTCTGGGTCTAGCGCATGCTAATGTTCACAATTCTTGCTAAGTGTGGCATTGCTAACAATCCCAATCCTGTCTGGGTCTGGTGCAGGCTAATGTTCACAATTCTCACTAAGTGTGGCATTGCTAACAATCCCAATCCTGTCTGGGTCTGGTGCAGGCTAATGTTCACAATTCTAACTAAGTGTGGCATTGCAAACAATGACAATCCTGTCTGGGTTTGGCGCAGGCTAATGTTCACAAATTCTAATTTGGTGCGGCACTGCTAACAATCACAGTTCTATCTGGGTCTGGCGCAGGCTAATGTTCACAATTCTGAGTGTGGCATTGCAAACAATCACAATCCTGTCTGGGTCTGGCGCAGGCTAATGCTCACAATTCTGACTAAGTGCAGCATTGCTAATAATCACAATCCTGTCTGGGTCTGTTACAGGCTAATGTTCACAATTCAAACTAAGTGTGGCATTGCTAACAATAAAAATCCTGTCTGGGTCCAGCGCATGCTAATGTTCACAATTATGAGTGTGGCATTGCTAACAATCACAATCCTGTCTGGGTCTGGCGCAGGCTAATGTTCACAATTCTGACTAAGTGCAGCATTGCTAATAATCACAATCCTGTCTGGGTCTGTTGCAGGCTAATGTTCACAATTCTAACTAAGTGTGGCATTGCAAACAATCACAATCCTGTCTGGGTTTGGCGCAGGCTAATGTTCACAAATTCTAATTAGGTGCGGCACTGCTAACAATCACAGTCCTGTCTGGGTCTGGTGCAGGCTAATGTTCACAATTCTGAGTGTGGCATTGCTAACAATCCCAATCCTGTCTGGGTCTGGCGCAGGCTGAAGTTCCCAATTCTAACTAAGTGTGGCATTGCTAGGAATCACAATCCTGTCTGTGTCTGGCGCAGGCTAATGTTCACAATTCTAACTAAGTGCGGCATTGCTAACAATCACAATCCTGTCTGGGTCTGGCGCAGGCTCATGTTCACAATTCTTGCTAAGTGTGGCATTGCTAACAATCACAATCCTGTCTGGGTCTGGCGCAGGCTAATGTTCACAATTCTTGCTAGGTGTGGCATTGCTAACAATCACAATCCTGTCTGGGTCTGGCGCAGGCTAATGTTCACAATTCTTGCTAAGTGTGGCATTGCTAACAATCAGAATCCTGTCTGGGTCTGGCGCAGGCCAATGTTCACAATTCTTACTAAGTGTGGCATTGCTAACAATCACAATCCTGTCTGGGTCTGGCGCAGGCTAATGTTCACAATTCTTGCTAAGTGTGGCATTACTAACGATCACAATCTTCTTTGGGTCTGGTGCAGGCTAATGTTCACAATTCTAATTAGCTGCGGCATTGCTAACAATCACAAACCTGTCTGGGTCTGGCGAAGGCTAATGTTCACAATTCTTGCTAAGTGTGTCAATGCTAACCATCACAATCCTGTCTGGGTCTGGCGCAGGCTAATGTTCAGAATTCAAGCTAAGTGTGGCATTGCTAACAATCACAATCCTGTCTGGGTCTGGCGCAGGCTAATGTTCACAATTCTGACTAAATGCAGCATTGCTATCCATCACAATCCTGTCTGGGTCTGGCGCAGGCTCATGTTCACAATTCTTGCTAAGTGTGGCATTGCTAACAATCACAATCCTGTCTGGGTCTGGCGCAGGCTAATGTTCACAATTCTTGCTAAGTGTGGCATTGCTAACAATCAGAATCCTGTCTGGGTCTGGTGCAGGCCAATGTTCACAATTCTTACTAAGTGTGGCATTGCTAACAATCACAATCCTGTTTGGGTCTGGCGCAGGCTAATGTTCAGAATTCAAGCTAAGTGTGGCATTGCTAACAATCACAATCCTGTCTGGGTCTAGCGCATGCTAATGTTCACAATTCTTGCTAAGTGTGGCATTGCAAACAATCCCAATCCTGTCTGGGTCTGGTGCAGGCTAATGTTCAGAATTCAAGCTAAGTGTGGCATTGCTAACAATCACAATCCTGTCTGGGTCTAGCGCATGCTAATGTTCACAATTCTTGCTAAGTGTGGCATTGCTAACAATCACAATCCTGTCTGGGTCTGGCGCAGGCCAATGTTCACAATTCTCACTAAGTGTGGCATTGCAAACAATCCCAATCCTGTCTGGGTCTGGTGCAGGCTTATGTTCACAATTCTAATTAGGTGCGGCACTGCTAACAATCACAGTCCTGTCTGGGTCTGGTGCAGGCTAATGTTCACAATTCCGAGTGTGGCATTGCTAACAATCACAATCCTGTCTGTGTCTGGCGCAGGCTAATGTTCCCAATTCTAACTAAGTGTGGCATTGCTAGGAATCACAATCCTGTCTGTGTCTGGCACAGGCTAATGTTCACATTCTCACTAAGTGTGACATTGCTAACAATCCCAATCCTGTCTGGGTCTGGTGCAGGCTAATGTTCACAATTCTAACTAAGTGTGGCATTGCAAACAATCACAATCCTGTCTGGGTTTGGCGCAGGCTAATGTTCACAAATTCTAATTAGGTGCGGCACTGCTAACAATCACAGTCCTGACTGGGTCTGGTGCAGGCTAATGTTCACAATTCTGACTAAGTGCAGCATTGCTAACAATCACAATCCTGTCTGGGTCTGTTGCAGGCTAATGTTCACAATTCAAACTAAGTGTGGCATTTCTAACAATAAAAATCCTGTCTGGGTCTAGCGCATGCTAATGTTTACAATTCTGAGTGTGGCATTGCTAATAATCACAATCCCGTCTGGGTCTGGCGCAGGCTAATGTTCACAATTCTGACTATGTGCAGCATTGCTAATAATCGCAATCCTGTCTGGGTCTGTTGCAGGCTAATGTTCACAATTCAAACTAAGTGTGGCATTGCTAACAATAAAAATCCTGTCTTGGTCTAGCGCATACTAATGTTTACAATTCTTGCTAAGTGTGGCATTGCTAACAATCACAATCCTGTCTGGGTCTGGCACAGGCCAATGTTCAAAATTCTCACTAAGTGTGGCATTGCTAACAATCCCAATCCTGTCTGGGTCTGGTGCAGGCTAATGTTCACAATTCTAACTAAGTGTGGCATTGCAAACAATCACAATCCTGTCTGGGTTTGGCGCAGGCTAATGTTCACAAATTCTAATTAGGTGTGGCACTGCTAACAATCACAGTCCTGTCTGGGTCTGGTGCAGGCTAATGTTCACAATTCTGAGTGTGGCATTGCTAACAATCACAATCCTGTCTGGGTCTGGCGCAGGCTAAAGTTCCCAATTCTAACTAAGTGTGGCATTGCTAGGAATCACAATCCTGTCTGTGTCTGACGCAGGCTAATGTTCACAATTCTAACTAAGTGTGGCATTGCTAACAATCACAATCCTGTCTGGGTCTGGCGCAGGCTAATGTTCAAAATTCTGACTAAGTGCAGCATTGCTAATAATCACAATCCTGTCTGGGTCTGTTGCAGGCTAATGTTCACAATTCTAACTACGTGTGGCATTGTTATCCATCACAGTCCTGTCTGGGTCTGGCGCAGGCTCATGTTCACAATTCTAACTAAGTGTGGCATTGCAAACAATCACAATCCTGTCTGGGTTTGGCGCAGGCTAATGTTCACAAATTCTAATTAGGTGCGGCACTGCTAACAATCACAGTTCTATCTGGGTCTGGTGCAGGCTAATGTTCACAATTCTGAGTGTGGCATTGCTAACAATCACAACCCTGTATGGGTCTGGTGCAGGCTAATGTTCACAATTCTTGCTAAGTGTGGCATTGCTAACAATCACAATCCTGTCTGGGTCTGGCGCAGGCCAATGTTGACAATTCTCACTAAGTGTGGCATTGCTAACAATCCCAATCCTGTCTGGGTCTGGTGCAGGCTAATGTTCACAATTCTAACTAAGTGTGGCATTGCAAACAATCACAATCCTGTCTGGGTTTGGCGCAGGCTAATGTTCACAAATTCTAATTAGGTGCGGCACTGCTAACAATCACAGTCCTGTCTGGGTCTGGTGCAGGCTAATGTTCACAATTCTGAGTGTGGTATTGCTAACAATCACAATCCTGTCTGGGTCTGGCACAGGCTAAAGTTCCCAATTCTAACTAAGTGTGGCATTGCTAGGAATCACAATCCTGTCTGTGTCTGGCGCAGGCTGAAGTTCACAATTCTAACTAAGTGTGGCATTGCTAACAATCACAATCCTGTCTGGGTCTGGCGGAGGCTAATGTTCACAATTCTGACTAAGTGCAGCATTGCTAATAATCACAATCCTGTCTGGGTCTGTTGCAGGCTAATGTTCATAATTCTAACTAAGTGTGGCATTGCTATCCATCACAATCCTGTCTGGGTCTGGCGCAGGCTCATGTTCACAATTCTAACTAAGTGTGGCATTGCAAACAATCACAATCCTGTCTGGGTTTGGCGCAGGCTAATGTTCACAAATTCTAATTAGGTGCGGCACTGCTAACAATCACAGTTCTATCTGGGTCTGGTGCAGGCTAATGTTCACAATTCTTGCTAAGTGTGGCATTGCTAACAATCACAATCCTGTCTGGGTATGGCGCAGGCTAATGTTCACAATTCTAAGTGTGGCATTGCTAACAATCACAATCCTGTTGGGATCTGGCGCAGGCTAATGTTCACAATTCTAATTAGCTGCGGCATTGCTAACAATCACAATCCTGTCTGGGTCTGGCGGAGGCTAATGTTCACAATTCTGACTAAGTGCAGCATTGCTAATAATCACAACCCTGTCTGGGTCTGTTGCAGGCTAATGTTCACAATTCTAACTAAGTGTGGCATTGCAAACAATTACAATCGTGTCTGGGTCTGGCACAGGCTAATGTTCACAATTCTCACTAAGTGTGGCATTGCTAACAATCACAATCCTGTCTGTGTCTGGCGCAGGCTAATGTTCACAATTCTTGCTAAGTGTGGCATTTCTAACAATCACAATCCTGTCTGGGTCTGGCGCAGGCCAATGTTCACAATTCTCACTAAGTGTGGCATTGCTAACAATCACAATCCTGCCTGGGTCTGGCGCAGGCTAATGTTCACAATTCTTGCTAAGTGTGTCAATGCTAATCATCACAATCCTGTCTGGGTCTGGCGCAGGCCAATGTTCACAATTCTCACTAAGTGTGGCATTGCTAACAATCACAATCCTGTCTGTGTCTGGCGCAGGCTAATGTTCACAATTCTTGCTAAGTGTGGCATTTCTAACAATCACAATCCTGTCTGGGTCTGGCGCAGGCCAATGTTCACAATTCTCACTAAGTGTGGCATTGCTAACAATCACAATCCTGTCTGGGTCTGGCGCAGGCTAATGTTCACAATTCTTGCTAAGTGTTACATTGCTAACCATCACAATCCTGTCTGGGTCTGGCGCAGGCCAATGTTAACAATTCTCACTAAGTGTGGCATTGCTAACAATCCCAATCCTGTCTGGGTCTGGTGCAGGCTTATGTTCAAAATTCTAATTAGGTGCGGCACTGCTAACAATCACAGTCCTGTCTGGGTCTGGTGCAGGCTAATGTTCACAATTCCGAGTGTGGCATTGCTAACAATCACAATCCTGTCTGGGTCTGGCGCAGGCTAATGTTCCCAATTCTAACTAAGTGTGGCATTGCTAACAATCCCAATCCTGTCTGGGTCTGGTGCAGGCTAATGTTCACAATTCTAACTAAGTGTGGCATTGCAAACAATCACAATCCTGTCTGGGTTTGGCGCAGGCTAATGTTCACAAATTCTAATTAGGTGCGGCACTGCTAACAATCACAGTCCTGTCTGGGTCTGGTGCAGGCTAATGTTCACAATTCTGAGTGTGGTATTGCTAACAATCACAATCCTGTCTGGGTCTGGCACAGGCTAAAGTTCCCAATTCTAACTAAGTGTGGCATTGCTAGGAATCACAATCCTGTCTGTGTCTGGCGCAGGCTAATGTTCACAATTCTAACTAAGTGTGGCATTGCTAACAATCACAATCCTGTCTGGGTCTGGCGGAGGCTAATGTTCACAATTCTGACTAAGTGCAGCATTGCTAATAATCACAATCCTGTCTGGGTCTGTTGCAGGCTAATGTTCACAATTCTAACTAAGTGTGGCATTGCTATCCATCACAATCCTGTCTGGGTCTGGCGCAGGCTCATGTTCACAATTCTAACTAAGTGTGGCATTGCAAACAATCACAATCCTGTCTGGGTTTGGCGCAGGCTAATGTTCACAAATTCTAATTAGGTGCGGCACTGCTAACAATCACAGTTCTATCTGGATCTGGTGCAGGCTAATGTTCACAATTCTTGCTAAGTGTGGCATTGCTAACAATCACAATCCTGTCTGGGTATGGCACAGGCTAATGTTCACAATTCTAAGTGTGGCATTGCTAACAATCACAATCCTGTTGGGATCTGGCGCAGGCTAATGTTCACAATTCTAATTAGCTGCGGCATTGCTAACAATCACAATCCTGTCTGGGTCTGGCGGAGGCTAATGTTCACAATTCTGACTAAGTGCAGCATTGCTAATAATCACAACCCTGTCTGGGTCTATTGCAGGCTAATGTTCACAATTCTAACTAAGTGTGGCATTGCAAACAATTACAATCGTGTCTGGGTGTGGCGCAGGCCAATGTTCACAATTCTCACTAAGTGTGGCATTGCTAACAATCACAATCCTGTCTGGGTCTGGCGCAGGCTAATGTTCACAATTCTTGCTAAGTGTTACATTGCTAACCATCACAATCCTGTCTGGGTCTGGCGCAGGCCAATGTTCACAATTCTCACTAAGTGTGGCATTGCTAACAATCCCAATCCTGTCTGGGTCTGGTGCAGGCTTATGTTCAAAATTCTAATTAGGTGCGGCACTGCTAACAATCACAGTCCTGTCTGGGTCTGGTGCAGGCTAATGTTCACAATTCCGAGTGTGGCATTGCTAACAATCACAATCCTGTCTGGGTCTGGCACAGGCTAATGTTCCCAATTCTAACTAAGTGTGGCATTGCTAGGAATCACAATCCTGTCTGTGTCTGGCGCAGGCTAATGTTCACAATTCTAACTAAGTGTGGCATTGCTAACAATCACAATCCAGTCTGGGTCTGGCGCAGGCTAATGTTCACAATTCTGACTAAGTGCAGCATTGCTAATTATCACAATCCTGTCTGGGTCTGTTGCAGGCTAATGTTCACAATTCAAACTAAGTGTGTCATTGCTAACAATCACAATCCTGTCTGGGTCTAGCGCATGCTAATGTTCACAATTCTTGCTAAGTGTGGCATTGCTAACAATCACAATCTGGTCTGGGTCTGGCGCAGGCCAATGTTCACAATTCTAACTAAGTGTGGCATTGTTATCCATCACAATCCTGTCTGGGTCTGGCGCAGGCTCATGTTCACAATTCTAACTAAGTGTGGCATTGCAAACAATCACAATCCTGTCTGGGTTTGGCGCAGGCTAATGTTCACAAATTCTAATTAGGTGCGGCACTGCTAACAATCACAGTTCTATCTGGGTCTGGTGCAGGCTAATGTTCACAATTCTGAGTGTGGCATTGCTAACAATCACAACCCTGTCTGGGTCTGGTGCAGGCTAATGTTCACAATTCTTGCTAAGTGTGGCATTGCTAACAATCACAATCCTGTCTGGGTCTGGCGCAGGCCAATGTTGACAATTCTCACTAAGTGTGGCATTGCTAACAATCCCAATCCTGTCTGGGTCTGGTGCAGGCTAATGTTCACAATTCTTGCTAAGTGTGGCATTGCTAACAATCACAATCCTGTCTGGGTATGGCGCAGGCTAATGTTCACAATTCTAAGTGTGGCATTGCTAACAATCACAATCCTGTTGGGATCTGGCGCAGGCTAATGTTCACAATTCTAATTAGCTGCGGCATTGCTAACAATCACAATCCTGTCTGGGTCTGGCGGAGGCTAATGTTCACAATTCTGACTAAGTGCAGCATTGCTAATAATCACAACCCTGTCTGGGTCTGTTGCAGGCTAATGTTCACAATTCTAACTAAGTGTGGCATTGCAAACAATTACAATCGTGTCTGGGTCTGGCACAGGCTAATGTTCACAATTCTAACTAAGTGTGTCAATGCTAATCATCACAATCCTGTCTGGGTCTGGCGCAGGCCAATGTTCACAATTCTCACTAAGTGTGGCATTGCTAACAATCACAATCCTGTCTGTGTCTGGCGCAGGCTAATGTTCACAATTCTTGCTAAGTGTGGCATTTCTAACAATCACAATCCTGTCTGGGTCTGGCGCAGGCCAATGTTCACAATTCTCACTAAGTGTGGCATTGCTAACAATCACAATCCTGTCTGGGTCTGGCGCAGGCTAATGTTCACAATTCTTGCTAAGTGTTACATTGCTAACAATCACAATCCTGTCTGGGTCTGGTGCAGGCTTATGTTCAAAATTCTAATTAGGTGCGGCACTGCTAACAATCACAGTCCTGTCTGGGTCTGGTGCAGGCTAATGTTCACAATTCCGAGTGTGGCATTGCTAACAATCACAATCCTGTCTGGGTCTGGCGCAGGCTAATGTTCCCAATTCTCACTAAGTGTGGCATTGCTAACAATCCCAATCCTGTCTGGGTCTGGTGCAGGCTAATGTTCACAATTCTAACTAAGTGTGGCATTGCAAACAATCACAATCCTGTCTGGGTTTGGCGCAGGCTAATGTTCACAAATTCTAATTAGGTGCGGCACTGCTAACAATCACAGTCCTGTCTGGGTCTGGTGCAGGCTAATGTTCACAATTCTGAGTGTGGTATTGCTAACAATCACAATCCTGTCTGGGTCTGGCACAGGCTAAAGTTCCCAATTCTAACTAAGTGTGGCATTGCTAGGAATCACAATCCTGTCTGTGTCTGGCGCAGGCTAATGTTCACAATTCTAACTAAGTGTGGCATTGCTAACAATCACAATCCTGTCTGGGTCTGGCGGAGGCTAATGTTCACAATTCTGACTAAGTGCAGCATTGCTAATAATCACAATCCTGTCTGGGTCTGTTGCAGGCTAATGTTCACAATTCTAACTAAGTGTGGCATTGCTATCCATCACAATCCTGTCTGGGTCTGGCGCAGGCTCATGTTCACAATTCTAACTAAGTGTGGCATTGCAAACAATCACAATCCTGTCTGGGTTTGGCGCAGGCTAATGTTCACAAATTCTAATTAGGTGCGGCACTGCTAACAATCACAGTTCTATCTGGATCTGGTGCAGGCTAATGTTCACAATTCTTGCTAAGTGTGGCATTGCTAACAATCACAATCCTGTCTGGGTATGGCACAGGCTAATGTTCACAATTCTAAGTGTGGCATTGCTAACAATCACAATCCTGTTGGGATCTGGCGCAGGCTAATGTTCACAATTCTAATTAGCTGCGGCATTGCTAACAATCACAATCCTGTCTGGGTCTGGCGGAGGCTAATGTTCACAATTCTGACTAAGTGCAGCATTGCTAATAATCACAACCCTGTCTGGGTCTATTGCAGGCTAATGTTCACAATTCTAACTAAGTGTGGCATTGCAAACAATTACAATCGTGTCTGGGTCTGGCGCAGGCTAATGTTCACAATTCTTGCTAAGTGTGGCATTTCTAACAATCACAATCCTGTCTGGGTCTGGCGCAGGCCAATGTTCACAATTCTCACTAAGTGTGGCATTGCTAACAATCACAATCCTGTCTGGGTCTGGCGCAGGCTAATGTTCACAATTCTTGCTAAGTGTTACATTGCTAACCATCACAATCCTGTCTGGGTCTGGCGCAGGCCAATGTTCACAATTCTCACTAAGTGTGGCATTGCTAACAATCCCAATCCTGTCTGGGTCTGGTGCAGGCTTATGTTCAAAATTCTAATTAGGTGCGGCACTGCTAACAATCACAGTCCTGTCTGGGTCTGGTGCAGGCTAATGTTCACAATTCCGAGTGTGGCATTGCTAACAATCACAATCCTGTCTGGGTCTGGCGCAGGCTAATGTTCCCAATTCTAACTAAGTGTGGCATTGCTAGGAATCCCAATCCTGTCTGTGTCTGGCGCAGGCTAATGTTCACAATTCTAACTAAGTGTGGCATTGCTAACAATCACAATCCAGTCTGGGTCTGGCGCAGGCTAATGTTCACAATTCTGACTAAGTGCAGCATTGCTAATTATCACAATCCTGTCTGGGTCTGTTGCAGGCTAATGTTCACAATTCAAACTAAGTGTGGCATTGCTAACAATCACAATCCTGTCTGGGTCTAGCGCATGCTAATGTTCACAATTCTTGCTAAGTGTGGCATTGCTAACAATCACAATCTGGTCTGGGTCTGGCGCAGGCCAATGTTCACAATTCTAACTAAGTGTGGCATTGTTATCCATCACAATCCTGTCTGGGTCTGGCGCAGGCTCATGTTCACAATTCTAACTAAGTGTGGCATTGCAAACAATCACAATCCTGTCTGGGTTTGGCGCAGGCTAATGTTCACAAATTCTAATTAGGTGCGGCACTGCTAACAATCACAGTTCTATCTGGGTCTGGTGCAGGCTAATGTTCACAATTCTGAGTGTGGCATTGCTAACAATCACAACCCTGTCTGGGTCTGGTGCAGGCTAATGTTCACAATTCTTGCTAAGTGTGGCATTGCTAACAATCACAATCCTGTCTGGGTCTGGCGCAGGCCAATGTTGACAATTCTCACTAAGTGTGGCATTGCTAACAATCCCAATCCTGTCTGGGTCTGGTGCAGGCTAATGTTCACAATTCTAACTAAGTGTGGCATTGCAAACAATAACAATCCTGTCTGGGTTTGGCGCAGGCTAATGTTCACAAATTCTAATTAGGTGCAGCACTGCTAACAATCACAGTCCTGTCTGGGTCTGGTGCAGGCTAATGTTCACAATTCTGAGTGTGGTATTGCTAACAATCACAATCCTGTCTGGGTCTGGCACAGGCTAAAGTTCCCAATTCTAACTAAGTGTGGCATTGCTAGGAATCACAATCCTGTCTGTGTCTGGCGCAGGCTAATGTTCACAATTCTAACTAAGTGTGGCATTGCTAACAATCACAATCCTGTCTGGGTCTGGCGGAGGCTAATGTTCACAATTCTGACTAAGTGCAGCATTGCTAATAATCACAATCCTGTCTGGGTCTGTTGCAGGCTAATGTTCACAATTCTAACTAAGTGTGGCATTGCTATCCATCACAATCCTGTCTGGGTCTGGCGCAGGCTCATGTTCACAATTCTAACTAAGTGTGGCATTGCAAACAATCACAATCCTGTCTGGGTTTGGCGCAGGCTAATGTTCACAAATTCTAATTAGGTGCGGCACTGCTAACAATCACAGTTCTATCTGGGTCTGGTGCAGGCTAATGTTCACAATTCTTGCTAAGTGTGGCATTGCTAACAATCACAATCCGGTCTGGGTATGGCGCAGGCTAATGTTCACAATTCTAAGTGTGGCATTGCTAACAATCACAATCCTGTTGGGATCTGGCGCAGGCTAATGTTCACAATTCTAATTAGCTGCGGCATTGCTAACAATCACAATCCTGTCTGGGTCTGGCGGAGGCTAATGTTCACAATTCTGACTAAGTGCAGCATTGCTAATAATCACAATCCTGTCTGGGTCTGTTGCAGGCTAATGTTCACAATTCTAACTAAGTGTGGCATTGCTAACAATCACAATCCTGTCTGGGTCTGGCGCAGGCCAATGTTGACAATTCTCACTAAGTGTGGCATTGCTAACAATCCCAATCCTGTCTGGGTCTGGTGCAGGCTAATGTTCACAATTCTAACTAAGTGTGGCATTGCAAACAATCACAATCCTGTCTGGGTTTGGCGCAGGCTAATGTTCACAAATTCTAATTAGGTGCGGCACTGCTAACAATCACAGTCCTGTCTGGGTCTGGTGCAGGCTAATGTTCACAATTCTGAGTGTGGTATTGCTAACAATCACAATCCTGTCTGGGTCTGGCACAGGCTAATGTTCACAATTCTTGCTAAGTGTTACATTGCTAACCATCACAATCCTGTCTGGGTCTGGCGCAGGCCAATGTTCACAATTCTCACTAAGTGTGGCATTGCTAACAATCCCAATCCTGTCTGGGTCTGGTGCAAGCTTATGTTCAAAATTCTAATTAGGTGCGGCACTGCTAACAATCACAGTCCTGTCTGGGTCTGGTGCAGGCTAATGTTCACAATTCCGAGTGTGGCATTGCTAACAATCACAATCCTGTCTGGGTCTGGCGCACGCTAATGTTCCCAATTCTAACTAAGTGTGGCATTGCTAGGAATCACAAACCTGTCTGGGTCTGGCGCAGGCTAATGTTCACAATTCTAACTAAGTGTGGCATTGCTAACAATCACAATCCAGTCTGGGTCTGGCGCAGGCTAATGTTCACAATTCTGACTAAGTGCAGCATTGCTAATTATCACAATCCTGTCTGGGTCTGTTGCAGGCTAATGTTCACAATTCAAACTAAGTGTGGCATTGCTAACAATCACAATCCTGTCTGGGTCTAGCGCATGCTAATGTTCACAATTCTTGCTAAGTGTGGCATTGCTAACAATCACAATCTGGTCTGGGTCTGGCGCAGGCCAATGTTCACAATTCTCACTAAGTGTGGCATTGCTAACAATCCCAATCCTGTCTGGGTCTGGTACAGGCTAATGTTCACAATTCTAACTAAGTGTGGCATTGCAAACAATCACAATCCTGTCTGGGTTTGGCGCAGGCTAATGTTCACAAATTCTAATTAGGTGTGGCACTGCTAATCATCACAATCCTGTCTGGGTCTGGCGCAGGCCAATGTTCACAATTCTCACTAAGTGTGGCATTGCTAACAATCACAATCCTGTCTGGGTCTGGCGCAGGCTCATGTTCACAATTCTAACTAAGTGTGGCATTGCAAACAATCACAATCCTGTCTGGGTTTGGCGCAGGCTCATGTTCACAAATTCTAATTAGGTGCGGCACTGCTAACAATCACAGTTCTATCTGGGTCTGGTGCAGGCTAATGTTCACAATTCTGAGTGTGGCATTGCTAACAATCACAACCCTGTCTGGGTCTGGTGCAGGCTAATGTTCACAATTCTTGCTAAGTGTGGCATTGCTAACAATCACAATCCTGTCTGGGTCTGGCGCAGGCCAATGTTGACAATTCTCACTAAGTGTGGCATTGCTAACAATCCCAATCCTGTCTGGGTCTGGTGCAGGCTAATGTTCACAATTCTAACTAAGTGTGGCATTGCAAACAATCACAATCCTGTCTGGGTTTGGCGCAGGCTAATGTTCACAAATTCTAATTAGGTGCGGCACTGCTAACAATCACAGTCCTGTCTGGGTCTGGTGCAGGCTAATGTTCACAATTCTGAGTGTGGTATTGCTAACAATCACAATCCTGTCTGGGTCTGGCACAGGCTAAAGTTCCCAATTCTAACTAAGTGTGGCATTGCTAGGAATCACAATCCTGTCTGTGTCTGGCGCAGGCTAATGTTCACAATTCTAACTAAGTGTGGCATTGCTAACAATCACAATCCTGTCTGGGTCTGGCGGAGGCTAATGTTCACAATTCTGACTAAGTGCAGCATTGCTAATAATCACAATCCTGTCTGGGTCTGTTGCAGGCTAATGTTCACAATTCTAACTAAGTGTGGCATTGCTATCCATCACAATCCTGTCTGGGTCTGGCGCAGGCTCATGTTCACAATTCTAACTAAGTGTGGCATTGCAAACAATCACAATCCTGTCTGGGTTTGGCGCAGGCTAATGTTCACAAATTCTAATTAGGTGCGGCACTGCTAACAATCACAGTTCTATCTGGGTCTGGTGCAGGCTAATGTTCACAATTCTAACTAAGTGTGGCATTGCAAACAATCACAATCCTGTCTGGGTCTGGTGCAGGCTAATGTTCACAATTCTAACTAAGTGTGGCATTGCTAACAATCACAATCCTGTCTGGGTCTAGCGCATGCTAATGTTCACAATTCTTGCTAAGTGTGGCATTGCTAACAATCACAATCTGGTCTGGGTCTGGCGCAGGCCAATGTTCACAATTCTCACTAAGTGTGGCATTGCTAACAATCCCAATCCTGTCCGGGTCTGGTACAGGCTAATGTTCACAATTCTAACTAAGTGTGGCATTGCAAACAATCACAATCCTGTCTGGGTTTGGCGCAGGGTAATGTTCACAAATTCTAATTAGGTGTGGCATTGCTAACAATCACAGTCCTGTCTGGGTCTTGTGCAGGCTAATGTTCACAATTCTGACTAAGTGCAGCATTGTTAACAATCACAATCCTGTCTGGGTCTGGTGCAGGCTAAAGTTCCCAATTCTAACTAAGTGTGGCATTGCTAGGAATCACAATCCTGTCTGTGTCTGGCGCAGGCTAATGTTCACAATTCTAACTAAGTGTGGCATTGCTATCCATCACAATCCTGTCTGGGTCTGGTGCAGGCTCATGTTCACAATTCTAACTAAGTGTGGCATTGCAAACAATCACAATCCTGTCTGGGTTTGGCGCAGGCTAGTATTCACAATTCTAACAAAGTGTGGCATTGCAAACAATCACAATCCTGTCTGGGTTTGGCGGAGGCTAATGTTCACAAATTCTAATTAGGTGCGGCACTGCTAATAATCACAATCCTGTCTGGGTCTGTTGCGGGCTAATGTTCACAATTCAAACTAAGTGTGGCATTGCTAACAATAGAAATCCTGTCTGGGTCTAGCGCATGCTAATGTTCACAATTCTGAGTGTGGCATTGCTAACAATCACAATCCTGTCTGGGTCTGGCGCAGGCAAATGTTCACAATTCTGACTAAGTGCAGCATTGCTAATAATCACAATCCAGTCTGGGTCTGTTGCAGGGTAATGTTCACAATTCAAACTAAGTGTGGCATTGCTAACAATAAAAATCCTGTCTGGGTCTAGCGCATGCTAATGTTCACAATTCTTGCTAAGTGTGGCATTGCTAACAATCACAATCCTGTCTGGGTCTGTTGCAGGCTAATGTTCACAATTCTTGCTAAGTGTGGCATTGCTAATAATCACAATCCTGTCTGGGTCTGGTGCAGGCTAATGTTCACAATTCTAGCTAAGTGTGGCATTGCTAACAATCACAATCCTGTCTGGGTCTTGCGCAGGCTAATGTTCACAATTCTGACTAAGTGCAGCATTGCTAATTATCACAATCCTGCCTGGGTCTGTTGCAGGCTAATGTTCCCAATTCAAACTATGTGTGGCATTGCTAACAATCACAATCCTGTCTGGGTCTAGTGCACGCTAATGTTCACAATTCTAGCTAAGTGTGGCATTGCTAACAATCACAATCCTGTCTGGGTCTGGCGCAGGCCAATGTTCACAATTCTCACTAAGTGTGACATTGCTAACAATCCCAATCCTGTCTGGGTCTGGTGCAGGCTAATGTTCACAATTCTAACTAAGTGTGGCATTGCAAACAATCACAATCCTGTCTGGGTTTGGTGCAGGCTAATGTTCACAAATTCTAATTAGGTGCGGCACTGCTAACAATCACAGTCCTGTCTGGGTCTGGTGCAGGCTAATGTTCACAATTCTGACTAAGTGCAGCATTGCTAATAATCACAATCCTGTCTGGGTCTGTTGCAGGCTAATGTTCACAATTCAAACTAAGTGTGGCATTGCTAACAATAAAAATCCTGTCTGGGTCTAGCGCATGCTAATGTTCACAATTCTGAGTGTGGCATTGCTAACAATCACAATCCCGTCTGGGTCTGGCGCAGGCTAATGTTCACAAATTCTAATTAGGTGCGGCACTGCTAACAATCACAATCCTGTCTGGGTCTGCCGCAGGACAATGTTCACAATTCTCACTAAGTGTGGCATTTCTAACAATCACAATCCTGTCTGGGTCTGGTGCAGGCTAATGTTGACAATTCTTGCTAAGTGTGGCATTGCTAACAATCACAATCCTGTCTGGGTATGGTACAGGCTAATGTTCACAATTCCAAGTGTGGCATTGCTAACAATCACAATCCTTTTGGGGTCTGGTGCAGGCTAATGTTTACAATTCTAATTAGTTGCAGCATTGCTAACAATCACAAACCTGTCTGGGTATGGCTCAGGCTAATGTTCACAATTCTAACTAAGTGTGGCATTGCTAACAATCACAATCATGTCTGGGTCTGTTGCAGGCTAATGTTCATAATTCTAACTAAGTGTGGCATTGCTATCCATCACAATCCTGTCTGGGTCTTGCGCAGGCTCATGTTCACAATTCTAACTAAGTGTGGCATTGCAAACAATCACAATCCTGTCTGGGTTTGGCGCAGGCTAATGTTCACAAATTCTAATTAGGTGCGGCACTGCTAACAATCACAGTTCTATCTGGGTCTGGTGCAGGCTAATGTTCACAATTCTTGCTAAGTGTGGCATTGCTAACAATCACAATCCTGTCTGGGTATGGCGCAGGCTAATGTTCACAATTCTAAGTGTGGCATTGCTAACAATCACAATCCTGTTGGGATCTGGCGCAGGCTAATGTTCACAATTCTAATTAGCTGCGGCATTGCTAACAATCACAATCCTGTCTGGGTCTGGCGGAGGCTAATGTTCACAATTCTAACTAAGTGTGGCATTGCAAACAATTACAATCGTGTCTGGGTCTGGCACAGGCTAATGTTCACAATTCTAACTAAGTGTGTCAATGCTAATCATCACAATCCTGTCTGGGTCTGGCGCAGGCCATAGTTCACAATTCTCACTAAGTGTGGCATTGCTAACAATCACAATCCTGTCTGTGTCTGGCGCAGGCTAATGTTCACAATTCTTGCTAAGTGTGGCATTTCTAACAATCACAATCCTGTCTGGGTCTGGCGCAGGCCAATGTTCACAATTCTCACTAAGTGTGGCATTGCTAACAATCACAATCCTGTCTGGGTCTGGCGCAGGCTAATGTTCACAATTCTTGCTAAGTGTTACATTGCTAACCATCACAATCCTGTCTGGGTCTGGCGCAGGCCAATGTTCACAATTCTCACTAAGTGTGGCATTGCTAACAATCCCAATCCTGTCTGGGTCTGGTGCAGGCTTATGTTCAAAATTCTAATTAGGTGCGGCACTGCTAACAATCACAGTCCTGTCTGGGTCTGGTGCAGGCTAATGTTCACAATTCCGAGTGTGGCATTGCTAACAATCACAATCCTGTCTGGGTCTGGCGCAGGCTAATGTTCCCAATTCTAACTAAGTGTGGCATTGCTAACAATCCCAATCCTGTCTGGGTCTGGTGCAGGCTAATGTTCACAATTCTAACTAAGTGTGGCATTGCAAACAATCACAATCCTGTCTGGGTTTGGCGCAGGCTAATGTTCACAAATTCTAATTAGGTGCGGCACTGCTAACAATCACAGTCCTGTCTGGGTCTGGTGCAGGCTAATGTTCACAATTCTGAGTGTGGTATTGCTAACAATCACAATCCTGTCTGGGTCTGGCACAGGCTAAAGTTCCCAATTCTAACTAAGTGTGGCATTGCTAGGAATCACAATCCTGTCTGTGTCTGGCGCAGGCTAATGTTCACAATTCTAACTAAGTGTGGCATTGCTAACAATCACAATCCTGTCTGGGTCTGGCGGAGGCTAATGTTCACAATTCTGACTAAGTGCAGCATTGCTAATAATCACAATCCTGTCTGGGTCTGTTGCAGGCTAATGTTCACAATTCTAACTAAGTGTGGCATTGCTATCCATCACAATCCTGTCTGGGTCTGGCGCAGGCTCATGTTCACAATTCTAACTAAGTGTGGCATTGCAAACAATCACAATCCTGTCTGGGTTTGGTGCAGGCTAATGTTCACAAATTCTAATTAGGTGCGGCACTGCTAACAATCACAGTCCTGTCTGGGTCTGGTGCAGGCTAATGTTCACAATTCTGACTAAGTGCAGCATTGCTAATAATCACAATCCTGTCTGGGTCTGTTGCAGGCTAATGTTCACAATTCAAACTAAGTGTGGCATTGCTAACAATAAAAATCCTGTCTGGGTCTAGCGCATGCTAATGTTCACAATTCTGAGTGTGGCATTGCTAACAATCACAATCCCGTCTGGGTCTGGCGCAGGCTAATGTTCACAAATTCTAATTAGGTGCGGCACTGCTAACAATCACAATCCTGTCTGGGTCTGCCGCAGGACAATGTTCACAATTCTCACTAAGTGTGGCATTTCTAACAATCACAATCCTGTCTGGGTCTGGTGCAGGCTAATGTTGACAATTCTTGCTAAGTGTGGCATTGCTAACAATCACAATCCTGTCTGGGTATGGTACAGGCTAATGTTCACAATTCCAAGTGTGGCATTGCTAACAATCACAATCCTTTTGGGGTCTGGTGCAGGCTAATGTTTACAATTCTAATTAGTTGCAGCATTGCTAACAATCACAAACCTGTCTGGGTATGGCTCAGGCTAATGTTCACAATTCTAACTAAGTGTGGCATTGCTAACAATCACAATCATGTCTGGGTCTGTTGCAGGCTAATGTTCATAATTCTAACTAAGTGTGGCATTGCTATCCATCACAATCCTGTCTGGGTCTTGCGCAGGCTCATGTTCACAATTCTAACTAAGTGTGGCATTGCAAACAATCACAATCCTGTCTGGGTTTGGCGCAGGCTAATGTTCACAAATTCTAATTAGGTGCGGCACTGCTAACAATCACAGTTCTATCTGGGTCTGGTGCAGGCTAATGTTCACAATTCTTGCTAAGTGTGGCATTGCTAACAATCACAATCCTGTCTGGGTATGGCGCAGGCTAATGTTCACAATTCTAAGTGTGGCATTGCTAACAATCACAATCCTGTTGGGATCTGGCGCAGGCTAATGTTCACAATTCTAATTAGCTGCGGCATTGCTAACAATCACAATCCTGTCTGGGTCTGGCGGAGGCTAATGTTCACAATTCTAACTAAGTGTGGCATTGCAAACAATTACAATCGTGTCTGGGTCTGGCACAGGCTAATGTTCACAATTCTAACTAAGTGTGTCAATGCTAATCATCACAATCCTGTCTGGGTCTGGCGCAGGCCATAGTTCACAATTCTCACTAAGTGTGGCATTGCTAACAATCACAATCCTGTCTGTGTCTGGCGCAGGCTAATGTTCACAATTCTTGCTAAGTGTGGCATTTCTAACAATCACAATCCTGTCTGGGTCTGGCGCAGGCCAATGTTCACAATTCTCACTAAGTGTGGCATTGCTAACAATCACAATCCTGTCTGGGTCTGGCGCAGGCTAATGTTCACAATTCTTGCTAAGTGTTACATTGCTAACCATCACAATCCTGTCTGGGTCTGGCGCAGGCCAATGTTCACAATTCTCACTAAGTGTGGCATTGCTAACAATCCCAATCCTGTCTGGGTCTGGTGCAGGCTTATGTTCAAAATTCTAATTAGGTGCGGCACTGCTAACAATCACAGTCCTGTCTGGGTCTGGTGCAGGCTAATGTTCACAATTCCGAGTGTGGCATTGCTAACAATCACAATCCTGTCTGGGTCTGGCGCAGGCTAATGTTCCCAATTCTAACTAAGTGTGGCATTGCTAACAATCCCAATCCTGTCTGGGTCTGGTGCAGGCTAATGTTCACAATTCTAACTAAGTGTGGCATTGCAAACAATCACAATCCTGTCTGGGTTTGGCGCAGGCTAATGTTCACAAATTCTAATTAGGTGCGGCACTGCTAACAATCACAGTCCTGTCTGGGTCTGGTGCAGGCTAATGTTCACAATTCTGAGTGTGGTATTGCTAACAATCACAATCCTGTCTGGGTCTGGCACAGGCTAAAGTTCCCAATTCTAACTAAGTGTGGCATTGCTAGGAATCACAATCCTGTCTGTGTCTGGCGCAGGCTAATGTTCACAATTCTAACTAAGTGTGGCATTGCTAACAATCACAATCCTGTCTGGGTCTGGCGGAGGCTAATGTTCACAATTCTGACTAAGTGCAGCATTGCTAATAATCACAATCCTGTCTGGGTCTGTTGCAGGCTAATGTTCACAATTCTAACTAAGTGTGGCATTGCTATCCATCACAATCCTGTCTGGGTCTGGCGCAGGCTCATGTTCACAATTCTAACTAAGTGTGGCATTGCAAACAATCACAATCCTGTCTGGGTTTGGCGCAGGCTAATGTTCACAAATTCTAATTAGGTGCGGCACTGCTAACAATCACAGTTCTATCTGGATCTGGTGCAGGCTAATGTTCACAATTCTTGCTAAGTGTGGCATTGCTAACAATCACAATCCTGTCTGGGTATGGCGCAGGCTAATGTTCACAATTCTAAGTGTGGCATTGCTAACAATCACAATCCTGTTGGGATCTGGCGCAGGCTAATGTTCACAATTCTAATTAGCTGCGGCATTGCTAACAATCACAATCCTGTCTGGGTCTGGCGGAGGCTAATGTTCACAATTCTGACTAAGTGCAGCATTGCTAATAATCACAACCCTGTCTGGGTCTATTGCAGGCTAATGTTCACAATTCTAACTAAGTGTGGCATTGCAAACAATTACAATCGTGTCTGGGTCTGGCGCAGGCTAATGTTCACAATTCTTGCTAAGTGTGGCATTTCTAACAATCACAATCCTGTCTGGGTCTGGCGCAGGCCAATGTTCACAATTCTCACTAAGTGTGGCATTGCTAACAATCACAATCCTGTCTGGGTCTGGCGCAGGCTAATGTTCACAATTCTTGCTAAGTGTTACATTGCTAACCATCACAATCCTGTCTGGGTCTGGCGCAGGCCAATGTTCACAATTCTCACTAAGTGTGGCATTGCTAACAATCCCAATCCTGTCTGGGTCTGGTGCAGGCTTATGTTCAAAATTCTAATTAGGTGCGGCACTGCTAACAATCACAGTCCTGTCTGGGTCTGGTGCAGGCTAATGTTCACAATTCCGAGTGTGGCATTGCTAACAATCACAATCCTGTCTGGGTCTGGCGCAGGCTAATGTTCCCAATTCTAACTAAGTGTGGCATTGCTAGGAATCACAATCCTGTCTGTGTCTGGCGCAGGCTAATGTTCACAATTCTAACTAAGTGTGGCATTGCTAACAATCACAATCCAGTCTGGGTCTGGCGCAGGCTAATGTTCACAATTCTGACTAAGTGCAGCATTGCTAATTATCACAATCCTGTCTGGGTCTGTTGCAGGCTAATGTTCACAATTCAAACTAAGTGTGGCATTGCTAACAATCACAATCCTGTCTGGGTCTAGCGCATGCTAATGTTCACAATTCTTGCTAAGTGTGGCATTGCTAACAATCACAATCTGGTCTGGGTCTGGCGCAGGCCAATGTTCACAATTCTAACTAAGTGTGGCATTGTTATCCATCACAATCCTGTCTGGGTCTGGCGCAGGCTCATGTTCACAATTCTAACTAAGTGTGGCATTGCAAACAATCACAATCCTGTCTGGGTTTGGCGCAGGCTAATGTTCACAAATTCTAATTAGGTGCGGCACTGCTAACAATCACAGTTCTATCTGGGTCTGGTGCAGGCTAATGTTCACAATTCTGAGTGTGGCATTGCTAACAATCACAACCCTGTCTGGGTCTGGTGCAGGCTAATGTTCACAATTCTTGCTAAGTGTGGCATTGCTAACAATCACAATCCTGTCTGGGTCTGGCGCAGGCCAATGTTGACAATTCTCACTAAGTGTGGCATTGCTAACAATCCCAATCCTGTCTGGGTCTGGTGCAGGCTAATGTTCACAATTCTAACTAAGTGTGGCATTGCAAACAATAACAATCCTGTCTGGGTTTGGCGCAGGCTAATGTTCACAAATTCTAATTAGGTGCGGCACTGCTAACAATCACAGTCCTGTCTGGGTCTGGTGCAGGCTAATGTTCACAATTCTGAGTGTGGTATTGCTAACAATCACAATCCTGTCTGGGTCTGGCACAGGCTAAAGTTCCCAATTCTAACTAAGTGTGGCATTGCTAGGAATCACAATCCTGTCTGTGTCTGGCGCAGGCTAATGTTCACAATTCTAACTAAGTGTGGCATTGCTAACAATCACAATCCTGTCTGGGTCTGGCGGAGGCTAATGTTCACAATTCTGACTAAGTGCAGCATTGCTAATAATCACAATCCTGTCTGGGTCTGTTGCAGGCTAATGTTCACAATTCTAACTAAGTGTGGCATTGCTATCCATCACAATCCTGTCTGGGTCTGGCGCAGGCTCATGTTCACAATTCTAACTAAGTGTGGCATTGCAAACAATCACAATCCTGTCTGGGTTTGGCGCAGGCTAATGTTCACAAATTCTAATTAGGTGCGGCACTGCTAACAATCACAGTTCTATCTGGGTCTGGTGCAGGCTAATGTTCACAATTCTTGCTAAGTGTGGCATTGCTAACAATCACAATCCTGTCTGGGTATGGCGCAGGCTAATGTTCACAATTCTAAGTGTGGCATTGCTAACAATCACAATCCTGTTGGGATCTGGCGCAGGCTAATGTTCACAATTCTAATTAGCTGCGGCATTGCTAACAATCACAATCCTGTCTGGGTCTGGCGGAGGCTAATGTTCACAATTCTGACTAAGTGCAGCATTGCTAATAATCACAATCCTGTCTGGGTCTGTTGCAGGCTAATGTTCACAATTCTAACTAAGTGTGGCATTGCTAACAATCACAATCCTGTCTGGGTCTGGCGCAGGCCAATGTTGACAATTCTCACTAAGTGTGGCATTGCTAACAATCCCAATCCTGTCTGGGTCTGGTGCAGGCTAATGTTCACAATTCTAACTAAGTGTGGCATTGCAAACAATCACAATCCTGTCTGGGTTTGGCGCAGGCTAATGTTCACAAATTCTAATTAGGTGCGGCACTGCTAACAATCACAGTCCTGTCTGGGTCTGGTGCAGGCTAATGTTCACAATTCTGAGTGTGGTATTGCTAACAATCACAATCCTGTCTGGGTCTGGCACAGGCTAATGTTCACAATTCTTGCTAAGTGTTACATTGCTAACCATCACAATCCTGTCTGGGTCTGGCGCAGGCCAATGTTCACAATTCTCACTAAGTGTGGCATTGCTAACAATCCCAATCCTGTCTGGGTCTGGTGCAAGCTTATGTTCAAAATTCTAATTAGGTGCGGCACTGCTAACAATCACAGTCCTGTCTGGGTCTGGTGCAGGCTAATGTTCACAATTCCGAGTGTGGCATTGCTAACAATCACAATCCTGTCTGGGTCTGGCGCACGCTAATGTTCCCAATTCTAACTAAGTGTGGCATTGCTAGGAATCACAAACCTGTCTGGGTCTGGCGCCGGCTAATGTTCACAATTCTAACTAAGTGTGGCATTGCTAACAATCACAATCCAGTCTGGGTCTGGCGCAGGCTAATGTTCACAATTCTGACTAAGTGCAGCATTGCTAATTATCACAATCCTGTCTGGGTCTGTTGCAGGCTAATGTTCACAATTCAAACTAAGTGTGGCATTGCTAACAATCACAATCCTGTCTGAGTCTAGCGCATGCTAATGTTCACAATTCTTGCTAAGTGTGGCATTGCTAACAATCACAATCTGGTCTGGGTCTGGCGCAGGCCAATGTTCACAATTCTCACTAAGTGTGGCATTGCTAACAATCCCAATCCTGTCTGGGTCTGGTACAGGCTAATGTTCACAATTCTAACTAAGTGTGGCATTGCAAACAATCACAATCCTGTCTGGGTTTGGCGCAGGCTAATGTTCACAAATTCTAATTAGGTGTGGCACTGCTAATCATCACAATCCTGTCTGGGTCTGGCGCAGGCCAATGTTCACAATTCTCACTAAGTGTGGCATTGCTAACAATCACAATCCTGTCTGGGTCTGGCGCAGGCTCATGTTCACAATTCTAACTAAGTGTGGCATTGCAAACAATCACAATCCTGTCTGGGTTTGGCGCAGGCTAATGTTCACAAATTCTAATTAGGTGCGGCACTGCTAACAATCACAGTTCTATCTGGGTCTGGTGCAGGCTAATGTTCACAATTCTGAGTGTGGCATTGCTAACAATCACAACCCTGTCTGGGTCTGGTGCAGGCTAATGTTCACAATTCTTGCTAAGTGTGGCATTGCTAACAATCACAATCCTGTCTGGGTCTGGCGCAGGCCAATGTTGACAATTCTCACTAAGTGTGGCATTGCTAACAATCCCAATCCTGTCTGGGTCTGGTGCAGGCTAATGTTCACAATTCTAACTAAGTGTGGCATTGCAAACAATCACAATCCTGTCTGGGTTTGGCGCAGGCTAATGTTCACAAATTCTAATTAGGTGCGGCACTGCTAACAATCACAGTCCTGTCTGGGTCTGGTGCAGGCTAATGTTCACAATTCTGAGTGTGGTATTGCTAACAATCACAATCCTGTCTGGGTCTGGCACAGGCTAAAGTTCCCAATTCTAACTACGTGTGGCATTGCTAGGAATCACAATCCTGTCTGTGTCTGGCGCAGGCTAATGTTCACAATTCTAACTAAGTGTGGCATTGCTAACAATCACAATCCTGTCTGGGTCTGGCGGAGGCTAATGTTCACAATTCTGACTAAGTGCAGCATTGCTAATAATCACAATCCTGTCTGGGTCTGTTGCAGGCTAATGTTCACAATTCTAACTAAGTGTGGCATTGCTATCCATCACAATCCTGTCTGGGTCTGGCGCAGGCTCATGTTCACAATTCTAACTAAGTGTGGCATTGCAAACAATCACAATCCTGTCTGGGTTTGGCGCAGGCTAATGTTCACAAATTCTAATTAGGTGCGGCACTGCTAACAATCACAGTTCTATCTGGGTCTGGTGCAGGCTAATGTTCACAATTCTAACTAAGTGTGGCATTGCAAACAATCACAATCCTGTCTGGGTCTGGTGCAGGCTAATGTTCACAATTCTAACTAAGTGTGGCATTGCTAACAATCACAATCCTGTCTGGGTCTAGCGCATGCTAATGTTCACAATTCTTGCTAAGTGTGGCATTGCTAACAATCACAATCTGGTCTGGGTCTGGCGCAGGCCAATGTTCACAATTCTCACTAAGTGTGGCATTGCTAACAATCCCAATCCTGTCCGGGTCTGGTACAGGCTAATGTTCACAATTCTAACTAAGTGTGGCATTGCAAACAATCACAATCCTGTCTGGGTTTGGCGCAGGGTAATGTTCACAAATTCTAATTAGGTGTGGCATTGCTAACAATCACAGTCCTGTCTGGGTCTTGTGCAGGCTAATGTTCACAATTCTGACTAAGTGCAGCATTGTTAACAATCACAATCCTGTCTGGGTCTGGTGCAGGCTAAAGTTCCCAATTCTAACTAAGTGTGGCATTGCTAGGAATCACAATCCTGTCTGTGTCTGGCGCAGGCTAATGTTCACAATTCTAACTAAGTGTGGCATTGCTATCCATCACAATCCTGTCTGGGTCTGGCGCAGGCCAATGTTCACAATTCTCACTAAGTGTGGCATTGCTAACAATCCCAATCCTGTCTGGGTCTGGTGCAGGCTTATGTTCAAAATTCTAATTAGGTGCGGCACTGCTAACAATCACAGTCCTGTCTGGGTCTGGTGCAGGCTAATGTTCACAATTCCGAGTGTGGCATTGCTAACAATCACAATCCTGTCTGGGTCTGGCGCAGGCTAATGTTCCCAATTCTCACTAAGTGTGGCATTGCTAACAATCCCAATCCTGTCTGGGTCTGGTGCAGGCTAATGTTCACAATTCTAACTAAGTGTGGCATTGCAAACAATCACAATCCTGTCTGGGTTTGGCGCAGGCTAATGTTCACAAATTCTAATTAGGTGCGGCACTGCTAACAATCACAGTCCTGTCTGGGTCTGGTGCAGGCTAATGTTCACAATTCTGAGTGTGGTATTGCTAACAATCACAATCCTGTCTGGGTCTGGCACAGGCTAAAGTTCCCAATTCTAACTAAGTGTGGCATTGCTAGGAATCACAATCCTGTCTGTGTCTGGCGCAGGCTAATGTTCACAATTCTAACTAAGTGTGGCATTGCTAACAATCACAATCCTGTCTGGGTCTGGCGGAGGCTAATGTTCACAATTCTGACTAAGTGCAGCATTGCTAATAATCACAATCCTGTCTGGGTCTGTTGCAGGCTAATGTTCACAATTCTAACTAAGTGTGGCATTGCTATCCATCACAATCCTGTCTGGGTCTGGCGCAGGCTCATGTTCACAATTCTAACTAAGTGTGGCATTGCAAACAATCACAATCCTGTCTGGGTTTGGCGCAGGCTAATGTTCACAAATTCTAATTAGGTGCGGCACTGCTAACAATCACAGTTCTATCTGGATCTGGTGCAGGCTAATGTTCACAATTCTTGCTAAGTGTGGCATTGCTAACAATCACAATCCTGTCTGGGTATGGCACAGGCTAATGTTCACAATTCTAAGTGTGGCATTGCTAACAATCACAATCCTGTTGGGATCTGGCGCAGGCTAATGTTCACAATTCTAATTAGCTGCGGCATTGCTAACAATCACAATCCTGTCTGGGTCTGGCGGAGGCTAATGTTCACAATTCTGACTAAGTGCAGCATTGCTAATAATCACAACCCTGTCTGGGTCTATTGCAGGCTAATGTTCACAATTCTAACTAAGTGTGGCATTGCAAACAATTACAATCGTGTCTGGGTCTGGCGCAGGCTAATGTTCACAATTCTTGCTAAGTGTGGCATTTCTAACAATCACAATCCTGTCTGGGTCTGGCGCAGGCCAATGTTCACAATTCTCACTAAGTGTGGCATTGCTAACAATCACAATCCTGTCTGGGTCTGGCGCAGGCTAATGTTCACAATTCTTGCTAAGTGTTACATTGCTAACCATCACAATCCTGTCTGGGTCTGGCGCAGGCCAATGTTCACAATTCTCACTAAGTGTGGCATTGCTAACAATCCCAATCCTGTCTGGGTCTGGTGCAGGCTTATGTTCAAAATTCTAATTAGGTGCGGCACTGCTAACAATCACAGTCCTGTCTGGGTCTGGTGCAGGCTAATGTTCACAATTCCGAGTGTGGCATTGCTAACAATCACAATCCTGTCTGGGTCTGGCGCAGGCTAATGTTCCCAATTCTAACTAAGTGTGGCATTGCTAGGAATCACAATCCTGTCTGTGTCTGGCGCAGGCTAATGTTCACAATTCTAACTAAGTGTGGCATTGCTAACAATCACAATCCAGTCTGGGTCTGGCGCAGGCTAATGTTCACAATTCTGACTAAGTGCAGCATTGCTAATTATCACAATCCTGTCTGGGTCTGTTGCAGGCTAATGTTCACAATTCAAACTAAGTGTGGCATTGCTAACAATCACAATCCTGTCTGGGTCTAGCGCATGCTAATGTTCACAATTCTTGCTAAGTGTGGCATTGCTAACAATCACAATCTGGTCTGGGTCTGGCGCAGGCCAATGTTCACAATTCTAACTAAGTGTGGCATTGTTATCCATCACAATCCTGTCTGGGTCTGGCGCAGGCTCATGTTCACAATTCTAACTAAGTGTGGCATTGCAAACAATCACAATCCTGTCTGGGTTTGGCGCAGGCTAATGTTCACAAATTCTAATTAGGTGCGGCACTGCTAACAATCACAGTTCTATCTGGGTCTGGTGCAGGCTAATGTTCACAATTCTGAGTGTGGCATTGCTAACAATCACAACCCTGTCTGGGTCTGGTGCAGGCTAATGTTCACAATTCTTGCTAAGTGTGGCATTGCTAACAATCACAATCCTGTCTGGGTCTGGCGCAGGCCAATGTTGACAATTCTCACTAAGTGTGGCATTGCTAACAATCCCAATCCTGTCTGGGTCTGGTGCAGGCTAATGTTCACAATTCTAACTAAGTGTGGCATTGCAAACAATAACAATCCTGTCTGGGTTTGGCGCAGGCTAATGTTCACAAATTCTAATTAGGTGCAGCACTGCTAACAATCACAGTCCTGTCTGGGTCTGGTGCAGGCTAATGTTCACAATTCTGAGTGTGGTATTGCTAACAATCACAATCCTGTCTGGGTCTGGCACAGGCTAAAGTTCCCAATTCTAACTAAGTGTGGCATTGCTAGGAATCACAATCCTGTCTGTGTCTGGCGCAGGCTAATGTTCACAATTCTAACTAAGTGTGGCATTGCTAACAATCACAATCCTGTCTGGGTCTGGCGGAGGCTAATGTTCACAATTCTGACTAAGTGCAGCATTGCTAATAATCACAATCCTGTCTGGGTCTGTTGCAGGCTAATGTTCACAATTCTAACTAAGTGTGGCATTGCTATCCATCACAATCCTGTCTGGCGCAGGCTCATGTTCACAATTCTAACTAAGTGTGGCATTGCAAACAATCACAATCCTGTCTGGGTTTGGCGCAGGCTAATGTTCACAAATTCTAATTAGGTGCGGCACTGCTAACAATCACAGTTCTATCTGGGTCTGGTGCAGGCTAATGTTCACAATTCTTGCTAAGTGTGGCATTGCTAACAATCACAATCCTGTCTGGGTATGGCGCAGGCTAATGTTCACAATTCTAAGTGTGGCATTGCTAACAATCACAATCCTGTTGGGATCTGGCGCAGGCTAATGTTCACAATTCTAATTAGCTGCGGCATTGCTAACAATCACAATCCTGTCTGGGTCTGGCGGAGGCTAATGTTCACAATTCTGACTAAGTGCAGCATTGCTAATAATCACAATCCTGTCTGGGTCTGTTGCAGGCTAATGTTCACAATTCTAACTAAGTGTGGCATTGCTAACAATCACAATCCTGTCTGGGTCTGGCGCAGGCCAATGTTGACAATTCTCACTAAGTGTGGCATTGCTAACAATCCCAATCCTGTCTGGGTCTGGTGCAGGCTAATGTTCACAATTCTAACTAAGTGTGGCATTGCAAACAATCACAATCCTGTCTGGGTTTGGCGCAGGCTAATGTTCACAAATTCTAATTAGGTGCGGCACTGCTAACAATCACAGTCCTGTCTGGGTCTGGTGCAGGCTAATGTTCACAATTCTGAGTGTGGTATTGCTAACAATCACAATCCTGTCTGGGTCTGGCACAGGCTAATGTTCACAATTCTTGCTAAGTGTTACATTGCTAACCATCACAATCCTGTCTGGGTCTGGCGCAGGCCAATGTTCACAATTCTCACTAAGTGTGGCATTGCTAACAATCCCAATCCTGTCTGGGTCTGGTGCAAGCTTATGTTCAAAATTCTAATTAGGTGCGGCACTGCTAACAATCACAGTCCTGTCTGGGTCTGGTGCAGGCTAATGTTCACAATTCCGAGTGTGGCATTGCTAACAATCACAATCCTGTCTGGGTCTGGCGCACGCTAATGTTCCCAATTCTAACTAAGTGTGGCATTGCTAGGAATCACAAACCTGTCTGGGTCTGGCGCAGGCTAATGTTCACAATTCTAACTAAGTGTGGCATTGCTAACAATCACAATCCAGTCTGGGTCTGGCGCAGGCTAATGTTCACAATTCTGACTAAGTGCAGCATTGCTAATTATCACAATCCTGTCTGGGTCTGTTGCAGGCTAATGTTCACAATTCAAACTAAGTGTGGCATTGCTAACAATCACAATCCTGTCTGGGTCTAGCGCATGCTAATGTTCACAATTCTTGCTAAGTGTGGCATTGCTAACAATCACAATCTGGTCTGGGTCTGGCGCAGGCCAATGTTCACAATTCTCACTAAGTGTGGCATTGCTAACAATCCCAATCCTGTCTGGGTCTGGTACAGGCTAATGTTCACAATTCTAACTAAGTGTGGCATTGCAAACAATCACAATCCTGTCTGGGTTTGGCGCAGGCTAATGTTCACAAATTCTAATTAGGTGTGGCACTGCTAATCATCACAATCCTGTCTGGGTCTGGCGCAGGCCAATGTTCACAATTCTCACTAAGTGTGGCATTGCTAACAATCACAATCCTGTCTGGGTCTGGCGCAGGCTCATGTTCACAATTCTAACTAAGTGTGGCATTGCAAACAATCACAATCCTGTCTGGGTTTGGCGCAGGCTCATGTTCACAAATTCTAATTAGGTGCGGCACTGCTAACAATCACAGTTCTATCTGGGTCTGGTGCAGGCTAATGTTCACAATTCTGAGTGTGGCATTGCTAACAATCACAACCCTGTCTGGGTCTGGTGCAGGCTAATGTTCACAATTCTTGCTAAGTGTGGCATTGCTAACAATCACAATCCTGTCTGGGTCTGGCGCAGGCCAATGTTGACAATTCTCACTAAGTGTGGCATTGCTAACAATCCCAATCCTGTCTGGGTCTGGTGCAGGCTAATGTTCACAATTCTAACTAAGTGTACCATTGCAAACAATCACAATCCTGTCTGGGTTTGGCGCAGGCTAATGTTCACAAATTCTAATTAGGTGCGGCACTGCTAACAATCACAGTCCTGTCTGGGTCTGGTGCAGGCTAATGTTCACAATTCTGAGTGTGGTATTGCTAACAATCACAATCCTGTCTGGGTCTGGCACAGGCTAAAGTTCCCAATTCTAACTAAGTGTGGCATTGCTAGGAATCACAATCCTGTCTGTGTCTGGCGCAGGCTAATGTTCACAATTCTAACTAAGTGTGGCATTGCTAACAATCACAATCCTGTCTGGGTCTGGCGGAGGCTAATGTTCACAATTCTGACTAAGTGCAGCATTGCTAATAATCACAATCCTGTCTGGGTCTGTTGCAGGCTAATGTTCACAATTCTAACTAAGTGTGGCATTGCTATCCATCACAATCCTGTCTGGGTCTGGCGCAGGCTCATGTTCACAATTCTAACTAAGTGTGGCATTGCAAACAATCACAATCCTGTCTGGGTTTGGCGCAGGCTAATGTTCACAAATTCTAATTAGGTGCGGCACTGCTAACAATCACAGTTCTATCTGGGTCTGGTGCAGGCTAATGTTCACAATTCTAACTAAGTGTGGCATTGCAAACAATCACAATCCTGTCTGGGTCTGGTGCAGGCTAATGTTCACAATTCTAACTAAGTGTGGCATTGCTAACAATCACAATCCTGTCTGGGTCTAGCGCATGCTAATGTTCACAATTCTTGCTAAGTGTGGCATTGCTAACAATCACAATCTGGTCTGGGTCTGGCGCAGGCCAATGTTCACAATTCTCACTAAGTGTGGCATTGCTAACAATCCCAATCCTGTCCGGGTCTGGTACAGGCTAATGTTCACAATTCTAACTAAGTGTGGCATTGCAAACAATCACAATCCTGTCTGGGTTTGGCGCAGGGTAATGTTCACAAATTCTAATTAGGTGTGGCATTGCTAACAATCACAGTCCTGTCTGGGTCTTGTGCAGGCTAATGTTCACAATTCTGACTAAGTGCAGCATTGTTAACAATCACAATCCTGTCTGGGTCTGGTGCAGGCTAAAGTTCCCAATTCTAACTAAGTGTGGCATTGCTAGGAATCACAATCCTGTCTGTGTCTGGCGCAGGCTAATGTTCACAATTCTAACTAAGTGTGGCATTGCTATCCATCACAATCCTGTCTGGGTCTGGTGCAGGCTCATGTTCACAATTCTAACTAAGTGTGGCATTGCAAACAATCACAATCCTGTCTGGGTTTGGCGCAGGCTAGTATTCACAATTCTAACAAAGTGTGGCATTGCAAACAATCACAATCCTGTCTGGGTTTGGCGGAGGCTAATGTTCACAAATTCTAATTAGGTGCGGCACTGCTAATAATCACAATCCTGTCTGGGTCTGTTGCGGGCTAATGTTCACAATTCAAACTAAGTGTGGCATTGCTAACAATAGAAATCCTGTCTGGGTCTAGCGCATGCTAATGTTCACAATTCTGAGTGTGGCATTGCTAACAATCACAATCCTGTCTGGGTCTGGCGCAGGCAAATGTTCACAATTCTGACTAAGTGCAGCATTGCTAATAATCACAATCCAGTCTGGGTCTGTTGCAGGGTAATGTTCACAATTCAAACTAAGTGTGGCATTGCTAACAATAAAAATCCTGTCTGGGTCTAGCGCATGCTAATGTTCACAATTCTTGCTAAGTGTGGCATTGCTAACAATCACAATCCTGTCTGGGTCTGTTGCAGGCTAATGTTCACAATTCTTGCTAAGTGTGGCATTGCTAATAATCACAATCCTGTCTGGGTCTGGTGCAGGCTAATGTTCACAATTCTAGCTAAGTGTGGCATTGCTAACAATCACAATCCTGTCTGGGTCTTGCGCAGGCTAATGTTCACAATTCTGACTAAGTGCAGCATTGCTAATTATCACAATCCTGCCTGGGTCTGTTGCAGGCTAATGTTCCCAATTCAAACTATGTGTGGCATTGCTAACAATCACAATCCTGTCTGGGTCTAGTGCACGCTAATGTTCACAATTCTAGCTAAGTGTGGCATTGCTAACAATCACAATCCTGTCTGGGTCTGGCGCAGGCCAATGTTCACAATTCTCACTAAGTGTGACATTGCTAACAATCCCAATCCTGTCTGGGTCTGGTGCAGGCTAATGTTCACAATTCTAACTAAGTGTGGCATTGCAAACAATCACAATCCTGTCTGGGTTTGGTGCAGGCTAATGTTCACAAATTCTAATTAGGTGCGGCACTGCTAACAATCACAGTCCTGTCTGGGTCTGGTGCAGGCTAATGTTCACAATTCTGACTAAGTGCAGCATTGCTAATAATCACAATCCTGTCTGGGTCTGTTGCAGGCTAATGTTCACAATTCAAACTAAGTGTGGCATTGCTAACAATAAAAATCCTGTCTGGGTCTAGCGCATGCTAATGTTCACAATTCTGAGTGTGGCATTGCTAACAATCACAATCCCGTCTGGGTCTGGCGCAGGCTAATGTTCACAAATTCTAATTAGGTGCGGCACTGCTAACAATCACAATCCTGTCTGGGTCTGCCGCAGGACAATGTTCACAATTCTCACTAAGTGTGGCATTTCTAACAATCACAATCCTGTCTGGGTCTGGTGCAGGCTAATGTTGACAATTCTTGCTAAGTGTGGCATTGCTAACAATCACAATCCTGTCTGGGTATGGTACAGGCTAATGTTCACAATTCCAAGTGTGGCATTGCTAACAATCACAATCCTTTTGGGGTCTGGTGCAGGCTAATGTTTACAATTCTAATTAGTTGCAGCATTGCTAACAATCACAAACCTGTCTGGGTATGGCTCAGGCTAATGTTCACAATTCTAACTAAGTGTGGCATTGCTAACAATCACAATCATGTCTGGGTCTGTTGCAGGCTAATGTTCATAATTCTAACTAAGTGTGGCATTGCTATCCATCACAATCCTGTCTGGGTCTTGCGCAGGCTCATGTTCACAATTCTAACTAAGTGTGGCATTGCAAACAATCACAATCCTGTCTGGGTTTGGCGCAGGCTAATGTTCACAAATTCTAATTAGGTGCGGCACTGCTAACAATCACAGTTCTATCTGGGTCTGGTGCAGGCTAATGTTCACAATTCTTGCTAAGTGTGGCATTGCTAACAATCACAATCCTGTCTGGGTATGGCGCAGGCTAATGTTCACAATTCTAAGTGTGGCATTGCTAACAATCACAATCCTGTTGGGATCTGGCGCAGGCTAATGTTCACAATTCTAATTAGCTGCGGCATTGCTAACAATCACAATCCTGTCTGGGTCTGGCGGAGGCTAATGTTCACAATTCTAACTAAGTGTGGCATTGCAAACAATTACAATCGTGTCTGGGTCTGGCACAGGCTAATGTTCACAATTCTAACTAAGTGTGTCAATGCTAATCATCACAATCCTGTCTGGGTCTGGCGCAGGCCATAGTTCACAATTCTCACTAAGTGTGGCATTGCTAACAATCACAATCCTGTCTGTGTCTGGCGCAGGCTAATGTTCACAATTCTTGCTAAGTGTGGCATTTCTAACAATCACAATCCTGTCTGGGTCTGGCGCAGGCCAATGTTCACAATTCTCACTAAGTGTGGCATTGCTAACAATCACAATCCTGTCTGGGTCTGGCGCAGGCTAATGTTCACAATTCTTGCTAAGTGTTACATTGCTAACCATCACAATCCTGTCTGGGTCTGGCGCAGGCCAATGTTCACAATTCTCACTAAGTGTGGCATTGCTAACAATCCCAATCCTGTCTGGGTCTGGTGCAGGCTTATGTTCAAAATTCTAATTAGGTGCGGCACTGCTAACAATCACAGTCCTGTCTGGGTCTGGTGCAGGCTAATGTTCACAATTCCGAGTGTGGCATTGCTAACAATCACAATCCTGTCTGGGTCTGGCGCAGGCTAATGTTCCCAATTCTAACTAAGTGTGGCATTGCTAACAATCCCAATCCTGTCTGGGTCTGGTGCAGGCTAATGTTCACAATTCTAACTAAGTGTGGCATTGCAAACAATCACAATCCTGTCTGGGTTTGGCGCAGGCTAATGTTCACAAATTCTAATTAGGTGCGGCACTGCTAACAATCACAGTCCTGTCTGGGTCTGGTGCAGGCTAATGTTCACAATTCTGAGTGTGGTATTGCTAACAATCACAATCCTGTCTGGGTCTGGCACAGGCTAAAGTTCCCAATTCTAACTAAGTGTGGCATTGCTAGGAATCACAATCCTGTCTGTGTCTGGCGCAGGCTAATGTTCACAATTCTAACTAAGTGTGGCATTGCTAACAATCACAATCCTGTCTGGGTCTGGCGGAGGCTAATGTTCACAATTCTGACTAAGTGCAGCATTGCTAATAATCACAATCCTGTCTGGGTCTGTTGCAGGCTAATGTTCACAATTCTAACTAAGTGTGGCATTGCTATCCATCACAATCCTGTCTGGGTCTGGCGCAGGCTCATGTTCACAATTCTAACTAAGTGTGGCATTGCAAACAATCACAATCCTGTCTGGGTTTGGTGCAGGCTAATGTTCACAAATTCTAATTAGGTGCGGCACTGCTAACAATCACAGTCCTGTCTGGGTCTGGTGCAGGCTAATGTTCACAATTCTGACTAAGTGCAGCATTGCTAATAATCACAATCCTGTCTGGGTCTGTTGCAGGCTAATGTTCACAATTCAAACTAAGTGTGGCATTGCTAACAATAAAAATCCTGTCTGGGTCTAGCGCATGCTAATGTTCACAATTCTGAGTGTGGCATTGCTAACAATCACAATCCCGTCTGGGTCTGGCGCAGGCTAATGTTCACAAATTCTAATTAGGTGCGGCACTGCTAACAATCACAATCCTGTCTGGGTCTGCCGCAGGACAATGTTCACAATTCTCACTAAGTGTGGCATTTCTAACAATCACAATCCTGTCTGGGTCTGGTGCAGGCTAATGTTGACAATTCTTGCTAAGTGTGGCATTGCTAACAATCACAATCCTGTCTGGGTATGGTACAGGCTAATGTTCACAATTCCAAGTGTGGCATTGCTAACAATCACAATCCTTTTGGGGTCTGGTGCAGGCTAATGTTTACAATTCTAATTAGTTGCAGCATTGCTAACAATCACAAACCTGTCTGGGTATGGCTCAGGCTAATGTTCACAATTCTAACTAAGTGTGGCATTGCTAACAATCACAATCATGTCTGGGTCTGTTGCAGGCTAATGTTCATAATTCTAACTAAGTGTGGCATTGCTATCCATCACAATCCTGTCTGGGTCTTGCGCAGGCTCATGTTCACAATTCTAACTAAGTGTGGCATTGCAAACAATCACAATCCTGTCTGGGTTTGGCGCAGGCTAATGTTCACAAATTCTAATTAGGTGCGGCACTGCTAACAATCACAGTTCTATCTGGGTCTGGTGCAGGCTAATGTTCACAATTCTTGCTAAGTGTGGCATTGCTAACAATCACAATCCTGTCTGGGTATGGCGCAGGCTAATGTTCACAATTCTAAGTGTGGCATTGCTAACAATCACAATCCTGTTGGGATCTGGCGCAGGCTAATGTTCACAATTCTAATTAGCTGCGGCATTGCTAACAATCACAATCCTGTCTGGGTCTGGCGGAGGCTAATGTTCACAATTCTAACTAAGTGTGGCATTGCAAACAATTACAATCGTGTCTGGGTCTGGCACAGGCTAATGTTCACAATTCTAACTAAGTGTGTCAATGCTAATCATCACAATCCTGTCTGGGTCTGGCGCAGGCCATAGTTCACAATTCTCACTAAGTGTGGCATTGCTAACAATCACAATCCTGTCTGTGTCTGGCGCAGGCTAATGTTCACAATTCTTGCTAAGTGTGGCATTTCTAACAATCACAATCCTGTCTGGGTCTGGCGCAGGCCAATGTTCACAATTCTCACTAAGTGTGGCATTGCTAACAATCACAATCCTGTCTGGGTCTGGCGCAGGCTAATGTTCACAATTCTTGCTAAGTGTTACATTGCTAACCATCACAATCCTGTCTGGGTCTGGCGCAGGCCAATGTTCACAATTCTCACTAAGTGTGGCATTGCTAACAATCCCAATCCTGTCTGGGTCTGGTGCAGGCTTATGTTCAAAATTCTAATTAGGTGCGGCACTGCTAACAATCACAGTCCTGTCTGGGTCTGGTGCAGGCTAATGTTCACAATTCCGAGTGTGGCATTGCTAACAATCACAATCCTGTCTGGGTCTGGCGCAGGCTAATGTTCCCAATTCTAACTAAGTGTGGCATTGCTAACAATCCCAATCCTGTCTGGGTCTGGTGCAGGCTAATGTTCACAATTCTAACTAAGTGTGGCATTGCAAACAATCACAATCCTGTCTGGGTTTGGCGCAGGCTAATGTTCACAAATTCTAATTAGGTGCGGCACTGCTAACAATCACAGTCCTGTCTGGGTCTGGTGCAGGCTAATGTTCACAATTCTGAGTGTGGTATTGCTAACAATCACAATCCTGTCTGGGTCTGGCACAGGCTAAAGTTCCCAATTCTAACTAAGTGTGGCATTGCTAGGAATCACAATCCTGTCTGTGTCTGGCGCAGGCTAATGTTCACAATTCTAACTAAGTGTGGCATTGCTAACAATCACAATCCTGTCTGGGTCTGGCGGAGGCTAATGTTCACAATTCTGACTAAGTGCAGCATTGCTAATAATCACAATCCTGTCTGGGTCTGTTGCAGGCTAATGTTCACAATTCTAACTAAGTGTGGCATTGCTATCCATCACAATCCTGTCTGGGTCTGGCGCAGGCTCATGTTCACAATTCTAACTAAGTGTGGCATTGCAAACAATCACAATCCTGTCTGGGTTTGGCGCAGGCTAATGTTCACAAATTCTAATTAGGTGCGGCACTGCTAACAATCACAGTTCTATCTGGATCTGGTGCAGGCTAATGTTCACAATTCTTGCTAAGTGTGGCATTGCTAACAATCACAATCCTGTCTGGGTATGGCGCAGGCTAATGTTCACAATTCTAAGTGTGGCATTGCTAACAATCACAATCCTGTTGGGATCTGGCGCAGGCTAATGTTCACAATTCTAATTAGCTGCGGCATTGCTAACAATCACAATCCTGTCTGGGTCTGGCGGAGGCTAATGTTCACAATTCTGACTAAGTGCAGCATTGCTAATAATCACAACCCTGTCTGGGTCTATTGCAGGCTAATGTTCACAATTCTAACTAAGTGTGGCATTGCAAACAATTACAATCGTGTCTGGGTCTGGCGCAGGCTAATGTTCACAATTCTTGCTAAGTGTGGCATTTCTAACAATCACAATCCTGTCTGGGTCTGGCGCAGGCCAATGTTCACAATTCTCACTAAGTGTGGCATTGCTAACAATCACAATCCTGTCTGGGTCTGGCGCAGGCTAATGTTCACAATTCTTGCTAAGTGTTACATTGCTAACCATCACAATCCTGTCTGGGTCTGGCGCAGGCCAATGTTCACAATTCTCACTAAGTGTGGCATTGCTAACAATCCCAATCCTGTCTGGGTCTGGTGCAGGCTTATGTTCAAAATTCTAATTAGGTGCGGCACTGCTAACAATCACAGTCCTGTCTGGGTCTGGTGCAGGCTAATGTTCACAATTCCGAGTGTGGCATTGCTAACAATCACAATCCTGTCTGGGTCTGGCGCAGGCTAATGTTCCCAATTCTAACTAAGTGTGGCATTGCTAGGAATCACAATCCTGTCTGTGTCTGGCGCAGGCTAATGTTCACAATTCTAACTAAGTGTGGCATTGCTAACAATCACAATCCAGTCTGGGTCTGGCGCAGGCTAATGTTCACAATTCTGACTAAGTGCAGCATTGCTAATTATCACAATCCTGTCTGGGTCTGTTGCAGGCTAATGTTCACAATTCAAACTAAGTGTGGCATTGCTAACAATCACAATCCTGTCTGGGTCTAGCGCATGCTAATGTTCACAATTCTTGCTAAGTGTGGCATTGCTAACAATCACAATCTGGTCTGGGTCTGGCGCAGGCCAATGTTCACAATTCTAACTAAGTGTGGCATTGTTATCCATCACAATCCTGTCTGGGTCTGGCGCAGGCTCATGTTCACAATTCTAACTAAGTGTGGCATTGCAAACAATCACAATCCTGTCTGGGTTTGGCGCAGGCTAATGTTCACAAATTCTAATTAGGTGCGGCACTGCTAACAATCACAGTTCTATCTGGGTCTGGTGCAGGCTAATGTTCACAATTCTGAGTGTGGCATTGCTAACAATCACAACCCTGTCTGGGTCTGGTGCAGGCTAATGTTCACAATTCTTGCTAAGTGTGGCATTGCTAACAATCACAATCCTGTCTGGGTCTGGCGCAGGCCAATGTTGACAATTCTCACTAAGTGTGGCATTGCTAACAATCCCAATCCTGTCTGGGTCTGGTGCAGGCTAATGTTCACAATTCTAACTAAGTGTGGCATTGCAAACAATAACAATCCTGTCTGGGTTTGGCGCAGGCTAATGTTCACAAATTCTAATTAGGTGCGGCACTGCTAACAATCACAGTCCTGTCTGGGTCTGGTGCAGGCTAATGTTCACAATTCTGAGTGTGGTATTGCTAACAATCACAATCCTGTCTGGGTCTGGCACAGGCTAAAGTTCCCAATTCTAACTAAGTGTGGCATTGCTAGGAATCACAATCCTGTCTGTGTCTGGCGCAGGCTAATGTTCACAATTCTAACTAAGTGTGGCATTGCTAACAATCACAATCCTGTCTGGGTCTGGCGGAGGCTAATGTTCACAATTCTGACTAAGTGCAGCATTGCTAATAATCACAATCCTGTCTGGGTCTGTTGCAGGCTAATGTTCACAATTCTAACTAAGTGTGGCATTGCTATCCATCACAATCCTGTCTGGGTCTGGCGCAGGCTCATGTTCACAATTCTAACTAAGTGTGGCATTGCAAACAATCACAATCCTGTCTGGGTTTGGCGCAGGCTAATGTTCACAAATTCTAATTAGGTGCGGCACTGCTAACAATCACAGTTCTATCTGGGTCTGGTGCAGGCTAATGTTCACAATTCTTGCTAAGTGTGGCATTGCTAACAATCACAATCCTGTCTGGGTATGGCGCAGGCTAATGTTCACAATTCTAAGTGTGGCATTGCTAACAATCACAATCCTGTTGGGATCTGGCGCAGGCTAATGTTCACAATTCTAATTAGCTGCGGCATTGCTAACAATCACAATCCTGTCTGGGTCTGGCGGAGGCTAATGTTCACAATTCTGACTAAGTGCAGCATTGCTAATAATCACAATCCTGTCTGGGTCTGTTGCAGGCTAATGTTCACAATTCTAACTAAGTGTGGCATTGCTAACAATCACAATCCTGTCTGGGTCTGGCGCAGGCCAATGTTGACAATTCTCACTAAGTGTGGCATTGCTAACAATCCCAATCCTGTCTGGGTCTGGTGCAGGCTAATGTTCACAATTCTAACTAAGTGTGGCATTGCAAACAATCACAATCCTGTCTGGGTTTGGCGCAGGCTAATGTTCACAAATTCTAATTAGGTGCGGCACTGCTAACAATCACAGTCCTGTCTGGGTCTGGTGCAGGCTAATGTTCACAATTCTGAGTGTGGTATTGCTAACAATCACAATCCTGTCTGGGTCTGGCACAGGCTAATGTTCACAATTCTTGCTAAGTGTTACATTGCTAACCATCACAATCCTGTCTGGGTCTGGCGCAGGCCAATGTTCACAATTCTCACTAAGTGTGGCATTGCTAACAATCCCAATCCTGTCTGGGTCTGGTGCAAGCTTATGTTCAAAATTCTAATTAGGTGCGGCACTGCTAACAATCACAGTCCTGTCTGGGTCTGGTGCAGGCTAATGTTCACAATTCCGAGTGTGGCATTGCTAACAATCACAATCCTGTCTGGGTCTGGCGCACGCTAATGTTCCCAATTCTAACTAAGTGTGGCATTGCTAGGAATCACAAACCTGTCTGGGTCTGGCGCCGGCTAATGTTCACAATTCTAACTAAGTGTGGCATTGCTAACAATCACAATCCAGTCTGGGTCTGGCGCAGGCTAATGTTCACAATTCTGACTAAGTGCAGCATTGCTAATTATCACAATCCTGTCTGGGTCTGTTGCAGGCTAATGTTCACAATTCAAACTAAGTGTGGCATTGCTAACAATCACAATCCTGTCTGGGTCTAGCGCATGCTAATGTTCACAATTCTTGCTAAGTGTGGCATTGCTAACAATCACAATCTGGTCTGGGTCTGGCGCAGGCCAATGTTCACAATTCTCACTAAGTGTGGCATTGCTAACAATCCCAATCCTGTCTGGGTCTGGTACAGGCTAATGTTCACAATTCTAACTAAGTGTGGCATTGCAAACAATCACAATCCTGTCTGGGTTTGGCGCAGGCTAATGTTCACAAATTCTAATTAGGTGTGGCACTGCTAATCATCACAATCCTGTCTGGGTCTGGCGCAGGCCAATGTTCACAATTCTCACTAAGTGTGGCATTGCTAACAATCACAATCCTGTCTGGGTCTGGCGCAGGCTCATGTTCACAATTCTAACTAAGTGTGGCATTGCAAACAATCACAATCCTGTCTGGGTTTGGCGCAGGCTAATGTTCACAAATTCTAATTAGGTGCGGCACTGCTAACAATCACAGTTCTATCTGGGTCTGGTGCAGGCTAATGTTCACAATTCTGAGTGTGGCATTGCTAACAATCACAACCCTGTCTGGGTCTGGTGCAGGCTAATGTTCACAATTCTTGCTAAGTGTGGCATTGCTAACAATCACAATCCTGTCTGGGTCTGGCGCAGGCCAATGTTGACAATTCTCACTAAGTGTGGCATTGCTAACAATCCCAATCCTGTCTGGGTCTGGTGCAGGCTAATGTTCACAATTCTAACTAAGTGTGGCATTGCAAACAATCACAATCCTGTCTGGGTTTGGCGCAGGCTAATGTTCACAAATTCTAATTAGGTGCGGCACTGCTAACAATCACAGTCCTGTCTGGGTCTGGTGCAGGCTAATGTTCACAATTCTGAGTGTGGTATTGCTAACAATCACAATCCTGTCTGGGTCTGGCACAGGCTAAAGTTCCCAATTCTAACTAAGTGTGGCATTGCTAGGAATCACAATCCTGTCTGTGTCTGGCGCAGGCTAATGTTCACAATTCTAACTAAGTGTGGCATTGCTAACAATCACAATCCTGTCTGGGTCTGGCGGAGGCTAATGTTCACAATTCTGACTAAGTGCAGCATTGCTAATAATCACAATCCTGTCTGGGTCTGTTGCAGGCTAATGTTCACAATTCTAACTAAGTGTGGCATTGCTATCCATCACAATCCTGTCTGGGTCTGGCGCAGGCTCATGTTCACAATTCTAACTAAGTGTGGCATTGCAAACAATCACAATCCTGTCTGGGTTTGGCGCAGGCTAATGTTCACAAATTCTAATTAGGTGCGGCACTGCTAACAATCACAGTTCTATCTGGGTCTGGTGCAGGCTAATGTTCACAATTCTAACTAAGTGTGGCATTGCAAACAATCACAATCCTGTCTGGGTCTGGTGCAGGCTAATGTTCACAATTCTAACTAAGTGTGGCATTGCTAACAATCACAATCCTGTCTGGGTCTAGCGCATGCTAATGTTCACAATTCTTGCTAAGTGTGGCATTGCTAACAATCACAATCTGGTCTGGGTCTGGCGCAGGCCAATGTTCACAATTCTCACTAAGTGTGGCATTGCTAACAATCCCAATCCTGTCCGGGTCTGGTACAGGCTAATGTTCACAATTCTAACTAAGTGTGGCATTGCAAACAATCACAATCCTGTCTGGGTTTGGCGCAGGGTAATGTTCACAAATTCTAATTAGGTGTGGCATTGCTAACAATCACAGTCCTGTCTGGGTCTTGTGCAGGCTAATGTTCACAATTCTGACTAAGTGCAGCATTGTTAACAATCACAATCCTGTCTGGGTCTGGTGCAGGCTAAAGTTCCCAATTCTAACTAAGTGTGGCATTGCTAGGAATCACAATCCTGTCTGTGTCTGGCGCAGGCTAATGTTCACAATTCTAACTAAGTGTGGCATTGCTATCCATCACAATCCTGTCTGGGTCTGGTGCAGGCTCATGTTCACAATTCTAACTAAGTGTGGCATTGCAAACAATCACAATCCTGTCTGGGTTTGGCGCAGGCTAGTATTCACAATTCTAACAAAGTGTGGCATTGCAAACAATCACAATCCTGTCTGGGTTTGGCGGAGGCTAATGTTCACAAATTCTAATTAGGTGCGGCACTGCTAATAATCACAATCCTGTCTGGGTCTGTTGCGGGCTAATGTTCACAATTCAAACTAAGTGTGGCATTGCTAACAATAGAAATCCTGTCTGGGTCTAGCGCATGCTAATGTTCACAATTCTGAGTGTGGCATTGCTAACAATCACAATCCTGTCTGGGTCTGGCGCAGGCAAATGTTCACAATTCTGACTAAGTGCAGCATTGCTAATAATCACAATCCAGTCTGGGTCTGTTGCAGGGTAATGTTCACAATTCAAACTAAGTGTGGCATTGCTAACAATAAAAATCCTGTCTGGGTCTAGCGCATGCTAATGTTCACAATTCTTGCTAAGTGTGGCATTGCTAACAATCACAATCCTGTCTGGGTCTGTTGCAGGCTAATGTTCACAATTCTTGCTAAGTGTGGCATTGCTAATAATCACAATCCTGTCTGGGTCTGGTGCAGGCTAATGTTCACAATTCTAGCTAAGTGTGGCATTGCTAACAATCACAATCCTGTCTGGGTCTTGCGCAGGCTAATGTTCACAATTCTGACTAAGTGCAGCATTGCTAATTATCACAATCCTGCCTGGGTCTGTTGCAGGCTAATGTTCCCAATTCAAACTATGTGTGGCATTGCTAACAATCACAATCCTGTCTGGGTCTAGTGCACGCTAATGTTCACAATTCTAGCTAAGTGTGGCATTGCTAACAATCACAATCCTGTCTGGGTCTGGCGCAGGCCAATGTTCACAATTCTCACTAAGTGTGACATTGCTAACAATCCCAATCCTGTCTGGGTCTGGTGCAGGCTAATGTTCACAATTCTAACTAAGTGTGGCATTGCAAACAATCACAATCCTGTCTGGGTTTGGTGCAGGCTAATGTTCACAAATTCTAATTAGGTGCGGCACTGCTAACAATCACAGTCCTGTCTGGGTCTGGTGCAGGCTAATGTTCACAATTCTGACTAAGTGCAGCATTGCTAATAATCACAATCCTGTCTGGGTCTGTTGCAGGCTAATGTTCACAATTCAAACTAAGTGTGGCATTGCTAACAATAAAAATCCTGTCTGGGTCTAGCGCATGCTAATGTTCACAATTCTGAGTGTGGCATTGCTAACAATCACAATCCCGTCTGGGTCTGGCGCAGGCTAATGTTCACAAATTCTAATTAGGTGCGGCACTGCTAACAATCACAATCCTGTCTGGGTCTGCCGCAGGACAATGTTCACAATTCTCACTAAGTGTGGCATTTCTAACAATCACAATCCTGTCTGGGTCTGGTGCAGGCTAATGTTGACAATTCTTGCTAAGTGTGGCATTGCTAACAATCACAATCCTGTCTGGGTATGGTACAGGCTAATGTTCACAATTCCAAGTGTGGCATTGCTAACAATCACAATCCTTTTGGGGTCTGGTGCAGGCTAATGTTTACAATTCTAATTAGTTGCATCATTGCTAACAATCACAAACCTGTCTGGGTATGGCTCAGGCTAATGTTCACAATTCTAACTAAGTGTGGCATTGCTAACAATCACAATCATGTCTGGGTCTGTTGCAGGCTAATGTTCATAATTCTAACTAAGTGTGGCATTGCTATCCATCACAATCCTGTCTGGGTCTTGCGCAGGCTCATGTTCACAATTCTAACTAAGTGTGGCATTGCAAACAATCACAATCCTGTCTGGGTTTGGCGCAGGCTAATGTTCACAAATTCTAATTAGGTGCGGCACTGCTAACAATCACAGTTCTATCTGGGTCTGGTGCAGGCTAATGTTCACAATTCTTGCTAAGTGTGGCATTGCTAACAATCACAATCCTGTCTGGGTATGGCGCAGGCTAATGTTCACAATTCTAAGTGTGGCATTGCTAACAATCACAATCCTGTTGGGATCTGGCGCAGGCTAATGTTCACAATTCTAATTAGCTGCGGCATTGCTAACAATCACAATCCTGTCTGGGTCTGGCGGAGGCTAATGTTCACAATTCTAACTAAGTGTGGCATTGCAAACAATTACAATCGTGCCTGGGTCTGGCACAGGCTAATGTTCACAATTCTAACTAAGTGTGTCAATGCTAATCATCACAATCCTGTCTGGGTCTGGCGCAGGCCAATGTTCACAATTCTCACTAAGTGTGGCATTGCTAACAATCACAATCCTGTCTGTGTCTGGCGCAGGCTAATGTTCACAATTCTTGCTAAGTGTGGCATTTCTAACAATCACAATCCTGTCTGGGTCTGGCGCAGGCCAATGTTCACAATTCTCACTAAGTGTGGCATTGCTAACAATCACAATCCTGTCTGGGTCTGGCGCAGGCTAATGTTCACAATTCTTGCTAAGTGTTACATTGCTAACCATCACAATCCTGTCTGGGTCTGGCGCAGGCCAATGTTCACAATTCTCACTAAGTGTGGCATTGCTAACAATCCCAATCCTGTCTGGGTCTGGTGCAGGCTTATGTTCAAAATTCTAATTAGGTGCGGCACTGCTAACAATCACAGTCCTGTCTGGGTCTGGTGCAGGCTAATGTTCACAATTCCGAGTGTGGCATTGCTAACAATCACAATCCTGTCTGGGTCTGGCGCAGGCTAATGTTCCCAATTCTAACTAAGTGTGGCATTGCTAACAATCCCAATCCTGTCTGGGTCTGGTGCAGGCTAATGTTCACAATTCTAACTAAGTGTGGCATTGCAAACAATCACAATCCTGTCTGGGTTTGGCGCAGGCTAATGTTCACAAATTCTAATTAGGTGCGGCACTGCTAACAATCACAGTCCTGTCTGGGTCTGGTGCAGGCTAATGTTCACAATTCTGAGTGTGGTATTGCTAACAATCACAATCCTGTCTGGGTCTGGCACAGGCTAAAGTTCCCAATTCTAACTAAGTGTGGCATTGCTAGGAATCACAATCCTGTCTGTGTCTGGCGCAGGCTAATGTTCACAATTCTAACTAAGTGTGGCATTGCTAACAATCACAATCCTGTCTGGGTCTGGCGGAGGCTAATGTTCACAATTCTGACTAAGTGCAGCATTGCTAATAATCACAATCCTGTCTGGGTCTGTTGCAGGCTAATGTTCACAATTCTAACTAAGTGTGGCATTGCTATCCATCACAATCCTGTCTGGGTCTGGCGCAGGCTCATGTTCACAATTCTAACTAAGTGTGGCATTGCAAACAATCACAATCCTGTCTGGGTTTGGCGCAGGCTAATGTTCACAAATTCTAATTAGGTGCGGCACTGCTAACAATCACAGTTCTATCTGGATCTGGTGCAGGCTAATGTTCACAATTCTTGCTAAGTGTGGCATTGCTAACAATCACAATCCTGTCTGGGTATGGCGCAGGCTAATGTTCACAATTCTAAGTGTGGCATTGCTAACAATCACAATCCTGTTGGGATCTGGCGCAGGCTAATGTTCACAATTCTAATTAGCTGCGGCATTGCTAACAATCACAATCCTGTCTGGGTCTGGCGGAGGCTAATGTTCACAATTCTGACTAAGTGCAGCATTGCTAATAATCACAACCCTGTCTGGGTCTATTGCAGGCTAATGTTCACAATTCTAACTAAGTGTGGCATTGCAAACAATTACAATCGTGTCTGGGTCTGGCGCAGGCTAATGTTCACAATTCTTGCTAAGTGTGGCATTTCTAACAATCACAATCCTGTCTGGGTCTGGCGCAGGCCAATGTTCACAATTCTCACTAAGTGTGGCATTGCTAACAATCACAATCCTGTCTGGGTCTGGCGCAGGCTAATGTTCACAATTCTTGCTAAGTGTTACATTGCTAACCATCACAATCCTGTCTGGGTCTGGCGCAGGCCAATGTTCACAATTCTCACTAAGTGTGGCATTGCTAACAATCCCAATCCTGTCTGGGTCTGGTGCAGGCTTATGTTCAAAATTCTAATTAGGTGCGGCACTGCTAACAATCACAGTCCTGTCTGGGTCTGGTGCAGGCTAATGTTCACAATTCCGAGTGTGGCATTGCTAACAATCACAATCCTGTCTGGGTCTGGCGCAGGCTAATGTTCCCAATTCTAACTAAGTGTGGCATTGCTAGGAATCACAATCCTGTCTGTGTCTGGCGCAGGCTAATGTTCACAATTCTAACTAAGTGTGGCATTGCTAACAATCACAATCCAGTCTGGGTCTGGCGCAGGCTAATGTTCACAATTCTGACTAAGTGCAGCATTGCTAATTATCACAATCCTGTCTGGGTCTGTTGCAGGCTAATGTTCACAATTCAAACTAAGTGTGGCATTGCTAACAATCACAATCCTGTCTGGGTCTAGCGCATGCTAATGTTCACAATTCTTGCTAAGTGTGGCATTGCTAACAATCACAATCTGGTCTGGGTCTGGCGCAGGCCAATGTTCACAATTCTAACTAAGTGTGGCATTGTTATCCATCACAATCCTGTCTGGGTCTGGCGCAGGCTCATGTTCACAATTCTAACTAAGTGTGGCATTGCAAACAATCACAATCCTGTCTGGGTTTGGCGCAGGTTAATGTTCACAAATTCTAATTAGGTGCGGCACTGCTAACAATCACAGTTCTATCTGGGTCTGGTGCAGGCTAATGTTCACAATTCTGAGTGTGGCATTGCTAACAATCACAACCCTGTCTGGGTCTGGTGCAGGCTAATGTTCACAATTCTTGCTAAGTGTGGCATTGCTAACAATCACAATCCTGTCTGGGTCTGGCGCAGGCCAATGTTGACAATTCTCACTAAGTGTGGCATTGCTAACAATCCCAATCCTGTCTGGGTCTGGTGCAGGCTAATGTTCACAATTCTAACTAAGTGTGGCATTGCAAACAATAACAATCCTGTCTGGGTTTGGCGCAGGCTAATGTTCACAAATTCTAATTAGGTGCGGCACTGCTAACAATCACAGTCCTGTCTGGGTCTGGTGCAGGCTAATGTTCACAATTCTGAGTGTGGTATTGCTAACAATCACAATCCTGTCTGGGTCTGGCACAGGCTAAAGTTCCCAATTCTAACTAAGTGTGGCATTGCTAGGAATCACAATCCTGTCTGTGTCTGGCGCAGGCTAATGTTCACAATTCTAACTAAGTGTGGCATTGCTAACAATCACAATCCTGTCTGGGTCTGGCGGAGGCTAATGTTCACAATTCTGACTAAGTGCAGCATTGCTAATAATCACAATCCTGTCTGGGTCTGTTGCAGGCTAATGTTCACAATTCTAACTAAGTGTGGCATTGCTATCCATCACAATCCTGTCTGGGTCTGGCACAGGCTCATGTTCACAATTCTAACTAAGTGTGGCATTGCAAACAATCACAATCCTGTCTGGGTTTGGCGCAGGCTAATGTTCACAAATTCTAATTAGGTGCGGCACTGCTAACAATCACAGTTCTATCTGGGTCTGGTGCAGGCTAATGTTCACAATTCTTGCTAAGTGTGGCATTGCTAACAATCACAATCCTGTCTGGGTATGGCGCAGGCTAATGTTCACAATTCTAAGTGTGGCATTGCTAACAATCACAATCCTGTTGGGATCTGGCGCAGGCTAATGTTCACAATTCTAATTAGCTGCGGCATTGCTAACAATCACAATCCTGTCTGGGTCTGGCGGAGGCTAATGTTCACAATTCTGACTAAGTGCAGCATTGCTAATAATCACAATCCTGTCTGGGTCTGTTGCAGGCTAATGTTCACAATTCTAACTAAGTGTGGCATTGCTAACAATCACAATCCTGTCTGGGTCTGGCGCAGGCCAATGTTGACAATTCTCACTAAGTGTGGCATTGCTAACAATCCCAATCCTGTCTGGGTCTGGTGCAGGCTAATGTTCACAATTCTAACTAAGTGTGGCATTGCAAACAATCACAATCCTGTCTGGGCTTGGCGCAGGCTAATGTTCACAAATTCTAATTAGGTGCGGCACTGCTAACAATCACAGTCCTGTCTGGGTCTGGTGCAGGCTAATGTTCACAATTCTGAGTGTGGTATTGCTAACAATCACAATCCTGTCTGGGTCTGGCACAGGCTAATGTTCACAATTCTTGCTAAGTGTTACATTGCTAACCATCACAATCCTGTCTGGGTCTGGCGCAGGCCAATGTTCACAATTCTCACTAAGTGTGGCATTGCTAACAATCCCAATCCTGTCTGGGTCTGGTGCAGGCTTATGTTCAAAATTCTAATTAGGTGCGGCACTGCTAACAATCACAGTCCTGTCTGGGTCTGGTGCAGGCTAATGTTCACAATTCCGAGTGTGGCATTGCTAACAATCACAATCCTGTCTGGGTCTGGCGCACGCTAATGTTCCCAATTCTAACTAAGTGTGGCATTGCTAACAATCACAATCCAGTCTGGGTCTGGCGCAGGCTAATGTTCACAATTCTGACTAAGTGCAGCATTGCTAATTATCACAATCCTGTCTGGGTCTGTTGCAGGCTAATGTTCACAATTCAAACTAAGTGTGGCATTGCTAACAATCACAATCCTGTCTGGGTCTAGCGCATGCTAATGTTCACAATTCTTGCTAAGTGTGGCATTGCTAACAATCACAATCTGGTCTGGGTCTGGCGCAGGCCAATGTTCACAATTCTCACTAAGTGTGGCATTGCAAACAATCACAATCCTGTCTGGGTTTGGCGCAGGCTAATGTTCACAAATTCTAATTAGGTGTGGCACTGCTAATCATCACAATCCTGTCTGGGTCTGGCGCAGGCCAATGTTCACAATTCTCACTAAGTGTGGCATTGCTAACAATCACAATCCTGTCTGGGTCTGGCGCAGGCTCATGTTCACAATTCTAACTAAGTGTGGCATTGCAAACAATCACAATCCTGTCTGGGTTTGGCGCAGGCTAATGTTCACAAATTCTAATTAGGTGCGGCACTGCTAACAATCACAGTTCTATCTGGGTCTGGTGCAGGCTAATGTTCACAATTCTGAGTGTGGCATTGCTAACAATCACAACCCTGTCTGGGTCTGGTGCAGGCTAATGTTCACAATTCTTGCTAAGTGTGGCATTGCTAACAATCACAATCCTGTCTGGGTCTGGCGCAGGCCAATGTTGACAATTCTCACTAAGTGTGGCATTGCTAACAATCCCAATCCTGTCTGGGTCTGGTGCAGGCTAATGTTCACAATTCTAACTAAGTGTGGCATTGCAAACAATCACAATCCTGTCTGGGTTTGGCGCAGGCTAATGTTCACAAATTCTAATTAGGTGCGGCACTGCTAACAATCACAGTCCTGTCTGGGTCTGGTGCAGGCTAATGTTCACAATTCTGAGTGTGATATTGCTAACAATCACAATCCTGTCTGGGTCTGGCACAGGCTAAAGTTCCCAATTCTAACTAAGTGTGGCATTGCTAGGAATCACAATCCTGTCTGTGTCTGGCGCAGGCTAATGTTCACAATTCTAACTAAGTGTGGCATTGCTAACAATCACAATCCTGTCTGGGTCTGGCGGAGGCTAATGTTCACAATTCTGACTAAGTGCAGCATTGCTAATAATCACAATCCTGTCTGGGTCTGTTGCAGGCTAATGTTCACAATTCTAACTAAGTGTGGCATTGCTATCCATCACAATCCTGTCTGGGTCTGGCGCAGGCTCATGTTCACAATTCTAACTAAGTGTAGCATTGCAAACAATCACAATCCTGTCTGGGTTTGGCGCAGGCTAATGTTCACAAATTCTAATTAGGTGCGGCACTGCTAACAATCACAGTTCTATCTGGGTCTGGTGCAGGCTAATGTTCACAATTCTAACTAAGTGTGGCATTGCTAACAATCACAATCCTGTCTGGGTCTAGCGCATGCTAATGTTCACAATTCTTGCTAAGTGTGGCATTGCTAACAATCACAATCTGGTCTGGGTCTGGCGCAGGCCAATGTTCACAATTCTCACTAAGTGTGGCATTGCTAACAATCCCAATCCTGTCCGGGTCTGGTACAGGCTAATGTTCACAATTCTAACTAAGTGTGGCATTGCAAACAATCACAATCCTGTCTGGGTTTGGCGCAGGGTAATGTTCACACATTCTAATTAGGTGTGGCATTGCTAACAATCACAGTCCTGTCTGGGTCTTGTGCAGGCTAATGTTCACAATTCTGACTAAGTGCAGCATTGTTAACAATCACAATCCTGTCTGGGTCTGGTGCAGGCTAAAGTTCCCAATTCTAACTAAGTGTGGCATTGCTAGGAATCACAATCCTGTCTGTGTCTGGCGCAGGCTAATGTTCACAATTCTAACTAAGTGTGGCATTGCTATCCATCACAATCCTGTCTGGGTCTGGTGCAGGCTCATGTTCACAATTCTAACTAAGTGTGGCATTGCAAACAATCACAATCCTGTCTGGGTTTGGCGCAGGCTAGTATTCACAATTCTAACAAAGTGTGGCATTGCAAACAATCACAATCCTGTCTGGGTTTGGCGGAGGCTAATGTTCACAAATTCTAATTAGGTGCGGCACTGCTAATAATCACAATCCTGTCTGGGTCTGTTGCGGGCTAATGTTCACAATTCAAACTAAGTGTGGCATTGCTAACAATAGAAATCCTGTCTGGGTCTAGCGCATGCTAATGTTCACAATTCTGAGTGTGGCATTGCTAACAATCACAATCCTGTCTGGGTCTGGCGCAGGCTAATGTTCACAATTCTGACTAAGTGCAGCATTGCTAATAATCACAATCCAGTCTGGGTCTGTTGCAGGGTAATGTTCACAATTCAAACTAAGTGTGGCATTGCTAACAATAAAAATCCTGTCTGGGTCTAGCGCATGCTAATGTTCACAATTCTTGCTAAGTGTGGCATTGCTAACAATCACAATCCTGTCTGGGTCTGTTGCAGGCTAATGTTCACAATTCTTGCTAAGTGTGGCATTGCTAATAATCACAATCCTGTCTGGTCTGGTGCAGGCTAATGTTCACAATTCTAGCTAAGTGTGGCATTGCTAACAATCACAATCCTGTCTGGGTCTTGCGCAGGCTAATGTTCACAATTCTGACTAAGTGCAGCATTGCTAATTATCACAATCCTGCCTGGGTCTGTTGCAGGCTAATGTTCCCAATTCAAACTATGTGTGGCATTGCTAACAATCACAATCCTGTCTGGGTCTAGTGCACGCTAATGTTCACAATTCTAGCTAAGTGTGGCATTGCTAACAATCACAATCCTGTCTGGGTCTGGCGCAGGCCAATGTTCACAATTCTCACTAAGTGTGACATTGCTAACAATCCCAATCCTGTCTGGGTCTGGTGCAGGCTAATGTTCACAATTCTAACTAAGTGTGGCATTGCAAACAATCACAATCCTGTCTGGGTTTGGTGCAGGCTAATGTTCACAAATTCTAATTAGGTGCGGCACTGCTAACAATCACAGTCCTGTCTGGGTCTGGTGCAGGCTAATGTTCACAATTCTGACTAAGTGCAGCATTGCTAATAATCACAATCATGTTTGGGTCTGTTGCAGGCTAATGTTCACAATTCAAACTAAGTGTGGCAATGCTAACAATAAAAATCCTGTCTGGGTCTAGCGCATGCTAATGTTCACAATTCTGAGTGTGGCATTGCTAACAATCACAATCCCGTCTGGGTCTGGCGCAGGCTAATGTTCACAAATTCTAATTAGGTGCGGCACTGCTAACAATCACAATCCTGTCTGGGTCTGCCGCAGGACAATGTTCACAATTCTCACTAAGTGTGGCATTTCTAACAATCACAATCCTGTCTGGGTCTGGTGCAGGCTAATGTTGACAATTCTTGCTAAGTGTGGCATTGCTAACAATCACAATCCTGTCTGGGTATGGTACAGGCTAATGTTCACAATTCCAAGTGTGGCATTGCTAACAATCACAATCCTTTTGGGGTCTGGTGCAGGCTAATGTTTACAATTCTAATTAGTTGCAGCATTGCTAACAATCACAAACCTGTCTGGGTATGGCTCAGGCTAATGTTCACAATTCTAACTAAGTGTGGCATTGCTAACAATCACAATCCTGTCTGTGTCTGGCGCAGGCTAATGTTCACAATTCTAACTAAGTGTGGCATTGCTAACAATCACAATCCTGTCTGGGTCTGGCGGAGGCTAATGTTCACAATTCTGACTAAGTGCAGCATTGCTAATAATCACAATCCTGTCTGGGTCTGTTGCAGGCTAATGTTCACAATTCTAACTAAGTGTGGCATTGCTATCCATCACAATCCTGTCTGGGTCTGGCGCAGGCTCATGTTCACAATTCTAACTAAGTGTAGCATTGCAAACAATCACAATCCTGTCTGGGTTTGGCGCAGGCTAATGTTCACAAATTCTAATTAGGTGCGGCACTGCTAACAATCACAGTTCTATCTGGGTCTGGTGCAGGCTAATGTTCACAATTCTAACTAAGTGTGGCATTGCAAACAATCACAATCCTGTCTGGGTCTGGTGCAGGCTAATGTTCACAATTCTAACTAAGTATGGCATTGCTAACAATCACAATCCTGTCTGGGTCTAGCGCATGCTAATGTTCACAATTCTTGCTAAGTGTGGCATTGCTAACAATCACAATCTGGTCTGGGTCTGGCGCAGGCCAATGTTCACAATTCTCACTAAGTGTGGCATTGCTAACAATCCCAATCCTGTCCGGGTCTGGTACAGGCTAATGTTCACAATTCTAACTAAGTGTGGCATTGCAAACAATCACAATCCTGTCTGGGTTTGGCGCAGGGTAATGTTCACAAATTCTAATTAGGTGTGGCATTGCTAACAATCACAGTCCTGTCTGGGTCTTGTGCAGGCTAATGTTCACAATTCTGACTAAGTGCAGCATTGTTAACAATCACAATCCTGTCTGGGTCTGGTGCAGGCTAAAGTTCCCAATTCTAACTAAGTGTGGCATTGCTAGGAATCACAATCCTGTCTGTGTCTGGCGCAGGCTAATGTTCACAATTCTAACTAAGTGTGGCATTGCTATCCATCACAATCCTGTCTGGGTCTGGTGCAGGCTCATGTTCACAATTCTAACTAAGTGTGGCATTGCAAACAATCACAATCCTGTCTGGGTTTGGCGCAGGCTAGTATTCACAATTCTAACAAAGTGTGGCATTGCAAACAATCACAATCCTGTCTGGGTTTGGCGGAGGCTAATGTTCACAAATTCTAATTAGGTGCGGCACTGCTAATAATCACAATCCTGTCTGGGTCTGTTGCGGGCTAATGTTCACAATTCAAACTAAGTGTGGCATTGCTAACAATAGAAATCCTGTCTGGGTCTAGCGCATGCTAATGTTCACAATTCTGAGTGTGGCATTGCTAACAATCACAATCCTGTCTGGGTCTGGCGCAGGCTAATGTTCACAATTCTGACTAAGTGCAGCATTGCTAATAATCACAATCCAGTCTGGGTCTGTTGCAGGGTAATGTTCACAATTCAAACTAAGTGTGGCATTGCTAACAATAAAAATCCTGTCTGGGTGTAGCGCATGCTAATGTTCACAATTCTTGCTAAGTGTGGCATTGCTAACAATCACAATCCTGTCTGGGTCTGTTGCAGGCTAATGTTCACAATTCTTGCTAAGTGTGGCATTGCTAATAATCACAATCCTGTCTGGTCTGGTGCAGGCTAATGTTCACAATTCTAGCTAAGTGTGGCATTGCTAACAATCACAATCCTGTCTGGGTCTTGCGCAGGCTAATGTTCACAATTCTGACTAAGTGCAGCATTGCTAATTATCACAATCCTGCCTGGGTCTGTTGCAGGCTAATGTTCCCAATTCAAACTATGTGTGGCATTGCTAACAATCACAATCTGGTCTGGGTCTGGCGCAGGCCAATGTTCACAATTCTCACTAAGTGTGGCATTGCAAACAATCACAATCCTGTCTGGGTTTGGCGCAGGCTAATGTTCACAAATTCTAATTAGGTGTGGCACTGCTAATCATCACAATCCTGTCTGGGTCTGGCGCAGGCCAATGTTCACAATTCTCACTAAGTGTGGCATTGCTAACAATCACAATCCTGTCTGGGTCTGGCGCAGGCTCATGTTCACAATTCTAACTAAGTGTGGCATTGCAAACAATCACAATCCTGTCTGGGTTTGGCGCAGGCTAATGTTCACAAATTCTAATTAGGTGCGGCACTGCTAACAATCACAGTTCTATCTGGGTCTGGTGCAGGCTAATGTTCACAATTCTGAGTGTGGCATTGCTAACAATCACAATCCTGTCTGGGTCTGGCGCAGGCCAATGTTGACAATTCTCACTAAGTGTGGCATTGCTAACAATCCCAATCCTGTCTGGGTCTGGTGCAGGCTAATGTTCACAATTCTAACTAAGTGTGGCATTGCAAACAATCACAATCCTGTCTGGGTTTGGCGCAGGCTAATGTTCACAAATTCTAATTAGGTGCGGCACTGCTAACAATCACAGTCCTGTCTGGGTCTGGTGCAGGCTAATGTTCACAATTCTGAGTGTGATATTGCTAACAATCACAATCCTGTCTGGGTCTGGCACAGGCTAAAGTTCCCAATTCTAACTAAGTGTGGCATTGCTAGGAATCACAATCCTGTCTGTGTCTGGCGCAGGCTAATGTTCACAATTCTAACTAAGTGTGGCATTGCTAACAATCACAATCCTGTCTGGGTCTGGCGGAGGCTAATGTTCACAATTCTGACTAAGTGCAGCATTGCTAATAATCACAATCCTGTCTGGGTCTGTTGCAGGCTAATGTTCACAATTCTAACTAAGTGTGGCATTGCTATCCATCACAATCCTGTCTGGGTCTGGCGCAGGCTCATGTTCACAATTCTAACTAAGTGTAGCATTGCAAACAATCACAATCCTGTCTGGGTTTGGCGCAGGCTAATGTTCACAAATTCTAATTAGGTGCGGCACTGCTAACAATCACAGTTCTATCTGGGTCTGGTGCAGGCTAATGTTCACAATTCTAACTAAGTGTGGCATTGCTAACAATCACAATCCTGTCTGGGTCTAGCGCATGCTAATGTTCACAATTCTTGCTAAGTGTGGCATTGCTAACAATCACAATCTGGTCTGGGTCTGGCGCAGGCCAATGTTCACAATTCTCACTAAGTGTGGCATTGCTAACAATCCCAATCCTGTCCGGGTCTGGTACAGGCTAATGTTCACAATTCTAACTAAGTGTGGCATTGCAAACAATCACAATCCTGTCTGGGTTTGGCGCAGGGTAATGTTCACAAATTCTAATTAGGTGTGGCATTGCTAACAATCACAGTCCTGTCTGGGTCTTGTGCAGGCTAATGTTCACAATTCTGACTAAGTGCAGCATTGTTAACAATCACAATCCTGTCTGGGTCTGGTGCAGGCTAAAGTTCCCAATTCTAACTAAGTGTGGCATTGCTAGGAATCACAATCCTGTCTGTGTCTGGCGCAGGCTAATGTTCACAATTCTAACTAAGTGTGGCATTGCTATCCATCACAATCCTGTCTGGGTCTGGTGCAGGCTCATGTTCACAATTCTAACTAAGTGTGGCATTGCAAACAATCACAATCCTGTCTGGGTTTGGCGCAGGCTAGTATTCACAATTCTAACAAAGTGTGGCATTGCAAACAATCACAATCCTGTCTGGGTTTGGCGGAGGCTAATGTTCACAAATTCTAATTAGGTGCGGCACTGCTAATAATCACAATCCTGTCTGGGTCTGTTGCGGGCTAATGTTCACAATTCAAACTAAGTGTGGCATTGCTAACAATAGAAATCCTGTCTGGGTCTAGCGCATGCTAATGTTCACAATTCTGAGTGTGGCATTGCTAACAATCACAATCCTGTCTGGGTCTGGCGCAGGCTAATGTTCACAATTCTGACTAAGTGCAGCATTGCTAATAATCACAATCCAGTCTGGGTCTGTTGCAGGGTAATGTTCACAATTCAAACTAAGTGTGGCATTGCTAACAATAAAAATCCTGTCTGGGTCTAGCGCATGCTAATGTTCACAATTCTTGCTAAGTGTGGCATTGCTAACAATCACAATCCTGTCTGGGTCTGTTGCAGGCTAATGTTCACAATTCTTGCTAAGTGTGGCATTGCTAATAATCACAATCCTGTCTGGTCTGGTGCAGGCTAATGTTCACAATTCTAGCTAAGTGTGGCATTGCTAACAATCACAATCCTGTCTGGGTCTTGCGCAGGCTAATGTTCACAATTCTGACTAAGTGCAGCATTGCTAATTATCACAATCCTGCCTGGGTCTGTTGCAGGCTAATGTTCCCAATTCAAACTATGTGTGGCATTGCTAACAATCACAATCCTGTCTGGGTCTAGTGCACGCTAATGTTCACAATTCTAGCTAAGTGTGGCATTGCTAACAATCACAATCCTGTCTGGGTCTGGCGCAGGCCAATGTTCACAATTCTCACTAAGTGTGACATTGCTAACAATCCCAATCCTGTCTGGGTCTGGTGCAGGCTAATGTTCACAATTCTAACTAAGTGTGGCATTGCAAACAATCACAATCCTGTCTGGGTTTGGTGCAGGCTAATGTTCACAAATTCTAATTAGGTGCGGCACTGCTAACAATCACAGTCCTGTCTGGGTCTGGTGCAGGCTAATGTTCACAATTCTGACTAAGTGCAGCATTGCTAATAATCACAATCATGTTTGGGTCTGTTGCAGGCTAATGTTCACAATTCAAACTAAGTGTGGCATTGCTAACAATAAAAATCCTGTCTGGGTCTAGCGCATGCTAATGTTCACAATTCTGAGTGTGGCATTGCTAACAATCACAATCCCGTCTGGGTCTGGCGCAGGCTAATGTTCACAAATTCTAATTAGGTGCGGCACTGCTAACAATCACAATCCTGTCTGGGTCTGCCGCAGGACAATGTTCACAATTCTCACTAAGTGTGGCATTTCTAACAATCACAATCCTGTCTGGGTCTGGTGCAGGCTAATGTTGACAATTCTTGCTAAGTGTGGCATTGCTAACAATCACAATCCTGTCTGGGTATGGTACAGGCTAATGTTCACAATTCCAAGTGTGGCATTGCTAACAATCACAATCCTTTTGGGGTCTGGTGCAAGCTAATGTTTACAATTCTAATTAGTTGCAGCATTGCTAACAATCACAAACCTGTCTGGGTATGGCTCAGGCTAATGTTCACAATTCTAACTAAGTGTGGCATTGCTAACAATCACAATCCTGTCTGTGTCTGGCGCAGGCTAATGTTCACAATTCTAACTAAGTGTGGCATTGCTAACAATCACAATCCTGTCTGGGTCTGGCGGAGGCTAATGTTCACAATTCTGACTAAGTGCAGCATTGCTAATAATCACAATCCTGTCTGGGTCTGTTGCAGGCTAATGTTCACAATTCTAACTAAGTGTGGCATTGCTATCCATCACAATCCTGTCTGGGTCTGGCGCAGGCTCATGTTCACAATTCTAACTAAGTGTAGCATTGCAAACAATCACAATCCTGTCTGGGTTTGGCGCAGGCTAATGTTCACAAATTCTAATTAGGTGCGGCACTGCTAACAATCACAGTTCTATCTGGGTCTGGTGCAGGCTAATGTTCACAATTCTAACTAAGTGTGGCATTGCAAACAATCACAATCCTGTCTGGGTCTGGTGCAGGCTAATGTTCACAATTCTAACTAAGTATGGCATTGCTAACAATCACAATCCTGTCTGGGTCTAGCGCATGCTAATGTTCACAATTCTTGCTAAGTGTGGCATTGCTAACAATCACAATCTGGTCTGGGTCTGGCGCAGGCCAATGTTCACAATTCTCACTAAGTGTGGCATTGCTAACAATCCCAATCCTGTCCGGGTCTGGTACAGGCTAATGTTCACAATTCTAACTAAGTGTGGCATTGCAAACAATCACAATCCTGTCTGGGTTTGGCGCAGGGTAATGTTCACAAATTCTAATTAGGTGTGGCATTGCTAACAATCACAGTCCTGTCTGGGTCTTGTGCAGGCTAATGTTCACAATTCTGACTAAGTGCAGCATTGTTAACAATCACAATCCTGTCTGGGTCTGGTGCAGGCTAAAGTTCCCAATTCTAACTAAGTGTGGCATTGCTAGGAATCACAATCCTGTCTGTGTCTGGCGCAGGCTAATGTTCACAATTCTAACTAAGTGTGGCATTGCTATCCATCACAATCCTGTCTGGGTCTGGTGCAGGCTCATGTTCACAATTCTAACTAAGTGTGGCATTGCAAACAATCACAATCCTGTCTGGGTTTGGCGCAGGCTAGTATTCACAATTCTAACAAAGTGTGGCATTGCAAACAATCACAATCCTGTCTGGGTTTGGCGGAGGCTAATGTTCACAAATTCTAATTAGGTGCGGCACTGCTAATAATCACAATCCTGTCTGGGTCTGTTGCGGGCTAATGTTCACAATTCAAACTAAGTGTGGCATTGCTAACAATAGAAATCCTGTCTGGGTCTAGCGCATGCTAATGTTCACAATTCTGAGTGTGGCATTGCTAACAATCACAATCCTGTCTGGGTCTGGCGCAGGCTAATGTTCACAATTCTGACTAAGTGCAGCATTGCTAATAATCACAATCCAGTCTGGGTCTGTTGCAGGGTAATGTTCACAATTCAAACTAAGTGTGGCATTGCTAACAATAAAAATCCTGTCTGGGTCTAGCGCATGCTAATGTTCACAATTCTTGCTAAGTGTGGCATTGCTAACAATCACAATCCTGTCTGGGTCTGTTGCAGGCTAATGTTCACAATTCTTGCTAAGTGTGGCATTGCTAATAATCACAATCCTGTCTGGTCTGGTGCAGGCTAATGTTCACAATTCTAGCTAAGTGTGGCATTGCTAACAATCACAATCCTGTCTGGGTCTTGCGCAGGCTAATGTTCACAATTCTGACTAAGTGCAGCATTGCTAATTATCACAATCCTGCCTGGGTCTGTTGCAGGCTAATGTTCCCAATTCAAACTATGTGTGGCATTGCTAACAATCACAATCCTGTCTGGGTCTAGTGCACGCTAATGGTCACAATTCTAGCTAAGTGTGGCATTGCTAACAATCACAATCCTGTCTGGGTCTGGCGCAGGCCAATGTTCACAATTCTCACTAAGTGTGACATTGCTAACAATCCCAATCCTGTCTGGGTCTGGTGCAGGCTAATGTTCACAATTCTAACTAAGTGTGGCATTGCAAACAATCACAATCCTGTCTGGGTTTGGTGCAGGCTAATGTTCACAAATTCTAATTAGGTGCGGCACTGCTAACAATCACAGTCCTGTCTGGGTCTGGTGCAGGCTAATGTTCACAATTCTGACTAAGTGCAGCATTGCTAATAATCACAATCATGTCTGGGTCTGTTGCAGGCTAATGTTCACAATTCAAACTAAGTGTGGCATTGCTAACAATAAAAATCCTGTCTGGGTCTAGCGCATGCTAATGTTCACAATTCTGAGTGTGGCATTGCTAACAATCACAATCCCGTCTGGGTCTGGCGCAGGCTAATGTTCACAAATTCTAATTAGGTGCGGCACTGCTAACAATCACAACCCTGTCTGGGTCTGCCGCAGGACAATGTTCACAATTCTCACTAAGTGTGGCATTTCTAACAATCACAATCCTGTCTGGGTCTGGTGCAGGCTAATGTTGACAATTCTTGCTAAGTGTGGCATTGCTAACAATCACAATCCTGTCTGGGTATGGTACAGGCTAATGTTCACAATTCCAAGTGTGGCATTGCTAACAATCACAATCCTTTTGGGGTCTGGTGCAGGCTAATGTTTACAATTCTAATTAGTTGCAGCATTGCTAACAATCACAAACCTGTCTGGGTATGGCTCAGGCTAATGTTCACAATTCTAACTAAGTGTGGCATTGCTAACAATCACAATCATGTCTGGGTCTGGCGCAGGTTAATGTTCACAATTATAACTAATTGCAGCATTGCTAACAATCACAATCCTGTCTGGGTTTGGCGCAGGCTAATGTTCACAATTCCAACTAAGAATGGCACTGCAAACAATCACAATCTTGTCTGGGTCTGGCGCAGGCTAATGTTCACAATTCTAACTAAGTGTGGCAATGCTAACAATCACAGTACTAAGGTAAGGTAATGTTGAGTTGCAAGGTTTTCTTGAGCAGAGTAATTGCTCGACTCCCCACCCATGCCACACTTACTTTGGTGGTTGCTGCTGGTTGACGGGTGGTCACTGGCTTCCCCTGCAAACACCTGCAGGCACAACCTGGAGCCGCCTCAGTTGGAGCCGCTCTTTGCCTTGGGGCCCTTAGCCGCAGGGGCTGCACGGGCAGAGGGCTGCCCTGCAAAGGCCAGTTAAGGCCATCTATTGATCCAATCCGGGTGGGGGGCAGGCTGGGAGGCGGGAGGGAGGGAATGGAAGGGGAGATGTGGTAACAACAAAAATCGAGGCCCAGGAGGCCCAGGCACATGTGCACTCACCTGCATTGCCATCCAAAAAAACAGGTGAACAGGGAGCAGTGCCAGAATACAGCCTTTGGAGGTGTCTGTGCAAACAACCAATCACAACAAAGTGGGGGCGGGCTGGAAGGTGAGAGGGAGGAAGGGAAAGGAAGAAGGAAGGGGAGATGGAGCTCAGAACAAGGGCTGGGGGGCACATATGATTGTGGGAACAATAAAAATCGAGGCCCAGGAGGCCCAGGCACATGTGCACTCACCTGCATCACCATCCAAAAAACAGGCTAGCAGGGAGCAGTGCCGGAATACAGCTTTTGGAGGTGCTTGAGCAAACAACCAATCACAATGGAGTGGGGACAGGTTGGGAGGCGGGAGGGTGGGAAGGAAAGGAAAGGAAGGGGAGATGGAGCTCGGAAAGAGGGCTGGGGGCACAGATGACTGTGGGAACAACAAAAATCGAGGCCCAGGCACATGTGCACTCACCTGCATCGCCTTCCAAAAAACAGGCGAGTAGGGAGCAGTGGCGGAATACAGCCTTTGGAGGTGCCTAAGCAGACAACCAATCACAACGAAGTGGGGGCGGGCTAGGAGGTTGCAGGGAGGGAGGGAAAGGAAGGGGAGATGGAGCTCGGAACGGGGGCGAGGGGGCACAGATGATTGTGGGAACAACGAAAATCGAGGCCCAGGAGGCCCAGGCACGTGCACTATCGCTATCCAAAAAACAGGCAAGCAGGGAGCAGTGCGGGAATACAGCCTTTGGAGGTGCCTGAGCAAACAAGCAATCACAAAGAAGTGGGGGCGGGGTGGAAGGCGGGAGGGAGGGAAAGGAAGGGGAGATGGATCTCGGAAACAAGGGCTGGGGGTCACAGACGATTGTGGGAGCAACAAAAATCGAGGCCCAGGAGGCCCAGGCACATGTGCACTCTCCTGCATCACCATCCAAAAGACAGGCGAGCAGGAAGCAGAGCCGGAATACAGCCTTTGGAGGTGCCTGAGCAAACAAGCAATCACAACGGAGTGGGGCGGGCTGGGAGGTGGGAGGGAGGGAAAAGAAGGGGAGATGGAGCTCGGAACGAGGGCTGGGGGCACAGACGATTATGGGAACAACAAAAATCGAGGCCCAGGAGGCCCAGGAGACACAGGCACATGTGCACTCACCTGCATCGCCATCCAAAAAACAGGCGAGCAGGGAGCAGTGCCGGAATACAGCCTTTGGAGGTGCCTGAGCAAACAACCAATCACAACAGGCTGGGGGCGGGCTAGGAGGCGGGAGGGAGGGAAAGGAAGGGGAGATGGAGCTCGGAACGAGGGCTTGGGGGCACAGATGATTGTGGGAACAACACAAATCGAGGCCGCGGGAGGCCTAGGCACTTGTGCACTCACCTGCATCACCATCCAAAAAACAAGCGAGCAGGGAGCAGTGCCGGAATACAGCCTTTGGAGGTACATGAGCAAACAACCAATCACAACGGGGTGGGGGCAGGCTTGGACATGGGTGGGAGGGAGGGAGTGAAAGGAAGGGGAGATAGAGCGTGGAACGAGGGCTGGGGGGCACAGATGATTGTGGAAACAACAAAAATCGAGGCCCAGGAGGCATGGCCATGTTGGACGCTAGCCACAGTCATGAGCCAAACACAGCAAACATGGTATGGCTCAGTAAAAGAAAAGCTATTATGGCCACCAGTCTGTTCCAAAGCACCTTGTCTAACCACCAAAAATTCCTTAGAGGGGTGTAGGGCCATAAAGCTCAATAGCCCCATTGCACAGTATTGTGAGGTCCTTTGTGCAATCATAAACGGATACTAAGAAATGGCAACAATGTTGCAACACTAAGAGAATCAAAGTTTCTCAGTACTGACAGCCTGAAGGACATGTCAGTTTCCCCATAACAATGAACAAAACGCCAGTGTAGTGAAGCTGGAGGCTTCAATGCACTGCAAAAAGAGCAGGTCAGATTCAAAAATAGAAAGCAAAATGTTTGGGGGTCCGTACAAATGGTGGGAAAATGCTGTAAAGAGGAATCTTTCCGAACCCTCAGTCCCCCAGACTAGGGACAGGGGGAACTAATCCACCCCTGGATGGGTACTCTGTGCTAGTCGGTTATCCCAGATGGACAGCCCATCAGCATTGCCAAATGTGGGATCTGGCCTAGGCCCAATAGTTAAGTTCAAGGCCTGTAGACTCATGAACCACCTGAGTCACTTTGAATTCTCTCCCTGAATTCCCACCAACCCCTTCAAAGGCTTAGTTTGAGCATACACAGTGAAGTAAGTCCCATGGAGGTAGTACTTCAGCTTCCCAAAGCACCATATAATGGAAAACAAAACTTCTCCACCTTGGGCCACCCGAGTTCTCCACTCCTAAACTGGTAGCTGATGTGACATATAGGTTGTTCCTCGCCTTTGTCATTAAGCTGCGATAGGTCCAATCCTGTCCGGGTCTGGTACAGGCTAATGTTCACAATTCTAACTAAGTGTGGCATTGCAAACAATCACAATCCTGTCTGGGTTTGGCGCAGGGTAATGTTCACAAATTCTAATTAGGTGTGGCATTGCTAACAATCACAGTCCTGTCTGGGTCTTGTGCAGGCTAATGTTCACAATTCTGACTAAGTGCAGCATTGTTAACAATCACAATCCTGTCTGGGTCTGGTGCAGGCTAAAGTTCCCAATTCTAACTAAGTGTGGCATTGCTAGGAATCACAATCCTGTCTGTGTCTGGCGCAGGCTAATGTTCACAATTCTAACTAAGTGTGGCATTGCTATCCATCACAATCCTTTCTGGGTCTGGTGCAGGCTCATGTTCACAATTCTAACTAAGTGTGGCATTGCAAACAATCACAATCCTGTCTGGGTTTGGCGCAGGCTAGTATTCACAATTCTAACAAAGTGTGGCATTGCAAACAATCACAATCCTGTCTGGGTTTGGCGGAGGCTAATGTTCACAAATTCTAATTAGGTGCGGCACTGCTAATAATCACAATCCTGTCTGGGTCTGTTGCAGGCTAATGTTCACAATTCAAACTAAGTGTGGCATTGCTAACAATAGAAATCCTGTCTGGGTCTAGCGCATGCTAATGTTCACAATTCTGAGTGTGGCATTGCTAACAATCACAATCCTGTCTGGGTCTGGCGCAGGCTAATGTTCACAATTCTGACTAAGTGCAGCATTGCTAATAATCACAATCCAGTCTGGGTCTGTTGCAGGGTAATGTTCACAATTCAAACTAAGTGTGGCATTGCTAACAATAAAAATCCTGTCTGGGTCTAGCGCATGCTAATGTTCACAATTCTTGCTAAGTGTGGCATTGCTAACAATCACAATCCTGTCTGGGTCTGTTGCAGGCTAATGTTCACAATTCTTGCTAAGTGTGGCATTGCTAATAATCACAATCCTGTCTGGGTCTGGTGCAGGCTAATGTTCACAATTCTAGCTAAGTGTGGCATTGCTAACAATCACAATCCTGTCTGGGTCTTGCGCAGGCTAATGTTCACAATTCTGACTAAGTGCAGCATTGCTAATTATCACAATCCTGCCTGGGTCTGTTGCAGGCTAATGTTCCCAATTCAAACTATGTGTGGCATTGCTAACAATCACAATCCTGTCTGGGTCTAGTGCACGCTAATGTTCACAATTCTAGCTAAGTGTGGCATTGCTAACAATCACAATCCTGTCTGGGTCTGGCGCAGGCCAATGTTCACAATTCTCACTAAGTGTGACATTGCTAACAATCCCAATCCTGTCTGGGTCTGGTGCAGGCTAATGTTCACAATTCTAACTAAGTGTGGCATTGCAAACAATCACAATCCTGTCTGGGTTTGGTGCAGGCTAATGTTCACAAATTCTAATTAGGTGCGGCACTGCTAACAATCACAGTCCTGTCTGGGTCTGGTGCAGGCTAATGTTCACAATTCTGACTAAGTGCAGCATTGCTAATAATCACAATCCTGTCTGGGTCTGTTGCAGGCTAATGTTCACAATTCAAACTAAGTGTGGCATTGCTAACAATAAAAATCCTGTCTGGGTCTAGCGCATGCTAATGTTCACAATTCTGAGTGTGGCATTGCTAACAATCACAATCCCGTCTGGGTCTGGCGCAGGCTAATGTTCACAAATTCTAATTAGGTGCGGCACTGCTAACAATCACAATCCTGTCTGGGTCTGCCGCAGGACAATGTTCACAATTCTCACTAAGTGTGGCATTTCTAACAATCACAATCCTGTCTGGGTCTGGTGCAGGCTAATGTTGACAATTCTTGCTAAGTGTGGCATTGCTAACAATCACAATCCTGTCTGGGTATGGTACAGGCTAATGTTCACAATTCCAAGTGTGGCATTGCTAACAATCACAATCCTTTTGGGGTCTGGTGCAGGCTAATGTTTACAATTCTAATTAGTTACAGCATTGCTAACAATCACAAACCTGTCTGGGTATGGCTCAGGCTAATGTTCACAATTCTAACTAAGTGTGGCATTGCTAACAATCACAATCATGTCTGGGTCTGGCGCAGGTTAATGTTCACAATTATAACTAAGTGCAGCATTGCTAACAATCACAATCCTGTCTGGGTTTGGCGCAGGCTAATGTTCACAATTCCAACTAAGAATGGCACTGCAAACAATCACAATCTTGTCTGGGTCTGGCGCAGACTAATGTTCACAATTCTAACTAAGGGTGGCAATGCTAACAATCACAGTACTAAGGTAAGGTAATGTTGAGTTGCAAGGTTTTCTTGAGCAGAGTAATTGCTCGACTCCCCACCCATGCCACACTTACTTTGGTGGTTGCTGCTGGTTGACGGGTGGTCGCTGGCTTCCCCTGCAAACACCTGCAGACACAACCTGGAGCCGCCTCAGTTGGAGCCGCTCTTTGCCTTGGGGCCCTTAGCCGCAGGGGCTGCACGGGCAGAGGGCTGCCCTGCAAAGGCCAGTTAAGGCCATCTATTGATCCAATCAGGGTGGGGGGCAGGCTGGGAGGCGGGAGGGAGGGAATGGAAGGGGAGATGTGGTAACAACAAAAATCGAGGCCCAGGAGGCCCAGGCACATGTGCACTCACCTGCATTGCCATCCAAAAAAACAGGTGAACAGGGAGCAGTGCCGGAATACAGCCTTTGGAGGTGTCTGTGCAAACAACCAATCACAACAAAGTGGGGGCGGGCTGGAAGGTGAGAGGGAGGAAGGGAAAGGAAGAAGGAAGGTGAGATGGAGCTCAGAACAAGGGCTGGGGGGCACATATGATTGTGGGAACAATAAAAATCGAGGCCCAGGAGGCCCAGGCACATGTGCACTCACCTGCATCACCATCCAAAAAACAGGCTAGCAGGGAGCAGTGCCGGAATACAGCTTTTGGAGGTGCTTGAGCAAACAACCAATCACAATGGAGTGGGGACAGGTTGGGAGGCGGGAGGGTGGGAAGGAAAGGAAAGGAAGGGGAGATGGAGCTCGGAAAGAGGGCTGGGGGCACAGATGACTGTGGGAACAACTAAAATCGAGGCCCAGGCACATGTGCACTCACCTGCATCGCCTTCCAAAAAACAGGCGAGTAGGGAGCAGTGGCGGAATACAGCCTTTGGAGGTGCCTAAGCAGACAACCAATCACAACGAAGTGGGGGCGGGCTAGGAGGTTGCAGGGAGGGAGGGAAAGGAAGGGGAGATGGAGCTCGGAACGGGGGCGAGGGGGCACAGATGATTGTGGGAACAACGAAAATCGAGGCCCAGGAGGCCCAGGCACGTGCACTATCGCTATCCAAAAAACAGGCAAGCAGGGAGCAGTGCGGGAATACAGCCTTTGGAGGTGCCTGAGCAAACAAGCAATCACAAAGAAGTGGGGGCGGGGTGGAAGGCGGGAGGGAGGGAAAGGAAGGGGAGATGGATCTCGGAAACAAGGGCTGGGGGTCACAGACGATTGTGGGAGCAACAAAAATCGAGGCCCAGGAGGCCCAGGCACATGTGCACTCTCCTGCATCACCATCCAAAAGACAGGCGAGCAGGAAGCAGAGCCGGAATACAGCCTTTGGAGGTGCCTGAGCAAACAAGCAATCACAACGGAGTGGGGCGGGCTGGGAGGTGGGAGGGAGGGAAAAGAAGGGGAGATGGAGCTCGGAACGAGGGCTGGGGGCACAGACGATTATGGGAACAACAAAAATCGAGGCCCAGGAGGCCCAGGAGACACAGGCACATGTGCACTCACCTGCATCGCCATCCAAAAAACAGGCGAGCAGGGAGCAGTGCCGGAATAAAGCCTTTGGAGGTGCCTGAGCAAACAACCAATCACAACAGGGTGGGGGCGGGCTAGGAGGCGGGAGGGAGGGAAAGGAAGGGGAGATGGAGCTCGGAACGAGGGCTTGGGGGCACAGATGATTGTGGGAACAACACAAATCGAGGCCGCGGGAGGCCTAGGCACTTGTGCACTCACCTGCATCACCATCCAAAAAACAAGCGAGCAGGGAGCAGTGCCGGAATACAGCCTTTGGAGGTACATGAGCAAACAACCAATCACAACGGGGTGGGGGCAGGCTTGGACATGGGTGGGAGGGAGGGAGTGAAAGGAAGGGGAGATGGAGCGTGGAACGAGGGCTGGGGGGCACAGATGATTGTGGAAACAACAAAAATCGAGGCCCAGGAGGCATGGCCATGTTGGACGCTAGCCACAGTCATGAGCCAAACACAGCAAACATGGTATGGCTCAGTAAAAGAAAAGCTATTATGGCCACCAGTCTGTTCCAAAGCACCTTGTCTAACCACCAAAAATTCCTTAGAGGGGTGTAGGGCCATAAAGCTCAATAGCCCCATTGCACAGTATTGTGAGGTCCTTTGTGCAATCATAAACGGATACTAAGAAATGGCAACAATGTTGCAACACTAAGAGAATCAAAGTTTCTCAGTACTGACAGCCTGAAGGACATGTCAGTTTCCCCATAACAATGAACAAAACGCCAGTGTAGTGAAGCTGGAGGCTTCAATGCACTGCAAAAAGAGCAGGTCAGATTCAAAAATAGAAAGCAAAATGTTTGGGGGTCCGTACAAATGGTGGGAAAATGCTGTAAAGAGGAATCTTTCCGAACCCTCAGTCCCCCAGACTAGGGACAGGGGGAACTAATCCACCCCTGGATGGGTACTCTGTGCTAGTCGGTTATCCCAGATGGACAGCCCATCAGCATTGCCAAATGTGGGATCTGGCCTAGGCCCAATAGTTAAGTTCAAGGCCTGTAGACTCATGAACCACCTGAGTCACTTTGAATTCTCTCCCTGAATTCCCACCAACCCCTTCAAAGGCTTAGTTTGAGCATACACAGTGAAGTAAGTCCCATGGAGGTAGTACTTCAGCTTCCCAAAGCACCATATAATGGAAAACAAAACTTCTCCACCTTGGGCCACCCGAGTTCTCCACTCCTAAACTGGTAGCTGATGTGACATATAGGTTGTTCCTCGCCTTTGTCATTAAGCTGCGATAGGTCCAATCCTGTCCGGGTCTGGTACAGGCTAATGTTCACAATTCTAACTAAGTGTGGCATTGCAAACAATCACAATCCTGTCTGGGTTTGGCGCAGGGTAATGTTCACAAATTCTAATTAGGTGTGGCATTGCTAACAATCACAGTCCTGTCTGGGTCTTGTGCAGGCTAATGTTCACAATTCTGACTAAGTGCAGCATTGTTAACAATCACAATCCTGTCTGGGTCTGGTGCAGGCTAAAGTTCCCAATTCTAACTAAGTGTGGCATTGCTAGGAATCACAATCCTGTCTGTGTCTGGCGCAGGCTAATGTTCACAATTCTAACTAAGTGTGGCATTGCTATCCATCACAATCCTTTCTGGGTCTGGTGCAGGCTCATGTTCACAATTCTAACTAAGTGTGGCATTGCAAACAATCTCAATCCTGTCTGGGTTTGGCGCAGGCTAGTATTCACAATTCTAACAAAGTGTGGCATTGCAAACAATCACAATCCTGTCTGGGTTTGGCGGAGGCTAATGTTCACAAATTCTAATTAGGTGCGGCACTGCTAATAATCACAATCCTGTCTGGGTCTGTTGCAGGCTAATGTTCACAATTCAAACTAAGTGTGGCATTGCTAACAATAGAAATCCTGTCTGGGTCTAGCGCATGCTAATGTTCACAATTCTGAGTGTGGCATTGCTAACAATCACAATCCTGTCTGGGTCTGGCGCAGGCTAATGTTCACAATTCTGACTAAGTGCAGCATTGCTAATAATCACAATCCAGTCTGGGTCTGTTGCAGGGTAATGTTCACAATTCAAACTAAGTGTGGCATTGCTAACAATAAAAATCCTGTCTGGGTCTAGCGCATGCTAATGTTCACAATTCTTGCTAAGTGTGGCATTGCTAACAATCACAATCCTGCCTGGGTCTGTTGCAGGCTAATGTTCACAATTCTTGCTAAGTGTGGCATTGCTAATAATCACAATCCTGTCTGGGTCTGGTGCAGGCTAATGTTCACAATTCTAGCTAAGTGTGGCATTGCTAACAATCACAATCCTGTCTGGGTCTTGCGCAGGCTAATGTTCACAATTCTGACTAAGTGCAGCATTGCTAATTATCACAATCCTGCCTGGGTCTGTTGCAGGCTAATGTTCCCAATTCAAACTATGTGTGGCATTGCTAACAATCACAATCCTGTCTGGGTCTAGTGCACGCTAATGTTCACAATTCTAGCTAAGTGTGGCATTGCTAACAATCACAATCCTGTCTGGGTCTGGCGCAGGCCAATGTTCACAATTCTCACTAAGTGTGACATTGCTAACAATCCCAATCCTGTCTGGGTCTGGTGCAGGCTAATGTTCACAATTCTAACTAAGTGTGGCATTGCAAACAATCACAATCCTGTCTGGGTTTGGTGCAGGCTAATGTTCACAAATTCTAATTAGGTGCGGCACTGCTAACAATCACAGTCCTGTCTGGGTCTGGTGCAGGCTAATGTTCACAATTCTGACCAAGTGCAGCATTGCTAATAATCACAATCCTGTCTGGGTCTGTTGCAGGCTAATGTTCACAATTCAAACTAAGTGTGGCATTGCTAACAATAAAAATCCTGTCTGGGTCTAGCGCATGCTAATGTTCACAATTCTGAGTGTGGCATTGCTAACAATCACAATCCCGTCTGGGTCTGGCGCAGGCTAATGTTCACAAATTCTAATTAGGTGCGGCACTGCTAACAATCACAATCCTGTCTGGGTCTGCCGCAGGACAATGTTCACAATTCTCACTAAGTGTGGCATTTCTAACAATCACAATCCTGTCTGGGTCTGGTGCAGGCTAATGTTCACAATTCCAAGTGTGGCATTGCTAACAATCACAATCCTTTTGGGGTCTGGTGCAGGCTAATGTTTACAATTCTAATTAGTTGCAGCATTGCTAACAATCACAAACCTGTCTGGGTATGGCTCAGGCTAATGTTCACAATTCTAACTAAGTGTGGCATTGCTAACAATCACAATCATGTCTGGGTCTGGCGCAGGTTAATGTTCACAATTATAACTAAGTGCAGCATTGCTAACAATCACAATCCTGTCTGGGTTTGGCGCAGGCTAATGTTCACAATTCCAACTAAGAATGGCACTGCAAACAATCACAATCTTGTCTGGGTCTGGCGCAGGCTAATGTTCACAATTCTAACTAAGGGTGGCAATGCTAACAATCACAGTACTAAGGTAAGGTAATGTTGAGTTGCAAGGTTTTCTTGAGCAGAGTAATTGCTCGACTCCCCACCCATGCCACACTTACTTTGGTGGTTGCTGCTGGTTGACGGGTGGTCACTGGCTTCCCCTGCAAACACCTGCAGACACAACCTGGAGCCGCCTCAGTTGGAGCCGCTCTTTGCCTTGGGGCCCTTAGCCGCAGGGGCTGCACGGGCAGAGGGCTGCCCTGCAAAGGCCAGTTAAGGCCATCTATTGATCCAATCAGGGTGGGGGGCAGGCTGGGAGGTGGGAGGGAGGGAATGGAAGGGGAGATGTGGTAACAACAAAAATCGAGGCCCAGGAGGCCCAGGCACATGTGCACTCACCTGCATTGCCATCCAAAAAAACAGGTGAACAGGGAGCAGTGCCGGAATACAGCCTTTGGAGGTGTCTGTGCAAACAACCAATCACAACAAAGTGGGGGCGGGCTGGAAGGTGAGAGGGAGGAAGGGAAAGGAAGAAGGAAGGTGAGATGGAGCTCAGAACAAGGGCTGGGGGGCACATATGATTGTGGGAACAATAAAAATCGAGGCCCAGGAGGCCCAGGCACATGTGCACTCACCTGCATCACCATCCAAAAAACAGGCTAGCAGGGAGCAGTGCCGGAATACAGCTTTTGGAGGTGCTTGAGCAAACAACCAATCACAATGGAGTGGGGACAGGTTGGGAGGCGGGAGGGTGGGAAGGAAAGGAAAGGAAGGGGAGATGGAGCTCGGAAAGAGGGCTGGGGGCACAGATGACTGTGGGAACAACTAAAATCGAGGCCCAGGCACATGTGCACTCACCTGCATCGCCTTCCAAAAAACAGGCGAGTAGGGAGCAGTGGCGGAATACAGCCTTTGGAGGTGCCTAAGCAGACAACCAATCACAACGAAGTGGGGGCGGGCTAGGAGGTTGCAGGGAGGGAGGGAAAGGAAGGGGAGATGGAGCTCGGAACGGGGGCGAGGGGGCACAGATGATTGTGGGAACAACGAAAATCGAGGCCCAGGAGGCCCAGGCACGTGCACTATCGCTATCCAAAAAACAGGCAAGCAGGGAGCAGTGCGGGAATACAGCCTTTGGAGGTGCCTGAGCAAACAAGCAATCACAAAGAAGTGGGGGCGGGGTGGAAGGCGGGAGGGAGGGAAAGGAAGGGGAGATGGATCTCGGAAACAAGGGCTGGGGGTCACAGACGATTGTGGGAGCAACAAAAATCGAGGCCCAGGAGGCCCAGGCACATGTGCACTCTCCTGCATCACCATCCAAAAGACAGGCGAGCAGGAAGCAGAGCCGGAATACAGCCTTTGGAGGTGCCTGAGCAAACAAGCAATCACAACGGAGTGGGGCGGGCTGGGAGGTGGGAGGGAGGGAAAAGAAGGGGAGATGGAGCTCGGAACGAGGGCTGGGGGCACAGACGATTATGGGAACAACAAAAATCGAGGCCCAGGAGGCCCAGGAGACACAGGCACATGTGCACTCACCTGCATCGCCATCCAAAAAACAGGCGAGCAGGGAGCAGTGTCGGAATAAAGCCTTTGGAGGTGCCTGAGCAAACAACCAATCACAACAGGGTGGGGGCGGGCTAGGAGGCGGGAGGGAGGGAAAGGAAGGGGAGATGGAGCTCGGAACGAGGGCTTGGGGGCACAGATGATTGTGGGAACAACACAAATCGAGGCCGCGGGAGGCCTAGGCACTTGTGCACTCACCTGCATCACCATCCAAAAAACAAGCGAGCAGGGAGCAGTGCCGGAATACAGCCTTTGGAGGTACATGAGCAAACAACCAATCACAACGGGGTGGGGGCAGGCTTGGACATGGGTGGGAGGGAGGGAGTGAAAGGAAGGGGAGATGGAGCGTGGAACGAGGGCTGGGGGGCACAGATGATTGTGGAAACAACAAAAATCGAGGCCCAGGAGGCATGGCCATGTTGGACGCTAGCCACAGTCATGAGCCAAACACAGCAAACATGGTATGGCTCAGTAAAAGAAAAGCTATTATGGCCACCAGTCTGTTCCAAAGCACCTTGTCTAACCACCAAAAATTCCTTAGAGGGGTGTAGGGCCATAAAGCTCAATAGCCCCATTGCACAGTATTGTGAGGTCCTTTGTGCAATCATAAACGGATACTAAGAAATGGCAACAATGTTGCAACACTAAGAGAATCAAAGTTTCTCAGTACTGACAGCCTGAAGGACATGTCAGTTTCCCCATAACAATGAACAAAACGCCAGTGTAGTGAAGCTGGAGGCTTCAATGCACTGCAAAAAGAGCAGGTCAGATTCAAAAATAGAAAGCAAAATGTTTGGGGGTCCGTACAAATGGTGGGAAAATGCTGTAAAGAGGAATCTTTCCGAACCCTCAGTCCCCCAGACTAGGGACAGGGGGAACTAATCCACCCCTGGATGGGTACTCTGTGCTAGTCGGTTATCCCAGATGGACAGCCCATCAGCATTGCCAAATGTGGGATCTGGCCTAGGCCCAATAGTTAAGTTCAAGGCCTGTAGACTCATGAACCACCTGAGTCACTTTGAATTCTCTCCCTGAATTCCCACCAACCCCTTCAAAGGCTTAGTTTGAGCATACACAGTGAAGTAAGTCCCATGGAGGTAGTACTTCAGCTTCCCAAAGCACCATATAATGGAAAACAAAACTTCTCCACCTTGGGCCACCCGAGTTCTCCACTCCTAAACTGGTAGCTGATGTGACATATAGGTTGTTCCTCGCCTTTGTCATTAAGCTGCGATAGGTCCAATCCTGTCCGGGTCTGGTACAGGCTAATGTTCACAATTCTAACTAAGTGTGGCATTGCAAACAATCACAATCCTGTCTGGGTTTGGCGCAGGGTAATGTTCACAAATTCTAATTAGGTGTGGCATTGCTAACAATCACAGTCCTGTCTGGGTCTGGTGCAGGCTAATGTTCACAATTCTGACTAAGTGCAGCATTGTTAACAATCACAATCCTGTCTGGGTCTGGTGCAGGCTAAAGTTCCCAATTCTAACTAAGTGTGGCATTGCTAGGAATCACAATCCTGTCTGTGTCTGGCGCAGGCTAATGTTCACAATTCTAACTAAGTGTGGCATTGCTATCCATCACAATCCTGTCTGGGTCTGGTGCAGGCTCATGTTCACAATTCTAACTAAGTGTGGCATTGCAAACAATCACAATCCTGTCTGGGTTTGGCGCAGGCTAGTATTCACAATTCTAACAAAGTGTGGCATTGCAAACAATCACAATCCTGTCTGGGTTTGGCGGAGGCTAATGTTCACAAATTCTAATTAGGTGCGGCACTGCTAATAATCACAATCCTGTCTGGGTCTGTTGCAGGCTAATGTTCACAATTCAAACTAAGTGTGGCATTGCTAACAATAGAAATCCTGTCTGGGTCTAGCGCATGCTAATGTTCACAATTCTGAGTGTGGCATTGCTAACAATCACAATCCTGTCTGGGTCTGGCGCAGGCTAATGTTCACAATTCTGACTAAGTGCAGCATTGCTAATAATCACAATCCAGTCTGGGTCTGTTGCAGGGTAATGTTCACAATTCAAACTAAGTGTGGCATTGCTAACAATAAAAATCCTGTCTGGGTCTAGCGCATGCTAATGTTCACAATTCTTGCTAAGTGTGGCATTGCTAACAATCACAATCCTGTCTGGGTCTGTTGCAGGCTAATGTTCACAATTCTTGCTAAGTGTGGCATTGCTAATAATCACAATCCTGTCTGGGTCTGGTGCAGGCTAATGTTCACAATTCTAGCTAAGTGTGGCATTGCTAACAATCACAATCCTGTCTGGGTCTTGCGCAGGCTAATGTTCACAATTCTGACTAAGTGCAGCATTGCTAATTATCACAATCCTGCCTGGGTCTGTTGCAGGCTAATGTTCCCAATTCAAACTATGTGTGGCATTGCTAACAATCACAATCCTGTCTGGGTCTAGCGCATGCTAATGTTCACAATTCTTGCTAAGTGTGGCATTGCTAACAATCACAATGTGGTCTGGGTATGGCGCAGGCCGATGTTCACAATTCTCACTAAGTGTGGCATTGCTAACAATCACAATCCTGTCTGGGTTTGGCGCAGGCTAATGTTCACAAATTCTAATTAGGTGCAGCACTGCTAACAATCACAGTCCTGTCTGGGTCTGGTGCAGGCTAATGTTCACAATTCAGACTAAGTGAAGCATTGTTAACAATCACAATCCTCTCTAGGTCTGGCGCAGGCTAAAGTTCCCAATTCTAACTAAGTGTGGCATTGCTAGGAATCACAATCCTGTCTGTGTCTGGCGCAGGCTTAAGTTCCCAATTCTAACTAAGTGTGGCATTGCTAGGAATCACAATCCTGTCTGTGTCTGGCGCAGGCTAATGTTCACAATTCTAACTAAGTGTGGCATTGCTATCCATCACAATCCTGTCTGGGTCTGGTGCAGGCTCATGTTCACAATTCTAACTAAGTGTGGCATTGCAAACAATCACAATCCTGTCTGGGTTTGGCGCAGGCTAGTATTCACAATTCTAACAAAGTGTGGCATTGCAAACAATCACAATCCTGTCTGGGTTTGGCGGAGGCTAATGTTCACAAATTCTAATTAGGTGCGGCACTGCTAATAATCACAATCCTGTCTGGGTCTGTTGCAGGCTAATGTTCACAATTCAAACTAAGTGTGGCATTGCTAACAATAGAAATCCTGTCTGGGTCTAGCGCATGCTAATGTTCACAATTCTGAGTGTGGCATTGCTAACAATCACAATCCTGTCTGGGTCTGGCGCAGGCTAATGTTCACAATTCTGACTAAGTGCAGCATTGCTAATAATCACAATCCAGTCTGGGTCTGTTGCAGGGTAATGTTCACAATTCAAACTAAGTGTGGCATTGCTAACAATAAAAATCCTGTCTGGGTCTAGCGCATGCTAATGTTCACAATTCTTGCTAAGTGTGGCATTGCTAACAATCACAATCCTGTCTGGGTCTGTTGCAGGCTAATGTTCACAATTCTTGCTAAGTGTGGCATTGCTAATAATCACAATCCTGTCTGGGTCTGGTGCAGGCTAATGTTCACAATTCTAGCTAAGTGTGGCATTGCTAACAATCACAATCCTGTCTGGGTCTTGCGCAGGCTAATGTTCACAATTCTGACTAAGTGCAGCATTGCTAATTATCACAATCCTGCCTGGGTCTGTTGCAGGCTAATGTTCCCAATTCAAACTATGTGTGGCATTGCTAACAATCACAATCCTGTCTGGGTCTAGTGCACGCTAATGTTCACAATTCTAGCTAAGTGTGGCATTGCTAACAATCACAATCCTGTCTGGGTCTGGCGCAGGCCAATGTTCACAATTCTCACTAAGTGTGACATTGCTAACAATCCCAATCCTGTCTGGGTCTGGTGCAGGCTAATGTTCACAATTCTAACTAAGTGTGGCATTGCAAACAATCACAATCCTGTCTGGGTTTGGTGCAGGCTAATGTTCACAAATTCTAATTAGGTGCGGCACTGCTAACAATCACAGTCCTGTCTGGGTCTGGTGCAGGCTAATGTTCACAATTCTGACTAAGTGCAGCATTGCTAATAATCACAATCCTGTCTGGGTCTGTTGCAGGCTAATGTTCACAATTCAAACTAAGTGTGGCATTGCTAACAATAAAAATCCTGTCTGGGTCTAGCGCATGCTAATGTTCACAATTCTGAGTGTGGCATTGCTAACAATCACAATCCCGTCTGGGTCTGGCGCAGGCTAATGTTCACAAATTCTAATTAGGTGCGGCACTGCTAACAATCACAATCCTGTCTGGGTCTGGCGCAGGCTAATGTTCACAATTCTGAGTGTGGCATTGCTAACAATCAGAATCCTGTCTGGGTCTGCCGCAGGACAATGTTCACAATTCTCACTAAGTGTGGCATTGCTAACAATCACAATCCTGTCTGGGTCTGGTGCAGGCTAATGTTGACAATTCTTGCTAAGTGTGGCCTTGCTAACAATCACAATCCTGTCTGGGTATGGTACAGGCTAATGTTCACAATTCCAAGTGTGGCATTGCTAACAATCACAATCCCTTTGGGGTCTGGTGCAGGCTAATGTTTACAATTCTAATTAGTTGCAGCATTGCTAACAATCACAAACCTGTCTGGGTATGGCTCAGGCTAATGTTCACAATTCTAACTAAGTGTGGCATTGCTAACAATCACAATCATGTCTGGGTCTGGCGCAGGTTAATGTTCACAATTATAACTAAGTGCAGCATTGCTAACAATCACAATCCTGTCTGGGTTTGGCGCAGGCTAATGTTCACAATTCCAACTAAGAATGGCACTGCAAACAATCACAATCTTGTCTGGGTCTGGCGCAGGCTAATGTTCACAATTCTAACTAAGTGTGGCAATGCTAACAATCACAGTACTAAGGTAAGGTAATGTTGAGTTGCAAGGTTTTCTTGAGCAGAGTAATTGCTCGACTCCCCACCCATGCCACACTTACTTTGGTGGTTGCTGCTGGTTGACGGGTGGTCACTGGCTTCCCCTGCAAACACCTGCAGACACAACCTGGAGCAGCCTCAGTTGGAGCCGCTCTTTGCCTTGGGGCCCTTAGCCGCAGGGGCTGCACGGGCAGAGGGCTGCCCTGCAAAGGCCAGTTAAGGCCATCTATTGATCCAATCAGGGTGGGGGGCAGGCTGGGAGGCGGGAGGGAGGGAATGGAAGGGGAGATGTGGTAACAACAAAAATCGAGGCCCAGGAGGCCCAGGCACATGTGCACTCACCTGCATTGCCATCCAAAAAAACAGGTGAACAGGGAGCAGTGCCGGAATACAGCCTTTGGAGGTGTCTGTGCAAACAACCAATCACAACAAAGTGGGGGCGGGCTGGGAGGTGAGAGGGAGGAAGGGAAAGGAAGAAGGAAGGGGAGATGGAGCTCAGAACAAGGGCTGGGGGGCACATATGATTGTGGGAACAATAAAAATCGAGGCCCAGGAGGCCCAGGCACATGTGCACTCACCTGCATCACCATCCAAAAAACAGGCTAGCAGGGAGCAGTGCCGGAATACAGCTTTTGGAGGTGCAAATCACAATGGAGTGGGGACAGGTTGGGAGGCAGGAGGGTGGGAAGGAAAGGAAAGGAAGGGGAGATGGAGCTCGGAAAGAGGGCTGGGGGCACAGATGACTGTGGGAACAACAAAAATCGAGGCCCAGGCACATGTGCACTCACCTGCATCGCCTTCCAAAAAACAGGTGAGCAGGGAGCAGTGGCGGAATACAGCCTTTGGAGGTGCCTAAGCAGACAACCAATCACAACGAAGTGGGGGCGGGCTAGGAGGTTGCAGGGAGGGAGGGAAAGGAAGGGGAGATGGAGCTCGGAACGGGGGCGAGGGGGCACAGATGATTGTGGGAACAACAAAAATCGAGGCCCAGGAGGCCCAGGCACGTGCACTATCGCTATCCAAAAAACAGGCAAGCAGGGAGCAGTGCGGGAATACAGCCTTTGGAGGTGCCTGAGCAAACAAGCAATCACAAAGAAGTGGGGGCGGGGTGGAAGGCAGGAGGGAGGGAAAGGAAGGGGAGATGGATCTCGGAAACAAGGGCTGGGGGTCACAGACGATTGTGGGAGCAACAAAAATCGAGGCCCAGGAGGCCCAGGCACATGTGCACTCTCCTGCATCGCCATCCAAAAGACAGGCGAGCAGGAAGCAGAGCCGGAATACAGCCTTTGGAGGTGCCTGAGCAAACAAGCAATCACAACGGAGTGGGGCGGGCTGGGAGGTGGGAGGGAGGGAAAAGAAGGGGAGATGTAGCTCGGAACGAGGGCTGGGGGCACAGACGATTATGGGAACAACAAAAATCGAGGCCCAGGAGGCCCAGGAGACACAGGCACATGTGCACTCACCTGCATCGCCATCCAAAAAACAGGCGAGCAGGGAGCAGTGCCGGAATACAGCCTTTGGAGGGGCCTGAGCAAACAACCAATCACAACAGGGTGGGGGCGGGCTAGGAGGCGGGAGGGAGGGAAAGGAAGGGGAGATGGAGCTCGGAACGAGGGCTTGGGGGCACAGATGATTGTGGGAACAACACAAATCGAGGCCGCGGGAGGCCTAGGCACTTGTGCACTCACCTGCATCACCATCCAAAAAACAAGCGAGCAGGGAGCAGTGCCGGAATACAGCCTTTGGAGGTACATGAGCAAACAACCAATCACAACGGGGTGGGGGCAGGCTTGGACATGGGTGGGAGGGAGGGAGTGAAAGGAAGGGGAGATGGAGCGTGGAACGAGGGCTGGGGGGCACAGATGATTGTGGAAACAACAAAAATCGAGGCCCAGGAGGCATGGCCATGTTGGACGCTAGCCACAGTCATGAGCCAAACACAGCAAACATGGTATGGCTCAGTAAAAGAAAAGCTATTATGGCCACCAGTCTGTTCCAAAGCACCTTGTCTAACCACCAAAAATTCCTTAGAGGGGTGTAGGGCCATAAAGCTCAATAGCCCCATTGCACAGTATCGTGAGGTCCTTTGTGCAATCATAAACGGATACTAAGAAATGGCAACAATGTTGCAACACTAAGAGAATCAAAGTTTCTCAGTACTGACAGCCTGAAGGACATGTCAGTTTCCCCATAACAATGAACAAAACGCCAGTGTAGTGAAGCTGGAGGCTTCAATGCACTGCAAAAAGAGCAGGTCAGATTCAAAAATAGAAAGCAAAATGTTTGGGGGTCCGTACAAATGGTGGGAAAATGCTGTAAAGAGGAATCTTTCCGAACCCTCAGTCCCCCAGACTAGGGACAGGGGGAACTAATCCACCCCTGGATGGGTACTCTGTGCTAGTCGGTTATCCCAGATGGACAGCCCATCAGCATTGCCAAATGTGGGATCTGGCCTAGGCCCAATAGTTAAGTTCAAGGCCTGTAGACTCATGAACCACCTGAGTCACTTTGAATTCTCTCCCTGAATTCCCACCAACCCCTTCAAAGGCTTAGTTTGAGCATACACAGTGAAGTAAGTCCCATGGAGGTAGTACTTCAGCTTCCCAAAGCACCATATAATGGAAAACAAAACTTCTCCACCTTGGGCCACCCGAGTTCTCCACTCCTAAACTGGTAGCTGATGTGACATATAGGTTGTTCCTCGCCTTTGTCATTAAGCTGCGATAGGTTCCCTACTATTGCAATGTCATAGGCATCTGCCTGCACTCTGAAAGGTCTCCTCCAATCAGATGCCCTGTATTCAGGGGCTTGACCTTGGGATGCTTTGAGGCCAATAAAGGCCTTCTCACACTCCAGAGTCCATAAGAATTCTTTAGATCCCCTTGAAGTAGTGAAGGCAGTCAGTGGGGCAGCTATAGGACTATAGCCTGCCGCTTTACACCTGTGTTTCCCAGTGAGGCCCAGGAAAGTCCTCACTTGTGTTTTGGTAGTGGGGGTTACCCAATTTTGAACATCATGTAGTTCACTGACAATAGGTTGCCTCTTGGCTCCACCTAAACCAATGATATGCTCAAGGAAGGCCAATGAGTCTTGCTCAGTCTGGCACTTGGCTGTTGGTCTGAACAAAGTGGCCTGACGAAGGTCCTGAAACACAGTTTTCTGAGTTATTCCAAGTTTATTCCAAGTGGGGTCAGAATCTGATACATCACCCAGAAGTGTTTTGCAGAAGTTCTCTCTCCCATTCACAGCAGAGTCTAATTTCAGTTGACAGGTGTCAGTTGCAGCCACCAATTCAGAAGTCAATACACTGAAGTAAGATTCTAAAAAGGTTAAAACTGTTGTCATCTCCTTGGCATAGACTGACAGCGCCATGTTGCCATACCCTGCAGAAAGATCAAAAATGATAATGCACTTTTCAGTACAGCGCTGATCCACATAGTTGTCACCTCTTGGTGGGGAGAATGCATCTGTCCTGTGGACAACATACAGTGCTATAGTGTCCATACAGAATTCCAATCTGGATGTACCTGTATGGCGCTCCAGATCCTCAGAACTGGACCCGTGACAGCCAGAGGGCTCAAACACCCCATTTTCTAACACAGGGTAGATCTCACACCATTTGTTAGAACTTCTTGTTTGTTGTTCTGAACCGGTTACCAGTCATTTGGTCGAAAAAAATTGGTCGACTGGACAAATGGTCGAACCAATTTGGTCGAAAACGAAATGGTCGAATTTATTTATTTTTTTATTTTCACCCCTTTTTTTGGGGGGGGGGGGGTGGGCCCGAACCCCCTTTATTTTCGAAAAAACCCTTTTTTTTTTAAAACGAAAACCCGAAAAATAAATATATAATTAAAAAAAAAATTCGACCATTTGGTTTTCGACCAAATTGCGTCGACCAAATGTCATTCGACCAGTTTTCAGTCGACCAAATGACTGGACACCTTCTGAACCACCACAACACTCAAACTTGGTGGGTTCAGGTTTGCAAGGGGGTCGATTCCCTCAGCAAAATCTCCACCTCACCTTGTTGATGTGGGGTCAGCTGAGGAAATACTAGGTCATCTTCACTGAAGCCATTAGTAGGGCTGCTCTAGAACAGGTCACAGAGACATTCAGATGTATCTGGCCCCAGTGGTTGAAGTGTACGAAAAGAAGTAGTGGAACTATGTTCCCTACTAGCCTGCACCACTCCCCACAAACCCCATCGCCATGCCCCCTCCCATGCACAATACAAACCCCAAAACACATGTGCCTGCTGTTTAAGGGAACGTCCAGTGCAGTGCACTGAAAGTGCAAGTTTCAACTTACACTTTTATTTTAAAACAAAACCATTCCAGAACGGTTTATTTTAAAAATAAAAGTATAGAAACGGTAAAACTTAATTAAAAGAAGTATAGGAGCACCGCTCCCAACCGCTCCTGCCCACTTCGACCACTGATCTGGCCCCCTTTCTGTAGCCATGAACAGGGCTCCAATTATATCACTCAAGACAGACTCCTCCATACTATCCATAGCCGACTCTATATTAACCTTTCTAGGTCTACCAGGGCCTTCTGAATAGTTCACCTTGCTAAGTTGGGAACATGGCAAGGCCCAGACCACTCACATGTGTTCAGGGATTTAGTCGACAGGTTTGACAGGACAAGGTCCAACTCCCTTCTCTGGGGCTCACTAAGGGCTCCAATCAAACTAATGAGAGATCTAACAAGTCTCTGTCTCAGACCATGTTCCTGTGGGTGACAGCTCAGTGAACACATGGCAGGTCACTGCATCTTCCTTCCACTAGGTCTGACCATAACTGAGTACAGCAGAAGAGCTACCTCTGGTATTGAAACTCAATAAGGTGTCATTAACTGAATTGGCCATCATTCGCTGTGTGTTGGTACAGAGATATATGGTGTTGTGATCAGCAACCACCAATTGTAACGTATTGCCTGAGGTCTCCAGCGTCAAAGGGATAACCAAATTAGGCCTTGTTTCTGGTACAAATGAGTCCAATCCTAATAGTGAACCCTGGAGTAACTGAATACGTGTGTCACTCCTGTCATCCTGGTGACAGACAGTGAGACCCCTATGTTAGGGAGATTTATCATTTTTATGCTTCATCCCTTCTCCTAGTGAGATCCTCAGCACTCTTTGCTGGACTTCTGGACCTTTTTCTTTGAATCCTGAATGAGTGGAGCCTTTTTCCACTCATTCATTCTTGTGGGCTCTGTCTTTTGGAACTGTATTCTTTGTATTCTACCTGTACTAGGGGATCTGTCTGCTCCATAGCTCTTAAAGGCATCTGTGTTTTACTACTGCAGCCCACAGCTCCTTATGGGAAGTGTTGCTGGGGAGCTTTAGTGTCCTCCTTTAAGACTCTTTTTCTATATCCTCAAGTAACTACCATTCTTAGGTATACTTAGTATCTCTCCCAAAACTCTATTGGCTGAGTGATTGGCACACACCACCTTCAGTGAAGTGTCAAAGAGATACCTAGTATCCCCCTTCTCTCGGCTCCTGTGACTTTCTAGTCACATAGACAATCTCCTAGTTATGGCTGGTGGCAGTGGACGTGTTCTACCAACTATTGTGTCGTTTTTATACCGCACGCTATGTCCATAGCCTCAGTAGTGCACAACAGGGGCACCCAAGTACCAACTAGGGGCCTCCTGTTTGATGGAGGTAGTCGGGTTGTTCTTCCATATGGATTAGTGCTTCCTTTTTTCTTTTCTAAGGTCTTTGAGTTTGGGGGTGAACCAGGTGTTCACGTGGGCTGTTGGTTTACTTTTGCACATTTATAGGGGTGTAATAGAGTCTATGGCCGAATTGATGGTATGATTGTACAATTCTATTAGTTCCTCTGGGTTAGAGAATAGTGATGGTGCCTGTAGGGGTTCAAGAAAAGGCCTGAGGTTGTCAACAGTAATGTTTTTCTAGTTTCTGGTTAGGATAGGAGGAGCTATAGCTTTGGTAGTCACTGGCGGCATACAATTTAGGAGGGTGAAGGTGAGTAAACTATGGTCTGTCCAGGGTAATGGTTTGATGGCTGTTATGTTAGTTGGACAATTGAGGTCTGCTAGCCAGTCCAGAGTTCGTCCTTTGTCGTGTGTTGGTTGGAGAACTCTTTGGGTGAGGCCTAGTTCTGACAAGGAGTTGGCTAGGAGTATTGCTGAGTATAGGTTTGAAGAAAATGTTTGTGCTGGATGCTCCGCAATGTTACAGCTCTGTACCCGACCTCCGGATTCCTTGGTCTGATGACTAAAGGCAGGACAATAGACGGGATCTCTCTGTAGCAGTCACGAGGGAGGACCTGGGGCACGACTTTCTCCACTGTGAAAATGTTTGACATCTTGTTATATATTGTACTGTATAGATTACTCTGCCTTTGTAACTAAGTTATTTTTATTGTCTCTGTTATCTCTGCCTGTAACTAAGAATTTGCATTATCTTGTACTGCGCCCAGATGCCTACGGGTGAGGTGCGCATTATAAATAAATAAACAAACAAACTTGCTGCCTCTATAACACTAGAGACTGGAAGAAACCCTCAGGAACTCTTCGTATTCTGCTGCTTGTAAAGGCTTTGAACCCTCTCCGAACAGCCTTTAGCTAGGGTTGCGTTTTGGGATTTAAGACTTACTGGGAGAAGAAACCCTCTCTAGAACCTTGAACCAGGCTAATGTTACACTAACTAGATATTTTCCTTCCTTTAAGTGACTTTACTATATGTGTTTGCAGAGCAAATGTATTACTGTATGAACTGTTAAAAACCGCAGGTGCGCTTATTAACTGCTAATATGATTACAATGTAATTTCCCTTTCTAACGTTGCTACAAATGTAACCGCGAAGAAGCACAAAAGTGAAAGTGCCCTTTGAAGTGTATTCTCAAGTATTCCGAAGTGTTCTAGTGTACACGTCTAAAGTTTTTAAAGTGATTCTGGTGTACATTTAATACACATATTATTTTATATAAATTATAAGTGTAAGAGTTTCTTTGGTGTTCGTGTCTAAGGTTCCGTGTACTGACCGACAGCTCACATCTTCCTCTTAAGATAAGCCTGACTGCTTTGCCACTCTACCAAGGTCTTGAGTTAGTACAGACTGATACTAAGAGTTGGAGATCTACAAACCACTGGGATAGCTTACTTAAGTCTTACTGCCAGTAGGACTTTAGGAAAACTCCCATAACACCCTATAGTAGTTTTCTCCTTGGGCCAGCAAGGACGTATGTTAGACCACTCTGGTCATATCCTGCCATTAGGATGAACCACCAGGGGAATGTCACACGCCAACTGTAGGAGGAAGGGCCACACATCCTAAGAAACCACTAACCTCTTAATGTCTCCTCTGATGTGCTCTGTGGACTTACTTTCCAGTAACCTGCCTTCCTGCTGTATCCTTTGCTTCACTGGAGGAGAACCCTCCCATTGGAAGCAGGGCTTTCTCCACAGGCCTTTAAACAATGGTTTCTTGCTTTGTCAGCCCATACTAATCTCTCCTGTAGGGATCTCCTCTATCAGCAAGCTTGGTAGTTCCAGAGTCCCATAGGATCCAATATGTTCTGGTGGTCCCTTTTCCAGGCTTGCATTAGGGACACTTCCAACTACCCCACCCCATCAAATGTTGTAGGTGGGACAGGGCAATTGTTCTCTTTCCCTCTGCCTCTTTTTCTGACTCAACTGGCTCTGGGTTTCCCCTTAGGCCTAGGCTTTCCCTTAGGCTTGGCTAAGGCAGCTTGATTCAGATGCCTGATGCTCTAAGGTCTGGGGTGTGCCTCCCAGGGCCCAAGTCTTGAAGACCAAGCTCACCCAGAACTCTTCTAGTAACAGTTCTCCTATCATTGACAGATACCCTGGCCATTTCACTATTCACAGCTCTCATGAAAGGTGCTACTGGAACATGGATAGAGGGCATATCAGACAACTGAGTATTCCCCACAGGATCTGGCAAGACCCTGTGGGTTTACAATGAAGGAAGCTACTTCAGTAGGACTGGGCCCAGTTTACCTAATATTAGAGGCACTTACACATGCCACATGAGCACTATCCTCAGATGAAATATGACTAAGTAACAGGACTGGGATGGAAGCAGAAGCTCCAGCATTACTAGGTTCCACGGAATCTAGGCGAACTTCAGATTCTTCACCTGTGTGAAAGGAATCTAAAGGGAAGGACACGCCTGCAAACTTTTCTTCCTCATTCTGAGGAAAGGCCAGACTTGCAGAGTCTTTCCGGAGGTCACTGCATCCACATGTGTAACAAGTCCCACTGGGTCTTGACACATAGAGAGGCTAAGATAAACCACTCTCATGCTTGGGAGGATTAGTCCCACTATCCTGAACTTACTCTTGTGACTTCCCCTTATTAAACTTTGTGTGGGCCTCCTTGCCTTGGGCAAAGTTTTATCTGTACTCCCATCCTCTTTCTATTTCTGCTTCTTTCCCACCTCCTGCTTACCAGAAGCAGGGCTGCCCCGATGGGGCACTCTATATCAGAATTCACAACTTCTTGTGCTTCACAAGCATACTCAAATGCAGACAGTCCATGATGTAATTCTTTTCATTATAGACACTGAGCAGATCTTTAGTAAACCTAGGATTTGAAGAGGGGCCAACACTATTCATAGACCCTCTGAAGGAACCATTGGCAGCCTGTATCATGGCAAGCTCCAATTGATGTTCCCTGTCTTTCTGTTTCTCCACTCGCTCCAACTCAAGCTTAGCCATGCTGAAACCAAGCTCTTTCTCTTTGAGCGCAAGTTTTTTTTAAAGGTTTTGTAAACAACATAATTCAACAAATTAAGAAACTGGAGACAGCAACACATTCCCCCCACCTCCCACAGTACAAGAATGCAGCCCATTAACAAAAAAAGGATACATTATTGACCATGCCTTATGCATCAGGAAGGGGGTCAGATGCTACTGAGATATCACTTCTAATCGACAATACGTAGGCCTTGTAAGGCCCCCAAATGTCCTTCGGCCTTGATGCCGGGTGTGTGACTGTTCCATATTCAGTTTCTACATCATGACAGTATAGAACATCATTCTTCCAATGTTTGTGGTTAGGGGGGCTCCCCTCCACCACACCATTTATTTATTGTACTTATACGTCAAGTAAATTGTGTTTCAAAGGTCCTATAGGGTAACAGGGAGGGAACATGGGAATGAAAAGCAAATATAACAATGAAATATATAGTCGGACCTACTTGGCCTTGTGAGCATTCAGAACATGCAAGTGCAGAGAGTGAGAAGGTATGGGGGATTCACGGGTAAGTGCTGGGTGTACCAAAGAGGGAAGTGCTAGGGAGTAGGCAGCTGATAAGTGACTTGGTGAGAGTGGTCCGCTATCAATAAATAAGTGTAGGTCTGTGGTGGCATAGGCCAGTGGGGGCCAAGGCAAGTGCTGGGAGCAGGCGGATGCTGAAGGCGATTGGGTGTGGGAGGCCAGGACCCTGGCCAGGAGGACACATAAGGGCCCTGGTCCCCAATCTCAGCAACTGTGTGGTTTAGCCAAGGAGGGAGGAAGGGAAGGAGGAGGTGAAAAGGAAGGTCTTGAGGCGCTTCCGGAATTTGAGGCGATCAGGCTCAAAATGAAGAGGAAGGGGGGGGCTGTTCTATAGGGGGGAGCCTGCCGAGGAAAGAGATCAGCCACTAGCACGCCATATAATGAAGCACTTGTCACACAGAGAGTTGATGCTAGAGGAACATAGAGATCTGAGGGAGAGGATTTAGTGAGACCCAGTTGTAGATAGTATAGTCCCTGTCCCCAGAGAGCATTATGGATGATGCAGAGGGATTTGAATTTGATCATTGCAGCAACCGGGAGCCGGTGGAGTGATTATAGGGCTGGAGAGATGCAGTCCAAGGATAGGTCTTGCAGCCCAATTCTGGATTAGCTGTAGGGGTCGTAGAGAAGAAGAGGGTAGATTAAGGAAGAGGCTATTGCAGTAGTATATCCTAGAGAGAACCAGAGCTCTAGAGACATTGAGCTTCTGGGGGAAAGTGAGGAAAGGAAACATTCCTTTGAGGAGGTGGAGTTGAAAGTTGGCCTTCTTGGCAAGGTCCTGAATGTGAGGGAGGAAGGAAAGAGAGGGGTCGAAGATGACTCCAAAGTTTCTGGCTTCAGATGAAGGAGAAGGGGGAGAGCCCATAGAGGATGGCCAGTGTGAGGGGAAGAAAGAGGGAGCACGGGTCCCAATAGGAAGGATCTTATTCTTGCTGGTTGTTAGGACAGTTTTTCTGAAGTCCAACTAAGGGCTTAGCAAAACCATTCTACTGAGGCAGTACAGGACTCCACTCTTAGTATAAGGCTGTACCACCTGAGTTCGGGGTAGCGTAGACAGAGCAGCCAGGCTCATCTTAGGAGGGAGAGAGGGTAGTAGATACAGTACAAGTGAACATTGTAATACAAATGATCCAAAGAAACACTGAAACACTATGTATTGTAAAAATAAAGGATTTATTTAAATACAGGTAGGCCTAGATAAATCTAGGGGTTAAGTAAGTACTAACACATTATATGAAATCACAATATAAACCACAACACTATACTTGAAAGCACACAGGCCCAAGTATAAACCTTATTTGGACCACCTAACAGTAGTTCTAGGGAAGTAAAAACCTTGTTATACATATTTAGTATAGGTCAAGCCTATTCTTTGGGAGTAAAAGACCAATGGTTACTTTTAGATTACTTTTGGTAATACAAGGACAGTAGGCCCTTCCAGTTGTACAGTGACTCTTGGAACAAATCACATAAACAGTCAACTGGACAATATACTTTTGGTGAATAGTGAAACACTTATCCTAGGTGCAGTAAAAACCTGTAACTACTTTTGTCATAACACACAGTTATACCAGGTGAGTAAAACCTAAGGATGTAATGTACAATTACAGATGCTTTGGAAATCAGGGAACCCCAGATTGAGGTAAGCAATAACTCTGGTAACTTGTTTTGGATGGCACACAGCTAGCACAAGGTAAGTAAAACCCACTTACTTTAACTTCACATTGAAGGGGAAAGTAAAACCCAATGTCACACTTTACTGAATAGTTATTCTAGGTAGGCAACAACCTAATATAGACTTATTAAGGACAGGCTAGCAGCAAGTCATGGGAAGCAAGACCCAGTTGGGGGACACTCATACAGTTATCCTAACAGGACTAACCTGGTGATACCAACAGTTGGAGGACACTCATACAATTACCCTACAGGAATAATCTGGTGAAACCAACATATTACTTTTGTAAAGAGGCACAACCTAATCACAGGAGAGTAAAATACCTTTACATCTACTTTCTTTTAGACTGGCAAAACAGTGGCTAAGGAAGAAAAGATGCTAACCATACTTTTAAGAACAGTGCATCACACATTCAAGATCAGTAAGAACTTTTGTAACTGTTCACTCTGAGAATTACAGTTACCCACCAACTCTTTACAAGTAAGTAAAATACTTGATTTCTTTTCTAGGCAGAAGTCACAATCCCTTCAAAGTCTTTCCCTTAGAGCATGAGTGTTTTCAGTGGCAGAAGGGGGGTGACTAGGACTAGTGACCAACAGGCAGTGTTAGAATAAGTTCTTTAGTAGCAAAAGTCAGAGTTTCCTTAGGAAAACTGGCAAACAAGTGAGTACTTTACTTCTAGAGTTAGAAGAGGGTCCAGGGGCTTCACAGAAGACACCCCAGCAGGATTCTAGCAGTGGGACTGGGTGTACTGGACGAGGGACCTCCCAATCACAGAAAACACCCCAGGACTACACAGAAATCCCAACAGGCTTAAGGTAAGTATATACCCAAGCCAACACAGTACCTCAGCAATGAAGAAGAGATTGCAGCAGGCGAACTTCAGGGACTGCAGCCAAATACCCGGTCACTGGATTCCTTGTCCTGGAGATGGAACTCAAGACCTCAGAAGGGACTTTGCAGCAGGGTTCGATGAAGAAGGCTCTAGGCAAGATTTCTCTCGCAGCTGAATGCGGTTCTGCGGGTTTGGCGCCTTTTCAAGGAGCACAGAAGAAGACAGAAAATCACGGGCTGGATTCTCGTCGTTTAAAAGGTCCAGCACTCTTCTGAGACAACTTTTTGGACTCGATTTGTGTCTCTGGAGATACACCAGGGTGCCCACGAAGTTTCAGCGAGATTCGGAATTCGGAAGACCTTGCACCGCACAGTGGCTGGAGGTCCCAGGGTATTGGGGTATTGCAAGAACGCAAGGTCGCAGCAACCCGTGGAATGGCTCAAAATGCAGGTCTTCCTGAGTCAAGTGGGTCTCACCAAGGTCTGGGTTCGGGTCGACGTTTTCGGGGACCCCAGGTCGATCAGAAGGAAGGGCTGCAGCAGGCTCCGGTTACACAGCAGGCTCTCTGGTTGCTGGAAATCATTCCTGCCGCTTTTCCTTCGTCATCCTCTTCGGTTTTCTGTTCCAGTGGTCGACATGACTTCAGCTTCCAGGTTTCCAGTATTTATCAGGAACTGCAACACAACCTCTGCAGTCTTTCCCCACATTTTACAAGAAAGGGGCGTTTGGCTGTCCAATCAGGACAGCCAACCCCCCACTGGGATTAGGCCCAGTTGAAGGAAAGCCTAAGACAAAGGAGGGGGAAGTTTTTGACTCCTCCCCCACTTCCTGTGCTTACAGACTGACTGCAGCCTGGGCGGGGGGGTCCAGGGGACTCCCGCCAAAGACAAAACTCAAACAAAGGAATTTCCCACCCTGGATGTCAGGGGAAGGAACAAGAAACGACAAGAAACTCTAAAATGGCTGAAAAAGAAGACAGGGGCCATTTTGGTAAAATGAGCACCCTTAGGTGCCTTTACTGCAGCTGTGATTATAGCCCGCGGTAAAGGTGCACCAAATTAGTAAAAGGTATCACTGCCACCAGCCATTAAAGGTAAGCTTGTCACTGTAACAGAATTGTTACAGTTTAAATGTGAAAGGGGATACATTGTATCTCCCCAGCACTCCACATAAGGTGGGGTGTGCTGGTTTCACAGAATAAAATGTAAAAGGGATCCAAAGATCCTTTCTACCCTTGGGAACTGTAGTTCACTCAAGGTTAGCACAAGAAAGTTAAATGGGGAGCCCCTAAAAAGACACTATGAAGAGTCTTTAAAATGACACCCATAAAAAGAGTTAAAGATTAGGTGAGTGTGGAAAAAGGTTCCCACTCATTGAGGTATTAATGAAAAATATCCCACTAGAAAAGCAACAAATTCTAGAGTTGAACCAGGAAAGGAAGATTTACCAGCTCTGTAGAAATCTTACCTAACACTGGAGTTGAGGCAGAGGTCATTGGAGGTACACCAGTACTGGATGGCAGATAGGCAGTCTGGAATGATGGAGGAAATAAGGAGAGGATCAGAGGTAAGTTTGAAGAAGAGTTGTGTGTCATCTGCATAACACTGAAAATTGGGGGAGAAGGTTGAAATGAGGTGTGCAAGCGGAGCAAAATAGATGATAAAGAGCCAGGGAGAAAGTTTGGAGCCCTGGGGGACGTCGCAGGTGGAGATAGAGGTGGGGGAGGAGAAAGAGCCCAGAATAACCTGTGACGGACGGTCATTGAGGAAAGAGGTCAGCCAGCCCAGTGCCTGCTCCAAGATACCTAGGGTATTGTAGAGCTGTTTTATGAGGATGGAATGGTTGACCGTATCAAATCAGAGGAGAGATCAAGTAGAATGAGAACAGCTGGAGAGTTGGAGTCAGGAGATGCAAGCAGTTCCTCGCAGGTGTTCAGAAGAGCAGTTTCCATGCCTCTGGATGCTCGGAATCCAGATTGATGGTTTTCTAGGCAACCAACAAGTTCAGTGTGCCGCGTCAGTTTGGGGAAGACCAGCTTCTCCAAGAGTTTCCCAAGGAAGGCGGTGATAGAGGTGGAGCGGTAGTTGGCTGGACAAGTCAAGTCTGACAAATGGTTTTTCAGTAGGGGGCGCACAAGGGAGTACTTGAGGAAGGAGGATGGGAGGCCATTGGAGGCAGGGGAGTGGGTGAAGGGGAGGGTGAAAGGGAAGCAAGGGTGCTCAGGATGTCCCATGCTTTTGCAGTGAAGTGTGGGGCCGGTGCGTTGCAGAGAGTCTGGGAGGGAGGAGGAGAGGAGGAGACTGTGGAAGGGTTGGCTAGTTCCTTGCAGATTTGAAACAGTTAAGCTGTGTTGTTGGATACACCAGTGACGCAAGCCTGGATGTGGGCCCTTTTCTTGGAGTGAATGGGAGTTGCTATTGCCCTGCCTTTGGAGCAGATGGCAGGCCAGTTTATCAGAGGGTGAGCCTGAGGTCTGCCACTTCCGTTCCAAAGCTCTGCACTTGCGTGTCAGGGCTGCCAGTTCAGAGTCGTACCCAGTGTTATGCTTGGAGGCAAGTTTCAGGCGGATCCTCATGACAGGGTCAAGAATGTCAAGAGTATTATTGATGGCAAGATGGAGGTTGCTGAGAGCAGAGTCTGAGGTAGAGTCTGTAGTGGGGAGAGAGGGGGGATGTAGATAGATGTGAAGGCAGCAGCTGACACTCGTTTCATCAGACGGATGTTCGTGAACGAGGTTGGCAGGGCTGAGGGAGGTGCAGTCAGAGGGCCGACAGGACCCAAGTGAGAAGAGAGGATATAATGGTCTGACCAGGAGAGTGGGGTGATCAGTGGGAGGGGGAGTGAAAGATCAGTGTGGATGAAGGCATCAAGAGTATGTCCAGCCGAGTGGGTAGGACCAGAAGGGAGAAAGGAGAGGGAGTGTTAGGAAAGATTTCATAATTGTAGATAATTTTCCTTCCATGTGGCAACCCCTAAACTTTTTGCTGTTGTTTTTCACCTTGTTCTCGACTTTGCCAGAGAAGTACAGCCTTCTGCCGCACTCCTCTGGGCTTTCGCTCCATTCTTACGGGGAAACTGACATGCCCTTAAGACAGTCAGTACCGGGAAACAGTGTTTTCCGTAGTTTCTTTTATCATGTTGCGGCTTTCGTGCAACATGACACAAGAGGGCACTGTAAGCTAAGTTACTGCTCTCTTGGGTCTCTAGCCTTCTACGGGCCCTAGATACTCTTTTAGGATTGTAACTGATCGGTGCAAGTGATTCACGGATGGGAATGGTGGCAGCGATCGTTTCTTGTGTTTTGAGCTCCTTTTGGCGTTTTAAGCGGGTTTCTCGCGCTTATCCAAAAATGGTGGCCTGGCTCCCAAAATGGCCAGACCACGAGGCTCCTTTGTCCTGTCCGCTGACCGTCTTGCTCCCTTCACCTTCCCCAGGTCGAGCCGACTCGGGGCCTTCCTTATTTGGGCATGTACTTTCCCACGAAACACGGATGCTTTTGCGGGCTTCTACATGCCTGGTGTGTGCCTCCAGGATGTGGGCTGGGATGTCTGGTCCCAATACACATCCTGGGTGCCAGAGAGTTTAGGGTGGTGTGAATGCCTGGGACCACCGTGGTCCGTGATAGGTCTACGTATGGTGTGAGTGTTGATGAGCGGATCTCCCATTGGGTCCCCTCCGTTTTGGCGCGAAGGGAACCGTGGATAAGAGGGGGCTGGAAACACCACTACCATGTCGATCTCCTGAGTTCTCACGAACGACGGAATACAGGAGCCAAGTATCCTGCAACCAAGAGGCTGAACCGAGGAATCGCTGGTGACCCGCTGAAGGACTGCTCCTCTGCACTGCTGTCGCCTTGTGAAACCCTTTTCACCTTTGATCGAACCAGAAGGCCTGTACTGGTACTTCGACCCTTGGAATAGCGGGGACAGCTAGTCTCGGCATCTTCAACATCTCCTGCTCGTAAGCCTTCGGAAGCGTCTCTGGGCCATCCAGCAGACTGACCAGCCTACACAGGAGTCTTGCTCTGTAACCGCCGCCAGGTTGTGTAGTATTTCGAGTCCTTGTCACTCTCACACGATTCGTACACTTGGCGTTCCCAGGTCTGAAGTGAGTAGTGTACATTTGGCTCAGATACACACGGCTGCTCCGTTGCCCTGCTGTGGTAACAATCTGTGCGGGTCCACTTCGTTTGAGACATCTTCTACTCAACTCTGCTGCTGCAGATTCCACACGACGACGAGACGTCCCCTGCTCTCCTGAACCTGCCAGCGACTGAAACTGTCGCGGAGAAGCCTGGGTCTGCTTGCATCGGGGACCGGTGAGTAGCATAGCTAGGAACTGGTCGCCCTCCTGCAGGAGCCCATAGCTTTTCCCCGCTGTGTCAAAACAGCATGCCTTTCCGTACTCGCGCTCTGCTTCTGCCCACAGTGGAGGCTGCGCTTGAGTCGCGGAACTCTGTTCTTCTTCATCTGTGCACTAAACTGAACTGCCTGATTTCCCTCGAAGAGACTCCCCTTTTGCCCGTTGGCACCAGCGTGTGCAGGTACTTTTGAGCACAAGGCTCCACTCTTAGTAGGGCTCAGACTTCCTTTTAGTTAGGTACCTCTGAAGGCGGACTGGGTCTAAGCATTATTTCGCACTGCCTGTTTTCCTTCCCTTTTAGGTGGATTACACATTTTGTGCATCTAACGCTTAAGACTTGTTTGTATTTGTATATATATTGTATTGGTATGGTATGTGTTGGTTTACTAGAGTTGTATTGTGATTTCTCGCTACGGTCATTGTTTTAAAGGCCTTGGAATAAATGTGTATATATTTTTAATATAACACCTGTTTGGAGTAGTTTGTAAGTGTCCTTGCTTTGTGTGCTCATTGCGGGCTTTCAGTCACCCTCACCCCTCTTGAGACCTAGTCTTGACCGCCGCGATTGCTACCCTGATTGGTCTGGCTTGTCCAGAGGTTACCCTGTTCCAAGTAATTAGGTTGGCCTTCTGAACTTCTGCGCCACCAGGACAGAGTTCAGAAATCCGTCTTAACAAATTGGTGTACAGCGGTGGGATACGACTGAAGGTATCCAGTGTTGCGCACAAACTAAGGCATTTCAAGTTATTCCTACCAGGACACGTAGTGAATTGTTGTAGTATAACTTTAAAAAGGCCATAGTCCTATCTAACAGTATGGAAACAAATACCTTGTTAACTTTAAATGCTTCCAAATCAGAAACATTGAAAAAGATGTGTGCGGAGAGAGGTGTTTCCTCTCAAGGCACGAAATTGGATATGATCCAAAGAATCGTGGACTGGCAAGAAGCGCAGCTTGACGCTATAACTTCTGTGGACAGTGCGGAAGGAGGTGGGGCTGCTCTCACTGGTAGAACCGACGGTTCTGCCGCTGCACTGATCCACCGCGACCACGAGGACAGGGAGGATGAGCTGTCTAATATTTCCTCTGCCAGTGCTGATGGGGAGGCTATGCTTGAATTCAAGAAGCAAGAGCTGCGGTTTAGGCAGAAGGAGCTTGAATTCAGCATAGCCAAACTAAAAATCGAACAGGCAGAAAAACAGAAAGACAGGGATCACCAGTTGGAACTGGCCAAGCTTCAGGTTGCAAATGGGTCCAAGGGTCCTGGACATGGGTCTGGGGCCTCCTCTCATCCACGGTTTCCGAAAGAACTGCCCCTAAAGTGTATGAGGAAAGGAATGACATTATGGACTGGCTGAATGCGTTTGAGTATGCATGCGAAGTTCAACAAGTTGACAATGCTGATAAGATTGCCTGGTTACTCAGCAGACTGCCCCATTCTGGCTGTAGTGCCATTATGGAAATGTCGAAGGCTGAGCGAGCTGATTTCGCAATGTTAAAGCAAACTCTCATTTTAAAGTTTGGGAAGACTCCGGCTCAATATTTGAAACGATTCAGAGAGTATAAGAAAAAAGAAGGTGGTACTTGGGTATCTTATGTCATCGAATCCTTAAAAAACTTAACTGGCTGGGTCGAAGGTTATAAGGTTTCTACTTTCGAAGGCATGATAAATCTTGTCATGCTGGAACACATTTTTGCATCTTCTTCCCCGGAGCTTAAGCAGCATTTGGCCGATTCAAAGGAGATAGATCCTAAGAAGCTGGCCATTGCAGCAGACTTATGGGTGTCACATCGAGTGTCCCATAAGGACAAAACTCATCCTGGTAAGCAGGAGGAAGGGAAAAGGTCCAAAGATAAGGAGGGTGGGGAATCTGATAAATCTTCTTCTCAAAAGGGCCACAAAAAGAAAAATAAGGGTAAGACACAAGAGAACTCACAGGGTAGTGGAGGTCAGCCTCCGAAACAGAACTCTGGTTACAATAAGCCTCCCTATGTAAACAGACCCAATGGATCTTGTTTTGCTTGTGGAGCAACTGACCACGTGAAGGGGGATCCCCGGTGTAAGGTTAGACCTTTGGGGGTCCACTCCGCTAATCTGGCCTTCTCCTCCTACGAGGAAGAAGAGATTACCGGAGCATCCTTCTCCTCAGACTCATTTCCTAGCGGGATAGAAGCTGAGGTAGTTTTAGTTTCCCTGGGTTCCTGGGAGCCTAAAGTCGCAGAGGCTTATGCTAGGATTCCAGATAATACCAAGCACTACTTTAAAGACAGTGTGCTGATCAATGGAGTAGATACTCCAGCTCTTAGGGATAGTGGGTGCAGTCGAACTGTAGTGGATTCTACCTTGGTAGACTCAGAGGAAGTTGCCAGAGCTACTATGATGCCCACTAAGTTGTCTGACGGCCCACTCCGTATGTTCCCAGTAATATCTGTAAATCTTACTTTAAATGGTACAGCAGTCAGGATTCCAGTGAGCATTCAGAGAAACGTCCCAGGAAAGGTCTTGTTAGGTAATGATCTGAGAGCTTTAGGGCTTGTAGCAGACACTGCCGACAGACCCTACACACGGTCTCAAGCACGGGCAGCATTGGCCAAGACCAATACGCCGCCCCAGCCGAAGGGGAAACCCAAGGCGAAAAGAGTAAACAAGTCAAGATGAGGGAAAGAGAATATTCCCCCGAGCTCGCCTACCACTGCGGTGGAGGAAGTTGGTCAATCGCCCGGGCCTGACGAGGAGGTGGCGATGCCTGAAGTATTTGACCCCAACGACCATCCTGAACTAAAAGACTTGTTAGTTGAAGGAGGTCCTGATAGGGATGAATTCAGTAAAGGCCAACGTGAGTGCCCATCTCTGGAAGGCCTAAGGAGACAGGCCTGCTCCCAGCTTCTGGGTGAACCTCCTGGGACGCATCGGATTTATTGGGAAGGTGGACTCCTGTATAGTGAGCCCACAGAGTCTACAGAAGGAGACCATAGGAGGTTGGTGGTTCCCCTTGCTGTTAGGCCCATCCTCCTGCAGTTGGCGCATGATGTGCCCCTTGCTGGTCACCTTGGTATTAAGAGGACCAAGCAAAGGTTATCCATGCACTTCTACTGGCCCAAGATGGGGGTGCAAGTAGAAAGTCACTGCAGGAATTGTGCCTCCTGCCAGTTATCTGGTAAGGTTGGCTCGACAATCCAAGCTCCATTGGTACCACTCCCAGTTGTGGGAGTACCATTCGAAAGGGTAGGGATCGACATCGTTGGTCCCCTTGACCCGCAAACATCCTCAGGCAATAGGTTTATCCTGGTGCTGGTCGACCATGCAACCAGATATCCTGAGGCCATCCCATTGAAAACTGTAACTGCCAAGTCAGTTGCAAAAGCGTTGCTTGGCAAATTTACTAGGGTTGGCTTCCCTAAAGAAGTTGTGTCGGATCGTGGCAGCAACTTTATGTCGAAGTATATGCAGGCTATGTGGAAAGAATGTTGGGTCACCTACAAGTTCTCTTCTGCATACCACCCCCAGACCAATGGTCTGGTGGAACGTTTCAACAGAACGTTAAAAAGCATGATTGGGGCTCTGGAAGAACCTCAGAGAAGAAAATGGGATCTTCTTTTACCATGCTTACTGTTTGCCTACCGAGAGGTACCACAGGAGGGTGTTGGCTTCAGCCCCTTCGAACTTCTGTTTGGTCATCCTGTACGGGGACCCTTAGCCATAGTCAAAGAGGGATGGGAGATGCCCACTCCCCCTGTAACTACCAACGTAGTTGATTATGTGCTAGGGCTAAGAAAACGGATGGTACCTCTGATGGGCTTGGCTAGTGATAAATTGAAGGCAGGACAAGCGCTGGTGAAACATTGGTACGACCAGAAAGCTTCCCTCATCAACTTTACACCTGGTCAGCAAGTCCTGATCATGAATCCCATAAGGCCTCGAGCTTTACAGGACAAATGGTCAGGCCCTTACATAGTGGTGGAGCCCCTGGGTGAGGTTAACTATTTAGTGGATCTTGGAAGGCCTGGACAGGCTCCAAAAGTCTTTCACGTAAATAGGCTGAAGGCTTTCGTCCCAAGAGTCGAAATCGCAGCACTGCTACTGGCTTCAGATGTTGAGGAAGAGGAGTCTGAACCTCTCCCGGACCTGTTCCAGAGCGGTCCTTCAGATAGCTCCTTTGAGGGTGTCCGAGTGGCCCCTCACCTGACTTCTGATCAGCAGGCTGAGGTGAAATGTTTGCTTAGGCAGTTTTCCCCCCTGTTTTCACAGTCGCCTGGTTTGACACCTTGGTGCAAACATAACATAGACACAGGAGACAGTGTACCTACCAAAAGTAGGGGATACAGGATGTCAGACAAAGTACGGTCTTATATTAAGACCGAGGTCAACAAGATGTTAGACCTTGGGGTGATTGAACCCTCTAGTAGTCCTTGGTCCAGCCCGGTGGTTTTGGTTCCAAAGGCAGGCACTTCTGAATTGAGGTTCTGCGTGGATTACAGGGCTCTGAATGCTGTCACCAAGACAGATGCACACCCCTTGCCTCGAACAGATGAGCTGGTGGATACTTTGGGTGCCTCCAAGTACCACAGCATGTTTGACCTCACTGCTGGCTATTGGCAAATAGCTTTAGCAGAACATGCCAAGGAGAAGACAGCATTTTCTACTCCAGACGGCCTTTACCAATTCCGGGTAATGCCGTTCGGGTTGAAGAATGCACCTGCCACTTTCCAGAGGCTTGTGAATCATGTTTTGAATGGGTTGGACGAATTCTGTCTTGCATATCTGGACGATATAGCAGTTTTCAGTGCCACCTGGGAAGACCATGTGAAACACCTCGGGATTGTGCTCCAGGCTCTTCAGAAAGCACACTTGACCATAAAGGCTAGTAAATGCCAGATTGGACAGGGCTCAGTGGTTTACCTTGGACATGAAGTAGGTGGAGGGAGGATACAGCCTCTTCCCAGTAAAGTACAAGCAGTACAAGACTGGCCTACCCCCACTACACAGACCCAAGTGAGAGCCTTCTTAGGACTCACGGGGTATTACCGAAACTTCGTGGCAGACTATGGCACCATAGCTGCCCCTCTGACTGCCCTCACCACTCCGAAGAAACCCAAGAAGGTAACTTGGACCGACGAGTGTGAGAAGGACTTCAATGGCTTAAAAGACTCCTTGTGCCAGGCCCCTGTCCTCAGGGACCCTGATTATCAAAGACCTTTTATCTTGCAGACGGACGCCTCTGACACTGGGATAGGAGCTGTACTATCACAAGTAGATGAGAAGGGTAAGGAACACCCTATTGGTTTTATTAGTCGCCAGCTTAAGGACAGAGAGCTCAGATGGTCCACGGTAGAGAAAGAATGTTTCTCTGTTGTGTGGGCCCTAAGGAAGCTGAGGCCCTACCTCTATGGGACCCACTTCACTGTGCAAACTGACCATAAGCCCTTAAAGTGGCTAATGAACATGAAGGGGGAGAATCCAAAGTTGCTTAGGTGGTCCATAAGTCTACAAGGCTTCGACTTCACTATTGAGCATAGGCCAGGTGTCCAACATAGCAATGCTGATGGGTTGTCCAGAATGTTTAACCGACCTCAACAAGAGACTCATCCAGGGGTGGATTAGTTCCCCCTGTCCATAGTCTGGGAGGGGCGAGTGTTAGGAAAGATTTCGTAATTGTAGATAATTTTCCTTCCATGTGGCAACCCCTAAACTTTTTGCTGTTGTTTTTCACCTTGTTCTCGGCTTTGCCAGAGAAGTGCAGCCTTCTGCCGCACTCCTCTGGGCTTTCGCTCCCTTCTTACGGGGAAACTGACATGCCCTTAAGACAGTCAGTACCGGGAAACGCTGTTTTCCGTAGTTTCTTTTATCATGTTGCGGCTTTCGTGCAACATGACACAAGAGGGCACTGTAAGCTAAGTTACTGCTCTCTTGGGTCTCTAGCCTTCTACGGGCCCTAGATACTCTTTTAGGATTGTAACTGATCGGTGCAAGTGATTCACGGACGGGATTGGTGGCAGCAATTTCTTGTGTTTTGAGCTCCTTTTGGCGTTTTAAGCACGTTTCTCGCGCTTAGCCCAAAATGGTGACCTGGCTCCCAAAATGGCCAGACCACGAGGCTCCTTTGTCCTGTCCGCTGACCGTCTTGCTCCCTTCACCTTCCCCAGGTCGAGCCGACTCGGGGCCTTCCTTATTTGGGCATGTACTTTCCCACGAAACACGGATGCTTTCGCGGGCTTCTACATGCCTGGTGTGTGCCTCCAGGATGTGGGCTGGGATGTCTGGTCCCAATACACATCCTGGGTGCCAGAGAGTCTAGGGTGGTGTGAATGCCTGGGACCACCGTGATAAGTCCACGTATGGTGTGAGTGTTGATGAGCGGATCTCGAATTGGGTCCCCTCCGTTTTGGCGCGAAGAGAACCGTGGATAAGAGGGGGCTGGAAACACCACTACCATGTCGATCTCCTGAGTTCTCACGAATTAAGGAATACAGGAGCCAAGTATCCTGCAACCAAGAGGCTGAACCGAGGAATCGCTGGTGACCCGCTGAAGGACTGCTCCTCTGCACTGCTGTCGCCTTGTGAAACCCTTTTCACCTTTGATCGAACCAGAAGGCCTGTACTGGTACTTCGACCCTTGGAATAGCGGGGACAGCTATTCTCGGCATCTTCACCATCTCCTGCTCGTAAGCCTTCGGAAGCATCTCTGGGCCATCCAGCAGACTGACCAGCCTACACAGGAGTCTTGCTCTGTAACCACCGCCAGGTTGTGTAGTATTTCGAGTCCTTGTCACTCTCACACGATTCGTACACTTGGCGTTCCCAGGTCTGAAGTGAGTAGTGTACATTTGGCTCAGATACACACGGCCGCTCCGTTGCCCTGCTGTGGTAACAATCTGTGCGGGTCCACTTTGTTTGGGACGTCTTCTACTCAACTCTGCTGCTGCAGATTCCACACGACGACGAGACGTCCCCTGCTCTCCTGAACCTGCCAGCGACTGAAACTGACGCGGAGAAGCCTGGGTCTGCTTGCATCGGGGACCGGTGAGTAGCATAGCTAGGAACTGGTCGCCCTCCTGCAGGAGCCCATAGCTTTTCCCCGCTGTGTCAAAACAGCACGCCTTTCCGTACTCGCGCTCTGCTTCTGCCCACAGTGGAGGCTGCGCTTGAGTCGCGGAACTCTGTTCTTCTTCATTTGTGCACTAAACTGAACTGCCTGATTTCCCTCGAAGAGACTCCCCTTTTGCCCGTTGGCACCAGCGTGTGCAGGTTCTTTTGAGCACAAGGCTCCACTCTTCGTAGGGCTCGGACTTCCTTTTAGTTAGGTGCCTCTGAAGGCGGACTGGTTCTAAGCATTATATCGCACTGCCTGTTTTCCTTCCCTTTTAGGTGGACTACACATTTCGTGCATCTAACGCTTAAGACTTGTTTGTATTTGTATATATATTGTATTGGTATGGTATGTGTTGGTTTACTAGAGTTGTATTGTGATTTCTCGCTACGGTCATTGTTTTAAAGGCCTTGGAATAAATGTGTATATATTTTTAATATAACACCTGTTTGGAGTAGTTTGTAAGTGTCCTTGCTTTGTGTGCTCATTGCGGGCTTTCAGTCACCCTCACCCCTCTTGAGACCTAGTCTTGACCGCCGCGATCGCTACCCTGATTGGTCTGGCTTGTCCAGAGGTTACCCTGTTCCAAGTAATTAGGTTGTCCTTCTGAACTTTTGCGCCACCAGGACAGAGTTCAGAAATCCGTCTTAACAGGGAGAGCGAGGTGCAGCGGTCGTGGAAGAGAGTTAATGCTGTGATTAAGGATTCAAGGTGGATGTTGAAGTCACCCAGGAGAAGGAGTTTAGGGTGGTTGTGAGGAGAGAGGAGGAGTTTCAGCCCATTCAGAGAGGACAAGGTGGTAGAGCCAGGTGGCCTGTAGATAGTGGCAATGGTCAAAGAGAAGGTGGGTGAGATGACCAGCTTGCAAACCAGGCTCTCGAAGGAAGAGTAAGGCTGTGTGGGTATGAGGGAAGAAGGGATCCACTCAGGGAAGATCAGAGCAACCCCACCGCCAGCACTGTTAGGGCGAGGCTTGGAGATGATCCTATAGCCATCAGGGATAAGGTATAAAACCTGCTTTATCTGCTAGGACACACCTTGGCATTATCGCAGCAACCCTATTTACCAGAGCTCTAGCCAGAATTTTGTTAACCAAATTTATTAAAGTGATCGGCCGGTAGGACATGCAGCTTTCCATGCTTTTTCCCGGCTTCAATAATAAAGTGACCACAGCTTCACTCATCGATTCAGGGAGGGAGCCCTCCAGCATATGCCTTATAAAAATCAGCAGAGAGTCTGTCACGGCCCGCAGCCTTTCCCGCAGGGAGTGGTTTGATGGCTTCATATAGCTGCTCAGTTAACTGTCTGGTCAGCCACTCTCTTTCCTCCTTCGCTACCCAATATAACCAACCCGATCCAGGTACTCATCAAGGGCAGTCTGTCCTACACTAATCTTGGAAGAATACAACTCCACTGTCCCCATTATTCCCTCATCAGTCATCCGAGCCAACAAGTTCCCTGTTTTCTGCCCCTCACTGCATCGCTGCACCGCAACCCGCTAGTTGAGGAATATCACCTCACGCTCGGCGGCGCCCCCAAAAACCTTTAATTCCTCGTGAAAACAGGCTTGGCTGCTTGCATCCGACAGGAATCTGGCTTCAGCCTCCAATCCCCTCAGCCAGGTCTAACGGGCAGTCAGTTCAACCTGTATCCTCCTGAGAATCCCTGCATCATTAGTGATATATATCCCCCGGACGACACACTTCAAGGCTTCCTATAGAGTTCAGTAGGACCCCACCGATTCCTCCTTCTCCTGGAAAAAGTGAATTATGCCCTCATGGACCGCCTCCTGGAATATCGGAACCCACAGGCTCTAATTATTTTAAAAACAGCTCCTCCCCTACTCCCCATTTCCCTGGGATATTGAGTGTCATAACTACAGGCGCATAATCGGATAGTGTATGCGCCAAAATATTACAACTGATAACCCAACCTGAGCCACTTCTAGATATCAAGATATAATCCAGTGTTGATGCTGAGCCATGAACCGCGGACCTAAACGTGAACCCCATATCGGGTCTGTGGTGATCCCTCCACATGTCTATTAGCCCTACATTGTTACAAACCTGCCTCAGTTTGCCAGTGACCACCGTTGATCCCCTGTTGGATCCTCTGGATCTGTCCATAATTGCGTTAAAATCCCCTGACCAACATATAATACTCTCAGGGTCTACAGAGCTGTTCCTCAATAAACACCAATGTATACAGGGAGTTGGAATTGGGCCCGTGATAGTTCGCAAACGTGAACACTTGCCCTTTTATCAGCCCTGTAAGGATGAAAGCCCTCCCCTCTGCGTCCCGAACCGCTTCCTGGCATCTGAATCCTACTGTACTCTTTATGACTATACAGACCCCCTGTGAAGAGCTAGAATAAGAGGAGGAATATAATGTGGCAGCCCCATAATTTGGCAAACACGGCTTCCCTGGAGGGCAAGAGGTGCGTCTCCGGCAGGAATGCTATTTCTCCCTGATGCCTTTGCATATATAAAAGAACCTTCCTAGATTCAGAAGGACTGTTCAGACCTTGTACGTTCCAGTCCCCACCAGCTGTCGAAACTTGATGTCTGCACTTAGCCCTGCACTTGCCACTAGCTGGCTGCACTTTAACCTACTGTTTTTATTTATTCTATTTGTTTTTTACTGTTGATCCTATGTATTGCACTGCCCCCTCCCGCTACCTGCACTTTCCCTGTCCCACCTCCCCTGCGCTTGTGCGATCTCAATGTCACCTGGCCTAGGTAGATCGCTGTCTCTGTATTCCCTCTGTTCCCCCTCCCTTGCCTTGTCACGCTTTGAAACGCTTGTGTACAGGCGCGTAATAAATGCCATATCATATCATATCATATCATATCATACAAGCGTCCCTTCTACTGGCCATGCCGGTGTGAGTCCAACCACCCTTGTGAGCCAAGCTTGCCCTGTGGAGCCCCTTCTGCCCATGTCCAAAACCATGCCCCCAGATTCACCCCACTATCCTCTCCCCATGGGGTGCTGCTTTTAACCTAATTCAGGAGTAGTGCAAACTCGTCCACGTCCTCCCAGTCTACATCCACCCCATCCCTGTAACTGTCTGCCCAAAAAGGTGCTGTGGCAGGAAGCCTGCATGCTGTCAACAAGAACCAAACATCAACCAAAGAACCAACATGAACAGATCTACCCTCACCACGCCCTCCCCCACCGGCAACCCCATTCTGCCAGTTAAACCCCTCCAGCCCCCAATATCATAAACCAAATGCCTAAGCATGGGAGCGCTTTGAGGTATAGCCACCCCCACCCACCTTCGAAACCAGTGTAGGCATCAGTGATTAGCCACCTCCCTGCATAGCAGGAACCCGAACTGGTACTCCTATGGTGTCGCCACCTCTAATGTTGGAGCCCCGCCCCAGCCAGATCTACACTTAGCAGACACTGCACTGCTTTCCATAGTATCCAGGAAGTCACTAGCCTCCTCTGGCGACTGAAAGAAGAGGGCCCTGCCACTGTGTTCGACTCTCAGGCGTGCCAGAAACAACATGGCGTATTTGTACCCCTTTGATTTGAGACACTACTTCACATCTATAAAGTTCTTCCTTGAAGCCTGCACTTTATCCAAAAAATCTGGGAAATCACATCACATCATCATATTTGGGGGTAGATCTTTATCCTCTGCAAGTGCCTCCCTCTGGAACAGCCTTTCTCCGTCTTGAGCCAAAGCACCTTAAGTTCCGGAAACTCCTCAAGACCTTCCTCTTCTCTTCCTACTTCTCTCTCGCTCTACCCTGCTAACCACTGTTCTTTTTCTCCTCCCTTACTCCATTCAGTTTTTTTCTGACTAGATGCCTGCTTCACCCCCAGAGCCTTACAGATTCCAGGCCCCCCCGCCAGTCTTTGCACTTGCCTCTGTGCCACTGCACGCTGTTTAACATTACTGCACTTTCTGTTTACGCTCTATGAGCGAGGCAACCTCTGCACTTAACCCAGGGTCCTGTTGGACTGGACGCTTGTGTTCCCCCTCCCCCTCTTCCCAGCACCTCCGTCTGTACGCATGCACTACATAAATGTACTAAGACTAGTAAGTTTGTCTGTCCTGTTCCCCCCACCCACCTTTTTTTCTGTCCTCCCCACTCTAGCTGTGTCGAAACTGTAACACTTCATGCGCTTGCACCAGGAGAAACGCTGCATGGCCTTGTAGGCTAGTTTTCTGTTTAGATAATTCGGAAACTTCAAGGCCTAAGAATGATTGCTGTATCCCCTTCCCACCTTGACGAGCTTTGAAGCACTCCACCTGTGTATAAGCACTGTATAAATAAACAATAAATACATTTAAAAAAAATAAGAGAGCCAATTTCCTGCGATCGTCGCAATGCAAAATCCCTCTCCCGGTAATTGAGGTGCCTGGCAATAATGGGTCTGTGCGGCACGCCCGGCAATGGGGAGCACCCGCCAGGAATGCGCAAATGCCATTGAGAAGCCAGCCTCGCCCAGCACATCCCGCAGCAGACTTCCCATGGCCCCCTTGCCTGCTGCCTCCGGGACCCCGACGATCCTAATGTTGTTAAGGCAGGATCTGGACTCTAAGTCATCCTGCTTTTCCATGAGCTCTCCGCCTGCCTTCTTTTACTGGATAACCTCACGCAACTTTGCAGTAGACTCATCCTCCACCGTGGACAGGCATTGTTCTGCTTCGTCTAGTCGGTCTCCATGTTTGTTCAGCCTGACCTGCATGTGATCGACTTTGCATGTAAGAGTATCCAATTTGCGGTCCAATGAGCTGATACCGGTTTGCAACTGTATTGGCATGCCTCTTATGCGTTTCAGCATCTCGGAGGAGGACTCATTTGGAGAGTCAGCTGCATCCTCCATATCTTGAGACCCCTTCGATACGTTTCTCTGCTGAGATGGAGTGGCATACGGAAGCTTGGTCTGTGTTTTAGCATGTGTCCCATTGTACCCCACGCTATTACATAAGCTGAGGGTGTTGTACAAATGGGCTATCCTTCCATGCACTGACCATGTACACTGTCACCGTTTGCCACAGTTGTAGGTTCCACGTACTGTTTACACCAGACACCAATAACCAGTATCCCTTGCTCCTGTTTCACATAACCTGACATATCCGGGGCAGCCCCCTACTGTGTCAGATCTGGGGCCCCTGCCCTGGGGTCCAATGTGGTCTGACTGTTTGTATCCCCTCAGCATCCCACCCTGTGGGCCAGGGCCAGCTCAGGTGCAGGGCAAAGAAAGAAACCCCCTCATGTGCTGTGCCAGATTTTAGAGTTTCATATAATGCTGCGGGCTCCAGCCGTCAGGGTGAACAGCCCGGCAGGACGGACCAGTTAGGACTATGTAAAAACAATGTTGGGGTCCCCTAGCTTTCACGCCTCATCAGGCACCTCATTCCAGGTTGCTCCCTTTTTTAATCAAAGCATCCGGATGAATAGACACCATGTGGAGTTTCATATGAATTTAAAAGCATGCTCTTTCAACGGCACCTCCACAACGGGAGTCATTGGCATATGTGCAACATAAATCCTCTCCTCAATATTGCTGGAAGACATATTGGGTGATCTTTGTTTCATTCTTGGTGTTTTCGAGGCCAACTGCTGATGTGTTTAGTCTTGCAACAACTCCTACCTCACAGCAGCCCTCCTCTGCAGATCTAGTAGCAGTCTCCAGGGTCCTCATGGTGTTCTATAGAAGAGCCGACACAGCGTCAGGCAGATAGGCTCCTCCTGCCACCGAGAGCCCCACTGCGTCTCTCCTAGAGTTATGGTAGCCCACAAGAGGGGCAGAGCTCCTCCTCGCCAGCTGCAGAGTCGGGTCCCCAGCATATGTAACTAGAGGTTCCAGCGCCTCCGTTATGAGTCCACAGGTGCGTGCAGCGCTGGGGGAGATCCTCTCCCTCTCCACTCTGGGTCGGCTACCCGCATCCCTTCGGGCTCTTCAATGTGTTCCAGGCATGCTACCAGCTCTGTCTCCGTGCTCTCAAAAAAGCACTGTGCTTCCCAGCCCAGGTCGGGAAATCTCAGCGCTCCACTTGCATTATCAGCCAGGCAACCAGTTCGCTCTTCGTGCAGTTGCCAGCCACCTCACCAGTCACATCCTGGCACAGGCCACCAGGAAAGCACAATCTTTACCTGCCCAGGGTCGGCAGAGCATTCAGCAAAACCCCAGATATGTTGTGGTGGAGCAACAACAGTGATTCCAGCAGTAGTGGAGCTCCACAGGTGCAGCGTGGAGACTCAGGCTATATCACGGCTATGTTGTGGTCCCACAGTAGCCCAGGCTGGTCCTGCAGTCGCCACCAATCTAGGCCTCACCTCCACTCTAGCAGTTGTATCCAGCACCCTGGTGCCTCACTGCCAGCGGGTTCTCAAAGAGTGACTCTCCTGTCTTTAACAGGATATTTGACTGGTTGACATTACACCGATGCTGGAGGATATTGTCCGGATTTATGGAGGTGTGTCTGGAGCTCAATTCAAAGCAGCCATCTTGGCCCGGCTCTCGAGCGCCCCACCCAACTTTTGTTTCTTAAGCTCCAGGATATATATGAAACATGGGACAGACTATCCTCCTCTCTCTCAATGATGGGAGCGACAGCAACATCATTACTGTTACTGGGAGCAGCCACGGCACCAGCACCTTCTTTTAGATTAACACAGGTTTTGTGCCAGAGGTAGACATACTTCTTTCGGCACACAGCCGTATTAACATTTCAGATTTGGAAACACTCAAAGTAATTGCAGTGACTGTGTCCATATTATAGGTTTAGCAGGTGATTTACAATTGCTAAGAAATACAAATGTACAGAGTTTCTGTGCAACTATAATTCAGGCACTGCACCAGTGTGTAACACAGAATTCAAATAGATATTCACAGAGAAAATCCCCATTAACACTATCTCTACTATCAGGGGATATATAGATATATGGTAATTATCAAAGAGATAGAATATAAAACAACAATGAACAGTTAGTGGGTATCTAAAATAGGAACACAAAACCTTTTCAAAACGTTATACCGGTACTCTTATCTTGAAAAAATAGATAAAGTACTATCAGATTGTACCAAAAAATATATGATTTATTTCAAAAACAGAAAGGAACCCTAAAAACATCAACAATGCTAAAACATATTAGATACAATTGAATTATACACATTTCATAAAAAATACTTTCAGACAAATACATTGACACCAAAATAGCAGCATATCACAACATCACAGAAACAATGTGTCACATAAAACATATATATTCCCAACATGTAGCATGTTTCAGTTATTTGTGCCTATATATGGCTGAACTTTCTTCAGGGGAAAAAACTTCTTTGCATGTAAAATTCTTCCAGCATTGTGTATTAGGGGTCCAACACATCCACCAACGGATATAATGTATAAGCTGGAAAAAGAAAAACGTAGTGTACTATGGTTCACCTCTGGTATCGAGGCTGATGCTGCTGATATCTACAGTGTATTTTTACACGCGTTTAAGAGCTGAGTAGTGTCCTTTACGACGACTTTTCAGGTACTTTCAAGATGTTCGGGCACATTTGGTGTTTTCTTCTGCTGTTTCTGCTGGTGTAGCTTTTTTCCCCCTCCCTCTTTTAACCCTGGGTGATTGATTCACCACATTTTGATGATAACAACCTCTATATTAGTGGTTGGGCTAATTTACCATTTGTGTTACAGCGTGATAAGAAGTAGTGATTATTGGCTCTTCTGCGTAATTACTTTGGTGGTAATTATTGTGTCTACTAGGGGCATCTTATGTAGACCCCTGTAGAATCTGTCATGGTGACGGGCTTGTATCTCCTATCACTTCTTGGGCTTAGGTCTGATTGTAGTGGTGAAGGTGGTAATTTGTTTGGGTAAATGGTTCTATTAGGAACTGAAGGCTTTGTTTTTCTTTTTCCAGCTTATACATTACATCCGTTGGTGGATGTGTTGGACCCCTAATACACAATGCTGGAAGAATTTTACATGCAAAGAAGTTTTTTCCCCTGAAGAAGGTTCAGCCATATATAGGCACAAAGAACTGAAACATGCTACATGTTGGGAATATATATGTTTTATGTGACACATTGTTTCTGTGATGTTGTGATATGCTGCTATTTTGGTGTCAATGTATTTGTTTGTAAGTATTTTTTATGAAATTTGTATAATTCAATTGTATCTAATATGTTTTAGCGTTGTTGATGTTTTTAGGGTTCCTTTCTGTTTTTGAAATAAATCATATATTTTTTGGTACAATCTGATAGTACTTTATCTATTTTTTCAAGATAGGAGTACTGGTATAACGTTTTGAAAAGGTTTTGTGTTCCTATTTTAGATACCCACTAACTGTTCATTGTTGTTTTATATTCTATCCCAGTGTGTAACACTACAGTAACTCAGATCTTATCCTCATCGCTGTACACCAATTTGTTAGAATGGATTTCTAAACTATGGCCTGGTGGACAGATGTTTGGGAGGCCACCCTTGTTAGATGAACAGGAGACACTTCTGGGAAGATAGCCAGACCAATTCACAGTAGCTTGGAGAGCAGATACAGCTGAATCTCCAGAGGAGTGAAAGTGATCAGATGTCTCTAATGAGCATACACAGTGAAACACCAAGTATTACAATTAGACAGTACAAATACACTATTTATTATAGGCTCAAAACAACACAAATTACTACTGAAATGCAATAGTAAAATACCACAGAAGCAATACACTATGTAATATATATACACTCACTGGAGTCAGGGAAAGAAAGTTAGTAACTCCACCAATACCTGCAAGGAAAACTGGTGAATAACTTTTATAGCATAGACAAGTTTTCAGAGATGGATGACCCTAACTTTATAATTCCAGCCCTAAGATGAATGGAGCCTTGTGCTCAATGTTCGATGTGCACGCAAAACCACCCAGTCGTTCGTAAAGTTCACAAAGTACTTCTTTAGGAGCAAAAAACATTAGAGGAAGAATTCTGAAGGGGGGAAACAAGTTCCAAGAGTCAGGAGAGGATCTCCTATGATGAACAACGCTGTTCCTGACTTTCAGAGGACTTTAGTAAGCGGGTAGTACCCAAGCCAAAGAGAAGGCCAAAATTAACCTACAATGCATAAATCTGTTTGGATGGACAAAGGGCCATTGGTAAGTGACTTCACTACTCAACACTCTTAACTCGATTTTGGTCTAGAGGTGGTCATCAGAGGTTCAATTCCCCACCCTTGGTACGGCTTCTAGATGCACAGGTGCTGCAGGTGCTGACACAGGTCCGGTTTGCGACAGGAGTTGCTACTCTAGATTCAAATGAATAACAAAGAACACACAGATGCAGCAGGTCTCAAAGCACAGGAAGGAACGCAGGAAAACTTCTTTCAGCGACAGTCACTGTGGCACAGTGACACAGGGACACCCAACTCTTGTGGTATGATCCACCCTCCTAGCTCATGACCCAGAGGTGCTGAGGTGACGAACTTCGTCAGAAAGGTGCTTTGTTGGATAAGATGTGATTCCCCCAAGTCTTGGGTTGAAACTCGAAACGGCGATGCTCCTATGTGGCTACCAATGTTTCAGCTGGCCAGTCCACTGAATGGCCCTGGGACACTTCTGAACATGCTTACTTTCAGGATTACCAGAAGGTTACCAGGAGGTGTCGAGAGTGATTATTCCCAACACTCCAGAGGATGGAAGCACCTTCACAGGTCTTCTGAGATCAAGCTCAAAGCAAGGCTCCACCAGGTAAACAGTGGGATTCAGGTGCCAACCTTCTTCAGCATGTCTCAGGATCGTCCTTTGATCTGCTCAGCTCTTCATACTTGCCACTGTCCGCCGGTCAGTTCTGAACTGTTGCTGATCTGCTGGAAAGAAAGCATGGCCCCCCTCATTGTCACAGCAACCCGATGGTCGCTGAGGCACAGGCGGAAACATGAACAACGTTTGGTCCATAATGCCTGCCAACGTTCTAAGGGAATGGTCTAGTCTCTTTTCAAGATGGCGCCCTGCCACTTGTGTTAGTTGTTTCTTAATCTGAGAGGACCGAATGCTCTGCGCATTGCAACCCTCTGCACACCATGGCTCTGTGGGGTGTGATGCCAGTTAATTTCTTATTTTCTGAGCTCTCTCTCTCTTGCATTTCATGTACCCTGCATCAGACTTTCCCTTTGGATTGTTTGTTGCATGCGCGCACTCTTTCTCTTTACCAATTGAATGCTGTATGCCCCTCAGGCATATAGTTTTGCCTTTCTTTTTGAATATTGCATGCAACTTCCGCGTATTCTTTGTGGCTCCATCTGTATGCTGCATGCACCTTGTGCATATCCTTTAAGACACCACTGGAAGGATGTGCACTTTCTCAGCTCTTGCCTATCTTTATACCTACTGAGCATTTTTGAAGACTCTGCTTTTACTTTGCTACTTCTGCTTATGCTTGTAGGCCTCGAGCAGCAGTTCTTGGATTCAGTGCAACATCTACCAGCTTCTATCTGCAATTAGAGGGTTTTTGTGCCAGCTGGCTTCTCCCTCTGGGATGGCACATAATCCCACCTGTTTGCCACTCTGTCCCGCCTGGACCCACATAGGGGGACATGGCGGCGGCAGGCCAGGATCTGCCTTATCGCTTCAAGGACAAACTCTGGGATGAATCCAAAGCAAACAAGGTTTCAAGGAGGATATCACGCAAGGAGTCAGAATCCAGTGATTCAGGTGAGAGTTTGCAACACCAACAAAATCAACCAGAAATGGCATAGATGCAGAATCTGATCAATACTGTACAAAATCTATCAGCCGAAGTAGAAACCCCAAAAGCAAAGAATGCTGCAGTACCTTCTGAAAAATGTGATGGGACAATGGGATGGCTAAACACATTTTATTTCTGGAAGCCTGGACCGTTCATTTTCTTTTCCGGGACGCCACATTTGCTACAGACAAAGCCAATATTGGATTCATGGTCTCGAATATGTCAGGGAATGCACTGTCTTGGGCTACTCCCTTAGTGATAACTGTTAGTCCCCTAGTGGCTTCCTTTGCTGCCTTTGTACAGGCCCTGAAGGACAGGTTTGAGTGACAGGAGTCGACCTTTAATGTTTACAAATCCGTACTTGACTTAAAACAAGGAAGCATGGATGTGTTAGCCTGTGTGACAGGCTTTGAGAAGTTGGCGTCGGAGGCCGGATGGCCTGGGACTGCTCAATTTACGATTTTCAAAAGAGAGTTGCAGAGGAGCAGCTGAATGCCTCTGCAGGAAGTCCCGCCACCCTATTGACTGTATGTTGGAAGCCTGAAACTGCACCATGCTTGACACCAGTAGTTGTGACCATACCGCAACAAGTGTTCGAGAAAAGGTATCCGTTAAGAAAGCCGTACCAGATGTATGCCCGAAGAGATGACAATCTCGTGGAAGATGTCTCCGAAAGGAATATGAAAACAAGAGAAATAGCAGCTGGTGATGTCATAAGAAGTAAGAGTGACACACTAAGAAGATAAGAAGAGGAAGATGTAGGGACCTTACAAAAACAGATGAGAAGAGAAACTACTGCAAAGCCAAGTTCAAAGGCAGTCTGCATGGCAGAAGACATGGATGATGAGCGATGTGGGGCTAATTGGGTGGGGAGGTGAAGTCAAGTTCACTCCCTGGCACCCGGGGTTTGAGCTTATGTGCTGCTAGTGAGCCGAATGTTCCATACATAGCACAAGTGTGCCAACCAATTTTAAAAGGCCATATAATGAAGGGCCTTATAGTTTAAGAACCAATAGTATTCTGTGTCTTTAATAAGTGTTGAGGATGACTTGCACTAGAGGCAGGCTTAAGTTGTCTACCTGACAGTAGATGCCCTATCACAACCCGATCCCGTACAGAAAGTATACTTAGATGTTCCCCTTGAGCCAACCATAATCCCTCGTAGGTTTCTCATATTTGCCACATAGTATGACGTCACGTATGACTCATTTTCAGTATAAAAGACTGTGTTTATGTAAAATGCATTGAGTGCTCGAGCAAACGTCCGTTGATGTCCGTTGCAACTCCCTGTTTTAGACAATTGATATTAAAGCAGTCGAATGAGACTTTGCCAACTTCCTGAGTCAGTCTGATTATTTGGTGTCAGAGTTACCCCGCATCCCATCCTTTGCATAATATGTTACTGATTAAGGACCTTATGTTCACGTGGTAGCAATGTCGGATGGTTCTGACCCATCGACCTGTTAACTTCAGAGCTTCGGACAATCAGACATCCTCCACCATTTAGCTGGAAGATCACAGGGTTTCCTATGGAGAGCGGCCAAATAGAAATCTTGCAAGAAAATCGAGACGGTGGGCAGGGTCCTTCTTTGACAAAATCCCTACCTGGTTTCCACAGGTGCTTTGCAGACAGAAGCCAAAAGTGTTCGGTTGGAGGAGGAGATGATACAGAGGGCCTTGAGTCAAACGACCAAATGGTGAGTAGACTGAGGGGAATGGCATATTAAGGGTACAGGATTGTGGTAATTTTAAAGTAACGGGAAATACTGTGTGAAGAGATGGTGATAGAGCCTAACGAGTCCTGACTCAAGAGAGTTTCAGAAGAAGTTGTCTTGCACTCCAGTCAGAGTCTTTTAGGCTATGTATAAACAGGTTCATATAAGGAGATGATTTAAATCCTGTAACAGGATATTGATTAGAGGCAAGGAGCAAAAAGGTGATCACGGAGTCGTTTTTAGTAAATGTGTAAAGGCGACTAATCTGTCTGTCTGTATTTATGTTGAGATAAAGTGCTAAAATGTGATATATGTTATAAAAGAATTGGAACAAAGTTGGGGAGCTAAAGGGACTGTCTAGGGAAGTGGTTGGTACCAATCCAGAGACAGGCAGAGATAATTGAAAAAGGTAGAGGTCTCAGCAGTGATTGTTGGAGAACACTCTTGAAAAGCGGTGAAAGCCGTTTTGTAAAAACTGTTAAGTATTGACAGTCAATTGAGACTTGTCAAAATGGGAGATATCACTCCTCTGATGCATTTATGTAAGACATTGCCAAAGCACATGCCCAAGCTCGATGAATATAGTGCAGAATGGGTGAAAGGCACGGCAGATAAGATGTTCATGCCGTGGCCACAAGGGGGATTGTTAGGCAGAATCCTGTGCAGTGCCCTTAGGGACCACTACACACAATTAAGACTATAGGTGGCAATACAAGTTTTACCTTTGGTACAAGCCTGTACTACTATGTCAGAGTGGTAGCAGTGGCGGAGCAGCCAGGCTTATCTCAAGAGTATATGAGCAGTAGCATAGATTACACAAAGGTGCCACAATTACTGTGACTCATGCAAACACTGACTCAAGGTTTCAGGTAGAAAAATATAAGTACATTAATTTTTAAACCATTCGTTATAAACACAACACTTCTATTAAACTTAAACAAAAACCACACGTTAAATATACTACAACTAACCAATTCACTTTGTACAGTATGTCTCAAGGTAAGTACCCTGTGTTTGAATGAACCGGTGTTACGAACAAAACATGTTACCGCAAATACGATTGCGATCACTTTTTGACAGTTCGGTCTACTAACTAAACGCGTATCCGTGACATGAAATGCTACCGGGGCAAAAACACACTTAGCACCTGAGATACCCAGATGGAGTTGGAGTCAAAAATCACAGGCAATATTTTGGTTAGGCAGACAGAATCGAGAAACACTCATAGACAAGAGTTCAAAAGTCAAAGGGCCAGAGCCAGGGTCAAGTGACACTGGGGGCCTGTTGCCGAAGATCACGCAGTCAGATAGTTCACAATTCAACGTAGCCAAGAGTACTTCGATATTGTCAATGTTCGGAAGCAAAAGTTATAAGAAGGAGAGAAGACAAGGACAAGCCTTGGAAATGAAGTTTCCTCAGGCAGAACACAGTACCTTATTCCAATGATGCAGCTGGTGCCCTGGCAGTTGTTCCTGTTGGTTTCCCGCAGACCCACGATTCCTGGAGCTTTGTTGTGAAGGAGGACGTCTGAAGGGGGTCTGCACCATGCAGGGATGAAGCCGGCAGCAGCGACAACAAATAAAAGGTGCGCTCCTTAAAAACAGGAGAGGCTCTTCAAATGGCTATCCGGACCACTACAGCTGTGTGCAACGATTTCGAGCAAGGAAGAGGATCCTCTGGCTGTGGAAGATGAGCTGGTTATCCCCACTAGGCTCAAGGGAAGAAGACTCCAGACTGGATCTCCTCTTAGTCGTTGAAGGGCAGATAGCTCAGGACTGCAGCAGGGCTTCACCGGGACGGGGTAGTTGCAGCAACCGTCATTCTCTCCGCTTCTCTTCGGTTCCTTGTAGTTCCAGTGGCGACTCTCTGACTTCTAGCCCAAGAGACCTGCCTTTTAAGCGAAAACCCCCCATTCACACAGCCTGGCTGTCAATCACCCAGCAGGGGGGTTGTCCAGCCCGGACAACCACCCTGGCCAATCATGACAAAGTGCGACTTGGGTTTCCTAGGATACCCTGTGCAGGGGGTGACAACACCCCTTCCTCACATTCAGCCCACATAGACACGCAGGCGCCTTGAGGAGGGCTTCTAGGTAGAAGCCCGCCAAAAGACAGTGAAAAAAGAAGGCAAACCTAGTTTGCCGTGCAAAGTAAAACACAAGAAGGAGTTTAACAAAAAGAAATGGCGAATAAACCGCACCGGAGCCAAACGAAAAAGGATTTGGTCAAGCGGGTTTAAGGTTGAGACTAACACAATAGCCTTCAATATTACCACAGTTATATAAGATAACCGTGGTACAAATTTAGGGTAGATACCACTGCCACCAGCCATTTCTAAATGTTAAAAGAGCGAAACAATGCTCTAAGAGGTACAGAGGAAAATAGTTAAGAGTTAACCCATCCAGTACTCCCTGTAAGATGGGGTGTACTGGATGTGTGGTTAGTTTATGGTAACTTTACCCTTTTCTGGGGGAGAGTAGTCGCCTCAGAAATGGAGTCAGTGGGAAGTCTAAACGACAACCCTGTGCCACTGCACGGAAGGTGTTGTGTGACACACAGAAAGAAGGGGGCTACTGAAGTGGTGTACTCCAGAGCCCACAATCCCAAAAACAGGTAGAAACACATAGCAAAATACAAGTAATAGCGGTGAAAAGCTCACACTCTTACCAAGTGGAAAAGAAACAACTCCAGAGATCCAGCAAAGCTGCTGAGGGACTCACTAGGTAAGGGAAATTAGCCATGAAATGAGAATTCTCCCTAGCACTCGCCCCCCCCCCCAGACTAAGGGACAGGAGGATTTAATCCACTCCTGGATGGTTCTCATACCTCTAGTCGGTTACAAACATCCTAAAGAGAACATCAGCATTTTGGTGGTGACTTCCTGCTCTGTGCCCAATGGAAAAATCTAATCCTTGGAGGCAGATTGACCATCTCAGTAACCTTGGGTTTTCCCCTTTCATTTGCATCAGCCATCTCAAGGGTTGGTGTCAGTCTGAATGATGAAGGTAGATCCATACAAGTATGGTTTAAACCTCTTCAGTGACCACACAATAGCAAAGCATTCTCTTTCTATTGTTGCCCACCTTCTTTCAGGATCCTTTAACTTCCTGCTGATGGAACAAATGGGGTGTTCCGTACCTTTCTCATGCAGTTGACTAAGGACTACACCTATACCTACATTTGAAGCATCAGTTTGTACAATGAAGGGTTAGTGATAGTCAGGAGCTCTTAGGACTGGAGATTGACAAAGGGCTTTCTTCAGACCTTCAAAGGCTTGAATGCACTCCTCATTCCACCTGACCTTTTTAGGAAATTTGGGAGAGGAGATGACATTCAAGGGAGAAGCTATGGTCCCATAGTTCTCTATGAATTTCCTGTAATACCCAGTGAGACCTAAGAAGGCTCTCACTTGGGTTTGAGTAGTAGGGGTGGCCCAGTTTTGTACAGCTTGTACTTTGCTAGGCAATGGCCTTATTTCACCTCCTCCTACCTCATGTCCAAGGTAGACCACTGAACTCTGACCAATTTGACATTTGCTTGCCTTTATGGTCAGATGGGCCTGTTCCAGACCCTGCAATACATAGCCTAGGTGTTCAACATGTTCTTTCCATGTAGGGCTGAACACCGCAATGTCATCCAAGTATGCCATGCAGAGTCCTCCATCCCATTCAGAACTTGATTGACCATCCTCTGAAATGTAGCAGATGCATTCTTTAATCCAAAAGGCATCACCTTGAATTGGTAGAGGCCAGCTGGGGTAGAAAATTGAGTTTTCTCCTTGGCATGGTCTGTCAGGGCTATTTGCCAATAGCCTGACGTTAGGTCAAATGTGCTGAGGTACTTGGCTGCACCAAGTTTGCCCACCAGCTCATCTGTCCTAGGCAAAGGATGGGCATCAGTCGTGGTGACTGCATTCAGAGCTCTATAGTCCACACAGAATCTCAACTCCTTGGATCCTGCCTTTGGTACAAGCACAACTGGGCTAGACCATGGGCTAGTAGAGGGCTCTATAACCCTGAGATCAAGCATCTTGTTGACCTCATTCCTTATGTGGGATCTGATATTGTCTGACATTCTGTACCCCCTGCTTTTGACAGGCAAACATTCACCAGTGTGTATGTCATGCTGGCCCCAAGGGGTCAAGCCTGGTGAAAGTGAGAACAGGGAGGCAAACTGATTTAACAGTAACTTTCACTTATCCTGCTGGTCAGATGTGAGACTGGAAGAGAGATTAACTCCTTCCACTTGCTCATCTAAAGGTAAGCCTCTGAGGCGGTCAGGCAGAGGTTCACTCTCCTCCTCCTCCTGAGCTGAAGCTAGAAGCAGAGCTCCTATGTCAGGTCTAGAGACATATGCCTTTAAACGGTTGGTGTGAAAGACTCTGGGAGCCTCCTTAGGATTGCCTAAGTCCACCAGATAGTTCACTTCTCCAAGTCTACCCACAACCTTGAAGGGTCCTATCCATTTGTCCTGCAAGACCCTCTGCCTTGTTGCGACCATAACAAGAACAAGCTGGTCTTGAGTAAACTCAACCATGTTAGCCTTCTGATCATGCCAATGTTTGACCAAAGCTTGACCAGCCCTCAAGTTATCACTTGCCTCTGCCATCATGTGTGACATTCTCCTCCGGAGACCTATCACATAATCAGTCACTCTGACTGGCTTGGGGGAAGGAGCACTCTCCAACCCCTCCTTAATCAGGGCCAAAAGACCTCTGACTGGATGGCCATAGAGAAGTTTGAAGGGACTGAATCCTACTCCCTCCTGAGGGACTTCTCTATAAGCAAAGAGAAGGCATGGCAGTAGAAGGTCCCACTTTCTTCTAAGGGGTTCTTCTAAAGCACCTATCATGATCTTCATAGTTATGTTAAACCTCTCTGCCAGTCCATTGGTTTGGGGGTGGTAGACAGTTGAGAACTTGTAGGTGACTCCACAGGTTTACACATGGTTTGCATGTAGTGGGACATAACATTTGATCCCCTGTCAGATATCACCTCCTTAGGAAAACCTACTCTGGTAAAAATACCAAGTAGGGCCTTAGCCACAGCGGAGCCGTAACAGTCCTCATAGGTATGGCTTCAGGAACTCTAGTGGCATGGTCCACTACAACCAGGATGAACCTGTTGCCTGAAGATGTGGGAGGGTCAAGAGGACCAACAATGTCAATCCCAACGCTCTCAAAAGGAATTCCCACCAGTGGGAGAGGCACTAAAGGTTCCACATTCTTAGACCCACTCTTGCCAGAGGTTTGGCAAGTGTGGCAGATTCTGCAGAATTTGTCTACTCCGGTACCCATCTTAGGCCAGTAGAAGTGCAGAGATAACCTCTCTTTGGTCTTCTTAAAACTTAAGTGACCAGCCAGAGGTACCTCATGGGCTAACTGCAGAAACTGGAGTCAGTTCACTAGGGGTACTACAAGCCTTTTGTAGTCCCCAGGGGTTGACTCAGTTGGTTCACTGTAGAAGAGGCTCTTACTACCTCCCATTTGGGACTCGCATGTTATTGTGTTTACAGCTGCAGAAAAAGGTCCTTTAGGCAGGCCCAAAGGAGGCTTACTATTAGCGGTCAAAAAAACAAGTGGCTTCCAATTGAAACTCTGCCAGTCCCCTTCCCCAACATTTCAAGTGGTTAAATTATCTACCAGTTACCACAAAATAGTAATTGTGAATATTTATTGGTGCTCCTCCACGTTAAAATCAGAGGACTTTTTTGATCAGCTGGTGAAAATATTGGATTTCCTAGCCCTAGAGGTCGAATTGTCGCATATCATAATATTAGGTGATCTCAACTTTCATCTCATTACAGACGGGGGCTCGGAACTAGCAGGTGATGAACTGATTTGGTCTACAATTATGGCAGAGCGCAACTTTTTGATGTTGAATGGTGATGTGGGGGGAGATACCCCCGCACAAGCCACCTGGCAAAGAGGCGACCAGCGGGCTATAATAGATTATGTATACATCAATGCAAAAGACTACAATTGTGTCCAAAAGCTGGAAATTATACAGACCGACCTAAGTGACCATACCAAACTAAAGTTATTATTGCAAATTAGAAAATCCCATTCAATGCTGTGGAAGAATATAAATATATCAAATGTCGTAGTCAACAACGGGGGTAATAGATTAAAATGGAACCAAGAAAAGTTACAAAGTCTAGATCCTAATCTTAAAAAAATTTATCAAAGTTCTGATTTGGTGGAAAAAGATTATACACTGGCCATGCAGATGTTCAAACAAATTGACAGTGGTAACGATTTAATTAGGCAACAGCATATTCATTTTTTTGATTCGGAAATATTAAGTACCAAAAAGCTGAGCTAAGACGTGAAATTCGGCAGCTCATAAAGTCAAATAAAAAAGATTTTGCAAGTAAAATAAGATTGTTAAAGCAGAAATATAAAAAATGGCTCAAAACGAGAAGAGCCAAGCAATATGAATTGGATGGGGCGGCCATGCTGAGACAATTTATAAGCAAATCGACAGCTGGCATTTGGGCCTTGCTTAATAACACCTCTGATAAACCACAAAGCGTTACCCAAACTAATTCGATAGCGGCTGAGACATGGCAAATGTATTTTCGAAATGTATATCTTTCACCCCTCCCTAATGTGCGACTAAGTCTTCATTTGGATACAGCAGTTGATGGGTTTCCATTTGACATCGATGATATAAAAATCTGTATTGCAAAACTAAGTTCATCCCGCGCAGTAGGGCCTGATGGCTTGCATAATGCTATGCTAAAAATGCATGTCAGTGAGTGGGCAGGTATTCTACATCGTATCTTTGTGCAAGTCTTTACATCTGGCTTGATACCTGAGACTTGCAAAAAGTCTATCATCCTTCCTATTTTCAAAAAGGGTGATCGAGAGAATCCCAGCTCCTACAGACCAATAGCATTATTAGACTGCCTGGGTAAATTGTTTGCCAGGTTGCTTTTGAAGGTATTTAATACGTGGCTAAATGATAAGAATCTTCGAGATCCATTCCAGACAGGGTTTTTACAGGGCTCAGGCACTGCAGTTAATATTATTACTCTTACAAGCCTCATTTACAGAGCCCATCAGCGACAACAGCCCCTGTACTTGGCATTTATTGATTTTAAATTGGCTTTCGATGCAGTCCCCAGAGAGCTCCTATATAAAAAACTTGTTGAAGCTAATTGCCCATGGGAAATTTTGAAATGAATTATTCAACTGTACACAGAAACTACGATCCAGATCAAATTGACTAAAGGTGGATTGTTAACTGCTCCAATCGAAACTGCAAGAGGCCTGAAACAGGGATGCCTGTTGGCATCAGCCTTATTTAATTTTTTTATCTCAGATGTTCATCAAACCTTTGCTAAACTGATTACTGACTCTCCAAAAATGGGGGGGTTCAAATTCAGTGGCTATTATACGCCGATGACATGGTGTTAATGTCACATACCCCCAAAGGTTTGCAGAATTTACTGGGTGCCTTGGATCAATACACCAAAGTAAACAGCATAACCATTAATATTGCCAAGGCAAACATAATTCAACTTGGAACAAGAAAGCAAAGACTAGCCCGGCTTCACTGGCCATTGCAAAATTCCCAAATTTCTTTTGCCAATGCTTATGTATACTTAGGCATGATTATATCCAATCAGTGTGCACATGACCAGTATAACAAACAAGGTCTGCATAAATTGCAAACGGCAATCTCACAAGCCCGCATTATTAAGGCCAGATATTGTAAATTCTCCATCTCACCGATAATTACATACTTCAAGTTAAAAGTTGTTCCTGTTATTCTATATGGAGCAGAGACCCAGAAAATAATGCCCTATTGTTATTGGGCCCTGAGAGAGGGTCAATTCTGGAGGCAGGTCTTAAATTTACCGAACTCTCAACCACTACCACCTTTGAGATATGAACTGGGCTTAATATCGGTTTATGCAATTTACAAATGGAAATTATGTGCCTTATATCGCAAATGTTTATTGAACCAATGGACAAAAGGAATTACCAACATTATTTCTATCTATTTATTGAGTTCAGCAGATAACTTTCCAAAAGCATGGCGTTTAAAAATTTAGTCTATTATGAAAAAGGCACAGGTAGATGAAATCTTGCTAATGGAGAACCCTAATAGAGCGAAAATAAAAATCTGGAAGCAGACTGGATATATACTCACTTGGCCTGCACAAATTATAAAAACTTTTTGGAATACCCGTACAAACTGAAATGTTACAATAAGGTGGCAAATTACATGGTAAAGGCTCCCAGCTCCAACCAGTGAGATGGTTTTATGAGATTTAGGATGAACCTATGGTTGACAAATGATGTATTGAACAGACATAGGAATGATGGCATTGCTCTACCGTGTCGATTCTGTAATCACTACGCGGAAACTCTTAAACATTTATGTACTGAATGCGAGAAATTGCTACTACTCCGTTGTATCCATTTTAAGCAGTTATTTATGGAACATCAGGTTTTGACATCACAGAAGCTATGGGATTTGTTATTTTATACCAAACGAAAGGCAGTGAGATATGCTGTTTTAAATTCCCTTCATCAATTGAAACTAGCAAAGCATATATTGTCGAAATGATTGTAAAGTGCTTCGCTCAAACAGCTATGTATTGCTATTCTTTTGATTCATGTTTATTGATGACTGATGTCTTAATATCCTAATGACCTGACATTCAATTTTATTTTTAATATTATAAGATGAAGATAATATTTTCTTCACCTACTTTTATAGTTTTATTGTCAATTTTTCGTATGTATTGTTAAGTTGAAAGGTCTCGAGTTTCTCACGACCAAAACAACTGATAAATAAAAAAAAAATTAAAAAAAAGAAGAGGCCATCCTCCCAGTGTAACCTATACTTTCCAGGCTCAGTTCCATTGAGCTTTGAAGTGGCCTGTTGGCGAAGACCTTCCAAGGTAGGACACTCTCTTTGTCCCTTACTGAAATCTTCCCTGTTGGGTCCACCTTCTGCCAGCAAAGACTGCAGTTCAGGATGGTCAACAGGGTCAAGATCTCCTACCAAGGTAATATCCTCTTCTAGGTCTGATTCCTCAGTATCTAGTTTGACTGTATAGGGTTGAACCTCACACTCAGCCTCAGCTGGTGTGGGAGTCACAGATGTGACTTTGGACAGTCTCGGAGATGTCCTTATGGGTACAGGAGTGCTTGCTGGTTTCTTGCTGGCAGACTTAGGTTTCCCCTTTGTCTTGTCTTGTTTTGCAATTGCAGGAAGTAAGTCCTGTGGACTTGGGGTGATAGTTTCATCTATCATGTCCCCAGGAGAGCCTCTCAAGGTTCTCTCCCTTGCAGACCTTGTGAGCTCCTGCTTCCTTCTGCTGGAGGGCATAGGGGTACTATACACAACTCCAAGAGTTTTAAGGTCATTACCCAGCAGGACCCTACCAGGTACGTTATTTTGCACACTTACAGGTATCCTGACAGTCATGTCATTACAGTGGATGAGAGCTGGTAACTGGGGAACCATTTGCACAGGGCCTCCAGCTAACTTGGTTAAGTGTTTGGGTGCCTTAGCAACATCCTCCACTTTGAAAAAACATTCATCAACCACAGTTATGCTGGCTCCAGTGTCTCTGATGGCTTGGGTCTCCTGACCATTCACAAGACACTTTTGTAATGTGGGATGTTTTTATCCACGCATCCAAGCCCTACCTCAAAACTGTGCAGTACTGACATGGAAAACATCATGATGGCCAGAGCTTCCCAGAAAATGCACAGGGAAATGCATGAAGAATAGGCTGCCACTCATTTTTGCCGATGTTATGGGCACAGAAGGACACTGCCTAAAACCACCATTGGACTACCCACACAGTAGTCTGAAACCATTGGGAATGGCAATGCTGATTGCCAAAAGCAAACCCATAACTGTTGGGAATTCATTTTCTTAAATCCCAAAAGGGGGTGCAGTACCAGTACTCACCACTATCAAAAAGCCGGCGTTTTAAAACAACACCAGATTTTACTTTTTTTGTGTAAAACTGAATAAATGAACCCAAGGCAAGCCAAAGAAAGACTTACTGAGAGGTGGATACAATGTAAAGTTATATTCTGAAGTGACTTGAAGGTTTATAACAAGACTGGCTGAGCTGTGGATTTCAGCAGTTTAAGTAAATTTGGACTGAAAGACACTAAAAATCTAAATGTTTACAAGAAATGAGTGACCTACTTTTGAGTGTCACATAGGCTGCAATTGTTTAAATGTCATAGTTTTAAACTTAGAATCAGCATTCTAGCTGCATATGTAAAAATGTTTAGTTTTATTTGAATGCAGAAAACTGGGGAACAGAAATGACATGTAGCTAAAAACTGGCTTAAAGAGATTCCAATTTTGCCTGGCAACTACCCCCCATCAGGAGTGAAACTTGAGTCACAGCTGTGTTCCCAGGCCTGTCTGCCTTTTGCTGGCCACACTAAGGATATGCCATCTCTCTGATAATTGAATTAAGGGGAGCCCCCACAGAATACAGGAGCTCTGAACAAAGCCCTGTCCTGACTCAGGCAAATGTTTTATTGGCGGGAGTCGTAAATGGAGCTTCCTCCTGGAAGGACAGGGGAGGGGCACTGCCTGTGAGAGCAAGCTGGCTTGGCAGAACTGGAAAAACCAGAAATTCAACCTTGTGCTGGGGGGAAACCACACCCCTTTGGGGCCAGAACATAACTCTAACAAGATGAATAACTCATAGTACGGACTTGTAAAAATTATTTAAATGATACCATAATTCTTGTGATTTTTCTGCCCACATTTTAAGACGTGTTAGGACCCGGTGGTATGTTCAGGGGGGTTTTAGCGGAAAAGAGGATATTACTCAAAATGTGTGCATGTGAAAAATCTGACACTTCATCAACTAATGTCCATACTCCTTGCGCACATGTGTGTAAATTTGGGTTAATGTCCGATATTGCAAAATCAGTTAAAAAGTGAAATATGTGCCATTTCTGAATGCAAGCCCCCAGGAAGAGCAGATTTGGACAGGGTATACCTCCTGTGATATGTGAAGGGTGCATGTAATTTTAAACAAATGTGTACCTGTGCAAATATGTTTTTTGAGCAAATATAAATTGTGTGTAAAGTTGACAGGGGTGGGTTCTCTGTATCATAAACAGACCTCATCATGATGACACTTCATTTCATTCCCCCAATCAAGTGGAAGCGGATGAAGTGGCCAATGACAAGTGGAGAGGGGTAGGGGCTAGTGATGCTGCACACACACCCATTTTAAAAACAGATAAAAGCAGACAGACAGGACAGATAGGGACCTTCAAATCCATTTGCAGCTGGAAGCTCTGCCGGGAAAATCCATACTTTACCTCCATCAACCTTCAGAGAGCCAACATAGAGACTTCAAATCTATCAATATCCAGAACCAGAGAGAGAGCAGACCCAGACCAGACCGCTGTTAGCAGAACCAGAGAGCTGAACCGGAGTCCAGTTCAAAACCTGACCAGATCCGTGGCGGGGCCCATTCTATTTCTAAATATATTGGCCCTCATTACGACCCTGGCGGAAAGTAACTGACCTGACCGCCATAGCGTAAATAGCGTTTCCGCCATTGCGCGACGGAGTAAAGTGCGGCTAATTCCGACCCATCGGGCACGAGCACTACGCCATGGCAGAAGTGCAAAGTCCGCGATGGCGGAAATGTCCCCAAAACGCCCCTCACCGCCGTCGTACGGCGCCCTAGGTGCAATTCCGCCACCCATCATAGCGATCACCGTAATGAGCGGCAATCGGAAAATACGGTGACCGTAAATATACGGAAACGGAAGTAAAAACATGGTCCCGGAACGGGAAACAGCACGCCGTACACCTATAAAATCAGAATTCCCACACAACCACTAAAAATACTACCCTGAGACACATCCCAACCCGTCATCCACCCTAGTGAAAACAATAAAAATGGGAAAAGTAGCGAAAAAAAGCGTGCGACCGCAAGCGGCAGGTCCACTTCTCCCGTGAGGAACTCACCGTGCTCACAGAGATCCTCCAGGAGAATGCTGCCGTCGTCTTCTCGACGCAAATGACCAGGACGGCACTTGCGAACAAGAAGGCCATATGGGCCCTGGTGGCACAGCGGGTAAGTGCGGTGGGGACCGCACCCCGCAACCCACAGCAATGCAGAAAGCGATGGGACGACTTGCGGATACGCGTACGGAGCATACTATCCGCCAACCGTAACATTGCCACAGCTACCGGGGGAGGATCGGAATCACCCATCAAGTTGACCCCCTGGGAAGAAATCTGTGCCTCCACCATTGGAATGGAGAGTATAGAGGGAGTCGGAGGGATGGAGAAAGGAGTGCAGACATCCGAAGAATCAGGTAGGTGGGCCAAATAAAACAATGCTAAATCCACAATGTCCAATCATGTGAAGTACCATGTGTCCACATAGTGCAACAGAAACACATGTCCAGGAGAACGTCCACATACATTGGCCTGATAGCGCACTTTAAAAGTCACATTAAATACATAAATAATTAAAAATCCTAAAAACACCCTCTACACGTGCAGCAGGCACACCCTAACTGCAGGCTGCAAAACAACTGCATCCTCAATCCACACAAAAATGAAACCACCTCCAAGGCCCTGACCCAAATCACCCTCAGGTACCACCCCAATGCATGTGATACATTGCCATTCCAATTTCCACAGACCCATCAATAACGCTCGCCCTCCTTTACTCCACCACAGGGTCCGATTCAAACGACGAGCTCCAGGACACCCCTACCAGCACACCTGCAAAGAGGGCCAAGACCAACGGCCAAAGACCCTCCACCTCAGCTGCACGGATCAAGACACGGCAGCAGCACAAATCAAGTGGCAGCACACAGGAGGGGACTTCAACAGGCACCCCAGCAGCCAGCATGCCCACAACAGCACCACCACAGGTCCCCCCAATGGATGCCACAGAAGGCACTGCTTCTGGTGGCAGCAGCACCATAGGTGACACTGCATTAATGGCAGCATGCTCCGACACAGAAAACGGTGATGTCGATGTAGGATCCATCCATGACCTGTCTCAATCCCCCTGTTTGTTACATCCCGTACACTATGAGGATACCACGCAGGGGCACCCACAAGACGACGACTGGCCATCCCCCACAAGCCCTGTGGCAAGGCAACATGAGGTGATCAGCCCCTCTGTGACACCACCGCAAATGGCCATGGCACAGCAGAGGCAACAGTCCCTCGACCAGGTGATCGTGCAACAGCAGCAACTGGCCACGCTCCTCAAGGACCATGCTGATGAATGTGGGGGTACTAAGGCAGCCATAGAAACATCTACTGAGACACTTAGGGCAGAAATGGAGAGAAGTACAGAGACACTAAGGGCACAAATGGAGAGAAGCACCGAGAGCCTGAGGGTACAAATGGAGAGAAGCACCGAGAGCCTGAGGGGGGAACTGCATGCGACGTCCAAAGACGTATGTGCTGAACTTGCCGCTGTGCGCCGTGTGCTCACTGAGCTCTCACAAACCCTTAGGGACATGCATGGACTTGAGCAGGCAGAGACATCATCCGTTGCAAGTTCCGTCCAGGGCAGCCCCCAACGTAGATCTGGGAGGAACCTGCGCTCCACAGGCAGGGGTGCCCCTGATACCCGGAGAGGGGGCTTGCAATAGCGTCTGACCACTGACAATGAGCATCTTTGGACACTGGTGTTCGGGGGGGAGGTAGGAGGGTGGAGGGGGTGTGTTGGGCTTACTTGTGGCGGGTCGATGGGGTGTGTAACATAATTTCACATATGCTATAAACATTTCACAATCATCCAATGAGATGTGTGGACATTGATGTTTGTGTACGAGGCCTTTATAGGCGTACAGTCCATATTGTGCATGTTCCAGACACACACAGTGCCACAAGTCCCGTGTCCATGTATCAGCCACCAGGCGTGAGTGCTAGAAGCATGAATCTATGAGAATCTGACGAATTTCACGGCCCTCCTGTGCCTCGCGGACTCCTTGAGGTGCTGCCACATCCCCACCCTCATCATGACCATCTTCAGGTGCTTGCAGTTCTGCGTCAGGGGGCATGGGCACATTTCTACGTACGCACATGTTGTGTAGCATGACACATGCCATGACCATCTTTGCAACCTTCTCATGGCGGTACAGGAGTGCCCCGCCAGACCTGCTGAGGCAGCGGAAACGACCCTTCAGTAGGCCGAATGCCTGTTCTATGACTACACGGGTACGTGAGTGGGCATGGTTGTAGTCCTCCTCATGCTGGTTCTGTGGGTTCCGGAGTGGTGTAAGGAGCCATCTCTTCAGTGGATACCCGGCATCACCTGTATGTGGACAATAAAGGATGTTTGTGGAATGACATTGCTACGTACGCATCCCCCCCCCTTCCTGCCAGGTCATTGCCGCATCACATACCCCACATTATCATGCATGAAATGAGACTCACCGAGTAGCCAGGATCTGTTCCCTGCGTGTCGCTCCCTGTAGCGTGGTATTGTAGAGTTCCTCAAGACCATAGAATCATGGGTTGATCCAGGAAATCGGGCACAACAATGTGTAATGATCCTGTTGGAGTCACACACCATTTGTACATTGAGAGAATGATATTGTTTTCGGTTGCGGTACTGGGCCTCCATGGCATGTGGGACAACCAATTCCACATGGGTGCAGTCCATGGCACCAATGCAACCCGGTATGCCGGCAAGTGCATGGAATCCCACTTTTGTGTTCGTAATTTCCTGCTCCGAGCGTGGTAGAGAGATGTAGTCGTCTGCATGCTTCAGGAGGGCATCGAGCACTTGCAATAGTGTCCGTGACAACAGTGGCTGTGAAATGCCATGCAACTGTCCGACTGTGTGCTGGTAGGTGCCTGTGGCCAGGAAGTGGAGTACAGACACCACCTTCAGTAGGGGTGGGATGGCGGTTGGGCTATCTATCATGCTGACAAGGTCAGCGTGTGTCATGTCCACAATGGCGGTTATGGTGTCCCGGTCCAAACGGTAGAGGGTGTGGATCTGCTCATCAGTGAGGTTGAACGGATGAGCTTGGAGGCGTGGGATTGCGGGCTGCCTGCGTTGTGGTAGTGGCTGTGCTGGTGGGCCTTGCTGGCCCTGCCTTGCCCTCCTCCTCCTCCTGCGTCTCCTCTGTGCGGCCGGTTGTTGTAGTGGTTGGTGTTCGTCTTCTTCTTGAAGTTGGAGTACTTGCAGTGCTATCAGGTCCCCCAGGGCCAACATCGCTAGTCCTGCCGGTAGCATTTTGGAGTGGGTGTGGTTGTGGGAGGGGGTTGGGTGTGCAATTTATGTGTTTTCAGGCTGTATAGCCTCCACCTGTGGTGATTCATTCCACCTGTGCCAGCTGCAATCCCCTTTGGGCGAGCACGTCCCGCACACAACGCTGCAATTTGACGCATGGCATCTTGCTATTACAATCATGTATTTAATCCCCATGGCAGTGAAATATTGGTTTATATGTTCATTCTGCTATGGTCCCATTGTTTCACATACTATCTTTGCAGTCGCGAACAAACTTGTGAAGGGTCAGTGGAATGTAGTACTCGATTAACGGTGGACCCTCATGCAGCACTGTACCGAGGTTCACCGACGGGCGGGGCGTCCCATTTGTGAGTGAAGCCAGTTGCCATTTTCACACACTGCCGCACTACATGGATGGATTTGTGATTTCAAGCGGTCACAGATGCCTTTTCGACGTGATGTTGCAAATGAGGAATTCGAAGGACAGCGCTTTCGGTTTTCAGCTAGCGGCGAGGAGACGCCCACAGGTCTGACTGCAGATATAAAGTTCTATTGTTTAATGTCCTTCGGACAGGGGCCATGGCGAGAATGCAATGATTGATATGAATAGTATGGGATGCGCAATAGCGTAGTGGACGATAAGGCAGGACGTTCCCAAATACATGTTACTTCACAACACTGGAATTCCGGGCTGGAGCACAGTGGATTTTGCAGACTGCATTACGCACAGACTCAATGGAAATTTCACATGTTATGTGAGTAAATAATCAGGCGTTTTCATACCGGGATGAGGGAATGATGTATGGATGCATGGACAGATGATTTAATTGAGAGTTTGCCATGTACAGGGCTTTTTGGAATCTATCCACTTCCCCTGCGCTATGTGATGCAGGGCTGCCATAGTGGGACCATTGTCTATCTGCCCTTGTTGAACCCTCCCTGTCTCGACGCGCCTTCAAACACTTGTGTCTATGCACGTTACTAATCCCATCTAATGGATTCTGTTTTAACAGACGCATGCACACAAACACTCGTTTGTAATAGTGTTTTCACCTCGATTTATATAGTTATGATTCGCAAGTGATTTTTGGGTGGGAATAATCCTTTTGAGTGGGCTAGCATGCATATGGCTGTGGATTTAGTGTGATCATTGAAGTGAGTAATTCAAATGAAGTTCTGATGCCCATACTATTCTTTTTCATTTCATTTGGGTGACAGGTATCTCCTCCCCTTTTGCCGCTGCCATCTGTATGCCACTCCTGCAGATGGCTTTTACTCCCGACACCTGCTGCTTCGTGTTAATCAGTGGAGCACCATTACGATCTTATGGGACGATCGCCAATGGGCCACATGCCCTTACGCAGTACTAGTGGCTAGGAGCAACATATCGACCTTTCAGCTGGACTAGTGCCTACCTAATGGGACGGCCCTGCGGTTGTAGGCGCTTCCATGTTGCCTTTTTGAACGTGAATGTAGCCCCTGTGTACCATGAAGGAACAGGGCGTCACACAAGAAGAAGCTGGTCATTTATTGCGGATGCAGCCCACAATAATGAAATATATTTTGGATTTCATGACCTAATAGCTTTATGGACTTGGTGATTTTGTTGTGCATTAAATTTCTATTCTGATATTGACCGTGTAGCGTTATTCTTTGCAAGTAATGTAGCATATTCCTATTTGTGGAGCGATGTATTGTGAGAAGATCTGCATTGGGTTCCGGCTTCTGAGTATGGTTGCGTGGTACTGTACTGGCCGCGTTTGCCTACGAAGCCCAGTGAGGTCAGGGATAGGGGCTGCCATTATGACTGTTTTGATGTTGTCATGCTCAGGGGCGGGGAATTAGCTTTTGTGTAACAGATGCCGGTCAGCCAGGTGGATTGGTGGAATGATGTGATTATCAGAATATGGCTGGTCACAGGTGCCTGTGTTTGCGTGCGTTTCTTGGAGGGAGACTGAGGTCATGTCCATTGGAATAGCTTCTGTATTCGTGCCATCTGTGCCCTGCAGCTCCCATTGGCCCCTCTTGAGATGAGCCTGGCTGCTCAGTCACTCTTCCAACTTGTGTGGTACATGCTTATGCTGATGGTTGGTTTGTTTACTGGCAGGAGTACAGGGCTGGTGCAGTCTCACTCAGGATACTGCTTTGAATGTTGCCTTACACTGGTGTCAAGCGATGGGGGGCCTGTTTTTGTTTGTCTCATATTTCAGTTCATGTTGCTGTACTTGAACCTTCACATGCCTGTGCTGCATCAGTACGGCAATGGTGCCATGGCAAATATGGATGGCCACTCACAAGGCACTTGGAGCCCCTACATTCATTTGTTCGTTGGCATGCATGGGTGACTTGTACATTTCACTGGTTGCATTGTGTGACTTCATTGCACCTACGAGGAGTTGTGCAATGTGGCCAGGGAGTGGTGTACAGGCACTCAGTAGGGCCATTTACGGTTGGTTCGCGATGCAGTACTTCTCGCCATGGCGGAATGGTACTTTCCGCCATGCTTGATGGCGTTAGGTAAATGTCCGCTAGGGTCAGAATTCGCGTACCGTTGCGCCATGGTGGTAATTACGGTTTCGCATGGCGCGCGTGCGCGTACTTGGTGCAGTTAGCGTTGGCGTTCACTACGGTGTCGCTAATGGCATCGTACTTTACGGTGACGGGTCATAATCGCACCGAGCGCTATTCGATGGCGGTATTGCATTTCCGCCATTGTTTTTCGATTTCCGCCAGGGTCGTAATGAGGGCCATTGTGAGTACATAGCAGAACTGTGCAGAACCAATCTCTTAGTTAAAATAATATAATTCAATCTATTTTAATCTAAGTAGAACTGCCTCCTAACTGTCACCTGTCATTTGCAAAGCTGTCACCTGTCATTTTCTAGTTGCAAGCTGCACTTGTCTTTTTGAACTTTAAAATTTCAAATCTGAAAAACGACCTTTATTTAATCGCTCATATCTCCGTGAACGTTTGTGCTAGAGACTTGCAGTAACTTTCCTCTGAAAGCTGGGAATCGTGGCTTTTCTAGGAACCTAGAACCGCATTCCTACCCTCTATAGTTTTGCCGCAATCGTGAAAAACGCACTCGCGAATTTACCGCGATTTGCAAATTTCTCAACGTGTGAAAACAGCAGTGTTCTTGCTTTCAGTTGCCAAAAATTCGTTTAACCTGCTAGTTACTCCTAGATCCTTGCTAAAGTGAACCTGGACTAATATTAACTAGATACCACTCACCCTGAACCTCTATGGGGAATTTAAAGCATTTTAGCATATTTTTTCACTTCATTGCCAGCACATGTAAAAGCATTTTGGGCCTGTGTTTAAAACTCTGATCTGTAGTCTAAGCTTGCTGGGGTGAACTGAATTACATTTGATTGCATTTCTGAGAACTGTGTGCTTTCCTTCCATTTCCTTGCATTGCATAAAGGGGGAGGGGATTGCCAGAGAAAAGTGATTACATTGTTAGGTTGAAATCATATTGAGTATTTTCTGTATTGCATTTTCATTCAACATTACATCCATCTGAACTTATATAAAGCATTCTCTACCACCTTTTTCTTCTGTTCCTATTCACAAGTGTGCTAGTGCCAGATTCTCCGTTGTTAATCTTTATCATATCAGATTAAGTGTGATATCCAATTATTAATTTATTATCAAAGTGTGATATATCTATACATTGTTTAATTTTTTTCAAATAAATCTTTTAAATTTGCAAAACAAACCTACTTCTTGGCTCAGTGGGGTCAGGGGGATTCTAAGAGAGGGGTGTTATATAGGGGTAGTCATCCAGAACGCATGAACTGGACATAAAGATATATCAATAAGGGTTTCCATTCAGTTTCCCAGACTAGGCATTGACTTAGCTGTAGTGTTGAATTGAATCCTCTTACAAATTGGGGGCTCGTGCCGGACGTTTGGATCAGATCTATCACTTGTGCAGATTAATACTGTGTGCCAGCTGACCAGATACACATATCCGGTCAAATCACCACGCTGTGTTACGCTGTAAAGCACTCCTCAAAGGAACGCTCTAAGAAAAAGGTCTGTTTTGCAAAAATAAAATACTAATTTCTGTAAGTCAGGACAGAGACCAATTTCTAGAATGACGACCTTAGTAGACATGAAAATAGCCAGAGAGCACTTCTTACATAAGTTATTTGTGAGAGGTGAGTGGACTCACCAGGACCGCATGGTCTGGTTGCAGGCCATCACGCAACAGGTCACTGAAACAGGGTCAGATATATGGGGAGATCAGGGTCCCCTACATGTGGCCCTGAGTGAACTATACATGGCTCCTAAAGCTAAGGATGAACAAGACAAGATGGTTAGGATAGCGGCATACCTGTACCTATATATGGGAGACATGCAGGATAAATGTACTGAAAGCCAAGATCTGGCGAATAAGCGACAGATGGCGTTAGAGAAGGTCCAATCTGACCTGGTCTCTTCTGAGCAGAGGCTGCAGGGGAGTCAGAAAATGAGAGTAGACAGCACATCATTAAAATAAAGAGGGATATGGACATCCTGCAACAGGAAAAGGCTGACCAGGATACCAGATTTCTGGCCTTGCAGAAGGAGTACCAAGAAGGTTTGGACTCCCTACTGCAGAGCCAGAAAAAGCTGGAGCAACAGTTAGACTTCAATAGGGCATGTGCTGAGCAGGTAGTCACCCTGCAAAGCCACCTAGATAGGGAGAAGGCAGAGAGCAATAAACTGATTTTGAAAGACCTGGATACCCAGGCAGAATTTGACCAGGAGCGCCAGAAAGCTGGTGCCTTCCAAAGGCAAAGGGACGACCTGGCGGCACAGATGCAGGCTCTTAGTCAGGAAAGGGATACCTTAGGCCAGGAAGTCTGCCACTTAAAAAGGAAAATGGAAGAAAATCACCTGGCCCTCCATGGACTGGGTGACCTCCAAAAAGAACACCATAACTTGTTAGAGCACACCAGGAAGATGGAGGATGCTCTGGCAAGAAAGGAGCAGGCCAATAGGGACACAGCTCAGGAGGTAACCCTCCTGCAGCAAAGACTGGCCCAGTGCTCCAGGACCAATCAGGAAACGCAGAGAGAGAATGAGGCTCTCTGCCAGCACAATGATAGGCTCCAACAACAGGTAGCGATGCAGGAGAGACTGATAGAGTCTAGTAAGGCCTTAACTGAGGAACTGAAGGCGCAGGCTCTTGCATTGCAACAGGGAGCAGGGGCGGATAGAGACCAGGTTCGCTGGGAAAGGGAAACTCCTGAGCATAACCTCAGGAGCCCTAGTACCAGATGCCTTTATCTCTCTCAGTCCCTGGACTCTGCCACGCCCATGTCCCCTGGCGCACATGAGCACCGGGCCACAGGGATGGCAGATTACTATCCAGCCAGAAGCATGGGGCTCATAGGCCAGTACCACCCAGGAATGGAGGGGCGGGCATCCGGGTATGGGCACCCAAGCACAGTGCAATTTAGTGGGGAACCCCAGGAGAGTAGGCCCATTAAGGGCATCCTGAAAACCTCTGCCCAGTTAGGTCAGTGGGGGGGGTACCCATCAAATCCTGGAAGCAAGGAGGGATCTGAAGACTCCTCTGAGCGGTACAGGACACAGGAGACCAGGTCCCCACATTCTGCCAGCCATTCCCAGGCTCGCAGAATCCGGGAAAACCTGGAAGATCAGACAGGAACCTCTGGGAGCAGTGCCTCTGAGTCAGAGGACGAATGGACAAGGGTTACCCGAACCAAAAAGGCCAATAAGGCAAAAAGGGCCTTGATTAAGGACCCATTGAAACAGATTAAGGCAATCAGGAGTGTCATCACGCCTTATCATAAGAACGCCAAGTACTCTGTTTGGGAACACTTGGAGCTCTATGAGCAAATGATGGAGACTTTTAATTTGAAGGACAGCCAAAGCTGTATTCAATATGTAAAGTGGACCTTCTCCCCGGAATACTCCAGTTTCTCTGCGGGGCTGGAGGACCAAAATCATTTAAGATGGTCCGCCTATAAGGCGGCCATCTTGAAACATTTTTCTACTCATAGAAATCCTCAAGAGGCTCGCAAGGCAGCCTACAATTTACAATGTGGGGAGGATCAGGCCCCACAAGAGTTTGTGCAGGAGTTAAAGCATGCTTTTGCACAGACCACAAGAAGGGTGCGCACGGATAGCAGAGAATTTATTAATACGTTTTTCCATGCCTTGCCCAAATACATAATGACCCAGCTCGTGAGGGATTTTCACGAGAAAAGATCTTTAGACTGGGTCATTGAACAGGCGACCCGGATCTATGAGGTGCAGAAGCCAATAGAAAATAAAAATAATGCGCCCAAACCCCCAAAGCCAACAACACCCCTGCTGCTGCCAAGGTGGCAGAGGTAAAGGTCACCCCCGTTTTAGAGATGGAGATGGGGGGGCCTAAAAACCTACCTGCACCTAATAATGCTAGGCCCAGAAGGTCCTCGGGCCAGTCACAGACAGGGAGCCAGGGAGGCAGCCCCACAAATGGGGTCCCTCGCTCTCCTGATTATGTAAGTCCCCGTTACAAGGGAAATCGACCCATCCTGGGTTATGTGTGGACTCCTCCAGCCCAAGGGGGGGGGATCCAGCCAAGCACCTAACCCAGGGAACTTCCCTCCTAACTTCCCACAGGAGGGCAGAAATTCTCCAAATCCTGGGCAGAACTTTTTCCCCAGGTATCCACCCAACTTTCAGCCCCAAAACCATCCATCCTTCTTTCCCCAATTCCCTGAGCCCAGACCACTGAATCCGGGAGAGGGGAGGCCAAGGGTGGAGGGGTACCCAAATCTTCCCAACCCGGGGTATTACCAGAGGAGGGACAGCTACCCTTCCCGGGATCAGCCCAGGGGAGAAAACAGGGCCCCTTATCAGCCTGAGCGGGTTTCCCAGTTAGAGCGCCAGGTTCAAAACATGGCGCGGGATCTGGGTCACATACTGAGGGCTCAGCAGAACCCTCAGATGGGCGTGCCGGCGCAGAACGCACCCAACTCTGGACCTGGTGCTCCAGAACAATGACGGGGGCAGCACCCCGATAACTCACCGGTTCCCAGGGAGGAGGCACAAAGGGAAGGGGGGTGTAAAGCCTTGGAGGAAGCTTCCTTCCTCACTTGTAAACAGCCACTGGAAACCCAGGAACCGGAAACAAAATCTCTTGCCCCTGAAAGTCTGCCTCCTAAGGAGCAGAGGGGGGTAGGAGAAACAAAAGACCTAAACAGACACAGTTTGAGGAGGAGGTACAGATCTTCCAATTTGAGGGAGAGGGATCCTCAGAGGATCCTGGGAAAAGGATCTTCTATTCAGAGATGGGGGAACTCCTCCCAAAGAAAAATGGGTCCCTAGGGATGCAAATCCAGACTGGGGAGATGTGGAGACTGAGCTACCGCCGCCCACCATCTCATCCCAGAACCAACAGCAAGAAAATCCCCTGGTTCAAACCCATCCTGATGACTGCCTCCCAAAAGGGGGGGGGGGTGGCCCAGAACCGGAGCCAGGGGAACCCACAATGGCTCTGATCTCCAGTTGCCAATTTTTTCTTTCAGATTCCCAAGGCTCTCCACAGAGTTCTGCCCAAATCTCTTCGCTAGCGATGTCCAAAACCAGAAAGTTAGCCCACCAGTTGTCCAAAAATGTGCATTGTCTGTGCCCCCTTGAGGAGAAGGAGGGAAGATATTATGCCCCGGTACAAGTACAGGGGCAGGGTACAATTTTAGCGCTGGTGGACACGGGATCTCAAGCTACCCTTCTGTCCAGAAGGGCCTTTGATGAACTGAATGCAGGAAGGGGAGGGAATTACCAAATTCCTCTCACCTCACTTCCTAGACAACTCCAGAACTTTGACGGGAAGGAAATTCCCGTCGAGGGGACGGCAGATTTGGACATTAAAATTGGGCGACACAAGTTGAAACACCCGGTCATAGTTGTGACTCCAGAGGGCACCCCTTGTTTACTAGGGAATGACCTCCTGAGAAGGTTGTCACCCCTAATAGATTGCGTAAACAAGGTCCTCTGGACCCAGACTAGCCGACCCATAAAATTAAAACAGAGTGTCAACCATGTTAGTTTAAACGGCACATGCCACATGGTTGAACAAAAATCTGACCAAGTAGAATTTCACTTCCAGAATAACCAGATTCCAGACGTGACAGTAATAGCAGTAGGACAACAGACTGGTGATGGAGGGTCCTCTCTATTTCTGAAAATCAACCTTCCTTCCAGTCTAAAGTGGTACTCCACGCTGGAAGGAAACACTCTGAGATTCTATACTAATCCACAATCAGAAACTCCCACTCCTATAGTCCAGAAAGATGTGAAATCAGCTCAGAGCCTGGCTGATATTCAGCAAATTGGAGAGCAGTTGTTCATCCCTGTTCAGTTAAATGATGGGAAGGACTCTGTTCTCGCTCGAGTGTGTGTGAACAACGGTAAGAGCTTCATCAGCGAAGCCATGTTCCGCCAACTCCCAAAAGATCCAGCCATCCCCACATTCAAACTGATAGACAAATGGGAAATGGACCTGGAAGCACCCAATTCCAAACATCTCCTGCCAAGCAGGTGTATGCTCAAAATCTCCATTGGCAACAAGAGCATAGTCCACAATTGTTGGGTCGTGCGAGACGTCCCTGCCACCTTTTACTTAGGCAGTGACATTCTCAATCGCTTTGCCATTAGTTTGGACCTAATAAACTTCAAAGCTTGGTCCCGATTAGCGGATAATCCCATGGGCTTTGATGATCCAGAAAAAGCATTTAGGTCAGCTCAATTGCTACCTTATGCAGTTGAAATTCAGGTTAAAGAGGAAGTCACCATCCCAGAAAGGACCCGACAATTCTCCCTGGAAGTGAAAGTTAAAAGGGGACAAGAGTTGAAAAACCCTGATGCTTACATACATCTAAATGCTTCTCTCCAACAGCAAGGGTTGGGGGTAAACCCAACACCATTAGTCAACATAGAACATGACACCATTCTAATAGAGGTGGATAACAGCGACTTAAAGAGTATTACTCTAGCCGCAGGCACCATTATTGGAATGGCGGTTGATGACCGACATTTTTCCATAGATTTAGGTAATGAACTGTTAGGGCCAATCCCCAAGGACTGCTTTGACAGTGACAGTGATGACAATACAACACCAGACAGGATTTTTACCCAGCACAGGGGAACTTCCTGGTGTACACTTCCTGTCCCTATGGTAAGGAAGATGTGACTTGTGACTTCAGGAGGGATGAGGTGATTTTCCAGGTCCATGAGGGCTGCCTTTCCCACCTGAAGCCTCCGGTCCAAATCAGCACTCTGACCAGGGACTTCTCCACCCAGCTGGAGGAGGCCGCTGAAATAGCCAAACCAGAAGTCTTTCCAGGCTTGGTGGAAGAGAGAGTCAACCTAGCTGACGCCTGTGTGACTCTGGAACAGAAGCAAAAGTTGAAACAAATTTTCTTGGATTTCCAAGATCTCTTTGCGGTAGACTCATATGACTGTGGTCGCACTGACATCCACACAACAACAATCCCCACGGACCCTGGCATGACTCCTGTGTTTGTGAAGCAATATCGCTTGCCTCTCGCATCAATGGAGTCCCTTACTGAAATAATTAAGAACCTTGAGTCCCGGGGAATAATCCGTCCAGTCCACAGCACCTTCAATAATCCGGTGCTGGGAATATTGAAGCCAAACGGCCAGTGGAGACTCTGCGCTGACCTTAGGGAGCTCAACAAACGGGTCCATACTTCCCGATGGCCGCTGCCCTACATTGACCAAGGGCTGGCCCAGATCCAGGGGTCACAGGTATTCACTGCAATAGACCTGACCAATGGATACTGGACCGTGCCTGTCAGCAGGGAGGACCAATACAAGCTGGCTTTTACCTTTGAGGGCCAGCAGTATACATGGACCCGGACTCCCTTCGGATACCTTAACTCCGGTAATGAGTTCAACATTTTCCTACATAAGGCCATGCCCGACCTGGGTGCGAGGGGTAACCTGGCTTATGTAGATGATGTCCTCATCAAAAGTTCATCTGTGGAGGAACACATAGCGGAGATCCGTTATGTTCTGACCCAGTTGAGGGCCGCCGGAGCAAAACTTTCCTTTCAGAAAGCACAGTGGTGTAGAACCCGTGTTAATTTCTTGGGGCATGAGATTACTCCTCAGGGTCTCTGTCCCCAGGAAAAGAAAGTGGAAGCACTTCAGAAACTGAAAGACCCCACAACTCTGCGGGAACTAAGGAGCCTCCTTGGACTGACTAATTACAGCAGAAAGTTCATTGAGGGCTACGCAGAGATCACCAGACCCCTGATTCATCTCCTGAAGGGGGGGGTCAAGTGGGAATGGGGTCCAGAACAAGCCAAGGCAGTAAAACAACTCAAGAGAAGCCTCTCACAAGCGCCTTGCCTAGCTTACCCTGTCAGAAACAAGGAGTTCTTCCTGGAGACAGGGTTCTCTAATACGTGCTTGACGGCAGTATTATACCAAAAGCATGACAAGGTCAATAAAGTAATCTCCTATGCAAGCAAAACTTTATCCTCTGTGGAGGAAAAATTCAACGATTGTGAGAAGGCACTCCTGGCAACGGTGTGGGCATTGAAGAATTACCGCCCGTTTATCCAGGGGGAACACATCATAGTGGAGACTCCACACCAGCCTCTGCAGTATCTCCAAAGTGACAGAATCCGGGCCGGAAATGTGAGTAATTCCCGAATTACTTCCTGGATTCTGTCAATGCAAGGCTTTCCTGTGGAGGTCAGATATGGCCAAAACAAGAAGAGTCCCCTCGCGCAAGGTCTGGCTGACTTGCATGATTGTGCCAGAGAAAACTGTCTCGAGGACGAAAGTCTAAAAATCAAGGACAACATGGAGGCATACCTTAATTCCCCACACAAAGTCTTTGAAGAGGAAAAGTGTGAGGGAATGCCCACTGTCTATGTGGATGGATGCTCTTACCATGTTGACAACAACGGGGAGAAAGAACTGGTGGCCGGCGTAGGGAATGCATGGGTGAAGGAGTCCCCAGAACCCTCCGCTGGATACAAAATTGGTCCCTGAAGTAGTCAGGTGGCAGAATTGATGGCTGTGCATCAGGCCATCCTCACTGCTGTCCAGCATCAACTCCAAAAACTGGTCATAATCACAGATTCGGATTATGTACGGAACGGGTTCGTGGAGCACCTGGTCAATTGGAAAACCAGAGGCATGTTATGTGCTAACAACAAACCCTTGAAACATGGGAAGTTGATCCAAAACATTGATGATCTGGTCACCTCGAACGAGATGACCATCTATTGGAAAAAGATCAAGGGTCATTCCAAAGTAGAGGGACCAGACAAAACTGGAAATGACTTAGCTGATCAGCTGGCCAAAACCGGGGCCATCCAAGGGGATCTAATTGAGATTGAGTCCCTGTTGGGGGAGATCCAGGTCACTGCTATCACTAGGTCCCAGACAAATGCTCACAACGACCTTTCAATTGCCCAATGGAGTAAGGAGACCCCTGATGCTGATTTGATTACCGCTCAGAAGGGGGATCCAATAATTGGTAAGTTTTACCAACACCTTGAGGACCCTGAGAACTTTCCCCTGACGGATACCGATTACATTGGGAAAGAGGACCTAAGAGTGTTGATGAAATGTCCAAAAATGTTCCGAATCCAAGACGGTTTGCTGGTAAGGAAATCCAAAGCTGGCCACGATCAGTGGGTGGTTCCTACCTCATTCCGAAGCCTGATGTTAAGTCACGCCCATGATGCGGCCACCGCCGGTCATAGGGGGTTTCACACAACATTGGAAATCTTAAGAGAGGTTGCATACTGGCCACACATGGGGCAGGACCTCGACCAATACTTGAAGGGGTGTCGTGTGTGTGCACAATTTCAGCCATCATCCCTCACGCACCGTGCGCCTCTCCAAAAGAGGGGGATGACACTGCCATGGTCAGATTTACAAATCGACTTTGTAGGCCCCGTGATTCGCTCCGCGAGGGGGAATAAGTACATGTTGACCGTCACATGCTTGTTCACCAAGTGGGTGGAATGTCTCCCAGCCCCAAATTGCAAGGCAGAAACGGCAGCTGCCCTGATGATTAACCACATCTTTTCCCGTTTTGGTCTACCTCAAAGGATTGAGTCAGACAGGGGTAGCCACTTCACCAGTGAAGTAATGACAAAGATGTGGGAGATACTGGGGGTCAAAAGGAAGTTGCATATTGCTTACCGGCCAGCTTCTTCTGGGGCAGTAGAGAGATACAACCGGACAATTGTGAGCATATTAAAGAAGTTTGTGGCAGATTCTGGGCCAAGTTGGGATATCCGATTACCTCTGGTCCTAATGGCCATCAGATCTACCCCTTCATCTGCAACCAAAATGTCACCATTTGAGTTGATGACTGGGCGCAAGATGGTGCTTCCTCAGCATTTGCTCTACAGGACCCAAGAGCAGACACTGATAAATGCCTCCACAACTCATGAGTATGTGGAGAATTTAAGGAAACACCTCCAACATGCTTTTGCTTACGCTCAGCGGAATCTAGAAAGATCGGCTGATAGCATGAAGACCCACTATGACCTGAAGACTTCCAGGAAGGAATATCAGGTGGGGGACCGGGTCTATCTATACAACTTCCAAAGAAACCAGGCAAAACAGCGGAAATTCTTGCCTACATGGAAGGGACCCTTTGAGATCATCGACAAGATCTCCCCTGTGGCCTACAAAATCCACATCCCCAAAGGTCATTTGGCAGAGGGGGAAGACAAGTGGGTCCACATAAACCAGTTGAAATGTTGCCATCCCAGGCACACTCTGCAACAACTGGAGGAATCCTCTGGAATCCTAGCGGGTACTGTCTCAGACTAATTCAGTTCCAACCATAAAACATACCACATCTAGTCTCTAAAATATTGTGATTTGCATGAAACTGTCTCTTAGTTATACTGTTTTTTTTCAAAATAAGAATGTAATGTTTTGTTATGATGAAATGCATATGCTGCCCCACTATCTCAACAGTGGTGGAAAAACGTCTATGAGTAGGTATTGCCGCTCTTCCTTTGTCGTCCTAGGAGAAAGAAAACCTGGAGACCGGCCAAGGAGGATGATCCGGAGACTGGGAGGATGACGCAAGGGGGCCCAGAGTACCGCCCAATATTCCCATCAGGACCGGCGAGGAGAACCGATCGATCCGACCGGATGGAGAGGAAGATGCTGAACTGTGCCATCTATTGGAAGAAGATGAGGAAACATCCCAGGTCTTGCGAGTCCCATTAGTGAAATAGAATGGCCATCGCAAGAGGGGGGCTTGTGGGATGTTTTTATCCACGCATCCAAGCCCTACCTCAAAACTGTGCAGTACTGACATGGAAAACATCATGATGGCCAGAGCTTCCCAGAAAATGCACAGGGAAATGCATGAAGAATAGGCTGCCACTCATTTTTGCCGATGTTATGGGCACAGAAGGACACTGCCTAAAACCACCATTGGACTACCCACACAGTAGTCTGAAACCATTGGGAATGGCAATGCTGATTGCCAAAAGCAAACCCATAACTGTTGGGAATTCATTTTCTTAAATCCCAAAAAGGGGTGCAGTACCAGTACTCACCACTATCAAAAAGCCGGCGTTTTAAAACAACACCAGATTTTACTTTTTTTGTGTAAAACTGAATAAATGAACCCAAGGCAAGCCAAAGAAAGACTTACTGAGAGGTGGATACAATGTAAAGTTATATTCTGAAGTGACTTGAAGGTTTATAACAAGACTGGCTGAGCTGTGGATTTCAGCAGTTTAAGTAAATTTGGACTGAAAGACACTAAAAATCTAAATGTTTAAAAGAAATGAGTGACCTACTTTTGAGTGTCACATAGGCTGCAATTGTTTAAATGTCATAGTTTTAAACTTAGAATCAGCATTCTAGCTGCATATGTAAAAATGTTTAGTTTTATTTGAATGCAGAAAACTGGGGCACAGAAATGACATGTAGCTAAAAACTGGCTTAAAGAGATTCCAATTTTGCCTGGCAACTACCCCCCATCAGGAGTGAAACTTGAGTCACAGCTGTGTTCCCAGGCCTATCTGCCTTTTGCTGGCCACACTAAGGATATGCCATCTCTCTGATAATTGAATTAAGGGGAGCCCCCACAGAATACAGGAGCTCTGAACAAAGCCCTGTCCTGACTCAGGCAAATGTTTTATTGGCGGGAGTCGTAAATGGAGCTTCCTCCTGGAAGGACAGGGGAGGGGCACTGCCTGTGAGAGCAAGCTGGCTTGGCAGAACTGGAAAAACCAGAAATTCAACCTTGTGCTGGGGGGAAACCACACCCCTTTGGGGCCAGAACATAACTCTAACAAGATGAATAACTCATAGTACGGACTTGTGAAAATTATTTAAATGATACCATAATTCTTGTGATTTTTCTGCCCACATTTTAAGACGTGTTAGGACCCGGTGGTATGTTCAGGGGGGTTTTAGCGGAAAAGAGGATATTACTCAAAATGTGTGCATGTGAAAAATCTGACACTTCATCAACTAATGTCCATACTCCTTGCGCACATGTGTGTAAATTTGGGTTAATGTCCGATATTGCAAAATCAGTTAAAAAGTGAAATATGTGCCATTTCTGAATGCAAGCCCCCAGGAAGAGCAGATTTGGACAGGGTATACCTCCTGTGATATGTGAAGGGTGCATGTAATTTTAAACAAATGTGTACCTGTGCAAATATGTTTTTTTGAGCAAATATAAATTGTGTGTAAAGTTGACAGGGGTGGGTTCTCTGTATCATAAACAGACCTCATCATGATGACACTTCATTTCATTCCCCCAATCAAGTGGAAGCGGATGAAGTGGCCAATGACAAGTGGAGAGGGGTAGGGGCTAGTGATGCTGCACACACACCCATTTTAAAAACAGATAAAAGCAGACAGACAGGACAGATAGGGACCTTCAAATCCATTTGCAGCTGGAAGCTCTGCCGGGAAAATCCATACTTTACCTCCATCAACCTTCAGAGAGCCAACATAGAGACTTCAAATCTATCAATATCCAGAACCAGAGAGAGAGCAGACCCAGACCAGACCACTGTTAGCAGAACCAGAGAGCTGAACCGGAGTCCAGTTCAAAACCTGACCAGATCCGTGGCGAGGCCCATTCTATTTCTAAATATATTGTGAGTACATAGCAGAACTGTGCAGAACCAATCTCTTAGTTAAAATAATATAATTCAATCTATTTTAATCTAAGTAGAACTGCCTCCTAACTGTCACCTGTCATTTGCAAAGCTGTCACCTGTCATTATCTAGTTGCAAGCTGCACTTGTCTTTTTGAACTTTAAAATTTCAAATCTGAAAAACGACCTTTATTTAATCGCTCATATCTCCGTGACCGTTTGTGCTAGAGACTTGCAGTAACTTTCCTCTGAAAGCTGGGAATTGTGGCTTTTCTAGGAATCTAGAACCGCATTCCTACCCCTATAGTTTTGCCGCAATCGTGAAAAACGCACTCACGAATTTACCGCGATTTGCAAATTTCTCAACGTGTGAAAACAGCAGTGTTCTTGCTTTCAGTTGCCAAAAATTCGTTTAACCTGCTAGTTACTCCTAGATCCTTGCTAAAGTGAGCCTGGACTAATGTTAACTAGATACCACTCACCCTGAACCTCTAGGGGGAATTAAAAGCATTTTAGCATATTTTTTCACTTCATTGCCAGCACATGTAAAAGCATTTTGGGCCTGTGTTTAAAACTCCGATCTGTAGTCTAAGCTTGCTGGGGTGAACTGAATTACATTTGATTGCATTTCTGAGAACTGTGTGCTTTCCTTCCATTTCCTTGCATTGCATAAAGGGGGAGGGGATTGCCAGAGAAAAGTGATTACATTGTTAGGTTGAAATCATATTGAGTATTTTCTGTATTGCATTTTCATTCAACATTACATCCATCTGAACTTATATAAAGCATTCTCTACCACCTTTTTCTTCTGTTCCTATTCACAAGTGTGCTAGTGCCAGATTCTCCTTTGTTAATCTTTATCATATCAGATTAAGTGTGATATCCAATTATTAATTTATTATCAAAGTGTGATATATCTATACATTGTTTAATTTTTTTCAAATAAATCTTTTAAATTTGCAAAACAAACCTACTTCTTGGCTCAGTGGGGTCAGGGGGATTCTAAGAGAGGGGTGTTATATAGGGGTAGTCATCCAGAACGCATGAACTGGACATAAAGATATATCAATAAGGGTTTCCATTCAGTATCCCAGACTAGGCATTGACTTAGCTGTAGTGTTGAATTGAATCCTCTTACAGTAATACTCTTTAGTATTATCTGGGATTGAGTTATAGACATCTAAGTTATGTTGTTCCAAAAGACCTAAGGACACCAAAGAAACACTAGCTGAGACTCTCATGGGCTCATCAGCTAGTAGCTGAAAGTTTCCACTGGTCATAGGTACTTCATCTACCTGGGAGAAGGCTAAGGAGACATGTTGATCCCTGAAGGTTTACCCTTGCACTTGGGATCTCCTTTGACAAGGCCAGGCAACCCACAAACACAAAGCATTTTCCAAATGCTCTCTGGAATGGGGGTTTGCTCTGACCTCCATCTGGTGTGGAACCAGATGGCACAGCCTGATTCGGTTTACCTTGTGGCTTACCCTGGTTATGTTTGGGGCCCTCTTTTGGATTGGAGTTATTGGAATTCTCTTTGTTGTCTTTCTTTGGCTGCTTTCCCTCATCCTTTTTCTGAGTTGCCCCAGAATCCTTGTGAGTGGCCCTGTTGGCAACCCACAAGTCAGCAGCCTTAGCTAGTTTCTTAGGATCTATCTCCTTTGAATCAGCCAAGTGCTGTCTAAGCTCAGGGGAACAGATATCGGAAATAGACTCCTACATTACAAGATTCCTCAAACCTTCATAAGTGTTCACTTTGTAACCCTTAACCCAACCATCTAAGTTTTTCAAACATTCACACACCCAGGTAGCCCAAGGGGTACCATCATGCTTTTTGAGGGTTCTAAACCTCTTAAGATACTGGGAAGGGGTCTTCCCAAATCTAGCTATTAATGGTAGTTTCACACACTCATAATCCTGTTTATCCACCTCCCCCAACTCCATTACAGCATCACTTGCAACAGGGGGAAGCCTAGAAAAAAGCCAAGGAATCAACTGATTCCCTGAGATACCTTGAATCCCATGATTGTACTCAGACATTGCTAACCAATCCAAAACATCAAGTTTAGTCCCATACATACCAATCATCTCCTTTGGCATACGGGGTCTCTTATGGCTGGAAGACCTAGAGGACTCTGGGAGAGAAGCATTTTCTAGAGACAGTTTCTTCATTTCTAGTTCATGGTTCAGCTCCATTTCTCTGAGCCTTAACTCTTGATGTTTCATGGCAGTTTGTGCATCAATATGTTTCACTTCCAATTCAAATCTCATTTTTTCAAGAGAAATACATTCAGGAGTAAGTGTAGGACCTGTGGGGGTCCCAGTGGACAGAGGTTGTGCTTTCTGAGCAGGCAAAGGAGTTGTAGAGTTTACTAGCAAGGAATCATCTACTTCTTCTAAAGTAACACTCTCAGAATCAGAAACATCAAAATCCACATTTGCTGGAGTGGCAAGTCCTTCTGACCCACTCTACAGACTTTTTCCCATTAACTTTGCAACCAGTTCAGATTTCTTTCCTTTACCAGAGAGATTCTTATCCCTACACATGGTTCTCAGAACCTCAGCAGTATTGAGTAAAAAACTCTCTTCAGTGTAGCTTTCCATATTTGACATGATTCCTTTTAGTTAAATAGACTTAGTGGTGTTAGCCTTGTGGTTAGTTGAACCCAAGCAACAGCAGCACTCTAAGTGTAATCACATTTACTTCCAAATCCCACCGCTGCCACCAGTGTTAGGCAGAATCATGTGCAGTGCCCTTAGGGACCACTGCACACAATTAAGACTACAGGTGGAAATACAAGTTTTACCTTTGGTACAAGCCTGTACTACTATGTCAGAGTGGTAGCAGTGGCGGAGCAGCCAGGCTTATCTCAAGAGTGTATGAGCAGTAGCAGAGATTACACAAAAGGGACCACAATTACTGTGACTCAAGCAAACACTGACTCAAGGTTTCAGGTAGAAAAAGATAAGTACATTTATTTTTAAACCATTCGTTATAAACACAACACTTCTATTAAACTTAAACAAAAACCACATGTTAAATATACTACAACTAACCAATTCACTTTGTACAGTATGTCTCAAGGTAAGTACCCTGTGTTTGAATGAACCGGTGTTACGAACAAAACATGTTACCGTGAATATGATTGCGATCACTTTTTGACAGTTCAGTCTACTAACTAAACGCGTATCCGTGACATGAAATGCTACCGGGACAAAAACACACTTAGCACCTGAGATACCCAGAGGGAGTTGGAGGCAAAAATCACAGGCAATATTTTGGTTAGGCAGACAGAATCGAGAAACACTCATGGACAAGAGTTCAAAAGTCAAAGGGCCGGAGCCAGGGTCAAGTGACACCGGGTGCCTGTTGCCGAAGATAACACAGTCAGATAGTTCATGATTCAACGTAGGGAAGAGTACTTCGATATTGTCAATGTTCGGAAGCAAAAGTTATAAGAAGGAGGGAAGACAAGGGCAAGCCTTGGAAATGAAGAAAAGGGGTTCACCCAGTTTCCTCAAGCAGAACACAGTAACTTATTCCAATGATGCAGCTAGTGCCCTGACAGTTGTTCCTTTTGGTTTCCCGCAGACCCACGATTCCTGAAGCTTCATTGTGAAGGAGAACGCCTGAAGGGGGTCTGCACCACACAGGGATGAAGCCGGCAGCAGCAACAACAAATAAAAGGTACGCTCCTTAAAAACAGGAGAGGCTCTTCAAATGGCTATCCGGACCACTACAGCTGTGTGCAACGGTTTCGACCAAGGAAGAGGATCCTCTGGCTGTGGAAGATGAGCTGGTTATCCCCACCAGGCTCAAGGGAAGAAGACTCCGGACTGGATCTCCTCTTAGTCGTTGAAGGGCAGATAGCTCAGGACTGCAGCAGGGCTTCACTGGGATGGGGTAGTTGCAGCAGCCATCATTCTCTCCGCTTCTCTTCGGTTCCTTGTAGTTGCAGTGGCGACTCTCTGACTTCTGGCTCAAGAGACCTCCCTTTTATGCGAAAAACCCCATTCACACAGCCTGGCTGTCAATCTCCCAGCAGGGGGGTTGTCCAGCCCGGACAACCACCCTGGCCAATCATGACAAAGTGTGACTTGGGTTTCCTAGTATACCCTGTGCAGTGGGTGACTACACCCCTCCCTCACATTCAGCCCACCTACACACCCAGGCGCCTTGAGGAGGGCTTCTAGGTAGAAGCCCGCCAAAAGACAGTGAACAAAGAAGGCAAACCTAATTTGCCGCAAAGTAAAACACAAGAAGGAGTTTAACAAAAAGAAATGCCGAATAAACCGCACCGGAGCCAAACGAAAAAGGATTTGGTCAAGCGGGTTTAAGGTTGAGACTAACACAATAGCCTTCAATATTACCACGGTTATATAAGATAACAGCGGTAGAAATTTAGGGTAGATACCACTGCCCCCAGCCATGTCTAAATGTTAAAAGAGCGAAACAATGCTCTAAGAGGTACAGATGAAAAGAGTTAAGAGTTAACCCTTCCAGTACTCCATGTAAGATGGGTGTACTGGATCTGTGGTTAGTTTTGACTAAGTAAAGTTAATGGTAACTTTAGCCTTTTCTGGGGGACAATAGTCGCCTCAGATATGGAGTCGGTGGGAAGTCTAAACGACAACCCTGTGCCACTCACTGCATGGAAGGTGCTGTGTGACACACACAAAGAAGGGGGCTACTGAAGTGGTGTACTCCAGAGCCCACAATCCCAAAAACAGCTACAAACACATAGCAAAATACAAGTAATAGTGGTGAAAAGCTCACACTCTTACCTAGTGGAAAAGAAACAACTCCAGAGAACCAGCAAAGCTGCTGAGGGACTCACTAGGTAAGGGAAATTAGCCATGAATTGAGAATTCTCCCTAACAGGGATCACTGCCAAAAGTGGTATTGCAACACTTAACCACATACGTGCACGCTGCATACAAGGGGAAGACATGAGAGAAACTGTTAGCTATTTTAGAGTTTTGGAAAATGTACCATGAAGAGAGGGAAGATCCGCCACCCAAAGAGTGCATGCTTAGTCAGCGTAAGGAGAAAGATGTTGTTATATAATGATGCGCAGGTGCGAAACCTGCTGAGCTAACTACATTGTGCACAAGTGCGTAGCTTGCAAAGGCAGGACAGAGGAGTGGGTTTAATAGCTAATAGAGGCATGTATTGAGTATTTGCAGACCTGCAGTATAAAAGCATTATAGCGCCTAGATGTCAAGTCTTGTAATACTATGACACTAACTAGCATAGTGAAGGCCTGTAGAGCTTGCTCATAAGGGGTTAATTGCAATGCATATGTTTCAGGCCCTGAAACATTTTTCACAGCAGTGGCTCTGCCATTCTTCGTAAACAGGCACTAATTTCGCACGAGAGAGAAAAACAGCTTGACCCGAGCACTTCTGATAAGAGACATACCAGAGATTTTTGCAGCTGGGTCCTGAGTTGGGAGGGGTAGGAGTGCCTTGGATCACTACCGAGTGGGTTTTTTTTTTTAATCAACACAAACATGTTTCGCACTGACGGAAGGTACTGGACGATTGCATCATATTGATTGACAGCCCAACCTTATAAGTATGCATACCCACATTAATCGTCAGGGACTCTCCCGTGGGCTTGTGCCGAGCGTGTGCAGGTGCCCAGGCTTTGATTTGCCCCTGCAACATTCCTTGCTTGCTACATTCTCACTTAAGGGCTGGCAGGAGGCAGAACAGAGGGGTGACATCCTGGGGTGAGAGGCCGGTCGTTAAGCTGAGCAGGGTTCTTCACATTGGCTAAAAGGAACACGAGACTGTGTTATAAATATCTGTGATTTATAACTGCATTTTATTCTTCCCATTTTACTGAAATTACTGTCTGTTTATTTTGTCTGCTTATTGTTAAATAAATGCAAAGTGTTTATGCTTAAAGTGTTCTCTAGCATGAGTTCATGGCTGTAGCGCACAGTCAAACTTGGGAGTGGGAGTGGGAGGGTGTTTTATGATAAGTGGGCTGGTCCCAGAAGTGTGCTTACCCCCTTCCCAAGACATTTGGCATAGCAGGCAGGATTTGTGCAAAGCCATGCCATTATGGAGAGATAAGTGTAAAGGAGAGCACAGTGCAGATGGGCCGGTATTCTGTCACATTCCATGTTGTTTCACTGCAGCTCTGAGGCAACAATGACAGAACTTTTGTGTCGGTTTGTTGCACCGATAGCTTGGGCAGTAAAGTTTTCCCCTGAAGTAATCAGTAAATGTTTGACTGACTTATTGCTTGGGAATGTGGCCAGGAAGCAGAAGGCTGCGAAGAGCAGCGAATGGCTCTTTTTGCGAGTGCTCCAAGGAATGTGCGAAGAAGGATTTATTGCACAGATCAGGAAATGTATTAATGTGGTTTCCCGTCTAAAAGGTTTATATCATTGTTTTGTTCTCCCCTGTTCCCCTCCCTTGCCTTGTCGCGCTCTGAAACACTTGTGTACGAGCGCGATAGAAATAAAATATCAATATCAATATATTTGGATGACAAGTGAAACAAGGTTTAGCGCCATTTGGCATAGGGGCTGAAAAAGTCACAAAAGCATCTGAAATGAAAAGTCTGAATGGCAATCCAAACAAGTTATCTGGCCCCAGTGTACCAGTGAATGAGTATGGGGGGGCTGAAATTGTTGACTGGCGATGGTTCACCTGTTAATACTACTGATGTATTAATTGTTGACATTCCTTCATACATCTTGGGAATGGTCAGGTTGCTAGGAAAAAGAGTAACATCTGCGTTGAGAAAATGTGTTTGCAACCACAAAATCCATGTTAGAGTGACAAATTCTGTTTCAATTGCACATGCTAAATGGGCTTCATCACATTTAGTTGTGGCTGTGCCAGATATGGTTACACTGGTTGAGAAACTCACTAAAGAAGTGGGTGAATTGCATATGGTCACTGATTTGGAATCATAAGATCAGTTTGCAGTGATTTGGGGGGACAGACAATTTAAATGTACTAAATTGCCCCAGGTGTATTTTGAACAGTCCGACTCTGGGGCTGATTCATGGAACAAATGTGCGCCGAAAATCGTGGTGCAAGCTGGCGCAAGCGTGAAAAAGCATGCATGCAATTCATGGAAGGCCCTGCGTGTGTTTTCCCCGGGATGTGCGCCAAATCCGTTCGTGGGGCACACGTCATTGCAACATCCAGAACGCCGTGCGTGACGCACACAGCGAAAGCGCACAACGTCAGCGCACACACCAAAAAGGGGGCGGAACACAGGGTGGAACACGCGGAATGGGGAACAACGTGTGAAAAAGAAGGCGTAACTGGGGAAGTACTGCAGGGAAAAACACGGAACGCCCACATGCACGGCAAAAGATGCGCACAGGCGTCAACACGTCCGCCACACGAAGGCAGGCGGAAGCGTCCCCGCGCAGTATAAAAGTGCGTGCAAACAATAAACACGTATATACAGCTACGATGAATGCCCCATTTGTCGCAGCACTGATCGTGGGACACCGCAGGAGTAGGAGAATAGCCAAGCCCCGCATTTATTTGCCCCGGACCAGCCTTTTTGGGATGCCTGATGACCAGGTCTATGGCAGGTATAGGTTTCCACCTCGTATCATCCTAGACCTGGTCAGGCAGTGGGAAGATGACCTTACATCACCCATCCTGTGCTCCCAAGCATTGAGCCCCTTGGAGAAGGTGCTCAATGTCCTGCATTCTTTGGCCACTGTGTCATTTCAGCAGACAACTGCCATAGTCAGGGGTGTCTCACAGGCCACGCAGTCACGCTGCCTACACCAGGTGTTGGCAATCATGATTGCGCGCCCCTCAGTCCGCAGGCACATATACATGCCCAGAACACCCGCAGAAAGGCAGGCCGTGGGCCAGGACTTTTACAGGGTGGCACACTTCCCCAAACTGCTCAGTGCCATAGATTGCACCCATGTGGCCCTACGTCCACCTAGGGCCACTGAGCACATCTATTGAAACCGCAAGCACTGGCATTCCATCAACATACAGGTTGTATGCGATGCCCATGGAATCATCACCTCTGTCTATGCAAACTATCCTGGGTCTACCCATGACAGTTTAATTTATAGAATGTCCGCCCTGAGCCGGGACCTGGAAGCTGGGAAGCATGGCGACACATGGCTCATTGGTAAGTACAAATCTATATGCATGTCACACACAGACAAATACACAAACCCAACTAATGACAACCATCCTCACCTCCCCAGGGGACAGTGCCTACCCTCTGAGCAACCACATGATGACGCCAATGCAGAACCCCACCACACCACCCCAGGTAAGATACAACGCTGCCCATATTGCAACCAGGGGCATAGTGGAGCGCACATTCGGAGTGCTCAAGTCACGCTTTCGCTCCCTTGACTGCTCTGGCGGGCAGCTACTTTATGCACCCCCAGTAGTGTGCAGGATCATTGTGGCAGCATGTGTCCTGCACAATGTTGCAACACGGTGGGACGTACCGGTGGACATGGTGGTGCCCCCACATCCCCAACCACAGGCACAGGCGCTGCCCATGGGAGAGGAAAGGGCACGTGGCGAGGCAGCCCGGACCCAGCTTGTGGCCACATTTTTCACCTAAACTCCCACCCCTGCGGAGTGCACACAGGCCTGGCACATATCAGGTGACAATCGATGATGACAAAGAGACAGTCAACTGTCACAACTTTACCACCCTGAGAATGTTGCCACAGAAGTGCTACATTGTGTGCATCCCGAGCTACTTAAACATAACCAATCCTGTGTGACCAAAAGGAAAACATGCAAGTTGTGTATCACACCACCCCCCTGCAAAACAGGCCATGACAATCACTGGTATGTCACCCAGACCCTCCCAACCCACATCACCCTTGTCTGCCACACCATGACATGGCATGCAACAGCAAAAGCCCAACACGTGACCAATTAGATACGAAGTGACATGTGATAAATGGAAAGAGGCCAGAGACAATCACACCTGACATGGAATCAGATGAAATGACTGACCAACAACCTCCCACACATACACAGTCATACACAAATGCATGCGACCAGTGGTACCATCAACAAAAGACTGAATGCCTGTTGTCATGCACATTGGCCAAGCCAAATCCGCTAATCCCTAACCCGTATGCTGTTTGTGTCTCCTGCAACACACTGCTCAGCACACAGCACAGTGAGCAGCCATTGTGTTGGGGATACAACTTGAGCATCACATAAAAAGGACAAGCAACCAAAATAACCTATTGAAGCATGTACATGATCCCCAAATGGCAAGTGATCATGTGCTGCAGGGCCACGGCATGCCAGAGAAGGCAATCTGTGTGCATGTGTGGGCATGGAAGGGTGGGTGTATGTGTGGTGGAGCATTGTGTAAGTGTGTGTGTCAGTAAGGACATGCACTCAATACATGCATGTGAAATCAAGTGACCCTCATTGTCCTGTACACATCACATGTGAACATTGGCCATGTGTACACCCCAGCATGTCAAACCACAACAATCCCCTGACACCTGAAAAGTAAACACAACACAGGAACAGCCATTGACCAGCAGAACACCTCATTACATAGTACCCCACAATGAGAATGTTAGAGAGTGCCCAAACACTGTAACCCAAGCGTACTGTCCGACAACAAAAGGCCCTCCCTCATTGACACATCACCATGACCTTCTAAAGAACTGTGTCTGGGATCTGTTGCCTTTTTCCTTCTAGTCTACCTGGCATCAGGATCCCCCTACCCCTTGGTTTCCATGTTCTACCTTGCGTGTAAATAGGGTCTAGCCCCCTCAGAGGCCACCTCGACTGGTAAAAATACCAAATCGCAGAGAACTCCAAGGAGCCAAACCCCCAAACCAGGGAAAAAGCCTGTAGCCACCAAAAGAGTCTCCAGTAGATGACTTGAAGTAGCTGAAAGAGGCCAAGCACATGTCCAAGCAGAATGATAGAAGAACAACCAAGGTAGCACAGTTCAACAATGGTTCAACAGGATGGGTAGCATTTTCAGTACACAATAATCAATGAGGATGCAACAACTGGTGGGTACTGTCACAGCTCCGGACTCCAGGCGCATGAGTGGCACGAACCAACCACCCCCTCCGCGGTCTGGGTGCCTGCAGGGTAAATCTTACACAGGCCTCCGAGACCCCGGTGGGGAAAGAGGGTTAGGAATCCATTGTTTGGATAGGCATCGGTATTCAGGATAACCGGGAAGAGGGTCAGGAGAGGGGAGGTAGATGGGCAAGGGAAAGTAGGCAAAAGACAAAACACAACTATTGACAATAACACATACTCAATCAGAGAAACCCTGTTCTTCATGCACATTGTACAAAATGGGTCAAATGCAAGCCAAAGAGAGACATATCTCTGGGGTGAGTGCTGGCCTCCTGCCTGCGCACTCTCAGGTCCGGTAACAGGAGCAGTTCAATGCTGCAAAGAGAGCGTGAGTTATTATTCTGTGTGTGTTTTCACCACACACACAACACCATTCATGCCTCAAACGTAGTGACTCCTCCCCAAACAAACACTCTTGTCTGCTGCTTTGTCCATATACTTTTGCTTGCCCCCGTGATGGTTCATACACTGTCAATGCGGTAAGGCAGCCGCACGTGGCCCCGCGGTAAATGGAAGACCAATGTGTTAAGAATCACACATGATAGAATGGTCCTTGGGTGAGCTTATAGACGCGTGTGGTGAGGTGCGACTTCAGTACAAGTCATGTTCTGCCAGCTGTGGATTTCTATAGGTAGCGCACGTGGCAATTTGCATATGCAAATGATATGCACTGCACTAGAGTCTGTGCGTCGCTGGGTGCCCCCGTGTGCTGAATCAGTTTCTGGCTAGGAACGCTACTGCGCTAATAACTTAGCTTTTACGGAGCAGGGGGGACTCGAGGATATGGGCGACGCCCCCTGCGTGTGCCCCAGACAACTTGGAAAGCTACTTGGCATTTGGTCCTCAACGCAGCTTAGCTGTACTGTGCGCATCTTCCCCAATGCCTGGTCAAGCTCCCCAGCACTGGCGCTACTTAGCATGCATGTGCGAGGGGCCTGGAGGAAGGTTGGCTGGGGTGTGGCCCCTCGTGCTGCTCACCTTTCTTGGAGCTCCTGGAAACACGTCTGCTTCTGTCGGATGTCTGAGCACAAGCCCCGTGCTTTTGCTTGTGCACGCATGCGCACGTGTGCACCACCCAAAGTGGCCAGGTTTTTGTAGTTCTTGGCCCCGTGTCTGCTGGGAAAGGTAGTCTGGAGGCTCATTTTTCTGCAGAAAGGGCATAAAAGCTTTTAATAAGGCTGGAAAGTTTCCTGTGTGTGTGTGTGTCTTCATGCTGGTTGTCACTGGGCCATGTCTGAGACCTACATCCGACCTCCTCCCACTATCAGTGTGACTTTGACAGCCAAAGGGTGCAGGCTGCTGTCTACAGCATGGAGTGCATCAAGCACATATACAGGCAAGAAAAGAACATACATCAACATCGATAAATGGACATATCAATAATGTACTCACCAAAATTGATTGCAGACATGCTGTGGAGAAAACTAACATAATCCCCACTAGGGGTGTTAACAGAAGTAGTACAGCAGCAGACAGGCCACAGATATGACGGAAGCCCAATGCCCTTGTTTAAATGGTTGTAACACCGAACCATCCTTGCGAGCCCATGGATAGGGGAAGCAGGAGTGGCATATGTGAGTCAGGACCCCAAGCTGCAAACACATACATGAGACAAGCTTGAAGGGCCCAGCTGGAACAGACAGTGGATGCTTTCAAAAGCCACAAAGCACCACACCGTCACATGAATGCACAATAGGCAAGCAATTTTAAACTATATTAACTAATTAAACTAACTATAAAAAATCAAAAATGGCCACATACGACCCGGTGGGGGGGTCACTCAGGAGTGGGAGGTACAGGGTGCACCTCAACACCCACATGCGATGATGTTGAGATAAAAAAAAACCTCCATGGGCTCAACGCCTGCACGGCCCAACCTGTGTGGGAGATAAGTCGTTGTCCTCCTCACCCTCTGACTCAAAAGGTTGACGTGGCACAGTACCCTGACCACGCCTATGCGCAGCTTGCCCCTCGTCGGCAGCAAGTCTGCGGGACCGGTGAGCCTGGTTCTGTGCGGCGATGACACGTAGGTCAGCATGAAGAACCTCACGTGATACGGGTGCTTCCTCCTGCAAGGTAGCACGTGTAACACATAGTTCTTCCTGCATGGCCTGGCATGACATCTGGAGCCACAAAAAAACACAGGGAGGTTGAGGGAGAAAATGGAGTCACAAGCAAGACCCTCACATTAAGGGCTGAACCCTTGTCGCAACAACAATAAGGCTTGTGACTCCTAAGGGTTAACGCTTTCTTGGGGTGACGGGAAAGACTATCTCACGTCCTCAAATCAGATCAAATTTGATCAAAGATGAAAGAAGACATTGTTGATAGATCTAAAACAATTGCATAGTTTAATTAGTATTTTACACAGGTACATTTCACAAATTAAATGCATAAACAATACAAATTCCCTCTAACAGAGCTAATCAAAAAGAGGGCTAATAAAAGATTACAAAAAACATCACTGCGCAGAATTAGTGGAAAGCAATTCCACAGCTAAGTCCCAACATTGGGGGCCTCGATGGTTAAGTGGCTTATGCAGTGTAATATCACATAATCATATTTCAATTGATCGCTCTTCCACTCATCGTCATTCGTGCCACACACACTCTCATGAATTGTTATTCATTCATTCACACATGATCAATTTAAACAATGGTTAAAACAAGCCCAACATGTTTCTTTCCTCATCCTGTTACTGGAGTAAATCCATGGAAATTTATCAGGGGCGGAATTGTAGTTGGAATCATTGCATAGTAGCAGTGACTTGATACTTTTGCATTCAATGGAACTATTCAAAGCCCAAGTGCTTTGGTTGAATTCGTAGAGATTAAAATCTTTACTTTCAGGGAACTCTAGACAGAGGACTCCAAAAGATAGCTTCCCCTGCAAGAAAGCGGTACAAAAACGGAGTATAAATTTCCATTTAACAGCAATGTACAGTACATATATACTGACATTCCGGGGACAAGGTAAATACAGCCCCGGACACAAAAAAAAACGTACAATTAGCTTTGTTAAAAAGGTTTCAAATGGCATCTATGGCTCAAGTACCCATCACCCCTAGGAGACAGGTTAACAGTGAATTATCTTGACTTGGGATAGCATAGGCTGAACTGGAGCTATTACACACAAGTCATCCAGGTAGTCGAGACGTGGCAACCACGTAAGCGGGTAATAGGAGAAGGAACAGAGAAATCCTTTGGATCAAAGCCAAGGCAATCAAAATCTACTAGTGGTTCTCATTCACGTGTACCAGATTTGGGTTAAGCTGAGTCAGGGGGGCAGTCATAAAGGGAGATGGATTATCCGATGTGAGACATATGAAAGGGTTACCTTATTGGCTATCCAGAGCATGCGGCAGCCTCTCCTTCATAAGGCCAGATTATTTATCACTTGAACGATATACAGGCTGCACCTATCAACAAAACAAGGTTCATGGTCACCTATCCTCAAGAGATGGTGTTACACTAGATGGGGTCATAACTCCCCTTAGGATGGAGAAATACTAAATAGAGGCTGGCTGCTCCGTACCTGTCTAATGGTTGATAGTGGGCTCTCAAAGTAAGGCACTATTTGTTCTCAGGCCGCACTGCAATTGGTCAGCACGCATATGTCCAGCGTCAGGCGACTGTTTCGTCCCAACTCTATAAGGAGTAACATGGGAGACGGCCGCATTAGTCAAGATATCGGTATGCGCAACTGAGTGGATAGATATTATAATGCAGCAAGTCTGTATGGGTAATAGTCTATTCTTGAGACTTACCCGGATAGTGCTGATTAATTTGCACTTGTGTGATATTTGATCTCCTAACCCATGTAGCAGAAGACAAAATGTGGCGTCTCAGTGAAGTGCTTTTTAGCGTCTTGTTCACAAGATACCGATCATGCTCTCGTTTAGTCGAGCAACTGGCTGCGCCGAGTCTTTGGGGGGAGACATAATGAGTCGTATCAAGCAGAGCAGGGCTAATCAGTAGGCCAGGTCCGGTCTATACAATGTCTGCTAGGACAGATTACCCCAAATTGGCATTAGTCTGTTATACCTCTCTTAGAAAGGTAAAACCAAAACCCTCGTACAATTGCACCCTCGCACCCTCATACAGTAAAGAAAGTGTATGGGATAACGGTAGCGATACCAGTTGTCCCATAGTCTCAACAACATGGCGTGGGGGACGCAGCTTACCTATGCTCTCGAAGTGAAGCCGAATTTCAACACAACAATACTAGACTGGAGGCGCCGTCTCATTCAGAGTCTAACTTCTGGGTCCATGAATGTGTACGATCGTTCTGTGCAATTAAGCGCGTATAAGACGTCTCAGGCAATTCACTGACAGCCAATCAGTGTGGAAGGCTGAGGTCCATGGCATGCATCAGATCACATGACCAAAAGATATAACAAGGCACTCGTTCTTCATGAGTGCTCGTCATGGCCATGGCCGCACCCCCGCCGTACCAGCGCACCGCACAGCAGGTCACCAGACCCGTGGCAAAGCCCGCGCAACACTAGAGCCCAAGTAGCACACCGAAGCACAATCCACACACAAATCGGGAGGTAAGGGAATACAGGGTGTTATTTCCAGACAGAGGTGAGCGCTTAACTATAGATGGCACTCCAATAAGTTACAGAAAAAGGGAGGGAAAAAGGCAGAATGTAGGAAAATACGCCACACTAATACTTAGGAACTCTTAAGCAAGGCAGGAAAGTCAAAAGTTACTTGTGAGCCAAAGTCCATAGGCTGGGCCCACTCTTGGAGAGAGCAGGGCACAAATGCACCCAAGATCACACAATGACAACAGGCTTAAAAAGTCTTGCAGGGAGTTCTGAAAGGTTTTAGTTAGGCTCAGAAAAGTTTAGCTAGGGTGTCCCAGGCTAACCCAGGTTCGAAAGCCGGGTGCTAGATCTACCCCGTACAGTCGGTTGCAAGGGAAGCCAGGCGGAACACGGTACCTTAAGTGGAAAGGACACATTTGCTGAGGAAGTGGTCCAGTTTACAGAAGCTGAGGGGTACATAACCATATACAATCCTATGGTCAGGGCACCAGTAAGGCAAACCGAGTCATCAAAGCCAAGGAAAATTCAAGAGGCAGGTTGAGTACTATGTGCAAACAAAGACAAAGATTCTATCAATATGTAAGTGTCAGGGATTTTATAATAAAAAAGAGGGGCCTACAACAATTACCATGAGGAAGGCTTTCCTGGCAAGCGCCAGAGAAATGACATATACCGACTTTGACATTCATTGAGGTTTTCTGCCTCCTTATAACTGTTTCATTTAAAAGGAAGCCGGATTTCAAAATACAAATGTACAGTCACATATTACCTTAACCCATTGTAAGAAAATCAAAGGGTTGAGCTAGGAGATCAACAAAACCATTGTCACATTTAATTTCCCAAGGAATACAATAATCCACAGAAAGTGTGTCAGAAATGTATTTCCCTCAATGCCCATCTTGAGTATGTGTTGTGGAGTACACCGTCCTTCTTGGCAAAGCGCAACTCTGTAGTAGCCCAAAATATCAAGCACAGGATATTATACATTTGGAGGGCAGCTTTAAGCAGAGAAAAATGCATTTGTTTAAAGTGACTGGGCCTCATTCCGAGTTTGGTGGTAGTCATAGCGGTATTAGCGCCATGACTGCCACCAATAACGGTACCGACTCCGGCATGGTGCTATGGGGACTTACCGGTCCATTCGAGCTTGGAGGGACCATTAAGTCCCCATTGGCAAAACCATTCCCCATTCCCATTTGAGCCCCCATAAGGCTCAATGGGAAGGGGGAAGGAGCAAATAACGTTAACTGTTATTGACCCCAGAATCCCTTAGTGGGTAAAACCAGGCGTTAATGGAGGGACTTGCTAAGGGAACTCAGAATAGGGCACAAAGGGATTACCGGCACCGGTGTCCTTACCGGTGCCGGTAATCACTTTGCGCCAAACTCGGAATGAGGCCCACTGTCTTTATTTGAGTGAAACGGAAGTTTATAAGTATATGGATGGCCTATTATTGTGCAATTATTACACCTTTCAAAGTTATATAGATTACATTTTAACATAAGGTACTGAAATTAAAGAACAGAATCAAATAGTAAGTTTGAATTCTTACTGGATGGCATGCTGAAGAGTTCAAGATCTCCAGTCCAGTGGGAGCCAGTCATAACATGTTATGGTCAGGTCAGATGGCTTTTCAACCACCCCAAAACGCTCCTCAATTGTATTCAAGGCAGGTGTTCAAAGCAGAAAAGCACCATAAAACTACTTAAACCATTTGCTAATGGTAAGACATTTTCACTCCAAAGAAGATATTTCACATAAATCAGTTCTCATAAGCTTGTAAATTGCATTAGCAAGTAATGAGCATTCAACAGAAGAGGTGAATGACATTCAGATGGGCTGCAAACAGACAGTTGCCTTGGATTAGTCAATGTGAAAAGTCATTTAGAATATGTACCTCCACGACAATTTACTTTCAATAGTGGTGACATGGAAATTGAATATTTAGGCGATGTGACATCTCTGCCCTTTTGTGGAGAACTGCTTCAATTTGCTTGATAGAAGAAACAAAAGCATGTACAGGAACAAAATCTCACCTTCAATGTGCAAAAACAAAATTACATGGTGCATCGCTGTGCAGCATCCGATTGATTTGAACTTTGCATATATTGTAGATAAAAGTAATACCTATCAGATTATGTAAAATAAATGGAGGTCATCATTTTGGAAATTGCCCACAAATGGTGAAAACTTGTAAAATCATCAAAAGGTATCCAAATTCAATAATTCAACATCTTAAAATGTTCACCCCGAATTGTAGAATCTTAAAATAAACATTTTATCAAGGTAGCACTAATGAGTTAGAAATTAGAGTATTGAAATTAAATCAGGGGGCGCGGCCTGGCTGGAGCCCAATAGAGACGTGACTCTCTGGAGCACTGCAGCACTGTGATGAGGAAAACATAAACTCTAACAAAAAAAAAACAAAAAATAGATCAGCCACCTAATAGCCAGCCGGGGCACACATCTTTGGTTTCAGCCAGTCAGCCTAAGAAGAAGACAACACAATCCTCCCGAAAGTTGCGACGCTCAGAGTTGCGTCCCAAGCTTTCCAAGATGGCGGACCGCAACAGAACGATGGAGAAAAGCTGGTGGCGCTCTGAGGCCCAACGATCCTGCAGAATGCAGTGATAGGAGTATGGACGAGGTCCCAAGGGCAGAGGCAATTGTATTTTTCGGTTTTATTTTATTTATTCGGTATGTATAATGTGCCTGTACACTAAGTGTTTTGAGGCATTGATCGGCCTGGGTGCCGAGCAGGATTAGCGAGGCGAGGCCGTAGATGCATAGCGTGTGATAGGGATGGTGTGGGTAATGAAGGGAGGCTGGCGTTCTCGACCGCACAGCGTCTGATGAGGACCCGGGTCAAGCAGTTAGGCTGGCGGACCTGAGTGGCAAAGCGTGGAGGCTCCCTGTCGGCGCAAGGCATTGGGAGGTGGAGAGGGTCAGCAGCATGGGCCAGAATGGCGAGTTAGCGAACGGCCTAGGATTGGTGTGGGCTCCAGTCGTCGAGGCTTCAACAAGGCCATGCAAAGCCCAGAGCTGGAGACCCAGCTGCAACAGAGCAAAGGAGCTAGTTGATCGATCCTCCACTCATCTCTCGATCCCCCTCCTCAGCCCGGTTTGATTCAGGAATTGTGGAAGTGTGAGACAGATAGCAAATCGAAACATGGAGGTGCCCCATCCCCTTTTAGGGACTTCGAAAAACCAGAGCAAAGACCTAAGAAATGGCTATCAGCATAATGATAAGACCAATACGATTCCAGGCACTGTTGTCATCAAAGCACAATATTCTAGATGAGCTAATTCAAATCCAATGGCAATATTGGCCCGCCATCCATTAGGGTCATTCTACAATCTGCAAAGGCACCCTTCGCCGGCTGCTCTCTGTAAGTAGCTGCATCATCGTGCCAAGACAATGACACACATCCAGCAACAAAGGGTGATATAGCACGGTTTTTGTGATCTATGCAGCATGACATGATGACTTCCAGGCTTCCATGCAGGAAATAAAAGAATCCCTTTGAGACCTCAGTCACAATTCCCAGGTGGCCAAGCAGTGGCTTACTGATCTGGAAACGCCTTTTCTGAACAAACATATAATCAGTCTAATCTTGAACAGCGGGTTCTGGAGTTGGAGAATCGCCATTGCCAATTAGAGGATAAATTGGAGGACAATGAGAACAGATCAAGGAGGAACAATATTAGGAACTGAAGGATCCCCAAGGTGATTTCAAATCAAAGACCATGAAGAATATGTCATGGCTTTGTTTAGGTTGATTTTTGGGGTTTCCTTTGAGATGTACCTGATGATGGAATGGATCCACATGGAGTTTACTATCAGCAAAGAAGACCCCTTGTTCTAGATGTGCTAGCGAAGTTGCACTTCTCCAAGTTGAAAGAATTAATCCTGCAGAAGGCCAGGTCGCAAGATGATATTTACTTCAGGAGGTCATCCATTCAACTGTTTCAAGATTTTGCATCAACAACCATTGTTAGACATCGACAAACGAATCAGCTAATGAGTTGTTTGTAGGAGAAGGTGATCCCATATCGGTGGGGACACCTCTTCAAAATAATGTTCTCCTACGATGAGTCTCAGCACCAATTCTCTTCACTACGGGCAGCTGTGGATATGCTCAAAATCCCCTGGTCGGAGATACAGTTGCCAGAATTGGAGAATTCCTCAACCCCACAACCCGAATGGACCAGAGCAAGATCCAGGAAAAAGAAATGCTGGAATCTTCAAAGGTTCTTGATGAACGCGAGATAACAGTGTCAACTCCAATGAACCCACTTGAACTAAGGAATAGGCAGTGATTAAGGGGCGGCTGGTTCAATGATCGGGCTCGCGGAAGTTCGCAGCTGAGGACAATATTTAGGTTGAGCCAAGATAAAAGTTTGATAACAGTTTGGTAGAGTTTTGTTTTTAGTCACTAATAGTTTCATGTTATATTTGTGCAGTTGGAGTGGAAGCACGCATCCCTAATTGGGTTTTATGCCTAATGTTTTTCCAAGGGCAGGACATTTGGATTCGGGGCTAGAAGGTATTGGGTAGATTAACACATTTGCTACGCTTAGAAGAAAATGTGTAGATTAGCAGATGTATTGCATATAAAGAACTTTAAGGTTAGCACATGCATTGCTCGTAGAATTTAAATTGGGTATGTTTGCTTAGAAGAAACAGTGAAGGGTAGCAAAGGTCTTGACGGATCTGTGAAGGTTAGATGGATTGAAGGGTGGGCAATGTGCTCCACCCAAATATATCTGGGAATGGACAACTTGGGTGGCACCTTATAATGTTAACCTGTCTATTGCGCTCAAAGATATATGAGGTTAACCTATCCATTGCAATTAGAAGATCTAAAAGTTAGCCATTGTAACACATAATGATTTTTGCAGGTATCCTTGCTACTGCACTAGAAGATGCCTGATGGTAGCCTATTATGGAACTTAGAAGATATAGAGTAAGACTTTAAGGGTAGCCTGTCTATTGTGCTAGAAAATCCTATGACCCTAGACCTTAAGACAGCCTGTCTGCCACGTCTCAAGCACAGTATACGATAGCTGGTCTACTTACACTTAGAAGACTTTGAGGGTAGCCTGCCTATAGTGCTAGAAGAGCATGTGAGGGTAGCTTGTCTTTTTCACACAGAGGATCGGATCACACAGCGAGATCAAAGATAAACTCCATCTGAGCTTAAGGTATGTAAAAACACACCACTTCCATGGACATCTCCCGCAGTGACGGATATCCACCCACACACTTTAGAATGATATGACATGATATGATATGGCATTTGTAACGCACCTATACACAAGTGTTTCAAGGTGCGAATGCAGCTACGACTATGACAAATTCGGTCTAGCTGGACACGTAACGGCTTTGCCACTTACACCAGACTTGCCTCAACATCTCTGCCATTAGAATACAGCAACAACCTATGACCATTTTTGGTCTAGCTGGTTGCATATCGAGTCTCTTGTACTAGTGCTCTGTCGTGCCCTCCCTCAGCACCCATTCACATGCCTGACCTCTTGTGTTGCTTACTATAGCATAGCCAGCCCACCTAACTCCTAATCTTGGCCAAATGCACACAGGCACTCTAAGCCTTTTTAAGAATATTCCCATACCCAGACTTCGGTTCCAGAGGGCGTTCCAAACACAAAGCACGTTGAGGCAATACAAATGGGAAAATGTGCTTTATAAATGACAACTACTACTACTACAATGGAATATGATGTTTTTGATCTTACAATGTATTATTCCAATGTATTTTCATCATGGCATTGGTTCAATGTCACAGGGGCTTTTTGTTCATGCGTGAGAGGGAGGAGGCAAAGGAAAATACTGCAACAACAGACTCCTAGCACTACAGGCAGGTGAAAATCCTGAGATGGATGATAGGGTTTTTATATGTATGCTCAGAGCAGAGGTGGAACTTTCAGAGCCAAAAAAAGGATGCACAATCGGTTGGATTTCTGGGGGTGATAAAATGCAATCTAAGTTGTATGGGTAAACAGCTCTTCTTGAGGTCAGAGAGTATGTCCTTTTCTCTTGGGATAATCAGGGCAACATGAATGCAAGAGGGACCTTACAATAATTTCCCTGAATGTTCAGGGGTTAAACTCCCCTGTAAAAAGGAAACATATTCTTGCTAAATTGATAAAGCGGGGAACAGACATAGCCTTACTACAGGAGACCCATCTCCTTAGGTAGGATTGACCTAGATTTATGTCAGCCTGGTTCCCCCATCAATTCTTGGCCTCTTCGGTGGATAGGAAAGCTGGGGTAGCAATCTTAATTAATAAAACAGTAGCTTTTACAAAATCAGCAGAGTTCAGTGATAATCAAAGCAGATTCATGGGCATTAACATAGACTGCAGAGGGAAGGAACTGACAATCTTTTCGGTGTATGGCCCCCAACCTACATCACAAACAGTTCTATGCCTATATATTCCCATGTATGGCCCAATTGCTTTGAGGGGAACTTCTCTTGGGAGTAGATTGCAATGTAATAATGAATGACAACTTAGATCTCGTTCAACTAACACGGGTGAAGCACGCCTACCCCCTTCCCTTCACCATGTCATAGAGGACCTACAGTTGGTAAATGTTTGGAGGCATTGTAATCCGACTCAAAGGGAGTACACACATTTTTCACACGTTCATCGCACCTATTCAAGGTTAGATTCTTTTCTGGTTACATGCCCACTACTAACATTAATTTATAATTCCTCGATTGAATTTAACATGATTGACAACTGGTGTTCCCCACTTGCCGAATATGTAGAGGGCCTGCTCGTTTGTGATCCTGCTTGTGGCAGGATCACAATTCCTGGCTAAGGGAATCTGCCACTGTGTTTTGTATCCCTGGTAGATTGAAAAAACAAAGAGGTGACGGCTGGAAGGTTTAGAATGAATCGTAACCTCTGGCATTGCTCTGGGCAACCATCCAAACCATAATTCTTCACCTGCCAAGCCATTACAGAAGAGGAAAGACCATATGCAAATCAGGCTTGGTCCCAGCCCAAAAGCGGTAGTCCAGCCAGAACTGCTAGGTCACATCCCCTTCTGCACAACACCACAAGCATCCCCAGACATGTTTCAGCCTTGTTGCGACTCATCAGTGAGGAGTAGCTTGGGTCTCTGGGCCCAAGCTACTCCTCACTGATGAGGCCCAATTGTAAGGGATGAGGAAGAGGTTGTAGGGCAGAGCCAAAGACCACAGGACCTGAGCTTCCGTTAATAGAACAGAGGACCAAGTGCCGTCCTGCTTGTGGATGTAAAACATTGTGGTTGTGTTGTCGGTGAACACACAGCCTACTCGGGTCTGAAACCTCTCCTGTGATCGTGGGACATGAACCATCTTGGAGATGTTCGCCACTCCATGCTTGGGTGGGAAAGCCCTAACCAGGCGAGTGTCCAAGGCTTCCCCAATAAACCAGAGCGACAGGGATGGCAAAACCTGAGACTTCTTGAAGTTCAGGAAGAAGCCTAAGATGTTCAACAGGCTGTCCCTTACCGGTACAAATGTGCCGCCGCCTAGTCTGGGGAGCGAACTCGGATGGGCTGGTCATCTAGAATGCCTTCTGTTCTGAATTGAGCTACTACCACTGCTAGCAGCTTGCTGAAGACCCTGAGTGCCAAAGACAGGTCAAACGGCAGGACTTTGAATTGGTAGTGGCAGTGCCCCGCTGTGAATCTCAGGTACTTCTTTGTCTGCTGTGGATAGCTTTATGGAAGTAACTTTCCTGGAGATCCAGGGAGACTAGCTAGTCCTGCAGGTTGAGGGCTTGAAGGATCTGAGCCAGAGTAACCATCTTGAATTTGTCCTTGCGCCAGTACAGATTCAAGAGCTGCAGATCCACAATGGAACGTAAGCCCCATCCTTCTTCAGCACCAGAATATAAGATGGGTAACAGCCCTTGCTTGGTTCAGAGCGGGGAACCGCATTGCTGGCTTCTTTCACTAGACAATTACAAACCTTCTCCAGCTGGGGGGGGTCTGGAGGCAAGCACTGATTGGTTGGGGGATTGTTTGGAGGGCATTGAGCAAAGGAACAACCTGTAAGGAATCGGATGAGCTAAAATTCCACTCCCTGCCGAATATAGAAATACTGCCCCTCACAGGGGAAGAGTGGTGGAAGTTTGTTTCACTGCGGTTTCACACCCAGGATGCAGAGGGCACAACAGAGGCTGACATCCCTCCACTAGGAGCACCTCTGCTCCAAACCCTATTCAGATGACACTGTATTTGCTTGCCTGAGAGAGCCTGTTTTTTGTCCCTGTGGCTTAAGAGGTGAAGGGGCGAAAGCCTCTGCCTGTGCCTGGCCCAGAGACTTGGCAGTCGTCTTAGAAGTTTGGAACTTCTGGTTGGCCTCATTGGTTTTTCACCTGACCAAATTGTTGCCATCAAACAGCATTTCAAAGAGTTTTGCTTGGACACCCGGGGTGAAACCCGAGGTTCTCAACTAAGAGTACCTTCTTAACAGTGTTCCAGTGGCCATAGTCCTAGCCAAACAGTTGGCAGTATACAAGCCTGATCGGAGGATCTGACACAAAGCCTTCTTGCCAACCTTTATCAGTCCCTCAAAGCACACCTCAGCAGCCTCTAAGACCATGGAACAAAGTCCAGAAAAGAGTTTGGCCAAGGCACAGGAGGCATTGATGAACCTCATGCCCAGATTGCATGAACCAAATGCCTTTCTTCCCCACGCATCCTGTTTGGCGGCAACAAGGGAAAGACTTTGGGCCTCATTACGAGTCAGGCGGAATGGGTTAACAGGGTCCGCTAATGGATGCAGACCTGTTAACACCATTCCCCCTGATTCCGAGGTCCCCTCACAGGACCCGGTAAGGAACGCCTGGTCAAACCAGGAGTCCTTACCGGGTCCCGCGAGGGGACCAGGGTGCTAACAACGGGCCGGCCGTAATCGCCCGTTGTTAGCTCCCTCCCCCATTCCCATTGAACACTATGGGGGCTCAAATGGGAATGGGGAAGGTCCGGGCCTGGGTTCTTGAAGGAGGAATTACCGGGCCCTCCATACTTGGAATGGCCCGGTAATTCCCCATTAAGGGGACCCGGACCCGGTTTTGGTGGCAGCCATGCCGCCAATAGCGGCATGGCTACCGACAAAGCCGTAATGAGGCCCTTTGTCTTTGTGAAATGATATAATATGATATATGATATGGCATTTATAACGTGCCTGTACACAAGTGTTTCTATACGCGAGGTTTGCTGTGGCTGCCTAGACAACTAGGCTCTCTTGGGAGGCACGAGAAAACAGGAATAACAGATCAGAAGGGCTGCCCTGTGCTTTTTTTTGCCAGATCCTAGTCCACAGTTGGGACTGAGGCCTGTTTTGACCATAATTCTACAACATTTGGTTGTCGAACATCAGTTGGGTCTCTCTTTGTGGACCTTCATCCAAAATATCTGTTTACTCCAACGGGACATTAAGTCTAAAAGGGGCTAGTAATGTTAAGGTCTCAACACCCTTAGCTATTAGACATTGGAAAGAGGCCTGCGGCTTTCCCAGTGTAGGAGCAGGGAGCATGTCGGACTATGGGGAAGTGTCCAGTACACGTGCATCTTGCAAGGCAGCTGCAAGATTCACCATATCACCTTTCTCTGCATAGAATTCCTCAGGGAAGTCCCTAACTTCTCTGGGGCATATGTGCTCCAACCAGAAGGGGATGTGGTCACCCCCTCCATCATACGTGTCTTCCATTTGAGACATAAATGCACCAATGGGGAGCAGAGCATACTTCAGAGGGAACTAGGAGGAGCTGGGGATGCCACATAGAGGGGTGTCAGGGCCGGAAGACCAATGTTAGGAGATGGAGCGGTGCAGCCCTGAGACAGACTCTTGCCATTTTAGCTGTGGCAAAGCCCAAGGGCATACTGTCACAGGTTCTTGCAGAGTCTGTGCTGGCTCATCCGAGCGCAGTGGATTCAGATGATGCTGGCAAGGCCGATGCCATCATATCCGAGCCAGAGGCCTTCGGCAATGAGGCAGAAGCCACTGAGACCTTGGTGAAGATGCAGAGACATCTTTAGCCTTCCACATTCCTCAGGTACCTGTTCCTCAGAGTAGTTACTGGAGAGGCGAATCCTCTTCCTCGAGAAGGAAGAAGAACAATGTTTTGAAGACTCACCGGGGGAACAAGACCTCTTGCAGTACTTCTTTTTGTCCTCGCAGACTAGGATCCATTCTTTGGGTCAACGCTCTGTGCCTGGTGACCTCAAACGGGTCCATTTGTTGCCACAATCCACAAAGATTAACAGTTTTGCCGCCTGCCCACAAAGTGCCTTGGTGTGGCATGACCCCCAGTCCTGCACATCCTGCTCCCCTCCAAGGCAGTACATGCAGATCCTCTCAGGATTGGAGTGACCCGCTGATGCCACATTATATGCAGGATTTCAAACGTGAGGATTTGCCATGGTGCGAAATGAGAAGCAATAAACTTCAAACAAAGCAGTGTTACTGAAGTGAGTGGAAAAAAGGAACTAAGGTCACAGGGGGCAGCGCCTCATTTAATACTGGCATGACATGTCTGGCACGGGGCACGTAGAGGCATCATGTGAAGCCAACGCAGAGTCACACTGTGCCACCTGTTGGCAGAAAAGCATGTGAAGAGCAGCTGAGGAAGCCATGGGAGGAAGGAATCCAATAGAATGGTAGTGTAGCCAGGATAAGCCTTCAATATTGCAACTTACTTACTCCATGGGTGTTGTATTGGCACCTGATTCCCTTCCATATTACAGGGCTGCACAGATGCAAGTGGTGGTCTCCTGGTTGGCAGATGTTATGCAATACCATGTGCCTGAACTTGCAGGACCAGTGATAGCTCCAGTTTGCTTGATAAACATACCAATATTAATTAGTGCGCAAGCTGCTGAGCTGCAGGCAGGTATGGGTGGATAAAACAAGGCTGGATCAATATACATTTATAAATATGCCTGTATTGCCACTATGGGGAAAGGGATTATGGTTACTTGACCCAGCTTTATGAAGGGTCACGCTGTGGCATGACTGATACCCGATGTTATTGGGCAATTGTATGAGTATGGTCGACTTATAGGGTTCATTAGATTTTGTGGAAAAATGCAGATCTGGACTCTCAATTTCTTGATATATGCATGCAGGTTTCGGATTCCACAACAAACCATGATGAAAACAGAGCCATTGCTGGTCTAGAGGATGGACGAAGGAGGGTAGCAATGATTTAAAAAGCATGTGCTAAGTTGTGAATTGTAACCCTTTGGTCCAGATTGGCAGCAGATATAGGTAGAGACCTATCAAACAGGTGAATGTGGCAAGGCTTATGAAAATACCCCATGGGTATTGTGACGATTCATAGGATCACATCATTTCTCCCTAGGGGGAGCCCTTCCCAGTGAGGCTAGGGAGGTGAGGCTACTACACAATAGTCCCCCTAAGGGTTGTGGAAAATGGGACCTCACAGGGAGAGACTCCCCTCATGGAGATAAGGACTCCCATTTTGTGAAGGAACTCCCTGACCCCTTTTCCATTAGGATCAAGTCTTTGTCAGAAATCCCTGAAAACACTATTGTTTGTCATGGTAAGTACTGAGAAGAGTTTGCCCCAATGATGCATAAAGATCATCTCCACCACTGATCATATTACTGAGAGGAGTTGGCCTCAAGGAGGCCTAAAGATCATTTTAACAACAACAAAGAAGGATTTAAACTCTATGATGGGGAGGATCAGCCCCAGGGAATGAAGAGTGAGAAAGGACTAGGAAGAAGAGAGAGCAGCTGTCATGAAGACAGCCCAGCCCGGGAAGTTTGACCCTGGGAACGCAAAGCTGCAAGGACGCTGATCCCCACTGGCGGGGATGCTGAGGAATGGTCAGCAGAGCACAATGCCAGATGGTAAGCTACTGACCAACTGAAGAGACAGGGAGAAAACAGTGGTGGCATGACCTCGAGGAGGTGGACCATGTGGTCCAGCAACTGCGCCGCAGCCATCTGGTCTAAGTCTCTGCTGAGCAGCAAGGACAAAGCGGGGAGCAGAGTGAAGAAACCAGGAGACACCAAAGCTATTTGAGCCAGCCCAACTTCCCAGGAAGAACTGCCGACACGGTGCCGCCATACTCCAGGTAACGGTAACAGCAGGTGAACTGGTAGGGATCCGGGGCAAATTCAGAGTTCAACGAAGCTCAGGAGTAATCTCCCGCGTTGCAGTATTGATACCCAGAGAGCCAAAAGTCAAAAGAAGTTTGGGAGTCATCTCCCTTGTCACAATGGTGATAATCAGAAAACTAAAAGCCAAGAGAACCTTGGGAGTAATCGCCCTTGTCACAGTAGTGATATTCCAGCACTCAAGAATCAGTGCATTGGGAGACATCTCCCTCGTTACAGTGATAATATAAATAGGATTAAAGAGGAGATTAAACAACAAGAGCTGTCTGGAGGTAATCTTCGGATCATAGTAAAACTGGGAAGAAGTACTGTAACTATAAAGCAATTTCAGAAACCCTTAGGAAGTAAAATAGCTTTTGAGAACCATTGATAAAGAATATCCCAAGGCAGCCCTCGAGGCTGTGAAAGGAGTCCTTCTCCCGACCATGCTTTCTTTGTTGAATCAGAAGTTAAAGCAAAGGATTGCTGGAAAAGAGATAAAGACTGAGCCAGTTCACCCAGAGAAGGGGGTCATTTTCCTGGTATTGTTCTTCACTTGTATGCTGAACCTTTCTTGTAGATTAGTGGTAGGGTAAGAGTAGGTTTTGGACAGACGACGGACACTTTTCATTTGAATAAACATCCTAATGACAAGCACCAGAGTTGTTATTGGTTTAGGTAGGGATAACCCTTAAATACGGAAACATAGGTTCTTTTCTTCAAATCTTAATAGAGCTTTGTTGAAATATGCCACTCCTTTGTCTGACTCCTCAATCCACCATACCACAGTATCCCAAAATGCTTTGTTTCAGCATATACAATACAAATGCCTGGAAATATGCTATCTTGCCTCCATACAAATGAACCACATTAGAGCTGTTGGAACTGGAGAATGCGTTTGTGGAAATCACTGGATGCTAATTTCTGGCATGTGCGATGAGCTTTGCCCATTAGTGGTGACATTTTGTTAAGAGGCTGTTGGGGAGTTGTCCATAATTTCCCAAATTAGTCTAGCTGTATACTGATTCACAAGAAAAATAAGCTGTTAACCAAGTTTGTACTGTTGAGACTAGCACTTGCTAAAAATCGCCACCTCTAATGAAATACTAGAAGAGGCATCTTCATAATTGAAGAATGGTTAAGTGAAAACAAATAATCAGTGAACATGAGTACAAGGGTGACGATTATATACCTTGCATTTAGGATGTATTTTTTTAATATGACAGATCTACCCTCTGATCAGCATCCACCTTGGTGGTTATAAAAGATAGGTGGGAGGTGTTATGGGAGTTGGGGCATGACTGTTCATTTCATCAGATTAATGATCATGCTATGACTGTCTATATGAAATGGATATTGTTTTTATAACAGAGTGTTAGTGGTTTAGAATGACAAAGATTCCAATGAAGGACTTACATAGTGCGTTCGTAACTATTGCAGAGCTAATCCTGAAAGCAGTGGCTCATCGACAAAACATTCCTGAGCGAACAGTAAACATAAAAATATATATATTTCAATTATGGAGTCTTTTAGCTACGTATATGAAACACTGAAGCATTTATGTTATATCAGGAAGGTTTATTGGAGGTATTTCTCAAAACAGGTGGAAGGCAACTCATGGTTTAGACCCGTTAGAAGTATACTAACCAGTATTGAGCTTGTGGAGCTATGGGAAAAAACCCAAGTTTAGGGCTGAGTACAAAAGTTATGTTTAAGAAAAGTGTTAATGAGTGGGCTTGGAGTATGATGATTGACAATTGCCTGACACAGAAAAAGTCAGCGGTTTTTCTGCAGCTTAAAAGGGATTGGGGTTTGGAAGCGTATTTAGATTATCAGCTGGCCCCAAGTTGGTATGAACAGTTTCATTTGGGCATCCTTCCACTGGCCCATTTTACAGCCAAATGGAGTAAAGGTCATACATCACCTGTTTGTCCACTCTGCCTTGATGCAATTGAAGATGAAGTGCACCTTTTTTTCTTTTGCCCATTTCATCACGTAGAGAGGTTGCAATGGCTTAGGCCATTATGGCTCCACCAAAACGTATTGTCTATTTATTTGGCCCCTGATGCACTAAAATGTTGCTCTTATTTATTTGTTTGTGATGGCCATTTTTTTAAGCTCTGTTCTTAAAAAGAGAAGCCTATTGTCAAGTAATATTTAATACTGTTCTTAATGACCTCATGGGAGGCTGTTTGTCGTTGTAAGTGTTTTCATATTGGAGATGCAACTGCCATTAATGAAGCTGTTTTACGTTTGTACTATTTTATCCTGTGTTGTATTAATCTTTTATGGCGTTTCCGCCGAAATAAAGATATTGGATTGGAAATAAAATTCTCTACACAATTAAAATGACTTGCAATATTAACAACATTTCTAGTCGGAAAGCGGTTTTAAAACCCTATAAATATTGCAAAGTTACATTTTCGTGAATATTTATCAAATCAAGGTCATAATTTGCATATTTATACAAGAACATATGAGCAACGAAATTATAATTGCACATACACTAATCGTTAACGCAGTTCGCTTTTTCACTGCTCAGTGCTAGATTCTCTTTCTTCAGGGGTAATGTAACAAATGGATTTACATTGCGAAAGGGAGCTGTGAATACATCTAATTATTTCCTGAACACAAATATATCTATCACTCTCCCTTCCACATCATCCGACATCTGCTAGTTAGAAGAACATGTTGTCCAAGAGAACGTAAGTGCTCCGCACTCAATCCGTTTTATTCTGCTAACCTTAAACAATTTGTCAGTATCACCCTATTTTCTGTACATTATGAAGTCCCACAGGTAGGACAGGACACTGTAGGAATATGTTTGAGATATAGTTGGGTATAACTAACAACCTAATATATCAAACATATCACACAGGGCTCTGCAAAAAAGAAGTCTATATTGTATTGTCTTCATTGGTATACAACGATGAAGGCTAGTCTTGCATCTCTTACACAGAGTTGTCCACCGCATTCCATGATGTATAAACCTGCATACAGACATGAACAGTGGCAGCGTTTGCATCAATTCAGTAGGTATACATCCAATATTTGCCAATCTAACATAATTAACAAACATAACCATTAGCTGACATGATTGCGCATTCGCACTTCAGATGAATGGAATAAGTACACATTTCAACATTGCAGATACGCTTAGCTGTGTTTACTCCCACTCTTATTATTGTTGCAAAGAGCTTCCATATCACAGGGTTGACGAGTTTGACAATCCAGGCTGTGCAGGTATGAGTGCTTTATATCCCTAACTCCGTGATGTTTGGTGAACTTGAGGCACATCTCTCCCACCCGCTTTCTGTTCTGAAGCTTTTTTCATTTCCATTATTCGCATCAGAATGATCAATGAATGTAGTGAGTACATTTTGACATGTAGGGGAAGGTTCCCCTCTGGCTATCCGAGATTTTCCTGGATGCTCTCAGTATCATGCTGCCTAGTACAGTTACAAGCAGGTTAGGCAGTAGATAGATCATTTTGACATTTCTGTAAATGGATGTAGACAACCCACACATTTTAACTATATATTAGCTATTACTAAGATTGTATTTTAGAATAGTTGTGTAAGACCTGGGTGCACCTTTTATGTACATGGCCCTGTTGCTTCACATTTAGGTTTGCAATGCAAAGATCCAATAAAAACATACATCAGGTTGTTTTGTTACCATATATCTTCAAAACCTGAACAATAAAAGCAAACAATAAGCTGATGTGGGCTTGTTTGAGGGTGACAAATGAAGAGATTATAGCACCTGAGACTATCTATGGACTATAGAACTAAGCGAGTTCAGTTTTTTCATTGTTCAAAGGGAATACTATCAACTGACAGTAAACAGAAAACAGAAATGTCATATGACACTCCAGAAATAGACCCTGGTGCTGCTCCTGAGACCTCTCATTACAGTTCACAACTGCAGCACCAGGAAGACAAAGCACACTGTGCTATGTTTACATTCTGTACATCCCAATCCTTATTCAGCCCCTGTCCTCCTTTCAGCAGCCAATATCTAATAGGACGTTTCTCAGGTGTTTACTATTGGGCAAAGGATGGGAACAACCACCCCTTTACCCTTCCCTTACCCAACTGGAGCATCCTTTTGCCTGCTGTTTGAAAAATGGAAAGAAGTTTTAGTGATTTTATTGTGATTTGGTTTTGAATTTAAACCTTTCACAAACAATCCTAAACATAAAAATGAATTATACATCTCATACTACAAGCAGCTAAACATCAAAATTCATTATACATTAAACATTTAAACATTGAAGTGCTTCAACGCTACCAAAAACATACTTTCCCCACTTCGGCCCCAAATGGTTCAATTGTTTAAAGTGAAACATTCATCTAAGATCCATTAAAAGTATAGTACATACAACTACATATGGGTAAGAGAACAGCTACAATCTTAGTCAACAATGACACATTACGTTAGATCCTTTTAACCAAATTAATTAAAGCGAGAGCTAGTGGTGAAAGCAGGGTAATGGTAATATGCAGTGATGATCTATCAAACAGGCTCAAGAAAACATACGTGTCCGTCTATGTTCTCCAAATATAATGTAATTCCTCATGTTTATGAAAAAGATTATCTTGGCATATGCTTCCCCTCAAAACTAACAGGTGTATACCATATTTGCAGGCAAGTAATACGATTTAATCAAGCTCTACAGAGGGTAGACAGATTTAGCAGACTTTTTAAAAATCAACCTCTAAATATGATCCTGCAGGTTTACAACAGCAAGGCTATCGCTGTTGAGAAATATGGTTCTCCCCTATAGGGTTTTGTCAAACACCTACAAGTTGCAGAAAGGAGAAATGACTTACCAGTGATGCTCTTTCTATGGATTCTTCTCCCACAGATGCCTCATTTTGATAGATAGGTATTCAGCGTCAGCTTCTCAAATGTTCTTTTCGACAGGGGGCATATTACCTCTCGATATTGTCATTGACGACTCCCTCATATACGACCATGCCATTCCTCGATCGGATGTGACTTTGGGTGTCGTACAAAAGTATGTACTAGGCCCCAGTACCTCAATTCCCCACTCCCCTGCCGCCCTCGGGCAATATGACTTGTAAACCCTGTAATGAAGCAGACGTGATTCCTCCCAAAATCCTGACCTGGGACCCTTCTCATGTGGCCAGGGAAAGGCAGATGCTTCCTGATCCTGACCCCGGGGGTGGTGTTCGGCAGGAGGATCACATGAGGGGAGAAGCAAGTCAGAAGGAATAGGAAATGCCCTTGTATAATTTCCCCCGAAATTTCAATCTTGTTACGGCTTCTTGCAAAGTGGAAATAGTAGAGGAAACTACCGTTTTCGGCAAGGACTCCAAGTACCATCATTCCCCGGGTAGTGCGACGAGGAAGAGGGAGTTAGAGTAACAAAGATGCTGGAGTGGTCCGGTAATTGGTAACAATGACCCACCCCTGAGGGAGACTGAGAGGCTGCCTTTCTGGATCCTCCGTTCAGATGGCCAGAGAAAGGCCATTGCTCTTGGATACCATCCCTTGGGGTGGAGGAGTGATGGAGGATCACCTGGCTGGAGGGTCCTCAGAGATTGGGAGCGGGGCACCCATGGGTGAGACATTGGGCCTCATTACAAGATTTGCGGAATGGGTTAACGGATGCCGCAAATGGTGGCAGACCCATTAAACCCATTCCGCAAAATTACGAGGTCCCCTCGCGGGACCCTATCTGGACGTCTGGTTTAACCAGATGTCCAGAGCGGGTCCCGCGAGGGGACCAGGGAGCTAACAACGGGCCTGTCGCAATTGGCCCGTTGTTAGCTCCCTCCCCCATTCCCATTGAGCCCTATGGGGGCTCAAATGGGAATGGGGAAGGTCCGGCCCGGGTTCCATGTAGGAGGAATTACCGGGCCCTCCAAACTCGGAATGGCCCGGTAATTCCCCATTCAGGGAACCCGGACCCAGACCCGATTTTGGAGGCAGCCATGACGCAAATAGCGGCATGGCTACCTCCAAAGTCGTAATGAGGCCATGGTATACCCCTTTCCCTATTGATGACCAACCTAACCCTCCCCCGACCTTTATGGGATATTGCAAGACCTCTCCCTTCATTTTCTAACGGTTAACATCTGAAAGTACTAGGACGAGGAAGAGGAGACTAAGAGTAATGAACACTACACCTACATTTTACCACTCTGGTACTGTATTGAGGAAGATGCCTACAGAGTATTAGAGTCAGGCATGACCCCTTAATCACAGTCAGGCAAACCTAATGAAGAGTCCACACCTGTAACCTGTTAGGTGGTTTCAGGTATACAAAATGGGAGCCAGAGAACGGTACAGAGAGTTGAAACAGGGAGGTTTTTGGGGGAGAGACAAGTAGGGGACCCTTGTCAGGAGGAGGCACCCGTGGTGGGACCTGTGGAAGAGCCAGGACACTGGCCAACAGCTCAGAGAGGGAGCCTCTGTGCCGTGGAACTTTGTAGGAGGAGGAAGGACGCCATCCGCATCCCCACTGAGGCAGCTGAGCTACCAGCATGTGAGAGGCGGCCCTGGTGTGCGAACCGGGCTCACAGGAGCTGGTCCACCGGCCTGCAAGGAGGAAAAAAGCAGCAGGAGTCGCTGAGTAATGACGCTGCGTACCAGTGTGTGTCGTGGAGATGCACTCAATAACCAGGGCGTTCCTGGCGGACTGCAAGTAGGTAATTAATGCCTATTAATTACCAAACTGCACGGACAGATAAAAGTAAGCACAATGAATACTTATTGAATACCGAACTGAATAACAACGTGAATTTAAAACAACTGAATACAGAACTGAATGAATATAAAACACACTGAATGCATATTGAACACCAAAGTGACAGAAAACTTGAAATCGAGCATAACGAATGCACATTGAATATCGAACTAAACAGAAGCTTAAAAATAAGTAAAGTGAATATTTGTTGGATGTCAAACTAAATGAACCTTGCAATTTCGCTTATTTTTTTAAATTTAAGTGAATGTGTATAGTAGTTCAAAAGAACTATTTCACATATACATAAAAAACATAATAACATGTAAAAACAGACTTAAAACAACAGCAGACATATACATACAGATATCGGTCACACAAAATGAACATTTCAAAACTAAGAATGTATCACAGATTAATTCCAGGTCATGCTAATAGCATCTCACTCAGCCATTTTGCCCTTCGCAAATTTGCCCTCAACAATCTTCCAAATCGTATACAATGCGATCATTAAGGCAGTATTGCACGAATTTAAACAGTAGATGCAAAAAAAGTTGTCTTCAGCAAGACTAGCCAGTGACGCCACAAAGCGACTCTGAAATTTCTCGTACCTCTCGGCCAGTTGAGAACAACCAGTTAGTACATGACGTTCAGTTTCTTGAACACCCGACTGTAAGCAAATTCGATAATTGCGCATCTCTATTGGCATACCCATTAGTGGGCCATTTACAGACAAAACAACTAAATGGTCAAGCCTTAACAGTATATAGAAACATCTTGTACGTAAATAAGGACATTTAATCAGGTATTGCTGAGGGGACATGAATTTGTAGTTCAACTGATAATGTTTTTGAAACCTTTTTAAACTTTCGAGATGTTTAAAGTTCTCAATCCAGTACCAGGCTTTCACTTTTTTAGTGAAGTCTTCCTTTAGTTTCCAATAGTCTAGTGTCAAGTCTGGTTGCCAGCCAATAAGCCCAAAAAAAGCCAAGGATAATTTTACCCACGCAGATACACTGTTGTTTTCTGGTACATTTTCCATCACCCACCCAACAATGCAAGTAAAGGACATTGTAGGGTTTTCCAAGCCTTGAGTAAAAACAACCCTCTTCTCCTAGAGACTTCAGTCCTTAATACAAAGAAGCCTAATTTTAGTTGAATACGCTCAATAGGTACCAAGCTTATTGAATATGGAACAGAGTAACACTTTTTATGGGCATAGCAAAGGACTGCCAAAGAGAAAATGCCCATGGAAAAACAGCACACAGGAGAGAGCGCAAGTGTGAAAGAGTTTTATAGGAAGGTGGACATGAGCAAGACCACCATAAAGTGACCTTTACAAATAACTGCAGTGCGGCAAGAACAAAGGATGGTAAGAGGTGTGTGAAACATTTTGACACAGCCAAGAGGCTAACCCGGAAAAGCCAGAGGAGTGTGAATACTGCACATAAGCCAAGAGGCCAACAAAGAGAGGCTATAAGAACATGACTCTGTACACAGGGACAAGCCTGGAAAAACCTGTGTGAGCCAAGGAGCCTAGGGATCCTGGTTGTGTGACCTTTGATGGGTGGACGGTGCGGTCTGACAACTGTACCTAGACCAGTGAGCCGGGTACTGTGAGAACCAAAGACGTTATGCAATCTAAAGTCTTGGGGAAGGGCACCCTGAGACACAAGGAATTGAGAGTCTTATCCTTTTGCTTTTGAACTTTGTTGCTTGGAATTTGGGGAAGGGGAGCTGAAGAAGAAGCTAAGTGCTAGAAGAAGCTCAAAATGTTATGTTGATCACTATTTCTTTCATTATTGACATTCCAACACATTTTGTAGCTTTAGTTGTGAGGGCAACGATAGGTTTTGGACACAGACAGCCTTTTAAGTGGAACTCTTTGACTCAGACTTTCCTTAGTTTTGTTCAGGTGGGGGAATCCCACCTTAACATAGGACAAGTTAGGCCTTCAACCATCCTGGCACTTAAATTAATAAATACCTTTTGGTTGAACATTAAGTCTGTTGCCTGTGTCTTACTTCATGATGCCTTCACATAACATGGAAGAGATTTGTTTGCTTGCCAGGATTCTACACCAGAAAGCCTTCTTATTTGACCTTAACACATTGCATTTGAACATTTTGAACCAGTTCTTCCTTTCCTTGTCAAGTTAAGTACATTGCATACATGAGTGAAATAGAAATTCAATATACTTACCCCTACAACATGAGTTGGATATGGATATCTTGTTATTCTTAGATTTTATATTAATAATGTTTCCTGCAGGGAGTACAGTCAATCTCAATCTTCAATATACATTTCTTACGATATTAATAGGACATGTCATTAGTAAAGTGGAAGTTCCTTCACCTTTCTTACTTCAGCTCATCTTTTTATAATTTTTGCAGGGAATTTTTCATCTTTATCCATCCCAAAGCTTTTCCTTGCCCTCTTTGTACAATCACCATGCACACTTTATTAATATCACATTCTTGTAATAGTATGTAACAGTCAGCTACAAGTTCATTGAGAACATGTGACTTATGCTTATCCAACTCAAGTGCCAGTAACTCCTAAAGGGAATCCTGGGAAAGGTTTAATATTTTGGAATACAGCTGCAATCCATTCAATCTAATATTGGTCAACCATGGAACAATCCCCAATTTATATTTCATAATCCCAACTAGGACACAGTTGGGTAATAATAAAGTCTTGCGCCAAAGTAGGCCTTCAAACCTACGTAATCTTTCTAAGCAATTGGGTTCAACCATTTCTAGCCGGTAAATCATCACAGGTATTACCTTCAACTTATACAAACTAAGAACTGGTAATAAGGATATTTTTCCCAAATTTCTGCTTATATTCTTCAGTTGGACAGCATACTTCAAAACCTTCATTTTTAGTCTTTCATATTGATCTTTCATTGATGGGTGACTGTAAAGTACGATACACCCAAGTATATTAATTGTTGCAGTTGGGACAACACAGTTTTATCAGTCGACCATGACAATTTTACCTGTTTCTGTGATTTTGAGAACATGATTACATTGGATTTATTAGTGTTTATCACTACCTTATTCTCTTGTGCATATCGTTTAAAGCACAATATAGATCTTTGTAGGCCAATTGGGGTATAGTCCAGCAGCATTAAATCATCAGCATAGGCAATCCATTGAAGTTTGATTCACCTGATACTGGGGGGAAAAGCTCTACAGTTTGATGGATAGGAATCTACATCTGCGACAAAAAGATTGAAAAGGCAACCTTGTCTAAGCCCACGTGAGGTGTCAGTTTTGTTTGTCACGGTACCTTGCCTAACCAGTCTTATCTGATTTTTTGTTTCACTGTGAAGAGCGACAACAATTTGGAGTAATGCCATAGGCATCCCCAAATAGCAAACATGTTCCACAGCAGTTGTCCATCAATGGTGTTGAATGCAGCCTTTAAAACACTTCCTGCAGCATACACTGGAGGCCCATTCTGTTGCACTTGTTTTTGAAGACCATTTAAATTAGTACCCATATCTCTGTGAAAACCTATTTGATTTTTCTTTAATCTTTCCGTCTTAGTGACCCACCGTTCAATTTCACCCAAAACCATTTCCCCTAGGATTTTACTGAAGGTGTTCATAAGGGCAATAGGTCTATCATTTCTAGGATTGGGCCTATTGCCCTTCTTAAAACTTGGTACAATATGTGAAAGTTGCCATGACTCTGGAATATAATGTATTGACATAATATGCTGAAAGAGGATAAATAAAATACTACCCCAAAGCTCAGGCTTGAATGTAGCATTTGAGAGCCCATCTGGGCCACAGGATCTAGATGGTTTAAGAGCTTCCATAGTTCTAATAATATCCTCCACAGTAAAATTTAGATTCCATATAGTGTCCTTATCAGCAATTTCTCTTTTTAGCGCCACGATATAAGGGCCAGTATGAAGATCCAAGTAAAAAAAAAACACACCATTCATTATTCGGAATAGGGTTCAACAAAGTTTAAGAATTATTCCTAAATAGGTTATTCAGCAGCAGATCTCAAATGTTTTTCGTATTCTTAGTCATGATCGTGGCTAACATTATCTCATTATATTCCTGGTATATAAAGAAGTTCTGTTGTTTTACCCAGCTTTTAAAGCCTTATTTTAGTTTTTTATGCAGTACAATTTTCTTTTCGATTCATACCAGATCGGTATTTTAATGTCCTTTCTTAAATCTCTTTTCTGACTTTGGATAGAATTATCCAATTTTCCTATCTTTAGATAAGAATGATTTCCTGAAAGTGTATTCATTTCAATTCAGCTTTATTTCGGTTGTACACCATAAAAGCAGAGCAAGCACAGATATAAAATGGAAAAAACTAAAAACAGCATTGATAATATCTTGCAGTAATCATTAAAACATTAAAGTCGGATGCCAATTCGTAAGCACATTTCACCTATTTCCCCCACTCTTTTTCCATTCGTTGCTCTAGACGTATTATAAAAAAGACTTTATAATGTTTGCACCATGAAAACAGGGAAAGCAGTTTTTTAAACAGTTTTTAACAAAGTTGTCCCTTTTTTTATAAGCCATAAATATAAACATAGAAACCGCATTAAAACGCAAATATTGCGTTCCATCATAAATCTACCACACACTATTCCTGCGGAAGCTTTGCGATTAGAATATGGTTTGCCCTCTTCATACTCACTGTGGAGAACTCGGAGAGTACTCTTATATGCAAAACTGGACAAGCATGATCGCAGTTCGAATCCTTTATTGAAGCTGCTTGGAGCCCAATTTTCATCAGGCACACCCAATCTTTTATGGCTCATTTGCAAACCTTGGGCTTAGATAGTAATATATTGACATATTTGCCAGACTACGAAAAGTTTGTCAAGCAGAAATCCTTGGGGCAGAATTTAATAGAACATGAGAATGGGATACTAGTATATATTACCCATTTATTCGCGGATTCCAGTAAGGAACACACCACAGGAATCTAACTGAGCCCAAGAAACGCTCACCTTATTACAGGAACACATAGAGAGTCCTGCATCAAACACAGGTAAGAAGCTACTTACCCCTAGAGAATGTGAAAAATAACTCCACATATGAACAGCAGAGACTTAATGTTAGAAGCACCCTAGACTGATGACAGTCCCACTTGTCTTTCTTGTCTTTTTATCCCTGTAGGACCTAGGGATTGACCCAATAAGCCCATTGGACACCCGAAGATATCCTCTTAACCTTCAAGAATTGGAGATTGAACAAAGGAATTTAATGTTGCATGTAGAATTCCACAATTATAAGTATTCGTCCTGAAGAAAGCGGCTACAAACTAATCCCGCTGAAACCGGTTGACTTTTACCTAAGTAGTACTGGATTGATAACCCAGACTCCGATACCCTACATACATAGATGAAAGGGCTCATATAAGGAAAATATCACAGCTACTTATATCTAACCAACTGATTGTTGAACAGAAAACTAGCTTTTTAACCATACATTGACCACAGTGGTCATAGTACTATCTTTGATAAGACACACACACTGGAGGCGGTACCATTAAAGACTAAAACCGACCCCCACCATGTGTGCACTTACTTTTTAGAATTTAGGAAAGTAGTGAGAGAGGAAAGGGTCAGGACCCCTACACCTCATTTGTAGGCGGCACACCAGCACATACTAGGGCTAGTATCGACTCTGTAGGAGGCTCCTCACACATAGGACTAACTAAATATTGCTAGGGACCCAGCTGTAGGAATAACTTTTTAACAATTATCCTTCTGTCATTTATGTGTTGTCAAGCAGAAATCTCGCCAATGGGATTTGATTTCTAATATCGAAAAATGTAATCACCATACTCGATATAGAGAATACTCATACCCGAGTTTTATAGGAAACACGACTTGTATCTATTTAACAAAATGCTGCAGCATTAATTTAAAGCGATTTATATTATATTTGCGATTCAATATTCTTCCTACAAACGACTATATCAGTCACTGGAAAGATTCTCCCCTCCGAAATGTCCTATGCAAATGTTGTAATCTTGAGAGTGAGAGTGCCAGACATATTAACATCATGCACTGATATGACTGAGATTTATAGGAAAGGATATGGTCACTTTGTAAGAGCAGTAGAAGCATTAGAGAAGACCAATTTTGCTCAATCTGTAGTTATAACTTCTGCTGTTTTTGAAATGTGGAATAGGGCCACTAGCATTTACGGAAACTGTGATTGTTTTAAATTAATCTGGGTGGTTCGGATACATTGTATGCTAATTGTAATTGCATTGCAAGTATTGATTATATATATTTTGATAATTTGCCTATTTGTACTTTAGATGATTGTTCCTAATTGTTATTATCAAAATGATATTTTTATTGTTTATTATTTTTTCTTTTTAATATGCTTAAAGTTGACATGTAATTTAACTAAAGCATTAATAAAAGAAAAAAAATTAAATGAAAAGCAGCCATGGACAAGTGTGATTTCATAACTATAAGGGCTTCTCTCCTGTTATTGATCACCTGTGAAATGAATAGTGGCCACAGCCATTTGGACCTCACGTCTTTATAAAGTGGGCAATGTGACATAAATGGGCATCATCTTCAACTGTGATGGGACATGCAGGGCAATGTGCAGACAGCCCCAACCCCCAATTTATCGTAAGCTTTGCTAGTGGGAGTATGCCCAAGCGAAGTTTATGGAACAGGGCTTTCTTTGTCCTTCCCACCAGATAATCAAGGTAGGGTTCCATAGCCATATCACATTTATACACCATATAACTAGCAGATAATCTACCCGCATAACATATGTCCAGTCTTGTTCCTGTGACCCACTCATAAAATCTCATCTTTAAGAAGATCTTGGATTGACCATTTATACTCTAAGGGTCAGTTGAGATCCAGAACCAGGTGTTTAACGTGCAGTATGAGTTTAACACCTTCCATTTTTAAAACTTCCACAAGGCCCTCTCTGTAGAAATCCAGCTCGACCGTGAACCAAATCTTCATCAAATAAAGAAGAGTTTTCATCATAACCTCATACTTAATGTTTACATGCCCTATTTCTAGGGCCGATGGAGCACTGGCCGGGAGGCCTAAATGATGTTTCAGAAATGTATTTTCCATTTTCTGTAATAACTCAGTCGAGATATGCCCCCATATTTCTGCACCATAGACTATTGCTGGTACTGCCTGGGTCTTGTATACCAACATTGCCGAGGACACTGATCTGCTTCCAATGCGAGCTGAAAAGGTGGATACTGCACCAGTCTGTCTAGCCACTGTTAGATTGCTCTTTTCCAGCTGTCTGGTCCATTTCAGATCCTTCCCAAAGGATATTCCCAGATACTCAAAGCTCTCTACAGAAGATAGCAGAGAGTTATTCTGGTGGAATTTCGGTTTCGGTCTGTTCGGCTCGGCCAGGGGGCAGCACACCATAGTCTTTGTTTTAGTTGGATTTATAATTACATTTCTGTCCATGCACAGAAGCCCGAAGAATGTAAGTTGCTGTTGTAGGCCCTTGGGGCTTTTGGACAAGAGCACAGCATCATCAGCAAATAACAAAAGGCTCCATTTGGTAGAACCCACCCTTGGTGCAACTAGTGATAGTATTTGCATATCAGCAGCAATGTACAATAAAAAACAGGAGAGGGGCCAGGACACATCCCTGGACTACCCCTATCTCGACTGCGAATGGATTTGTTAGTTCTCCCCCTTCATTCCCTCTTAAACTTGCATCGTTACTAGAATATAGGGACATGATGGATTTGACAAGTGGATCAGAAACCTTTAGATCATTAACACCTTCCACATCTTGTTTCTGGGGACAGTATCGAAGGCTGTTTGGAGATCCACAAATGTCAGGCATAGAGCCTACGATCGAAGCGTGGCAAACCTTTGAAGAATGAGATCCAACCTAAAATCATGGCCAATGGTCAATACTCCTGTTCTATACCCTGCCTGTACACTATAACCTCATACTTAATGTTTACATGCCCTATTTCTAGGGCCGATGGAGCACTGGCCGGGAGGCCTAAATGATGTTTCAGAAATGTATTTTCCATTTTCTGTAATGACTCAGTCGAGATATGCCCCCATATTTCTGCACCATAGACTATTGCTGGTACTGCCTGGGTCTTGTATACCAACATTGCCGAGGACACTGATCTGCTTCCAATGCGAGCTGAAAAGGTGGAAACTGCACCAGTCTGTCTAGCCACTGTTAGATTGCTCTTTTCCAGCTGTCTGGTCCATTTCAGATCCTTCCCAAGGGATATTCCCAGATACTCAAAGCTCTCTACAGAAGATAGCAGAGAGTTATTCTGGTGGAATTTTGGTTTCGGTCTGTTCGGCTCGGCCAGGGGGCAGCACACCATAGTCTTTGTTTTAGTTGGATTTATAATTACATTTCTGTCCATGCACAGAAGCCCGAAGAATGTAAGTTGCTGTTGTAGGCCCTTGGGGCTTTTGGACAAGAGCACAGCATCATCAGCAAATAACAAAAGGCTCCATTTGGTAGAACCCACCCTTGGTGCAACTAGTGATAGTATTTGCATATCAGCAGCAATGTACAATAAAAAACAGGAGAGGGGCCAGGACACATCCCTGGACTACCCCTATCTCGACTGCGAATGGATTTGTTAGTTCTCCCCCTTCATTCCCTCTTAAACTTGCATCGTTACTAGAATATAGGGACATGATGGATTTGACAAGTGGATCAGAAACCTTTAGATCATTAACACCTTCCACATCTTGTTTCTGGGGACAGTATCGAAGGCTGTTTGGAGATCCACAAATGTCAGGCATAGAGCCTACGATCGAAGCGTGGCAAACCTTTGAAGAATGAGATCCAACCTAAAATCATGGCTAAAATCATGGCCAATGGTCAATACTCCTGTTCTATACCCTGCCTGTACACTAGACAGGATATTATCTTCTTAGGCCCATGTTTCCAGGGACTGGAGTAATACCTTTGCATTCATCTTGGCTAGAGAGTCAATGAATGATATAGGTCTATAGTTTGCTAGCAAGTCTAGGTCTCCCTTTTTGAATTATTATCGCTCCCTTCCAACTGCAAGGGAGGACAAACAAACAATTTCCTTAATTAAAAGATTTTGTTAAAAACGGGACTCATACATGTTCCAGATGTTGGCCTATGCGGGCCCCCGAGACACTCTTGAAGGAAGCCAAAACCCAAATGATGCGGTTCCTGTGGCAGAATCAGAAACCTAGAGTAGGTTATGATACATTGATAATGCCAGCAGACCAAGTGGGAGTGGGGCTCCTAGACCTGACACTATCCTATATGGCGGCTCAGTTCAGAGCAATGGTCCCACACCTAAGGGAGGACCGTGAGAAGCAATTGGTTTTCTTGGAGAACCAACACTTGAGCCTGGCAACAGTAGGGGAATGGCTGTGGATCCCAAGGGGTCAGCTCCCAAGGAGAATCAGGGAACATCTGTTTTGGGGGGTTTGTTGGGAGGTGTTAAATAAGGGTACCAGGACGTAGAGAATCACCTCATGGCCCTGCCCAATGGGTCACATCTGCCCCCCCCCATACATGACGAGATACCAGAGCTGGATAGATACCAAAACTGGTTCGAGGCAGGACTCTCCAGAGTTGGTCAATTGTGGGAGCAGGGGAAATTCATAGGCCTTCAGGAGTTGGAAACCAGTCTGGGTATAGGAAGACTGCCTGTGCTTCTTCACCTTCGACTGAAAGGAGTTTTCACAGCAGAGAAATGGAAGGTTAAGGTACAAAGAGACCTTACCCCAGTCGAAAAAGGTTCTCGATAGACACACAGAGATGAGGGGTCTCATCTCACTACTTTATAGTGCCTTGTTGGAAACATCGGGGAATCCAGTGGAGGGTCTCAGACAGAAGTGGGAGCGGGATATGGGCCTGGAATTGGACAGACACCTTTGGCAACTCATGTGTAGAAGGGCTTTTAAAAAGTCAATATCCTGACAATACTGGCCTGAAGCTACTAGACCGGTGGCAATATGACCCAGTGCAGTTATCTAAAATGTTCCCATCAGTGAATTCCCTATGTTGGCATGGTTGTGGGGACAGAGCCGACTACTGGCACATGTGGTGGGCTTGTCCGAAGGTCCAGATGTATTGCGCGGAAGTTCTGGGGTGTATTAAGGATGTAGGGGGGTGGGGGGTGGGAATTGATTTTGAACCCCAGGATGGTGTTGTTCGGCCTCGATAAGCAGGTGGAGCAAGGGCACCCTCTACCTTCCATGGTTCACTTTCTTCTATTGGTGGCTAGGGCTTTCCGAGCCAGACATTGGAAAAGAAGGGACCTCCCTAGTTTAAAGGAATTGGCGGACACAGCAAAGGACATTTATCTTTGGAAAAGATTATGGCGGCAATCCATGGTGTAAGTGCAGATATAGAGGGGAATAGCAACAATTCTGCAAAAGATTTGGGACAAGATGAAGTAAGATCCCTATAACAAAGACATTTTGGCTCGGCCCAGGCTAAGACTTGTACAGTTAACAGGACTTAAGTCCCGTGGGGGAAAGGTGCCCGACCACCACAAGACTGATTTGTTTGTTTGACGCCCGAAGAGTTGTCATATAAGTTGTATTGTAGTTTGAAGGACTGGTGGGTGGGGATGGATGGGGGGTGGGGTGGGGAAATAAGTATATATGAAAGTTTTTCAGCCGTAAGCATTTTGACTGGGCATGTGCCCTCATGTCAATCCATATCTTTCAATGTTCCTTTAAACTCAATAAAATGTTATTTACGAAACAAAAAGAGGACCCATATATCTATATTGCTCATAAAGAGGTTGGCAGGGATAAAATCAGGTCCTGGATCCCTGCCATTGTGCTGTGAAAGAACAGCTCTTTCAACTTTAGTCGTAGAAAAAAAAGGCACAACTTGGGCAGTTAGTTCATTGGCCTCATCTACCTCGATCTCACCAGAACTCGTAGCCTCTATCTCCTCTATCTCCAACCTAGATTCAGCCTGCCTCAAAGAATGTAATAGTTCAAAGTGCTTTACCCATGCCTTTGGTGCATGTGGCCCATATTCGGTTATAGTTAACATACGCCAGAATTCCTTTGTCTTTCAAGTCTGGACCACATAAAGCAATGCTGTCCACTCGTCCTCCATATGTTTGAACTTTGTTGTTTCCAACAGTGCCTTATATTAATTTCTCAAGGTGCACACTTCTTGCCTGTTTCTATCGTTTCGTTTTTTAATTACCTTCACAAGGGGAGCTTTTGCTCCTCTACATCCATTACCATAATAGGTTTTAAGCTTCTGGGCAGTAGTGGTGCTTGTTAGTAACGGAGACAATGGTACCACCAATGTATTATAGAAGTCAATGTATACTGTATGTAACTGGAGTTAGGATTTGCATATTCTTTCAGAAGTGGTATTATGGCTTGATACATTTTTGTAAGAATTTCCTCACCAAAATTCATTGTCCATCTATTGATTACAAAGCTAAGGTACCACTTTTTTTTTTTTTTTAGATACATTTGTGTGGAATCGAGGGAGTTATGTCAATCAACAACATTGTTAAAACTTAAAAACAGTGGATCGTGGTCACTTTCCACTTGCTCAATTATCTTAATTTTTAATTTTGGCCCAGAAGTTCAAGCATACCAAAACAGCAATATTTATTCAGTAGCCGAAAAGTAGGGAGGGCTGAGGAGTCAACAACAGAGCGTTCATTTACAGGCCCATAGGCCAAGGTTACCGTATATCCCCAGCAAAAGGATACAAGTCCTGGGGTGGATGGGAAGAAAGGGCTGGGATCACCCAGTCTTCATCCTCTAGGATCATATCTGCTGATATCACACTAGTGGCATTAAAATCGCCCATTACTACCAATGCATGCATAAGCCCAGTTGGGCTCTTATGCATTTTATGGCCTCGTTTACCTCTTTAAAATGGCAGCCGCCATTTTCGGCATCCGAATGCCTTCTATTTGTGCCTTGGAGCCCGCCCTGCATTGTGCTGATTGGCTGATCTTATTCTCTTGAGCCAATCGAGGGAGCCTCACTTTGCACCACGTTCCTGCCAACTTCATCCCCTCTGCCCTCCTGCTGTTCCTGTGGTTTCACTTCCTTGGTCGTTTACTGGTTTCTGGTGGCCTGAAGGTGAGAACTTGGTCCCGGCGTATTACACTTGCAACAGCACACAGCTCTGCTCATCATTGAGGCTGTCATCCTGCTCCCCGTCATCCCAGACTTGCTGCACAGCACTCCCCGCTGGAGCAGTTTAAGGCCCCATATAGCCGATCAAGCAAAAACACATGGTAGCCGAGTTCCCAACATTTCTCTGCGCCATCCCATCAAGCGTTTACTATAAACTGCCACTAACTACACAGATCTAGTAATCTTCCACATAGTTACATTGCTACCTGGCTATCTGCATGAAGTGTCTCCGTGGCTGGTCCTGACAACTTCCAATTGTCACTACGCCACCTTTCCACCTCATATACTCTATGAAAATGACAAGATCTGCTTAGCCTAATCCAACATCTTCCAACTGTGTATTCGACAACTGCTTGCTCTATGCCACTTGTGATGCTCTTTACCCCTATTCTAGATAGTCAATTTGGCAGCTCTGAAACTGTTTGCTTCATTCAAATGTTGGCTTTGAAAATCGAATCTGGATGTTTCTGAATCTGCATTCTTTCTTCAAATATTGGCATTTTGATTGTATTCTTTGGACATCGAATCTGGATGTCAATAAATCTGCTGGCTTCATTCAAATGTTGGCATTTTGATTTATTTGAATACCAAATTCTGTTCCTCTAAATCTTTGGGCTGCGCTCAAATGCTAGGCTTTTTACCCATTTGAAATTCATTTTAGAATACTATTAATCAAATACTGCTGTGTCATCCCTTGAGCTTGACTGTCATTTCTGGATGCCCACTTTACTGACTGCGCCTCCATATTTGTGAAATGTTTGTGCTACCTGCTGCCTTATGTAACCTACGTCATATCCCTCACTACCGTTTGACTTACTGTTTCATCCGCGTTTGACTCCTTTTCACCTGACATCCTGCTAGGCCACCTGGTGAGTTCCTCGTGCAATGTGATATGAGATATGATATGATAGTTTATTTATATAGTGCCTATACACAATGTGTTTCAAAGCGCTTCAAGGCAAGGGAGGGAACAAAAGAAAATACAATGACATCCCTTACAGGCCATGAAAAGTAAGGATGTGAAATTAACTATCATACTCAGCCTGACGACATTTCAGAAAGTGCAAGAGCTAAAACATAGATAAGGAAGGGAGGGTGAGAGTGGGAAGGAAATGGAAACAGACAGGCGACTAGGCCTGACGACATTTCTGGTAGAGCCGGAGAAAACAAAAGGTGAGGGAGAGGGGTGCAGAAAGGGAGGGGAGGAATAAAACAAGCGACTATCGTACTAGGCCTGACAACATTTCCGATAGTGCTGGAGGCAAAGGGGGGAGGAAAAAAAGAAGTAAGGGGAGGGGGGAGGAGAAAGACAAGGTTGCTATCATGCTAGGTCCAGGGACAATTCTGATAGAGTAAGTGCATAGAAGAAAGTAAGTGGAAGAGGGGAGGAGATGTGAGAAAGGGGGAGGAGGAGAGTAAGCAGTCAAAAAAAGTAGAGAAGCAAGACGGGAGAGCAAATACAATTGCAGAAGTCAGTAGTAACAGTGTGCAGTCCCTCTATCTGCTCTCCATCCCGCCCTGCAATGACTGTGCTCTCCATCTCTCCTGTGTACTCTAATGGCTACTCATCACCTTTCCTACCTCTTTCTAAAAGCCTGGATGGAAAACATTTAATAAAGCACTCCTGGTCTCCAACCCAGGACTGCCCATTGCTGACATCTACGCCAATGCTTTCTCCAGGCAGACTATCACTGACATCCTCTTTACCAACCCCCTCTCCTTACCTATGGACTCACCCATATGGTCTGTATCCTCTCCCCTTTTTCTTCCTTGCCCATTAATGGTGGAACTAGAAGCGAAGTTCTCTTGGCACACTTCTTATCATCCAGGTGCATCATCAATGTCTACCAGAACGGCACTATTATGGCCTAGGGATTTCAGCCAAACCTCCTCCTTCATGATAGGCATCTTCTGTCTGTCATTAACTTCCTCCCTTCTCCTGCCACTCCTCCGCCACCCCTCTGGCCTCTTCGCCCCCACCAACGAGTGTACTTAGTCCCTGTGCCCTGCCTCGGAAGACCTTTAAAGGTGGAAACCAGCTTCACTTAGCTACCCTCAATTCTGGTTCTGCTGTGAAACACTCCTCTGATCTGTCACCTCCTTGAGGACTTTGACCTTGACATCATTGCCAGCTCTGTCACTGCTTTTGACACTCTACTTACGGAGAGCTATAAGATCCTCTCCAAGCCTAGGTCTAACCGGTCTGGTGGCGGATTGGCCCTTATCTTCCCTGAATGAGTCCCTTCATCTATAATTCCCAAGTGGTCCTACTATTCCTTTGAATGCCTTATCTGCAAGCTTTGCGTCTCTCCTACCCTCACGCTCACTCTTGCCACCATCTACAGGACCCCTGGGCCGATCTCCTGCTTCTTTTTGGAGTGGGCTGACCTCGCCTCTTCTCTTCTGACCTCTACTTCTAAGCTTGTCCACCTCTGAGACTTCAATATTCATCTTGATTCTCCTGATAGAGCCACTTTATTCTTTTGCAATCTCTGGAACTCTCTCTCCTTCACCATTCTACCCTCCCATCCGACCCACTCAGCCAAGCACACCTTTGATGCACTTATCTCAGCTGACATCTCCTTCTCAAATCCCCTCAATACCCCTCTCTCTTGACCATGCTCTCTTCTCCTCATGCTCTCCTCTCCTCCCATCTGGAGCTCCTGGGCTCCCTGGCTAAGCCTCTGCCTGCACTGCCAGTCTCCTTCTCCGTCATTCAACCGATGAAGCGAGTGTCAGTAGCTGCCTTTGCCGCCTCTTTCATCCCCCCTCCCACTGCTGCTATTGACTAACATCGCCTCATCCCTCGCTAACCTTCACCTCTCCATCTCCAACACCATTAATATCCTTGCTCCTGCCATGAGAATCCACATGAAGCCTGCTTCCAAGTGCAATAGTTAGTATGATTCTGGCCTAGCCTTGCTGAAACCCAAGGGCAACGTTGCGGAATGGAAGTGGTTGGTTTCTAGCACATCCTCTGACAAACTGGCCTGTTGCCTGCTCCAAAGGCAATACAGACTCTCCATCCACTCTAAGAACTTGTCCCACATCCAAACCTGTATCTCTGGGGACACAAACAACACAGCTGAACATTTTCAAAATCTGTAAGGAACTTGCCAATCCTACTTCAGTCTCCACTTTTCCTCTTTCTTCCCAGGCCCTCTGCACAGCTTTGGCCTCCCCTTTCACAACCAAAACTCAGGACATCCTGTCCTCACTCTCATGCTCTCCCTCCTCCACCTACATGCATACCTTCCTTGGCACCCCTCTCTCTCTCTCCCCCCTACTCTCCCATAGCACCTGATTAGGTCACCAAGTTTGCTCTATTAAAGTCTCCTTCAAACAGGTTCCTCCCTGCTCCTCTAGAACTATCAAGGACAACATTGCCTCTCTCATTCCCTCCTTGACTGAGTTCTGTAACCACTAATATGCCACTGTATCCTTCCCATTACACCTCAAGCATTCACTTGTGCACCCCAGCCTAGATAAGCAGACTGCAGACCCTTCCTGCCCCGTCTAACTACCACCTTCTTGGGGAAACTATTGGAGAAGTTGGTCATCTCCCAACTAATCCATCACACTGAATTTGTTGGCTATCTCCACAACCATCAATCTGGCTTCAGAGCGGCCAGAGGCATGGAAACTGCTCTCCTGAACACCGGTGATGACTTGCTCTCAAACCTCGATTCCAACTCTCCATCCGTTCTGATCCTCCTCGATCTGTTCTCTGCCTTTGATACAGTTAATCATTTCACCCTCATAAATCGGCTTTGTGATACCCTGGGCATCACGGACCGGGCACTGGATTGGTTGACCTCTTTCCTTTCGAATTGGCCCTACCACTTGCAACTGTGCCCTTTTCTCTCCTCCATCTCACTCTCGATTTGCAGCGTCCTTCAGGGCTCTATCCTCTCACCGTGGCTTTTCAACATTTACCTTGCATCTCTTGCACACTTGATCTCTACCTTCTTAACTTATTTCCAGTGTTATGCTGATGCAACACAACTACCCTTTAAACTCCCCTCCTCTACCTCCTCTCCTACCTCTCTCATTCCTGACTGTCTGGCTGCTATTCAGGCATGGCCTTCTGTCAACAATCTCTGCCTTAATGCCAGTAAGACTGAGATCCTTCTCATTGGGACTCCTGTTCTCCCCTTCCCTCCTACTCTCTGGCCACAAACCTAGGGCCCCCCTGCCATCACCCTTGTGTGAGGCTAAAAATCTGGGTGTCATCTTCGATTCCTCTCTCTCCTTCTCACCTCATATCGCTGACCTTGCCAAGAAGGCACACTTTCAGCTTCACCTCCTCAGAGGCATTTTTCCTCTCCTCACCTTCCCCCAGAAACTCAATGTCTAGAAAGCTCTAGTTCTCTCCAGGCTGGATTATTGCAACAACCTCTTCCTTAATCTGCCTTTTTCCTCCCTTCGTCATCTTCAACTAATCCAGAATAGGACTGTGAAATGTATCCTTGACCACAAGCCTAGGGACTGCATCTCTCCAGCCCTATCATCTCTCCACTGGCTCCTGGTGGTTGCAAGGATCAAAGTCAAGACCCTCTGCATCATCCACAAGGCTTTGTGAGGCCTGGGATCCCATTGTTATGCTCACCTGGTCTCTGCGGAGGTGTTGGGACACGGTTGCAGCCCTCCCTGAACTTGAATCACCCCCTTCAGGCCTCTCCCTCAGTAGAAAAGCTGTGAGCAGTGGTACGTGATGATACTGCTCCTGCGTGGAGATAAGAGTGTGTGAGTGCGCCAATCTGTGATTGTTGTACCTCTGAAACCCTTCACCCCAAAGTACGGTTTCTGCGAGCATACGCCGGCCCATAAAACTCACGTGTGATTTATGGAAGATAAGCTCTCCGTCCTGCTACTTCTGGAAGGGGCGCGTCAAATGGGATCTAGTTCCTTCACTAATCACTGATAAGGATTAGTCCAGTCCAGCTGCGACAATGCTTCTCCTTATGATTGGTAAGTCTTTCTTGAGCTCTTGTGATGCTGTTCGTTCTGTTTAATGTCTTTATATGTTGCTTCTATTTATGCCCGCAATAATGTCTCTCTTCTGTTTTCTTCCCTTAGATGGAAATGCGGCCTCAATGCAGCTGTGAGGCGCGGCCGGGTGGAAGATGGATGCTGCTGCAATGTTCGACAGCAGGTAAGTGATGGTTTAAGGAAAAGCGTGAAGTAAGCGAAGCGCAACCTTAAACTGACTGTTTTTTCGATGTCTAACCTTGTCTTCTGTTTTTCCTTGCAGGCGCTGCTGTCAACGATGGAGCGTGTCATGCTGCAGTGCCAAGATGAAGATTTCGGCGTTCGGAAAGTGTAAAGATGAGTACTTGGTTTGCCGAAGAGATGTACAGGTAAGAACAGCTTCCCCCAGTTGGTAAGTATGCTGGCAGGAAGCAGGATGTCCAGGAAGCAGGATTTGCAAAGGTAAGTCTGACCTCAGGCAACGGTGAGCGTTACGCTGCTTGCAAGTGCAGAATAACACGAAGCGTCTGTCTTGAGGATCGGGGCAGCTTATATAGCTGACATCGTGGGCACGCCCATTAGGCCGGCTTACCAGCCACACCCTGCCACTCCTAGAAAGTGAGCACGTGCAAATGCAATCCATTAGCAGCAACACCAAAGAATACACTTGGGGCTGCTTAATGGATGGAATGTTCAAGGTTAATGCATCCTGCTTAATGGATGGAATGTTCAAGGTTAATGCATCTGAAGTGCTATGTCCATAATAAAAGCCTTTTTGTGTTAAATGGATGTTTTTGGTTACTTTTGTTCATGAGCCTGGCGCCAAAGGCGCCAGGACAGTGTCCACCCAGGTCTCCTGTGCATGTGACCCCTGCATGTCTGTGCCCCTGACTTCATGACCATGACACCTGTTGCATTCAACTTTCTCTCTCTAAATATCTCCCTGCTAGAGTCCTTTGGTCCCCTAGCTCCAACTCTCTGCAGATCAGAAGCTTCCCCAAGCAGAGAGTGGGCGGTAGATCTCTTTCTTTGTCAGGAGCCTCCCTCTGGAACGGCCTCCCTGGCCCTCTCCATTTTGAGATGGATCTCCTTAAGTTCTGGATGCTTCTCAATACTTTCCTATTCTCCTCCTCCTTCCCTCTCCCCTCCCTTGCTAATCTCCACCTGCTGCCGCGACTGGTTGCTTGGCGCCCTATGAGTCTTACTGGGGCCAGGCCCTCCCTCGACCAGTCTTCACCTGCACCCCTTTAACCAGCACTTGCCCTTGGGCACCCTTCACTGACCAGCCTACTGAGTCTGGTCCACTCCCGTCCTAGCACTAGTATCCCCCACTGCTGGTTTGCCAGGCATGTGCCCTCCTAGGCTCCCCTTAGCACTTGCCTTAGCCCCCTGGGCACCCTTCCAGCTGCACTTCCCCCTCTCCCTACCCCATCCCCTCGCCCTGATCTGCCCCTTCCACTGCACTTCCTATTTACTGCACTTTCACGATCTGAATGTCACAAGGCCAAGTAGGACCATTATTGTTGTTTCTCCTCCGTCCCCTCCCCCCCAGCCACCTTTTGTCTTGTGGCAGCTGGAAACACTTTTTGCTGTATTGGCGCCATGCAAATATTCAATAAATAAAATAAATAAGACACTATTTGGCGATCTCATTGTCATTTGTGAGACTTTATTCAGAGTTTCCTCTAAGTAACAAATTGCGGATTGATTCTGTCTTAGATATATCCACCACAAAGACTTTGAGACCACCCCTTAGACCTAGCTCCACACCTAATAGATCCAGTGATTTGTCTTGATTGAGATCTGTTTACACAATGTACCCAAACTCCTATGAATCCACATAAGATGCCTCTCTTTTGGTCTACCCCTAGTGGATCTAGTGGCTGGGCAATAGAATGTACGATAGCCCACTTTATGAACGGCCTCCAGGGGCTACGTTTCCTGTAGACATATTTACGTATTTTTGTCGATTAGCTCATGCCAATCCAGGTCTCGATATTTTGCTGATAGACCATTTACATTCCACGAAAGAAATGCCACTGGACCATTACCCATCACTACAGAAAACTGAGGACCATCTAGGGGCGTGTACGGATCACCACAGGTGTCAAATTCTCATTTTGTCTCAAAATCAGCTCCAGCAGTTTTCTCGAAGATTTCTTTGGCTTACATCACTCTTACCAGGGATACACTGTGCAGTATTTTGATTTAGCTGCAGGACTTGGATTACTCTATAAGATCCCCTTTTTGTCCCTGGTGTGTGTTTGTGGTAGCACTCGGAAGAGTAGGAGGGTTTGGCATCAGGATAACCGTTCGCTGGGGGATAACTTCGATATTGTAATCCGTCCCTCAAATAGTTTGCGGTCAGGGTTACTTTAATATAGTCATATCTAAAATCTATAGGATCCGGGTGTCTGGATACAGTGATAATGCCTGAATGAATCACCGACAAGCCTCCTTTGACATGACAGATCCAGTGCAGGACTTTGTTTTTGAGGGAGTCATGATTTTCCCCATACTTTGGTGTAATTTCTGCATATTTATCATATACAAGGTAGTCCCTTTTAATTGCTTGCTCAGGCTTGTAGGGTCCAAGTTTGGAGATGTCAAGAATGTTGGTGCAAGTATAGCTAGTCTTGCAATCCGAGACAGTGTAGATCACATAATAGGACCAGGTATTTTCCTTGCTCTTAAAGTGTCCTCTGGATGGACCTTTCTACCAATATTTTACTGGGAAGTTTTCATATTTTGCATTTCAATTTTGGTTTGTATTCGTCAGGTGTAGGGCCCTTTCGTCGTTTTGTTTTTCCTGCTGTGCAAGGGGATGGAAACATGCGGCAGGAGGACCACAAACAAAAAGTTGAGGGTTAGGCCATTCTCTCTTTCCTCCTCTAGGTGTGCAGATATACTAGTTCAATAGATCAAATTCTTACCCATAGTACCCCTAATGTCAGCAATTGACCCTTTGCAATTTAAGCAGCAGTTATAAGGGTCCAATCTTGATCTAACCTCTGTTTCTTTGTTCAGATATTTATCACCCTCAGCAGGGATATGTTTCAGAGTACAGTCTATAAAACAGGGCACCAAGGCCGAAACCAAATCCAGTGCTAATCTGGGTACGGGACCAATAACCCTCTCCTTGTCCGTAGAAAGAAAACATTCAAAGGCAGGAAATGCCTAAGGAGCAGGAGAAAATCCACCCATTGGGGATGAGCACAAGTTCCTGTCCTGGTTGCAAGCGCACAATGCAGCAAAAGCCAAAGGGTCTGATATTGGTAGACAAGCTGGAGGGACTGTCAACTCATATCTGCTTCTCTCTTGGTGGTTTGTCAACCTTCCTATCTAAACCATGCCAGGTGCCAGAATGTATTTTGTAATATAGACTGGGGGTTTGGGTGGGATATGGAAAGGGGGCTTTGAGGTGGGCAACCCCCCCCAAAACATGTTTTGTTGGGGATAGAGAATGGTACATGTATGGTTGCTCTGGAAATAGAGACTACATGAAGCGCCTCAAGACATACTGCAGGGTTGTTAACCTTAGGAGGATTTTTCAAGGATATGGGGGCAACATTGGAAACATTGGTAGGGATTTCTTTTAAATGGACCTCATTTTCTGAGGGAAGAACATTTACCTCCCTTATCAATTTATCAATATAGGCAGGTTTTTTACTGTTTAGGTCAGGGGACATAGCCACTTGAGTTTTCCTTTTGGCCACAGCTCAAAGATGTACAAAATATAATATACGTATACTATTGTACTTATGCAAATTTAGCACTGGAAAATATGATTTGTTATTTGTGCAAATATTGCAATCTGGTATTTGTGCAAAAATTTCAGTAAAACGTATACCTTAATACTTGTGCAAAAATGACAACGGGGCTATGTTTTAATACTTGTGCAGAAAAAGCAAAATAATGTACTTTTGTACTTGTGCTTTGGAATGGTGGTTAATAAAGTGTACAATACTTTAAAAGCATTTAAAATCCACAATATTATGCAATTCTATTATTCAACACAGAATGTCCAAATAAAATCACAAAGGTTCGTTCCAAAGACAACACCCAAGGCACGCACGACCGGCTTAAGGGGCTTGCTCTAGTCCGTCTCCCCCTCAGGGTGTTTTGGAGAAGCCACCCAATAGAGGTAATTGAGCTCAGTTCAGTAAGAGGGGGCTGCAGGGCTGCCGTGTACAGACAAGGAATCCGTGGATGCAGCCACAGATGCAGGCACCAAATCGGCAATCAAAGGGATCACAGTGGACACCCAATTTACGAAGTTTATAAAATGCTCAATTAGAACAGCAATGACAGGTGTGCACAGGCTCCTGTTTCCCAGCTCAAATGGGCTGTGCCTGTGTGGGGAGCAGCCTTGCGAGATCACGGCAGCCACCATGACCTTGCGAGACTCGGCAGTGCGCATGTGCGAGAGGCACGACGAGAGCCAGGAGCCACCGGGAGACAAGGCGGATGCTTCCTAGAGCTCCTCCTGCAGCAGGCTTGAGGCCTGCTACCATAAAACCATTGGGACAAAGAGAGTGCATCAGGCTTGAGCAGTATGTATGCAATCAGTGCTGGTCATTGGGCCGGCTCTCAGCGGATCCGAGATCCGGCAAAAAAAGCGCCTGTGACAGCAGCATTGCCTTTTATCATGGCTTTGGCACTGGTGTGTAATGCACAATGCTCGCTACATGTACAACCGATTCCTTTCAGTTGTACATGTAGTGAGCATTGTGCATTACACACCAGTGCCAAAGCCGGCGGTAAAAGGCAATGCTGCCATTGCAGGCGCATTTTTTTCATTTTTTAAAAAGTATTACAGCATTGCTGGATGTCCACTACGAGCCCCGCCCCCTCTAGACCACGCCCCCTCGGGCACCGCCCCTCTGGCACCACCCTCCCCCAAACTCCTCCCCCAACCCAGCCTTGTGTTTTGGGATCCCCCACCACATTTTTTCCATTTCCACCACTGCATGCAATAGAGAAGTAACTGCTGTCCATCACACTCCTGGCCCTTTGTTTAAAAAGTGATATTCCACCACTATGTAAATTGTACATATTATATCTTCAGCTTTATTCCGTGCCTGTCTTTATTACGCCACTACAGCCTGCTTCTTAACTCGAGCACGATTCATTAACAGCCAGGTCAAATAGAAGTCTTCCCTGCAAACTTGTGTGTTCACTAGTCAATGAGTCTACAATTGAGAATTCCATACATAGATTTAAAAGTTTACTTGAAAAAAAGAGGTAATCAATTGTAGAAGAAGCGTTCCCTCTAACCCACGTTTTCCTAGCTGGAATATCTCCAGAGATATTACCATTTTATTTATTGAGGTTGCAAAGTTCCACAAATAAGTCCCATCTTAAACCCAAGCCTCTTGACTGACCCATGCATTCTTAGGGGTAATAAGCTATTCTATTAAAGGGACCAAAATTGGCAGGCGCTTATCGCCATTTAGCTCCTGGTGATCTCTTTGAAAGTCCACAGCAGGGGTTGGGTTCAGCTTCTGCTGAATTAGCCCCCTGGGAACATGCATAAATCACCCCTGTCAGCCTCATCCGTGAGCTAAGGCAAAGGTTACTCCAAAATAAAATAGAGCAAGTGTACCACCAGAACCCTTTCTTAAAAGCAACACCTGGCCCGATTCAATCCAGGCATTGGCTGTTGCCCTAACAGAGGTGGGCAGCCCATCCCTTGTATGCTCTACGCCGACGATTTGGTTATGATAAACTACACCTATAGCAGAGCCAAAGCTATGTTTGAGACATTGATCAAAGTATCAGTGGAAAACGATTTGAGTATTAACATGGGGAAGACCAAGGTCATGGTGGTTTCGCCTAAAAGCGTGTGGTGCCCCAGTTTTTCTACTACGCTTGGGAAGGTGGAATATGTTACATCGTATCCATATCTTGGATTAGAAATGAGTGACAGCAGGTCATATTCCTGTACAGTGGCTGTTAAGAGGACAACAGTGCAACGCATGACTTACTTAATTTGACACTTTGCAAGAAACACAGCTGGATTTTCTTTGGAGGGGATTATTACCCTTGACACTCAGTGCTACTGCCTCATGGTCTTGTATGGCTTGGAGGCATTGGCCATGGAGGAGCTGCGCTGGCTTCACTTGATTGAGGGTTCCTTTTGGAAGCGGATCTTAAGGCTCAGTACCTCTACTTCTATCGAATACCTGCGGTTGGGTCTGGTTTAACTTAAAGACCAGATGCTGATCAGACAGGGATCTCTCGACCTAAAAATGTACACTAAGACGAAATGTCGGCTGCTTTTGCTGTTGGGTTTGGGTGAGGATCTTAGTCACAGGCAAAGGGAAGATAAGTTTGACCTACTCATGGCTAACCTATAAAAGAGTATTGGGTGGAGTCCTGATTTTAATAGAGGTACTCGGTATGTTGTTTTAAAACAAATCCTTAAACGTAAAGTGAAGCAGTGGGATTGGACTGAGAATTGTGCCCATTTGGCCACACTAAGTACCTATAACTATAGGGGTGGTACATAGATTTTTCCAACCTCAGAGATATTTGAGACAGTGCTCAAACCCAGCAGTGCAGAGCGTCAGGGTGAGGCTATGCATAAACCAGTTGCCACTATATGTCTTCCAGGGGGCTTAACCTGGGATCCCACTTAAGGACAGGTGTTGTTGTACATATAAAATGCCTGGAAAATTGGAGAAGGCAAAGCATCTTTTTACGGAATGTGCAGACCTGGGCAATGCTTACATGACCATATTGGGCAGCATGCTACATAACTATGAGTCTATCGAGGAAAATGCATTTTCGAACTACTGCCTAAACACTGAGACTCAAAGCGTACACATTTCTCTGTTCCGGTTGAGGAGCATTATTAAAAAATGCGTGCCTAATTGAATTTGATTCGAACCCATAGTGTTGGCTATTAAGGGCTACCTATTGGGCTACTTTTCAATAACAAGTATGGCCTATGGTTTGAGTGTTTTAGTGTTTCAATGTTTTAAACATTATAAGTATGTAATTTTAGTACAATAGGCATCATGGTATGAAATGTTTACTACATCATGACGATTGATCAATTTTAGCTGATTGTATACGATCTCACTGGTTTCTGGTTATGTTACGAATGATGGATTAAGCATGGCTAACGCAAAACAAATAAGATGTGAGAAACTAAATTACCTGTGCACAGTGTGAGTATGAATTGATTTAATGTTTTAGATTCCAGGGTTTTAGGTTTACTATTTAGTTCTTGTGAACTGATTTGTAATATTGTTAATTGCAATTTTGTAAATGTTCTTTTGGAACTGTATACAAATAAATAAATTAAAAGCAACACATAAAAAATATACACATTTTAGGAACAGTTTGTGCAGAAGTGACAGTCCCCTTTTTAGCATTTAAAATGTGCATACAATTTAAAACGTTTTTCAGTCAACCCTACTTTTGAAAGCTGATTCATTTTCACTCCTTTTCTTACAGGAAAGCAGTAACAGTACTGATAGTTCTTCCAAAGCTCTTTTATATTAGAACTCGTAATAGCACCTTGTGTTGCAACACTTTAGGGCTGTAAAATTAAATCATGAACAACTGTTATACCAGTTCATCCAAGTACTTACTGCAGGAAACTATGGGAAGTCGTTCAGGTCAAAATTACATCTTTATGAATGTGAAATATTGAAATAAATACAACATGCATTGAAATTAGTAAGGCATGCATTGAGATGATTAACATGTATTGAGATGACTATAACATGTATTGAAATGAGTATGACATACATTGAAATTCAATGAAAAAGACATGCTTTGGAATAAATAGGACACCCATTGAAATGACTATGACACACATTGAGGTGAGTACGACATTCAATGGAATGCATATGACACCCATTGAAATGAATATGACACACATTGAAATGAATAGGACACACGTTAAAGAGAATACGACATGCAATTGAATGAATAAAACATAGATTGGGATGAATATGACACCCATTGAAATGAATGTAACATGCATTGGAATGAATATAAGATGCATTGGAATGAATTAGAAATGCATTCAAATGAATAGGACATGAAATGGAATAAATATGACACCCATTGAAATTAATATGACACACATTGAAGTAATTATGGTGCGGTGGCCACCAAGCTTCCTTACACCTCTCTGGAGTTCAGGCATACTCTTACTTGGATGATTGGTTGATCAAGGCCCGGTCTTGGCTCCAGGTTGGCCCATCTTCAACTTGTCTGTCAGGCACTGTGCAGGTGGGGTTTCTTGCTCAATCTTCTGAAATCTCACTTGTCCCCTTCTCAGACTCTATCAGTGCACAGTTCTGAACCCGGGAGGGACAGGTCCGGTTCCCACTGGACAGGGCCTCCCGGGCTCCACTGTCTGCTGCAGACTGTTTTTGGCAGGGATTGGGCTTTGGCCAGGGAATTGTTATGTCTCCAGTGGCAAATGGCTTCCTGCATTTTTGTGGTGCCCTGGGCGCTGCTGCTGCATTTGAGACTGTTGGTGCATCATCTTCTGTTCCATTGGCAACCAGCATCTCTTCAGTTCCACTGTCTTATCCTAGTGGCGTCTCCCCTGGGCTTGCTGATCATTCTTACCACTGATGCTAGCAGCTTCGGCTGGGGGGCGACTCTCCTGGACTTCTCTCATCAGGCAAGGTGGTCTCTTCAGGATCGGGAGAGATCCTACAATTGGAAGGAGTTGACGGCTGTTCTAAGGGCTTTGGTGGTCTTCAGGTCTTCGATCCAGGGGAAGGATGTTCTAGATCAGACAGACAACACCTCAGCTCTGGCTTACATCAACCATCAGGGGGCACAGGGTCCCACTCCATGGAGGATTTGGCTTTGTCCATCAGGACCTGGGTCGAGGTACCCCTGCTTTCCTTGAGAGCGGTCCATATCCACGGGGCAGAAAATGTGACTGCGGACTGGCTCAGCATGGTGTTTCTGGTCTCACGGGAGATGTGTCTTCATCCCAAGATTTTACAGGATGTGTGTTGGCGGTACAGGCATTGGGGGTGGGCGCTCTCTCCTTGGATTGGCCCCCAGAGTTTTTTTTTTGCCTTTTCTCCAATTCCCCTGATTCCGAAGGTTATCAGCAGGATCAGATCATTTCCGCAGGTGTTTATCCTGGTGGTCCCTTACCGTCCTCGGAGGGGATGGTTCCCAGGCCTTCTGGGGATGCAGTTAGCTCCTCCTTTTGTGTTGCCCAGATGCCGTCTCTGTTGCAGGTGGTCAATAGCCCTTTCTCCTCTCTCATCCATTGAGGGTATGAAAACTGAAAGCAGGGGTCTCCAGGCCCTAGGCCTTTCGGCTGCCGTGGCTGGGACAGTCCTGAGGGTGTGTCGGTCCTCTACACTTAAGGCCTATGATTGGGCTAATTTTCTGGCTTGGTGTTCCCCGGAGGGTGCCCTGGGACTGGAGTGTGGCCTCCCATTTGGCAATTTCTTCATGAAGGGGTGGAGAAGGGGTTGGCAGTCTCTACTCACTGGGCGGCCATTCGGGCTTTCCGGGTTTCCTGGTCCCCCCCCCCCTGGCTGGGAGGGAGGTCTCTGGCCTCGAGGCTCTTGAAAGGGGTAGCAGATTCTCGTTCTGTGGGCCCGGTTGGGGATTCCCCCGTGGGACCTTCCTTTAGTCCTGTCCATGTTGCAGAAGCCTATATTTTAGCCCCTGGAGGAGGTGGAGCTGAAGTGGTTGATGCTGAAGACTACCTTCCTGATTGCCATTGGGTGAAACTGAGGCCCTCTTGCATAGGCCGCCATTTCTGGTGGCCCAGGAGGAGGCGCTGGTGCTGCGCTATGACCCCTTATTTATGCCAAAGATCGCCTCTTGGTTCTATTGGTCTCAGGAGGTGGTTCTCCCTGCTTTCTTTCCTGCTTTGTCCTCTCCTGAGTCGGATGCTTGACATTGTCTGGATGTTAAGTGGGCGGTTTTAAATTATTTTTCCTGGACTGAGTCATTTCGTCTTACTGATCATCTCTTAGTCACCTTTGGGGCCGGGGACCGTGGTCGCTGGGCTTCCACTTCAACGATTAGTAAGTCGATTAAATCTTTGATTCTGCAGACCTATGAGTCTGCGGGCCTCTGTCCTGCAGGGCGTGTCCAGGGATGGCCCCCGAGAGGACTGGCTGCCACCTGGGCATGCCTTCAGGGGGTACCTTTGTTGGACATTTGCTGAGATGCCACATGGGCTACACCCAACACATTCATTGGGCATTACCAATTCAACGTGCAGGGGCCCCAGTCTACTTCCTTTGGTGTGGGTGTTCTGGAGGCTGTGTCTAGATGAGATGGTGTCAGGAGTCATGGTGTGACTGCCTTTTGCTTTTTGCTGTTCCTTGAATAAATTGGTGTTGGGTGGGGTTCACATTATCCTTGGTGTATGTGTCTTTTGTGATGGTGATGGGCATAGGCGTCCTTCCTGTTTCTGCTTTGGTACAACTCAAAGGGAAGTACTTGGATGAGGAAGAGGGACATGGAGGTAATGCTCAGATTACTTACCAGTAATCTTCATTACTCCTAATCCTACTCTTCCTCGCCGCAGTACAGACTTCCCTTCCCTCCCACCTGTTTTGGATTACTGACTTGGGCTGGTTGGTTGAGAGGTTATACCGCCTGGGAGAGGAGGGGCAGACAGAGGAGTCCAGCTTGAAAAGAAAAGAGTTCCAGGGAGCACGGAACATACTCAAAGATAAAACTGGGACGAGGAAGAGTATGACTAGAAGTATTAAAGATTACCAGTAAGTAATCCGAGCATGCTTTGAAATAGGACAGGCATAGAAATAAATGTGACACCCTCTGAAATGAACGTAACATCGATAGATATGAATATAACACTGATTGAAATTAAAGTAAGATGCATTTAAATTGATATGACATGCATTGAGATGAATATGACAATCATTGAAATGAATATAACCTGGGTTGAAATTCTTATGATGCAGATTGAAATGAATGCAGCATACATTGGAATGGATAAGGTGCTCTGAATTGTGAGTATAACATGCTGAAAAGCACATGACATAGTCAACCAATCATATTGCAGTGAAATGAAAGCTGCAAAGCCTTACAGTGAATGCTGTTCATTCTTATTTCTTCAGGCCTGGAGCTAAGAACTTGATTTCACTGTATATTTGGCCTCTGCACACTATGTATCCGTGTTTAGTAATGTTATTTGCACAACTTTCCTGGTATCAGCTGCCTCAGCCTGACAGGGCTGGAAGCATGTGCGGTTGGAGGGTTTATTGTTTGTTGTGATCATGTCTTGTTTACCGATATGTTTTGCCATGGGCCTGGGCAGGTCGTTTGTTTGCTTTTTACAGAGTGCATTCACTTTCTCCTGACTCCTGAGCCAAATATAGAATCAGCTCAGGGCAGACATTCAAGCATTGCCAGTTTCCCAAGTCACAGCTAGGCAGACACACACACAATGTCCATGGCTCTGCAGGTTGTCAAGGTGTACAGGTTGCAAACATATTTAGTTTATCAGTGGCATAGCCTGTCCTATGCATGATGCAACATTTCCAACTCAAAGAGCTTGCAAGGCACCAGTTACCTTGCACATCTATGATAGTTAAAGTGAGCACCACAAAGCACCCATTTAAAGATTTGTTTATATCCATCATGACATGCAAAAAACAAAAATAAAAGTTGCTTTGTGTCACTAATAAACTGTTTTCAACATCATGAATAACAACGAGCTGGAGGTTTGTGACAAAGAATCTCGATATCTATCTGAGTTTATTTTAGACTATGTGCTCACCTGCTGTTTGCTGGTGGTCTTGGTCTTGGTAGCGTGCAAGTAGGGACATCCTCTCTGGCTGCCAGGACTCCCTATGGTGATACACAGTGAACTGGCCGCCAGAGAGGCCAGTCCCCTGAGGTGAAAAAAGCCCTGTCCACTGGGTAAAAAAAACCTGGTCCAAGTCCGTTGAAGCACTGCGGTAGGATCTTGGAGTAAGGATGGCGGCAGGGTAACTCCAGAGTGTGCAATAGAAGCACAGCACTTGAATAGTGTCTTGAGAAGGATGTCAGGATAAGTCCAGGGAAGTAATGGAGTGCTGAGAAATAAGATGCTGGCGAGAAAAATTGGCAGGATAGCATAGGCGTTCTGTTCCAGTATTTGTTGGTACTGTATAGGCTCCTCCTCCGCCAGCGTCGGGTACGTGGCGACCATCTTGGGATTGGCCAGATCCGTCCTAGAGAGCCCTGCGCTGGCCATGGAAGGGTTGGCAAAGTGCTTCGCGAAGTGAAGTGTACAGCTTCTTCTTGGGGCGCAGAAAGGACCACAAGGGACGTCGAGTATATTACACAACTTATTTTATTGCATGTTTAAATCACCGAATGTACAGTGGGTTTCAAAAGATTTTTCAGTTTGAAGTTATCTTGCATTCTGAGACTTACAGTTTACCATTTGGGATGTGAAAATTAAACTCACGATGATATTCTTTTTGCTTAAAATGTTGCTATGAGGATTTACATGTTGTTATGTGGCTTTATTATGCAATTTGTGCTATTTGTAAGTGTAAGGTGTTTTTCCCCTTAATTCTGTGTGATGGATCGAGTAGCAACCTGTATGGGACCTGAGCTGGGATACTTTCACCTTACTGCACACGTGTGCAAATGAAACCCAGGGAGCTCAATTGTGAACCCTCTTGTAAAGGCCTATTGCAGAAAGCAGTATAAGCAGACTGCAGGGAGGGCGATTTGGCACTCTCCCATGGTCGGTCAGTCCTGATGATTGCATGGCACGTGAGAACCTGGTCAAATAAACAGACACCGCCTTATTCCATTAGCAATGCTTGGACCGCTTTGTTTTTATATAACTGCATGTGTAAAACAGGTTCTCATTACAACATTAGCACCTTTTTACCTCTGTGGCCCTAGAGTGGGGCGCTCTCAGTAAATAAATGAACTAAACAAATACTTAAATGACAGCATATCATTACTTCAGATAATAGTTAATTAAATAGCATCAACTCAGGAACCTGGGTGAGGGCTGTTTGGATGGGGATATTTCATAAATAAATAACTAAATGGCTAGGCAGCATGAGTTCATTGACATCTGAATTAAATAGCATCAATTCAGTCACCTGGGCAGAGGGATGTTTGGATGGGGATATTTCATAAATAAATACATAAATGGCTAGGCAGCATGAGTTCGTTGACATCTGATAATAAATAATTAAATAGCATCAATTCAGTCACCTCGGCAGAGGGATGTTTGGATGGGGATATTTCATAAATAAATAAATAAATGGCTAGGCAGCATGAGTGCATTAACACATGTTCATAAATATTCAAATAGCATAAATTCTGTACTCTGGGAGAATAGGTATTGGGCGCAAGTGCATTCACATTTGACAAGAAAATAATTAAATGGCATCAATTCAGTGCAGTAAGGGTACTGGCCTTCCTTTGCATTTGAAATAACACAAGCCCACACCAGAATTCCTAAACTCCTGGTAGCTACAGCCTACCACATAGATACACAACACATATGGGCACAGACCAACCAATCAAAAGCAGACAAGACAGTGGAATAATTCAACCACTACCCCCTTGACCAGCGATATACATAATCTGTCCCTAAGGGAACATACAATTGCCCACAGTGTCACCTATTTTCTTATGTTAGAAACAAGTAGATTACCGAAACCCCGGCCTGACACAAACTGAGAAAGGAAGAAAGGTTTCTGTTTTACTCCGACCCCCGGGCTACTCTAGCAAACCATGCTTTTCCTCACCTCAGTTTCCCCCTCCCATACCTCTTCACTAAACCCGCAGCAGAAAGGCCAAACCCACACAGAGAAGGTATAAAAAAAAAAACACGGCCAAACTGGGCCTCTGGAGAGCCGACGCTTGCACGAGGTGAAATCACCTCAGCAACCTTTCAGAGAGACTCGATGGAAGGACTGGCCACTCCGTGCTCACTCTGACAAAACTGGTCCATGTACACGCCCCAGCCTGCCTGTAGAGCAAAGTGTTAACAAATTATAGCACACGCTGTAAAATGTTCCCTTTACCCGCACTTTCCCTCTCCTACCTATAGCAGAGATTAGATGAGGGATGACAGTGGCTAACTGCCACTCACACACTGTGGCGCCGGCACTTGAACAAGCACCAGTCAACTTTACCCTCCTTCTGCTCCCAGCATCCGCAATGCTCGCTTATTCAACCCAGGGACTTATTCAACCCAGGGAAGGGGAGAGCAAGGTGCCGTGCCTGAAAATGCCTCTGGGGACGTCCCTTTCCATTGAAAGCGTCACTGCTTTCAGTGTCCCCTCTCCTCTCCCTCTCGTCTATCACCATCCCCCCACGGAGATGCTACAATCATATTATCCCTCACATGGATCTGCCACCTGCACTACTCTACAGCGTTGCTCCTATCATCGCTGAGGTGAAAACACCTCACAGACAGGCCCGCTTCCCCTGCTGATGGAGCATACCATGTCTGTGAGGCAAACTCTTCACGCTCGGAGCACGAAGCAATGTGAAAGGAGAGAAAGAGAAAAACATGGCCTGCCAAAACATGAATACACCATCCATTCAAGAAATGCGGGTTTACATAAGTAGCCTCTGTAAAATATCATTACTGTAGGCCTTGAAATCTGAACTATTTGTACAGAGTGAAGCTTGGAGGGTATGTGGTCAGATTTGAAGAGTGGCTCTTCGCTGTTCAGCCAAAGTTTGTGATCCTGGTCCCCACCCCCTCTGCCAGCTTTCTGGCCATCCCACTCCCTTCCTTTTGGATGCAGCCAGTGTGCCATTAGTTCCTTTTTTTCCACTTCCACTACTGCACAGAACACTGTCCCCAGAATTGTACAGCACATGTATTAACCCACTTCTCCTTTGCATCCATAGCCTGTTCTTGCTGGAATGAGTTGTCAGATCTCCTTGGGGTACCCGGTGGCACTATTGGAGAGGGGCAGATTCAGGGAGCATGAACCAGGTACTCACATCCAGGACATGGGGTGCACCTGTGATTCTTCCGTAGGGGTGGGTGATGCCTGTGCGACACACAGCCTAATTTGTCAGATTTCTGCAGCAGGTGTGTTCACCCACTGGATTATCTTACTGGTGCATGCCATAAAGCATAAACGGTTCTTGCAGGAGTTATGCCCTGCAATCTCAGAGAGTTGTGGGATCACCAGTGGTACCAGGTGGCACCAACAAAGTGGGGTAGATGTAGGCAGTGTTTACCAAGTACTGAAGTCCGGTGGTACTGGTAAGTAATCTGAGCATTACCTCTGCATACCTCTTCCTCGTCCAAGTTCTTACCTTTGAATTGCACCAAAGCAGAAACAGGAAGGACGCCCATGGCCATCACAAAAGACACATGCACCAAGGATAAGGTGAAACCCACCCAACACCAGGAATAGCAAAAAGCAAGCGGCAGGCTGACCACGACTCCTGACACCACCTCATCCAGACACTGCCTCCAGAACACCCACACCAAAGGAAGTAGACTGGGGCCCCTCCACGTTGAGTTTGTAATGCCGAATGAATGTGTTGGGTGTAGCCCATGTGGCATCTCAGCAAATGTCCAACAAAGGTACCCCCCGCAGGCATGCCCAGGAGGCAGCCAGCCCCCTTGTGGACCAACCCTGGACCCGCCGTGCAGGACAGAGGTCCGTAGACTCATAGGCCTGCAGAATCGAAGATTTCATCGACCGACTAATCTTTGGAGTGGAAGACCATCGACCATAGTCCCCCACCCCAAAGGTGACTAACAGATGATCAGTGAGACAAAATTACTCAGTCCACGACAAATAATGTAAGACCGCGCACTTCACATCCGGACAATGTCAAGCCTCCTCCTCAAGAGAGGACAAAGCAGGAAGGAAACCCGGGAGACCCACCTTCTGAGACCAATAGAATCAAGAGGTGATCTTTGGCACAAATGAGGGGTCACAGCGCAGGACCAGCGCCCCCTCCTGGACCATCAGAAATGGAGGCCTACACAAGAGGGCCCCAATTTCCCCCAAACACTGAGCCGAAGTAATGGCAATCAGCAAGGCAGTCTTCAACATCAACCACTTCAGCTCCACCTCCTCCAGGGGCTCAAATGGAGACTTCTGCAACATGGACAGGACTAAAGGAAGGTCCCACAGGGGATCCCCAACCGGGCCCACAGAACGGGAATCTGCTACCCCTTTCAAGAGCCTTGAGACCAGAAACCTCCCTCCCCGCCTGAGGGGACCAGGAAACCCAGATAGCCCGAATGGCTGCCCAGTGAGAACAGAAAGTAGAGACTGCCAATCCCTTCTACACCCCTTCATGAAGAAGCCAAATTATCTTCATAGGACTTATGTGTAGAGGACCAACGCGCCTTCAGGACTTTCCTAGCCACCGTAGCAGAAAGGCATAATGCCTGGAGACCCCTTCGCTCTGTTTTCAAAACCCTCAACGGATGAGGGAGGAGAAAGGTGCATTGACCACCTGCAAAAGAGACGGCATCTGGGCAAAAACAAAGGAGGAGCTAACTGCATCTCCAGAAGTCCCGGGAACCATCCCCTCTGAGGCCAGTAAGGGACCACCAGGATAAATACTGCCTGAAACAATCCGATTCTGCTGATGACCATCGGAATCAGGGGAATTGGAGAAAAGGCATAAAGAAATTCCAGGGGCCAAGCTAAGGAAAGAGCGCCCACCCCCCAGACTCCGGGGACAGAGTCCTTGAGCAAAACTGGGGAAGTTGAGAGTTGCAGGGGGAGGCAAAGAGGTCCATCCAGGGATGCCTGAACCACCAACACACCTCCTGATAAACCTTGGGACGAAGAGACATCTCCGCTGAGACCGGAAACACCCTGCTGAGCAAGTCCGCAGTCACATTGTCCATCCCCTGGATATGGATCGCTCTCAAGGAGAGCAGGTGTGCCTCGACCCAGGTCCTGATGGACAAAGCCATATCCTCCAGGGAGTGTGACCCAGTACTCCCTGATGGTTGATGTAAGGCAGAAGCCAGAGCTGAGGTACTGTCTGTCCGATCCAGAACCTCCTACCCTGGATCAAAGACCTGAAGACCACCAAAGCCCTTAGAACGGCCACCAACTCCTTCCAATTGGAGGACCTCTCCTGGTCCTGAAGAGACCACCTTGCCTAATGAGAAGTCGAGGAGAATCGCCCACCAGCCCAGGCTGCTGGCATCAGTGGTAAGAATGATCGGCAAGCCAGGATATAAGAGCCCACCCCTCCGGAGATGGGACCGGACCAACCACCACCAGAGGGACTTCCAGAGGAGAGACGCCACTTGGATCAGACAGTTGAACTGAAGAGATGCTGGTTGCCAATGGAACAGAAGATGATGCACCAACAGTCTCAAATGCAGCCGCACCCAGGGGACCACAAAAACGCAGGAAGCAATGTGCCCCTGGAGACATAATTCCCTGGCCGAAGCCCAATCACTTTAAAAAACAGTCTGCAGCAAACACTGGGGCCCGATAGGCCCTGTCCAGCAGGAGCCGAACCAGTCCCTCCCTGGTGCCGAACTGTGCACTGATGAACTTTCGAGTCTGAGAAGGGGACAAGTGAGATTTCAGAAGATTGAGCAAGAAACCCCACCTGCACAGTGCCCGACAGACAAGTCGAAGATGGGCCAACCTGGAGCCAAGACCGGGCCTTGATCAACCAATCATCTAAGTAAGAGTACACTTGAACTCCGGACAGGTGTAAGGAAGCTTGGTGGCCACCGCAGGAGACCCGCAGGCTCTGCCACCAGCTCCCACCAAATTACTGGTGCTCAGAGCAGGGCACAGAATCCCCCGGGCCCTAAGCCAGCAGAATCCCCAACTTCCAGAGGCTGACAGGGACACCCTGCTTGCACTTGGCTACCGGACTCCATCTGCTGAAACACACCGCACCGCAGGGGGCCTGAAAGGCTTCCTGACACCGGGCAACCTCCAAGCACTGCAGAGGAGTCACTGAGTGAGGGCCACCAGCCGTTGCCCCTCCTGCCAGCACAGAGAGGATTCACCAGTTCCGGCAGGAACGAAAGAACTGCTGTGAGCTGGTTTGTTGGGAGGTTATACCTCCTGGGAGGGGTGGGGCCAGAGGAGGCCAGCTTGAAAAGAAAGAAGGTCCAGTGAGTACTGAATGTACTCTTAGGTAAGTACTGGGATGAGGAAGAGGGAAATGGAGGTAATGTCTCATTCATTCTAATGCATGTTATATTAATATCAATGCATGTTACATTCACTTCAATGTGTGTCATATTCATTTCAATAGGTGTCATATTTATTCCAATGCATGTCCTATTCATTTCAATGCATGAATTATTCATTACAATGCATGTTATATTAATTTCAATGCATGTTACATTCACTTCAACATGTGCCATATTAATTTCAATGCATGTCTCATTCATTCCAATGCATGTTATATTCATTCCAATGCATGCTACATTCACTTCAATGTGTGTCATATTCATTCCAATGGGTGTCGTAGTCACTTCAACGTGTGTCATTTTGATTTAAATGGATGTCATATACATGTCATATTGACTTCAATGCATGTCTTATTCATTCCAATGCATGTTATATGCATTTCAATGCATGTTTCTTTCACTTCAATGTGTCATATTCATTCCAATGGGTGTCATATTCATTCCAATGGATGTTCTATTCATTTCAATGCATGTTACATTCACTTCAATGTGTGTCATATTCATTTCAATGGGTGTCATATTCATTCCAATCCATGTCATATTTACTTCCACACAGGTCATATTCATTTCAATGCATGTCCTATTCATTTCAATGCATGTCTTATTCATTCCAATGCATGTTATATTCACTTCAATGTGTGTCCTATTTATTTCAATGGGTGTCATATTAATTAAAATTCATGTCCTATTTATTTCAATGCATGTCTTATTCATTGCAATGCATGTTACAATTACTTCAATGTGTGTCATATTTATTTCAAAGGGCATCATATTCATTCCACTGCATGTCATATTCACTTCAACGTGTGCCATATTCATTTCAATGGGTGTCATATTTATTCCATTGCATGTTCTATTCATTTCAATGCATGGCTTATTCATTCTAATGCATGTTATATTCATTCATTGCATGTTGTATTCACTTCAACATGTGCCATATTCATTTCAATGGGTGTCATGTGCATTCCATTGCATGTTGTACTCTCTTCAATGTGTGTCATATTAATTTCAATGGGTGTCATATTCATTTCAATGGATGTCATATGCATTCCTTTGCATGTCATACTCACTTCAATGTGTGTCATATGCATTTCAATGGATGTCCTATTAATTTCAATGCATGTCTTATTTGTTGAAATTCAATGTATGCAATACTCATTTCAATACACACCATACTCATTTCAATACATGTTATAGTCATCTTAATACATGTTATACTCATCACAATACATGCCTTACTCATTTGAAAGCATGTTGTATTCATTTCAATATGTTACATTCATAAAGGTGTAATTTCGACCTGAACGGCTTCCCATAGTAAACCATATTGTGTTTCTTTGTTAAAGTTTGATTAGACTGTAGCTCTAAATGGATAGTACAGATCTAAAAACATACCAATATAGGTTTTTATTGCTGTGCTGTGAGTTACACATTATGCCAGTTACAGACTAGTTAAAAACAATGCCTGAAATTACAGCTGGACAGTTGCCCTTAATGAGACCCTTAATTGTAACATTAGAGAGAAGTTAGTGATGAAGTCGTCTAACCTTTGTCATTTTGTTCTATTCTGAAAACATTGCAGCTGATGTAAAACACACTTGGCCAAAAATAGCTTTTTTCAATCAGTGTCTGTCCAAAATATGCATTCAGAAATGTCCAGTGAGAACAGGATCTTAATTTTAAAGCAACACTTGTGCAACAGACTGTCAGTTGTGAAAAACATCTCTCATACAAGTATGCAGCATCTGACCCCCTGAGAGAAACCACACAATAACTTGGCTGAGTTGCCTTTTCTAAATAAATGTTCGCCTTTTCTAAATAAATGTTCGCTAATGTTTTGGTGCCGTTTGAAATATAACAATTTGGCCATTTTTCTGCAGCTACACGCAGAGAAATCAGCCAATATGCACATATTCTATTAGTTAAATTCCATAGTGCGTTAATGCACCCAGTGTAGAGGTCTGAAGTATGGATAATCCATGTGTCCAGGTTGGAATCATAGCAGGTATAAAACTGAACCATTCATCCTCCAGAGGTGCAACAGGAGATGTGATTTAGTGACATTCATGGGTGTAGCTGCAGACATAAATAAATAATGACCAAGTGAGAGGTAGCAACATAGAGAAAAAGAGGGAGGCTGGCATAAGAGTAAATCAAAGGGGAAGAAATATGACATACAATTGCACAAGATCATAATAAAAAGATACATTCAGCAACAAAGTGTAAGACAGCAACACAGAGAAAGACAGAGCAACATTGCAACAAAAAGATGGTGGGTGGTCCGGTCATGCATTTGCTTATTACAGATTGTAAATAAAAGCACAATTTGTCAGGCATACCAGAGTGATTATAACGTGACATCCTATATCTATAAAACTTTTTTCCTGATAAAATGTTGGTGGTCTCCCCTGGGAATACTCATTAGTGCTGACCTGACTGACCTGATTGTTCCGAATTATCCCCGGTCCTCTCGAAAATTAAACTGAACATGGCTAAATGGAACTCAGTACTGCAATTGATCACTACTCCATGCCCAAACTAACATATTTAGCCTCTATGATCCCTACATCTCCTACGACATTAATGTTCAATGCGTTTGATAAACACATGACGAAATTCACATGGAATGAGAAAAAGGCACGTCTTTACAGATCTATTCTATAGGTGAATGAAACTGACGGGGGACTTGCGCTCCCCTCATGGAAGCTCTATTATTTAGCTGCACAAGTGTGTGGGGCTAAACGCTGCCTGAATGCGGAAGATAGCTCGAGCTGGATGGCCCTGGAACTTAAAATATTACAGCCATATATGCCACAGGAAATATTAGCTTTTCCACTGTCTAAGATACCTAGGTTTGTTATGAAAACACCCACTTATAGGACCCACTCTCACCCAATGGTACTAGATGCGTTCGATAACGGGATCTGAAGTGTGCACTACTTCGCCATGTATTACCATCAGAGTGCTATTATCATACACTCAAATGGCAAGAAAACACACTACACATAATACTATTTCTTTTTTTTGTGTGTTTTTTATTGGCATTTCTTATAAATTACAAAATAACAACATTCCCCTCCCTCTTCCTAAATTCCCTTTACCCCCTTCCCACTCAGCCCAACCCCGCCCATTTTGTCAAATATCCACATCTCTAGTGCCGAATGTACAGCCGTCACATTATATATCAACATTCTTCGTTGCTAAACCAATGCTAATATGCACAGTTTCTGTGGACCGTACATTACATTTTAGTCCTTACGGAAGAAGTCTAGCACTTCTTTCCAGTCCTTGGAGAAAGCGGAGTGGTCCCCTGTATAGAGCATTCCATCGCTAAAAAGTTCCATCACTTTTGTGATATACAGAGGTTCTTTCGTTTTCCATTTTTGAGGCATTGCTAACAAGGCCGCCAATTGCAATATTACATATGCCTTCTGTGTAGCTTTCGGTTGCTACCTAAAGTCTTCTTCCATCAACATTAAAAGGTATGTGCGCTGTAATCTGACCTTTTGCATGAGAACATTTCTAACATGTATTTATTCACTGCTTTCCAGAATTGAGTCAACACTGGGCAACTCCAGCATACATGTTCCCATTGCCCCACCCCTCCGCACTCCCTCCCAAATCTGTCTGTGTATTGTAATTTCATTTGCCCCAAACGAGCTCGGGTGTAGTGCCATTGCACCATTATTTTGAACCAGAAATCTGTGATCTGTATTGATCTGGTGAGTTTGGAAAATTATTTTCCATAGATTTGCCCATAGATTTGCCCATTCTAAGTCTGAAATCTATTCCCCCAGGGTTGTTTGCCAGAGTTGCCTATACCTAGGCATCACTTCACCTTCCACCTCCCACATCAATATATGTAGTTTCGAGATAAGGGCTTAGTCCCCCAGAACTGAAGTTACATAATTTTCAAGGGGTGTTGACTCTCTCATCGCTGCAGCATGGACCGGTGGGGTGAGAATCCAGTGCCTCACTTAAAAATATTGAAATCTTGAGTTTTCAGATAGGCCCAGCTCTTTTTTACATTGTGTGAATGGTTTAGCTTCCTCCCCCTGAAACATATCCCTAAGTTTTGCGCAGCCTGCCAAATTCCATTCCTTAAATGCGTTGGGCTCTTGGCTAGTGGTAAATTGCGGATTAAAGAATATGGGGGTGAATGGGGAGGGATATGTAGTCCAATTATACTTTTTAACTGCTACATCCCATATTTCCACTGTAACTCTGTGATGTCGCATGCATGTATGTTTGCGGGCTGTCTTTTTTGGGAGCCATAACACTTCCCAAAGTCTAGGTCCTCACAACTGACTGTTCCATCTGTATCCATCTTTTCTCTGACTTGCTCATAGACCATCCCTTGATTTGGGGTGAACAAAAGTATTTTAAAAAATGTGGAAGTCCCAACCCACCCCTTTATGTTGGAAGCATTAGTGGACTCAGTGTGACCCGCAGGGTTTTATGCAGCCATATGAACGTGGATATAGCTCTGTGTAGTCTGCGAAAAAAGTATATGGGTACCCTAACCAGTAGTGCTTGGAAGAGATATAGAGCTTTGGGGAGGGTGACCATTTTTATTGAGTTTATTCTACCTAACCATGAGATAGTAAGGGGATCCCACCTGCCTAACTGCTCTTCTATTACTTTTAATAATGAGGGGTAGTTAGCTGCATATAAACCTTTAAGTTTAGGTGTTATTACCACCCCGTGTAATTTGATTCCGGCCGGCGCACATCCCAGTTGTGTATGTTCTTGTAGGTCCCACATTTCTATAGATAGATTTAAGATTTCAGATTTGGCTATATTAATCTTCAGTCCTGTCATCTTACCAAAGTTCTCTAGTTCCTGGGTAGCTCTCTGCAAAGAATCATCTGGGTCTGTTACCATAAGTAACATGTTGTTGGCATATGCCATGATTTTATGGGAAATGCCACCGAAATGTATCCCTTTATGTCCTTTGTCTGCCGAAATTTAGTCAGTAGCGGTTGTAAATGAAGTGCATAGAGCAGAGGTGACAATGGGCAGCCTTGTTTGGTTCCCAGTTGTAAATAAATAAGAGGGGACATATGGCCTTTTATTGATAAACTTGCGGTTGGATTATTATAATTAGCTTTGATCATGCCTATGAATTTTGGTCCAAATCCCATCTTACTTAAAGTTCAAAAAAGGAATGACCAATCTACACTGTCAAAAGCCTTTTTGGCATCGATGGAAACAAGTACTCCTGGGATCTTCTTTTCCACTTTCTCCAAAATATGGCACACTCTTCTGATATTGTCGTGCGTCTGCCTATGTTTTATGAAACCTGTTTGGTCTGGATGAATTAGGGAAGGCATGAGATCCACTAGGCGATTAGCCAGTACCTTGGTAAAAAAAAATGTGCATCACTGTTTATTAAAGCTATTGGGCGGAACAATCTGCAACTAGTTACATTTTTACCAGGTTTTGGGAAGAGAATTATTTTCGCCTCATCCGTGGATTGGGAGATCTGGCCTGTGTTTATGAAAGAGTTATATAGTGTGTCAATATTGGAGCTAATGTACTGCTAAATAGTTTGTAAAGCCTGACAGGACAGCCATCTGGACCTGGGGCTTTGTTCAATGGAAGCTCCCTTATAACACAAAATACTTTGTTCCTGAGTAATAGGTGTTTCCAGTGACTGACTATCCGTCAGCGTCAGTTGAGGAAGGGTGACCGACTCTAAATATTCTTTTTGCAAGAGTGTATCTGGAGCTTCTGATTTGTACAAATTAGAATAAAAGGAGTGAAATTGTTGGAGAATAAAGGTAGTTTCTGAAGTAAATCCTGTGGGATGTTTTTACCCACGCATCCAAGCCCTACAACAGAACTGTGCATTATTGGAATTGAAAACATCATGATGGCCAGAAATCACCAGGAAATGCACAGGGAAAACATGAAAAATAGGTTGTCATCCATTTTCTGCCTCTGTCAATGTTAATACAGGAGACCATTGCCAGACCCTATCCTTTGGCTGCACACAGAGCGAAATCAGTGCAAAGGAATATGGTGCTGTTCAAAATCCATTTTAATTAATGTCAAAAATTGCTAAAATCATGGGCACGAAACCACCAAACAAAAAAATCCAACTTCTGGTGGGGTGTTCTACATTACTCAACTGCAGAATCCACATCAATACAATGTTAGCAAGGATCATATGCTATCAAATAAAATCCCCTTTTTTTTTTTTGAAATGTATTAATTCAAGACAGCTCCCAAAAATGGGTGCAGTACCGGCGCTTGACACTGACCGGCGCTAGCGATCTAAACTCTGACAGGAGACCTGTATTTCAGGAGCTGAAAAGGAACCTGAGTTTGCTGGGACTTCAAAGCCTTGCTGGTCAATGAGAATTCTTCACACCTACTGTTCCCAGGCCTTATACCAGAAGGCAGCCTGATTTAATTAAAAGTTCAAGAGGCCTCTGTCCATGGGAAACCTTCTGCTGCCGAACCAAAAGGAGATCACGCCTCTCTGATTGAATCAGGGGAGGGGTACCTGGTACTGCAGGGAAACAGAACAATGAAATTCCCTTGGCTCAAAGCAATTGTTAAATCAGGGGGTTGTAAATGGCTTCCTCTTGGAAGGAACTGGGAGGGGCACTGCCTCTGTGAGCCAGCTGAGCTTGGAGGCGGGGACGAACAAGGAATTCCCCCATGTGCTTTGGGACCTAAACACGCCCATCTGGGCCAGGGCATAATTTTAAAAAGATGGATAATTCATATTACGAAATTGTCAAAATTATATAAATAATATCATTATTCCTGTGATTTTTCTGTGCCCATTTTAAGAGGTGTTAGGACTATGTACGATGTTCTGAGACTGAACCCCGCGATTTCTTAATACCGCAGACACTGTGCTTACACTAGAGAATTGAAAACTTATTGTAATGTGCTCAGGGACGGGGTGCAGGTCTGTGTAAAATTTGATGCCGAACCGACCATGGCAAAACCCACTAAAAGCGCAAAATGTTGTTGTTTCTGAACCCAAGCTCGGAGGAACATCGGGCTTGAACAGAGAACTGTCTTAAATTCATCTGTGATGTGCACATGTTATCTGGGAAACCTGTTTGTTATGAAAAATTCATTTTCTAAGTGAAACCAAAGGGGAGTGTTCTTTCTGTATGCCATAAAAATGATGTCTCATGACACGGGATGACTCACAGCTCAGTTCCCCAGTCAGAGGACAGAAAATCCTTTAACCTATCAGGATCCTTAGAGGGTTGGGCATAGAAAGTCAGCCTTCCCACCCACTTTCAAAAGACATAAAAAGAACCACTGAAACCCAGATAGGGACTGCTCTTTCTACTTTCTTGCGAAGCACTTTGAAGGACGACTTCAAAGCCAGACAATATCCAGAGATCAGAACTTAGAATCCAGACTCCAGAACTTGAAGCAGAGAGGCCTGAACCAACAGCTGAATCCTTTTCAGAGGCTTCAGAATCCAGCAACCTAACTAAGCTATTCAACAGCTGGGCTGTGCTGTTTCTGCTTCTTTGCCGAGAACTTTTGCCAGAACCAGACCCAGAGAGCAGTGCTGTATCCAGAGCCCACTTGATCCAGTTCCAGAAGACCAGACCAGACCGCTGTGCAGTGCCGCTAGCAGAACCGGGACCAGATCGCTGTGCAGTGCCGATAGCAGACCCAGACCAGAGGCCACACTGTGAGCAGAACCTGTACCAGAGACCGTCCTTAGCGAGTGAAGCCCAAACCTAACCAGATCTGTGACGAGGCCCATTCCTTCCAAAATTAGGAGTGAGTATCCTGAGAACTGTGCAGAACCAATCTCTTAGTTTAAAATAATCTAATTCAAACCATTTCCACCTATTTAGAACTGCATCATAGAAATCGTGTGTCCATTCTGTGATTTCAAACCTGTGAAATTGTAATTTGTCATTTGAATCTTACTTTATTTCTGAAAATCTACCTCCACTAAATCGTCCGTATCTTTTGAACCGTCCTAGAAGCGAGATTTAACTTTCATTTTGAAGCTAAGAACCTAAGCTTTCCAACAAGCCCAACTTTCTATTCCTTATAGTTTTTCCGTAATCGCGATCGACGCACTCTGAAAAAGTGCAGCGAATTGCAATTTGACTCAATTTCTCCACCTGTCAAAATAGCTGTCTTTTGCTTGCAACTGCTGAAATTCGTTTCAATCTGATAATCATTCCGGAATAATTGCTAGTGTTGACCCAAACTAATTCAAAGTAGCTGTCACCTACCCTGAATCTCCTATAGGGAATTAAAATAATTTTTAGCATATTTTTCACTTCATTGCAAATCACATTTAAAAGTATTTCTGCCTGTTTTAAAGCATACCGGTTGCTCTAAGCTTGCTAGGGGGGAACGGGAATTCGTATTGCATTTGATCGTATACCTGAAAACTGTGTGCTCTCCTTCCATCTCCTTATATTGCATAGTGAGGGAGTGAATTGTCAAAAGAAAAAGTGATCATATTATCTCTTGTAGAAACCATATCAGTTTATTTCTGTGCTGCATTCTTTTCCATCATTGCATTTCCTTGAAACCATAAAAGTATTCTCAGCTACCTTATCCTTTCTATACCACCTCCTAAGTAATTAAAGAAGTGTGCTAGTGTAATATTATCCATTGTTGATCAAAATTATATTCATAAGTGTGCTATCAAATATTAATTTATTCATAAAGGTGTGATATATATCTTGCTTAATTTTCCAATAAACCTTTTAATCTGCAAAACAAACCTACTTCTTGGCTCAGTGAGGTCAGGGGGATTCAAAGAGAGGGGTGTTATATAAGGGTTTATCATCCAGATTTATGAACTTATCATAAAATATATAAATAAGGGCTCCCATTGGGCATCCCAGACTAGACACTGACTTAGTTGGAGTACTGAATTGGAGTCACTAACAATCCCCTTAGGGCAGTTTTATCTGTTGAATGATCCTTGATGCTGATTTCTGACAGAGTTTACCTGCTTATAGGAGGTCCATTTTATTGGCTTTTTATATGATATTTTTGTATAAAAAATAAGAGAGCTTTTTCTGCTTTCTTAGTTATATGGAGGTTTAATTTGCCTGCCATGGTCCTAAACTTCTTTTGTACCTGTGGGCCTGAGTTTGTCCTCATTTTCTTTAAAATATGCAAAAACTCCCCCTCTAATTCAAGTTCTAAAGCTGTACTGTGCTTACAACTATTAGCCTCTGCTGCTATAAGAAACCATCTCAGTGCGGCTTTAAAGGCGTCCCAGATGATATTAATTGGACTATCGCCCTCTTGGTTTAGCTAAAATAAAAATACCTTATTTGTCCTGCCGTTTCTTCCTGTATCACCTGATTGTGTAATAGTGCTAGCGGAAATTTCCATGACCATACCTTGTTTAATGATTTGGGAATTTTAAACACTTAAGTTATTGGGGCATGATCTGAAAGGGTAATTGTATGGATCTTAATTTCAGTGATAAAACCGAGGAGTGAAGTGGAAGTCCATGTGTAATCTATTCGGGAAAATGAACCATGTACATGAGAATAGAAAGTGTATCCCTTTTCTTCCCCCTTTAAGGTAAACCAGGCATCTACTATGGATAGATCAGCAAATTTCTTTTTCAAGGCTACCAAAGGGGAAGTTGGGACATATCTTGTTAACCTGCTGCGATCCTTGTCTGGATCCCAAGCTAAATTAAAATCCGCCAATATTAGTAATTTACTTTCCATATATGCTTCTAGTTTTGCCACAGTATACTTCAGGAAGCAGTCCTGGCCGGTATTTGGGGCATATATTGAGGCTACCATCATTTTTCACAGCCATCAACTTTAATATCATAAATAGAAATATGCCCTCCTTATGTAACTTTGTACGGACATCCTGGATCTCTAATCCTTGCTTTATGGCTTTAAGCGACCCGGCAACTTTGCTTTCTGCTGTCATCTGTAGGATGATCGTGTACTGTCATATGCGAAGTTTACCCTTATCCACTTTCCGGATTTGAGTTTCTTGAAGCGCCACCAAGTCCGGTTGGCGATGCCTCAAGAAGGGCTCACCTTTCCTGTGCTTTTCAGGGGTATTAAGGCCCCTCATGTTCCAAGATAAGCATTTGAATGGCATTTGTTTTGCACCTTAAACCTGTTACATCCGAGCATACATCTGTCACATCATTAAAATGATTTATCTGCATCCCCCCTCCCTTAACTGTTTATACACCCCTCCCTTATTAACTGTTTAACATCCCTACTTGGTGTGAGGCACAGTAGCTATTGTATCCCGGGGCCATCTCCCCCGGCTGTGACTCAATCTTCGACACAGGGCTATGTGCGGAGAGGCCTAGCTACCCCATCTGTTACCTGAACAGATACAGTCCAAGATGTCGGAGTGCATCCTATCTGTTTGTCGTTATTTGTTTTGGCCAAGTTAGTAGTTCTGTAAGAATTTGTTGAGATTGCTGACCTCTGCAGCTTACAGAGTGCAGGATTTGTGGGAAAGTTGTCTTAAGTCAGGCTCTCCAGTCTTCTTTTTGAAGGCCTCTGCAATTCCTATTTTTTCAATTCATGGAAGACCATTCCCCTGCTTTAGAACTCACCCTCTGTTGCTCCGATGTCGCTTGAACTTCATCCGGTGGATCTTCTTGTGTGTCCTCCTCAATGTGTAATAGCGCCATGCCTGATTCCCTTGATGTAATCCGTTGTTGTCTACCATCTAGATTAAAAGTCAACCCGAAAGGAAAGGTCCATCTGTACCTGATTCCACATGTTTGAAGGGTCTTTACCACTGCATACATATCTCTACGTTTTTGAAGAGTCATCCTGGACAGGTCTTGGTACAGCTGGATCTCTGTTCCATTGTGCATGATCGTGGCTGCCGTTCTCGCATCTCATAGTATTTGTTCTTTTTGTGGGTAAAGTGTACAGGCTGCCAGTACATCGCGGGGACAGGTACCTGTATCTGTTCTCCTGGGTCCGCTCCTGTGAACACTATCTAGGAGAATGTTCGTAGGATCATTTTCTGTTATGATGTCTGCAAATATATGGATAATTGTTTCTTTTAGATATGGGTCTAATACACATTCTGGGTGATTTTTTATCTGAATGTTAGAAAGCCTTGAGCTGTTCTCAAGATCCTCGTAGTGCAATTCCGGGTTGTGTGTCATTCTAGCGAGTTCTTCTATTGCAATATTGGATTGCCTGCTTTCCTCCTTCAACTACTGTATTGCCCGCTCATAAGAATCTACCCTTTGTGATAATGTAGAGATTTCTTTGCTGAAGTCAGAGAGTGCCCTCTTATCTCTGAAGTAAATGTAGCAAACTGTTGCTGGAAAGAGGAGGTGAATTTATCTCGAAACTCCTGAAAGCTTTTCAAAAAGTCATCTTTGGATGCAGCCATATCCAGTGCTCCCAGTTGTATCTCCTATTGTTCCTGTGATTTTGGTTTGATTAAAGGTACAGTCAGGCTTTTATTTTTTGCCCAAAGCGAGTACAGGTCCTTAGGTTGTTTTTGCTGAGGGTCAGATTGTCCCAATTGAATGAGCTTTTTCCTTGTACCAGACATAGGTCCTTTATTACGATGTGTGGATTTGTTGATTTCTATGAGAAGGGGCCACCCTTTCATGTGCTGTATTTTTGAGTAGTCTCTATAGGTGATTGAGTGCAGATGCCCAATCTTCTGGCCCGCCAAGGATATGCTGTGAGTTCCAAAGTTTGTATCCGATCTTGTACTTACTGGGATCCCCTTCCCCTTGAGCACTTCTAATGTCTATTTTTATGGCCCCGTTGTGGCGCCGTGTGGCAGTGAAGTGCCTTGTTGTGACCTAGTTTCTTTGAAGTACAGTGTGTGCTTTGCTGCAGGAGGCAAGTGAAATTATACATTTTGCAAAGCCAGAGAGTTCCCACTTATGACTCTTTGCAGCTGCGTTGTTGGGGAACACCTTCGCACTGCCTATTAATTTCTCCGTCTATCTCTTGTGAGCCCGCGCCACTGCGTTTGTCACCGTCACTCCGATGGGTTTGGACAGGCCCGGCCCCTGACAGCCGTGGCCCGAGCCGGGATTAGTAGTGTAGCCCGTGTGGGAGGTTTTCCTCAGAGGGAGGTCTTAGTAGCAGAGAGGGTAGAGGGGGCTCACCTCACTCCGCACACACTGTGTCCCATTTTTCCTTCGCTTCACACTGTCGCTAGGGTGGGAGATCAATGTGACCCTTTCCTGTTATCTGCAGTGCTTGGGGCAGAGCTTTACAGGCCAATTCATGGAATCAGCGTGCGCCAAAAAAACGGCGCACGCGTGCGAAAACGTGCGATTCGCAGAGAAACAGCGAAAATCGCAGTGCAAGTGCGAATATCGCACAGAAAACATCGCACATCAATTCATGGAAGTCCGTGCACGCGCGAAATGTGGGATGTGCGCTGAGAAAGTGCGCGGCGCACGCTGGCGCACAGGTCAACGAACGCCGTGCGATAAGGCCACAGCGAATTCGCACATAGCGCGGCGCACATAACAAAAGTAGGCGTAATACGGGGCGTCACACGCAGAATGGGGAACAACTCGTGAAAATGTGGGCGTCACGGGGGAAGTACAGGAGGCAAGTGCGCAGAACGCCCACACGCTCGCCTACAACACATATTCATGGAATCAAATAGGGAAAAAACAGCGCACGGCCAAAGACGCGCACAGGCCCATACATGTCCGCCACACGAAAGCAGGCGGTAGCGTCCCTGCGCAGGAAAAAAATGTGCGCCAAAGTCCTACACGCGCGAGAAGGCCCACACGCGATCGGGCCTGGGGGAGCGTGTGCGTGTATTTCAGGGGTGCGCGTGAAGTTCCACACGCGATTGGCCTGGGCGCGTGTATTTCAGGGGTGCGCGAGAAGCTTCTCACACGCGATTGGCCTGGGCGCGTGTATTTCAGGGGCTCGCGGGTGTTTTCACACGCGATCGGGCCTCGGGGAGCGTGTGCGTGTATTTCAGGGGTGCGCGTGAAGTTCCACACGCGATTTGCCTGGGGGCGTGTATTTCAGGGGTGCGCGAGAAGCTTCTCACACGCGATTGGCCTGGGCGTGTGTATTTCAGGGGCTTGCGGGTGTTTTCACACGCGATCGGGCCTGGGGGAGCGTGTGCGTGAATTTCAGGGGTGTGCGTGATGTTCCACACGCGATTGGCCTGGGCGCGTGTATTTCAGGGGTGCGCGAGAAGCTTCTCACACGCGATTGGCCTGGGCGCGTGTATTTCAGGGGCTCGCGGGTGTTTTCACATGCGATCGGGCCTGGGGGAGCGTGTGCGTGAAATTCAGGGGTGCGCGTGAAGTTCCACATGCGATTGGCCTGGGCGCGTGTATTTCAGGGGTGCGCGAGAAGCTTCTCACACGCGATAGGCCTGGGCGCGTGTATTTCAGGGTCTCGCGGGTGTTTTCACACGCGATCGGGCCTGGGGGAGCGTGTGCGTGAATTTCAGGGGTGCGCGTGAAGTTCCACACGCGATTGGCCTGAGCGCGTGTATTTCAGGGGTGCGCGAGAAGCTTCTCACACGCGATTGGCCTGGGCGCGTGTATTACAGGGGCTCGCGGGTGTTTTTACACGCGATCGGGCCTGGGGGAGCGGGGTACGTGTATTCCAGGGGCTCGCGGGTGTTTACACACGCGATCGGGCCTGGGGGAGCCTGTGCGTGTATTCCAGGGGTGCGCGAGAAGTTCCACATGCGATTGGCCTGTGTACGCAATTCCATTGGACCAAAGGCCCTGACAGCGCAGGCGCGTCTGTGACGTGACACGCGCGGACGTGTCCCTGTACCCGGGGGAATGTTACAAGACCAAAAACTGCACGTCCGAGTGTCAGCCTGCGTGATTGGAGGATAGTGCCTCAGTGCGTATACGCGGAAGTGACGTTGGACGTGTGGTGCGGTTTAAAAGGTGCGTGTAGTACGTCATTTCCTTGTACGTGCTTCCCGTGGAGAGCGAGTGGGTGAAATCTGTACTTCTTGTCGGTTCACACGCGATTTACTTCACAGCGTTTCCAGTTCGTACTCCCTGTTACCTCTGTCAGTATTTTTCTGATTTTCTTTTCGACCTGTTTCCTCAAACAGCGTTGACTTCTCCTTTTGTCCTGTCTCCTCAGACAGTGTACAATTCTTCTTTTGGCGGGGGTGTTGCCAACGCGCACACGAGCGTATTATTCACGCTCTTTTCCCAGGCAGACGGTGAGTCGCGCACGTATTTACCAACTGTGCTAGCCCAGTGTGTAGCGTACCCCTTCAGAGGTCATTGTAGGCTGCGTGTGACACGCATACGTTCATTTTTGTGTTCCTGGGTGCCACAGCGTAGTGCAGGTTCCTTTTCCCACGCACGTGGTCTACGAGGGGTCGCGTGCATGTCATTTTCTGTTTTAGGGGTGCCTGTGCGTTGCGTGACCCGTCATCTTTCCCCAGGGGTTACATACAGCCTTGCTAGAGCACTTGGGTACGAATTCCATCTAGTACCCTACCCCTTTGACCCCCAATTGCCCAGGACAATTGTCCACTGCAACTCCCATACGCACACATCAGTGCCATGGCTGGGAGGCGAGCAAGTGGTAAGGGTGGCAAAGGTGGCCGAGCCTCAAGAGGTGGGCGTGGTGGGCGCGGTAGGGGACGTGGCCAGGATTTGCAGACTCCCCCAAGCCCCCCACGTGTGGAGGACCAGTCAGGGACACACATCCCCCCCCCATGGTTGAGGGAAAAGTGGCTGACACCATCCCTGCTCAGCCCTTGTTGGACCGGCCCGTTGTGGCACCTGACCTAGCACAGGGTGACTCCCAGGCTGACTTCCAGGTCGCCAAGTCTAGGCCACGGGTGGCGGCACAAGCCAGTGTCACGAGGCCACGTGGTACAGGGGCAGCCATGTCATCTGCTGCCCCGAGTAGGCGGGGTGGGGAGGCTGCAGGGGCAGCTGCAGCTCCGTCCACCCCAGCTCTGACTCCCCCAGCAAGGACAGTGTTGGTCCCGGTACATCAGACTGAGGTTCCCCCTGCCATAATCACACTTCAGCTAATGCCTGCAGATAGTCATGTGGTCAGTGTGCCATCGCACACTACTACTACACAGTCCACCGGTGCTCCTGCCTCTAGTGTCCAGAGCGGCGTAGGGCACTCCGGATCCCCACCACCCACAAAAAGAAAGAGGAAGAGTGCTCGTCCAGTACAGACTGATGACCCCGACACGGCTACACGGTCCGGCACGCCAAGGAAGCCTAGCTTCAATGATGCCGAACTGGATGCACTTGTGCAGTATGTGTCCGAACATGACGCCGAAATGTTGGTCACTTCAGGGTGTAGGATTACACCTGCTCGACGTCAGGCACACTGGCAGTCCATCGCGGACAGCATAAGTGCCCTTGGGTTTATGAGGCGCACAACTGTTGAGTGCTACAAGCGCTGGAACGACCTTAAGCGTAAGGGGAAAGAAAAAGCTGTCCTCAAGTCATGCCGCAACTCTGGTGACTGGAGGTGGGTCTCAACAAGAGGACATAGAACTCACTCTACATGAGCATGTTGCTGGGACCTACGTCACAGAGGAGCAGTGTGGGAGAACTGCCAGATTACGAGGCATTGTCCGGTGAGTGCACATGCATGTGTGTGTGATCCATGTGTATGTAGTTTGTGGGAGGGGATTCGGTTGAGTGCCAGGTCAGGGTGTGTGTGCCTGAGTGTTTTGTCCCACCCATGTGCTTCATCCAATGCATTCTGCGCCCCGGGATTTGGGTATTACAGTGTCCCTTCTGGCCACAGTAGGCGTTTTGCACTACATTGCGCCAGTTGCCCTTGAAGTGGCATCTTGCTACCACATTGTTCCGTATTAAGCTGTGTTCATTCAGGCCGATTGTAGGAATTCACCTGGTTCTACTGCGCATCACTCTGCCCCATTGTCACATATATGTCATGCCCATGGTACATGCCATCTGTGTGATGGCATGTGTCATGTATGTGTATTGGACATGCCACTCACAGGCCAATGTGTGATGGCACTGCTAGCCAGCATGCAGCTGATGTGTTGCTCTCCCATCTTGGTGTCATCAGTGTCTGACATTTTCCTCCCCTTCCAACTCATGGACAGTGCATGCATGGGAGGGTTATAGTCATGTGGGACATGTGTAAATCAAGTACTGGTACTGTAGCTTGTCTGGCCTAATAGCTGCCATGGTGCTAATGCCTGTTTCCATTTTTTGTCTTTCTTGTTTTTGCAGAGGATGACGCACCTGATGCTGTTGAGGGAGAGGAGGTGGTGCAGGCCCAGGAGGGATCTGAAGCACGACCAGGCACCAGTGGGGGACGTGGTTTGGTGGTGGGGGAGAACCCTCTCTTGCTGCAGGCCATACTGTCCCGGGGTGTCCCTGGCTGCACCTCCCCAGAACTCTTTTCAGGTGTTGATTCGGATGAGGCCTATGTGGATTCGCAGGTATGTGTTCATGGAAGGGATACTGTTCTGTCCGACCCACCAGCACCAGGGGTAGAGCCCACTATGGGGATGTCAGTGTTGGTAGGTGCGCCTGTCGTGGTTACGGATGCAGGGCCACACTCCACAACATCTGATCCTGTTCCTGGGCCAGCAGTTCAGAGGGGAAATGCAGTCCTGCAGCCTCAGGCAGTGCCAACTCAGCAAGGCGCAGTTCGCCTTGCCCCAGACAGGTGTGGTGCCCGCCAACGCGGTGGCCGTCCGCCACCAGGCAATACCGCATGGGAGCAATCCATTTACGGTATGGTCAACCAACAGGCAGCATCATCCGAAATGATTGCTCAGGCCATGGAGAGGGTGGCCACTTCCATTGTCCCCCCAGAAAGGCAGATGGAGCTACTACAGCAGGCAACAGACTCCATTTGCCAATCAGTCAGGGAGGACATGTTGGCGTCCAACAGGGACAGACAGGCGGCCCTGGACAATCTGAGGGAATCAATTTCTATAGATGCCCAGGGACAGAGGGAAGCCCTGAGGGGAGAGGTCCGGCACCTCAGGCAGACTCTTGTGGACCTTGAGGCTTCCACCGTCACCAGGACGGAACAGCTGCTGGAGCGTGTCACCCGTACGCTCTCAGCAGAGATGCAGGCAACTCGGGTGTTGCATGGGGATCTCCGCACCATATCCCTCCAGAACGAGGCCTTCCAGGCCCGCATGCTTGCTGCCATGGAGGACCAAACTAGGGCATTGCGTGGGCTGCCTCCCATGGCACCACCACCTCCTGTGGCAGCAGCAGCAGAGGTTGAGGAGAGCGAATCCAGCAGTGAATCTCCCACTATTTAGTAGCTGTGCAGGCCATGAGCCCATGGAGGTGTTTTTTTTTTGCAACATTCACGCAGGTGACGGTTGGTGGGCACCCTGTCCTCGGACCTCCTGGGTGGCCTCCCCCACCCCCCCTGGCCCACACATGGCCATTTTTGATTTTTGATTTTTTGTTGCAGTCTGTTGCCTTGTGTGGCTCCCGTGGGCATCCACTGTATTCCGGCTGGGCACATGCAGGCTTATCCTGAGTTTGGGTTAGATGCTTGGGTCAGTGAGACACACACCCCTCCTGCTTCCCGTTTCCATGGGCTTGCAAAGGGTGTGCCCAAGTGACAGTGAATTACACAGTGACGTTGGACTCCCATGAGCTGTGTGGGCAGTCTGTAGTCAATACTGTGTATACATTCCTAGTGCATATTGTTGTTGTATTGTGCACTGCATGGTGATGTGTGCTTGTGCATCCATGTCTCCCTCCTGATTTGCAGGTTCATTCCTCATGTCTTCACAAGGCCGTCCACTTTGGAGATGGGGCTCATGTTGTGAGCAGTGGACTTCCAGATGTGCGTGGCAACAACACTGTACAGTTGGAGGTGGTGAATGTGCTGGCATTCTCATGTTGTAAGACTATGTATCCTTTGCCTTAGTACTGTCATGTTTATGCTATGTCGATTGTATTGTGGTAAGTATTTGGTCATGTGTGTTGTTGTTTCTACATTCATGTGGGCATATTGTGTGTGGCCAGTTTCCATTAGGGGCACTGTACTTTGTGACACGTGTCATGTTTGGGGGATGACTTTGTTTGCTCTCACATGCCATGTCATGCCATGGTGTGTTGGGTGGCGGTGCTGGGGAGGGGTTGGGTGACATGGCACTGTTGTCATGCTGTGTCTTGCAAGGGGGTAATGATTTCAGCAGCATAGTAGTGTGTCTTATGAACACAGCATTGGTCCTGTTTGTGTAGTTTGGGAAGCACACAATGGAACACTTCCAGATGTACAATCTCAGGCTGGTATGGTTGTGACAGTTGACTGTACATTGACACATCATAATTGTCAGTAACAATCATCATTGATTGTCAGCTGGTATGTGCCAGGGCTGTGTGCACTCCACAGGGGCGTGATTTTATGTGAAGTAATTAGCCAAGAGCTGCCTCACCCCGTGCCCTTTCCCCTCCCATGCGCAGTGGGCATGCATGCTGTTGGGGATGTGGGGGCACCACCATGTCCACGGCCAGGCCCCGGCGTGTTGCAACGTTGTGCAGGACACATGCTGCCACTATGATCCTGCACACTACTGGGGGAGCGTATAACAGCTGCCCGCCAGAACGGTCAAGGGAGCGGAAGCGTGACTTGAGCACTCCGAATGTGCGCTCCACGATGCCCCGGGTTGCAATGTGGGCTGTGTTGTATCTTACCTGGGGCGGCGTGGTGGGGTTCCGAATTGGCGTCATCATGTGAGTGCTGAGAGGGTAGGCACTGTCCCCTGGGAAGGTGGAGATGGGTATCATCAGTGGGGTTGTGACATTACTCAGTATCTGACATGCATGCATGCGCAGTGACATTTATACTCACCGAGCAGCCATGTATCGCCATGCCGCCCAGCTTCTATGTCCCGGTTTAGGGTAGACATTCTGTAGATGAAACTGTCGTGGGTGGAGCCTGGATAGTTGGCGTATACTGAGGTGATGATTCCCTTGGCATCACATACTACCTGGGCGTTGATGGAATGCCAGTGCTTGCGGTTTCTATAGATGTGCTCAGTTGCCCTGGGGGGACGTAGAGCCACATGGGTGCAATCAATGGCACCTAGCACTTTGGGGAATTGTGCACCCTGTAGAAGTCCTGGGCAACAGCCTGCCTTTCTGCAGGTGTTCTGGGCAGGTATATGTGCCTGCGGACTGATGGGCGTGCAGTGATGATGGCCAAGACCTGGTGTAGGCAGCGTGACTGCGTGGCCTGTGACACCCCCCACTATGGCACTTGTCCACTGAAATGATCCAGTGGCCAGGAAGTGCAGTACATTGAGGACCTTCTCCAGGGGGCTGAGTGCTTGGGAGCACAGGGTGGTTGATGTGAGGTCATCCTCCCACTCACTGACCAGGTCGAGTATTATGTGAGGTGGAAACCTGTACCTCCCATACACATGGTCATCAGGCATCCCAAAAAGGCTGGTTCTGGGTGTAAAAATTCTGGCCCGGACTATCGTCCTCCTCCTCCTGCGGTATCCCACGGCCACTGCTGCTAGGAACGGTATGTTCATCCTGGCGTCTGAGCTTGTTTGTTGTTTGCGTGCACTTTTATACTGTGCGGGTGGACGTACACCTACTTCCTGCTGGCGTACGTGTTTCCGGATTGGCCACGTTCGTTTCCATGAATACGTGTTGTAGGCGAGCGTGTAAAACTTCCCGCGCAGCCCTGGAATACCCGCACCCAGCCCAATCGCGTGTGGTACTTCTCACGCACCCCTGAAATACACGTACCCCGCTCCCACAGGCCCGATCGCGTGTGAAACCACCCGCGCACCCCTGAAATACACACACACGCTGGCCCGATCGCGTGTGAAACCACCCGCGAGCCCCTGGAATACACGCACCCAGGCCAATCGCGTGTGGAACTTCTCGCCCACCCCTGAAATACATGTACACGCTCCCCCAGGCCAGAATGCGTGTGAAACCACCCGCGAGCCCCTGAAATACACGCACACGCTCCCCCAGGCCCGATCGCGTGTGAAACCACCCGCGAGCCCCTGAAATACACGCGCCCAGGCCAATCGCGTGTGGAACTTCTCGCGCACCCCTGGAATACACGCACACGCTCCCCCAGGCCCGATCGCGTGTGAAACCACCCGCGAGCCCCTGAAATACACGCATACGCTCCCCCAGGCCCGATCGCGTGTGAAACCACCCGCGAGCCCCTGAAATACACGCACACGCTCCCCCAGGCCCGATCGCGTGTGAAACTACACGCGCCCAGGCCAATCGCGTGTGGAACTTCTCGCGCACCCCTGAAATACACGCACACGCTCCCCCAGGCCGATCACGTGTGAAACCACCCGCGAGCCCCTGAAATACACGCGCCCAGGCCAATCGCGTGTGGAACTTTTCGCGCACCCCTGCAATACACGCACCCAGGCCATTCGCGTGTAATACTTCTCACGCACCCCTGAAATACCCCCACCCAGGCCATTCGCGTGTGAGACTTCTCACGCACCCCTGAAATACACGCACCCAGGCCATTCGCGTGTAATACTTCTCGCAGGCGCAGCCCTTTGCGATGGTTTTGCGATCTTGATGGCTTTTCCTTGCGCGAGGGCGTTCTTGGGGGCGTAACTGGCGCTGATGCAGGGTCACTGCGCCACTCTGCGCCACGTCTGCTTTTGGAGGTGGGAATCCATGAATACGCTGTGCGCGGAAATTGATTTTATCGCACGCGGCTGGCGCAGACATTCGCACGGGCACGCTGTGCGCCAGCCGCGTGCGACACTTTTGGGAGGAATTACATGAATCGGCCTGTTAGTCTCCAGATCATGAGTTGGCCTCGTTGCTTATGACGGAGCGATCCACGGCACATGCTTTCTACTCGGCGAACATCTTGGAATCTCATAATACAACATTTGGACTGGCTGCATATACAGATTATGGATCTGTTTGAGGATTCTGAACCACTACGGTTCGACGATGCAAAGCACTTACTAGTCTTCGCAGATTCGTACTGGCTCTGATATGTGGCCTTACAATGAACTATCAGTACACAGACTACCGCTGAGTCACGTGGGAAAGAACCATCGACATGTAAAGCAGAATTCATCTGAGGCATATCCTAAAATTAAAACATTTTATGGGCTTTGCGTTCCGAATAATCTTAACAGAAACACAACATTAGCAAATTGTTGGGCTGACGAGTTAAATACTGTCCTAGATGCAGGGAATATGTATGCCATTTTCTCAGGGGTTAAGGAGGTATCGCTCAATATACGCATTCGAGAGACAGACTACAAGATTTTACAACGTGTATACTTTACTCCTACACGCCTGAAGCTGGCTCATTCTCTCGCCCGCTGGAGGAAATGTGGCCAACCTTGCACAATGGCCCACATGTTCCAAAATAACCACTTTCTGGTCCCCTGTTCAGAGGCACATTGTACGTATACATAGCACTACGAACTCATTGTGCCCTATGTCAATGCTATTTGGTGATGAGGTAGAAGACTGGCATCATGATGCAATAAAGAGAAAGATTGTGCATCTCATGCTATTTGCGACTAGAAAAATGATTGGCTGCAATTGAAATCTGAGAATCCACTGACTAAAAAAAACAATGGACAACCCTCTTATCTGAGCTATGCGTGCTAGGGAGAAGCACTCTAAAACAGCAAGTGAACACACCACAGGCAAGCACATTTTGGAACTTGGTTGATCTCTATATTTAACATATATAACATAACATGCAAATAGGATACGAATAGTTTCAATCATGTATAATGTCAACATCTGAACATGTACCATGTTTTTCGGTTATTCCCTTTTCTCTGAGATTATAGATCGCACTGATGGGGGGGGGGGGAATTGTGGGGGGTGGCCTTGGCCAGACGCTGACTTATTAATATACCTGTGCAATGCGTGGATGTCTATTGTACATTATTTAGCTCTTCACTGCTGTGCCATGTTGTTATTGTATTTACTTCAATAAAAAGAGTAAATCAAAAAAACTTCAGATTTTTTTGCAACTGATTTTTTATGTATAAACTATCCCAAGAAAATATTTATGGGACTTTAACAGCTCCTTGGTGAGGTGAATAACTCGGGCTCAGAGGACATTTCTTGAAACCCAGGAGCTACTTTCAGCTCCTGCTTCTTGAATCTGAATTTCGACCACTGCATTATCTAGATCAGGACACACAGCGTTCAGATCACTTCCCATTCCAATTAAACAGTTGTCCGCTTCTCAGAGCAAAGAGTTCACCAATGTCTTCAAGTATTTTATCCAAATTCATTTTTGCAGGTTTGAAGGATATATTTACAACTAAGAGATTATATATTGTTTACATTTTCAGGACCTCAATTTTAACTACTAAAAGACCAGAGGAGGACATGTTTATTTCCGTTATGCCACCGCTCAGTTTATGTGAGATAACAACTATTAGAGCACCTGATCGTCATCCATTTGTGGGCTGACTTTAGGAACATTTTGTATCCATCCAAAACTGGAGGAGTTAAAAGCCACACTATTGAAGAAGGATGTCAAATTTAAGGAAATCAGTTTTCTTAATTCTTAATGTTAGTATTTTAAAGATTAGTGAACCCTCTCGAGTTTCAAGAGAGAACTCTAAGCGTCTTGTGGTCAAAGATGATTTTCAGTAATTTCTCAGGCTTGTTGAAGACTGTAGGTAGCCATGACCAATCCGTCCTAGGTGTTTGCTGCGTTTTGTTTTTTATTATGTTAATCCACCTATCTTTACTTGAAAGGCTATAACAACACAGTTAAACATTTTCATTTTCAAATGGATACACAGAATGATTACTGATCTTGTTATCTAAATCAAAACTCAGCTTCATGTTTTTTTTTATTCTTTTATATTTGCAATGGTTAAAATGAGACCATCTCTTAAAATGTATATAACATTAATTTATGTAGTGTCGATCGGCCGAGCAGAGCTATTCTCTACCTGCCTCAACATCTCTTCCCAAATATAAAAAGCCCCTGCCGTTACGACCATGGACCTAGCACAATAGAGATTACTCCCGAACTGATCGAAAGTGATGAAATACTCATGGTTTTTGTCCAACGCATGTCCCTTGTTATAGGCCATAGTCAAAGAAGAACAGTCAGTCAGCATATGACAGCTAGTTTCAATAACACACTTACATAACCTACGCCGTCCTTTCTTCATAGGGAATCCCCCTCCATCTACACAGATGTTCATTGGTAGGCAAGAAGTTGAATCTTAAGTAGGTAATGAAACGGCCACGTTGTTGGTTGGCTGGTTTGGTCAAGTACGGGCAGGACATGCTAGGTGTAAAACTCTGTACTGCATATATATAGTACATTTATTGTGTTCGCAGTTTGGTTAAACTCAAATCCACATCCCAGACCGCAGTTTTCTTTCTTAAAAGATTGTACGGCATAGGGGAAAGCCAGCAATTCATTGCATGTCATGCCAATTAATGCCAAATGGCCATAGATGGAAGCCTGAAGACCAGCCACGTAAGCATTGGAAGCTGTCACAGACGATTTTACAACCAGAGATAATGAGTCCATGCCTGCAGAAGAAATGGTGTGCCAGAGTTTGCACCTGACGATTAACCAAAATGTTCTAAGGGCCGCTAGAAGTACCAATTAGGGAACTTCCAGGGTAGACCTCAGAATCTTCCCTTCAAGTACCTCTAACCAGGAATTCTTGTCCTTGGGCAAGAACACAGTACCATATAAGATCCTTGGAATTATGGATCTGCAATAAACCTTGATCATGCCTTCCAAGTTCCTTCCCCGTTGAATACTGATAAAGTTCCTTATTACCCACCACTTACTCATAATCTTGGGTAAATAAAGTCACAAACAAATAAATTACTAGTGAGAGACTTTATAGGAAAGCCCAAATAGAGATAGTTAGTCACTACCTCTATCGGGGTATGGTCAAGTTTCCAGATTAAGTTTTTAGACCTGACACCGGGCCTAATTTGCATTAATTTGGTTTTATCAATATTAATTATGAGATCGTTTTCTTTAGCATAGTGCATCAATGCGGTGATGGAATGGTGTAGGCCAATTGGAGTTTGGTTCATAAGAATCGCGCTATCTGCATAGCATAGCTAAGGGATGCCTTCTACTCCGATAGAGGGAGGAAAATTACGGACCCGACTAATGGCTTGCACCATGTCTGAGGTATATAAATTGTATAAAATAGGGATGAGCGTGCAGCCCTGTTTTAGGCCAATGTTAGTGAATATCGGCGAGGTCAACAAACCCTAACGATTAATGCAGATTTTAACCATAATGTACATGTAGAGGAACTGGATAAAGAAGAGAAGTTTGGGATCAATATTCCATTCCCTCAATTTTTCCCAGAGGCGGGCCAATTGATGGTGTCAAAAGCCTACTAAAAATTGATGTAACAGATATATAATGGCTCACCCTCAGTCGCTGCAGATGATATCAGACTTAAGAGGATACTAATATTATTTGAGGTGGAATCATGCTTATGAAAGGCGGTCTGACATTTATGCCTCAACTGATTAGAGTCAACCCACTTATTACATTTTTTTAGGAGAAGGGAAGCAAATATTTTTGAACTGGTATCCAACATGGGTAGAAGCCGATAGTTGGAAGGGTCAACCTTCGCACCCTTTTTCAGCACTGCTATCAGGATGGATGTCTTCTAGCTAGGAGAATGATACTGGTCCTCCAAATATCCACAAACAGGTTATAAGGAATGTAAGTCCACATCTTCAGATTAGACCTAAGCACTGCGTTAGCCAAACCATCATCGCCCGGTGCTCTTGAATTTTTTAGGTCTTTTATAATAAGTAGAACATCCAATTCATCAAAGTCGTGTGCTCTGTTGACTTCATAACTATACACTAAGAGGTCTGTGTTCAATTCAGGGACTTTATAGTAAAGCCCTTTGATGTATGTTGTCCAATTCTGTTCCGAGATGGTGACATTGTCATATTTCATACCACCAACTAGATAGTTGCTAATAAGAGACCAAAACCTCTTATTATCGTTGGACCTGGGGAGCTGCAACAAAAATAACCAATTGACATTAGATATGGTACATTTATCCATTCAGAGCCAATTTTTGTATTTAGTCGCCAGACTGGCTCATCTATTATGTGCGTTCCATGGGCCGATTTACCTTGTTCTTAGGAATAAATGAGTCAATGAACTTGCTATCCATTTTGTCATCCTCAATGACAGAAACCCGGTCATCATGTTCCTCCACCTCGGGAGATATCAGATATAAACCATTATCTTCAGGGACCCGATATGCAAAGTTATCTTGAATCTCTTCTAAGAGACTGAATGGATACTGTGCAGCAATTTGACTCTGACTTGGATGTTGAAGCGGTGGAATTAAGTAAGGAATGATAGAGTAATTCGTTTTTTCAGATTCATATCCACTCTGTTCAGTGCTTCTTTTATCTTCTTTTTTACTTAAATTTCTTCTTTGGGATTTTTTGTGTGCTCATTTTGAGAGCCCCCAAGAGGGAGGTGAAGCGATCTGAAAAACGTTCTTGAGCAATTATTTTTATTGGGCCTATCTTTGCCCTTACTTTTTATATTACAAGTATTTTATATCTTTAGTCAATTTTTTTTCCACTTTGTTTTTATTGAGAATTTCAACATAAGACACCAGAAAATGTGGTACAAACTGTTCAAACCAGAAATAACATTCCTTTCATTAGCCCCCAATGCCCCACCCCCTCTCCCCTGCTTTAACACTACCAAGCCCAACCAATTGTTGGGGACACATAAAACCAACGTGATGAGTCCAAATATTCAATCATGACTGACGTAAAGAGTTCGACAACAGGCGCCAAAAACAAGTAAAGGTCTCCAATTTTCAGCGAACCACCTGGATTCCACGGGAGGTGGTTTTTAGAGTCTCAGGGCACTACATTCTTCACTCAAGAGGACCATATTCCAGTTCAACAAAAAGGAGTCCATATTGTTGTAGGTCAGTGCTGAGAGTTTCTCATACATAAAGATAGCCCATAACTTGGCTAGCCATTCTGTCTTGGATGGGACAGTGGATTGTTTCCATTTCTCGGCCAGGGCCGATCTCCCTGCTCTCAGCTTTTCCTCGACCACCTTCGGGAAACTGCTTGATTCCGAGTCGGGGGACGGAGTGCCAAGAAGAAGTTCGAGGGGATGTAAGGAGGGGGAGACACCCCCAATATCTTTGATCCAACTCCAAAGCTCAGACCAGAAAACCTGGATGGACGGACTTTCCCACCATATGTGAAACCAAGTTCCACGCTGGCCACACTGCCTAGGACAAAGGGGGGATGCCCCTGTGGACATCCTTGAGAGCCTAGCATGGGGAGATGCCAGGCATGGAGAATCTTAAAATTATGCTCCATAGCCACAGTATTAAGGGAACCCGAGAAGAGAACCCTATAAACCACACATCAAGTCACCTCATCTAGTACCGTCCACAATTTTTCCTCTCAAAAGTGCCTGAAATTTTGCCTAGCTTCTATAATCGCTGTAATCAAAACTCTATAAATCCTGGGCAGCGATCCCTTCCTTGCAGTGGATTCTACAATTATTTTTTCAAAGGGTTTGAATGGGACGAGCTGCCTCACCGTACCATTTGGGGTCGGAAAGGATCCCTATGAGACGGAGGTACTCAAAGATCGTGAGTGCATTCTCCCCCATGATTTCAGCCAATTGGTTGTACACAGTAAAGGCGCCCTGGTGGAACAGTTGGGCGGCTCTCTCCAGACCCATATCCGACCATGACTGTGTATTACGTAGACCCTTTTTGCCCAAGTCAAGGGGGGGCCCACAAGGAAGACAAGGGGATGGCCAGGAGGACATAATGTTATTTGCTGTATCGCACTTCCATGAGGCCCAACGCACTGATAAAGTCGGGTGGGTTTTAATGCGACAAGGGAGGTCCTTACTCAGAGTCCACAGACAGTACCTTCGTCGGATGTGCGTGGATATTTTCAATATATGTCCAGTAGGTGCCCATCCCATCTCTCATGTGTTCCAACATTACACTAAGTTGGGCTGCCTTGTGGTATTGTCTAAAGTCCGGGAAACCAAACCCCTGCAGGGACTTTGGGAGAGTCAAGGTTGTGTGTTTGATCCGTGGTATTTTCCCGTTCCAAATAAATCTTTGGATCAGGCCGATCAGGGTCGAGAAAAAGGAGTCTGGGATAATGATAGGGAGGGCAGAGAAAAGGTAGAGGAGACGGGGGAGAATATTCATTTTGATCGAAACCATGCGCCCAAACCATGAAAGAGTCAGTGGTGCCCAGCGTAAGAGGTCTACCTTTATCTTAGCAAGGGTCTGGGAGAAGTTCAACTCAAAAAGGGACCCTAGGTCCCTGGGGAGGGAGATCCCCAGATATGGGATGGCCGCACGTTTGATTCTTGTGCCCCCTACCTCGTTTCTTCCCCTGATTTCCTGGTCCATTTCCCCCAGGGGCATTATACATGACTTGGATAGGTTAATCTTTAGGCCAGAGAAAATACAGAAAGTGCGAATGAGAAGGGCTGGGAGGGAATCTTGTATGTTGGTCATGTAGACTCACATTCTGTTTGAATATTCCCCGTTGTCAGGTTGGGTATCCTCCGTAACATTAGAGCAGTTTTCATTTGAATTTTGAAAACTGCAATGACTTTGATTTTTTCCTTATAGTCGTTTTGGGTCATCTTACCGATTAGCCAAAGGCAGTGTCTACCTTATGTCCGCCCCTTGAGGCCATCTTCAAATTAGCAATACTCATGGGTTAATCGTGGGGTGCAGGTCGCATGAATCTATGAAAGACACATAAGTGTAAGGGTTTGTGGGGCTATTAACCCCTGTGGACGCAGTCATCATGAATGGGCAAATAAGCCCTGGTGTTGTGGGTCTCTAGGCCTGTGAACTTCATTGGACTACAACCCCCATGATTCGCAGCGGCAACGTGCATCACGAACGTGCTGCCGGTCCCTGAAAAGCACTGCTCCGTGCTGATTGTTGTGACTTTGGAGGCATAGGCAGGACCTGGAATGAGGATACCGGCATGAACTCGGCGAGCAAGTAGGTGGAACAGGAAGGCCTGGGTGCTGTGAGCAGAGTGGCAGGGAGCTTCTGCATTGTTTGGGAAGCCAACTTCCACCGGGTACTGAGAGAAAAGAGGTGACCGCAAGCACACACCAGTATCTACTAGCGTGTCCAGTGCTGCGGAGGCTGAGTGAGGAATTTCACTACTGCGGCACGCTCGGGAAAACCTTGCAAGGCTCCCCGAGCCTAAGATAAGTATTGCTCTATTCAGGAGCTTGCTTGTGACATAACACACAATGCATGAATCTTTCGGCTTAAGTTAAACACCCTGTCAAGTAACAGGGTAACATTTGTTCATGAACTAATAAGCTCTGAAACAATGTATGTTTTTGAGTATCACTCTGTTCAGTAACAGGGCAGCATCTCTCGGTATAATAGAGACCTAAGTGAGGCACACTGGACGAGATTTTCTCACCTCATTTTGTGTAGTGCAATCATTGTTTGCAGTCATTGTTTCTTGTTTCATGTGTTCCCTTTTAGAACCAGTGTTCATGTTACATTCCATTATGTGTTTCTGAATTGAATTGTATGCTGCTAAGCCACATTTGCGCCAGCCTATTTGCTAAATACTGAATTGCTGAATTGTATGCTGCTAAGCCACAGTTGCACCAGCCTATTTGCTAATACTGAATTGCTTGCTGCCACTCCCCAACCGCATCAGACTAAGACCTGATTGCCGACATCCTAACCTAATGATTAGCTAGGCTGCCTGAACTCATTGCTCATAGTGATACTTTACTACCAAGGCAGTACAGCATAGCCATCCTTTAGCCGCTCCTTCTATGCTATTGTGCCGAATTTCACATGTACTTAGAATCTAGTTCCCTCCAAATAATGCTGGATTTCCTGACCACCATCATGTTCCCATTCTATATAATGCCCCATTCTACACCATGCACAGGAGGATAGTTCATCAACACCAATGAAGGACTAGCCAGATTGGGTTGTCAGCGCCACCACCCGATCCCCTGCCCCACCCCGTTCCTCCCCTCCCTACCCCCATTCCCTATCCCTACAACACCCAGGTCTAATATTCCCACCAACACCACGAGTAAAGCAGTATCTATCATCCCTAGCCTCACTCACAAAACTGCCAAAAAAAACAACCCACTGAGACAAACAGCAACTCAACACCTATAGTAGGTCTTGATAGACTCAACAGACTCAGGGCCAGAACCAAAATCCTCCTAACAGGTACTAAACCCACCACAACCACAGATACTCTCTCCAAAGGCGACACCACTGCAAACAACCGCCAACACAAAGACCATTCCAAAAAATGAACCAAACCCCTAACTAATTCCAGAAACACTGCTCACTCACCAAACCTAGGTAACACACCACATTGAGATCTCAACCCCACACTCAAAAGCGCACTCATCAATGCGCGCTCCATTGGTAGAAATCCACAACGTCATTGTGAATCAACAACCTGACATCCTGGTAGTCACCGAAACATGGCTACACTCCGCCGCAGGCCCACTCCTAGCCCTTCCTATCCCCCCAGGATTTAGCATCTTCAGGACAGATAGAACCAACACCTAAGGTGGCGGAGTCGCACTAATAGACAGAACCATGGAACAAATACAGGGATACAAACTCATATTAGTTAAATTTACTTCCAATCCCAAAACCACCACCAATTTTCTGGTAGTGTACAGATCACCCAACAAAAATGCTCACCCCAATTTAGACATCCCTCTATTACTTACACCCATTATCAAGCCTAACACTAAATGCATCATACTTGGGGACATAAACCTTGGCTACAGCGACCCCCTAGATCTCGACGCATCAGCCTTCCATACAGCCATGTCAGACATGAACTTCACACAATTGATCAATGAACCCACCCATTCCAAAGGTTTGACTGGACTGGATTCTCACTCTCAACTCTAAAATCACTATTGATTCCATCCTCTCCGTAGACTGGTCAGACCACTTTGTCATCAGCTTCACATTGGAAAACAACACTACAGACCACACCACCCCTAAAATACCTGACACCTTCTTAGCCAGAAATATCAAAAAGCTCTCTGCAGATAACCTCTCGCCCATCCGGAGTGCAGCCCTAGCCAATATAACTCCAGATACAAATAATCCTGCTTACCTAGCAGACTGCTACCAACAAAGACTTACACATACTATTGATGCACTTGCCCCCATCACCACTAAATCTCGGAGACCAGATAAATGCTCCTGTTTCTGGTTCAACGAGGAGCTAGTCTCCCTGAGACGCATAAAAAGATTGCTCAAGCACCTCCACAGAAAATCAAACACCCCAGAATCAGCAAAGGCCTTTCATGAAGCCAACAAAAACTATAAATCAGCCATAACATTCAACATTCAACAAAGCTAATGCCTTCAACCTTCCCATCGCCAATGCGACCTCTGACAGCAAAGAACTGTTCTCTATCCTTAGAGAGCTAGAGAATCCCTGTCAAGTCATAGCACCCTCTAATGCCAGTAAATCCTGGTGCACTACAATACAAGACGCCCTTGCTTCCAAAATCTCACTGCTACAAAAGAAAATTGAAAGCAAAAAAACACACCTTGTGGAAAAAACACCTCCTACCATTTTAGCGAACCCTTCCAATACCTTTCTGGATACTCCATTTCATTTCTCACCAATCTCACACAAAGAAGTGCTAGACACAATAGCCAAACTCAAAGCATTCAATTGTAAAGAAGACCAATTACCGTCCCACCTTGTCAAACTCGGTGTCCCCACCCTATCACCTATCATCACCAAATTCATCAATGCCTCCTTCAACACAAACACGGTCCCAAATAGCATCAAAAAAGCATGGGTAACCCCCCTGCTTAAAAAACCAACCCTAGATCCTTCAATCCCCACCAATTACCGACCTATTATAACAGTGCCATTTCTCCTGAAAATAATTGACAAAATAGCATATTCCCAATTACAAAACCACCTAGAACACCACCAATTACTGGTAGACCGACAGTCAGGATTCTGCCCTAACCACAGCACAGAGACGGCCCTTCTTGACCTAAAGATCCAAATGGATGCCTCCAGAGAAAAAGGCAAACTATGCCTACTAATGCTGCTTGACCTCTCGGCAGCTTTTGATTTGGTTGACCATGACAAACTTTGCGCTACACTAGCCAACAACTTCAACCTGTCAAAGGATGCCACCGACTGGATAAAATCCTTCTTAGCAGATAGGACATCAAGAGTGTCCATCGGCAAAGAATCAGCCGACCCCATACCAGTTCCTGTAGGCAACCCAGAAAGCTCATGCCTATCCCCCACCCTCTACAACGCTTATACAAAGCTGCTTTTCGCAGCTTTGGATGCCATGGGTGTCATCTACACTAACTTTGCAGATGACACCCAGATCCTCATTCCACTATCAGGAACACCTCGAAATCCCAAGATACAAAAGAGAGAAAGCGGGGGGCAGTAGTTTCAAAGTCCTTGCTCCAAGACACTGGAATACTCTTCCTACCAACATCAAGAACGAGACATCCTACCCACAATTCATAAAATCACTAAAGACTTGGTTATTCAACCAATACAAACCGGAACCATCCCCTTCCCACCCTGACTCGACCGCCACCATCTTTGCTATATATATTGTATGTATTATCAGTTTTGCTTTACTGTACTGTTTGCACTGTTCCTTTTATAATTTAAGATTGTATTACCCACTGTCTGTAACTACGCCGTGATACCTCTGGGTCTGGGTGTATAACAAATGTAATAAATAAATATTTCCATCATGTTTTCATTATATATGTGTTCACAGTGGCAATCAAGGGCATCAAATTTAGGCAAGCAGGGTTCATATGACTGAGTCCTAATTTAGCAGGTTACTGGCAGGAGTGTAGGTATTGGTGATTGGAAGACTGGCAGGAATTGTTCAGGCACTAATCAAGGGAGTGCTGGACCAGTATGGTTTGCATGACTTTTCTCTAGAAAATGCCTCACCTCTCCACATACGTTTCCCTAACCCTCTTTCCAGTGATCCTCTTTCCCCCTACCTATCCACAGCCTCTCGCTAACTAACCATCTACCATCTACCCTGGCTGCCTGTTGGTGACCTGTATTACAAACATCAGGGACCTGTACCAACCAAGGGGGAGGGTTGTACTCCATTCAGCTTCCATGGCTAGTTCCATGGTTGCAGATACCCCTCTGAGTGAGATGCAACCTAGAGAATTGGAGTTACAGGTAAGTAACAATCCTTCTCCACCACTGGATCTTTCATAGATTTGCATGCTGTTTAACAGATTATAAAGCAGGGAAACAAATTACTTACCCCTGCTAATGTTCTCTCTGGTGGCTGTTTCTTCCACTGTTTCCTCATCTTAAATATTTGCCTCCTGCTTTGCAGTCTTGGAAAACATATTCGACAGCAGGGGGTGCTGTGCGCCAACGTCCCTCGGCGGTTTCCATTCCCACATCTAGTCGTGACGTCTATGATAGCACACACTGTGCCTGTTGCCTCAGTTCCTACTTTTTCCCCTCCTTTGCTCAGCCATCTTGAGGAATTAAATAACCTGCATGGGTGTTGAAAGGGAGAAGTGCAACATATGCTCACAGTCAGAGGGGTAGACTGGGAGGGTGGTGAGGAATCCATGGGAGGAACATCCATCAAAAAGAAAATTACCAGGAGTAAGTAATGTTTTCTTCGAATGGATTGTGTCCTCCCATGGATTTATTTTATTTATTTATTTTATTTTATTTTGCATTTGTAATGCGCTTATACAGCAAGTAAATTGTGTTTCAAGGCGCCCTCATTTAAGATTATCTAAGATAAGATTCCTCATCTTATATAGACTCAGGGCTGGACTGGCCCGTCGGCCAATCGGCCCGTGGCTGATACGTTCCGAGGCCCTGGGGGCCGGTTTGCTGTGTGTGGGCCGGTGTGCTGGCTGGCTTGCACGGCGCACAGCGTGTGCATTCATTAAAGAGAGGTAACACGCGAGTGTTGCCTTTCTTTGGTGAATGCACTGGCCTGGTGGTGCCCTGGGCTCTGGACCGATCCGCCGACAGTGTGGCGCCAGTTGTTGCAAATGCAGTGGGTCACGGCAAGGGGAGCGGCTCCTGGGCCAGGAGCCGCTCCTTTTGTTGTGATTCATTGCATTTGCAATGGCAGGTTGTTGGGGGCTGGGCCGGTCATGTGAGTTCCTGAAGTCTTCCTGGTGCTGAGAGGGCTGAGCGGCTGCGTTCTCTCTGTCTAGTTCCCCTCTTCCCTTGTCTGTTTCATCCGTCCACTTCCCCCCACCTCTCTGCTCTGCTTCCCCCCGCCCCATCTCCCCCGGTTTCGCAGTTAATCCTCGGGCTGTGGCTGCCATCGATTTCCCCTCAGATCCGGCCTCAGTGATCACTTCTGCGGCTTGAAATCGCCTGCAGCCGGAGCCGAGCCGTCAATGGGCCGCCGACACGATTCAATTAACAGCGAGCAGGGCCGGGCGGGGGGCGCCCAGGGCTTGGAGAGGGAGGAGGGCAATGGGGAAACTCCGGGGATTAGATTCGGGTGGGGAGGTGACAGAGCCTGATTGACCCGACGGCCATTCAGCCCGTGGCTGCTGGACCGAAATCATGGATGAGGCACTGGGCCTGTGGCCGGTTGCTGAAGCACACGCCTGGGCCCGCAGTCGGCGGACGTAAGTTACACATCTTTTTTTTTTTTTTTTTTACTGGCTGGTGTGATTTCCAATACGCCAATCATGCAGTGTTAATAAGTAACGCTGGTGCGCACAGAGTAGTCCTCCATTACGTGTTTGTGATCAGAGGGAATAGTCATGAGGATTTCCAAAATGTGACCGACTATTTCTTATGGCCTATTTGGCGTGGCCTGGCTGACCCAGAGTCATGGCAGGGCAGGACAGGACACAGAAAATAAATAGTGCCCTCGGCTGCACAATTAACACAAGCCTGGCAATTACTAATGTAACACGTTTCACTGTTAGTACTTGCGTTCTTATACATACGTTTGTAGACAATTGAAATCGGGATTGGTGGGGGGGTGGGTCGGGGAGTTAGTACTTGCATGTCAGTGGAGGGATCGGAAGATTAGGGGGTTCAGACCGCTCATTCTCACTGCAGTTATTAGGTGTGTGTGGTTTCAGATATGAAGGGGAGAGTTAATTGCTTGTAACGTTGCGAGTGCACTAGAATAGTCTCTTTTGAATGTGTAAAGAAGTTAGCTTCCCCCACACAAGGAAGTGTCCCCCCCGGCCCCCACACATTCTGTGATGTTAGAGCCCCTCCCAACGTTTGAAAGGTTAGCCCCAGCTCTCCCGACAAAATGTTAGTGTAGATGCACCCCTGCTTAGTATTACTCTGTATTTCCAATTGCATGCTGGAACTTGTAGTTTGTTTTTTCCCATTGTAAGGAATAGCCTACAAGTCCCAGCATGCAGTGGGGAACAGAAACAGGACTGGCTCGAGGAGTCAGACATGTATGTGGGCAACTTGGCAGCTATGCGAGTTCAGGGAGTAGGGTCTGCATGAAGAGTTGCATGAACGTGGCACTCTCCAATCAGGGTGTCAACAGTGAAGTCCCTTAATGTGCGCATGCGGGGCTGGCTATGCAGGAAGCTTTGCATAGATTGCAAGGGAACATGAAGGCCCTGACTCGGTGCTAGGGGAGTGAAGGTACGCTGACAGGGGGCGAGGTCTGTTGCTGCCCCAGGTGCCCTTGTGTTCGATTGTGTGAGTGTCCACACGCAGTCTGTGAGATTGTGTGCCTCGATAGCCCTCTGCACAGATGACTGGGGTGTGTAACCATTTCGATGATTGTGAACTTTCCGCCTCTCTCTCTTTTGGCATAGCATTTTCTGTAAAGTCGTGAATTGATGCGATTCAGGGATTATGGTTTGAGGGCCACTTTTTTGAGGCGATGGGTGGGCCACTTTCTTGAGGTGAGGGGTGGGCCACTTTTTTTCGGACGTCCGGGCCTATTTCTTGTCCCAGTCCGACCCTGTATAGACTCCCATAACAGTTTTGGAATTGGTGGTGGGAGAATTGGATTTTTGTGCAATTTTGATTAGCGCATAGTATTGTGCAGAACTGCTCTTGTAAAAAGAGCGTCCTGGCCCGACAGCTTGTCTAAACAGTAATGCTTTGAGAAAGTATGGAGTGAGGACCAAATTTGCTGCATTGCAAATGTTCTGCAAAGATACACCTCTTTGCAGAGCCGAAGTATTTGCCACTCATCTGGTGGAATGGGCTCTTACATTCTCATGGACATCCTTTGCAGCGATGGAGTAGCACTCCAAAATACATCAAATGATCCATTGTGAGAGTGTTTGCATGGTCACTGCTTTGCCTAGGTTGCGACAAGTGTAGCAAATAAATAGTTGGTCATTCCATCTGATGGATGACGTTCTTGAAATGTAAAAACTAAGAGCCCTTTTCCGGTCAAGCCTGTGTAACCTCTCTTCATCCGTGGAAGGGTGAGGAGAGGGGTACAAAGCTGGAAGTGTGATCTTCTCTGTCAGAGGAGATTCAGACACCACCTTGCGAAGGAAGGAAGGATACACCTTCAAAACTACCTTCTCCTTGGAGAATACTGTGAATTATGGCTTGCAAGATAGAGATTATAGATCACTAACACTGTGAGCAGAAGTGATGGCCACTAAAAAGATGGTTTTCCAGGTTAACCTGAGAGAACAGGAATGCAGCAGTACAAAAGGCACTCGTATTAGGAAAGTAAGTACCACATTTAAATTCCTGGATGGAACCAGAAAAGGGACCAGTTAGAATATATTTGTCAGTCCTTTCAAGAATTGTACCACAGAAGGCCTCTTAAAAAAATAAGAGCCATGTTCTAGCGTGTGTTTAAAAACAGATAACACTGCTAAGTACACCTTAATGACAGCCACTGCCAGCCCTTCATGGGCTAGGTGCAGTGAAAAAGACAGCACTGCAGGTGTGTTGCAAGAGAAATGATCTATATCTTTAGCCCTACACCATCTGCAAAGCTTGTTCCAACTGCAGCGGTATGAGGCTTTTGTTGCTGGTCTTCTAGCTTTGTGATTCCTGGATGAAGAAGACGGCCTTCCTATCGTGAGAGTAGATCCACCCTCTGGGGAAGACGGAATGGAGAGCAGATGGACATGTCTAAGAAGGTCTGGGTACCACGTCCTCCTGGCCCAATCGGGGCTATCAGGTTCATGGATTTCCCAAACTTCCTCAGCCTCCTGATTACATGAGGGATGACAGGGACTGGTGGGAATACATAGAGCATTGGAAATACCCAGTCCACCATAAACGCATCCCCAGATGTTCTGAGGAAATTCACTGGACTAGAACAGGTTGCATTTCCTGTTGATACTGGACGCAAACAGATCAACTTGAAGGTTTCCACAAAGGGTGAAGATCTCTAGAAGGACCTCCTGAGCCACCTCACACTCATGGGAGAGTGTGCTCTGCCTGCCATGAGTGTCCGCCATTGTATTCTCTTCCCTGGCTAGGTGAACAGCCCACAGAAAGATCCTGTTTTGTAGTGCCCAAAACCAAACCTGCACTGCCTACTTGCACATTGGTAGTGACCCTACACCTCCTCTCTTGTTGAGGTAATGCATGACCACCAAGCTGTCAGTCATTATCAGGACATTTTTTTCCCTGGATAGAAGGCAAAAAGGTAATCAGCGCCAGTTTGATCACCCTCAGTTCTAAAAGGTATATGTGTAGTCTTGATTCAGCAGGGGACCAAAGTCCGCTCATTGTTAGATCGCTCATGTGAGCTCCCATGCTGTGAGGGAAGCATCCGTGACTACAGTTATCTCGGGCCAGTGTTGTCAGAAAGGTTGCCCTATCCTCATGTTCTCCTTGCAGGCCTACCACAGGAGATCCTGTGGGACCTTGCTCGGCACCTGAAGAAGGTCCGTCATCCTGCTTGAGAACTGTGACTATTGGGATCTTAGGGTGTACTGGAGAGACCGCATCCAGCTTCTAGCACCAGGAAATGCAGAATGCCATGTAGCCCAGCAACCTCAGAAAGTTGAATGGCGGTAGATATTGGGTGTTCTGAAATCTCGTTACCATCTGCAAGATATGTTGAGCCCTTAACTTTAGAAGCAAAGCCTTCCCGGAGAAAGAGTCCAGGACCGCTTCAATAAATTGAAGCTTCTGAGAAGATGTCACATGGGACTTCTTGAACTTGGGGGAGAAACCCAGTTGGTGGAAGGAGTGGCAGGTGCTGCTGAGATGGACCTTGTAATATACTGTAATGTACAGGGTATGGGGTAGCAAGCCTGTAGTTATTGTTAAATTGCAGCTCCCATAAGAAGAACAGTTTTTGGGAGGTTTATACTTTGCAAAAAAAAGTAGTAAGCCAACTCTAAATTATTTTGCAAGTTTTGTACGGTTTCGTCAATGGGGGCAAAGTTATAGCAGGGTCCCAAGACTTTTGAAAGCCGGATAGACATGAAGGGAAAAAAATGTTGCTTGCGGCTACAGCACAAACTGCTGGATGGATTTGCACCAAACTTGCTTGAGAAGCAGTGGCCTGGGCCCAAAAGCATGCTTTTGTACATTTGGTGTAAATCCATTCAGTAGATTTATTTTTATAAAATGCTCAAATTGCTGGGCAAAAAAATGTGTGATATTTCTGTCAGGTGCAAAGACTTATTTCCTGATTTGGTGTCCGCAGTTGCCTCTGAGCCAATCCGGAAGCTGCGTAATGTTTGCAGACATGGCATGCAGTCGATGATTGGTCAATTGAACAACATGAAGGACGTCAAAAGTTTTGAAACGGACGCCATGTTGGATTTGCGAACTGTGCCCATAGTTCGTGGATATTACGGCACAAAAAAGCTGTGAATAATGCATTTCTGGTTATTTTGAGGATGAAAGAGTGCTTGGGGATGGTGCGGCCAAGATGAAAAGGAAAAATGTAAGCGTTATTGTATGTAGAAATGGCTGTCGGGTTGTCACTATGTTCGTAGTCACTTTTACTGTTCATGGGCAGCAATATGTGTTCACGGACATCCGTTGAGAAAAGTGGTGTATGTTGTATGCTCCAACAATGTGTACTTCGAATTTAAAACTTATGTAATAGAACTAGTATGTGTGACTGTGACTATAGGCAAATTGTGTAGGGCATGGTTAAAAGAGGAAATTTTCTTTGGGTTTAATGCCCCCAACAATATGGCCTTTACTTAGGACCAATAGATATGTAGTTTGAACAATGTGAACCCTGGGCAGAGTCAGAATAGGACTTTTGGAGTGCAAGTACAGTAGTAGTAGTCACAGTTCATATTGTTGTGGACATGGCTAGTGGCCTGATTCTTCAATTCATTAAACCCAAAGTAAGCATACTATTCTGGCCATTGGCAGTGACCAGATTGTTTGGGGCATAGCTGTGTAATCTATCCTTTGGCTATGGTAAGAACAGTATGTTTACTTTGGGTTTAATAGTTACGTAGTTTTAACTATGTGACCATTGAGTAGAGGCAGAGTAGTGCTTTTGGAGCGTGAGTACAGTAGTAGTGGTGGAAGTTACAGTACCAATTGTTGTAGCAATGGCGAGTGAGAAGATTGTTTGGGGTATGGCATCATGGAGTGTGGATATAGTAGTAGTAGTAATAACAATACATAGTGTTCTGGCCAAAGGCCATGCCCCAAACTAACTGGCCACTGGCCATTGCCACAATAGTAGGTTTACTTTGGGTTGAATGCCTGTGACAATGTGGCTACTGGCCATGGCTAAAATAATCTGCTTAGTTGAACATGGAAACAAGGGAGCGTCTGTGTTTCTTTGTCTGTAAAGAAAAGAAAAATATAGCTAGTAGTATGACATGGTATGGAAGATATACCAACTTAAGCTTTTACACATACATTTTGTTTACCCTCGTCAGTAGTAAATTGTATGCACTATGTTTTCTACAAAATGTGTTTGTGATACACTGTTGTTGCATTAATATAGTGTAAACATTGGGTCATGGGGAACAAATCCAAAGTGGATTGAAAAACATGTTTTTTGTACATTTACAGTTAATAAATTGCACATCTTGTTCAACCTTTTCTCCATTTTTTTCAGACTGTGAAATGTATGAAAGAGAGACTTATTTGGTATGTGTAGAAAGTAGTATAGTGGTAGTATGGGTGTATTAACTAATTACATAGGAGATGACGTGTTTTTAGTGTAATGTAATTAAGGATTGTTTTTGTGTGTGCTTGTTTATGGTTAAAGTAGTTAGATACCTGTTGGCATATGCTAACTGTATCGTTTTGTAAATGTGAATTTAAAGCGTAATTTAATTTCTACATTTTGGTTTAGGGAATATGAAGTAGACATTAGTTAGATTTTCTGGTAGACTTTGTGTTTGAGTAACAGAAGTGGCATTCCATTCAACCCAACCACTTCTATTTTTCACATATGCCTTATAGTGGCATGAAGTGGTTGTGGAACCAGTGTGGTATATTATTCCTACTTTTGTGAAGGTTTTCTTGCCAAGGGATATCTGGGTGTGTGCAATGCTTCAGATAAGCTTTTGAAGTGGGAGTATTTTACTCACTAGTTTTAGAATTAGAGAGTAATTGCAATTTCAAGGGAGTACACATTATTATTCTCATATGTAAAATAGTGCAAATTATGTGACATTAATTCCTAGATGTGCATTGGGTTAAATGTGTAGAAAACATTAGGAAAAAGTGTTTTATATCCACACAAATTATGGTCCATTAAATAACCTAACACAGGAAGACATATCATCTTTGAGGTGCTTTGTGCCCACCACTTCCTGGGAACAAACAGATAGGACTTGTTTAATCATGTATTGCTATAAAAAGCACAATGTGCACAGTCGTAAAGAAATAAGTGTCAGACTAATAAGCCTATGGAATGCTTAACACCACAGGAAGTGACAATGTAAGGCATGGAGTCACAGCAAGGCAATGCCATCCTCTTAAATGAGACTGGACCGGCAACACCCACACCCTGGGAGTGTACCTGGCTGACTGTGTTAAATGTACTCAATTAGCAGTAGTATAGGTTTTCTCCTCTGCCACATAATTGTAATCTACATAGTAAGACATTTCTGAGGAAATGCTACATTCCAATAAACTGTTGAGCACAAACTGCCCTCTATTGCCACCTAACATAAGTACCGATAATTCCCACTCGTTTGAATAATTCCATAAGGTAGTTTCTGCACATCCTGAATTTGAAATTATGTCAAATTTGAATTCCTGTAATGTAGTTTTTGTGTACTATTCCCTTTATGCAATGTAGCTAACATCTAACATGGGGTAATGTAAGAACTCTGTAAACCTATCTTAAGACATATCTGATAAGTGCATGTAATACAGTCACCTGCCTTTAGGGATTATTTGATACAAGCATGTCTCATATTAAATTTGCAGTTCACAAAATACTTTTCTTAATCAGTTGAGCAAGCACTTACCATTGAAATGGATTAGGCAGCTTTAGAAAGGGTCTTTGTATTCTGTTTTTGTTTTCTAAGATGCTGAGTAGCGAACTAGGGGATGCGTGGCATTTTTGTGCTTTGAGATGCAGGTGTGAAGATAACCACGGGCAAACAGTTACAGAATGTTAAACATTGGAGCATGAATTAGACCCTGGTGGGGGAAAGAGTTCTAACTCTAAAATCATGGGGTCTCCATCCACTTGCATTTTCCCTTGGCTTGTGCCCTGTCCTTCTAAAGGAGCTGTGAGTTGGTCCCGACCTCTCTCTGAAGCTCAGGCTTTCTCAATAGGTGGGTCACTTTAAACTCTGCAAGAGACAGGACTTGGGACACACCTTACTGGGTGACAGTGCCCACTACTGTTAAGGGCAGGCATGTTTTATATGTTGAAAATGCGTTTAATTGGGAATGGTGTGGGGGAGGGGAGTTGTAAGGTGAAGAACTGAGGCCTTTGCTTTTAAATACATTTAACATTGTCTATTCAAAACATTATGCATACATCTGATGCTAAGTAAAATGCTGAGTCTATTTACAATTGTGCTGATGGCAATACACTTTTACTAAAGATGTTTTTGTTGCTTAATTGTAGGTGCTTTTCAGGTATGGAAATTTAGTTTTACCGAAATGACAACTTGCGCCAAAAAGGTTTGTCAAAAAGAAACAGTACGCAGTGTTTGCCACGAAAAAGACCCCTCAATTTAAGAAATGGATAAATTGATGCATGCACTGATAGTTGTGAGCAAACCTCAAAAAACACAGAATTTACAGCCTGCAACCTTGCAGGTCCTCTGGGGCGCCTCTTTGGTTCAAAGACCACAAAATTAGGCTTACTACAAAGAAATGGAAATAGCCAGTCACGAGGTTCTACAATATCATTTATTACAGCCCGGACTGGGGTCTCTGAGTGCCACACGATGCATGCATACAGACAATGTGATGGGCGAGAGCCCCGAACAATCAAAGTCTCTTGCATATATACAATAATGGAATAACATACAATACACTTGTCCAGTCACCTCATGCAATAGGGTCCATAGATTCATGACCTTTCCACATAGGTAATGTTACTAAAGCAACGAGTTTGCATAGCCCCCTTCCTCCTATTGACAATTTACTGTCTGGGAGCAGGGCAAAACAGTGCGTGGGGGCATATCGTGTTCCCTGGTACAAGGTAACATTTGCTGTAAAGCTTATCTGTATTGCTCCTGGAGTATAAGGTCAGTCTGCTCTAAAGCCTGGGAATAGGGTTTTTCTCTAGAGAAGCATGTACCAGCTGCACATTATTACAATTAATAGTTCAGTGGAGAAAACATGGTTAAGACAGACGGGCACCTGACTTATAGATTAGCAATGCTTCTGCAGAGACTTCAAGGTTTTACAGTGTAAGACAAACAAAGCGCTCAGCAGAATGTGCCTTCCCGCCTAGTAATTAACAGAAAGTTAATGCCGTGGTCTTCCACCGCGTTCAGAGTGAGGAAGGCAAAATGTGCAGGGAACTGAACTGAACATTGCATCCAAGATGGCAAATAAAACAAAATGGCAGTGTGGCCACCACTAGTGTGGCAGTAAGTTCGAAGCGCGATGCGAATGTGCTTAGGCCAATATGCATACCTGTCGGACACTTAAACTAAATATATTTTCACAAACCCTCCTTTTGGCCTAAGCCAAGAGCATCATCCTAACATGGCATCCTCAGATGACCAAATCGCAGAGTCATCATCAGAACACCCCGAATCATCACTACTATAAACATCAATGGCCATAAACTCTTTTATAGCAACCTCCTGCATGACCAGTGTGTTGGTGATGTGTACCGGTAAGTGTGGGTTTGGTTTCAATTTGAATAATGAACGTGCACAGCAATCCCCTATCATGGAACCCAGGACAGGCAGACATTGGATGCAGCAGCAACAGAATAGAACTATAACAAGGATTATAGCCAAGACAGAGAATATCTTCCAACCCCAGGTTCGTAGTAGACTCCCAAACCATGTACAGAGATCCCAATCCCCTCGGGAATATGTAGCTCTGAACCCAAAATGTGCAGTCTCTTTATCGCTTGGAAAATGGTGGGGGCGGAGTCAGGTCGTAAACGCAACACACGGATCCAACCATTTTGCATACACCACCACGTTCAGCCATGATGACGTCCAACACCATCCTGTTCTGAAGGGCCACTAGTCTAATGGCCTTTTGCTCCAGTGTCATATTGAACATGATGTCGGTAGTCTCATTGATAGTTTTCGCCAAAATCCTAGCCAGTTTTTTAATGTCTTGAGAGTTACCTATTTGTCCCCAGAATGGAATCATGGATTTAGCAATGTCCCCTAGTACTTGCAGTGGGGTGTCACCTTCAATTTCCTTTCTAGAACAAGTTTTCAGGATATCAGCGGTGGAAGTGATATATACCCCAGGTAAGTGTATCCCCAGATAACATGTACCCTGCAAATCTTTCGGTAACCAAGGATAAGCTTCACTTCCACAGATGAAATAGATTGAGCCCCATATATACAGAGGCCTATCCTCCTTCACTAGAAAAGCTGTGTTCATGCATTTATCATACGAGCCAATAGGTCGAGAACCTTCCTTCCGTATACAGAATGGGACAGAATCAGGGTCATGATTGATGGTGTATGATGGTGGAGCAACCTCCTTATTACCTACTGGAGTCCTTTTGAAAGAAATCATAGATTGGTAAGGTCTGGAATATTTGTCAGAATGTCTGGCAGTAGCAGTATTTAGTGTACTTCTGTTTGCAAATACTGCACATCCCATAGGCAATAGTACTAATCGATCAATTCATTTATATTTGTTCCATCAAAATTACCAGTGGCACTGTCGTTCCATCGTCCAAAGAACAGTGCCCTAAATGCAGCATAACATGCAGTGGACAGAGGGAGAGGATGAATATACCAACCTATCCCCTTCTCACCATGCTGTGGTAAGTGTGTGCAAACCCAGCAGTTAGTTGTATTCAAAATAGCATGAGTTGCATTCATACTCATCATGAGGGTGTTGTTATGATAACTCCTCTATGACTGAGATCACGTGGACAAAGAGTGTGTGCGTACACATGTAAGGGAGACATTATAGATGTACTGACAGTTGGCAATAGAGTATTAGTGGATGTGCACTTTCCAAATACCATAGCACCGGTATCAATGTGACCATAATACAGGTTATCACCAAAACAATTATCCATTTTGTCCTCAGACACCATGGCCGATATACAGGCCCATCATTCTGAAAATGTACCATGTCCTCATTTAAACGATCAGCCCCAAACGCGGGCATACTCCTTCAGCATCCGTTAAGAAGCCTCACTGATAGGCTTTATAAGTTCATCCGTTGGTGGCACCTGACCACGTGGCCAATCTTGATAGTAGTCTTCTTTGTCGCTCCCTGCCCCTTATCTTGGCTGGAGGGGAATGACGAGGGAATGGCACAACATTGGTTTCTTCGTTGGTGCAGCAATCCTACAACACTTTCCTATTCTATTACAAAACGTAATATCAATCCCCGAACTAAATCCAATTTCGTGGTCGAAGGTTGTACCTTAATGCTCCAGGTACTGAATGGTCGATGAACAAAGGATCATCAGTTTCCAAAGGAACAATGTCAGACGATTCAGAAGAAGAAGAAATAACTTTTCCCTCTAGCCTGTTGGGTGTTCTGACCCACGTTTGGACTATTATGCTACAACATTTGGTGCTGTGGGCTTAGGAAATCCAAGATGGCCGAAAAAGCCCACATGTGCGCCAGAATCTATGAAAACCGCGCAGTTTGTGCGCCCACCAAAATGGTCGCCTGACTTGCCACCCCCCGGTGCGGGTGTGCTGGGTCAGAAGAGCCATGAGTGAAATGGGGTGCCAAAGAGAAAAACAGCAGTGCCTGTTTGCTAGAAAGCACTTTAAAAATCACCCTTTGTTTCTCTGAAGGCAAGCTCAGAATGCCCATTTCAAACATTGCAGAATATCCAACAATCTCACTGAACACCAGCAGACATTTGACAGAATAAAGTCTTGTGGGCATACAAAATCTGGAAAGAAGATGAGCCTAAAATAATGTTCATAGCAAAACTGGCTGAGCTGTGGATTTCAGCAGTTTAAGTAAATTTGGACTGAAAGACACTAAAAATCTAAATGTTTAAAAGAAATGAGTGACCTACTTTTGAGTGTCACATAGGTTTCAATTGTTTAAATGTCATAGTTTTAAACTTAGAATCAGCATCCTAGCTGCATGTGTAAAAATTGTTAGTTTATTTGAATGCAGAAAACTGGGTAACTAGAAGTGACATTAGCTGGGGCCTGGCTTAAGGAACTGAATTCTGCCTGACATCTACCCCCACAGGAGTTAAAACCTGCTCAGCCACTCTTCCCCTTGCCAAAAGGAGTTGTCACCTCTCTGATTAGATTAGGGGTGGAGCAGCTACAGGGAGTTGAACAAAGGCCTGTCCTGGGCCCAGGCAGATGGTTTATTAGGGTAGTCGTAAATGGCTTCCTTTTGAACAATGGGCCTTCCAGGGCCCAGGCAGATGGTTTATTAGGGGGACCGTAAAATAGCTTCCTCTTGGCAGAAGCTGGGAGGGGCAGGGTCTCTGAGCTTGGCAGAAACTGGATGAACTGTTTTCTACACCATGTCACCTGGGAAACCACACCCCTTTGGGGCCAGAACATGAATCTAAAAAGATGGATCATTCATAGAGCGGACTTGTGAAAATTTTATAAGTGATATCATTATTCTTGTGATTTTTCTGTGCACATTTGAAGACGTGTTAGGACCCGGTGGTATGTTCAGGGGGGTTTTTAGCGGAAAAGAGGATATTACTCTAAATGTATGTATGTTAAAAATCTGACACTCCACCACCTAATGCCCACATGCTTTGCGAACATTTGTGTAAATGCGGGGACAAATCCAATATTGGTAACCCGACCAAAAAGTGAAATGTGTTGCCATTTTTGAACCCAAGCCCCCAGGAAGAGCAGAGTTTGAACAGGTTATACCTCATGTGATATGTGATGGGTGCATGTAATTTCAAACCACTGTGTATCTATGAAATATGTCTTTAGGTCAAATATAGATTGTGTGTAATTTGACAGGGCAGTGTCCTTTCTGCAAGCCATTAAATGACATCGCTCTGACACTCCACTTCTTTTCCCCAATCAAGAGAGAAAGGAAAGCTTGACCAATGGGAAGTTGAGAGAGGGGCTGGCTAGTGATGCTGCACACACACCCACTTTCAAAAGACATAAAAAGAGCCACTGGAAGCTAGAGAGGAGATTCTATTCCATCTGCTGCGGGACGCTCTGCCGGGAAAATCCATACTTTACCTCCATCAACCTCCAGAGAGCCAACATAGAGACTTCAATCTATCCACCTTCAGAGACCAAGACTTTACTTCAGAATTTGTAGCAGAGAGGTCAACTACAAGCTAAATCCCTCTTTAGCAGGCCTCAAATCATTGCCACTATTCACAGCCAGGCGAGCTGTTTGAATTCTTTGCAAGAACTCTTGCCATTTGCCCGAGAGCAGTGTTGTATCCAGAGAGAGACCAGCTGAACCGGAGACCGCTGTATCCGGACCCACAGACCTGATCAGAACCAGAGACCCAGACCAGACCAGCAGAGTAGAGCTGACCCAGACGCTGTGCGCAGAAACCGTCCGTGGCGAGTGAAGAAAACCTGTTGACCAGATCCGTGGCGAGGCCCATTCCTTTTAAAATTATATTGTGAGTACCTAGCAGAACTGTGCAGAACCAATCTCTTAGTTAAAATAATATAATTCAATCTATTTTAATCTAACCAGAACTGCCTCCTAACTGTCACCTGTCATTTGCAAAGCTGTCACTTGTCATTTTCTAGCTGCAAGCTGTAACCTGTCGCTTTGAACTTTCAAAATTTCAAATCCGAAAAACTACCTTTATTTAATCGTCCGTATCTCTGGAACCGTTTGGGCTAGGAACTTGGTTTAACTTTCCTCTGAAAGCTTAGAATCTCAGCCAAGGATGAGCACCACAAGATTGCCAGGGTAGCGGCATATTTATATTTACATATGGGAGCCATGCAGGACAAATGTGCTGAAGGCCAAGATCTGGCGAGTAGGCAACTGCTGGCATTACAGAAGGACCAATCTGATCTGGACTCTTCTGAGCAGAGGCTGCTCAGGAGCCAGGAGTCAGAAAATGACAGCAGATGGTACATCACTAAAATAAAGGAGGATATGGATGTGCTGCAACAGGAAAAGGCGGACCAGGATACCAGATTTCTGGCCTTGCAGAAGGAGTACCAAGAAGGTTTGGACTCCCTACTGCAGAGCCAGAAAAAGCTGGAGCAACAGTTAGACTTCAATAGGGCATGTGCTGAGCAGGTAGTCACCCTGCAAAGCCACCTAGATAGGGAGAAGGCAGAGAGCAATAAACTGATTTTGAAAGACCTGGATACCCAGGCAGAGTTTGACCAGGAGCGCCAGAAAACTGGTGTTTTCCAAAGGCAAAGGGACGACCTGGCGGCACAGATGCAGGCTCTTAGTCAGGAAAGGGATACCTTAGGCCAGGAAGTCTGCCACTTAAAAAGGAAAATGGAAGAAAATCACCTGGCCCTCCAGGGACTGGGTGACCTCCAAAAAGAACACCAGAACTTGTTAGAGCACACCAGGAAGGTGGAGGATGCTCTGGCAAGAAAGGAGCAGGCCAATAGGGACACAGCTCAGGAGGTAACCCTCCTGCAGCAAAGACTGGCCCAGTGCTCCAGGACCAATCAGGAAACGCAGAGAGAGAATGAGGCTCTCTGCCAGCACAATGATAGGCTCCAACAACAGGTAGCGATGCAGGAGAGACTGATAGAGTCTAGTAAGGCCTTAACTGAGGAACTGAAGGCGCAGGCTCTTGCATTGCAACAGAGAGCAGGGGCAGATAAAGACCAGGTTCGCTGGGAAAGGGAAACTCCTGAGCATAACCTCAGGAGCCCTAGTACCAGAGGCATTTATCTCTCTCAGTCCCTGGACTCTGCCACCCCCCTGTGCCCTGGCGCACATGAGCACCGGGCCACAGGGATGGCAGATTACTATCCAGCCAGAAGCATGGGGCTCATAGGCCAGTACCTCCCAGGAATGGATGGGCGGGCATCCGGGTATGGGCACCCAAGCACAGTGCAATTTAGTGGGGAACCCCAGGAGAATAGGCCCATTAAGGGCATCCTGAAAACTTCTGCCCAGTTAGGTCAGTGGGGGGGGGGTACCCATCAAATCCTGGCAGCAAGGAGGAATCTGAAGACTCCTCTGAACGGCACAGGACACAGGAGACCAGGTCCCCACATTCTGCCAGCCATTCCCAGGCTCGCAGAATCCGGGAAAACCTGGAAGATCAGACAGGAACCTCTGGGAGCAGTGCCTCTGAGTCAGAGGATGAATGGACAAGGGTTACCCGAACCAAAAAGGCCAATAAGGCAAAAAGGGCCTTGCTTAAGGACCCATTGAAACAGATTAAGGCAATCAGGAGTGTCATCACGCCTTATCATAAGAACGCCAAGTACTCTGTTTGGGAACACTTGGAGCTCTATGAGCAAATGATGGAGACTTTCCATTTGAAGGACAGCAGTAGCTGCATCCAGTACGTCAAATGGACATTCTCCCCAGAATACTCCAGTTTCTTTGCAGGGCTGGAGGACCAAAATCATTTAAGATGGTCCACCTATAAGGCGGCCATCTTGAAACATTTTTCTGTTCACAGAAATCCTCAAGAGGCTCGCAAGGCAGCCTACAATTTGCAATGTGGGGAGGATCAGGCCCCACAAGAATTTGTGCAAGAACTGAAACGTGCCTTTGCGCAGACCACCAGAAGGGTGCGCACAGACAGCAGAGAATTTGTCAATACATTTTTCCATGCCTTGCCCAAATATATAATGACCCAGCTTGTGAGAGATTTTCATGAGAAAAGATCTTTAGACTGGGTCATTGAACAGGCTACCCGGATCTATGAGGTGCAGAAGCCCATAGAAAATAAAAGCAATACCCAGAAAAATCCCAAAACCAACAGCACCCCTGCTGCTGCCAAGGTGGCAGAGGTAAAGGTCACCCCCGTTTTGGATTTGGAGATGGGAGGGCCTAAAAACCTACCTGCACCTAATAATGTTAGGCCCTGAAGGTCCTCGGGCCAGTCACAGACAGGGAGTGAAAGAGGTAGTCCCACAAATGAGGTCCCTCGCTCTCCTGACTATGTAAGTCCCCGATACAAGGGAAACAGACCAATCCTGGGTTATGTGTGGACTCCTCCAGCCCAAGGGGGGGGGATCCAGCCAAGCACCTGACCCGGGGAACTTCCCTCCTAACTTCCCCAAGGAGGGCAGAAATTCTCCAAATCCTGGGCAGAACTTTTTCCCCAGGTATCCACCCAATTTCCAGCCCCAAAATAATCCATCCTTCTTTCCCCAATTCCCTGAGCCCAGACAACCTAATCCGGGTGAGGGGAGGCCAAGGGTGGAGGGGTACCAAAATCTTCCCAACCAGGGGTACTACCAGAGAAGGGATAGCTACCCTTCCCGGGATCAGCCCAGGGGAGAAAATAGAGCCCCGTATCAGCCTGAGCGGGTTTCCCAGTTAGAGCGCCAGGTCCAAAATATGGCACGGGATCTGGGTCACATACTGAGGGCTCAACAGAACCCTCAGATGAGCATGCCACCGCAGAATGCCCCAAACTCTGGACCTGGTGCTCCAGAACAATGACGGGGGCAGCACCCCGATAACACACCGGTTCCCAGGGAGGAGGCACAAGGGGAAGGGGGATGTAAAGCCTTTGAGGAAGCTTCCTTCCCAACTTGTAAACAGCCCCTGGAAAACCAGGAACCAGAAACAAAATCTCCTGCCCCTGAAAGCCCGCCTCCCAAGGAGCAGAGGGGGGGTAGGAGAAACAAAGGACCCAAACAGACCCACTTTGTGGAGGAGATACAGGTCTTCCAATTTGAGGGAGAGGGATCCTCAGAGGATCCTGGGGAAAGGACCTTCTCCTTCAGAGATGGGTGAACTCCTCCCAAGGAAAAATGGGTCCCAAGGGATGCCAATTCAGACTGGGGAGATATGGAGACTGAGCTACCGCCGCCCATCATCTCATCCCAGAACCCACAATACCAAAATCCCCTGGTTCAAACCCATCTTGATGACTGCCTCCAAAAAGGGGGGGGGGGGCGGCCCAGAACCGGAACCAGGGGAACCCACAATGGCTCTGATCTCCAGTTGCCAACTTTTTCTTTCAGATTCCCAAGGCTCTCCACAGAATTCTGCCCAAATTTCTTCTCTTGCAATGTCCAAAACCAGAAAGTTAGCCCACCAGTTGTCCAAAAATGTGCATTATCTGTGCCCCCTTGAGGAGAAGGAGGGAAGATATTATGCCCCGGTACAAGTACAGGGGGAGGGTACGATTTCAGCGCTGGTGGACACGGGATCTCAAGCTACCCTTCTGTCCAGAAGGGCCTTTGATGAACTGAATGCAGGAAGGGGAGGGAATTACCAAATTCCTCTCACCTCACTTCCTGGACAACTCCAGAACTTTGACGGGAAGGAAATTCCCGTCGAGGGGACGGCAGATTTGGACATTAAAATTGGGCGACACAAGTTGAAACACCCGGTCATAGTTGTGACTCCAGAGGGCACCCCTTGTTTACTAGGGAATGACCTCCTGAGAAGGTTGTCACCCCTAATAGATTGCGTAAACAAGGTCCTCTGGACCCAGACTAGCCGACCCATAAAATTAAAACAGAGTGTCAACCATGTTAGTTTAAACGGCACATGCCACATGGTTGAACAAAAATCTGACCAAGTAGAATTTCACTTCCAGAACAACCAAATTCCAGACGTGACAGTAATAGCAGCAGGACAACAGACTGGTGATGGGGGGTCCTCTCTATTTCTGAAAATCAACCTTCCTTCCAGTTTAAGGTGGCATTCCACACTGGAAGGAAACACCCTGAAATTCTTTACTAATCCACAATCAGAAACTCCCACTCCTATAGTCCAGAAAGATGTGAAATCAGCTCAGAGCCTGGCTGACATTCAGCAAATTGGAGAGCAGTTGTTCATCCCTGTCCAGTTAAATGATGGGAAGGACTCTGTTCTCGCTCGAGTGTGTGTGAACAACGGTAAGAGCTTCATCAGCGAAGCCATGTTCCGCCAACTCCCAAAAGATCCAGCCATTCCCACATACAAACTGATAGACAAGTGGGAAATGGACCTGGAAGCACCTAATTCCAAACAGCTCCTGCCAAGCAGGTGTATGCTCAAAATCTCCATTGGCAACAAGAGCATAGTCCATAATTGTTGGGTCGTGCAAGACGTCTCTGCCGCCTTTTACTTAGGCAGTGACATTCTCAATCGCTTTGCCATTAGTTTGGACCTAATAAACTTCAAAGCTTGGTCCCGATTAGCGGATAATTCCATGGGCTTTGATGATCCAGAAAAAGCATTTAGGTCAGCTCAATTGCTACCTTATGCAGTTGAAATTCAGATCAAAGAGGAAGTCACCATCCCAGAAAGGACCCGACAATTCTCCATGGAAGTGAAAGTTAAAAGAGGACAACATTTGAAAAACCCTGATGCTCACATACATCTAAACGCTTCTCTCCAACAGCAAGGGTTGGGGGTAAACCCAACTCCATTAGTCAACATAGAACATGACACCACTCTAATAGAGGTGGATAACAGCGACTTAAAGAGTATTACCCTAGCCGCAGGCACCATTATTGGAATGGTGGTTGATGACCGACATTTTTCCATCGATTTAGGAAATTAACTGTTAGGACCAATCCCCAAGGACTGTTTTGACAGTGACAGTGAGGACAATACAACACCAGACAGGATTTTTACCCGGCATGGGGGGAACTTCCTAGTGTACACTTCCAGCCCCTATGGTAAGGAAGATGTGACTTGTGACTTCAGGAGGGATGATGTGATTTTCCAGGTCCATGAGGGTTGCCTTTCCCACCTGAGGCCTCCAGTCCAAATCAGCACTCTGACCAGGGACTTCTCCACCCAGCTGGAGGAGGCTGCTGAGATAGCCAAACCAGAAGTCTTTCCAGGCTTCAGGCAGATGGTGGAAGAGAGAGTCAACCTAGCTGATGCCTGTGTGACTCTGGAACAGAAGCAAAAGTTGAAACAAGTTTTCTTGGATTTCCAATATCTCTTTGCGGTAGACTCATATGACTGTGGCCGCACCGACATCCACACAACAACAATCCCCACGGACCCTGGCATGACTCCAGTGTTTGTGAAGCAATATCGCTTGCCTCTCGCATCAATGGAGTCCCTTACTGAAATAATTAAGAACCTTGAGTCCCGGGGAATAATCCGTCCAATACACAGCACCTTCAATAATCCGGTGCTGGGAATATTGAAGCCAAACGGCCAGTGGAGACTCTGTGCCGACCTCAGGGAGCTCAACAAACGGGTCCATACTTCCCGATGGCCTCTGCCCTACATTGACCAAGGGCTGGCCCTGATCCAGGGGTCACAGGTATTCACTGCAATAGACCTGACTAATGGATACTGGACCGTGCCAGTCAGTAGGGAGGACCAATACGAGCTGGCTTTTACCTTTGGGGGCCAGCAGTATACATGGACCCGGACTCCCTTCGGATACCTCAACTCCGGCAATGAATTCAACATTTTCCTACATAAGGCCATGCCCGACCTGGGTGCGAGGGGTAACCTGGCTTATGTAGATGATGTCCTCATCAAAAGTTCATCTGTGGAGGAACACATAGCGGAGATCCGTTATGTTCTGACCAAGTTGAGGGCCGCCGGAGCAAAACTTTCCTTTCAGAAAGCACAGTGGTGTAGAACCCGTGTTAATTTCTTGGGGCATGAGATTACTCCTCAGGGTCTCTGTCCCCAGGAAAAGAAAGTGGAAGCACTTCAGAAACTGAAAGACCCCACAACTCTGCGGGAACTAAGGAGCCTCCTTGGACTGACTAATTACAGCAGAAAGTTCATTGAGGGCTACGCAGAGATCACCAGACCCCTGATTCATCTCTTGAAGAGGGGGGTCAAGTGGGAATGGGGTCCAGAACAATCCGAGGCAGTAAGGCAGCTCAAAAGAAGCCTCTCACAAGCGCCTTGCCTAGCTTACCCTGTCAGAAACAAGGAGTTCTTCCTGGAGACGGGGTTCTCTAATACGTGCTTGACGGCAGTATTATACCAAAAGCATGACAAGGTCAATAAAGTAATCTCCTATGCGTGCAAAACTTTATCCTTTGTGGAGGAAAAATTCAACGATTGTGAGAAGGCACTCCTGGCAACGGTGTGGGCATTAAAGAATTACCGCCCGTTTATCCATGGGGAACACATCATAGTGGAGACTCCACACCAGCCTCTGCAATATCTCCAAAGTGACAGAATCCGGGCCGGAAATGTGAGTAATTCCCGAATTACTTCCTGGATTCTGTCAATGCAAGGCTTTCCTGTGGAGGTCAGATATGGCCAAAACAAGAAGAGTCCCCTCGCGCAAGGTCTGGCTGACTTGCATGATTGTGCCAGAGAAAACTGTCTCGAGGACGAAAGTCTAAAAATCAAGGACAACATGGAGGCATACCTTAATTCCCCACACAAAGTCTTTGAAGAGGACAAGTGTGAGGGAATGCCCACTGTCTATGTGGATGGATGCTCTTACCATGTTGACAACAACGGGGAGAAAGAACTGGTGGCCGGCGTAGGGAATGCATGGGTGAATGAGTCCCCAGAACCCTCCGCTGGATACTAAATTGGTCCACGAAGTAGTCAGGTGGCAGAATTGATGGCTGTGCATCAGGCCATCCTCACTGCTGTCCAGCATCAACTCCACAAACTGGTCATAATCACAGATTCGGATTATGTACGGAACGGGTTCGTGGAGCACCTGGTTAATTGGAAAACCAGAGGCATGTTATGTGCTAAGAACAAACCCCTAAAACATGGGACGTTGATCCAAAACATTGATGATCTGGTCACCTCGAATGAGATGACCATCTATTGGAAAAAGATCAAGGGTCATTCCAAAATAGAGGGACCAGACAAAACTGGAAATGACTTAGCTGATCAGCTGGCCAAAACCGGGGCCATCCAAGGGGATCTAATCGAGATTGAGTCCCTGTTGGGGGAAATCCAGGTCACTGCTATCACTAGGTCCCAGACAAATGCTCACAATGATCTTTCAATTGCACAATGGATTAAGGAGACCCCTGATGCTGATTTGATTACCGCTCAGAAGGGGGATCCAATAATTGGTCAATTTTACCAACACCTTGAGGACCCTGAGAACTTTCCCCTGACGGATACCGATTACATTGGGAAAGAGGACCTAAGAGTGTTGATGAAATGTCCAAAAATGTTCTGAATCCAAGACGGTTTGCTGGTAAGGAAATCCAAAGCTGGCCACGATCAGTGGGTGGTTCATACCTCATTCCGAAGCCTGATGTTAAGTCACGCCCATGATGCGGCCACCGCCGGTCATAGGGGGTTTCACACAACATTGGAAATCTTAAGAGAGGTTGCATACTGGCCACACATGGGGCAGGCCCTTGACCAATACTTGAAGGGGTGTCTTGTGTGTGCACAATTTCAGCCATCATCCCTCACGCACCGTGCGCCTCTCCAAAAGAGGGGGATGACACTGCCATGGTCAGATTTACAAATCGACTTTGTAGGCCCCGTGATTCGCTCCGCGAGGGGGAATAAGTACATGTTGACTGTCACATGCTTGTTCACCAAGTGGGTGGAATGTCTCCCAGCCCCAAACTGCAAGGCAGAAACAGCAGCTGCCCTGATGATTAACCACATCTTTTCCCGTTTTGGTCTACCTCAAAGGATTGAGTCAGACAGGGGTAGCCACTTCACCAGTGAAGTGATGACAAAGATGTGGGAGATACTGGGGGTCAAGAGAAAGCTACACATTGCTTACAGGCCAGCTTCTTCTGGGGCAGTAGAGAGATACAACCGGACAATTGTGAGCATATTAAAGAAGTTTGTGGCAGATTCTGGGCCAAGTTGGGATATCCGATTACCTCTGGTCCTAATGGCCATCAGATCTACCCCTTCATCTGCAACCAAAATGTCACCATTTGAGTTGATGACTGGACGCAAGATGGTGCTTCCTCAGCATTTGCTTTACAGAACCCAAGAGCAAACGTTGATAAATGCCTCCACAACTCATGAGTATGTGGAGAATTTAAGGAAACACCTCCAACATGCTTTTGCTTACGCTCAGCGGAATCTAGAAAGATCGGCTGATAGCATGAAGACCCACTATGACCTGAAGACTTCCAGGAAGGAATATCAGGTGGGGGACCGGGTCTATCTATACAACTTCCAAAGAAACCAGGCAAAACAGCGGAAATTCTTGCCTACATGGAAGGGACCCTTTGAGATCATCGACAAGATCTCCCCTGTGGCCTACAAAATCCACATCCCCAAAGGTCATTTGGCAGAGGGGGAAGACAAGTGGGTCCACATAAACCAGTTGAAGTGTTGCCATCCCAGGCACACTTTGCAGCAACTGGAGGAGTCCTCGGTAATCCCAGAGGGTACCGCTCCAGAGTAATTCAATTCCAACCCTAAAAGATCCTAGCTATAGCCTATCAAATTCTGTGTTTCTCAAGTTTATGTGTTCCTGTCTCTTAATTAAAAAAAAATGTGCATGTTCATATCTGTTGAGTTCTAAAATATATATGCCACCCCACTATATCAATGGTGGGGGAGGAATGTCGATGAATAGGTATTGCCGCTCTTCCTTTGTCGTCCTAGGAGAAAGAAAACCTGGAGACTGGCCAAGGAGGACGATCCGGAAACCGGGAGCAGAGACGCAAGGGGCCCAGTGTACCGCCCAATACTCCCATCAGGACCGGCGAGGAGAACCGACTGATCCACCCCTGATGGAGGAAAGGATGCTGAACTTTGTCATCTGCGGAATTGGAAGAAGATGATGCGGACCTCCGAGCACGTGGGTCAACATCCTTAGCACCCGATATCCCCTCGACTCAATACAAGTGCAGTCAGGCGGGGGGGTTTGTTGGGTGTTCTGACCCACGTTTGGACTATTATGCTACAACATTTGGTGCTGTGGGCTTAGGAAATCCAAGATGGCCGAAAAAGCCCACATGTGCGCCAGAATCTATGAAAACCGCGCAGTTTGTGCGCACACCAAAATGGTCGCCTGACTTGCCACCCCCCGGTGCGGGTGTGCTGGGTCAGAAGAGCCATGAGTGAAATGGGGTGCCAAAGAGAAAAACAGCAGTGCCTGTTCGCTAGAAAGCACTTTAAAAATCACCCTTTGTTTCTCTGAAGGCAGGCTCAGAATGCCCATTTCAAACATTGCAGAATATCCAACAATCTCACTGAACACCAGCAGACATTTGACAGAATAAAGTCTTATGGGCATACACAATCTGGAAAGAGGATGAGCCTAAAATAATGTTCATAGCAAAACTGGCTGAGCTGTGGATTTCAGCAGTTTAAGTAAATTTGGACTGAAAGACACTAAAAATCTAAATGTTTAAAAGAAATGAGTGACCTACTTTTGAGTGTCACATAGGTTTCAATTGTTTAAATGTCATAGTTTTAAACTTAGAATCAGCATCCTAGCTGCATGTGTAAAAATTGTTAGTTTATTTGAATGCAGAAAACTGGGTAACTAGAAGTGACATTAGCTGGGGCCTGGCTTAAGGAACTGAATTCTGCCTGACATCTACCCCCAAGGAGTTAAAACCTGCTCAGCCACTCTTTCCCTTGCCAAAAGGAGTTGTCACCTCTCTGATTAGATTAGGGGTGGAGCAGCTACAGGGAGTTGAACAAAGGCCTGTCCTGGGCCCAGGCAGATGGTTTATTAGGGAAGTTGTAAATGGCTTCCTTTTTGAACAATGGGCCTTCCAGGGCCCAGGAAGATGGTTTATTAGGGGGACCGTAAAATAGCTTCCTCTTGGCAGAAGCTGGGAGGGGCAGGGTCTCTGAGCTTGGCAGAAACTGGATAAACTGGGTTCTACACCATGTGACCTGGGAAACCACACCCCTTTGGGGTCAGAACATGAATCTAAAAAGATGGATCATTCATAGAGCGGACTTGTGAAAATTTTATAAGTGATATCATTATTCTTGTGATTTTTCTGTGCACATTTGAAGACGTGTTAGGACCCGGTGGTATGTTCAGGGGGGTTTTTAGCGGAAAAGAGGATATTACTCTAAATGTATGTATGTTAAAAATCTGACACTCCACCACCTAATGCCCACATGCTTTGCGAACATTTGTTTAAATGCAGGGACAAATCCAATATTGGTAACCCGACCAAAAAGTGAAATGTGTTGCCATTTTTGAACCCAAGCCCCCAGGAAGAGCAGAGTTTGAACAGGGTATACCTCATGTGATATGTGATGGGTTCATGTAATTTCAAACCACTGTGTATCTATGAAATATGTCTTTAGGTCAAATATAGATTGTGTGTAATTTGACAGGGCAGTGTCCTTTCTGCAAGCCATTAAATGACATTGCTCTGACACTCCACTTCTTTTCCCCAATCAAGAGAGAAAGGAAAGCTTGACCAATGGGCAGTTGAGAGAGGGGCTGGCTAGTGATGCTGCACACACACCCACTTTCAAAAGACATAAAAAGAGCCACTGGAAGCTAGAGAGGAGATTCTATTCCATCTGCTGCGGGACGCTCTGCCGGGAAAATCCATACTTTACCTCCATCAACCTCCAGAGAGCCAACATAGAGACTTCAATCTATCCACCTTCAGAGACCAAGACTTTACTTCAGAATTTGTAGCAGAGAGGTCAACTACAAGCTAAATCCCTCTTTAGCAGGCCTCAAATCATTGCCACTATTCGCAGCCAGGCGAGCTGTTTGAATTCTTTGCAAGAACTCTTGCCATTTGCCCGAGAGCAGTGTTGTATCCAGAGAGAGACCAGCTGAACCGGAGACCGCTGTATCTGGACCCACAGACCTGATCAGAACCAGAGACCCAGACCAGACCAGCAGAGTAGAGCTGACCCAGACGCTGTGCGCAGAAACCGTCCGTGGCGAGTGAAGAAAACCTGTGGACCAGATCCGTGGCGAGGCCCATTCCTTTTAAAATTATATTGTGAGTACCTAGCAGAACTGTGCAGAACCAATCTCTTAGTTAAAATAATATAATTCAATCTATTTTAATCTAACCAGAACTGCCTCCTAACTGTCACCTGTCATTTGCAAAGCTGTCACTTGTCATTTTCTAGCTGCAAGCTGTAACCTGTCGCTTTGAACTTTTAAAATTTCAAATCCGAAAAACTACCTTTATTTAATCGTCCGTATCTCTGGAACCGTTTGGGCTAGGAACTTGGTTTAACTTTCCTCTGAAAGCTTAGAATCTCAGCCAAGGATGAGCACCACAAGATTGCCAGGGTAGCGGCATATTTATAATTACATATGGGAGCCATGCAGGACAAATGTGCTGAAGGCCAAGATCTGGCGAGTAGGCAACTGCTGGCATTACAGAAGGACCAATCTGATCTGGACTCTTCTGAGCAGAGGCTGCTCAGGAGCCAGGAGTCAGAAAATGACAGCAGATGGTACATCACTAAAATAAAGGAGGATATGGATGTGCTGCAACAGGAAAAGGCGGACCAGGATACCAGATTTCTGGCCTTGCAGAAGGAGTACCAAGAAGGTTTGGACTCCCTACTGCAGAGCCAGAAAAAGCTGGAGCAACAGTTAGACTTCAATAGGGCATGTGCTGAGCAGGTAGTCACCCTGCAAAGCCACCTAGATAGGGAGAAGGCAGAGAGCAATAAACTGATTTTGAAAGACCTGGATACCCAGGCAGAGTTTGACCAGGAGCGCCAGAAAACTGGTGTTTTCCAAAGGCAAAGGGACGACCTGGCGGCACAGATGCAGGCTCTTAGTCAGGAAAGGGATACCTTAGGCCAGGAAGTCTGCCACTTAAAAAGGGAAATGGAAGAAAATCACCTGGCCCTCCAGGGACTGGGTGACCTCCAAAAAGAACACCAGAACTTGTTAGAGCACACCAGGAAGGTGGAGGACGCTCTGGCAAGAAAGGAGCAGGCCAATAGGGACACAGCTCAGGAGGTAACTCTCCTGCAGCAAAGACTGGCCCAGTGCTCCAGGACCAATCAGGAAACACAGAGAGAGAATGAGGCTCTCTGCCAGCACAATGATAGGCTCCAACAACAGGTAGCGATGCAGGAGAGACTGATAGAGTCTAGTAAGGCCTTAACTGAGGAACTGAAGGCGCAGGCTCTTGCATTGCAACAGGGAGCAGGGGCGGATAGAGACCAGGTTCGCTGGGAAAGGGAAACTCCTGAGCATAACCTCAGGAGCCCTAGTACCAGAGGCATTTATCTCTCTCAGTCCCTGGACTCTGCCACCCCCCTGTCCCCTGGCGCACATGAGCACCGGGCCACAGGGATGGCAGATTACTATCCAGCCAGAAGCATGGGGCTCATAGGCCAGTACCTCACAGGAATGGATGGGCGGGCATCCGGGTATGGGCACCCAAGCACAGTGCAATGTAGTGGGGAACCCCAGGAGAATAGGCCCATTAAGGGCATCCTGAAAACTTCTGCCCAGTTAGGTCAGTGGGGGGGTACCCATCAAATCCTGGCAGCAAGGAGGAATCTGAAGACTCCTCTGAACGGCGCAGGACAAAGGAGACCAGGTCCCCACATTCTGCCAGCCATTCCCAGGCTCGCAGAATCCGGGAAAACCTGGAAGATCAGACAGGAACCTCTGCGAGCAGTGCCTCTGAATGTTGTATAAGCTGCTGGGGGGGAATTGAACTGAATTCTATTTGATTGCATTCCTAAGAACTGTGTCATCTTCATCTCCTTACAGTGCATAAAAGGGGGGGGGGGTGAATTGTCCAAGAAAGTGATTACATTGTCTTTTGCTGAAATCCTATCAAGTTATTTTTTGTACTGCATTTCATTCCACATTGCAACCATTTGAAACCATAAAAGTATTGTTGCTATCGTATCCATCCTATAACCACTCATCATTGATTATAAAGAAGTGTGCTAGTGCCGGACTATCCATTATTGATTACTGCTCAGCTTAAGTGTGATATTCAATTATTAATTTATTATAAAGTGTGATATATATATATATTGTTTAAATTATCAAATAAACCGTTTAAACTTGCAAAACAGAACTACTTCGTGGCTCAGTGGGGTCAGGGGGATTCCAAGAGAGGGGTGTTATATAGGGGTAGTCATCCAGAACGCATGAACTGGACGTAAAGATATATCAATAAGGGTTTCCATTCAGTATCCCAGACTAGGCATTGACTTAGCTGTAGTGTTGAATTGAATCCTCTTACAAGCCTCACGGACCAAGGAGGTGCTTTCGTATCACTCTTGGCCTCGATTAGAACTGGCACATGATGATCGGCCTCCTTCTTATCACTCTGATCGAGAAGCAAAGGCAGTGGCACTCGTTTCACGTGCGTTGCGTGTATCCAATGTTTATTGCTGGACACACATACCGCTGTCTGCGTAGCCAATAGCACTTGGTAAGGCCCCTTCCAGCGTGGTGCAAGGCACGTTTTCCTCTCGAAATTCTTCAACAAAACATATTCCCCAGGCTGGATTCTATGGTCTGGGCCCGTGTATTTTTCAGGCTGGGCTGCTCGAACCTGTTGGTGTATCAAACACAAGTTTTGAGTCAACTGGTCACAATAATCAGATAATAATGGATACTCGATATCGGCCAACTTTCTAGGTCTCGCTGCATTCCATACATTTGCAGGCCTTCCCATAACGATTTCGGATGGGGAAAGTCCTGTTTTCGACTGTGTATATGTTCACATTGAGAGCAAGGCTATTGGTAAGGCGTCAGGCCATTTTAAATTGTTGTGCGCACACACCTTTGCTAGTTTATTCTTCAAAATACCATTGTGGTGTTCCACCAAACTGGCACTCTGAGGATCTCTTGCTGAGTGAAAACGTTTAACGATCTTTTATCCCGCACAGATTTGCAGAATGACATCAGCAATAAAGTGCGGTCCATTGTCGGACCAAATCACTCTCGGCAGACCAAACCTAGGAAAATATTCCTGTAAAATGGCTTTGGCCGTCGACAGAGCAGTATTGTCTTTCAGGGGGAAAGCTTCAACCCATTTGCTAAAGGTACAAATCACAACTAACACGTATCTGTAATTTTGGCATTGTTACATCTCGATAAAGTCAAAATGAATCACTTCGAATGGAATTGAGGGAGGTCCAAAACTACCTTTTGGTGTTGCTGTGCCCCTCCCAATGTTGTGTTGCAGAGATATCATACAATTTTGAACTAAATGTTCAGCAACTTTGGGTATATTGTTATTGTACCAAACGTGGTCTAAATGCTGGCATATCTTTCTCGCACATATGTGTGCTGGACCATGAGCCATAGTGACTACAGCAGTGACATAAGCATTGGGCAGCATCCATCTTTGCTTTTCATTGTCCACCCAACACCCCTCAACACCCAATCCCGCCAGACCATTCCCCCATTGTTTGAGCTCGTCCGCTGTTGCTTCAGCCTTAATTTCTTTCACACTATTGACCCCTTCTTCCATCAGATTGGTGTCAGCAACACATTTAGCCGAGTCTAACACATACATTACCGAGTGTGGATCAGTGGCAGTCTGTTTGGCAATTCTTTCGGCAAAAGCGTTTCCTTTTCCTACATTGTCCATCACTTTCTGATGTGCGGCGCATTTTATTATCGCTAACTGTGTAGGAAGCGATAGTGCTGACAACAATTCCACTATCAGAGTACCGTGTTAGATTTTGGTGCCATGTGATGTCAAAAATCCCCTCTCCGCCCATAATCGCCCAAAATTATGAACCACTCCAAAGGCATACTGGCTATCGGTATAGATGTTTACACTAAGTCCCTCAGAGAGTTTGCATGCCCTAGTCAATGCAACACTCTCCGCCACCTGGGCGGAATTATGCAGTATCTTTCTGCTCTCAACGATAGTGTCTAATGTGGTAATTGCATAGGCAGCAGTGGAGGTACCATCAGGTAGCTTAAAACAAGAACTTAAATGGGGAGGAAACCCGGTATACGTTTAACTAAGATAGGTTAGCAACGTATACTCTGTCTGAGTCCGGGAGGACAAAGATCCGTGTTTAAAGAGGAGACAGAGCTATAATATAGATGCCACACATATAAAGAGCTCCCATTGGGAGAGCCACAGAGGGACCAGTCGTGGTTAAAATGATAAACATCAGATTTAATAGAATTATGACCTAAAAAGTGATTAAATAGTGTGGTCCACAGTACATACATTTCATAAACATTTTAACATATATCAAACAGTCGTTACGTGATAAGCTAGGATTAGCTAATTGACAGTGTATCAAAAACAGGGATACACTCAACATCAAGAGGTACGCTTTACAGAAAGTGCAACGTACTCTACAGTAATTAGAATCAGTATGTCAAAAACTTAATAACTCTGGTGACAGTACAGAGTATTAGCTCGACATGTTTCAGTTCCTACAGTTATTATGGAACATTCATCAGGAGATATACAGGTGACCACGTAACCAAGACAACATTCAAAAACGAAATGATGACATTTGAAGTATTCGTAGCATCTGCAAAGTAAAAGACAAAAAAAGAGCAAAACATGAGCTTCAAATTAGCCATTATTGTTGCATGTTCAAAATACATGAACCAAGGCATCTAAATAGAGGGAAATAAATACCTCCACTGATGCCTGTGGGTGCTCTCTACTCGAAAGGTAGTAGGCGGAGTAGAACTGAGGGTCGTCCCTACCTAGGATATAGAAAAAACATCCAAATGAGCGCTGAGTAGTAGCTCACTATAAAAGCAGGATATGTGCTTAGGCTTAGCAAATAGCAAAACTAGTATCGCATAAAAAACATATGAAAAGGTGTCCGGGTGAGAGAAACCCAGTGCAGAGAGACAAAACGAATTATCCACAGTGTGCCCCATATAATTCCAGAAGTTGAGAAGAAGTCGGTGACTAGAACCTAAAGAGGTAGTTCAAGGTATAGTCTCTCATCTCGTGTGTTTATAGAAGACAGAAAGAAGGCGGCTAGTAACACTCAAAAGTAAACAACTACCCAACAGGCAATACCTTCAAGTTGGCAGTAAGAGTGTCAGTCGTGACCAAATCCGACGGCCCCAGGATATAATCCTGCCGCCAGCGCTAGTGCTGTGTGGATAGTACGGAGAGTGCCGTCTGTTATGCGGGCAGCAGTGCAGCAGGACTGGGCGACCGATGTGTGAGTGGTAGTCAGGGAAATACAGTAGTCCTACAACTATGTTGGAAGAGAAAAGAGATGTAGAGCAAAGTGGTTAGTCATGGCAGCCATCATGGAATGGCTCAGACCGGACAAGGAATTAGAACACTAAGTAGCACACAGTCTACAAAAAACGATGGTAAGGGATCAAGTGAGTGTAAGCGATTATATGTTGTACCATTCAATAGATTCGTTAAGACCCCTGATATCACTCTGCAGAGTATGTATCATCTTTTGTTCCATATAAAGCAATTTTTTCTCCCGGGTGGCATAGTTAGATCCTTTAAGTGATAACAATATTGTCCATTTGAAATCCTCGTGATGATGCTTCAGAAGATTGAAATGTTTCACCATGGGGGCATTTTCAGTTCTGTTCTTGAGACAGCTCCGGTGTTCCATGATACGAGTTTTGGCTTTGCGGGTTGTTTTCCCTACATAGTGCAGTCCACATTTACAAGTGATCAGGTACACTACAAATTCGGTGTTACAATTAGTCAAGTTTTTCTGTGTCCAGAGCTTTGACAGGCCAACATCTACATTTTTAGTTATAGAGGTCAATTTACAGACCCCGCACGAGCCACAAGGATAGTGACCGGTAGGTTCAGGCAGACCCCATAGGGTGGTTAATCTGGGTTCCTGGGTAGGGATAGGTTTAAGTTTGCTGTTACTAACCCTGTTACCTATCGTCGTGCTCTTTTTATAAGCAAAGATCGGCACACTCATAGAGGGGGAGGTCGTTTGAAAGATTTTCCAATTCTTCTTAATGATGTTGGTGATCTCAAAGCTCCGGTTAGAAAAGGTATTCACACACACAATACGATCATCTTTAGGTTTAACTGGTTTTGGTTCCAATAGTGCTTCTCGGTTGTTATTAAAAGCCCTTTTGGCTGATTTTTTCACCAGTTTATTAGGGTACCCTCTCTGTCTCAGTTTTTTCACGAGAGTGTTCGCCTCCGCCTCGTATATTTCTTTCGTAGAACTATTCCTTTTAAGGCGTAAAAACTGGCCAAAGGGAAGGTTATCACGAAGATGTTTAATGTGATGGCTGGAATAATCAAGAAGGGAATTTTTATCGGTGGGTTTATGATAAGGCTTAATTTTCAAGACTCCATTGGTTGCAAAAATGGTTAGGTCAAGAAAATTAATAAACTCGTTAATAGACGTCATAGTAAACTGAAGGTGAGGATTAAGATTGTTAAGCCAGTTGAAAAAATTGTTAGCTTCAGTCAAGGTGCCTCTCCATATGACCAAGATGTCGTCAATGTAGCGACTCCACTTCACGATGTTATTACTATAGGGATTGAGGTTGCTGTAGACGTTGCTTTTCTCAAAGGTCTCTACGTACAAGTTAGCAACACTCGGAGCCATAGTGGCGCCCATCGCGGTCCCTTCAACTTGTTGGAAAATCTTACCATTGAACTCAAAATAGTTGCGTTTTAATGCCAGTTCAACGCACCAAAGGATAAACGAAGTAGGGACCGGATCATTATCAATGCGGCCCAGAAGTATTTCTTCAATCGCATCAAGGGATGCTTGTTGGGGGATATTGGTGTAGAGGGATACGATGTCAAAACCTAGTAGCAACTGGGTATTTGTATCGAAAGCCAAGTTTTCATAACTGTTAATAACATCTCGAGAGTCTTTTACATAGGATAGCATGTTTTGCACAAATCCCTTCAAATAGTGGTCCGCAAAAGTAGAGAGGGGTTCAAGTACAGAATTAATCCCTGCCACAATGGGTCGACCTGGAGGGTTCACCAAGGTTTTATGCACTTTGGGTAGAGTGTAGAAAGTGGGAATGCTTGGTTTTTTATTGATGAGGAAATCCGCCTCTTGTTTCGAGATCCACTCTCGGTCTTTAGCTTTAGAAACTTTATCTGCAACGAGTGCCATGAGTTCAGGTGTCGGGTCCAGAGCGAGAGGGCGATAATAGTGGTTATCACTAAGTTGTCTTTCGCATTCCGTGACATAATCGATGCGATTAAGAACCACAATACCTCCACCTTTATCTGCTTTCTTGATGACAATTTGGGAGTTTTTGGCCAAAGAGTCGAGTGCTTTAAGTTCTGAATTAGAGAGATTGTGGAAAGGTCTAGATGGTTTATTTTCCAGGGCTTTAACTTCTGCGATCACTTTCTTTTCAAAGACTAACGACTCAGGAGAAAAACTCTGAGAAGGAGGGTAGAAAGTGGAAGGTTTACGGAGTCCCGTGCAGTTGAGAGGTTCTTCCAAGGGGATAACGTTATCAGCAGAGAAGAATTCTTTCAGGTGGATTTTCCTCATTAGTTTTTTTAAATCAATTAGAAATTCAAAAGGATCATGTAGTTTCGTCATCACGAATCCCAAACCTTTGTTGAGGACTTGTTGCTCTAATAAAAATTCCCTTCTTGATTATTCCAGCCATCACATTAAACATCTTCGTGATAACCTTCCCTTTGGCCAGTTTTTACACCTTAAAAGGAATAGTTCTACGAAAGAAATATACGAGGCGGAGGCGAACACTCTCGTGAAAAAACTGAGACAGAGAGGGTACCCTAATAAACTGGTGAAAAAATCAGCCAAAAGGGCTTTTAATAACAACCGAGAAGCACTATTGGAACCAAAACCAGTTAAACCTAAAGATGATCGTATTGTGTGTGTGAATACCTTTTCTAACCGGAGCTTTGAGATCACCAACATCATTAAGAAGAATTGGAAAATCTTTCAAACAACCTCCCCCTCTATGAGTGTGCCGATCTTTGCTTATAAAAAGAGCACGACGATAGGTAACAGGGTTAGTAACAGCAAACTTAAACCTATCCCTACCCAGGAACCCAGATTAACCACCCTATGGGGTCTGCCTGAACCTACCGGTCACTATCCTTGTGGCTCGTGCGGGGTCTGTAAATTGACCTCTATAACTAAAAATGTAGATGTTGGCCTGTCAAAGCTCTGGACACAGAAAAACTTGACTAATTGTAACACCGAATTTGTAGTGTACCTGATCACTTGTAAATGTGGACTGCACTATGTAGGGAAAACAACCCGCAAAGCCAAAACTCGTATCATGGAACACCGGAGCAGTCTCAAGAACAGAACTGAAAATGCCCCCATGGTGAAACATTTCAATCTTCTGAAGCATCATCACGAGGATTTCAAATGGACAATATTGTTATCACTTAAAGGATCTAACTATGCCACCCGGGAGAAAAAATTGCTTTATATGGAACAAAAGATGATACATACTCTGCAGAGTGATATCAGGGGTCTTAACGAATCTATTGAATGGTACAACATATAATCGCTTACACTCACTTGATCCCTTACCATCGTTTTTTGTAGACTGTGTGCTACTTAGTGTACTAATTCCTTGTCCGGTCTGAGCCATTCCATGATGGCTGCCATGACTAACCACTTTGCTCTACATCTCTTTTCTCTTCCAACATAGTTGTAGGACTACTGTATTTCCCTGACTACCACTCACACATCGGTCGCCCAGTCCTGCTGCACTGCTGCCCGCATAACAGACGGCACTCTCCGTACTATCCACACAGCACTAGCGCTGGCGGCAGGATTATATCCTGGGGCCGTCGGATTTGGTCACGACTGACACTCTTACTGCCAACTTGAAGGTATTGCCTGTTGAGTAGTTGTTTACTTTTGAGTGTTACTAGCCGCCTTCTTTCTGTCTTCTATAAACACACGAGATTAGAGACTATACCTTGAACTACCTCTTTAGGTTCTAGTCACCGACTTCTTCTCAACTTCTGGAATTATATGGGGCACACTGTGGATAATTCGTTTTGTCTCTCTGCACTGGGTTTCTCTCACCTGGACACCTTTTCATATGTTTTTTATGCGATACTAGTTTCGCTATTTGCTAAGCCTAAGCACATATCCTGCTTTTATAGTGAGCTACTACTCAGCGCTCATTTGGATGTTTTTTCTATATCCTAGGTAGGGACGACCCTCAGTTCTACTCCGCCTACTACCTTTCGAGTAGAGAGCACCCACAGGCATCAGTGGAGGTATTTATTTCCCTCTATTTAGATGCCTTGGTTCATGTATTTTGAACATGCAACAATAATGGCTAATTTGAAGCTCATGTTTTGCTCTTTTTTTGTCTTTTACTTTGCAGATGCTACGAATACTTCAAATGTCATCATTTCGTTTTTGAATGTTGTCTTGGTTACGTGGTCACCTGCATATCTCCTGATGAATGTTCCATAATAACTGTAGGAACTGAAACATGTCGAGCTAATACTCTGTACTGTCACCAGAGTTATTAAGTTTTTGACATACTGATTCTAATTACTGTAGAGTACGTTGCACTTTCTGTAAAGCGTACCTCTTGATGTTGAGTGTATCCCTGTTTTTGATACACTGTCAATTAGCTAATCCTAGCTTATCACGTAACGACTGTTTGATATATGTTAAAATGTTTATGAATTGTATGTACTGTGGACCACACTATTTAATCACTTTTTAGGTCATAATTCTATTAAATCTGATGTTTATCATTTTAACCACGACTGGTCCCTCTGTGGCTCTCCCAATGGGAGCTCTTTATATGTGTGGCATCTACATTATAGCTCTGTCTCCTCTTTAAACACGGAGCTTAAAACAAGAACCATCACAAAATAGTTCCCCATCCGGAGACTTCAAAATGAGCAGGGAACTGAACTGAACATTGCATCAAAGATGGCGAATAAAACAAAATGGCAGCGTGTCACCATTAGTGTGGCAGTAAATTCGTAGCGCGATGTGAATGTGCTTTGGCCAATATGCATATCTGTAGAACACTTAAATTAAATATATTTTCACACGGTTTTCCTCAGAACAAACACAAAGGATCTCCCTCAGTGGGGCCAGAATCTCTGTTTTTAGACATAGCATTTTCTTGTGAAGTAATATGCTGATACCTGGGAGACATCCAGATGACATTTTAAAGGCTTTGTAGGTGAAACCGGACCAATGATGGCAACGCAGCAAGTAGAATACACAGAAAGGCATAGGATCATGTTCAGAGTGCACTATGGGGACAGTGTCACAGAGCAGGGCAGTACAGTGGTGGAAAGGAGCATTTCATGCAATGGGATTGCATGACAAGACACAAAACACTAAGTTATTAATAGTGAACGGAAAACGATGTGAGGTGGAAAGGGGCAATGCAAGTGATCAATGTTTCAGTGGGGGTGCAGGTTTAGTTTTCTCTTTGGTCTGGAAATGATTAATAGTGATAATGGCACTAGAAATAGATGCATTTACAGGGGTTGGGGATCATAGAGGGTGTTACCATGTGGGTATTGGTGCAGTATTCATGTCTTGGCAAAGCATTTTTACCACCAATTAACTTTGTGCATGTATTCCACTGCTCACTGGAGTCACATGATGCTGTGATTTAGTTTGGCTGTCACTGCAGCTGAGCACAATCATATTCTGACAACACCATAGGGAAAGTTCATGAGGGGCCACTGGAAGAAAAAAAAACATTCTGCTGCAGTTTCTCACAAGCAACCTTTTCCCGCCGCACCTTGATCCTACTACTTTACAATATGCCTATTTACTTTGCCCAATTTCACATTTTCCCTTCCAGACGAGTCCATATCACGTGCCCAGCACCCGCCTCATTTCAAATGACACATTCCTCTTTCAGAATACTTGGAATTCCAAAAAAGGTACAAGTCAGATTAGCTTTAATCTGTCCAAGGACCTTAAAAAATGCAGAGCCCTACCCTCCATCTTTCTCCACACTGACGCTTACTGTGCTCACATCCTTCAATTAGTGCCCTCCTCTCTTGTAAAATACCTCTTCTGCACAGGGCAGCATATTGTATATGCACTTGGATAATTATCCATTTGACAAGGCAGTACACACAATTAACGCTGTATGGGAAGCATTTATCAATATTTAATTTAATTTATTATTAATGTGTTACAGCTTATTATAAGCTTTTCACATAACATAAGAAATTACATTCTAACAAAAGAAAAAACAGTTAGTCATAAAAGTAAATACTGACATATAAAAAAAAGATAATAACATAAGAAGCAAATTTAGGAAAAAATGAACACAAAAAAGAGAAAAAAATAGGAAGATAAAAAGAGATTAAAAAAAGAGGATATAAACATTTTAAAAGTATAAAGTGAGATAAATTACATTCAGAGTTCCGAATTAAAAGAATATACACATGTATTCATAGCCCACCAATAGATGAGTATTGATGCCTTTACCTATTGAAGACTACCAGTCCAAATAAGTATTGCTGATGGGAAAGTTATAGAGACTTTTATCCTAATAGAAACTTTCCCATAATAGAAAAGGTGACCATCCATGAGTTAACAGTTCGCTATATGTTTATGCCCAATAATTTCTCGATAATCGTCCAAACATTATACACAGCAATGTATAACTTCATTCCGTTTCCCCTTGCATTAACAGCTCTTTGCCAGAATTCGTTACTACCAACATGTTCCATATTGTGCACAAAATCTATGTAAAGTGGTGTAAAGACCTATGTCATAGCGACACATCTGGTAAGAACATGTTTGCCCGTTTCTGATTTCGTTTTGTCCTTACATAGCCTGCAAAAACGTTCGGGTAAGGGGAGATTGTTCTTAATCCCAGTTATGGCTAACACAGGCAACTGATTGATCCTTAATAAAAGAATAAAACGACGTAGCCGTGGCGAAGGGCATAGATTCAGATAAGGCATCGGCTTCTTGAGAGTGTAATTCATGAATTGCACGAATTTATAGCGCTTTAGATTTTCCAAATGTGCAAAGTTACTAATCCAATCGTGCAATTCAGCTTTCTTGGTTAACGCTCTCAGTACAGGAATAGAGACCTCTTGTTGTTTTTGGGTCCAACCGATCTCATCAAGATATTTAACGATGTTCTTTTTCATAAAAGGATATGAGGATGGTTTGTTAATTTCGCAATGAATCGCCACTAACAATAAATTGGCTGTGTCCGGTGTTGCTTTTAGATATAGTTCGGCTCTCTTCCTGAGTACAAGAGACTTCCAGGAAGTGAGACCGAGCTCTAATCTAAGAATGGCCATTGGGATGCAACCCGGGAGACCGAGTATTTTTTTCCAGAATTTTCCTTCGAGGATTTGAAGCCAGTCTAGTTCTATCATTTGCAGTGCCTCCAGGCCGTATATTATCATTGGTGTTAAGACCTGTAGGTATAGTTGGCGTGCTGCCCAGATGGTATAGCCACAGTAAGTTGTAGAAAAGCGATGAATAAGTGCTGTTACTTGGGTAGCTCTTGTAGTTCTAATTTGTTTACAGATGGTATATTGCCCCTTGTGCTCAATCTCGACACCCAGGTATCTATAATAAGGGGTGTATTCGATTGCCGTCCCATATATGTTTAGACCTGTTCTAGCTATCTTCTTGGAGCTGAACATTACCATCTGTGTTTTATTTAGGTTGATAGCCAGCCCATTGACTTGAGTATAGGTCCATAATGCCTCAGCTGATCTACGAATACCGCTGATAGTATGGTCCAAGATAACTAAATCGTCAGCGTATGCTAGCACTACACAGTGGGTAGAGCCAATCTTAGGGGGGCAGTTGTTTTCCAATGATAGCGCTTTAGGTATATCATGAACAAACAGGTTATACAGTATGGGGGCCGTAACACATCCTTGTTTTACACCACAGTTTTGGTTGATCTTGCTGGTCATATTCCCTTTTGCATCCAGCTACAATGAGATATGGGCGCAAACAATCTGACAATTCAAAAAATAAATGTTCAAATGGATATATGTTCGCTACTGCCTACCCGGGTAACAGCAAGCACATCATCTATGGCATTCCATTTATTAGTCCAGTTAGCTGTGCACTAAAATTCCCTTTCTCTGATCATGCCATTTACTACTGCAACCTGACTGTCCAGGGCACATCTACATACGAGTATGAGCGAAACACTAAAGGCCTAGTCTGCTTTCCGTCTTCATTAGTTAGTTCGGTAAAGTGTGACAACTGTGTATTGTGACAACTTCCAGCACCTTATCTCGCTCTGTGACCTGTCTGTGCCTCAGATTTCAAGAAAGGAAAGCCAGTCCACAGGTCAGAGCTACAGCCTAAATAAAAATGTCCAATACTTGCAGAAAGAGGAAAAGTTTGATTCGAGGGACATATTTTTAGCAGACAGAATAGGGTCTGCATTGGAGCCTCAACTTTGATTTGTGTGTGAAAACCTCACTTACGCTGGTTTTATATTAAACATTCTCTTCTTTCGGATTGATCAAGAGGCGTCACGCTTGTTGCGTATTACTACGCTGTTGGGCGCATGCGTGAGCCATAACGAGGCTCACGCATGCGCAGTGTTAATAAACACGGCCCGTGCGGCAGTTCGCGCCGGGGACCGCAACCATCCACACGTCTCCGGCGTGGCTCCTTGAATGCATGCGGAGCGAGTGTGTGTGTGCTTGTGTGGGCCTCCCATCGCCCCCACGATACATAACACTGGCGACGAGCATGGCGCGGGAGCCATCCTCCGCTCCGGCAACGTTCCAGGAGCAGAACGTTGACTCGCGTTTACACGAGTCCACGCGTATGGCCGGCGGCCATCTTGGTCAACACGTGAAAGGCAGTGGTAGCGGCCCGTGAGGGTGCTCGTGCACCACTTGCACTTTTGCTTTGCCCAGCAGAAATTTTTGGAACTCCCACAGTCCTCACTTCTACAGGGCTGTGGCACAAGTCACCAGGAGGAGAAAAGGGAGCAAGAAAAACACCACATCGAGAAGGGGACTCAGCACACCAGCCCAGCAGCCACAGAAGGTGTCCAGCAAGTACTGGTGAGTGCTACTCGCCAAAATGGGGGAAGAAGATGACCAGGATGGTGCAATTGCCCCCATCCCACGCAGGATGAACAGCACGCTAAGCCTCATGCCTGAATTTGACACTACTGGCCCTCCATCTAAGCTGGGTCCGAAATGGCTCCTGTGGGTGAAACGGCTAGAAATGTTTTTCACGGCCGTGGGGGTCACAGAAGATGCAGAGAAAATCGCCATCATGGTATACTCGGCAGGGGTGGAGGTACACAAGATCTATGACTCGCTGACTATCCCTGTGGCCACCTACGTTGCGGTGAAACAAGCATTCAGAGATTATCCGGTCAAGTGGCAGCGCGAGTAGAGCACTCGCTTTGACATCCGTGCAGAGCCTGTTAATGCAGGTTCAAATCCCGGCAGGGCCAAACTCAGCCTTTCATCCTTCCGAGGTTGATAAATGAGCACCACACACTGTGGGTAATAATAAGCAGCGCTCAGATACCTGAGGGTTCGTAGCGCTATATAAATGCCTAATTATTATTATTATTATTATTATTATTATTTCCTCCCCATGGCAAATGTAGACTTTGACAGGTTTGTCATGGGCGCGGAGAAGCAGCGAGACGATGAATCGTTGGACAAGGTCTGTGCGCGACTCCGATACCTAGCAAGCTCCTGCAGATGGGGTAACGAAGAGGAGATGGTTCGTAACCTGTTGCTGCAGGGGTGCAGCTCCGGAAAACTGCGGAGGCAGGTTTTGAGAGAACCTGGGCTAACCCTACAACAAATCCTAGACATGGAGAGAGCGTATGAACTGGCTGATGCCAGGGGGGCGAAAATGGACACCGCCACCAATGCAAAAAAGGAGGAAGAAGCTTTTGCAGTCGGTCGCTATGCACCTGGGAAGACAAGATGGGCGCCAAGAGGTGGTGACCCACCCACCGGTCACAGCAATGCTCCATCATGCCAATACTGCGGATATGACCTGCCACATGTAGGCGAGTGCCCCGCCAAATCTAGAACCTGCGGCAAGTGTGGCACTCCAGGACACTATGCGAGAGTGTGCAGGGCAACAACACCAGTCGCAGCGTCAAGGGGTCCGGAGAGAGTTGGCAGAGGCACCTCTAGGAGAATTAGGGGTGTGTCATCCATTGAACAGGGCATGCAAGACTTAAACATCGCGGAAGAAGAGGACAAAATCTTCTTTATCTCCAGTATCGCCAAAGGCCCAGGGAAGCAGCGTCAGCCCAAGTGCACAGTGCACATTGGGGAAACACCCACGCCAGTCCTGATAGACACTGGAGCATCCGTCTGCGTGCTAGCGACCGAGCACTACAATGCGTTGCCTGGCCCACCATGGTTGGCAGAGTCCACGGCACGCATATATGCTTTTGGTGGACACACTCCGCTCCCCATTCAGGGGGTGTTCGTAGCACCGGTGACTCACGGACAGACCAGAATCAAGGCAAGATTCTTCGTCACAAGTGTGAGCCCACACTCACTCCTAAGTTGCGCTGCCGCGGAAGCGCTAAACCTTGTCCACTTCTCATTTGCGGTGTACTGCACTGATCTGGAGAACCTACTGCAACGGTTCGAGACAATCTTCAATGGCATAGGAAAGCTGAAAGCGGATCCAATACGCCTCCACATAGACGAGTCAGTGAGACCAACAGCTCTCAAACACCGTCGCATCCCGTTCCATCTGAGAGCACAGGTGGAGAAGGAGTTGCAATCCCTGGTTGACCGAGACATCATCGAAAGGGTGGAAGGCCCCACCCCGTGGGTCTCCCCTATCATAGTAGCCCCAAAGCCTAAACAGCCCGGCACGGTGCGCATCTGCGTGGACATGAGGCTACCCAACATAGCCATCAAGAGGGAACGCCACATCACGCCCACCTTGGATGACATCGTCGGGGAACTCCAAGGAGCAAAAATATTCTCGAAACTGGACCTACGATCTGGATATCACCAGTTAGAGTTACACCCCGAGTCCAGATACATTACGACCTTCACAAATCACGAGCGGTTATATCAATATAAGCGGCTCAGTTTTGGAGTCTCGTCCGCGGCAGAAGTCTTCCAAAACGCCATCAGGTGGGCTCTGTCAGGACTCAAGGGAGTGATCAACATGTTGGACGACATCCTGGTCTTTGCCCGGTTGGAAGCAGAACATCTGAAGCGCCTAGAGAACACCCTGGAAAGACTGCGCACTCTAGGTCTAACTTTGCACAAAGAAAAGTGCGAGTTTCTGAAAGACAGGTTGGAGTTCTTTGGCTTCGTTTTCCATGCTGGAGGATTTCCCCTGATCCAGAAAAAGTGAAGGACATCCGTGAAGCCGCGCCACCAACATCTCCAGCGGAGATCAGGAGCTTCCTGGGGATGGTGAACTATTGCGGTCGCTTCATCCACGACCTAGCCTCGCTATCGGAGCCCTTAAGAGCGCTCACCAGGAAAGACGTTGCATGGAACTGGAGTGGAAAAGAACAGCGGGCGTTCAATGACATTAAGAACGCCCTATCCGGGAAAGAGACCATGGCTTACTTCAACTCGGAACGAGAGTCAGAAATTGTGGTCGACGCCAGCCCCGTGGGCCTAGGAGCAGTGCTTATGCAGGCGGACAATCAAGGAACCATGAGGCCCGTCGTTTATGCCAGCAAAACCCTCACCGAGACGGAGAGGAGATACTCTCAGATCGAGCGGGAGGCCTTGGCCATACTGTGGGGGTGTAAACACTTCCGCATTTACCTTTTGGGGAAACCAGTCATCGTGGTGACGGATCACAAGCCCTTAATCCCAATTCTATCAGGGACCTCGTCCAAGCCACCACCTTGCATTGAACGATGGATGCTCTCACTAATGGAGTATGGGGTCAAATTACTGTACCGCCCAGGAACACTCAACCCGGCAGACTATCTGTCCCGCCACCCGGGCTCAGGGAGGCTCCGAGACTCCATTGAAGTGGCTGACTGCGTTGAGGCCGTACACCTGGCTGTCGAATCTGCGCTGCCCATTGCCCTGGCCCGCCAAGTGATTGGGGAGGAGTCAAACAAGGACGAAACATTCACCAAAATCAGGCAGGCGATAGCGAGCGGGGAGTGGCGTGAGGTCCTGCAAGACAACTCCAGTAGGATCATCGGGGCTCAAAAAGACCTGCAAGCCCTCTGGAAGGCGCGGCACGAGCTGACGGTGGCGGATGACGGCCTCCTGCTGAGGGGTCACCAGATTGTGATCCCGAGAACATTGGTTGACAAAGTCCTACATCTGGCCCATAATGGCCACCAGGGGATGGCCAAAATGAAAGCTCGTTTAAGACTAAAGGTCTGGTTCCCGGAGCTGGAAAGCAGAGTGGAGGAGTTCGTGAAGAACTGTATTCCCTGCCAAGCTGCGAGCCCGGTGGAAAGGGGGCCCACGATCCAAGCCATGCCAAGGAGCGACCAACCATGGGGGACGGTACACGCCGACTTTGGGTCCACAGGCCGGGGAATGTACTTTCTGGTGGTAAACGATCAGTGGTTGCGATACCCCGAGGTTGAGCTAGTCGAGTCCACTGCCAGCGAACACACCATCATGGCGTTGCAGAAAATGTTTGCCACGCATGGGTTCCCAAGGGAGCTGTGCTCGGACAACGGGGCCCCGTTCAAAGGGCAGCAGTTTGCAAACTACTGTGAAGAAAGAGGGATAAAACATCGGAAGGTCACACCCCTCTGGCCAAGAGCAAATGGGGAGGTAGAGCGGTTTATGCGAACGCTCAACAAGGTGTTCCGCATATCGATGAATGGAGGAGAAGATCTAAGACGCAACCTGTTCGAATTTCTCCGAGAGTACCGCTCGACCCCGCATCAGTCCACTGGGGTCGCCCCGGCAGAGGCACTCTTCAAACGGGTGCCAAGAGGATTGTTACCAGAAATCGGAGGTCGACATCCAGGAGAGATCAACAACGAGCAGGTGCAAGCGGAGAGAGCCACTCAGAATGAAAGAGAGACCACCAGGAGGAGGCTCCCCGAGAAAGACATTGCCGTGGGTGACACCGTGCTAGTGCGAAACAGAAGGCCGGAAGGAAAGTTGTCACTACCATATGAGACGCAGCCACTCGGGGTGACACACGTCAAGGGGTCCATGGTCACCGCTGCCAATGCACGAGGGACGGTCACCAGGAACGTGACCTTCTTCAAACGCATAGGAACTGCAAGTCCGGAGGAGACAGTCACACCCGACCCGGAGCAGAATGCCGAATCAATGTTGAGACACGATGAACCGGCCGAACCTCCAGGGACGCCCGGCGCACCTCCGGATGAAGCACACAGGTACCCGAGCCGGGCGGGCCGCAGGCCGCCGCAGAGGTTCCAGGACTTTCTCATGGACCCTGCTCCGTAATCAGTGGTACACTGACAGTTTAAGTTGTATTTGATCACTGTTAACTTTATGTTTGTTCATGTTCTTTGTTTTGGGGGGAAAGGAGGGATGTTGCGTATTACTACGCTGTTGGGCGCATGCATGAGCCATAACGAGGCTCACGCATGCGCCGTGTTAATAAACACAGCCCGTGCGGCAGTTCGCACCGGGGACCGCAACCATCCACACATCTCCGGCGTGGCTCCTTGAATGCATGCGGAACGAGTGTGTGTGTGCTTGCGTGGGCCTCCCATCGCCCCCACGATACATAACAACGCTCACACTGATTGCCATAAAGCAGTTGATATAATCTATGTTAATAAAAACAAGTAAAATTCTTTAAGTTTCAACCTCTTGAAGTAACTGCAAACACGTTTACTGCATTACATGATTTGTTCCTCGAAGCACTAATATGTTGCTAGCCCGAGTCTCCTACCCCCATTATTTAGGAATGTATGATGACTTCCTTAATGGAAAATAGCACCAAGAGTTCTAACCTTGTCCTCTCCATGACTGACTCAGCTCAGACATAGACCGTACATAGGTCAACCCATGCTATAGCAAATAGGAGGGGCTTTGGAACCCTTCACGAGGCCTGTATGTCATGCTGTATGCTAGAAAGGACTGGATACCTTCTCTGAAGCTCCCTCAGTTAGTCAACTTGGGCTTCGCTCTTTAGTCTGACAAGGCTTATATGTGCTGAACAAGTGCTATACTGCCATCTACTGGAAGAAAGAGGCAGAGAATGGTGTGTCTCTTATCAGGAGGGCTGGGCTGGGCGTGTGTGAAGTTAGTGAATTTACATTTATTTTTCGTGCCATCTGCATTGAATCTTAAAAGCATTAATATTACATATTGGACATGAGAATCTATTTGTATGTTTGAAAGATTGTCTGAATAGCAAAATGAGCATAATGTGCCATGATTTGCACGTTGGAGAAGTTGTTAAATGGAATTGCATTACAATTTGGTATAGATACATACATACACCAATCGTTCGTTAGGGACATGCTCTTGCGAAACGTAATTGCAGAAACTGCATGTTTGTTTCCAAGTGCATAAGATTTGTAAGATTTCATTTATATGGTATGGATGTTTTCCGTCTGAAGTACTTCTAGTAAGTACATTAGGAATGCTTGTGGATCCTCCTGTGTGTTTATTGTGAATTTAACAGTTTGTGCACAGTGGTCCAATCCCTGTCCTATCCCCGAGACACTTGTGAAGGCATCATGAAGCAAGACACAGACAACAGATTCACTTGTATTGACAAACAGGACTATATTGTATATGTCAGGATAGTTGAAGGCCTAACTTGCCCTATGCTAAGGTGGGATTTCCCTACCTGAATGAAACAAAGGAAATTCTGAGTCAAGGAGTTCAAAGTAAAAGTATGTCAGTGTCCAAAACCTATTCTTGCCCTCACAACTAGAACACCCAAATGTGTAGGGATGTCAAAGTCAAAATAAACAGTGTTCAACTTAAAGTTATGAGCTTCTTCCAGCTCACATCTTCCTCTCAGCTTCCCTTCCCCACGCACAAGAAAGTTCCATGCAAAAGAGTCTTGAAATGTGCCTTTCTCCAGTTCAAAAGTAATACAGTTCAGAATTGTTCCTGTGGTTCCCTTGTCCAAGATTCAAATACAATAATCCAAATAGAAGTGGGTCTTGAGACTCCACTCCCAAGACAACACATGTACACTTGCCAAGCCTCAGGGTTCCCTTCCCCAAGACTTCAATGTCTCACAAAGGTTTCTTAATGCTTGCTTCTGTGAATCAAGTTACTCTCACTTATTTCCCTTTTTGGCTTTCGGGTTCCTCTTGTCTCCTTGGCTGCCCTGCAATTTTGACACCACGTGTCACACACCCCTTGCCGAATGGCAGCCTTGTGACGCTTTATTCACCCCTTAAAGTTCACTGTTTAAGCTCTCTTCATTGTCTAATAATCATTCAATGATATTCAATTGCAGTTCAGAGTTCAATGCAGTCTTGTATTGCTTAATTATATTTGACTTCAAGTTTTGACTTTGTTCATTGTGCAACATACATTTAATATTCAGCGTTTTATTAGTTTGCATTTAAATTTCTCTTTTGGATTGGTATTCAATATTCAATATGCATTAACTTCCGAGTTCATTTGATATGCAAAATATATTCAGCATTCAGTGTTTCATTATATTCAGCATTCAGCGTTTTACTGATCTGGTTAAATGTCAAACTTTCATTCCCTTGTTGAAGCCTTTTGAAAAACTTCCTTTAAGGTTTGCGACCACTTCAACAAACTTAATTAGTTCAAAAAGGAAAAGTCGATCACGTTCAGAGACTTTCAAAAATGTGCTTGCTCCTTTAACAAGGCACACGACCACTCAGTTACATTGTACCAGTCTCGGACCTCATTGACAACAGCAGTTTACTTCATGAAACCCATGGTTACAGTAACACCAGAGTTCTCGCTCTGAAAAACTCACTGGCTCACTTTGAGTCTTCTTCTATATCGCGTAGGCCATAAACTTAGCAGGGGGTTCTTCTCTGCAGTGCCATGGGAGAAGGAGCAGTCTTTTAATTGAAATGAAGGATGGCCTCTCACCTGGTCTCCTTCCCTTTCTTCACCTCTGCCTCACGAAGCTCCTGCTCCCACTTGACATTCACCCAGACTCTCAGCTGCTTTGGTCTGCGGTGGGCCTCCCTCCTCTATCTCTTCTGCCCTCCTGCACAAACCCTTTTTATACACCTGAGCTATGTAAAGGGTTTGGAGGTTTGTGTGCTTTCCATTAATTGCCTGACTATAGTTTGGCTTGCTAGCACGACATGGCTGGTCTCTGCAATGGTACTCTTGGTAGGTCCTTTTCCTCGTCTCAGTACCAGAGTGGTGTATGTTAGTGTGCATGACTCCCAGTCGCTTCAGTACTGTCAAAAGTCATGTATGGAAAACTGAGGGGGGGTGATTTAGAATAGCCCACAAAGGACAAGGGAGGCTTAGGTTTGTCATCAATGAGAAAAGGGGGATACCATGTCTCATCCAAGGTTTCCCCACTCCCAATCCTCAAGGACCCTCCGCCCAGGTGCTTCTCCCTCGCTTCTCCACCCTGAGGGTCAGGATCCAAAAGTGATGACCTTTTCCTGGCAACCTGCGCAGAGGATCCAAGGGGAGTAGGAGTGGGAATACCCTTGGGTTTCTCACTGTCTAGAACCTATGCTTGCCCTCACAACTGAAGATATACAATGTGTAGGGATGTCAGAACCAAAAGACACAGTGTTGAAAAAATGTTCTGAGCTTCTTCCAGTTTGGCTTGTTTCAGCTTCCCCTTCCCGAGTTCAAATAGATCCTGTGGGTTCCCTTCCCCAAGTATAACACAACTCCAGGAGATCTCAGGGTTCCCTTCCCCAAGTTTAAATACAATTCAAGTCTTTTGACTTTCAGCAACACTTTCTGCTTCACTTAATAATCCTTTGGATTCCATGATAGTTAGCACAGCTACTTTCTTTCACTTTACCACTCATACCACACAGCCTTGGTTTCTTGGCTTCTCTTGGCTCTTTCTCAAGTCGGGTTACTCAGTGTAGGTGCAGTTGTCGGACCACACAGTCCACCCATTACAGGTCACGCAACCGATAACCCATGGCACTTTGTGATGCTCTGAGATTTCCTTGACCAACACAGATTCTCCACTTTGCACCAATGTCAGTATTTCCCATGTGCTGTACTTTCTCCTTGACAGTCTTTTGGCTTTGCCACAATGTAGTTACACCTTGCATTCACTTTACTCTGTGGTTTATATCTTCTTCGACCACCTTACTTTCACTTTATCCTCTCAAATTCAGCAACTTTTCTTTCGCACTTGTGCTTCACTTTGTTCATATGTATGCAGACTTTCACTTTCTTCATCAATGCATTCTCCAGCCTTCATTACCTTCCCTATAGCACATCATTTGCTTTCCACTTGTGCTATAATTTCACAATGTTTCCATATCTTCTTCTTAGTTCAGTATTCAATATGTGGCATTAATTTCCCAAAATACTTGGCCACTTGTTCATTATTCAAAGTTCTTTCATTCGGGTTCCAGACCCCATTATCATAAGTTTCTGTTTGATCGTTAACTTTAAATGTTCAGTTTCCGCCCTGGGAGCGCCATGGTACGAATGTTCCCTTTCTTGTACTCACTGGAGCTTGTCTGCTACTCTGGGCATCTTCCGTCGGCTCTCCATCTTCCTCTTTCCTCCCCGGTATGCATCGGGAGCAGCGCCCGTGCTCGGGAAACCTTCTGGCAGCATCCCACGGCGGTTAGGAGGTTTCTGTGTTCTCCAGCTCTGGCAGAGGTGTTCTCACAGACTGCCTAGGTTGCAGCACCTTTCCTTCCCCCTGGCACCACACAGCATCCTCACTGCCGGTCACGCTACAGCCTGCATCTCGCCTTGCTGCTGTTGCCTTCCCTCCAGGCAGGTTCTCCCATCCAGGCAGATTCTCCTCTACCCATTGCAGCGCCCTCCTTTTAAGCACCTGTGGCCTGTCAATGTGTTGCAGGTGGGAATACTTTGCCTGCCTCCACTTGCACCAGTTACTTGGACATGCCTGACCCTCCATAGGATTCTTCTTCGTCTCAGTACCACAGTGGTGAAATTAACTAGAAGTCTCCATTACTCCTAGTCGCCTCTTCCTCATCCCAGTTTTAAAGGCACATGATGGTGGGACATTGTGTGTGTGTGGAAGGGAAAAAGAGGGGAGGGGAGGACTCATTCTTGTATGTGAAAGGGGGATACCATGTCTCACCTGCAGAAATCATCTCCCCATTCCCCAAGGTCCCTCCACCCAGTTGATCCTCCCTTGCACATCCATCCCTAGGGTCAGGATCCAAAAGCAATGGCCTTTCCCTGGCCACCTGATAGGATGAATTAAGGGCAGTAGATGGGAGGATGCCCTTAGGTTCCTCACACACTGTGGATAGCGTCAGGGTTGTTAGTGGCATTTCTGTGCAGGGTGAGGATTTGGAAACATAACTGTTCTGAGCCATACAAGTAAATATTTTGCACAATTGTTGATGATTGGAATAGAAGATGGCTTTAAAGGTCCTGCATTTGTTTTTTGTAGGAATTATGGGGTGATCTGCTATGGTATCTGCTTGTACTAGTTGTCTTTTTAAAGGTTTTCTTTTTTCAGGTACAAGGTACATATCCACATGTGGAGTGTACAGAGAACACAGTTTGATTTATTTTAGGATGCAAGGAATGTCAGAGTTGACTTTGTTTTCATCAAAATTCACTAAGAATAGACCAGTGAGTGTACAAAGACGTAAAAGTGCAATGTAACTCATAACTTTTTTTGAAGACTGTGCTGCCAATGCCTAGAAGTGCCTTGTCGAGGGTCAGACCTTGTGTCGTGTGAATGATAAATGCGTATGCAAGAGACAGAGAGAATTGTTCTCTGAATACATATATATTTTTTGAGAGGATACCCAGATTCAGACAAGCGGCAGCAGGAAAAAGACTTAAAAAGCCTGAGTCAGAGTGATAGCAGATTATCTGAAAATGAACAGAGGAGATTATTCCTCAAGGAGAAATACGAAAGGAAAAGAGCTGACTATAACTCAGAGAGAACTCATAACAACAAGCGGCTCACAACAGAGGTCCAGAATGAAAATCATTCATATCATGATTAGCCAATATCATCAGGAAACTTTGAAGAGCATTCACTTATTTCTGGAATACGCTTGGTTTCGAGCATTTATTTCAGGAGGATGAGTTGAAGAAAGAGAACCACTCAATAATATGCCTCCAGGAAACATGGTTGCGTGAGCCGCCGGTCTGCCATGGTTACACAGTGTTATTGAATGCAGCTTCAAAAAATACATCTGGGCGGCCGCTTTCAGGGCTAACTCTGGTAAAGATCAATAAAAAATGGTCCGTAAAAAAAGATGCAAACCCAAACATATTTGTCCAGGCAACAACAATTTAATTCAACCACGAAAACAAGAGCAAGATAAAGCAAATTTTAATTTTGAATACTTATTGAAATCCTGCTAAAATCACCTCAGGAAGGTTTATTGAAGCCGTCATGACAATGATTGACAATTGCTTGTTAAAATGCCACAATCCCTTTATCATTGTATGTGTAGAATTAAATTTCTCATGGGTTACTGATCAGGTGCACATAAAATCCTTAAATGGAAATTGGAAAGACGAACGTGGCCGAAAGTGGATGCAAGAACTATCATCTAGGAATTGTGACATGTTAAATGGTCGGACAAGTGGTGACATACCAGCAAAATCTACTTGGCACAGGAACAGCACCCATAAAACATTGGACTACATATAGTCCTCCAGAAATTTTGCAGATAAAATTAAAAAGCTGTCCATTTCAACAATGAAAAATAGCAATCACGATGCAGTAATTATGATCTGGGAAGATGTTAAACTACCTGGTGGAGCCTGCTACACGAGTGAACTTGAAATTAATCAAGGGCCAAATAGGATAAGATTAGGTAGAAAGGAAATCACCCAGTTAACTCTAAAATTGACTGAGGATGAGTCCTGTGGCGAGACAACAAAGGAATATGACAACCTATTATTCCAATTTAGAACATCAATCAAGGGTCCCAGAATGTCCTACCTAATCCACTGCTATTCTTATAGTAAGATGGTGGCGGAGAAGAAGAAAATATTTCAGCAGGACATAAGGAAACTGAAGGCTGGCAATCATATGGATATAATAGCAGAGATGAAATAAGGTCGACAAAAAAATCAAAATTGGATGATTTCCTTTAGAGTAATTTGTGACCCAGAATGCACGGAAAGAATATTGAAATTAATATGCACGCACAAGAGCAGAGAAACATGGGCAAAACTAAATGATGCCGCCCTGACCCAGAAAGTGAAAATGAGCAGCAGAGTCAGTGCCAGAATGTGGTAAAGACACTTCTTGAAAGTATTAAAAAAATCTACTACTCCTAACGACAATCCAATACAAGACAAGAATGTTACATGGAATATGTGCCACACTGAAGAGGAAATAATTGATGTAATTTCAAAATTAAAGAAATCAGGTGCAGCTGGCCCAGATGGCCTGATGAATATAATGCTGAAAAAAAACAAAGAGCATTGGGCCAAGTTTATAGAAGTACTTTTCAGGCAAATTTCAATGGCAAGGAAACTTCCTGTAACTTGGCAATCAGTGGTAGTAGTGCCGATCTTCAAAAAGGGAGACCGTGCAGATCCAGCTAACTACGATCCAATTGCCTTGTTGGATGTCATCAGCAAAATATTCGCCATTTTCTTGCAAAAAAGATTGGTAAAATGGGCATCTGATGTAGAAATTATAGATCCAAGACAAACTGGATTTTCTAAAGCTGTGGGTGAGGAGTTGAACTTGACAATGCTTAACCTTTTAAAATTTGAAGCAATAAAAAGTGAAAAACATCTGTGTCTGGCGTTTGTTGACCTACGTCAGGCGTTTGATAGTGTCAATAGAGACATCCTCTGAAATAAATTACTAAAATGGAAATGTTCTTTAGACCTATTACAGGCAATGAAACAACTGCATTCCAAGACTTCCATTCAAGTAAGACTTCATGCTGAAAGAGAAGTGACTGACAGAATAACAACTGAATTTGGGGTCAAGCAAGGTTGTCCCCTTGTGGCACTGCTGTTCAAACTGTACATTGCAGATTTACCAGCTACGCTCTTAGAAAGTCGATCGTTCCCTGCAACAATAAATGGGCATCAGCTAAGCTGGGTAAGATATGCTGACGACCTGGTGTTCATTGACTCTACCCAAATAGGGCTGCAACGCTTATTAAAAAGTCTTGCCGATTATTTGAAGAAAGGTGACCTAGAAATAAATGTTGGAAAGACTAAGATCGTCTCCTTCAATTCAAATGCTGGGAAAATAGGCAAACATTTTAAATGGTTTACAGCAGGGAATCAACTTGAGCGAACAGATAGCATTAGATATCTAGGTGTGAAAAGGCAATGGATGGAAGATCTAAAACTGAAAATGAAGACCTTAAAGTTGCAAGCCGTTAAATTGCATTGAAACTATGGTAAATTCACTCTAATGCCAGTGATAATGTTCTACCGACAAAAGGTAGTAGCTACCTTAACATTTGGAAGTGAGGCAAGCTTTAACATTGACAAAGTGACTTGGGATGCGCTAGAAGGGAGTTTCTGGGGGAAGGTCCTTCGCCTTCCAAATAATGTTTCAAACACTACCATACAAATTGAACTCGGGTTACAGTCCTCATTTTCAACTGTATTATGGAAACCACTGTCAAATGTCAATGAGATTGTCAGCAATATCATATCAAATTCTAAATGCCCCAGTTGAAAAACCTTATCAAGGACTGCTAGGGGTGTGGTCACAAAGACTACTTGCCTATTTTGATGAAATAGGAACAAATATAGAGACTCTCCAAACCAATCCATGCCTAGTAAAAAAGAAACTTCTAATTATGATTGGATCAATACATGAAACAGCAGAGAAAAACTGGTATCTAGTCTTGACCTAGGCGGGTTGGCAGTTGAAGTCAATCAAATTCCAAAATATTTGAGAAAGTTTCCATCGGGATACCACCGTGATCAGTTTTTGAGGTTACGTCTAAATCTGCTCCCTATTAAGGAAATGTTATTCCTGAAACATGATAAATCAACCGTAGATAAAAAATGTCGGTTTTGTAACATCTCAGCAGATCCTTATCTGGTGTCAGATTGTTTGAGCACAAAGGAACAACTAAGCTTTTTTTTGTGACAATTTGCTCCAATGAATGGAAACATGAACGAGTGGTGGTTAACCTTGTTGGCTGGCTCAAACCTTAAACTGACTTGTGCAGTGATTAATTACTTGGACAAGCTTTTGCTCAACAAGGCATGATGTTTCCTATGATGATAAACGGTCACCAAAAAAAATGCAGAGTACAGATATGTAGAGGTTAAGTTCAAACAGCTGTTTTGGGTTCTGATATTGACTGGATGGACAACTAAGCAGTGATAGACTGGAGCTTTTGAACTGGTTTGATTATTATGTGATCTTATATTTTAGTTTTTAGCTAAATGTTTGAGTTTCATATATGTGGTTTTGTCACAAACAATTGTAACAAGAGCTGTGGTGCTGGGATTTTCTTTTCGTTTGGTCAAGTTTGTCAAAATGTATTATGACAAACTGGATATTGTTTTAGTTTGGATATGTGTGAAATTCCCCCATCCTGTGACCTCTGTGACATTGTGCACCTGATTATTTTCGGCAATCTGGGAAGTCTCGTGCACCTGACTTGTCTGCAACTGTCTTGCTGCTAGACCGCCTGGTGAGTTTGTCGTGCATTGTGCAGTTTATTCATGCTTTGCAGTTTCCTCATCTCTCTCTCCTGCCGTTTCCATCTCTCTGCTCTCTCCCTCCATGGTGCTCTCCATTTCTCCTATTTACTCTAACTGGTATCCTATCAACTATCCTACCTCTCTCTTGAAGCTTGGAAGGAAAAAGTTCAAAAAATATCTCCTGGTCTCCAATCCAGGCCTGCCCATCGCTGAAACCTAAGTCAATGCTTCTTTCAGGCAGACTGTCACAGACTTCCTCTTTGTCACCCCCTCGCCGGACTCCCCACATGGTCTCTGTCCTCTCCCCTTATCTTTGTCACCCATTAATGGTCGCACCGAATGAGAAGTACTCTTGGCATACTTCTCATCCTCTAGGTGCATCATTAATATCTATCAGCATGGAACTGTCATGGCCCAGAGCTCTCAGCCCAACCTCCTCCTTCTTGATAGGTGTCTTCTGTCTCTCATCAACTTCCTGCCTTCTCCTGCCACTCTTCTGTCTGCCGCCCCTCTTGCCCCTTCTCCACCAACGATAGGTGTACCACATCCAGGTACCCCTCCTCGGAAGACCTTCAAGGGTGGCAACCAGCTTCATCTAGCTACCCTCAACTCTCACTCTGTTGTTAAACACTCATCTGATATCTGTCTCCTTCTTGAAGAACTTGACATTCTTGTTCTCACTGAGATGTGGTTCACTGACAGCTATGTCACTGCTTTTGACATACTCCTCCGTGAGGGCTACCAGATCCTCTCTAAAGCCAGGCCTAACTGGTCTGGAGGCGGAGTGGCCTTGATCTTACCTGAATGGGTCCCTGCTATTATCATTTCCACTCAGACCTACTCCTCCTTCGAATGCCTCATCTGCAGGCTTGGTGTCTCTCCAACCCTCTCGTTGACTCTTACCACCATCTACAGGACCCCTGGTCTGGTCTACCTTTTCCTCTAGGAGTGCTCTGACCTCACTTCTTCTCGTCTTGCCTCTGCCTCTAAGCTGCTCCTCAGAGACTGCAATATTCACCTTGACTCTCCTGATTCGGCCACTGGACTCTTCTGCAGCCTCTGTGACTTTCTTTCCTTCACTAATTATCCCTCTGGCCTGATGCACTCTGCCAGACATACCTTGGATGCTCTCATCGCAGCAGACATCCCCATCTCCAACCTTCTCACTACACCTCTCTCCTAGTGTGAACATGCTCTCCTGTTCTCTCACCTAGATCTCTTAGGTCCCCGGGCTAAGCCTCTGCCTGCACTGCCAGTCTCCTTCTCCATCATTCGACTGATGAAGCGAGTGTCAGTTGCTACTTTTGCTGCCACTTTAATTCCGCCTTCCACTCCTGCCACAGACTTACACACTGACTCTGCCCTTGCTAATCTTGACCAGTCAATCACCAACACCCTGGACATCCTTGACCCTGTCATAAGGATCTGCATGAAGCCTGCCTCCAAGCGCAACACCAGGTATGACTCCGACGTAGCCACTCTGAATCGCAAGTGTAGAGCTGCTCAGCAGAAGTGGCGGGCTTCAGGCACTTCCTATGACAGACTGGCCTGCCGCCTGCTCCAAAGGCAATACAGACTCTCCATCCGCTCGAAGAAGAGGGCCGATATCCAAGCCTGCATCTCTGGGGCCACTAACAACACAAGTGAACTGTTTAACATCTGCAAGGAATTTGCCAACCCTAATGCAGTCTCCACTTTACACCTGCCATCCCTGACCCTCTATACTTCACTGGCTTCCCACTGCTTTAACAAAACCCAGGACATCCTGTCCACACTCTCCTCTATGCCCCTCCCTGCTCCCTCCCCATCTCTCATACCTCCCTTGGGCCCCGCTCCCTCCCCTCCTACTCTCCTCCTTCTCGCCCATAGCACCGGATGAGGTCTTTAGACAAGTCCTCTGTATGAAAGTCTCCTCTAAACAGGTGCTCCCTGCTCCTCCAGAACTTTCAAGGAGAACGTTGCCTCCCTTGTGCCAGCCTTGGCCGATTTCTGCAATCACTCCTTTTCCACTGGCTCCTTCTCGCTACCCCTCAGCACTCCCTTGTGCATCCTCTCCTCAAAAAGCCATCTGCTGACCCCTCCTGCCGGACTAACTACTGCCCTATCTCTATTAACCCCTTCCTGAGCAAACTCTTGGAGAAGCCGGTTATCTCCCAACTGATCCAAAACACTGAATGTGTTGGTTGTCTCCATGACCACCAGTCTTGCTTCGGAGCAGCCAGAGGCACGGAAACTGCTCTTCTTTTTTTTAAAACTTTGGTTTTATTAGCATTTTTCATAATATAACAAACAGGCTCAAAGCTCGATTAGAGGCACAAAAACATTCAGTACCGCCTGTGACCCCGACCCCACCTCCCCCCCCCAAAACGAAAATGAAAAGAATGAAAGAAAAAAGGAAGAAAAAGTGGGAGATAGCAACAAAAGTTCTTTTCTACTCATTTGAAACGACTGGGAGACGCATTGAGTGTCCATTGATAACCGGGGTTTAGAAGTGGCTGTGGCCGCTGAAGTTTTCCATGGCTGTAGTTCAAATACCGTTCCCCGAGCCGTGGACATCCACCCTCCCTCAAGCTCCTTGTTGCTCCCCTCACCCGCCACCCCCCGTCGGGTTTCAGTGAACATCCCATCCCCAGGACTCCCGCACCCCATACCAGTTCGCTTGGAATGAGCTAGAGTCATTGTTTACCATTGCTGTCAATTTGTCCATCAGGAACATTTGTTTCACCTTCTTTAGCCAGTCCTCCTTCGAGGGGGTCTCCGGGCTCTTCCATTTCTGGGCCAAGGCTACCCTCCCTGCTCTCAGCATTGTTTCCCACATTCTGGGGTATCTATACGTGTCCGTGTCCTCAGGGGGGCGACCCAGCAGCATCGTCAGGGAGTTCTGGGGGAGCAGTTCCTCCGAGACTTCCGCGATCCAACCCCTCACCCTCTCCCAGTAGGCTTGTACCTTCGGACAATGCCACCACATATGGCCCCTCGATCCTCGCTGACCACAGCCTCTTGGGCATTCGGGTGACACCCCTGAGAACATCTTGGACAACTTCACCTGGTCTCTGTGCCACCCTTGTAAGATTTTAAAGTTATGTTCCATATCTGCCGTGAATAGGTTACCGTGGAATGCTATTTTAAATATTCTCGACCAGGCATCCTCCGAGATCTCTTCCCCTGCCAGGTCGATCCAGAATGTACGGAACCCCCTCCTCTCTGCCAAGTTGATGGTATTAAGAATCTTGTATATACCAGATACCGCACCCTTCCTTGAGGTCGCAGAATCAAGACATTTTTCAAAAGGGGTCAGCTGTCTTTTCAAGTCCAGAACCCATGACTGATCACAGAGGATACCTTTCAGGCAGAGATATTCAAATATGGAGAGAGACCCATGCCCCAGAGCATCCCTTAACTCCGCGTATGATAGGAAATCCCCATCCTTAAACAGTTGACCCGCCCATTCCATTCCCGAATCGGACCAAGTCTGAGCTTTTTGGAACCCCCTGCTCCCCAATCTGAGGGGGTGTCCCCAGAGTGAGGTCATCGGGGATGGCCATGACGTCAAGTGTGCAGCCTGGGGGCCCTCTTTCCAGATTGCCCAGAGCACCGCCAATGTAGGGTGGGACTTCAGTCTACTCGGTATCAGCCTACGGGGGGCCCACAGAAGGTCCCGTACTTTTAGGGGGTGCGCATCCATGTCTTCCAGGTAAGACCAGTAAGTTCCCATCCCCTCTTTCATGTGCTCCAGGAGGACACGCAATTGGGCAGCGCGGAAGTACAACTGGAAGTCCGGGAACCCGAACCCTCCCTCCTCTCTCGGTAAGGTCAGGACCGCCTTCGCGGTCCTCGGGTTCTTGCCATGCCATGCAAACTCTCTTACCGCGTTCTGCAACGCTCTGAAGGTGTGGTCTGGGACATTAGTAGGGAGAGCAGTGAGGAGATACAGTAAGCGCGGCAATATATTCATTTTTACTGCCGTCATGCGGCCGTACCAGGAGAGAACCATCGAGCCCCATCTCCTGAGGTCGGCAGTGATTCCCGCCATAACGGGATCGTAGTTGGCTGGGGCTAGATTGGTTAGGTCCCTGGTAAGGAGGACGCCCAGGTACCGGATAGAGGCCTTCCCCACTGTTATGCCATTAAGCCTGCCCAAGGGATCTAGCCCCGGGACACTTGCATCGAGATCGGACCTCTGGGCATAGTGAAACAGATTTATGGTTTTCCGGATGTTGTCCGAGCCCTGCCTGCCTCTGATGAATCCTACCTGATCTCCGTGAACCAGTTTCGGCAGTATCCCCTCCATCCGCCTCCCGATTACCTTAGCTAGGATCTTAACATCGATATTTAATACGGATATTGGGCAGTAGGAGGAGTACTCCGTGGGGTCCTTGCCTTCCTTTGGTAGTACTACAATTATGGCTTCCATCATGGAGTCCGGGAGAGTACCACCCTCCAGGACTGCGTTGAAAACCTTCACTAATTGCGGGGCCAGGGTCGAGCGAAACCTTTTATAGAAGTATACCGAGAAGCCATCCTCCCCCGGGGAAGTACCCGCCTTCATCTCGCTAATCACTTTTTCAACCTCGTCTTCCCGCACTGGACTCTCCAGCCCATCTGACATCTCGCTAGTCAGGGCCGGGACTTGTATAGAATCCAAAAACCTTTCTATCTCGGTCTCGCCCCCAGAGTATTCCGATGAGTACAATTTCTCATAGTATTGGCGGAAGGCCTCTCCAATGTGGGCCGCTTCATGGCCTATTGACCCCACTTCATTCTTTACGGCTCTCGCCATTCTACTTCTCTGCACCTCCCTCAATTTCCAGGCTAGGATCCTATCTGCCCTGTCCCCCTGTCCCCCTTTTCGTAATATTTCTGCTTAACCAGCCGGAGGCTCCTTTCTGTTTTGTGAAGGAGGAGGTCCTTCAGCTGGAGTCTGTAGTCTTCTAGGGCATTGATTTGTTCGCGATCTAAGGGCTCCGTTGGGAGGCCCCCCGGCTGGTGGTGGGATATTTTTGCCCTCAGGGACTTCTCTTGAGCTTCCCTAATTCTTTTATTCTGGGCTCCCTTCTTAATGAGAACACCCCTTAGGGTAGCCTTGAATGCATCCCATAGGGTGTGTGGGCCCACCTCCCCATTGTCGTTGAGATCGAAGAATTCCGTTATGGCGTCTAATATCTCCTGCGCTTGGACCTCATCCTTCAGCAAGGAGTCATTGCATTTCCATCTACCCCTGCGGTCGCCGGCCCATCCCCCTGCTATGGTGACTCGAACCAGGTCATGGTCTGACCAGGGCATAGGATCCACCCTATGGCCGGTGATAGATGGGTATAGGGTTTCATCCACTAAGATGTAATCTATTCTTGAGAAGGAAGTATGGATGGCCGAGTAGTATGTGAAGGAGGGGGCGCCCGACCCAGGGGGGGTATCGTGTCCACCAGGCCTAGTTCTGAGTTCACCCTCTGGAAATTTCTTGCCATGGTCTCGTCTGCCGCCCTGGAGATCTGGGGGCCCATGCGTTTCCTGTCTCTGGACGGGTCCAGAACCATATTGAAGTCCCCCCCTACCACCATCGGGCCCTGGGCAAAGAGCTTAAGTTTATCCCTCACCTCTTCCCAGAATTTAGTTTGACCTTCATTTGGACCGTATACTACAGCTAAAGTTAGCAGGGCACCCTTCAGGGACCCCCGAACCAACAGGTAGCGGCCTTCTGGATCTTTCAGTATGGCCTCTTTCTCGAAACCCACGTTCCTTGACATTAATATGGCCACTCCTCTTTTCTTGCCCTTGTGGGATGCATAGAAAACTTCCCCTATTCCTCCACCCCGCATTTTGGGTTCCTTCCCCCGGGCCCAGTGAGTCTCTTGCACGAAGAGGAGGTCGAGGCCTGCCCTTCTAAATTCCCTGCAGACCAGGGACCTCTTTGTGGGAGTGTTCAGACCACGGACGTTGAGGGATCCCACACCCAGGGATGGCAGGCTTTCAGCCATTATCCAAAAGTTCTACAATTCCAGACCACCACGTCACCTCACCCCTCCTCACTCTCTCCCTTAGTATTGTATTGTCCTCTCCCTTTTCCCCTCCCCCCCTGGTGGGCTTAAAACATTTCCCCAACTGCCCCCCAGACCCGACCCCAACTGAACAACCCCAACAATCCCGTATCCCTCCTCCCCCCTCCCCGGCGTCCAGCCAGTTAGTTCTGCCATCGCTGGCTATTGGCCGAACCACCAGCCTGCCCGCTTCGGCCAGGCGATCTATATACTGCTCGTCCTTATGAGCCCCCCCTTCTGCCCTGCGGCGACATCCCCCTCATGATACCCCCTTACTTTCTGTCCATGGGGACGCTGATACTGGTAACTTCCCGTAACAATGCTCGGCGGGTCCCCCCTGCCTTCAGTCCTCAGGAGCGTTCCGCTCTCCCTCCTTAACTGGCGACGGAGTGTTCATTTTCCTGTATTTTCTCGCGCCCGTTTTCCTTCTCCTATCATTCGATGGGCCTGGGTCTCTCTGGGTATCCTTCACCGGCCCCGATGGGCCCCTCCGGGGATTCGAGTCCTCTACGTAATCCTGGATGGCTCCTCGTATGTCGTCTTCTGTGATAAGAGTCGACCTCTGGCCCATATACTCAAAGGTCAGGGAGAAAGGATAGCCCCAGCGGTAGCGGATCCCCTTTTCCTTGAGCAGGAGCGTTAGGGGGCGACACATCCTGCGTTTGGCCAGGGTGTAGGCAGAGAGATCCTGGTAGATCGTGATCTGAGCGTTGTTGTAAGTGATCTCCCGAGCCTTCCTGGCCTCCTCCAGCACCTTTGTTTTTTCAGAATAGTAATGGAACCGGACCAGAATAGATCGAGGGCCACCCGCCCTGCCCCCGGCTCTATGCACCCTGTCAAATGTGGGTTCCGTAGTCATTTCTCCGGCGAATAGAAGGGTGATGATGTCTCTCACCGTTCGGATGATGTCTCTCTCTGTTTCCCCTTCCACTTCGGGTACCCCAAAAATTCTGAGATTGTTCCTCCTTTCCCTATTTTCAAAGTCGTCCATCTGCCTGGACCTTTCCTCATCCCTTTTCTCCAAGGCCGCCAGCCTCAGCTCTACCTCCATTTCCTGGGTTGCTGATGATGTTTGGTAGGTTTCCACCTGCAGGAGCCTATCCTCGACCTTGTCCACCCTTTGATCAATTTTTTCAAATTTCTGGGCGATGTCGGATCGCATGTCCCTAATTTCCTGCAATATGGAGGCAATACCTTTTTCCATGGCCGTCATGGAAGGTGCCTGGGCCTCCGACTGGGCCATACCTCTGGTGGGGCTTGAGCTCCTCTTGCTGCTCGCCATCTCTTGAAAGCGAAATTCCTGCAAGGTTTTCCGCCAGTTCATCTGGTCACCCCCTTCTGGGACGGCCCGTGGTTATTTCCTAGGGCACTCAGATAGGGGCCCTGGAGAGTTTGGGGGGGGTCCCGGGGCAAGGCTCGCCCCCACTTTGTTATGGTATGACTTTGCCGAGGGAGTCTTTATTGGGCGGGCACACGCCCCACCACGTTCCAGTGGGGGCCTCACACCCCGTTCCGAGTCGCCGCGGTCCGCTGGTCTGTTCGCTCTGTGTGGGCAACTGGTTCCGTGGTCCTTGCCCCCCAGTCTCCAGAGGCATGCGCCCCGCCGAGACCCGGCTGGGGCCTCGCTGGCCTGTTGGTGCTTGCCCCGTGGGGGGGGGAGAGCTCCCCTTGGCGCTTGGGCCTGCTTGTTGTCCCCCACCTGGGTCCCTCCGCCTCCACGGCCGACAGGAGACTGGATTCTGGCCGTGATGCGGGTCCTGCTGTCTCCCTCTGCGTGATTCCTTCTCCCACCTGGCCAGGCCCGTTGCACTGCACGCCTCGGAGGCCGGGGGGAGGGGCGATGCTCCGATTCACAAAGCGGGGAGAACCCCACGTCCCGCTGTGGCCCCCGCTCCCGGGGCCGAGAGCGCTGGAGGATCAGAAATCTGCCGGGGGGGACTCCTCACCGTGTCTGCGCGGCTCCCGCGGGGCTCCTCTCCATAATCTTGCGCCGCGGCTGCGGAGGCCCTGCACAGGGTCGTCCCCGGCCGCCATCGCAGGTCTCGTTCTCGTGCCTCCCGGGGTCCTCGGGCGTCGCTTTTTCGCTCTATAGGTGCCCGGGGGTGTCTCCTCATAGCGCCGACGTGCTGGATCCGCCTGGGGGGGTTTGGGGGGGCTCAATCCCCTTAATCAGCCCAGTCGAGGCGGGAGCAGTACGATCAGGCAGCCATTGCCTGCGCGCCCCCTGGCGGCCTCCCCGGAAACTGCTCTTCTGAACTCCTGTGATGGCTTGCTCTCAAATCTTGATTCCAACCCTCCATCCGTTCTTATCCTTCTGGATCTTTCCTCTGCCTTCGACACAGTCAATCATGCCACCCTGACAAATTGGCTTTGTGATACCCTTGGCATCATGGGTCTGGCACTTGACTGGTTGACTTAATTCCACTCTGACGACCCTCCCAGGTTCAATAGGGCCCTTTTCTCTCCCCATCACACTATCCACCTGCGGCGTTCCTCAAGGCTTTATCCTCTCGTTCTGACTCTTCAACATCTACCTGCCCCTCTGATCACCTCCTTCTCTCCTCACTTCCAGTGTCATGCAGACGACATGTAGCTCTCTTTCAATCTTCCCTCCACTGCTCCCTCTTCGGCTTCTCTCATCCGTGACTGTCTGACTGCTATTCAAGCATGGTGTGCTGCCAATAATCTCTGCCTTAATGCCAGTAAGACTGAGATCCTTGTCGATCGGATCCAAGCTCCCTCCTACCCTCTGGCTGCCCTTTATGGGTCCCCTCCCCTCACCCTCTTGTGAGGCAAAACACCTGGGTTTCAGCTTTGACTCCTCTCTCTCCCTCTCTCCTTACATCGCAGACTTTGCCAAGAAGGCCCACTATCAGCTGCACCTCCTCAGAGGCATCCTCCCTTTTCTCACCTTCCCCCAGAAACTCAATGTTACAAGAGCCTGGTCTTCTCTAGGCTGGACTAGTGCAACAGCCTCTTCCTCAATGTTCCTTTATCCTCCCTTCACCCCCTTTAACTAACACAGAATAGGACTGCAAGACTTAACCTTGAAATCAAGCACAGGGACCGCATCTCTCCAGCCCTTAAATCTCTCCACTGGCTCCTGGTTGCTGCTCAGATCAAGTTTAAGACCCCCTGCATCATCCACAAGGCTTTCTGGGGCCTGGGACCCTGCTACATCCAACTCTCTTTCCCTAAATACATCCCTGATAGAGCCCTTCGGTCCCCTGACTCCGATCACTCTCTGAAGATCAGACGCTTCTTTAAGCAGAGACTGGGGTGTAGATCTCTCTTCTCCACAGGAACTCCCTCTCGAATGGTCACTCTACCCATTTCAGGCTTGAGCCGGATCTCTTTAAGTTCCAGAAGCTCCTCAAGACCCTCCTTTTCTCTTCTTCCTTCCATCTCCCGCTCTCCTGCTAACAGCCATTCTGCCGCAGTGACTGGCTGACTGGGTTCCCTCTGTGTTCTACAGGGCACCAGGCCCCCCACCCATTTAAACGCATTCCTCGCACTTAGCAAGTGGACCCTCACCCCTTACAATCCCTGCACTTGCCAACTTGGCCTCCCCTTAGCACTCGCCTAGCCCATTTGGGCCTCTCCCCTTCATCCACCCCCTTTCATTTCACTCTCTCCTCTTGCCTGCACTCCCTTCCAACCCTAGCCCTTGGCATTTTGCACAAACGGCACACCCCCTCTCCCTTGCACTTCTTAGTACTGCACTTGCGCGATCCAAATGTCACAAGGCCTAGTAGGACCTTTATTGTTCTCTTTTTCCATTGCCCCCCCCCCTTTTGTCTTGTGATGCCTTGAAACACCATTTGTGGTATAGGCACCTTACAAAATGTCCAATAAATAAATAAAATAAAGGCAACAACTGTTCCAATCGTTCCACTGACTGAACCTTTTTCTAGGTCAAGGTTGTTTTTTAGTATCACTCTGCAGTTAAGGCAGAGAGTTAATCTTTTTTTCAGTCCAGCTGTGTTTGAGATAGATTTTTCTAGGTGATTTTGTCATGCCGTTGCTTGTTGACACATAGGGAGCTGATGTGGACAATGGGTTAAAACTCTTTCTTCAGCATTGTTTCATTGAATTAGTCACAGTTTGCAATGGTTGGCATTAAGCACATGCATTTGTAATTCTTCAGTATCTTCTATGTAAATGGTGAGTTGTTAATCATTTAACTGTGATTTGAGCACTGACAAATCTTCTTTAGATTGTTTGGATTGATGCATTGTGTTTTCGACCTCATCCATCGCTATTTCTGCTTCCTTTTGAATGAGTGGTGTGAGAAACGGGAAGGTGTCTCACTTGCTAGTCCCCGGGGATCTGTCATCCAGGTGGCCAGGACACGGCCATCGCTATTGGATCCAGTTACTGTGGTTGGACCAATGCAGGAGGATCACCTGAATGGGGGGTCTTCAGGGAGTGGAAGTGGGACACCGAAGGGTGAGACGCAGTACCTCCTTCCTTATGACACCTTTTCTCCATCCTATCCGGTAGGATATTTAAAACTCTATGCCCCTTTCCTACACAAATGCTTTTTCACACCTCGAAAGACAACGGACTAACACCAGAGCTGTTTACCTGACATTTTCCAACACAAGGGTCAGGCAGAGTCAGGCAGTTGTTGATAACTAAACACACCTGACGGCCCTTTCCCTTCCCCACAGGGATAAAAGGTGGAGCACGCGAGCACCCTTTGAGCAAGGCCGAATGTACAAGAAAGTAGCTATTCCGGGACGGCAGTTCAAACGGAGGAGTAAGGCGGTGGAAACCGAAAGGACGACAAAGAAGGAATTGCCCTTGCCCTTTTCAACCCAGACACGCAAAGCCTTTGATATAGGAACAGTAAGACCGGGAATTGTAGCTGATGATTGGTGTGACAGATGTCAAAGGTACACAGGGCCCTCCTGCTCTGATAGCCAGGGTGGGGAAAAGAGATTGCTGCCGTGGTACCGTCCTTGACTCCAGTGGAAGAAAAGCCAACAAGCTCAGCACAGCCGGTGAGTCAGAAGAAACTGATAGTGGACCGGACTGTGTTAAGTTCAAGGTTCACAGGGCAACATTTAAGTATAGAAAAGAAGATAATAGACAAAGGTCTTTTGTGAACAAACAAGGTATCAAAGTTAGAGTGGTCCAACGCCACGTGGGCGCTCATTCAAAAGACTAACTAATCCCCCGTTCCTAAACAAGGAGGACATGTTGAATTTAGAAAACTACAAGAAACAAGGGGCCGTAGGGGAGGACAGTGTGAAATGTCAAAGTGGTCACATAAGAGTTAAACCAAAACCCCTTGTACAGTCGAAAGTCTTCGACACGTTATGATATGATATATGATATATTTTATTTATAGTGCACCTATACACAAGTGTTTCAAGGCGCGATGAGGCAAAGGACGGGAACAAGGGGGAACAAGACAACGATCTTACTAGGCCCAGTGACATTGAGATCGCATGAGGAAAGGGGAGAAATGCCAGGAGAAAGGGAGGAGGAGCAAGTGCAAGAGATAGGAACAAACATCAAAAACAAGAAGTGTGTCCAGCAGGTGGCAGTGCAGGGTTAAGTGCAGCAAAACACGTGATAGATAAGTGCAAGTAGGTGGGGTTGTAGGGTTGCAGATACAGCCCCAAGTGCAGGGTTGCCAGGGGGCAGTGCAGGTGTGAAACTGGGAGGGCAGGAACCTAGGCCGGTGGTCCAGAAGATAGCCAGGTAAACCAGTGCAGTATCAGACAGGAGATCAGCACGGTAGCGGAAGAGAGAAGGCAGAAGCAAAGAGGAAAGTCTTGAGCTGCTTCCGGAACTGGAGATGGTTCTGCTCAAGTTTCAGAGAGGCAGGGTGCCAGCTGAAGAGAGAGATCTGCCCCCAACTCATTGCTTGGAAAAGCGACTGACCCTCAAGGAGTTGGAGATGGAGGAGCAAAGTGCTTGAGTAGAACGATACGTCAGAAGAGAAAGCTGGAGATATTTTGGTCCCAGGCCCCAGAAGGCCTTGTGGACAATGCAAAGGGTCTTGAACTTGATCCTTGCAGCCACTGGGAGCCAATGGAGAGAGTTCAGTGCTGGAGAGATACAATCCCTGGGCTTGAAACCAAGGACAAGTCTCGCAATTCTGTTCTGGATGTGTTGCAGGGGATGGAGAGTAGAGGCAGGCAGATTTAAAAAGAAGCTGTTACAGTAGTGAAGCCTAGAAAGAACAAGAACTCTAGATACAGTGAGCTTCAGGCAGAAGGAGAGGAAAGGAAGAATGCCTCGGAGGAGGTGCAGTTGGTAGTTTGACTTCTTAGGGACGTCAGAGATATGAGGAGAGAAGGAGATTGAGGAGTCAAAGATAACCCCAAGGTTCTTAGCCTCAGAGGTGGGAGCAGGAGGAGGGCCAAGTCAGGCCGGCCATGGAGAGTTAGGCCCCTTTGGAACACTGCAGGTGGAGAGAGAGATAGAGGAGAGGAAGGACCCAAGTTGGACCTGGGAGAGTCGGTCAGAGAGGAAAGAAGACAGTCAGGCCAGAGTCTAATCAGTGATACACAGGTTATCATGGAACTGGTTGAGCAGGATGGCATGTTGTAAAAGGAACTGTGTTACTGGGGAAAATGTGAAAGCTGCACTTGCCATAGAATCACAGAGTGACCCAGCGAGACGCGATCGCCCTTTGGAAGTCTCAGTGTGAATTGGCAAATGTTGTGGAAGGCAGGTGAAGGAAGGTCTGATCCCAGACGAGGGGGACCTAAGTAAAGAGTAGAAGATAACCCAGAGGATTGTTTAAAAGACATTGAGACTCCTGAATATTGTAAGATGATGATGAATTGAAAAGCTAGGTGAACTGCATTTTGTGGTGACAAACGTGAACCCAACTGAGGGATGTCCACAGTGAGTTTTTGGTCTGAGCCCGATTGAGGGAGACTGACGCAGGTGAAGAGTAATCGCCCGACGTGAAGATTAATAGAAGGAACTTTTGTTTGTTGTTTGTGATGCATCAGGCCCTCTGAAGCAAGAGACTTTGCATAAAAGAGACAGAAGGTCCTGATAGGAGAAAAAGGAACTGTAAACTCGGGCCGGAGAAGCCCCAGAAGTGTGCTGTGCTCTAGAGTCCCGCCTTGTCCCGTGCGTCAACCATGGGGAAGGGAGACGCCGGCTATAACATCCTGACTTATCCTTTTGAGAACACTTCTTTCTTTCTTTGTGAATATTATCCCACACTATTTTGTATTTAGAGGTAAGGAATGGCAATATGTTTTTCTTAGTATAGGCGCTTTTTATTTGACTAGACTCCACTAGGACTGTATTATTATTATTTGATGGTCGTAGATTTCTCTCATTTTAGATTTAGGTTTAGACTAGCTGTTTATCTCACCCATTTTTACAGTTTAAAAACACCCTTGAACTGTGATCACTTGTGTCTGTCTTGCTTTGATACCATGCCTTCTTTACAGTGGTTCTTCAAATGGTTCTTGGCTTCCTGGAGGGGATGGTTGATTTCCTTGTGGAGTGTCTTTATCGAGTTGTGTTTTTATTGCTTCTTCTTGTTGGAGTTCATTGTCTAACATTTCTTTGTACTTTGTATTGTCAATTGTTATACTGCTTTCATTTGCCTTGAATGCAGCTTCAAATGTGTCATGGTTGTCTAACAATTCTTACTCTTTTCCCCAAGGTTTGAGTAGTGGCAGTATTTATTTATTTATACAGGCAGGAACAATGCTCTTTTGATCACAAAAGAACATACAATAGACAAGAAATCAGATGTGATGGGCAGCAGTGAGCTTCTTATTAATGGGGTGTGCTTGAGTGACATTCTGAGCAGGTTGCAGGGGAAGTAAATGGAACAGTCACCTGGGAAAATACATGGTGGACATACATAGATTAAGGACAACCAACATAAGAAATGTTTAAGTGCAGCTAGGCGGAAGGGCCAGCTATGTTAGTGTTGCGACCATGATGGATGAATTGCTAGAGCGGAGGCAGTTGAAAGTGAGGGGCAGGGTAGAACCGAGGAACATTTTTTAGCTAAAAGGCAGGTTAAAAGGGTAACTCAGAGGCTAGGAGGTAGTCTTTCAGTTTGATTTTGAACAAAACAGTGTGGACTGTTTCTCGGATGTCAGGTGGAAGAAAATTCCATGCAAGTGGAGCTAGAAGCGAGAAAGAGCACAAACGAGAGGAAGCACAGGGAGGGTGAGGTGCCACAAGGGAAGTCAAGGAGGCAGAGCGGACATTACGAGAAGGCTTGTAGAGTTGGATGCAGCTGTGCCTTTCCATGAATAGATTTGTGAACCTTGAGCAAACATTTAAATCTGGCCTTGTTTTCAACATCAGCCATCCAGCCTGGTGATGGTTTGAGGAAGTAGGTGAGAAGTGAGGGAGTTCAAAGAGAGTCCTGGTAGCAAAGTTAATGATCTTGTTGAAAGGACAGAAAGGACATAAAACATAGTTTGAGAGACGAAAGAGAATTCTGGCACAGTAGACCAGTTTAGAGACTACAAGAGTGGTTAAGAGATGCTTGGCAGTGTTAAAAGGAAGGAGGTGCCTGACTTTCCTCAAATTTAGGAGTGTGAGGCGAGCCACCTTTGCCGTTTTGGAGATGAAAGCAAAGAAGGTGTGAGAAGGGTCATAGATGACACTGAGGTTTCTAGCTTAAGAAGAGTAGGGGATAGTGTCAGGTGGTAACTGGATAGGCAGGGGAAGAGATGAGAGAGAGTATTTGGCAGGGAAGAAGAGCATATCTGTTTTTGTTCAGTTTACCATCAGAGAGTAATAAGCCATCCAATATTTTATGGCAGAGAAACAGTTTGAAATTTTGATAGAGAGATCAGAGGAGAGTTCAGGAAAAGAGAAGAAGTTTTGGGTGTCATCCACGAAGAGCAAGTACGAGAATCCAAAGGAGGAGATTAGCATCCCAAGAACAAAGGTGTAGAGTTTAAAGAGAAGAGGACCACATACATGTGGAACAGCTACAGTTAGAAGAGTGAGTTAAGAGGTGTTGTTGCTCCACGAGACAGAGAATTTGCAAGGTGCCAGGTGGAAGTGAATCCAGGTAAGGGCTTGATCATGAATCCCAAGAAGAGAGTATTAAGGAGATCAGAGTGATCAACAGTGTCAAAGACAATGGACAGGTCAAGGATAATTAGGATAGAGGATATGTTGGAGTGCTTAGCAGGGAGATATGATATGATATAGGATATGATATGGTATTTATAAGACACCTGTACACAAGTGTTTCTAGGTGCCATGAAGATAAAGTTTGAGACATTCATGAGAGCAGTTTACGCGGAGTGACAGGAGCGGAAAACCTGCTTATAGGGTGGCTCGAAGGTTGTGGATGTATAAGAAATGTGTGAGACAGTTGAACACAACCCATTCAAGCACTTGAGAGTAATGCGAAAGAAGAGACACAGGAAGAGACACAGGGTGAAAGTAAGCCAGTAAATTTGAGTCAGTCCCTTGCTTCTTTAGGAGAGAGATGACCTTAGCCGTTTTGAAAATAGAGGGAAAGCAAGCAGAGTCTACGGATGGTCGAAGAGTTCAGCAGGGACCGAGGCCACTAAAGGGGCAATAGGCTTAGTTAGCTGAGGAGCAAGAGGGGTTAGCCTTCATCAGTAGAGATAGGGCTTCTTCGCAAGTACACAGCAGAGTTATCAGCAGCGAAAAACAGCATGCAGCAGGCAAGTGTTCGGCAGCCGGCACAAGGAGCTCTCTCTAGCGCCCCCACCTTCCATTGCTGGTTTATAAAGCATATCATAGACAAACACTAATATTTTTCTGTACTATCACAATGGGGGTGTTGCTTGGCACGACATTAGAGACATTGGGCAAGAACTGTCGACATCTCCCTTGTGACATAGTGACGCAGTCCTGCGGGGACATCGTGTTGTATTATGAATAAGCGTCATTCGCAGAAACCCCTTCTGATATCTCCCATATATGGGCTAATGCTAAACTTGTAGAGAATAAGCAGAATGGAAGGTCTGATGTGTCCTTTGCCCTAGGAGGGGTTTGGGGCTGTGCGGGGTGTTGTGTAGAGCAGGCCCAGAGTGGCTGAGGAAGGTGACATGGCGGGTCTGAGGCCTAACTGCCACATCAACCCACCCATTTTGTCATCCCTGAACAGGGTGTAGACCACAGGGAGCAGGAATGCTATGTCAAAAATTCAACCCATTCAGTGTTGGACATGTTACCTAAAACATCTACCATCTCCCGGTCATTGGAGGCATCCTCCGTAATGTGAAATTTCTCTATTTAAAGTGGCAGCATCTAGCCTCAGTGGGCAAGTGAGAAATCTGTTTAGCACAGCATGATAGAAGGCAGCGAATAAGAAAAACTATCATTGCAAAAGCGGCAACTATAACAATTATTGAAATACCATGTAGAATGGAAGAACCTAGTGAACCAAAAGTCGTTTGAATCCAAGTTAACAATGAGCCGGTATAAGCCATGTTAATACTGTATAAGGTGGTACCAACCCCTTGGAGGTGTGTTATGATGTCCTCAACCTGGGAGGAGTCATTGTTACCCACGTGCAGCATTCATGTCGTATAATTTTACAGGTACCCCCTTGGGCAGCCATTAAATTATCAAGCACCATTCTATTCTGGAGGGCCATTATTCTGAGCGCTACTTGCTTGCTCTTCAGTATCTGTATACCTTTGGCTGTGTTGTTAGCTACCTGTTCCAGGAGAAGTGATAGGGCATGAAGGTCGGCCCTCATGTTGCCAGTACTAGGGTCGGTTTGTCGGGGATCTGTTGAAATTCTTTCTCTCCCACGATGTTTACAGTGGCTCCTGAATCGACTAGGAAACTGTCTGCCAAATATGTCCACTGGTATTCGGGGTGCTTCTTTGGCTTCTCCTTCATCCATGATGAAGTTCACGTATACATCTTGTGTGTATTGGTCATACTGGTCACTCTCGTGTTCCTGGCCCCGAGGTGCTATCGTGTAGTATCCTTTACGTGATGGTGGTGGCCCATCATATTCATCACAAATTCGTGGGTTCTGGTCCGGTGCCTCAAATTTTTGGGGATTGTCATCAGGGTAAAGTTCTTCCACAACCCTCACATATCTTCTCGGTCCCTGTTGATATGGGCGCATCTGATATGTCTGGCTCTGCGGGCTCAGGGTGTAGGGCCTCTATTGTTACGACGTCGATGCTCGCGGCGTGGGGAAAGGCCTGCCCTCACTGCAGACTGACTGGAAATGGCCTTCTCTTCCACAATTTCCGCATCCCTGCGTGAGTGGGGAAAGGCCATCCCACAGCGGTAGCACTGCCGTTGCATCCTTGGGGTTGTCGAGAAGGCAGTTCCGGTGTTCTTGTCTCCCACTCTCGTGTTGTTTGTTTGAATCACCGCTATTTGCTCACCTCTCTCCTGCTTGGGCATGGTGTTGCCTGACATCTGGGCTGCCTGTATGTCTACTCTTTCGAGGATCCTGGCCATTTCACTGACTTCTTCGATGGTGAGTGGTTTCTTGAGTAGTTGTTTCTTGAGCGTCTGCGACACACACCCTTCGATCACTCGTAGACGGATGGCTTTGTCTAGTGAGAACGCATAACACTGGCAGTGCGCTTCTTTAATTTGCAGTCGGGTGATGAATTCATCAACTATTTCGTCTATTCTTTGGGTGCATTGATTAAACATATATCTTTCATAGTCTCTGTTTGGCTCAATGACAAGCCTCTTGTTGAGGGCCGTGAGTAGTGATGCAAAACCAGGGTGTTCGGCTACTGAAATAGTCTTTATTAGAGTTTTGACCTCGTTGCCGGCTATGTTGAGGAACATACTGCGCAATTTAGGGGAGTTTTCTTCACCCGCCGCTGCAATGAAGTTGTTAAAGTCATCCAGCCACTCTACCCACCGCGGACCCTTGTCAGCTTGCGGGGTCATAGAAAATTGGGGAGGCATGCGCCATGCAGTGGCAGTAGATTTTGTGTTGGGGGCCTGATTTGCCTGAGGCTGTCCAGCTTGGCCAGGGGCGAACTCATGGTGGCTGTGGGAGATAGTGGGTGATTGAGTCACCTTGTAGATGTCTGTGCAACTTGTCCTCACGTGCCGGGCAGCAGAGGACCTGGTGTAGCACTGTGAAGAGCAGGCTCCTCTATAGCTGCTCTGGGAGGGGTGGGGAGTAGCCTTGTCCCTTCTCATATGTGGAACACACTCCTGAGACCCTCGTTTTTAATGGAGCGTCTGCTGGCTATAGGGACACGTGGTTTGCAGAAGGTCTTGAGGCTTACATGTTAATTAAGCGTTCGTTTGCCGGTAGGAACAGTGGGGGAAGGGCGCCACCCACCTGCAGAGACACGCAGTCTGTGTGTGCTGTAGCGTAGACCGCTGGTGGACTGCCGCGCAGTGATGAGACAGTGTCTTTCCTTGTTTTCACCATCCTCTATGTGGCCTGGAATGTAGCAGCAGGAGAAGGAAGGCGGGGCAGGGGATCAGGTCTCTCTTCCAACGTGTTGTTTCGTGTTATCTGAGCAGTGGGAGGAGGAAGGCAGGGCCTGGGATCGGGTCATGCACTGGAGGGCTGATGTTGGAAGGGCGGCTGCAGGCACAGCCTGGCCAGCCACTTAGTTGCTACGCAGCGTGCTCACTCGCATCCAGGAGGAGGAGGAGGACCTTGGCGTGCGAGGTAACAGCCTCGTCGCCAGTTGTTGGGGCTGTGCGGCCCCACAGAAATAAGGCACGCATACCAAGGAGCAAGGTGGAACGTCCTTCTTTATTGTAAACATACTACCAACTGAACTTCCCTTCTTCCTCCTCCCTCCTCCCACATCATGGCCCACGTGACAGTGTTCACGTGGGCCTGTCCCTGTCTTAAAGGGACTTTAGCCCTCCAACAGTGACAAAGCTCAGGATCAGGAACTCTATGAGGCCTTTGAACCATGTCTAGACATCGCGTTTGGCCCGGCAAGGTTTATACAGAAGTTGTGGAAAAAGGGACTACAACCCACTGCATTGTCCACAAGGCCTTCTGGGCCCTGGGGCCTCAATACCTTCAACTTTCTCTTCCTAAATACCTTCCTTCTTGAGCTCTTCTCTCATCCGCCTCTAACTCCCTCAGGGTTAGTCGCTTCTCCAAGCAGCGAGTTGGTGGTAGATTTCTTTCTTCTGCTGGGGCTTCCCTCTGGAACAGCCTCCCTGACTCTCTGAAACTTGAGGAGAACCATCTCCGGTTCCGGAAGCACCTCAAGACCTTCCTCTTTGCTTCTGCTTTCTCTCCTGCTCTCCCTTTCTGATTTCCTGGCTGAATCTGAATCTGCACTGGTTACCTGGCTACCCTCTGATCTCGGGCCCAGGTCCCCCCGCCAGTTGCACACCTGCACTTCCCCCCTGACAAACCTGCACTTGAGCTGTTTCTGTATCCCTACAGCACCTACTAGCACTTGACACTTGATGCTGGCACTTACCCTTGCACTTGCCACCATCTGGCTGTACTTCTATTTATTGTCTTATTTATTTTACTGCTATCCTATGTACCGCACTGCCCCCTCCCCTTCCCTCTGCACTTTTGCCCTTTTCTCTCTCCCTGCACTTGCGCGATCTCAACGTCATCTGGCCTAGTAGGATCGTTGTCTCTGTCTTCCTCTGTTTCCTCTGTTTCCCCTCCCTTGCCTCCTTGCGCCTTGAAACACTTGTGTATTGGCGCGTTATAAATGCCTTATCATGTCATATCATGGCAGATTGCTGGGTAAATGAACCCAATGGTGCACTGACCAGACCAGTTAGCCGGGAGCTATTGGTATGTGCTAGCCCCACAAAGGAAATATAACCCCCGCTGTGTGTAGAGAGTTACGTTGGTGCTATTACTATGAAATCGTCCTATCTCACCGACAGCGGTGTTGTTACTGGTGGTTGTAGTAGCACTTCTGTTAAGCACATCGGTTGCCGGCGTAATACCCATAGAAGACAGCGTGCCTAGCGTGGTGAAAGAGATCAGAGCATGTGTAACAGAGGCTGTCGGTATCCTGGGTGGTAAAGTATTGGGGTAGCTGGGCTAGAAGCGCTCCCATGGAAAGGGATGCATCATATTGGGACAAGAAGAGTCATTCATCCGGAGGTCATAACACCATTCAGCAATATTGAACAGGACCGGGATGAAGGGAAATGATCCCATTGGCATACATAAGAGTATGGGAGCATTTATAGCAATCAGAAGCATTCATTAGGTCAGCATAGGCCTAAGTGAAGTTGAGGAAGGTGTTGTGTCCGGGTGTAAGATGGGGTATGTACGGTGGGGTAGAGCAAATATCCTGGTAAGAAACAGCAACATGGTGAAAATACTCCACATAAATTAATGTAATAGCAGTAATATCCCTAGTTTTAGCAGTCCAACCCTACTGAGATTGGGGCCGTATGCCAAAAAGTTCCAAAGAGTGACTGTCGTCACCGGTCCGCGTAGGCAGGAGAGATGATGATGTATAAGTTAAGTAGCCCGGTCAGGGTGATGCTGACAGATGTGTGGGGCTGAAAAAACTTCTGAGAATGATGGGCCACCTGCCAGAGACAGGTGAGATGGTAGCTGCACTCTGCAAGTTGTACCTCGGGACTGGTAGTGGAACTTTGTCGTCAAAAAGTGCTGGATGCAGTTCCAGTTGTTTTACCTTCTTGGACCGCAGGGGGCAGCTGAAGAGGAATCTCTTTCTCTTGTACCCCTGCAGATATCAAGTTTGCTGTGTCCTTGGTGCTGACGAACAGCTGATTGGCTTTATCCTGTACTTCTGGGTGTTTTCTGTCATAGGGTGGAGGTGCTGCTTTCACACACTCGCTGGCGTAAACCCAGAAGTAATTTCCTCTACAGCAAACAGCCGTGTGGGTCATCAGTAATATCTGGAAAGGTCCTTTTGAGGGAGTATGGATGATTTTCACTGATGTACTTTCAGGACCACCCAATTTCCCGGCAGGATGCTGCGGCATAAAACTTCAGGCGGTCGAGGCAGAGCTTCTTTAATTTGCTGGAAGTGAGAACTAACAACGAGCATTAGTCTTTTGCAATACGACACAACCAGATCATCATTCAGTTGTAAGTTACAGAGCTCAGGGGAAGGTGGTGGAGTAACTGCCATTCGCAAGGGCCTCCCCATAAGGATCTTGTAGGGGGACAGTCCATGTACTCTGTTTACAGAGTTTCTTAGGTCCAGGAGGACAAGAGTCCAGTTTAGGCGGTTTCCTGGCAGACCTTGGCAAGGCAGAGCTTCACATCGAAATTTCGGCATACCACTGCCCCTGCCGATTGTGGGTAAAAACTACAAAGCAGGTGCTGGAGGATGCCCAAGGCACTGCAAATGTTCTGTACAATTTTCCCAGTGAAATGGATGCCTCTGTCAGAGTTTATGGAAACTGGAAGGACAAAGCGTGGAATACACTCTTTTAGCAGTCTCTTGGCCACTGTAATGGAATCAACGTATTTACAGGGTTAGGCCTCAGTCCATCATGAAAATGTATCAATTATTACTAGGATGTCCTCAAAGGAGGCACATTTGTGTAAGCTAATGAAATCTATTTGGATATTCACAAAGGGGCCATAATGTACTTCATATGCCCCTGGAGTAGTTTTCACAGACTTTCCAGGGTTAAACGTGAGACAGTGAACACAGTATTTCTGAGCAATGGGGGGAGCTTGGGGGTGAACCAATAATTCTGGACCTCAGAGGTCATCTTTCCCTTGCTTGACTGGGACACAGAGTGAGCAACACGTGTAAAGTATGGTAGGTGTGCTAGTCGGGCCACTAACCAGTCCGTGTTAGGACCATAGGCACCATAGGCGATCGGAGCAACAAACACATTCATTATTTTCCCAGCCCTGTTTCTCAGCCTGGGGAGCCACGCCTTGGAGGTCCGCAAGGACAGAAAGAGATGCTAGGGGGTCCTCAACTGAGAGGAGAAGCAGTGGCCTCCTGGCAATTGGTATTTGCAGGTGGTGAAAGCTTAAAGACAAACAGGAGAGTTGGTACACAAAAGGGAGACAGCAGCAAGAAAGTATCGATAGAGTTTGCTGAATATAAAAATAAAGTCATATGCAGAGGAACCGTATCCAGCTTATCTCAGCAATAACATTTGACACTTAACTATAAAATGGCCAAGATGCCCTTTACTCCGCCTCGATAGCTGAAATAAGAACATAGATATCAACCGCAGGGCTCAGAATGTTGTGATAAGTAAAGCAATGAAAGTGGGAGGCCAATCATGCAAATGTAGTTAGGAAGGAACTTTTAGCTTGTCAATTGTCAAGGCCTCCCTGTGTCTGGAAGAAAAGCATGTAGGTATTTCTGTGGTACTAAGCTTGCTATAGCATGCACAGTGCATGTACAAAAACCACCATAAATCAAGAAATAAAACTCAAAGTCAATTCATTAAAAAAAAGACAATTACAAGTAACCCCAAGGGAATATGGCCATTCCCTAAACAAGGCAGGCCTGCAGGCAGCAATTTAAAGACAGCTGGCGTAGGCCATGGATATATGTGGTAATGGCATACCACAGCAACCCTTTGATTGAGTGAAAAATGTAAGCAACATCACAGAGAAAGTCAAAACTAACTCTGCGACAGAGAATAATCACAAGGTCAATCAATCAGCTGTGCACCACCAAAATAAACAGCGACGGTGTGCTGACACAGAACACAGACACCGAACTCCTAATAACCAGCAAAGCACATATGCATCGAAACCTGCGCACAATCCTGCCCAATGATACCACCAACCAAGGACCAAAATTGTGGTACCTGTACGGCGGTAGAGAGAGAAAGAAAAAAACAAAACAAATCCTGTCAGCTGCAATCCTGGAAATGGCAGCCCACAGGAATGCACAACAATCAATCTGAGAAAATACCCCTATTAGCCACCCAGTGGCAACACATCTGGACCCCCCACACCTAATCACAAACCGTTTTTATGTGACAGCACACACAAACCATTGGTGCAGTGACTCTCAACACACTTAACTAGGAGACAGCATCATGTCTCACTAGCTCCAAAACCAGAAATCGACCGTGACAGCATACAGCCCCTTTCCTAAATCACAAGAAAATGCTATCAGTATCTAAACATCATCTTCAGTGTGAGCAGCAAAACGAACTGCAACATTAACAGTTAAACCCAGCATGACACATTTATAATACAAACAGTCAGTGCACCAAGCGATACCAAATTTACCAGTAGTATAAACAACACTTCCTTCATTCTTACCCAGACATGACTAATAGACAGAAATTACATTACACAATAGATCAGTTGTTTGTCAGAAAGGCCCTTCCAAAAAAACTACACCTCTCCTGCTTTCTGTAGTTCAGAGCTTGACTTTATCATTGTTTTATGTTTGTCGAGAACATTTTGTTAAGCTGTGCCAGCGCTTTCAGCATTTGGATCATGCTGCACTGATACAGGGAAGAAGGGGTCATGGGCAAATACTTGGGCACTGCTCTGCCATGTCTGGGACACTTTGGGACACTATCTGTTTCTCTATTTGCCTGCCATAAACTGTACACAAATTTGTAATACTATTTATCTCTAAGTAAATGGCTAATAAAAAATCTTAACGCGCAATAGTTTACTGCACTCAATCTTGGTTATTCAATTATATCTCTACACCGAAACCGTCTCTAGCACCTAGAAGCCCACAACAGACAGACAGACTGTAGACAAATACGATGAAGGCGCTCGACAGAGCTAAAACTCTCTGCTGTGCTGTTTTCACATACAAATACCCAACACAAAACATCACGGCGTGTAAGGAGCGAGAGAGAGAGCATGTAAGACATTGCAAAACAACTTTAGTCAAAATAAACATTCAGTGCTGAGAAAACACAGTGGCATAAGCAGAAGGTTGATATTTACCACTCTGAGGAAAATCAAAACAAGTTCACGGTCGTGCTCTGCGACAGAGATTTTCTGGAGGACACTTGCCAATCACACCACTGAGTTTGGAATCTTTGCAGATAACAGGTTTGCCAATGCTTCTTAACAGAACCCTAAGTATGATGAGGACCTAATGTAGCCGGCTGGCAGTGGTGGTGGTCGATGGCAGGCCCCAGGAAAACTCCTGCACAGTCGTGACAAAAAGTCACAGCACCATTTCTGTGGTGGCCAACATAAGGCCCCCTCGGCCAGCCTCAGTATGCAGCAAATAAGGAGACAGCCGGGAGGTAAATCATGCTTCTAGTATTTATATCGCAAATAGACAGCATACAGAGTTATTATCAGCAAAAAAAGCATGCAGCCGGCAAGTGTTCAGGCCGCCGGTACACAGAGCTCTCTCTAGCACTGTTAAGTGACTTCAATTCAGTACTCCAACTAAGTCAGTGCCTAGCCTGGGATGCCCAATGGAAGCCCTTATTTATATATTTTTATGACTAGTTCATAGATCTGGATGATAAACCCTTGTATAACGCCCCTCTCTTTGAATCCCCCCGACCTCACTGAGCCAAGAAGTAGGTTTGTTTTGCAAATTAAAAGATTTATTGAAAAATTAAACTATATATATATATATATATATCACTTTTATAAATAAATTAATATTTGATAGCACACTTATGAATATGACAGTGATCAACAATGGATAATATTACACTAGCACACTTTTTTTTAATCACTTAGGAGTTGGTATAGAAAGGATAAGGTAGCTGAGAATACTTTATGGTTTCAAGGAAATGCAATGATAGAAAAGAATGCAGCACAGAAATAACTGAGATGGTTTCCACAAGAGATAATATGATCACTTTTTCTTTTGACAATTCACTCCCCCCTATGCAATATAAGGAGATGGAAGGTGAGCGCACAATTTTCAGGAATATAATCAAATGCAATACAAATTCTAGTTCCCCCCTAGCACGCTTAGAGCAACCGGTATGCTTTTAAACAGGAAAAAATACCTTTACATGTGATTAGCAAAGAAGTGAAAAATATGCTAAAAATGATTTTAATTCCCTATAGGAGATTCAGGGTAGGTGACAGCTACTTTGAATTAGTTCAGGTCAACACTAGCAATGATTAATGAGGGATTATCAGGTTGAAAACGAATTTCAGCAATGGAAGCAAAAGACAGTTATATTTTAACGTGTGGTGAGATTGAGCTAGTTTTCAATTCGCAGCACTTTTTCCGAGTGTGTAAAGCGCGTTTATGGTAAAACTATAAGGTGCAGAAAGCTGAGGATCTTCGCTTTAAAATGACAGTTACATCTCGTTCCTAGCACATATGGTTCAAAAGATACGGACGATTTAGTGGAGGTAGATTCTCAGAAATAAAGTAAGATTCAAATGACAAATGACACTTTCACAGGTTTGAAATCACAGAATGGACACACGATTTCTGTGCAGTTCTAAATAGGTGGAAATGGTTTGAATTAGATTATTTTAAACTAAGAGATTGGTTTGCACAGCTCTGGCTGGATACTCACTCCTAATTTTGGAAGGAATGGTCCTCGTCACAGATCTGGTCAACAGGTTTAGCTGCGGTTCTCCCTGCTCTGCTGGTCTGGATCTCTGGTTCTGGCAAAAGTTCTGGCACTGCACCACGGCCTGGTCTGGGTCTGGTCTTCTATCGGCACTGCATGGCGGTGTGGATACAGCTCTGCTTTCTGGGTTCTGGCACAGGGTTCTAGCCAGAATCAAACAGCTCGCCCGGCTGTTGAATATCAGGTTGCAAAAGATTTTAAGGCCTGCTGAAAAGGATTCAGCCTGTGGATTGGCCCCTCTGCTTTAGGTTCTGGAGTCTAAGATCTGGATCTCAGGATCTGTCTGGATTTGAAGTCTGGAGTCTGGTTTTCTAAGTTCTGCTCTCTGGATCTGTCTGGATTTGAAGTCTGGAGTCTCCCGTCAAAGTGCTTTGCAAGAAAGTGGAAAGTGAATGTCTACCTGGATCTCAGTGGCTCTTTTTATGTCTTTTGAAAGTGGGTGGGAAGGCTGACTTTCTATGCCCAACCCTCTGAGGATCCTGATAGGCTATAGGATTCTCTGTCGCCTGACTGGGGAACAGAATTGTGAGTCATCCGGCATCCTTTTTATGGCATACAGAAAGAACACTCCCCTTGTCACTTTGCACACAAATCTATTTTTGACTTAAATGCATATTTATCTATGTACAATTTTTCTAATATTATATGTCCAGTTAACATATTTTCGGTAGCGCCAAACCATCCAATCCCTGTCTTTGTAAGATGTTGTGTTCACTTCTGACAGAATTCTGCCCTTTTCATCCAGAACACAACCTCTAAACCTTTCCAAAATCTACACAAATGTGCGCAAGGAATATGGGCATCAGATGATGAAGTGTCAGATTTTTAACATACATACATTTGGAGTAATACCCTATTTTCCGCTACTACCCCCCAGAACATACCACAGAGTCCTAACACCTCTTAAAATGTGCACAGAAAAATCACAGGAATCATGATATTATTGATATAATTTTGACAATTATGTACTATGAATTATCCATCTTTCTAAAAGGATGCTCTGGCCCAGAGGGGTGTGGTTTCCCAAAGCACATGGGGGAATTTCTGGTTTGTCCACTTGTCCAAGCTCAGCTGGCTCACAGAGGCAGTGCCCCTCCCATTTCCTTCCAAGAGGAAGCCATTTACGACCCCCTGATTTAGAAATTGCTTGGAGCAAAGGGAAGTTCATTGTTCTGTTTCCCTGCTCCCAGGTACTTCTCTCCTGATTCAATCAGAGAGGTGTGATCTCCATTTGGTGGTGCAGCAGAAGGCAGGCCAGGCCTGTGAATGCAGTTGCTGGGCAAGTTTCAACTCCTGTCGGGGGTAGTTGCCGGGCAGAATTCAGTCCCTTTAAGCCAGGCTTCGGCCAAAGGTCACTTTGTTCACATTTTTCTTCATTCAAATCAAACTTACAATTTTGACACATGCAGCTAGAACGCTGATTCTAAGTTCAAAACTATGACATTTAAACAGTTGCAACCTATGTGACACTCAAAAGTAGGTCACTCATTTATTTTAAACATTTCGATTTTAGTGGCTTTAAGTCCAATTTCACTTAAGCTGCTGACATCCACAGCTCAGCCAGTTTTGTTATGAACATTATTTTGGGCTCTTCATCTTTCCAGATTTGGGGCCTCATGACGACTTGGGTGGTAATGCCGGCGGTATTACCGCTGGCGGTATTAGCCCTACCGCCGAACTCCCCGGCGCTAATAGCGCCGGATCACGGGTTCAGCGGTAAAGTAAATCCCCATTCCTCATTGAGCCCATTCGGGAATGACCCATTCCCCATTGGGCTCAATGGGGAAAATTTGCACTCTTACCGCCGGCGGATTTCCCGCCGGCGGTAATGGCACGAATTTTCAGCGGATTTCCTCCCAACTCAGAGCTGGGGCGAAATCCGCCGAAGTCCTGATTTGGCAGACCCTTAAATCCGGCGGTAATAGCGCTACCGCCGGATTTAAGGGTTACCGCCAAAGTCGTGATGAGGCCCTTGGTATGCACACAAGACTTCATTCTACCAGACGTCTGCTGGTGTTCAGTAAGATTATTGAATATCTTGCAATGTTTGAAATAGGCATTTTGAGCTTGCATTTCAGAGAACAAATGTGATTTCAAAGCGCTTTTTGAGCTAACAGGCATTGCTGTTTTTCCTTTGGCACCACGTTTCACTCATGGCACTTCTGGCCCATCACGGTCGCACTGGTGGGTGGCAGGTCAGGCGACCATTTTGGCGTGCGCAAAACTGCACAGTTTTCCTGGATTCTGGCGCAAATGTGGGCTTTTCAGCCATCTTGGATTTTCTAAGCCCAGAGCACCAAATGTTGTAGCACAATAGTTCAAACGTGGGTCAAGACACCTGACAGCCCCCCCACCCTCAAGTGCTGGTTTATATAGCATATCACAGGGAAACACTAAAATGTTTCTGTACTATCACAATGGGGGTGTTACTTGGCACGACATTACAGACATTTGGCAAGAACTATCGACATCTTCCTTGTGACCTTGAATAGGCAGCATTCGCAGAAACCCCTTCTGATAACTCTCGTATATGGGGCTAATTCTAAACCTGTAGAGACTACGCTGAAGGGAATGTCTGACGTGTCTGTACCCAAGGAGGGGTTTGGGCCTGTCTGGGGTGTCGTGTAGAGGAGGCCGAGGGAGGTGACATGGAGGGTCTGAGGCCTAGCTGTATGGTAGAGCCTACTAGCATTGCATAACATAGCATAGCAATCCTGCACATCATAGCATAGCAATCCTGCACATCATAGCATAGCAGAGCAATCCCGCGAGGCAGAGGATGATTACTAGAGTAGGCAGAGTCTAGAATGTAGGAGGAGGAAGTTTGAGGAAGGTCAGGAGAGAGTCTCTAATTTTGTAAATGTTTGCAGCAAAGTATTCAGCTAGGCCATTAGCTGTGAGAGTAGAGTTGATAGTCCTAGGTTTAGGAGGAGTGAGTTTAGGGTGCCCTGTAGCCGGTGAGGCTGGTTGGAGTGAGAGTCAAAGGTGCAGTTGAAATATGTTTTCGCTCTATGAAGAGAGAGGACTTGAAAGAGTTCAGGGCAGAGAGGTAGAGTTTCAGGTCCTCATGCAAGTGGGTAGGCCTCCCATTGCGCAGCAGCCAACGCATGTCTGTGCAGAGACAGCACATGAATTAGTTGACCCATGGTTGAGGATGCTGAGACTTGGGGTGAACGTTAGCAGCGGCAAGTGTGAGAATCCTGAAGGTATTCTGCGAGGTAGAGCCCAGGAATCCCTTATTAGGGTGGCCAATACACAGCCATCACTGTTGGATTCAGTTCCTGGGAGTGGACCAGTGGGGGAGGATCACTGGGGTGAGGGAGACCGGGGTTGTGATTGCGAGGATATCCAAGGTGAGGAGCAGTAGTGTACCGAGGAGGGAGAAGAGAACAAGATCCCTGCGTCCTTCGTAGGTTACAATACATCTACCTCCCCCCCAATAAATCTTCTGTAACTAAAGCCAATAAACAATCTGTCTTTCCAAAACCTTTTAAGAACACAAAACCCAATGCAGTCGGAAACTATATCTCCCATAAACACTGTTTTCCTGTTCTTTGTCCAAATACTCCCAATCATTCTTCTTCCTGTCCCTTTAATTATTATTTTCCGCACTCCCAGCCTACTCAGGAAAAATACTACAGTTCCCTCAATCCCTCTTGTTCACTCCAGGATCCCAGTTACACTCATTTGCCTTACAAACCCTACCAATCCCGTCCTTCTGATGGTCATTTTTTAGATACCCAATCCACTATGACAGAACACTACCGTTCCTGCAATTTCCTCTGTTCTGTTCTCCATCCCGGTCATTCTTATCCATTTAACAAACCCTCTAAATCCTACCCTTCCGAGGTCACCCCAAATCCAAATACAAAGGATATGATTCTATATAACACCTCTTTCCCTTCTGACCCCGTAGGAGACTGTTCTGCTTTTCAGATACGTGTAATGACCTCAGAATTACTCACCCTATTACAAAGACTTAAAGTTCTTGGACTCAGGAAGGCAATAATGTAAATTTAGACCATTAGTTAGAAAATAATTGGCTCTTTAGAGGCCCTTTATTCACACTTCATAAACATACATATAACTTTAAAATAAACACAAATTACTACATATACACATGAAACAGGACGAATATGACAAGCATACATCACTGTTAGGGCAGTTGTGGGATAAATCTGCATCTCAACCACAACAACACTACCCAGTCCCAAGACAGGTAGGCAGAGAGACCATGCATCAACTAATGGGGTCTGCAGCGGAGCGTCCTCCCTCTCAGCGAGACTTCAACACCCGGGGTTCCAATTCTCTGTCCCCTCATAGGGACCTTCTCCTCTTAAGGGGGACAAATCCCTGCCCCTCATAGTTTGCAGACTGCCCCCGGCCGAAGGACAGACAGCAAGCATGAATTGGGGTTGTTTTACCATGGCAGAAATAACCTCGATGGAAATTACCGAATGAGAAATGTACATAATGCAAAATTGTTCGTACATTTCCCTTTCGGTCATTCAAGGTAAAACAAGCCCAATTCTAAAGAAACCCTAACCACCCTCCTACACACTACTTACCTTTCCTTCAGTCTCGCTGGTCCCTGCAACGCCAGTTCCCTTTCACTTCCGTGATCGGGAACCGGCACCACAGGGTCCTTTTTTTGATTTTTTCAGGTCCGTTGCAGGGGTGTCCCCCGCAACCCCCGCTCACTATACTGTATAGTATATAGTATAGTATATAAAGACCTAATATACATACCACAAAAAGTTTGAACTACCAAATGTTCAAACCTTTTGTGGTATGTATATTAGGTCTTTTGGTGGGGTAGGTAAAAAAAAGAAAAACAAAGGTTGCGGGGATGTCCCCCCGCAAACCCTGCTCACTATATTATACTATACAGTATAGTGAGCGGGGGTTGCAGGGGACACCCCCGCAGCTGACCCAACCAACAAAAAAAGAGGCTGCGCGGGCTGCAGGGGTGTCCCCCCAACACTGTATAGTATAGTGAGCGGGTGTTGGGGGGACACCCCTGCAGCCCGCGCAGCCTCTTTTTTTGTTGGTTGGGTCAGCTGCGGGGGATTCCCCTGCAACCCCCGCTCACTATATTGTATAGTATAATTGAGACATTGAGTCTCAGAGGAAGAGAGGCGCGGTGGATAGGTGTTTGCAGAGCTATCTTCTTTTTATGTAGTATGTCCCCCACTGCCGTGATCCCTCTCCTAATCAACCACTCTTGTTTCCCTAGTTTATACATTTCAGAAATACCGGGTTCTCAGAGAGGGGAGCATTTAATTACCTTCCCCTTCAATCCCATTGTGCCTGTGACCACTCTCCATGCTTCAATGAGTGGCAGTCATCCTTCCGACCAGACTCACATAGAGGATCTTACATGCGGCTCTGCCCTCATAATAATTACTTATAGCTTTGTGTGTGCTTATGTTCCCTCCGCCCCATGATTCCATTCGTTGTCCACCACTAATTGTGAAGCCCAATAGTATTTCTGGACATCCGGCATTCAAAGTTTTCAAAGATATTGGCGGAACACCATGTCCCTGTATAAAACCCCTAAGCAATGTCTCTATTTTTGAGAAAGTTATTTTGGGAATCTGCATGGGGGGACTTTTGGAGAACACATAGCAGTCTGGGAAGCGTAACCATTTTCAATAGATTATCCCTTCCCATCATGGTCAGCGATAGCCCCACCCAGTGTTTGGCATCCTGTTGTTGTCTATCAAGTACCGGCTTCAGGTTGTTTTGCAAAAAGTTTCCGATGTACCTATGTATTTTGATACTCAAATACCAAAGTGGCCCGGTACTGACTTGTAAGGGGCAATCGTCAGGTTTCGCTTACAGACCTCCCGTGATAGGAATGAAAAATAATTTGTCCCAATTGATTTTGAGACCAGAGTATAGACCAAATTCTTCGATTAGTTGCATTACCCTGGTTCCAGATTGTCTGGGGTTCCCCAAATCTACCAGCAGATCATCTGCATATATAGATATCCGAAACCTCCCATCTCCCAGGCCATGCAAAGCCCATAAGGAGATGATTGGTCCTCATTATTTCAGCAAGGGGTTCAACAGCCCATAAGAATAATAATGGGGACAAAGGAACAGAGGGCTCCCTTGGTGGATTCCCCTCTGGAGTGGGAAAATGAGGGATGTACAGTAGTTCACCTTCGTCATTGGTCATGCACAGCAATTTTACCCAGGACATGAAATTATGTCGAATTCAGCCTTGGTCATTCCCACCTACAGACATTTCCATTGTACAGAGTTGAAAACCTTCTCAGAGTCCAATGACATAACTGTATGAGGGCCCTGTAGTATTTTCACCTTTGACAGCATATTATAATGTCACTGAAGATTCATTCTGGTGGCCCTTAGAAATGTATTTTGAGGTATCAGCCTTAATTGTCCTTTATTCATAGGGTAGCCCCGTTTTGGGGACATAAAGGCCCTATTGCATCAAGGGGATGCAGAGATTTTTATCATAGGATACTGTACTAAATGGTGAAGGGACTTACCAATATATTTGGGGATCCTGATTAGCATACCTATCTGAGAGCCCACAACATAACTTGCCTGCAAGAAACATACATGTCAGAGCAGCTGCATCTCCAAGGATAGAAAATTGCACTGAGAGATGGCACAATCCTGTCCATTTTAATATATAGGTCAGGCAAGAGCAACAATCAGTTGCGGTTTGATTGGGATCAGCGTTTTGCTACCATAAGATTCATTGGAGCGGCCAGAAAACTAGTTAATTCAATCTTTATTTGTAATGCCCTAATAAGGTTAGAACTGGCACTTAAGGATATTAAAGAAGAGGCTAAGTTAACACCTTTGATGTACAGGGTGAAACTGTGGAACTCACAGGAGTAATACCATCATCTCGTAGTTTATTCAAATAAAATCCATAAACTCAAGCAAAACATACAGATATACAGTCTATAAGAATAAAAATTCCAGGTACAAAATACACATAACACAGATACAACTCCATATGCAATGAATACATAAACAATCACCAATATTAAAATTACATTCAGTTTAAAACTTTTTAAATTGATGCATCCACAATACGTTTTCTTCTATACCATGCCTTCCTCAGGTATCCTAAAGAGCAAAGAGAAATTCTAATGAATACTGTTATAAAAAAGAATGGATACAGATCGAAAGACTTATGGTGGAAAATGATGGCATCCGGTGAAAAAACATCAATAACTTTAGCCGTGGTAAAATTCTCAATTGTCATCCAAAAGAAACTAACATCACTTAATGAATCTTGAATCATCTTTTAAAGGAAAAGTGTTTTACTTTCATTTTGTTAATTCTGGTTAATGAAACTGTGACTAAAGGTTGTCAATTGTATAACCATAAATCACATTAAATAAAAAATAAATTTAAAAAAAGAGCAGCAGGCAACCACCACAGGTTAAGCTCGTAACAAAAATATAATTGCCAGGCGGCACTGGGTAAAGTTAGCTTCTGTTAGAAGTGGAATAATAGTTTGTTTCCTGATGTTATTATAACATAGGCAGAACAACACAAAATGTAAAAGATATTCTTTCGCAGCGCTGCAACCTGGGCAAGCCGAGGTCTGCTCATGGCCCTGCCATTTCCTTGTGTTATCTCTCAGCAGCAGGAGGTTGAAGCGCGCCCTAGTCAATGCCCATCGATCTACAGGTTTGTTGCTATGTTTCAAATAGGGCTGTATTGTATCCAATTTCGTAAGGGGCAAGTATTTCCTGTTAGATTCAAGAGAAAGCCCAATTGACTCTCGATTTGTTGAAGTTAGGGAGCGAAAGGCCCTCTTGTACATTCTACTCTCAACAGCAGATAACAATTGTGCAAGGCACTGTAGATTTGTGGCATTCACCTCTCTCAGGCACTCAAATAAATCTCAGCCATGGTATTTTGCGCTAGGAAGAACTCTGTAGCAAGTCTCTAATAATTTTGTGGCTCAGAGGGCCTCTAAGGTTTGACCAGATGTCAAGCCAGTGCAGAAAAGGCGCTTTGTGCCAATCGTCTCCATTGTGGGTGATACCCAGTTCAACATGCACCGCATATTTAGGTGCAGAGCTATGAAGCCCCTGCAACTTTTTCAAGAAGTTGTTCTCAATCACCTCGATGGGCAGTGTATTTTCATTCCCCCACAGCGCTGCCCCATAGTTGGTAGCTCCCTTAGCTTGTGCACAATACACTTCCATGATTAGATTCAAAGGTTGGCCTTGGCACATCTTCATAAATCTTGAAATGCCCCACAGCGCCTGTTTCATCGGCATACACTAATAATGGGAGTGCTTTGGTGCCCAACTGAGGGTACTCTGTGTTTGAGCTCACAAGGGTTTTATATAGGGCGTTAACGTATAAAGTAAACAAGACTGGAACGAGAACACAGCCCAGGCACACTCCCAGTACATCAAAATATCCTGTGCATTGGCCCTGTTCCCCAAAGCAGACAAGCCCTGTTGTCCTCGTGGATTATTTGTAAATCCTTTAATAACTTGGCTGGGCAGTCCATGGACCCAAGCACCCACCACATAGAAGCTCGGTCCACCTTATTGAACGCTGTACTTAGGTCCATAAACGCCAGATAAATCCTTTGACCCCTGCCAAAATTAGAGGAAGCTCCAACCAAATATAAATTAAGGGCTTGGTCTTGTGTACCTAGACAGGCCTACAGCCATATGGACTTCCAAGAGAACCTGGCTCGATAGAATCCAGTCCTCAACATGTTGCAACATGACGCAGCCAAAGACCTTGAAGGAAGTGTCCAACAATGAAATTGGCCTGTAAGTCAGAGGGCTACCAGGGACTCCCGTCTTAAAAATGGGATGGATAATTGCGCATTTCCAAGATTGTGGAAAGATGCCTGTTTCCAAAAAGGAGTTAAAACAGGCTGCCAAGAGTGGAACCCACAAATCCATTAGACCCTTTTATAAATCTGCAGCGACTGCATCTAGTCCTGGGGCTCGATTGTGTGACTGTTGGTTATCTGCCAGCTCCACCTCCTTCAGGGTCCGCCGTATCGCAGAAAATCGAGTTTCACCTGCATACCTAGTCGCTTGCCCTTGATATAGAGATGAGTAATGATCAAGCCAAGATTTGGCAGCCACATGATTTTCCCGGTATGTCTTAACTTTTTTGTATGGCGTGCCACCTGTGACAAACTCCCAACATTTCTTGGTGTCCGTTGTAGAGACAGCTAGCACCAAATCTTCCCATGCTTTGTTCTCAAGAAACTCTTTTCTGTGTTCCACAGCCCTTTTGTAGTTGGCCCTTGCATTGATAACCTCGCCCCTAGTGCAATCCATTTTTTTTAGTATCCCCATTTTTCACAACCCCTGTTCATGGACCGCTGATTAGCAAGTCTGTTCATCTGGGAACTCCCGTTCAGTGTTTGCAACGCTCCTGGTGGTTGCCATGACGTTTGTATCAACGCTACGGCCTCAGGCGACGTTCCATTCCCTGTCGGCCGTGCGTCTCTATTGTTGACATGGTCATCTTACTGGGTGCCCGATTCCGCAGCATAAAGGAGTTGGAAATCATTCGGCAAGCGCTTTTGATTAAAGTAAGTTCTGCGCTTCTATTCATATAGTTGCTTCCTCCGTTGATCCTTGCCTTGTTACCGACTGCTGTCTGGAATCTCGACTTGCCTTTTGGATTATGAAGTCATTACCTTGTTGCCGACCTCTGCTGACACCTTACCTTGCCTTTGGATCACAGTATTTCTCTTTGCTGCCTCCAACTTGTTTTGTCTAACAGCTTTTTCGTGGGATTACTGTTTGTCTACCCTTGCTGATTTATAACTCTGCAATCAATTTGCATTACAACATTGCTCAAGAACACCTTGGAATAATTCCTACCTTCCTAACAGAGCATTGAACTGTGGATGCCTTGCTGTATTCCATTGCTCCTCTGTTTTCCCTTAGAGCGCCCTCGTTCCATCCGGGTCCGCAGCTCCCTAATAAACATATTAACCTCTCTCTCCTTTCACTTTGCCTACTCCCAAGCACCAGTTTCCTGATCTACCACTCCAATCCAGGAGATCCATCGAACAACATTAATCCCAAAGACATTTTTTGCCACCTTTCTACATCTTCTTTAAAGCTCAATTTCCAGTATGTTCAGTCTAGTGTTAGTATATGTTTTCTCATTTTAACGTTTTTTTCACATTATGTTCTGAATTCTAAATCCTTCCTTCCTTTTTTGCAGCCTGGTGAATACCTGAGGGTATTTTTCCCTTCCATGTAAACCTCCGCCCTGTCCTCATAATTTTATAATGGATACATTGGTAGTTCACAGGGAAGGTCACCCTCTGAGAGAAGCCCAAATTGGGATAATCAACGGGCAACATTTAAAGAGCTTCACGCACTCCCAGATCTCCACTGCACTCCTGTTTTTTTGTGAGTATCGATTTCTGTTTTATTTCGTGCTCACGTGAGTACTGACAAAATCAGAAGCCTTGCATGGATGTGGCTGACACTCTGACCAGTCTTTTACAACTGGTTGCAGACCTACTTACCAACAAGACTACTGCTCAGTCGGACATCCATCGAAGGATGGATGCATTGCAAGAATTGGCACATCCTTCTACCCGGGACTCAGATTACCCATGTGCAGCCGTGTCTGCTCCTGCTTATCCTATATCACAACAGAACCCGGTCCCTGTCCTAATGTCCACTCAGTTTACCTTGTTCTCCCCGAAAAATTTCAAGGAGACCCAAAGACTTATCATACTTTTATTAATTAGTAAAAACTGCATTTTCTTTGTCGTCCTGCCTCATTTCCAGACTACCACCAAAGCAGCCTTTGTCCTTTCTCACTCAGGTGGTACCGCTGCAGCCTGAGCTAACCCTTTGCTGGAATCCACATGTTATATGACTGTGATTCACTCATCAACTCAATGAATCGTTTCTTTGACACACGTTATAAGACTCAGGTCACTGATTTAGAGTTTATGGAGCTAAAACAATGCACTGTGCCCTTACTCACCTATCTGGTGAAATGTAATCAGTTGGCTGCAGAAACAGGTTGGCCAGAAGAGAAGAAGGCAGCTGTCTTCTACAAAGGGTTATCAGATGAGTTAAAGACGTCATTGCCACGGTTCCTGTGGTACCTCTACGTTTTCCGGAGCTCCTCGACCTGGTACTCCAGATTGATGCACATAGGGCTGAGTGCAAAGGTGAAAAGAAATCTCCATGGGTTTCTCTTACAGCACTGGAATCTCCAAGCACTGCCTCCCTAGACAGTGAACAAATACAAATCGGTGCTGTACAAAGTCCATTGTCAGTCGCACAGAGGGAACAAAAACGTTCTGCCAATGCATGCATGTTCTGCGGCTCGGCCAACCATTTTTTGCATAACTGCCCAAAAAAGCCCCCGCAGAAACAAGGAAACGCCAAAGCTCGACCACAGTAGGAGTCCCTCAGTCGAGCATTGACCCTTTGGACTCCTTGTCTCTAACTGCCTTGTCACCTGTTCACCTATCTGTGTCTTGGTTCTGTCTACTAAGCTACATATCCAGACTCAAGCAGTTTTAGATTTGAGGGACACTGGAAACTGCATGGACATCACTGATGCATATCAAGTTGGAATTACGCCTGTACATAAATCCCTACCTGAAATGGTCAGTGCTATTGAAGGTATCGCCTTAATTTCAGGTATGGCAACCGCACAGACACCCATCGTTACGATGGCTACAAACTCTGGGCACCAGGAACAGCTATCATTCGATTTGATTGCGGCCCCCCCAATGCTAAGTCATTCTGGGCCTCCCCTGGTTACAAGAACACAACCCTTATGTAGACTGGGTTAAACGTGAGGTCACGCTTTTATCAAACCATTGCCAGGACATGGGTTTCTCTTCCCTTTCGGTTATCCCGAATTCTCCTTGTCTGGCATTTCTTCATGTTGTATCTTCTATTGGAACAGTCACTAGGATTCTGGACCCCACGGTTACGGCTCAGTATAAGGAGTATAGGGACGTATTTGATAAAGCCGGGGCCAAGCAGTTACCTCCGCATTGACCATATGATTGTCCGATAGACCTGATTCCTGGTTCCAAGATCCCCCGTTCGGGTGTATTCGCTCACTCTCAAGGAGGATAGGGTCCTGAAAGATTATCTGGAGACTGCCCTGGCTAACGGGTTTACTCGCCCTTCTAAGTCTCCTGGTGCCTCTCCTTTATTCTTCGTACCCAGGAACGAAGGTGACCTTAGGGCCTTTATCGATTATAGAGCCTTAAATGCCATCACGTTGAAGAACCAATTCCCGTTGCCACTGATTTCGGTCTTGTTGTATCATTTAGGTTCCTCCACCGTATTTACCAAACTAGAATTGAGGGGCGCCTATAATATGGTACGGATAAATAAGGGTGACAAGTGGAAGACTGTGTCCAAGACCCGGTATGGGTTATACGAATACTTTGCCATGCCCTTCGGTCTATGTAATGCACCCACCACTTTTCAGTTCTTTATGAACGACGTATTTCAAGACATGATGGACCAGTAAATAGTTATCTATCTCAATGATATCCTGAGTTATTCGAGTTCCATTGAACATGTTCAACACGTTTGTTCAGTACTACAGAGGCTGTGGGACCATCATTTATATGCCATAGTGGAAAAATGTGCAACTCATGCTACCAAAGTTGAGTTCTTGGGTTATAATATCACTGATAAGCGAGTCAAGATGAGCCAATCTAAAGTTAAGGTAGTTCTGGACTGGCCTGTTCCTAGTTCATTGATAACCTTACAGTCTTTTCTTGCCTTCGCGAACTTTTATAGAAAGTTAATTCATTCTTTCTCTAGAATCATTACTCCATTGACCAGTCTGACAAGTCCCAAGGCCCCTTTTCAGGAAGCCTTTGAACTCCTTAAACAGCTTTTACCTCTGCACCCGTCTTGCAGGACCCAACCCTATTTTGGCATTTATCGTGAAGGCAGATGCTTCCGATGTTGTGGTTGGTGCTGTGCTCTCCCAAACCTGTCCTGGTATCAGTAGGACACATCCCGTGGCCTTCTATTCACGTAAATTAACGGTTCCTGAACGGAATTATACCGTCATGGAACGTGAACTTCTGGCCATTAAGCATGCGTTTACTGAGTGGCGACATGATCTGTTGGGAGCAAGTCATAGAGTCACCGTTTTGAAAGACCACAGAAATCTGATTGCCTCGAAATCGGTGAGGTGTTCAACCGCTAGTCAAGCACAGTGGCAGTGTTTTTTCTCCCTGTTCGATTTCGTGATCACATATAGACCTGCTGATGCACTTTCGCGCCTTGGTGTACACGATTCTACACCAGGTTTCACATACTCACTCTTATTCCCCATCAAGTGGCTTGTGGCTGTACCCCTTGTCTGTCACTCAGGGTGATTGATTCAAACCTCGGTTCTCGCAAACCCCACAGCAGTGAACGACATCAGCGCACACATCATCAATGGACTGCCATATATTCAGGTTAAAATATATATCTGTGACGATAAAACATGTCTGGGTGTGAGCTCATAGCAGTTCACCCCGGGAAAGCCAAGATGCTTGAGCTACTGCGTAGATGGTCATGGTGGCCTACCATGTCTCGTGATGTTGTTGATTACATTGCATCCTGTTCTGTCTGCACTCAGTGTAAAAATCAGACACACAAACCTATGGCTCTCCTGTGCCCGATGCCCATACCTCACAAGCCATGGACTTCATTGTTGAGTTAACACCGGTCCATGACCATGATACAATTTGGTTCGTAATCGACTTTTTCTCTAAAATGGCGAATCTTGTGCCTTGTATCAGCATGCATTCCACTCCTGTGTTGGCAGATCTCTATTTGAGACAGGTTTTCCATTTCTTTGGGCTACCTTTCATCACCATCTCTCATAGGGATAAGCAATTTACATTGCATTTCTGGCGGGCATTGACTTCCTCCTTTGGCATAGAGGATCGTATCCCAGTGCCTACCATTCGCAAACTGATGGGTAAAGGGAGAAACAAACGTGACCTTGGAGCAATATCTGCATTGCCTCTGTCTGCAGTATCAGGAATTCTGGTTGGACATCCTCCATATGGCTGAATTTGCCTATAACAACTATCTCCATTCCTCTACTCGTTCCTCTCCTTTCCACGCTTTGTATTGTCTACACCCCATTCCATTCCTCTGGATGCTTGTGTACCCTCTGATAGACCTGCTGCTCATGCCTCCATTAGGGATATCGTAGCCATGCATGGTTCAGTCAGAGAACACTGAGATCAAGCACAATAGCGATCTAAGAGATACGTGGAACAACATCGCTCCCCTGCTCCTGTCTATTAAGCTGGTATGAAAGTCTGGTTATCGACCAAAAACCAAAAGATCTGTGGTAAACGTAAGCTCTCCCCTCGTTACGTCGGTCCTTATGACGTACTTCAGGTCATTAATCTTGTTGCACTACGCTTGCGGCTTCCAGATGCATCCTGTATTCCACATTTCCCTTCTCAAGCTATGCCTGCCCACCACTCGTTTGCCTGCTCGTCCGCTTCCAATTATGGTAGATGGGGATGCTGAATACAAGGTCAATACTATCCTGGACATGACGATGCAGAAGGGTAAAGGATATTATCTAGCGGACTGGAAGAACTATGGTCCTGAAGAGCGGTCCTGGGAACCAAGTGAGAACATTCATGCTCCTGGTTTAATGGCTTGTTTTCACGCTGCTAGAGGGGTGTTCTCTCCTTTGGGGGAGGATACTGTCACAACCTCCATTCCTGGACTGCTGGTTAGCAAATCAGTTAATCCGGGAGCTCCTGTTCAGTGTTTGCAACACTCCTGGTGGTTGCCATGGCGTTTGTATCAATGCTACGGCCTCAGGTGACGTTCCGTTCCCTGTTGGCCGTGCGTCTCTAGTGTTGCCATGGTAGCACGACGCTCAGCTAACGCAGCTCGCACGCGTCTACGTCATCGTCCTGGGCGTCCGATTCCGCATCATGAAGGAGTTGGAAATCATTTGGTGAGCGCTTCTGATTAAAGTAAGTTCTGCACTTCTATTCCTATAGTTGCTTCCTCCTTTGATCCTTGCCTTGTTACCGACCTCTGCCTGGAATCTCTAATTGCCTTTTGGATTACAAAGTAATTACCTTGTTACTGACCTCTGCCTGAAACCTTATCTTGCCTTTGGATCACAGTATTTCTGTTTGCTTCCTCCAACTTGTTTTGTCTAATGGCTTTGTCGTGGGATTACTCTTTGTCTACCCTTGCTGATTTATAGCTCTGCAATCAATTTGCATTACAACATTGCTCAAGAACACCTTGGAATAATTCATACCTTCCTAACAGAGAGCAGTGAACTGTAGACGCCTTGCTGTATTCCATTGCTCCTCTGTTTTCCCAAAAGCACCCTCATTCTGTCTGGGTCTGGAGCTCCTTACTGACCATATTAACCCCTCTCTCCTTTCACTTTCCCTACTACCAAGCACCAGTTTCCTGTTCTACCACTCCAATCCAGGAGATCCATCGAACAACATTAATGCCAAAGACGTTTTTGCGACCTTTCCACATCTTCTTTAAATCTCAATTCCAAGTCTGATCAAGTTAGCTCACTTTAATGTTTTTTTCACATTAAGTTCTGAATTCTAAATCCTTCCTTCCTTTTTTGCAGCCTGGTGAGTACCTGGTGGTATTTTTCCCTTCCATGTAAACCTGCGCCCGGTCCTCGTAATTTTATAACAAATAGGTTGTTAGTTCACAGGGAAGGTCGCCTCTGAGAGGAGGCACAAACTTGGCTAATCAACGGGCAACATTTAAAGATATTCACTCTCTCCCAGATCTCCACTGCACTCCTGGATTTTTTTGAGTATTGGTTTCTGTTGTATTTCGGGCTCACGCGAGTACGGGCACCATTAGATTGTTTTGTGCGTTCCTACATGGTTCCTTAAACCAGCTGACCAGCCTGCAGCCACTTTGTTTAAAGTCATGCTGGAAGGAGACAGTCAGGGCTCTCCATAGATCCTTCAACCAGGTGATAATATGGAGAGAATCTGCATCATGATCAAGGATGGACAAGATGTGCTGTAAGTTAGCTGAAACCACTTTGTGTTGGGTTGATATAGGATAACATTTTGTCCATTTAACTCTGCGTTTGCAGTGAGGATTTACTTCACACAAATCCAGCTGTGGGAAGACCACTATAGGCTGGTGGGTACGGGTCTGTCTAAGAGCCATCCACAATGGGAAATTGTCACTAAAACGTTCCTGTACAGCCCTAAAATCCAGTATTATGTGATAGTGGACGAGCCCTGAATCTTTCTAAATGTCGGCTTGCCAGGAACTATCAACAAATTAGACCTGAGCGGACTATTTCAAACAAAGGGCACTTGGGTCAGAATTTGTTAAAACCTATTAAGGTTCTCTTTATTCTTTTCTAAGAGCTACTTTCTTGTTTAAGTGCATTTACTCATCATCAAACACAATGGCCTATACCAGGATAACAAAAAAGGAACAAACAATGCAACAATTAATTTAAACGCAATACTGTCTCAATCAATACAATTCTACATTTATAATCACTAAACTTCTTGTTACATACTTCAACTGCAATGTGTGCAAACATGCCCAAATCATGCAACATGTTATAAACAAAACTCGTTGTTAAAAACAACAATCTTAATTTTGTTACATTAATCAAATGTTATATTGGGTATATAATTTGTAGAAACCCATTGTTTGAAACAGTCCGCTCAGGTCTAATTTGTTGGTAGTCTAGGTTTAGTCCAGGGGGGACCTGAGCGCTGTATGATCTGAATGACTCTGGTATCTCTTTAAGTAAAAAGAAAAAAGCTTGCCAGGAAAGTCTGGTTCCATACGTCGATTGAGGGACCGCATTCCCCATTCCATAAACCACATGCCCAATTGTAAACCTCTAGAACATACCTGATCATCCATCACCCTGTGCCTCGAGGACCTGCAAAGATGTCTGCCATACAGTACTGGTCAGACCACGTTGCCTGTTGAACCTGCTCCCTCTCCCGATTGGCTGGCTGCTCCTCTTCCACCAATCCCATCAACAAGGAGGCGGGAGCCGGCTCGAAGCACACAGAAGGCCCACAACGGGGCCCCTGTCTGCTCCCTGTCCGCTTACAGGCCGGGTCATGGGGCCAGCTCCCACCCCCTCGTTCCCACCAGGGCTGCTCCCCAAGGTCAGGTCCCTCTACTAACTCCCTCTCGCCTCTTCCCCTCCACCTTGACTCCCATTATATTGTTCCTAGCTGTCCCCCCTCTCCTGTCTGTATGTGCCTGTTTGTTTGAAAATCGTACCTAGCTGCCCCCCCTCTCCTGTCTGTATGTGCCTGTTTGCTTGAAAATCGTAAACATTTATATAATTGCCTTATAAACCCTCCTGCCCACTCTTTGGCTCTTTCCGTCCTGGCACCTCAGCAACACTGCCATCACTCTGTCCTTTCCCCTTCCTCTGCATACCACAGTTGCAATGCCTTTTTGTTTCAACTGAACCCGCCTTGCCTAAAGTCTGATTATGATGCCATTTTTGATAACGCTTTGAATTGACTTTTGACGCATGTTGGCTCACCCATCCTGAACCTTGTCGTTCTCATGCTGGACCTTTTGGATCATCACGTAATTGCAATGACTTTGAATCATATTGTGCCCATCAACGACTTTGCATCAAGGCATGCTCCTGCCGGACTCTTGCATCATATGTGTCTCATGTTTGACTCTTGTATCATGGCAGAGTGCATTCCATCTGTTGATGGATCCTTAACACAGAATTCTGCCTGCTTTGCTTCTGCTCACCTTACTCTCTGTCTCTCAGTCTTTCTTCCTTTCCCTTGCCTTACCTTACCTTCTCTCCTCTACCCCTTCCCTCTCCATAAACTATGCACTTGCACTATCAGAAATGTGGTCAGGCCTATTACGATAGTCACTGTTTGTTCCTCTCCTTGCTGCCCCCCCTCTCCCTCCTTTCCCTACCATTGACAATGTCCATGCACCATCAGAAACGTTGTCAGGCCTAGTACGATAGTCATTGATTGTTCCTTCTTCTTACTTTCTGCCCCTCCCTCCTTCCCTCAATCATTGTCAATGCTCTTGCACTATCAGAAATGGCGCCAGGCCCAGTACAATTGTATATTACTAATGCTTAATGTCTCAAGCCCTTGTAAGAATGTTATTGTATTTTCCCTTGCTCCATCCCCTGCCTTGAAGCGCTTTGAAGCACATTGTGTATAGGCGATATACAAAAAAACTATCAATCAATTTATCAATATTTGGGCGCACAATCCCATATGCGCTGTCCTCACTGGAGTCGACAAGGCCGATTGGGATCCCATTACCCATTTTCACATTAAAATCCCCTCCCAAGACCAATAACGTTTCATCCTGGGAGTCAAGAATAGTGCAATCCAGCAAGTCTTTCAGCACCCCAAGGCAGTTAACTTCAGAGGCATGGGGGCTATTATAGAAATTGACCAGCAATAATGTATCTCCCTGTTTAGATGTCATGGTGCCATAGTGAATACAAGTGGTGCTAGTTTCCTTTGCTTTAATACAATAATTCAGGGATGATTTATTCAAGATCGTCAATCTTAGATGGGTTTTAATCTAGTTGGTTGTTTTGTTTATTAAAGAGATAGTCGTCTCCTCCACCTCTTCTACTATAGCAGGAATACCAGTGATGACCCACACCAATGGGGCGGCTTCCGATGGAAGGTCGATAACTGCCTGTTTCACCCTCGGCAATGCCCTGCCTGTATGCGTTTCTAATTTATTAGAGCGATTGACATCATGCTGCTCCGAGTCCCTGGATACAGCTGCCCTTGATTCCGGCTTTCCAGCACTCTGGGCAGAGGTCAGCATGATATCCCCAGGCTTCAAGAGCATGGTGCTACCTTGGGGTTTGACCTGAGTCTCTGTGGGGGTCCAGAGGCCAAACCCCTGCAGATGACTGTTGTGCTTCGTGAAACCTCCTGTTTGACTTCCAAAAGTTCATTCTTAATCCCAATAATGAGGTTGTTTAAAATGGTCAGAGAAATATTGAGTGAGTGCACTTTGACGGCCACTAAATGATTAGAAATAGACGGAAACCTTGCAAGCGCAGAAAATGGGCAATGGGGACGGGGATGTCAGTGGACGAGTATTAGTTAAGAAAAATAAAATACATAAAATGTCATGCAAGACACATTCCAATCTCCCTGAAAAAAAAAAATAAAGTTAGGTGAATGCGGACCCTCCACGAAAGCAGCAAGATAGGGAAAGCAAAAATGTGGATAACTGTGTAGAAAAAAAATTAATAGTAAAAAGCATTAACATTTAAAAGCAGAAATAGTAGGCCAAATATCAGGGCAGAGTACAAGTCTGATCAAAACTAAGCGTCCAGGCAATGCCCAACTTGCTTGAAGGACTGTTTTATTCTGTCTCCCTCCCCCTGGGTCACTTAAAATCCAAGCGTCCAAATCTCCAAAGGTGCAAGAACTACCGGCTTGACCAATTCTATCTTGTTTCCAGTAGTTGCAGTAAACATAAATACCAAAGCAAGGTTTCGGCTGGGGAGGCACGCCCGGCAGCTTAAGAGGCACGCTAAGTCCGAGGCGCCCCCCTCCCCTCGCCGTACAGTTTCCTAATTATTTTGCTTTAGGAGACTTCCTTTCTTTCAAAACAAAAGCACGAGGTTACAGTACACCACTGTGACTGCGGCAGTAGCAGCGGTAACCACCTGCCCATGGCTCCACTTCCTAGTCATTCCGGGCGGCACAGCTCTTAGGTGTGGCTTGTTAGGACTGTAGAAGCAACGCACCCCAGTGCTGAGACATGTGACACGCAGCCTCAAATGTGTGCAGTGCGAATATAGGATGAAGGTTTAATTAAAAAAGCAGCTGTCTCTGTCTTGCAAATCACTGGTGGGTGCTCTGTGAAAATAGATTTAGTTTGAGTGTCTTACAGGTATGCATATTGGCCTAAGCACATTCGCATCACGTTACGAACTTACTGCCACAATAATGGTGACCATGCTGCCCTTTTGTTTCATTCGCCATCTTGGATGCAATGTTCAGTTCAATTCCCTGCTCATCCTGCCTTGCTCACTCTGAACGGGTGGAAGGCCGCTGCATGAACTCTCTGTTAATTACTAGCAGGAATGCACATTTTGCTGAGCACTTTGTTTGTGTTACACTGTAGAACCTTGAAGTCTCTGTGGAAGCATTGTTAATCTATAAGTTAGGTGCCTGCCTGTCTCAACAATGTTTTCTCTACTGAACTATAAATTGTAATAATGTGCAGCTGCTATGTGTTCCTCTAGAGAAAAACCCTATTCCCAGGCTTTAGAGCAGACTGACCTTAGGCTCAAGAAGCAATACAGATAAGCTGTACAGCAAATGTTACCTTGTAACAGGGAACACAATATGCTCCCATGCACTGTTTTGCCCTGCTCCCAGACAGTAAATTGTCAATAGGAGGACAGGGGGAAAATGCAGACTTGTTGCTTTAGTAACATTACCTACGTGGAAAGGTCATGAACCTGTGGACCCTATCACATGAGGGGGCTGGTCAAGTGTTTCAAATGTGATTCAAATGTGATATAATGTTTAGTATATATGTATGTGACTTCGGGGCTCTCTCCCGCCACAGTGTCTGTAAGCATGCATCGTTGGGCGCTGAGACCCCAGTCCGGGCTGAAATAAATGATATTGTAGAACCTTGTGATTGGCTATTTCCATTTCTTTGTAGTAAGCCTCATTTTGTGGTCTTTCAGATGGCGCCCGAACAGGGACCCTCCCGTTGATGTTCCATTCGTGTTGGGCAAAGACGAGGCTGTCGGATCGAGATCAGTGAGTAAGAGGGGCCCCTACCCAGGAGACGTGTTTACTCGCAGACTGCTACAGCTGATCTCTGGCCGATCGCAGCGCCGACAGGAAATCGCAGCGAGGGTTCCGGAATCGAGCCTTGTTCTGCCGCTTGGAGAAATCACCAGCCACAACGATTGTTTGATTGAACTTGTTTGGAAATCAGGTGAGCATGTTTCAGTAAGGGAACGGCCTGGTGATTTTGAATTTGATTAGTAGTATATTTGTGCATAAATATTGTTGACCAGGTAAGACTGTGATTTTAGTATGCCTGGTAAATTGTCATCCTGTTTTGAAATGTGTTGTTGCTGAGGAAGGCAATCTAAGAATTTGAAACATAGTCAACCTGCATCACCCGCGGGGTCAGCAGCGTATGACATGTATAGATCGTATGGCCTATGCGCGATTGTATTTAATGATGTTTGGCATCGACAAACCAGACATGTACCCGACCTTCAGTTGCCAGTACTGGGTTGTTTTGGGTTGGCAAGAATAGAATATTTGGAATCTGTGTTATTGCGTAATAAAGCAAGACCAGCTGCGTTTGACGCAGATAGAGATTGGAAGAAGGAAGCGAATAAGCTACTGATAAGTCGAGAGAAGCATGCACGTAGATATATGACGAATGCCGAGAAGGCTTTAGTACATGATCAGCAGAAACAGAGCCATTAGGAGCATGAATAGGGCCTTTCAATTAGACGTGCAGAAAATATATCCATCACACGATTTACATGTGTCAGATGAGTTGTTGAATAAGTTACTGAATGAGCGGAGATCTGATTCAGGAGCCGATTCAACTGCACCGCCTTCTTATGTACCTCCCCCTGCCCGGTCCAATTGTAACAGCTGCCGCTACACCCATTGTACGCACTGCACCGACATTTCCTCCACCGCCGAGCGCGCATGACTTATTTTTACTTTCTTTACCGGCTTCCTCCACTTCCACTCCCTTACCGGTGAGTGACATTGGGCCTCATTACACGGACGGCGGTAAGGGTTAACGGTCACCGTTAATGGCAACGGTGACCGTTAACCCTTACCGCCGTACTACGAGGTCCCTTTGCGGGTTGGAGGATTTAACGCCTGCTTCTTGCAGGCGTTAAAATCCAACCCGCTAAGGGACCTCGGAGCTAATTACGGCACCGCAAAATTGCGGTGGCGTAATTAGTGCCTTCCCCATTTCCATAGAGCCCTATGGGGCAGAAATGGGAATGGGGAAGGGCAATGGCGGAAAGGGGATTTACCGCCCCTCCAACTTTGGAATGGGGGGGTAAATCCCCTTTCCGCCAAGGCGGTGCCGGTATTTTACCGGCATGAGCCATGGCGCTAATAGCGCCATGGCTCACCGCCTACCGTGTAATGAGGCCCATTGAATCGAGAATAGTGACGCATATGGCCTCATCACAAGGTTGGAGGTAACCATGGCGCTATTAGCTCCATGGCTGCCTCCAAAACCCTACCGACTCCTCCCTGGTGAATGGAGCAATTACCGGTCCATTCCAAGGTTGGCAGGACCGGTAATTCCCCATTCACCAGGGCCCTTCCCCATTCCCATTTGAGCCCCCATAGAGCTCAATGGGAATGGGGAAGGCGCTAATTACGGTACCGCAAATTGCGGTACCATTATTAGCTTCAGAGTCCCTTTGCGGGTCCCGTCCTTAACGCCTGGAAAAACCAGGTGTTAAGGGAGGACCCGCAAAGGGAACTCGTAGTAGGGCGGTAAGGGATTACCAGCACCAGTGCCCTTACCGGTGCCGGTAATCCCTTACCGCCCACCTCATAATGAGGCCCATAGTATTATGTATGCAGAAAAAAAGAAGGAGATGCGTGATTGGGTTGAAACGTACATGGAGGGGGCTGATGAAATTGCTGCCGTAAGTGCAATGTCTGACCATGGGGGTATTCCTGAACAGAAAGGGCCTCATTACGAGGTTGGAGGTAACCATGGCGCTATTAGCGCCATGGCTACCTCCAAAACCTTACCGACTCCTCCCTGGTGAATGGAGCAATTACCGGCCCATTCCAAGGTTGAAGGGACTGGTAATTCCCCATTCACCAGGGCCCTTCCCCATTCCCATTTGAGCCCCGATAGGGCTCAATGGGAATGGGGAAGGCGCTAATAACTGTACCGTAAATTACAGTACCGTTATTAGCACTAAAGTCCCTTTGCGGGTCCCGTCCTTAATGCCTGCTAATAGCAGGTGTTAAGGAAGGACCCGCAAAGGGAGTTTGTAGTAGGGCGGTAAGGGATTACCGGCACCGGTGCCCTTACCAGTGCCGGTAATCCCTTACCGCCCACCTTGTAATGAGGCCCAAAGTGTTGATAGAACAAATGGGAGTGTATCTTGCTGAAATATGGAGTGATTTGACTGATTCAGTTATTCCACAAGAGTTGTGGGATTGGAATTTTTTGTCTCATTCAAGAGACACCATGGCCCTCATTACAACACCAGCGCTAAACCATGGCGCTATTAGCACCATGGTTGGTGCCGGTGTTGTAACGGGTCCGCCATGGCTCAATGGGGAATTACCACCCCATTCCAAGGTTGGTGGGATGGTAATTCCCCATTGTACCATGGCCCTTCCCCATTCTCATTTTCGCCCCATGTGGCTCTATGGGAATGGGGAAGGCGCTAAGTACGGTACCGCAAATTGCGGTACCGTACTTAGCACCAAGGTCCCTTTGCGGGTCCCTACTTTAACGGCTGGTGTAGACCAGCCGTTAAGGTCGGGTCCCGCAAAGGGACCTGGTAGTAAGGCGCTAAGTGTTTAACGGCGCAGCAGCCTTTTACGGCGCCGTTAAACACTTAGCGCCAGGGTCGTAATGAGGCCCCATGACTAAAATACGCAAGCATGTTGCGAAACTGTTTGTTTATAATAGGGAACTTGATCGCTTACACAGGGATGAATTGAATTGGGATAAGCAACACACATCGTACGTACAGAAACGATTCTTGCCTCCATTGAAACCTGTTAGTGAAGAAATGCGCATTTGCACGAGGGATGCGCTTAGATGGATTTCAGATGCCTCTATTCCCCCTATTGAAGTGCATGATACATTTAGCCAGTATACTCCGGATATGCAATGGAAGGTGTAACAAGTGATGGTTGAGTATTTACAAGATGAATGCATGAAAAGAAATTTGTGTTGTCCTGCAGACATGATGGTGATTTACAAAAGAGCATTTTTGCCTGACACCACGTTAACCTCTTTGTCACTAGATTTAGCCCAATTGCTTAATAAGAATTCAGAACTCCCTACTCTACAATTGCCTATGAGAGAGGTTCCTCCGACACTAGTCCCGAAAGTAGAGATTCCAACGGTAGGACAGGCATCTGCTACCACTATCCCAGCGCACTACCTCTCACAGTTTGTTCATGTTCCATTCTCGAGACAGGAAGTGAATATGTTTAAGCAGTCTATCCCAGACATTAGGAAGAATCCCACGGGGTTCTATAAAGAGACAGAATCAGTTTTGAATTTGTCAGTTTTCACCTAAGGGGATAGTGGGCCTCATTACACGGAAGGCGGTGAGCCATGGCGCTATTAGCGCCATGGCTCATGCCGGTAAAATACCGGCACCGCCTTGGCGGAAAGGGGATTTACTGCCCCATTCCAAGGTTGGAGGGGCGGTAAATCCCCCTTCCGCCATTGCCCTTCCCCATTCCCATTTCTGTCCCATAGGGCTCTATGGGAATGGGGAAGGCGCTAATTATGGCACCGCAATTTTGCGGTGCCATAATTAGCTCCGAGGTCCCTTAGCGGGTTGGTTTTTAACGCCTGCAAAAAGCAGGCGTTAAAGCACCAACCCGCTAAGGGACCTCGAAGTAAGGCGGTAATGGTTAACGGTCACCGTTACCATTAACGGTGGCCGTTAACCATTACCGCCTTCCGTGTAATGAGGCCCATTGACTTATTGTTTCCCGTGATCCTACCTGCAGATTTATGGAAACAAATTAGAACTGTAGATGATCAAGCGAGTATGGGCGATACTTGGGATGCTTTGACACAAGCTGGTGTGGGTAGGAACGCTGGCGAGAAACCGCCTCAGTCTATATTGATGTTGCCGAATAATATAGTAACCAAACTGAAAACTTTAGTGCCGAGAAGAGAATTATATGGGACAATGACAACATGTATGCAAGGAAAAACCGAGGGCACAACTGAGTTTTTTAACATGTTTGAACATGTGTTTTCAGATTTTAGTGGGCAAGATTTGAGTACAGAACCAGGAAAAAGACTATTTGTTGACAAATTTGTACGAGGATTGTTGCCTGACATTCAAACTCAGATCATGACGTCCGAGAGTGCATGGCAAGCAAAATCGCAATCCGAAGTGCTGCACATGGCCCACTATTATGAGAACAGAGTAAACATGGAGAAAGAAAAGGTGGAAAAGAAGAAGGGTGATCTGAAGACTAGAGTCCTTTTACAGCAAATAGCACTGGGCTCAAGGGGTGGGAACACGCAACCGAGAGGTCAGTTTGTGCCACAGATGGGAGCGCCATTGGGTCCTCCACACATGAATCAGTGTGCGTATTGTAGACAAGAAGGCCATTGGAGAGCACCATGTCCGTCCCTCCAACAGCAAGCTAATAACCCATATTGCACCAAGAGCAGGCGATTGAGGGGTCGCCCCAGAATTACGGGTCCTGGTAGATACCAATTCACACAGAATCAGCAAAACAAACCACAAGATAGAAATGTAGGAAGTCAGGGAGGGGGACAGCCACAAAATGCAAATAAAGGGAAATGGCCTCATTACACGGACGGCGGTAAGGGTTAACAGTCACCGTTAATGGTACCGGTGACGGTTAACCCTTACCGCCTTACTACGAGGTCACTTTGCGGGTTGGTGAATTTAACGCCTGCTTTTTGCAGGCGTTAAAAACCAACCCGCAAAGGGACCAGGGAGCTAATTACGGTACCGCAATTTGCAGTGCCGTAATTAGCACCTTCCCCATTCCCATTATGCCCTATGGGGCAAAAATGGGAATGGGGAAGGGCAATGGGGGAAGGGGGAATTACCGCCCCACCAACCTTGGAATAGGGCGGTAATTCCCCTTTCCACCAAGGCGGTGCCGGTATTTTACCGGCATGGACCAAGGTGCTAATAGCACCTTGGTCCACCGCCGTCCGTGTAATGAGGCCCAATGTTTTTGATAATCCAACAAACGCATATTTCACTGAAGATTTCACATCTGACGATGTACTGTTTCGTTAGGACAGCCCGAAGCTGAATCTGGAACCAATACCTATTCCCGTAGATCAAAAGGGGCCCTACTTTGAAATGAAGTTGGGGAATAGGGAGCATATCTTTCTAGTGGATACTGGGGCACAAAAGTGCTTCATTGATCATATGCGGCTTCCACATATCCCACTGTCAGGGCAGAGCAATGTTTCTGTAGGGTTCTCCGGTATGCCAGTAGTAAGTCCGGTCTCTTGGCCGGTACTGATTGCGTTGGGACAATTTACCGATTCATGTTCATTCTTGCTGACGACAAATAGCGGTGAAAATTTGTTGGGATTAAATCAGTTAAAGAAATTGAATGCTGTGATTTATTGTTCTCCAGAGGGAGTGTACTTGACGATTTCTCCCCAACAAAGTTCTGCTTCACAATTTTTGTCTATGCCTTTGCCAAGTGTATTCAGTGAGGTGCCAACACACTTATGGGCAGTGAATGATAATGATGTTGGGATGTTGAAGGTTGAGGCAGTACGAATAATTTTGAAAAAAGGTATTACGCTGCCCGCATTCCACAGTACAAAATCTCAGTAGAGGGTGAGCGTGCATTGAAGAGTATTGTTTCAGACTTTATACACCGAGGTGTGATTGAATAGATTTCTGGGAGTGTGTGTAATAGCCTGTATATAAGAAAGGGGATAATGTCTTACCCTTCCGTTTTAGAATTGATTTGCGTGCAATAAACAAGATTGTCGCACCATAGTTTTCGATTGTCCCTGATGTTACGACTATCTTAACTATGATTCTGGCTACGGTCACACATTTTACTGTTATTGATTTGAAGAATACTTTCTTTAGCATTCCTCTACACACAGATAGTAGGTATCTGTTTGCGTTTACCTTAGGTGGACGCTCTTTCACATTCACATGTGTTCCTCAGGGTTACACTGAAAGTCCAAGCATATACAGTAGGGCATTGAAAGAACAGCTTGATATGCTTGAGCTACCGTCAACTTGCATATTGCTGCAGTACATTGATGACTTGTTCATTGCCGCAGATTCTGAGGACGCTTGCAAGGAGGGTACTGTTTCATTGCTTATTCATTTAGCTACACCTGGACACAAAGCGTCACTGAAGAAGTTTCAGTATTGTAGACAGGAGGTCGCCTATTTAGGCTATCTCCTGTCAAAGGAGGGAAGACGGCTGACACCTGAACATATACGGAGCATCTCTGACATGTCTGCTCCAAACACACAGAAGGAAGTCAGAGCCCTGATTGGCATGGCTTCTTACTGTAGACAGTGGATCCCTAATTTTTCACTTTTGATTAAACCTATCTTGGCATTGACAAAGAAGGATGTTCCTTTCCCTTTGCCGTGGGACATGGATTGCCAGAACGCTTTTCATCTATTTAAGGCTGCGTTGTGTTCAGCGCCAGTTTTAGGCACACCAAATTATGCGAAGAATTTTGTTTTATATGTGCACAAGCGTGAGGGTTGTGCTTTAGCTGTATTGATACAGGAACATGGGGGAAAGAGCAGACCGTGCGGCTACATTTCCTCCATGTTAGACCCCGTTGCATGTGCTTTGCCGAGATGTTTGCGGCTGCTGCTGCTCCGTCAGTAAAACAAAGTGAGGGTATGGTTTTAGGTCACTCTTTAACCGTGATGGTACCTCACTCTGTTGATGTTCTATTAAACAGCATGCAAACACAGCATCTCACTTCTGCTCGATTAACGCAATACAAGTTGATTCTATTTGCACTGCACATCCAAATTAAGAGATGCTGTACTTTGAATCCGGCTGAACTTTTGCCGTCTCCACAAGAGGATGACCGCACCAATGACATGTCCCATGATTTTCTATATGTTACAGAACAAGAAACAAAAAACAGAATTGATTTGAGCAATACACCTTTGAGGTCTCCGGATGGAGAACTATTTTGTGATGGTTCTTGCTTTAAGCTACCTGATGGTATTTCCAATGCTGCCGATGCACTTACCACACTAGACACTATAACTGAGAGCAGAAAAATACTGCATAATTCCGCCCAGGCGGCGGAGAATGTTGCATTGACTAGGGCGTGCAAACTCTGAGGGACTTAGTGTAAACATCTATACCGACAGCCAGTACGCCTTTGAGGTGGTTCAAAATTTTGGGCCATTATGGTCAGAGAGGGGATTTTTGACATCACATGGCACCAAAATTCAACACAGTACTCTGATAGTACAATTGTCGTCAGCATTAGTGCTTCCTACACAGTTAGCGATAATTAAATGCGCTGCACATAGGAAAAGGAAACGCTTTTGCAGACAGAATTGCCAAACGGACTGCCATCGATCCACATGCGGGAATGTATGTGTTAGACTCGGCTAAATGGGTTACCGACACTAATTCGATGGAAGAAGGGGTCAATAGTGTGAAAGAAATTCAGGCTGAAGCAACAGCAGAAGAAATGAAACAATGGGGGAATTGTCTGGCGGGATCGGATGTTGAGGGGTGTTGGGTGGACAATGAGAAGCAAAGGTGGATGCTGCCCAATGCTTATGTCACTGCTGTAGTCACTATGGCTTATGGTCCAGCACGTATATGTGCAAAAAAGATAAGCAAGGATTTAGACCACGTTTGGTACAATAACAATATCATGAAAATTGCCAAACATTTAGTTCAGAATTGTATAATATGTCTGCAACACAACATTGGTAAGGGCACAGCAACACCGAAAGGTAGTTTTGGTCCTCCCTCCATGCCATTCGAAGTGATTCATTTTGATTTTATCGAGATGAAACGCTGCCAAAATTACAAATATGTATTGGTTGTGATTTGTGCTTTTAGCAAGTGGGTTGAAGCTTTCCCCCTGAAAGACAATACTGCTCTGTCGATGGCCAAAGCCATGTTAAAGGAATATTTTCCTAGGTTTGGTCTGCCGAGAGTCATTTGGTCCGACAACGGACCGCACGTTATCGCTGACGTCAATATGCAAATCTGTGCGGGATTACAGATCGATTAACGTTTTCACTCAGCAAGACATCCTCAGAGTGCCGGTATTTTGAAGAATAAACTAGCGTAGGTGTGTGCGCACAGCCATTTAAAGTGGCCTGACACTCTACCAATAGCCTTGCTCTCAATGCGGTCGAAAACAGGACTTTGCCCATATGAAATCATTATGGCAAGGCCTGCAAATGTATGGAATGCACCGAGACCTAGAAAATTGGCCGACATCGAGTATCCATTACTATCTGATTATTGTGACTAGTTGACTCAAAACTTGCGTTTGATTCACCAACAGGTTCGAGCAGCCCTGCCTGAAAAATACACAGGGAGTATGTTCTGTTGAAGAATTTCAAGAGGAAAACGTGCCTTGCACCACGCTGGAAGGGGCCGTACCAGGTGCTATTGGCCACGCAGACAGTGGTAGGTGTGTCCGGCAAGAAACATTGGATACACGCAACGCACGTGAAATGAGTGCTACTGCCTTTGCCTCTCGATCATAGCAATAAAAATGAGACCGATCATAATGTGCCTATTCTGATCGACGCCTAGAGGCCTGGGGAAAAAGTTATTTCTTCTTCTTCTGAATCGGCTAACATTGTTCCTTCAGAAACTGATGATCCTTTGTTCATCGACCATTCAGTACCTGCAGCCTTGAGGTACAACCTTCGACCACGAAATCGGATTTAGTTTAGGGATTGACATTACGTTTTGTAAAAGAATAGGAAAGTGTGGTAGGATTGCTGCACCAACGAAGAAACTAACGTTGTGCCATTCCCTCGTCATTCGTCACAAGTTAAGGGGCAGGGATGTTACACTCACCTGGTATCCACAGGTAGGTCACTCAGCCCGGGCTGGAATACTTGCACTCTCGAACCCTCTCCCTTGGTCCCTTGGTAATGTTTCAGATGAGGGTAGGGCCTGGATTCTTTGTGTGGTGCGCTCTCCATCCTGCTTCTTGGTGCAGGGGTGCATAGCTGGTGCGGGTGTGCTGCAACCTAGTTGCTTCACTGGTGCAGGCCCCGTTCGAGTCCAGACCTGCTGCGACTCCGACACTGATAAGGTAGGTTTTGCTGCCTTGCAGTCTTATTCTGCTTAGTCTTTCTTCCTTGTCCCCCTTTGTTTGTTACTAATGTCTCTGCTTCTTTTCTATAGGTGTGGAAAGAGATCTACAGGCCGATTCATGGAATTAATGTGCGCTGAAAATTTCGGCGCAAGCGTGCGAAAACGTGCGATTCACAGTGAAAGAGCGAAAATCGCAGTGCAAGTGCGAATATCGCAGGGAAACCAGAGCACATCTATTCATGGAAGTCCCTGCACGAGTAAAATCAGGGATGTGCGCTGAAAAAGTGCGCGGCGCACGACGGTGCACAGGTCATCTAACGGCGTGCGCTAAGGCCACAGCGAAAGCACACATAGCGCGGCGCACATAACAAAAGTAGGCGGAACAAGGGGTGTAACACTCGGAATGGGGAACAACTCGTGAAAATGTGGGCGTCACGGAGGAAGTACAGGAGGCAAGTGTGCGGAACGCCCACACGCTCGCCTACAACATGTATTCATGGAATCGAATAGGGCAAACCAGCGCACGGGCAAAGGCGCGCACAGACCCAAACCCGTCCGCCACACGAAGGCAGGCGGTAGCGTCCCTGCGCTGGAAAAAAAAGTGCGCCAAAATGTGCGCTAACAAAAAGCACGAATATACAGCTCTGAGGAATGTCCCATACTGTGGCCCCCTAGGACAAATGATGTGCAAAGGGGTACGCGACAAACAGCGACACCCGCTGTGTGAAAAATAGCGTGTGCATGTATTCCCGGTGTGCGCGGGAAGTTTTACACACGATCGGGCCTGGGGGAGCGGGGTACATGTATTTCAGGGGTGCGCGTGAAGTTCTACACGCGATCGGGCCTGGGGGAGCGGGGTACGTGTATTCCAGGGGTGCGCGGGAAGTTTCACACGCGATCGGGCCTGGGTACGTGTATTTCATGGGTTCGGGTGAAGTTTCACACGCGATTGGGCCTGGCCGAGCGCGGTACGTGTATTACTGGGGTGCGCGGAAAGTTTCACACGCTCGCCTACAACACGTATTCATGGAATCGAACGTGGCTAAGGCATGCGCCCAAAAAGAAGGGCCAATCCGGAAACACGTACGCCAGCAGGAAGCAGGCGTACGTCGACCCGCGCATCATAAAAGTGCGCGCAAATAACCAACAAGCTCAGACACCAGGATGAATATACCGTTCCTAGCAGCAGTGGCCGTGGGATACCGCAGGAGGAGGAGGATAGTCAGGGCCAGAATATTTACACCCAGAACCAGCCTTTTTGGGATGCCTGATGACCACGTGTATGAGAGGTACAGGTTTCCACCTCACATAATACTCGACCTGGTCAGTGAGTGGGAGGATGACCTCACATCACCCACCCTGTGCTCCCAAGCACTCAGCCCCCTGGAGAAGGTCCTTAATGTACTGCACTTCTTGGCCACTGGATCATTTCAGCGGACAAGTGCCATAGTGGGGGGGTGTCACAGGCCACGCAGTCACGCTGCCTACACCAGGTCTTGGCCATCATCACTACACGCCCATCAGTCCGCAGGCACATATACCTGCCCAGAACACCTGCAGAAAGGCAGGCTGCTGCCCAGGATTTCTACGGGGTGGCACAATTCCCCAAAGTGCTAGGTGCCATTGATTGCACCCATGTGGCTCTACGTCCCCCCAGGGCATCTGAGCACATCTATAGAAACTGCAAGCACTGGCATTCCATCAACGTCCAGGTAGTATGTGATGCCAAGGGAATCATCACCTTAGTATATGCCAACTATCCAGGGTCCACCCACGACAGTTTCATTTACAGAATGTCAACCCTAAACCGAGACCTAGAAGCTGGGCGGCATGGCGATACATGGCTGCTTGGTGAGTATAAATGCCACTGCACATGCATGCATGTCAGATACTGAGTAATGTCACAACCCCACTAATGATACCCATCACCACCTACCCAGGGGACAGTGCCTACCCTCTGAGCACCCACATGATGACGCCAATTCGGAACCCCACCATGCCACCCCAGGTAAGATACAACACAGCCCACATTGCAACCCGGGGCATAGTGGAGCGCACATTCGGAGTGCTCAAGTCATGCTTTCGCTCCCTTGACCGTTCTGGCGGGCAGCTGTTATACTCTCCCCCAGTAGTGTGCAGGATCATAGTGGCAGCATGTGTCCTGCACAACGTTGCAACATGCCCGGGCCTGGCCGTGGACATGGTGGTGCCCCCACTTCCCCAACCACATGCACGGCCGCTGCGCATGGGAGGGGAAAGGGCACGGGGTGAGGCAGCCCGTACGCAGCTGGTGGATAATTACTTCACCTAAAATCGCAACCCTGTGGAGTGCACACAGCCCTGGCACATACCAGCTGACAATCAATGATGATGAGTCAAGTGACAGTCAACTGTCACAACCATACCAGCCTGAGATTGTTCACCTGGAAGTGTTCCATTGTGTGCATCCCTACCTACACAAACACCACCAATGCTGTGTCATCAAAAGACACACTTCTATGCTGATAAAATCATTACCCCCTTGCAAGATACAACATGACAACAGTGCCATGTCCCCAACCCCTCCCAGCACCGCCACGCAACACACCATGGCATGTCATGCTATGTGAGAGCAAACAAAGTAATCCCCAAAACATGACACAAGTGTCACAAAGTACAGTGTCCCGAACGGAAACTGGCCACACACAATATGCTCCCATTAATGTAGAACTGACAACACACATGACCAAATACTTACCACACTACCACGCAGCTACCCAACCCCAATCATAGCATTCACATGACAGTACTAAGTTAAAGGATACGTAGTCTTATAACCTGGTGATGCTAGCACATCGACCACTTCCAACTGTACAGTGTTGGTGCCACGCAAATCTGGAAGTGCACTGCTTACAACATGAACTCCATCTCCAAAGTAGACAGCCTTGTGAAGACATGAGGAATGAACCTGCAAATTAGGAGGGAGACATGGATACACAAGCACACACCAATACACCATGCAGTGTACAATACTACAACAATATGCACTAGGAATGTATACACAGTATTGACTACAGACTGCCCACACATGTCATGGGAGTCCAACGTCACTGTGTAAGTCGCTGTCACTTGGGCACACCCTTTGCAAGCCCATGGAAACGGAAAGCAGGAGGGGTGTGTGTCTCACGAACCCAAGCATCTAACCCAAACTCAGGACAAGCCTGCATGTGCCCAGTCGGGGGCCACACAAAGCAACACACTGTGACAACAAATCAAAAATCAAAAATGGCCATGTGCGGGGCAGGGGGGGTGGGGGAGGCCACCCAGGAGGTCCGAGGACAGGGTGCACACCAACAGCCACATGTGTGGATGTTGCGATAAAAAAAACACCTCCATGGGCTCATGGCCTGCACGGATACGCTATCGTGAGAGATTCAGAATCGCTGTGGTTGCTCTCATCACTCTGTGCTGCTGCCGCCACAGGAGGTGGTGGTGCTATGGGAGGCAGCCCACGTAAAGCCCTAGTCTGGTCCTCCATGGCAGCAAGCATGCGGGTGTGGAAGGTCTCTTTCTGGAGGAATATGGTGCGGAGATCCCCATGCACCACCTGATGTGATGCCCGGACCTCCTCCTGAGTTGCCTGCATCTCTGCTGAGAGCGTACGTGTGACCCGCTCCAGCAGCTGTTCTGTCCTCGTGACAGTGGAAGCCTCAAGGTCCACAACAGTCTGCCTGAGGTGATGGACTTCTACCCTCAGGGCTTCCCTCTGGCCCTGGGACTCTAAAGAAATGGCTTCCCGCAGAGTGTCCAGGGCCGCCCGTCTGTCCCTGTTGGACGCCAACATGTCCTCCCTGAGTGATTGGCAAATGGAGTCTGTTGCCTGCTGTAGTTGCTCTATCTGTCTTTCTGGGGGGACAATGGAAGTGGCCACCCTCTCCATTGCTTGAGCCATCATCTCAGATGATGCTGCCTGTTGGTTTGCCATACTGTATATGGATTGCTCCCATGCGATATTGCCTGGTGGCGTACGGCCACCGCGTTGACGGGCACCACACCTGCCTGGGGCAAGGCGAACTGTGCCTTGCTGTGTCGGCACTGCCTGAGCCTGCAGGACTGCATTCCCCCTCTGATCTGCTGGCCCAGGAACAGGATCAGATGTTGCGGAGTGTGGCCCTGCATCCGTAACCACCAAAGGCGGACCTACCAACACTGACATCCCCATAGTGGGCTGTACCCCTGGTGCAGGTGGGTCGTACAGAACAGAATCCCATCCAGAAACACCTACCTGCAAAGCCACATAGGTCTCATCATCCAAATCAACACCTGAATAGAGGTCTGGGGAGGTGCACCCAGAGACACCCCTGGAGAGAACGGTCTGCAGCAAGAGTGGGTTCTCACCCACCACCACACCCAGTCCCCCACTGGTGCCCAGTCGTGCCCGAGATCCCTCCTGGGTCTGCACCATCTCCTCACCCTCAACAGCATCAAGTGCGTCATCCCCTGCAAAAACATGAAAGACAAAAAATGGAAACAGGCATTAGCACCATGGCACACAATTAGGCCTGACAAGCTACATAACCAGTACTTGATTGACACATGTCCCACATGACTATAACCCTCCCATGCATGCACTGCCACTGAGTTTGAAGGGGAGGAAAATGTCAGACACTGATGACACCAAGATGGAAGAGCAACACATTAGCTGCATGCTGGCTAGCAGTGCCATCACACATTGGCCTGTGAGTGGAATGTCCAATCCACATACATGACACATGCCATCACACAGATGGCATGTACCATAGGCATGTCACATATAGTTTGACAATAGGGCTGAGAAATGCATAGTGAAAGTGTGGGAATTGAAACAATCAGCCTGAATGAACACTGAAAAATATGGAACAATGTTGTTGCAAGATGCCACTTCAAGGGCAACTGGCGTGATGTTGCACAAAATGTCTACTGTGGGCAGAAGGGATACTGTAATACCCAAATCCAGGGGCACAGAATGTTTTGGATGAAGCACATGGGTGACCCAAACCACTCAGGCACACACACCCTCACCTGGCACTCAATCAGAACCCGTCACACACACAACATACACATGGATCACACACACATGCATGTGAACTCACCGGACAATGCCTCGTAATCTGGCAGTTCTCCCACACCTTGGATCTGTTCCTCTGTGACGTAGGTCGCAGCAACAGACTCATGTACAGTGAGTTCAATGTCCTCTTGTCGAGACCCACCTCCAGTCACCAGAGTAGCGGCCTGACTTGAGGCCAGCTTTTTCTTTGCCCTGTGCTTAAGGTCATTCCAGCGCTTGTAGCACTCACCAGCTGTGCGCCTCACAAATCCAAGGGCACTTATGATGTCAGCGACGGTCTGCCAGTGTGCCTGACGTCGAGCAGGTGTGGTCTTGCACCCTGAAGTGATCAACATTTCTCTGTCATGTGCGGACACATACTGCACAAGTGCATCACGTTCGGCATCATTGAAGCTAGGCTTCCTTGGCATGCCGGACTGCGTAGCTGTGTCTGGGGTATCAGCCTGTACTGGACGAGCACTCTTCCTCTTTCTTTTGGAAGGTGGTGGGGATCCTGAGTGGCCTACGCCGCTCTGGCCACTAGGGGCAGGAGCACCGGTGGACTGGGTAGTTGGAGTGTGGGAATGCACACTGAGCATGGGACTTGGTGCAGGCATTGGTTGAAGTGTGACGTAGTCAGGGGGAACGTTAGCAAGAAGGACTGGGACCAACACTGCCCTGGCTGGGAGAGTCAGAGCTGGGGTGGATGGAGCTGCAGCTGCCCCTGCAACCTCCCCACCCTGCCTACTCGGGGCAGCAGATAACATAGCTGCCCCTGATCCAAGTGGCCTGGTGACACCAACTTGCACCGCCACACGTGGCCTTGACTTGGCGATCTGGAAGTCAGCCTGGGAGTCACCCTGTGCCAGGTCAGGTGCCACAATGGGCCGGTCCAACAAGGGCTGAGCAGAGATGGTGTCAGCCACGTTTTCCTCAACCATGGGGGGGCATGGGTGTCCCTGACTGGTCCTCCACACATGGGGGGCTAGGGGTACCCTGCAAATCCCGGCCATGTCCCCTACCGCGCCCACCACACCCACCTCTTGAGGCTCGGCCACCTTTGCCACCCTTACCGCTTGGTCGCCTCCCAACCATGGCACTGATGTTGTGCGTATGGGAGTTGCAGTAAACTATTGTCCTGGGCAATTGGGGGTCAAAAGGGTAGGGTACTAGATGGAATTCGTACCCTAGTGCTCTAGCAAGGCTGTATTTGACCCCTGGGGAAAGATGACGGGTCACGCAACGCACAGGCACCACAAAAACAGAAAATAACGTGCACGCAACCCCTCGTAGACCACGTCGTGGAAAAATGAACCCGCACTACGCTGTGGCACCCAGAAACACAAAAATGAACGTACGCGTGTTACACGCAGCCTACAATGACCTCTGAAGGGGTACGTGACACACCGGGCAAGGACAGTTGGTAAATACGTGCGCGACTCACTGTCTGTCTGTAAAAAGAGCGTGAAAAATACGCGTGTGTGCGCGTTGGCAACACCACCCCCAAAAGAAGAATTGTACGCTGTCTGAGGAGACAGGACAAAAGAAGAAGTGAACGCTGTTTGAGGAAACAGGCCCAACAGAAAATCAGAAAAAAGCTGTCAGAGGTTACAGGGAGTACGAACTAGAAACGCTGTGAAGTAAATCGCGTGTGAACCGACAAGAAGTACAGAATTCACCCACTCGCTCTCCACGAAAAGCACGTACAAGGAAATGACCTCCTACACGTACCTTTTGAACCGGCCCACACGTCCAACGTCACTTCCGCATATACGCGCTAAGGCCCTATCCTCCAATTACACGAGCTGACACTCTGTCGTGCAGTTCTTGGACATGTAACATGCACCCGGGTTCAGGGAAAGGCCCGCGCGCGCATGTCACTGATGCGCTTACGCGCTAAGGGCCTTTGGTCCAATGAAATCACGTATGCGTGCTGACGCGCTTACGCGCTAAGGGCCTTTCCTCAAATTCCACGCTGACGTGCAAGATTTTCACGTGCCAAATCACTCCGTATCAAGCTGGCCATGCATTCGCACACGGAAGACCACGCTCCTGCCCAGAAGGCTGAATTACTGCCCCCCAGAGCCCCGAGCACGCTCCCATCTGCCATCTGCTGCTGCCTGATTGCCTGCTGCCCACGTGCCCTGCCATTTGCTACCTGCACGTCATCCCGGGGTGCTGTTGCTGTGACCACCCCTGCTGCAACGGAAGACGTCCTGACTGCTATTCCATCGCTCCACAGCCCAGCCCCAGGACCCAGTTGCCCACCCACACCTGCCTCTGGGGTTTCCATGTCGGGCACTACACCATCTGGCACCACTGACAACCCCCAGCCAGAGAGGCAGAGGGCCACCAGCTTCACTGCCACCGAAGTTGGTGTCCTGGTGGAGCAAGTCCTGGGGCAGTATGATGCCCTCTTTGGAAGGTCGGCCGCCGACAAGGAAGGACGAACTCGGATCTGGACGGACATCGTGACTGCCATCAACACGGAGGGGGTGGCAGTCCGCGACTTCCAACATGTCAAGAAGCACTGGGAGGACTTCAGGTCCAGGACCCTCAACAAGGCCCGGCGCCTCTTGAAGGCAGCAGATGCTAAGGGGCCACCTGTCGGAACATCAGATGAGGGTCCTGGAACGCATATGCCCAGCACTCCACGTCCAGGTCCTTGAGAGGCAGACCCATCTGGAGTCGAGCGGTAAGTGTCCATGCATACTGATTGGAAGCTCTGCGTGTGGTGGTGTGCCAGTAGTGTGCAGGTTGTGCATGTGGTTTTGTAGGACCATGTATGGATGTGTATGTACAGGGCTGTGAGGCTGACACATGCAAGTCCTTTCATGTGTGATACACATGGATGGTGTATGTGTGGGTAAGCATGCAGGCCAAATGCAGATGTGTGAGCACACATGTTTGGATTACTGTGTATGTAAGTTGGCATGGTTGTGGTGTCACACATGGATGTTGGTTCCAGCTGCATGTATCTGCACCGTGTACATGTGCATGTGTGTGTATTTGACATGGGTGCAACAGTGATGCAACATGGATGCATGTGAGACTGATATGTAGAAGACTGATTGCCAGATGTGACATGGATGCCAATCTCATCACTGCGACAGTTGGCGGAGGTGTACACATGCATGTAATTGTGGTGGTGTGTGTGCATGTCTAGTGCACTCCCTGTGTTTCATGTGATGTCTGGCTCACCTTTGGCTGCTCATGCTGTTGTATGTGTATGGATGGTGCTGGCTGTTGCAATATGGCTGTGGAATAGCTCATGTGTGTGAGTTGCAATGACATGTGTGTTGGGGTTTGTGATGGCATGTCTGAAGTTTGACAATGCCTCTCATGTACAACTGTCATGTGTGTATGAGTCCATTGGACAGTGCCCTGATGCCTGTCTCCTATCTCTCCCTGTCTGCAGCGTCAACTGATGAAGAGGGCGGAGAAGGTGCTGTGGAGCACAGCGGCAGGGATCGCACTGCCAGCCAGAGACGCAAGGCCTGGCTCCCCTCCCAGGTTGTCATCTCATCGGGGAGAGAGGAGTCCGGTGCCGCGTCGCAGGTCGCAGCTGCCGAGGAGAGGTCCAAGAGGCGGAGGTTGGAGTTGGACTCCTCGGCAGCCGAAGGGGCAGCTGAGACCCCACAGAGCCCGACAGAGGAAGATAGCACGGAGTCATCCAGGTTGGTGGGGGGTTTGGTGGAGGAGGAGGCCGTGCAAGGGACAGAGACGGGGTCTGGAGGTGGGGATTCCACTGGTGCTAGTGGTGCAGTGCAGGGGCAGGGACAGGAGCCAGCACAGGCCGCCGCAGAGGTGCCTGTGTGTAATCCTGTCCCCGATCCTGTGACTGCATCATCTTGCACCAGCAGGGGTACCTACGTCCAGACCCGTTCTCAAGGAGGGGATTGGCTTACACCAACTGGCCTTCCTCTGCCTGCGGAAGTGGCTATCCGGCACCGGGTTGAGCCTGTCCTGGGTGGAGTGGCGTTGCGTCAACGTGCCATGCGAGCTGACCTGCAGTCTTTTCATGATGAGACTGCACGTCTTCTCGCATGGCTCGTTGACCGCGTTGACCCACTGGGACAGCTCACCAGGGCCAGATTCCTCCGTTTTCTGGACCTTGTTCCGACCCCCTCCTCAACTGAACCCCCTATGCGCCAGTCGTCCTCCGTGCCATCTTTCCACCCATGTGTCACCTGGGTGCCCTGTGGAGCTGCCTCTGACCCTGCGGCCAGGCTGGTGGAGGACACATCCCTGCCACAGTCGGGAGTCGGACGTCCAGCAGGGGTGGCCACCTCAACAACTGCACCCCAGCTGGAGGAGGATGCACAGGCAGCAGGAGCCAGGGCACAGGCAGCGGCACAGCAGAAGCAGCAACAAGGTGGGAGCCATGATGGCTCGGGCCTTCATCATCAGAGGGGCAGGCATCGGCCGGAGGGCAGGAGGACCCTGGACGGGAAGTGTCTTCCGTGTGGCAGCGGTTGGGCCATGCGATAGATGCGGAGCGGCAGTTAGCGGAAGAGGCACGGCTCACGATGGTCAGGGCGGAGAACTCCATGCGTAGGGCCCTGAGGCGAGCCGAGTGCCTCGAGGCCTAGCGCAGGGACCTGGAGTTCCAGATGTCATCGTCCCTGCGAACCCTCGGGCCATGGAAGAGGACCGCCTCTGGGACATCGAGCAAGAGTTCGATGATGCCCTGGCCCGGAACGTAAACATGTGAGCCGTTGGACTTGCCCGCTGCCCTTGTAAATAGTTAGTTAGTAAGTATTAGGTTTCCTTTGGTTTTTTCTTTATTTTGGACCGCTTGGACAATGGACCACATTTTTGTATATAGATTTTTTATTAGGTAGTAGTTTTTGGTAGGTTTCATTTCTTAAGTTGGGCTCATGGACCCTGGATTCTTCAATTGTACATAGTTTTACATTGGATTCATCTTTTTAGATATTTTTTTTGTGTTCACCATGGAGCAATGGTTTTTACTTTTTATTTTCCCTTGGATTTGATTTTTTGAACTGTGACTTTGGACAACATTTCTTTTTGGATTTCTTTTGCTTCTGTTTTCTTAATTTTCATTATTTATCAGACATGGACCATTTCTTTTGTTATTCCCATTGTTGTGTGTTTAATTTGATTTACGTTCATGTTATCTTTAATATATATTTCTTTATACTTCCATGTGTGGTGTCATCTCATTGGTTTCATGCATGTCATGATATGGGTTTGACATTCATTTGCACCCATTGTGTGTGTGTGACGGACATGTGTTCATTTACATACTTGCCATTGGGGTTGTATCATGTAATTTGCATTTCTATGTGGGTGGATGCAATACTTGGGTGGGTCTTTGGCATGTGGAGGCTGGCCATAAGGGCCAGGGATCTAGATTGTGATGACGTGTTGGCTGGGGGACATGTGTCGGGGCCTGCTGGCAGGTGCCCCGCACTGCTGGGGGGTTGGGGGGAAGGGGACGTATGTGGGGGGCTGTTGGCAGGTGCCCCTCAGTGCTGGGGGGTGGGGGTGCAAGGGGACATGAGTGGGGGCCTGCTGGCAGGTGCCCCGCACTGCTGGGGGGTGGGTGTGCAAGGAACATGAGTGGGGGCCTGCTGGCAGGTGCCCCTCAGTGCTGGGGGGTGGGGGTTCAAGGGGACATGAGTGGGGGCCTGCTGGCAGGTGCCCCGCACTGCTGGGGGGTGGGTGTGCAAGGGGACATGAGTGGGGGCCTGCTGGCAGGTGCCCCTCAGTGCTGGGGGGTGGGGGTGCAAGGGGACATGAGTGGGGGCCTGCTGGCAGGTGCCCCGCACTGCTGGGGGGTGGGTGTGCAAGGGGACATGAGTGGGGGCCTGCTGGCAGGTGCCCCTCAGTGCTGGGGGGTGGGGGTTCAAGGGGACATGAGTGGGGGCCTGCTGGCAGGTGACCCGCACTGCTGGAGGGTGGGTGTGCAAGGGGACATGAGTGGGGGCCTGCTGGCAGGTGCCCCGCACTGCTGGGGGGTGGGTGTGCAAGGGGACATGAGTGGGGGCCTGCTGGCAGGTGCCCCACACTGCTGGGGGGTGGGTGTGCAAGGGGACATGAGTGGGGGCCTGCTGGCAGGTGCCCCGCACTGCTGGGGGGTGGGGGTGCAGGGGACATGTGTGGGGGCCTGTTGGCAGGTGCCCCTCAGTGCTGGGGGGTGGGGGTGCAAGGGGACATGAGTGGGGCATGAGTAGGGGCCTGCTGGCAGGTTCCCTGCACTGCTGGGGGGTGGGGGTGCAAGGGGACATGGGTGGGGGCCTGCTGGCAGGTGCCCCTCAGTGCTGGGGGGTGGGGGTGCAAGGGGACATGAGTGGGACATGAGTGGGGGCCTGCTGGCAGGTTCCCTGCACTGCTGGGGGGTGGGGGTGCAAGGGGACATGGGTGGGGGCCTGCTGGCAGGTGCCCCTCAGTGCTGGGGGGTGGGGGTGCAAGGGGACATGAGTGGGACATGAGTGGGGGCCTGCTGGCAGGTGCCCTGCACTGCTTGGGGGGTGGGGGTGCAAGGTGACATGAGTGGGGGCCTGCTGGCAGGTGCCCTGCACTGTTTGGGGGGTGGGGGTGCTGGGGGACATGAGTGGGGGCCTGCTGGCAGGTGCCCTGCACTGCTGTGGGGTGGGAGTGCAAGGGGGTAATGCGTTGGTGATCACTAGTGCAAGGTGACATGTGGCTTGGCTGGGGGGGCATGCCCATGGTGGATGGGCTGCCTGCGGGACATGACCAGGGGTGCAGGGTAGTCCCCTGTGGTGTGGTCTGCCTGCAGGGGCCATGGAGGGTGTAGAGGGAACACCTGGGAGGACCCACACTGCCAATTCACGTGTAGGACTCCCCTGCACCCCAAAATACATGTACCCCACTCGCACAGGGCCTACCGCGTGTGAAACTTGCCCGCACCCCAGTAATACACATATCCTGCTGAAATCGCGTGTGGAACTTCCCGCGCACCCCAGTAATAGACGTACCCTGCTGAAATTGCTTTTGGAACTTCCCGCGCACCCCTGTAAGACACGTACCCTGCTGAAATAGCGTGTAAAACTTCCCCACACCCCAGAAATACACGTACCCTGCTGAAATCGCTTGTGGAACTTCCCGCGCACCCCTGTAATACAAGTACCCTGCTGAAATCGCGTGTTAAACTTCCCCGCACCCCAGAAATACACGTACCCTGCTGAAATCGCGTGTGGTACTTCCCGCGCACCCCTGTAATACACGTACCCTGCTGGAATCGCATGTGAAACTTCCCTGCACCCCAGAAATACACGTACCCTGCTGAAATCGCGTGTGGAACTTCCCGCGCACCCCTGTAATACACGTACCCTGCTGAAATCGCGTGTAGAACTTCCTCGCACCCCAGAAATACACGTACCCTGCTGAAATCGCATGTGGAACTTCCCACGCACCCCAGAAATACACGTACCCTGCTGAAATCGCGTGTGGAACTTCCCGCGCACCCCTGTAATACACGTACCCGGCTGTAATCGCGTGTAGAACTTCCCCGCACCCCCAGAAATACACATACCCTGCTGAAATTGCGTGTGGAACTTCCCGCGCACACCAGTAATACACGTTCGTTGCTCGGCGTTTGCTGTTTGCTAGCCCTGTATACTGGTCCAGGGTTAGCGCAGCCCTTTGCGCTGAATTGGGAATTTTGATGGCTTTTCCTTGCGCGAGGGCGTTCTTGGGGGCGTAAGTGGTGCTGCTGCAGGGTCGCTGCGCCACTCTGCGCCACGGCTGGTTTTGGAGGCTAAAATCCATGAATACGCTGTGCGCGGATATCGATTTTAGCGCACGCGGCTGGCGCGGCCATTCGCACGCGCACACTGTGCGCCAGCCGCGTGCGCCACTTTTGTGCGAAATTGTATGAATTACCCTGCTAGTCGGTTCCGTGCTGATTGGAGATGAGCACGAGTCGGTAAGTGAATGTGCGGTATGTGGCGCTATTCCGTAAGTAACAGCACAGTGCGCAGCGCTTTTGTCTTTTCTTTTGCTAACGTGTGTCTTTCCCTTTTCTTGTAGGCCGCTGTGATGTTCCGGAATGGATGCTGACCGAGGGATGACTGAACCAGGTAAGAATCTTGTGGTTTTCTTTGTTCTTCAGCAGGAGTGAGTAAGCGCTCACTAATACTATCTCGCTCTCTTCTTTCCAGGTTGGGGTGTTCCGGAGAAGGATGCAGCGCCAAAATGCTGGTGTTCTCTGAATCGAGTATCCACAGGTGGGTGGAACTGCAGCTTGCGATGGATCGAAGGCAGGATGCTACTCACAGGTAAGTGCTGTATTAATGATGTTCTTCTTCTTTCAGGTGTGCGCTTTCAGGATAAGACAGGCGACAAGGAACTCAGGAGACTGAGTGGGACACAGTCAGCGTTACGCTGCTAACCACAGAATAAAGCAAAGCGTGTTCCTCTGCTTGGGTGTGGCTTATATAGCCCCAGGTATCTCAAGGCCCTACCACACCCAAAACACTAGACCGCATTGCTCAGTTCTTTGGGACTGAGCTATGTGGGTGCCTCCATGTTGAATAAAAGTCTATTAAGAAGTCCAAACCTTAATGTTATCTTCACATTAAGTATGAGCCTGGCGCCAGGACAGACTCCAAGAGAGCCTTTAACGAGATGTCAAGGCCTTTGAGGCCATAGTGGAAGGCCGTAACCTGGCTCCAACTGGGAGGCTGACTTGCCGATGAGGGTTAGGGGTAGAGATCATGACAGGAAGCGGAAAAGAAGACTACAATCAAGATTAGCCACGTGGTCAGCTGCCACCAATGGATGAACTTATAAAGCTTTTCAGTGAGGCTTCTTAAAGGACGCTGAAGGACTATGCCCGCATTTGGGACTGCTCGCTTAAATGAGGACATGAAATTTGCAGTTTGATGGGCCTGTATATCAAGGGCCAGGTTCCCCGAGGGAAAAATGGATAACTATTCTGGTGATAACCTGTATTATGGTCACATTGATACCGGTGCTATGGTATTTGGAAAGTGTGCATCCACTTAACACTCTATTGCCAACTGTCAGTGCATCTACAATGTCTCCCTTACATGTTTACACACACACTCTTCATCCATGTGATCTCAGTCATAGAAGGGGTTATCACAACAACACCCTCATGATGATTATGAATGCAACCCATGCTATTTTGAATAAAACCAACTTCTGGGTTTGCACCCACTTACCACAGCACGGTGAGAAGGGGATAGGTTGGTATATTCAATCTCTCAATCTGTCTACTGCATGTTATGCTGCATTTAGGGCACTGTTCTTTGGACGATGGAATGACAGTGCCAATGGTAATTTTGATGGAACGTATATAAATGAATTTGATCGATTAGTATTATTGCCTCTGGGATGTTTAGTATTTGAGTATTTGCAAACAGAAGTACACTCAATACTGCCACTGTCAGGCATTCTGACAAATATTCCAGACCTTACCAATCTATGGGCCTCATTACACGGAAGGCGGTAAGGGTTAATGGTCACCGGTAATGGTACCGCTGATCATTAACCCTTACCGCCTTACTACGAGGTCCCTTTGCGGGTTGGTACTTTAACGCCTGCTTTTTAGCAGGCGTTAAAAACCAACCCGCAAAGGGACCAGGGTGCTAATTACGGTGCCGCAATGAATGGGAATGGGGAAGGGCAATGGGGGAAGGAGGAATTATCGCCCCGCCAACCTTGGAATAGGGCGGTAATTCCCCTTTCCTCCAAGGAGGTGCCGGTATTTTACCGGCATGGACCAAGTTGGTCCACCGCCTACCGTGTAATGAGGCCCTATGATTTCTTTTCAAATTACTACAGTAGGCAATAAGGAGGTTGCTCCAACATCATATACCATTAATCATGACCCTGATTCTGTTCCATTCTGTATACGGAAAGAAGGTTCCAGACCTATGGGCTCGTATGATAAATGCATGAACACAGCTGTTCTTGTGAAGGAGAATAGGCCTCTGTATATAGGGGGCTCGTCTGTGGGAGTGAAGCTTATCCTTGGTTACCGAAAGATTGGCTGGGTACATATTATCTGGGGATACTCTTACCTTGGGTATATATCACTTCCACCACTGATATCCTGAAAACTCATCCTAGAAGGGAAATTGAAGGTGAAACCCCCCCCCTACAAGTAGTGGGGGACATTGCTAAATCTATGGTCCCATTCTGGGGACAAATAATAATAATTATTATTATTATATTTATTATTTACTCTCAGGACATTAGAAAACTGGCTAGGATTTTGGAGAAAACTATCAATAAGACTACCAATATCATGTTCAATATGACACTGGAACAATAGGCGATTAGACTAGTGGCCCTTCAAAACAGGATGGTGTCAGACGTCATCCTGGCTGAGCGTGGTGGTGTATGCAAAATGGTTGGGTCTACGTGTTGCGTTTACGTACCTGATTCCACCCCCACCATTTTGCAAGCGCTAAAGAGACTGCACATTTTGGGTTCAGAGATACACATTCCAGAGGAGATTGGGACCTTGGTACATGGTTTGGGAGTCTACTACGAACTTGGGGTTGGAAGATATTCTCTGTCCTGGCTATAATCCTTGTTATAGTCCTATTCTGTTGCTGTTGCATCCAATGTCTGATTGTCCTGGGTTCCATGATAGGGGATTGCTGTGCACGTTCATTAGTCAAATTGAAACCAAACCCACACTCACCGGTACACATCACTAATGCACTGGTCATGCAGGAGGTTGCTATAAAAGAGTCTATGGCCATCAATGTTTCTGACAGTGATGATTCGGGGTGTTCTGATGACGACTCTGCAACTTTGTCGTCCGAGGATGCCATGTTTGGATGATGCTCTTGGCTTAGGCCAAAAGGAAGGTTTGTTAAAATAGATTAAGTTTGAGTGTCTTACAGTTATGCACATTGGCCTAAGCACATTTGCATCAGGTTACAAACTTACTGCCAGACTAATGGTGACCACATTGCCATTTTGTTTCATTCGACATCTTGGATGCAATGTTCAGTTCAATTCCTGCTCATCCTGCCTTCCTCACTCTGAACGTGGTGGAATTACTAGCAGGAATGAACATTTTGCTGAGCCCTGTGTTTGTCTTACACTGTAGAACCTTGAAGCCTCTGTGGAAGCATTGCAAATCTATAAGTTAGGTGCCCGCCTATCTCAACAATGTTTTCTCCACTGAACTATACGTTGTAATAATGTGCAGCTGCTATGTGCTCCTCTAGAGAAAAACCCTATTTCCAGGCTTTAAAGCAGACTGACCTTAGGCTCCAGGAGCAATACAGATAAGTTGTACAGCAAATGTTACCTTGTACCAGGGAACACGATATGCCCCCACGCACTGTTTTGCCCTGCTCCCAGACAGTAAATTGTCAATAGGAGGACGGGGGGAAAATGCAGACTCATTGGTTTAGTAACATTAACTACGTGGTAAGGTCATGAACCTATGGACCCTATCACATGAGGGGGCTGGTTAAGTGTTTCAAATGTGATTCTGTTTAGTATATATGTATGTGGCTTTGGTTGTTCAGGGCTCTCTCCCTCCACGGTGTCTGTACGCATGCATCGTGGGGTGCTGAGACCCCAGTCCGGGCTGAAATAAATGATATTGTAGAACCTCGTGACTGGCTATTTCCATTTCTTTGCAGTAAGCCTCATTTGGTGGTCTTTCAGTTCCTTGGGAATGTTCTTCCTGGCCAAGCCAGGCCCGCTGACTCCCTCCGGACCACCGCAGACATAACTTTACTGCCCACTTCCACGCGCGCTCTGCGCAGTCACTGGGGTTATATGGAAAAGACCTCCTCTTCCTGTGCAGGCAGCTGGCAGCCAGGTCTCTGCTCTGCTTAATTGGGCAGCACTCCAATTACTCCGACATGAACCGCATTGTGTTAGCTGCAAAGTGACGGAAAACAGAGCAGGAGCAGCCTCTCCCACCGCAGACCACCACTTCAATGCCCACTTCCTAAAATACTAAACATCTATGAAGGATTTTATGGGCACTTAACAAGCAAAGTCCGTGCCATGGCTAACACATATCTGATCGTTGGACCAAATATGGGAAAACCCAGAAAACATCACACAACAGGCAACAATATTGTGAGAAAAGCACATGAGGACTGGCATATAAGGAATACAATTGCACAATAGGCGTATGGCCCCCTATTTACAGATTAAAAGTACATTAGGGATCACATTTTATTTATCTGAGATCAAGCTTTTTTCTAAGAAAGTAATTTTATTTGTTAAGACTAGGAATTCTTGGCAGTATTTAGTGCTAAATGGAAAGCTAGTACCTAAGTAGATCATTGCTGCAAATTCTGTCAAGGTACAATTGAAAACATTGCCCTTGTCCCAAACATCACATCCAGGAGGTTGGACCCATGTTTTTTTTAAATTTTTTTAATCTGTTTATTCAAATTAAAGTCAAGTACAACAATAACAATAAAACAATGTTCCCCCTTCCCATCCTCCCTTTCCTTCCCCCTCTTCCTTCGCCACATTTCAATGTATGCATTGCTTTGCCACCCAGCCCTATTTGTCTAGCCCACCCTGCCCATCTCTTCCACCCCCCGTACCCTCCATCCGCTTTCCAACTCAGAAAAAAAACACAATTGTCCGAGGCATAGCATCTTGCAAGCCACATCAGACTCTCATAGTCTCATGCGCCTTATGGCCTGTCAATGAACTTTTGCAAGCCGTCTCAATACTCTCCTCCTCTTTCTCTCATGGGGAAGTTCACCTGGTGATGTAAGGAGTTCGTTAAGGTGGGTGCTCCGCTACTGTAGTGTCTGGTCTTCCGAATACTCTCCTCCCTTCCACTCTCGTATTATAGTCACTTCTGCCATTGCCCATTTTATCATATCTTGGGCCCACTGCTGTAACTGCAGACCTCTAGGGGTCTTCCATGTGATAGCCATACGGCGCATTTCTAAAACTAATACAAATCTAGCAATTTTATTTGATTGTTTCCGTTCCTTACCCTTTCCCCCTAGCAGGAAGTCCAACAAGCATACTTGAGGTGTGCATTCTAGTTGTCTACCCAACAGGGCATTGACCTTCCCTATCACCGCCTTCCAGCAGGTCTCTATGTGCCAGCACGACCACACCATGTGACAAAAGTCTGCAGACTCGCCTATGCATCTCAGGCAGGTATGCAGTCTTTGCATCTATCATGTGCAGTTTCTGTGACATCATATGTATGATGTTGAACTGAATTGATTTAAAACGTGCATTACGTTGTACCTAGGTGATCCCAGTGCATAGCATGGCCCTTGTTTTTTCCTACAATTGAGTTCCCAGGTCCAGTTCCCACTTCTCTTTAACCTTGAGGCAGGGTGGTGACCCGCTCGATTGAAGCACCATGTAAGACCTTGTAATTGCATGTATCTCCGTGCCCATTGTTAGGATGGCTTGAAGTACTAGGGAAACTGGGGGCTCCTCTGGGATGGAGTCCCATATGTTAGCCATAGTTTTCATCAATCATGCAAAGTTTAGAAACTGCTCCCCTGGCATCTGGTATTTGTGTGCCCAGTCTGCGAATGCCAGTAGGCGGCCACATTCAAACATGTCCCCCAGAGTACTGAGTCTGGCCCTTTTCGCACCTGTTGGAGCCTATGTTGTTCAAGATCCTCTCTAAGTCAGGGAAAGCCCTCAGTGGCACTTCTGGACTATACCCCTCCCCTTTCTTTAGTCGGAGGTGCGTCCTCTTCCACACCTGCTGTACCGCCTTCGTGACACAGAGTGCTGTGGGATCCCCTATATTCCGAAAATGTTACCTCTGTGTGATGTTGCTGGGGCGGTGCAGGTCGCAGCCTATCCGACCCTCTAGTCTGGGCGTCCCACTTAGTCACGTGCTGTAGCTGCGAGGCCATATAGTAGAATTCAAAGTTAGGTAATGAGAGTCTGCCTCTGAAATGTCTTCAGGGATACCCTTCTTTTCCATCCCGCCCAGTGAAACCATGAAATCCTGCTGTCTAACTGTTTGAAGAATAGGGGGCCTGAACACATGAGTTATGTTCGTAAATAGGTACAAGAGTCGGGGTAAGATAATCATCTTACAGATCGTTATTTTTCCCATGAGCGAGAGAGGCAATTTGCTCCAGAACTTCATTCTTTCACCTAAATCTATGAATGCCCAACCTACATTGCATTGGAATGTGTCTGCTACGGTCTGATAAACCTGTATACCTAGATATTTAAAGTATTCTGCCTCCCATCGTATTCCCACCTCTGGTAGGTCTGCCCTTGCAGGGGGCCCAGGGGAAATGCCACTGATTTCTCCTTGTTGATGTAGAACCCTGACAGCTGTTCCACATTAGATATTACTTCCAGTATATATGGGATGTGCAGGGCCAGTTTATGAACATGCAGAAGGACATTGTCTGCGTAGACGGAGCTGACCTGTCTCTGCCCATTCATCGTGATGCCTGCGTCCCTGACCTGGTCTCAGAGAATGTTCCAAAGAAAGGGCAAAGAATATAGGAGAGAGAGGGCAGCCCTGTGCCATGCCCTTTTCTAGCTGCCATTTGGGGGAAACCCTTACCCGTTTTCACTCTCACTAGAGGGCTCTGGTACATGAGTTTTATCCATTGCCTCATGCTTGGACCTACCCCTAATCTAGTCAGGATCTGGAAGAGCCACTCCCACTCCACAGAATTCTAATTCCCAATCCACATTCTTTACAGAACGTGTTGCAAGCACCTCAGGTTCATAGTTATATTTTGGCTTTCTACGAATCCGCACTGATAATGATGGATCAATCCTGCACGTGCTTTGCTAATCGATTGGCTAGGACCTTCTCCAAGACTTTCTCATCCACATTGAGGAGAGAGATGGGACGTAAGATTTGCATCTATGCAGGGCTTTCGCTGGCTTTGCCAACCCTACAATGATTGCTTTCCGCATGGATTCCGGCTGTATCCCTTTTTTGGAAGGCCTTATCATAAAGATGTTTTAGTTTAGGAATTAGGAGGTCTGCATACGTTGCTTAGAATTCCATAGGGAGCCCACCTCCTCCCAGTTACTTCCCGGTCCCCATGGAGGCTATAGGCCCTCTTATCTCCCCCTCTGTGATCTAACTTTCTAACAGTGTCGGCAGATGGGCTTGATCTAATTGGTCTGCCATTACCTCTATGTCCAGCAGTCCTCTGCTTTTAAATAACTTTTAATAAAAGTTACAGAACTCTCTGTTAATTCCATCTTGTGTATTTATGTCCTCCCAGCTATCTGAGACTATTCGGGTGACCATATTAATTGGGTTCTCCTGCATAAGAAGCCATTTTATTTTATTTATTGTGCCTTTCAAATGCACCATGAATAAAATAAATAAGGCTAGCAACCTTCTTGCCTCCCTCCCTGTGAATCTGTTGGGTGTATTGGGCGTAATCGTGGTTCCCCAGCTTCTCTTGTGCCTCAGCCCTCACCTCTCTTTCCCTTAGTAGTTCTGCTGCACAAAGGGAGCTCCCGGCCAGGCCTTTCTCCAACCTCCATCCTCATGCCCTAAGTGAAGGCTATACATTTCCCCCAAATAGTACCTTAAATGCGTCCCACATTGTCCCATAATTTTCTATCGAGTTCTCATTGTGTTCGAAGAACTCTTCAATCGCTTGTCTAATGTCCTGTTTATAAATGTCGTCCCTTAGTACCTCTCCCCTAAGCTTCCACATGGGTATCCCCCTCTTTTCTTGACCCATTTCAGCATGGTTCGAAGAGAAGCATGGTCCGATATTGTTTTCCTCAGATACTCGGTTCCCTATAATACATGAAACAATCCCTCCCCACCAGGAGGATATCTATACAAGAGTGTTTGTTTGTTTGTTTGTTTGTTTGTTTATTTATATAGCGCTCTGGACCCAGAGGTAAAAGGGCGCATAGGGACAAGGTTACAGGTACATTATATGCAGTTACATAGTACATTACATGCATTTTACATAATATGATATATACAGTTAGCAGATTACAAATGTACGATCTACAAAAACAGGTAAGGGGCATCAATTTAGAGAAAGGTCTGTGACGTCAGGGATGCTAGTTTTTATCCGGTAACCAGCTGATAACCTGTTTTCTGAAGGATTGAAATGATTCAATAGATTTGATGTTAAATGGTAGGGTGTTCCTGAGTTGGGATGCAAGGGTCGTGAAGCTGGAACCTCCAGCTCTTTTTAGGGAGAATCTGGGCACTGATAGGCATAATGTGTTGGTGGATCTAGTGGTTCTATTAGTGGATTTCATGGTGAATTTGTTGGTGAGATAAGGCAGAGCTAGGTGGTTTAAGGCTTTGTATGTAAGACAAATAGTCTTTAAGTCAATTTTTTGTTGGATAGTAAGCCATTTGCATGACATTCTGGTGGTGGCGATATGCTCGCGCCTAGATATGTTTAGTGCTGCTCGCAGAGCGTTGTTTTAGAGCACCTGAAGTTTTTTGATTATGGATTGGTTTGCGCCTAGGTAGAGACTGTTACAGTAGTCCAATTTAGATTGTATAAGAGCCCTAGCCAGTGTAAGGCAACTATTCGTGGATATGAACGGTCTACATGCCCTGATCAGCTTACCAGTGTAGGCCGTGGCAGAGGCAGTCATGTTAACTTGTTTGGAAAGGTTAGTGTTGGCATCAAGGTAGAAACCAAGCGTTTTCACATTTTTGACAATAGGGATGATGTTCCCATCGATGATAAAGCTATTGTAGTTGGGGCTAAGTTTTAGCAAGTTATTGGGTGTACCGACAAGGAGAAGTTCAGTTTTCTCATCATTAAGGCATAGGCCATGTGTGGCCATCCATGCCTGAATGATGGAGAAAATTTCGTTGTGGTCGGGTTTGTAGTTACCATAGAGGGTAAGGAGTATCTGGGTGTCATCTGCATAATTAGTGTAGGTGACACCCAAATGGTCCAGTTTGTCAAAGAGTGGCTTTGTAAATATATCATACAAAGTGGGCGAAACACAGGAGCCTTGTGGGACCCCACAGGTGAGAGGGATGGGGTCTGCTGTGGCTACTCGAGAGAAGACCCTCATGGTTCTGTTAGCCAAGAAGGAGTGTATCCACATGACAGCAGAAGAGGAGAAATGAGCTGCAGAGGATAGGTGGTTGCAGAGGATTTTGTGGTCGACCAAATTGAACGCTGCTGAGAGGTCTAGGAGGCGTAGGATGGCGGCGTTCCCTTTGTCTTTAATTTAATTGATCTGGCTTTTGAGGTCGACAAGGGCAGTTTCTATTCCATGTTGAGGTCTAAAGCCAGATTGACGTATTCCTAACAGTTGGTTGGTCTCTAGGTAATCCTGAATTTGCAAGTAGGCAACTCTGTCTAGAATTTTCAACAGGAATGGGACTGTGGTGATAGGTCTGTAATAAGTGGGTATGGCAGGGTCTAGGGTTTGTTTTTTTAAAAGGGGGAGAATCCAAGATTGTTTCAAGTTACTAGGGACAAGGTTAGTTGAGAAAGACAAGTTTATAAGTTTAGTGATGAAAGGGGATAGTTCTCTGGCTGCGTCTTTTATGATCTGGGCAGGGGAGCTGTCCCCTTTACAGTTAGAGGGTTTTAAGGAGGCTATAATTTTTTGTACTTCCAGTATTGTTACCTTTTTGAAAGTGAAGCCTAGGTTAGAGTCAATGGATAGTGGTGTACTAGGGTTGGTGGGCTTACTACTGGTGAGTTGATTTAATTTATCTTCTATTCTGGTTTGGAGCCCAGCAATTTTGTTAGCAAGGGCGTTCTGGATGCTGGTGCACCAAATGTTATCTTTAGTACAGGTATCTGTTGGAGGGTTAGGTTTTTCTAATTCCTTGAGTATGGTGAAAAGCTATTTGGTGCAGGAACCTGCCTGGTTGATCCTGACGTTATAGGTTTCCTTCTTGGTGCGAATAATCTCTCTTTTATAGGGTGAGGAGATATTTGTCAGATTGGATTTGTTTTCAGCAGTTGGTGTTGTTCTCCATAGTATTTCGAGCTTCGCTTTTTTTTTTCTCAGTGTTTTGAGTTTGCGGGTGTACCAGGAGTTCAGATGAGCTCTAGGTTTTTCTTTGCGCAGTTTTAATGGGGTGATGGTATATATGGCACTGGCCAAGGAGTCGTCGTAAGTTTTGACAAGTAGATTAATGTTGACAGTAGCAGGGAGTGTGTTGAGGATGGGCAGGACCAAAGGTAATAGTGCCTCGGCAGTAATGTAACGCTTATTCCTGGTCGGGAAGGCTGGTGCAGTAGGGCATTTTATTGGGGGTTGGATAAGGATATTAATCTCTAAGGGAACAAGGTAGTGGTCAGTCCATGCGAAAGGTTGGGGGGTTTTACAGGTGATATTACAGTTGAGGACCGCAACCCAGTGGATAATCCTACCCTTCTGATGAGTAGGTTGAGAGCTGAGTTGTATGAAGCCATGCTCTGCTAGGGCATAGGCTAGGGAGGAGGCAGGAGCGTCATTGGGATAATTGTATCCGAGGTTAAAATCTCCAAGGATGATAGTTTGAGCAGAGGGCTTAGAGTTCTCAGCTATAAGAAAAGTGATGTCTTCCTCAAAGGCACCTGTCGGGCCTGGGAGTCTGTATATTAAGTGAATGGCAATCATGCTTTTGGGAGAGGTTTGTAGCTTAATTGTAAGATGCTCACAAGATTTTAGTATAGGGGAGGTGACTGCCCTGAGGTCTAAGGAGGATTTAAAAATGATGGCTGAACCTACTCCGCGAGCATTGGGTCTGTCGGCTCTGAGGATGGAGTAATTATCGGGAATAGCTAATGTTAGGTGTGGGCCTGCTGCTTCATGTAGCCAGGTTTCCGTTATGGCCAGGAAGTCGAGATCGTTAGTTAGGATAGTGTCAGCGATTTCTGTGGGATGGGCAACAAGGGATCTGACATTTAGTAGAGCTCCTTTTAGGGGGGGCAGTTTAGGTTTGGTGGAGGTTGTGTCCTTAAAGTTAGACTTCATGAGAGGATTGGTAGGATGCTTGCTAATTGTGGTAGGAAGTCTCATACCTAGTCTGCTATTGCGGGTTATAAGGTTTGGAATGACAGTGAGTGTGTTGCCTGGTGGCTGCATGGTAGTAGGGTATTTGGGTCTATCTTTAATATCGTTAGGCTAGATACTTGGAGTGGTGAATACCATGGTGAATACCATGGAGTGAATACCATGTGGGTGGGAAAAAAGGAATATCCTCGTTCACCGGCCTTCTGTGTTCTCCACAAGTCCACCAGGGCAGGTTTCAACATCACGCTCTTCAGGGATTGTGTTGCCAATGGTTTGTATGAGGCACCCGCCCTGACCTGCCTAACTTCGGTGAGGTGGGCAGTTGAAGTCCCCCCCACCATATTGTGTCTCTGTGTATGTGGTCACCAAGCAGCACCACCACCCCTGGGAAATAGGAGTCATTGTCTCTATTTGGGGCATAGGATTAATTATGTTGATCTCCCTCCCTTCTATAGTGGCCAGAAAGATTAGCGTCCTACATCCTTCATCGTGAAGGACCTTGGTGTTTGTTTTTGTATTTTATTTGTATTTTATATAGCGCTTTAAATCAAAGCGCTGTACATATGATCAAACGGTACAATAAATGATTATTAGCTAAACATACTGTCAAATGTAGCCAGACTGAAGTAAATAGGATCACTGGGAGTCGCGAAACTAGCTCCCTCTGTCTACTCATGTCACGACGCCTCTAGAATATGTGGAGAAGTGTCAGTCATACATCTCTCCACCCCATGCAGCGTTCACCTGTCAAAGTCTGCTTTGGTCAAGTGCGTTTCCTGAAGTAAAGCTAGATGTGCCACCCCATTGTTTTAAATATCCTGGTATTTCCCTTTGTTTCCTGGCATGCCCCGTCCCCCACACATTCCAAGTAAGGGTTAGACCCATGTTTAATCAATTAAATATTAGAACTGTGCAGGACTTTTTGTGTATTTGCTGTGCGGGAACAACGAGCATGGTCATGTTGAGGGTCTTAAATTACCTGGGTAGAGCATGATGGTAAGGTATAAAGTTCTTCCATAAAGTCAAATAAAAATTATAAGTTTCTCAAATCTACTTATTGTTAAATTGCATTACACACATAGTACTAGAGCCAGAGCAACTTAACGTTGTATTTATATTAGTGGATCAAAGTTATTAACAAAGTGCAGGCCTATGCAGTGAACATGATCGTAAGATTTGTTTCAGTTTTAGTTTTTACTCAAAGGCATATTATTTTAGCTTTGTATATCCTATGCACTTTAGGAATATTGGAACTGTGCAATATGTTAAATTTAATACTGCAGTATGCACTAGAAAATTCTGCCTAAAATAAATAGTTCTGTAGTCAATGGATTAAATAATTTGGTAATGTGGGAAGTTTTAGTTTCCATTACTATACTTACTGTTAGCTAGGTTGAAGGATGTATGTGATTTCTTCGAAAATATTTCACCTAACAGAGATTTCACCGAATCCATTTCACAGAAAAATGAAATCTACTTTTTACTTGTTCTACTTTTTTTCTGTTTTAATGCGGGGGAGACACCCGGCAGCCGCCCCTCAACCATCCCTACCCTAACTAATACCCTTACCCCACCTATTTTGCATTATACATATACCATTTCTCCTACCATTTTCGGTGAAATATCATTAGGTGAAATGGTATTTGAAGAAATCTACGTTAACGGAATTGAAACCATAAATGCACGTCCCTTATTGTGGCTAAAGTGGTCAGAATAAGAAATTATATGTTAAAAGTAGTGCAACAACTCTTGCTCCAAAGTGCACAAATAGTTTACTTGTTGTGAAATTATGCATTTAGGTACAATTGTTTTGATGGAACAGTACTGTACTGTTTTAAGGATATTGTGATCTTGTGCTTTTTAGTGATACGTTGAATGTTTGTATCTTTTATGGAAATACTAATTTTACGAATAAAGATAATGAAAATAAATGAATGTTTTGTTTGTCACATCCGTTTTAAACATTTCTGTGTCTATAGTGTGCGGACAGGGACGTCATTTGGGGGTCACAAGTGGTCGTAAATGCAACCCCTGTGGTCTCCCTTGCTACCCCTAAAACAATATATATATATATATTTTATTTTTTACAAACGGAAGTTCCTGCGCTGCGGCCAGCACTATGTGGCTCTTTGAGAGAGCGGAGTGGGGATTGAGTGGCAGTCTGTGCAGTCCCTTACTTTTTTTCTGCTGAACTTTTGTCAGGAGTCTGTTTCCACTTGCCATTACTTGAAGGAGGAGCATATTTGAGCTCAGGAAGGCCCTGGAGTGAAGCAGAGTGGGGATTGACTGGCACTCTGTCCAGTCCCTTACTCTTTTCCTGCTGAACTTTTGTCAGGAGTCTGTTTCCACTTGCCATTACTTGGAGGAGGAGCATATTTAAGCTCAGGAAGTCCGCGGAGCGGAGTGGGGATTGAGTGGCAGTCTGTGCAGTCCCTTACTCTTTTCCTGCTGAACTTTTGTCAGGAGTCTGTTTCAACTTGACTTTACTTGTAGGAGGAGCATATTTAAGCTCAGGAAGTCCGCGGAGCGTAGTGGGGTTTGAGTGGCAGTCTGTGCAGTCCCTTACTCTTTTCCTGCTGAACTTTTGTCAGGAGTCTGTTTCCAGTTGCCATTACTTGGAGGAGGAGCATATTTAAGCTCAGGAAGTCCGCGAAGCAGAGCGGGGTTGGGATTGAGTGGCAGTCTGTGCAGTCCGTGCTGCCGTGTCACGGGAGTCGGGTCGGAGCCTTCCTACGACTTCCCTTTACACAGCGTCTCACTTTTATCAGGTAAATCTGCAAAAATATTTACATCGATCACACTTGATCACAAACCATCCTCACTTGCCCGTATTAAATAAGGCTTCCTATGGCTATGAACTAACGTGTGCGCATGCTATGCTGTAACAGCACTAACTCTTAGTGTAGTGATTTACACTTATAAACATACTGTTAAACTCGTGCGGCGACTGCGGGCTTTTTTGCCTTTGAGCCGTACAAGTTCCCCATTTCACCACCACTGCGTGCTTCCTTTGCGTGTATTGATTGGTTGGTCAAAGCAAGGCTTCTTTCAAATTGACATTTACGTGCACGCTCATTTTCAATCCCCTGGCTCAAGATACATTATCTGTTGATGTCAGCAAAGCGTGTCTACTTACATTTGTTAAATACCAACTCAACTTCAAGAAAAACTGAATAATTGCACGGAGACTGCTGGCCTTTGACCTTTGAGCCGTGCAAACTAAGTTTATACGAATTTCGAGTCTTGAACGGTTTTGAACGGTGTTTATACATGCGGCGGTAGACTGTTGGAACTAGGTTTCCTTTGATTCCGCTGCGTGTTTGGTCCCTTCAAATCCTAAAAATCCAAACTACACTTGGCATGTTGAACCTTACATTATCACCCGTAAATATCTACCTACCAGTACGCCTCTCAGTCGGAATTGAAACCATAAATGCACGTCCCTTATTGTGGCTAAAGTGGTCAGAATAAGAAATTAAGGGGCTGATTGGCTGGGTCTGTCGACTCCACTACTTTTCTGAAGGACAGACCCTCATTTTACAACAACCCATATCACTAATTAAAATGAAGTTGCATAGCAATCCATTAACAGATGATCTGGAACCCCCGGAATGGGAAGAAACTGACATAGCTAATGGAGCTCTTGTTGGCGGTCCAGAGGGTACAAATTCAATCAATAAGGGTAATCAGTTACAACCCGCTGGAAACCAACAGGAAGAAGTCCAAGTTCATGTCGAAACTGTTCATTCTACACCAGTTCGATTCATAGCCACGGCAGAAATTGAATCCACTATGGTGGACAATTGGAAAAAAGGACTTGAATTCACTGTTACCACCACAAAAATACAAAAATAAATAGACAAACATTTTGGCGAAAAAAGACCTGTGAGTCAAATAGACTAGGACATAAGTGATCATTTGTTGGGCAAACTGGATCTCTCTTGACCTAAGCAAATGCAGGATTTATCGAAACCTGGTGACGAGGTAAATGTAATAGAAACTCAGACTTCGGCGGACCTTAGAGATCAGCAAATAGCATCTTCTCAAATTGGAGTGCACCCTAATGACAACACTTTGAGTGCACTCAATTATGTTCTAAATTCTGTAGTGTTCGTTTTTGAAATGCTCAATGCGGAAGTTCAGTCTCAAACTGGATCCTTATTGGAATTGATAAAAGATGTAACCACATTGGATGGGGCAGTAGTCAGCTGTTGCCATGTCGTCAACACAGATCTCAAGTGCACATTACAAGACATGAAGTTGGAAACAATAAAACGAGGTTAGACCTTTCAGCCATTCAAAGATCATTGGCTACTAAAGGCGTACTTGAGGAAGAAGACAGGAAATTGAATCAAGCGCTTTTAGCACAGCTATACCTTCTAAATCAAAGGAAAACAGAACTCCCACATATTGATGGCCATAACTCACAGATGGATGATACTCCATTATCCGAATCTGTATTAGAAGAGTTCAGACGATTGGCCAATGTGGGTGAAGACTTTCAAGACGAAGACATAGGAGATAAGTTTCCCTTTAATTTGTCTCCCTGATCAAAAGCAAAACCAAGGAGATCAAGCAAAAGAGATCTGTCTCCAAATGGCTCCTCCGACTGGAAAGAGAGTAAGAAAGACGGAAGCTAGGAGGCAGCGAAGATTAAAAGACAAAGTTAGTTTGAAAAAAGGAGGAAAATAAAACTGAAAAATCAAATTAAATTTAAAAATAAGAACCCCGCCCAATCTCTCCTGAAGGAAATCACCAACATACAGCCAGTGTTGGTGAACATGGATCACATAATTGTCGAATCAAACCTAATAAACAAAATATGTGAATAAAGATAAACAAGGAGAAGTGCTCAAAAAAGCCATGGAAGAGGGGGAAGAAAGAGGTACCAAGCAAAAAGCTCTTGACTGCGCCACCAATCGACAGGCTCTCAAACTCAAAAGCAATCGAGCCGCCAATGTCTGGAGCAATAGGGTCCTCGAAGCATGGCCTTAAAATAGCCCCAATGTTTCTAAAATCAAGGATCAACAGAAATTTAAATCTACTACCAGTCATGGGAAATATCTTTGAAGCTACATCCACTGCTCCTAAAATTGCCTCCATCTTTCAAAGAAAATTGCAAGTAACTCTACAGGATAACATCTCTCATCAAAATACAGAAATAAAACTGGGGGAAGGCAAATACACAACATTGAGAGTGAACGGAACAGAAGTAACACCATTTAAAAAGGCTGAGGAAAATAATAATCAAGACAAAATGGCAGAGCAAGTCATGAAAACAAAGAATGTCACAGCCTTGAGTGCTAACCGAACACCATGCATTGATCGATTGAACAAGAAAACATTGCCACTTAAAAAACCTGGAACATTAGCTTCAAAGGCGATTTCTAAGAAATACCAATTGCAGGCTCTGGCACGTAGGAACATTGGCAAAAACAATCCTATTCCAAATTTTTCTACACAGGGCACCATTGATGACCCAGTTGAGACTATCACTAAAATGGGCGATACTGGCACTGCACTCACCAAGAATTTGTCTGACCTTACATGTAAACATCAAGATAGTCATCTTATTGATCCAGTGGGCACCTCACAGCAGACTCTTGAAATGCACAGAAAAGAGATTAGACATGCTGTCGATGCCTATATGACAGTGCAACCATCTCAGAAATATCTTACTGTGACTCTGGGCAAAGGTCCCATCAACAAGAGCATTATCCACAGCAACTGGAAAAAACAATAGCTTCTTCATCTGTAGCTCCCAGAAACCAAGATGAATCTCTGGGATGTGTCATGCCCCAAGCTCCCTTACAACCCATAGCTATAATGGAGTCACAGCTTGATAAAGACCACAAATCGCTGCCAATTGCATTAAATGTAACAACCTCAACTTTGGAGTCTTGGAATTCGAGTATAATATCAACGTTAGCTCCAGAAATCTATCGTTTGACAGAAACTGCTATTGCAAATTCAACTGTTTTGAAAGATCAGGGAGCTTCAGTTACCAATGTCATCCAGTCAACTGGATCTCAACTAAAAAAGCTATCAACAGTGAATGTGAAATGCCCATCTTTGCACTCATTAGTTTTATTGTGTCGTCCATCTCCCTGTGTCCAATATGACTTGAATCGAAAGTCCATCTTGACAATTTTCTCTGAAATACCCGAGTTGGAGGACATTAATTCCATTGATATTCAATTGGTTGAATTTGAGGATCCCCAAGTCCTCTCATCGGTTAGACTATGGATAAACTCGAGAGTTGTTCTAAATACCATTTGGCTAGCGAAAAATCAGCTGTATGAAATGGGATTTATCATAAATGTGAATAATTCAACATCTAAAGTCACATTGTCTAAACCGCTATTACAACCTTCATTGTGTGTGTCTAGAACAGAGAGTAATAGCTTAAAAAATGCTGGTCTGAATCTGCAGGAATCTACTGCAAGGAAGCCTTGCAAGTGTCAAACTATGCATTAACTAAGCCACCCTACGAAGCGAACCGCAATCTCTCTCATTAGTTGGAACATGAGAGGATTCAAATTTTGAAAATGCTGATATAGCAATGTTTCAAGAGACATGACTTACCACAGTTCCAACTTGGGACAAATATGATGTCTATTTGAATCCGGCTCAAAAATCAAATTATGCCAGACCTACTTCTGGGCTTTTAATAGCCGTAAAACTAAATGTATCATTTAAATCAGAGAATTAGATATCTCCTAATCCTTTTCTGCAAATGATAAAATTACAAATAGGTATTGTAACATATGCTTTAATAAATACTTACTGGAATCCTGTCGGTATTTCCGATAACATCTTTATGAGAGATGTGGCTATCTTATTTGATTTAGTATGCCTAGATAACACCATATGCTATGTCATTATAGCAAGGGACTTCAATCTACATTGGCCCTCATTACGACCCTGGCGGAGGACCATGGTGCAATTTGCACCATGGTCCATGGCGCAGAGCTGCCAACTCCGCCATGGGGGTTGGCGGACTTACCACCCCATTCCGACCTTGGCGGGGCGGTAAGTCCCCAATCCTCATTTACCCTTCCCATTCCCATTTTTGCCCCATAGGGTATAATGGGAGTGGGGAAGGCGTTAATTACGCCACCGTAAATTACGGTGGCGTAATTAACAACAGGTCCCGTAGCGCCATGGATTTTTCCGCCCGGAAAAACCAGGCGAAAAAACCACCATGGCGCTACGGGAACTCGTAGTAAGGCGGAAAGGTACGCCATGCATTACGCTGGCGTAAAACCCTTTCTGCCAGGGTCGTAATGAGGGCCATTGTCTAGGAAAATCGGGAAATCTCTGCATACTAATAGACTTAGAGCTTGGAACCATTTTGTTAAATCCCGAAATTTGCAAATGTTAAATGACACATTCATAGATGATATACCTCCTCAACCAACATGGCATAGAGGTGAGGCAACAGCAATTATCGATTATATCTATGTCAATCAGGAGATGATTGCTGATGTCACAAAATTCTGCATCCAGTCCACGGTTCAGAGTGACCATAATTGTTTAGTAATGAACTGGCAGGTAAAAGAATTATTGATTCTGATACATGTAGAAATACATGTCTGGCCAATCTTGTAACAGTTAATAGTGGAGGCAACAGATTAAGATGGAGTAAAACCTACTTAAAAAGATTCAATCATTTTTATGCTCTAGAGTTAACCAAAATAAGTGAAAACCAGCATGACAATATTGTATATCATGATCTAATGCAATTATTTCAGCTTAAAACAAAAAAAGCAAACGGTCAAAAAGGTCCAGACCTTACACGTGCGCAATAAGGAAGTGGAAACAGCAAACAATGTTTTGTTTGAAAAATCCCAAGTAATGAAACTTCTGCTTAATATTAGAGGGATAGTATTAACCAAGATTAAAACAAGGCAAAAAAATTGGTTACGAAATTATAAAGCTTCCTTATATCAAAATGATGGTGCAACCATGTTAAGTGCCTTGGCAGGCAAGAACACAGCACAGATATGGGCCATCATCAATCAATCTAGTGCAGGACATCAGATTGTGTATCAATCTAACAATGTTTCAGAATTTGACTGGATGAAATACTACACGAATCTCTATCAGCCGCCAACACCCGAACATCATATTAACCCAGTGCAAATCGCTGACAAGTTCTGCTTACATTTTGATAAGGAAGACATTGAGTACTATATAAATAGAGCAAGCCAGTTGGGAGCCCCTGGTCCAGATGGCTTATCTAATTATATGTTAAAACAATATCCCAAATTGGGGTCAGAAATACTATATAATATGTTCTCTAATATCATTCGGACACAGAAATTTCCAAGTCCTGGAAACATTTGATTATCCTCCCGATTTATAAAAAGGGTATAGATCTAATCCGGCAAACTAGAGGCCCATTGCCCTCTTGGATGCCCCGGGAAAAATTTTCAATCAAATTGTTCTCAGGGATTTAAACAGGTGGGCAACGGATTTAGGGAAAAGAGATCCATTCCAAGCAGGTTTTGATTCTGGACTGGGAACCTCCCCAAACATCATGGCACTAAACATGCTCAAATCTCAATTTGCCACCCAGAATCAACCATTGTATCTTGCATTTGTTGATTTTCGGGTGGCTTTTGATTCTGTTGATCGTGAGCTATTGTACAAAAAAATGGTTCAGTATGGCTGTCCACTTTCTTTAATATCTATAATTAAACAACTGCATACTAAGACAACACTGCAAGTTCGTCTCACAATAGAAGGGTTGTTATCCGCATTCATTTCCACAGAGCGAGGGCTTAAGCAGGGCTGCATCTTGGCTTCTTTTTTTGTTTAATCTTTTCATTCTTGATTTAGGTGAACAGTTAGAAAAAGTCAGCGTATAGCATGGATGCTATATGCAGATGATCTCATTTTGTTATCCCAAACTCCTAGTGGATTCAAAAATCTATTGAATTCATTATCTACATATTCAATAGAAAATAATCTTGTCATTAATTTGGAAAAGACTCAGGTTGTTATATGTCGTCGAAATAGGATTACTTCTCAAAAGAGCTATAGATGGCAGCTGCAAAATGTAGCATTACTGAATGTTTCTGAATATAAATATCTGGGTTTGATGGTGTATAATGTTTTGTCTGACACAGATTACATCACAACACTGAAATTTTAAGTTGCAAGCTCTAAAATCACAGGCGCGCATCTTGGCATTTAAATATGATAAATTATCATGTAAGCATATCATGATGTTTTATGGAGCCAAAGTGGTACCAATCATGCCGTATGGGGCAGAAACCAAGTTACCAATGAAGCGTTACATCTGGGAATTATGTGAAGCTCGCTTTTGGAGGTCTGTGTTGAACTTATGAAAGTGCACTCCACTACCCATAATTCGATTTGAATTGGGCCTAGTATCACTATCTGCGCAATTATTATGGAAAATGTGTAATCTATTCCGTAAGTGTTTACCAGGTCTCGAGAAAAATAACATCTTAAGCGCAGTTGCATACCATCTTGTCAACTCTGCACATACTTTCCCATTTAAATGGCAAAGTTTTGCATTGGATGCGCTAACGGATGCGTGTATATCAATAGATATCCTGTTAGCGAATCCAGATCGTGCAAAATTGAAATTATTCCAGCATGATTGGATTTGTAATAGAGCCAGATGTTGTACTTACAAAGACTTCAATGAACAATTATTTGGGTCTAAAAAACTCAGGATAATGTCAAATTACTTGCTAAAGTACCCATCACTATACATCAGACAAAGGTACATGCGATTCAGATTCAATCTATTGCCAACAGCGGAAATATTGATGAGAACGGAGTCTCTTCCGAAAGAGTTAAATCATTGTCGTTTTTGTCTTGATATAACATCTCAAGAAAAATTACAACATCTGATTGTCATTTTTCCCCGCAATAACTTTGATGAGAAAGATTCATTTTCATAAACTATTATGTTTGTACACTCCTATGACTGAAGATGAAATCTGGTTCGCAATTTTTACTAGTAGAAAACTGGCAATTAGAATTGCCATAGTGCAATATTTAGACAATGTATTGTCGATGGTTAATGTTGAGTCTAAGTAGTAATTGGGAAAACAAATCTAATAGATGTCATGTATGATAAAGGTTGCTCTATTTTTCTTATTATTTTATTATTATGAAATTGATATTGAAGTTAGTTAATCATTGCGAAGAAATATTGTTTTTTCACTTATGTAATTAATGTGAATTGTGTGTTTTACTTTTGCAATGTATGAAAAACTGTACATTTGCAATGTATGAAAAACTGTACATATATTTTATGTTTATTTATTTGTGTCTTATATTTTATATTTGAAAGGTTGTTTATCAGCCAAACAAATAAAAACAAAAAAAGGCTCTTTGTTTCGGGAGTGACTGGCTTTCTTGTCCAGACCTCGTAAAAAAAACAGGGGGTTCCACAAATGTAACAGTAACCCTAAATAAGAAAGAATAAGAATAGCAAATAATTTGTCTTTCTGGAATTCTATACAATAATTGCTAGACTCATTAAAATGTTATTTTAGGCACACTTCATGGGTTGAGTCACTGATTTAGTTTGTTCTTAAACACCTCAAATTCAATGAAATGTCGTGTGCCATCACATCCCATGATGTCACTTCGGGGTGGGGGTCAAATGACATCACTTCCTGTGAGGACATCAGAGGTCACGAGTCATGTGATGTCACTTCCGCTACCCCTGGCATTTTGTTGAAATGACGTTCGTGTGTGCGGGCCATATCTGGGCCATACTTTCTTTATGACAACATAATGGCTGACTTCTCTCTTCGCTGGGATATGGCACACAACTCATATGAGGAAACATTAGGAACCATGACACTGAACTAGATGATCACTTACTCTGGGCTTGGCTCTTGGCTTCAGTTGTTCCAGTTTCTTAGCAGCAGCTTCGATGGATGCAGCAGCCCCCAGCAGTTCTGTTTCAGCAATCACGGTGGGATCTTCAGGGTCCACCCACGATGTTCCTGGAATTAGGCAAAATGGAGAGCCGTGGAAAAGTCAGGATGAGCTCAGAAAGTGATGCACCACAGGCACGCTGCCATGCAGTGCATAGATCCATTGATTTCATGGAGTGTTCACAATGTGAATGGCATTTGCTACTCAAGTGATCAACAATGCAAGTCACATTCAGAAAAGCACATAAGATCAAATGAGTTAGTGACATCAATGGAGAGTAAATGGGATGGCTAAATGCTTTTTAAAACTGCTCTCTGATGTCACAAATGGCTTCAATAATACTCCAACGCTCTGAGGTATATCAAGGGTTTTTATTTATTGAAACTGACCAAATGTAACAATTGCATAACTTTTACAATTCATGTCAGTTTGCAAAATGTGAGCTACGTTATCAATCTACAGGAATGCATTCTCATTTCAGGGTCATAGTGTTAGGCAGAAACCTGTGCAGTTCCCTTAGGGACCACTGCAAAAGATTTAGGACTACAGGTGGTTGGCAGTAAACCCAATTGGTAGCAGTCTGTACCACCCAGATTTACCGGGTAGCTGTGGCTGAGCAGTCAGACTTCTCTCAAGATGAGTTAGGCAGTTTAGAGAGTATACACAATAGGTACAGAGATACAGTAGCACAAGCCATCACTGACCAGAGCTTTGGTGTAAAAGTATATAATTATTTATTTAAAGACACACTTGTAAATTACACTAGCACGAAAAGAGGTAAGTAAATTCAACACACAGTCACTATTATATTTCTACAACCCTAATTACTTATTAGACAAGTCTTAGTGAGAAACACCACTTATTTTCAGACAGAGGTGAGCGCTTAACATAAGATGACACGCTAATAAGTTATAGAAAAAGGGAGGGAAAAGGCAAAGTTATGGAAGCACAACATTTCAATACCTTTCAAAGAACCATAGTGAGGCAGGTTAGGCAAAGTCTACTGGAGAGCAAGGAAGTTCAAATGCCAGGCCCACTCTTAGAGAGAGCAAGCAAAATGTGTCCAGGATCACACAGTGGGGTTATGCCCAAAGAGTCTTTGTAGATAGTTCACAAAAGATTGAGATCAAGTCAGGAAAAGTTAGTTAACAGGCCCCAGGCTAACCCAGGTTAGAAGGTCGAGGATTTACTGTCACCCCGAACGATCTGTCGCAAGGGAAGCCAGGCGGGACACAGTACCTGAAATGGGAAGAACGCTCCAGCGGGGGCAGTTGTTCCTGGCAGCGGGTGCAAGTCAGTGTTTCGTCCAGAGGAAGAGGAGGTCTCGACGTGGAGGAAAGATGAAGGTCGTTGCACTGCCAGGGAAGAAACCAGCCGCAGAGTTTCCCGGTTACAAGGCACTACCCTCTTCTTCGCAGTGGTGGTAAACCATGGTATTCCGGTTGCCGGGGTGCTTGGCACGGGCAAGGCGGCCATGAGATGGTCCAGGAAGGCGAAAAGACGGGCAAACTGGTTATCCCCACCAGTCAAAGGAAGAAGACTCTCCTGGCTGGCGATCTCCTCTGTCGTCGGGAAAAGTGGTGAGACGGTTCAGCAGGGCTCCACCGGTGGTTTCGTCGTTGCAGGTCGGCTCGGCTTCTCCCTCCTTGGATTCTTTAGGTCCTGTGGCGACGTCTGAAGTTCCAGTCCCCAAAGCCCTGCTTTTATGCAGAAAACCCCCATTCATTCAGCGTAGCTGTCACTGAAACATGCTAAGTGGTGAGCCGGGCGGCTCAACACTTGGGCCAATCACACAAGAGTGCGACTTGAGTTGCCGAGGCAACTCAGTCCAGGGTGTCTACACCCCCTCCCACACCCCCTGTAGTACCCAGACAGAGTGGCACCACTTTTGGAGGCTTCTGTGGAGAAGCCCACCAAAAAGTGGAACAAAGGGCTCGACTTGGGTTGGAGTCACAGAAGCGAACACAAACGCCATTTTGGAACCAAGTCTCGGCAAAAAATACCAACCAGTGAATTTATATTAATTTAATAAACCGGCAGTATGTTCGAGGCTATTTTAAAAAGTGGTAGCCTCAAACAATGGGAAAATCCCATAGGAATATATTTGCGGTCGAATACAAAAAGTAGTATCCACTGCCACCAGCCAAAACTCGGTCGGGGGGGACTGGACAGTCCCCCCTCGGACAACAGACCCCGGGGTAATCGAATTGCCCCGACCAGTACGTCCACAATATGATGGTTTGTACTGGTTCTGTTCACAATTTAAGACTAGGTAAGCCAATGGTGACTTTACATGCCCTGCGAGACAGTAGTCAGTCCCAGGGTATGGAGTCTATGTTTGGGGGTCGCTACGACACCCCTGGGTTACGGCACGGAGGGTGCTGTGTAATCCATATACCAAAAACACATGAAGCCCTATGGGGTAAAGGACCCCATAGCCCATACAACACATACAAAGTCAAAGGAACATCTCAAATCATGTCTAAGAGTGGGAGGAAAAGAGTCTCACTCTTAGCAGGAGAAAAAAATAAACCCCAAAAATCCAGCAAAGCTGCTGGGGGACTCACTAGGTTTGGGAAATTAGCCTTTACAGAGAATTCTCCCTAACACATAGCGCATATTTTAAGATGCAGAAACAAAATCAAATTGTTAAAATGTCATGGTACTGAGCTCTCCCAGCATAAATCTAGTTACGCCTCCCCATGGTCAGGTTACGTTCGTCACTCCCCAAACGCTGTTGCTATTAAGCCGTTTGACTACAGTGCAAATTGTTTGAACAGCGGGGGTTTGTACGTGTGTGTTAAAATATTTTGTCAATAAAGTATAAATGGAACCCAGGTCGCAATATATCTTGGTATACAGTCATTTTTGCATGCAAATATTTGTTTCCATAGCCACATTTCCCATACTTTCCCCTACCATATTGCCAGTTGTGGTCCCTCTGGCTTCTTCCATGCTTGCACTATTGTAATTCTAGCTGTATTAAGGAGTTGTGAGATGGCTGCGACTGAGGTGAAGAGCTAGTGGAGTGGGCAGCATCCAATGTTTAAGAACAGTAAATAGAAGAAATTAAATCATAAGGCACACAACAGATACCCAAAAGGCACAATCGGGAAAGTCAATCACCGAGATACCATAGCAACCCTCTCAGGTGCTCTGGGCTCACAGTATTGGTTATATAGAAACCATGCTAATTATATAATCCAGTATATGCAAGTATAAGGTAGACACATGTAGCTAGTTAGTATTTGAAGCAGGCAGATCATAGTAGCCAATATATTTCAGCCAGAGCCTTTATCAGGGTGAATCTTTATATATATATATATATATATATATATATATATATATATATATATATATATATATATATATATATATATATATATATATATATATATATATATTACATGGCCACGGTAGTGGCCATGTAGTTATGGTTAAGTTGCTGTTTCCATAGGAAGAGCACTTTTTGGGTGGCTTATAACTTCGCTCTCCCTGGACGGATCCTCACCAAACTTTGCAAAAAAAGTATTTGGGTGACTTTGAATTTTTTTGCAAAGTTTGGTGAGGATTCGTCCAGGGGGGGCAAAGTTATAGGGGGGTCCCAAAACTTTTTTTTTTCCCATAGACTGAATGGGAAAAAATGTTTGCTCGCGCCTACAGCCCAAACCGCTGGACGGATTTCCACCAAATTTGGACCAGGAGCAGCGGCTTGGTCCCGAAAGCGTGCTTTTGCAAATTTGGTCAAAATCCGTCCAGTAGTTTTTTTTAAAATGACCAAAAAGTAGGTCCAAAAAAATTAGTGATATCTGTGTTCGGTTCGCGGACACACTTCCCTGTTCGCTCCGCGGACAGTGTCCTGATTGGCCAATCGTCTTGCGTGATGTTCGTGGACATGCAACGTGTTCGCTGATTGGACGGCGTGGAGCGTGAAGCACGTCAGATTTTTCGGTAGCGCCCGCCATCTTGGATTCACGGACGACCGCGGACAGCGCGGTGAAACTTTGTTCAAAATGTGTATTTAGTAGAGTGTGTTGGTGTGTAGGAGTGTTTGGGGAGGATGGGATTGTATGAGATAGGATGAAAGTTGTGTTTTTTATGTGTTAGACGTTCTTTTTGTGTTCGATTTGTTTGCGGACATCACGGGTGTTCTGAAATGTTCTAAATAAACTGACTGGGGGGTGTTCTAAGGACTCAATATGTGTCCGTTTTGTTCGCAAGCAAAGTGAAACTGTTCTAAGAACACTCGCGGTGTCCGGGGAGTGTTCGTAGGGGGTGTCCTGAGGACGCTGTCCGTATTGTTCTCTGTCAAGTTGAATGTGTTCTAAGAACACCCGCGGTGTCCTGAAATGTTCGCAAATAAACAAAATGGGGGTGTTCTGAAGACGTTTTTGAGAACACTCCCGGTGTCCTGAAATGTTCGTAGGGGGTGTCCTGAGGACGCTGTCCGTATTGTTCTCTGTCAAGTTGAATGTGTCCTAAGAACACTCGCGGTGTCCTGAAATGTTCGCAAATAAACAAGATGGTGGTGTTCTGAAGACGCTTCTAAGAACACTCGCGGTGTCTGGGGAGTGTTCGTAGGGGGTGTCCTGAGGACGCTGTCCGTATTGTTCTCTGTCAAGTTGAATGTGTCCTAAGAACACTCGCGGTGTCCTGAAATGTTCGCAAATAAACAAAATGGGGGTGTTCTGAAGAAGCTTCTAAGAACACTCCCGGTGTCCTGGAATGTTCGTAGGGGGTGTCCTGAGGACGCTGTCCGTATTGTTCTCTGTCAAGTTGAATGTGTCCTAAGAACACTCGCAGTGTCCTGAAATGTTCACAAATAAACAAGATGGTGGTGTTCTGAAGAAGCTTCTAAGAACACTCGCGGTGTCCGGGGAGTGTTCGTAGGGGGTGTCCTGAGGACGCTGTCCGTATTGTTCTCTGTCAAGTTGAATGTGTTCTAAGAACACCCGCGGTGTCCTGAAATGTTCGCAAATAAACAAAATGGGGGTGTTCTGAAGACGTTTTTGAGAACACTCCCGGTGTCCTGGAATGTTCGTATGGGGTGTCCTTAGGACGCTGTCCGTATTGTTCATTGTTAAGTTGAAAGTGTTCTAAGAACTATCACGTTGTTCTGAAATGTTCGTAGGGGGTGTCCTGAAAACGGTGTCCGTATTGTTCGCTGGCAAGTTCAAAGTGTTCTAAGAACACTCACATTGTTCGCGGACATTAAAAGTTTCCCATAGATCATAGTTGAAATGTTTGAATCTATGGATGTGATATGCTGCGGTGGTTGTTGCCAGGGCATAGAGTCTTGGGTGCATGGCCATTTGGCCATGCACCAAGGATTGTATGCCCTGGCAACAACCACCGCGGCATATCACATTCATATTTGCTTATAACTTTGGGTGAAAAACAAATGTATGGTTCTCTGTCAAGTTGAATGTGTCCTAAGAACACTCGCGGTGTCCTGAAATGTTCGCAAATAAACAAGATGGTGGTGTTCTGAAGACGCTTCTAAGAACACTCGCGGTGTCTGGGGAGTGTTCGTAGGGGGTGTCCTGAGGACGCTGTCTGTATTGTTCTCTGTCAAGTTGAATGTGTCCTAAGAACACTCGCGGTGTCCTGAAATGTTCGCAAATAAACAAGATGGTGGTGTTCTGAAGAAGCTTCTAAGAACACTCCCGGTGTCCTGGAATGTTCATAGGGGGTGTCCTGAGGACGCTGTCCGTATTGTTCTCTGTCAAGTTGAAAGTGTCCTAAAAACACTCGCGGTGTCCTGAAATGTTCGCAAATAAACAAGATGGTGGTCTTCTGAAGACGCTTCTAAGAACACTCGCGGTGTCCGGGGAGTGTTTGTAGGGGGTGTCCTGAGGACACTGTCCGTATTGTTCTCTGTCAAGTTGAATGTGTTCTAAGAACACCCGCGGTGTCCTGAAATGTTCGCAAATAAACAAAATGGGGGTGTTCTGAAGACTTTTTTGAGAACACTCCCGGTGTCCTGGAATGTTCGTAGGGGGTGTCCTTAAGACGCTGTCCGTATTGTTCGTTGTTAAGTTGAAAGTGTTCTAAGAACTATCGCGTTGTTCTGAAATGTTCGTAGGGGGTGTCCTGAAAACGGTGTCCGTATTGTTCGCTGGCAAGTTCAAAGTGTTCTAAGAACATTGTTCGCGGACATTAAAAGTTTCCCATAGATCATAGTTGAAATGTTTGACTCTATGGATGTGATATGCTGCGGTGGTTGTTGCCAGGGCATAGAGTCTTGGGTGCATGGCCAGTTGGCTATGCACCCAAGACTCTATGCCCTGGCAACAACCACCGCAGCATATCACATTCATATTTGCTTAGAACTTTGGGTGAAAAACAAATGTATAAGGAACAAAGGTATTAGATACTATGGATGTGATATGCTGCTATGGTTGTCCTTATTATTGTATACTTACTGTTTGGTCTAGTAATGGGAGTCCATGTTTTTCTTCTTCATTTCTGTGATAAAAGAAAATAGCATGTTAGTATTAGTATTTTGTAATGACTTATTACATTGTATAAGCAATATACTTGTATTTTTTTTCGACCCTCATATTTAGTAGAGTACAAATCAGAGTACTGTGCAATTTGCTCAGTTTCTGTATTTGTTGCTAAAATCATTGGGTCTGTGGGAGAAAAAAAAATCCATGTTGGATTAAAAAAAAACCTTTTTCTGTTATGCTACAGTTTATTTGTTTGTTTGTTTTCAGTGTTCACTTGTTGTTTCTGGCTAATGCTTTATACTTTGCTTTGTTGTATTTTTTCTGGAGCAGTAACAGATTCTTCATTTGTTTTGATATTATAAAATTTTGGAGCAGTTAGATACCAATTGGCGTATTCTAACTGTGTATTTTTTGGCCTAATTTAGTGGTATTCATTTATCTGATTAGTTGTTGTAGAATCTTTGAGCTGCTAGATAGCTTTTGGAGTATTCTAACAGTTTATATTATTTTAACACAAATTTATAATTTTGGGACAGTTAGATACCAATTGGAGTATTCTAACTGTGTATTTTTTGGTCTAATTTAGTGGTATCCATTTATCTGATTAGTTGTTGTAGAATCTTTGAGCAGTTAGATAGCTTTTGGAGTATTCTAACAGTTTATATTTTTTTAACATAAATTTACTTAAAGGTTTAAATACAGTTTATTTATCAAATTTTGGTTTTAAGAACATCAAATAAGCGTTTGTAAGATTTGCTGGTAATCTCTGCTTTAGAGTAATGGTCCTATCATTACATTCAAACCATCCACATTTCTTTTTTATATATGCCGTGTAGTGCCCTGAATTGGTTGTGGCTCCTGCGTGGTAGATTATACCTATTGTTGTGAAGGTTTTCTTACCAAGTGATATTTGACTATGTGTGAATCCAGTCAGCTTGCAGTTGTTTTTGGTACCATCTGCATTGTAACGTAGAAGCATTAGTATTACGTATTTACTATGTGTTTGTATTACTAACGTGGAGCGATTATCTGAATTGCAGGTAGAGCATAATCTACCATGGTTTGCATTTTGTACAAGTTGCTGAAATGGAATGGATTCACAATTTGGTATTGATATATATATGAAGCGTTCATTGGGAATTTCTTCTTGTGTCACATTGTTGCACAGAGTGCATGTAGGTTTCCACATGTATGAAGTCTGGAAGATTTCCTTTATAGGTATGTTTTTGTTTTCCAGTACTTGTAGTAAGTACATTAAAAATTATTGTGGATCTTCCTGTGAGTTTATAGTGAATTTCACCATTCCAGCACAGTAGTCCAATTGTTGCCTTATTCCATAAACACTATATGTGTTGTCAGGATTGTTTTTTGCATTTCTATGAAGTACTAACATTTGCATACACAATGGGTCTCTAAAGTGTAAGTAAATGTTGTCAACAATTGGTGGTAATTGAAATAGAATATTCATTGCTACATTTGCATAGCAACTTACACCAACTATATTTGAGAATTTAAATGGTCCAGGTAGTTCTGTATCTAACTGCTTTTTTTGGAGTTTGTCTTCCTTCTTTAAAGAAGTACCTGGTTTACTTTCTCTAATTGATTCTTTTTTGTTTGTGGTACTTGATGAAGTATTAGTTTCTTTTACTCTCTTTGGAGGATTTGCAGTGACGTCCTGTTGCATTTCTGTTTGATTTAGTTTTCTTTTACAACATTTTAGTTTTTGTGGAACAGAATATGTGTTTAGATGGGGAGTGTATAGTGAGCGAAGTTTATTATATTCTAAAATGCAAGGAATATCAGCGTTTACTTTAATTGCATCAAAGTTGATTAGAAATAGACCGTCAAGTGTAAGTAAGCGTGATAGTGCTACGTAGCTCATGCCTTCTTTAAAGACTGTGTTACCAATATCTATCATTGCTTTGTCTAGGGTAAGACCTTGTGATTTATGAATCGTGACTGCGTATGCAAGAGTTAGAGAAAATTGTTCTCTGCGTACATACATATCTTTGAAGAGAAGGAATCTAGCTGTTGAGCGTCCTATCCGTTTTACTTCTGAAAGTTTGTCAAAGAGTATATTGACAAACTGAATTTTGTTGTCACGTGGGTATGTTTTAAAGCCAACAACTGTACCCAGTGCTCCATTAACTAGTCCTTGGTCCACGTCAAGGTTACGTTTAAGCATTACTCTGCAATTTAAGGATAATAACATCTTTTCTAAGCCTGCTGTGTTTGAGATTGATTTTTCTAAATTATTTAGTCTTGTTGTGGCTTGGTCACACATGGGTAGTGTCATACCATGTACATCTAGTTTGTCTGTGGCGCTAATTTCCATTATTGGTTGCATTTCTTTACTTAACATTATTTCATTGAATTTGAGACAGCTTGCAAGAGTTGGCATTAAGGCCATACAATTGACATTTTTGTGGGCTAATTGTTCCATAACATCTGTAGCACATGCATTATCGACATAAAGTGCATTAATGTGCCGGGTTTTCAATGTTGCTTCTGCTTCTTTAGAAAGTATACCAACTCTCAAACTTTTTAAAATGTTGGCATAAGTTAGATCTGCAGATTGGCGCATGTTTTCTGTTAATTCTCTGTATTGGAAATGTTGCCAAAGGTTGACAATTCCAATGCTGCCAACAGTTTTACGGCAGAGTTTGTGCCCTAATGTTTTAAAAATAGGTTCACCTTTTACTGGTGTTAATTGAAGCAGATCTCCAAAAACAATAATGTGTTTTCCTGCAAAGAGCTCTTCATAGTCTGCTTTGAGTACTTCTTGTAATCTGAGGTGAATCAAAGCTAACATCAGGTTGGAGACCATGCTCACTTCATCTATTAGTAGCATTTTCATTTGTTTCAATACTCTGCGTAATTCCATTGCAGCTTCTGCAGAAAGTTTGTAATAGTCTAATTTGTTCTGGTGTTCTACTGGTAATAGTAGTAATCGGTGTAATGTAACACCACCTATGTTGTAGGCAGCTAAACCTGTGGGGGCAGTGACAACAGCTGACAGTTTGTTGTTTGTCAATTGTTGAAGGAACTTACTAATGATTTTGATTAGGAATGTTTTGCCAGAACCAGCTTCACCACTGACGTACAGTAGTATAGGTTTATAATTATGGCAGGAACATTCTTTATTTTCATGTTTTACACCATGTGCAATTTGTTTTGTTACTTCTTGAAAAATGCTACTTTGCTCATTGTTTAGTTTTGATTGTAGTATAGTTAAGTCTTCCTTATCTTCATACTGACACATGGTGTTTTCTACTTCTATCATAGCTAATTCTGCCTCATTTGTTATTAGTGGTTCTCCCAGTGGTTCTTGGCTTCCTGTTACAGAAGGTTGACTACTGTCAGGAGTATCCTTATCTAGTTGGGCTTGGAGTTCTTCTTCATGTTGCTGTTCATTGTGCAACATTGTTTTGTACTGTGTAAAGTTTACATCAGTTATAGTGCTTTCATTTGCTTTGAAAGCATCCTCATATGAGTCATAGTTATCTAGTCATTGTTCTTCTTTTCTCCATGGTTTGAAGAGTTGTAGCAGGGACATGTAATATACTTCTTTATGTTGAGGAGTCTTCAATGACAATTTGATATGATTAATTAAATTTGGTTTAGTGAGTTTAACTAAGCTGCCTTCACAGTCTGTCACTCTACATCTACCTTTTTTTCATCAGGTTTCATATTATTTTTGTATCTGTAGTTTTGGGCTATTTGGTATAGACACATGTTTTCCAAAGTATTACTTCTGTTTGGGTAGTATGTGTCCAATAAATTGTTTTTTAAAATGTCTTGGCTGTTGGGATCATGTTTGGCTATTGTTTCTATATCTTCATATGATTTTAGAACTCTTTTTCTAGATTTAGCTGGACCAAGACTTAGCCATACTATATTTTCAGATTTACCATACAATGAAGTACCAGTTAAACGATCAGCTGCTTCATAAGATCCACATTCTCTATGGGTGAGCATTTTTATGCCCAAGCTGTATAATTTCTGAGATACTGTTTTATCTGATGACAGGTCATTCCAGAGGTCTTGGAGCTCTGTCTTTTCTGCTTTAGTTAAGTATGCTGTGACATATCGTGCAACTGCAGTAGAATTGTCTGCAATGTACTGCACATCTATGTTTGCATTCCATAAGTGGGCAATGATTGCATTATAATCATTGATATATTTTTCTTCTTCTTTTCTTTTTATGTAATATGTATTTTTAGGTGACTTACCTTTAACACTATGTCTAACTGAAGACATGAGGTTGTTTACTTGACTTGTATTTGTAACTGGTCTAGGGAAACCAAATCGGCATTTAGTGTAGTATTTGCCTTTGTTTTTGTATTTGCGACGACAATATTTTCCACATTTGTGTCTTTGAAATTGTAAAATTTGTGCATGAAGATCACTATTTGTGGCTTTTGATGGAATTTCAAAAGTGACATATTTTTCAATAAACTGTAAAACAGTGGCATCACTGTCTTGACCAAATTTAGGAGCATCTTTAATCCATAAAAGCATGTGGATATGTGGTGCTCCTCTGGCTTGGTATTCTTTTCTCCAAAAGAAGTGTTGCACTTCTCCAAGGGGAGGAACAGTTTTATTACAAATAAAATGCAGCATAGCGATGAAGCGATGGTGAAAATATCTTGAAACATTAACAGGATCCAAAGAACAAAGTTCTCCAGGTGTTAGAATATCTATGTTTGTTTTGTTTTTATTTGATATGCGTAGGAAATCATGTAAATCTTCCCATGCATATTTTGCACAACTTAATGTAACAAACCAAGTGGGTGGGCCAAGGTTTCTGATCATACAACATACATCTCCATGACGTCGAAACCAGTACTCTTTAGTACCACGCATATTTGCTAATAGATTTGTAATATTTGATTGTAAAACCTCATCCTTTTGTTGCACTTTATCTAATAATTCTGTAGCTGTCATATTTTGAAAGTGTGATCCTGATTTTAATATGTGTGCAACTCCGTAACATAAAGTTGCTAGTTCACTTTCAAAGAGTAGGTGGAATATGTATTCCACATTTTGTCTAAATCTGGGATCTTCAGAATACATCCGTAATGAGCGGTATTCTGAAGCTGATATTTGAATAGGTCTAGCATCATACCTTCCTCCTTTGCCAGTAGGAAAGAGTAGAGGAAAAGCACGTGCTTCTATACTTTTTTCCCATATACTGATTGGCGATCCTTTTGTTTGACGCATTTGGTAAAGTTTCCAGTACATCTTGTACGGTGTCATTACAGTGCAAAGGATGAATTGTATAATGGTCTAAAGTATTTGATATTGTAGCAGGATCTACTAGCTCAAATTGACCAGCTTCTTGTGTTTCTTGAATTATTTCAGTTGTATCTTTCAAGTTTTCTTCAATATTAATTTCTTTGTAATATTCATTATTCTCTTTAAGATATTGGAAGGCTTGTCTAACTTTATATAAATCTACCAGCTGTTGCCATATTTTTTTGTCTTTTGTAGGTACTCCATTTACTAATATAATTAAAGATTGCTGCATTGGACGTTGCACTCCTAGAGTATGCACATTTTCTTTTAGATTTAATGGTAAATAAACTACTTTTCCACGAATGCCTTTTACCAATTCAGAGGGAGGTAATTTTGCTGTTTTTGGTTGAAGGCGTATTATTGCTTGAAATGGGTGTACTGTTTGAATTATGATGCTCTCATATAAATTAAGTTGTTGTAGAGGTTTTGGTACTGGGTATAATTCCAAATTATTTGTGATAGAACGTGAAGGAGTTTGGTTGTTGTCAAGTTTTGTAGTGCAATAACTGCAAAGTATTAAGGGCTCAGTTATTTCATATTTGTTTTCTGCTACAAGGTAGAGAGCTAATTCAAACCATTTAGAATCTTCATTGTCTTCTATTTTGTATGATAGGTCCACAGTTTTTGTGTTACTTTTATAAAAAATTCTACGGCAACATACACATACATGGTTTGGTACTTCAGCTGATGTACTTTTAAATTTTAGTATTTCTTTTTTGTATGTGTTTAGCAAAAGGTTGCCATGTGTAGAATTGTTGCTTAATTGGTTTAAAGCTATTTCATTCTGTAAATGGCTTTCACTTCCAAAATATTTTTTCTGGATATAGTGAATTTCTTCAAGTAGGTCTTTTGCTGTACCATGTAGAAGGATGTTATTTAACTTTGCTAGTGCTAAAGCAGGACTTTTAGCATAGTACAGTTTATAGACTAGATTTCTTATAGTTGAATGATGTGTTGATATCCTTTTGATATCATGGAAAGTGGTTTTACAAGTAGGTCCTGTAATGCAGGCCAATGAATGTCCTTGTAGTCCTGTGTACTTGCGCACTGGACAGGTATCTATATTTTGCAGTAATTTAATTTTGATTTTGTCTTTGCTTTTTACATATTTATTGAGGAATTGGCGTAAAGATTTGAAACATTGTTTGGGAATGTTACACATTGACGTGCATGGCCATTTGTACACTAGACGTTCTGATTCAGTTGAATGGAGGGGTAATTCTAATTTTCAGGGCATATTTTTGTAAGAAGTACTTCTTGTTCCATTATGGTATTATTCACTTTTTCATAACCTCGACCACTGCTATGTATGGCAATTGTATTCGTTTGCTTTTGTTTGTACGCTTCTTCATTAAAATATGGTTCTGAGCTTGTAGTGTGATTCCATTCACCTCCGCTGATACTTAAGAAGTTCTTTCTGTTGATATTTCGCTTATTGAGAAGACTTTTTTGTAATTTAGTTATTAGTTTTGTTAGTGGTTTCATTTTGTTTAACAGTAAAATAAATAAATTTCTTTTGAGAAGAATTGCACTGTCCATCAATGCTTCTAAGATTAATTTCCTACGATAGGTTTTAAGCTTTGAACCTGATTTCTCTACTGTTTTTATAAGATTCTGAAGGACTTTGTGACAGTATATTTTGGCTAAAATACCTTTCTTGGTATGCTTACTTTGCACTATATTAAAATTTGAAGAAGTAGTTTTATCTGTACTGATAGCTGATTTTCTGTTAATTGTTTTTTGGTTTGTTTTACATTTTGATAGAGGAAGCGAAGTTGTTGTACTTGAAACTTCTTGTGTTTCACTAAATGATTGTATTAGCTGTTTTGTTTCAACTTTTTTTACAAATTCTGCTAGAGATGGATGCTTATGTTGGACACCTTTATTTTCATTTGCTCTACTTTTGTGTTGCTTTCTACGGACTTGACTTTTGGTAGGCATTCTTTAGGGTCTGTTGAAAAAAATAAAGAAGATATGGGTTGGGGTGTTCTGGAATGTATGTGTGCTGTGTGCATGAGTGTTTGAGTAAGATGATAAAGATGTATGTAATGGTGTGTGATTGTGCATTGGCAACTAAAACTAGTAGGGATAGGTATTCTTGAATTTATGTGTTACTAAACTGGGGTTCAGATGACAAAAAAAAGTAAGCTGGTGGTGTGGAAAAGTACAAATAGTAAATCTAATGTATACAATTAAAACAGTTGTTTGTTATATAATATGAAAATTGTAGTGGTTCAGTTGGGTAATTTGTGTGTCCAAAAATAGAAATTTGTGGGCCATTTGTGGGCTGTAAATCGCTGTTTAAGACATGGAAATTTTTGGACAAAATGGTACAAAATCTCTATTTTTAGAAACCGAAATAGCTCGTATTAACGTTATAGTATATTTGATTAATAATACAAATATTATGGTGATATTTTACTTACTTTTTTTTTAAATTAACAGGTAACTTCTTAGTTTTTCTTTCTTCTTCGAATTCGGCTGCTTCCTTTCAGGAAACTGGTCTTCACTGCAATTGTAAAAGCTTCAAATTAGTAACTTTGTTTGTATATAGCACTGTTTTTAATTTAGATATTGATTTTTTTAATTGAAATCCTCAGTGCCTTCTTTAAAACCATTAAACTAATTTATTTACATAAGATACATTGCATCAATTCAGTACATATGATATGTTCTTAATGAACAAATTGTATTGAATGACTAACTGTAGCAACAAAAAAAATATCTTTACTATGTCTTGTGAAATTTATAATATATTAGTGAATACCACTATTTCTGTAAGTAAACTGTTCTAGATAATAGCGCCTCAATGTCATGTCTAATTTAAAGTATTTAAGTAAATAAATAAATAAAAACAAAAAATATGAAATTGTATAAGTATTTTTATAAAGGTTTAAACATAGATTGTGTTTGCATGCAATTTTGTTTGAATATATGTTGTCTATATATTTCATTTAAAAAATGTTAGTTTAACATGATTTGAGTGTGTGTGTATAAAGAAAGTAAATAGTATAAAGGTTTATAAGTGATAGTTGATTTTAGGAAATTGAAAAAAGTACAGTAAATTAATTTTACAGATTTTACAAGGTAAAAGTCTGTTTGAAAATGTGTTCATCTACTATACAGAAAATATGCATACCTGAAGTTTGTTTTCATGCATATGGATATGCATGGAGCTGCAAGTAGAAATCTTGAAGACTTGTACAGTATTTCTGGTAGATGCTGCTTGCCAATGATATGACACTTGTACTCAGAGAGATTCAGAGTACATTTGCAGTGCTGATCTATGATGATGCAGTTAGGTGTAGAGGTCTTGAATGTGATTGGTGCATGGTCATGTGATTTTTGAGGTACATCCAATGAGGGAATGGCAGAGAGAGTGTAGTGGAAATGGTAGAAGGGCTGTTCATGTTACGATATGTCCGCGGACATGGCGGTAGTTCGCGGACATCGGGAGTTACATCCGGGGATTTTTGGGTTCAGAAGTCATGCAAATGAGAATAAGCACTGAAAGGGATTGGTCAGGAAAGTTTGGTGGGTGTGTTGTGCCAGGAGAGATTTTCTCAGATACTCTTTTTGCTGAGAGAACAAAAGATAGCTATGGCTGTGTGTTTCAGAAAACAGATTGTTTGGATTTTAGGAGATTCGTGGATACATTGGTTGAAGGTGCATGCAGAAAGCTGTGGAGTAGCTGTAGATCTTGGATTCCCACATGTGGAAGTACACTGGCATGGAGTACGTGGAATGAAGTGGTTGGACTTGCTACCTCTCTGTGCTACTTTGGAGACAGAGCAACATCCAGACATAATTGTTATTCATTGTGGAGGGAACAGTTTAGGACATGTGACTGGAATTTTTTTGCAATTTGCTATGAAAGAAGGACTTAGGAAGGTTATGGACAGGTTTCCTAATTCTCAAGTGATATTTTCACGGATTGCGCAGAGACAAATGTGGCTTCGTTCTTCTTCATTTGGTCCACAAATGGAAAAAGCAAGGCGCAATGTTAATAAGGCTGTTTGTGCCTTTCTAAGAGATTTTGGCATGTCTTCTTTTCACAATGAAAATATTATGTTTTGTAGTACATACATTTTTCGCAGAGATGGAGTCCATCTTACTTATGCTGGCAATCAGAATTTTCTGAGAAATGTACAAAATGCATTGCGACCTTTTTTGGAATTACAACAACGATTTTGAAGTAGATGTTAAGCATTTACAATTTTTGACTTACAAACACCACCCAAAGGCTCTTTTCAGAGCCACCACTTCTTTCCAGAGAAAATTAGAATGTTTGTAATGGAGTAGCAACCCAATTTTTTTAATGTTCGCGAACTGTCCGCGGACTTCTAAAAAATACAAAGAGCCCTGCTTCATTTATTTTCACTTCTATTTTTTAACTGGGAAAGGCGGCTCTGAAAAGAGCCTTATTTTTTTTTTATTTTTGCACTTTTGTATTTTTTTTGGTTTTTCAGACACGACACACTAGGAGAGGAGGGTAAAGACGGGTAAAGGGGGGGACACCAACCACAGGGATAAGAAAGGGCGAGCTGAGAGAGGAAGATGTAGAGTGGGTTTTATTTGGGTAGTGAGCAGGTCTTCTCGTGCTCTGAGACGATAGTCTCAAAAGCACTCCGAAGTCGCTCCCCCCTGCAGAGTACTGTGTCACAGTACATACATATAACTGTGACCCTCGAAAGGTAAGGGTCATCAGCATTCTGTATGGCCTGTGAGGCAGCTTGAGGAAGACGCTGCCCCACAGAGGTGGTCCTTGTGGTGACAGGATCAGAAACAGAGGATGAAGTAGAGGAAATCAACCTGCTACGTTCTTCGCAAGGTACAACCCTGCGAATAACCCCAGAGTGAAATGACCTCAGGTGTCGCTTCATAGTATGGTCCCAAAGCTGTACTTACCGTGCTTCCCGCGACTGAGTATCATTTTGCACTCATTGCAGGTAACACGGTTCGCACGAGCCTTAGGAACATTACCATGAATGGTAAATAACTGCCACACCCAAGACTCACGCCTAGTGCGGGTAGTAGGGTTTTCCTCTACCTCATTCTCATCATCCTCTTCTTCCTCCTCCGCATCCTCACTCCTGTTCCCCTCTTCAGACCCTTGGGGAGGTGGTGGTGGTGGAGGGGGTGGGGGTGGTGCTGAAGCAGGTGCAGCACCAAGTGGCAGTTCAGCAGCCAAGGATGCCATCTCGATGATGGTGTAGTCTGCAGGTGGCAGCAAAAATCACTGTGTTCTGAAGAATAGCCAGAAACACAATGGGAATAAGCTCTTGGGCGTGGTCTTTTATAGGGGTGCTTGTGCGCGGTTCGCGGACATGCGCACTGTCCGCGGACAGATCGAACACAAAAAAAGGATCGGAAAGTTTCAAAAGGTATATAGAAACTCAAGATTGCTATGTGGGACTTGTGCCATGGTGAGATTTTATTGAAAAATATTATGGATTAACTGAAAATGTACTTTTAAATTGTTCGGGGACACGAACAGTGTCCGCATTTCAGGACACACGATGAGCGTGGGCGCGGTCATATGATCCGTTCGCGAACTAGTCCGCGAAGGAAGCGCCTGTCCGCAGGACACCAAATGCACGGAGATTGGTTAGCGCATGCGCATTGATGTCCTACGGACACTGTTCGGGTTCTGAAGTAATTAAAAGTGCGTCACACGTGAAACGAACATTTCAGGACACCGCGTGTGTTCTTAGAACAGTTTAAACTTGGTAGCGAACAGTAAGTACAGATATAGTGTTCTTCAGGACATGTGTAATTTCGTTTATGTACGAACATTTCAGGACACCAATTGTGTTCTTAGAACAGTTTCAATTGGGTAGCGAACACTACGAACAGGTATAGTGTTCTTCAGGACACCTCCATTTTCATTTACGTACGAACATTTCAGGACACCAATAGCGTTCTTAGAACAGTTTGAACTTGCTAGCGAACAGTACCGGACAGGTATAGTGTTCTTTAGGACACTTTAATTTTTGTTTGTTTACGAACAATTCAGGACACCGCGTGTGTTCTTAGTACAGTTTCATGTTGCTAGCGAACACTACGAACAGTTGTACTGTTGTTCAGGACACATCATTTTCGTTTATTTACGAACATTTCAGGACACCGATTGTGTTCTTAGGACAGTTTTAAGTTGATAGCAAACATTACGGACAGATATAGTGTTCTTTAGAACACTTTAATTTTTGTTTCTTTACGAACATTTCAGGACACCACGTGTGTTCTTAGAACAGTTTCAACTTGCTAGCGAACAGTACGAACAGGTGTGGTGTTCTTCAGGACACCTCCATTTTCGTTTATGTACGAACATTTCAGAACACTCGCACTGTCCGCGGACACTTTTATTGTTTTTTTTTTAAAAAAAACGGAAACTATTCACAATACAATATAAAAATTAAACTTTATTTAACATATATTAATAATTTATGACAGAGAAGGTGAGGCAGAAACAGAAACAAAAACAGGAGAATTTGGGGTTTCAACATGATTGGTATTAGGTGAAGAAGGGATGGAAGTCTCATCAAAACGTTTTGGATTATGGAGAGGGTTTGGGGATAATTGACTGGGATATGGTGAGGAGGGACAAGTACATGTGGGGCAATGGTACAAGGTTTTTGGTTTGAAATGATTTTCTACAAAAGTTTTTAAATTATTAAAATTAGCCAACAATACATCCATTTTTTCTTCTATATTGTGAAGACTGTTATCCATAACAGGGTTTTCTGAAGTTTTTTCTATTTTGGTATGCTCTGTACAAAAAAATAATATATATGTTAAATGTATATAAAAAAAATAATAAATAAATGGTTTATATTATAAAGTGTTTACCATTAGTTTCACTATCTTGTGACATTTCTTCATGTGGGAAATTGTCCTCTAGCCATTCCAGAGTACTAGACATTTCTGTGAGAAAAAAAAAAAGACAATATATTTTTTAATCTAATACAGAAAGTTTATAAATATATGAGTAAAATGAAGTACACTTACTATTTCTGGTAAGATAAGTCCTATGTATTCAGTGGGTCTGGTCTTGTTCTCAGTTCTGTTGTGTCTGTGAGGTAATTATGTTGGAAGCCAATTTATCTTCTTGTGGTATATTCCATTTCAGAACATATTGTATTTAAATTAATGGTTTGTGTGTTACATATATGGGTTACATTTCTTATGTATTACTATATATAATGTGTTTGTGTGCTGCTTTTTGAATGTGTTAAATGTTCCTATATTATGATATAACAATCAAACATACCCCACCACCCCCCCACACACTTTTTAGGTAGTGGTACTGTTCTCCGAACATGTCCACGAACATTAAATAAGTTCGCGGACATCAAGTTCATAAGAGGAGATCTAGTCAGTTCCATATGACATGTATATAAAGTCAAAGTCATTATTGTTAAGTTGTGCTACTAAAAAACTATGAAATTCAGTGAAAAAACTTTGTTAAGGGGACGTTATGGTTAAGTTGCGCTACTAAAAACCTATGAAATTCAGTGAAAAAAACGTTGTTAAAGGGACGTTATGGTTAAGTTGCGCTACTAAAAACCTATGAAATTCAGTGAAAAAACTTTGTTAAAGGGACGTTATGGTTCCAAGTAAAACCGAAAAACCCTTGAAATTCGCCAGTTATGGTAAGCTAAGCAACCATAACTCACGCCACCACCGTGCACTGCTAAGACTAACACCCAGGACATCAAAGATGACATCACAAATGTCATTGATGACATCACTGATGACATCACATGTCTGGCTCACTATTTTTTCTTTTGCTGACATATCTAGGCCACATGGTTTTCTTCAGTAACAGTCAGAAACTAAGAATTTTATTTTATTTGTAGACATATCCTTCTAGTAGGTTCTTACAGTAATTCCCTTAGAGTACAGTCACATCATATGAAACATATACATATGGGAAAACACAAGCTTGAAAGACAGCAATCCTTTTTATGCATAAAGATAATCACTAGACTTATGAGCACTTTCTGATAGTTCTGTTGTTTTTTTTTATGGCTGTACTTTCCCTGTATATGGTCATATTTGTATACATTGTACTCACACTACTTTCCTTAGGGTCCAATCACATCAAGTGATACATATACATAGGGTAAATAGCAGCTTTGAAACAGAGCAATCATTTATTTGCATGAATCTAATCAGTTAAGTTATGAATTGTTTCTACTACTACTTGTGCTTTTTTGCTAACTTCACTTTCCCTGTATATACCCATATTGGTATGTGTTCTTGTGTCTTTGTGTTTTGTCTATAGAATTGCAATTATGTAATACATGGGTTTTATTAGCTACTTATTACATATTTCACAGTACACCAAAATATATTAAGAAAACAATTATCATTTCATTATTCAACATATTAACATTACGAATATCATACCTTCATCTTGTACGCTGCACACAATGTTATGTTTCTGTAAGAGTAGCTTAGTATACTAGATAGAACCCATTAATAGGATGCTATTTATATCAATGCATCGTTCAATGCACTTATTAGGGTATATTTCTTGCAATGATTCTTGACACTTTTTTCGCAACATAATAAGAATCCCTTCTACACATATTTCATGAGAAGTACATACACATGTGATGTCATCAGTGATGTCATCAATGACATTTGTGATGTCATCTTTGATGTCCTGGGTGTTAGTCTTAGCAGTGCACGGTGGTGGCGCGAGTTATGGTTGCTTAGCTTACCATAACTGGCGAATTTCAAGGGTTTTCGGTTTTACTTGGAACCATAACGTCCCTTTAACAAAGTTTTTTCACTGAATATATATATAGCTGAATGCATTTATGTGTATAAGTTTGTCCAGTTATACAAATCCACACAGTTGAACCCTCATCACATCTATCAAATTTTACATGTATTCCCCTTTTGTCTGGGGGAAGATCGTAGTCTGTGTTTGGATGCAAAAATCTTATATGCAAAGAGAATTTGGGATGTGTGTTTGTGTATGTTTATCCGGCTATACAAATCCACACCGTTGAACCCACTGCTACCGAATTTTGCATGGATTCCTCATTTGTCGGGGGCAAGATTGCAGTCTATGTTTGTATGCAAAAAATTCACTCTGTAGACACCCTCATTGTCTGATGCTCACCCCGATTAACCTTAGTAGGTACTAGAAGGAGTAAAAATTTCGAAAAGTGTCTGAAGCAAAATGTTCGATGTGTTGGATATTCCTTTGAAATGTATTACTTCTCTACACAGTTCGAAAGTGTTTATTAAAGCATTTTTAAAGGGAAAAAAAGCAAATTTTAATGTTTTTTTATCACGCCACTCCAAATATGGGGAATGGCAAGATTACAGTTTACTTAAGTTCATTCACAAGAAGAGAGCACAATCAATCAATCTTTGTTGACATTTTCTCAAATGTGCTGAATCCATTGAGTGACTGAAACATGCCGCAAAAAAAACGAACTTTACTTGGAAAAGCTCCATCTGATGCAAAGCGAAAATCTATATCGAGAGCTTCTGAAACACAACAACAAAATGCAGCACGACTTGCCAACCAGAGGACAAGAGCAACTTTCTCCAGGGCAAATGAGATTCCTGAGCAAACTGAAGCAAGACTTGCTGACATGAGACAAGAGCAACATCCTCCAGGGCACATGAGACACCAGAGCAAACTGAAGTCCCCCCCACCATATTGTCTCTCTGTGTATGTGGTCACCAAGCAGCACCACCACCCCTGGGAAATAGGAGTCGTTGTCTCTATTTGTGGCATAGGAGTTAATTATGTTGATCTCCCTCCCTTCCATAGTGCCCAGAAGGATTAGCGTCCTACCTCCTTCATTGTGAAGGACCTTGGTATTTGTTTTTGTATTTTATTTGGATTTTATATAGTGCTTTAAGTCAAAGCGCTGCACATATGTTCAAACGGTACAATAAATGATTAGCTAAACATACTGTCAAATGTAGCCAGACTGAAGTAAATAGGATCGCTGGGGATCGCGTATATGAAGCAAGACTTGCCGACAAGAGGACAAGAGCAACATCCTCCTGGGCAGATGAGACACCACTCAATCAGGACACAGGCAACGCTGGGTATCCCAGCTAGCCTATAATAAAGACAAATAAACAAAATAGTTATTCTATATATACAAAAATTAACCACACTCAATATAAACTGGATAAAAAAAGTATTTCCAACTGAAAAGGTACCTTTCACTGTACATAGGTTGAACCATCAGCATCTAGAATTAAACAAAGAGGTGGGCCTCATTACAGGTCGGGCGGTCCGGAAATAACAGTGGCGGTAAACCCGCTGCCACTGTTAATTCCGGACCGCCCGATCACGACTCCTGCAGGCGGAGGCATCAATCCCGCCAGGTCTGACCTGGCGGGTTTAACACCGCCCGCCTGCAGGCGGACGAGGAAACACTGGCACCATCACAAGATTATGCCGGTGTTTCCATGATCCCCATTCCCATTGAGTCCTATGGGACTCAATAGGAATGGGGATTTACACCATTCCGCCTCCGGAATTCCCGGGTCACCGGGGTTGTAATGCCCCGGTAATTTTGGGAATCACAGAGGCGGAATGGTAATACCGCCTCGGTTACTGCCGGACTCATAATGAGGCCCACTGTCATGAAAATTCAAAATAGTGTCACCAGTTCACTGATAAATGAAAACAGTTTAGTAGAAACATCACAATAAACACCCATACCAAAATCTAAATAAAAACCTGTTGTACCTCATTAAGTTGAAATAAACTGTTCTCATACCTTATATCAAAACGAAACATCAGAAAGGGACAAATGATGGGAGATGTAACGAATCTCAAGATATACAGAAGTGGAGAAACGACGTATCAACTCTCACAACGTGAGTGTGCGCTTAGAACCAGCACAGAAGACTGCCCTAAGCAGTTGAACAAAATCGTAATAAGTTCCAATTTGATATGCTTTTTGGGCCCAGTTTGTTTATTTAATTGGTCTATTTTCATTCCATTATATAACCCACTGTTTTTCTATTTATTGTAGTATTATGTTTATCCCCATTTTCGTCCCGTCATTTTTTTGTTAACCCCGTTTTTCTTATCTCCAGAGCTTTATTCATTCTTTCTTAACTTTGTCCGCGCGGCGGCTCGGGCGAGCGTTGTTTGCGTGATGACGTCACTGCACCATTCTTTATACTCATTTGTTTGTGCTTACACCTCTGGCGTTCCCGGGATTTTGCTGAAGTGCTTACGCACCCTTCTGTGCTGGTTCTAAGCACACTAAATTGCTCCACTTTTTTATATCTTGAGATTCCTTACATCTACCATAACCATTATTATGTTTCTTTTTTGTTGTTTTTGCAGACCTAAGTACAGTTTTTTTCAACTGTATGACGTGCTACACGTTTTTACTATTTAGATTTTGGTAGAGGATTTTATTGTGATCTTTCTACTGCACTGTTTTCATTTATTGGTGAACTCTTGACACTATTTGAATTTCTGATAGTATCTTTGTTTAATTCTAGACACTGATGGTACAAGCTAGTTTACAGTGACCGATGCATTTTCAATTGGAAATACTTTTTTTAATACAGTATATATTGAGTTTGGTTCCTTTTTGTATATATGGGATCACTATATTGTTTATTCGTCTTCATTATAGATTCGACCTGATAAAGGCTCTGGCCGAAATGCATTGGGTACAGTGATCTGACTGCTTCAAATACAAGCAAGCTTGTTGGACATTATATGGTTACTAAAAAAAATGCACTTAACATGTGTCTCTCTTATACTTGCAAATACTGGATTGTATAATCAGCATGTTATCTATATAATCAATACTGTGAGCACACAACAACTGAGCATGTGCTCTGGTATCTGTGTAGTGTGACTGAGGTACCAATCAAGCCATGTGCCTCATTCCGAGTTTGGAGGTAACCATGCCGCTATTTACGGCATGGCTGCCTCCAAACTCGTTCCGATTCCGCCCTGGTGAATGGAGCAATTACCGGTCCATTCCAAGGTTGGCGGGACCAGTAATTCCCCATTCACCAGGGCCCTTCCCCATTCTCATTTGAGCCCCCATAGGGCTTAATGGGAATGGGGAAGGCGCTAATAACGGTACCGTAAATTACGGTACCGTTATTAGCTCTAAAGTCCCTTTGCGGGTCCTGTTAGGAAAGATTTCGTAATTGTAGGTAATTTTCCTTCCATGTGGCAACCCCTAAACTTTTTGCTGTTGTTTTTCACCTTGTTCTTGACTTTGCCAGAGAAGTGCAGCCTTCTGCCGCACTCCTCTGGGCTTTCGCTCCTTTCTTACGGGGAAACTGACATGCCCTTAAGACAGTCAGTACCGGGGAACGCTGTTTCCCGTAGTTTCTTCTATCATGTTGCGGCTTTTGCGCAACATGACACAAGAGAGCACTGTAAGCTAAGTTACAGCTCTCTTGGGTCTCTAGCCTTCTACAGGCCCTAGATACTCTTTTAGGATGGTATTTTGATCGGTGCAAGTCATTCAGGGACTGGAATGGTGGCAGCGATCGTTTTGTTTATTTTGAGCTCCTTTTGGCGTTCTGAGCACGTTTTTCGCACTGAACCCAAAATGGTGGCCTGGCTCCCAAAATGGCCAGACCACGAGGCTCCTTTGTCCTGTCCACTGACCGTCTTGCTCCCTTCACCTTCCCCAGGTCGAGCGACCCGGGGCCTTCCTTATTTGGGCATGTACTTTCCCGCGAAACGTGGTTGCTTTCGCGGGCTTCTACATGTCGTTTGTGTGCCTCCAGGGTGTGGGCTGGGATGTCTGGTCCCAATACACATCCTGGGTGCCAGAGAGTCTAGGGTGGTGTGAATGCCTGGGACCACCGTGGTCCGTGATTGGTCCACGTATGGTATGTGTGTTGATGAGCGGATCTCCCATTGGCTCCCCTCCGTTTTGGCGCGAAGGGAACCGTGGATAAGAGGGGGCTGGAAACACCACTACCATGTCGATCTCCTGAGTTCTCACGAACGAAGGAATACAGGAGCCAAGTATCCTGCAACCAAGAGGCTGGACCGAGGAATCGCTGGTGACCCGCTGAAGGACTCCTCCTTTGCACTGCTGTCGTCCTGTGAAACCCTTTCCTCCTTTGATCGAACCAGAAGGCCTGTACTGGTGCTTCGACCTTTGGAATAGCAGGAACAGCTATTCTCGGCGACTTCATCATCTCCTGCCAGTAAGCCTTCGGAAGCGTCTCTGGGCCATCCAGTTGACTGACCAGCTTACAAGGGAGTCCTGCTCTGTAACCGCCGCCAGGTTGTGTTGTATTTCGAGTCCTTGTCACTCTCACATGCTTAGTACACTTGGCGTTCCCAAGTCTGAAGTGAGTAGTGTACATTTGGCTCAGATACACACGGCCGCTCCGTTGTCCTGCTGCGGCAACAAAACTGTGCAGGTTTCTTCGATTCGGACGTCTTTTTGCTCTACACGACGACGAGGCATTCCCGTCTCTTCTGAACCTGCCAGCTGCTGAAACTAACGTGGAGAAGCCTGGGTCTGCTTGCTTCGGGGACCGGTGAGTAGTATAGCTAGGATCTGGTCGCCCTCCTGCAGTAGCCCATTGCTTTTCCCTGCTGTGTAAAAACAGCACCCTTTTGTCCGTACTCGCGCTCTGCTTCTGCTCGCTGTGGAGGCTGCGCTTGAGTCCCGGAACCTGTTCTTCTTCTGTTGTGCACTAACCCGAACTGCCTGACTTCCTCCGAAGAGCTTCTCCTTTTGCCCGTTGGCACCAGCGTGTGCAGGTACTTTGAGCACAAGGCTCCACTCTTCGCAGGGCTCGGACTTCCATCTAGTTAGGTGCCTCTGAAGGCGAACTGAGTCTAAAGCATTATCGCACTGCCTGTTTTCCTTCCCTTGCAGGTGGACTACACATTTCGTGCCTCTAATGCTTGAGACTGTCGTATTTGTATATATATTGTGTTGATATGGTATGTGTTGGCTTAGTATTGTGATATTGTGATTTTCTCGCTACGGTCATTATTTTAAAGGCCTTAAAATAAATGTGTATCTATTTTTGATATAACAACTGTTTGGAGTAGTTTGTAAGCGCTCTTGCTTTGTGTGCTCATTGCGGGCTTTCAGTCACCCTCACCCCTCTTGAGACCTAGTCTTGACCGCCGCGATCGCTACCTTGATTGGTCTGGCTTGTCCAGAGGTTACCCTGTTCCAAGTAATTAGGTTGGCCTTCTGAACTTCTGCGCCACCAGGACAGAGTTCAGAAATCCGTCTTAACAAATTGGTGTACAGCGGTGGGATACGACTGAAGGTATCCAGTGTTGCGCTCGAACTAAGGCATTTCAGGTTATTCCAACCAGTACACGTAGTGAATTGTTGTAGTATAACTTTAAAAAGGCCATAGTCCTATCAAACAGTATGGAAACAAATGCCTTGTTAACTTTAAATGCTTCCAAATCAGAAACATTGAAGAAGATGTGTGCGGAGAGAGGTGTTTCCTCTCAAGGCACTAAATTGGAAATGATCCAAAGAATCGTGGCGTGGCAAGAAGCGCAGCTTGACGCTATAACTTCTGAGGACAGTGCAGAAGGTGGTGGGGCTGCTCTCACTGGTAGAACCGACGGTTCTGCCGCTGCACTGATCCATCGCGACCACGAGGACAGGGAGGATGTGATGTCTAATGTTTCCTCTGCCAGTGTTGATGGGGAGGCTATGCTTGAATTCAAGAAGCAAGAGCTGCGGTTTAGGCAGCAGGAGCTTGAATTCAGCATAGCCAAACTAAAAATCGAACAGGCAGAAAAACAGAAAGACAGGGATCACCAGTTGGAACTGGCCAAGCTTCAGGTTGCAAATGGGTCCAAGGGTCCTGGACATGGGTCTGGGGCTTCCTCTCATCCACGGTTTCCGAAAGATCTGCTCAGTGTGTATGAAGAAAGGAATGACATTATGGACTGGCTGAATGCGTTTGAGTATGCATGCGAGGTTCAAGAAGTTGACAATGCTGATAAGATTGCGTGGTTGCTCAGTAGACTGCCCCATTCTGGCTGTAGTGCCATTATGGAAATGTCGAAGGCTGAGCGGGCTGATTTCGCAATGTTAAAGCAAACTCTCATTTTAAAGTTTGGGAAGACTCCGGCCCAATATTTAAAGCGTTTTCGAGAGTATAAGAAAAAGGAAGGTGGTACTTGGGTATCTTATGTCGCTGAATCTTTGAAAAACTTAACTGGCTGGGTCGAAGGTTATAAGGTTTCTACCTTCGAAGGCATGATAAATCTTGTCATGCTGGAACATATTTTTGCTTCTTCTTCCCCGGAGCTTAAGCAGCATTTGGCCGATTCGAAGGAGATAGATCCTAAGAAGCTGGCCATTGCAGCAGACTTATGGGTGGCACATTGAGTGTCCCATAAGGACAAAACTCATCCTGGTAAACAGGAGGAAGGGAAAAAGTCCAAAGATATGGAGGGTGGGGAATCTGCTAAATCTTCTTCCCATAAGGGCCACAAAAAGAAAAACAAGGGTAAGACACAAGAGAACTCACAGGGTAGTGGAGGTCCGCCTCCAAAACAGAACTCTGGTTACAATAAGCCTCCCTACGTAAACAGACCCACTGGGGCTTGTTTTTCTTGTGGAGCAACTGACCACGTGAAGGGGGATCCCCGTTGTAAGGTTAGACCTTTGGGGGTCCACTCCGCTAATCTGGCCTTCTCCTCCTACGAGGAAGAAGAGATTACAGGAGCATCCTTCTCCTCAGACTCATTTCCCAGCGGAATAGAGGCTGAGGTAGTTTTAGTGTCCCTGGGTTCCTGGGAGCCTAAAGTCGCAGAGGCTTATGCTAGGATTCCGGATAATACCAAGCACTACTTTAAAGACAGTGTGCTGATCAATGGAGTGGATACTCCAGCTCTTAGGGATAGTGGGTGCAGTCGCACTGTAGTGGATTCTACCTTGGTAGACTCAGAGGAAGTTGCCAGAGCTACTCTGATGCCCACTAAGTTGGCTGACGGCCCCCTCCGTATGTTTCCAGTAATACCTGTAAATCTTACTTTAAATGGTACAGCAGTCAGGATTCCAGTGAGCATTCAGAGAAACGTCCCGGGAAAGGTCTTGTTAGGTAATGATCTCAGAGCTTTAGGGCTCGTAGGAGACACTGCCGAAAGACCCTACACACGGTCTCATTCACGGGCAGCATTGGCCAAGTCCAATACGCCGCCCCAGCCAAAGGGGAAACCCAAGGCGAAAGGAGTCTACAAGTCAAAACGAGGGAAAGAGAATATTCCCCCGAGCTCGCCTACCACTGCGGTGGAGGAAGTTGGTCAATCGCCCGGGCCTGACGAGGAGGTGGCGAGGCCTGAAGTATTCGACCCCAACGATCATCCTGATCTAAAAGACTTGTTAGTTGAAGGAGGTCCTGATAGGGACGAATTCAGTAAAGGCCAACGTGAGTGCCCATCTCTGGAAGGCCTAAGGAGACAGGCCTGCTCCCAGCTTGAGGGTGAACCTCCTGGGAAGCATAGGATTTATTGGGAAGGTGGACTCCTGTATAGTGAGCCCACAGAGTCTACAGAAGGAGACCATAGGAGGTTGGTGGTTCCCCTTGCTGTTAGGCCCTTCCTCCTGCAGTTGGCGCATGAAGTTCCCCTTGCTGGTCACCTTGGTATGAAGAGGACCAAGCAAAGGTTATCCATGCACTTCTACTGGCCCAAGATGGGGGTGCAAGTAGAAAGTCACTGCAGGAGTTGTGCCTCCTGCCAGTTGTCTGGTAAGGTTGGCGCGACAATCCAAGCTCCGTTGGTACCGCTCCCAGTTGTGGGGGTACCATTTGAAAGGGTAGGGATCGACATCGTTGGTCCCCTTGACCCGCAAACATCCTCGGGCAATAGGTTTATCCTGGTGCTGGTCGACCATGCAACCAGGTATCCTGAGGCCATCCCATTGAAAACTGTAACTGCCAAGTCAGTTGCAGAAGCTTTACTCGGCATATTTACTAGGGTTGGCTTCCCTAAAGAAGTTGTGTCGGATCATGGCAGCAACTTTATGTCGAAGTATAGGCAGGCTATGTGGAAAGAATGTGGGGTCACCTACAGGTTCTCTTCTGCATACCGCCCCCAGACCAATGGTCTGGGGGGGCGTTTCAACAGGACGTTAAAGGGCATGATTGGGGCTCTGGAGGAGCCTCAGAGAAGAAAATGGGATCTTCTTGTTTCATGCTTACTGTTTGCCTACCGAGAGGTACCACAGGAGGGTGTTGGCTTCAGCCCCTTCGAACTTCTGTTCGGTCATCCCGTACGGGGACCCTTAGCCATCGTCAAGGAGGGATGGGAGATGCCCACTCCCCCTGTTACTACCAAAGTAGTTGATTATGTGCTAGGGCTCAGAAAACGGATGGTACTTCTGATGGGTTTGACTAGTGATAAATTGAAGGCTGGGCAAGCGCTGGTGAAACATTGGTACGGCCAGAAAGCTTCTCTCATCAACTTTACACTTGGTCAGCAAGTCCTGATCATGAATCTCATAAGGCCTCGAGCTTTACAGGACAAATGGTCAGGCCCTTACCCGGTGGTGGAGTCCCTGGGTGAGGTTAACTATTCAGTGGACCTTGGAAGGCCTGGACAGGCTCCAAAAGTGTTTCACGTGAATAGGCTGAAGGCTTTCGTCCCAAGCGGCGAAATCGCAGCACTGCTATTGGCTTCAGACGTTGAGGAAGAGGAGTCTGAACCTCTCCCCGACCTGTTCAAAAGCAGTCCTTCAGAAAGCTCTTTTGAGGGTGTCCGAGTGGCCCCTCACCAAAATGGACAAGGCTCAGTGGTTTACCTTGGACATAAAGTAGGTGGAGGGAGGAGACAGCCTCTACTCAGTCAGGTACAAGCAGTACAAGACTGGCCTACCCCCACTACGCAAACCCAAGTGAGAGCCTTCTTAGGACTCACGGGGTATTACCGCAATTTTGTGGCAGACTATGGCACCATAGCTGCTCCTCTGACTGCCCTCACAACTCCGAAGAAACCCAAGAAGGTAACTTGGACCGACGAGTGTGAGAAGGCCTTCAATGGCTTAAAAGACTCCTTGTGCCAGGCCCCTGTCCTCAGGGCCCCTGATTATCAAAGACCTTTTATCGTGCAGACGGATGCCTCTGACACTGGGATAGGAGCTGTACTATCACAAGTAGATGAGAAGGGTAAGGAACACCCTATCGGTTTTATTAGTCGCCAGCTTAAGGACAGAGAGCTCAGATGGTCCACGGTAGAGAAAGAATGTTTCTCTGTTGTGTGGGCCCTAAGGAAGCTGAGGCCCTACCTCTATGGGACCCACTTCACTGTGCAGACTGACCATAAGCCGTTAAAGTGGCTAATGAACATGAAGGGGGAGAATCCAAAGTTGCTTAGGTGGTCCATAAGTCTACAAGGCTTCGACTTCACTATTGAGCATAGGCCAGGTGTCCAACATAGCAATGCTGATGGGTTGTCCAGAATGTTTAACCGACCTGAACAAGAGACTCATCCAGGGGTGGATTAGTTCCCCCTGTCCATAGTCTGGGAGGGGCGAGTGTTAGGAAAGATTTCGTAATTGTAGGTAATTTTCCTTCCATGTGGCAACCCCTAAACTTTTTGCTGTTGTTTTTCACCTTGTTCTTGACTTTGCCAGAGAAGTGCAGCCTTCTGCCGCACTCCTCTGGGCTTTCGCTCCTTTCTTACGGGGAAACTGACATGCCCTTAAGACAGTCAGTACCGGGGAACGCTGTTTCCCGTAGTTTCTTCTATCATGTTGCGGCTTTCGCGCAACATGACACAAGAGGGCACTGTAAGCTAAGTTACAGCTCTCTTGGGTCTCTAGCCTTCTACAGGCCCTAGATACTCTTTTAGGATGGTATTTTGATCGGTGCAAGTCATTCAGGGACTGGAATGGTGGCAGCGATCGTTTTGTTTATTTTGAGCTCCTTTTGGCGTTCTGAGCACGTTTTTCGCACTGAACCCAAAATGGTGGCCTGGCTCCCAAAATGGCCAGACCACGAGGCTCCTTTGTCCTGTCCACTGACCGTCTTGCTCCCTTCACCTTCCCCAGGTCGAGCGACCCGGGGCCTTCCTTATTTGGGCATGTACTTTCCCGCGAAACGTGGTTGCTTTCGCGGGCTTCTACATGTCGTTTGTGTGCCTCCAGGGTGTGGGCTGGGATGTCTGGTCCCAATACACATCCTGGGTGCCAGAGAGTCTAGGGTGGTGTGAATGCCTGGGACCACCGTGGTCCGTGATTGGTCCACGTATGGTATGTGTGTTGATGAGCGGATCTCCCATTGGCTCCCCTCCGTTTTGGCGCGAAGGGAACCGTGGATAAGAGGGGGCTGGAAACACCACTACCATGTCGATCTCCTGAGTTCTCACGAACGAAGGAATACAGGAGCCAAGTATCCTGCAACCAAGAGGCTGGACCGAGGAATCGCTGGTGACCCGCTGAAGGACTCCTCCTTTGCACTGCTGTCGTCCTGTGAAACCCTTTCCTCCTTTGATCGAACCAGAAGGCCTGTACTGGTGCTTCGACCTTTGGAATAGCAGGAACAGCTATTCTCGGCGACTTCATCATCTCCTGCCAGTAAGCCTTCGGAAGCGTCTCTGGGCCATCCAGTTGACTGACCAGCTTACAAGGGAGTCCTGCTCTGTAACCGCCGCCAGGTTGTGTTGTATTTCGAGTCCTTGTCACTCTCACACGCTTAGTACACTTGGCGTTCCCAAGTCTGAAGTGAGTAGTGTACATTTGGCTCAGATACACACGGCCGCTCCGTTGTCCTGCTGCGGCAACAAAACTGTGCAGGTTTCTTCGATTCGGACGTCTTTTTGCTCTACACGACGACGAGGCATTCCCGTCTCTTCTGAACCTGCCAGCTGCTGAAACTAACGTGGAGAAGCCTGGGTCTGCTTGCTTCGGGGACCGGTGAGTAGTATAGCTAGGATCTGGTCGCCCTCCTGCAGTAGCCCATTGCTTTTCCCTGCTGTGTAAAAACAGCACCCTTTTGTCCGTACTCGCGCTCTGCTTCTGCTCGCTGTGGAGGCTGCGCTTGAGTCCCGGAACCTGTTCTTCTTCTGTTGTGCACTAACCCGAACTGCCTGACTTCCTCCGAAGAGCTTCTCCTTTTGCCCGTTGGCACCAGCGTGTGCAGGTACTTTGAGCACAAGGCTCCACTCTTCGCAGGGCTCGGACTTCCATCTAGTTAGGTGCCTCTGAAGGCTAACTGAGTCTAAAGCATTATCGCACTGCCTGTTTTCCTTCCCTTGCAGGTGGACTACACATTTCGTGCCTCTAATGCTTGAGACTGTCGTATTTGTATATATATTTCGTTGATATGGTATGTGTTGGCTTAGTATTGTGATATTGTGATTTTCTCGCTACGGTCATTATTTTAAAGGCCTTCAAATAAATGTGTATCTATTTTTGATATAACAACTGTTTGGAGTAGTTTGTAAGCGCTCTTGCTTTGTGTGCTCATTGCGGGCTTTCAGTCACCCTCACCCCTCTTGAGACCTAGTCTTGACCGCCGCGATCGCTACCTTGATTGGTCTGGCTTGTCCAGAGGTTACCCTGTTCCAAGTAATTAGGTTGGCCTTCTGAACTTCTGCGCCACCAGGACAGAGTTCAGAAATCTGTCTTAACAGGTCCCGTCCTTAACGCCTGCTAAAAGCAGGCGTTAAGGACGGGACCCGCAAAGGGAACTCGTAGTAGGGCGGTAAGGGTTTAATGGCACCGGTCTCGTTACCGGTGACCGTTAACCCTTACCGCCCGTGTTTATCTGGATCTGTGTTTCTTAGGACTATGATTAGGTGTTCTGACGGGAGCTGTATGTTGGTGATACCTCTAATCCTCACAAGCGCTGCTTTCCAGTAAAACTGTGACGGGCATGTGCCCCATAGTGCCATCTACATGGCATTCACTCCAGCAAAGTGGCAAATATATTTGTATGAGCACTCCTTGATTGTTATACAGCTAGAACTCTTCTGTGCCCTTGTCAAGATCTTGGACCAGTCGTCTTCTAAGAAAGATGTCCCCCCCCCCCAAGGTTTCTTCCCCACTTGTCCATATAAGGAAGTATGTTATTCTGTGGATCTCTTTCTAGTGACTTATACAGTTTGTAACTCTGGGCTCCCTGCTGCCTGCCTAGATTGATTGTCACAAGTGATTGCTTCTATCTGAGAGACCTGTGCGCTGTTTGAATTCCTCGCGCTGTTTGAATTCCTCAAATAATATTTGGCATTTATATATATAGCGCTACGAACCCTCAGGTATCTGAGCGCTGCTTATTATTACCCACGGTGTGTGGTGCTCATTTATCGACCTCGGAAGGATGAAAGGCTGAGTTTGGCCCCGCCGGGATTCGAACCTGCATTAGCAGGCTTTGCACGATGTCAAAGAGAGCGCTCTACTCGCTGTGCCACTTGACCGGCGGGACAAGGGAAGAGGGACGTCCTCTTCGTAAAACTTCCCTAGCATTCTCACACCACCCTCCCCCCATCAGTGAAATGCACCATCTAGCCCACGGGAGACCTATGTATTGTTGAGAATCGGTGTGAAGGGACCTGGTCCTGAATCTATTCCCAGTTTCCCCTTTATGTTACGACAGTTAGTGCAGGTGTTACGTGTTGTATTGAGAAGGGTGCCTCTCGCTATCTGAGCTCCCCTAGACAAGAATGGAAGATTTCCTTATGGAATCTTCATTGCAGCCTGTTTGATCCCAGCCCATTTGGGAAGTGTTTTTGTGTTGGTCTACACAAAGAAATCTACTGCCAGTGCGACTAACAAGTACCCATTTATACTGGGAAGACCTCCTGCATGTATTAACTTCAAGTGAACTTGCCTAGATAGCCGGTGTATTTTTGGGCCATATAAGGTGCATAACTTCCGCGGCAGTTTGTTTATATAGAGTGCTGGTATTAGTAATGGCAAATTGCTGAAGGGGTAAAGGAGCCTGGGTGCTACATTCATTTATATTGCGTGTACTCTGCCGAGCCAGGAACTCTCTAAAGGGTTCCATCTGTCTAGGTCTTTCACAAGTTCGGAAATTAATGGAGGGATGTTAAGTTTGAGTAGACTTTTTAAGATTTGGGCCTAGATGTATACCCAAATACTCCAGCGAGGAGTCTGACCAGCTGATTGGGGTATTTCCGAGTCAGGGACGCTATGGCCTTTGCTAAATGGGTGATGTTTAGCCCTTGTGATTTTTCAAGATTAATTCGGAATCCTATCACCCCCTCGAAGCGTTGGAGCACCCCGCCCCCTTAGGGGTGGAAGATATGTGTCTGTGTGTTTGAGGAGCAATAGGATGTCATCTGTGTAAAGTGGATTCTTATGTCCTGTGCCTGTCCTTGTTATCCCAATTATCAAGGGATTGGAGCGTATGAGTCTGGCTAGGGGTTCTACGGATATTGCAAATAGTAATGGTGATAGGATGCAAGTCCATCTTGTGCCACAGTTAAGTCGAATCGAGTTTGTGCGTTTGTGTATTCTCTTGTATCTTTGTGTATGGGGCAGTGAATTATGCCATTATCCAGGTTCTGAGGTTAGAGCCCAAGCCCATTGCTATATCACTCTCCTCTAAGAAACTCTAATCAACCCGGGGCAAAAGCTTTATGGGAATCCAGTGCCGGTACGGAGAAGGCACCTTTATTCTGTGCACCTATTTCTGCTACATTTATGGCTTTATGGATGGTGTTTTATGTAGACCTTTCTAAAAAATAAACACTGATTGGTCTTCTGCAATTAGGTGTGAGAGGTTTGATAATAGTCTTCTGGGTAGGACTTTCCTGAAGATCTTAGCATCATGGTTTTATCTGATGATGTCATCACTCCTTTCTCTGAGGTAGCCTCTAGTCATGTGGCATGGGGATGGCAGCCGCTACCGGATCCTGACCCGCGGGGTGTCTTTGTGCGGGACACATGGGGGGAGGCGACCATCAACGGGGGAGTGAGACATTGTACCCCCTTCCTCTTTTGGGGATATCCTGTCATGCCTATATGTATATGTATAAAAGGAGATAGCAAACATGACTGATTATTCCCTGCATGTTCACGACTCAAGCTACACTACTTTGGACGAGGAAGAGGGATGAAGATCCGCAAAGCCCAAAAACCAACAACACTCTCTAGTTGTTGTAAGGAGTGGCACAGCTGCAGGATATTTAAATCCCCCCAACAGCTGTTACGTAAGAGAGAGAGATATCTGACAGGAGCAGATGGCTCGCTTTGGAAGGAGCTCAGAGAGAGCTTGATGGCAGTAGAAGTGGTGAAGGGGAAGGAGCAGGCAAACTGCTACCTGACGCTGAAGGGTTGTCAGTGTCCCAGGGGAAAAGGCACGGATGAGACAGAGCTCTGACAAAGCAAGGCTGACAGCAGAAGCTGTCCGACAGCCTCAGTGACCAAGCAGAGAGCAGAGAAGAGGCGTAACGTTCTCCTGATCCACCGGCAAGCTGCAGCATCTGTGGCACGATGCTAGGAAGAATGAGCAGCCAAACACAGCCAGTGAGCAAAGCTGTGGAAGGTCGGATGGCGGGGTGCTTCAAAGCATTGCCGTGCAAAGTGGAAAAGGCTGAAAAGCCACTCGGGAAGGGCAAGAAGCCCTAAAAGGGTGAAACTGTTGAAAGAAGGGTCACTGACCCACTGGATGCTGAATGCATGGAAAAGGCTGAGGCCTATGGAACTGTGCGAGTTTGTGGCCTGCACCCAAGCTGAGAAACCTGTAAGAAGCCCTGGTAGGATAGTAAACCAAGCACTTGTGAAACTTGTAACATAAAGTCGTGGCAGGAGAGTATACCAGGCATTTGCGAATCTGGAACCCAGACCCAAGTAGTTACAAAAGAGAATCCAAAGGAAGATTCATGCCCTTAGGATTTTCAACTGCATTGTATGTGGAAAGGACCTGGGGAAGGGAGCCATTTACCCAGGACCGAATTGTAATACCATGTTAGGGAGAATTCTACAGAATGGCTAATTTCCCTTACCTACTGAGTCCCTCAGCAGCTTTGCTGGATTTCTAGGATTTTTTTTTCACCTGGTAAGAGTGTGAGCCTTTTTTCCCACTCTTACATGTGTTTTGCTGTGTGTGTTTTACATTCTTGTGTTCATGGACTGTGGAGCTTCACCTACTCCATAGGCATCATCTTTTTACTGTGTGTTACACAGCACCCTCAGTGCAGTGACACAGGGTTGTCTTTTTCAGACTTCCCACTTTAAACTCAATTTTCTGGGACTGACTACTGTCTCCCAGAGCATGTAAAGTTGCCATTGACTTTATTAGTCTTTTTACATTCACAGACCCAGTACAACCTATCTTACATAGAGTACTGGAAAGGGTTAATAGTTATCCCTTTTTGTCTGTCTCTCATGGAACATTATTTCGTTCCCCTTTCTTTAAGATTTGGCTGGTGGCAGTGGTATCTACCATATTTTTCCTACCACAGTTTATTTAAATAGCCATGGTACTGTTTTAGGCTAAGATAATAGCCTCAAACTTAAATCCGCTGGACCCCATTTACTTTTATTTGGTTCCGGTGGGGTTTATCCGCCATTTCTTTTTGTAAAGGTCTTTCTCGTGTTTTATTCTGCGTGCCAAACCCTCCTTTGTTCGCCGTCCTTTGGCGGGCTTCTGCACAGAAGCCCTCCTTAGGTGCCTGAATGTCTGAGGGGGACAGGATGTGAGGGAGGGGTCTGAGACTCCCTGCACAGGGTTTCCTTGGAGACCCATGTCACACTCTGTATGATTGGCTGTGGTGACTGTCCCGTTAGGACAGCCACCCTGCTGTGTGATTGACAGCCAGGCTGTGTGAATGGGGGGAAAACTGCATAAAAAGCAGGTCTCTGGGACTAGGAAGGCAGAGTCGCCACTGGATCGAGAGAACCGAAGAGAAGCTGAAAGAAGAGGACCACTACCACGACTGAACCTCCTGGTATAGCCCTGCTGCGGGTCCGAATCTCCAAACTTCGACGACAGAGAAGATCTGCAAGGAATCTTCTTCCCTTGAGCTGGTGGGACCAACCATTTTGCCAAACACCAAGCAAGGCCTCCCTCCCCTGGTTGAATTTGCTGTGCACAGCTGCAGTGAACCGGATAGCCAGAAGGAACGGACCCTGTTTGGGTTTTAAGGAGCGCACCTTTTATTTGTTGCTTTGCTCTGCTGCTGGTTTCTTCCCTGGGCAGTGTAGGACCCTTCAGTCTTCCTACTTCGTGTCAGTCCGACAGTCGCTTCTGGAGCCGTGAGCCTCAGGACCTGCCAGGAACTTCTGCTTCAGCTACAGCCTTCTTCTTCATTTAAGGTACTGTTCAAAGCTGGTTGTTCGATCCGTCCGACCGCGGTGAAAGTGTTTGAAATCTTTCGCCAATCCGAAGGCTTTTCCTTCTCTACTCTTTTAAGTAACTTTTCTTCCGACCAACTTCGTTTCGAACTCTTGGCAAAGAGTTAACCGCGAACTACTCTGAACTGTGTGATCCTCTGCAAAGACTCTGTACCATTAACATTGGCCCAGGCCTATTGATTTGAATCCTCATTGTAGCAAGCCTTTTCTAGATTGCCTTGCCTACTTACTTGTTGGTGCTGCTTAATTTGTTATAACCTTGTCTTTCCCTCCCTTTTAAATTGCTGGAGTGCCATTTTGCGCACACTTCATTTTGAGCTTAACTTGTCCAGAATTCATCAGGCGTTGTGTAGTATATTAAGAGTGTGATTTTTCTGCTGCTTTTACTTAGTGAATTGTTTCAGAACTAATGTGTAAATAAATGTATATTCTTTTACTCAGAAACCTTGAGTCAGTGTTTGTTTGAACCATAGTAATTGCTGCCCTTTGTGTAACTGTTGATACCGCTCACTTTACTCTTGAGATAAGTCTGGCTGCTCAGCCATTGCTACTACTTTACTGTGTAGTACAGGCTTGTACCAAAGGTGAATTTGTACTTGCACTTGTAGTCTTAATTGTGTGTGGTGTTCCCAAAGGGTACTGCATATGATTCTGCCTAACATACCAAGAGGAGAGGATTATCCTCTTGGGCTACAAATAACTTGGTTATTTTTTATTTTTTATCATTGTATTTGGTTAGTTCAAACCTTTACAAAAATAACGATTTCAAGTAGTCACATAATACACATAATTAAATTAAGAAGATGCTAAAAGAAAATTAAAATAGTATAACTTGGTTATTCTTTTGGAACTTTTGTTTTGGTGGAGAGAAACCTGGGGAAGTGAGCCATTCCCTGGAACTGTTAAAAGCTTTGTTGGATTTATACCTTTTCTTGTTTGAGCATGAACATTTGTGCACTTTCCGAGCCAAAGACATTACCCTTAGCACCTTACAGTTACTTTTAGAATGAGAGGGCTAGGATAGGATTTCGGAGAGAGGCCATTTTTGCTTTGGACATCTTGACACAAGACAGACCCTTAGTTACTTGATGAAGTAGGGAAATACCTCCTATAGTAGGGACAGTGAGGAATTTCCCAACCCCATTTATTATTTGAATACAAGTGTGTAACCACAAACATGTGTCCTCTGTGTCCACATCTCATTCCTGGTTCCTCACGGTGCTATCGGACTAAATGATTCACAGAGACTGCAGCCTTTCCCTGGTTTGGGGATTAGGACAGTGTTTGATTCAGCCATGGTGTCTCTCATCTTTTTAAAGGTCAGAAAGGAGTTAAACAAATGTGTCAGTGGTATGGTGAGTTGGACGCTGAATGTTTTGTAGAATGATGAAATTAAACCATAAGGTCCCAGCGATTTCAGAGAGGGGAGGGGCCGAATTGCAAGCTCTACTTCTTCTGCAGTTATTAGCTGATGTAACCTGAACCAATCCTCTTCTGATATGCTGGGCATTTGGGCCTGTTTAATATAGTCCCTTTGTGCTTCAGTGTTTCAGGGGGCTCCAGTCATTAGGTTTGTGTAGTATTGGTGTAAAATGTTGTGTTTTTCTTCCTCCCCATAACACAATTCACCCTTCTGGTCACAAAATCCAGAGATATAGTTCCTTGTTTTGAAGTTTCTAAGCTCAAGGGCCAGCAATTGTTCCGCTTTATTACTCTATGCATAATAATATTGCTTCATGAACATAAGTGAGTAGGCTGTACGCTCAGAGCAGTGGGCCTCCAATCGGGTCCTGGCTATGTGCCATTGCCGCAGGGCTTTAAAAGAACCGACGTTTTTATTATTCTGCTCATGCTATTGGGCTTTGTTTTCTAGCTGTGCATTTGCTATGTCCAAGGTCATTACTCTGGAGATTAACTCTCCTCTGAGGATGGCATTGAAGGCATTGCAAACCATGTTAAAGGTTACATCTGGAGTGATATTTATATGAAAGTACTCTTTAATATTGTACGTGATTTCTAGTTTTTGTACCTGATGTCAGAGTATTGTGCTTTAGAGTCTGACCCGGCGACTGACAAAGGCTGTTCCGATGCAACCCTGATAGCTTTCTCTCAAACCAGCCCGAGAAAGGATGCCCCTACAACTGAGTTGGCCACTAGTATTTCTACGACTGGTGACTTTGTAGCCAAGCTAACAACTCCAACTGCCATTTTGACGGTTCTTCCTGAGTCCATACCGACTTTATAACAAATGTAGACATGAATAAAAACCTGAAACAAAGTTTGCCTGCTGCGCCTTTGATTTCCCCTAACAAAGTCCCGGCATCTCAACACCATCAAACCTACACACGGCTACATTTGATCAGGAGGTCTCTGCAAAGACAATTGCGCAGCAGGTCACTTCTTCCCCAGTTGAACATTTGATGAACAGCAGCCTGGAATCTTTCTCATCTTGTACTTTATTTTTAGTACTTGAACGCTTATTAACCCCTTGTACTCAACAACAACTTAAGGAAATCCATGATGAGTGCACATTAATAAGTGATACGACTAAAGTGCACTATGTGTCACTTGCAAACTTGTTAGAATTGGCTAAACGTATTCGGCCATGCACTAATGTTGCTTGCCCTCAGGACACTGATATTGAGGCTTTACCCTCCATCCCTGACTCCTCAGGTGCTGCTAAAGACACTAAACCCACTGAGGAGTCTTGTACACAGGGTACATTTGCACCAGCAAGTAGCGATGTTAGACATCTGAAAACATAATCGATTGATTGGGCAGTCTCATTGACTGATGGCGCTAGGACAGCTGTCAATTCTCAAGCAATTGATGCTCCTAATTTGATCAATTGGTCTCAAAGTGATGATGTGGCTGCCTTGAAAGCAGTGGGACCCCTTAAAGAGCCGGAGGGGAGAAGGGATACACAAGCTCTGGGTGGCTGGTACCCCCTTCTCGAACTTGGCTCAGAGGAGGCTCTTAAGAAGGAGCCTCCTGAACCGATTGGTAAAAAGTTGGCTTCTCATGAAGGCATTGCAGTGAAGAAAAATCTAACTAAGAACACCAGGAAAAAATAGTTTGCTAACAGAAAAACCACCAAAATATAAACGGAACGCAGATCAGTCAATTTGTCCTTAACAAAAAAACTGGTATCATGTTCCATCCCCATAAGGGAAAATCAATTGAGGTGGTAAATGTAAGCCTGATAATTTTGGAAGACATTCAAGGCCTTTTTCCGGCAGATGTATTTGTTCAGCTCCATCTTTGGTCACCGTCCACGCCCTCCCCTCCTTTGCCCCAAACCCTGTTTCCTCAGTCCCACAACAGTCATTGGTACTCTCGGAAGTCCACCCCCCTTACCCCTCTGACCATGGTTGCTGACATAGGGGACCCGGGCTGTGAGGGAGTGGGCAAAGGAAAGCTGGCTAGCCCCCCTTCATGTTCCTGGAGCCAGCTCATGCCAGATGCTCCCTTGGGGGCTAGTTCTTTCCTACGCCTTAGCCCCCTTAGGTTTCCTAAACCCCACACAAAGGGTGATACCCGCCTGCAAGCTCTACCCCCACTGTATCAGCCAACTTGCCAACTTGCTTTTGTCAAGATTTGCGTTCTGAGTTGGTTGTGATTTAAAATCTGCTACTGACCCTGATTAAGGGGTGCTGGGGGCTAGAGGGGTGATAGGAGGGGGCTTGTTAGGGGACGGGTCTGAAGGGCCGAATTCAGCCAGTGCCATAGGGCCAAATCCTTCTTGCCCCTGTCCCCCCCTGTCCCCACGCTTTTGATTTCCCCACCCACGAAGTGTCAAGGAGTTCCCCCCTTCTGACCTGGGTCCGGTGTTTGCCGGTGTCTTCGATCGGTGCCTTCTTGCGAACGCTCCTGGTCTTGAACAGCGCTGCTCAAGTCTCGCCTGGTTCCAGGTTGCATTTAGTTCCGGGGTCGCGGAGTCCAGGAATCCGGGAGTCTGAGAAAGGCTAGCAATGCTCAGAACCAGGAAGAGGGAAAGGGACAGGAGTGGGTAATAGCACTGGGACAAAGGAAACAATACCGCGAGCTACAAACACACGTCTGGCTACTCTGCAATAGCATTGAGACGCGCGGAGCCGCGGAAGGCGTGGTCTATAAATAGATCATGCCGCGTTCAGCGCATGGAGCGAGCAAGGGCTTCAACTCTGGACGGCCATGTTGGAAGTAGTACGGAATGTAAGCCCCGTTGAGAAAAGGACCAGGAGGTCCAAAAGGGGCGTGATCTGAAGTTCATGACAGCATGCCTCCTCCGAAGGCCTTTCCCTCCAGGTCTGCCCGGGTGTATTAGGTGAAATCTTCTGAGCAACCAAGGAGCCTTGATATTTGAAATAGGTTCCCAGGTCCTTTCGCTAGGAGGATATCATTTCCACTCCACTAGGTATTGAAGATGGCCCCGCTTATACCTGGAGTCACAAATCCAGGACACCTCATATTCCAGTTGATTGTCAACCAGTAGAGGAGGTGGTCTAGTGGTCTACTGGATTTTCGAGAGGATTGGATGTAGGGCTTCAATAGGGATGTGTAAAAAACTGGATGAATTATTTTCCAGGAGTCAGGTAGCTTGATTCGATATGAGACAGGATTGATAATCTCCTTGATGGGAAATGGACCATAGTAGTGGGGAGCCAGCTTGTTTGGTCGGAAGTGTCGGGGAAGTAGTTTTGATGACAACCACACTCGGTCACCGACCATATAGGAAGGACCTGGTCTTCTCTTGGAATCCGCATACCTCTTGGTCTGTAATCTGGCTTTCTCTAAGTGTTCTTTAGCCTCCCGGTGAATGTTGATAAGAGTTTCGATCCAGGAGTCAACAGTAGGTACTGGTGTAGGGTAAGGAAGAACCGAGGGTAAGACTGATGGATGGAACCCCTGGCTACAATAAAAGGGGCTGTTCTGTAGCGCTGAGTTTTCAGAGTTGTTGTAAGCGAATTCCGCAACGGGTATCAGGAGAGACCAGTCATCCTGGACCTTGGTGGCGAAACATCGGAGATATTGTTCCAGGGTCTGATTTGCATGTTCCGTGGCTCCGTTGGTTTGGGGGTGATATCCTGAAGAGAGGGCACGTTGGATAAGTAGTACCCGACAGAGGTGTTTCCAGAATTGTGAAATGTATTGGGGACCCAGGTCACATATGATCTTGGAAGGAAGCCCATGTAGTCGGAATATGTGTTCCAGAAATATTCCAGCTAGCTCTGACGAGGAGGGTAGGTTCATCAGTGGCATAAAATGGGCCATTTGGGTAAACAAATCTATGGTGACCATGATGGTAGTATATCCTCGGGAAGGTGGTAACTCCACTATGAAGTCTCTAGCGATGATTTCTCATGGTTTAGAGGGTAGAGTGGGCTGCAGAAGAAGACCCGCCGGTCTTTTGTTATCATGTTTATTTTGGGCACAGGTTATACAAGCCTGAATGTATTGCTGCACGTCAGACTTCATTTTAGGCCACCAGAAATGTCTCTGTATAATACGGAGGGTGTTGGTGATACCTCGGTGCCCGAAATGGAGTGTGTCATGACAAAGGTTTATTATTTTTTGCTGTAACTTCCGTGTAGGAATGAGTAGTGCATTGTCCTTGAATAAGTAGCCTTCCTTGGCTCTTAATTTCCAGAGATTTCGTGTTGAAACGTCCTTCCATAATTCCGAGGATTGAGTTTGCGATCGGACTTCTTCCAGGAGATCAACTGCTTGGGCTACGAAGATCGTGGGAGAGAACATTTTAGGAAATGCCTTATCTTCAGTAGTCACGTAGTCAGGACGGCGAGACAAGGCATCAGCGATCAGGTTCTGTGATCCAGGGACATGGGTAATGTGGAACTGATACTGGGCAAAAAAGTAGGCCCAACGTGCCTGACGACTGTTCCTGTACTCCAGTGACTGTAGAATCTGAAGGTTTCGATGATCAGTACGGACGTGGACAGGATGTCTGGCTCCCAGTAGTAGGTGTCGCCATTCAGTGAAGGCTTGGCGAATGGCTAAGAGTTCCTTTTCCAGGACGGAGTAGTGCGTTTCACTAGGAGTTAAGGTTCTTGACAGATAAGCAACGGGGTGTTCCAAATCGTCCTCCATCTTCTGCTTCAACACTGCTCCTATAGTGTAATTAGAGGCATCTGTTTCCACTTAAAAGGGTCGACTTGTATCGGGTTGAGCCAAAATGGGAGCTTGTGTGAACTCAGTCTTTAAACGCTGGAATGCAGTTTCTTGTAATGTTAACCAGACAAATGGGGTGTCCTTCTTTAGCACAGCCACTATGTTAATGTTAATGTTAAAGGACATTTGTACCGCGCACTATCACCACCGGAGTGGTCCCCTGGCGCTCTGGTGGCTCTGAAAGAGGGAGGGAGAGGTGGGTTAGTGGGTGGAGGCTGTAAAAGTGCAAGATTGCAGTGATGTGCTGTTGGCAGCCTCAGCCCGGTGGTTCCGTCGGCTGGGCCTGGGGTGTATGCGGCCGGTAGTCGTCGTGTGCTGATGTGCGAGTCTATGTGTGTTTTTTGTTTTGTTGTTGCAGTGTAGTGAAGTTTGTGCGGTTTGTTGTGCTGGAGGTTTGTGGTTGTGTTTGGTTTGGAGTTTGAGAGGTGTATTCAGAGAAGGAAATTGTTAGTGGTATTGGTTAGTTGGTGTCTCTATCCTGGATTGATCGGTTGGGCTCGTGTAATCTTACACGACGGGGTGCTTGCACATCCTGTGCCTCAGGAGGTACGTGCCCGTTTTTGCATTCAAGGCCGTTTGAGCATTTAGCTGTCCCCTTCGTCCGCTCCCTTAATGACTTTGCATGCTCCTCACCCCCACCCACATGACTAGCGCACCTGCTAGTGTCCATATTTCCGATTGTGTGGTGATTGATGGTATCTCGTCCGTTCCACAACCCCGTGGTACCTAGTTGTGGCTGTACGGGCGGTGGGGGATGGTAAGGGTTGGCTTGAGTTGTTGCCTCCGTCTCCCTGGGTCACTCAGGTGGACCCCTGTGTCCAGCGTCAGCCCTACTGGTGCTCAGAGTACTTCTGTCGGTTCTAGGGCTTGTCAATGTCCTTTCCTGTTGAGGCATTTGTCTTATTGTTGTTTCGGTTTTAGTCTCTGGCGTTGAAGAGCCAGGTTTTTAGTAATTTTCTGAATTTAAGGTGATCTTTGGTGTTCCTTATTACTTTTGGGATGTTGTTCCAGGTTTTCGCGGCTAAGTGGTAGAAAGCGGTGCCTCCGAGTTTCTTCTTGATGTAAGGTTTTTGTTCCAGTCGGATTTCGTTGGTTGACCTGAGCGGTCTCGTGGGCTTGTAGATTGTTATTTTCTTTTGTAGGAATTCTGCTCCTTGTCCGCAGATTGCCCTGTGCGTTATGCACATTGTTTTGAAGATGATACAGTGTTTTACTGGGAGCCAGTGTAGTGTTTTTAGGGCCGGGGTGATGTGGTCTCTTCTGGATAGTTTGAGGAGTAGTCTGGCTGCTGTGTTTTGGATCCGCTGTAGCTTCTTCAGTAGGTATTCCGGTACACCGAGGTAGAGGCTGTTTGCATAGTCGATACTTGACATGATGAGGCCGAGGATAGTGAGTGTTTTGTGTGTGAAGGAGAGGAAAGGTAGTATTTTTCTTGCCGTGTGGAGGAGGAAGAAGCATTTCTTGACTGTTGCGTTTATTTGCAGTTCTAAGGTTAGGGTGTTGTCCATCAGGACTCCCAGATTTTATACTACTTTAGATGGTGATGGTGCAGATCCCATTTCCGTTGGCCACGGGATGGCAGTTTACTTCTCTTGGTCTTTGGATTTGATCATGATTTCTGTTTTTCCTGGGTTGATTTTCAGGTTGTTGTTATTCATCCAGTTGAAGACTTCTTTTAGACAGTCGGTTAAGTTTGAATGATGGGCTTGGGTGTCTTCGATCTTGTAGATGATTTGAGTGTCGTCTGGGTTGTACAATCTTGGAAAAGGTGGCTATGAACTTCCGGTAGAAATTGGCTAGTCCTAGGAAGGATTGGATTTGTTCCACGGACGTGGGAGTAGGCCAGGCGAGAATGGCCTTTACTTTTGAAGGGTCTATGCCAATCCCCTCTGGACTAAGGATAAATCCCAGATAGTGCACAGAGGTAACGTGAAACAAACATTTTTCAGGCTTGGCTAAGAGGTGATGTTCCCGGAGTCTTTGTAGAACTGCCTTAACATGTCCTTCATGCTTCAGAGGGTCCTTGGAAAAAATCAATATGTCGTCCAGATAGACAATGACGAAGAGAAACAACATATCAGAGAACACCCTATCCATAAAACGTTCGAATACTGCTGGGGCATTGGCTAGTCCAAAGGGCATGACCAGGTACTCGTAGTGGCCAAAGGGTGTCCTAAAGGCGGTCTTCCACTCGTCTCCTTCCCGGATACGGATCAAATGGTAGGCACCCCTGAGATCCAATTTGGTGAATATTACGGCTCCTCTCACAGCTTCAAGGATATTCGAGATCAGGGGCAGTGGGTACCGATCCTTGAGGGTGCATTGATTTAAGCCTCTATAGTCGAGGCAAGGTCTGAGTTCCTTGGTATCCTTCTTGGGAATGAAGAACAATGAAGCACCCGCTGGAGATTTCGAGGGTCTTATGGTGCAGTTTTCAAGATTAGTGTCTAGGTATTCCCGAAGGGCCTTTTTCTCGGGTTCGGAAAGAATGAACATTCTGCCGAAGGGAATTACAGCTGAGGGATCCGTATCTATGGCACAGTCTTCGGGCCTGTGAGGGGGTAAGGCCTGGACTATGGCAGTAGAAAATACATCAGCATATCCCTGATAGGCCTGTGGAACTTGTATGATAATGGAAACCATGAGTGGTTGTTAAGACGGATTTCTGAACTCTGTCCTGGCGGCGCAGAAGTTCAGAAGGCCAACCTAATTACTTGGAACAGGGTAACCTCTGGACAAGCCAGACCAATCAGGGTAGCGATCGCGGCGGTCAAGACTAGGTCTCAAGAGGGGTGAGGGTGACTGAAAGCCCGCAGTATGCAAAGTATACACCATAGGCACTCAGATACAATAATACAAGCAAACACTGACCAGAGCTTGGGTATCAAAGTATATAATTATTTATTTAAAAACACACGGTTTGAAACACTCCAGCACTCTTGTTGTAAAATATTCTAAACACAGTTACTATTGTAATATGTACACCCCTTTTTCCTTATCAGATAAGTCACAGTAAAACACCACTTATTTTCATACAGAGGTGAGCGCTTAACTAGATTGCACTCCAATAAGTTTGTGAGAAAGGGAGGGAAAAAGACAGAATATGGAAAGGTACACCACTCTAAGGTTCAGGAACACTGTTAGCAAGGCAGAAGAGCAAAAGTCACTGGTGAACCAAAGTCCAAAGGCTGGGCCCACTCTTAGAGAGAGCAGAGCACAAATGCGCCCAAGATCACACAGTTACTCTAGGCTTAGAAAGTCTTGCAGAGAGTTCAAAAAGAGTTTAGAGAGGCTTAGGAAAGTTTAGCCAGGGTGTCCCAGGCTAACCTAGGTTTGAAAGCCGGGGGCTAAATCTACCCCGTACAGTCGGTAGCAAGGGAAGCCAGGCGGGACACGGTACCTTAAGTTGGAAGGATCCTCCAGCGGTGGCAGTTGTTCCTGGTAGTGGGTGCAAGTTGCGTCGTCGTCCAGGGGAAGAGAAGATCTCGACTTGGAGGAAAGATGAAGGTCGTTGCACTACCAGGGAAGAAACCAGCCGCAGAGTTTTCCGGTTAAAGGTGGTACCTTTGTTTCGTGGTCGTGGTAAAACGTGGTATCCCAGTTGCCGGGGTGCTTGGCACAGGCAAGGCAGCCACGAGGTACATCGGGAAGGCGAAAGACGGTGAAACTGGTTATCCCCACCAGTCAAAGGAAGAAGACTCTCCGGCGGGAGATCTCCTCTGTCGTTGGGAAAAGTGGTGAGGCGGTCCAGCAGGGCTCCACCGGTGGTGGTGTCATGGCAGGTCGGCTCAGCTTCTCCCTCATCGGATTCTTAGGTCCTGTGGTGACTTCTGAAGTTCCAGTCCCCAAAGCCCTGCTTTTATGCAGAAAACCCCCATTCACTCAGCCTAGCTGTCACTCAAACATGCTAAGTGGTGAGCCGGCCAGCTCACCACTTGGGCCAATCAGGACGGAGTGCGACTTGAGTTGCCTAGGCAACTCAGTCCAGGGTGCCTAAATCCCCCTCCACCCCTCCTAAGTACCCCAGACAGAGTGGCACCCCTTTGGAGGGCTTCTGTGGAGTAGCCCGCCAAAAAGTGGAACAAAGGTCTCGACTTCGGTTGGAGTCACAGAAGAGAACACAAACGCCATTTTAGAATCAAGTTTTGGCAAAAAACACCAACCGGAGAATTAATATCAATTAAATAAACCGGCAGTATGTTCGAGGCTACCGTAAATAATTAAATAAAGATAGTAGCCTAAAACAATGGGAAATCCCATAGGAAAATATTTGCGGTTGAATATAAAAAGTAGTATCCACTGCCACCAGCCAAAACTCGATCAGGAGGGACGGAGACGTGCCCCCTCGACTAACAGACCCTGGGGCAGTTGAATTGCCCCAGCCAGTACGTCCACAATATGATGGTTTGTACTGGTGCTGTTCAGAATTTAAGACTAGTAAAGTCAATGGTGACTTTACATGCCCTGGGAGACAGTAGTCAGTCCCAGGGTATGGAGTCTATACTGGGGGGTCACTATGACACCCCTGTGTCACTGCACTGAGGGTGCTGTGTAACACACATCACAAAAACACATGAAGCCCTATGGAGTAAAAGACCCCATAGCCCATTAAACACATCTAGATTCAAAGAAACACACTCAAATCATGCCCAAGAGTGAGGGTAAAAGAGTCTCGCTCTTGGCAGGAGAAAAAAATAAACCCCAAAAATCCAGCAAAGCTGCTGGGGGACTCACTAGGTTAGGAAATTCAGCCTAAACAGAGAATTCTCCCTAACACTCGCCCCCCCCCCAGACTAAGGGACAGGAGGATTTAATCCACTCCTGGATGAACCTCATACCTCTAGTCGATGACATACATCCTAGAGAGTCCATCAGCATTTTGATGGTGACACCTTGACCTATGTTCTATGGTCCAATCAAAGGTTTTCCTTTGTAAGCTATATGACCTACAAACCCTTTGAGGAACATCAGTCTTTTTAAAGTTATAGGGGATCTGGTTGACCAGTCCCTCAGAAGTTGGTACAACTTCTGAACCTGTGTTAGGCTTTTTCAAGGGGTCCTTATAAAGGATTCCCTTAGATCTAGAGGGGCCTCCAAGGTTCCTCACCACCTCTCTTGTGGGAGCAGGTTGGGTCTTAGGCCTCTTGGTTGGAGGGGTTGGGGTTAGGCAATGTACCTGCTTCCCCTTCCTCTTAGATCTAACCTTACCTACTTTAGGAGTTTCCCCCCTAATACTAGGATTTGGGTTGGGGCCTTCAGTGGAAGGTCCAACAGTCTGAAGGTTTTTGGCCTTAGACTTTTCTTTCCTGGTTTTCCACCAGCATTGAGAATGACCAGTTCTCTCAGGCCTAGGTAAGGGTCCAGTAGGTCTATCCTCCTCTTCCTCAGAAGCAGGGGGGTTCACAGACTCTGAAACTGGGGGAACAATGATGGAGCTTGGTTGGGGCTCCCATTTCCCTAATGTACTAGCCTGAAATGTGCCTGGGTTAGAGGTCAACTTACTAACACCACGGCTTGTAGTGGGGGTCTCAGTAGAGGTTCCCACAGGCTTAGAGGGGTCCCTTAAGGTGGCCTCTCTAGCCAATTTGGTTAGGTTCTGGGTCTCTATACTGGGAGGCCTGGGGGTATGTGACACTACTCCTAGAGTTCTCAGGTCATTCCCCAACAGGACCTTCCCAGGCACCTCAGTCTGAACACTGACAGGGATCCTCACTGTCATGTTGTTACACTGAATGAGGGCTGGTAGAATAGGAACCATTTGGACAGGGCCTCCAGAAATCTTAGTGGGACCTTTGGGTGCTTTTGCCACATCCTCAGGTTGAAAGAAGCTTTCATCCACTACTGTTCTGCTGGCCCCAGTGTCTCTCCTGGCAGGAGTATCCTGGCCATTGACAAGAACACTGTCCATATCATACACCATAGAGTTAACAAGTAGGAAGTTATACACAACCCTATTCTGGGGACTAACCAGACCCATAGGCTCTAAGTTTACAGTTGCTTGAAGACCCAAGGGTTCTTCAGCAAAGAGTTCAAAGTGGGCACTAGCCATCTGTACTTCATCCTCAGGAGTGAAGGCTAAGGAGACTGTGCTGATCCCTGCAGGTTTACCCTTGCATCTGCGATCCCCTTTGATATGGTCAGTAGCCTTACAGATATAGCATTGTCCAAATGCTCTCTGAAAGGGTGGTTTGTTCTGACCTCCTTCTGGTTGTTGACCAGAAGGTACACTAGCCTGATTCGGTTTACCCTGGGGCTTACCCTGGTTATTTTGTTGTTTGTGGCCCTCTTTGGTATGGGAGGTATTAGAATTCTCTTGATTCACTTTAGGTGGCTGCTTTCCCTCATCCTTTTTCTGAGTGACCCCTGAATCCTTGTGAGTGGCCCTGTTGGCAACCCACAAGTCAGCAGCCTTAGCTAGCTTTCTGGAATATAATTCCTTTGAATCAGCCAAGTGCTGTCTGAGCTCAGGAGAGCAGGCATCATAAATTGACTCCAACATAAAAAGATTTTTCATACCTTCATAAGTGTTCACCTTGTAACCCTTAATCCATCCTTCTAAGTTTTTCAAACATTCACTCACCCAGGTAGCCCAAGGGGTACCATCATGCTTTTTGAGGGTCCTAAACCTCATAAGATACTGGGAAGGGGTCTTCCCAAATCTAGCTATCAGAGCTAGTTTCACACATTCATACTCTTTCCTATCCTCCTCCCCCAACTCCATTACCACATCAGTTGCAACAGGGGGAAGCCTAGAGAACAACCAGGTGAGTAAGTCATTGCCTGTGATGTTCTGGAGCCCATGATTATATTCAAACAGAGACAACCAATCCAACACATCCAACTTAGGCTCATACATACCAACCAATTCTTTAGGCATCCGGGGTCTTTTAGGACTGGAACTTCTAGAGGAGCCAGAGAGAGAAGCATTTTCGACAGATAATTTCTTCATTTCTAGCTCATGCTTGAGCTCCATTTCCCTTAGCCTTAGTTCTTGATTAATTTCCTGATGTCTCTGTTCAGCCTGAGTATTCAGTCTCTTGAACTCTAGTGCAAGTTTCATTTTCTCTAATTTAAGATATTGAGGACTAAGTGTGGGACTTGGCAAAGGCCCAGTAGGTACAGCAGGTAGAGCAGACAGAGGCCTAGGGGGGACAGTCACAGCAGCCTCACCCTCCTCTTCTGACTCTTCCTCAAGATTATCAACATTTTGATCAATATCAATTTCTATACTGTTATCTACATTTTCTGTCATGGTAGGTTCCTCAGAACCATCATCCAGACTTTGGTTAGCTAACAACCTTTCTATTAATTCCATTTTCTTGTCTTTAGTCAGGAGGTTCTTATGCTTACATAGTACTCTATCGTAGTCGGCCTGACGACATTTCAGATAGTGCAAGAGCTAAGACATCGATAAGGAAGGGAGGGGGAGAGTGGGAAGGAAATGGAAACAGACAGGAAACTACTGTACTAGGCCTGACAACATTTCTGGTAGAGCTGGAGAAAAACAAAAGGTGAGGGAGAGGGGTACAGAAAGGGAGGGTAGGAACAAAACATGCGACTATCGTACTAGTCCTGACAATATTTTAGATAGTGCTGGGTGTGGGGCGAGAAACAAGTAAGGGGAGGGCGGAGGAGACAGACGAGGTTGCTATCATACTAGGTCCAGGGACAATTCTGATAGAGTAAGTGAATAGAGGGGAGGAGGGGAGGAGATAGGAAAAGGGCTAAAGGAAGAGGAGGAGAGAACAGAGAGTAAGCAGTCAAAAAGAGTGATTAAGCATCAGGGGAGAGCGAACACAATTGCAGAAGTCAGTAGTAACACATAATGTTGCAAGCCAGGATACAAGATGAAGATGGGAACAGCATGATTCAGGGCCACCATGAGTACAAGATGCAAAGGAAGTCCAACATGAGAGTTGAGAAAGGGTGACGCACTGTGAATCAATGAAGACCATAAAAGTCAAATCCAGCATTGGCCACAAGACGGTGATGGTGAAACCAGAATGTATCAAGACAGACTCCTGCAGATGTAGGCTGGAGAGGGGGGCAGGGTAGAAGAATCAAGCAAAACAGGCAACACATGTGTGCAAGAAGGGTGGGGCTCACAAGGGAACATCACAGGGGCACCAGAGGGGGTGGGGATGGCCTATGGGAACAGCGGGGGTAAACACATGTCAGTGCAAGCTTACCTGCTGTCTGAGCACGGGGTCGGGCCCTGGGTCCTCCTGGTCTGACCAGGTCCAAACAGGAATTGCCCTTTTCTTCTTCTGCTCTTTGCTTCAGACGCCCAGGTAAGAGATGCCCTTGATCTAAGAGTCAAGAGCAGGGCTAAGAAGGTGGGTGGTGCTTAGGCCAGGTGACCTAGATCCACTTGCACCTGCTCCCCATCTGCAAAGGAAAAGAGGCTGGAGGGCTCCTTAAGTAGGAAAAAAGAGTGGCAACCAGGAAGGCACCAGGTGGGTGGGGCTTGCTAAGTGGAGAAAAAGAGCAGCAACCTGGAAGGCGCCAGGTGGGCGAGGCTAAGGCCAGGTGACCTACATCCACTTGCTCCCCATCTGCAAAGGAAAAGAGGCTGGAGGGCTCCTTAAGTAGGGAAAAAGAATGGCAACCAGGAAGGCACCAGGTAGGCAGGGCTTGCTAAGTGGGGAAAAAGAGCAGCAAACAGGAAGGCACCAGGTGGGCGGGGCTTGCTAAGTGGGGAAAAAGAGCGGCACCCTGGAAGCTGCCAGGTGACCGGGGCTAAGGTCAGGTGACCTGGATCCACTTGCACCTGCTCCCCATCTGCAAAAGAAAAGGAGGCTGGTGGGCTCCTTAAGTGGGGAAAAAAAGCAGCAACCTGGAAGGCAGCATGTGGCCGGGGCTTAGGCCAGGAGACCTAGATCCACTTGCACCTGCTCCCCATCTACAAAGGAAAAGAGGCTGGAGGCTCCTTAAGTAGGGAAAAAGAGTGGCAACCAGGAAGGCACGAGGTGGGTGGGTTTTGCTAAGTGGGGAAAAAGAGCAACAACCTGGAAGGCGGCAGGTGGGCGAGGCTTAGGCCAGGTGACCTAGATCCACATGAACTTGCTCCCCATTGCAAAGGTACTCCTTTAAGCTCTGGACGCATTACAGAACATTCATCTCCACTCATCATGAACCTAGCCTCCCATTCTGAAATCATCCAGTTCGATTTCATTAAGGCGTCTCATTATCCTCTCATTTTGTGCCTGCCCTATCTTTGCCTGCACAATCCCTACATCAATTAGTCGGCAGGCACCTTATTCTTAGGCTCTTAACATTGTTTAGCTCCTTGCCTGGGTCAGGGAGCACTTGGGTTTCATTGTCCTCTGAGCTGCACAGAAACTAAGACTGTGTCTTCGATCAATACCTTACCCAATAAATACCAGTCCTATCAGCAGATATTTTCGGAAGAGGAATATATCGAACTTCCTCCTCACAGAACAGGTGACTGTTGCAGAGACCTTCTACCCGATGTTCAGGTTCCCTTTGGAAGGATGTTTACCTTACCAGAGCCTGAAAATGAAGCCCTGAAATCCTATTTTCAGACTAACCTGAATGGTTAAATCCAGGAGTCCAAATCATCTGCTGGGGCTTCGTTGTTCTTAATCCCAAAAAAAGATACTGCTGAATTAAGGCCATGCATTGATTACAGAGGACTAAATGAAGTCACTGTCAAAGATAAGTACCCTCTCCCGCTTTTACCAGATATTTTGGAAGCGGTCCAAGGGGCCTCTATTTTCACCATGTTAGACTTAAGGGGAGCTTATCACCTGCTCTGGATTCGTAGTGCCGATGAATGGAAGACAGCGTTTCGTATGACCTTTGCCCTCTACGAATACTGTATGATGCCCTTTGGTCTGGCTAATTACCCGGCAGTTTTTCAAAGATTTATGGACCATCTTTTCGCTGATCTTATACTACACTCGGTTGTGGTCTACTTATCCGACATTTTGGTTTTCTCTAAATCTCTCCTCAATGCCAGAAACACGTCTCTGAAGTCTTGTCTCGTCTCCAAGCTAACCATCGGTTCGCCAAGTTAGAGAAGTGTCAGTTCCATCAAGCTTCAGTAAGTTACCTCAGATACATTTTGTCTGCCACAGGGGCTTCCATTGACCCTAAGAAGGTACAGGCTATCACCCACTGGAAGGAACCAAGATCTGTCAAGAATATTCAAAGGTTTCTGGGTTTTTCGAATTTTATAGAACATTAATTCCTAATTTCTCCAGGAAAATCCAGCCTTTAACAGTTCTCCTAAGAAAGGGGGTTTGTTTTCTTCTAGATGCCATGGCTCAGAATGCCTTCAAGGAATTAAAGGAACATTTTACTAGAGCACCCATTCTACATCTCCCAGATCAAAATCAACCGTTCTACTTAGAGACTGATGCCTCCAATGGGGCAGTGGGAACAGTCCTAAAAATAAAAGATACAAAGATCATCTTGAACATCCCATTGCCTACATGTCAAAGACTCTGACTCCTTCAGAACAGAACTATACGGTACTAGAGAAAGAACTGCTGGCGATAAAAGCGGCATGTCTAGAGTGGCATCATCTCTTGCTCGGATCTAGACACCCAGTCACAATAAGTACTGACCATCGCAATTTTAAAGTCTTGTAGCAGCAACAGTGTCAGAATAGCAGGCAGGCCAGTTGGACATATTTTTCTCCTCATATGATTTGGTTTTCACATTCCTATGTGGAGCCGATAGCCACATGGCTGATGCCTTGTCATTTATTTGTTTGGAAGAACACACCGCCCGTCCAAGGAGCTCTTCTTACCCAAATCAGTGTCCATATTTGAGATCTCCCCTTTTCTTCAAAGAGTTAAACAACCCACTTGTCGCAATGACCAAGACGTACAAGGGATTGTGCACCAATATATCCTGTAGGAGGAAAACGGGTTGCTATTCCATGATCAAGCTCTCTTTATACCTCCCCCCACTCTTCAAGTAGAAGTCCTTCGGATGTTTCACGACATCAAATCTGCAGGTCACTGAGGGGTCAGAGTTGCCCAGGAAAATATTACTCGATATTATTGGTGGCCTAAAGTGATATCGGATGTGGAAAGGTATGCAGCAGCATGTACCGTCTGCCAACAGAGGAAGACTTCACGAAGGTTACCTTTGGGGAAGTTAACTCAGCCAGCCCTTCCATCCGCCCCTTGGGAACACATTAGTGCGGATTTCATTGTGGATCTTCCTCTCTCTCCCAGGATCAGACAGCTATAATGGTGACAGTGAATTCCCTGAATAAGATGGCTCACTTTATAGCTTTACCCCAGGTTCCCACTGCTCAAGATATGGCTAATGTTTTTCTTCATACCATTTTTTTGGCTCCGTGGCCTTCCTTCAAACATTCTTTCGTATAGAGGTCCGCAATATACCTCTAATTATTGAAAACATCTCTGCAAAATGTTGGTTATACAATGGGCCTTAACTTCTGGCTATCACCCACAATCTAACAGACAAACAGAACGTTTAAATCAATCTTTAGAACAATACTTAAAATGTTTTGCTTCTGCTTCACAATACATCTGGGCTTCATTACTGCCATATGCAGAATTTGTGTTCTTTTTTTTGTTCTTACGGATTTCACCCAAGCAGTTTTCCTGCAGCTATTAGGTCTTCCAATAAAGTGTCCTCTGTGGATGAATTGGCATCGAAGATACAAAAAGGCCATATTGACGCCCTACGGGTACTTACGGAATCCAGATTAGTAAGCAAAGGAAGGGCAGATTCTAAAAGACTTCCCTTACCCGATTTTCAGAAGGGAAATCTGGTTTGGCTCTCGTCCACATTTTTACCCAAACATTTTGTTCCCTCTAAACTCCGTCCCTGTTATTTTGCCCCTTTCAAGATCCTCCAATTAATCGGACCTGTAGCCTTTAGGCTCCAACTCCCAGCCTCCTGGTCTCGAATTCATCCCATTTTTCCTTCATCCCAATTGAAACCTTACCAGGAAGACCCTTTCAAAAGGACAATCCATCACAAGCCACCTCCACTTGAGACCCTTTCGGGACCTGAGTTTGAGGTGCAAGCCACTTGTGACTCTAGATATTGTAGAGGTCAGTTACAGTACCTCCTGGACTGGAAGGGTTACGGACCTCGCACCACACTTGGGAACCAGCTTCTGCTGTTCATGCCCCTGCCCTGCTACAGCGGTATCACAAACTTCATCCCTGGAAGCTGGGGCCTTGGCCGCCGTGGAGGGGGCATACTGTTAGGACTCTTCCCAATTCCTGGTCTGTTTGGCAGCGTTGGAGATGCCGACACCCGAGTGGCATCGTCACTCCTTTAAGATGGTGCTACCTCAATGGGACCGTCCGTATTCCCTGCAGTCTTTCAGCCTTCCCAAAGATGGTTGCCGCTGTACGTTGCCAAAGCAACGGAACGCATTGTAGAGACTATTTCAGCACACAGACAACTCAGCACGCTGTGTTGCTTCATGCTCCCGCTGCGCCCTGTTCTTTCCTTCACCATGCTCCTAGTTGGTGCTGGCTCCTCTGTCCCTGACTCTGGCTTCTTTGGACAATTTATAGTCTCTGTATTTGCTTCCTTTTGATTTCTGTCAATCTATTCCTGAGTTCTGGTTCCCCTGGCACTTAGCCCTCGGCTTCTAGAGTGAGGTGCTTTTTTCTTCACCCTCTTACTCTCAGCTTCTTTCCTTTGCATCCTAGGATTCTTACTTCTTCTCTACGGTAATCTGTTTATTCCTTGGTTCTCATTTTCATGCTCACCTCTCCCATTTCCCAAATCTTGCATCAATTCACAGGATATTCCCCCGCTGATACTCCTCATAATTTCTGGATTCTACACTTCGCTGGACTACAAGATCCTTTACAGCCTGGAATTAATTGAGAGGTTTTTTGTCACTGTGGTTTTGCCCTTCTTTCTGGGCATGGGCTGGTGATTATTGCCCCACTCATGGCATAAACAAAGGGGTAAGTGGTTACCAAGGCTTTGACTTAATTCTTCGTTCTACAAGGAAGTCCACTCTTCTCATTCATATCAGGTCAGTCTGTCTTATCTGAATAGCATGGTTTGCTATAGTTGTCACAGTTGCTGTTATTGTTATTGTTAGAGATTCTTGGAAATGGCATTTATCTAATACAGATAAGCCTGACAGTTGTGCATATTTACATCTTAGACTTTGTATTAATCACACCACTACTGTGGCTTTTGTTGTTCTTTATAGAGGCTATTAGATGTCTTGCTCTGCTGCTCACCTGCACATTACCTGGAGTGTGAGGGGGCTAAACTGTCCATCAAAATGTCAGAAGGTACTGTTGTATATGCAGCAGCATCAGGTTGGGATTGCCTTTTTACAAGAGACCAATTTAACTCCAGAGACAGAGTCTAACTTTGGGAAAAGCTGGGGCTGACATAGATAATTTTTGTTATACTCTACGTATGCAAGGGGTATGGGCACCCTTATTCACAGCTCGGTTGGGTTCTGCCAGACCAGTGTTATCAAGGACAGTGAAGGCAGGGCCCTTGTAGTTCAGGGCACTATCCAAGGGAAATTATACACGCTAGTTAATTATTACGGCCCGAGCCAGGATATCATAGACACTTTAGATTGGATAGGGATATTACCACCGGGAGAGATCATTTGGGCTGGCGACTTCAATGTCGTCATGAACCCAGCACACGACCGGACGGGGGGAGGGCCACCAGGTGGGGGAAAGGGGACAGGCAGGATTTGAGGCATGGCTCTTATGTGGGAGGTAAAGGATGTATGGAGGGTGAGACACCAGAAGAAGTGGCAATACACGTGCCACTCAGCGCCCCATAACTCAGCGTCAAGGTTGGACTTATGTCTGGTATCGCAGTCTCTTCTGGAACATGTGAGGGAGGTGGGAATCCTTGCCCGTACCCTGGTGGACCACGCCCCGTATTGCTGATCATCGAGCTGACAGGTCGGATTAGGGGGAAACTTCCTTGGCATTTCAAGAGTGAAGGCCTCACAGACACACAGGCCGATTCATGGAATTAATGTGCGCCGAAAATTCCGGCGCAGAGGTGCCAAAACGTGCGATTCGCAGTAAAAGTGCGAAATTCGCAGTGCAACTGCGAAAATCGCAGGGAAACCAGCGCACATCGATTCATGGAAGTCCGTGCGCGAGAAAAATGTTGGATGTGCGCTGAAAAAGTGCGCGGCGCACGCCGGCGCACAGGTCATCCAACGGCGTGCGCCACGGCCGCTGCGAAATCGCACATAGCGTGGTGCACATCACAAAAGTAGGCGGAACACGGGGCATAACACTCGGAATGGGGAACAACGCATGAAAATATGTGCGTCACGGGGGAAGTACAGGAGGCAAGTGCGCGGAACGCCCACACGCTCGCCTACAACTCGTATTCATGGAATTGAATAGGGCAAACCAGCGCACAGTGAAAGACGCGCACAGGGCCAAACAAGTACGCCACAAGAAAGCAGGCGGTAGCGTCCCTGCGCCTGAAATAAATGTGCGCCAAAATGTGCGCTAACAAAAAGCACCCATATACAGCTATGAGGAATGGTCCATACAGTGGCCCTCTAGGACAAATGAGGTGCAAAGGGGTACCGACAAACACGGACACCCGCTGTGTGAAAAATAGCGTGTGCGTGTATTACGGGGTTCGCGGGAAGTTCCACACGCGATTGGCCTGGGCACGTGTATTCCGGGGTGCACGTGAAGTTTCCCACGCGAATTAGCAGGGTACGTGTATTTCGGTGTGCGCGTAAAGTTCCACATGCAATTTCAGCAGAGTACGTGTACTCCGGGTGCGCGGCAAATTCCACACGCAAATCCAGCAGCCTACGTGTATTTCGGGGGTGTCGGGGAGTCCCACACGTGAAATGGCCATGTGGGTCCTCACAGGTGTTCCCTCTACACCCTCCACGGCCCCTGCAGGCGGCCCACACCACAGGGGACTACCCTGCACCCCTGCACATGTCCCGCAGACAGCCCATCCACCATGGCCATGCCCCGCAGCCAACCCACGTGTCACCTTGCACTACTGCCCACCAACGCATGTCTCCCAGCACCCCCACCCCCCAGCATCCAGGGGCACCCTCCACCAGGCCCCCACTCCTGTCCCCCTGCACCCCCACCCCCCTGCATCCAGGGGCACCCTCCACCAGGCCCCCACTCCAGTCCCCCTGCACCCCCACCCCCCTGCATCCAGGGGCACCCTCCACCAGGCGCCCACTCCTGTCTCCCAGCACCCCCACCCCCCAGCCGTGCGATTTGCCCGGGTACCTGTATTCCAGGGGTGCGCGGGTAGTCTCAAATGCGATACCATCAGGGTACGTGTATTATGGGTACGCGTGAACTTCCACCCGCGATTGCCCTGGGTATGTGTATTTCGGGGTGCGTGGGAAGTTTCACACGCGAATTAGTATGGTACGTGTATTTCGGTGTGCGCGGCAAATTCCACACGCAAATCCAGCTGCCTACATGTATTTCGGGGGTGCCGGGGAGTCCCACACGTGAATTGGCCGTGTGGGTCCTCCCAGCTGTTCCCTCTACACCCTCCACGGCCCCTGCAGGCGGCCCACACCACAGGGGACTACCCTGCACCCCTGCACATGTCCCGCAGGCAGCCCATCCACCATGGCCATGCCCCCCAGCCAACCCACATGTCACCTTGCACTACTGCCCACCAACGCATGTCTCCCAGCACCCCCACCCCCCAGCATCCAGGGGCACCCTCCACCAGGCCCCCACTCGTGTCCAACTCATGTCTCCCTGCACCCCCACCCCCCAGCAGTGCAGGGGCACCTGCCAGCAGGCCCCCACTCCTGTCTCCCTGCACCCCCACCCCCCAGCAGTGCAGGGCACCCTCCACCAGGCCCCCACTCCTGTCTCCCTGCACCCCCACCCCCCAGCAGTGCAGGGGCACCTGCCAGCAGGCCCCCACTCCTGTCTCCCTGCACCCCCACCCCCCAGCAGTGCAGGGCACCCTCCACCAGGCCCCCACTCCTGTCTCCCTGCACCCCCACCCCCCACCAGTCAGGGGCACCTGCCAGCAGGCCCCCACTCCTGTCTCCCTGCACCCCCACCCCCCAGCAGTGCAGGGCACCCTCCACCAGGTCCCCACTTCTGTCTCCCTGCACCCGACCCCCCACCAGTCAGGGGCACCTGCCAGCAGGCCCCCACTCCTGTCTCCCTGCACCCCCACCCCCCACCAGTCAGGGGCACCTGCCAGCAGGCCCTCACTCCTGTCTCCCTGCACCCCCACCCCCCAGCAGTGCAGGGCACCCTCCACCAGGCCCCCACTCCTGTCTCCCTGCACCCTCACCCCCACCAGTCAGGGGCACCTGCCAGCAGGCCCCCACTCCAGTCGCCCTGCACCCCCACCCCCCACCAGTCAGGGGCACCTGCCAGCAGGCCCCCACTCCTGTCTCCCTGCACCCCCACCCCCCAGCAGTGCAGGGCACCCTCCACCAGTCCCCACTCCTGTCTCCCTGCACCCCCACCCCCCACTAGTCAGGGGCACCTGCCAGCAGGCCCCCACTCCTGTCTCCCTGCAACCCTACCCCCCAGCAGTCAGGGGCACCTGCCACCAGGCCCCCACTCCTGTCTCCCTGCACCCCCACCCCCCACCAGTGCAGGGCACCCTCCAACAGGCCCCCACTCCTGTCTCCCTGCACCCCCACCCCCCACCAGTCAGGGGCACCTGCCAGCAGGCCCCCACTCCGGTCTCCCTGCACCCCCACCCCCCACCAGTCAGGGGCACCTGCCACCAGGCCCCCATTCCTGTCTCCCTGCACCCCCACCCCCCACCAGTCAGGGGCACCTGCCACCAGGCCCCCATTCCTGTCTCCCTGCACCCCCACCCCCCACCAGTGCTGGGCACCCTCCACCAGGCCCCACTCCTGTCTCCCTGCACCCCCACCCCCCACCAGTCAGGGGCACCTGCCACCAGGCCCCCACTCCTGTCTCCCTGCACCCCCACCCCCTACCAGTGCAGGGCACCCTCCACCAGGCCCCCACTCCTGTCTCCCTGCACCCCCACCCCCCACCAGTCAGGGGCACCTGCCAGCAGGCCCCCACTCCGGTCTCCCTGCACCCCCACCGCCCACCAGTCAGGGGCACCTTCCACCAGGCCCCCATTCCTGTCTCCCTGCACCCCCACCCCCAACCAGTGCAGGGCACCCTCCACCGGGCCCCCACTCCTGTCTCCCTGCACCCCCACCAGTCAGGGGCACCAGCCAGCAGGCCCCCACTCCTGTCTCCCTGCACCCCCACCCCCCAGCAGTGTAGGGCACCCTCCACCAGGCCCCCACTCCTGTCTCCCTGCACCCCCACCCCCCACCAGTCAGGGGCACCTGCCAGCAGGCCCTCACTCCTGTCTCCCTGCACCCCCACCCCCCAGCAGTGCAGGGCACCCTCCACCAGGCCCCCACTCCTGTCTCCCTGCACCCTCACCCCCCACCAGTCAGGGGCACCTGCCAGCAGGCCCCCACTCCAGTCGCCCTGCACCCCCACCCCCCACCAGTCAGGGGCACCTGCCAGCAGGCCCCCACTCCTGTCTCCCTGCACCCCCACCCCCCAGCAGTGCAGGGCACCCTCCACCAGTCCCCACTCCTGTCTCCCTGCACCCCCACCCCCCACTAGTCAGGGGCACCTGCCAGCAGGCCCCCACTCCTGTCTCCCTGCACCCCTACCCCCCAGCAGTCAGGGGCACCTGCCACCAGGCCCCCACTCCTGTCTCCCTGCACCCCCACCCCCCACCAGTGCAGGGCACCCTCCAACAGGCCCCCACTCCTGTCTCCCTGCACCCCCACCCCCCACCAGTCAGGGGCACCTGCCAGCAGGCCCCCACTCCGGTCTCCCTGCTCCCCCACCCCCCCACCAGTCAGGGGCACCTGCCACCAGGCCCCCATTCCTGTCTCCCTGCACCCCCACCCCCCACCAGTCAGGGGCACCTGCCACCAGGCCCCCATTCCTGTCTCCCTGCACCCCCACCCCCCACCAGTGCTGGGCACCCTCCACCAGGCCCCACTCCTGTCTCCCTGCACCCCCACCCCCCACCAGTCAGGGGCACCTGCCACCAGGCCCCCACTCCTGTCTCCCTGCACCCCCACCCCCTACCAGTGCAGGGCACCCTCCACCAGGCCCCCACTCCTGTCTCCCTGCACCCCCACCCCCCACCAGTCAGGGGCACCTGCCAGCAGGCCCCCACTCCGGTCTCCCTGCACCCCCACCGCCCACCAGTCAGGGGCACCTGCCACCAGGCCCCCATTCCTGTCTCCCTGCACCCCCACCCCCAACCAGTGCAGGGCACCCTCCACCGGGCCCCCACTCCTGTCTCCCTGCACCCCCACCAGTCAGGGGCACCAGCCAGAAGGCCCCCACTCCTGTCTCCCTGCACCCCCACCCCCCAGCAGTGTAGGGCACCCTCCACCAGGCCCCCACTCCTGTCTCCCTGCACCCTCACCCCCCAGCATCCAGGGGCACCCTCCACCAGGCCCCCACTCATGTCCAACTCCTGTCTCCCTGCACCCCCAACCCCACCAGTCAGGGGCACCAGCCAGCAGGCCCCCACTCCTGTCTCCCAGCACCCCCAGCCGTGCGATTTGCCTGGGTACGTGTATTCCAGGGGTGCGCGGGTAGTCTCACACGCGATACTATCACGGTACGTGTATTATGGGTCCGCGTGAACTTCCACACGCGATACCAGCAGGCTACGTGTATTTCGGTGTGCGCGGGAAGTTTCACACGCGACTGGGCCTGTGAGAGTGGGGTACGTGTATTCGAGGGGTGGGCGGGATTATTTACTCGCGACTGGGCCTGGGAGAGCGTGTTACGTGTATTCCTGAAGTGGGTGGGAAGATTTACACGGTCGCCTACAACGCGCCAAAAAATAAATGGTCCAATCCTGAAACACGTACGCCAGCATAAAGCAGGCGCACGTCCCGCGCAGCATAAAAGAGTGCGCAAACAACAAACAAGCTCAGACGCCAGGATGAATATACCGTTCCTAGCAGCAGTGGCTGTGGGATACCGCAGGATGAGGAGAAGGATAGTCAGGGCCAGAATCTTCACACCCAGAACCAGCCTATTTGGTATGCCTGATGACCAGGTGTATGGGAGGTACAGGTTTCCACCACACATAATACTCGACCTGGTCAGTGAGTGGGAGGATGACCTCACATCACCCACCCTGTGCTCCCAAGCACTCAGCCCCCTGGAGAAGGTCCTCAATGTACTGCACTTCTAGGCTACCGGATCATTTCAGCGGACAAGTGCCATAGTGGGGGGGTGTCACAGGCCACGCAGTCACGGTGCCTACACCAGGTGTTGGCCATCATCACTGCACGCCCATCAGTCCGCAGGCACATATACCTGCCCAGAACACCTGCAGAAAGGCTGGCTGTCAGCCATGATTTCTACAGGGTGACACAATTCCCCAAAGTTCTAGGTGCCATTGATTGCACCCATGTGGCTCTACGTCCCCCCAGGGCATCTGAGCACATCTATAGAAACCGCAAGCACTGGCATTCCATCAACGTCCAGGTAGTATGTGATGCCAAGGGAATCATCACCTCAGTATATGCCAACTATCCAGGGTCCACCCACAACACCTTCATTTACAGGATGTCAACCCTAAACCGGGACATGGAAGCTGGGCGGCATGGCGATGCATGGCTGCTTGGTGAGTAGAAATGCCACAGCACACGCATGCATGACAGATACAGAGTAATGCCAATACCTCACTAATGATCCCCATCACCACCTCCCCAGGGGACAGTGCCTACCCTCTGAGCACACACATGATGATGCCAATTCGGAATCCCATCACGCCTCCCGAGGTAAGATACAACACAGCCCATATTGCAACATGGGGCATAGTGGAGCACACATTCGGAGTGCTCAAGTCACGCTTTCGCTCCCTTGAGCGTTCTGGTGGGCAGCTGTTATACGCTGCCCCAGTAGTGTGCAGGATCATAGTGGCAGCATGTGTCCTGCACAATGTTGCAACATGCCGGGGCCTGGCTGTGGACATGGTGGTGCCCCCACATCCCCAACCACATGCACGCCCGCTGTGCATGGGAGGGGAAAGGGCACGGGGTGAGGCAGCCCGTACGCAGCTGGTGGCTAATTACTTGACATAGAAAGCACACCCCTGTGGAGTGCACACAGCCCTGGCACATACCATCTGACAATCAATGATGACTCAATCTGACAATTCTGATGAATTAAGGGACAGTCAACTGTCAGAACCATAGTAGCCTGAGATTGTTCATCGGAAGTGTCACAATGTGTGCATCCCTACCTACACAAACACCACCAATGCAGTGTCATCAAAAGACACACTTCCATGCAGCAAAAATGAATACCCACTTGCAAAATACAACATGAGAACAGTGCCATGTCACCCAACCCCTCCCCGGCACGGCCACACAACACACCATGGCATGTCATGCAATGTGAGAGCAAACAAATTAATCCCCACAACATGACCCAAGTGTCACCAACTACAGTGTCCCTAATGGAAACTGGCCACAAATGAAATGCTCACAGTAATGCAGGACCAACAACACACATTACCAAATACTTACCAATAATACCAATCATCTACACAACCTCCAACCTACCATAAACATGACAGTACGTACTTAAAAAATTGGTAGCCTCACTACCTGATAATGCCAGCACTTCGAACACTTCCAACTATACAGTGTTAGCGCCACGCAAAAGTGTAGGTGCACTGCTTACAACATGGACTCCAGTTCCAAAGTAGACCATCTTGTGAAGACATGAGAAATGGACCTGCAAATTAGGAGGATGAGATAGATGCAGAGGCACATATGAATACACCATGCAGTGTACAATACAACAACAATATGCACTAGGAATGTATACACAGTATTGACTACAGACTGCCCACACATCAAATGGGAGTCCAACGTCACCGTGTAAGTCAATGTCACTTGGGCACACCCTTTGCAAGCCCATGGAAACGGGAAGCAGGAGGGGTGTGCCCACGGGAGCCACACAAGGCAACACACTGTCCAAAAAATCAAGAATAAAAAAAAAATCAAAAATCAAAAATGGCCATAAATGGGCCCGGGGGGGTGGGGGAGGCCACCCAGGAGGTCCGAGGACAGGGTGCACACCAAAACCCACCTGTGTAGATCTTGCGAAAAAAAAAACACCTCCATGGGCTCATGGCCTGCACGGCTACCCTATTGTGGGAGAATCGCTGCTGTCGCTCTCCTCACCCTCTGCAGCTGCATCAGGAGGTGGTGGCACTATGGGAGGCAGCCCACGCAAAGCCCTAGTCTGGTCCTCCATGGCAGCAAGCACGCAGGTGTGGAAGGTCTGGTTCTGGAGGATAATTGTGCGGAGGTCCCCATGCAACAACTCACGGGATGCCCGGACCTCCTCCCTAGTTGCCTGCATCTCAGCTGAGAGCGAACGTGTGAGCCGATCCAGCTGCTGTTCTGTCCTCGTGTTAGCTGAAGCCTCAAGCTCAACCAGAGTTGCCCTGAGCTGACGGAGTTCCACCCTCAGGGCTTCCCTGTGGCCCTGGGACTCAATAGAAATGGCTTCCCGCAGAGTCTCCAGTGCCGCCCCCCTGTCCCTGTTGGACGCCAACATGTCCTCCCGGTGTGACTGGCTAATGGAGTCTGTTGCCTGCTGTAGTTGTTCAATTAGCCTTTCTTGGGGGACAATGGAAGTGGCCACCCTATCCATGGCCTGAGCCATCATCTCAGTTAATGCTGCCTGTTGGTTTGCCATACCGTATATGGATTGCTCCCATGCGGTATTTCCAGGTGGCGTACGGCCACCGCGTCGGCGGGCACCACACCTGTCTGGGGCAAGGCGAACTGCGCCTTGCTGTGCCGGCACTGCCTGAGGCTGCAGGACTTCATTCCCCCTCTGATCTGCTGGCCCAGGATCAGATGTAGCGGAGTGTGACCCTGCATCCGTAACCACCAAAGGTGGACCTACCAACACTGACATCCGCATTGAGGGTTCTACCCCTGGTGCAGGTGGGTTGGACAGTACAGAATCCCTCCCAGAAACACTTACCTGCGACGGCACATAGGTCTCATCATCCGAATCGACACCTGAATAGAGCTTGGGGGAGGTGCACCCAGAGACACCCCTTGAGATGATGGCCTGCAGCAAGTGTGGGTTCTCACCCACCACCACACCACGTCCCTCACTGGTGCCCGGTCTGGCCTGAGACCCCTCCTGGGTCTGCACCATCTCCACAACCCCAGCAGTATCAAGTGCGTCATCCCCTGCAAAGACATGAAAGAAAAGAAATGGGAACAGGCATTAGCACCATGAAACACAATTCGGGCTGAGAAGCAACAGAAACAGTACTTCATTGACACATGTCCCACATGACTATAACCCTCCCATGGATGCACTGTCACTGCGTATGAAGGGGAGGCAAATGGCACGCATTGATGACACCAAGATGGAAGACCAACAAATTTGCTGCATGCTGCCTAGCAGTGCCACCACACATTGGCCTGTGATTGGCATGTCCAATACACATACATGGCATGTACCCTAGCCATGTCACACATGTGACAATAGGACTGAGAAATGCCTAGTGAAAGTGGTGGAATGCAGACAATCAGCCTGAATGGACACAGAATAACATGCAACTATGTTGTGGCAAGATGTCACTTCAAGGGCAACTGGCGTGAGGTTGGGCTGAATGTCTACTGTTGCCAGAAGGGATACTGCAACACCCAAATCCTGGTGCGCAGAATGTATTGGATGAAGCACATGGGTGACCCAAACCACTCAGGCACACACCCCCTCACCTGGCACGCAATCAGAAGCCCTCACACACACACCATGCACATGGATGACACACACATGCATGTGCACTCACTGGACAATGCCTCGTAATCTGGCAGGTCTCCCACGCCTTGGATCTGTTCCTCGGCGACATAGGTACCAGCAACATACTCATGTGGAGTGAGTTCTATGTCCTCTGCCGGAGACCCACCTCCAGTCACTAGAGTTGCGGCATGACTTGAGGCCAGCTTTTTCTTTGCCCTGCGCTTAAGGTCATTCCAGCGCTTGTAGCAATCATTAGCTGTGCGCCTCACGAATCCAAGGGCACTTATGATGTCCGCAATGGTCTGCCAGTGTGCCTGACGTTGTGCAGGTGTGGTCTTGCATCCTGCAGTAATCACCATTTCGCTGTCATGTGCGGACACATACTCCACAAGTGCATTAAGTTCAGCCTGATTGAAGCTGGGCTTCCTTGGTGGGCCGGACTGTGTAGCCGTGTCTGGGGCATCAGCCTGTACTGGACGAGCACTCTTCCTCTTCCGCTTGGAAGGTGCTGGTGATACTAAGTGTCCTACGCCGCTCTGGACACTAGGGGCAGGAGCCCCGGTGGACTGTGGACTAGGAGTGTGGGAATGAACACTCACCATGGGACTTGGTGCAGGCATTAGCGGAAGTGTGATGTAGTCAGGGGGAACGTCAGCAGGATGGACTAGGACCGACACTGTCCTGGCTGGGAGACTCAGAGCTGGGGTAGATGGAGCCGCAGCTGCCCCTGCAGCCTCCCCACCCTGCCTACTCCGGGCAGCAGATGACATAGCTGCCCCTGATCCACGTGGGCTGGTGACACCAACGTGCACCGCCACACGTGGCCTAGACCTGCTGACCTGGAAGTCATCCATGGAGTCACCCTGTGCCAGGTCTGGTGCCACAATGGGCTGGTCAAACAAGGGCTGAGCAGGGATGGTGTCAGCCACGTTACCCTCAACCAGGGGGGGGGGCATGGGTGTCCCTGACTGGTCACCCACACATGGGGGGTTAGGGGAACCCTGCAAGTCCTGGCCACGTCCCCTACCGTATCCACCACGGCCACCTCTTGTGGCTCGCCCACCTTTGCCACCCTTACCGCGTACTCGCCTCCCAACCATGGCACTGATGTTGTTGTGCGTATGGGAGTTGCAGTAAACTATTGTCCTGGGCAATTGGGGGTCAAAGGGGTAGGGTACTAGATGGAATTCGTACCCTAGTGCTCTAGCAAGGCTGTATGTGACCCCTGGGGGAAGATGACGGGTCACGCAACACACAGGCACCCCGAAAAAGGGAGATAATGTGCACGCAACCCCTCCTAGACCACGTGCGTGGAAAAAAAACCTGCACTACGCTGTGGCACCCAGAAACACAAAAATGAACGTATGCGTGTCACACGCAGCCTAGACTGACCTCTGAAGGGGTAGGCAACACACGGGGCAAGCACAGATGTCAAATACGTGCGCGACTCACCGTCTGCCAGGAAATATCGCGTGAAAAATACGCACGTGTGCGCGTTGGCAACACCCCCGCCAAAAGAAGAATTGTACGCTGTCTGAGGAGACAGGACAACAGGAGAAGTGAAAGCTGTTTGAGGAAACAGGCCCAGGAAAAAGACAAGAAGAGAAAAAGCTGTCAGAGGTAACAGGGAGTACGAACTTGGAACGCCATGAAGTAAATCGCGTGTGAACCGACAAGAAGTACAGATTTCACCCACTCACTCTCCACGAAAAGCATGTACAAGGAAATGGCGTTCTACACGTACGTTTTAAAGATGCCCACACGTCCAGCGTCACTTCCGCGTGTACGCGCTAAGGCCCCATCCTCCAATCACACGAGCTGACACTCTGACGTGCAGTCATTGGACGTGTAACATGCACCCGTGTACAGGGAAACGCCCGCGCACGCACGTGACAGACGCGCATACGCGCTGGTGGCCTTTGGGCCAATGAATTTGCATACGTGTGCTGACGAACTTATGCGCTAAGGCCCTTTCCTCGAATTACACGCAGACGTGCTGGATTTTCACGTGCCAAATCACTCCTTGTCAAGCTGGCCACGCGTAAGCACACGGAAGACCACGCTCCTGCCCAGAAGGCCAAATTACTGCCCCCCAGTTCCCCGAGCACGCTCCCACCTGCCATCTGCTGCTGCCTGATTGCCTGCTGCCCACGTGCCCTGCCATTTGCTGCCTGAACATCAGCCAGGGGTGCTGTTGCTGTGACCACCCCTGCTGGAACCGAAGACTCCCGACTGGGATTCCATCGCTCCACAGCCCAGCCCCAGGACCCAGTTGCTCACCGACTCCTGCCTCTGGGGTTGTCATGTCGGGCAATGCAACATCTGGCACCACTGACAACCCCCGGCCAGAGAGGCAGAGGGGCACCAGCTTCACTGCCACCGAAGTTGGTGTCCTGGTGGAGCAAGTCCTGGGGCAGTATGATGCCCTCTTCGGAAGTTTGCGCGCCGACAAGGAAGGACGGACTCGGATCTGGACGGACATCGTGACTGCCATCAACGCGGAGGTGGTGGCAGTCCGCGACTTCCAACATGTCAAGAAACGCTGGGAGGACTTCAGGTCCAGGACCCTCAACAAGGCCCGGCGCCTCTTGAAGGCAGCGGATGCTAAGGGGCGCCAGGGCCACTTGTCGGACGATCAGATGAGGGTCCTGGAACGCATATCCCCAGCGCTCCACGTCCAGGTCCTTGAGAGGCAGACCCGTCTGGAGTTGAGCGTTAAGTGTACATGCATCATGATTGTAAACTGTGCGTGTGGTGATGTGCCAGTAGTGTGCAGGTTGCACATGTGTTTGTATGGGGCCAAGTATGAGTGGGGGTGTACAGGGCCGTGAGGCTAACACATGCGAGGGCTGTCATGTGTGATACATGGATGGTGCTTGTGTGTGTAGGCTTGCATGCCAAATGCAGTTGTGTGGGCACACATGTTTGGATGAATGTGTATGTAAGTAGGCATGTTCGTGATGTCACACATGGATGTTGTTTTCAGCTGCATGTATCAGCTCTGTGTACATGTGCATGTGTGTGTATTTGACAAGGGTGCAACAGTGATGCAACATGGATGCATGTGACAGCGGGATGTGGAAGCCTGATTGGCAGATGTGACATGGATGCCGATCTGAACACTGCGACAGTTGGCAGAGGTGTACACATGCATGCAAGTGTGGTGGTGTGTGTACATGTGTAGTGCACTCCCTGTGTTGCATGTGATGTCTGGCTCACCTTTGCCTGCTCATGCTGTTGTATGTGTATGGATGGTGCTGGCAGTTGCGATATGGCTGTGGTATGGCTCATGTGTGCAAGTTGAAATGACATGTGTGTTGGCGATTGTGATGCCATGTCTGAGGTTTGCCAATGCCATTCATGTACAACTGTCATGTGTGTATGTGTCCATTGTACAGTGCCCTGATGCCTGTGTTTTATTTCTCCCTGTCTGCAGCGTCAACTGATGAAGAGGGCGGAGAAGGTGCTGTGGAGCACAGCGGCGGGGATCGCACCGCCAGCCGGAGACGCAAGGCCCGGCTCCCCTTCCAGGTTGTGATCTCGTCGGGGAGTGAGGAGTCCGGTGCCGCGTCCCAGGCCGCAGCTGCCGGAGGGAGGTCCAAGAGGCACAGGTCGGAGTTGGACTCCTCGGCAGCAGAAGGGGCAGCTGGGACCCCACAGGGCCCAACGGGGGAAGATGGCACAGAGTCATCCAGGTTGGTGGGGGGTTTGGTGGAGGAGGAGGCTGTGCAAGCAACAGAGACGGGGTCTGGAGGTGGGGATTCCACTGGTGCTAGTGATGCAGTGCAGGACCAGGGACAGGAGGCAGCACAGGCCGCTGCGGAGGTGCCTGTGTGCAATCCTGTCCCTGATCCTGTCACTGCATCATCTTGCACCAGCAGGGATGCCTACATCCAGACCCGTTTTCAGGCAGGGGATGAGCTCACAACAACTGGCCTTCCTCTGCCTGCGGACGTGGCTATCCGGGTCCGGGTTGAGCCTGTCCTGACTGGTGTGGCATTGCGTCAACGGGCCATGCGAGGTGACCTGCAGTCTTTTCATGAGGAGACTGCACGTCATCTCGAATGGCTCATTGACCGCGTTGGCCTACTGGGACAGGTCACCCCGGCCGGATTCCTCCGTTTGATGGGGCTTGCTCAGACCCCCTCCTCAACTGAACCCCCTATGCGCCAGTCGTCCTCCGTGCCATCTTCCCACCCATTAGTCACCTGTGTGCCCTGTGGAGCTGCCTCTGACGGTGCGGCCAGGCTGGTGGAGGAGGCATCCCTGCCACAGTCGGGAGTCGGACGTCCAGCAGGGGTGGCCACATCAACGACTGCACCCCAGCTGGTGGAGACTGTGCAGGCAGCAGGAGCCAGGGCACGGGCACAGGCACAGCAGCAGCAGCAACGAGGTGGGAGCCATGATGGCTCAGGGCCTTTGACATCGGAGTGGCAGGCATCGGCCGGAGGGCAGGAGGACCCAGGAAGGGAAGTGTCTTCCGTGTGGCAGCAGTTGGGCCACGCCATAGATGCAGTGCGGCAGCGGGCGGAAGAGGCACGGCTCACGATGGTCAGGGCGGAGAACTCCATGCGGAGGGCCCTGAGGCGGGCCGAGTGCCTCGAGGCAATCCGCAGGGAGTTGGAGGTGAACATGTCGACGGCCCTGCGGACCCTCGGGGCCATGGAGGAGGACCGCCTCCGGGACATTGAGCAGGAGTTCGATGATGCCCTGGCCCGGAACATCCCGAAGTGAGACGTCGGACTGGCCCTCTGCCCTTGTAAATAGTTCTGTAGTTAGTGTTAGGTTTCCTTTGGTTTTGCATTTTTTTTGGACCTTTTGGACAATGGGCCACATTTTTGTATATAGTTTTTTTATTAGGTAGTGTTATTAGATAGGTTTCATTTCTTCTGTTGCGATCATGGACCCTGGATTGTTTATCTGTATATAGTGGACTGTTGGATTTTCTAACAATGGTTTTCGATTTTAATTTTCCATTGGATTTACTTTTGTGAAATGTGACTTTGGACACCTTTCCTTTGGATTATGATTTGTGGTTTTACATTATTTTACGGACATGCTGCTTTCTTTTTTTTAATTCCCATTTTCGTTTGTTTATTTTTGATTCAATTTATGTTGCTTTTAATACATATTTTTTCTTCAAACTTCAATGTGTAGTATCATCTCATTGGTTTCATGCATATCATGATATGGGTTTTGACATTCACTGACACCCATTGTGTGTATGTGAGGGACATGTGTTCATTTACAAACTTGCCATTGGGGTTGTATCATGTAATTGCCATTTCTAAGTGGGTGGATGCAATATTCGGGTGGGCGTTTGGCTTTTGGAGGCTGCCCATAAGTCCCAGGGATCTAGATTGTGATGACATGTTGGCTGGGGGACTTGTGTGGGGGCCTGCTGGCAGGTGCCCCACAGTGCTGGGGGGTGGGGGTGCAGGGGGACATGAGTTGGACATGAGTGGGGGCCTGGTGGAGGGTGCCCTGCAATGCTGGGGGGTGGGGGTGCTGGGAGACATGTGTGGGGGCCTGGTGGAGGGTGCCCTGCACTGCTGGGGGGTGGGGGTGCTGGGAGACATGTGTGGGGGCCTGGTGGAGGGTGCCCTGCACTGCTGGGGGGTGGGGGTGCTGGGAGACATGTGTGGGGGCCTGGTGGAGGGTGCCCCTGGATGCTGGGGGGTGGGGGTGCTGGGAGACATGTGTGGGGGCCTGGTGGAGGGTGCCCCTGACTGCTGGGGGGTGGGGGTGCAGGGGGACATGAGTTGGACATGAGTGGGGGCCTGGTGGCAGGTGCCCCACAGTGCTGGGGGTGCAGGGGGACATGAGTTGGACATGAGTGGGGGCCTGGTGGAGGGTGCCCTGCACTGCTGGGGGGTGGGGGTGCTGGGAGACATGTGTGGGGGCCTGGTGGAGGGTGCCCTGCACTGCTGGGGGGTGGGGGTGCTGGAAGACATGTGTGGGGGCCTGGTGGAGGGTGCCCTGCACTGCTGGGGGGTGGGGGTGCTGGGAGACATGTGTGGGGGCCTGGTGGAGGGTGCCCCTGGGTGCTGGGGGGTGGGGGTGCTGGGAGACATGTGTGGGGGCCTGGTGGAGGGTGCGCCTGACTGCTGGGGGGTGGGGGTGCTGGGAGACATGAGTGGGGGCCTGCTGGCAGGTGCCCCTGACTGCTGGGGGGTGGGGGTGCAGGGGGACATGAGTTGGACATGAGTGGGGGCCTGGTGGCAGGTGCCCCACAGTGCTGGGTGGTGGGGGTGCAGGGGGACATGAGTTGGACATGTGTAACGCTCACCTGATTCCCGCAGAGGCGCCGGTCTTGACTGGGTGAATGCCGTATCTTCAAAGGTGATGTGTAACACACGGTTGGCTCTTTGGGCTGGACCTCTGTGCACTGTATGTCTGACTCGAAGAGTAAGATGTCTGCAGATAGAAAATATGGGATTAATGAACTGGGGTTATTGGGTGCCTCTCTCCTCTTCCCTTTCTCTTCTCCTGTAGAACCCCAAAGGTTAACACCCTCACCTTAGGTAAGTGAACGTCGGGCTCTCCATCTGCCTCGGGGCAGGGTGCCGTAACCAGTTTCTTCACTGGATAAGGGTGCAGGCCTCTTGACCTCAGAGGACTGCTGTCCGTCGTTAACTGCACGAACGGTAAGTTCTGGGCACTTCAAATGTCTTAAAAGTCTTTTGTAATGATATCTCTTGTTTTGCAGGGTTCCGGCGATGGCGGATGGCGGGCTGATGAGAGTTGAGGATCGAACCCGCGTGAGGAATAGAAGCGCCTGGAAGCACGTAAGTAAGCGCTTGTAGCCTGCTTCACGATGCGCACTAACTGTCCCTTTTATCTTGCAGGTACAAGTTCGGAGCTTTAGAGAAGCTGAAGGGTGCTGGAATACCCACTGGATTCGGCGTGGGAAGGAGTAATGGCATGTGAGTAATAAAGTTGCCCAATGTCTTTAAACGCACCTTCTTTTGTCTTTCAGATGCGAGATGCAGCGCCGAAGGCCTCCGGAGCGTGCGAAGAGCTGGTAAGCTTTTGTCTTTCAGATGCCGGAATGCAGTGCGAAGACCTCCGGAGCATGCGAAGAGTAGGTAAGCCTTTGTCTTTCAGATGCCGGAATGCAGCGCGAGGCGTTGGTGACAGCCGATGGACCAGGTAAGAGATGCGCTGCCACTGAAGACCGTAGTGCTAACCTGTTCTTTCTTTGTCTTTACAGGTGCTGCTGAAGACTGGATTCCAGGATGGTAAGCCTTTGTTCCCTTAGGCCCAGGATCAGAAGCAGAAGACACGATGAGCGTTCTGCTGCAGAGAATGCAGAATAATGCAAAGCAAGATCCATCCATCGGGTGTGGTTTAAATAGCCTCCTGTAGTGCTTAGGTGTCTCCTTCCACAGCCACGCCTAGGTAAGAAAAGAGTTCCTGCTTTCCAGAAGAGTTCCAGTGTTCTGAACCTAGGGAGTGGCTCCTGCCCCACCCAACAGGAAAAGTAGTCCCAAACAGAAGAGGATCAGGGGTTCAACTGGCAGGTAAGTAAGCAGCATGGTCTGCTGCAGGTAAGTCCACCCAAGCATTATGAGCCCGGCGCTTCCAGCGCTGGGACTGGGCATCTTTATGAGCCTGGTGCCACTGGCGCCAGGACAGGGTCCAAAAGGTCCCAATTGGGACTGGCTGGCACTCGGAACCGGGGTTATGGGTCTGCTTCCAAGGGAGTCGGGCAAGTCCTGATCTTTTGGAAGCAGAGATCATGACAGCACCCCCCCTCAAGGCCCCTCCCAAACCGGGCTTCTCCGGGGGTTTGGGCTTGTTAGGAAATGTTCGATGAAATCTTTTGATTAGACGAGGCGCGTGGACATATTCTGCAGGTTCCCAGGATCTTTCTTGGGGACCGTAGCCTTTCCAGTCAATCAGGTAAAATAGTTTAGATTTGGAGATCTTGGAATCCAGGATGCTTTTTGTTAGGCAGAAACCTGTGCAGTTCCCTTGGGGACCACTGCAAAAGATTTAAGACTACAGGTATAGCAGTAAACCCACTTGGTAGCAGTCCGCACCACCCAGATTTACCTGGTAGCTGTGGCTGAGCAGTCAGACTTCCCTCAAGAAGAGTTAGGCAGTATGCAAAGTATACACAATATGTACTCAGACACAATAGCACAAGCAAACACTGACCAGAGCTTGGTTTCAAAAGTATATAGTTATTTATTTTTAAGAACACATAAGTTGAAAACACTCTAGCAAAGTATAGTAAAAACACTTAAAACACAGTTATAATGAAAGCAGTTTCAACCCTTACTCCTATCTAGACAACTCTAAGTTAACCCCACATAATTAAAACAGAGGTGAGCGCTTAACGTTAGATGACACTCTAGTAGGTTTAAGGAAGGGATAAAAAGAAACAGAAATGGGTTAAACACACCACTCTAAGGTCCAGAACACTTGCAATAGGCTCAAAGAAGCACAAAGTCACAGGTGAGCAAAAGTCACTAGGCAGGGCCCACTCTTAGAGTAGCCGGAGCGAAAATGTGCCCAAGATCACACTGTTATTAGGGATTCAAAGTCTTGCAAAGAGTTAGAAAGAGTTTAGAGTGGCTTAGAAGTTTAGCCAGGGTATTCCAGGCACTCCCAGGTTCGAAAGCCGGGGGCTAAATCTACCCCGTACAGTCGGTGGCAAGGGAAGCCAGGCGGAACACGGTACCTTAAGCGGAAAGGATCCTCCAGCGGTGGCAGTTGTTCCAGGCAGTGGCAGCAAGGCTCGACGTCGGTCAGGGGAGAAGAAGTTCTCGCAGAAGAGCAGAAGAAGAAGGTCGTTGCACTGCCCGGGAAGAAACCAGCCGCGGAGTCCTCCGGTCAAAGGGTTGTACCGACTTTCGTGGTTGGGGTAAAAGTGGTGGGGTTCCGGTTGCCGGGGTGCTTGGCACTGGCAAGGCGGCCACGAGATACCTCGAGAAGCGAAAAGAAGGCGAAAACTGGTTGTCCCCACCAGTCAAGGGAAGGAGCCACTCCGTTAAGAGTTCTCCTCGGTCGTCGGGAAAAGTGGTGAGACGGTTCAGCAGGGCTCCACCGGGTGGTGTCGTCGAAGCAGGTCGGCTCAGCTCTTCCCTCGTCGGATTCTTGGTCCTGTGGCGACTTCTAAAGTTCCAGTCCCCAAAGCCCTGCTTTTATGCAGCAAATCCCCATTCACCCAGCCTAGCTGTCACTCAAACATGCTAAGTGGTGAGCCGGCCGGCTCACCACTTGGGCCAATCAGGACGGAGTGCGACTTGAGTTACCAAGGTAACTCAGTCCAGGGTGCCTAAACCCCCCTCCACCCCTCCTAAGTACCCCAGACAGAGTGGGACCACTTTGGAGGGCTTCTGTGGAGAAGCCCGCCAAAAGTGGAACAAAGGGCTCCACTTTGGGTCAGAGTTACAGAGGCGAACGCCAACGCCATTTTAGAATCAAGTTTTGGCAAAAAGTCCCAACCGGAGTTATAATAATAAATATATAAACCGGCGGTATGTTTAAGGCTACCGTAAATAAATAATTAAATGTGTTAGCCTAAAACAATGGGAAATCCCATAGGAAAATATTCGCGGTTGAATATAAAACGTAGTTTCCACTGCCACCAGCCAAAACTCGATCAGGGGGGACGGAGACGTGCCCCCTCGACTAACAGACCCTGGGGCAATCGAATTGCCCCAGCCAGTACGTCCACAATATGATGGTTTGTACTGGTTCTGTTCAGGATTCAAGACTAGCAAAGTCTTTGGTGACTTTACATGCCCTGGGAGACAGTAGTCAGTCCCAGGGTATGGAGTCTATGTTGGGGAGTCCCTAGGACACCCCTGGGTCACGGCACAGAGGGTGCTGTGTAACCCACATCACAAAAATACATGAGGCCCTATGGAGTAAAAGACCCCATAGCCCATTCAACACAAGGTTTAACCAAGAAAACACACTTCAACATGTCCAAGAGTGAGGGTAAAAGAGTCTCACTCTTGGCAGGAGAAAAAAAGAAACCCCAGAAATCCAGCAAAGCTGCTGGGGGACTCACTAGGTAGGGAAATTCAGCCTAAACAGAGAATTCTCCCTAACACTCGCCCCCCCCAGACTAAGGGACAGGAGGATTTAATCCACTCCTGGATGAACCTCATACCTCTAGTCGATGATATACATCCTAGAGAGTCCATCAGCATTTTGATGGTGACACCCTGACCTGTGCTCAATGGTGAAATCAAACCCTTGCAGGCAGATTGACCATCTCAATAGTTTTGGATTTTCCCCTTTCATTTGCATTAACCATCTCAAGGGTTGGTGGTCAGTCTGAATAACAAAAGTAGAACCATACAAGTATGGCCTAAACTTCTTCAGTGCCCACACAATAGCAAAGCATTCTCTTTCGATAGTTGCCCACCTTGTCTCAGGATCCTTCAGTTTTCTACTGATGAAGCAAATGGGGTGCTCCCTACCCTTCTCATCCAGTTGGCTTAGAACTGCACCTATACCTACATTGGAAGCATCAGTTTGTACAATGAAAGGTTGGTGGTAGTCAGGAGCTCTCAAGACTGGAGCTTGGCAAAGAGCTCTCTTCAGTTTTTCAAAGGCCTGATTGCACTCCTCATTCCATTTTACCTTTTTAGGGAATTTGGGAGAGGAGATTACATTCAGTGGAGAAGCTATGGTCCCATAGTTCTCGATGAAATTCCTGTAATATCCAGTGAGGCCTAGAAAAGCTCTCACTTGGGTTTGAGTAGTTGGTGTTGTCCAATTTTGCACAGCTTCAATCTTGCTGGGCAAAGGCCTTATTTCTCCACCTCCTACCTCATGTCCAAGGTAGACCACTTTACTTTGACCAATCTGGCACTTACTGGCTTTGATTGTCAAATGGGCCTGTTCCAGAGCCTGCAACACATGTCCTAGGTGGGTCACATGTTCTTCCCAGGAGTGGCTGAAGACTGCAATGTCATCCAAGTATGCCATGCAGAAGTCTTCCATCCCAGCCAGAACTTGGTTCACCATCCTTTGGAATGTGGCAGGGGCATTTTTTAGTCCAAAAGGCATGACCTTAAACTGGTACAAGCCAACTGGGGTTGAAAATGCAGTTTTCTCCTTGGCATGGTCTGTCAGGGCTATTTGCCAATAGCCTGACGTCAGGTCAAATGTGCTGAGGTACTTGGCTGCACCAAGTTTATCCACCAACTCATCTGTCCTGGGCAAAGGGTGGGCATCAGTCTTGGTGACTGCATTTAGAGCTCTATAGTCCACACAGAATCTCAAGTCTTTGGATCCTGCCTTTGGTACTAACACAACTGGGCTAGACCATGGACTAGTAGAGGGCTCTATTACCCCGAGATCAAGCATCTTCTTGACCTCTCCTTTGATGTGGGTTCTGACATGTTCTGACATTCTGTATCCTCTGCTTTTGACTGGCAGACAGTCCCCAGTGAGTATCTCATGCTGACCCCAAGGGGTCAAGCCTGGTGACAGTGAGAACAGGGAGGCAAACTGATTTAACATAGATTTGCACTCCTCTTGTTGCTCAGGTGTCAGGTCTGAAGAGAGATTGACTCCTTCAACTTTTTCGTCTAAAGGCACACCTCTGAGGAGATCAGGGAGAGATTCACTCTCTTCTTCCTCTGCAGCTGAAGCTAGAAGCAAGGCTCCTACATCAGGTCTGGAGATGTATGCTTTTAGTCGGTTGGTGTGGAAGACTCTAGGAGCTTCCCTGGGTCTGCCCAGATCCACCAGATAGTTGACCTCTCCAAGTTTTCCCACAATCTTGAAGGGTCCCATCCATTTGTCTTGCAAGGCCCTCTGCCTTGTTGGGAGCATAACTAGAACTAGCTGGTCTTGAGTAAACTCAACCATGTTAGCCTTCTGGTCGTGCCAATGTTTGACCAGAGCTTGACCAGCTTTCAAGTTGTCACTTGCTTCTGCCATCATGTGTGACATTCTCCTCCGGAGACCTATCACATAGTCAGTCACTCTGACTGGCTTGAGGGGAGGAGCACCTTCCAATCCCTCCTTAATCAGGGCCAATGGACCTCTGACTGGATGGCCATAGAGAAGCTCAAAGGGAGAATAACCTACTCCCTCCTGAGGGACTTCTCTATAAGCAAAGAGAAGGCATGGCAGTAGAAGGTCCCACTTTTTCTTAAGGGGTTCTTCTAAAGCACCTATCATGCTCTTCATGGTTCTGTTAAACCTTTCAACCAACCCGTTTGTCTGAGGGTGGTAAGCGGTTGAGAACTTGTAGGTAACTCCACAGGTTTTCCACATGGCTTTCATGTAGTGGGACATAAAGTTTGACCCTCTGTCAGAGATTACCTCCTTAGGAAACCCAACCCTGGTAAAAATACCGAGGAGGGCCTTAGCCACAGCCGGAGCTGTAACAGTCCTCATAGGAATTGCCTCAGGGTACCTAGTAGCATGGTCTACTACAACAAGGATAAACCTGTTGCCTGAGGAGGTTGGAGGATCAAGGGGACCAACAATATCAATCCCTACCCTCTCAAATGGGACTCCCACAACTGGGAGAGGCACTAAAGGTGCCACATTCTTGGAACCAACCTTACCAGAAGTCTGGCAGGTATGGCAGCTCTTACAATATCTATCTACTTCAGCCCCCATCTTTGGCCAATAAAAGTAGAGTGAGAGCCTTTCCTTGGTCTTCTTGAAACTCAAGTGACCAGCCAAAGGTATCTCATGGGCTAGTTGTAAGAACTGTTGTCTGTTCTCTTGTGGGACTACAAGGCGTTTGTAGTCTCCAGGTTCAGACTCAGTGGGTTCACTGTAGAAGAGGCCATCTTCCCAGTGTAACCTATACTTCCCAGGCTCTTGCCCATCAGCTTGAGAAGCTGCCTGGTGGCGGAGACCCTCCAGAGTTGGACATTCTCTTTGCCCCTTACGAAAAGCTGCCCTGCTAGGCCCACCTTCTGCCAGTAAAGACTGCAGCTCAGGATGGTCCTCAGGGTCCAAATCTCCAATAAGGTTGGGGCCTCCTTCTAGCTCTTCCTCAGAGTCTAGCTCAACCACACAGGGTGGTACCTCCCTCTCAGCCTCAGCTGGAGGTGGAGTTACAGGTGTAACTTTGGACAACCTAGGGGAAGTCCTTGTTGGAAGCACTGGGGTGCTTGCTGCTGGCTTTTTCCTAGGAGTCTTGGGTTGCCCCTTTGCTCCTGATCTGGTAGTTACTGCAGTAAGTTGCTCCAGTGGGAGAGGAGTGATTTCTGTCATCATCTCCTGAGATAACCCTCTCAGGGTTTTCTCTCTTGCAGGTTTTGTGAGTTCCTGTAACCTTTTGCTAGGGGGTCTGGGGGTATGAGATACAACTCCAAGAGCTTTGAGGTCATTACCCAACAGAACCCTACCTGGCACTTCACATTGTACACTGACAGGTATTTTTACAGCCATATCATTACATTGGATGAGAACTGGTAACTGGGGACACATCTGCACAGGCCCACCAGCTAACTTGGTGAGGCATTTGGGTGCCTTAGCAACATCCTCTGCCTTGAAAAATGATTCATCCACCACAGTTATGCTGGCTCCAGTGTCCCTAATGGCAGGAGTCTCCTGACCATTCACCTGGACACTGTCCTTATAATACTCTTTAGTATTATCTGGGATAGAGTTATAGACATCTAAATTCTGTTGTTCCCACAACCCCAGAGAGACTAAAGAAACACTAGCTGAGACTCCAGTGGGTTCATCAGCTAGTAAGAGAAAGTTTCCACTTGCCATATGTACTTCCTCCTCTGGAGCGAAGGCTAAGGAGGCAAGCTGGACCCCTGAAGGTTTACCCTTACATCTGGGATCTCCTTTCACATGGTCAGTAGCCTTACAAACAAAGCATGAGCCAAAGGCTCGCTGGAATGGAGGCTTGTTCTGACCTCCTTCTGGTCTGGGACCAGGAGGTACACTAGCCTGATTTGGTTTCCCTGGTGGCTTACCCTTATAGTTTTGTTTGGGGCCCTCTTTGGAATTTGTAGTATTAGAATTCTCTTTAGAGTCCTTTTTAGACTGTTTCTCCCCATCCTTCTTCTGAGTTACCCCAGAATCCTTGTGAGTGGCCCTGTTGGCAACCCACAAGTCAGCAGCCTTAGCTAGTTTCCGGGAATCTAATTCCCTGGAATCAGCCAAGTGTTGTCTGAGCTCAGGAGAGCAGGCATCATAAATAGTCTCCAACATAAACAAATTCTTCATACCTTCATAAGTGTTCACCTTGTAACCCTTAATCCATCCCTCTAAGTTTTTCAAACATTCATTCACCCAGGTAGCCCAAGGGGTACCATCATGCTTTTTGAGGCTCCTAAACCTCTTAAGATACTGGGAAGGGGTCTTCCCAAACCTAGCTATCAAAGCTAGTTTCACACATTCATAGTCCTTCCTATCCTCCTCCCCCATCTCCATTACCACATCAGTTGCAACAGGGGGAAGCCTAGAGAACAACCAGGTGAGTAAGTCATTTCCTGTGATGTTCTGGAGCCCATGATTATATTCAAACAGAGACAACCAATCCAACACATCCAACTTAGGCTCATACATACCAACCAATTCTTTAGGCATCCGGGGTCTTTTAGGACTGGAACTTCTAGAGGAGCCAGAGAGAGAAGCATTCTCAACAGATAATTTCTTCATTTCTAAGTCATACTTGAGCTCCATTTCCCTTAGCCTTAGTTCTTTGTCAGTTTGAGCATTAAGTTTCTTATACTCCAATTCTAGTTTCATTTTCTCCAGTTCAAAGTACTGAGGGCTAAATGTGGGACCTGGTAAAGGTCCAGTAGGTACAGCAGGTAGAGCAGGCAGAGGCCTAGGGGGGACAGTCATAACAGCCTCACCCTCCTCTTCTGACTCTTCCTCAGAATCATCAACATTTTGCTCCATGTTAATTTCAATACTGTCATCTACAGTTACTGGAGTGGTAGGTTCCTCTGAACCATCACCCAGACTTTGGTTAGCTAACAATCTTTCAATCAGCTCCATTTTCTTGCCCTTAGTCAGGAGATCCTTATGTTTACAGAGCACTCTTAAACAATCAGCAGTTTTGGCTGCAAGGGACTCTTGACTATAGCTTTCTATAACTGACATGTTAGAGGATTACTTTTACAGTGCTAAGCTTTGTGGTTAGTTGCACTAAGGTATCTAAAGCACAATAAAATGTATACTCAATACAAATCCCACCGCTGTACACCAGTGTTAGGCAGAAACCTGTGCAGTTCCCTTGGGGACCACTGCAAAAGATTTAAGACTACAGGTATAGCAGTAAACCCACTTGGTAGCAGTCCGCACCACCCAGATTTACCTGGTAGCTGTGGCTGAGCAGTCAGACTTCCCTCAAGAAGAGTTAGGCAGTATGCAAAGTATACACAATATGTACTCAGACACAATAGCACAAGCAAACACTGACCAGAGCTTGGTTTCAAAAGTATATAGTTATTTATTTTTAAGAACACATAAGTTGAAAACACTCTAGCAAAGTATAGTAAAAACACTTAAAACACAGTTATAATGAAAGCAGTTTCAACCCTTACTCCTATCTAGACAACTCTAAGTTAACCCCACATAATTAAAACAGAGGTGAGCGCTTAACGTTAGATGACACTCTAGTAGGTTTAAGGAAGGGATAAAAAGAAACAGAAATGGGTTAAACACACCACTCTAAGGTCCAGAACACTTGCAATAGGCTCAAAGAAGCACAAAGTCACGGGTGAGCAAAAGTCACTAGGCAGGGCCCACTCTTAGAGTAGCCGGAGCGAAAATGTGCCCAAGATCACACTGTTATTAGGGATTCAAAGTCTTGCAAAGAGTTAGAAAGAGTTTAGAGTGGCTTAGAAGTTTAGCCAGGGTATTCCAGGCACTCCCAGGTTCGAAAGCCGGGGGCTAAATCTACCCCGTACAGTCGGTGGCAAGGGAAGCCAGGCGGAACACGGTACCTTAAGCGGAAAGGATCCTCCAGCGGTGGCAGTTGTTCCAGGCAGTGGCAGCAAGGCTCGACGTCGGTCAGGGGAGAAGAAGTTCTCGCAGAAAAGCAGAAGAAGAAGGTCGTTGCACTGCCCGGGAAGAAACCAGCCGCGGAGTCCTCCGGTCAAAGGGTTGTACCGACTTTCGTGGTTGGGGTAAAAGTGGTGGGGTTCCGGTTGCCGGGGTGCTTGGCACTGGCAAGGCGGCCACGAGATACCTCGAGAAGCGAAAAGAAGGCGAAAACTGGTTGTCCCCACCAGTCAAGGGAAGGAGCCACTCCGTTAAGAGTTCTCCTCGGTCGTCGGGAAAAGTGGTGAGACGGTTCAGCAGGGCTCCACCGGGTGGTGTCGTCGAAGCAGGTCGGCTCAGCTCTTCCCTCGTCGGATTCTTGGTCCTGTGGCGACTTCTAAAGTTCCAGTCCCCAAAGCCCTGCTTTTATGCAGCAAATCCCCATTCACCCAGCCTAGCTGTCACTCAAACATGCTAAGTGGTGAGCCGGCCGGCTCACCACTTGGGCCAATCAGGACGGAGTGCGACTTGAGTTACCAAGGTAACTCAGTCCAGGGTGCCTAAACCCCCCTCCACCCCTCCTAAGTACCCCAGACAGAGTGGCACCACTTTGGAGGGCTTCTGTGGAGAAGCCCGCCAAAAGTGGAACAAAGGGCTCCACTTTGGGTCAGAGTTACAGAGGCGAACGCCAACGCCATTTTAGAATCAAGTTTTGGCAAAAAGTCCCAACCGGAGTTATAATAATAAATATATAAACCAGCGGTATGTTTAAGGCTACCGTAAATAAATAATTAAATGTGTTAGCCTAAAACAATGGGAAATCCCATAGGAAAATATTCGCGGTTGAATATAAAACGTAGTTTCCACTGCCACCAGCCAAAACTCGATCGGGGGGGACGGAGACGTGCCCCCTCGACTAACAGACCCTGGGGCAATCGAATTGCCCCAGCCAGTACGTCCACAATATGATGGTTTGTACTGGTTCTGTTCAGGATTCAAGACTAGCAAAGTCTTTGGTGACTTTACATGCCCTGGGAGACAGTAGTCAGTCCCAGGGTATGGAGTCTATGTTGGGGAGTCCCTAGGACACCCCTGGGTCACGGCACAGAGGGTGCTGTGTAACCCACATCACAAAAATACATGAGGCCCTATGGAGTAAAAGACCCCATAGCCCATTCAACACAAGGTTTAACCAAGAAAACACACTTCAACATGTCCAAGAGTGAGGGTAAAAGAGTCTCACTCTTGGCAGGAGAAAAAAAGAAACCCCAGAAATCCAGCAAAGCTGCTGGGGGACTCACTAGGTAGGGAAATTCAGCCTAAACAGAGAATTCTCCCTAACACTTTTGACTTCAAACTCGATGTTAAGCTTTGATTCAAGACAATTAAACAAAATGAACACCAGAGAATAACGCAAGGTTTGTAAAGGATACAGGCTGGTAGTAACAAAAGGATACACTCGAAGACTTCTTCCAACAGGAACGTCGGAGGTAGGACGTAGCGTATCAAAAGAGAACCTTCTAACTAATGTCACTCTCTGACTAGTACGATCTACAGTCAGATAGAGCTATTAGTGGGAAGGGTATGAGTGGACCAAGATTCACCAAGCTGTCGAAAAAGAGGAGCTATTTAGAATTCTATTTGCAAAGTAGGACAATATGAACCTATGTTGTAAGCACTGACCTGGAGATGCAGCCAAGGAAGTCCTAGGAAGTCCAAAGAATCCAAGGAAACAACGGCAAGGGAAGGGTAGTGAGGGTTCTGACCCGAGCGAAACGAGGGCCACACTAGAGAAGGATTGGTGCACACGCAGGAGAGCGTCCACAGTCCTGTGCACATGTAGAAGATGTGAGGAAAGTCTTGATCCTGGAAGGTATGCCCAAGCAGTAGGAGTTCGGTAAGTAAGGTAGAGCTGAGTCTTGGTAGACTGGAGCGGAGTAGAATGCAGAGTTGGCCTCTGCAAGGTCTAAAATGGAGCAGTCTGCAGAGCGGGACTCTGCAGGGTCTGAAATCGGTAGAAGCAGAGCGGGTTGAAGGTGTATCCTGGAAATAGGGCTGTGCGGCGACTCCGTCGGGGAAGAGCAGAGGAGTGCCGTCTAGAGCACGGATGAGACCGAGCTTGAGGAGGAACTGGAGTAGCGGGAAAACTGCGTCGGAACGCAGGAAGGCAACCGTGCCTAGAGGAGTACGGCAACTGCAAGGAAACAGTAGCAGATATCTCCAATATAAATGCCTTGGAAGGCAGGTGTCTGCGAGAAACAGTAGACAAGCTCCGGAACGCGAGGATCATAAAAAACGATCAGAAGCGCATGTGTGAAGCTTCCTCTTCCTTAAATGGGGTCAGCTGACATGCGTACGCACGTAGACGTCACTGCGCTGGTCATGTGATGAGTATTTTAGCAATAGCGTTCCCCGGACAGCTTCCACTGAGTATAGAACGGTCTAGCCGTTCTCAAAGCTGATGACACCGGGAAACCGGAACGTGTAGGTGTAGCAATGGAGCCGGATGGGGAGGCAGGTATGACACTCGAGTTCTCCATCAACTAGAATAGGTTTTGGAGATGTAGTTAGTCGGGTTTGAGGTTGCACGGGTTTTAATAGAGAGACGTGGAAGACCGGATGTATCTTCATGTGAGGGGGCAAGTCCAACTTGACCGCTACTGGATTTACTATGGTAGTGATGGAATAGGGACCAAGGTATCTTGGGTTGAATGTGCGTGGTCCTTTTAGAGGTAGATATTTGGTGGATAACCAGACTTGATCTCCTACTTGATATTGGGGGGCTTCCTTCCGATGTTGGTCTGCTCCTTTCTTGTATTGTTCTTTAGCCCTTTGAAGGTGAGAAACGGCTTCCTTAAAGGCTTGGGTGATTGTAGAATGCAGGTGGTCTACTGCTGGTGTTCCAAGATCTTGGAGTGGATCCAACTCCGAGGTTCGAGGGTGACTACCGTATAAAAGAAAAAACGGGGTCTTCCCAGTTCCCGAGTGGACAGAGTTATTGTAGGCATATTCGGATATCCAAAGAATATCTTTCCAAGTTTTTTCAGTTTGTTGTAGCATGCAGCGCACATACTGTTCCAGAGTTTGATTGGTCCTCTCGGTTTGTCCGTCGGTTTGAGGGTGGTGGCTGGTCGAAAGTCTCACATCAATTTGAGCCGACCGACAGCAGCTTTGCCAAAAATGAGAAATAAATTGACTACCTCGATCCGAAAATAGAACTGAAGGAAAACCGTGCAGTCGGACGATGTTTTTGAGAAATTCTCGGCCCAGAGTTGCTGCTGTTGGTAAGTCTTTGAGTGGAATGAAATGCGCCATCTTGGAGAATAGGTCCACGATTACTAGGATCGTATTGTATCCGGAGCATGGAGGTAGATCGGTGATGAAGTCCATAGAAAGCGTATGCCAAGGGCGAGGCGGGATGTCAATAGGGCGTAAGAGGCCGGCTGGTTTTTCCTTTTGACTCTTGTTTTGGGCGCATACTCCACAGGACATTATAAAGTCTCTGACATCTTTTTTCCAAGACGGCCACCAGAAGTAGCGCTTGATCTTTTCCGAGGTCTTGGTCATACCGGGATGTCCTTCCATTAAAGAATCGTGATAACAAGAGATTACCTTTTTCTGTAAATCTGTGCTGGGCAGGTATAACCGTTCTTGGAAATATAATAGGTTGTCCTTCACCGTAAAGTCCTTTCCCTGCAGATGCCAATTCTGTATGTCTGCTGGAGTTACCAGTAGCCTGGCTTTATCCTTAACTTCCTCTATGGATTGTGTGGCGATTACACCTAGAATTCTTTGTTCGGGAATGATAGGTACAGGTTTAGGATTGATTAAATGTTCTTCCACTCCCATCCGAGAAAGGGCGTCAGCTTTACCGTTTTTTGTACCAGGTCGATAGGTAATTATGAAGTCAAACTTGGCAAAGAATAGTGCCCAACGGAGTTGCCTAGAGGATTGAGCTTTTGCGGTTTTCAAATATTGCAGGTTTCGGTGATCTGTAATCACAGTAACGGTGTGTCGGGCCCCCAGAAGATAATGCCGCCAAGCCTTAAAGGCGGACTTGATAGCTAGAAGTTCCTTATCAGTAATAGTGTAATTGATTTCAGGAGGCGAGAATTTGCGGGACCAAAATGCCACGGGATGCAACTGATTGGTTACTGGGTCCTTTTGTGATAGAACTGCCCCCATGGCAAGGCTCGAAGCATCAGTTTCAACGATGTAGGGGAGTTCTGGGCGAGGATGTTTTAAGATCGGTGCAGAGATAAATCTAGTCTTCAAATTCTGGAAAGCTTGTTCCGCCTCGGTAGACCATTCAAAACGTTTGTTTTTCTTTAACAAGGCGGTGATGGGCTGGACTATTCGAGAGAATTCGGGGATAAACCTGCGGTAAAAGTTAGCGAAGCCTAACATGCTTTGAACACCTTTTACGGAGGATGGCGATGGCCATTTGAGAATTGCATCGACCTTCTTTGAATCCATACGCACTCCGCTAGGTGATAATATGAATCCCAAGAATTCAACTTCAGTCACGTTGAAAACACATTTTTCCAACTTAGCGAAAAGTTTGTGTTGACGCAATCTCTCGAGGACCATTTTCACGTGTTTCCGATGTTCAGTTTCCGATGAAGAATAAACGAGGATGTCGTCAATGTAAACAACAACACACACATCTATGAGCTCTCTGAGGACATCGTTCATAAAATATTGAAAGGCGGCCGGGGCATTGCAAAGTCCGAAGGGCATGACCTGATATTCAAATAGCCCATACTTGGTGCGGAAGGCCGTCTTCCATTCATCGCCCTCTTTTACTCGTACCAAGTGGTAGGCTCCTCTAAGATCCAGCTTTGTATATATGCATGCTTTTCTGACTTGGTCCAGGAGTTCAGGGATCAAAGGTAACGGATATCTATTCTTAACGGTGATCTGGTTCAGGGCACGATAATCTATACAAGTTCTAAGGTCCCCTTCTTTTTTTGGAACGAAGAACAAAGCTGAGGAAGCAGGGGACTTGGAAGGACGAATAAACCCATTCGCTAGGTATTGATCCAGGTATTGTCGGAGGTGAAGATTCTCAGGCTCGGTGAGGGCATAAATTCTACTACAAGGAGGAGTAGATCCAGGTATCAGGTCTATCTGGCAGTCATAAGACCTATGAAGAGGTAGAGAGTTAGCCTGATCCTTCCGGAAAACATCTTGGAATTCTAGGTATTCAGGAGGTAACTGAGGAGCCTCCGAGGAAATTGCTGCCAGTGCAACACCAGGTCGAGGGTGACAAGTAGAGACACATTCTGGAAACTGAACCGTTCTTGCTCGCCAATCGATCTGAGGATTGTGCTTCTCTAACCAAGGAATTCCTAGAATAATCTGGAACTGGGGCGCCTTGATCACATCGAACACGATCTTCTCATGGTGTCCATCTTGACTTACTAGCGTCACTTCTTGGGTGGTATGCGTTACTGGTCCAGAGGCTATCTCCGTACCATCCACCGTAGTAATGACGTCCTTTACAGCCTTTGGACAAAGAGTCAGATTCATCCTCAAAACCATTTCATGATCCACATAATTGCCGATGGCACCGCTGTCGACGTAAGCTTCAATCGCATGTAATCGATCCGGATGTTCAGGGCTAATGAGGACCATAGGTATCACGAAATGCGAGGTCACGGAACTGGTTTTAACGCTCGGCAAGAGGACCTCTATTCTTGTCGGGCGAGGTCGTTTCCCTGCTCAGAGTTTGTGACCCTGGTAACTGCAGCTCCTACTGCCTTCTTGGCTGGTTTCACCGGACAGTCTCGAAGAAAGTGCCCCGAGTTTCCGCAATAGAGGCATAATTGCAGCTGTTTTCTCCTTTCCCGCTCCTTTTGTGTTAGTGGTCCTTTCAGGCCCCCTATTTGCATGGGTTCCCCGGAGTCTACTCCTTTGGTAGGAGTTGGTGGTTTGGAAAATACTCGAGCATCAAACTTGGAACGATCGCCCTTCCTGTTCTGCAGTCTGTGGTCAATTTGAACGACTAAGTCAATATAGTCCGAACAGTCTTGCGGGGGATTCACTACTTGGGCTAACACATCTTTGAGCTCTCCACGTAGACCTCTATAAAACAGCGTAATCCTTTTGTCCTCAGGCCATCGAGTTTCCACTATCAGTCTGTTGAAAGACGCAATATAAGCCAAAAGGTCTTGATTACCCTGTCGCAATGAAAGGAGCTCATTGTCCAAGGCCTGCCCCTGTGAATGTCTTGCAAACAGTTTTTCCATACTGAGCTGAAAAGCTTGAAAATCATGGAGAACCGGATCATCTTGATTAACTAGAGGGATCGACCAGTCTGCCGCATTGCCACTAAGGTACGAAAGCACGAAAGCTACCTTAGCTTGATCAGTTGGAAAGGCTGCTGGCCGGCATAAGAAGTGCAACCGGCACTGATTAATAAATACTGCAAACCTCTTTGGGTCACCAGAAAATCGTTCGGGCGGAGCCAGAGGTACATTCCCAGGTAGGTTGATCTGCACTGGGTTCGTAGAGGATGTTGAAGGAAGATTTGCCCCTGATGCGGGTAACAGAGTTTGTCCGGCTTGTGACTGTAGCAATTGTCTAGCGAGATCGTCTGTTCGCTCCTTGGAAATAATCAGTTCCCTCCTTAGAGCATTAGTTTCCTGACGGGCTGCATGCACTTCTGCTCTTAGTTCCCCAAGTAACTGGGCTAGCTGGTCGGTATCCGAGGTTTCCATAGCGCCTGGGTGGGAGTTTTGCGATAGGCTTTGCGTTCTGTAACGCTCACCTGATTCCCGCAGAGGCGCCGGTCTTGACTGGGTGAATGCCGTATCTTCAAAGGTGATGTGTAACACACAGTTGGCTCTTTGGGCTGGACCTCTGTGCACTGTATGTCTGACTCGAAGAGTAAGATGTCTGCAGATAGAAAATATGGGATTAATGAACTGGGGTTATTGGGTGCCTCTCTCCTCTTCCCTTTCTCTTCTCCTGTAGAACCCCAAAGGTTAACACCCTCACCTTAGGTAAGTGAACGCCGGGCTCTCCATCTGCCTCGGGGCAGGGTGCCGTAACCAGTTTCTTCACTGGATAAGGGTGCAGACCTCTTGACCTCAGAGGACTGCTGTCCGTCGTTAACTGCACGAACGGTAAGTTCTGGGCACTTCAAATGTCTTAAAAGTCTTTTGTAATGATATCTCTTGTTTTGCAGGGTTCCGGCGATGGCGGATGGCGGGCTGATGAGAGTTGAGGATCGAACCCGCGTGAGGAATAGAAGCGCCTGGAAGCACGTAAGTAAGCGCTTGTAGCCTGCTTCACGATGCGCACTAACTGTCCCTTTTATCTTGCAGGTACAAGTTCGGAGCTTTAGAGAAGCTGAAGGGTGCTGGAATACCCACTGGATTCGGCGTGGGAAGGAGTAATGGCACGTGAGTAATAAAGTTGCCCAATGTCTTTAAACGCACCTTCTTTTGTCTTTCAGATGCGAGATGCAGCGCCGAAGGCCTCCGGAGCGTGCGAAGAGCTGGTAAGCTTTTGTCTTTCAGATGCCGGAATGCAGTGCGAAGACCTCCGGAGCATGCGAAGAGTAGGTAAGCCTTTGTCTTTCAGATGCCGGAATGCAGCGCGAGGCGTTGGTGACAGCCGATGGACCAGGTAAGAGATGCGCTGCCACTGAAGACCGTAGTGCTAACCTGTTCTTTCTTTGTCTTTACAGGTGCTGCTGAAGACTGGATTCCAGGATGGTAAGCCTTTGTTCCCTTAGGCCCAGGATCAGAAGCAGAAGACACGATGAGCGTTCTGCTGCAGAGAATGCAGAATAACGCAAAGCAAGATTCATCCATCGGGTGTGGTTTAAATAGCCTCCTGTAGTGCTTAGGTGTCTCCTTCCACAGCCACGCCTAGGTAAGAAAAGAGTTCCTGCTTTCCAGAAGAGTTCCAGTGTTCTGAACCTAGGGAGTGGCTCCTGCCCCACCCAACAGGAAAAGTAGTCCCAAACAGAAGAGGATCAGGGGTTCAACTGGCAGGTAAGTAAGCAGCATGGTCTGCTGCAGGTAAGTCCACCCAAGCATTATGAGCCCGGCGCTTCCAGCGCTGGGACTGGGCATCTTTATGAGCCTGGTGCCACTGGCGCCAGGACAGGGTCCAAAAGGTCCCAATTGGGACTGGCTGGCACTCGGAACCGGGGTTATGGGTCTGCTTCCAAGGGAGTCGGGCAAGTCCTGATCTTTTGGAAGCAGAGATCATGACAACATGAGTGGGGGCCTGGTGGAGGGTGCCCTGCACTGCTGGGGGTTGGGGGTGCTGGGAGACATGTGTGGGGGCCTGGTGGAGGGTGCCCCTGGATGCTGGGGGGTGGGGGTGCTGGGAGACATGTGTGGGGGCCTGGTGGAGGGTGCCCTGCACTGCTGGGGGGTGGAGGTGCAGGAAGACATGAGTGGGACATGAGTGGGGGCCTGCTGGCAGGTGCCCCACAGTGCTGGGGGGTGCAGGGGGACATGAGTGGGGCATGAGTGGGGGCCTGCTGGCAGGAGCCCCACAGTGCTGGGGGTGGGGGTGCTGGGAGACATGCGTTGTTGATCAGTAGTGCAAGGTGACATGTGGCTTGGCTGGGGGGCATGCCCATGGTGGATGGGCTAACTGCGGGACATGAGCAGGGGTGCAGGGTAGTCCCCTGTGGTGTGGGCTGCCTGCAGGGGCCGTGGAGGTTGTAGAGCGAACACCTGGGAGGACCCACACGGCCATTTCACGTGTAGTACTCCCCGGAACCCCTGAAATACACGTACACTGCTGAAATCGCGTGTGAGACTTCCCGCGCACCACAAAATACACGTACCCAGGACATTCGCGTGTGGAACTTCCCGCGCACCCCTGAAATACACGTACCCTGCTGAATTTGCTTGTGAAACTTCCCGCGCTCCCCGAAATACACGTACCCTGCTGAATTCGCTTGTGAAACTTCCCGCGCACCCCGAAATACACGTACCCAGGACATTCGCGTGTGGAACTTCCCGCGCACCCCTGAAATACACGTGCCCTGATGGAATCGCGTGTGAAACTTCCCGCCCACCCCTGAAATACACATACCCTGCTGAATTTGCGTGTGAAACTTCCCGCACACCCCACGAATACACATACCCAGGACAATCGCATGTGGAACTTCCCGCGCACCCCTGAAATACACGTACCCTGATGGAATTGCGTGTGAAACTTCCCACGCACCCCTGAAATACACGTACCCTGCTGATTTCGCGTGTGAAACTTCCCGCACACCCCAGGAATACACGTACCCAGGACAATCGCGTGTGGAACTTCCCGCGCACCCCTGAAATACACATACCCTGCTGAATTCGCGTGTGAAACTTCCCGCACACCCCGAAATATACGTACACAGGACATTCGCGTGTGGAACTTCCCACGCAAACCTGAAATACACGTACCCTGATGGAATTGCGTGTGAAACTTCCCGCGCACCCCTGAAATACACGTACCCTGCTGAATTCGCGTGTGAAACTTCCCGCACACCCCAGGAATACACGTACCCAGGACAATCGTGTGTGGAACTTCCCGCACACCCCTGAAATACACGTACCCTGATGGAATCGCGTGTGAAACTTCCCCTGCAACCCTGAAATACACGTACCCTGCTGATTTCGCATGTGGAACTTCCCGCACACCCCAGGAATACACATACCCAGGACAATCGCGTGTGGATCTTCCCGTGCACCCCTGAAATACACATACCCTGCTGAATTTGTGTGTGAAACTTCCCGCGCACCCCGAAATACACGTACACAGGACATTCGCGTGTGGAACTTCCCGCGCACCCCTGAAATACACGTACCCTGATGAATTCGCGTGTGAAACTTCCCGCACACCCCAGGAATACACGTACCCAGGACAATCGCGTGTGGAACTTCCCGCGCACCCCTGAAATACACGTACCCTGCTGAATTTGCGTGTGAAACTTCCCGCGCACCCCTGAAATACACGTACCCTGCTGAATTTGCGTGTGAAACTTCCCGCGCACCCCTCAAATACACGTTCCCCGCTTGGCGTTTACTGTTTGGCAGCCCTGTGAACTGGTCCAGGGTTAGCGCAGACATTTGCGATGAATTGGGGGCGTTCTTGGGGGCGTAACTGGCGCTGCTGCAGGGTCGCTGCGCCACTCTGCACCACGGCTGGTTTTGGAGGCTAAAATCCATGAAATGGATTTTATCGCACGCGGCTGGCGCAGTGTGTCGCACGGGGACAGCCAGCCGCGTGCGCCACTTTTGTGCGAAATTCTATGAATTACCCTGACAGTGTTTGGGAAGGTTTGACAACAGCCATAGATAACTTTTTTTTAAATTAATGTGGGAACAGTGAGAGCGGCGGGGACACTGTCGGAATGTTTTAAGTGTGTGATAAGGGGAGAATATATATCCAAAGAAGCAGGGATACTAGGACAAATTAGAAGGGAACTGGCTGACAAAGAATGTTGGATAAGAACAATGCAGAAGCCCGCTCCCACTCCAACAAACCAAGAACAGGTGGAAATCCTGCAAGGCTTACAGGACTTCCAGACACTAGCGCTTAGGGAGGTTAAATATCTAGGGGGCCAAGCTGCGATACGCCAAAACAGGGAGTAACAGACCCCAGGGAGGACATTGGCAAAGCGACAAAGATGGATAACCTCAGGGGTAGGATTGTAGCCATAGCGGATGAACAAGGGGTGGATCAATTTGAGGACAAGGAGATATTATGGCAGTTCTCTGGGTTTTATCGATAATTATACTCTTCTCATACTTTTGCATCTCAAGCGGAGATAGACACATATTTGGATCAGGTGGCTCTACATTGGTGCAAAGATGACCAAAGGCAACAGCTGAACCGCCCTTTGACACTTGCCAAAGTGCTGAACGCCATCAAAACCGTGCCAAATGGGAAATCGTCGGGCCCCGATGGGCTTACTGGGGAATTCTACAAACATTATGCTGACAGACTAGCTCCCCACCTGCTGGAGATGTTTCAGCACAGCCTGGAGGAGGGGCATCTACCAGAATCTCTGAGAGAGGCAGTGGTAGTGGTGTTATTAATGCCGGATAAGCCTTGTAATGATTGCTCCTCCTACCATCAATTATCAACATAGACAATAAGATTTTAGCTAAAATCCTTGAATCCCGACTCTCGCCCATGATGCCAGTAATGATGAGGGTAGATCAGGCAGGCTTCATCTCAGGGCGCTCCACCTCGTACGGGCTCAGAAGAATGTTTGGATTGTACCAGCAGGAGGACTCAATACTGACAGCCTTACTTGATGCCACTAAGGCGTTTGACTCGGTCGAATGGCTGTTTCTGTTCTCTGTACTGCAACGATTGGGGATGGGGGAGAAGTATATAGCCATGATCTTGTTACTATACACGCAACCAGTGGCCAAAATAAGGGTGAATGGTCAGCTAACATCGACTATAGCATTGGGAAGGGGAACACGGCAGGGATGCCCCATTTCACCATTGTTGTTTGCCCTGGCTATAGAGCCACTGGCGGAAAGAATTAGAGAACTGCACTTACACCGCAGAGTCCAATTGCATACCCAGGGGGTGGTGATATCACTATATGCAGATGACATGGTGCTGTTCGTTAAAAATCACCTAGACCCAATTATGAGGGATGTGCAACAATTCGGGGAACTCTCGGGGTTGAAGGTAAATGCTTCTAAGCCAGTCATTTTTCCATTAACAAGGGGGTGGTGCGGTACCAGGATGAATTGGGATTCAAGTGGCACATTGTCCAAACCTGTTACCTGGGGATTAACATAGTCAGGGATTACAAAACGGTGTAAAATAGCAATTACATGAGGGTATTAGAGCAAGCAAAGGAAGCCATGTCTAGATGGAAGAACCTTCCTCTTAATGTATATGGCCGGATGTCCGTTGTTAAAATGAACTTACTCCCCAGATTTCTGTACATCTTTCTGAATGCTCCGATAGTGGTCCCAGGGGAATATTTCCTGAGATCTGAAATCATCGATAGTACGGTTTATCTGGGTGGGCAAACAAGCCAGGGTGTCCTGGGGCAAGCTAGCAGCGCCAATACAGGAGGGCGGTTTGACGTTACCAGAATTTGAAACCTACTACAACGTGGCACAGGCAGGTTTTCTCCAGTACTGGTATGAAACACAAGGGGACAGAAGGCATGTGGAGATAGAGCGGTCAATCGTGGCACTGGCGTTGCTGTGATCAATCATCCTTACAGCGCCAGTCAGAACGCAACGGGCATCGAATATGGTAGATGTAACGTGCAGAGCCTGGACTCGTATAGAAAACAAGAGCCTGGGGAGGTCCTTTATTCCCCCAAACTCCCAGTGACGCACATCCCCGGGATCCCCATCACTAGCGAGGTGGGATTTCTGACCCTGGTGAAAAGATTGGGGGTGACACACTTTGGGTAACTCTTATCCGATTGGAAGTTCATAACATTGGATATGATGAGGGAAAGGGGAGACTTATCGGTGCTGGATATATTCCTGTATTACAGACTGCAGATCACCCTACACCAATTGTTCAAAACTTTTCCTGAGCAACCACAAGTTTCCTGCATACTGGATAGACTTATTCAGGGCAGATTGGGCAGTAGGGAAGTATCAGGAAAGTATGCAACGTGTATGAACACCGGGGGAGGTGCAGAGGGACTCTGGGTCAGGAAATGATATATGATATGATATGGCATTTATAACACGCCTATACACAAGTGTTTCAAGGCGCGACGAGGCAAGGGAGAGGAAACAGAGGGATGACAGACAACGATCCTACTAGGCCAGGTGACATTGAAATTGTGCAAGTGCAGGGGAGGGGGAAAGGGGAAAAGTGCGGGGGGAAGGGGAGGCGGCAGTGCAGTACATAGGATCGAAATCCCGGACGAAATGTGGAAATAATGCTGTGAAATGACTAGAAAGGGAGCTATCAATATGCAAGGTTTGAATTAATCAATTTTAAATACTTACATCAATTTTATTACACACCGGCTTAAGTGAAGGAATATTTCCCGGATACCGCGGGCAGATGCATCAGATGCAATAGTATGCAAGCAGATTTTCTTCACGTGGCCTGGGGATGCCCAGGAATATGACAATTTTGGGAACAGGTATTTGAGACGGTTAGTGGAGTCGTGGGTCAGAAGATAGATCCAGACCCGATGATGGCGTTGTTAGGCTATACTAAAACGATACACAAGCACAACCGGAAATTGGTTGGGCTACTCCTAATGCTAGCTTAGAGACGGGTATCTATGCTGTGAGGGGCAAATATAGCCCAAAAATCTCTCACTGGAAGGCGGATGTTCTATATTGTAATGATATGGAAAGTGGCTGGGGATCAATGAATCGCAACTGGTGTGGTGACTGAGGTTTGTGGGATGCCTACACGCACTTCTTGATTGTACAGTCGGATACCAGGGAAAGTGATCACACTATGCCGTAATTGATAGATTGAAACGGAGGAGTGAACACGTTACGAAAGAACTGCATAAACAAACTTGTAAGATGCATAACCATAGCTGCCATACAAAAGGAAGAATTCAATGTAAAATTGTCTAATTTAAACATCACTGAGTACGAGCTGATCAAAATGTATTATATGAATTGTGTGATTGTGCCGGGTGTGGGCGACGGGGACAATGGGGACTGTTGGCATATGGTGCTGGTTATACTTTAAATGCTAATAAAAAGAAGTTTAACAAAAAAAATAAACTATGCAGATGACACATGGCTGATTTTTGAATTGACTGGGAATTATGACACTGATTCCTTGGCAATCACATCTACTCGCTGGTACAGATCTAATCCTCTGGCTTTAAATGACAGCAATACAGAGCTACTAATAGTTGGGTCTGCTCAGCACTTGAAGAATTTGGAGGAAAGGTACAGTCTCTTTGTGAATGCTGGCTGCAACATCCCAGTGGTTTTATCTATTAAGACGCTGGGAGTTGTTTTTGATTCAAACATTATCATGAACAATCATACAGCACACTTTAGACCCATCTGTGCATATACTATCACATGAATCATGCAGATTAGACCTTATCTATCCATTGATAACTTGGCATACCTTGCTGTGCATTGGTGAACAACAAAATTGATTATTGAAATGGCCTGTTAAGGAACATGAGGTCGCTACAGGACATTCGGAATGGAGAAGTGAGGGCTGTGAATGGTCTCAATAGGCTGACGCGTGTCACTGAGACTAGAAGAGTGCTCCATTGGCTCCCTGTGTGTCAAAGCACCTCTTACAAAATCTTGACCTTGATACACAAATGCCGTTCAGGTAGTGCCCCTAGCTATCGCGTGAATCATTTGAAGGAGGCTTAGGCATCTAGAGTACTTAGATCTAGTGGAACTAACAAGTTACAGCAGGTACGTTTAAAACGTAAGAACTTTGGTAGTTTTTATTATTGTGCTCCACCGTTATGGAATAAAACTCTGCCTGACTTGCAGGATGTTTACGAACTTCACCAGCTTGTTGTTGTTTTGTCTATTTTGTGTGTGCACTGAGGCCCTCTGGTGAGTTGCACATTACAAGAATATAAATAATAATAAACATCATGGGACAGCACTGAACCTGAATATGCATGCTCAAATTGAACAACTCAGTCCCAGATTTTGTCTAATGCATCACTGCTACATACACCACACATACTATACACTGTCACACTTAAATAGAATAGATAATCAATCACTAACTTTAATCAGTATAAAAACTATAAAGTTCTTAAAACATTTACATGAATGAATAGAGACAGTAAAATACGCACATTTCATCAACACATAGTAAAAACAAACACAACCAAGGTTATAAAAGAATCATCTAAGTGATATTAAAACTCCCAATAATCAAACATATACGAAGACGTAAGGCTAGAAGGGGAGAGTAACCTTGCAGCCCCTATAATACATAACACTTGCTAATACTGCACATTCTTCAAAAGTAAGCTTTCATAATTTACATTTTGTGAGGTGTCAGAAATGTGAGGCTGACCACAGTTTGATAACTGTTCAAAATATGCCATTTTATAAAAGTATAAATCATATTAAATGCCTCACTATCCCTACTCTGCTGAGGATTTCACTGCCTAACCAAAACTAAAAGTAAACACTAACATAGGATGTCTGGTCCTCACACTAAACATTACAAAGAAAATGATATAGCAAATCAAATAGAATCAACAACATTCACAGTTACTTGATAACCTCTCAATACCTGGGGGAGCTCCCTTCCCCAGGATTTAAAGAGAATTTTACTCAAAGGTTCAACAAAAGAAAGACACAGGGAAATCCTTGTAGACAGAATAGTCTCCAATTAGTTCTTGATGTGTCAATGTCAAAGTAAAGTTTAGTTAAGCAAAGTTCCAACAATAGCACATCTTTTCTCCTTGGTGAAATATGGACAATCCACTTTCTCAGAACAGCACCAATGGTATTCCCAGCCACTATGCTTTGCCACCCCTTTCAGTAATCCAAGGAGTTTGCAACAGTTCAAAAGAAAGGCCACTTCTACAACTGTCAGTGAAACACAATTCTTGCTTAACAGTTAATATGTCATCAGTCACAAAATTAGGACTCAGAATACGTATATTTGTCAGGATGACTTCACAGTGCTGCTGCTGCTTCCACAATTTCAATTCTACTCAAGATTACCATGAGAGCTTTTCCCCTTGTCTCACATTACTTCACTTCATTTGGGCTTCTAAATTGTTGCATCTACTGATACTTAGATATAACACCATAGTCTCAGTGCTTTGAAATACCACCACAGCTTCAGTACTTGGCAATTCAAACAGTTGTTAGTTCTGAAGAGATTTAGGTTAAGGCACTTCAACAACCTCCACCAGGCCAGGCACTGTTCCTCTGAACATCTCTTTTCAAAAGGGACAGCCTCTTTGCCTTTCTTGTCTGTCTCAACTTCAAATAATATTCCTCAACAAGTGATTTAGATTGGGTCAGTTTAAGGTAATATTTATGAACAGCAAGTTTTCCTTACCCAACTTTGCCTTCATTTATCTGCCAACTGTTATCCGAAATAATTACCAGGAAGCCTTGGTTTCACTCTCTTGGCTCCAGGTAATGCTTGCACACTTGTATCCTAAGCAATGTTAAACCTTCTGTAGGCTCACAGTCTTAGCTAGATGGTTTTCTGGCTTTAAGAAAAGCTGCTTGCAGGCTTAATAGGGGAATACTCTTTGCTTGGGCAATGCTTGCTCTCTCTTCAGAGGTAGATACAAAGTTTAAAAGCTTTACTTCTTTACTAAGCATTTTATGTTCGTGTGAATAAAGATGTAATAGTTCACTCTTTCCTTGGAAAGTGAAATTAAGTACACAACCACTTCCTCATATAGTTTACAACGTTGAAAGTGTTTGACAATGGCTTTTGGTAGCATTTGCTCTTCACACAAACGAAAAGAGAGGTTACCAATCACACGCGAGTGCTACTATCTCATTGTTCCATTGTCAAAGGTTTAACTAACAACTTCAGCTCGCTTCTTTCTATACACGAGTGAAGATAGGACTGGATACTGTTGCCAGCATTGCTTGTGCAAGGAATCATAACACCAGGTTTGACTCACTGAGTTCTGTAATCCTTGTTCTGTGTGTTGCACAACGTCCACGACTTTGGGCACAACCTCTACTGCTTCTGACTTCACAGGGACCCAAACTCTTCCTTGTTGAAGGTGTCTCCAGTCTGGCCAGGAGCCTGTCTCGCTCCTGAGAGCAACGGCTTGCCTGCAGCTCCTCGCCTCGGTCTGCAACACACCTCTGGTACGCAATCTTCACAATCAGGCTCACATGGGGAAAGGCAGCCTTATTGAGTGCCTTCCGCTGCGCAGCCTCTGCAACTCAGAGTTTCAGGGAACAGGACCATCACAGAACAAGCAGGTTAAATCTGATGCATCAATGGTCCAGCATACCTCTGGTTCTCCCGCTTCTGTATAGATTGCCAACACTGTGTACTTCTTCTTTCTGCCTCTGCTACTACAGCACGCGCTCCAGTCACAGTTCCAGCTTCTTCCAATTGCCTGCACCTGAGGGGGCCTTTCTTGCCTCCCAGGATCCTTCAGGTGTGTGCTGTCAGGCTTAATACAGCATGCTTCTTCAGTCCTCTTCCCAGTACTAAGGGGATTATGGGACTAGTAGTCCCCAACAACAAAGTTAGTTCTTTTAAGCAACTTCTTAATTTTAAGGGTAGACTTATTTCCCTTAGAACCATTAAAAGGTGAACCGTTAGAATTAGTTGTTACAGAGGAAGACAATTGACTTAGGGTAATTTTGTAGATCCTTTTATAAAATACCTTGGGAGTAAGGAGGGTTTTTATCTGGAGGTACCTTGAAAAGATCTTTCTGTTATTCAGGTTTGCTCAGGTTTCATGGTATTTATGTCCAGAGCCACAGAATTTATATGTGGTTCATATACATTGTAAGGGCAATAAGCCATTACCTGCTTTGACAATCTTGAAAGGTGTTCCCTTTCAAGGGACACATAACGCGTCTCATCCCACGGGATCTCCTCACCACCCTGGGCCTTGTGATCCCAGCTGACAATTTCCATTATCCTCGCCCTTCATGGTGAGAACAGGGATGTAAAAACGTTTCATTTGCTATTTACTACAAAGCAACATACTTTGCGGTAAATAGCAAATTAACTTTCACTGTGCACAGTTGGCCACTAGGTCACAGCATTGCGCAAAACATTAATTTTTTCTCAACGTTTTTGGAGGGGCGAGATGAATTGTTTGTGGTGCATAGATTGAAGATGTAACAAGCCCTGTAGGGCTAGTGCCATTTTTTAATAATTTGCAAGACCTTACAGACCGTTGCTCATGTAATCGAATGCCCAGATAATCATAAAATGCCACTTGTTTCAGTTTGCACCTGCCACCTGAATATTCAAGATTGCTATGCTTGCCAGATTTAGGTTTAAAAACCATAACCGTTGTCTTCCCAATGTTTAATTTCAGGTTTAGGTCCCTGCATTAACTTACTCATACAAACTGTCAGGGATGTTTTGCCCCCCCTGAGGGGAAGTAGACATCAAAACAGTGTCATCCGCATAACAACGTGTTGGGTATTTGTAGGAGCCCATTTGTGGACAGTCTTGCCATTCTAGCAATAATGCCTTCAAAATAAATACAGAACAGGAGTGGAGCAAGTACGCAGCCTTGTCTCACACCACTGGTGACTTGGATGGAATCAATCACCTCACCTGCTAATCCGCAACAAATCACTACTGGGTTATTAAAATACAAGGTTTGCGCAATTGAAATCAAATGTGAAGGCATTCGTCTTCTTTCCAAGACTTGCCATAATATATCACAGGAGACCCCACCAAACGCTGTTTTGACGTCCACGAATACAGCGTATAGTTTAACCATTCTCAATACGATGTACTTCTGCATCGTCAAAAACAAGGGGAAACTTTCATTGATTGTACTTTTCTGTTTGTGGAAACCGGCCTGCAGATCACTAATTATCCCTTCGTCCTCAGCACAGGATTTCAAATGAGTTAAAATAACCTTAGCAAAGGTCTTTACTGCACTAGGAAGGAGATTGAGCGATGGTTGGTAGTTCTCTACCTCCTTTTTTGTAAATAGGGACTATCACAGCTTACTGTCAGGTAACAGGTACAATGCTAAGGTTTATAGCCACATTAAAAAGTCTCCACAAGACCTGGGGCCCAAAGGATATCTTCACGAAATCTCAACTAAAGAAATCACAAATGCCAACGATAAGGAACGTGAATTCCCATGATTTCGTAATGGACCAGAGAAACTTTACTATAACTAACATTCAGAAAACTAAAGAGAAAGAGACTAAAGAAGCTTTGCGCTACAAGACCCTTGCATGGCTGCGCCAGAGAACAGGCCCAGGAGTAGCCAGTCTCAATGATTTACTGATTATTAAAAGGATAGACTTGAGTGACGGGTGCTCACTACCCAAGAGTGATTGTATTCTAGCGGGTTGTAGGGGGAGTACCCTACCTGCCTTTCTTAGACGATGCAAATATTTGCCTAATGGGACTTCAAACTGTAATCTTATTCTCTAATTTCAGCATTAGGGAGTCAGTAATGTATACGGCTTGTCCCTTTTGCGATCATGCTTATTCTGATGGTATAATTCCTGATCGAGAATTATCAGGAGGGGGTAATTGTTATATCGTGCCTATCTTGTTCCTTTCTGGTGTTACAGCTGTATATTTGTATATATTTTGTCTGTCTTGTCTGCGCCCTCAAGCCTTCGGGTAAGCAGGTGTGCAATATAAATTAATGAACATAAACAAACATAAATAAATAGAAGGTTCATTTTTATAAAGATCAATGGCCACCCTATCAGGGGCGGGGCTTTTCCACCTTTTTGAGACTCAATTGCTTTACGGATATCTTCCAGTTCAATATGGAAGCCTCCCTCCCCTATGAGACCTCTTGGCCTAAGCAGAACCACAATTACATTATCTGTCAGATTAGCAGGGGTACCATCATATAGTTTGGAGAAATGGTTCTGCCAGACATTTGCAGTGACACTGCATTGGAGGGCAGCATCCTTGTTGACCTCCACACCTGAAACTAGCATCCAGAATGATATACAATCACCTTCCTCATGGGCTTGCAGTAGCTGGTCCCATTTGAACCTAACAAATGCTTCCTTTTTCTCCGAAATCATTCTCTTGAAGTTAGAATAGATAATGCAAAGTACGATGAATGCCTGAATGTAAAGGCGCAGCAGCAAACTTCCATAACATGATCAGGACATAAGCTTAGATACAAAAATACTGGTGTGAGATTCTAGACACTCTGGGGCACATAGCTGGTAGTATCATTCCTCACTCCTCTATGGGATGCCTATTGGGGCGAGGGGGAATATAACTTCAGATTCATTAGAATAACCTTATTCATTGCCAAGCAAAGGATTTCAATCAGTTGGATGTCGCCTCGGCCCCACAGTCACTCTGAGCGGTTGTCTGATATGGTTTGAGCATATGAACTAGAAACTGTTATATGCAACATAAGTAGCCCCAAAAACTGACCAAAGGATATTTGGCAGGATCTCCAGTGTTTCCAACACTCAAGGGAGATGAAAACACAAACCAGCTTGAGAAAGGACATGTCTCAGATACATCCAATTGAAATCTGCTAACCCAAATGATTCTGTAAGTAGGGGAAGAAAACCAATGCCCAGTGATGACACACTGATAGAGACAACACTCAGAAGTCCTAGATGATGGTCATGCAAAGGCATGTCGCAGTTAATAGAAATTGAAATGTGAAACTGTCAGGGAGTTTTACATAAGTCCACCTATGGTAGGACTAGAGAAGACTCGCTCTTAGATGTACAGGCTTCCAGTTCTTAGATTTGGCCTGAAATACCCAAAAGGATTGGTAGAAACGGCTTAGTCTGGGAGGCAAGAAGGATGTGTGTGATGAATCAGATGATGTCATCACTCATTTCCCTGAGTGAGGCTCTCCTCATGTGGCCAGGGAACAGCTGCCAATACCTAATCTGGACCATGGGAGTGGCTATTTGAGGCCACATGTGGCCACATGAGGGGAGGCAGCCTTTAGGGGGGTGACATGACATCATCAGGTGGGACATGGTATCCTTTCCCTTCTAGGGATATTCCCTCCATTCATCATGCCCTAATGGCATACTGTCATCATCCCCTTTGACAACTTGACAATTCTGACAGTACTCCATCAATATCAGATAAAGTGACAAACACTGAGACGAGGAAGAGGCAAGGAGTAATGATTACTCTCACTAAGAACCAACACCAGCAATCTAGGAGCTGTAAGAATCCGATTGTCCAGACGTGGTTCAAAACCATGCCGGGAAGAGAAGTGTGGAATTCGACATCTTCCTACCCTGGTGAGGGCAGCCGAGAAGAGAGACCTGGAGTATGGCAGCTGGTGACAACGCAGGAGATGGAGCAGCAAGGCAGTAACAGTAAGATCTTATTGCATAGAAAAGTGAAACAGTCCTGTGAACAATCATGGCACAGGTACCCCTGCTCAGAGACCAAACGTGCTTATCATTTGGCCGCAGCGGCCTATAAAAAAAAAAGATCATGATGGTCAAGAAGGAAGGCTACAATAACAGATTTGTAGGGGCCAAATCAGGATCAGGGCAATGTTTTCCATCCTCACGGAGTTTGAGGGTAGTAAACATAATGAAAGTGAGTGTTAAAGGAGTAATAGCTGGTCTGAAAACATTCAGCTTGAATTTGTCGGTAAATTCGAATCACACCAGCATAACATCAGAATCCGACAAACAGGATGTCAGGGTGACCCACTACTGCCACTTGTGGTAGCCTGCAGACCAGGTTTAAGGGGATGGTCTTTTTAAGTTTGACTTCTGTCAAGTCACTGAGGATGATATTCTTAAAATTGTGTCGGGCCACAAATTCTCCACATGTTAAGGTGATGTCTGTCCAGCGAGCATAATTATTGGGCTATTAGATGTCTTACTCTGCTGCTCACTTGCATAATCTCTTAATCTTTCGCTACCTACAGTGTGCCCATGAGACTTAAAGAAGGCTGGGTGATGCCCTTGCTCAACAAGGCGAAACTTGATGCTGGGGTTGCAGGCAATTACCATCCTATAACTAACGTCTCTTTTCTCTTAAAAATCATTTACAGGACGGCTTGCCTGCAACTTCAGGAACACATTAAAAACAACTGTTTGCTCGGACAATGGCAATCAGGTTTTAGGAGGTGCCATGGAACTGAGACTGCACTGATTGACCTCAGGGCAAATCTCCCTGAAATCACAGATAGGGGTCACACTACCTTGCTCATGTCAATCAACCTGTTTGCAGCTTTCAATCTCGTGGACCATTCACTTTTGCTCAAAACTCACTGAGCTCACCAACTGCTCTGTTTAAGCCACAGCCTGGATTGGGTCCTTCTTGGGTCCTAGACTGTCTAGGGTGTCAGTTGTGGATTTCAAGGCATCACCTGTCTGTGTCATGTGGCGTTCCACAGGGATCTTGTTTGGCCGCCATGCTTTTCAATCGTTACACTCGTCCATTGTTCGAACTTCTTGATGAGTCAGGGGTGAAATATGCTAACTATGCAATGACACATGGCTGATTTGTTAATTGACTAGGAATTATTACACTGATTCCTTGGCAATCAATCACATCTACTCTCTGGTGCAGATCTAATCCTCTGGCTTTGAATGACAGCAAGACAGAGCTGCTTATAGTTGGGTCTGCTCAGCGCTTGAAGAATTTAGAGGAAAGGTACAGTCACTTTGTGATTGCTGACTGCAACATCCCAGTGGTTTTTTCTATTAAGACGCTGGGAGTTGTTTTTGATTCAAACATAACCATGAAAAATCATACAGCACACGTTAGACCCATCTGTGCATATATCAAATGAATCATGCAGATTAGACCTTATCTATCCATTGATAACTTGGCATAACACCAAAATTGATTATTGTAATGGCCAGTTAGCCGGTACTTCCACAACGAACATGAGGTCGCTACAGGTCATTCGGAATGGAGAAGTGATGCGCATGCCACTGAGGCTAGAAGAGTGCTCCATTGGCTTCCTGTGTCAAAGGGTCTCTTATAATATCTTGAGCTTGATACAAAAATGCAGTTCAGGTAGTGACCCTAGCTATCGCGTGAATCGTTTGAAGGAGGCCTAGGCACCTAGAGTGCTTAGATCTAGTGGAACTAACAAGTTACAGCAGGTACGATTAAAACTCAAGAACTTTGGTAGCACAAGTGTTGATTATTGTTCTCCAGCGTTATGGAATAAAACTCCGACTTGCAAGATGTTACAAACTTCACCAGCTTCAAAAAGGCTATTTAAAAAGTACCTTTTTAATGACTGAGTTATATTTTAACTGGTTTCTTCACTCTTCCCGGCTCTCAAATCTTTTTTCTGTCTTAATGGATGCTTTTTTGTTGTTGTTTTGTCTATTTTGTGTGCGCACTGAGGCCCTCTGGCGATTTGCACATTACAAGAATATAAATAATAATACACATCACGGAACAACACTGCACCTGAATATGCATGCTCACACTGAACAACTCGGCTAGAAGGGGAGAGTAACCTTGCAGCCCCTATAATAAATGACTCTTGATAATCTCGTACATTCTTCAAAAGTAAGCTTTCATAATTTACATTTTGTGAGGGGTCAGAAATGTGAGGCAGACAACTGTTTGATAACTGTTCAAAATATGACATTTTATTAAAGTACAAATGATATTAAATATTAAATGACTACTACTCTGCTGAGGATTTCCCTGCCTAATCCAAGGCGTTTGCCACAGTTCAAAAGAAATGCCACTTCTACAACTGTCAGTGAAACACAGTTCTTGCTTAACAGTTAATATGTCATCAGTCACAAAATTAGGACTCACAGTATGTATATTTGTTAGGATGACTTTACAGTGCTGCTGCTTGCACAACTCCAATTCTACTCAAGATTACCATGAGAGCTCATACTCCTTGTCTCATAGTACTTCACTTCATTTGGGATTCTGAACTGTTGCATCTACTGATACTTGGATATAACACCATAGTCGCAGTGTTTTGAAATACCACCACAGCTTCAGTACTTGGTAATTCAAACAGTTTTTAGTTCTGACAAGATTTAGGTTAAGGCACTTCAACACCCTCCACCAGGCAAGGCACTCTTCCTCTGAACATCTCTTTTCAAAAGGGGCAGCCTCTTTGCCTCTCTTGTCTGTCTCAACTTCAAATAATATTCCTCAGCAAGTGATTTAGATTGGGTCAGTTTAAGGTAATATTTATGAACAGCAAGTTTTCCTTACCCAACTTTGCCTTCATTTATCTGCCAACTGTTAGCCAAAATAATTACCTGTAAGCCTTAGTTCCACTCTCCTGGCTCCATGTAATGCTTGCACACTTATATCCTAAGCAATGTTAAACCTTCTGTAGGCTCACAGTCTTAGCTGGATGGTTGTGTGGCTTTAAGAAAATCTGCTTGCAGTCTTAATAGGGGAATACTCTTGGCTTGGTCAATGCTTGCTCTCTTCAATGGTAGATGGAATGTTGAAATGCTTTATTTCTTTACTTAGCATTTAATGTTCGTGTAAATAAAGATGTAAAAGTTCACTTTCCTCGGAAAATGAAATTAGGCACAAACGACCACGTCTTATAGTTTACAACGTTTAGAGTATTTGACAAGTCTTTGGGTAGCATTTGCTCTTCGCACAAATGAAAACAGAGATTACCAATCACACGCGAGTTCTACTTTCTCATTGTTCCATTGTCAAAGGTTTAACAAACAACTTCAGCTCGCTTCTTTCTATACACGAGTGAAGATAGGACTGGATACTGTTGCCAGCAGTGCTTGTGCAAGGAATCAGAACACCAGGTTTGATTCACTGGCTTCTGTAATCCTTGTTCTGCGGGTTGCACAACGTCCACGACTGCGGGCACAACTTCTACTGCTTCTGGCTTCACAGGGACCCACACTCTTCCTCGTTGAAGGTGTCTCTGATCCGGCCACTCAAAAAAGGAGCCCCTCTCGCTGCTGAGACCCACCGCTTGCCTGCAGCTCCTCGCCTCGGTCTCCCACACACCTCTGGTACGGCAATCTTCACAATCAGGCACAGATGGGGAAAGGCAGCCTTATTGAGCGGCTTCAACTGTGCAGTCTCTGCAACTCAGAGTAAGGGGGAAAAGGATCCTCACAGAACAATCAGGTGAAATCTGCTGCATCAATGGTCTGGCATACCTCTGGTTCTCCCAACTCTGCATAGATTGCCCACACTGTGTACTTCTTCTTTCTGCCTCTACTAGTACAGCATGCACTGCAGTCACAGTTCCAGCTCCTTCTCATTGCCTGAACCTGAGGGTGCCTGTTATGCCTCCCAGGATCCTTCAGGTGTGGGCTGCCAGGCTTAATTGAATGACTACTAATACAGCATGCTTCTTCAGTCCTCTTCCTTGTCCCAGTACTCAGGGGATTATGGGACTCGCAGCTCTCAACAACAACGTTTGTTCGTTTAAGCAACTTCTTAATTTAAGGTAAATTAAGGGTAGACTTATTTCCCTTAGAACCATTAAAAGGTGAACCGTACGTTGTTATAGAGGATGACAATTGACTTAGAGCAATTTTGTAGATCCTTTTATATTATACCTTTGAGAGTAATGAGGGTTTTTATCCGGAGGTACCTTGAAAAGATCTTTCTGTTATTCAGGTTTGCTCAGGTTTCATGGTATTTGTGTCCAGAGCCACAAATTGTATATGTGGTTTATATACATTGTAATTGCAATAAGCCATTAGGTGCTTTGGCGATCTTGAAAGGGGTTCCCTTTAAAGGGACACATAATGCGTCTCATTCCACAGGATCTCCTCACCACCCTGGGTCTTGTGATCCCAGGTGACAATTTCCATTGTCCTCGCCCTTCATGGTGAGTACATGGATGTAAACACGTTTCATTGGCTAATATCAAATTAACTTTCACTGTGCTCAGTTGGCCACAGGATGGCAGCATTGTGCAAAATATTATATTTATTAATGGTGAAACACACCATTTAACAAAAAAAATTGTAATTTGTTCTCAACATTTTTGGAGCCGCGAAAAGAATTGTTTGTGGTGAGCAGGTTGAGGAAGTAACTAGCCCTGTAGGGCTAGTGCCATTTGTTATAATTTGCAAGGCCTAACAGACCGTGTTCATGTAATGAAATGCCCAGATAATCATAAAACGCCACTTGTTCCAGTTTGCAGCCTGCCACATGAATATTCAAGACTGCTATGCTTGCCAGATTTAGGTTTAAAAGCCATAACCTTCTTCCCAATGTTTAAATTCAGGTTTAGGTCCCTGCATTAATTTACTCTTAAAAACTGGCAGGGTTGTTTTGAGCCCCTGAGGGGAAGTAGACATCAAAACGGTGTCATCCGCATAACAACGTGTTGGGTATTTGTCAGAGCCCATTTTGGACAGTCTTGCCATTCTAGCAATAATGCCTTCAAAATAAATACAGAACAGGAGTGGAGCAAGTACACAGCCTTGTCTCGCACCTCTGGTGACTTGGAAGGAATCTGTCAACTCACCTGCTAATCCGTAACGAACCACTACTGTGTTATTAAAATACAAGGTTAGTACAATTGAAATGTTAGGAATTGTTCTTCTTTACAAGATTTGCCATAATATATCACGTGAGACCCCATCATACGCTGTTTTGAGGTCCACGTATACAGCATATAGTTTAACCTTTCTCAATACGATCTACTTCTGCATCATCAAAAACAAGTGTAAACTTTGATTAATTGTACTTTTCTATTTGCGGAATCCGGCCTGCAGATCACTAATTATCCCTTTGTTATCAACACAGGATTGAAAATGAGTTAAAATACCCTAACCTTAGCAATGGTCTTTCCTGCCTTTGACATGGGTAACCACAACATCCTGATCCCACGTCTCCGTGACAACCTGGGAATCACAGGTCAGGCTCTGGCATGGTTAACCTCCTTTCTCTCCAACCGACCATCACAGGTGGAACCCGGAAACTTTCTCTCAACTATCGCTCTCTCAACCTGTGGCTTATCCCAGGGATCTAACCTATCCCCCTGGTTCTTCAACATCTTTATGGCTGCCTTGGCACGTGTGATTGCCACTTTGATCTCTAATTTTCAGTGTTAGGCGGATGACACGCAACTATCCTTCAGGCTCCCTTCAGCCGCCACTTCCTCCTCAGATGTACTCTACCTTTTCTCACTTTGCCTCAGAGGCTCACTGTCTCCAGAGCCCTGGTTCTATCAAGGCTGGACTACTGCAAAAGCCTCTTCCTCAACCTCCCTGCTTCTGCCCTGCGCCCTCTACAACTCATCCAGAACTGAACCGCAAGACTTATCCTTGGCCTCAAGCCGAGGGACCACATCTCTCCAGTGCTAAAATCCCATCACTGGCTCCCCGTGGCTGCAAGGCTCAAGTTCAAGACCCTATGCATTGTCCACAACGTTTTCTGGTGCCTGGGACCCACCTACCTGCAAAGTTGCCTACCTAAATACTGTCCCTCACGAGCACTCCGCTCATCTATGTCCAAAATTCTGTGAGTGAATAAGTTCTCCAAGCAGAGATTTTGAGGGAGATCCTTATCCTCAGCTGGTGCCTCCATCTGGAAGAGCCTCCCTGCTGCCCTCTGTCTTGAGCCTGATCTTCTTAAGTTCTGGTGACTCCTCAAGTCTTTCCTCTTCTCCTCTTCCTTCTCTCTCCCGCTACCCTGATAACCTAGCTCTCTCCTCTTTCCCTCCTTCCCCTTCCTTACTGACTGGCTGCCTGGTGTACCTTAGGGTTTCAAAGGTCCCGGGCACCCCGTCAGTCCTCTCTTGCTCTTGCCTTAGGGCCCTGCAACCCACCCACCCTCACTGCACTTGAGAAATAACCCTTGATAGTGGCTCTCTCTGCACTTACCCCAGCCTCCACCGACTGGGTGCACTTGGATCTCCCACTCCCTGTGACTGCCTCGCAATTGCACGATCTGAATGCACTGTGCCTCAAGACCGTCTGTCTGTTCTAATCTCCTCACCACTTAATTGCACTTGGTAAAGCTGCAGAATTGCCGTCAGGCCTATTTGCTGTGTCTCAACTGTTAAATGTATTATATGCACTTAATCTGCCTGTGCAGACTATTATCGTCTCAGAAATTCAAAGAACCTGAGGCATTGTTGTTTTCCCCATATTTCCACCCTCCTTGAGCACTTTGAAACACTTGCCTGTGTATAAGCGCTTTATAAATAAACATTACGATTACTAAGAGGGAGATTGGGTGATGGTTGGTAGTTCTCTACCTCCTTTTTTTAAATAGGGACAATCACAGCTTACTGCCAGGTAACAGGTACAATGCTAAGGTTTACAGCCACATTAAAAAGTCTCCACAAGACCGGGGGCCCAAATAGAAGGTTCATTTTTTATAAAGATCAATGGCCACCCTATCAGGGCCGGGGATTTCCCACCTTTTTGAGACTCAATTACTTTATGGATATCTTCCAGTCCAATATGGTAGCCTCCCTCCATGATGAGACCTTTTGACCTAAGTAGAACCACAATTACATTATCTGTCAGATTAGCAGGGGCAGCATCACATAGTTTGGAGAAATGGTTCTGCCAGATATTTGCAGTGACACTGCATTGGAGGGCAGCATCCTCGTTGACCTCCACACCGGAAACTCGCTTCCAGAATGATATACAATTACCATCTTCATGGGCTTGCACTAGCTGGTCCCGTTTGAGCCTAACACATGATTCCTTTTTCTCTGAAATAATTCTCTTGTAGTTAGAATAGATAATGCAAAGTCTGATGGATGCCTGAATGTAAAAGCGCAGCAGCAAACTTCTACAACATGATCCGGACATAACCTGAGATACAAAAATACTGGTGTGAGATTCTAGACACTCCAGGGCACATAGCTGATAGTATCATTCTTCACTCCTCTATGGGATGCCTATGGCCTAGGGCCCCACAGTCACTCTGAGTGGTTGTCTGATATGGTGTGGGCATGTGAACTAGAAACTGTTATGTGCAACATAAGCAGCCCCAAAAACTGACCAAAGGATATTTGGCAGGATCTCCAGTGTTTCCAACACTCAAGGGAGATGAAAACACAAAAGAGCTTGAGAAAGGACATGTCTCATGAATCCAATTGAAACCTGCTAACCCAAATGATTGTGTTAGTAGGAGAAGAAAACCAATGCCCAGTGATGAAACACTGATAGAGACAACACTCAGAAGTCCTAGATGAGGGGCATGCAAAGGCATGTCATAGTTAATAGAAATTGAAATGTGAAACTGTCAGGGAGTTTTACAAAAGTCCACCTATGGTAGGACTAGAGAAGACTCACTTTAGATGTACAGGCTTCCAATTCTTAGACTTGGCCTGAACTACCCAAAAGGTTTGGTAGAAACGGCTTAGTCTGGGAGGCAAGAGGGATGTAGGAAGTGTGATGAATTGGATGGTGTCATCACTCCTTTCCCTGAGTGAGCCTCTTCTCATGTGGCTGGGGAACAGCTGCCAATAACTGATCTGGACCCTGGCAGCGGCTATTTGGGGGAGGACCACATGAGGTGAGGCAGCCCTCAAGGGGGTGACATGACATCTTCAGGTGAGACATGATATCCTTTCCCTTCTAGGGATATTCCCTCCATTCCTCATGCCCTAATGGCATACTTCCATCATTCCCCTTGACAACTTGACAAGTCTATTGACAGTACTCCTCAATATCAGATAACAAACAAAGTGACAAAAACTGAGACGAGGAAGAGTCAAGGATTAATGATTACTCCCACTAAGAATCAACACCAGCAACCTAGCAGCTGTAAGAATCTGATTGGCCAGACATGGCTTAAAACCATGCCGGGACGAGAAGTATGGAATTCATCGTCTTCCTACCAGCGTGGTGAGGAGAGCCGAGCAGAGAGACCTGGAGTACGGTGGCTGGTGACAGCACAGGAGACAGAGCAGCAAGGCAGAGATAAAAGGCAGCCCAGTGTGTGACGTGCCCATTGAAGCTCTGTGGAGACTGCAGTGAGGTGAAAGGAAGCTAGCAGTGCTTCCTGACAGCCGAGGAAGCTGGGATGCTGACCGAGGGCCAGGCGCCTGTCAGAGGAGCCTGCAGGGTCACAGAGAGACGCAATAGCCGGAGAAGCATCCGATTTGGAGTCAGGGACACAGAGAGAGTACAAAGAAACAACCGGTGAGCCCAGGGAAAGGGTTGAGACACAGAAGCACTGTCAAGCACATCATCGGGAGCCCTAGACAGTGGGGCTGGGGCCAGGGACCCAAAGTATGAACTTGGGAAGACCAAGAAGGGAAGCCAAAGGGGCTTTGTATGCTAAAGAAAGTCCTGGCAGGAAAGTATACCAGACAAAGCCAAGTGTGTGTAAAATGAACTGCATAAAGACAGTCCTTGTAGGATAATAAACTAGGCAAAGCCAAGTGTGTGAAGTCAATTACAGTGAATGTGGAAAGGAACCTGGCAGGAGAGTTTACCAAGTGTTTTTTCAGCTAGAGAATCCCAAGGAAGACCCATGACCAAAAGATTCGGAATTGCAATGAATGTGGATATGAGAGAACCTGGCAGGAGAATATACCAGGTGTTTTGTGCAACAGAGAATCCCAAGGAAGATTCATGCTCTTATGATTTTTGAATTACGTGAATGTGATAAGGACCTGGGGGAAGGGAGTAATTTCCCTCAGAGTCAATTGCAACACCAAGAGGAGGGGCGCATTATCCACTTGGGATACAAATAAATTGTTTTTTTAACTTTTGTTTTGGCAGAGAGAAACCCAGGGAGTCATTCCCTGAAACTGTGAACATTTGGAACTTTTGTTGGATGATTTACACCTTTTTGTTGAACTTGAACATGTGCACACTTTTCAAATCAGAGACATTACCCATAGCACCTTAGGGTTACTTTTAGAGTAAGAGGGATATGATTTTGGACACAGGACATGTTTGCTTTGGACATCTTGACACAGGACAGGCTCTTAGTTTTGGTTGAGGCAGGGAAATACCTCCTATATTAGGGGCAGTCAGGCATTTTCCAACCCCTTTTATTATTTAATAAAAGTTTATGGCACACACCATGAGTCCTCTGTATCCTGGCTCCTCACAGAAGGCACGCAGGCATATAAGGTGGTTCAAAGAAACACTGGCACAGAAGCAATATAGAAAAATAACATGTATTACATATACACGAAGGTTAAGGCTGTTAAGCAATGCAAGTACTCCTCACAGTAAAATAACAGTACAATAAAAGGTTTTATCCTTTAAATCAGAATTTTATTTTGATCAAAGATTTTATTGGTTTTAAAACATAAAAACAACATTACATTCATCTCTCTGCATTAGAGGGCGGGGAAAAGGGAGCATTTCTGAAATTTGCATATCCAGGGGGAGATAAAGGAAGAGAGAGAGAGAAGCAAACAAAGGACAAAAACATCAAAGAAACTCAACATCAGGGACCACAGTCCAACGGACCGTCAATCTTAGCAAAGGAAAAACTCACGACATAGTTTATTCATATCAGGCTCGTTCTGCCCAGTGTCTCGGGGCCTCTCTCAAACTCAGTATCTGCAGCGATCTTCCACTTAGCTGGCCTCCTGTAAACGACTCCATATTTTGTTCACCTTTTGCGGGCAGCCTCTCGCCGTGTACACCCGCTGTTCCATTACAGCGCAAATTTCCACATCCGTGACCCACTGGTCATAGCTAGGTGTCCGTTCTGAACCCCACAGTTGCGCGATGTTCCGCCTGAGTACCGCCATTGCGGTTGACCAGAGCAGTTTCTCATAGCGGAATAAGTTGGTTTCACTGGAGATCCCTAGAAGAAGGTGTTTTGGGCACCTTTGTATCATCTTGCCTATAACGCTGGACAGTTTGTCACAACATTTCCGCTAGAGCTGCTGAATGTTACTACATTCCCATAGGATATGGAAGAATGTACCTTCCTCACGCTTGCAGCGTAGGCATCGTGCGTCTGACTTCTTTCCCCAGCGGAAAAGAGCCACTAACGGATAATAGATGTGGTGTAGGATTTTCAATTGGACCAGTCTGAGCCTTGAGGAGATTGTTGCCTCGCGCAGGTACATCAGGGCCTCAACCCAATCGTCTGGTTGAAGCGGTCCCACATCTCGTTCCCACTTGGTTTTAAGACTGGTTAATTCTGGTGTCCCAAAGGATGTTATGTTGTACATTATGGAGGTTACCTTCCGTTCCACCCGGTCCAGCACTATGTTTCGCTCTAGTGGAGAGCTTTCTGGCATGTCTCGTATATTCTGTCGGTGGGTACTCCAAGCATGTTTCAGTTGCATGTAGTGGTACCTTTCTGTAGCTGGGAGGGAAAACACTGCATGTAATGTCTCGAATGGTGCCAAGTTACCCTCACGTATCACATCTCCAATGTTAGTGATTCCTCGTTGGACCCACCCGGACCATCTAGTCAATTTTTGTATTTCGGGAAGGCAGCAGTTGTTCCATAGGGGTTGGGCCAGTGTCAGTTTCCCGTCCCACCCTAGGTGTCGGTGTGCTTCTTTCCAGATTCTCACAATATGCGTTGCCATGTCCGATTTTGGTGTGCGACTGAGGCCACCGTACAGGTGCTCTAATGGTGTTGTTGTGCTGTTGGAGTTGATCCGTTTGATGTGTGGAAGGCTCCCGTCCCCATGGAGCATATCTTTCACCACCGCCATCTGGCTGGCCCAGTAGTATGACTGCAGCCTAGGCAGCCCAACCCCCAGATGGACCTCTGGAGAGTGGAGAGAGCAATCCGTGGGTGTCCTCCTCCCCATAGCAGCTTCCGAAGAATGCAGTCAAGTTTGTGGAATTCTTGATATGGAATATATAATGGAGTGTTTTGCAGGATGTACAAGAATTTGGGGAGAGCAATCATTTTGAACAGGGCGGCTCTACCCATCAGCGTCAGTGGCAAAGAGATCCAGTGGCGGGTATCTTCTGCAAATCTTGTTACAAGGGGGGAGAGATTCAAAGATGTGTATTCAGCGAGGTGCTTTGTGATATGTATCCCCAGATAACATCAAGGCCGATAATGGGCAGCCCTGCCTCGTGCCTCTCCCCAGACTAAAAGGGTCCGATCGCCAGCCATTAACCCTGGTCCTGGCTAATGGGCATTTAAATAACAGACGCACCCAACTCATAAAGTTCTTGCCTAAGCCCATGCGCTGCATTATGTTCCAGATAGCCTCCCATCTCACTGAATCGAAGGCCTTTTTGAAATCAATTGCTAGTAGGGCTAGTGGGCCTTGTATGCTGCCGGCTCTTTCCAGGGCTGAGAATAGTCTGTGAAGGTTCATGCGTGTTGTTCTCTGTGGCATGAAGCCGCGCAGGTCCAGGTGGATCAGGGAATGAATAACCTGCTGTAAACGATCCGCTAGTAGTTTTGCCAGTATTTTAGTTTCGCTATTAATGAGTGAAATAGGCCTGTATGAACTACAGCTTTCAGGGGGTTTGTCCGGTTTGGGTATCGCTATTATTGTTGCTTCTCGCAAATCTGGTGGGAGAATGCCTTTTTCTCGCGCATGTTGATACATCCGCAGTAGATGGGGGGCAACCACATTGGTTCCTCCATTCCGCCATAGCTCAACCGGAAAGCCATTAGGCCCTGGGGACTTGCCGGTTTGGAGGCCGGATAGGGCACTTAGGACCTCATCCTCCGTGATATCCCTCTCCAGTAGCTCATGTTGCACCTCATTTAATGTGGGGATGTCAATTTCCTCCATAATCGTGATGTCCATCTGAGTCATAGGTTCCCTATAGAGCTCAGCATATTATTCCGTAAAGCCTTGCGTTATGTCCTGGTCTGTCACACGTGTATTTGACCCTCCTGTTTCTAGCCGTCGGACATGGCTGCGTCCCTGCTCCTTCCGTTCCAGCCATGCCAGCATTTTGCCAGCTTTATCACCTGTTTCATAGATTCTTGCTCGCATCGCGGTATGCGCTTGTCCTGCATTGTCCATTGCTATATTTAGAAGCCTCTTCTGTGCTCGAAGCAGCATACGATTTGTGTCCGGCGTATCCATGCTTATATGCCTTTCCTCTGCCTGTTTCACTTGCTGTTCCGCTTCAAGTGTCTTACTCAGGTGCTTTTTCTTTTTTGCAGTTGTCCAAGATATTAGTTCACCCCTTAGTACTGTCTTGTAGGCCTCCCACAGTGTCTCGGGGTTCGATGTAGTCTGCGTATTTAGCTCGAAATATGTGTTGGTGGCCTCTTGGAGTCTATCCACTAGCTCGGGATCACCCAGGTAGTAATTATTCAGACGCCAGCTCGGTGGCATAAGTGGCCTGGATGTTGTGAGTTTTAGCTCCAGCGGGGAGTGGTCAGAAATACCCCTGGGGAGCATGTTTATTTCTTGTGCCCTGTACAGATCGGTTGATGGAGTAAAGAAATAATCTAGCCTGGAAAGCAAGGCATGTGCCCCCGAGTGGAAAGAGTATTCTCTAGTGTCCAGGTGGAGTTCTCTCCATACATCGCATTGGCCAAGTGCATTGATGAATGTAGCAAGCCTAGTAGGTACGTTGGGGTTTCTCTTACGTAAATGTGAGCGGTCCGGGGTTGCGTTCATGACTTCATTTAAGTTTCCTCCCAGAACCGTGAGATTAGATTTCGTTTGTGATCAGCGGGGCAATATCCGTGAGTAGTGGCTCTAATAGGGTTGGCGGTGCATAGATGGCTAATAATGCAATAGAGTGATCCCATAGCATGCCTGTCGCATATACATATCTGCCACCGGTGTCGTGGGTCACTGTGTTGAGGTGGAAGGGCAGATTTTTGTGTACCAGGATCATGACGCCCCTTGACCCCATCGTGAAGTCTGAGTGGAGTACCAGCTTGTAGTTTGTGCGTTTGAATGGGTACATTCTGTGCCCACAAGATGGGTCTCGGACAGTAACACTGTATCTGATCCCTGTCTGTTTAGAAATTGGCGTACCAATCGGCGCTTGACTGCGTTGCCAAGGCCGTTGACATTCCATGTCATGAGCCTGAGTGTTCTGAAAGCGTTAGTGGTAGTGCTATGTGATGCCATGTTTGCCTGTGGTGGTAGAGGCATGTGCTGCTGTTGACGGCGGTATACGCCGGGCGAGCTTATGCCCATGAGTTATGACCATCTTACCTGGCCATAATATGCTATGTGCTTCACTGGTCCCATCTGTAACTAAACTTAACAAGCCCTCATCCCCCCACTCCATACTCCTCCCAACTAGAAGCATCGGTCGCCCTAACATAAGAACCCAAGATGTCAACTGGACACCTTACATGCAGTGAACTTAATTTAGATGCAGGTGGTATCCCCGAAAGTTATGCGAGGAGGGGTGGCACCACTAGTACTGTCAACAACAAACCTCTGCTAACGGTAGCTGAGTTAAGGCAACCGTCAAATAGACTACTTGGGGTTATTTCCCTGAGTGTGAGTTCCTGACGTGCGCCAGTGGGAAGACAAGAGGTGTCATTCCAGGGGAAGGGGGGACTTCCGTCTGGGCTGGCCGCTTAACTGTGTGTCTCTTCGTGGCTATTATAGTCGTGCACAGTAGTGCACAGTACCTTACACCCCGTACAACAGGGTATTAAGGGTTTCTGCTCGCTCATATTTCAGGTGTCGGTACTCTCATGCCTGCAATTATGGTGCATTTCCCGGTGCTGGAGGTTGTTGGTCTGGTGGTTGAAGTCTCGGCTGGGCTCTGGATGTTCTGTTTCTGTTGCCCCTTGACACAGTCCAATCACCCTCAATGGGCCTCATTACGACCCTGGCGGAAATCGCGGTGCAAAATGCACCATGGAGCACGGCGGAAAGCTGCCGATAGCGCCATGGGGGTTGGCGGATTTTCCGCCCCATTCCGACCTTGGCGGGGCGGTAAATCCCCATCCCCCATTTTACCCTTCCCCATTCCCATTTTTGCCCCATAGGGTATAATGGGAGTGGGGAAGGCGTTAATTACGCCACCGTAAAATACGGTGGCGTAATTAACAACAAGGTCCCGTAGCGCCATGGATTTCTCCGCCCGGAAAAACCAGGCGGAAAACGCTCCATGGCGCTACGGGAACTCGTAGTAGGGCGGATGGGTCCGCCGCGAATAACGCTGGTGTAAACCCACTCCGCCAGGGTCGTAATGAGGCCCAATGTGTTGTTCTGCCCATTTCCACGCTTCTTTGGCATCCGTGAAGTGGACCGTTGTACCTTTATGGTATATTTTAAGTTGGGCAGGGAACATTAGGTCGTATTTCACATTCAGGTATTGCAGTTGCTTTTTGAGTTGGTCAAACGATTGTCTGGCTTTCTGCACTTCCCTGGTGTAGTCTGGAAAGAATGCTATTTTGGATCCGTTGTAGGTAAGAGTGCCCTTTGCTCGTATTGTCTGTAGCAATGCATCACAATCTCGATAATTCAACAATTTGGCTATCACTGTGCGTGGTGGGGCGCCTGGTACTGGGCGGCCCGTCGGTACGCGGTGGGCACGCTCGATTGAAGGTAAGCTACAGTCACCACCTACACAGTCACCACACAATACTATGCACAGCTACGTGAAGTAGCCTTGGCAACCATACGTCCCGCCCACCCGTATCCACGGGAGGGCAGGACGTAAGGCGCGTCCATGACGACCATTCCTGGCCGGTGGACGATGTCTGCTGAATTGCCATGGTTACATTTAAATACAACTTACTTCTGCATACGAGGTCTGCAGCAGCACGGAAAACGTAATGCAGATACTGACACGCTGTGAAGGTAAGCAGCTAACTACACAGTCATGACTTTAACAATGACAGAGGTTCGGTATATGACTCATAGCAACATTTCTTACACTTACAGGTATTATTTTGGTTGTATACGAATTGTTTGTTTTACAACTGTTCGAATGACAATTGACCTTTTCACAATTGACCGAATTGTGAAGGTCAATTGTACCATATATTTGGGGGGGAATCCCCCCACCCAATGCCAAACCCCCCAAAACTCCTATATATATATATATATATATATATATATATATATATATATATATATATATATATATTGTGAAAAGGTCAATTGTGACCCTTTAAATTTGGTCAATTGTTCATTCGAACAATTATAAACGAACAATTTGGGTAATACCATTATTTTTGCCCACACGTGTAACGATTTATGGCGAGAAGTATTATAACTGGTACACGCACCGGTATGTGGACTGGGCTAATGTAGAAGGATATTCTAACTATGGTTTAAATAACAATAGAACTAATGAAAGTCTTGCATTTATTTTCCTCCTGTCTATAACAACACTATGGCCCTCATTACGACCCTTGCGGAAAGGGGAAAACGATGGCGGAAATGCAATACCGCCATCGAAAAGCGCTCGGTGCGACTATGACCCGTCACCGCAAAGTACGAAGCCATTAGCGACACCGTAGTGAACGCCAACGCTAACTGCACTAAGCACGCGCGCGCGCACCATGCCAAACCGCAAACACCACCATGGTGCAACGGTACGCCAATTCCGACCCTAGCGGACATGTACCTAACGCCATCAGGCATGGCGGAATGGACCATTCCGCCATGGCGAGAAATACGGCATCGTGAACCAACCGTAAATGGCCCACTGAGTGCCTGTACTCCACTCCCTGGCCACATTGCACAACTCCTGGCAGGCGCAATGTACTCACACCATGCAACCAGTGAAATCTACAATTCACCCATGCATGCCAACGTAGAAATGCATGCAGGTGTTCAAAGCGCCCCGTGAGTGGGCATCCATGTACGGCATGTCACCATAGCCGTACTGATGCAGCACAGGCATGTGAAGGTACAAGACATCAAAATGGAAATCAAGAACACATGACACAAAACAACAGTAGTCCCCCATCGCTTGCCACCAGCGCAAGGCAACATCCAAAACAGCATCCTGAGGGGGATTGCACCAGCCCTGTACTCTTGCCAGTAAACAAACCAACCATCAGCAGAAGCATGTACCACACAAGTTGGCAGGGTGACTGAGCAGCCAGGCACATCCCAAGAGGGGCCGATGGGAGCTGCAGGGCACAGATGGCATGAATACAGAAGCTATTCCAATGGACATGACCCCAGTCCCCCTCCAACAAACGCACGCAAACACAGGCACCTGTGACCAGCCACATTCTGAACATCCCATCATACCATCAATCGACCTGGCTGACAGGCACCAGTCGGCCAAAAGCCAATCCCCCGCCCCTGAACAGCACATCATGTAAACAGTCACAATGGCAGCCCCTATCCGTGACCACACTGTGCTACGTAGGCAAAAGCGGCCAGTACTGTACCACACAACTCAACTCAGAAGGCGGAACACAATGCAGATCATCTCGCAATACATACCGCCACAAATCGAAAATCGCCACATCACCTGCAAAGAATAACGCAACACGCCAAATATCGGAATACAATTTAAATGCACATCCAAATGACAAAGGCCTCACAGCAATTTGTAAAATAACACCAAAACATCCATCATCACCGAGGGCTGCATCTGCAATAATTGACCAGCTTCCACTTGTGTGACGCCCTGTACCATCATGGCACACAGGGCCAACATCAACGTTCCAAAAGGCAACATGGAAGCGGCAAGAACCGCAGGTCCGTCCCATGAGGCAGGCACTAGTCCAGCTGAAAGGCCGAAATGTTGCACCTAGCCACCAGAACAGCGTAAGGGCATGTGGCCCATTGGCGATCGTCCCATAAGATCGTAATGGTGCTCCACTGATTCACCCGAAGCTGGAGGTGTCGAGAGTAAAATCCATCTGGAGGAGTGGCGTACAGATGGCATCTGCAATAGGGCAGGAGATACCTGTCACCAAAATGAAACACAAATTAACCGATTGCACTACAGGACACATGATGCATCACTATCTTCATTCAACACACCAAATCCACACCCATATGCATGCTAGCCCACTCCAAAGGAATATACACACCCCTAAATCAGTATCGATACATAACGAAACCAATCGAGGTTAATACACCATTGGCAACGTCGGTTACTGTGCATGCGTCCGTCAAGATAGAACCCATGACATGGGATTAGTAACGTGCCTAGACACAAGTGTATGAAGGCGCGTCGAGACAGGGAGGATCCGACAAGGGCAGATAGACGTAAGTCCCACTATGGCAGCCTTGCATCACATAGCGCAGGGGAAGGGGATTGAATCAAAAAACACATGTACATGGCAGACCCTAAATGGAATCATCTGTCCATGCATCCATTCATCATTCCCTCATCCCGCAATGAAAACGCATGAACATTCACTCACATAATATGTGAAACTTCCATCGCGTCTGTGCGTAATGCAGTCTGCAAAAACCACTGTGCTCCTGGCCGGATCTGTAGTGTCGTGAAGCTAGATGGACTTGGGAACGTCCTGCCTTATCGTCCACTACGCTATTGCGCATCCCATTCAATTCATGTCATTCATTGCTTGCTCGTTATGGGCCCTGTCCCAAGGACATTCAACAATAGAACGTTACATTTCCAGCCAGACCTGTGGGCGTCTCCTCACCGCTACTTCGCAACCAAAAATGCTGGCCTTCGAATTCCTCACTTGCAACATTACGTCGAAAAGGCTTCTGTGAACGCTTGCATTCACAATTACATCAATGTAGTGCGGCTGTGTGTCATAATGCTAACTGGCTGCAATCACAAATGGGACGCCACGCCCGTCGGTGAAGTACGATACTGTGCTGCATGAGGGTCGGCCATCGATCGAGCCCTACATACCACTGACTCTTCACAGGTATGTAAGCGGCTGCAATCATAGCATGTGTAACAATGGGAGCATAGCATGAAAATCAGTCAAAGTACATCACACTGCCATCGGGATTTGATACATGATTCCAATCCCAAGATGCCATGCGGCCAAATGCAGCCTTACGTGCGGGACGTGCTCGGCCAGAAGGGATTGCATCTGCCACAGATTCATTCAATCAGCACAGGTGGAGGCCATACAGGCCGACAGCACATATATAGCAGACCCAAACCCCGCCCACAACCACTCCCACTCCAAAATGCTACCGGCAGGACTAGCGATGTTGGGCCTGGGGCACCAGATAGCACTGCAAGTGCTACAACTACAAGAAGACGACGAACAACAACAGGTACAACAACCGGGCGCACAGGGGAGACGGAGGAGAAGGAGGAGGAGGAGGGCAAGGCAGGGTCAGCAAGGCCCACAAGCACTGCCACTACCAACACGCAGGCGGCCCGCAATCCCACGCCTCCGAGCCGATCCGTTCAACCTCACTGCTGAGCAGATCCACACCCTCTACCGTTTGGACCGGGACACCATAATCGCCATTGTGGACATGACACATGCTGACCTCGTGAGCATGATAGATAGCCCAACCGCCATCCCACCCCTACTGAAGGTGGTGTCTGTACTCCACTTCCTGGCCACAGGCACCTACCAGCACACAGTGGGACAGTTGCATGGCATTTCACAGCCACTGTTCTCACGGACACTCTCCCAAGTGCACGATGCCCTCCTGAAGCACGCCGACGACCACATCACACTACCACGCACGTACCAGGAAATTACCAACGCAAAGGTGGGATTCCATGCACTTGGCGGCATCCCGGGTTGCATTGGTGCCATCGACTGCACCCATGTTGAATTGGTTGTCCCACATGCCATGGAGGTCCAGTACCGCAACCGGAAACAATTTCATTCAATCAATGTGCAAATGGTGTGTGACTCCAACAAGATCTTTACGCATTGTTGTGCCAGATTTCCAGGATCTACCCATGATTCTATGGTCCTGAGGAACTCAAGAATACCACGCTACATGGAGCGACACGCAGGGCACAGATCCTGGCTACTCGGTGAGTCTCATTCCATGCATGACATCGTGGCCCATTTGATGCGTCAATGACCTTGCAGGAGGGGGGGGGGGCTACTTAGCACTATCATTCCACTGACACCCTTTATTCGTCCCATACAGGTGATGCCGGGTATCCACTGAAGAGATGGCTCCTTACACCAATCCGGAACCCACAGAACCAGCATGAGGAGGACTACAACCATGCCCACTCACGTAGCCGTGTGGTCATTGAACAGGCATTCGGCCTACTGAAGGCTCGTTTCCGCAGCCTCAGCAGGTCTGGCGGGGCACTCATGTACAGCCATGAGAGGGTTTCTAAGATGGTCATGGCATGTGTCATGCTGCACAACATGTGCATACGTAGGAATGTGCCCATGCCCCCTGACGCTGTACTGCATGCACCTGAAGATGATGATGATGAGGGTGGGGATGTGGAGGCACCCCAAGGAGTCCATGAGGCACAGGATGCACGTGCAATCCGACAGAGCATCATAGATGCATGCTTCTAGCAACCACGCATGGTGCCTATTACACGGAAAGGGGACCTGTGGCACTGTGTGTGTGTAGTACAGGCACATAGTGGACTGTACGCCTATGAAGGCCTCGTACGCAAATATCAATGTCCACACATGTCATTGGATGATAATGAAGTGCTGTATTGTTAATGTGATTTGATTCATACACCCTATGGACCCGCCACCCAGTGAAGCCCAACACACCCCCTCCACCCTACTTCCTCCCCCCCCAACACCAGTGTCCAAATATGCATGCTGCCCGTGGGTAGACGCTATTGCAAGCCCCCTCTACGGGTATCAGGGGCACCCCTGCCCGTGGAGCGCAGGTTCCTGCCAGATCTGCGTTGGGGGCTGCCCTGGACGGAACTTGCCACGGATGACGTCTCTGCCTGCTCGCGTCCATGCATGTCTCTGAGGGTTTGTGAGAGCTCCGAGAGCACACGGCGCACAGCAGCAAGTTCAGCACAAACGTCTTTGGACGTCGCATTCAGTTCCCCCCTCAGGCTCTCGGTGCTTTTCTCCATTTGTGCTCTCAGGCTCTCGGTGCTTCTCTCCATTTGTGCTCTCAGGCTCTCGGTGCTTCTCTCCATTTCTCCCCTGAGGCTCTCACTACTTTTCTCTATTTGTGCCCTGAGTGTCTCGGTGGATGTTTCCATGGCTGCCCTGGAACCCCCGCATTCATTCGCATGGTCCTTGAGTAGCGTGGACACTTCCTGCTGTTGCTCGATCAGCAGGTCGAGGGACTGTTGCCTCTGCTGGGCCATGGACATTTGCGGTGGTGTGACAGGGGGGCTGCTCAACACATGTTGCCTTGGCACAGGACTTGTGGGGGTTGGCCAGTCGTCGTCTTCTGGGTGCCCCTGCGTGGTTTCGTCATGGTGTAGGGGATGGGACATGCAGGGGGATTGGGAAAGGTCATGGATGGTACCTACGTCGCCAGCACTGTTTTCCGTGTCGGAGCATGCTGGCATGACAGCTGTGTCACCTATGGTGCTGCTACCACCAGAGGCAGTGCCATCAGATACGTTCTTTGGGGGGACCTGTGGTGCTGGGGTTGTGGACTTGCTGGCTGCTGGGGTGCCTGTTGCAGTCCCCTCCAGTGTGCTGCCACTTGATTCCTGCTGCTGCCGTGTCTTGATCCTTGCACCTGAGGTGGAGGCTCTTGGGACGTTGGTCCTGGCCCTCTTTGCAGGCGTGCTGGTAGGGGTGTCCTGCAGCTCGTCGTTGGTATCGGACCCTGTGGTGGAGTAAAGAGGGGCGAGCGTTAGTTATGGGTCTGTGGGATTTGGAATGGCAACGTATCAAATGCATTGGGGTGGTACATGAGGGTGATTTGGGACTGGGCCTTGGAGGTGGTCTCATTTTCGTGTGGGTTGAGGATGCATTCATTTGGCTGCCTGCAGTTAGGGGGTGCATGCTGCACATGTAGGGGTTGTTTATGGCATCTTGATAAATTTGTTTATTCATTCTGACTTTTAGAGGGCGCTGTCAGGGCAAAGTATGTATTGCACTATGGGGTCACATGGTACTGCACATGTTCGTGGTTTGTGGATTTCGCATTGTTTCTCTTGGCCAACCTACCTGATTCTCCGGATGTCGGCACTCCTTTCTCCATCCCTCCGACTCCCTCTATGCTCTCCATTCCTATGGTGGAGGCGCAGATCTCCTCCCAGGGGGTCAACTTGATGGGCGACTCTGATCCCCCCCCGGTAGCTGTGGCGATGTTCCTGTTCGCAGAAAGTATGCTGCGTACGCGGATCCGCAGGTCGTCCCACCGCTTGCGACATTGCTGTGGCGTGCGGGGTGTTGTCCCCACCGCACTTACGCGCTGTGCCACAAGGGCCCATATGGCCTTCTTGTTGGCAAGGGCCGTCCTGGTCATTTGACTGGAGAAGACGACGGCGGCATTTTCCTGCAGGGTCTCGGTCAGCACGGTCAGTTCCTCTCGGGAGAAGTGGACCTGCCGCTTGCGATCACACGCTTTCTTGGCTACCTTTCCCATATTTATTTTTTTAACTGGGGTTGCGAACGGGTTGGGATGTGTGTCAGGGTCGGATTTTTTATGGTTGTGTTGGGATTCGGATTTTATAGTTGTGCGGCGTGCTGTTTCCCGTTCCGGCCACATGCTTTTACTTCCGTTTCCGTATATTTACGGTGCCCGTAATTTGCGGTGGCCGCTCATTACGGTGCCCGCTCATTACGGTGACCGCTAAGATGGGTGGCGGTATTGCACCTGGTGCAGCGTACGGCGGCGGTAAGGGCCGTTTTGGGGTCATTTCCGCCATCGCAGCCTTTCGGATTCCGCCATGGCGTAATGCTCGTGCCCGATGGGTCGTAATTAGCCGCACTTTGCTCCTTCGTGCAATGGCGGAAACGCTATTTACGCTGTTGCGGTCCGGTCAGTCAATTTCCGCAAGGGTCGTAATGAGGGCCCATGACTCTGATTTACACAAATTGGTATGAATACAATTTTCAATTGTAAATGACAAATATGTATATACGTTTGCGATGCAAATGAATGATTTGATTTTTGTTTGTTAAAAAGCCCTGATGATGGTGCTTAGCACCGAAATGCATTGGCATTGACTTGTACTTTAAGGAAGAGGAATATTTATTTCGCCATTTTGATTTATTGTGTGAATTAAACACAAGAATACATTTTTTATAAAGCCTTCAGTGAACTTATTTAAACAAAGATTTAAAAGAATGAAGATTTAATGGAATAGAATCTATTTTCACAAAATGTACATACAACCCTGAATCTGACCGCTAAGCAACACATTTAGCCCCAATTGGGAGCAAGAAGAGAGCTCAGGTCTTACAGGGTGGATTCCACTCTGTTTTTGGATTAGTGCAGATTACATATAACCCTTGTGTCATTGGGTTATTTTTGACCTGGAAGCTCCATATACAGACAGAAATAAATTTAGAAGGAGTATTGACAAATTGAAGAATGGTGTGAAAACATAATAAAAATACGTACGTGATGCCCACCTATACCCTCTATCACAGACTGTTCCTCTAGACACACTTAAGGTGGAGGCACGCTAGCAAAGAACTAAGAAGAACTTACTGAAAAGAATTGAACTGAGACATTGGAATGTCGTTCGCAGATATAGAAGCTTTAACAAACAACAAAGCAGAAACCTTGGGTTTTTCCGCAGAAGAGGCAAATAAAATACTGGGATTGATCTCAGACTCCTCCTTCAATACAAGCACAACAACAGAACAGGATCCTGCAAGAAAGATCAAGCAATTGTAATATCTGATTAGAAAGGAGATCAACTGCAAACTACATGCAATCACATTGGGAAGGTATCATAAAAACCAAAGAATACCAAGAGGGCTACGCATTCAACTGTACCCAACGCTGTGTAAGGAAAGCAAAGAGTTTGTGAGGAGATGGGAAGCCATTTTGAATAAGTGCTCCTTAGACTTGATATTACTTACTATACAGGAGTTGGCGAATAATCTAACTACATTACATACTTAAATTGAAGAGACAGAGAAAGAACTGGTGAAAACATTGAACAAAGAAGAAGTACAAACAATTCTGGATGATATTAATAAAAAACTAGCAGACTACAAATCCGAATTAGAAACAAAAAAAGTGAGAAAATTTCACAGAGTCACTTACGAATACCTTAATGGAGAAGTGTATACATGGATGGACAAATATGGACCACCAATAGGCAAACCAAAACCCAAAACTACCAATACCAGTGAGACATTTAGCTCAGGATCAGAGAGCAATTCGGCTAGACATACACCGAGAGAAGAAGAACCGGAAACTGAAAACACAGACCAAGTACACAGTTCCAGCACCCCACCCAAAACCTCTTTTTTAGAGAGAGGACAACGAGAACAAAGAGAACAAGGAGGGGAAAAGGAAAACAAAGGGAAAGACCATTGACGAGACTCAAACAGAGAAAAGTTTAGTTTTGAATCTATCTTCAAGAACATTAAATGAACAAGAGATAAAAACATTACACAAAGGATTAAGTTTTGTGCCTACCTACAACAGCTCACTTTTTGATACTCACATCAAACTTTATAAACTCATGAGGAAGATGAAACTGAAAGTATTCTTCAATGAGCTAGAAACATCGGACTCGAGAGAGATAGCAGAAGATGGATTCAAAGTTTAGAGGCAAGAGTGGATTTAATCCACCCATCAATGTACCATCCACGGAGATATTCCAAAAGCAAACCATCAAGGACTTTTAAAAAATCAACTTTAAAGCCAGAGGACATGGCAATATGAAACCTCATGAATGGAAACTGATAACAAGCCTTTATGGAGATGAAAAACTAACCATCAGATCTGCAGATAAAGGAGGGGCATTGGTACTACTTGACACCATAAACTACGATGCAGAATGCAGGAGACAACTAGGCGATCTCAACACATATGCAAAATTGGACTCAGATCCCACCCTTGAGATCAAACAGAACTTGAATGAGCTATTAACAAAGGCTAAAGAACTGAGCTGGATAAACCATCATACTAAGAAATTCTTAACTAACAATTTCCCTAAGATACCTAATTTCTACACGTTACCGAATGTACACAAAGATTTAATAAACCCACCGGGCAGACCGATAGTCGCCGGCACAAACAGTGTATTACAGCCATTAGGAGTTTATATAGACTACTTCCTACAACCCCACAAAAAAAAAGTACATACATAAAAGATACTACCCACTTTTTACAACACTTGAGGAGAACTACATATGCAGCGGATAATATTCTATTCACTATTGATGTAAAAAGCCTATACACGTTCATCCCACACGACCAAGGAAGAACCACAGCAGAGTGGCTGTTACTTAGAGAAGAAAGTGTACCAGCCCAGAAAGAATTTATAATGGCACTACTTGAGTTCATAAGTGAGAATTTGTATTTTCAATACGGACAAGAATTGTATCTGCAAACTGTTGGAACGTCAATGGGTGCGACCATTGCACCTTCTTACGCCAACGCACTCATGAACAAATTTGAGTTTGATCATGTTTTGGAACACAAAGACTGGAATGGTAAGATCGATCTGTGGATCTGTTATATCAATGATATTTTCGACATTTGGAAAGGCACAGAAGATGAGTTACAAGGTTTCCTACATTACCTTAATATGATAGATGAACGTATCCAATTTACATCAGAATTCTCAAAAGAAAATATCAATTTCCTGGATGTGAAAATCAACAATACCAACACTGGGTACAAGACCAACATGTACCAGAAACCTACTGATAGAAACAACATTCTTCACAAGCTGAGCTTTCATCAACCTACTCTGATAAAGGACTTACCCTACAGCCAGATGCTAAGGGTCAAAAGGATTGTAAGTGATGCAACTGATTATGAACAAGCCAGAGGCATGATGGGAGATACATTTTTGCAACGAGGCTATGTGAAATCTGAAATTGTAGAAGCCGAAGCCAGATTAGCAAACAAAGAAAGAGAAGATCTATTGAACCCACAACAGAAAACAAAGGAAGCTCCACCCATAGTCTTTGTGTCTAAATTTTCCAAGCAAAGCAACAGAATTAAGAAAATAATTTAAAAGAATTGGAACGTTCTCCTGCTGGATGATAGAGTTGAACCACTGTTTAAGGAGCCACCCACATTTGCCTACAAAAGAAGTCAAAATCTGAAGGACAAACTGGCCAAGACCAGGAATTTGAGTATCCGGAAGAACACACTGAGAACAGGGACATTCCCGTGCTTTAATTGCAGTAATTGTGGATTTATACAGAAGGGGAACATAGTAAACCATCCACATACAGGAGAGCAAATAAAGTTCTGTCACTTTGGGACATGTACAACGAACAATGTTATCTACTCCATTAAATGCCCCTGTGGCATGCACTATGTAGAGTAATCAACACGGACAGCGAAGGTAAGATGGAACGAGCACTGCTCGTGCATTTGAAATCACAATAAAAACTCAGCGGTAGCAAGACACTGGGACAACAAGCAACACAATATATCACAAATAAGATTTCAGATACTGGAGGGGGTGAAGAAGGTGGAACCACATATGAACATTCAACAGAGTCTTGACCGTAGAGAATCTTATTGGATAGACAAGCTGGGAACTTTAGCCCGGAGGGGCCTGAATGAAGAGATCAACTATGCTTGCTTTCTTTGAACATGTTGAACACAGATTTTTTTGTAAAGGAGAAGGAACTGATGCCTTCATATTAGCCCTGCAGTATAAGGTCTAATTACAGTTGGATTCCAGCTATTGTTATGTGAAGTGCAATCAAGTTTAAGATGGTTAAATAGGTCCACAAAATATGGAACATTATTGGAACAGAGATATCACGCAATGGAACGTGCCAATACACTTAGCTATCAGGAAGCGCACAGGACACGCACAACCTGGGGTTAGACACATTAGGTTCGATTTATATCTTAGAAGTAATGATCTAGATGTCCGATATGTAAATATTACAGAGGTAATGCTCGAGTGCATTCTCGAGTGCTGGGTAAATACACGACACATTTAGTACCATAAATGAGGCATACAGCTTTAAGCTGTCGAGGTACGCATTTAAACAAAGGGATACCAGTTGAAGTCACCACACAATACCATGCACAGCTACGTGAAGTAGCCTTGGCAACCATACGTCCCGCCCACCCGCATCCACGGGAGGGCGGGACATAAGGCACGTCCATGACGACCATTCCTGGCCGGTGGACGACGCCTGCTGAATTGCCCTGGTTACATTTAAATACAACTTACTTCTGCGTACGAGGTCTGCAGCAGCGCGGAAAACGTAATGCAGATACTGACACGCTGTGAAGGTAAGCGGCTAACTACACAGTCATGACTTTAACAATGACAGAGGTTCGGTAGAGGACTCATAGCAACATTTCTTACACTTACAGGTATTATTTTTGCCCACACGTGTAACGATTTATGGCGAGAAGTATTATAACTGGTGCAAGCACAGGTATGTGGACTGGGCTAATGTAGAAGGATATTCTAACTATGGTTTAAATGACAATAGAACTAATGAAAGTCTTGTATTTATTTTCCTCCTGTCTATAACAACACTATGACTCCGACTTACACAAATTGGTATGTATACAATTTTCAATTGTAAATGACAAATACGTATATACGTTTGCGATACAAATTAATGATTTGATTTTTGTTTGTTAAAAAGCCCTGATGATGGTGCTTAGTACCGAAATGCATTGGCATTGACTTGTACTTTAAGGAAGAGGAATATTTATTTCGCCATTTTGATTTATTGTGTGAATTAAACACAAGAATACTTTTTTTATAAAGCCTTCAGTGAAGTTATTTAAACAAAGATTTAAAAGAATGAAGATTTAATTGAATAGAATCTATTTTCACAAAATTTACATACAACCCTGAATCTGACCGCTAAGCAACGAATTTAGCCCCATTTGGGAGCAAGAGGAGAGCTTGGGTCTTACAGGGTGGATTCCACTCTGTTTCTGGATTAGTGCAGAAAAATATTAATTGCCACCAGCCACTCAGATAACTTGCCACACAAATTAGAAAGTCACAGGATAAGTGGAAAAGGGAATACACTGTGTCCCCTCAGCACTCTACAAAAGGCGGGTGTGCTGATTCCACAAAGTAGAGGTCAGGGTGGATTAAAATGATCTGCCTGCCCTGATATCAGAATGTTATCACAGAAAAGTATAAAGGAAAGCTCAAGGAGCTTCCCAGCAACACTGCACAGAAAGTGCTGTGTAATGTAATAAGAAATTACAGATGCCATAAAGTTGGAAGAAAGCATAGCTCCAAAAGAGATACAAAATGTTCCCAAACATAGAGTATACGCCTGAGTGAGTGTGAAAAAGGGTCCCACTCACTCAGCAGAGTCATATAAAAAACTAAGAGTCAAGCAAAAAGTGCTGGAGAACTCACATATGGAGAGAATTTCACATAAAAAGGAATTCTACTATAACAGAAACAGACCATGATCTTATTGGAAGCATGCATGTGGCAGCCTAATTTCTTGTTATAAATGTATATTGAAAATGACAATAAAAATAAAATAAAGGGACAAAAAGAAAACTATACCATTACTGAAATCATCAAATCATGCAAAAGCAAATCCAGAATGCTGGTGTAGAGCACCCAAACATGTGAAGGTCACTAAATTAAGGTTACTCACCATAGTGAGTACTCATATTCCTTAGTCCCCTTTCCTCCATCCTTGTGGGTGTCCCCCAATATGGGGATGGTACCAGAACCTTTGACAGTGAACAATTGAGCTTCCCCTTAAAATTTAGTAGAGTGAGTGGGGGTGCGGCCCCAGGTGTGGGAGCGCCTCCAATACACCGCCCTCCGGTGCCTCACCCCTTTCCCTTTTTAACACAACGGACGCTTTAATACCTGGCTACACAGAAAATGTTAGCCCCTGACATACAAGCGGGGGAAGATGGGTGGGACGTGTGGAGGAAAGTGGACTAAGGACTATGAGTACTCTAGTCACTACAGTGAGTAACTTTAAATACTCATACATCCCGTCCCCTTTCCTCCATCCTTGTGGGTGATTCCACCTAACAAGACTATAGGGTTGAGCTGTGACAACCTGCCTTATATCTAGGATGAAGCAAAAAGGTTCTTCAGAACCGTCTGACCGAACTCTGCATTTTGCCCGGAGGTGGTATCCAGGGAATAGTGCCTACAGAACACTGACGGAGTGGCCCAAGTAGCCGTCTTGCTGATTTTAAATTTTTATTTTAATAGTTTTTTATAAAGTGCTTAATACCCGAGTTCGGTTTCGAAGCAGTGATCTGGGATTCAAACCTCTGTTGCTCTGCATGGTCATGCTTCCAAGACTAGCACATTGCCCTTCTGCTAGCCTCCGTTCACAACAGATGACATCCCAAGAAGCATGCCCCTTAAACGTGACGGCAGTGGTCTTAGCACTGACCGCGTGGGCATGAATCCCCTCAGAGACCCGTTTGCCCCTGGCCATATACACCTCTGAAAAGGCTTCAACCATCCAATGGGCGATAGAAGGTTTGGATGCTTGGGTGCATGGAGACGTGTCCCCAAAAGTGATGAACTATGCCTTCTGAAGGATTTTGTCCGAGAGATACAGAACTTGAGTCTCTTGACATCCAAGGAATGCAATGCCCTTTTTGCCTCCGACTGTGGGTTCAGAAATAACACCAGCAGGCATATTTCCTGATTCAAATGGAATGGAGTGACCACCTTGGTCAAAAAGTTTGGATGATTGTGCAAGATGACCTTGTCGTTGTCAAACCTGGTGAAGGGCTTGCATGATGACAAAGCCTGCAGCTCGCTGACCCTGCACCGAAGTGAGCACCACCAATACTACTCTCTTCAGTGTCATCAGCAGGATGTCCACTGAGGCCATCGGCTCAAAAGGCTTGCACTGCAAAGCTGCAAGAACCAAATTAAGGTCCCAGACTGGATTCGGCCTATGAACCAGAGGAAAGAGCCTGAACAACCCCTTAAGGTGGGCCTTAACCATCGGGTTGGCTGCTGAAAAAACATTCTCGGGAGTTTGTGTAGGCCCAAATGGCTGCCAGATAGGTGCAGCAGGTGAGTCAGATGAGCGGAATAAGCCAGCACGTCATCCAGGGAGCAGGTGAGGGGGTCCAGTCCCTTGACGCAAGCCCAGTGGCAAAATCTAGTCACCTTGCTCTTGTACTGAGACCGCGTATCCTGGACTCCTGTATACTATCCCAGTTGTCCTCTGAGAACTGAGCAATGTGCAATCTCAGCTGGTCAAGAACCAGGCCGCTAGGGCCAGCCTGGCCGGGACCCGGTGCTCCGGTGCCCTGCTGCGTCAGGAAGCCTCTGCTGGGAACCAAAAGATGGACCAGCCCTTGGCAGCACAACTGCAGCAGATCTGATAACCATTTCCTTGACATCCAGTGTGGGGCAATCAGGAAGAGGCTGCAGCCTATTGATGCTTGGAACTTGCAAAGGGTCAGCTGGAGCAATGGAGGTTGAGGAGAACGCATAGCACCTGCGGCTGTGCCAGTAGATCTGAAACTCGTCCTGCAGAGACCCCTGACCCTGTCCTGCCCATGAAGCAAACCGAGGGTACTTGAAATACAGAGGAGAAGCGAATAAATCCAGATCCAGAAAACACCATCTGTGTAACAGCAGTAACAACCAGTTAATGTGCAACTCCAACTCATAGGTGTTGAATCCCAAGTGGCTGACCTGATCCGCTTATGCAATGCTGTCCGCCGGGAGATGGACCAAGGAAATCCATATCCCCTCTGTCAGGGCCTATTTCCAGATTGCCATTGCCTTCATACACAGGAAGGGGGAGCGGGTGCCACCCTGCCTGTTCAGGTAAAACATTGTCGTGGAGTTGTCAGTCCTGGCCAGAACGGCCTTGTCCCTGATGAGGGGGAGAATAGCCTTGAGCGCCAGGCCCACTGCCCTGAATTTGAGCATATTGATATGCAGGAGGGCCTGTGAAAAACCTGAAGGTGTCTCGCCCGTAGGCCCCAGGGATCTGTTGTCCAGGTGGCCAGGACACGGCCATCGCTATTGGATCTAGTTCCTGGGGATGGACCAGTGTGGGGGGATCACCATGATGAGGGGTCCTCGGGGAGTGAAAGAGGGACTCCGAAGGATGAGACGCAGTACCCCCTTCCCTATAACACCTTTTCCCCATTCTACCAGGTAGGCTATTTAGGAAATCAACCCACCCCCCCCCACTTCCCAAGACAGACACTTTCTCACAGACAACTTACTCTGAGTGACAACAGGACTACCCCCCTTCTCAACAGTATTTTTCAACATTTTCCTAAACTTACTAGTGAAAACTACAATCCCCATAATTCCTTCCCTCTGTTCTTTTCTAAAGTAACTGAGATGAGGAGGAGAGAGATTGGGAGGATGAAGATTACCAACAGGGAATCGCAGACACAGAAAATAGACTCTCCCCTTTCTACAGCAGACTGTCCCATTAATGAGGTCATTAATGAGGTCAGGCCTCCCTCTTTAATTACTAGCACCTGACTCCACTTGTCTCTCTGAGGCAGCTTAAAAGGCGGAGCAGGAAAGCACACTTTGAGCGAGTTGAGGATCCTGGAAGGTGCTGGAGAGAAGGAGAAAGTCCTAGTGAGATGCAGAAGCCATGGAAGACCTGAAGGAGGAGAACGCCGCTCAAACACTGGCCCTGCTATTTGAGAGGAGACTGCAATGTGGAGGAGGGAGTTGTACTTCCAGAAGGCAACACCAGGAGCAGCTGGGGGTTGCCTGGCAGTACCTACAGCAGAGCTCCTCCCCTGGGGCCAGACAGGTGAACCCAGGTATATGAGGGGCAGGAGGTAAGACCCTGACCTCATTGAAACATCCCCTTGTGGCTCCAACAGCTCCCAAAACATGGAATGCAGTTTTGGGGAGAAGTGAACTGGGAGCAAAATTATCACAAGTGCATTCTGGGTGTTGGAGTCCAAAAACATTCTTTTGAAGATTGGGAACTTTGTGAGAGGGGTCGGAGCCTGGCAGAGGGAGACCCTTGTGAACTTTTTGAGAGGGGTCCGAGCCCGGCAGAGGGAGATCCTTGTGAACTTTGTGAGAAGGGCCTAAGCCTGGCAGAGGGAGACCCCTGGGAACTTTGTGGGAGGGGTCCGAGCGCAGTAGAGGGAGATCTTGTGAACTTTTGTGAGAGAAACTGGCACCAGAGATAGAGTGGTCTGGCTCAACTTGGGCACCCATTCGAAGGTCTCCGGCTGGTGCACCGTCTCCTGAGCAAGGAGAAACAACAAGTACCAAGAGACCTTAGGAGAGGCCGGCGTGAGATGTCAAGGTGGTCATAAGCGGGTCAAACCAAACCCCTTGTACAGTCGAAAGTCTTTGACACGTGGAGGCAGACGTGAACCCAACTGAGGGATGCCTGCGAATTGGGTTGAACCCTAACCAACCTAAAACATTGTGATGAATGAACTGTGCGAAGCCTGACTGGGAGCTTTAGAGAAAGCCTGACTGGAGGCTGAGACCAGAACTTGGGTCAAGGGAAGAACCTAAGGGGTATAGAATTACTTTTGTTTAAATGTGAACCGTAGAAAATGTGAACCCAACAGAGGAATGCCAAAAGAAAGCTAGGGCAAGGAAACCCCTGCTTTATGATGAGATTTAGAAATTGTGAACTGCGGAAAGTGTGAACTCTACTGAGGGAATTGTGAAACTGGCGTTTGCGCTCGGCTGAGGGGTACGCCGTGCAAACTGTGATATTGTGAAGCACACACTTGCCATAGAATAACAGAGTGACCCAGCGAGACGTGATCGCCCTTTGGAAGCATCTGTTTAAATTGGCAAGTGCATTGAGAGGCTACTGCTGAAAGAAGGATCAGAGCCCAGCAGAGGGGAATTCTAGGGTGAAGAGTTATCACCCGACGTGAAGGTTACCAGAAGAAACTGTTTTTTTTGTTGGTTTTAGCATATCAGGCCCTCGGAAGCAAGAGACTTTGCACGAGAAGAGACCTGGGCACAGAAGGCTCTGATAGAGAGATAGGGAACTGTTAGCTTGTGCCAGTGAAGCCCAGGAGTGTGCTGTTCTCAAGAGTCTCGGCTTGTCCCATGCTAAAAACACAGGCAAGGGAGACCCCGGCCATAACATCCTGACTTACAATTTTGTGAACACTTCTTTATTTTCTTGTGAACAGCATCCCTCACTATTTTGTAGCATAGCGGTAATGATTGGCAATTGTTTTTTTTTGTAGCATAGGTCCTTTGTATTCGAATAGACTCCACTTGGACTGTACTATTATTATTTGATGGTTGAAGCTTGCTCCCATCTTAGATTAGGCGTTTATCTTACCCATGTATAGAGTTTAATAAACACCCTTGAACTGTGATCACTTGTGTCTGTCTTGCTTTGATACCATACCTTCCTTACTAAAATCAGCCCTGGACCATGCACCATGATTCGAGTAGCCCACAGCCAGAAAGAGAGGAATCCATTGTCACCACCAGGATGGGCTCCGGCAGGGTAAAAGGGGCCCCCACTGCTACACTGTAGTCCATCAGCCAGCAATGAAGTTCCGGGAGGGATAGGGTAATTGTGATCCTGTCTGAAAGCGACCCCGTCTCCTGATCCCAATTGGCCGCCAGGTGGAGCTGAAGGCGCCTCATCTTGAGGCGGGCATACTGAACTGGGAATACGCAAGACGCCATCAGACCCAGAAGGTGCTGGAACCACCATGCTGAGGTGGTCGAATTGGCCAAAATGTGCCAAAAAGTGCCCTATCACTTTGCAGAGGGAGAGGAGCCTCTCAGGCATGGGGAACACCCGCTGAACGGCCGTGTCCCAGTGCACTCCAAAGGAACACCAGATCCTGGGCAGGAGTCAGCTGCGACTTCCACCAGTTGAGGGGGAACATCAGCTGGTGTAAAACATCTGGCAGTCGTTGGCAGGAGTGCACCGCCCCATCAGGCGAGCTGGCCCTCACCAGCCAGTCATCCAGATAGAGTAAAGTGAACACACGTGGGGCAAAGTTTAGGCCAAAAGGCAGCACCTTGTACTGGAAGTGGTACAACATAATAGTGAACCATAGAAACTTCTGATGCGCCTGGTAGATAGGGACATGAAGGTACATGAAGGTACGCATCCTTGAGATCTAGGGAACACATCCAGTCCCCTGTGCACAGATACATGGAAGTAATCATTTAGAAGCTTTAGAGCGGCAAAGATAGGCTGAGGAATGACATGTCCAGGACTACCCTCAGGCCAGCCTGTTTGTTCTTGGGTACTGCAAAAATCCTGGAGTAGTCACCGGAGCCCCTGTCTGACTGAGGAACTGGCTCCACCACCTGCTTCTTTCGAAGAGAGAGGATCTCCTGTAAGAAGACCGGGACCCTATCTGATGCAGAGAAGGAGAGGAAGGTAGAGGAAAAGGAGGAGGAAGGCTGAAGCCTGTGGAGACTATAGAGAGGATCCAAGGACTTTTGAAATGCCTCAAGCTGTCCTGAAAAAGAGCCAGCCGTCCTCCCACAGGCAAGCTGTGTTTCCTGACCGTTAAGTCATTGCTTTTTGGCGTCTGAGGTAGGAGTGGAGGAGGGGGAGTGGAAAGAAACACGCAAAGTCCTCTGCTGTTTCCTCCGATGGTAGCTGGGGGACCGATCGGGCCTCCATGCACTATGGTCTTGAAACACCTTGAGGCAGGTGAAAGCGCAGGGTTTGAAGTCAGTCCTGCCCTGGGACTGAGGATTAGCCCTTGTTTAGTAAGGATGGCAAGCGACTTGGCGGTCTGCATAGTGGTCTTCTTTTTCGCCAGCTCGTCATCAGTGGACAAATGAAAAAGATCCAACCCCTCAAAAGGAAGATCCAGGATCCTCTCTTGTACATTGGAGGAGAATTTAGTGGCATGCATCAATTTCGTCCCCTTCATCTCGACCCCCAGGCACAGCCCTCTGCTGGCTATGCTGATTTGGGAGACCGAAGACTCCATGATGTCCTGCACAACTACCTGTGCGTCTGCCAGGCCAACCTTGAAGGAGGCTTGCCTCTCCAGAGGAAGGTCGGGAAGGAACTACCTAATTTCCTGCCACAGCTTCTGGTTAGCTGCAGTAAGGAGTCCGTTGGCATTGGCCAGACGCAAATGCAGCCTAGAGTTAAGGTAGCAACGCTTGCCAAAAGACTTGAGAGCTTTGTCTTCCTTAGAAAGACAACTAGAGGCATCCCGTGCAGGGGACGATGAAGGTTTAGAATAAAAGGAGGCCACTACTGAAGAGTGAGGGTGGGGGTGGGAGGCTAGGAGAACTGGCTCCCCATCCAAGAGCCTGAAGCAGCTGTCCAACTTCTTATTCATCTGAGCGTTGGCCCTGGGCTACTCCCAGACCTTTCTAGCCACCTGCAGGACACCCTTTGGAGAAGAATGCGTGAGCGGCTTGTGGTGCACCTGACCAAAACCTCTGCTAGCACCCCGACTCCTGGGGGGTCTTCTCAGGCTGAGGGTTCTGCATGAATTCTGCATGGCCCTGCAGATGGTCATGAAACACCTTTACTGAGGCCGAAGGCTCTTCCTCCTGGGCGTCATTGTTGATGTCATCATCATCGTCCCCCCCCTTTTTTTACCAGATGGAGGGTAGACAGGGTACTGGGACACCGGAACCTGAGGGGTTCCCCCTGACCCAGACCCGAAGATAGCTGTGGATCCATTGGCGACTGTGGGGGAGGCATTGGTTGTACAGGAGGAGGAGGGTTTGGGAGCCCTGGCAGGCCGTGGACTGGAGGAGAAACAGGCAGCGGCACTGGAAGCGTCTGAGGAACTGGCAGAGGGCCCAGAGACAGAGGCCTGGGAGGCATGACCTGTGGGATCACCTCTTTGAGGATAGATACCCTTAAGGAGCTCTGTCATCTGTTGAGAGCGCATGAGGAGGACGAAACACTCAAAGAACAAGTGGTCCTCACAAGCCACCAGGTTGCATGGAGCACAGCACTCAGCAGAGCTGTACGTCCTCTCCTGATAGAAGCGTCTTGGTGCCTGGGGCGTGTAGCTGTAAGGCTGCAAGGGGTAGATGTAACCCTGCAGCGACCACCTGCCTGAACCATACAGTCTGCTGCCGCTTTCCGAGGGATGGGAACTCAAACCTTCTTGCATGGCCCATTCCGTGGGCAGAGGACCGGGGAGACCTAAATCCAAAACCAAGATGGCTGCCAGCCTAGCAGGAGCCGGCGCATGCTTGTCTGCCATCTTTGGGCCTTGCACCACGCCCTGAGTGGGAAGGCGCGAAGGCCCTGTGCCACGTGCTGGCTCAGACATGGAAGTGCACTCCTTCACCCTAGAACCTGAAGCAGAAGCATCAACCTCAGAGTTGGCTCTGTACCCTTGGACTGTTGGCGGGTTGCCGAAACACCCTGCACAATGGCCTTGGAGGATACTCCTGTAGGCTAGGTTCCCTCATCTACAGAGCCGGAAGAACTCCTGGGCACCTCTGCCTTGGAGCCGGTAGTCTTGCCGGCCTCAGGTCTGCCAGAACCAGAATCCAAGGTACCCTTTCCTGTGGAAACCCCCGGGAAAGAGTTTCTGCACAGAGGGGCTGTACTTAACAAAGGGCCTACCTTGTCTTGACGTGAGATCTTGGAGACAAACTCTTTAAGATGACCTGAGAAGTGTGGAAGATCTCCTGACATCGAGAAGGACGATTCTTCAATGTCCGGTGACTGAGAGCGCTGCAAGCCGCGCACGCGTCCCAGTGGTGGTCAGGACCCAGGTACTCAAGACAGAGCGCATGGGGATCCGAGGACGGGAACAAGTGGTCTCATGAGGCGCATCTCGAGAAGCCTCCTGCAGCCCACATGCGCTGGGGTAAGCAGGTGAAGAAGATTCAAAAACAAAGAACGGAGCACAAGCGGAAGTTGAAAAAGTCTCTACGCCTAGCTGCCACGTCCGATACCGTCCGTGTGAAAAAAGGGACTGAGGTGATGTGCCGGATGGCGGGTCTCTGCGGCATTCCCATGTCCGAGACCACACCCCTGCGTGCTATACTAAATTTAAAGGGGAAGCTCAATTTTTTGCTGCCAAAAGATCCGGTACCGTCCCCATGTTGGGGGACGCCCACAAAGATGGAGGAAAGGGGACAGGACGTAGGAGTACATAGCAGTACACAGAGAATTTATTCACATGAAAACTTAAACAAACTTGGCAATAGGTCTATCGGCAGAAAGTATCACCTTCATGAGCTCTTCTGACAAATTCCAGCTTTGATACCTCAGCTTTGCAAGAATCAAGCAGGAAGCTTCAGAGGTTCCGGTGAGGAACCCTGCTGCAAGGAGGAAACAGCAAGTGGTCCAAACAGTAGAAGCCTCACATTGTCTACAAGTAAAAAAGGTTCAGATACCATATCCCCTTCACCCAGTGTCAGGCCACTAGAATCCTTCTGGTTCTGAACTTCAAGTTCCTCAGCACAATTGTGAGGAGAGGAATTGGACGAAACGCTATACTGTACCAAATAAAAATCCCAGTCCCTTGCGAGGGTGCTCAGCAAAGCTCCAGTGATTTGAAAATCCCTGTAGTATTACAGGTTCCCTTTTGCATTCACAATAAAGGCAAACAGGTCTACTTGAAGAACACAGATAGCAGTGGCAGAGCATGGCTACGGGCAGGAGATGTGTCAGCCCCCCTCTGGAGCTTCTTTCTTTGCCTAGTGTGCCTCTCTTGCTGCCCGATGGACTGTGTGAAGGTGACTGGGGAGTGCTGTGGACATTTCTTCATAATTAAGTTAACCATCTTTGTGTCATCTCCTCCATGGCACAATCACGCCACACTGAAGCTGTTTCTCACTGCATGACATTAATGTAATTAATGAGATTGAGCATGTATTGCAATCACGGACAGTACTGAATCCATGATTCAAACCCAGATCGTTTGGTTTGGAGACAGAAACGTACCCACTACACCACATGAATTTATGGTAAGCATTATTTTTTAAATGTCTCGTGTTGGGATTTTATTCTGAAGGTAATATTTCTACACACATTATTGAGTTTAAAAGATGCACGCCTTTTAAGCTTTGTCAGCAATGTTATACAAACATCCTCAGGTTATTTTCAGGCAATTTTGTTGCATTTTTCTGAAAGGCAAATGCTCATTTGTACAGTGCACGTTCTGCCATAAAGACATGCCAACTGAATGAACTTTGCTCGAAACGCATGGATTGTACCCTCACGGCACAGTGGTTGGGTGCTGGGGGTGAGACCGACTGGGCCACACCCATAGCAACCCGGACAACAGGGAGGCCCAGGATCGGGATACAGTACAGAATGTGTAGGTGCAACCTGCAGATGAGTGCAGCCGTATCAAGCACCTACGTGAGTGCTCTGCTGAATATGCAGAGCAATGTTTTGGCGTTGCTTTTTCGGGTGTGACATGTGAAGCCTAATGCTACATGGGCAGCCAATGCGGGAATAGGATGTGATGTGGGGATATAAGCCTCCTTGCTGCACATGGAACAACAGAGCAGATTAAGTCTAGCGGAATAGTACTAGCACTTTTACTGTTGCACCACATTTGACGGAGAAAGGGAGTAACGTGTAAGAAGGGGACAAGAAAAGCCCAGAAGATGGAATCAGTGAGGTCAGAGGGCAAAATGATATTTGCGTGGAAGTAGAGAGAATGAGTTAGAGAATGAGCCAATCGCTCAGCATAGTGGATAGCTAAATCGCTGAGAAAAGAGCTTCAGTGAAAGGAGAGGAAGACTGTGAGGGAGATGAGAGATCTTGTAAGGAGGCATAGTGTCAGAGAGAGTGAGGTAGAAAGAGGATAAAGGGACTAGGTTGGGAGAGGGCGAGCCAGGCCAATGTGGCAGTGCAAAGCAGCACTTCTGTCTTAACTACTTGCCAGTACATAGAGAGGTCCGGCTGCAATGACAGGCCTGTCGCTCAGGCAAGAGCCTGACTGGACCAATACTTTTTGGAGCAAATTACAGTCTACTGCAAAGCAATGTCTTTTTTCCAAAAGCAGAGTAGAAGAGTGTGGGGCAAGGGGAGCTTATACTGCTATTATCAATGCTGGTGGCACTGATGGCCTTTTTGCCCTCCATACAGGGTAGGACTGTCATAATCATGACGGACAACACAGTGGCCATGCACAACATCAACAAGAGAGGCAGTGTAGGGTCACTCCCTCTGTGCAGAGGCATGATGCAGCTCTGGTTCGGGGTGTTACAGAACAAGATCTCCCCGTTGGCAACTCATCTTGCCAGGAAAGAAGATACGATGGCGAATGCCCTGAGCAGGCAGGGCTCGGTCTCCCATGAGTATGAGCTGTACCAGGAAGTTCTTCTAGAGGTCTTTGCACTCTGGGGAATGCCTAAAGTGGATCTGTTCTTGTCCAGTTTCAACAGGAAGTGTGAACATTTCTGCTCCGGGGAATGTCCCTCGAGAGGAGCACTGGCAAGGACGATTTTATGGGAGGGCAAAACGGGCTCTTGCCCCAGGCCCCGACATTGGAGGGGAGCCCCACAAGGCTTCTTGATCTAAAGAAGTAAGATTCCATTGTTCACCAGACTTAAATAGTACACGTCAGGATAGTTTAAGGTATGCTGCTGAGGCTCTAAACGTATTGCCTGTCGGTTGATGACAAGTACATTCTGCCTTGAACAATTCATGCTTTCTGTGTTCACTCTAGTATCCATAGGCTGTGTTCACTACTGCACAACTCCTGTAGCATTATTTTCTTCCTGTGGGAATTATGTTGATCAAGTGCAATACTCAAATCTGAAATGCATATTGATAAATTGAGTGCCACAATGGTACAGAAATTAGCTCAGTGTGTTAAGCACTTATTGCAGAGATGTGTGTTGTGAGAAACCAGAGGGTGTCTCACTCACTAGTCCCCGGGGATTTCTCTCTCAGCTGGTCAGGGCATGGCCATCGCCTTTGGATCTAGACCCTGGGGGTGGACAAGTGCGGAAGGATCACCTGGGTGAGGGGTTTTCGGGAAGTGGGACACCTGATGGTGAGATGCAGTATCCCTCCACACCCCTCATAACACCTTTACTACATCCTACCAGGAAGGATCTCTGGGAACTGCACCCCCCCCTTCTCTAGATGAACACTTTCACACAGACAACCCGCTCTGGGAGAAAGCAGACTCATACCCGAGCATTGTACCTGAAATGTCCCACTACGTGTCAGGTAATTACGGTTAACAACTGACACTTGACTTCCATTACGCTTCCCCACATGGATAAAGGGCGTAGCACGACAGCACACTCTGAGCGAGGCAAAGCACATGAAGGAACAGTGTTTTCCAGACGGCGGCAAAACAAGAAGGTAGAGCAAGGAGGGAGATACCCTTGAACTTTCCGGCGACAAACAGTTACTTTACTGAAACCGTCAGATTAAAAGGTGTAAGGCCAGGAAACCAGACTGAAGAATCCTGCATTGTTTGTCGGAGATACCCGGGGCCCTCTTGCATGACTGGCTGAGTCGGGGAGGAGCAGCAGCCGGTTTGGTACCGTCCTTGGCTCCTGGATCAAATCAGCGCCAGAGAAATCAGCACAGCCGGTGAGTTGGGGAGAACAATACAAGATCGATCTGTGTTGAAGTCAAGGTTGCAAGCAGCAACATTGTATGAAGAGCGCAAGATCGAAGTACATAAACACTTGCGATGAGAGACGCAAGTAAATTTCAATTGCTGATGAATGTTTGAACTTTAATATGATTCAGAGAAGGTATGAGACAAAGTAACAGAGTGGTCCTGCACCACATTAGTGCTCAATCTAAAGTATCTGTGTGATATACCCAGCCAAGAAGTGACAGAAGCAAAAGCAATAAAGTGAAACTTATGGATGAAGTGAATCGAAGTGGTCCTGCAATGGTTTAAGAAAAATCCATCGCACAGTACAAAGTCTTCGAATTTTGATTACAAAAAGAAAGCAAAGAAAGTGAGATTATAAGGTCCGAGCCAGATTGAGGGAAACCTGTGGTCCGAGCCCAGTTGAGGGAGACCAACTGTGAACTTGTGTTTAAGGTGGTCCGAGCCCGACTGAGGGAGACCCGTGGTGAACAATAAACCAGAGAACTTGTGAATGTGAAAATCCTGATGAGAAAGGAACTTTGGTACTTGTTTGATACGCCAGGCACTCTGCAATAAAAGACTTTTATTTTGAAAGAGACTTTGGTTGAGAAGGCCCAGATACCTATGTTTTGAACTGCGTCCTCATGCCAGAGAAGCCAGAGTGTGTGCAAAGCTTGAGTGTGCCACCTTGTCCTGTGCTGAAAACATGGGGAAGGGAAGCCAACTGCTCAACTATGCTGACATATTGTTTCTTAACACTTTTCTTTTGCATACATCATTTCCCCACACCATTTGTATTTAGAAGTAAGGATTTGCATTAGGTTTATTAGTATAGGCCCTTTTATTTTGACAGCGACATCACTAGGACTGTGTTATTACCTGATGGTCGTAGCTTGCTCCCATCCTTAGATTTAGGGATAGATAGGTGTTCAATCAACCCATTGAAGTTCAATAAACACCCTTGAATTGTGATCACTTGTGTCCGTCTTCACTGTTTGATACCATGCCTTCCTTACAGTGTTCATATGCAAGATTAGAATAGCACATTCCAGCAATGGGGGTAGGTGCTGGAGTGTTCATGCTCGTGGGTGAGCAGCAGATGTAAGTGCAATGTATAGTAAGTACTAGGGAGCGGCTAAGTGCAGGTCTACAATGGCTTAGGCCAGTTGGTGCTGAGGCAAGTGCTGTGTGTAAGCAGAAGCGGAGGCGATTGGGTGTGGGAGGCCAGGGCCCTGAGGACACATAAGGGCCCCAGTCACGAATCACAGCAACTGTGAGGTTAGCAAAGGAGGGAAGAAGGGAAGGAGGAAATGAAAAGAAAAGTCTTGAGGAGCTTCTGGAATTTGAGGAGGTCTGACTCAAGACAAAGAGAAAGGGGGACATTGTTCCACAAGAGAGAGCCAACAGAAGCTTCCCTTGATAATGGAGAGAATGAATCTAGAACAGGGGTGCACAACTGATTTTGACAGAGGGCCGAAAGTACCTTATATAAGGGCTATAGTGGGCCGAAAAGTAAATGTGGGCGGGGCGGTAGGCAGGGCGTGGCAGGAGGCTTTTTCAACCCCCAATTTGTATTAAACACATGAAAAAAGAATATGTTTTTGAGGGGTAACGATTTCTATTTGCATTTCAAACTTACATTTTGTACTACACATTTTCCATTGTTATAATTTATTTCTATTTAGTTATTGTATATCGTCTGTTTAATTAAATTATATATATTTTATTGACCCTTGATTGGACATTCCGTTATTTTGGACTGCTATAGTTTGCTGTTTGGGTTGCCCAAGAGGAGTATGGCCTTGGTTGAGTCAGGTTTCCTCAAAAAGCAAAGGATGTACATCTTCTAACTGTGCCTGTTTTTGCTTTATTATTGGGTTCACTCTTGGAGTGCAACACTATGCCCATGGCTCCCACCCCCAACCAAACACTATGCCCCATGGCTCCCACCCCCAACCAAACACTATGCCCCAAGGCCCCCTCACAACCCCAAACCAAATACTATGCCCCATGGCTCCCTCAACCCCCAACCAAACACTATGCCCCATGGCCTCCTCACCCCAAACCAAACACTATGCCCCATGGCCCCTACCCCTCAAGCAAACACTATGCCCCATGGCCCCCTCACCCCCAACCAAACGCTATGCCCCATGGCCCCCCTCACCCCCAACAAAACACTATGCCCCATGGCCCCCTCACCCCCAACCAAACACTATGCCCCATGGCCCCCCTCACTCCCCACCAAACACTATGTCCCATGGCTCCCACCCCCAACCAAACACTATGCCCCATGGTCCCCCTCACCCCCAACCAAACACTATGCCACATGGCCCCCCTCACCCCCAACCAAACACTATGCCCCATGGGGGTGAGGGGCAAACATTTGTTACTATCATACTAGGTCCAGGGACAATTCTGGACCTAGGAGTATGATCTTTAGGGGACTGCAGCTAATGCCAAAGAGCATCACTAAATGAGCCATCGCTATCAGACATTTACAGGGTGTTTGAGTTAGTCCTGTAGACAGACACCCACCAATCATTTCTCCCCAGCTAACATTCCAATGGAACCTGGGCAATGTGGAGTGGCAGGGTAGAAATGTTTGGCTTCCATTTGACTTTTGGAGCCCATTCCAAATCAGGCACAAACCCGAACCCCCCACCCCGCAACTCCGAACCCCCAAGCCCCCAAATCAGCACACTCTCAAACAAGCACCCATACAGACCCGAACCCCCCACGCCCCAACTCCGAACCCCCAACCCCCCAAATCAGGACACTCTCAAACAAGCACCCATACAGACCTGAACCCCCCACCACCCAACTCAGCACATAAACTCTCAAGCATGCACCCATACAGACCCAAACCCCCACCCCCCAACTCAGCACACAAACTCTCAAGCATGCACCCATACAGACCAGAACGCCTCACCCCCCAAATCAGCACACTCTCAAGCATGCACCCATACAGACCAGAACGCCTCACCCCCCAAATCAGCACACTCTCAAACAAGCACCCATACAGACCCAAACCCCCCACCCCTAACTCAGCACACACACTCTCAAGCATGCACCCATACAGACCAGAACCCCCCACCCCCCAAATCAGCATACAAACTAGCAAGCATGCACACATACAGACCCAAACCCCCCACCCCCAACTCAGCACACAAACCCTCAAGCATGCACCCATACAGACCAGAACCCCCACCCCCCAAATCAGCCCACTCTCAAACATGCACCCATACAGACCCGAACCCCCACCCCCCAAATCAGCACACTCTCAAACAAGCACCCATACAGACCCGAACCCCCCACCCCCAAATCAGCACACTCTCAAACATGCACCCATACAGACCCGATCCCCCACCCCCCAAATCAGCACACAAACTCTCAAGCATGCACCCATACAGACCGAAACCCCCCACCCCCCAACTCAGCACACACACTCTCAAGCATGCACCCATACAGCCCAGAACCCCCCAACCCCCAAATCGGCACACTCTCAAACATGCACCCATACAGACCCGAACCTCCACCCCCAAATCAGCACTCTCAAACAAGCACCCATACAGACCCAAACCCCCACCCCCAACTCAGAACACACACTCTCAAGCATGCACCCATACAGACCAGAACCCCCCACCCCCCAAATCAGCATACAAACCCTGCATCTCTACATACACCGCACTTACACTCCAAAACAAACATTCATGCACACCCGACACCCCCCACCCCCGCATCTCAACATACACAAAAAAAACATTCACAACCAAACATTCATACACATCCGACACCCCCCCACCCCAACATACACAACACAAACATACAGCAAAACAGACCTGACACACAAACAAAAACAGACCACTCACCGGAGACGTGCTGGAAGGCAGGTAAGCTGGAACGCTGGCGAGGTAACTGGAATCGTACTACGGCTGGCGTGGTCCAAGGCTGAAATGCCTTCCAGCATCAAGCCTTATGGACCACGCCAGCTGTAGTGCTGGCACCCCATTGGTGCAGCACACACGCACTACGTGGCTCCTAGGAGCGACGTGGTGCGTGTGTGCTGAGCCAATGAGGGCCAGTGTTTTGTCCAGCCTGGAAGAAAACAAAGACTTTCCTAAAGGAGGGCGGCCGATGCTGTTTGCGGGCTGCCCTCCATTAGGAAAGTCTTTGTGCCTCGGGGGCCGGACAAAACAGTATGGTGGGCCGCAACTGGCCCGCGGGCCGTATGTTGTGCACCCATGATCTAGAATAATTCCCATTTTGCGTAACACCCTTCTATAATATTTTGTTTTAAAAAATGCTCATGTTTGGTAATGTGATTTGTGTACTTTCCAAGTCAGTTTTATAAAATGAGATTATTTCAGTTCATGGTAAGCACTGGAAAAGAAAGTGTTCAAATGCAGAAATTGCAGAGTTGGCACAAATCCCAGATTCACCAAATAACCAATGTGTGATCCTGGGCATCTAATTTAATCTTGTATTGACTAACCTCCGAACATTGCCAGTCCCTAAACCTTTAAAAATTGTCAGCCGTTCAGAGTGATTTCCTTCTCAGGGTAGGAGCTTCAAAAAATCCTCACTCATGGTTTCACTGCCCATAGCGTTACTTCCACTATAAAGGTGAGCATTGATATATTGCAGATTACAGGCACTTATTCCTTTGATCTCTAATGGCAACACTAGTTGAAAACCATGTCCCATTTCTAATCTCAGTCTGTCTGGATACAGACACCTTCCTGGTAGCTTCTAATCTGCATCCACTAGCTATGCGGTGGTATGTGTAGCTTTCTTTTTCCTTCCATTTGGTCTCCTCTATCCATGCGTGAGCACTTTTGCATTCTGTGGCACAGCTAATGTGAGTTCTCTGTCTATTCTGGGTTACATAAACCTTTTACATACAGTCCTGCATTAATACTACAGGCTGCATACCTTCCTGGATGCTATTGATACAAAGTAACCTGTATCTATACTAGAACAGAGGTAACCTCTTTGTAGACTGCCTTCAAATGCTACTGGTTTATCATTCTGATCAGAGCAAGAATGAAGAGGGTAAGGCGACTTAAAGAAAGGTAACATGCTTATTTTAAATGCTGCGAGACAGCATATCAACCTACAGGTTGTGATCACGACGAGCGGCCGTGTGACCAGATATGTTTGATCACTTCATTCCTTTGGTTTGGTGGAGGGGCCCCCCAAAGATGACTGTGCCCAGGGCCCCAAAAGTGCTTAAGATGGCCCTGAGCACTGGTGAACATATTGGTGGTGGACTGAACTTCCAACTTCTGTATGCGTTCCCACAGATTCCAGTCATTCCTCAAGTGATCAGGAGGTTGATAAGGTACGGAGCAACCATAATTATAACTATTGCTCTTGCTTCCAAGACAAACGCATTGCCCCGAGCTATCCTTCCTCCCAAACTCGGTGATTGATTGATTGTTTATTTGTATAGCGCCTATCCACAGTGTCTTTCAAAGCTCTTCAAGGAGGGAGGGAACATGGGAGAATACAATTGCATTCTTACAGGTCCTTGAAACAAATCAGAATGTTAAAAATAACTATCATATCATATCAGATAGTACAAGTGCATGGAACAATAAGGAGAGGAGAGGAAGGAAAAAAAAGGAGAGGAGACTAGCAGTTACATTACAATGCCTGACGACAATTGTTGCAGTGCATGAATGACAAGAGGAGGGGAGTTGGGGGGAGTGGAGAGAAAGGGTAAGGAGAGGAACAGAACAAGTGACTATCTAAAAAGTTCAACGACAATTGAAGGTAGTGCTGGCGAGGGAGTGAGAGGAAAGAACAAGGAGGAAGGGGGGGAGACAGACAAGTTGTTCTCAGAGGTTGAGGGACAAATGATAAGAGAAAGTGCTAAGATAAAAGAAAAGATGGGGGAGGGGCAGAGGAGGACAAGATGGCTGTAAAAGACAGGAGGCTACGATTACTATGCCTGACGGCAATTGGGGTAGTGCCAGAATTTGACAGAAGGAGGGAAGGAAGGGAAGGGAAGGAGAGGGGAGGGAAGGAAGAAGGAAGGAGAGGTGAAAGGGAGGGGGGCAAAGGGTGATAAAGGCAAGCAATGGGGTGAGTGGGGGGCAAGAGACACTCACAGGTGGTAAGGGGGAGGGGGAAGCCCCGAGACACTTAGAGGGGCAAAGGATGGTGGGGCCTGCAGACACTCAAGGGGGCACGGGGTTGGGGGTTTTGCAGACACTCACGGGGGCAAGGAGTGGGGGTGTTTGCAGACACTCACTGGGGGCACGGGTTGGGGGTGTTAGGGAGAATTCTCTGTTTAGGCTGAATTTCCTAACCTAGTGAGTCCCCCAGCAGCTTTGCTGGATTTCTGGAGTTTGTTTTTTTCTCCTGCCAAGAGTGAGACTCTTTTCCTCCCACTCTTGGACATAATTTGTGGTGTTACTTTGAATGTTAAAGTGTTTCATGGGCTATGGGGTCTTTTACTCCATAGGGTCTCATATGTTTTTTCTAGGTGTGTCACACAGCACCGTCCGTGCAGTAACACCGGGGCGTCATTGTGACCTCCCACCATAGACTCCATACCCTGGGACTGACTACTGTCTCCCAGGGCATGTAAAGTCACCATTGGCTTTACTAGTCCCAAATTACTAACAGAACCAGTACAAACCATCATATTGTGGGCGTACTGGTAGGGGCAATTCAATTGCCCCTGGGTCTGTTGTTCGAGGGGGCACTGTCCCGTCCCCCCTCGTCGAGTTTTGGCTGGTGGCAGTAGATACTACTTTTTATATTCAACCGCGAATATATCTCTATAGGATTTTCCCATTGTTCGAGGCTAATACTTTTTTAACATAGCCTCTAACATACCGCCAGTTTATTTATTTAATATTAATTCACCGGTTGGTATTTTCTACCAGAACTCGGTTTTAAAATGGCGTTTGTGTTTGCCTCTGTAACTCCAAACCAAAGGTCGAGCCCTTTGTTCCACTTTTGGCGGGCTTCTACACAGAAGCCCTCCAAAGTGGTGCCACTCTGTCTGGGTACCACAGGGGGTATGGGAGGGGGTTTAGGCACCCTGGACTGAGTTGCCTTGGCAACTGAAATCGCACTCTTGTGTGATTGGCCCAAGTGGTGAGCCGGTCGGCTCACCACTTAGCATGTTTGATTGACAGCTAGGCTGAATGAATGGGGGTTTCTTGCATAAAAGCAGGGCTTTTGGGACTGGAACTTCAGATGTCGCCACAGGACCTGAAAATCCGACGAGGGAGAAGCTGAGCCGACCTGCTACGACGACACCACCGGTGGAGCCCTGCTGAACCGACTCACCACTTCCCAACGACAGAGGAGATCTCCCTGCTGGAGAGTCTTCTTCCCCTGACTGGCGGGCACAACCAGTTTACCTTCTTTTCTCGCATCCCAGGACGTCTTGTGGTCGAATTGCCCGTGCCAAACACCCCGGCAACCGGATAGCCACTTACCACTGGACCGCGAATAAAAGGACCTTTCCTTTTAATTGAGAACTCCGCGGCTGGTTTCTTCCCTGGCAGTGCAATGGACTCCTGTTTTCCTCCCCGACGAGATCCTCTCTTCCCCCGGACGAAGCACCGACTTGCACCCGCTGCCAGGAACAACTGCTCCCGCTGGAGCGTTCTCACCATTTGAAGGTACCGTGTCCGCCAGGCCTCCCTTTCTAAAGATTGCTACAAGGTAACAATAATCCCTTAACCTTCTGGATTGGGCTGGCCGCCTTGACCATCCAACTGGTCCCTTTCTGTTGGTCCAACTCTTTCTGAAACTGGTGCGAGACTTTTGGGCACTTTCAACCATGTGACCTTGGACACATTTCGACCGGAGCCTCTCAAAGTGGGCCCGGCCTTGTCAACTTTGACTTTACGGTTTTAATCTGCCTTCTTCTCCTACTGTGTTCTTCTGAAAGTGTTGGGATCTGTTTCTATCTTTGCTCTGCCTTTCTCTCCCTTTTTAACCGATTGATTAGAGTGCCATCTTCGTTAAGCGCTCACCGCTGTCGGAAAATAAGTGTTGCTTTACTTAAGACTTGTCTAATAATCGTTGAAGGGAGTGTATATCTTTTAGTGACCATGTTTTTGAACTGCTCAATATTAGTGCCAGTGTGTTTAACTAGATGTGTTTTTAAATAAATAATTATATCTCTTTTACACCAAGCTCTGGCCAGTGTTTGCTTGTTCTACTGTGTTCTTTTGACCTATTGTGAATGCTCTGTATACTGCCTAACTCTTCTTGAGAGAAGTCTGACTGCTCAGCCACAGCTACCAGGTAAATCTGGGTGGTACAGACTGCTACCAATTGGGTTTACTGCCAACCACCTCTAGTCTTAAATCTTTTGCAGTGGTCCCAGAGGGAACTGCACATGTTTCTGCCTAACAGGGGGGTTTGCAGGCACTCACAGGGGCAAGGAGTGGGGGGTGTTTGCAGACACTCACTGGGGGCAAGGAGTGGGGGGTTTGCAGGCACTCATGGGTGGGCGAACTCAGAGCGGCATCGCAGCAAACCGTGGTGGACAGGGGTAGACAGGGCCTTACGAGTGGGCCTTGTGAGGGGGACCGGCCAAGCCTGCCGGCTTGCGATAGGCAAAGAAAAACAGTGGCTATAGCCAATCACGGGCCGCAGCAGGGAAGAGCCCCAGGCACTCCACTGCTTGGATGAGAGTGGCCATCTTGGAATGGCAGGCACAGTGGGTGCTGTAGCAAGAAGAAAAGTTTTCAAGTGCCTTCTCGTGAGGCAGCTTTAACCCAGGTACGCACACGCAGTCGCTAGATGAAGCACTGCAGTAGCACACACATAAAACATTATTTGAATGCAGAATGTGCGCAATCGTGCGTGCAAAGATCCACGGGCTCCGGGGGGCTTACCTAGTCAGTACATTGTGTGGGGAAGGTGGGTGAGAGTCAGCAGCAGGTCCACAAGGTGTGTCCTTAGAAGTTCAGAGGGATAGCAGAAATGAAAAGAAGTTCAGCTGGGGCCTGGAGTAGGCCTTGTGAGGAGGGTGCAGTGCCAGGTGTTCTTGCTTCAGTAGAAGCATACTCTAATAGGTATACATTTCACCTGTTCTGTGCGAGTAGCATTTCTTGTGTTAAAGCTGCTGATGCCCATCCTTTATCTGAACTGTGCTATAGGAGATTGCATGTCAGAGGACCATGCTGGGCTTGGTTTGATGTGATGGACACCCATTGCTGCTCTTCACGATATTCCTGTTCTATGCCTGTGTGAGGTGATTGCCCTGTTTATCTCAAGCTCACAAGTTGTGTGGGAAACACATTACAACTCTGCACCGATGTTGTGCTTGTTCTGTGCATGTGAGGAAAACCTGCAGTTTGCAAACTATATTGTATTTGTTCACTATGGGATAGAAGAACACATTACTCCTGCTAAAGTTCTTTCTGATGGATGTTCCTATTACAAATTACTCATTTTGAATATATATTCTCCTGCTTTGCAACTCTCAGAAACTGTTTCCCAGCAGGGGGCGCCATGCATTCTGGCATCAGTGGTCATTGAGGAGTCGTCTTTGTGAGTCGATGTGATGTTGATGTCTGTACAAATAGCATGCTCAGTGCCTTGTGAACTGAGTTGTCGCTTGAGCGTTATTGGCAATCATGTAACTGTATTAGATAGCTCCTTAACCGTGGGGTAGGCTGGAAGGGTGATGAGGAACCCCTGGCAGGAAAACCCATCAGAAAGAACATTGGCAGGGGTAAGTAATTTGTTCTTCTAATGGATTGTGTCCTGCCACGGATTCCTCATTTTAGATAGACTCCCGTAGCAGTAAGACATCACAGAGGTGGAAAGGAGAGAACTCCATGGTAATTATGACACCGCTTGTTGGAGGACAGCCCTGCCCAAACAAGAATCATTTGAGGATACTGCGTCCAGGTAATAGTCTGCTGAGAATGTTTGTAGAGAGGACCACGTTGCAGCGTGACAGCTATCCTTTACAGATCCCCCTTTGAAGAGCTGAGGTAGCTACCACAACCTTAGTGGAGTGTGTCCTGCATCCCTGACGAATTTGCTTACCCACTCTGGTGCAGCATTCAGAAACACAAAGCACTATCCATCTTGAAATGTTTTCCTTTGTTAGGGCCGGTATAACCAATCAACAGTTGGTCTTACAGTCTGAATTGACTTTTCCTGATGATGTAAAAACTCAGAGCCCTCTTGGGATCATATCTATGCAGCCTTTCTTCCTCCTTAGATGGATGATGAGGTAAATAGAAGGCTGGCAAACAAATTGTCTGCTACAAGTGCAATTACAATACAACCTTCGGCAGGGACAAAGGGTTCACTCTAAGAGTCACCTTGTCCTTGCAAAAAACTGTAAAAGGTGGCTTACAGGACAGGGCCTGCAATTCGCTCCCTCTTTGAGCTGAGGAAATAACAACCGACAAGGCCCTTTTCCATGAAAGAAGTCTCAGATGATACAAATGCAATGGCTCAAATGGAGGGGCCATGAGGAATGTTAACACGAGGTTCTGGTCCGATGCCGGCACCACAAAGGGGTCGGGGAAGGTGTTAGTCAGGCCTTTCAAAAATGTAATTACCAAAGGCATCGTGAAAAATAACCCTTGTTCTAGCATGCGCTTAAAAATGAATAGCGCCGCTAAATAGACCTTGATGGTGGCGACAGGAAGGCCCTGTCTTGCCAGGTGAAGCAGAAAAGACAACACCCTTGAGATGTCACATAAAAAGGGGCCCACATCCTACGCTCTGCACCAGCTGCAAACCTTTCTCCAACGGCAGCAGTATGGAGCTTTAGTTGCTGGCCTTCCGGACAAAAGCAACAACTCTGTCAAGTCTTCCAGAAGGTACCAATTCCTGTACCTTATCCTTACAGAAGACAAGCATGTAGGTTGAGCGTGTGTACACTCAGGTGAAGAACCTGCCCCCTCCTTCTGAGAGAAGATCTGGCCTCCGGAGAATACTATGTGGAGGACAGATGGCCGTATCAGAAGGTTTGGGTACCATGTCCCCCTGGCCCAGTCTGTGCCAAGTTTGGGTGGAAGGATAGCTCAGGGGCAATGCGTTTGTCTTGGAACCAAGACAACGAAGCTCAACACAGGTTTGAATTCCAATCCCGCGCTTACAAACCACTCACTGCTATTAAGCGTGTTATAAAAGAACAATTATAATTATAATTATGGTTGGTCCGTACCTTTTCCACCTCCTGATCACTTGAGGAATGACGGGAACCGGCAAGAATGCATACAGAAGTTGGAATTTCCAGTCCACCACCAATGTGTTCACCAGTGCTCCTCTCAGGGTACATTCCCTGGAGCAGAAAAGTTCCCACTTCCTGTTGATGCTGGACGCGAACAGATACACTTGAGGGGTTCTGCAGAGGGCATGGATCTCTAGAAGAACTTCTCTGCACTACTTGTGGGAGACTGAGCCCTGCCTGCTCAGGGCATCTGCTGTCATATTCCCCTTCCTAGCAAGGTGAATTGCCAATGGGGAGATCGTATTCTTTAACGCCCAGAACAGAGCTGCATTGCGCCTCTGCACAGAGGGAGTGACCCTACACCGCCTCTCTTGTTGATGCAGTACATGGCCACTGTGTAGTCTGTCATGATCAGGACAGTCCCCCCAGTATGGAGGGCAAAAAGGCCATTAGTGCTAGTCTGATCACCATTAGCTCCAACAGGTTTATATGAAGTTTTGTCTCCGCCAGGGACCACAACCCACTCACCGTCAGCTTGTTCATGGGAACGACCCAGCCTTTCAGAGATGCGTCCATTACTACGGTCGTCTCCAGTCAGGTTGCCAAAACGGTTCTCCCGCTATCATGTTCTCCCTGCAAATCCACTTCAGAAGATCCTGAGTGACTCTGCTTGGGACTTTAATCAAGCCATTATACTGCCAGAGAACTGTGACCATTGAGATCTGTGAGCCAATTAGAGCAATCTCATTCTCAATCGGGCCTCTGCCATCAGAAAGATACAGGATGCCATGAGGCCAAGCAACTGTAGGAAGTCTAGGGCTGATGGGTATTGTGGGTTATGACCATCTGCAAGATGTGAGGAGCTCCGTCCTTGGGAGGAAACGCCTTACACAAGGGAGAATCCAGGAACTCTCAGATGAATTGGAGCGTTTGAGAAGGTGTCAGCTGAGTCTTCAGATTAAAGATTAAAAGCATTATTACATCAATGAAATACACCTAAAAATGCGACATATGCCTCCCTACTGGTGTAGTATGGCATAAGCCATCAAAGAGGTCTTGCAACGGGGCTGCACTGGAGAGGACAGATGTGGACGTGGCCCGTGCTTTACCTTCTCTACCTCTGAAAGGTTGAAAGAGGCGTCTCTAACCTTGGCAGGCGGCGGGTTGTTTTCCTTTCTGAACGTAATTGTAGTAAAAAAAGGGCTTGCCTTTCCATTGTGATGAGAGCTTAGCAGGCTGTCGTATCGCTGTCCCTAGGAACTTTGCTGCAGCATTTCAAGCTTGTACTTTTTCAAGGCTGTCATCTGCCTTTTGTTCAAACAAATGAGATCTGTCAAACGACATTTCAAGCAGTCTTGATTGATCAACCTGTGCAAAGCCTGATTTTCTCAGCCAGGCAAATCTTCTCATGAGAGAACTCGCTGCCATAGACCTTTCAACCCAGTCAGCCATGTCGAGTCCTGACTGACGAGATTTGCGCATGGCTTCTCGCCTATCTTCCACAATGTTAAAGAAGGCATCCCTCATTTCTCCTTCAGGGATATGCTCTGCTGCCTCAACCACCAAAGGCCATATGGTGGGTGTGTGTATATTTGGCAAGTGCACACAAAGCATTTACAACTTTTAGTGCAATGCTGCCCAAAGGGGAAAACAGTTTTGCCCAGAGCATCGCAGTGTTTGTAATCCCTGTCAGGAGCTAAGGAGGGGTAGGCACTTGCCTTGTTGCCTAGCGCAGCTGCCTGTACCACCAGACTGTCATGGGATGGAGGCCTGGCAAAATTCTTGTGGACCGCTGGCCCCGAGCAGGGAGTTTTGTATAGCTCCAAGAGGGGATACTTGATAGCATTATGCAAGGGAAGGACAGGTTCAACGATTGTGCCGATGTTCAGAATGTCTGTTAAGTCACATTCTGTTATTTCACTTGCTGGGGGACGCATCATTCACCTTTGCCATCATTTTCCTGTATGTCACATTGGGGTGGCCCTAAGAATCTCCTTGCAGAACATTTATCTCAGGAGAAGTGTTCAGGCAACTTGCATCATGCAAAGGAAAGGCCATATTCTTTTCCTGCACCTGAAACTCCTCAGGTTGTCGAGGAAAAGTCATAGGTTCAAACCCAATGGGAACCGGGTCATCCTCATCGTTGAAAATATCCTGGAAAGAGAACATAAAATCCTTCCTATGCTTTGGCGCGAATCTAGTCGAGGGATCTTCGACTGTCTCTGGTAAATGCCTCTTTGACGTTCACGGCACTGTGGAGGCTCAGGTGAAGGAGAAGTGGCCCGTCCTCTGGGATTGGTGCCAGGGAGGGCAGATGGCCATCTCCAACAACTCTGGTTACCATGTTCTTTGGGCACACTCTGGAGCAATTAAGATCATTGTGGACCCGAACAGGCGTAGTCTCCAGAGAACCAGCCGCATTACAGGGATTGGCAGGAGGGCATAGAAAAAAATCAAAGTCCCACTCGACTCTGAAGGCGTGCCCTAGAGCTCCCCGATGAGGGAATTCCCCGTAGTAGAACCACTTGCACTTCCTGTTCACAGTGGAAGTGAAGAGATCCACTGGAAGAGTGCCCTGATGGGGAGAGAATCTCCTCCAGAACATCTTGGCAAAGTACCCACTTGTGGGAACTCGACTGTTTGTTCAGAGCATTCACCAATACGTTCTCCTTGCCGGCCAGGTGGGCAGCAGTCAGAGAGACACTGTGTCCAGAGTCCAGAACCACTACCGCATTGCTTCAATGAATAAAGGCAAGGAGCCCACACCACCCAGTTTGTTGCAGTAGAGCATAGCTACTCTGTTGTCCGTCAGGATAAACACTGTCTTGCCTTTCACAGGGAGAAGGAAAGTGACTAGGCCAACTCCAGCAAACTGATGTGTTCCCAGCATTCTGATGGGGACCACAGGCCACTCTCTGTAAGGTCCTGAAGGTGTGCACCCCAGCCCTTCAGGCATCCATCCATTACCAGGGTCAACTGGGGCCAATGTTGATGAAAGAATCGTCTCAGGAGGTTGTCCTTCTCAGACTGGCATTCTAGGTCTCCAGATACACTTTCCGAGACATGGAGAAGGTTTGATGTTAGTCCCTGAAAATTTGATCACTGAGTATTCAGAAGCCACTGCAGTGACCTCATGCGGAGCCATGCCTCTGTCACCACAAGGATGCAGGATGCATCAGAGAAAGGCCTGGAATGGAACCTAGGCCTGTGGCTGGAAGACTTGGACCATCTTGTTGATGTTCACTACTCTGTCCTTGGGAGGGAACCCCGGCCATAGCGAGTGTCCAACATCACTCCGATAAATCGAAGGGAATGGGACGGCGATATTTGAGACTTTCTGAAGTTCAAGGAGAAGCCCAAGCTGCGCGACATGCTCTAAGTTCGGGATAAGTGTGCCAACGCTAGACCTGGGGAGTGGGCTCAGTGGAGCCAGCTGTCCAGACAGGGGAAGACATGGATGTATTCCCTTCTGTGGCAAACCACTATCACTGCTAACAGTTGGTGAAGACTGTGGGTGCCGATGAAACACTAAACAGTACAACCTTGAACTGGTAATGCTTCGTCCCCATTTTGAATCTCAGGTACGTCTTGTATTTCCTGTGGATAGGAATATGGAAGAATGTTGCCTGCAGATCCAGGGAAATCAGCCAGTCATTCAGGTCCTGGGCCTGCAGGATCTGGGCTAGGGTGACCATCCTGAACTTGTCCTTGCCCAAGAACAAGTTCAGCAGTCGCTGGTCCAGCATGGTTCTCAGGCCTCTGTCCTTTGGCACCAGAAAATAGGTTGAATACCAACCCCTGTCTCGTTCTGAGCAGGGTACCAGTTCTTTCACCCCGTTTATCAGAAGCTGATGGACCTCCTCCAGTAGGAGAGGTTCTGGAGCAAAGGGCTAGTAATGGGGAGCGCAGGGGGTGGCCCAGAGGGCAAAGAGCAATGGAGAGGCAGTAACCCTGTTGGATGTCCTGTAAGGTCCAGCCATCCAAAGTAGTGCGCTTCCATTCTTGGCTGTACTGGTATATTCTTCCACAGGAGCCAGGTGGCTGGAGTCCCCTTCACAGAGGCTTCGTGCCAGGGGTGGCGGAGGGCCCAGTTCAGGTAGAAGCACCACCTCTGTGTGCGCCCTTCTCCTTCCCCTGTAAGGGGCACCACTAACTTTGACTCTCTGAGGGGGCCTGACCTCTACCCCTGTGGGTGTAAGTGGTGAAGTAGTGAACTGTTGCTGGACTGCTAGCACCAATTACTTTACCGTAGCCTTGGAGACCTGAAACCTCTGAATGGTCTAATCATCCTTGGTGCTGAATAAGTTAATGCCATCAAAGGGCATGTTAATAAGTTTCTCCTGAACGTCCAGGGTGAACCCTGACGTTCTGAGCTATGAGAACCTGCACAAGATTGTGCTAGTTGCCATGGCCCTTGCTACATAGTCCGCAGTATCAAGACATGACTGAAGTATCTGCCCAGGGGTGTAGGAGCCCCATAGAATCTGGGGGGCACACGGGACACCTTGGGATCTTGCTTTTTTTAATTTATTTATTTATTATATTTTAATCAAAGAACTCGACTTTTCACAAAATTAAAATAGTAGTATGTAACAAGTGGGGCCTGGAGCTAATGTAGTAGGGCCCACATTAAGAATAGCCTGTGGAAGGAGGGGCACTTGTTCTGCCCCCAGCCAAATGCATAGGAGTGACAGAGAGTAGTGAGGGAGGGCGAACAAGTCAAGGGGGTTTTGTCCCCTTGAGAAAAGGTTTTAAATATTGGGTTAAAATGGTGCATTTTACAGGTTTTGTAGGGTAAGACATAAAAAGTATGTTAGATGCCGAGCCACCAAAAATGCAGAGGAGATTTCATTATGTGTTTTTTCTTCTTTTTGTTCATGCTCTCTCCAGACCATTCCTTGAGGATGAGAGAGCTGTCAATGGTCTTTATCCATTCAACATTCCATCAAGCCACAGGGTGGAGCTGGATGGCTCAGTACAAGGTAAACCAAGTAAGTTCACACAGAAAAACGCATAAACACACAAACACTAAATAAAATACTGCCACCACCCTGGCATATGTGTCCTTTTTTTATTCATTTCTGTTAGGGGCTATGCAATGCCTAGGTGGGCCCTAATTGGGTCAGGGGCTACATACATCCCCATTAACTTTTATTAAATATTTTTAATCAAAGCGTTAATTTGAATTGTCCCTTTATTGATTCTGATCATATTTTTACAGTAGTTAGATATTAATGTTTCCTTACCTTCATGAGGTTGGCTTGGACTTTATAGGTCTGAACATAGAAACCTGTAGTCATCAAAAAGTATGACTAATGAATTGGTGAATGTGTTTGTGAGTCCAGCAAATATTCCCTTACCAAGTGATTACCGGATAGAGGAATGCAGAATCCCATGCGATTAAGCACTAGTCACTAAACATCCTCATTTCCAGAATCTTATAATCCAGTGACCACCATCGCATCACCAGAACCATTGTGATGGTATGGATGCTGTTCACTCTGCATGTGACACCTAATAAATCCCTCAAATCAAATACAAATCAAATCACCCCCACAATCAAAAGCAACTTTGCGAATCATGAAAGATGGCCTGAGACATTGCTTGCGGAGGATCCTGATGCCTCCCTGGAAACTATGTATGATGTATCGGAAGGCGGGCACGAAATATCGAGGATATAAGAGCTCCTGCGAGTAAGGGCTGGGAAGGAATTGCTCCAATTGAGACAAGATTGGGAAGAGGAGGTGGGAGGACCCATGACAGACGGGCAATGGGAGTGGGCCCAGAGATACCATAAAAAGGTGTCCCGGAACGCGAGATTCCAACAACTTCAATTGTACGTTACCCATAGGGCTTATCTGACTCCCAGGAAAATTGAAAAGTTTGGGGGACCGGCTACGCAGCAATGCCCCAGGTGTGGGGAGGTGGATGCGGGGCTGCTACACATGTTTTGGGCTTTCCCGGAAGTGCACAGGTTTTGGGATGAGGTTAAAACGAAACTGGCTGGTGGGGGAGTGATGTTGGACGTGGAATCGACCTGGTCATGCATGCTTGGGCTTTTTCCTAGACCCCGACATTCAAAACACATATGCAAGATGAAGGACTTGGCTTATGTTTTGGCCAAGCGCAGGATTGCCATGGGCTGACAGGCGGCCCACAGACCTAGGGTGGAGCTATGGTGGGCGGACCTCTTAAAATGGGCGGAAGCTGAATCTGTGGTCTGGTTTGAAGCGGTCACTAGGGGGGGCGAAGAGGGAGTAGGGCCCCTGCTGGCCTGGCGGCAATTGGTGGCCTCTATGGCAAATCCTCACCAGGGTAACAACGGAACAGAGGACTCGGATGATGACCGCTTAAGTATTGTGCTACCCGATAATGCTCCAGTAGACGACATGTGAGAACTGGCTCTAGTTCAGGGGGGGGGGGTTGGGGAGTTCTAATGGAAATGTGATGCTCTAATGATGTTTTCTTTGCGTATTGAAACAGTTGTAATGTGTGTTTTGTTTGGTTTCGAAAATATGATAAATAATATTTAAAAAATAAAAACTGTGCGAATCATGCAAATGCAACAAACTATAACAATGCAAAATCGGAATGTTGCATCCCTCATAGTGCAGACCCAAATCCCAACATATATACATAAAGCACGTGTGTTAAATGCACGCTCATAGAAACACGCACCCAGCAAGCGAAGACAACACGCACAACTCACTAAATAAACAGAACACACCAGGAACATAGAGGGGATATGTTTATTCCAAGATTAACTACATGCAAGCATCAATGCATCAGTCAGTACTAGGAAATACATTGACATGTCGACAGAAATATGCACGTCACTGATTAGCACAGAACATTGGCAGAACACACAGAAACGCATTTAGTAAAACGTAGATACGCAAGGGACATGAAACCATAACTTTGACCACTGCCCAAATGTGAACACAACAATGCACATTCTTACAATCATGGTAACGAGAACCACATCACCTGGTGCACTTTGTAGGGAAACACCTGCTAGAAAGGAGATTTCCACAATTTAACATAGGGACATCTTTACAGTATCCAGGATAGCACGAGCAGGGTGCACCTGGACAAACTATAGAAAAAGCCCTATTTTCAGTTTTCGCTTGGAGGGAGATGACCTGTGAGGAGGGACTGACAGTTTGTAGTAGTTGTTTGGGAACATGTATCCACCCAATGACTGCCTATGAACATGCTAATCCTTACGGCCATTACCACAAACTGCTTGTACCTCCCTGCCCAAAACACATCCCCCTGGGATTCTTGGAGCTAGATCTATGGAGCAGTTCATCAACTGCCAGTGTTATAAGTAAACAGTCTGCTGATAATTAATGGCTTAATTGCAGCTGTACTACTGGTGTAATAAAATATCGTAACCAGGTGTGCCTTCAGCCACTTGATATAGTGCTGTTCCTTGCACTGATGTCCCGCTATAAACAATCATTGACAAGACCAGCAGTTTTGGCTTGGTCTTAGGTTTTAGCTGGGCATGTGCCAGGCGCTACTGTCTATGCACACCCACCCTCGACCCATCCCTTCCCCCTAATCTACAATCCAATTTCTCATCTTCATTTCCTCTCAAAACTGTTAGAGCGCATCATCTATTATCAAGTCCCTGACTTTCTGAATGCTCACTCTTCGCTTCCTCTCTATCGTGATTACTTGCGGGCTATTACTTTGCACTATACAGGACCCAAGGGAAGGTAGTTGCTAAGTTGTGTATATTCCCAACTGAACAGCCCCTATTTTAACAAGCTAAGAGCATCCAGCAGTGGGCCACTACTTTTGACTTAGCTACCTTGTAAGAGGTCTCGCTGTCCAGTCTCTGCCTCTCAGGGGTCGAGTCAACGCAGAAGCAGTTGGAGTCCAGTCGGAGACGACGAGTCACACTCTCAGCATACATCGCTGCGCTGCCTGGCTTCTGAAGGTGAGGGGGAGGAGAAGGCTGCACAGCTGTGCACTGCGCACTCAGGGCTGGGCTGGTGCGTGCTGTATGTTCCCTGGGCTGGCCTGGGCACACGTGACGATGCTCCAATGCGAAGGCGCGGGGGGGAGGTGGAGGGGTGACGCACGAGTTCTTGTTGTTGTCTTGTTAAGAATCTTCAATACCCGCGGGAGGAGGGGGACGCACCGTGCACGACACGAGTTCTTGTTGTTGTTTGACAATACCCATTACCTGCTACTGCTCAAGCAGCTGAACTGCATTCAATCTAAGTCTTAGTCAAGTTTGCATGCAGGCATCTGATCACTCTGCACATGATGCTGCACTCCAGCATAGCTCTCCACCTTTTGCAACTGCTTGGAGGGTGAGAGCCTTTGTTGAACACCAGAGGCGGCGTCCGGCATTAGAGGAAATGACATCACAGGAAGGTGTACTGGCTTTCACCACTAATATTCCATTTCAAGCATTAAAAACACCTGCTAGTTGGGCAGACATTTCTATTTTTGGATGTGAAGTGTGCTATGAAATGCGCCCATCCCGTAAACTGGTGATTCATAGAATCCTTCATAAACAGTATGGTGCCCTGCTCTGATGCCAATGACCAGGCTATGTTGTTGTCCTGTTTAGAAGCTGAAGCAGCTCTGCGTCTAGTTGATTATCAGCTCTGGTACACACTCCCTCTACGTTCTCACTGGCCTCGGCCCTGCTTCCTCCACTGGTTGGGGACTAGAATCTGGTCTGTACAGTGCTATTTGCGCCCCTCAAAAATTGATATTCTTGTTAATGTATGACACTTATATTTTGAGACTTGCTTTGTGTTAGGTAGAATTCTCTGTAAAGGCTAATTTCCCAAACCTAGTGAGTCCCCCAGCAGCTTTGCTGGATTTTTGGGGTTTATTTTTATTTCTCCTGCTAAGAGTGAGACTCTTTCCCTCCCACTCTTAGACATGATTTGAGGTGTTCCTTTGACTTTGCATGTGTTTTATGGGCTATGGGGTCCTTTACCCCATAGGGCTTCATGTGTTTTTTGGTATGTGTGTTACACAGCACCCTCCGTGCAGTAACCCAGGGGTGTCGTAGCGACCCCCAAACATAGGCTCCATACCCTGGGACTGACTTCTGTCTCCCAGGGCATGTAAAGTCACCATTTGCTTTACTAGTCTCAAATTGTGAACAGAACCAGTACAAACCATCATATTGTGGACGTACTGGTCGGGGCAATCCGATTGCCCCGGGGTCTGTTGTTCGAGGGGGCACTGTCCAGTCCCCCCCGACTGAGCTTTTATTTTCGACCGCGAATATATTCCTATGGGATTTCCCCATTGTTCGAGGCTACCACATTTTAAAATAGCCTCGAACATACCGCAAGTTTATTAAATTAATATTAATTCACCGGTTGGTATTTTTTGCTGAAACTTGGTTCCAAAATGGCGTTTGTGTTCACTTCTGTGACTCCAACGCAAGTCGAGCCCTTTGTTCCACTTTTTGGCGGGCTTCTCCACAGAAGCCTCCAAAAGTGGTGCCACTCTGTCTGGGTACCACAGGGGGTGTGGGAGGGGGTTTAGGCACCCTGGACTGAGTTGCCTCGGCAACTCAAGTCGCACTCTCGTGTGATTGGCCCAAGTGGTGAGCCGGCCGGCTCACCACTTAGCATGTTTGAGTGACAGCTAGGCTGAATGAATGGGGGTTTTCTGCATAAAAGCAGGGCTTTGGGGACTAGAACTTCAGAAGTCGCCACAGGACCTAAAGAATCCGAGGAGGGAGAAGCCGAGCTGACCTGCAACGACGACACCACCAGTGGAGCCCTGCTAAACCGTCTCACCACTTTTCCCCGACGACAGAGGAGATCTCCAGCCCGGAGAGTCTTCTTCCTTTGACTGGTGAGGATAACCAGTTTGCCCGTCTTTTTGCCTTCCTGGACCATCTCATGGCCGCCTTGCCCATGCCAAGCACCTCGGCAACCGGAATACCACAGTTTACCACTACCGCAAAGAAAAGGGTGGTACCTTGTAACCGGGAAACTCCGCGGCTGGTTTCTTCCCTGGCAGTGCAACGACCTTCAGCTTTCCTCCACGTCGAGGCCTTCTCTTCCTCTGGACGAAACACCGACTTGCACCCGCTGCCAGGAACAACTGCCCCCGCTGGAGCGTTCTTCCCACTTTCAGGTACTGTGTCCCGCCTGGCTTCCCTTGCGACAGATCGTTCGGGGTGACAGTAAAGCCTCGACTTTCTAACCTGGCTTAGCCTGGGACCTGTTAACTAACTTTTCCTGACTTCATCTCAATCTTTTGTGAACTTTCTACAAAGACTCTTTGGGCATAACCCCACTGTGTGATCCTGGACACATTTCGCTTGCTCTAAGAGTGGGCCTGGCATTTGAACTTCCTTGCGCTCCAGTAGACTTTGCCTAACCTGCCTCACTGTGGTTCTTTGAAAAGTATTGACATTTATGTGCTTTCATAACTCTGCCTTTTTCCTTCCCTTTTTATTAACTTATTACAGTGCCATCTTATGTTAAGCGCTCACCTCTGTCTGAAAATTAGTGGTGTTTCTCATTAAGACTTGTCTAATAAGTAATTAGGGGTGTATATATATAATAGTGACTGTGTGTTGAATTTACTTACCTCTTTGTGCTAGTGTAATTTACAAGGGTGTCTTTAAATAAATAATTATATACTTTTACACCAAAGCTCTGGTCAGTGTTTGCTTGTGCTACTGTATCTCTGTACATTTTGTGTATACCCTATATACTGCTTAACTCATCTTGAGAGAAGTTGACTGCTCAGCCACAGCTACCAGGTAAATCTGGGTGGTACAGACTGCTACCAATTGGGTTTACTGCCAACCACCTGTAGTCCTAAATCTTTTGCAGTGGTCCCTAAGGGAACTGCACAGGTTTCTGCCTACCACTGGTGTACAGCAGTGGGCTTTGTATTGAGTATACATTTTAGTGTGCTTATAGATACCTTAGTGCAACTAACCACAAAGCTTCACAGGAAATGAGTTACTTTCCTGGTTGTTCTCTAGGCTCCCCCCTGTTGCAACTGATGTGGTAATGGAGTTGGGGGAGGAGGATAAGAAGGATTATGAATGTGTGAAACTAGCTTTGATAGCTAGATTTGGGAAGACCCCTTCCCAGTACCTTAAGAGGTTTAGGACCCTCAAAAAGCATGATGGTACCCCTTGGGCTACCTCGGTGAGTGAAAGTTTGAAGAACTAAGAGGGATGGATTAAGGGTTACAAGGTGAACACTTATGAGGGAATGAAGAATCTTGTGATGTTGGAGTCAATTTATGATGCCTGCTTTCCTGAGCTCAGACAGCACTTGACTGATTCAAAGGAATTAGATTCCAGGAAACAAGCTAAGTCTGCTGACTTGTGGGTTGCCAACAGGGCTACTCACAAGGACTCTGGGGTAACTCAGAAAAAGGATGAGGGGAAACAGCCAAAAAAGGACTCCAAAGAGAATTCTAATAATTCCAATCCCAAAGAGGGCCCCAAACAGAAAAATAAGGGTAAACCACAAGGGAAACCAAATCAGAGTAGTGTACCCTCTGGTGGTAAACCAGAAGGAGGTCAGAGCAAGCCACCATTCCAGAAAGAATTTGGTAAATGCTATGTTTGTGGTTCGCCTGTCCATGTGAAAGGAGATCCCAGATGTAAGGGTAAACCTTCAGGGGTCCAGCTTGTCTCCTTAGCCTTCGCTCCAGAGGAGGAAGTACAAATGGCAAGTGGAAACTTTCTACTGCTAGCTGATGAACCCATTGGAGTCTCAGCCAGTGTTTCTTTAGTGTCTCTGGGTCTGTGGGAACAACAGAATTTAGATGTCTATAACTCTATCCCAGATAATACTAAAGAGTATTATAAGGAGAGTGTCCAGGTGAATGGTCAGGAGACTCCTGCCATTAGGGACACTGGGGCCAGCATAACTGTGGTGGATAAATCTTTTTTTCAGGCTGAGGATGTTGCTAAGGCACCCAAACGCCTCACCAAGTTAGCTGGAGGCCCTGTGCAGATGCTTCCCCAATTACCAGTTCTCATCCATTGTAAAGACATGACTGTGAAGATACCTGTCAGCATACAAAGTGAGGTACCAAGAAGGGTTCTGTTGGGTAATGACCTGAAAACACTTGGAGTAGTGTCACATACCCCCAGACCTCCTAGTAAAAAGTTACAGGAGCTCACCAGACCTGCAAGGGAGAGAACCACGAGAGGTACTCCCAAGGAGATGATGAAGAAAGATATCACTCCTACTCCACTGGAGTTACAACTTGCTATCACTGAACAAAAAGAAGCAAAGGGGAAACCCAAGACTTCCAAGAAACAGCCAACAGCAAGCACTCCAGTGCTTCCAACAAGGACTTCCCCTAGGTTGTCCAAAGTTACACCTGTAACTCCACCTCCAGCTGAGGCTGAGAGGGAGGTACAGCCCTGTATGGTGGAGCTAGACTGAAGAAGAACTAGTGGAAGGCCAAGGACTCATTGGAGATCTGGATCCTGTTGACCATCCTGAGCTGCAGTCTTTACTGGCAGAAGGTGGACCCAACAGGGCAGACTTCAGTAAGGGACAGAGATAATTATACAACTCTGGAAGGTCTTCGCCAACAGGCAGCTTCTCAGGCTGATGGGCAAGAGCCTGGGAAGTATAGGTTGCACTGGGAAGATGGCCTCTTCTACAGTGAACCAACTGAGTCTGCACCTGGAGACTACAAGTGGCTTGTAGTACCTCAAGAAAACAGACAACAGTTCTTGCAACTGGCCATTGAGATTCCTTTGGCTGGTCACTTGAGTTTCAAGAAGACCAAGGAAAGGCTCTCACTCTACTTTTATTGGCCAAAGATGGGGGCTGAGGTAGATATGTTTTGCAAGAGCTGCCATACCTGCCAGACTTCTGGTAAGGTTGGGTCCAAGAATGTTGCACCTTTAGTGCCTCTCCCAGTTGTGGGAGTCCCATTTCAGAAGGTAGGGATTGACATTGTTGGACCCCTTGATCCCCCAAACTCCTCAGGCAACATGTTTATCCTTGTTGTAGCAGACCATGCTACTAGGTACCCTGAGGCAATTCCTATGAGGACTGTTACAGCTCAGGCTGTGGCTAGGGCCCTCCTTGGCATTTTTACCAGGGTTGGGTTTCCTAAGGAAGTAATCTCTGACAGGGGGTCAAATTTTATGTCCCACTACATGAAAGCCATGTGGAAAACCTGTGGAGTTACTTACAAGTTCTCTACCGCCTACCACCCTCAGACAAATGGCTTGGTAGAAAGGTTCAACAGAATCATGAAGAGCATGATAGGTGCTTTAGAAGATCCCCTTAAAAAAAAGTGGGACCTTCTATTGCCATGCCTTCTCTTTGCTTATAGAGAAGTCCCTCAGGAGGGAGTAGGTTATTCTCCCTTTGAACTTCTTTATGGCCATCCAGTCAGAGGTCCATTGGCCGTGATAAAGGAGGGGTTGGAGAGTGCTCCTTGCCCCAAGCCAGTGAGAGTGACTGACTATGTGATAGGTCTCTGGAGGAGAATGTCACACATGATGGCAGAAGCTAGTGATAACCTGAAAGCCGGACAAGCTTTGGTCAAGCATTGGCATGACCAGAAGGCTAACATGGTTGAGTTCACTCAAGACCAGCTAGTTCTAGTTATGATCCCTACAAGGCAGAGGGCCTTGCAAGATAAATGATGGGACCCTTCAAGGTTGTGGGTAAACTTGGAGAGGTGAACTATCTGGTGGACTTGGGCAATCCCAAGGAGGCTCCCAGAGTCTTCCACACCAACCGACTAAAGGTGTATGTCTCCAGGCCTGAAGTAGGAGCCTTGCTTCTAGCTTCAACAGAAGAGGAAGAAGAGAGTGAAGCTCTCCCTGATCTCCTCAGAGGCTTACCCTTGGACGAAAAGATTGAAGGAGTAAATCTCTCTTCAAATCTGACACCTGAGCAACAAGAACAGTGCGAAGTCATGTTAAATCAGTTTGCCTCTCTGTTCTCACTTTCACCAGGCTTGACCCCTTGGGGACAGCATGATATACTCACTGGTGACTGTCTGCCAGTCAAAAGCAGAGGATATAGAATGTCAGAAAATGTAAGGACCCACATCAAAGGGGAGGTCAAGAAGCTGCTTGATCTCGGGGTAATAGAGCCCTCTACTAGCCCATGGTCTAGCCCAGTTGTGTTAGTACCAAAGGCAGGATCCAAAGAATTGAGATTCTGCGTGGACTATAGAGCTCTTAATGCAGTCACCAAGACTGATGACCACCCTTTGCCAAGGACAGATGAGTTTGTGGATAGACTTGGTTCAGCCAAGTTCCTCAGCACATTTTACCTTACGTCAGGCTATTGGCAAATAGCCCTGAAAGACCATGCCAAGGAGTAGACTGCATTTCCTACCCCAGTTGGCTTATACCAATTTAAGGTTATGCCATTTGGATTGAAAAATGCACCTGCAACATTCCAAAGGATGGTAAATCAGGTTCTGGCTGGGATGGAGTATTTCTGCATGGCATAATTGGATGACATTGCAGTATTCAGCCAATCCTGGGAAGAGCACGTGAACCACCTAGGACATGTTTTGCAGGCTCTTGGACAGGCCAATCTGACCATAAAGGCAAGTAAATGCCAAATTGGTCAGAGTAAGGTGGTCTACCTTGGGCATGAGGTAGGAGGTGGATAGATAAGGCCTTTGCTTCGTAAGATTGAAGCTGTGCAAAACTGGAAAACACCTACTACTCAAACCCAGGTGAGAGCCTTCCTAGGCCTCACTGGGTATTACAGGAATTTCATAGAGAACTATGGGACCATAGCTTCTCCACTGAATGTAATCTCCTCTCCAAAATTCCCTAAGAAGGTCAAATGGAATGAGGAATGCAATCAGGCCTTTGAAAACCTGAAGAAAGCTCTTTGCCAAGCACCAGTATTGAGAGCCCCTGACTACCACTAAACTTTCATTGTGCAGACAGACGCTTCTAATGTAGGTATAGGTGCAGTCCTTAGCCAACTGGATGAGAAAGGTAGGGAGCACCCCATTTGCTTCATCAGCAGAAAGCTGAAGGATCCTGAGGCAAGGTGGGCAACTATCGAAAGAGAATGTTTTGCTATTGTGTGGGCACTGAAGAAGTTTAGGCCATACTTGTATGGTTCTACTTTTGTCATTCAGACTGACCACCAACCCTTGAGATGGTTGATGCAAATGAAAGGGGAAAATCCAAAACTATTGTGATGGTCAATCTGCCTGCAAGGGTTTGATTTCTCCATTGAGCACAGGTCAGGGTGTCACCACCAAAATGCTGATGGTCTCTCTAGGATGTATGTCATCGACTAGAGGTATGAGATTCATCCAGGAGTGGATTAAATCCTCCTGTCCCTTAGTCGGGGGGGGGGGGGCGAGTGTTAGGGAGAATTCTCTGTAAAGGCTAATTTCCCAAACCTAGTGAGTCCCCCAGCAGCTCTGCTGGATTTTTGGGGTGTATTTTTTTTTCTCCTGCTATGAGTGAGACTCTTTTCCTCCCACTCTTAGACATGATTTGAGGTGTTCCTTTGACTTTTTATGTGTTTTATGGGCTATGGGGTCCTTTACCCCATAGGGCTTCATGTGTTTTTTTGGTATGTGGGTTACACAGCACCCTCCGTGCAGTAACCCAGGGGTGTCGTAGCGACCCCCAAATATAGACTCCATACCCTGGGACTGACTACTGTCTCCCAGGGCATGTAAAGTCACCAGTGGCTTTACTAGTCTCAAATTGTGAACAGAACCAGTACAAACCATCATATTGTGGACATACTGGTCGGGGCAATCCGATTGCCCGGGGTCTGTTGTTCGAGGGGGCACTGTCCAGTCCCCCCCCGACTGAGCTTTTATATTCGACCGCGAATATATTCCTATGGGATTTCCCCATTGTTCGAGGCTACCACATTTTAAAATAGCCTCGAACATACCGCAAGTTTATTAAATTAATATTAATTCACCGGTTGGTATTTTTTGCTGAAACTTGGTTCCAAAATGGCGTTTGTGTTCACTTCTGTGACTCCAACGCAAGTCGAGCCCTTTGTTCCACTTTTTGGCGGGCTTCTCCACAGAAGCCTCCAAAAGTGGTGCCACTCTGTCTGGGTACCACAGGGGGTGTGGGAGGGGGTTTAGGCACCCTGGACTGAGTTGCCTCGGCAACTCAAGTCGCACTCTCGTGTGATTGGCCCAAGTGGTGAGCCGGCCGGCTCACCACTTAGCATGTTTGAGTGACAGCTAGGCTGAATAAATGGGGGTTTTCTGCATAAAAGCAGGGCTTTGGGGACTAGAACTTCAGAAGTCGCCACAGGACCTAAAGAATCCGAGGAGGGAGAAGCCGAGCTGACCTGCAACGACGACACCACCGGTGGAGCCCTGCTAAACCGTCTCACCACTTTTCCCCGACGACAGAGGAGATCTCCAGCCCGGAGAGTCTTCTTCCTTTGACTGGTGAGGATAACCAGTTTGCCCGTCTTTTTGCCTTCCTGGACCATCTCATGGCCGCCTTGCCCATGCCAAGCACCCCGGCAACCGGAATACCACAGTTTACCACTACCGCAAAGAAAAGGGTGGTACCTTGTAACCGGGAAACTCCGCGGCTGGTTTCTTCCCTGGCAGTGCAACGACCTTCAGCTTTCCTCCACGTCGAGGCCTTCTCTTCCTCTGGACGAAACACCGACTTGCACCCGCTGCCAGGAACAACTGCCCCCGCTGGAGCGTTCTTCCCACTTTCAGGTACTGTGTCCCGCCTGGCTTCCCTTGCGACAGATCGTTCGGGGTGACAGTAAAGCCTCGACTTTCTAACCTGGCTTAGCCTGGGACCTGTTAACTAACTTTTCCTGACTTCATCTCAATCTTTTGTGAACTTTCTACAAAGACTCTTTGGGCATAACCCCACTGTGTGATCCTGGACACATTTCGCTTGCTCTAAGAGTGGGCCTGGCATTTGAACTTCCTTGCTCTCCAGTAGACTTTGCCTAACCTGCCTCACTGTGGTTCTTTGAAAAGTATTGACATTTATGTGCTTTCATAACTCTGCCTTTTTCCTTCCCTTTTTATTAACATATTACATTGCCATCTTATGTTAAGCGCTCACCTCTGTCTGAAAATTAGTGGTGTTTCTCATTAAGACTTGTCTAATAAGTAATTAGGGTTGTATATATATAATAGTGACTGTGTGTTGAATTTACTTACCTCTTTGTGCTAGTGTAATTTACAAGTGTGTCTTTAAATAAATAATTATATACTTTTACACCAAAGCTCTGGTCAGTGTTTGCTTGTGCTACTGTATCTCTGTACATTTTGTGTATACCCTATATACTGCTTAACTCATCTTGAGAGAAGTTGACTGCTCAGCCACAGCTACCAGGTAAATCTGGGTGGTACAGACTGCTACCAATTGGGTTTACTGCCAACCACCTGTAGTCCTAAATCTGTTGCAGTGGTCCCTAAGGGAACTGCACAGGTTTCTGCCTACCACTGGTGTACAGCAGTGGGATTTGTATTGAGTATACATTTTAGTGTGCTTATAGATACCTTAGTGCAACTAACCACAAAGCTTAGCACTAAAGAAGTTAGGTGGGTATGTATGAGCCTAAGTTGGATGTGTTGGATTGGTTGAGCTTGTTTGAATATAATCATGGGCTCCACAACTTCACAGGAAATGAGTTACTTTCCTGGTTGTTCTCTAGGCTCCCCCCTGTTGCAACTGATGTGGTAATGGAGTTGGGGGAGGAGGATAAGAAGGATTATGAATGTGTGAAACTAGCTTTGATAGCTAGATTTGGGAAGACCCCTTCCCAGTACCTTAAGAGGTTTAGGACCCTCAAAAAGCATGATGGTACCCCTTGGGCTACCTCGGTGAGTGAAAGTTTGAAGAACTAAGAGGGATGGATTAAGGGTTACAAGGTGAACACTTATGAGGGAATGAAGAATCTTGTGATGTTGGAGTCAATTTATGATGCCTGCTTTCCTGAGCTCAGACAGCACTTGACTGATTCAAAGGAATTAGATTCCAGGAAACAAGCTAAGGCTGCTGACTTGTGGGTTGCCAACAGGGCTACTCACAAGGACTCTGGGGTAACTCAGAAAAAGGATGAGGGGAAACAGCCAAAAAAGGACTCCAAAGAGAATTCTAATAATTCCAATCCCAAAGAGGGCCCCAAACAGAAAAATAAGGGTAAACCACAAGGGAAACCAAATCAGAGTAGTGTACCCTCTGGTGGTAAACCAGAAGGAGGTCAGAGCAAGCCACCATTCCAGAAAGAATTTGGTAAATGCTATGTTTGTGGTTCGCCTGTCCATGTGAAAGGAGATCCCAGATGTAAGGGTAAACCTTCAGGGGTCCAGCTTGTCTCCTTAGCCTTCGCTCCAGAGGAGGAAGTACAAATGGCAAGTGGAAACTTTCTACTGCTAGCTGATGAACCCATTGGAGTCTCAGCCAGTGTTTCTTTAGTGTCTCTGGGTCTGTGGGAACAACAGAATTTAGATGTCTATAACTCTATCCCAGATAATTCTAAAGAGTATTATAAGGAGAGTGTCCAGGTGAATGGTCAGGAGACTCCTGCCATTAGGGACACTGGGGCCAGCATAACTGTGGTGGATAAATCTTTTTTTCAGGCTGAGGATGTTGCTAAGGCACCCAAACGCCTCACCAAGTTAGCTGGAGGCCCTGTGCAGATGCTTCCCCAATTACCAGTTCTCATCCAGTGTAAAGACATGACTGTGAAGATACCTGTCAGCATACAAAGTGAGGTACCAAGAAGGGTTCTGTTGGGTAATGACCTGAAAACACTTGGAGAGGTGTCACATACCCCCAGACCTCCTAGTAAAAAGTTACAGGAGCTCACCAGACCTGCAAGGGAGAGAACCACGAGAGGTACTCCCAAGGAGATGATGAAGAAAGATATCACTCCTACTCCACTGGAGTTACAACTTGCTATCACTGAACAAAAAGAAGCAAAGGGGAAACCCAAGACTTCCAAGAAACAGCCAACAGCAAGCACTCCAGTGCTTCCAACAAGGACTTCCCCTAGGTTGTCCAAAGTTACACCTGTAACTCCACCTCCAGCTGAGGCTGAGAGGGAGGTACAGCCCTGTATGGTGGATTTAGACTGAAGAAGAACTAGTGGAAGGCCAAGGACTCATTGGAGATCTGGATCCTGTTGACCATCCTGAGCTGCAGTCTTTACTGGCAGAAGGTGGACCCAACAGGGCAGACTTCAGTAAGGGACAGAGATAATTATACAACTCTGGAAGGTCTTCGCCAACAGGCAGCTTCTCAGGCTGATGGGCAAGAGCCTGGGAAGTATAGGTTGCACTGGGAAGATGGCCTCTTCTACAGTGAACCAACTGAGTCTGCACCTGGAGACTACATGTGGCTTGTAGTACCTCAAGAAAACAGACAACAGTTCTTGCAACTGGCCATTGAGATTCCTTTGGCTGGTCACTTGAGTTTCAAGAAGACCAAGGAAAGGCTCTCACTCTACTTTTATTGGCCAAAGATGGGGGCTGAGGTAGATATGTTTTGCAAGAGCTGCCATACCTGCCAGACTTCTGGTAAGGTTGGGTCCAAGAATGTTGCACCTTTAGTGCCTCTCCCAGTTGTGGGAGTCCCATTTCAGAAGGTAGGGATTGACATTGTTGGACCCCTTGATCCCCCAAACTCCTCAGGCAACATGTTTATCCTTGTTGTGGCAGACCATGCTACTAGGTACCCTGAGGCAATTCCTATGAGGACTGTTACAGCTCAGGCTGTGGCTAGGGCCCTCCTTGGCATTTTTACCAGGGTTGGGTTTCCTAAGGAAGTAATCTCTGACAGGGGGTCAAATTTTATGTCCCACTACATGAAAGCCATGTGGAAAACCTGTGGAGTTACTTACAAGTTCTCTACCGCCTACCACCCTCAGACAAATGGCTTGGTAGAAAGGTTCAACAGAATCATGAAGAGCATGATAGGTGCTTTAGAAGATCCCCTTAAAAAAAAGTGGGACCTTCTATTGCCATGCCTTCTCTTTGCTTATAGAGAAGTCCCTTAGGAGGGAGTAGGTTATTCTCCCTTTGAACTTCTTTATGGCCATCCAGTCAGAGGTCCATTGGCCGTGATAAAGGAGGGGTTGGAGAGTGCTCCTTGCCCCAAGCCAGTCAGAGTGACTGACTATGTGATAGGTCTCTGGAGGAGAATGTCACACATGATGGCAGAAGCTAGTGATAACCTGAAAGCCGGACAAGCTTTGGTCAAGCATTGGCATGACCAGAAGGCTAACATGGTTGAGTTCACTCAAGACCAGCTAGTTCTAGTTATGATCCCTACAAGGCAGAGGGCCTTGCAAGATAAATGATGGGACCCTTCAAGGTTGTGGGTAAACTTGGAGAGGTGAACTATCTGGTGGACTTGGGCAATCCCAAGGAGGCTCCCAGAGTCTTCCACACCAACCGACTAAAGGTGTATGTCTCCAGGCCTGAAGTAGGAGCCTTGCTTCTAGCTTCAACAGAAGAGGAAGAAGAGAGTGAAGCTCTCCCTGATCTCCTCAGAGGCTTACCCTTGGACGAAAAGATTGAAGGAGTAAATCTCTCTTCAAATCTGACACCTGAGCAACAAGAACAGTGCGAAGTCATGTTAAATCAGTTTGCCTCTCTGTTCTCACTTTCACCAGGCTTGACCCCTTGGGGACAGCATGATATACTCACTGGTGACTGTCTGCCAGTCAAAAGCAGAGGATATAGAATGTCAGAAAATGTAAGGACCCACATCAAAGGGGAGGTCAAGAAGCTGCTTGATCTCGGGGTAATAGAGCCCTCTACTAGCCCATGGTCTAGCCCAGTTGTGTTAGTACCAAAGGCAGGATCCAAAGAATTGAGATTCTGCGTGGACTATAGAGCTCTTAATGCAGTCACCAAGACTGATGACCACCCTTTGCCAAGGACAGATGAGTTTGTGGATAGACTTGGTTCAGCCAAGTTCCTCAGCACATTTTACCTTACGTCAGGCTATTGGCAAATAGCCCTGAAAGACCATGCCAAGGAGTAGACTGCATTTCCTACCCCAGTTGGCTTATACCAATTTAAGGTTATGCCATTTGGATTGAAAAATGCACCTGCAACATTCCAAAGGATGGTAAATCAGGTTCTGGCTGGGATGGAGTATTTCTGCATGGCATAATTGGATGACATTGCAGTATTCAGCCAATCCTGGGAAGAGCACGTGAACCACCTAGGACATGTTTTGCAGGCTCTTGGACAGGCCAATCTGACCATAAAGGCAAGTAAATGCCAAATTGGTCAGAGTAAGGTGGTCTACCTTGGGCATGAGGTAGGAGGTGGATAGATAAGGCCTTTGCTTCGTAAGATTGAAGCTGTGCAAAACTGGAAAACACCTACTACTCAAACCCAGGTGAGAGCCTTCCTAGGCCTCACTGGGTATTACAGGAATTTCATAGAGAACTATGGGACCATAGCTTCTCCACTGAATGTAATCTCCTCTCCAAAATTCCCTAAGAAGGTCAAATGGAATGAGGAATGCAATCAGGCCTTTGAAAACCTGAAGAAAGCTCTTTGCCAAGCACCAGTATTGAGAGCCCCTGACTACCACTAAACTTTCATTGTGCAGACAGACGCTTCTAATGTAGGTATAGGTGCAGTCCTTAGCCAACTGGATGAGAAAGGTAGGGAGCACCCCATTTGCTTCATCAGCAGAAAGCTGAAGGATCCTGAGACAAGGTGGGCAACTATCGAAAGAGAATGTTTTGCTATTGTGTGGGCACTGAAGAAGTTTAGGCCATACTTGTATGGTTCTACTTTTGTCATTCAGACTGACCACCAACCCTTGAGATGGTTGATGCAAATGAAAGGGGAAAATCCAAAACTATTGTGATGGTCAATCTGCCTGCAAGGGTTTGATTTCTCCATTGAGCACAGGTCAGGGTGTCACCACCAAAATGCTGATGGTCTCTCTAGGATGTATGTCATCGACTAGAGGTATGAGATTCATCCAGGAGTGGATTAAATCCTCCTGTCCCTTAGTCGGGGGGCGGGGAGTGTTAGGGAGAATTCTCTGTAAAGGCTAATTTCCCAAACCTAGTGAGTCCCCCAGCAGCTCTGCTGGATTTTTGGGGTGTATTTTTTTTTCTCCTGCTATGAGTGAGACTCTTTTCCTCCCACTCTTAGACATGATTTGAGGTGTTCCTTTGACTTTCTATGTGTTTTATGGGCTATGGGGTCCTTTACCCCATAGGGCTTCATGTGTTTTTTTGGTATGTGGGTTACACAGCACCCTCCGTGCAGTAACCCAGGGGTGTCGTAGCGACCCCCAAATATAGACTCCATACCCTGGGACTGACTACTGTCTCCCAGGGCATGTAAAGTCACCAGTGGCTTTACTAGTCTCAAATTGTGAACAGAACCAGTACAAACCATCATATTGTGGACATACTGGTCGGGGCAATTCGATTGCCCAGGGGTCTGTTGTTCGAGACGGCACTGTCCAGTCCCCCCCGACCGAGTTTTGGCTGGTGGCAGTGGATACTACTTTTTATATTTGACCGCGAATATATTCCTATGGGATTTTCCCATTGTTCGAGTCTACCACTTTTTTAAAATAGCCTCGAACATACCGCCGGTTTATTAAATTAATATAAATTCACTGGTTGGTATTTTTTGCCGAAACTTGGTTCCAAAATGGCGTTTGTGTTCGCTTCTGTGACTCCAACCCAAGTCGAGCCCTTTGTTCCACTTTTTGGCGGGCTTCTCCACAGAAGCCTCCAAAAGTGGTGCCACTCTGTCTGGGTACCACAGGGGGTGTGGAAGGGGGTTTAGGCACCCTGGACTGAGTTGCCTCAGCAACTCAAGTCGCACTCTTGTGTGATTGGCCCAAGTGGTGAGCCGCCCGGCTCACCACTTAGCATGTTTGAGTGACACCTAGGCTGAATGAATGGGGGTTTTCTGCATAAAAGCAGGGCTTTGGGGACTGGAAGTTCAGAAGTTGCCACAGGACCTAAAGAATCTGAGGAGGGAGAAGCCGAGCCGACCTGCAACGATGACACCACCGGTGGAGCCCTGCTAAACCGTCTAACCACTTTTCCCGACGACAGAGGAGATATCCAGCCCGGAGAGTCTTCTTCCTTTGACTTGTGGGGATAACCAGTTTGCCCGTCTTTTTGCCTTCCTGGACCATCTCGTGGCCGCCTTGCCCATGCCAAGCACCCCGGCAACCGGAATACCACGGTTTACCACTACCGTGAAGAAAAGGGTGGTACCTTGTAACCGGGAAACTCTGCGCCTGGTTTCTTCCCTGGCAGTGCAACGACCTTCAGCTTTCCTCCACGTCGATGCCTCCTCTTCCTCTGGACAAAACACCGACTTGCACCCGCTGCCAGGAACAACTGCCCCCGCTGGAGCGTTCTTCCCACTTTCAGGTACTGTGTCCCGCCTGGCTTCCCTTGCGACAGATCGTTCGGGGTGACAGTAAAGCCTCGAATTTCTAACCTGGCTTAGCCTGGGACCTGTTAACTAACTTTTCCTGACTTGATCTCAATCTTATGTGAACTTTCTACAAAGACTTTTTGGGCATAACCCCACTGTGTGATCCTGGACACATTTCGCTTGCTCTCTCTAAGAGTGGGCCTGGCATTTGAACTTCCTTGCTCTCCAGTAGACTTTGCCTAACCTACCTCACTGTGGTTCTTTGAAAAGTATTGACATTTGTGTGCTTTCATAACTCTGCCTTTTTCCCTCCCCTTTTAATAACTTATTAGAGTGCCAGCTTATGTTAAGCGCTCACCTCTGTCTGAAAATAAGTGGTGTTTCTCATTAAGACTTGTCTAATAAGTAATTAGGGTTGTATATATATAATAGTGACTGTGTGTTGAATTTACTTACCTCTTTGTGCTAGTGTAATTTACAAGTGTGTCTTTAAATAAATAATTATATACTTTTACACCAAAGCTCTGGTCAGTGTTTGCTTGTGCTACTGTATCTCTGTACCTATTGTGTATACGCTATATACTGCCTAACTCATCTTGAGAGAAGTCTGACTGCTCAGCCACAGCTACCAGGTAAATCTGGGTGGTACAGACTGCTACCAATTGGGTTTACTGCCAACCACCTGTAGTCCTAAATCTTTTGCAGTGGTCCCTAAGGGAACTGCACAGGTTTCTGCCTAACACTTTGTTGCTTACTAATGTAGAATTTAGCTGGACTGACATTGTTGGTCAGTTCAAAAGCATCTTGAGTTCTTAGGATCACACACAAACACACACCTTAGTTAAGCAGTGAAGCTGTGATTTTAACCGACTCTTCCATTTAGCCACTTAACCGCATTCTTTTTGAGCTTTATGTGGTACACATATTGGCTATGTGGGACTTCAATAATACTATCTTACAGTGATTACTTGCAAAACATACAATTCACATAGTAAAGTAACCTGGCAACATGTAAATCCTTATAGAAACATGCATTTGTTTAATTGTAAAGCGCTTATACACAAGTGAAGTGTTTCAAAGCGCTACAAAACGGGAAGGGAACACGTGAATACAGTCGTCATTCTTTGGCCTTGAAAATTCCAAGTGATCAAACAACAATAGCTAGAATACTAGGCCAGAGGCAAATCTACTAGTGACGTGCTTAATAAAGAGTGAGGGGAGAAACAGGGGGGGAGGGAGAGGAACATACAAATCAATAAAGTACAATACTGGCCTGGCGACATTTCAGATTGCTTGGTGGTTGCTCATCCAATGCATCTATGCATGAGTATTTCAAACTCAACCAAGCTAGGGAGGAGAGACAGCGGGAGGACCGGACAGACAGACTTGCAAGGCCTAGAACATTCAGGTCAAGGTCATGCAAGTGCGCAGAATGGGAGGTGCGAGGGAGGTGGAGGGAGACAAATGCGCCACGTTCAGGATGAGAAGCCAAAACAATATTATTGCTTTATTTCCACAACCAGAATGGAAAACTACAAGCTGGGAAAGCAAAACAATGCAAGTGTTTAACACACACTAAAGGAAATTGTAGTAAGGTCCCTTGTGCATAGTTTCTCACAACTTTGAAAAGTGCTTTATCACTGCTACAAAGAAAGGAATGCACTGTGTAAGAGTGTGCTGAAGCAGTGGACATAGGGCATTTTTGCCACCAATAGCAATGGGGATGGAAATTGTAATATTATGCAAGCAGCACTTGCGATCTATGGAATAATCAGGTTCTGTATGGCCAACACGGAACAGGAGGCCTGTGGCAGGTGTTGCATAGTGCGTTGTCTTCAGTGGTGTACAAAGAGGTGGCAAGCTGCCCCCGCACTGGCTCTTTTGAGAGCCTGACCAGGATTTTTGTCAGCTGGTCACTTCTCCCGTTCAGCACCTCAATGAGGGTGCGCAACGGGAAAGGTATCCCGCTGGGAGGACAATGTGTGCTGAGCAATTCCTGCTCAGCACGCTCACTGTCCTGGCAGCAGGACACCTTACCCTTTCTGAACGGAAGAGGTGTCCTGCTGCCAGGACAATGTCCCAGGGAGCTCCGGGCAGCAGAGGAGCTCTCATGTTGCTCTGTGTCAACAGAGCATTTCAATGTGAGCCATTAGGCACTGATGGGAGGGAGGGGGGTACTATTAGCAGGGACTTTTGTCCCTTTAGAAATGTGCATGGAGGGGGTGATCAGCAGTGAGAAGGAAAGGGTGAATAATGTTGCATGCTTATTTATTTGTGTTTTTTAAAAAGCGCGCTTAATACCCGTGTGAAATAATGACTATGGATTTACCTAAGGGGGGTTTGTTTGGCACACATTACCCTGAATTATTCTATTGTGACTTTGCATGCAGGATCTGGAGAATAAAACTAAAGCCATACTCTTATTGCTCAACATATTTCTATGATGATGTATATAATGTAAAGCTAATTATGAAAGGCATTTTTACAAATAATGTATTATTGACGCACATGAAAGGCAAAGGGAAACCTTAATAAATATCTATATCATGGGTGCACAACATACGGCCCGCGGGCCAGTTGCGGCCCGCCATGCTGTTTTGTCTGGCCCGCGAGGCACAAAGACTTTCCTAATGGAGGGCGGCCCGCAAGCAACATCGGCCGCCCTCCATTAGGAAAGTCTTTGTTGTCTTCGGGGCCGGACAAAACACTGGCCCTCATTGGCTCAGTGCACACGCACCACTTCGCTCCTACGAGCCACGTAGTGCGTGTGTGCTGCACCAATGGAGTGCCAGCACTACGGCTGGCGTGGTCCATAAAGCTTGATGCCGGAAGGCATTTCAGCCTTGGACCACGTCAGCCGTAGTAAGATTCCAGTTACCTCGCCAGCGTTCCAGCTTACCTGCCTTCCAGCACGTCTCCGGTGAGTGGTCTGTTTGTGTTTGTGTGTCGGGTCTGTTTTGCTGTATGTTTGTGTTGTGTATGTTGGGGTGGGGGGTGTCGGGTGTGTATGAGTGTTTGGTTTTGAATGTTTTTTTTGTGTATGTTGAGATGCGGGGGTGGGGGGTGTCAGATGTGTATGAATGTTTGGTTTTGAATGTTTTTTTTGTGTATGTTGAGATGCGGGGGTGGGGGGGTGTCGGATGTGTATGAATGTTTGGTTTTGAATGTTTTTTTTGTGTATGTTGAGATACAGGGGTGCGGGGGTGTCGGATGTGTATGAATGTTTGGTTTTGAATGTTTTATTTGTGTATGTTGAGATGGGAGGGTGGGGGGTGTCAGATGTGTATGAATGTTTGGTTTTGAATGTTTGTTTTGTGTATGTTGAGATGCGGGGGTGGGGGGGGTGTCGGAGTGTATGAATGTTTGGTTTTGAATGTTTTTTTTGTGTATGTTCAGATGCGGGGTGGGGGGTGTGGGTTGTGTATGAATATTTGGTTTTGAATGTTTGTTTTGTGTATGTTGATATGCGGGGTGAGGGGGTGTCGGGTGAGCATAAATGTTTGTTTTGGAGTGTAAGTGTGGTGTATGTTGAGATGCAGGGTATGTGTGTGTGCATGCTTGCTAGTTTGTATGCTGATTTGGGGATGGGGGTTCTGGTCTCTATGGGTGCATGCTTGAGAGTGTGTGTGCTGAGTTGGGGGTGGGGGGTTTGGGTCTGTATGGGTGCTTGTTTGAGAGTGTGCTGATTTGGGGGGTGGGGGTTTGGGTCTGTATGGGTGCATGTTTGAGAGTGTGCTGATTTGGGGGGTGGGGGGTTCTGGTCTCTATGGGTGCATGCTTGAGAGTGTGTGTGCTGAGTTGGGGGGTGGGGGGTTTGGGTCTGTATGAGTGCATGCTTGAGAGTTTGTGTGCTGATTTGGGAGGTGGGGGTTCAGGTCTGTAAGGGTGCATGTTTGAGAGTGTGCTGATTTGGGGGGTGGGGGGTTCGGGTCTGTATGGGTGCTTGTTTGAGAGTGTGCTGATTTGGGGGGATGGAGGTTCGGGTCTGTATGGGTGCATGTTTGAGAGTGTGCTGATTTGGGGGGTGGGGGGTTCTGGTCTGTATGGGTGCATGCTTGAGAGTTTGTGTGCTGAGTTGGGGGGTGGGGGGTTTGGGTCTGTATGGGTTCATGCTTGAGAGTTTGTGTGCTAACTTGGGGGTGGGGGGTTCAGGTCTGTATGAGTGCTTGTTTGAGAGTGTGCTGATTTGGGGGTTGGGGGTGCTGAGTTGGGGGTGGGGGTTTGGGTCTGTATGGGTGCTTGTTTGAGAGTGTGCTGATTTGGGGGGTGGGGGTTCGGGTTTGTATGGGTGCATGTTTTAGAGTGTGCTGATTTGGGGGGTGGGGGTTCTGGTCTGTATGGGTTCATGCTTGAGAGGGTGTGTGCTGAGTTGGGGGGTGGGGGGATTGGGTCTGTATGTGTGCAGGCCTGCTAGTTTGTATGCTGATTTGGGGTGTGGGGGGCTCTGGCCTGTATGGGTGCATGCTTGAGAGTGTGTGTGCTGAGTTGGGGGCGTGGGGGGTTCGGGTCTGTATGGGTGCTTGTTTGAGAGTGTGCTGATTTGGGGGGTTGGGGTTCGGAGTTGGGGTGTGGGGGGCTCTGGCCTGTATGGGTGCATGCTTGAGAGTGTGTGTGCTGAGTTGGGGGCGTGGGGGGTTCGGGTCTGTATGGGTGCTTGTTTGAGAGTGTGCTGATTTTGGGGGTTCGGAGTTGGGGGGTGGGGGGTTCGGGTTTGTGCCTGATTCGGAATGGGCTCCAAAAGTCAAATGGAAGCCAAGCATTTCTACCCTGCCACTCCACATTGCCCAGGATCCATTGGAATGTTAGCTGGGGAGAAATGATTGGTGGGTGTCTGTCTACAGGTCCAACTCAAACACCCTGTAAATGTCCGATAGTGACGGCTCATTTAGTGATGCTCTTTGGCATTGGCTGCAGTCCCCTAAAGATCATACTCCTAGGTCCAGAATTGTCCCTGGACCTAGTATGATAGTAACAAATATTTGCCCCCCACCCCCATGGGGCATAGTGTTTGGTTGGGGGTAAAGGGGGCCATGGGGCATAGTGTTTGGTTGGGGATGAGGGGGGCCATGGGGCATAGTGTTTGGTTGGGGGTTAGGGGGCCATGGGGCATAGTGTTTGGTTGGGGGTCAGGGGAGCCATGGGGCATAGTGTTTGGTTGGGGGTGAGGGGGCCATGGGGCATAGTGTTTGCTTGAGGGCTAGGGGCCATGGGGCATAGTGTTTGGTTGGGGGTGAGGGGGCCATGGGGCATAGTGTTTGGTTGGGGATGGTGAGGGGGCCATGGGGCATAGTGTTTGGTTGGGGGTGGGAGCCATGGGGCATAGTGTTTAGTTGGGGGTGGGAGCCATGGGGCATAATGTTGCACTCCAAGAGTGAACCCAATAATAAAGCAAAAACAGGTACGGTTAGGAGATGTACATCCTTTGCTTTTTGAGGAAACCTGACTCAACGAAGGCCATACTCCTCTTGGGCAACCCAAACAGCAAACTATAGCAGTCCAAAATAACGGAATGTCCAATCAAGGGTCAATAAAATATATATAATTTAGTTAAACAGACGATATACAACAACTAAATAGAAATAAATTATAACAATGGAAAATGTGTAGTACAAAATGTAAGTTTGAAATGCAAATAAAAATCGTTACCCCTCAAAAACATATTCTTTTTCCATGTGTTTAATACAAATTGGGGGTTGAAAAAGCCTCCTGCCATGCACCGCCTACCTCCCCGCCCACATTTACTTTTCGGCCCACTATAGCCCTCATGTAAGGTACTTTCGGCCCTCTGTCAAAATCAGTTGTACACCCCTGATATATATCAACTAAACTTGTGAAGATGTGGTCTGTGGCTTAAATTGTCAACATCCCAGTTCCACCATTTAACTAAAGTGAGTGATCCTGGGCAGATCTGCAGCTCTGTGTTTTAATCTGTAAGTGTTTGACTGAAGAGCGTATGTTATTTTATTGCCCAAGAGCATTTAATATTTATTATCATGTTTGGCATGATAAACTCCAACGGAGGTCACTGCTTACAAAACAGAAGTACTGATTTTGGCAGAGGGTTATCATTTAATGGTACTGTACTCCTACTAAGATGCTCTCACGTACTAGTAAACAGATTCAACAATTATATTATTAAAAGCTGAGGAAGGCAGTCACGGGTGGGCAATAAAAAAGAAACATTACGGTAAATTAAACATTTTCAGTTACAATAAAGCAATTACAAGTCTTGGATTCAAATTATGTCAAACAGCAAATTCAGTGACAATACACAGTATTGGAGCGTTGGTTGTGACTCTGGATCGCCATCTCACCATTATTCCGTGCCGCAGGGAAGGGATACACAATACCGGAAAGCAATGAGGATAGGAAATAACTTCAAAATGACAGACACGTGTACGAAATAATAGAAGGTAGCCAGGTGGACAGTAATTCTTCTTTGGGTTACTATTGAAGGGAAGTGTCTATTTCCCAGTCCAAGTACAGTTATGCTCCAAATGCCATTCACTGAGTTAAGTATTTACCTTATCCTGAACTTCCATGTCTTCGGATGCCGGTATTCAAAGGTGGCAGCAGCAGCCTCAAGGCTGGCAGTGGTGCAGATTCCTGCACAGCGTAGTTCGGCGGATCCGAGGCACTCAACAGTGCGGCCGAAGCTTCAGGCAAAATGCTTGCAGCAGGATGCAGCACGGCACGCTTGCTTGGAATGGCAGAGAAACTGTCACTTTCCTGCCGATCTCATTTAGCGCAACTGCGCCCAGAGCCAGTGCCTGCACAGTGCTATGCGAGTGTCGTGAGGTGGGGGGAGGCGGGTGAAACAAAGGAGCTGGCGGGTGGGTGAGTGTGTGGATGCTTTTGGCGGTTGACACCTGCCAAAAGTGGGTAAATTGAGAGCTATGCTCCAGAGACACACGCATGGGGGATCTGAGGGGGATAAATGCCATTGTATCCCCCCACTTAAAGGTGTGGGGGGGATTTGTCCCCCCCCCATTGCCCCCATGTCATACGCCCATGTATCTGCCGCAGGCTTCCTTGCCATCCCTGATCAGAGCCTTAAGGCCATCATGATTCTCCTCTGCGATGATGGACCATAGCCCGAAGGAGAACTTGGTCAGCGCCCTATCTGGTGGCAAAAAGGGAACAGAAGTGGTCTTAAGGTTTGTCGTAGGAGCATAGACCACCGAGCTTTCTCGAGAGGCATGTGTGGAAAGGAACATGGGTCCAATGCGCAAGCCTGTTATTCATAGCCAGGTCACGATCGATGGTGAGCACTGATGCAGCTGTGCCTAGAGCCCAACCACTGGTTCTTCTCTGCCTGATTGAAGGGCAAGAGCGTCTCCTTCTTGGATGGGTTCCAGACCAAATGGCACCGGATCTCCTTCCTTCCTTATCATAAATGTCCTCCAATTTGGACATGTATACTCTTCTGGAGAGCGGGAAAAACTCCTTCATAACTCTGGTGTTGTCAGTGCCAAGGTCAGAGTGCTGACGTCCAAAGACTGAACACTGATCTTTTTCACAAGACGATTTTGCGTCTGTTTATAGAGAACCTAATGGCTCGTCCAAGCACAGCGGGATCCTTGGGCTTGGTTGAAGCCTTCGATGCTGAGGCTGTGACCAACAGCGCTGAGGTTGTGACTGCCGGCATAGGGTCAGAAGCCCCTGGGTGCCTTGGCGAAGATGTTTTCAGGAGTAGAGGACAGTAGAGGACTGGGTGGGAAAAGGTATGTGTGGAGTCTTATCCTCTGGGTCGACATTGAAGTGGTGGCCCTTCTTCTTGGACAACGTAGAACAGTGGTGCCTCGAAGAACCTCCTGGATCTGGACGTGTTGCAGTGTTTCTTCTTTTTCTTGTCCTTTCGGACTGGGGACCGTTGCTCTGTGCCGCAGTCTGAAACGGGTCCGTTTGTCATCTCTCTCCTTGTGGAGAAAGGTAAAGAGTCTCGCCTTTTGTTCTCAAAGTGCTTTGGGGTGCATCGATTGACATGATGTGCAACCCTGCGTGTTGTGGCCCTAAGCAAGACAGTAAAGGCAAATGCAGTGTGGGTCTTTTGACATTTGACGCCCGCAATCTATGTAGGTTTTAAAATCTGAGGATTTAATTGGATTTGGCATTGCATTGAATAACGAAGAATAAGAATCGATTTATTAAAGAAAACAAATACGTTTTAAAGGCCAGTGTTCCTAAAGCAAGCAGAGGGCGCAGAAAAAGGAACTGAGATTACGGCACCTTTATTTATCGTGTGACACCAATAGAAAGAGTTGCCGTACTCGCGGCATAAGCCTGACATATAGAATCTTGGCGCATAATCGCCCCTTCTTAATATTTTTTACGACAGCAACTGCAACACCTCGATGGCCCAGAGGAAGACCCCTTTGATTTATCATTACACAATAAATCACTGCATACACTATTGGTTGTGACATTGTGTCTGTTCATACCAGTGGCGTGGGTCGAGAGTGACTAACATTTTTCTTTTTATTTTATTATTTGGAACCCTGGCCTTTTAGTTCTGGTGCGTCACTCCCCTCGCAGCCATTCGCGAATTTAGAGAATCAAGGTTACCACGTTGAGCTCAGGCCCACTTTTGAATCTATATTTATCCTGGCCCAACATCATGTCAGGCGCAGGGCACGTGCGTCGGGCGGAGACAACGCAGAGCCGCATTGCACACCCTGGTGGTAGAAAGGTTTCTGAAGAGCAGCTATGCTTGGAGATAGAAATCAGAGATGAGATATCTGTAGGAGGGAGGAGTTCATTATAACACTATCATTACTGTATTTGTTGCTTTACATTTTCCTTGTGATGAAAGCTTGCTCTGTACCCATGTATCAGTCCTACATGAGAGAAAATCGTACTCTGCTGCTCCCTTTGCAATACCTGGTCTCTATGAAGGAGGTTGCACTTCTGGTGTTTATTTTCTATATGTTCAGTGCGTAAGAGAAGTTTGCGCTGTTGCACTCTTTGCCTCACCAGTTCTCTGTATTTGACTAAAATTGTATTGTTGCTGCCAGTGCTGTATCCATGTCTGAATGATGCTTGCCTGGGTGTGCCTGTGTTTATTTGTATTTATTTTTTAGAGGGGAGGTGGCACATCTATTGTTAATAATGTGTGTGCATATGATGCATTTGCTGATATGGTAAATATTTATATTTCCTGCTCCGGTCACTGATTTTCACACGGAAAAGTATTAATATTACAATGTTATAAAAAAACACTGGTGGCAGTCATTCATGTGGTATCTGAGGGACAAGGCAAACTGTTATTGCATGGGGCACCATTACTTCTACCTACTGCTGGACTGCCAGGACTCTCTTTGAACACCCTCACTTCACGCCCACTTCCTCCTACTGACAGCAGGCTGGATGGTTGACCATGCGAAACAGGGACCGATTTAAATGTATGCTCCTGGATCACAAATCTATCTATGGATGTGTACCACTGTATTTATCCTCATCTATCCAACTCTACAAGCCCTCTCGTAATCTCTGCTATGCCTCCTTGACTACCCTTGTGGCACCTTGCACTCCCTGTGCTTCCTCTCCCTTACGTTCTGTCTCTCTTCTTGCTCCACTTGCATGGAATTCTGTTCCCCTGGACATCCGTGAAACAGTCCACACCGATTTGTTCAAAACGAAACTAAAAGCCTACCTTCTCGCCTCAGAGTTACACTCTTAAGCTACCTCTCATCTGCCTTTTAGCTAACACTTTTCCCTCGCATGTACCCTCACTTTCTACTGCCTTCACTCAAGCACTTCATCCATCATGGTCACATCCCTAACACAGCTAACTGTACCACCTACCCGCACTTTAAATCTCTAATGTTGCTTGTCCTTAACCTGTGTATGTCCACCCATGTTTTTGCCCTGGGGACTGTTCCATTTACTTATCGCCACAACCTGGTCAGAATGGCACTCAAATTCACCCTAAAACATAAGACGTTCACTGCTTCCTGACAAATCTGATTTCTTATCTATTATACGTTCTTTTGTGATCAAAAGAGCATTGTTCCTCCCTGTATAAATAAATAGCTCCGCAAAAAGCCTTGGACCAGCCTGTCTGCACTGTGAGTGACACGGGCTGTGCCTCCAACACAATGCTGTGCCACAGCTCCAACTTGGGCGCACCAAGCACCAGATGGCTTTCTAGCTTGATCCTGAGGTTGCACCTCACTGTTCCTTGACGAGGGAGATGCCTCCGAGTTCTCAATGCCGTTGAAAAATGTTGATAGCCGTAAAATAATACAAGTATGCTGGGTACAAAGCAGAATCTTAGATTCAGACATCAGCAATTTCGTTAGGGTGAATCAGGAGGTGCAGGAAGGGAGAGAGTGCAGAAGCACCGAAGACAGTTCAGGTAGGAGAGAGATATGCTGCAGTGGACATATATGTGCAAAGAAGAGCTGTGCAGAGGAGTGGAATGGCAGGATGAATTGAGTGCAAGACACATAAGAGGCATGCAGTGGGGGGAAGCTGTGTGCAGTAGAGAGGTGCAGCGGAGAGAATCAGGGGAGGGGACGGTGCAAGACAATGAGGCCAGGGATGAAAGTAGGGGAGTTCTGAGGGAAGAGGTCCTTAGGTGAAAGAAGTGTACTTGGGGAGAGATAGCTGGAGAGGTCGTCACAGGTAAAGAAGTGTGCAAGAGGGCGGGGTGTAGGGCAACACCCACCAGAGAGGCATCCTGGTACAGGGAACAAAGGAGTGTTTCTCAGAGTAGAGGGGCCCCAAGTATGAAAGGGGTGAAAAGAGAGGGCTACAGCGGAAATGTGAGCAAGGAAAAGAGAGAAGTACACACAGATGTGAGCAAGAGGCTCAAGGAGAGAGGTGTGCAGGGAGACAGGCAGACCTATGAGTGCAGTGAGAGTGTAAGGGCTTAAGAAGAAAGTAATAACTACGCCCTACCTAGCAGGATGGAGGAGAGGGTATCAGTTAATATTATCCCCACCAAAAATATCGCCGTACATATGGTCGTCGGGAACGGCCATAGGTGATATTTTTGGTGGTGATAATTTATGGGGTAAATGGATGGGGGGTTGCGGGAGTGTCCCCCGCTCCCTTTTAAAATATATGAGGGTTGCAAGGGTGTCCCCCGCAGGTTCCATGGGGTAATATCGCCGCAAAGATATGGTGAAATTTTTGTATGGCGATATTTTTGAGGCGATATTATCACATGGAACCGAGGAGAGGCCCGAGACCATGGGGAGATCTTCCAGGGAAAGTGCAGAGGATTAAAGCGACATAGGCAAATGTGCACACAGCCCTACAGATAGCGGGTGTATCAGCCATTTTTACTCCCTAAAAATAGGCGAATACTCCAACAAGGAGTGAAAATACTCCCAGGAAAACAATTAGGGAACAGGCACATGGGAGAAGGTCCCTCTGTGTTAATCTACACAGCTCTGTGGATATGTCTGGACCAGTAGTGAAGGTCGTGCCCAAGGAAGAAACTTTATTATTATTGCCTGATCCAAAGAGGTAAAAATATATCTTTTAATGTGAATGAATTACTATAAGCAAAGAAATGTTTATTACAAAACAATTCTGTTGTACAGTTAAACATATTTCTACCTGCTTATTAAATACTTCCCCTGGGACTTATTGTTTTACTCCCTAAAAAATAACTTGAATCCCAACTTTAAAAAATAGGAAGTAATATGCTCCCACTTCAAAATCTTATCTGGAGTGCACACGGAGACAAACTGGTGGAGGTCAGAGTGGGACATGAAGAGAAAGTGTCAAATGAAGGAAGAAAGATGCATGGAGTAATAGGGTGACCAGACCTCCTGTTCTTTCAAGGACTGTCCTGGAATTCGGCCTTTTGTCCCCCATCCCGAAATTTCTTTTTAATTTAAAACCGCTGACCCAGTTATAGAGAAAGGGAGGGAGAGCACTGGCACAATCCCTGCTGGACTGCAGGGAGTTATTAGGCAATAATTCAACATAACATTTATAAACCAAAACAACATATACAAGTTTAATATTTTAATATTGTTAACGGTTTATAGTCATATAATCGAAAGTCATAATCTCGAAAAAAATGTCAAAAACAAAAAAGTCGCATTTTTTTTATTACGTTTTGAATTCGAAATGGGGGGGTTCCCCCCTAACCCCCCCTTTTGTTATTTATTTTTTTACCCTTTTTTTTATTCCCGGACCTCCAAAAAAATATATAAATAAAAAAATAAAACATTCGACATTATTGTTTTCTATATTATGACTTTCGACATTATTCGACATTATTCATTCGATATTTTGACTGCACACCGTTATATTATAACTGAAACCAGATCTCTGCCTTTCAGTTCACAGCCACATGCCTTAGCTGGTTGTTCCATTGACGGCTTGGAAAATTGAGAAATAGCAAGTCCTGTAATAGCAATCAGTCTAAGAGCGCCTTGGTTTTGAACATGCTTACAGTCACAGCCACATTAGCACAGTTTATATCTAGGAGCAGTGTTGGAAATGGAAATAACTTACTGCGACTACCACCTGCAACCTGGGCAGGAGAGGCGGTGGGGGTACGGGGCCAGTCCTACTTTAACATTTTATTTTTCAAATCTGGTCCTCCTTGGCAGTGGTAGAGTTAAGCAGCAGTGAGAGAGGTTCACATGAATATAGTGGAGTAGAGAGAGACACCATGAAAGGAACAGGCATGAAGGAAGAGAGGGAGTACAGTGGAAAGATGGACGCATGGGAGGTCCAGGCAGGGAGGAGAGCATGCAAGAAATAAGTGCAGGGACAAAATAAATCAGAGGACAGAGTCTGAGGGACATATAGGGGCAGAACAATAATCTGGTTTAAAGAAAGAGTGACATGTTTCCCCATTGCAATTGCTAGCGATGCATGTAGTCTACATTTTTATGACACTTGGGAAATCGTTCACCAACATGAAATGTTGTTATCATGTATCTGCTTATTCCGAAGGTATTGAAATGGTGCAGAGTGGATTTGTTTGGCTGTCCCCCCACTTCCCCAGAACACAAATCTCCCTCCACCATTGCCACATAGAGAAGATCATTTCCATCTCCTCCTTGGAGGAGCCACTGAGAAATTCACACCTTTTGTCCAGGGCCCACGCGCAGAGTAGCATGGCCACCCAGCACAGTTAAATCAACCGCAACCCCCCCCTTACTTAGGTAATGCAGGCAGTCAGAATCTAGATAAACTTGCCCCTGATGGAAGACAAGAAACCTGCCAGATCCCAGCTGATAGCTCTGCACCCTAAGAGTATGCTGCAAGAGCTCTTCTCCCATACCAACCAACCAAAGGCTGTGTAAAGATCTAAATGATGCATTCAAAGTGACACAAGACAATGGTTGGCTAAATGGCTCAAGCCATGCTGAAGGGGTCATGCGAGATGACATGGTCCCTTATTTTTTATTTATGTATTGGATATTTGTAAGGCACTTATACAACAAGACAGTCTTTCAAAGCGCCACAAGGTACAAGGGAAGGTAACAAGGGTGCAAATGAACAATGAAAAAGACAATGAACACATAGAAACGAACAGCGGTCCAACTAGGCCTTGTGACATTCAGAGCGTGGAAGTGCAGTGAAAAGAAAAGAAAAAGGGGTGTGGGTGGGGTGGGGATAAGTGCAATCAGGGGGGAAGTGCCAGAGGTGCCTGTTGGGGAGGCAACAGGTAAGTGCACTAGCAGAGACATCCCAGGCGAAGAGGGAGGACTACCGCCTAACAGGTAAGTGCAGGGCAGAGGCAAACCACCTGACAGGTGGGTGTGGGCCCTGAGGGCAGTGCAGGGGGGGAAACTGGGGGTGATTGGGCAGAAGGCCAGGACCCTATTGGACACTTGAGGGACCAGGCCGCCTATCCCAGTAACAGAGGGGATTATTAGCACAGGAGGGGGAGAGGGAAGGAGGAGAAGAGAAAGGTCTTGAGTTGTTTGCGGAACTTGAGGTGGTCCGGGTTAAAGGTGGAGAGAGAGGGGGAGGTTGTTCCATAGGAGAGAGCCAGCTGAGGAGAGGGATCTGCCCCCAGTTTGCTACTTGGAGAAACGTTTGATCAGCAGAAGGGCAAGAAGATCGAAGAGATCTGGAAGGAGAGTATTTATTAAGGGAGAGTTGCAGGTAGCGTGGTCTCAGGACCCAGACAGCCTTGTGGATGATGCAAAGGGTCTTGAATTTTACATTGAGCTTCTGGGAGAAGGTGATGAAAGGGAGAATGGCTCTAAGGAGGTGAAGTTGAAAGTGGGCCTTCTTAGCAATGTCCAAGATGTGAAGAGTAAAGGAGAGAGAGGAGCTGAATATGACCTCAAGGTCTCTAGCCTCAGTGGAAGGAGAGGGAGGTGAGCCCATAGAGGGCAGCCAGAATGCAGGAGGGAAACGGGGAGCAGGTGTCCGATAGATAGGATCTTGGTCTTACTGGCATCAAGACAGAGAACATTGGAAGTGCACCAAGACTGAATAGCAGACAGGCAGTCTGGAATTATATAGGAGGAAGAGGGGAGCTTGAAGAAGAGTTTTGTGTCATCTGTGTAACACTGGAAATTAGGAGAGAAGGTAGATGTTGAAAAGTCAAGGCGAGAGGCTAGAGCCCTGGGGAACACTGCATGTAGAGAGAGTTGTAGAGGAGGAGGAGATGGAGCCTAGGAGCACCTGGGAAGGGTGGTTAGTGAAGAAGGTGGTCAACCAATTCAGTGTCCGGTCTGACATACCAAGAGTATCTTGGAGCCACTTCATGAGGATAGAATGGTTGATCATGTCAAAGGGGGAAGAGAGGTCAAGGAGAATGAGAACAACAGGAAAGTTGCAGTCAAGATTTATAAGCAGTTCTTCACAGGTGTTCAGGAGAGCAGTTTCTGTGCCTCTGGATGCTTGGAATCCAGATTGATGGTCATGTATGTAAACAACCAACAAGCTTAGTGTGTTAGGTCAGTTGGGGGATGACCAACTTCTCCAGGAGTTTTCCAAGGAATGGTGTAGTAGAGAGTTGCTCTACCACGCCAAGTAAGTTTGGTTTACCCCATGTGGTAGCATTGACAAGACTAGCCTAGGTTCTGGGACTTCAATTGGACTTGAGTGTGTAGGTCTCAGCGTCTGGGACTTAAAGACATGAACCAAGCTGTTTGCCACTTGATCCTCAGGAGTGAAGGCCCTGCCCAGATGAGTGTCTAAGAATGCTAAGATGAATCAGAGAGACTGAGACAGACTTCATGGAGTTCAGGGAGAAGCCAAAACTGTGCAATAGAGTGGGACAGAAGTTCTGACAGGTATGGGAAGATATGTATGTTTTCCCTCCTTAAGTGAGCCACCAACCAGCACTGCCAACACCATGGTGAAGTCCCTGGGTGCAGAAAAAATATTGAAGGGCAAAACCTTGAACTGGTATTGTGAGAAACAAACTACATATCTCAGGTAATTCCTATGGCTGCCAGGGATCAGCACATGGAACTAGGCATCTGTAGATCCAACAAAACTAGCCATGTCCTGCATTTTGAAGGCCTTAAGAATCAGTGCCAAAGTGACCATTGTGAACTTGTCTTTGAGCAAGTAAACATTCGAAAGCCTTAGATTTAAGGTGGACTAAAGACCCCTTTCTTCAAAACCAGCAAGTAAAGGATGTACAGACCTTGTCTGGCTCTGAGCGGGACAAAGTCTATATGGCGTCCTTCATTAGAAGCTGACATATCTCCTCCAGCAGGGGAGAGGCTGGAGGCAGTGATGGGCTGGAAGGAGGGCAGTTGGGCATGTGTTGAACAAACAGGAGGCAGTAACCCTCAATCATGACCTGTAATGCCCACAGATCATAAGTGGTGTGCCACCATTCCTTGATGAACAGGACCATCTTCCCGCCCACTTGAGTGGAATGGGAAAAGTTCCCTTCACAGAGCCCTCTACTTGTGCCCCACAGCCTCTACCCTGGAGGCGGGGGGTGCATTTGTTGCTGTTTGTCTGAGGGCACTTCACTCTTAATATGGTGGGTATAAGGTGAGAGGACGAAAATCTCATCACCCTCAGGGGTGGAAGGTTGCTGAGCATCCAGGCCTAGGAATTTGGCTGCTTCCTTTGATGTCTGAAACTATTGGAGGGACTCGTCCACCTTTGCCCCAAGCAGGTTACACCCATTGACAGGCATACCCTGGAGCTTCTCTTGAACATTGGGGAAAAACCATGGGTGCTTCCTCAAGACAGCTCAGTGCCCTTGGCACGTAATACACTATCAGTCAAGTCAAGGCCTGACTGCAAAGCCTGGCGTGCAGCCTCCTTGCCATCCCTCACCACGGTTTAAAGCTCTCCCACATCTTCTCCACAGGCTCTGCTGCACCAGAGATGACACTCCTCATCCCAAACGAGTATTTGGCCAGGGTACAACACGCAATAACGTTCCTTAGGGGTAGGCTGTCTTATGCAAGCACCTTGCATCCCTAGGTGTCTAGCCTCTTGCTCTTCCTGTTTGGAGGCAGTGAGTGGAAAGAGGTAGTACTACCAAATTCTCTAGCGAGGAATGGGTGAAGAGAACATCCAGATCTGACTGTGCTGGATGATGCCTCTTTGCAGGTTTTGGTCCACTGCATGTATTGAGGTTGATTTCCCCCTGGCTGCCCACACAGGTGCCGCCACTGCTAGACTGAATGAAAACAGGCTCTCTAGAGGAGGAACCTCATCCAAGAAGTCAGCCAGCTAATTTCGGACTATATATGCAAAGTGCTGACAAACCACATGTTTCCACCACATTAGCCATCACTGTCTGTCAAGAAGTATGGGATTTTCCCACAATCAGTGCCAGAAGTATATCTAGCTCCAGAGAAGTGTTGAATCTGCTGGCCTGCTGTAGGTCTAACGCAAGCTCCAACAGGTCATCTACTTCCCAACAGAACTACTCCAGGAATCCTCAAACCAACCAGCATTAAGGGGTTCCATCCGAAAAAGAGGTAGGGTCCTTATCTTCACCAGATTGTAATTGTAATTGGTTATTTATAACACGCTTAATACCTAGAGGTTTTTAAGAGCGGACCCGGGGATCGAACCTGAGTTGGTCCACGTCATTTTGCTTCCAAGACGAGCGCATTGCCCCTGAGCTATCCTCCCGAGATGTCAGATATCTTCGAGATGGATCTGTTCCTCGAAAGTGGGGTATACCCCGGTTATACTCCTATGCCAGCGATGCCGAGGGAAACAAGGCTGGGGGGACATGAGTTTAAGGGTTAGATACACAAAGGCAGGGCTGCACACACTGAGATGGATGTTTGTAAACTGGAGCTATGACTGAGCATGAATGCATGCATGCATGTAGTTATAGACATGAGAGTACCCTCTACCAGCTTAATCAAGTGTGATGTGTTCTGTGGCCGGCGCTGAGGCAGAAGAGAGAGCGAGTAGCAGACCAACTACCTTGTCTCCTGCATCATAAAAGAACAGCATCTTCAATAGAAAACCGTGAGAGCCTATCAAAGAGCGTGTCTCAAGCAGAAGAGATGTCTAACATGCCTGCCTCTCAGTACTGCCTAAACCCAACCCAACCCAACACGGAGGGGGCGGTAGACGAAATTATTTCCATTACGGGGCGAACCACAATGGAACACATTTCGTTATGAAGAAGATAATATTTCGTTTTGATGACCGAGGGGCGCTAGGGCTGGGGAGGACCAAAAAAAACAGATTGCTTTCAAATCTCACCCAAATGTATTCCAGACTGTCCACGAAAAATGACCCAAAGTAGCACAATATGAAATCACTGAGCAGCTCGGAAAAAGAAAGCACAGCACCTAACTTGCTTCTTACAAAGCTGCTGAATGGAGCAAAACTTCTTAGGGAGCTCCTCATTGATCAGTAGCGAAGAGAAGTTTGGTAAAAAGAGATTTTCGTGAGTTGGCAGCTTCATTACGTGGCATTGCTGGTTGCGATGCCACCCAGATATTCTCAGTTCAGAAGCCCATTTTCCTGTCTCTTTTGCAACAATGGTTTTGGCAAATTTGTGGCTTGCGCCACAATAATTCACCAAAACCAAAAAACGTGAGTGCTGTTCCAATCTTAAGGTCCGTGCACGTGGAATAAAGTAACAGAATTTAAAGGGCTTGTTTGACTGACTCTGGTGCATGGGCGTCACTTCTGCCGCCAGTGGGGAAAAGGACACTGATAGGCTCAGCGTGGAGCTGCTCTGTGCACCATGGTGGCTGCAAAAACGTTTCAATTTCCTGTCTGTGCGTGGGATTTTTCACGCAATAAGAACCGGGATTTAGGCATTATTGCAAAGAAAGACCTTAGAACTAACAATTGGAATACTTTCTGAAGTGGGTATGTAATGTTTCAAGCAATGCACATCAACATACCCCAACAGTGTGATTATGATGAACACTTGAAATATGTGCTCAAATACATACAAAATACACAGAATTTTTACGGGAACATCAAAAACAATAATGGTCACAGCATTCCAAATTTAGTTTTCCTGATGTGTGGAATGAGTGGGATGATGGAGAGTGAAGTGAGTGCTGGTACGGATGCTTACCTCCACACATGTTGTAACCCCAAAAGGATGATTTACTGAGGCCTGAAGACCATCTTCTACAAAGTGTCCGAGATCCTGTGAGTATGTGACAGAAAAAGGGTGGCAGCTTGATTTTCTAATGTTCAAGTAATATGACAAAATGAAACATTTCAAAACATCAAAAAATGAATGAACCGGTATAAAAATTGTTCAGTTGCAACTCTGCGGGAACTCATAACCAGTTTACTTGAAAACATTTCAGTCTGAGTGTACAGGGAAACGGGATTTTCAAGGTTTACATCAAGGTTAGAGAACAGTGTATTTCGGCTCAGTAGCTTAACTTGGTGGTGATTCGGTTGTTCATTTGTAGATAATAGATAAGTCTCATATCCAAATGTTTAGTTTAGCAGGCATTTTTCACATTATGTAATGCCTACCCCACTTGGAGGCCTTGCTTTCTCTGTCAGAAAGAAGACTAGCAATTAACGTTAGTGCAGAATGAAGGTATCTGATAGAGGAGGACAAAGTGTTCTAAACTAACATTTTACCATAGGACATTTGGCTATTAGTCAAAACAAAGTAGGAGACGGGCAACAGATGTATACTCGATCATTTTGCAACATCAACATTTGAAAATAAAAATCGATGTACATTATTGTCTTTGTTTTGCCATTGTAAAAGTAACAGAGTGAGTCTAAGACAAATCAGGAATATTATTTTGCTAAAGGTTGACACCAAGATTCATGGATTGCAAAATGTGTCCCTTTAATTTGTCTAATTTTAACAACCGATAGGGTAGTTCACAGAAATTCCAAGTTGTTCCACAACAGGTGCAGAATAATCAGACGCTGGTTGATGGAGTTCATATCACATTGTATTCTGGTCCTTGTAATCTTACATTTCTAATTCAAAACAAACACACGTGCAGGAATGCCAAGTGACGTGCGGTTCAAAACCAGGGCCTGCAGAGCATGATGTGATAACTTTTTGTGTGTGTGTGTGTATATATATATATATATATATATATATATATATATATATATATATCACTAACAAAAAACATTTTTAAAGGGACGTTATGGTTAAGTTGCGCTACTAAAAATCTATCAAATTCAGTGAAAAAACGTTGTTAAAGGGACGTTATGGTTACAAGTAAAACCTAAAAAAAACCCTGAAATTCGCCAGTTATGGTAGGCTAAGCAACCATAACTCGCGCCACCATCGTGCACTGCTAAGACTAATACCCATGAAATCAAAGATCACATCACAAATGTGATTTATGACATCACTGATGACTCACATGTCTGGCTACCGTTTCTTTGTAGTTCACTAACATATCTAGGGCAGGTGATTTTCTTCAGTGACAGGAAGTAAAAATGCAAAAGGTACTACGTTTGTAGACCTTACTCTTCTCATATGTCCTTACACTACTTTCCTTAGAATCCACTCACATCATACAATACATATACATTGGGGAAGAAGCAGCCTTGAGACACAGCAATCATGTCTGTGCATGAAATGAAGTACTTAGGTTACCAACACTTTCTGGTAATGCTGCTGGTTTGTTTGCTTACTTTACTTTTCCTGTATGTGCTCATATTTGTATGCATTGTGGTCTCTTTATGTTTTGTATGTAGTAGTACAATTATGAAGTAAAGGAGGCATTGTTAGGTACTGTTAGGGAGAATTCTCAAGAATGGCTAATTTCCCTTACCTACTGAGTCACTCAGCAGCTTTGCTGGATTTCTAGGATTTATTTTTTCACCTGGTAAGAGTGTGAGCCTTTTTTTCCCACTCTTACATGTGTTTTGCTGTGTGTGTTTAACATTTTTGTGTTTATAGACTGTGGAGCCTCACCTACTCCATATGCATCATCTTTTTACTGTGTGTTACACAGCACCGTCAGTGCAGTGACACAGGATTGTCTTTTTCAGACTTCCCACACCAAACTCCATTTTCTGGGACTGACTACTGTCTCCCAGAACATGTAAAGTTGCCATTGACTTTATTAGGCTTTTTAGATCCACAGACCCAGTACAAACTATCTTACATAGAGTTCTGGAAAGGGTTAACAGTTATCGCTTTTTGTCTGTTTCTCATGGAACATTATTTTGTTCCCTTTTCATTAAGATTTGGCTAGTGGCAGTGGTAACTACCCTATTTTTCCTACTGCAGTTATTTTAAATAGCATTGGTATTATTTTAGACTGTCTTAGTAGCCTCGAACTTAAACCCGCAGGACCATAGTTACTTTTATACGGTTCCGGCTGTGTTTATTCGCCATTTCTTTTTGTAAAAGTCTTTCTCGTGTTTTAATCTGCACGCCAAACCAGGTTTGGTTCCTTTGTTCGCCGTCCTTTTGCAGGCTTCTACACAGAAGCCCTCCTTAGGCGCCTGAATGTCTGAGGGAGACAGGATGTGAGGGAGGGCTTTGAGACTCCCTGCACAGGGTCTCCTTGGAAACCCATGTTGCATTCTGGTATGATTGGCTGTAGTGACTGTCCCGGCGGGACAGCCACCCGGCTGTGTGATTGACAGCCAGACTGTGTAAATGGGGGAAAACTGCATAAAAAGCAGGTCTCTGGGACTGAGAAGGCAGAGTCGCCACTGGATCGAGAGAACCGAAGAGAAGCTGACAGAAGAGGACCTCTACCATGACTGAACCTCCCGGTGAAGCCCTGCTGCGAGTCCGAATCTTCAAACTTCGAAGACAGGGAAGATCTGCAAGGAATCTTCTCCCCTTGAGCTGGTGGGATCAACCAGTTTGCCAAGCTGTAAGCCAGGCCTCCCTCCTCTGGTCGAATTTGCTGTGCACAGCTACAGTGAACCGGATAGCCAGGAGGAACGGACCCTGCTTGGGTTTTAATGAGCGCACTTTTTATTTGTTGCTTTGCTCTGCTGCTGGTTTCTTCCCTGGGAAGTGCAGGACCCTCCAGTCTTCCTACTTCGTGTCAGTCCGACAGTCGCTTCAGGAACCGTGAGCCTGCAGGACCTGCCAGGAACGTCTGCCTCAGCTACAGCCTTCTTCTCCATTTAAGGTACTGTTCAAAGCCGGTCGTTCAATCCGTCCGACCGCGGTCAAAGTGTTTGAAATCTTTTGCCAATCTGAGGGCTTGTCCTTCTCTATTCTTTAAAGTAACTTTTCGTCCGACCAACTTAATTCTGAACTCTTGGCAAAGACTTAACCGCGAACTACTCTGAACTGTGTGATCCTCTGCAAAGACTTTGGTCCTTTGACTTTGGCCCTGGCCTCTTGATTTGATTTCCTCACTGTAGTTCCTTTTTCTAGATTGCCCTGCTTACTTACTTCTTGGTGCTGCTCAACTTTTGTCTAACTTTGTCTTTCCCTCCCTTTTAAATTACTGGAGTGCCATTTTGCTCACACTTCATTTTGAGTTTAACTTGTCCAGAATCTATTGGGTGCGGTGTAGTGTATTAAGATTGTGATTTTTCAACTGCTTGATAATAGTGAAATGTTTTATAACTGGTGTGTAAATAAATGTAAATTCCTTTACTCAGAAACCTTGAGTCAGTGTTTGTTTGAACCATAGTAATTGCTGTCCTTTGTGTAACTATTGGTACTGCTCACTTTACTCTTGAGATAAGTCTGGCTGCTCAGCCATCGCTACCACTTTACTGTGTAGTACAGGCTTGTACCAAATGTGAATTTGTACTGTCACTTGTAGTCTTAATTGTGTGTGGTGTTCCCAAAGGTTACTGCATATGATTCTGCCTAACAGGTACTTATTACATATGTCACAGTGCACAAAACTCTGAAACGAAAGGATTCATCATTTTACATTCCAACATAGTGAAGTTTTGAATATTGCAGCTCTATGACGCATGATGCACAGAATGCCTACATTTGTATAGGAGTTTGTTCATGTACTGGAATGAAGTCAGTAACACAATGGTGTTTATAGCAAAGCATCACCTAATGAACTATTTGGCGCTTGATACTTCTTCCAATGATTTTTTGACCTTTTTCTGCCAACATAATAATGACAATCCCTTGTAGAGGCAGTCCATAAAAATTAAATACACATGTGATGTCATCAGTGATGTTATGAATGACATTTGTGATGTCATCTTTGATGTCATGGGTATTAGTCTTAGCAGTGCACAGTGGTGGCATGAGTTATGGTTGCTTCGCCTACTATAACTGGCGAATTTCAGGGGGTTTTCGGTTTTACTTGTAACCATAACGTCCCTTTAACAATGTTTTTTCACTGAATTTGATAGGTTTTTAGTAGCGCAACTTAACCAGAACGTCCCTTTAAAAATGTTTTTTGTTAATGAATTTCATAGGTTTTTAGTAGAGTACAGTAACGGGAACATTGCTTTAGCATAGTGTTGGCAGTAAAGGTAATATGTTTGCAGTACCGCACCTTCACCATAACGTCCCCTTAAGAACGATTTGTCAGTGATAGCTTTTCTGTCGTCCTCATGAACTTGTGAAAAGCCCAAATTCCCTTGTGTATGTATCCATTTGTGCTACCCCTTGCCTTGCCTAATAGTGTCAGTGTTTCTGACAAATGAAAGGTATTCATGTTCAGTGTTGGTGAAACTGTGTGTGGTGTTTCTTTTTGTGTTAACATAGAATCGTGATTCTGTGTCGCAAATTAATAGCCGAGATAGCTGCAGGTAAGCAACGTGGAGGTTTCCTGTGCAGACTGCACCTGGCTGGCGTATCTGGAATCACAATGCAGGTATCCGTAGGACTGCAGCACTGGCGGCATGGCCGCAAGTGCGGAAGCACTTTCAATTGCTTGTGGCAGCACACGTCTATCAGTTGTACAACTATATCCATGCCTAGGGCATCCTCTGTGTGCTGGTAAGAACGCCCCTGTCGCCAACCCCAACAGATTCATACGGTAGGCTACCGCATTTCAAGTACTCCGCACTACTACGTGGGTTGCTCTGCAAACCTACCAATTTGTCCCTGCACCACGTCTGCCTGTATGAGGCACACTTGAAAACAAGTAACAGCAACCTTGAGTGTACGCTGGGCGTGCTAAAGGTCACAATAGTTTGATTGATGTGCTGCTTGCCTTTCCATGACCCGTGAAACAGACACACTGTGTCTGCACTGTGCACTGTGCCGAAGAGTGTGAAGGGTTTGCCTGCGGGTTGTACAGTTGGAGATACCGTTTAACTGCAAGTGTGACAGTTTGTAGTGAGTCTGCAAAATGGCAAAGCTGTTGCGGCTTGGTCACCAACATAGTAGTGCATGTTTGTAACAGAAGTATGTAAACAGCACATTCTTCGGAGAGCAAACAATATTACTGTTGCTTAAAACAGTAGTGTAGCTGCATGGGTCGCGCTTAAGAATGACCTTCCTCCTGCTTGTTGTAAGCATTCTTCTATTTCATAAATCAGTCATGTCCATGCATCCTAGTCCTATGGCTAATGGCGTACCATGAAGTGTCCGTACCGCATGTGATGAGAACAGCAATGCAAGCATAAGGGACCAGTGGGCATGGTACTACCCTGCCAAAAATGCAGTAGGGTAATTTCATGTACAGCATTCTCCACATAGGCTGTGGCTCACAACACGAACACTCCTGTACGGCACCAGAGCTTTACAACACCCTGTCACGCAGCGCGCGCCACTCACCTGTTCTGGGGGTCGGGGTCCTCAGCTGCGGCGGTCTCCCTCCTGGAGATTCTATCCGCGTTGGCGCCTTTCTCTTTGGCGTACCGCGGTCCGGGCTCCCGGCTCCCTGGGCGCGGCCATCTTGAATGTCCTGCGCATGCGCGGAACGTCAGTATCCGATGTTTCGCGCATGCGCAGTGACAGCGGCTTGCGTTCCAAGCGTCACTTTGGTCCCAGGCTATAAATAGCCTTTGCAGACCCGGAAACAACGCGTCTCAACGCGGTTTGTTCCGTGTATACGCTCCAGGAGCCCTACTTTGCCTGAGTCTCTGTTCTGCTCTTGTCCTGTTCCTGTTTCTACCTCGTGCTTAGCCCAGTGCTCCTTATCCTTTGCCTTGTTCCTTGTGCCCTGCCCTGCCTTGTTACTTGCCCTTTTGGGTTCCAGTCTGGTACTTGGTCTTTGGGGTTAGGTAGGTCCCTGCCTGGGTTCCTCTCTAGTCCTGCACCATTCCTTGGTTGGGAAGGGGTCCGGTCCTGGGGTGTTCGTTCTCTTCCCCTACTCTTTCTTTCCTCCTTGAAGGGTCTGCCTCCCCATTTCCTTTTCTGCTGGTCTTGTGCCCTGCCGGTATCTGTGCCATTACTACCACCGAGGAATTACCGAAGATCTGTCCCTCGAACTGCTGGTACCGAAGTGGACTTCACCTGGCCTTCTCTGTCAGTGTTTACACTGTCCTGATGTCACGCAAATACAGAGAAGTGCTACCCGTGACGTTGGGAGCTGGTTCAGCTCAATCCTGTCATTTATTGTCAGGAGGGTGTTGGGTCGGTTCCCCGCGTTGCTCTTTCATCTTTGCGAAGATTCATCGACAGACTGGCAGCCTCATCTCCTCGCTCCCCAGGAAGAAAAGGTAACCAGCGATCTCGTGACGCCTCTTATAACAGATTGAGACGCCTTTCCTCCAGCTCCGACATGGCAGACATGCAAGAACTACGTCAGGAAGTACGAGCCATGCGTCTCGAGATGACCACCCTTCGCCAGGAGAATGACACTCTTCGGCAAGCAATGGGTCGAGGATTGAATGTTGCTCCACAACCTGAGAATTCTATGGCCCACACAACTCCTATGAAGTTCGATGGTGATCCACGTCGAGTGGCGGAGTTTTGTACCCATTGCCGGATTCATTTTCAGTTTCGATCAAGCCATTTCAATCAAGACAAGGCCAAGATAGGGTACATCCTAGGTAACTTGACCGGCAACGCTCTAGCTTGGGCTGCTCCCCTGGTTTCCGCCGATAGTCCCTTGTTGAGTGATTTTGCTGCTTTTGAAAAGGCCTTTCTGGATATCTTCAAACCACCAAACCTGGCTGCCGTGGCCCAGAACCAGCTGATGGAAATCAAACAGGGATCTGGTGACATCATTAACTACATTAGTCGGTTTCGGCAGCTTGCAACTGATTCCCAATGGCCCGAAATCACTCAGAAGACTTTGTTCCGTCGTGGGTTACGAGACGAATACAAGGATGAATTGCTGCATATTCCTGAACCAGAAACCCTACCCGCATTGTTGGATCAGGTCCTCCGTATCGACCACAGACTGGCTGAAAGGAGAAGTGAACGTCGTTGAACGGAAAGATACCATCCGGGACTCTCAGTACACCCTTCAGGATCTACAACCCCAACTGACGCGGGTCCTGAGCCCATGCAACTGGGAGCTATTCGCGGACCATTATCTGAGGCTGAGAAGAAGAGAAGACGTCAACAAAACCTATGTCTGTATTGTGGAGGGACTGGACATTATCTAGGTACCTGTCCTCTACGTCCCTTGAAGAAGTCGGAAAACGAACGGGCCCGCTGTGTGGTGAGAAGGCAGCGGTGGGCCGTTTTTCTGATTCAGACCTTCCTCCCATGCACTCGGTGCCCTTGTTGGTCTTGGAAGTCGGTATTGCATGGCAAGGGAAATGCATTACGACCAGGGCTCTTCTGGACTGTGGAGCATCGGGCAATTACATTGATGCCTCGTTTGCGGTTTCCAATGGGATCCACCTGTATCGCAAGGAACATTCAGCAGTGGTTGAGGTAATCGATGGTACACCATTGTCTTCGGGTCCTGTGTGCCAACATTCCGGTCAGTTATGGCTATCAGTGGAAGAACATCTTGAACGGATTTCGTTGGATGTGATCAAGTCTCCCTCCTTCCCGGTAGTGCTCGGCTTGCCTTGGCTGCTTTACCACAATCCACAGGTCAATTGGACTTCCCGAACCATGGTCTTTTCTTCTGCACGTTGTTCTCAGGAATGTCTTCTTCGTGATACCCTTCCAGCGAAATCTGGTTTGGGGCTACCCACTCCTGGAAACACCTCTGTCCGCCTATGTGTTACTCAGTCCATACCTCAGGAATATGCTGAATTTCTCAAAGTATTCTCCAAACCAGAAGACATTCCATTGCCTCCTCACAGACAGTTCGACTGCTCCATTGATATTCTGCCTGATGCAGTCATTCCTCATGGCAAGGTTTATTCTTTGACGCAATTAGAAAAGGGTGTCCTGCAGGAGTACATCGAGGATTGCCTTGATAAGGGCTACATTGTACCATCTAAATCCCCCGCGGGATTTCCGCTTTTCTTTATCAAAAAGAAAGAGGGTACTTTGCGCCTGTGTATTGATTATCGCCGGTTGAATGAAATCACGTGCAAGGACCGATACCCCCTGCCACTCATCCGGGACATCATTGAATCCTTGAAATCTGCTCAGATCTTCACCAAGTTGGATTTAAGAGGAGCCTACCACTTAGTGCGGATTAAAGATGGTGATGAGTGGAAGACGGCCTTCAAAACACCTTTTGGGCATTACGAGTATAGGGTAATGCCGTTTGGACTCTGCAATGCCCCGGCCGTCTTCCAACGGTTCATGGATGTTGTCTTTTCAGATCTTGTAGGAGTGTCAGTATGGGTATATCTGGACGACATCTTGATTTTTTCTTCTACTCGCATGGCTCATGTTGAACATGTTCAGGAAGTCCTCCGTAGATTATCTGCCAATCATTTGTATGCCAAAGCTGAGAAATGCCAATTTCATCTGGAAAGTGTGGAATTCCTAGGCTATGTAATCAGCAGCACAGGAGTTCGGATGGACCCCACGAAACTGCAAGCCATACAGGAATGGAAACAGCCCCATGATGTTAAGTCACTGCAACGGTTCTTGGGCTTCGCTAATTATTACCGACGTTTCATTCCTCAATTTTCTCACTTAACTGCCATGTTGACTCGTCTGACCAGCAACAAGATTCCTTTCTTTTGGGATTCTCAGGCCGAAGTGGCATTTCAGGAATTAAAAAAAGCCTTTATGTCAGCTCCTATTTTGAATCATCCGGATGACAAAGAACCATTCTTAGTTGAAACGGATGCCTCGGACTATGCAGTTGGTGCAGTCCTGTTGCAGCATGATCCAGTTACAGAAACAGAACATCCTGTGGCCTACTATTCGCGGAAGCTGTCACCCAGCGAAAGAAACTACGCTGTGATCGAGAAGGAACTTTTGGCCATAAAAGCAGCCTTCGAAGAGTGGCGACATCACTTGCTGGGTGGTAAATATCCAGTGGAAGTGCGCACAGACCACCGTAACCTTCAATTTTTACGTTCCTTGCAATGCAGAACCTCACGGCATGCACGTTGGGCCTTTTTCTTTTCTCAGTTCGATTTCGTGGTGACTTACATACCTTGCTCTCAGAACATAAAGGCTGATGCCCTGTCCCGATCCTTGGAGGACGACATACACAGAGCCAAGACCAAGGAACCCTTGATTGCTTCGAAGCATTTCTTATCGATGTTGACTCCTCAGCTTCAGCAACTCTTAGATGCGACTCGGGCGGATCCCTCCAGATCCCTGGTATTGCGACATTATGACATCTGTGAACGCGACGGATTGCTTTTCTTCAAGGATCGCCTGTACGTCCCCACTTTGAATCTTCGAAGGACTGTCCTACAGAATTGTCATGATTCCGTTGTCTGTGGTCATTGTGGGGTCAATACCACCCAAGAATTGGTTGTACGACTATTCTGGTGGCCAGGATGGGCCAAACAAGTTAAGCAATATGTGGATTCTTGCCCTGTTTGTGCTCAGGTGAAGGTTCCACGCAAGAAACCTCTTGGTCTACTGCGACCTACGTCTACGCCACCGTACCCATGGCATATTATTGCCACGGACTTCATTGTTGAATTACCACCCTCTGGTGGGAATACGTGTATCATGGTAGTGGTGGATCGTTTTTCCAAGTTGGCTCACTTCATACCTTTTCCGAAGCTGCCCACTGCCTCCGAGATGGCTCGACGTTTCTTACATGAGGTGTATCGTCTTCACGGTCTTCCTGAGAAGATTCTGTCGGATCGTGGTTCGCAGTTTATTTCTTCTTTCTGGGATCAACTGTGTCGTCATTTGGACATTCAGCGCGCTCTGAGTTCCGGTTACCATCCCCAAACCAATGGGCAAACCGAGCGTACTAATCAATCCCTTGAACAGTACCTGCGATGTTACGCCAATGCCACTCAGGACAACTGGTCAGATTGGTTAGACACCGCGGAGGTGGCTTACAACAATGCTGTTCATTCTGCTACTGGACTCAGTCCCTTCGTTTGTTCTGTTGGTCTGCACCCCAAGCTGCTGCCTCTTCGTCCGATGCCTCCTAGTGCCGTTCCGTCGGCTGATGCCATGGTGGCTCTCATCCATGATCAACATCGCCTGGCGGCCAGTACCTTGGCAGTGGCACAAGCACGTATGAAGGTTCAGGCCGATAAACGGCGGAGTCCTGAGCCCGACCTTCAGGTTGGCGATATGGTTTGGCTATCTTCCAAGAATCTGCCTGTTCGCAATTTGCCCGTGAAATTGGCTCCCCGCTTTTTTGGGCCCTTTCGCGTCCTTCAACGCATTTCCCCTGTTGCCTTTCGTTTGTCTTTGCCTCACTCTTGGCGGATACATCCTGTTTTTCATATCTCTCTTTTGAAACCCTGTGTGCCCGATGTTCTTGGCCGTCCATGTTCCCGTCCTGCCCCGGTGTTGGTCCAGGGGGTCCCTGAGTTTGAGGTAGAGGAGATTTGTGATTCGCGGATTAGGCGTGGGGTGCTTCAGTATTTGGTCAGTTGGAAGGGCTATCCGGCTTGTGACCGCACTTGGGAGCCTTGCTCCTTTGTGCATGCCCCGCGCTTAGTTCGGGACTTCTTCTGTCGCTATCCCTGGAAACCTGGTGTCCCGGGGTTGCCCGGGAGGGGGTATGGTGTCACGCAGCGCGCACCACTCACCTGTTCTGGGGGTCGGGGTCCTCAGCTGCGGCGGTCTCCCTCCTGGAGATTGTATCCGCGTTGGCGCCTTTCTCTTTGGCGTACCGCGGTCCGGGCTCCCGGCTCCCTGGGCGTGGCCATCTTGAATGTCCTGCGCATGCGCGGAACGTCAGTATCCGACGTTTCGCGCATGCGCAGTGACAGCGGCTTGCGTTCCAAGCCTCACTTTGGTCCCAGGCTATAAATAGCCTTCGCAGACCCGGAAACAACGCGTCTCAACGCGGTTTGTTCCGTGTATACGCTCCACGAGCCCTACTTTGCCTGAGTCTCTGTTCTGCTCCTGTCCTGTTCCTGTTTCTACCTCGTGCTTAGCCCAGTGCTCCTTATCCTTTGCCTTGTTCCTTGTGCCCTGCCCTGCCTTGTTACTTGCCCTTTTGGGTTCCAGTCTGGTACTTGGTCTTTGGGGTTAGGTAGGTCCCTGCCTGGGTTCCTCTCTAGTCCTGTACCATTCCTTGGTTGGGAAGGGGTCCGGTCCTGGGGTGTTCGTTCTCTTCCCCTACTCTTTCTTTCCTCCTTGAAGGGTCTGCCTCCCCATTTCCTTTTCTGCTGGTCTTGTGCCCTGCCGGTATCCGTGCCATTACTACCACCGAGGAATTACCGAAGATCTATCCCTCGAACTGCTGGTACCGAAGTGGACTTCACCTGGCCTTCTCTGTCAGTGTTTACACTGTCCTGACGTCACGCAAATACAGAGAAGTGCTACCCGTGACGTTGGGAGCTGGTTCAGCTCAATCCTGTCATTTATTGTCAGGAGGGTGTTGGGTCGGTTCCCCGCGTTGCTCTTTCATCTTTGCGAAGATTCATCAACAGACTGGCAGCCTCATCTCCTCGCTCCCCAGGAAGAAAAGGTAACCAGCGATCTCGTGATGCCTCTTATAACACACCCTTGTAGACCATATGCTGCGCTAAGGATCCTTACCTGCCAAAGGGCATTGTACTGTGTATGTACTGCTATGCGGTACTCTACAGAGGGAAGTTACTTTGAAGTGCTTGCGGATACTCCATCCGGGAGCATGTCAATGAGTGGGGTCTATTGAAGTGAGGGCCACCCAACATTTTCCTCTCTCTGCACGTCCCCTAGGGTATCCCTGTAGGTGCTGACCCTTCCATACCGGCCCTTGCCTTTCGTTCCTTCAGTGCCGTGTGTTACAAGACCAAAAGAAACAGAAATGCACTGGAAAAGAAAAATAGGTAATTAAACAAAGCTCCTTTCAGAGTTCAACAATGTAAGTGGCAATGAAGGGTGGCAGGGCGTCGCACATCGTATACCCGCCACAGATTGTGCGCTAAATAAAAGGAGCCGGGGTATTGTGGAAAACGCTGCAGTGGAATCTGGTACAAATGCCTCGCTGTTAAAAGAGATTGTTGTGCGTGTGACAGTTCGTTTTCAAGACCTGAAGTGCGCAACACCTACCACAAACATTCTTCCTATACTTCCAAAAAGGGCAGCAATGCAATTTATGTAGGGTGTGCAAAATCAGAAATGCAGTAATGTTAAGAGGAACGCTATTTGTGGGGAAAAATCTTTGTCCTGTGAAACGTCAGATTCCCATTTGTAAAGTATGGCATTGGCACAAGTTGTAAAAAGGCACAAATAGACTTCTTCGCAATGTACCGCGCTTTCTCCATTTCCTGACCAAATGAAAAATAACGCGGCGACAAGGGTGTCTGCGTAGTGCCATAAAAATAAATGTATGCAGGAGATCGCAAACAGACACAGGACCTGGCCAAGAGCCTCCTTCAGTGCAAACGGCACTGAAGATTGTGTTAGATGTTCTGCAATTTTCCCTCCACAATGAAGACCAATAATATGGTTGTGATCGCGCGTCACCAAAGTGTAACACAGACAAACCAAAATCAATCACTTCATTGTAGATACTCCATACAAGTACAAATCCACATGATACAATCCACAATGACCTGCCACTACACATTGGGCCTCATTACACGGATGGCGGTACACCTTGGTCCATGCCGGTAAAATACCGTCACTGCCTTGGTGGAAAGGGGAATTACCACCCTATTCCAAGGTTGGTGGGGCGGTAATTCCCCTTTCCCCCATTGCCCTTCCCCATTCCCATTTTTGCCCCATAGGGCATAATGGGAATCGGGAAGGCGCTAATTACGGTACCGCAAATTGCTCAATTGTTCAATTCCCCAACCCGCAAAGGGACCTCGTAGTAAGGCGGTAAGGGTTTACCCGTACCGGTAAAATACCAGTACCGGTAAACCCTTACCGCCTACGGTGTAATGAGGCCCATTGTCTTCCATTCACTGTCAATGTATTTACAACTCCCCCACAAAGCATACGCTGTGGCTCGTGCAAGACACAGCTGTAAGCGCACCTTCTGCATTTTGCTTGACAAATACACTGTGTACCACAGTCTGTGCCTGCCATCCACACCCAGAAACCTTATTGACCAATCCCGTGTCCTCCACAGGCCCAATGGCTGCCATCTGCAAAAGGGGCGTATGTCACACGTACAACCGTGCAACTGCCGCGATGTCTGCTGACTTTTCGAGCTGTGCACGCGAGGGAGTGGGGGGAATACATTTCAACCAGGGTAGGGGACCTCGTCAGTAGTAGGCGCTCTGAAAATGAGCCTTTTTTATTTTTTTTAAAGGTGCTTCCTTAGAAACATAATTTTTTGTGATTTTTATAAGTATTTTTCTGTTTTGTACTTGAGCTCAAATGCTTACAGTAAGGTCTTCAGTGCAGCCTGTATATTGGAAAACAAAATATGATTGCCACTGGTCGACAAAGAAATTCCATTAGCATTGAAAAGGTGTACATAACGAGGACCAATGTAGTCGTTATCACAGAAGAACATCCCAGCAGCACTCAAGAAGTCACACATGCTTCAGTTGATTAGAACCCTTCCGACCTCTGGCTGGTGACAACAATCATTGGAATAGTCCCATACTATTTGTGGTGGGATACATGAGAAAAGCACCTTGGCAGTGGGAAAAATGCGCTTCACTGCTTTCATCAACTTCTTGAGTTGACGGTACACACGGGAACAAGGCATGGAACCGAAATGGAATGCTCCATAATGCACAACCACAGCATACACAGTTGAAAAAGTGCCCACTCGTCGACATTCTCCAATGAGACCGCCGAAATTGCACACATCGCCACAGCACCACAAAGCGTCCACTGCTTCCAATTCGAAATCACAATGAAAGCCTTTGTCGACAGCATACTGGAACAGATCGTCCACAAACTCATCACCGACTACTAACACAATGCATCTGTCCATCTCTGCCCACCACCCTCACTGCACAGAGTAACGGAACAAAATGTTGCCCCCCTTTCCTGTGATGCACCTGATTGGACAAATCCCGAAGTCCCATTCCCATTGGACAGCTTGATGAGAAGAGCACAATGTGGCACTTGCGCTTTCCCAAAAACCGCTACGGCCGCGTCCCCGCAACGCAGGAGTAGTCCTTCTTCCCTTTCTACTACTGTTGCTCCACCACTACCTCATTGGCTACTATTCAATAGTGACAGACGCATCCAAGCCACCATCATGCAACCGTGTCACTCCTATACAACACTTCACTTGTACCGTTACACATTCACACTGCAAGTGTTGTGCCTTTCCAAAGCACGTCCACTACAAAGTTCAGTAAAAGTATGCACGATTTCTCCATCCGCATACATCCACATGCCCAACCACAATGTGGCACGTGTAATCCTAACAGTACAGCGGAATCCGCTACCTTTTCTTGATATTGAGGGGTGGGGATTGGGGGGAGGGCAGGGAAGCAATTTCAAGCAGGGTAGGGGATTGGATCTTCCAGCGTGGCTGTGAAAATGGTTTTTTTGTTGTTACGTGCTTGGGAGCAACTTTTTTTCTTTCTCTCTTTATAACCATTTCTGTTTGCCTCTCCTCACATTTTTACCAAATTCTGCTCAACGCTTCTTGCCCAGTGTAAAAGAAAAGGGCATTGCCAATGGCACTCAAATAAATGCCATTTCTATGAAACCACTGGATATTTTGCGACCTCATGATCTCATACTGAGTAACGAACATCTCAGCAGTCTGCATACATTCGCACATTCTTCTGTTTACAACACATCTTCCGACCTGTGGCTGTGGAAAAATTACACCGGCATGATTCCATACTCCTCGTGGTGTTATGCATGAGTAGACGACCTTGGCAGTAGGAAAAATCTGCATCACTGCATTCAGCAACCTCTTCAGATAACGGATTAAACGTCCACAAGACATGTAACTCAAATGTAGACTTCCAAAGTGCACCACGACAAAATCAACGTTCGTGACAAAGGCCACATATTTGCAAAGGCGAACAAATCTGCAGAAACTGCACTCATACTGACAGCCCCGGAGAGCGTCCACTCCTTCCAACCCGAAATTACCAGCAACGCCACTTTGCACACTACACCTGTGCAAATGGCGCACAAAGGGGTCACCGACGATAAGCACTGTGCGTCTCTCCATCTCTACCAACCTCACGACACAGTAGTGGCCAACAAAGATACCGCCCCTTCCTATCAACCACATCCTAAACACCTGATTGCCTAATTCCCACAGTTCCATTTCCATGCCCACACCCAGCACAGCACTATGGATCCATGCATGCAACCATGTGTGCAGCTAACATTATCCACAAATGTAACATACGCACTTCCAACCAACTCCCCCATACCATAACACAGCCATCCACCAAAACATGTCACTGTAAGCAAAATCCACAAACATAGCACAGCTTCCGCCACCCCTACCCCCTGCCATTCACAAACTATTGTGTCACTGCCAACCTACCCACACCATCTTCACAACATAGGGCGTACTACAACAAATCTGCACATATCACAGTAATCAAGCACATATAAGCTGCACTTTACTCATAACCTCTTCCATACTCGCATTATACAAACACTTCATGTTGTGGCCACACTGCAGAACTTCTTACTTCACCATCTCTAGCCAATACACCAAATACTGTAGCACATTCCAACTATCAAGTCAACCATGGAACGAACAATGCACGCTTTTTTACTCACTTCTTCTGCTGTTGCACCTGCACAATGTGCTCCACAACCATTGTCCAAAGATCATCAACCTCTAACTGATGCAGAGTCAAAAAGGCATTACTGCCGTGGGTGTGCCAAGCCCTAGGCTCTTGAGTGCATGGCCTATGGCCCAGGGCCTTCGGCCATGCACCCAATAGTCTATGCCTTGAACACACCCACTGCAACGTAATGCCACCATGCATGTCAGCATGTCACCAACTACCACAATTCACATACACACCACTGCCACCAGCACTCCTACCCAAGCTGCGCACCAAAATGGAGCCAAGCAGCGAAAAATGCAACAGTTACCATAATCTACAAACAAAGCACTATCTCTACAACCCTATGCACTTTCCTTCACCTACTATGGTCTTAACCACTTCCATTCACAAACTATTGTGTCACTGCCAACCTACCCACACCATCTTCACAACATAGGGCGTACTACAACAAATCTGCACATATCACAGTAATCAAGCACATATAAGCTGCACTTTACTCATAACCTCTTCCATACTCGCATTATACAAACACTTCATGAGTGGCCACACTGTAGAACTTCTTACTTCACCATCTCTAGCCATACACCAAATACTGTAGCACATTCCAACTATCAAGTCAACCATGGAACGAACAATGCACGCTTTTTTACTCACTTCTTCTGCTGTTGCACCTGCACAATGTGCTCCACAACCATTCTCCAAAGATCATCAACCTCTAACTGATGCAGAGTCAAAAAGGCATTACTGCCGTGGGTGTGCCAAGCCCTAGGCTCTTGAGTGCATGGCCTATGGCCCAGGGCCTTCGGCCATGCACCCAATAGTCTATGCCTTGAACACACCCACTGCAACGTAATGCCACCATGCATGTCAGCATGTCACCAACTACCACAATTCACATACACACCACTGCCACCAGCACTCCTACCCAAGCTGCGCACCACAATGGAGCCACGCAGCGAAAAATGCAACAGTTACCATAATCTACAAACAAAGCACTATCTCTACAACCCTATGCACTTTCCTTCACCTACTATGGTCTTAACCACTTCCATTCACAAACTATTGTGTCACTCCCAACCTAACCACATAATGTTCACAACTTGGCCCTACTCCAACCAATGTGCACACACCAGACTAAGCAAGCACCACCCTCTACCTGATGCAGAGTCAAACATGCATTGCTGCAGTGGGTGTGCTGAAGCTCTAGACTATTGAGTGCATGGCTTACGGCCTACGGCCTTCGGCCATGCACCCAATAGTCTAGTCATTCAACACACCCACTGCACCGTAATGCATGCATGCATGCCACCATGTGCCCTACTACCGCAATCCACCAACACAGCACAGCAACCCACGCTCCCACCCAACCTATGTCATGTGCAATTCACTCCCCTTCTCAAAATCACCTTCCACCACTGCCATACTTACCCACATTCTGTGACCAAAAAGATGTAGGAGTTTTCACGTTTTAAAAAGAAATTCGCATAACAATGACAGCACGGGAAAATACAAAACATACAGTGTTGGAACCATTGAAGCATTCTAAAATGTACAACCCATCAAACAGCACAACATGAAATGATGGTCAAATGTTACACGTGTTCATTTCTGGATGGTAGGTTAACACCAAATTAAATTACCTAACTTTGCAGAAGGTAATCACACAGAGCTGGTAGGCAATCTTTGCCACTGCTCTGTAGCAGCAGCCTGGCCAATACATATGTATTGCTACAGTGCAAATTCAGCACTGAATAACATGGAGACTGATACCCCCCTCAGTCTGATAGGCAGATGCTGTGTGATGGTGGTACCCTCTGCCACTTGCCTTCACTGGTGGTTCACTTGAAGGGGTCACGTAGCTGTCAGGTCAGTGGATTGGTGTGAGCCCAATCAATGTAATCACCTACCAGGGCACTGTACAGACAGACTACTTAATGTGTTCAATGCTTTGTCCTGCTACCTGCCACTGTAAAAAGCAGTACTATCTGTCACCCAAATCTGTAGGCGGTAGCACTGCTTAAAAAGCAGTATCCTACTGCCTAAATCTGTTGGTTTGGCAACTCACCTCGGAAAGAGGTTGCCGCAAACAGGTCGCCACACAAGCTATCGGCCCTTTATGATAGCTGCCTCCATTGACCACACAAAGCAGTCCCCTGTCGAGGGACCCGCCCATTGGCGCTATTCGCACGAATACTGCAGGCACACCTCTGTCTTCTTCCACCTAATTACATTTGTCACATATGCCACTTCTCACTCCCTCACCCTTTCCATCCCTTCTGACCACCAACACATGGCATACGGTATATTTTCCAGTCCCTTTCGGCGCTGCACTGTCCTCCGATACACCATGGTGGCGGTTCCCGCAAACGTTGGCGCACAACACGCGTTCCTCCAGCCAACCACCGGCCACATCCAATGTTCGCCGACATCATGGTGTACCGCAGGCCAATGACACTTCGATCTGCGGAGCGAACAGGGAAATGGGTCAGCGGACCCAGATATCACTAATTTTCTGGGACGTACATTTCAGTCCTCTGCAGCAAAACTACTGGTCAGATACCCACCAAACACACAAAAGCATGTTTTCTGACCCAAGCCCCCGCTCCTGCCGCAAATTTGGTGCAGATCCATCCAGCCGTTCGGCCTGTAGCCATGCGCAAAGTTTTTCCCCATTCAGTCTAGGAAAAAAGAATGTGGGACCCCCTATAACTTTGCCACCCCTGCAAGAAACCTCGCCCAACTTGGCGAAATAATTCAGAGCCGGTGACGATTCCTCCAAGGGGGGTAAAGTTATAAGCCGCAGAAAAAGTGGTCTTCCTATGGGTTTAGCAACTTAACCATAACTACATAGCTACTGCGGGCCGTGTAATATATATATATATATATATATATATATATATATATATATATATATATATATATATTCAGTGAACAAACTTTGTTAAAGGGACAGTATGGTTAAGTTGCGCTAATAAAAACCTATCAAATTCAGTGAAAAAACTTTGTTAAAGGGATATTATGGTTATAAGTAAAAAAAAATTTAAAATGAAATTCGTCAGTTATGGTAAGCTAAGCAACCATAAATTGTGCCACCGCTGTGCACTGCTAAGAATAACAGCCATGACATCAAAGATGACATCACAAATGTCGTTGAGGACATCATTGATGACATCACTTGTGCATTTACTTTGCATGAAAGGTCCCTACAAGGGGTTGTGAATGTAATGTTGGTAAAAAAGTGTCAGGGGTGATCGGGAGACGTATCATGAACTACATACTTCATTGAGCAATGTACTGCTATAAACAACATTCCATTGCAGGGTTCTTTCTAGTACAGGAACCTACTCATACAGAATCATAGGCATTGGCTGCAGCATACACCATAGAGGTGCAATATTTGTAATTTAGCAATGCTGGATACTGAAATGATGAATGCTTCTGTATCAGACTTTTCCGTACTGTGAAACATGTAACAACTAGTTAATAATGCATCACTTACTACATAATTGTACTACTACACACAAAACATAAAGAGACCACAATGCATACAAATATGGGGCATATACAGGGAAAGTAAAGTAAGCAAAAAAGAGGCAGTATCATTAGAAACTGTATATAACTTAAATGATTATCTTCATGCACAGAAATGATTGCTGTGTTTCAGGCCTGCTTCTTCCCCTATGTATATGCATCATATGATGCGCCTGAACACTAAGGAAAGTACTGTAAGAACATATGAGAAGGGCAACGTCTACAAATATAATACCTTTGAATTTTCAGTTTCTAACTGTCAGTGAAGAAACCCACCTGGCCTACATATGTCAGTGAACAAAAAAGAAGTGTCCAGACATGTGATGTCATCAGTGATATCATGGGTGTTTTTTTTAGCAGTGCACGGTGGTGGCGCGAATTATGGTTGGTTAGCTTACCATAACTGGCAAATTTCTGGGGGTTTTCGATTTTACTTGTAACCATAATATCCTTGTAACACACTGTTCCCACAGGTTTTGATAGGTTTTTATTAGTGCAATTTAACCATAACGTCCCTTTAACAAAGTTTTTTCACTGAATTTCACAGGGTCTTACCAGGATACCCTTAATTTGTGTACATGTGCCATACAACATACTGGCCCCCCTCTGGCCCAACGTGATAACCACCGAGTCTGCGGACTATGCGACTGTCCGCGGCCCTCGGGCAGCATCCACACTGCCCAAAAGCTCAGGGGTTGTCATACATTGTTGTACCGTGTAGCAAACAAACAGAAGTTGTTTGAAGGGCAACACATATTTGTATTAGAAGGAAAAATTAACTAGGTCTACAAACTGTACTTATAAAAGCAACAGTGCAATACATAGGTTGTGCATCATAATGGAATGCAGGAAGCTGAAAAATAACCTATGCATCCAACAATATTACCTCAGTGCTGCTTTGCATACACAGGGAGAAGCAACTGTCAGAAGGAAGTGCAACATTCTAAGAGGACAACCATGCAAAAAAGTAGTATGTATACTACATTTCTTCCTGTAACTGTGGGGTTTGCTCTGTGTTCATGACTAGTAAAAAGCATTATTTTTTTACACAGAAATGGCAAGCACTTTGGAGTGGGCTGGGAAGAATTTCCCTCATTATGAAATGAGTGACGATAGCAACTCCAATGGTACACAATTTGTGAAGGTGGAAAATTGATGCACATTGCCTCACATGTAACTGAAACATGCTTCTTTTTTAACAATACATACTGCAAATGAAGTCAATGTTAGAAATTATTTCTTATTTGTAGGTAATTTTCCTTCCATGTGGCAACCCCTAAACATTTTGCTGTTGTTTTACACCCTGATCTAGACTTTGCCAGAGAGGCGCAGCCTTCTGCTGCACTCCTCTGGGCGTTCACACCATTCTTACAGGGAAACTGACATGCCCTTAAGACAGTCAGTACCGGGAAACGTTGTTTTCCGTAGTTCTTTTTCTCATGTTGCAGCTTTCGCGCAACATGACACAAGAGGGCCCTGTAAGCTAAGTTACTGCTCTCTTGGGTCTCTAGTCACTCTACAGGCCCTAGATACTCTCTTTGGATTGTTAACGAATGGTGCAAGTGAATCACGGACGGGACTGGTGGCAGCGATCGTTTCTTTGTGTTTTGAGCTCCTTTTGGCTGTTTAAGCGCGTTTCTCGCGCTTAGCCCAAAATGGTGGCCTGGCTTCCAAAATGGCCAGACCACGAGGCTCTTTGTCGTGCCTGCTGACCGTCTTGCCCCCTTCATCTTCCCCAGGTCGAGCCGACCCGGGGCCTTCCTTATTTGGGCATGTACTTTCCCGCGAAACACAGATGCTTTCATGGGCTTCTACAGGCCTGGTGTGTGCCTCCAGGATGTGGGCTGGGATGTCTGGTCCCAATACACATCCTGGGTGCCAGAGAGTCTAGTGTGGTATGAATGCCTGGGACCACCGTGGTCCGTGATAGGTCCACGTATGGTGTGAGTGTTTGATGAGCGGATCTCCCATTGGGTCCCCTCCGTTTTGGCGCGAAGGGAACCGTGGATAAGAGGGGGCTGGAAAAGCCACTACCATGTCGATCTCCTGAGTTCTCATGAACAAAGGAATACAGGAGCCAAGTATCCTGCAACTAAGAGGCTGAACCGAGGAATCGCTGGTGACCCACTGAAGGACTGCTCCTCTGCACTGCTGTCGCCTTGTGAAACCCTTTCTACCTCTGATCGAACCAGGAGGCCTGTACTGGTACTTCGACCCTTGGAATAGCAGGGACAGCTATTCTCGGCATCTTCACCATCTCCTGCACGTAAGCCTTTGGAAATGTCTCTGGGCCATCAGCAGACTGACCAGCCTACCCAGGAGTCTTGCTCTGTAACCGCCGCCAGGTTGTGTTGTATTTCGAGTCCTTGTCACTCTCACACGATTCGTACACTTGGCATTCCCAGGTCTGAAGTGAGTAGTGTACATTTGGCTGAGATACACACGGCCGCTCCGTTGCCCTGCTGTGGTAACAAACTGTGCGGGTTCACTTCGTTTGGGACATCTTTTTACTCAACACGACGACGAGGCGTTCCCTGCTCTTCTGAACCTGCCAGCACTGAAACTGACGCGGAGAAGCCTGGGTCTGCTTGCATCGGGGACCGGTGAGTAGCATAGCTAGGAACTGGTCGCCCTCCTGCAGGAGCCCATAGCTTTTCCCTGCTGTGTCAAACAGCACGCCTTTCCGTACTCGCGCTCTGCTTCTGCCCACAGTGGAAGTTGCGCTTGAGTCGCGGAACTCTGTTCTTCTTCATTTGTGCACCAAACTGAACTGCCTGATTCCCTCGAAGAGACTCCCCTTTTTGCCCGTTGGCACCAGTGTGTGCAGGTACTTTTGAGCACAAGGCTCCACTCTTCGTAGGGCTTGGACTTCCTTTTAGTTAGGTGCCTCTGAAGGCGGACTGGGTCTAATCATTATTTCGCACTGCCTGTTTTCCTCCCCTTCTAGGTGGACTACACATTTCGTGCATCTAACGCTTTAGACTTGTTTGTATTTGTATATATATTGTATTGGTTTGGTATGTGTTGGTTTACTAGAGTTTTATTGTGATTTCTCGCTATGGTCATTGTTGCAAAGGCCTTGGAATAAATGTGTATACATTTTTAATATAACACCTGTTTGGAGTAATTTGTAAGTGTCCTTGCTTTGTGTGCTCATTGCGGGCTTTCAGTCACCCTCACCCCTCTTGAGACCTAGGGCCTCATTACACGGAAGGCGGTGGTCCAGGGTGCTACTAGCACCCTGGACCATGCCGGTAAATTACCGGCACCGCCTTGGCGGAAAGGGGATTTACCGCCCCATTCCAAGGTTGGTGGGGCGGTAAATCCCCCTTCCGCCATTGCCCTTCCCCATTCCCATTTCTGCCCCATAGGGCTCTATGGGAATGGGGAAGGCGCTAATTACGGCACTGCAATTTTGCGGTGCCGTAATTAGCTCCGAGGTCCCTTAGCGGGTTGGTTTTTAACGCCTGCAAAAAGCAGGCGTTAAAACACCAACCCGCTAAGGGATCTCGTAGTAAGGCGGTAATGGTTAACGGCCACCGTTACCATTAACAGTGGCCGTTAACCATTACCGCCTTCCGTGTAATGAGGCCCCTAGTCTTGACTGCTGCGATCGCTACCCTGATTGGTCTGGCTTGTCCAGAGGTTACCCTGTTCCAAGTAATTAGGTTGGCCTTCTGAACTTCTGCGCCGCCAGGACAGAGTTCAGAAATCCGTCTTAACAGCCTCTACACCCTGGGCCTCTTTTGTGTGGTGTTTCCAAATATTCTCTTATGAAAAGCATTGGGCTTGCTGAAAATGTGTCATTGGGGCCACTTTTAACTTTATTTCCAGGGCCTCTTTTGGTCCCCAGTTATTATTTACAGGGCCTTTTTTAGTTCCCAGTCCATCCCTCCAAGGTCCTTAGTCCAATAGCAGAACAAATAAACAGCAAAGTAGGACCAGGTCAAGTGTAGCAGAGGCAGCACAGCGTTCAGCTAACAGCACTCCACAATGCGTGCACGCGAATGCGGGCGGCTGCTTCCTTATGAGGCGGCGGTTTTGAAAAAGGGGGTGTGGCTTCAATCACCATAGTTCAAGTACAAGGTCCTTATTCCAATAGCAGGATGAATAAACAGCACAGTAGGACCAGGGTGAGTGTAGCAGAAGCAGCACAGTGTTCCAACTAACAGCACTCGACGCACTACACAATGCGTTTACTTATTCAAAATTAAAACCCTTCCCAGGGAAGTTACTGTTTGCATCAGCTCTCTAGCAAAGCCCGCCAGGCCAAAACCAATGGGATTTGTCTCACTGTCAGAGATGTATTTAAACCAGTGCAGACACTCTTTCCTGTTACCGGGATCAGCTTCTTGGCCCCTGGCTCAGGCAAAGGTGAGCGAGACAGGTGAGCCAGTGGTGAAAATGGCACCACTGGCACCAACTCAGGGCTGGGTTGACTGGTGCTGGGTGCGAAGTTGTTGCAGGGGCTGGCTATGAGATCTACTTTAGATGCATGTTTAGCCATGTAGTTTGCATGGAACCGAACAACAACCCCCCCCAGGCGAAGAAAAGAAGCAGAGGGTTGCAGGCATTGGTGCAGAGTCTGGGACCACCACCATCGGGCCTGAGAAAAATCTGTAACATCTTCAGTGGGAGCAGAGGCCACTTAATAAAACTGTACCTCATTAGCTGGAACCAAGGAAGGTGTTGATTGCTCATAAAATAAAAAATTCTCTGGAATTCATAGCACTGTTTCTTAGAGGAGGAAGTACATGTTTTGATTAAGAGGATTCATTACAGTAGTAGGGCATCTTCTTGTGTTGCAGAACCCCCGTTTTCAGAGCAGGGAGCAGTGATGAAAACTTTAGCCACACAATCCTGGATAGTACTGGGGTGCATGCAACAAGAGGAACTGCAAGAATTGGTGTTATAATGAAAATCCTGGGACCAAATTGAAACCGTTATATGGATCTGATGAAAATATTTCCATTTAAAGACAATACAGGGCTGAAAGCATGAGGTTTATTTGATGACCTGATGACACGTTAAACAAACAAGATGCTGTATTGAAACCTGCCACCGGAGTGCACAGAAAAAAGGAAATGATTTCAAGGGAATTGTGCAGCCTCCATTGTGTACCTCTGGGCGCAGTTCTGGTATCATGGGTGCTAGTTATATGTTGTTGAAGTTGATGAGAAGCCCCTAAGTGTGCCCCCTGGAGCTATTGATAAGGTTTCAGTCACCTCAGAAGTATTTTGTCAGACAATTAATCTGTGGAAGGAAGGTGTTAAGATGGATTTCTGAACTCTGCCCTTGTGGGCAGATGTTCAGAAGGCCAGCCTAGTTTCTTGGAACAGGGTAACCTCTGGACAAGCCAGACCAATCAAGGTAGCTCTGGTAGGCGTCAAGACTAAGTCTCAGGAGGGGTGAGGGTGACTGAAAGACCTCAATGAGCACACAGAGCAAGGACACTTACAAATTACTCCCAGACAGGTGTTATATCAAAAATATAGACACATTTATTACAAGGCCTTTGTAACTCAGACCATCGCAAAAGAATCACAGAAATACTAAATAAACCAACACAACACAAACAATACGAGACCATTGGGGTCTAAAGGGTTGAATGCACGAAATATGTCCACAACCTAGATGGGGAGAAAACAGGCAGTGCATATAGTCTTTAGGCCCCTTCGACACCGACAACACACCTAAGAGGCAGTCCAAACCCTAAGAAGAGGGGAGCCCTATGCTCAATAGTACATGTAGTGCAGGCGCACGCGGTTGTTCCAATGGGCAAAACATGGTCTCTTCAGGGGTCTCTAGCAGCTCAGAAAGGTGGATGAGGCGATGAAGAATAAGTTCCCACTATTCAGGGAGGACCTCCACTTGAAGGCAGAGGCAGTTCCAGAGTGCAGGATGGAGTCGCTAGTTCACACTAGCAGTGGAATGGAGAGGGACCCCCAGGGGCCACTCATGCGTAATAATGGATGGAGGTGGTAGGGGCCACCGGTTAAGGTTAGGGTTACTCACCAGCCCCAGGCGTACTCTGGACCAAACTTTGCCAGTCGAGTCCACTTCGGTTGCAGGTTATACTGTGGCAATATGCCGGCTCTGCGGCTTTCAGTTCCGAAGATACAGTGAGGATTCCCAAACAGGACAGTGGCGATTTCTCCACTCCGGGTGGATGAATCAACCCAGTTTCACTGCAGCAGGCTTCAGGGGCAAGAGGGTCACAAATGCAGCGCACCTGCAAAGGTTGTTGCCGCGGTAGGGCAACATGGTAGCCGCGTATGCTCCGGTCCAGGCGCACTCTTCTCACTTCAGACCTGGCAATGGCAAGTGTATGAAATTCAGTATGAGGGTGTCGCAGACAAAGAGCTAGCAGTATACTAAGTTTCGAGGGCCTCCTCAAAACGATGGAGGAGATAGAGCAAAGGTCCTGCGTAAGCTGGTCAGCCCACTGGTTGGCCCAGGGACACTTCCGAGAAGGCTTACTTGCAGGTTTTGTAGAAGGTGCCGAGAATAGTTGGTCCTACTATTCTAATGGGTCAAAGCATCTTCACAGACCTTCTAGGATGACAAGATGCAGAGGGGTCCCACGGGATGACAGCGGGCTCAGGGTGCCAAACCTTCCAGTGGTTCACCAGCGTTCCTCGACTCAACTTCCTAGTTTCAGGATACTGTGGGATACTTTGACCCACTCAGCTGAGCTATGCTACACCACGTTGCTGCACTGATGCCAGAAACAGCACAACATGGCAGCGCTGACCCCTGTGCGAGCCAAGATCCCTAAAGTGTGCTTTGCAATAACAAGAAAATGGCTGCACCACCCTGCCAACACACATTTCAGATGGGGTGGAGCAGAGTACTCACTGCAGAAGTATGCCAGTGTGCTCTGCAACATTTTACATGGAGCAAAGGAAAGAAGCAGCATTACTTTGCTGTAAACCCAAAACGCCTCTCTAAAATATCAGCTTTTCAACCTTAAAAAGTGCTGTTGTGGCGCTAAATCCATTCATTTCTTATGAACCACTGTGACCAAAGGGGCCCTGCAATGCCCAGGATCAGTCTTGAGTCTCAGAGGAACCGGGCCTCATTTGAATGACAGCTCCTACAAAAAGTATCTTTGGAAAAAGCAACCCAGGGACTTTGTTTTCCATTTTCCACAGGAAACGCGGCTATTTCTTTGCAACAAGTATCAAGAAACAGCTGTCCAGAGAAAAACTGTAAACAAATGCTTGATACATGTATCCATGCTGCAAACAAGTCCAGCACTCAAGGGAAGGACTAGAGCTGACTAAAATGTGTATTTGCTGCAGATGAAAACCGAATTTAAAGGAACAAGTTAAATGTGCTTTTTCCTGAATGAAGAGCAAAATGACCTATTTTTAAAGTATATTATTGTGTAAAAGCTTGATTATTTGAGAATGTAAAAGGATTTGCTACTGTTAAAAAAAAACCACCTATAAACTGTTTTAATTCCATAGGTTTAAAGTAAAGATTTAAAAGGGGAAACTCAAAGTTCAACCCAGTCTGAGTTGGTAAACTATATAAAAAAATCCTGCTCTGCCAGTGCAAGCCCTGATAAAGGGTGACACCTCAACTGCTGAAACAGGAAAAGGCTAATTGCTAGTTGGAGGCTGTGAATCCCCAGGACAATGAGGCTTTTCAAGTCGCCTTAGACATTCGTCTTTGCCCCAGGCTAAGACAATAGCAGGCTAAGAAACGCACCCTTCCAGTGGGAGTGGCAAGCCCACTCACAAGGGAGAGGCCCCTCATTCAATTTAAAAGGGATTGACATTTGCTTACACTTGAACAAGAAAAGGAAACTGAAAAGTGACATTTGGTTTAAAATGCCTATTTTGCAACTGAACTTTCAAGACATTTAACTTTGCCACAAGAATGAGGAAATATCTGAAAGTGAGTAGTTTTAAATCTAATTGTATGCTGTTCATTTGAAGACTTGGTAGGACTCAGTACTGCATAAGGAACAGAAGTTATGAAAAATCACCGATTGTGCGGAAAGTATAATGTGGCAAATATAACATTTTCTACACATATCCCAGGGGTAATTGCGCATCTATGTTCAAAATTGGGAAATGTTAGGCCAAATCTTTCATGGTTAAAATTGCCAAAATGTCGCAGAAAGACTAAACCAGGTCCCACAGACTTGGAATTTGGATTGAAATATGACCCACAAAATAAGTAACCTGTGTATCTGATTTTCTTAGAGGTCATAACTATAGAAATATGTATTTGTGGGAAAGTTAGATTTTGGTCCCAATAGCTATGGGAAGTTTCCAGACATTGTAAAAATCATCCCATAAACATGACATCCTTTTCTGTCATCCAATCAGCGAAAAGGCAGAGATTATGCTTTTGTCCAATCCTAGCATTAGGGGTGTGGACAGTAAACCTGCCCCGCCATATCATTTAGTAATGTCATTTGGCATGATAAATAAGGGAACCTCACAGCTCACAGGGAGACTGATTCCTGACTTCTTCCTGATTTCTGCGTGGTGCCCTGCTCCTGAATTATCCATCCTTGTTCCTGATTCCTGATTATCCTTACAAAGCCAAGGCCTCAGCTTTGCTGAACTCCTTTTTCAGCTAGGCCCCAAATTCTGAAGCAATCCCAAAAATCCAGGGGAAGCATTCTGATCCAGTTTGGCTTGCTACTACTATATGCTTGCCTGCTGCAAACTCACCATCTGTTACGCTCACCTGGCTCCCACAGAGGCGTCGATCTGAACTGGACAGCTGCGGTCTCCACCAATGTGACGCGTAGGGCTGAGATGACGGACTGGACTGGCCCACCTAGCTTCGTTTGCTTGGCCCGTAGGAATATTCTTCTGCAAATGGAGAAAGGGGATTAACCACCCGTGGAGTTGAGCGTAAATCCCCCCACCCCCACTGTTCTCCCCACAGATCACCTTTGATGTCCCCTCTTATAGTCTCACCTGATGGTTTGAAAAGATGAGCTCTCCATCCTGCATTGAGCGCAGGGGCGCGTTGATAACCAGTTGCTTCACTGGCTCGAAGGAATTGGTGAGTTCCAGAACAATATTGACTCCGAAAAGTATGTAGTTCGTAAGAGTTCACATGCCTGACTTTCACTCTTGTCCGATTCCTTGCAGTTTGCAGCTTGAACCCAGCGAAGAGTTCCTCGTGGTAGCTGACGAAGTTCAGGTAAGGATTTGGCTTATCCTACACAGTTCAATAAAATAAGGCCAGAATGTAACCTGTTGCTTGCTCCCTTATTCAGGTGTGGAGAGAAAATATGAAGTTCGGGGAATAATGCCTCCGGCGGTAAAATTAGGTAAGTCTATTTTGGTGAGAAGAGTTCCCCTTGTTTGTCCCTTTGTCTCATCTTGTTGTCCTTTTGTTCCCCTTAGGGGCCAGGGTACGGCGAGGATGCAATGTAGACTGCGCCGACCCGTGAAGAGGAATAGTACCCCCGGCGGTAATCAGGTAAGTCTATGGGGGTAGTTACTATTGCCTCTGTTTATTCCCTTGGCTCACCTTTGCTGTTGTTGTGTTCCCCTTAGGTGCCAGAGTGTGGCGGGAACGTGCAGAAGGATGCGGTGGATCGTGAGGATGCTGCGAAGGCCGGTGAGTTCAGCGCGGCGCTGCAGCAGGCGAGTCGGCGCACGTAAAATGCTTCTTTCTTCCAGCTCGAAGGCGCGGTGGATCCCGAATTCAGGTAAGGATCGAAGGTTTTGCTCTTATTCTAACCTCTTCTCCTTCTGTTCCTCCCTTTTTCTAGGAGCTGCAGACGCGAGGCGGGCGTGGCAGAAGACTGGATGCAGGCTTGCAGACACGGTGAGCGTTACGCTGCTGGATGCAGAATAACGTGAAGCGTGTGCTGCTCTTCGGGCGTGGTTAAAATAGCCCCCAAAGTAGTCCCAGGTAAGTATTCCTCCCCAGCCCCACCCGAGTAAAAAATAGTCCCTAGGTAAAATAGTCCCTTCCAAGCCTCATTTGGCTTGGAGCTCTGCAGCATGGTCTGCATCTGGTAAGCTTGCAGCATGGTCTGCATCAGGTAAGTTCTACTCTATGAGCCTGGCGCCATAGGCGCCAGGACTGACACTCTATATGAGCCTGGCGCCATAGGCGCCAGAACCGCACCCAAACAGTCCTAGACCTGATCCGTGTGATGACCAGAACCCTTGACGGTCCAAAATCCTAAATTAAAGTGGACTGTAAGTCGTAATAGGAAGGATAGAAAATCATAGCATACCTTCCCTTGTTTTGTTCCATCACAATCTCTAAACCATCCTATCCTTACCTTAAGAACTTGTAATATTGTCACAACCATTCTTGAAACCTTGCCTTTGATTCTTTGCGCTAGTGCTAACTTCTTTAAATAATTGTGTCTTGTGAAATCCTAAAACCTTAATCCTCCCTTGGGTAATCAGACTGAGTCCACCAGGGTGGACACGGAGGTGCTGGGATTGGTTCCGCGGATCAACTCTAGAGCTTACTGTGTTTGATCTGGTAATCTAGGCTGAATGCCATAGTGTAGAGCATAACTATCCTTGTAAAAATTGATTTCCGTTTTCTTTTTCGCGCCATTATTTTCCAAAAACGCCTCTCATTCAACATTGCATAACTCACTCAATTTAATAGCTAGAGACTTCATTTCAACTCTGTATTATGCCTAAGACACATAGCTACCTCCCAACCTAAAGACCGCACTCCAAATCAATATATTTCACCTATTTTCCTTACAAACCGTTTGATTAAATTTAGGCGGGAATCCGCATTTCTGCAAAGTTTTAGACGTGTGATTTTCAATTTAAATTATTTCCAAACTTCCATTAAGATTCAAAGTGTTTACTATAGCTCATGATTGTTAGCATCTGTCCAATATTGCTCCCATAGAAATCTATACTGAATTAAGGATTTTGCACACTTTTCATTGTTTTACACAGCCATTTTCAAATGTCATTTTAAAAAGTGTAAGATTCCAAACCCGTTTTTCTCTCTTGTTTGGGGAGGGAAGGTTGCATTCAAATTCTGTTTACTGTTCTTTATTCCTGATTACCTGCTGCTTCCTTATATCTAGTTAGAATTGCTTATTTGTGAGTTGAGGAATATTGCAGGGGGAAATCCTAACTTAAGTGCTATATTTTCAAACAATCCAAAAGTGTTCTTTTCTCTGATGTTTTCCTTCTGTGCTCCTAAAGAGTGAATTTAAGTGCACTACATACCTTCATATCTGTTATTGTCACCACATTGGTGATTGCTGCTCCCTATTAAAAGTATATGTTTGAGTTGAATTTTAAATAAATACATATTACCTTTACCAACCAGTCTGATTCCTGGTGCATTGTGATCTGGGGTATTTTGAGACGGGGTGTGATATGAGTGGTATATCACTCAGAATATTGAACCTATAGACATAATAAAATAAGCATTTCATCTGTGCGCTGCATACTAGGCTGAGACCAGGGTGTACCGCCAGATTTGGGGGCTCGTGCTGTGATTTTGAGTTTGAGTTACCACCCGTGAAAGTCTAACACAGCGGACTAACCTGCAGGGTAGAGACACCTTGCTTGGTTGGTGTACTGTGCTACACTGTACAATCATCTCTCAAAATAAATACCTCAAGACCAGGCTGGTCTGTAAAAGTAAAAGTAAATCAACCCCAAAATAATTAATAAAGAAATTGATAGTTCTAAAATGGCTGTTCCTGTAGAAATCAGCATAGCTAGGGGAGACCTCCTGCACAAGTTCTTTGTCAGGGGTGAGTGGCTAGAACAGAATGAACATGTCTGGCTGCAGGAAATCACAGAACAGGTCACTGCCATGAACCTGGATACATGGCAGGACAAGGGCCCGTTACACCAAGCTCTCAGTGAATTGTCTCGGGATGATAGCTCAGGGGCAACGTGCTCGCCTTGGTAGCAAGACGACACGGAACACCACAGGTTTGATCCCCGGGTCCGCACTTAGAAACCTCTGGGTATTAAGCACGTTATAAATACCATATCATATCATATACATGGCCCCAAAAGTTAAAGAGGAGCAAAGTAAAATTGCCAGAATTGCGGCCTACCTATACCTCCACATAGGAGTGATGCAGGAAAAGCATGCTGAAAACATAGTTCTGGCACAAAATCAAATTGAAGCACTAGAGAGAATCCAGGATGATCTAGACTCTGCAGAACAAAGGCTACAGAAGAGCCAAGAATTAGAGGCAGAATCAAGACAGTATGTTACAAAATTAAAAGAAGATCTGGCTCTCCTACAGAGAGAGAATGCAGGGAAAGACACCAAATTACAGGCACTAAAAGTGGAGTGTCAGGAAATGGTTGACTTTCTGCAGCAGAGTCAACAGAAGCTGGCGCAACAATTACATTTTAATAGGGTCTGCGCAGAGCAGGTGGTTATCCTGCAAGACCAGATAGACAAATTGAAAGAGGAAAATAATAAATTAATTATGAGAGACCTACACTCTCAAACAGAATTTGAGGAGGAGCGCCAGAAATCCAATGCCATTAAAAAACAAAGGGACGACTTCGCTGAACAGAGGGGGACCCTAAGTCAGGAGAGAGACACCTTAGGCCAGGAAGTAAGCCAATTAAAAACCAAGTTAGAGGGAAGAAAGCTGGCCCTCCAGGAGCTCAACGAATTAAAGACAGAGTATGGGAAGCTACTAGAGCACACCAGACAGGTGGAGGAAGCTCTGGAAGAGAACACCCAGACCAAAGATACTAAAATTCAAGAGGTGAGTCTCCTGCAGCAGAAATTGGCCCAGTATTCCCAGACCAGGCAGGAAGCGCAGAGAGACAATGGCCCTCATTACGACCCTGGCGGAAAGTGACTGACCGGACCGCAACAGCGTAAATAGCGTTTCCGCCATTGCACGAAGGAGCAAAGTGCGGCTAATCACGACCCATCGGGCACGAGCATTACGCCATGGCGGAATCCGAAAGGCTGCGATGGCGGAAATGACCCCAAAACGGCCCTTACCGCCGCCGTACGCTGCACCAGGTGCAATACCGCCACCCATCTTAGCGGTCACCGTAATGAGCGGTCACCGTAACGAGCGGGCACCGCAAATTACGGCCACCGTAAATATACGGAAACGGAAGTAAAAGCATGTGGCCGGAACGGGAAACAGCACGCCGCACAACTATAAAATCCGAATCCCAACACAACCATTAAAAATCCGACCCTGACACACATCCCAACCCGTTAGCAACCCCAGTTAAAAAAATAAATATGGGAAAGGTAGCCAAGAAAGCGTGTGACCGCAAGCGGCAGGTACACTTCTCCCGAGAGGAACTGACCGTGCTCACCGAGACCCTCCAGGAAAATGCCGCCGTCGTCTTCTCCAGTCAAATGACCAGGACGGCCCTTGCCAACAAGAAGGCCATATGGGCCCTGGTGGCACAGCGCGTAAGTGCGGTGGGGACAACACCCCGCACGCCACAGCAATGTCGCAAGCGGTGGGACGACCTGCGGATCCGCGTACGCAGCATACTTTCTGCGAACAGGAACATCGCCACAGCTACCGGGGGGGGTTCAGAGTCGCCCATCAAGTTGACCCCCTGGGAGGAAATCTGCGCCTCCACCATAGGAATGGAGAGCATAGAGGGAGTCGGAGGGATGGAGAAAGGAGTGCCGACATCCGGAGAATCAGGTAGGTTGGCCAAGAGAAACAATGCGAAATCCACAAACCACGAACATGTGCAGTACCATGTGACCCCATAGTGCAATACATACTTTGCCCTGACAGCGCCCTCTAAAAGTCAGAATGAATAAACAAATCAATCAAGATGCCATAAACAACCCCTACATGTGCAGCATGCACCCCCTAACTGCAGGCAGCCAAATGAATGCATCCTCAATCCACACGAAAATGAGACCACCTCCAAGGCCCAGTCCCAAATCAGCCTCATGTACCACCCCAATGCATTTGATACGCTGCCATTCCAAATCCGACAGACCCATAACTAACGCTCGCCCCTCTTTACTCCACCACAGGGTCCGATACCAACGACGAGCTGCAGGACACCCCTACCAGCACGCCTGCAAAGAGGGCCAGGACCAACGTCCCAAGAGCCTCCACCTCAGGTGCAAGGATCAAGACACGGCAGCAGCAGGAATCAAGTGGCAGCACACTGGAGGGGACTGCAACAGGCACCCCAGCAGCCAGCAAGTCCACAACCCCAGCACCACAGGTCCCCCCAAAGAACGTATCTGATGGCACTGCCTCTGGTGGTAGCAGCACCATAGGTGACACAGCTGTCATGCCAGCATGCTCCGACACGGAAAACAGTGCTGGCGACGTAGGTACCATCCATGACCTTTCCCAATCCCCCTGCATGTTCCATCCCCTACACCATGACGAAACCACGCAGGGGCACCCTGAAGACGACGACTGGCCAACCCCCACAAGTCCTGTGCCAAGGCAACATGTGTTGAGCAGCCCCCCTGTCACACCACCGCAAATGTCCATGGCCCAGCAGAGGCAACAGTCCCTCGACCTGCTGATCGAGCAACAGCAGGAAGTGTCCACGCTACTCAAGGACCATGCAAATGAATGCGGGGGTTCCAGGGCAGCCATGGAAACATCCACCGAGACACTCAGGGCACAAATAGAGAAAAGTAGTGAGAGCCTCAGGGGAGAAATGGAGAGAAGCACCGAGAGCCTGAGAGCACAAATGGAGAAAAGCACCGAGAGCCTGAGAGCACAAATGGAGAAAAGCACCGAGAGCCTGAGGGGGGAACTGCATGCGACGTCCAAAGACGTTTGTGCTGAACTTGCTGCTGTGCGCCGTGTGCTCTCGGAGCTCTCACAAACCCTCAGAGACATGCATGGACGCGAGCAGGCAGAGACATCATCCGTGGCAAGTTCCGTCCAGGGCAGCCCCCAACGCAGATCTGGCAGGAACCTGCGCTCCACGGGCAGGGGTGCCCCTGATACCCGTAGAGGGGGCTTGCAATAGCGTCCAACCACGGACAGCATGCATATTTGGACACTGGTGTTGGGGGGGAGGTAGTAGGGTGGAGGGGGTGTGTTGGGCTTCACTGGGTGGCGGGTCCATAGGGTGTATAAATCAAATCACATTAACAATACAGCATCTCATAATCATCCAATGACATGTGTGGACATTGATATTTGCGTACGAGGCCTTCATAGGCGTACAGTCCACAATGTGCCTGTACTACACACACACAGTGCCACAGGTCCCCTTTCCGTGTAATAGGCACCATGCGTGGTTGCTAGAAGCATGCATCTATGATGCTCTGTCGGATTGCACGTGCATCCTGTGCCTCATGGACTCCTTGAGGTGCCTCCACATCCCCACCCTCATCATCATCATCATCTTCAGGTGCATGCAGTACAGCGTCAGGGGGCATGGGCACATTCCTACGTATGCACATGTTGTGCAGCATGACACATGCCATGACCATCTTAGAAACCTTCTCATGGCTGTACATGAGTGCCCCGCCAGACCTGCTGAGGCTGCGGAAACGAGCCTTCAGTAGGCCGAATGCCTGTTCAATGACCACACGGGTACGTGAGTGGGCATGGTTGTAGTCCTCCTCATGCTCGTTCTGTGGGTTCCGGATTGGTGTAAGGAGCCATCTCTTCAGTGGATACCCGGCATCACCTGTATGAGACGAATAAAGGGTGTCAGTGGAATGATAGTGCTAAGTAGCCCCCCCCCCCTCCTGCAAGGTCATTGACGCATCAAATGGGCCACGATGTCATGCATGGAATGAGACTCACCGAGTAGCCAGGATCTGTGCCCTGCGTGTCGCTCCATGTAGCGTGGTATTCTTGTGTTCCTCAGGACCATAGAATCATGGGTAGATCCTGGAAATCTGGCACAACAATGCGTAAATATCTTGTTGGAGTCACACACCATTTGCACATTGATTGAATGAAATTGTTTCCGGTTGCGGTACTGGACCTCCATGGCATGTGGGACAACCAATTCAACATGGGTGCAGTCGATGGCACCAATGCAACCCGGGATGCCGCCAAGTGCATGGAATCCCACTTTTGCGTTGGTAATCTCCTGGTACGTGCGTGGTAGTGTGATGTGGTCGTCGGCGTGCTTCAGGAGGGCATCGTGCACTTGGAAGAGTGTCCGTGAGAACAGTGGCTGTGAAATGCCATGCAACTGTCCCACTGTGTGCTGGTAGGTGCCTGTGGCCAGGAAGTGGAGTGCAGACACCACCTTCAGTAGGGGTGGGATGGCGGTTGGGCTATCTATCATGCTCACGAGGTCAGCATGTGTCATGTCCACAATGGCGATTATGGTGTCCCGGTCCAAACGGTAGAGGGTGTGGATCTGCTCAGCAGTGAGGTTGAACGGATCGGCTCGGAGGCGTGGGATTGCGGGCCGCCTGCGTGGTGGTAGTGGCAGTGCTTGTGGGCCTTGCTGACCCTGCCTTGCCCTCCTCCTCCTCCTTCTCCTCCGTCTCCCCTGTGCGCCCGGTTGTTGTACCTGTTGTTGTTCGTCGTCTTCTTGTAGTTGTAGCACTTGCAGTGCTATCTGGTCCCCCAGGCCCAACATCGCTAGTCCTGCCGGTAGCATTTTGGAGTGGGAGTGGTTGTGGGAGGGGTTTGGGTCTGCTATATATGTGCTGTCGGCCTGTATGGCCTCCACCTGTGCTGATTGAATGATTCTGTGGCAGATGCTATCCCTTCTGGCCGAGCACGTCCCGCACGTAAGGCTGCATTTGGCCGCATGGCATCTTGGGATTGGAATCATGTATCTAATCCCGATGGCAGTGTGATGTACTTTGACTGATTTTCATGGTATGCTCCCATTGTTACACATGCTATGATTGCAGCCGCTTACATACCTGTGAAGAGTCAGTGGTATGTAGGGCTCGATCGATGGCCGACCCTCATGCAGCACAGTAACGTACTTCACCGACGGGCGTGGCGTCCCATTTGTGATTGCAGCCAGTTAGCATCATGACACACAGCCGCACTACATTGATGTAATTGTGAATGCAAGCGTTCACAGAAGCCTTTTCGACGTAATGTTGCAAGTGAGGAATTCGAAGGCCAGCATTTTGGGTTTTGAAGTAGCGGCGAGGATACGCCCACAGGTCTGGCTGGAAATGTAACGTTCTATTGTAGAATGTCCTTGGGACATGGCCCATAACGAGCAGGCAATGAATGATATGAATTGAATGGGATGCGCAATAGCGTAGTGGACGATAAGGCAGGACGTTCCCAAATCCATCTTGCTTCACAACACTACAGATCCGGCCAGGGGCACAGTGGTTTTTGCGGACTGCATTACGCACAGACGCGATGGAAGTTTCACATATTATGTGAGTGAATATTCATGCGTTTTCATTGCGGGATGAGGGAATGATGAATGGATGCATGGACTGATGATTCCGTTTAGGGTCTGCCATGTACATGGGTTTTTTGATTCACTCCCCTTCCCCTGCGCTATGTGATGCAAGGCTGCCATAGTGGGACATACGTCTATCTGCCCTTGTCGGATCCTCCCTGTCTCGACGCGCCTTCATACACTTGTGTCTAGGCACGTTACTAATCCCATGTCATGGGTTCTATCTTGACGGACGCATGCACAGTAACCGACGTTGCCAATGGTGTATTTAGCTCGATTGATTTCGTTATGATTCGATACTGATTTAGGGGTGTGTATATTCCTTTGGAGTGGGCTAGCATGCATATGGGTGTGAATTTGGTGTGTTGAATGAAGATTGTAATGCATCATGAGTCCCGTAATGCAATCGGTTAATTTGTGTTTCTTTTGGGTGACAGGTATCTCCTGCCCTATTGCAGATGCCATCTCTACGCCACTCCTCCAGATGGTTTTTACTCTCGACTCCTGCAGCTTCGGGTGAATCAGTGGAGCACCATTTCGATCTTATGGGACGATCGCCAATGGGCCACATGCCCTTACGCTGTACTGGTGGCTAGGTGCAACATTTCGGCCTTTCAGCTCGACTAGTGCCTGCCTCATGGGACGGACCTGCGGTTCTTGCCGCTTCCATGTTGCCTTTTGGAACGTTGATGTAGGCCCTGTGTGCCATGATGGTACAGGGCGTCACACAAGTGGAAGCTGGTCAATTATTGCAGATGCAGACCTCGGTGATGATGGTTGTTTTGGTGTTATTTTGCAAATTGCTGTGGGGCCTTTGTCATTTGGATGTGCATTTAAATTGTATTCCGATATTTGTCGTGTTGCGTTGTTCTTTGCAGGTGATGTGGCGATTTTCGCTTTGTGGCGGTATGTATTGCGAGATGATCTGCATTGTGTTCCGCCTTCTGAGTTGAGTTGTGTGGTACAGTACTGGCCGCGTTTGCCTACGTAGCACAGTATGGTCACGGATAGGGGCTGCCATTGTGACTGTTTACATGATGTGCTGTTCAGGGGCGGGGGATTGGCTTTTGGCCGACTGGTGCCTGTCAGCCAGGTCGATTGGTGGAATGATGGGATGTTCAGAATGTGGCTGGTCACAGGTGACTGTGTTTGCGTGCGTTTGTTGGAGGGGGACTGGGGTCATGTCCATTGGAATAGCTTCTGTATTGATGCCATCTGTGCCCTGCAGCTCCCATCGGCCCCTCTTGGGATGAGCCTGGCTGCTCAGTCACTCTGCCAACTTGTGTGGTACATGCTTCTGCTGATGGTTGGTTTGTTTACTGGCATGAGTACAGGGCTGGTGCAATCCCCCTCAGGATGCTGTTTTGGATGTTGCCTTGCGCTGGTGGCAAGCGATGGGGGACTACTGTTGTTTTGTGTCATGTGTTCTTGATTTTCATTTTGATGTATTGTACCTTCACATGCCTGTGCTGCGTCAGTACGGCTATGGTGACATGCCGTACATGGATGCCCACTCACGGGGCGCTTTGAGCCCCTGCATGCTTTTCTACGTTGGCATGCATGGGTGAATTGTGGATTTCACTGGTTGCATAGTGTGAGTACATTGCGCCTGCCAGGAGTTGTGCAATGTGGCCAGGGAGTGGAGTACAGGCACTCAGTGGGCCATTTACGGTTGGTTCACGTTGCCGTATTTCTCGCCATGGCGGAATGGTACTTTACGACGTGCTTGATGGCGTTCAGTACATGTCCGCTAGGGTCAGAATTCGCGTACCGTTGCGCCATGGCGGTGATTCCGGTTTTGCAAGGCGCGCGTGCGCGTACTTGGTGCAGTTAGCGTTGCCGTTCACTGCGGTGTCGCTAATGGCATCGTACTTTACGGTGACGGGTCATGATCGCAACGAGCGGTGTTCGATGGCGGTATTGCATTTCCGCCATCATTTTTCCATTTCCGCAAGGGTCGTAATGAGGCCCAATGAGGCTCTCTGTGAAAAGAATAATATGCTCCACCAACAAGTAGCAATGCAAGAGCGAATCATGAAGACCAGTAAGGCCTTGATAGAGGAACAAAAGGCTCAGATTTTTGCTTATCACCAGGGAATAGGGGCTGAAAGTGTAAAGGAAGAGCGGGACAGAGCAACCCCTGAGCATAACATCAGGACCCCTGTACTCAGGGACTCAAACCCCTTCAATACCATGAACTCTGCCAGCTTCATGTCCACTGGCTCATAAGAACCAGGGGCCATGGGATTGGTAGAATTCATTAGAGTTGGGAAGATGGAACTGACAGATCAGCGCCCCCCAGAAGTTGATGGACGGGCGTCCCTGTACAGATCCCCATAGATCAGGGCTAATATCTCTGACTAGGAAGACTCATATGAGGGGAGAGTCAGGGAACTGGATCCACAAAAATACCGCCTACCAAAAGATCAGTTTGTTAAATTTGGTGGGGAACTCCAGGGGAACTCCAGAGTATCCTGAAGACCTCTATCCAGTTAGGGCAGTGTGGGGGGGAGAGCAGGGGAGAGTCAGAAGCCTCTTCTGAGCACCACAGGAATAGGGAAACTAGGCCCCACATTCTGCAAGCCCTTCTCAAGCTCGCAGAATCAGGGAGTGCCTAGAGGATCAAGAAGCCACCTCCAGTAGCAGTGCCTCTGAGTCTGAGGACGAGTGGACTCAGGTGACTAAAACCAAAAAGGCAAACAAAATTAAGAGAGCTATGCAAAAAGATCTCTTTAAGCAGATCAAGGCCATTATGAGTGCTATAACTCCCTACCATAAAAATGCAAAGTATTCGCTCTGGGAACACCATGATTTATATGAACAGATGATGGGCACTTTTCATCTGAAAGACTGCCAGAATTGCATCCAGTATGTGAAATGGACATTCTCCCCTGAATACTCCAGTTTCTTCACGGCACTGGAGGATCAGAACCACTGAAGATGGTCCACCTGGTATGCAGTGATAACATTGAGGCAAAAATGTCGCCTATACAAAAAATCACGGCAAGAATGCCGGGGTTTGACCCGGTAAAGGTGAACCCTGTTATACCATTTAAATGGAGCGGGGGTTGTGGGGGTGTCCCCCGCTCCTCTTAAATTGTATAATGGGTCCGGGGGTTGCTGGGGTGTCCCCCGCATCCTTTACATGGATTGCAGCGGCAAAACCACAGCATTTTTGCCCCAATATTTTGTAACCACTGCAATTTTTGCTGCGATTTTAACACATGTAACCGGTCCACCTATAGGGCGGCCATCTAAAAACATTTCTCTGCCCATAGAAACCCCCAAGAGGCCCGCAAGGCGGCCTACAATTTGCAGTGCGGGGAAGATAAGGCCCCAAAAGATTTGTGCAAGAGCTCAAACGTGCCTTTGCGCAGACCACCAGGTGGGTGTGCAGAGATACTCGGGAGTTCATCAACACCTTCTTCCATGCACTCCCCAAATATATAATGACCCAGCTGGTGAGGGACTTTCACGAGAAGAGATCGCTGGACTGGGCCATAGAACAGGTGACCCGTATTTATGAGGTACAAAAACCTGTAGATAACAAGAACACAACTAAAAACCCCAAACCAGCCAACACCCCTGCTGCTGCTAAGGTGGCGGCGGTGAAGGTTGCCCGCATTTTAGATCTGGAGATGGGGAGGCCTAAAAATATACCGGTACAAAATCCTTCCAGCCAAAGAACCAGGAGGCCCTCGGGCCAATCCCAGACAGGTGGTAGTCAGGGAGGTAATCCCACAAATGGGACCCCTAACTCCCCTGATTACATTAGCCCCCAATACAAGGGCAACAAACCCATCCTGGGGTATGCGTGGACTCCCCAAGCCCAAGGGGGGGATCCAACCAGGTAGGTACCACCCCAGGAAACTTCCCTACTAACTTTCCCCAAGAGGGCAGTAATCCCCCAAATGCCGGGTTGAGTTCCTTTCCCCGGTACCCTGAAAACTTCAACCTACAGAACAACCCTCCTTTCTTTCCCCACTTTCCTGAGCCCAGACAGCCCAATCCGGCAGAGGGAAGGCCAAGGGTGGAGGGTTACCCCAATTTTCCAAACCGAGGGTACTATCGGAGAAGGGACTGTTACCCTTCCTGTGAATCACCTATGATGGACCAGAGACCCCGTACCAGCCGGAACGGGTGTCTCAACTGGAGCGCCAGGTCCAGAACCTGTCCCAGGATCTGGGTTGCATGTTGAGGGCTCAGCAGAACCCTCAGACAAACATGGCAGCTCAGAACCCCACAAACCAAGGGTCTGGTACTCCAGAACAATGACGGGGAGAGAACCCCGACAACTCACTGGTTCCAAAGGAGGAGACACGGAGGGCATGGGGGTGTAAAGCCTTAAGGGGAGCTTCCTTCCCCACCCATGAAAAGCCCCTGGAAACCCAGGAACCAGAACCAAAATCTCCTGCCCCCGAAAGTCTGCAACCCAAGGAACAGAGGGCAGGTAGAAGAAATAAAGAACCTAGAATGACCCATTTTGTGGAGAAGGTTAGTGTCCTCCAATTTGAAGGAGAGGGGTCCTCAGAGGATTCTGGAAAAAAGATCTTCTCCTTCAGGGACGGGGGAACTCCTCCCAAAGAAAAATGGATCCCAAGAGATCCTTATGAAGACTGGGTGAATGTGGGGACTGAGTTAGAATCACCCATTATTGAACCCCAGAATGATAATTTGGGAAACCTCACTGCCCAAATCTATTCTGATGACTGCCTCCAAAGGGGGGGGGGAGTGGCCCAGAATCAGAACTAGGGGAGCCCAAAACTCCCCCAATATCCAACTGCCACATTTTTCTTGCAGATTCCCAAGCTCCCACACAGAATCAATGCCAAACTACCCCTGTGTCGGAATCAAGAATCAAGAAACTGACCAACCAACTGGCCCAAAATGCACATGATCTCTGCCCCCTTGAGAAGAAGGAGGGAAGATTTGATGCCCCGGCCCAAATACAAGGGCAGTGTACAGTGTCGGCACTGGTGGACACTGGATCCCAAGCAACTCTTCTGTCAAAGAGGGCTTTGATCTGCTGAATTCAGGAAGGGGGAGAGATACCAGATCCCTCTCAGCCTTCTTCCTGGACAACTTCAGAACTTTGATGGGAAGGAAATTCTTCCTGTCAAGTCGCACTCTGTTCTGATTGGGCCAGTGGTGAGACGCACGGCTCACCACTTAGCATGTTTGAGTGACAGCTAGGCTGTTGAATGGGGGTTTTTCTGCATAAAAGCAGGGCCTTTGGGACTGGAACTTCAGAAGTCGCCACAGGACCTAAGAATCCGAAGAGGGAAGAAGCTGACCCATCTGCAACGACGACACCACCAGTGGAGCCCTGCTGCAACAAACTCACCACTTTCCCAACTACAAGAGAAGATCTTCTGCTGGATGAGTCTTCTTCCTCTGAGCTGGTGGGTCCAACCAGTTCGCCCTTTTTGCCTTCCAAAGATGTCTCTTGGTCAAATCACCTGTGCCAAGCACCCCGGCAGCCGGATAGCCAAGCTTCACCACTTTGACCGCGAATAAAAGGAACGCACCTTTTATCGACGAACACCGCGGCTGGTTCCATCCCTGTGCAGTGCAACGACTCCACGTTTCCTCCTCGACGAGATTTTCTCTTCCCCTGGTCGAAACAATGAACTGCAACCACTGCCAGGAACAACTGCCACCGCTGGAGCTTCCTCTCTCTTTAAGTACTGTGTCCTGCCTGGCCTCCCTTTCTTCGGTTTGCCCAAGGTGACTCTTAAATCCTTGGCTTTCCAACTGGGTTGGGCCCAGACCTTCTAACTTTACCTTCTTGAATCGCCCCAACCTCTTCTGAACATTCTGCAAAGACTTTTTAGTGTATTTTAAACCGTGTGATCCTGGGCACATTTCGCTTTGTTCCATTTAAAGTGGGTCTGGCCTATGAACTTTGGCTCTACAGTGTAAACTGCCTTTCTTCTCTTGCTGAGAACTCCTAAAAGTGTTGGGATCTGTTTTATTTCTATGCCCTGCCTTTTTCTCTCCCTTTAACTTAACTATTGGAGTGCCATCTAGGTTACACGCTCACATCTGTTTTAACAAATCGTGGTGTTTTAACTCTGACTTGTCTAATAGTTATCAAGGGAGGTGTGTATACTTTACCTGACTGTGTTTTAACTTGCTTTTGATTTAGAGTGCTAGAATATTGCCTAAAGTGTGTTTTAAATAAATAAGTATATACTTTTTATACAAAGCTCTGGTCAGTGTTTGTTTGCTCTACAGTGTTTTTAGCCCTATTGTGTATACCCTATATACTGCCCTACTCTTCTTGAGAGAAGTCTGACTGCTCAGCCATAGCTACCAGGTAAATCTGGGTGGTACAGACTGCTACCAATTGGGTTTACTGCTTACTCCTGTAGTCTTAATCTTTTTGCAGTGGTCCCCAAGGGAACTGCACAGGATTCTGAATAACACTGGTGTACAGCGGTGGGATTTGTATTGAGTATACATTTTAGAGTGCTTCTGATACTTTAGTGCAACTAACCACAAAGCTTAACACTGTAAAAGCTATTTTTTTAACAAGTCACCTATGGAAAGTTACAGCCAGGAGTCCCTTTCTGCAAAAACTGCTGATTGTTTAAGAGTTCTTTGTAGACATAAGGATCTTCCTGTAAAAGGCAAGAAAATGGAATTTATAGAAAGATTGTTAGAGAATCAAAGCCTGCGTAGTGGTTCAGAGGAGCCAACCTTCCCAGCAAATGGAAACCACAGTCATGAGGATGATATGAATCAAAGTAATGATAGTATTGTTGTATAGTTAGAAGAGGAAGAGGAAACAAATGTAACTGTTCCCACTGGCCCTCTGCCTGCTCTAGCACATCAGCCTGTGTCTACTGGACCTTTGTCAGGACCCACATTAAGTCTTGCATTCATTGAACTGGAAAAATGAGACTTGAATTAGAGTTCAAAAGAATTAGTGCCCAATCTGAACAAAAGCACCAAGAACTAAGGCTCAGAGAAATGGAGCTCAAGCATGAGCTAGAGATGAAGAAATTGTCTGTTGAAAATACTTCTCTCCCTGGATCCTCTAGGAGTTCCAGTCCCAAAAGACCCCGGATGCCTAAAGAGATTGTGGGTATGTATGAACCTAAGTTGGATGTGTTAGATTGGTTGGCTATGTTTGAGTATAATCATGGGCTCCAGGACATCTCAGGGAATCAGTTGCATCCTTGGTTGTTCTCTAGGCTCCCCCCTGTTGCATCTGATGTGGTAATGGAGTTGGGGGACGTGGATAGAATGGACTATGAATGTGTGAAGCTAGCTTTAATAGCTAGATTTGGGAAGATCCCTACCCAGTACCTTAAGAGGTTTAGGACCCTCAAAAAGCATGATGGTACCCCTTGGGCTACCTGGGTGAGTGAAAGTTTGAAGAACTTAGAGGGATGGATTAAGGGTTACAGAGTGAACACTTATGAGGGAATGAGAAATCGTATGATGTTGTAGTCAATTTATGTTGCCTGCTCTCCTGAGCTCAGAAAGCACTTAGCTGATTCAAAGGAAATAGATCCTAGAAAACTAGCTAAGGCTGCTGACTTGTGGGTGGCCAAAAGGGCTACTCACAAGGATTCAGGGGTCACTCAGAAAAAGGATGAGGGAAAGCAGCCACCAAAAGTGAATCCAGAGAATTCTAATACCTCCCATACCAAAGAGGGCCACAAACAACAAAATAACCGGGGTAAGCCACCAGGGAAACCCCATTAGGCTAGTGTACCTTCTGGTCACAAACCAGAAGGAGGTCGGAACAAGCCACAATTCCAGAGAGCATTTGGAACATGCCATCTCTGTGGGGCAACTGACCACATCAAAGGAGATCCCAGATGTAAGGGTAAACCTGCAGGGATCAGCACAGTCGCCTTAACCTTCACTCCTGAGGAGGAAGTACAAGTGGCTAGTGCTCACTTTGAAGTCTTTGCTGAAGACCCTTTGAATCTTCAAGCAAGTGTATCATTAGAGCCTATGGGTCTGGTTAGCAACCAGAATAGGGAAATCTATGACTCCCTACCAGCAAACTCTAAACTATATTACATGGACAGTGTTCTTGTGAATGGCCAGGATACTCCTGGCAGGAGAGACACAGGGGCTATTAGAACAGTAGTGGATGAAAGCTTTTTCAAACCTGAGTATGTGGCTAAGGCACCCAAAGGTCCCACTAGAAATTCTAGAGGCCCTGTCCAGATGGTTCCTATTCTACCAGCCCTCATTCAGTGTAATAACATGACAGTGAGGATTTCTGTCAGTGTTAAGACTGAGGTACCTGGGAGAGTCCTGTTGGGGAATGATCTAAAAACTCTAGGAATAGTATCCAGTACCCCCAGGCCTCCCATTATGGAGACACAGAACCTAACCAAATTGGCTAGAGAGGCCACCTTAAGGGACCACTCTAAACCTGTGGGAACCTCTACTGAGAACCCCACTACAAGCCCTGGTGTTAGTGAGTTGACCTCTAACCCAGGCAAACTTCAGGCTGAAATGTTAGGGAAATGGGAGCCCGAACCAAGCTCCATCATTGTTCCTCCAGTTTTAGAGTCTCTGACTCCCCCTGCTTCTGGGGAAGAGGTGGATAGACCAACTGGACCCCCACAAAGGCCTAAGAGAACTGGTAATTTTCAGTGCTGGTGGAAAACCAGGAAAGAACAATCTAAGGCCAAAAACCTTCAGACGGTTGGACTTTCTACTGAAGACTGCAACTCAAATCCTAGTATTGGGAGGGAAACTCCTACCGTAGGTGAGGTAAGATCTAAGAGAAATGGGAAGCAGGTACAATGCCTAAACCCAACCCCTCCAACCAAGAGGCCTGAGATCCAACCTGCTCCCAACAGAGAGGTGGTGAGGAACCTTGGAGGCCCCTCTAGATCTAACAGCATCCTTTATAAGGACTCCTTGAAAAAGCCTAACACAGGTTCAGAAGTTGTACCAAATTCTGAGGGACTGGTCAACCAGATCCCCTATAGAGTTAACAAGGAAGATGTTCCTCAAAGGGTTTGTAGGTCATATAGCTTACAAAGGAAAACCTTTGATTTATCCATTGAACACAGGTCAGGGTGTCCCCACCAAAATGCTTATGGTCTCTCTAGGATGTTTATAACCGACTAGAGGTATGAGATTCATCCAAGAGTGGATTCAATCCTCCTGTCCCTTAGTCTGGGGGGGGGCGAGTGTTAGGGAGAATTCTCTTATAAGGCTAATTTCCCAAACCTAGTGAGTCACCCAGCATCTTTGCTGGATTTTTTGGGTTTGTTTTTTTCTCCTGCTAAGAGTGAGACCCTTTTCCTCCCACTCTTAGGCATGATTTGAGGTATGTCTTTGACTTTGTATGTGTTAGGGAGAATTATCTGCAAAGGCTAATTTCCCGAACCAAGTGAGTCCCCCAGCAGCTTTGCTGGATTTTTTGGGGTTTATTTTTTTCTCCTGCTAAGAGTGAGACTCTTTTTCTCCCACTCTTAGACATGATTTGAGGTGTTCCTTTGACTTTGAATGTGTTTTATGGGTTATGGGGTCCTTTACCCCATAGGGCTTCATGTGTTTTTGGTATGTAGGTTACACAGCACCCTCCGTGCCGTAACCCAGGGGTGTCATAGTGACCCTCAAACATAGACTCCATACCCTGGGACTGACTACTGTCTCCCAGGGCATGTAAAGTCACCATTGGCTTTACTAGTCCCAAATTATGAACAGAAACCAGTACAAACCATCATATTGTGGACGTACTGGTTGGGGCAATTCGATTGCCCCGGGATATGTTGTTTGAGGGGGCATGTCTCCGTTCCCCTGATCGAGTTTTGGCTGGTAGCAGTGGATACTACTTTTTATATTCGACCGCAAATATTTTCCTATGGGATTTTCCCATTGTTCGAGACTACCACTTTTTAATATAGCCTCGAACATACCGCCGGTTTATTAAATTAATAATAAATCTCGGTTCCAAAATGACGTTTGTGTTTGCTTCTGTGACTCCAACACAAGTCGAGCCCTTTGTTCCACTTTTTGGCGGGCTTCTCCACAGAAGCCTCCAAAAGTGGTGCCACTCTGTCTGGGTACCACAGGAGTGTGGGAGGGGGTTTAGGCACCCTGAAATGAGTTGCCTTGTGTGATTGGCCCCAGTGGTGAGCCGCCCGGCTCACCACTTAGCATGTTTGATTGACAGCTAGGCTGAATGAATGGGGGTTTGCTGCATAAAAGCAGGGCTTTGGGGACTGGAACTTAAAAGTCGCCACAGGACCTAAAGAATCCAAAGAGGGAGAAGCTGAGCCGACCTGCCACGACGACACCACCGGTGGAGCCCTGCTGAACCGTCTCACCACTTTTCCCGACGAAAGAGGAGATCTCCAGCCCGGAGAGTCTTCTTCCTTTGACTGGTGGGGATAACCAGTTTGCCCGTCTTTTTCGCCTTCCCGGATCATCTCTTGGCCGCCTTGCCTGTGCCAAGCACCCCGGCAACCGGGATACCATGGTTTTTCCACCACTGCGAATAAAAGGGTCATACCTTTTAACCGGAGAACTCTGCGGCTGGTTTATTCCCGGGCAGTGCAACGACCTTCAGCTTTCCTCCACATCGAGACCATCTCTTCCTCTGGACGACGCCGTGACTTGCACCTGCTGCCAGGAACAACTGCCCCCGCTGCAGGATCCTCTCCACTTTGAAGGTACTGTGTCTGCCTGGCCTCCCTCACAACGGTCTGCGTGGGGTGACTCTTAAAGCTTCCACCTACCACTTGCGTTGGCCCTAGGCTGGCTAACTGAACTTTTCTGAGCTGACTTAATTCTTTTCTGAACTCCCTGCAAGACTTTTCAAGACTTTTAAACTGTGTGATCTTGGGCGCATTGGTGCTCTGTTCTCTCAAAGAGGGAGCCTAGCCTCTGAACTTTTTTGCTCACAAGTAGACTTGACTTTCCTGCCTTGCTGGGTGCTTCTAAAGTATTGTGTTGTGTGCTTTTCCTAATTTCTGCCTTTTCCCTCCCTTTTTCTTAACTTATTGGAGTGCCATCTTTAGTTAAGCGCTCACCTCTGTCTGGAAATAAGTGGTGTTAACTAAGAGTTGTCTAATAAGGAATAAGGGGTGTACATATAGTAATAGTGACTGTGTGTTGAATTTACTTACCTCTTTTTGTGCTAGTGTAAATTACAAGTGTCTTTAAATAAATAATGATATACTTTTACAACAAAGCTCTGGTCAGTGTTTGCTTGTACTACTGTGTCTCTGTACCTATTGTGTATACTCTGCATACTGCCTAACTCATCTTGAGAGAAGGTCTGTGCAGTGGGGGTAGGCCAGTCTTATACTGCTTGTACATTACTGGGTAGAGGCTGTATCCTCCCTCCACCTACTTCATGTCCAAGGTAAACCACTGAGCATTGTCCAATCTGGCATTTACTAGCCTTTAGGGTCAAGTGTGCTTTCTGAAGAGCCTGTAGCACAATCCCGAGGTGTTTCACATGGTCTTCCCAGGTGGCGCTGAAAACTGCTATATCATCCAGATATGCAAGACAGAATTCATCCAACCCATTCAACACATGATTCACAAGCCTCTGGAAAGTGGCAGGTGCATTCTTCAACCCGAACGGCATTACCCTGAATTGGTAAAGGCCGTCTGGAGTGGAAAACGCTGTCTTCTCCTTGGCATGTTCTGCTAAGGCTATTTGCCAATAGCCCTCAGTGAGGTCAAACGTGCTGAGGTACTTGGAGGCACCCAAGGTATCCACCAGCTCATCTGTTCGAGGCAAGGGGTGTGCATCTGTCTTGGTGACAGCATTCAGAGCCCTTTAATCCACACAGAACCTCAACTCAGAAGTACCTGCGTTTGGAACCAATACCACTGGGCTGGACCAAGGACTACTAGCGGGTTCAATCACCCCAATATCCAACATTTTGTTGACCTCTGTCTTAATGTAAGACCTTACTTTGTCTGACATTCTGTATCCCCTACATTTGGTAGGAACACTGTCTCCTGTGTCAATGTCATGTTTGCACCAGGGTGTCAAACTAGGGCTGTGAGAACAAGGGGGAAAACTGCCTAAGCACATTGTTCATCTCTGCTTGCTGATCAGAAGTCAGGTGAGGGGCCACTTGGACACCGTCAATGGAGCTGTCTGAAGGTCTGCCCTGGAACAGGTCAGGGAGAGGTTCATACTCCTCTTCCTTAACATCTGAAGCCAGTAGCAGTGCAGTGATTTCAACTATTGGGATGAAAGCCTTCAGTCTATTTACATGGAACACTTTTGGAGCCTGTCCAGCCCTTCCAAGGTCCACTAAATAGCTGACCTCACCCAGTGACTGCACCACTGTGTAAGGGCCTGACCATTTGTCCTGCAAAGCTCTAGGCCTTATAGGAGTCATGATCAGGACTTTCTGACCAGGTGTGAAAGTGATGAGGGACACCTTCTGGTCATACCAATGTTTCACCAGTGCTTGCCCTTCCTTCAGCTTCTCACTAGCCAGACCCATCAGGAGTACCATCCTTTTTCTGAGCCCCAGCACATCGTCCACTACATTGGTAGTAATAGGGGGAGTGGGCATCTCCCATCCATCCTTGACTATGGCCAAGGGTCCCCTTACACGGTGACCAAACAGAAGTTCAAAGGGGCTGAAGCCGACACCCTCTTGTGGTACCTCTCTGTAGGCAAACAGTAAGCACAGTAACAGAAGATCCCATTTTCATCTTTGGGGTTCTCCCAGTGCCCCAATCATGCTTTTCAAGGTTCTGTTAAACCTCTCGACAAGACTATTTGTCTGTGGGTGGTATGCAGATGAAAACTTATAGTTGACACCACATTCCTTCCACATGGCCTGCATATACTTTGTCATAAAGTCGCTGCCCCTATCAGACAAAACTTCTTTAGGGAAGCCAACCCTAGTAAATATGACAAGTAAGCTTTTGCAACATAATTGGCAGTTACAGTCTTCAATGGGATGGCCTCAGGATACCTAGTGGCATGGTCGACCAGCACCAGGATAAACCTATTGCCTGAGGATGTTTGGTGGTCAAGGGGACCAACAATGTCGATCCCTACCCTCTCAAATGGTACACCCACAACAGGGAATGGTACCAATGGAACTTGGATTGTTGAGCCACTCTTACCAGATAACTGGCAGGTGGCACAACTCCTGCAGTGACTTTCTACTTGCACCCCCATCTTGGGCCAGTAGATGTGCATGGATAACCTTTGCTTGGTTCTCTTGAATCGAAGGTGATCAGCAAGGGGCACTTCATGCACCAGCTGCAGGAGGAAGGGTCTTACAGCAAGGGGAACCACCATCCTCCTATGGTCTCCTTCTGTAGACTCTGTAGGCTCACTGTAAAGGAGCCCACCTTCCCAATAAATCCTATGTGTCCCAGGAGGTTCACCCTCAAGCTGGGCACAGGCCTGTCTCCTTAGGCCTTACAGAGATGGGCACTCATGTTGGCCCTTACTGAATTCTTCCCTGTCAGGACCACCTTCTACTAATAAGTCTTTTAGTTCAGGATGGTCATTGGGGTCAAATACTTCAGGTAACACCACTTCCTCGTCAGGTTCTGGTGTTTGTTCAACTACCTCCACCTCAGTGGTAGGTGATTTAGGGGTATATTTTCTTTCCTTCTTTTGGTTTTTCTGACTCCTTTAGCCTTGGGTTTCCCCTTTGGCTTGGGCATTGCAGTGGTCTTGGCCAGTGCTGCCCTTGTTTGAGACCTTGTGCAGGGTCTTTCGGCTGTATCTCCCACAAGCCCTAAAGCTCTGAGATCATTGCCCAGCAAGACCTTTCCTGGGACACTCCTCTGTATGTTCACTGGAATCCTGACTGCTGTACCATTGATAGTAAGATTTACAGGTATTACTGGGAACATGAGAGGTGGGCCATCAGCCAACTTAGTGGGTAACAGAGGAGCTCTGACAACTTCCTCTGGGTCTACCAAGGTAGAATCCACTACAGTTCGACTACACCCACTATCCCTAAGAGCAGGAGTATCTACTCCATAGATCAGCACACTGTCTTTAAAGTAGTGCTTGGTATTATCTGGAATCCTAGCATAAGCCTCTGAGACTTTAGGCTCCCAGTAACCCAGGGAAACTAAAACTACCTCAGCTTCTATCCCACTCGGGAAGGAGTCCAAGGAGAAGGATGCCCCTGTAATCTCTTCTTCCTCATAGGAGGAGAAGGCCAGATTAGCAGAGTGGACCCCCAAGGTTTTGACCTTACATCTGGGGTCCCCCTTCACATGGTCTCTTGCTCCACAAGCAAAACAAGATCGACTGGGTCTGTTTACATAAGGAGACTTACTATAACCAGAGTTCTGTTTTGGAGGATAACCTCCACTACCCTGTGAGTTCTCTTCTGACTTACCCTTATTTTTCTTTTTTTTTTGGCCCTTCCGGGAGGAAGTTTTATCAGATCCCCCACCCTCTTTATCTTTTGGCTTTTTCCCCTCCTCCTGCTTACCAGGATGACTCTTGTCCTTATGTGACACTCTATGTGACACCCACAAATCTGCTGCTATGGCTAGCTTCTTAGGATCTATCTCCTTTGAATGTGCCAAATGCTGCTTAAGCTCAGGGGACCAAGATGCAAAAATATGTTCAAGCATGACAAGACATATCATACCCTCAAAGATGGAGATCTTATAACCTCTACCGCAGCCAGTCAAGTTTTTTAAGGATTCAGTCACTTAAGATACGCAAGTACTTGCTTCTTTCTTTTTGTACTCTCTGAATCTCATTAAGTATTGGACAGGAGTCTTTCCAAACTTTAAGATGAGAGTTTGCTTCAACATTGCAAAATCTGCTCTCTCAGCATTTGACATTTCCATAATTGCACTGCAGCCAGCCGGAATGGGGCAGTCTGCTAAGTAACCAGGCAATTTTATCAGCATTGCCAACCTGTTGAACTTCACATGCATACTCAAAAGTATTCAGCCAGTCCATAATGTCATTCTTTTCATCATACACACTGATCATATCTTTAGGAAACCTTGGATGAGAGGAGGACCTAGACCCATGTCCAGGACCCTTGGATCCATTGGAAATGTGAAGCTTGGCCAGTTCCAACTGGTGATCCGTGTCCTTCTGTTTTTCTGCCTGCTCTATCTTCAGCTTGGCCATGTTAATTTCAAGCTCCTTCTGCCTAAACAACAGTTCGTGCTTCTTGAATTCAAGCATGGCCTCAGCATCAGCACTGGCAGAGGAAACATTGGACATCAAATCCTCTAAATCCTCATGGGTCCCATTGATAAGTGCAGCAACAGACCTGTCAGATCTGCCGGTGAGAGCAGCCCCACCACCTTCTGAAATGTTTCAGGAGCTATGGCATCAAGTTGTGACTCTTGCCATTCCATGATTCTTTGACTCATTTCCATTGGTGTGCATTGAGCAGGTAAACACCTCTCAGCACACATCTTTCTTAATGTTGCAGATTTAGAAACATTTAAGGTTAACAAGGTACTTGTTTCCATTTTGTTAGATAGGTCTATGGCCTTTTTCAGTTATGCTACAACAATTCACTATGTGTCCTGGGTAGGAATAACTCAAAATGCCTTCACTAGTGTGCAACACTGGATACCTTCAGTCCTATCCCACCGCTGTACACCAATTGTTTAAAATGGATTTCTGAACTCTGGTGGGCAGATGTTAAGAAGGCCAGCCTAGTTTCTTGGAACAGGGTAACCTCTGGACAAGCCAGACCAATCAAGGTAGCTATGGTAGGCGGTCAAGACTAAGTCTCAGGAGCGGTGAAGGTAACTGAAAGACCTCAATGAGCACACAGAGCAAGGACACTTACAAATTACTCCCAGACAGGTGTTATATCAAAAATATAGACACATTTATTACAAGGCCTTTGTAACTCAGACCATAGAAAAAGAATCACAGCAATACTAATTAAACCAACACAACACAATCAATACAAGATATATACAAGACCATTGGGGTCTAAAGGGTTAAATGCACGAAATATGTCCACAACCTAGATGGGGAGAAAATAGGCAGTGCAGATAGTCTTTAGGCCCCTTCGACATCGACAACACACCTAACTAAGAGGCAGTCCAAACCCTAAGAAGAGGGAAGCTGTATTCTCAATAGTACATGTAGTGCAGGGGCACGCTATTGTTCCAATGGGCAAAACAGGGCTCTTCAGGGGTCTCTAGCAGCTCAGGAAGGTGGATGAGGTGATGAAGAATAAGTTCCCACTATTCAGGGAGGACCTCCACTTGAAGGCAGTTCCAGAGTGCGGGATGGAGTCGCTAGTTCACACTAGCAGTGGAAAGGAGAGGGACCCCCAGGGGCCACTCGTGCGCATTAATGCATGGTGGTGCTAGGGTGCTAGGGACCACCGGTTAAGGTTAGGGTTACTCACCAGCCCCAGGCGCTCTCCGGACCAACCTTCCCCAGTCGAGTCCACTTTGATTGTGGGTTCTACTGTGGCAATATGACGGCTCTGCGGCTTTCAGTTTCGAAGATACAGTGAGGATTCCCAAATGGGACAGTGGCGATTTCTACACTCCGGATGGATGAATCGACCCAGTTTCACTGCAGCAGGCTTCAGGGGCAAGAGGGTCACAAATGCAGCGCACCTGCAAAGGTCGTTACCGCGGCAGGGCAACACGGTAACTGCGTATGCTCCGGTCCTGGCGCACTCATCTCACTTCAGACCTGGGAATGCCAAGTGTACGAAATTCGGTGTGAGGGTGCCGCGGACAGAGAGCTAGCAGTATACCAAGTTTCGAGGGCCTCCTCGAAATGACAGCGGAGACAGAGCAAAGGTTGTGCGTAAACTGGTCAGCCCACTGGTTGGCCCAGGGACACCTCCGAGATGGCTTACTTGCAGACCTTCTAGAACGACCAGATGCAGAGGGTTCCCACGGGACAACAGTGGGCTCAGGGTGCCAAACCTTCCAGCGGTTCACCAGCGTTCCTCGACTCAACTTCTTAGTTTCAGGATGCTTGGATCCTATCCTTCGTTCAGTGAGAACTCCAGAGATCGACATGGTATGGGTGTTTTTGGCCTCCTCTTATCCAAAGTTCCTTTCTCGCCAAAACGAAGAGGACCCAAAGGGAGATCAGCTCACAAACACACACTCCATACATGGACCAATCACAGACCACGGTGGTCCCAGGCATTCACAGCACTCCAGACTCTCTGGCACCCAGGATGTGTATTGAGGACAGACACCGCAGCCCACACCTTGGAGGCAAACACACAAGGCATGCAGAAGCCAGCGAAAGCTTGGCGTTTCGCGGGAAACTGCATGTCCAAACAAGGACTGACCCGTGTCGGCTCAACCTGGGGAAGGCACAGGGGCAAGATGGCCAAAGGACAGGACAAAGAACCTCATGGCATGGCCATTTTGGAGTCAGGCTACCTATTCATGCCAAACGCGGTTAACATGGCAGGAAAGGGTTAAAAATAATGCAAAATATAAGCTGCCACCAGCCCTGTCCATGACACATCTGCACATCTCCAAAAATGTCCTACAACAGTGTCTAGGGTCTTTGTAATTGACTATGAGACCCAAGTGCAAAGTACTGTAAGGTATATTGGGTACTTGTTACATGTAGCACAAAAGTTGCAACATTAGAAAAGGACTAAGGGAAACAAAGTCTACCAGTACTGACTGTCTTAAGGGCATGTCAGTTTCCCCATAAAAAGTGAGCGAAAGCCCAGAGGAGTGCAGCTGAAGGCTGTGCTTCTTTGGCAAAGTCAGTCTATCGTGTCTAAATAGCAGCAAAAAGTCTGGGGCTGTACAACTGGAGGGAAAATTGCATATAAAATACAATCTTTCCTAACAGAAGGTGTCCATTAGAAAAGCATAATTTAAAAGGATGATAATGCCAAATCCCCTATGGTTTTTCCACCTTCTTGTATGACCTGTAATATTACAATACCAACCCAGCAATACAGACACAAAGAAACACACCAAACTGTAGAATAGAAGATCTACCAAAGAATGTCCCGTTCTCGGGCATAGTATCCCCTATCAGGGCCTGACAAATTTCAGATGTGATGATAAAAGACTGATAAAAAACACCAAAAGTAGCAGGTAGTAGATGTACCTTTCATGGATTCTGTTGTCTGGATGAGCTCTGTAACAGCAGCAGCAACTCGCTTGGAGAAGCCTGCCAGTTGGTGTTTCAATTCAGGGGTCGGTTTCTGAAGAACCTATAGAAACAGATGGGGAGAACGTTTACAACCAGTACAAAACAAACAGTATCTACTTGTAATTAATGCAGACCAAAAAAAAAGTAATGCACAAAGACAATCGACCTCTGTAAGTGTTAGGCGGTAATTCAGTAGTAAATCCGCCAAAAATCGGCCCTAACAAATTACTGTTACTGCCACTTGGTCAGGGGGAATTTCCGCCTGATTACAAGTGGTTGTGTTGGTGTAATTCCCCATTTATTTTGGGTCCATTGGACCCAATGGGGCTTTTTTTGCAGAATTACTGCAGCGGAATTACCGCTGCAGTAATTCGGCCAATTCTGTTGATTTTTTGGCATTGAATGGGAACATTTACCTCCAGGGTTTTACACTCAAAACACAACCTCATAATTTGGCATAGTGGTAAAATTGGCAGTAACTCAGTTACCGCCAATTTTACCACTTACCGCCCAACTCGTAATGAGGCTGAATATATTTAGGCAAGAAAGCATGGAGGGGCAATAAAGGCAGATTGCCAAATGTAATAGGCCAGGAGAAAGAGGTGGCATTTAACAAGGGCTGGAGAATGTTACCACCTAGTAAGGCATGCCACTACAGGAATAAATACCACTAGCACCTCAGGATAAGATCGAGGACCTTACAGTCCTCTGTTTTTTTCTGACAAAAGAAACAACCTCCAGAGCGTGCAAAGCTTTTGCCTAAAAGAAATAACTACAAACACAATGGCCACGATGGAGGAACAAGCTACTTACCTCTTACTAATGTTTTTCTGATGGATTAGCCCTTTCTCCCATCGATTACTCATCTTAGCTATATCTTTTTTAGCAACAACTACCTTCGGGAATCTTTTTCAGTCATAAATCAGGGGCAGGGTTCGGTTCTGCGTCTTCTCCACTGGGCATCGCTGCGCGCCTCTCATGTCTGACATAACATCCGAGCCAGTATATATGAGCCAGCAGCGCCTCAACCCCACTTCTGCTCTTTTCCCTAGCACTCAACAGCTGTTGGACCATGGAGAAACTGGTTTATGTGCTTTCTGCTAAGAGGGGCACTTTAGGAGGCGGGTGAGAAGGAGGAGGAGAGCATTCCCAATAAAGCGTGATGACTGCAAGAGAAATAGGAACTGAAGCTATGGGGTGCGGTGTTCCCTATATAAAGGCTCGACCCATTCACTTCCAGAACCAATGAGTGGAATGAAGAGGACCAGTGTCAATACACACCCCTGGCAAGAAGTTTTCTGGCACCAGCTGTTGTGTTCCAAAATGTATCTAAAATGAGGAATCTGTAGGAAGATACGATCCATTAACATGAACTGATCTGTTTTTTTGGAAGATCACATTCACCAACGCAGGCTTCCTCCACGCATCCATAACAAGGGCAGTCACAGCCATGTTAAAAGAAAAGCAGGGTCACTCTAGGAGGCCCTGTCCCAGAATTGGCTGTTAAAGTAACTGGACCATAGGTGTCAGGGCTGCAGGCAGCTACAGAGAATCAAGCACCTTGGTCCTTTGAAAGGAAGTATGCTGCTTCCCATATGGGTTTGCTTACAAAATGCCTATCGCCAGTGAGGTGTCCAATCACTGGAATCCTTTAAGCCAGACACCAAATCAGCCAGGTGAACGCACAAGCATTCCTACCGGAGAGATGGGGTGAGGGAGTTGGGAGGACCCTAGTTCCTGAACCCCCTATTTGTGCCAAAGTATGGATCATGCTCCCACTGTCAGTCAACCAATGCTGTACACCCATGATTGTGGCCAGTATTGTGTTTGTTTAATTTCAGAACCACAAGTACCATCAAGCAATGTAGTGATAGAAACATCCACTGAACAGTGGAATGAAGACGCCGACCCAGATACCAAGGCTGGATCTCCACGCCGGTAAAACTCCAGATAACTTTGTATGAAAACACAAACAGTTCATTTTCATGTTGCTTCTTTGTACAATTAATGTGTATGCTACCAGAATTCCTAGACGGAAGAACACCCTTTCCCTGTGCAGGGGTTCCTGTCCCAAGGTCAGAGGTGGTGAGCCGCCTATCTAATAGGGAGAGCGAAAGGAGAGCTGTCCCTGCTTCTACAATGTATACCCGTTTTAAGTGCCTTCCATTGGTTAAAAAGAGGGGGGAGCTGAACCAAGTCTATTTTGCTTCCATGGACATTTCGTGGAGGAAGTATTTACTTAGGGGACTGAGGCCCTGTAGTTATTTTATTCACCTTCCAAGAAGTGTGTACACGGTAGGTAGACCGAATGTTACTGTGTGGTTCAGCCCAGCAATAAAAGATTCTATGTGAATCAATCATTATCAATCACAATATACTAAAATGTATATATGCTACTCATCCAAAAGGTTGTGTTCCATGTGAACTCCTCTTAAGTATGCTTGTATCGAAACCTGCCCTCCAGTTGGTCTCAGTTCTTTCCCCTCCCAGCCATCTCCTTCCATGGAAAGTATTTTATAATAATAAGTCCTTCACTAATCTTGTGCCTAATTGTGTCACTCCTTTTCTTATGACTGGCAAGATCCACCCTTAGTCTTGTGACTGGAAGAGGGAGCGGGAAACTCACTACTAATCTTGTGGAGCTGCATTTCATTTTTGGAACATATCTTTTGAAGTGAATGCACTAGTTTAATAAAAGGTCAATAGAATCTACACATCAGGACGAATGATTCAAGGTGCTTTATGTCTCTGCAAGATGTATATTCACGGAGATAGCAAGTTTTTCATGGTTTTGTACATTTTTTATCACTATAAACCAGACAGATTTGTATCTGCTAAATGAACCCTTTTTTTATTTACAAAACACTATCTCAAGTTCCTTTTAATCTACTATATTATTGGTTTGAAATGCAAACTGGGAACATTTCTGTTCAATTTAAGAAGTGTATGTAACAAATGCCAATTTCAACCACAAGATGTCAATGTTGGTACATAGAAATGAGCTCTTCCCCACACTATTGATTAATAAAGCTTACACGTCCGTGACTTCCAGTTAAAATCTTGTGATCAGGCCTGGAAAACTAGCTTAAACAAGAGGAGACAGGTGAATCTTACTGTGGCCAAAACAACCCATGATCTGTTTTATGACACATATTCCTGAGGTTGGGGCTAACCTCTTCAAGGTAAATCTATTTTTCCTAGATTCACAACCCTTCTCAAACTAATAACATGCATTGTTATTTGAAGTAATGGTACCTAGAATGGTGCTTCATTTCTTCATTTATACTTTGGATTATTTTAGTTAAATAAAGTACATTGCAAGATTCAATGGTTGAAAACAAAAGGTTATTTTAAAATTCTTAAGTGCATTCTTCTGCTAACAACATTAGGAATATGACACTGTGGTGATGTACTCCTGTAATTGTTTATTTATTTAAAGCTCCCAAAAAATTTTCTAGGGTCTGCTGAGTTATTTCACTCATAATCACACTCCAAATGAAAGGGCCTTTTTCCTTTTGGATGTGGCAAAGTTCCAATTTCACAGTAGAGTTCTCTGTATGTCCTTGGGATCAACAACAAAGTCTCTGAACACAATGCATTAAAAGGGCCTTTAAATGTTTACTATTTGTGGAATTCTATTCTACTTTGTTGGAAAATGTCTCTCAGGCGTGTAGGGGATCATTTGCATCACACAGGTGCACTTTTTATCATGGTAGTGAGTAAAAGGCAGAAATCTGCGATAAACCAAGCTCTTTTGAGTAATGCCTCTCTCGCTCTATACCGAAGTAGTCTTCATGTTGTCACTTTAATTTAGGAAAAAGATTTTCAGCTCCATATTTTCTGACATATTCCCCCTCCCGGAATTGCGGCATCCAGGAGAAGGACAAAGGTTCAGGGATCATCTTGAAAAAATATATTCTTTATTTTCTGACATGGGGTCCACATCAGCCTCTAAAGAGGATCATTTGACAGGCCTCAGCTCATCTACATCGAGGTTGGATTGTATCTTGCTTTTTCAGGTAGGTATATTCGGATCTCCACCCATTTTCCTTCATTGGAACATGCAATTCACACCATTTCTCACACCCTTTCTAGGTGGATTTTAATTGTTTGCTATTCATTAAAGAGAGGGGTGGAAAGGCTGATTCGTAATAACATAGTAATAGAGTTTTATTATACAGTTTTCTTAATTCCATATCCTACCCTATTCGTTACACAATACTCTAAATTTACATTTATTTAAACAACTTTATAAACATTATACAGACACTCATTCTTTCAGTCCAAGCCTTCATACTCATCTTTGTACGCACATTCCTTTCCATGGTCAGAATTAATTTGATCAGGAGGAGGAACTGATTCCTCAATTCAATGAAGAGCACTCTGAGGGTGTCAAGCTTTTAGCTGTTTTTTTTCCCCAAATCTTTTTATTGAGTTTTGTATATACAAGCTTAAACATGAAGCATATCAAGGCATTTCTTGGAGCTTACATGGGATCAAGAAATAGAAAAGAAAGAACCAACATCATAAAGGAAAATAGAACTTAGGAACTTAGGAACTTGAAATAACAGAAATGTCTTTGGGGGAGGAGGTCGAGTGAGGCGAGGGCAGACAGGGCGAATTAGGGGTTCCACTTTTGTTTGATCTGAGGGGAGCATCACCATCCAAGGGGCAAGACGTTTTCCACACAAGGGGCAAGGGTGTTAGTAGCTAGTACCAGATCGATCCTCGAGTACCCTTTGTGGACGTGTGAAAAGGATGTATAGTCTCTCGCGCCCTGGTTCCAGAATCTCCACATGTCGATGGTTTCGGCAATAATTGGGAGTAGCTTACGGAGAAACTGGCCTTGCTCTTTATTGGGACTGTAGATGGCGAGTAGTGTGATAGGCAATTCCACCAGGAGGCTCCTTAGGAGCAGGTAGTGCCCTTCTGGGTCCCTTTTTACCGTGACCTGAGTTAGCAGCAGGTTGCCAGTCAGTAAGATGGCAACACCTCTTTTCTTTTGATTTGTCGAGGCGAAGTAACGTTTCGGGTAGGGCCGGAAGTTTATCCGCTTCTCATTCGGCTCTATGAGGTGGGTTTCCTGGAGGCATACTATGTCGGAGTCAAGCTGGGCAAGTCTGTGTTCCCCTAGTTTTTGCTTCCATGGGGCATTGAGACCAGGCACATTCCAGGTCGTTATTGTGAGTGTTTTATCTTGGCAACCCATCAGGTGGCTATATGGCAGAGTGATCCGGAGTCTCCCCTGTGAATGGCATTACCTCGCCTTGTCTGATTTTCTTCTGTTGTGTTTCCCCCCTTCTGGCTTTCCCCCTTACTCCCAGCCCACCCCCACCTCCTCCATCTTTCCCCCCTGCCAAAGAATAACAATCTTCCGGACCAGCCTTCAGCCAACAGGGCAGGCGGACAGACCAACACTCCAACTCAGATGGAGGTAACAGTGCCTCTTATTTTTCCAGTGAAGTAGAATCGGGCTGTGGCTCGGGCTGCTCCAGCTTCCGAGGCCTCTTGAGTGCCTATGGGTGTGAGAATTCCTTGGACTCCTCCTGATGTTGCAGTGGGAAGAGGTGGCCATGACAGCAGACACTGCGGACTACGGAGCTTTCGGAGCTTTTGGTATTCTCTATACAATTGTGGAGCCACCCATTTTATGTATGTTATAAAATTGCTGGAAGCCAAGGGGCTCGGTGGAACTAGCTGCCCCGGAGGGTGAGTTCCTTGCTCAGCGGTTGTTGTTTTTCTTGTTCTTGGTGGGGGGGCCCAGAGTCTACAGCGCCTTTCAACTCGGGTCCAGGGATTTAAGGGCCTCCGTCGGCCCTCCTCTCCCTCGTGTGTGGATTTATGGGGTTCATCTGGCTCCTTTTCAGGGTTCATGAAGCCCTCCGCTTCTTTTGGGGAGAGGATGTGTCTGGTTTTGCCTTCCTACGCGAAGGAGAGGGCTGTGGGGAAACCCCAGCGGTAGGCAACCTTTCTTTCACGTAGCCACTCCGTCATTGGTTTCAAGGCTTTTATCTTTGCTAGGGTGATTGCTGCAAGGTCCTGGTACAGGGATTTTGTGGCATCTCGGAAGTGCATGCGGACTGAACCTCTGGCCTCGCGCATAATCTCTTCTTTGATTTTATAGAAGTGGATCCTAACTAGGACGTCTGGAGGGGAGGCTGTACTTTGCTTTGCTCTTGTTCGGTGGACCCTGTCAAGTTCTAGCGGGGCTCCGTCCGGCAGGGTTAGGATGAATCGGAAAAGATCATTGACGTAGACCCCCAGTTCTTCATCGGGGATGGTAGAGGGGATTCCTCACAGGCATATATTATAGCGCCTGGATCTGTTTTCCGCATCTTCTTGTTTGAGCTCTAGGACCTTGCATCTGGCTTCAAGTGCCGCCAGTCTGTCCGCCCCCTGCCCAATTTCAAAATTTTGTTCGAACAGGGTGGTTTCTATTTCTTCTGTTCTCGTTTCGATTTCCCCCACCCACTTGTCTAAGGTGGAGATCTTGCCTTTCAATTCTTCTGTCCCTTTTTGGTATTCCTTGGTGATGGCGGCTAGTAGATCTTGAAGATCACCTTTCGTGACTGCTTGCACCGAATGTTCAGGGTTGGGTTCTATATGTGGGCTCGGGGTTATGTCTTCATTGCATTCTCCTCTCTTTGGTTTGTCCACCATGGTGGCCAACAGCAGTGTGGTGATGTCAGTCTGCTTCGTCGATCTGGGGACTCTGGACATTCTGTGTAGCGGGTTATGGGGTTGTCCCTGGGGAGGGCTCGGGACTCTAGTGTTCTGAACTGGTCCAAGTTTCCCTTTTTATAGGCCTTAGTGGACTTCTCCGACTGTGCCAGTGCTAGATTAGGCCTCCACTGTTTTTATGAAGGTGTAGGGCTAGCGGGGTCTCCGGAGATGGGTGGCCGCTTCTGGGAAAGTGCAACAGCCGTCAGTCCCCCAGCAACTACAGAGCGACAAGAGATGGAGAAGCAGGTCGGGCCCCCTCGGTCTTTCAGGGCCAGAATGTTGCTTTAGGAGAGCCCAGGACCAGCGTAAGTGGGAGGGACCCCCGTGCCCCCCGAGGATCTCAGATGTGCTTCCAGCACGCCTCTGAGTAGAGAAGGACCTGGAAAGGAGGTGCTGAGTGGTTCTTGAGACGGGGGTGCACCCATTGCAGATGCTAGGTGTGCAGTAACTTGGCAGGACTTCCCAGGACAGGCCGAGACTGCGAGGGGTGAACCAGACCAGCACCTATGGGTGAGCTGTTAGAGGTACGGCAAGTGCCATCCTACCTTGATCAACTGCTTCCTCCTTGCGCTTGCGGCAGTTGAGGCTGCCGGTGGTGACCTGTGCTAGGTTAGGGTGGAGAGCCCCTTTGGGTCTGTAGATCTGTCCCCCGCCTCTAAAGGGTGAAAAGGAGCCACCCAGGGTGTTACGGAGTTGCTTGCAGCCAAGCAAGGGGTCCTTCTTCACTCTGGGGAGTGATCGCATGGGGTCGTGGCAGGTGCCACCCTACCTTGTCCGGCAGTATGGGCCAGCAGAGTTCCTAGAGCTCAGAGTGCTCTAGCCCAGTGTCAGAAGCCTGGACCCAGGGCTGTACCGCCTCTCTCCCCCAGCTCCCAGTCCGGATGCAAAGGCTGCCCACAAGCGATGTGGCTGAGAAGGATGTTCAAGCTCTGGAGGTGGGTCTGTGGATCTGTCCACCGCCGCTGAAGGGTGGAAAGGTGCTGCAGAGTTGCCTGCCACCTGTAGATGGTTCCTTCTCCGATGCGGAAAGTGTTTGTGTGGGGTAGTTGCAGCAGCCACCCCGCCTTGTCCAGCGGTGTGAGCCATCAAAGCGCACCTGCCCGGAATAGGAAGCCAGGAGCTAGGGCTGCACCACATCTCGGCCCCCGGCTCCTAGCCTGGTCGCAATGGCATCCCGCAAGCGATGCAGCTGGGAAGGCTGTCCGAGCTCTCAAGGTAGGGTATGTTCCAGCTGGATGGTTTCGGTTGCCGCACAGCCTGGTGGCCCCTCCAGCACAGTCCTGGAGTCTGGGGGGGTTGCGCACTCGGGGCCAGAGGGCGTCCTGGGCCTGCCTGCCCCATGATGCCGGGGGGGACCCGGGGCGTTGCTGCAGAAGGTGTTATTGGAAGGGAGGGAGCAAGATCGGGAGCCCCCGCAGGAGGCCCCACTCCACTCCCGCTGCCTCCGGAGTCTGCCCGTCTGGGCCCGCGGGTCCCCGCCTGGATGCAAGCTCCTCCGCCCAGCCTGCAGCGACACAATGGGGGCAGACAAAGAGCGGCGCAGTTCCTCAGAGCTCCTGCGGATGGCAGCTGTGTGGTGCTGGATGCAGGGCACAGCAGGAGGGGCAAGGCTCAGTCCTCAGCGAGCCTCTTGTCGGGTTTGCTTCGCGGGGCTCACCCGTCAACGCGGCATCATTTTGGGAGCACCGTCACCTCTGCATACCGCCTCCAGTATCACTCGTAAAAACTTGACTCTCACGCAGTCTCCACAGCCACAAATGGATGAGTGTGTGCAGCAGCCATGTCGCAGACACCAAGGATCAGTACCAGGAGATAATGTCACTACGTTGGGCAGACCTCTGTGGATTCCCACGGGTGTCCTTTTTTGGGAAATGCATGGGGTTCCCTGTTTTCCTTGCCGGCTTCGACAGCCTAGGCCCAAATCTGCAGGTTGCCCACATGAACAAAATGGTCAGTGGATAAAGGCTTGGGGTTACCAGTGGGTTACCCTTTTCCTTTTGCGCCCCCGGTAGGTGCACCCACACATGTGAGGTACAGTTTTCATCGGGACACGTGTGGGGATGCGGGAAGGTAGGCCATGTGTTGTTGGCGGTGTGTTTCGGTGGGTGGCCAGAGCAAAATGTCTGAGAATTGTCTTCATTTCCAGCCAATTTCAGAGACATTTCCCTGTGTCCACTCACCGAAACACGTCGCCAACAACAGATGTCATACCTTCTCGCGTTCCCACAGGTTTGAAATCACAGAATGGACACACAATTTCTATGCAGTTCTAAATAGGTGGAAATGGTTTGAATTAGATTATTTTAAACTAAGAGATTGGTTTTGCAAAGCTCTGGCTGGATACCCACTCCTAGTTTTGGAATGAATGGGCCTCGTCTCAGATCTGGTCAACAGGTTCAGCTGCGGTTCTCTCTGCTCTGCTGGTCTTGATCTCTGGTTCTGGCAAAAGTTCTTGGCACTGCACAGTGGTCTGGTCTGGGTGTGGTCTGCGGTTTGGATACAGCTCTGCTTTCTGGGTCTGGTACTGGCACCGCGGTCTGGTCTGCATCTCTGGTTCCGGCAAAAGTACTAGCCAGAATCAAACAGCACAGCCCGGCGGTTTTATTCTGATGTGCCCCTTGGAAGTCTGGGGTAAATCAGTTTGCAAAATTGTAAGGCCAGCTGAGAATACTTTTAGCTTCCAGTAGGCCTTCTGCTTTAAAGTTCTGGAGTCTGGCGTCTGGTTTTCTAAGTTCTGGTCTCTGGATATTGCCTGAATTTGGAAGTCGTACGTCAAAGTGATTCGCAAGAAATTGGAAAGTGAATGTCTCTACCTGGGTCTCAGTGGCTCTTTTTATGTCTTTTGAAAGTGAGTGGGAAGGCTGACTTTCTATGCCCAACCCTCTGAGGATCTTGATAGGCTATAGGATTCTCTGTCGCCTGACTGGGGAACTGAATTGTGAGTCATCCCGTGTCATGAGACATCATTTTTATGGCATACAGAAAGAACACCCGCCTTGTCACTTTGCACACAAATCTATTTTTGACTTAAATGCATATTTATCTATGTACAATTTTTCTAATATTATATGTCCAGTTAACATATTTTCTGTAGCGCCAAACCATCCGATCCCTGTCTTTGTAAGATGTTGTGTTCACTTCTGACAGAATTCTGCCCTTTTCATCCAGAATACAATCTCTAAACTTTTCCAGAATTTACACATATGTGCGCAAGGAATATGGGCATCAGATGATGAAGTGTCAGATTTTTAACATACAGACATTTGGAGTAATACCCTATTTTCCGCTACTACCCCCCAGAACATTTCACAGAGTCCTAACACCTCTTAAAATGTGCACAGAAAAATCACAGGAATAATGATATTATTTATATAGTTTTGACAATTTTGTCCTATGAATTATCCATCTTTCTAAAATTATGCTCTGGTCCAGATGGGTGTGGTTAAGTCCCCAAAGCACATGGGGGATTTCTTGTTTTGTCCACTTCCTCCAAGCTCAGCTGCCTCACAGGGGGAGTGCCCCTCCCATTTCCTTCCAAGCGGAAGCCATTTATGACCCCCTGATTTAGCAATTGCTTGGAGCAAAGGAAAGTTCATTGTTCTGTTTCCCTGCAGTCGTGGGGCAGCAGAAGGTAGGCCAGGCCTGTGAATGCAGTTGCTGGGCAAGTTTCAGCTCCTGTCGGGGGTAGTTGCCGGGCAGAATTCAATCTCCTTAAGCCAGGCTTCAGCCAAAAGTCACTTTTGTTCCCATTTTTCTTCATTCAAATCAAACTTACAATTTTGACACATGCAGCTAGAACGCTGATTCTAAGTTCAAAACCATGACATTTAAGCAGTTGCAACCTATGTGACACTCAATAGTAGGTCACTCATTCATTTTAAACATTTCGATTTTAGTGGCTTTAAATCCCATTTCACTTAAGCTGCTGACATCCACAGCTCAGCCAGTTTTGTTATGAACAATATTTTAGGCTCTTCATCTTTCCAGATTTGGTATGCACACAAGACTTCATTCTACCAGACATCTGCTGGTGTTCAGTAAGATTTTTGAATATCTTGCAATGTTTGAAATAGGCATTTTGAGCTTGCATTCAGAGAAACAAAGGTGATTTCGAAGTGCTTTTTGAGCTAACAGGCACTGCTGTTTGTCCTTCCGCATCACGTTTCACTCATGGCGCTTCTGGCCCATCACGCTCACACTGGTGGGTGGCGGGTCAGGCGACCATTTCGGTGTGCGCAAAAACTATGCGGTTTTCCTGGATTCTGGCGCAATTGTGGCCTTTTTGGCCATCTTGGATTTTCTAAGCCCACAGCACCAAATGTTGCAGCATAATAACTTGAACGTGGGTCGATACACCTGACAAGCCCCCCCGCCCGACTGCACTTGGATTTCGAGTCGAGTGGGAGTCGGGTGCAAAGGATGTTTTGATCCACGCGCTGGGATGTCCGCATCATCTTCTTCGGATTCCGCAGATGGCACAGTTCAGCATCTTTTCCTCCATCAGGGTGGATCGATCGGTTCTCCTTGCCGGTCCTGATGGGAGTTTCGGGCGGTACCTCGGACCCCTCGGATCTTTGCTCCCGGTCCCTGGGTCGTCCTTCTTGGGCAGTCTCCATGGTTTATCTCTCTCTCTTCTCACCTAGAATGACAAAGCAAAAGCGGCAGAAACATATTCGTAGACATTTCCCCACCACTATTAATGGTGGTGCGAACATATACATTTTATACATCAGGAGACATTTTCATTCAAGAATCATAGAATTTTATAGGCTATATTGGATTATTTTAGGGTTGGACTAGTATTAATCTGGAGTGGCCCCCTCTGGGATTGCAGAGGACTCCTCCAGTTGCTGCAGAGTGTGCCTGGGATGGCAACACTTTAGCTGATTTATATGGACCCACTTGTCTTCCCCTTCCACCAAACTGCCTTTGGGGATGCAGATCTTGTAGGCGACTGGGGAGATCTTGTCTACAATTTCAAAAGGTCCCTTCCATGTAGGCAGAAATTTCCGCTGTTTGGCCTGGTTCCTTTGGAAATTGTATAGATAAACCTGGTCTCCTACATTGTATTCTTTCATAGTAGTCTTTAAATCATAATGAGTTTTCATGCTATCGGCTGATCTTTCTAGGTTTCGCTGAGCATAGGCAAAAGCATGTTGAAGGTGTTTCCTTAAATTTTCAACATACTTGTGAGTTGTGGAGGCATTGATCAATGTTTGCTCTTGGGTCCTGTAGAGCAAGGCCCAGAATCTCCCACAAACTTTTTTAAGATGCTCACAATGGTTCGGTTGTAACATCCTACTGCACCAGAAGAGGATGGCCGGTAAGCAATGTGTAGCTTCTTTTTAACCCCCAGTATCTCCCACATCTTAGTCATTACTTTGCTGGTAAAATGGCTACTCTTTCTGACTCGATCCTTTGGGGTAGACCGAAACGGGAAAAGATGTGGTTGATCATCAGGGCAGCTGCTGTTTCTGCCTTGCAGTTTGGGGCCGGGAGATATTCCACCCATTTAGTAAATAAGCATGTCACCGTCAACATGTACTTATTTCCCCTAGAGGAGCGAATCACGGGGCCTATGAAGCCGACTTGCAAATCTGACCATGGCAGTGTCATCCCCCTCTTTTGGGGAGGTGCACTGTGTGTGAGGGATGTTGGCTGAAATTGTGCACACACAAGACACCCCTTCAAGTATTGGTCGAGATCCTGCCCCATGTGTGGCCAGTATGCAACCTCTCTTAAGATCTCAAGTGTTGTATGAAACCCCCTATGACCGGCGGTGGCCGCATCATGGGCGTGACTTAACATCAGGCTTCAGAATGAGGTAGGAACCACCCACTGATCATGGCCAGCTTGGGATTTCCTTACCAACAAACTGTCTTGGATTCAGAACATTTTTGGACATTTCATCAACACTCTAAGGTCCTCTTTCCCAATGTAATCGGTATCCGGCAGGGGAAAGTTCTCAGGGTCCTCAATGTGTTGGTAAAACTTACCAATTATTGGATCCCCCTTCTGAGCCGTAGTCAAATCAGCATCTGGGGTCTCCTTACTCCATTGTGCAGTTGAAAGATCATTGTGAGCATTTGTTTAGGACCTAGTCATAGCAGTGACCTGGATTTCCCCCAACAGGTACTCAATCTCTATTAGATTCCCTTGGATGGCCCCGGTTTTGGCCAGCTGATCAGCTAAGTCATTTCCAGTTTTGTCTGGTCCCTCTACTTTGGAATGACCCTTGATCTTCTTCCAGTAGATGGTCATCCCATTCGAGGTGACCAGATCATCAATATTTTGGATTAACTTCCCATGTTTCAGGGGTTTGTTATTAGCACATAACATGCCTCTGGTTTTCCAATTCACCAGGTACTCCACGAACCCGTTCCGTACATAATCCAAGTCTGTGATTATGGCCAGTTCGCGGAGTTGATGTTAGACAGCAGTGAGGATGGCCTGATGCACAACCATCAACTCTGCCACCTGACTACTTCGGGGGCCAATTTTGTACCCAGCGCAGGGTTCTGGGGACTCATTCACCGATGCATTCCCTATGCCGGCCACCAGTTCTTTCCCCCCATTGTTGTCAACATGGTAAGAGCATCCATCCACATAAACAGTGGGCATTCCCTCACACTTGTCTTCTTCAAAGACTTTGTGTGGGGAATTAAGGCATGCCTCCATGTTGTCCTTGATCTTTAGACTTTCGTCCTCGAGACAGTTTTCTCTGGCACAATCATGCAAGTCAGCCAGACCTTGCGCGAGGGGACTTCTCTTGTTTTGGCCATATCTGACCTCCACGGGAAAGCCTTGCATTGACAGAATCCAGGAAGTAATTCGGGAATTACTCACATTTCCGGCCCGGATTCTGTCACTTTGGAGATATTGCAGAGGCTGGTGTGGAGTCTCCACTATGATGTGTTCCCCCTGGATAAACAGGCAGTAATTCTTCAATGCCGACACCGTTGCCAGGAGTGCCTTCTCACAATCGTTGAATTTTTGCTCCACAGAGGATAAAGTTTTGCTCGCATAGGAGATTACGTTATTGACTTTGTCATGCGTTTGATATAATACAGTAAGGGACTCCTTGGATGCGAGAGGCAAGCAATATTGCTTTACAAACACTGGAGTCATGCCAGGGTCCTTGGGAATTGTTGTTGTGTGGATGTCGGTGCGACCACAGTCATATGAGTCCACCGCAAAGAGATCTTGGAAATCCAAGAAAACTTGTTTCAACTTTTGCTACTGCTCCAGAGTCACACAGGCATCAGCTAGGTTGACTCTCTCTTCAACCATCTGCCTGAAGCCTGTAAAGACTCTGGTTTCGCAATCTCAGCGGCCTCCTCCAACTGGGTGGAGAAGTCCCTGGTCGGAGTGCTAATTTGGACTGGTGGCTGCAGGTGGGAGAGGCAGCCCTCATGGACCTGGAAAATCACCTCATCCCTCCTGAAGTCACAAGTCACATCTTCCTTACCATAAGGGCAGGAAGTGTACACCAGGAAGTTCCCCCAATGCCGGGTGTAGATCCTGTCTGGTGTTGTATTGTCATCACTGTCACTGTCAAAACAGTCCTTGGGGATTGGTCCTAACAGTTCATTTCCTAAATCAATGGAAAAATGTCAGTCATCAACCGCCATCCCAATAATGGTGCCTGCGGCTAAAGTAGTACTCTTTAAGTCGCTGTTATCCACCTCTATTGGAATGGTGTCATGTTCTATGTTGACTAATGCTGTTGGGTTTACCCCCAACCCTTGCTGTTGGAGAGAAGGGTTTAGATGAATATAAGCATCAGGGGTTTTTAATTTTTGTCCTCTTTTAACTTTCACTTCCAGGGAGAATTGTCAGGTCCTTTCTGGGATGGTGACTTCCTCTTTAATCAGAATTTCAACTGCATAAGGTAGCAATTGAGCTGACCTAAATGCTTTTTCTGGATCATCAAAGCCCATGGGATTATCCGCTAATCGGGACCAAGCTTTGAAGTTTATTAGGTCCAAACTAATGGCAAAGCGATTGAGAATATCACAGCCTAAGTAAAAGGCGTCAGTGATGTCTCGCACGACCCAACAATTATGGACTATGCTCTTGTTGCCAATGGAGATTTTGAGCATACACCTGTTGGCAGGAGATGTTTGGAGTTGGGTGTTTCCAGATCCATTTCCCATTTGTCTATCAGTTTGAATGTGGGAATGGTTGCATCTTTTGGGAGTTGGCGGAACATGGCTTCGCTGATGAAGCTCTTACCGTTGTTCACACACACTCGGGCGAGAACAGAGTCCTTCCCATCATTTAACTGAACAGGGATGAACAACTGCTCTCCACTTTGCTGAATATCAGCCAGGCTCTGAGCTGATTTCACATCTTTCTGGACTATTGGAGTGGGAATGTCTGATTGTGGATTAGTAAAGAATTTCAGAGTGTTTCCTTCCAGTGTGGAATACCACCTTAAACTGGAAGGAAGGTTGATTTTCAGAAATAGAGAGGACCCCCCGTCACCAGTCTGTTGTCCTACTGCTATTACTGTCACGTCTGGAATGTGGTTGTTCTGGAAGTGAAATTCTACTTGGTCAGATTTTTGTTCAACCATGTGGCATGTGCCGTTTAAACTAACATGGTTGACACTCTGTTTTAATTTTATTGGCTGGCTAGTCTAGGTCCAGAGGACCTTGTTTACGCATTCTATTAGGGGTGACAACCTTCTCAGGAGGTCATTCCCTAGTAAACAAGGGGTGCCCTCTGGAGTCAGTGATGTCATCAATGACATTTGTGATGTCATCTTTGATGTCCTGGGTGTTAGTCGTAGCAGTGCACGGTGGTGGCGCAAGTTATGGTTGCTTAGCTTACCATAACTGGCGAATTTCAAGGGTTTTTCGGTTTTACTTGGAACCATAACGTCCCTTTAACAAAGTTTTTTCACTGAATTTCATAGGTTTTTAGTAGCGCAACTTAACCATAACGTCCCTTTAACAAAGTTTTTTTCACTGAATTTCATAGGTTTTTAGTAGCGCAACTTAACCATAACGTCCCTTTAACAAAGTTTTTTTCACTGAATTTCATAGGTTTTTAGTAGCGCAACTTAACCATAACATCCCTTTAACAAAGTTTTTTCACTGAATTTCATAGTTTTTTAGTAGCAAAACTTAACAATATTGACTTTGACTTTATATACATGTCATATGGAACTGACTAGATCTCTTCTTCTGAACGTGATGTCCGCGAACTTATTTAATGTTCGCGGACATGTTCGGAGAACAGTACCACTACCTAAAAACTGTGGGGGGGGGGGGGTGGTGGGGTATGTTTGATTGTTATATCATAATATAAGAACATTTAACAAATTCAAAAAGCAGCACACAAACACATTATATATAGTAATACATAAGAAATGTAACCCATATATGTAACACACTAACCATTCATTTAAATACAATATGTTCTGAAATGGAATATACCACAAGAACATAAATTGGCTTCCAACATAATTACCTCACAGACACAACAGAACTGAGAACAAGACCAGACCCACTGAATACATAGGACTTATTTTACCAGAAATAGTAAGTGTACTTCATTTTACTCATATATTTATAAACTTTCTGTATTAGATTAAAAAATATATTATCTTTTCTTTTTTTTTCTCACAGAAATGTCTAGTACTCTGGAATGGCTAGAGGACAATTTCCCACATGAAGAAATGTCACAAGATAGTGAAACTAATGGTAAACACTTTATAATATAAACCATTTAAATATTATTATTTTGTATACATTTAACATATACATATTTTTTTTGTACAGAGCATAACAAAATAGAAACTACCTCTGAAGAAGCTGTTATGGAAAACACGCTTGACAACATAAAAGAAAAAATTGATTTACTGTTGACCAATTTTAATAATTTGAAAACTTTTGTTGAAGATCATTTTAAAACAAAAACGTCATACCATTGCCCCACATGTACTTGCCCCTCCTCACCATATCCCAGTCAATTATCCCCAAACCCTCTCCATAATCCAAAACGTTTTGATGAGATTTCCATCCCTTCTTCACCTAATACCAATCATGTTGAAACCCCAAATTCTCCTGTTTTTGTTTCAGTTTCTGCCTCACCTTCTCTGTCATAAATTATTAATATATGTTAAATAAAGTTTAATTTTTATATTGTATTGTGAATAGTTTCCGTTTTTTTTTAAAACAATAAAAGTGTCCGCGGACAGTGCGAGTGTTCTGAAATGTTCGTACATAAACGAAAATGGAGGTGTCCTGAAGAACACCACACCTGTTCGTACTGTTCGCTAGCAAGTTGAAACTGTTCTAAGAACACACGTGGTGTCCTGAAATGTTCGTAAAGAAACAAAAATTAAAGTGTTCTAAAGAACACTATATCTGTCCGTAATGTTCGCTATCAACTTAAAACTGTTCTAAGAACACAACTGGTGTCCTGAAATGTTCGTAAATAAACAAAAATGATGTGTCCTGAACAACAGTACAGCTGTTTGTAGTGTTCGCTACCCAATTGAAACTGTTCTAAGAACACAATTGGTGTCCTGAAATGTTCGTACATAAACTAAATTACACGTGTCCTGAAGAACACTATATCTGTCCTTACTGTTCGCTACCAAGTTTAAACTGTTCCAAGAACACACGCGGAGTCCTGAAATGTTCGTTTCACGTGTGACGCACTTTTAATTACTTCAGAACCCGAACAGTGTCCGTAGGACATCAATGCGTATGCGCTAACCAATCTCTGTGCACTTGGTGTCCTGCGGACAGGCGCTTCCTTCGCAGACTAGTTCGCAAACAGATCATATGACCGCGCCCACGCTCATCATGTGTCCTGAAATGCGGACACTGTTCGTGTCCCCGAACAATTTAAAAGTACATTTTCAGTTAATCCATAATATTTTTCAGTAAAATCTCACCATGCCACAAGTCCCCCATAGCAATCTTGAGTTTCTATATACCTTTTGAAACTTTCCGATCCTTTTTTTGTGTTCGATCTGTCCGCGCACAGTGCGCATGTCCGCGGACCACGCACAAGCACCCCTATAAAAGACCACGCCCAAGAGCTTATTCCCATTGTGTTTCTGGCTATTCTTCAGAACACAGTGATTTTTGCTGCCACCTGCAGACTACACCATCATCGTGATGGCATCCTTGGCTGCTGAACTGCCACTTGGTGCTGCACCTGCTTCAGCACCACCACCACCCCCTCCACCACCACCACCTCCCCAAGGGCCTGAAGAGGGGAACAGGACTGAGGATGCAGAGGAGGAAGAAGAGGATGATGAGAATGAGGTAGAGGAAATCCCTACTACCCGCACTAGGCGTGAGTCTTGGGTGTGGCGGTTATTTACCATTCATGGGAATGGTCCTAAGGCTCGTGCGAACCATGTTACCTGCAATGAGTGCAAAATGATGCTCAGTCGCGGGAAGCACGGTAACTACAGCTTTGGGACCACTACTATGAAGCGACACCTGAGGTCATTTCACTCTGGGGCTATTCGCAGGGTTGTACCTTGCGAAGAACATAGCAGGTTGATTTCCTCTACTTCATCCTCTGTTTCTGATCCTGTCACCACAAGGACCACCTCTGTGGGACAGCGTCTTTCTCAAGCTGCCTCACAGGCCATACAGAATGCTGATGACCCTTACCTTTCGAGGGTCACAGTTTTATGTATGTACTGTGACACAGTACTCTGCAGGGGGGAGCGACTTCGGAGTGCTTTTGAGACTATCGTCTCAGAGCATGAGAAGACCTGCTCACTACCCAAATAAAACCCACTCTACATCTTCCTCTCTCAGCTCGCCCTTTCTTATCCCTGTGGTTGGTGTCCCCCCCTTTACCCTCCTTTACCCTCCTCTCCCAGTGTGTCGTGTCTGAAAAACCAAAAAAAATACAAAATTACAAAAATAAAAAAAAAATAAGGCTCTTTTCAGAGCCGCCTTTCCCAGTTAAAAAATAGAAGTGAAAATAAATGAAGCAGGGCTCGTTGTATTTTTTAGAAGTCCGCGGACAGTTCGCGAACATTAAAACAATTGGGTTGCTACTCCATCACAAACATTGTAATTTTCTCTGGAAAGAAGTGGTGGCTCTGGAAAGAGCCTTTGGGTGGTGTTTGTAAGAAAAATTGTAAATGCTTAACATCTACTTCAAAATTGTTGTTGTAATTCCAAAAAAGATCGCAATGCATTTTGTACATTTCTCAGAAAAATCTGATTGCCAGCATAAGTAAGATGGACTCCATCTCTGCGAAAAATGTATGTACTACAAAACATAATATTTTCATTGTGAAAAGAAGACATGCCAAAATCTATTAGAAAGCCACAAACAGCCTTATTAACATTGCGCCTTGCTTTTTCCATTTGTGGACCAAATGAAGAAGAACGAAGCCACATTTGTCTCTGCGCAATCCGTGAAAATATCACTTGAGAATTAGGAAACATGTCCATAACCTTCCTAAGTCCTTCTTTCATAGCAAATTGCAAAACAATTCCAGTCACATGTCCTAAACTGTTCCCTCCACAATGAATTACAATTATTTCTGGATGTTGCTCTGTCTCCAAAGTAGCACAGAGAGGTAGCAAGTCCAACCACTTTATTCCATGTACTCCATGCCAGTTTACTTCCACATGTGGGAATCCAAGATCTACAGCTACTCCACAGCTTTCTGCATGCACCTTCAACCAATGTATCCACGAATCTCCTAAAATCCAAACAATCTGTTTTCTGAAACACACAGCCATAGCTATCTTTTGTTCTCTCAGCAAAAAGAGTATCTGAGAAAATCTCTCCTGGCACAACACACCCACCAAACTTTCCTGACCAATCCCTTTCAGTGCTTATTCTCATTTGCATGACTTCTGAACCCAAAAATCCCCGGATGTAACTCCCGATGTCCGCGAACTACCGCCATGTCCGCGGACATATCGTAACATGAACAGCCCTTCTACCATTTCCACTACACTCTCTCTGCCATTCCCTCATTGGATGTACCTCAAAAATCACATGACCATGCACCAATCACATTCAAGACCTCTACATCTAACTGCATCATCATAGATCAGCACTGCAAATGTACTCTGAATCTTTCTGAGTACAAGTGTCATATCATTGGCAAGCAGCATCTACCAGAAATACTGTACAAGTCTTCAAGATTTCTACTTGCAGCTCCATGCATATCCATATGCATGAACACAAACTTCAGGTATGCATATTTTCTGTATAGTAGATGACATAGCTCTCAACCATTTTTGTTTTACAGGCGGGTGAAATCACCCGATTTTGTTTTTGGCGGGTGAGACGCCCATTGGAATGAATGGGCGTGCAGGAGGCTTGGCGGGTGAGTCTGCCCTTTACAAGGCGTGTGACACCCGCCAAAAGCGTGTGAGTTGAGAGCTATGGTAGATGAACACATTTTCAAACAGACTTTTACCTTGTAAAATCTGTAAAATGAATTTACTGTACTTTTTTCAATTTCCTAAAATCAACTATCACTTATAAACCTTTATACTTTTTACTTTCTTTATACACACACACTCAAATCATGTTAAACTAACATTTTTTAAATGAAATATATAGACTACATATATTCAAACAAAATTGCATGCAAACACAATCTATGTTTAAACCTTTATAAAAATACTTATACAATTTCATATGTTTTGTTTTTATTTATTTATTTACTTAATTACTTTAAATTAAACATGACATTGAGGCGCTATTAACTAGAACAGTTTACTTACAGAAATAGTGGTATTCACTAATATATTATAAATTTCACAAGACATAGTAAAGATATTTTTTTTTTGCTACAGTTAGTCATTCAATACAATTTGTTCATTAAGAACATATCATATGTACTGAACTGATGCAATGTATCTTATGTAAATAAATTTGTTTAATGGTTTTACAGAAGGCACTGAGGATTTCAATTAAAAAAATCAATATCTAAATTAAAAACAGTGCTATATACAAACAAAGTTACTAATTTGAAGCTTTTACAATTGCAGTGAAGACCAGTTTCCTGAAAAGAAGCAGCCGAATTCGAAGAAGAAAGAAAAACTAAGAAGTTACCTGTTAATTTAAAAAAAAAAGTAAGTAAAATATCACCATAATATTTATATTATTAATCAAATATACTATAACATTAATACGAGCTATTTTGGTTTCTTAAAATAGAGATTTTGTACCATTTTGTCCAAAAATGTCCATGTCTTAAACAGCGATTTACAGCCAGAATGGCCCACAAATTTCTATTTTTGGACACACAAATTAGCCAACTGAACCACTACAATTTTCATATTATAGAACAAACAACTGTTTTAATTGTATACATTAGATTTACTATTTGTACTTTTCCACACCACTAGCTTACTTTTTTTTGTCATCTGAACCCCAGTTTAGTAACACATAAATTCAAGAATACCTATCCCTACTAGTTTTAGTTCCCAATGCACAATCACACACCATTACATACATCTTTATCATCTTACTCAAACACTCATGCACACACACACATACACCCCAGAACACCCCAACCCATATCTTCTTTATTTTTTTCAACAGACCCTAAAGAATGCCTACCAAAAGACAACTCCGTAGAAAGCAACGCAAAATTAGAGCAAATGAAAATAAAGGTGTCCAACATAAGCATCCATCTCTAGCAGAATTTGTAAAAAAAAGTTGAAACAAAACAGCTAATACAATCATTTAGTGAAACACAAGAAGTTTCAAGTACAACAACTTCGCTTCCTCTATCAAAATGTAAAACAAACCAAAAAACAATTAACAGAAAATCAGCTATCAGTACAGATAAAACTACTTCTTCACATTTTAATATAGTGCAAAGTAAGCATACCAAGAAAAGTATTTTAGCCAAAATATACCGTCACAAAGTCCTTCAAAATCTTATAAAAACAGGAGAGAAATCAGGTTCAAAGCTTAAAACCTATCGTAGGAAATTAATCTTAGAAGCATTGATGGACAGTGCAATTCTTCTCAAAAGAAATTTATTTATTTTACTGTTAAACAAAATGAAACCACTAACAAAACTAATAACTAAATTACAAAAAAGACTTCTCAATAAGCGAAATGTCAACAGAAAGAACTTCTTAAGTATCTGCGGAGGTGAATGGAATCACACTACGAGCACAGAACCATATTTTAATGAAGAAGCGTACAAACAAAAGCAAACAAATACAATTGCCATAAATAGCAGTGGTCAAGGTTATGAAAAAGTGAATAATACCATAATGGAACAAGAAGTACTCCTTACAAAAATATGCCCTGAAAACTTAGAATTACCCCTCCATTCAACTGAATCAGAACGTCTAGTGTACAAAAGGCCATGCACGTCAATGTGTAACATTCCCAAACAATGTTTCAAATCTTTACACCAATTCCTCAATAAATATGTAAAAAGCAAAGACAAAATCAAAATTAAATTACTGCAAAATATAGATACCTGTCCAGTGCGCAAGTACACAGGGCTACAAGGACATTCATTGGCCTGCATTACAGGACCTACTTGTAAAACCACTTTCGATGATATCAAAAGGATATCAACACATCATTCAACTATAAGAAATCTAGTCTATAAACTGTACTATGCTAAAAGTCCTGCTTTAGCACTAGCAAAGTTAAATAACATCCTTCTACATGGTACAGCAAAAGACCTACTTGAAGAAATTCACTATATCCAGAAAAAATATTTTGGAAGTGAAAGCCATTTACAGAATGAAATAGCTTTAAACCAATTAAGCAACAATTCTACACATGGCAACCTTTTGCTAAACACATACAAAAAAGAAATACTAAAATTTAAAAGTACATCAGCTGAAGTACCAAACCATGTATGTGTATGTTGCCGTAGAATTTTTTATAAAAGTAACACAAAAACTGTGGACCTATCATACAAAATAGAAGACAATGAAGATTCTAAATGGTTTGAATTAGCTCTCTACCTTCTAGCAGAAAACAAATATGAAATAACTGAGCCCTTAATACTTTGCAGTTATTGCACTACAAAACTTGACAACAACCAAACTCCTTCACTTTCTATCACAAATAATTTGAAATTATACCCAGTACCAAAACCTCTACAACAACTTAATTTATATGAGAGCATCATAATTCAAACAGTACACCCATTTCAAGCAATAATACGCCTTCAACCAAAAACAGCAAAATTACCTCCCTCTGAATTGGTAAAAGGCATTTGTGGAAAAGTAGTTTATTTACCATTAAATCTAAAAGAAAATGTGCATACTCTAGGAGTGCAACGTCCAATGCAGCAAACTTTAATTATATTATTAAATGGAGTACCTACAAAAGACAAAAAAATATGGCAACAGCTGGTAGATTTATATAAAGTTAGACAAGCCTTCCAATATCTTAAAGAGAATAATGAATATTACAAAGAAATTAATATTGAAGAAAACTTGAAAGATACAACTGAAATCATTCAAGAAACACAAGAAGCTGGTCAATTTGAGCTACTAGATCCTGCTACAATATCAAATACTTTAGACCATTATACAATTCATCCTTTGCACTGTAATGACACCGTACAAGATGTACTAGAAACTTACCAAATGCGTCAAACAAAAGGATCGCCAATCAGTATATGGGAAAAAAGTATAGAAGCACATGCTTTTCCTCTACTCTTTCCTACTGTCAAAGGAGGAAGGTATGATGATAGACCTATTCAAATATCAGCTTCCGAATACCGCTCATTACGGATGTATTCTGAAGATCCCAGATTTAGACAAAATGTGGAATACATATTCCACCTACTCTTTGAAAGTGAACTAGCAACTTTATGTTACGGAGTTGCACACATATTAAAATCAGGATCACACTTTCAAAATATGACAGCTACACAATTATTAGAGAAAGTGCAACAAAAGGATGAGCTTTTACAATCAAATATTACAAATCTATTAGCAAATATGCGTGGTACTAAAGAGTACTGGTTTCGACGTCATGGAGATGTACGTTGTATGATCAGAAACCTTGGCCCACCCACTTGGTTTGTTACATTAAGTTGTGCAGAATATGCATGGGAAGATTTACATGATTTCCTACGCATATCAAATAAAAACAAAACAAACATAGATATTCTAACACCTGGAGAACTTTGTTCTTTGGATCCTGTTAATGTTTCAAGATATTTTCACCATCGCTTCATTGCTATGCTACATTTTATTTGTAATAAAACTGTTCCTCCCCTTGGAGAAGTGCAACACTTCTTTTGGAGAAAAGAATACCAAGCCAGAGGAGCACCACATATCCACATGCCCTTATGGATTAAAGATGATCCTAAATTTGGTCAAGACAGTGATGCCACTGTTTTACAGTTTATTGAAAAATATGTCACTTGTGAAATTCCATCAGAAGCCACAAATAGTGATCTTCGTGCACAAATTTTACAATTTCAAAGACACAAATGTGGAAAATATTGTCGCCGCAAATACAAAAACAAAGGCAAATACTACACCAAATGCCGATTTGGTTTCCCTAGACCAGTTACAAATACAGGTCAAGTAAACAACCTCATGTCTTCAGTTAGACATAGTGTTAAAGGTAAGTCACGTAAAAATACATATTACATAAAAAGAAAAGAAGAAGAAAAATATATCAATGATTATAATGCAATCATTGCCCACTTATGGAATGCAAACATAGATATGCAGTACATTGCAGACAATTCTACTGCAGTTGCACGATATGTCACAGCATACTTAACTAAAGCAGAAAAGACAGAGCTCCAAGACCTCTGGAATGACCTGTCATCAGATAAAACAGTATCTCAGAAATTATACAGCTTGGGCATAAAAATGCTCACCCATAGAGAATGTGGATCTTATGAAGCAGCTGATCGTTTAACTGGTACTTCATTGTATGGTAAATCTGAAAATATAGTATGGCTAAGTCTTGGTCCAGCTAAATCTAGAAAAAGAGTTCTAAAATCATATGAAGATATAGAAACAATAGCCAAACATGATCCCAACAGCCAAGACATTTTAAAAAACAATTTATTGGACACATACTACCCAAACAGAAGTAATACTTTGGAAAACATGTGTCTATACCAAATAGCCCAAAACTACACATACAAAAATAATATGAAACCTGATGAAAAAAAAGGTAAATATAGAGTGACAGACTGTGAAGGCAGCTTAGTTAAACTCACTAAACCAAATTTAATTAATCATATGAAATTGTCATTGAAGACTCCTCAACATAAAGAAGTATATTACATGTCCTTGCTACAACTCTTCAAACCATTGAGAAAAGAAGAACAATTACTAGATAACTATGACTCATATGAGGATGCTTTCAAAGCAAATGAAAGCACTATAACTGATGTAAACTTTACACAGTACAAAACAATGTTGCACAATGAACAGCAACATGAAGAAGAACTCCAAGCCCAACTAGATAAGGATACTCCTGACAGTAGTCAACCTTCTGTAACAGGAAGCCAAGAACCACTGGGAGAACCACTGATAACAAATGAGGCAGAATTAGCTATGATAGAAGTAGAAAACACCATGTGTCAGTATGAAGATAAGGAAGACTTAACTATACAACAATCAAAACTAAACAATGAGCAAAGTAGCATTTTTCAAGAAGTAACAAAACAAATTGCACATGGTGTAAAACATGAAAATAAAGAATGTTCCTGCCATAATTATAAACCTATACTACTGTACGTCAGTGGTGAAGCTGGTTCTGGCAAAACATTCCTAATCAAAATCATTAGTAAGTTCCTTCAACAATTGACAAACAACATAGGTGGTGTTACATTACACCGATTACTACTATTACCGGTAGAACACCAGAACAAATTAGACTATTACAAACTTTCTGCAGAAGCTGCAATGGAATTACGCAGAGTATTGAAACAAATGAAAATGCTACTAATAGATGAAGTGAGCATGGTCTCCAACCTGATGTTAGCTTTGATTCACCTCAGATTACAGGAAGTACTCAAAACAGACTATGTAGAGCTCTTTGCAGGAAAACACATTATTGTTTTTGGAGATCTGCTTCAATTAACACCAGTAAAAGGTGAACCTATTTTTAAAATATTAGGGCACAAACTCTGCCGTAAAACTGTTGGCAGCATTGGAAATGTCAACCTTTGGCAACATTTCCAATACAGAGAATTAACAGAAAACATGCGCCAATCTGCAGATCTAACTTATGCCAACATTTTAAAAAGTTTGAGAGTTGGTATACTTTCTAAAGAAGCAGAAGCAACATTGAAAACCCGGCACATTAATGTACTTTATGGCGATAATGCATGTGCTACAGATGTTATGGAACAATTAGCCCACAAAAAGGTCAATTGTATGGCCTTAATGCCAACTCTTGCAAGCTGTCTCAAATTCAATGAAATAATGTTAAGTAAAGAAATGCAACCAATAATGGAAATTAGCGCCACAGACAAACTAGATGTACATGGTATGACACTACCCATGTGTGACCAAGCCACAACAAGACTAAATAATTTAGAAAAATCAATCTCAGACACAGCAGGCTTAGAAAAGATGTTAAAATTATCCTTAAATTGCAGAGTAATGCTTAAACGTAACCTTGACGTGGACCAAGGACTAGTTAATGGAGCACTGGGTACAGTTGTTGGCTTTCAAACATACCCACGTGACAACAAAATTCAGTTTGTCAATATACTCTTTGAGAAACTTTCAGAAGTAAAACGGATAGGACGCTCAACAGCTAGATTCCTTCTCTTCAAAGATATGTATGTACGCAGAGAACAGTTTTCTCTAACTCTTGCATACGCAGTCACGATTCATAAATCACAAGGTCTTACCCTAGACAAAGCAATGATAGATATTGGTAACACAGTCTTTAAAGAAGGCATGAGCTACGTAGCACTATCACGCTTACGTACACTTGACGGTCTATTTCTAATTCACTTTAATGCAAGTAAAGTAAACGCTGATATTCCTTGCATTTTAGAATATAATAGACTTCGCTCACTATACACACCCCATCTAAACACATATTCTGTTCCACAAAAACTAAAACGTTGTAAAAGCAAACTAAATCAAACAGAAATGCAACAGGACGTCACTGCAAATCCTCCAAAGAGAGTAAAAGAAACTAATACTTCATCAAGTACCACAAACAAAAAAGAATCAATTAGAGAAAGTAAAGCAGGTACTTCTTTAAAGAAGGAAGACAAACTCCAAAAAAAGCAGTTAGATCCAGAACTACCTGGACCATTTAAATTCTCAAATATAGTTGGTGTAAGTTGCTATGCAAATGTAGCAATGAATATTCTATTTCAATTACCACCAATTGTTGACAATATTTACTTACACAGTACAGACCCATTGTGTTTGCAAATGTTATTACTTCACAGAAATGCAGCAAACAATAGTGTTTTTGGAATAAGACGACAATTGGACTACTGTGCTGGAATGGTGAAATTCACTATAAACTCACAGGAAGATCCACAAGAATTTCTAATGTACTTAATACAAGTATTGGAAAACAAAAACATACCTATAAATGAAATCTTTCAGATTTCATACATGTGGAAACATACATGCACTCTCTGCAACAATGTGACACAAGAAGAAATCCCCAATGAACGCTTCATATATATATATCAATACCAAATTGTGAATCCATTCCATTTCAGCAACTTGTACAAAATGCAAACCGTGGTAGATTATGCTCTACCTGCAATTCAGATAATCGCTCCACGTTAGTAATACAAAAACATAGTAAATACGTAATACTAATGCTTCTACGTTACAATGCAGATGGTACCAAAAACAGCTGCAAGCTGACTGGATTCACACATGGTCAAATATCACTTGGTAAGAAAACCTTCACAACAATAGGTATAATCTACCACGCAGGAGCCACAACCAATTCAGGGCACTACACTGCATATATAAAAAAGAAATGTGGATGGTTTGAATGTAATGATAGGACCATTACTCTAAAGCAGAGATTACCAGCAAATCTTACAAACGCTTATTTGATGTTCTTAAAAGCAAAATTTGATAAATAAACTGTATTTAAACCTTTAAGTAAATTTGTGTTAAAAAAATATAAACTGTTAGAATACTCCAAAAGCTATCAAACTGCTCAAAGATTCTACAACAACTAATCAGATAAATGAATACCACTAAATTAGACCAAAAAATACACAGTTAGAATACGCCAATTGGTATCTAACTGTCCCAAAATTATAAATTTGTGTTAAAATAATATAAACTGTTAGAATACTCCAAAAGCTATCTAACAGCTCAAAGATTCTACAACAACTAATCAGATAAATGAATACCACTGAATTAGGCCAAAAAATACACAGTTAGAATACGCCAATTGGTATCTAACTATCCCAAAATTTAACAATATCCAAATAGATAAATCAAAACCACTAAAATATATAAAAAAATAGACAGTTAGAATACGCCAATTGGTATCTAACTGCGCCAAAATGTTATAATATCAAAACAAATGAAGAATCTGTTACTGCTCCAAAAAAAATACAACAAAGCAAAGTATAAAGCATTAGCCAGAAACAACAAGTGAACACTGAAAACAAACAAACAAATAAACTGTAGCATAACAGAAAAAGGGTTTTTTTTTAATCCAACATGGATTTTTTTTTCTCCCACAGACCCAATGATTTTAGCAACAAATACAGAAACTGAGCAAATTGCACAGTACTCTGATTTGTACTCTACTAAATATGAGGGTCGAAAAAAAATAAAAGTATATTGCTTATACAATGTAATAAGTCATTACAAAATACTAATACTAACATGCTATTTTCTTTTATCACAGAAATGAAGAAGAAAAACATGGACTCCCATTACTAGACCAAACAGTAAGTATACAATAATAAGGACAACCATAGCAGCATATCACATCCATAGTATCTAATACCTTTGTTCCTTATACATTTGTTTTTCACCCAAAGTTATAAGCAAATATGAATGTGATATGCTGCGGTGGTTGTTGCCAGGGCATACAATCTTGGGTGCATGGCCAAATGGCCATGCTCCCAAGACTCTATGCCCTGGCAACAACCACCGCAGCATATCACGTCCATAGAGTCAAACATTTCAACTATGATCTATGGGAAACTTTTAATGTCCGCGAACAATGTGAGTCTTCTTAGAACACTTTCAACTTGCCAGCGAACAATACGGACACCGTTTTCAGGACACCCCCTACGAACATTTCAGAACAACGCGATAGTTCTTAGAACACTTTGAACTTAACAATGAACAATACGGACAGCGTCCTAAGGACACCCCCTACGAACATTCCAGGAAACCGGGAGTGTTCTTAGAAGCGTCTTCAGAACACCACCATCTTGTTTATTTGCGAACATTTCAGGACACCGCGAGTGTTCTTAGGACACATTCAACTTGACAAAGAACAATACGGACAGCATCCTCAGGACACCCCCTACGAGCACTCCCCGGACACCGGGAGTGTTCTTAGAAGCGTCTTCAGAACACCACCATCTTGTTTATTTGCGAACATTTCAGGACACCGCGAGTGTTCTTAGGACACATTCAACTTGACAAAGAACAATACGGACAGCGTCCTCAGGACACCCCCTACGAACACTCCCCGGACACCGCAAGTGTTCTTAGAAGCGTCTTCAGAACACCCCCATTTTGTTTATTTGCGAACATTTCAGGACACTGCGAGTGTTCTTAGGACACATTCAACTTGACAGAGAACAATACAGACAGCGTCCTCAGGACACCCCCTATGAACACTCCCGGACACTGCGAGTGTTCTTAGAAGCGTCTTCAGAACACCACCATCTTGTTTATTTGTGAACATTTCAGTACACCGCGAGTGTTCTTAGGACACATTCAACTTGACAGAGAACAATACGGACAGCGTCCTCAGGACACCCCCTACGAACACTCCCCGGACACCGCGAGTGTTCTTAGAAGCGTCTTCAGAACACCCCCATTTTGTTTATTTGCGAACATTTCAGGACACCGCGAGTGTTCTTAGAACACATTCAACTTGACAGAGAACAATACGGACAGCGTCCTCAGAACATCCCCTACAAACATTTCAGGACACCGGGAGTGTTCTCAAAAACGTCTTCAGAACACCCCCATTTTGTTTATTTGCGAACATTTCAGGACACCGCGCGTGTTCTTAGAACACATTCAACTTGACAGAGAACAATACGGACAGCGTCCTCAGGACACCCCCTACGAACACTCCCCGGACACCGCGAGTGTTCTTAGAACAGTTTCACTTTGCTTGCGAAGAAAACGGACACATATTGACTCCTTAGAACACCCCCTAGTCAGTTTATTTAGAACATTTCAGAACACCCGTGATGGCCGCAAACAAATCGAACACAAAAAGAACGTCTAACACATAAAAAACACAACTTTCATCCTATCTCATACACTCCCACCCTCCCCAAACACTCCTACACACCAACACACTCTACAAAATACACATTTTGAACAAAGTTTCACCGCGCTGTCCGGGGACGTCTGCGAATCCAAGATGGCGGGCGCTACCGAAAAATCTGACGCGCTTCACGCTCCATGCCGTCCAATCAGCGAACACTTTGCATGTCCGCGAACATCACGCAAGACGATTGGCCAATCAGGACACTTTCCGCGGAGCGAACAGGGAAGTGTGTCCACAAACCGAACACAGATATCACTAATTGTTTTTTACCTACTTTTTGGTCATTTTAAAAAAAACTACTGAACGGATTTTCACCAAATTTGCAAAAGCACGCTTTCGGGACCAAGCCGCTGCTCCTGGTCCAAATTTGGTGGAAATCCGTCCAGCGGTTTGGGCTGTAGGCGCGAGCAAAATTTTTTTCCCATTCACTCTATGGAGAGTGAGTATAATGTATACAAATATGAGCATATAGAGGGAAGGTAGAGTAATAAAAATAAAACTATGAGAAAGTGCTGATAACCATAATGATTATCTTCATGCACAGAAAGGATTGCTCTCTTTCAAGCCTGTATCTTCTGCTATGTATATGTTTCATATGATGTGACTGGACCCTAAGTCTACAAATATAGTACCTTTTCAATTTTTACTTCCTGACTGTTACTGAAGAAAACTATGTGGCTTCGATATGTCAGTAAAGGATAAAAAGGGAGAGCCAGCCATGTGATGTCATCAGTGATGTCATCAATGACATTTGTGATGTCATCTTTGATGTCCTGGGTGTTAGTGTTAGCAGTGCACGGTGGCGCGAGTTATGGTTGCTTATGTTACCATAACTGCTGAATTTCAGGGATTTTTCGGTTTTACTTTGAGCCATAACGTCCCTTTAACAAAGTTTTTTCACTGAATTTCATAGGTTTTTAGTAGTGCAACTTAACCATAACGTCCCTTTAACAAAGTTTTTTCACTGAATTTCATAGGTTTTTAGTGCACAACTTAACCATAATATCCCTGACTTCATATACATGTAACATAGAACATACTAACCCCCTCGTAGTGATTTTCATGTCCGCGGACTACCGCCATGTCCGCGGACACATCGAAAATCTGAGCGTGGTGAATGTAAATTTAAATAGTGTGCCCCATTTCCCCTTTGAAGTTGGCTCTGAAAAGAGCCGTTTTTTAAAAAATATTTTACAGATGCTTGACAGACACCTGTTATTTTGTATTTTTTTTCTTGTTTTTTTTTCTTACTTTACTCCTAAAATCTTCACATAACCTTCTCCAAAGCAACCCTTACATTCCAAAATAGAAAGGCATTTCCCGTAAAAAAGATAAAGAAATGCCATCTTCTTTAAAATTAACAGCATTACTGGCATCAATAGTCTCATTGTTACAGAAGAACATACTGCCTCTAAGCATGAAGGCACACATGCCTCGGTTGATGACACACCTAGCAATATTTTGCTGAGGACAAAAAACTGAACTATTGTCCCATATTGCCCTAGGTAGTAATCCAGAAAAAATTACTTTTGCATTTGGAAGGATTTTCATTACTGCTTGAACCAAGCGTTCCAAATCAGCCAACAAAGTAGGGGCACTGACGTTGCCCAAATGGAAAGCACCATAGTGCAAAACTACCACATGCGGACTGTTCATCGTGGCCATATCCTCACAAACTTGTACAATTCCCTGTACATTGCAATCAGGCACACTGCTCCACACCACCTCCACTCCTTTCACATCAAAGTTCTTTGCAACATGCCTGCATTCAGCGTACTGCTGTAAACCATGCACAAACATATCTCCGAGCACCAACACCCTGACTTTCTCCACTTCTGCCATCTTCACCACACACAGTTTCTTTCAACACAAATCCGCAACCTCGACATCTGATTAGCTGATCCGTACAGTCTTCTTTCCATGTTGGATTTCCTGGGAAAACCCGGATGTAGCACGCCCTGTCCACGAACAGCCACGGTGTCCGCGGACGGCGTCCACTTTACTCTCTGTGCCATTCCCTCATTGCATACAGCTAAGCAATCACACAATACGAATAACGTCCTCAGAACAACCCCATTTTGTGAATTTTCAAACATTTCAGGACAATTATTATTTCATTATTCAACATATTAACATTACAAATATTATACTTTCATCTTGTACTCTGCACACAATGCTATGTTTCTCCATTAGTAGCTCAGTATACTAGATATAATCCCATAATACAATGCTATTTATATCAATGCATTGTTCAAAGCACTAATAACGGTATGATATTTATTGCAATATCCTTGACACTTTTTTCGCAACATTATAATAAAAATCCCTAGTACACAAATTCCATGAAAAGTACATACACACGTGATGTCATCAGTGATTTCATCAATGACATTTGCGATGTCATCTTTGATGTCCTGGGTGTTAGTCTTAGCAGTGCACGGTGGTGGCGCCAGTTATTTTTCAAAGCTTACCATAACTTGCGATTTTCAGGGGTCTTTCGGCTGTACTTAGAACCATAACGTCCTTTAAACAAACTTTTTTTAATATCACGCAAACAATATACAAACATGGTGTGCAAAAACCAACTTCTACAGATGGCTTTACACAGAATGTTGCAAAGTAAGAATTTATGCTCGTTCACAGTGAAGGTCAGCTGCTTCCACAACTTCTACAGATGGCTTTACACAGAATGTTGCAAAGTAAGAATTTATGCTCGTTCACAGTGAAGGTCAGCTGCTTCCATTTTTTTCTCGGGCCCCGGAGAGGCTCACAAAGCGGACTATAAGGTTGTATTGTGTTTTGACCTTGACAGACAGAGATTGTGATGAAAGACTTCTCTTGAAGGAGTGTTGCTAAAACGTAAGAGAAGATAAAGATGAAATTTCTGAAACGAAACCACTTTTATATATTATATCACTATGCGAAAGATCGTTGGCACACGCGGAGTCGTATTTTGGGACAGCACCACTCCTAGACAATGGAAATTGCAATTGTACTGTAAGTAACACTTTAGATTACTTTATACCAAATATAAATACAATAGCGTAGCATTAAAGACCGCTCAAGTTGAACTTGTTCGTTGAAAGTGGCATAATGTTTTCTACCGCGCACTATCACCGCCGAATTGATCGCCTGTCGTTTAGAGGGCTCTGAAAAAGGCAGACGACACAGGTGGCACAGCGAGTACAGCGCTCGCTTTGACATCCGTGCACAGCTTGCTAACGCAAGTTTGAATCCCGGCAAGGCCAAACTCAGCCTTTCATCCTTCCGTGGTCGATAAATGAGCACCACACACCGTGGTTAATAATAAGCACCGCTTAGATACCTCACGGTTCTTAGCGCTATATGAATGGGAAAATATTATTATTTTATTATTAGATAGCAAATATTTTCACGCCCTAATAAATAAAATGATGATTTTTAATGAAGATCGGCTGGTGAGACTAATTTATGTTTTTTAAAACAGGTATGTGGCTCCATTTTGCCTATGTCACGATTTACAGACTCCAGCGGATGGGATCTTCAACTGCCAGGTGCAGGTCCAAATATGCAACTTCATGACCCTCACCATTTTATGGGACAATCGCCAAGGACCAATATGCCCTTACGCAGTACTAGCGGCTACAAACAACATACCAACCAATAGGGTGGTCTAATGGCTCGTTGTTGGAGCAACCTTCCGATTATCAGAGCGACCATTTACTGCTTTTATCATAAACCAACAGCCTATCTACCGCAAAGGAACAACGCGTGGCTCCAAATAAACTTTTGGTGATCGACAGCAGAGACAATAGCAAATCGCTGAATATTCTCTAAACATTTGATGTCAAATAAATGTACTTTACAACATTTACAATCTTGCTGTTTGCTTTTAAATCACAGTTTCATATTCCGAATTGTGGCGCGCTGTGTTGTGACATAATGTGTGTTGTCTTCCGGGTTGTCTTCCGGGTTCTGTGTAAAGTCGTGTAGTACTGGAGACGACTGGGCGCGTTTGATTACGCACCCTGTAACGTCATGGAGAGAGGCGGGGAATATGAATGCTTTGATAATGTCAGGTTTAGGGGCGGGAGATATGATTTAGTGTCGCAAAAGCAAGTCAGCCAGGTCAATAGCGCCAGTCATAGGATTATCACATAATGTCGGCGCACACCAGCCGGATTTATCGTTTCTTTAGTGGACAAAAAGTCGGTTGACGCCCCTAGGAAATTGTACTATTAGCGGACAAAAGGAGTGCTCTTAAAACACTTTCACCCTGACAACGAACAGTACAAACAACGTTCTCAGAACACCCCCATTTTGTGTAATTGCAACCATTTCGGGACACTGCAAGTGTTCTTAGAACACATTCAACTAGACAGATTACAATACGGACAGCGTCCTGAGGACACCCCCAGTTTGTGTATTTACCAACAATTAAGTACACCGCGAGTGTTCATAGCTCATTTTTACCTTCCTTGCGAACAAAAATGACACATACTCCGTCCTCTAAACACCCCACCATTTAGTTTATTTACAAAATGTCAGAACAGCCGTGTTCTCTGCGGACAAATCGAACGCAACAAAAACGTCTAGCACATAAAAAACAAAACATTGAACCTATCTCATACTCCCCCACCCTCCCCAAACACTCTTACACACCAACACACGGCACTAAATACAATTTTTTATCCACGTTTCACTGCGCTGTACGCGGTCGACTGCGAATACAAGATGGCGGGTGCCACAGAAAATCTGACGCGCTCTACATCCCTCGCCGTCCAATCAGCGAACACGTTGCATGTCTGCGGACATGACGCAAGGCCATGGGCCAATCGGGGTCCTGTCCGCGGAGCGAACAGGGAAGTCCGTCCGCGAAGCGAACACAGATATCACTAATTTTTTTGCCTTACATTTTGGTCATTTTTTAAAAAACTACTGGACAGATTTACACCAAATTTACAAAAGCACGCTTTTGGGACCAGGACGCGGCTCCTGCCGCAAATTTGGTGTAAATCCGTCCAGCGGTTCGGGCTGTAGCCGTGTGCAAAGTTTTTTCCCATTCAGTCTATGGGGGAAAAAAAAGTTTTGTGACCCCCCTATAACTTTTCCCCCCCTGGACGAATCCTCACCAAACTTTGCAAAACAATTCAGAGTGACCCAACTACTTTTTTTGCAAAGATTGGTGAGGATCCGTCCAGGGAGAGCGAAGTTATAAGCCGCCCAAAAAGTGCTCTTCCTATGGAAACAGCAACTTAACCATAACTACATGGCCACTACGTGGCCATGTAATATCACTTTTATGAATAAATTAATATTTGAGAGCACACTTATGAATATGACAGTGATCAACAATGGATAATATTACACTAGCACACTTTTTTTAAAATCACTTAGGAGTTGGTATAGAAAGGATAAGGTAGCTGAGAATACTTTTATGGTTTCAAGGAAATGCAATGATGCAAAAGAGTGCAGCACAGAAATAAACTGATATAGTTGCAACAAGAGATAATATATTCACTTTTCCCCTTTTGGCAATTCACTCCCCCCCTATGCAATATAAAGAGATGGAAGGGGAGCACACAATTTTCAGGAATATAATGAAATGCAATACGAATTCTAGTTCCCCCCTAGCAAGCTTAGAGCAACCGGTATGCTTTTAAAACATGCAGAAATACTTTTAATGTGATTTGCAATGAAGTGAAAATATGCTAAAGATGATTTTTATTCCCTATAGGAGATTCAGGGTAGGTGATAGCTACTTAAGATTGGTTCAGGTCAACACTATCAGTGATTCATGAGGGATTGTCAGGTTGAAAACGAATTTCAGCAGTTGCAAGCAAAAAACAGTGATTTTTGACAGGCGGAGATATTGAGTCAAATTGCAATTCGCGGCACTTTTTCCGAGTGCATTGATCGTGATTATGGAAAAACTATAAGGAAAGCTTAGGTTCTTAGCTTTAAAATGAAAGTTAAATCTCGCTTCTAGGACATGCGGTTCAAAAGATACGGACGATTTAGTGGAGGTAGATTATCAGAAATAAAGTAAGATTCAAATGACAAATGACACTTTCACAGGTTTGAAATCACAGAATGGACACACAATTTCTATGCAGTTCTAAATAGGTGAAATGGTTTGAATTAGATTATTTTAAACTAAGAGATTGGTTTTGCACAGCTCTGGCTGGATACTCACCCCTAGTTTTGGAAGGAAGGGGCCTCGTCACAGATCTGTTCAACAGGTTTAGCTGCGGTTCTCTCTGCTCTGCTGGTCTGGATCTCTGGTTCCGGCAAAAGTTCTTGGCAGTGCACAGCGGTCTGGTCTGGGTCTGGTCTGCGGTTTGGATACAGCTCTGCTTTCTGGGTCTGGTACTGCCACCGTGGTCTGGTCTGCGTCTCTAGTTCCGGCAAAAGTTCTAGCCAGAATCAAACAGCACAGTCGGCTGTTTTATTCTGATGTGCCCCTTAGAAGTCTGGAGTAAATCAGTTTGCAAAATTGTAAAGCCAGCTGAGAATACTTTTAGCTTCCAGTAGGCCTTCTGCTTCAAAGTTCTGGAGTCTGGTTTTCTGAGTTCTGGTCTCTGGATATTGCCTAAATTTGGAAGTCATCCGTCAAAGTGCTTCGCAAGAAAGTGGAAAGTGAATGTCTCTACCTGGGTCTCAGTGGCTCTTTTTATGTCTTTTGAAAGTGAGTGGGAAGGCTGACTTTCTATGCCCAACCCTCTGAGGATCCTGATAGGCTACAGGATTCTCTGTCGCCTGACTGGGGAACTGAATTGTGAGTCATCCCGTGTCATGAGACATCATTTTTATGGCATACAGAAAGAACACTCCCCTTGTCACTTTGCACACAAATCTATTTTTGACTTAAATGCATATTTATCTATGTACAATTTTTCTGATATTATATGTCCAGTTAACATATTTTCTGTAGCGCCAAACCATCCGATCCCTGTCTTTGTAAGATGTTGTGCCCTTTTCATCCAGAACACAATCTCTAAACATTTCCAGAATTTACACACATTTGCGCAAGGAATATGGGCATCAGATGATGAAGTGTCAGATTTGTAACATACAGACATTTGCAGAAATAACCCTATTTTCCGCTACTACCCCCCAGAACATTCCATAGAGTCCTAACACCTCTTAACATGTGCACAGAAAAATCACAGGAATAATGATATTATTGATATAATTTTGACAATTTTGTACTATGAATTATCCATCTTTCTAAAATTATGCTCTGGTCCAAATGGGTGTGGTTAAGTCCCCAAAGCACATGGGGGATTTCTGGTTTGTCCACTTCCTCCAAGCTCAGCTGGCTCACAGAGGCAGTGCCCCTCCCATTTCTTTCCAAGAGGAAGCCATTTACGACCCCCTGATTTAGCAATTGCTTGGAGCAAAGGGAAGTTCATTGTTCTGTTTCCCTGCAATCCCAGGTACTCCTCCCCTGATTCAATCAGAGAGGTGTAATCTCCTTTTGGTGGGGCAGCAGAAGGCAGGCCAGGCCTGTGAATGCAGTTGCTGGGCAAGTTTCAACTCCTGTCGGGGGTAGTTGCCAGGCAGAATTCAGTCCCTTTAAGCCAGGCTTCAGCCAAAGGTCACTTTTGTTCCCATTTTTCTTCATTCAAATCAAACTTACAATTTTGACACATGCAGCTAGAACGCTGATTCTAAGTTCAAACCATGACATTTAAGCAGTTGCAACCTATGTGACACTCAAAAGTAGGTCACTCATTTATTTTAAACATTTCGATTTTAGTGGCTTTAAATCCCATTTCACTTAAGCTGCTGACATCCACAGCTCAGCCAGTTTTGTTATGAACATTATTTTAGGCTCTTCATCTTTCCAGATTTGGTATGCACACAAGACTTCATTCTACCAGACGTCTGCTGGTGTTCAGTAAGATTTTTGAATATCTTGCAATGTTTGAAATAGGCATTTTGAGCTTGCATTCAGAGAAACAAAGGAGATTTCAAAGCGCTTTTTCAGCTAACAGGCACTGCTGTTTTTCCTTTGGCATCACATTTCACTCATGGCCCATCACGCTCACACTGGTGGGTGGAGGGTCAGGCGACCATTTTGGTGTGCGCAAAAACACGTGGGTTTCCTGGATTCTGGCGCAATTGTGGGCTTTTTGGCCATCTTGGATTTTCTAAGCCCACAGCACCAAATGTTGCAGCATAATAATTTGAACGTAGGTCGATACACCTGACAGGCCAGAGCGAAATGTCTGAGAATTGTCTTCATTTCTGGCCAATTTCAGAGACATTTCCCTGTATCCACTCACCGAAACACGTCGCCAACAACAGATGTCATACCTTCTCGTGTTCCCACAGGTTTCCCGACGAAAAAGGTACCTCACATGTGTGGGTGCACCTACCGGGGCACAAAAGGAAAAGGGTAATCCGCTGGAAACCCCAAGCCTTTCGCCACAGCACAATTTCTTCATGTGGGCAACCTACAGATTTGGGCCTAAGGTGTTGAAGCCAGCAAGGAAAACAGGGAACCCCATGCATTTCCCAAAAGAGCACACCTGTGGGAATGAACAGAGGTCTGAAACACGTCGCCAACAACAGATGTCATACCTTCTCACGTTCCCACAGGTGTCCCGACGAAAAAGGTACCTCACATGTATGGGTGCACCTACCGGGGGTGCAAAAGGAAAAGGGTAACCAGCTGGTAACCCCAAGCGTTTTGCAACAGCACAATTTGTTCATGTGGGCAACCTACAGATTTGGGTGTAGGGTGTCGAAGCCAGCAAGGAAAACAGGGAACCCCATGCATTTCTGAAAGGAGGACACACGTGGGAATCCACAGAGGTCTGACTTGCGCAAATCGGCCCAGAATCTACTACCCAGAACCCCCGGCAATGTCCAAATTTGGGGGTAAAAAACATAATTTCCAGACATTTCACTCTGCTCAACCACCGAAACATACCGCCAACAACAGATGTCATACCTTCCCACGTTCCCACAGGTGTCCCAACGAAAACGGTACCTCACATGTTTGGGTTCACCAATCTAGCCGCAAAGGGAAAAGACTAACCAACTGGTAACCACAAAACGGTTTGGGGAGATAACCTACAGATTTGGGCCTAGGGTGTCGGAGCCAGCAATGAAAACAGGGAACCCCATGCATTTCTGAAAAGAGGGCACCAGTAGGAATCCACAGAGGTCCAAGTTGCGTGAAGCGGACCAGAATATTTTACCCAGAACCCCTGACAAAGTGAAAAATGTGGGTTTTTCCCACATTTCGGACTTTGCGGGGGTGTCTGAGTAATACATTATGGGCCGATTTGCGCAAATCATACCTCTGTGGATTCCCACATGTGTCCTCTTTTCGGAAATGCATGGGGTTCCCTGTTTTCCTTGGTAGCTTGAACACCCGAGGACCATATCTGTATGGTGTGCCGGTCAGCAGAGAGTCTGAAATTCTGGTCTGAAAACAGACTTGGGGTTACTTGTGTTTTAGGCTTTCCCCTTGGCGCCCATGTAGGTGCACCCACACATGTGAGGTACCATTTTCATCAGAACACCTCTGGGAACGTGGGATGGTAGGCCATGTGTTGTTGGGGGCGTGTTTCGATGGGTGAGCCGAGCAAAATGTGCGGAAAATGTGTTTTTTTCCCCACATTTCGGAATTTGCGGGGGTGTCTGGGTAATAAATTCTGGGCCGATTTGCGCAAATCATACCTCTGAGGATTCCCACGGGTGTCCTCTTTTCGGAAATGCATGGGATTCCCTGTTTTCCTTGGTGACTTGGACACCCGAGGCCCATATCTGTATGGTGTGCCGGTCGGCAGAGAGTCTGAAATTCTGGTCTGAAAACAGACTTGGGGTTACTTGTGTTTTAGGCTTTCCCCTTTGAGCCCAGGTAGGTGCACCCACACATGTGAGGTACTGTTTTCATTGGGACACCTGTGGGAACGCGGGACAGTAGGCCATGTGTTGTTGGGGGCGTGTTTCGATGGGTGAGCCGAGCGAAATGTGCGGAAAATGCATTTTTTCCCCCCCATTTCGGACTTTGCAGGGGTGTTTGTGTAATACATTCTGGGTCGACTTGCGCAAATCATACCTCTGCGGATTCCCACGGGTGTCCTCTTTTTGGACATGCATGGGATTCCCTGTTTTCCTTGGTGGCTTGGGCACACGAAGCCCATATCTGAATGGTGTGCCGGTCAGCAGAGAGTCTGAAATTCTGACTGAAAACAGACTTGGGGTTAGTTGTGTTTTAGGCTTTACCCTTGGCGCTCAGGTAGGTACACCCACACATGTGAGGTACCATTTTCATCGGGACACCTGTGGGAACGCGGGACGGTAGGCCATGTGTTGTTGGGGGCGTGTTTCGATGGGTGAGCCGAGCGAAATCTGCGGAAAATGCATTTTTTCCCCCACATTTCGGATTTTGCGGGGGTGTCTGGGTAATACATTTTGGGCCGATTTGCGTAAATTATACCTCTGCGGATTCCCACGGGTGTCCTCCTTTCGGAAATGCATGGGGTTCCCTGTTTTCCTTGGTGGCTTGGACACCCGAGGCCCATATCTGTATGGTGTGCCGGTCGGCAGAGAGTCTGAAATTCTGGTCTGAAAACAGACTTGGGGTTACTTGAGTTTTAGGCTTTCCCCTTGGCGCCCAGGTAGGTGCACCCACACCTGTGAGGTACCGTTTTCATCGGGACACCTGTGGGAACGTGGGAGGGTAGTCCATGTGTTGTTGGGGGCGTGTTTCAATGGGTGAGCCGATCGAAATATGCGGAAAATGTGTTTTTTTCCCCACATTTCGGACTTTGCGTGGGTGTCTGGGTAGTAAATTCTGGGCTGATTTGCGCAAATCATACCTCTGCGGATTCCCACGGGTGTCCTCTTTTCGGAAATGCATGGGATTCCCTGTTTTCCTTGGTGGCTTGGACACCCAAGGCCCATATCTGTATGGCGTGCCGGCCGGCAGAGAGTCTGAAATTCTGGTCTGAAAACAGATTTGGGGTTAGTTGTGTTTTAGGCTTTCCCCTTGGTGCCCAGGTAGGTGCACCCACACATGTGAGGTACCGTTTTCATCGAGACACCTGTGGAAACGCGGGGCGGTAGGCCATGTGTTGTTGGGGCGTGTTTCTATGGGTGAGCCGAGCGAAATATGCAGAAAATGCGTTTCTTTACCCACATTTCGGACTTTGCGGGGGTGTCTGGTTAATAAATTCTGGGCCTATTTGCGCAAATCATACCTCTGCAAATTCCCGCGGGTGTCCTCTTTTAGCAAATGCATGAGGTTCTGTGTTTTTCTTGGTGGCTTGGACACCCGAGGCCCATATCTGTATGGTGTGCAGGTCGGCAGAGAGTCTGAAATTCTGGTCTGAAAACAGACTTGGGGTTATTTGTGTTTTAGGCTTTCCCCTTGGCGCCCAGGTAGGTGCACCCACACATGTGAGATACCGTTTTCATCGGGACACCTGTGGGAATGCGGGACGGTAGGCCATGTTTAGTTGAGGGCGTGTTTCGATGGGTGAGCCGAGCAAAATGTGCGGAAATTGCGTTTTTTCCCCACATTTCGGACTTTGCAGGGGTGTCTGGGTAATAGATTCTGGGCCGATTTGCGCAAATCATACCTCTGCGGATTCCCACCGGTGTCCTCTTTTCGTAAATGCATGGGGTTCCCTGTTTTCCTTGGTGGCTTGGACACCCGAGGCTCATATCTGTATGGCGTGCCGGTCGGCAGAGAGTCTGAAATTCTGGTCTGAAAACAGATTTGGGTTACTTGTGTTTTAGGCTTTCCCCTTGGCTCCCAGGCAGGTGCACCCACACATGTGAGGTACCGTTTTCATCGGGACACCTGTGTGAACGCGGTACGGTAGGCCATGTTTTGTTGGGGGCGTGTTTCGATGGGTGAGCCGAGCGAAATGTGCGGAAAATATGTTTTTTTCCCCACATTTCGGACTTTGCAGGGGTGTCTGGGTAATAAATTCTGGGCTGATTTGCCGCAAATCGGCCCAGAATCTGTGAATTCCCACGGGTGTCCTCTTTTCACAAATGCATGGGGTTCCGTGTTTTCCTTGGTGTCTTGGACACCCGAGGCCCATATCTGTATATGTGTCGGTTGGCAGAGAGTCTGAAATTCTGGTCTGAAAACAGACTTGGGTTTACTTGTGTTTTAGGCTTTCCCCTTGGCGCCCAGGTAGGTGCACCCACACATGTGAGGTACCATTTTCATTGGGACACCTGTGGGAACAAGGGAGAGTATGCCATGTTTTATTGGGGGTGTGTTTTTCGATGGGTGAGCCGAGCGAAATGTGCGGAAAATGCGTTTTTTTCCCCCCATTTCGGACTTTGCAGGGGTGTCTGGGTAATAAATTCTGGGTCGACTTGCGCAAATCATACCTCTGCGGATTCCCACGGGTGTCCTCTTTTCGGAAATGCATGGGGTTCCCTGTTTTCCTTGGTGGCTTGGTCACCCGAGGCCCATATCTGTATGGTGTGCCGGTCCGCGAGAGTCTGAAATTCTGGGCTGAAAACAGACTTGGAGTTACTTGTGTTTTAGGCTTTCCCCTTTGCGCCCAGGTAGGTGCACCCACACATGTGAGGTACCGTTTTCATCAGGACACCTGTGGGAACGCGGAACGGTAGGCCATGTTTTGTTAGGGGCATGTTTCGATGGGTGAGCTGATCAAAATGTGCGGAAATTGCGTTTTTCCCCCACATTTCGGATTTTTGCAGGGGTGTCTGGGTAATAAATTCTGGGCCGATTTGCGCAAATCATACCTCTGCGGATTCCCACGGGTGTCCTCTTTTCGGAAATGCATGGGGTTCCCTGTTTTCCATGGTGGCTTGGACACCCGAGGCCCAGATCTGTATGGTGTGCCGGTCGGCAGAGAGTCTGAAATTCTGGACTGAAAACAGACTTGGGGTTAGTTGTGTTTTAGGCTTTCCCCTTGGCGCCCAGGTAGGTACACCCACACATGTGAGGTACCGGTTTCATAGGGAAACCTGTGGGAACGCGGGACGGTAGGCCATGTTTTGTTTGGGTCGTGTTTTGATGGGTGAGCCGAGCGAAATGTGCCAAAAATGCGTTTTTCCCCCCCCACATTTCGGACTTTGCAGGGGTGTCTGGGTAATAAATTCTGGGCCGATTTGCACAAATCATACCTCTGCGGATTTCCAGTGGTGTCCTCTTTTCGGAAATGCATGGGGTTCCCTGTTTTCCTTGGTGGCTTGGACACCCGAGGCCCATATCTGTATGGCGTGCCGGTCGGCAGAGAGTCTGAAATTCTGGTCTGAAAACAGAGTTGGGTTACTTGTGTTTTAGGCTTTCCCCTTGGCGCCCAGGTAGGTGCACCCACACATGTGAGATACCGTTTTCATCGGGACACCTGTGGAAACTTGGAACGGTAGGCCATGTGTTGTTGGGGGCGTGTTTCGATGGGTGAGCCGGGCAAAATGTGCGGAAAATGTGTTTTTTCCCCACATTTCGGAATTTGCGGGGGTGTCTGGGTAATAAATTCTGGGCCGATTTGCGCAAATCATACCTCTGAAGATTCCCATGGGTGTCCTCTTTTCGGAAATGCATGGGGTTCCCTGTTTTCCTTGGTGTCTTGGACACCCGAGGCCCATATCTGTATGGTGTGCCGGTCGGCAGAGAGTCTGAAATTCTGGACTGAAAACAGACTTGGGGTTACTTGTGTTTTAGGCTTTCCCCTTTGAGCCCAGGTAGGTGCACCCACACATGTGAGGTACCGTTTTCAATGGGACACCTGTGGGAACTCGGGACAGTAGGCCATGTGTTGTTGGGGGCGTGTTTCGATGGGTGAGCCGAGCGAAATGTGCGGAAAATGCATTTTTTCCCCCCCATTTCGGACTTTGCAGGGGTGTCTGGGTAATAAATTCTGGGACGATTTGCGCAAATTATACCTCTGCGGATTCACAGGGGTGTCCTCTTTTCAGAAATGCATGGGGTTCCCTGTATTCCTTGGTGGCTTGGACACCCGAGGCCCAGATCTGTATGGTGTGCCGGTCGGCAGAGAGTCTGAAATTCTGGTCTGAAAACAGACTTGGGTTACTTGTGTTTTAGGCTTTCCCCTTGGCGCCCAGGCAGGTGCACCCACACATGTGAGGTACCATTTTCATCGGGACACCTGTGGGAACACGGGACGGTAGGCCATGTGTTGTTGGGGGTGTGTTGCGATGGGTGAGCCGAGCGAAATGTGCGCAAAATGCGTTTTTTTCCCCACATTTCGGACTTTGCAGGGGTGTCTGGGTAATAAATTCTGGGCCAATTTGCGCAAATCATACCTCTGCGGATTCCCACGGGTGTCCTCTTTTCGGAAATGGATGGGGTTCCCTGTTTTCCTTGGAAGCTTGGACACCCGAGGCCCATATCTGTATGGTGTGCCGGTCGGCAGAGAGTCTGAAATTCTGGTCTGAAAACGGACTTGGGGTTTCTTGTGTTTTAGGCTTTCCCCTTGGCGCCCAGGTAGGTGCACCCACACATGTGAGGTACCGTTTTCATTGAGACACCTGTGGGAACGTGGGACGGTAGGCCATGTGTTGTTGGGGGTGTGTTTCGATGGGTGAGCCGAGCGAAATGTGCGGAAAATGCGTTCTTTTCCCCACATTTCGGACTTTGACGGGGTGTCTGGGTAATACATTCTGGGCCGATTTGTGCAAATCATACCTCTGCGGATTCCCACGGGTGTCCTCTTTTTGGACATGCATGGGATTCCCTGTTTTCCTTGGTGGCTTGGGCACACGTGGCCCATATCTGAATGGTGTGCCGGTCAGCAGAGAGTCTGAAATTCTGACTGAAAACAGACTTGGGGATAGTTGTGTTTTAGGCTTTCCCCTTGGTGCCCAGGTAGGTACACCCACACATGTGAGGTACCGGTTTCATCGGGAAACCTGTGGGAACGCGGGACGGTAGGCCATGTGTTGTTGAGGGTGTGTTTCGATGGGTGAGCCGAGCGAAATGTGCGGAAAATGCGTTTTTTCCCCCACATTTCGGACTTTGCAGGGGTGTCTGGGTAATAAATTCTGGGCCGATTTGCGCAAATCATACCTCTGCGGATTCACAGGGGTGTCCTCTTTTCAGAAATGCATGGGGTTCCCTGTATTCCTTGGTGGCTTGGACACCCGAGGCACAGATCTGTATGGTGTGCCGGTCGGCAGAGAGTCTGAAATTCTGGTCTGAAAACAGACTTGGGTTACTTGTGTTTTAGGCTTTCCCCTTGGCGCCCAGGCAGGTGCACCCACACATGTGAGGTACCATTTTCATCGGGACACCTGTGGGAACACGGGACGGTAGGCCATGTGTTGTTGGGGGTGTGTTGCGATGGGTGAGCCGAGCGAAATGTGCGCAAAATGCGTTTTTTTCCCCACATTTCGGACTTTGCAGGGGTGTCTGGGTAATAAATTCTGGGCCAATTTGCGCAAATCATACCTCTGCGGATTCCCATGGGTGTCCTCTTTTCGGAAATGGATGGGGTTCCCTGTTTTCCTTGGAAGCTTGGACACCCGAGGCCCATATCTGTATGGTGTGCCGGTCGGCAGAGAGTCTGAAATTCTGGTCTGAAAACGGACTTGGGGTTTCTTGTGTTTTAGGCTTTCCCCTTGGCGCCCAGGTAGGTGCACCCACACATGTGAGGTACCGTTTTCATTGAGACACCTGTGGGAACGTGGGACGGTAGGCCATGTGTTGTTGGGGGTGTGTTTCGATGGGTGAGCCGAGCGAAATGTGCGGAAAATGCGTTCTTTTCCCCACATTTCGAACTTTGACGGGGTGTCTGGGTAATACATTCTGGGCCGATTTGTGCAAATCATACCTCTGCGGATTCCCACGGGTGTCCTCCTTTCAGAAATGCATGGGGTTCCCTGTTTTACATGGTGGCTTGGACACCCGAGGCCCAGATCTGTATGGTGTGCCGGTCAGCAGAGAGTCTGAAATTCTGGACTGAAAACAGACTTGGGGTTAGTTGTGTTTTAGGCTTTCCCCTTGGTGCCCAGGTAGGTACACCCACACATGTGAGGTACCGGTTTCATCGGGAAACCTGTGGGAACGCGGGACGGTGGGCCCTGTGTTGTTGAAGGCGTGTTTCGATGGGTGAGCTGAGCGAAATGTGCGGAAAATGCGTTTTTCCCCCACATTTCGGACTTTGTGGGGGTGTCTGGGTAATAAATTCTGGGCCGATTTGCGCAAATCATACCTCTGCGAATTCCCACGGGTGTCCTCTTTTCGCAAATGCATGGGGTTCCCTGTTTTCCTTGGTGGCTTGGACACCCGAGGCCCAGATCAGTATGGTGTGCCGGTCGGCAGAGAGTCTGAAATTCTGGACTGAAAACAGACTTGGGGTTAGTTGTGTTTTAGGCTTTCCCCTTGGCGCCCAGGTAGGTACACCCACACATGTGAGGTACCAGTTTCATCGGGAAACCTGTGGGAACGCGGGACTGTAGGCCATGTGTTGTTGAGGGCGTGTTTCGATGGGTGAGCCGAGCGAAATGTGCGGAAAATGCATTTTTTCCCCCACATTTCGGACTTTGCAGGGGTGTCTGGGTAAATAATTCTGGGCCGATGTGCGCAAATCATACCTCTGCGGATTCCCAGGGGTGTCTTCTTTTCGGAAATGCATGGGGTTCCCTGTTTTCCTTGGTCGCTTGGACACCCGAGGCCCATATCTGTATGGCGTGCCGGTCGGCAGAGAGTCTGAAATTCTGGTCTGAAAACAGACTTGGATTACTTGTGTTTTAGGCTTTCCCCTTGGCGCCCAGGCAGGTGCACACACACATGTGAGGTACCATTTTCATCGGGACACCTGTGGGAACGCGGAACGGTAGGCCATGTGTTGTTGGGGGCGTGTTTCGATGGGTGAGCTGAGCGAAATGCACGGAAAATGCGTTTTTTTCCCCACATTTCGGACTTTGACGGGGTGTCTGGGTAATAAATTCTGGGCGGATTTGCGCAAATCATACCTCTGCGGATTCCCACGGCTGTCCTCTTTTCAGAAATGCATGGGGTTCCCTGTTTTACATGGTGGCTTGGACACCCGAGGCCCAGATCTGTATGGTGTGCCGGTCGGCAGAGAGTCTAAAATTCTGGACTGAAAACAGACTTGGGGTTAGTTGTGTTTTAGGCTTTCCCCTTGGTGCCCAGGTAGGTACACCTACACATGTGAGGTACCGTTTTCATCGAGACACTTGTGGGAACGAGGGGCGGTAGGCCATGTGTTGTTGGGGGCGTGTTTCGATGGGTGAGACGAGCAAAATATGCGTAAAATGCATTTTTTTCCCCACATTTCGGAATTTGCGGGTGTGTCTGGGTAATACATTCTGGGCCGATTTGCGCAAATCATACCTCTGCGGATTCCCACGGGTGTCCTCTTTTCGGAAATGCATGGGGTTCCCTGTTTTCCTTGGTGGCTTGGACAGCCGAGGCTCATATCTGTATGGTGTGCCGGTCTGCAGAGAGTCTGAAATTCTGGACTGAAAACAGACTTGGGGTTAGTTGTGTTTTAGGCTTTCCCCTTGGCGCCCAGGTAGGTACACCCACACATGTGAGGTACCGGTTTCATCGGGAAACCTGTGGGAATGCGGGACGGTAGGCCATGTGTTGTTGAGGGCGTGTTTCGATGGGTGAGCCGAGCGAAATGTGCGGAAAATGCGTTTTTCCCCCACATTTCGGACTTTGCGGGGGTGTCTGGGTAATAAATTCAGGGCCGATTTGCGCAAATCATACCTCTGAGGATTCCCACAGGTGTCCTCCTTTCAGAAATGCATGGGGTTCCCTGTTTTACATGGTGGCTTGGACACCCGAGGCCCAGATCTGTATGGTGTGCCGGTCAGCAGAGAGTCTGAAATTCTGGACTGAAAACAGACTTGGGGTTAGTTGTGTTTTAGGCTTTCCCCTTGGTGCCCAGGTAGGTACACACACAAATGCGAGGTACCGTTTTCATCGAGACACTTGTGCAAACGCGGGGCGGTAGGCCATGTGTTGTTGGGGGCGTGTTTCGATGGGTGAGCCGAGTGAAATGTGCGTAAAATGCATTTTTTTCCCCACATTTCGTACTTTGCGGGGGTGTCTGGGTAGTACATTCTGGGCCGATTTGTGCAAATCATACCTCTGCGGATTCCCACGGGTGTCCTATTTTCGGAAATGCATGGGGTTCCCTGTTTTCCTTGGTGGCTTGGACACCCGAGGCCCATATCTGTATGGTGTGCCGGTCCGCAGAGAGTCTGAAATTCTGGACTGAAAACAGACTTGGGGTTAGTTGTGTTTTAGGCTTTCCCCTTGGTGCCCAGGTAGGTACACCCACACATGTGAGGTACCGGTTTCATCGGGAAACCTGTGGGAACGCGGGACGGTGGGCCCTGTGTTGTTGAAGGCGTGTTTCGATGGGTGAGCTGAGCGAAATGTGCAGAAAATGCGTTTTTCCCCCACATTTCGGACTTTGTGGGGGTGTCTGGGTAATAAATTCTGGGCCGATTTGCGCAAATCATACCTCTGCGAATTCCCACGGGTGTCCTCTTTTCGCAAATGCATGGGGTTCCCTGTTTTCCTTGGTGGCTTGGACACCCGAGGCCCAGATCTGTATGGTGTGCCGGTCGGCAGAGAGTCTGAAATTCTGGACTGAAAACAGACTTGGGGTTAGTTGTGTTTTAGGCTTTCCCCTTGGCGCCCAGGTAGGTACACCCACACATGTGAGGTACCAGTTTCATCGGGAAACCTGTGGGAACGGGGGACTGTAGGCCATGTGTTGTTGAGGGCGTGTTTCGATGGGTGAGCCGAGCGAAATGTGCGGAAAATGCATTTTTTCCCCCACATTTCGGACTTTGCAGGGGTGTCTGGGTAAATAATTCAGGGCCGATTTGCGCAAATCATACCTCTGCGGATTCCCAGGGGTGTCTTCTTTTCGGAAATGCATGGGGTTCCCTGTTTTCCTTGGTGGCTTGGACGCCCGAGGCCCATATCTGTATGGCGTGCCGGTCGGCAGAGAGTCTGAAATTCTGGTCTGAAAACAGACTTGGATTACTTGTGTTTTAGGCTTTCCCCTTGGCGCCCAGGCAGGTGCACACACACATGTGAGGTACCATTTTCATCGGGACACCTGTGGGAACGCGGGACGGTAGGCCATGTGTTGTTGGGGGCGTGTTTCGATGGGTGAGCTGAGCGAAATGCACGGAAAATGCGTTTTTTTCCCCACATTTCGGACTTTGACGGGGTGTCTGGGTAATAAATTCTGGGCGGATTTGCGCAAATCATACCTCTGCGGATTCCCACAGCTGTCCTCTTTTCAGAAATGCATGGGGTTCCCTGTTTTACATGGTGGCTTGGACACCCGAGGCCCAGATCTGTATGGTGTGCCGGTCGGCAGAGAGTCTGAAATTCTGGACTGAAAACAGACTTGGGATTAGTTGTGTTTTAGGCTTTCCCCTTGGTGCCCAGGTAGGTACACCGACACATGTGAGGTACCGTTTTCATCGAGATACTTGTGGGAACGAGGGGCGGTAGGCCATGTGTTGTTGGGGGCGTGTTTCGATGGGTGAGACGAGCAAAATATGCGTAAAATGCATTTTTTTCCCCACATTTCGGACTTTGCGGGTGTGTCTGGGTAATACATTCTGGGCCGATTTGCGCAAATCATACCTCTGCGGATTCCCACGGGTGTCCTCTTTTCGGAAATGTATGGGGTTCCCTGTTTTTCTTGGTGGCTTGGACACCCGAGGCTCATATCTGTATGGTGTGCCGGTCCGCAGAGAGTCTGAAATTCTGGACTGAAAACAGACTTGGGGTTAGTTGTGTTTTAGGCTTTCCCCTTGGCGCCCAGGTAGGTACACCCACACATGTGAGGTACCGGTTTCATCGGGAAACCTGTGGGAATGCGGGACGGTAGGCCATGTGTTGTTGAGGGCGTGTTTCGATGGGTGAGCCGAGCGAAATGTGCGGGAAATGCGTTTTTCCCCCACATTTCGGACTTTGCGGGGGTGTCTGGGTAATAAATTCTGGGCCGATTTGCGCAAATCATACCTCTGCGGATTCCCACGGGTGTCCACTTTTCGGAAATGCATGGGGTTCCCCGTTTTCCTTGGTGGCTTGGACACCCGAGACTCATATCTGTATGGTGTGCCGGTCTGCAGAGAGTCTGAAATTCTGGACTGAAAACAGATTTGGGGTTAGTTGTGTTTTAGGCTTTCCCCTTGGCGCCCAGGTAGGTACACCCACACATGTGAGGTACCGGTTTCATCGGGAAACCTGTGGGAATGCGGGACGGTAGGCCATGTGTTGTTGAGGGCGTGTTTCGATGGGTGAGCCGAGCGAAATGTGCGGAAAATGCGTTTTTCCCCCACATTTCGGACTTTGCGGGGGTGTCTGGGTAATACATTCTGGGCCGATTTGCGCAAATCATACCTCTGCGGATTCCCACGGGTGTCCTCTTTTCGGAAATGCATGGGGTTCCCTGTTTTCCATGGTGGCTTGGACACCCGAGGCCCAGATCTGTATGGCGTGCCGGTCGGCAGAGAGTCTGAAATTCTGGTCTGAAAACAGACTTGGATTACTTGTGTTTTAGGCTTTCCCCTTGGCGCCCAGGCAGGTGCACCCACACATGTGAGGTACCATTTTCATCGGGACACCTGTGGGAACGCGGGACGGTAGGCCATGTGTTGTTGGGGGCGTGTTTCGATGGGTGAGCTGAGCGAAATGCACAGAAAATGCGTTTTTTCCCCCACATTTCGGACTTTGACGGGGTGTCTGGGTAATAAATTCTGGGCCGATTTGCGCAAATCATACCTCTGCCGATTCCCACGGCTGTCCTCTTTTCAGAAATGCATGGGGTTCCCTGTTTTACATGGTGGCTTGGACACCCGAGGCCCAGATCTGTATGGTGTGCCGGTCGGCAGAGAGTCTGAAATTCTGGACTGAAAACAGACTTGGGGTTAGTTGTGTTTTAGGCTTTCCCCTTGGTGCCCAGGTAGGTACACCCACACATGTGAGGTACCGTTTTCATCGAGACACTTGTGGGAACGAGGGGCGGTAAGCCATGTGTTGTTGGGGGCGTGTTTCGATGGGTGAGCCGAGCAAAATATGCGTAAAATGCATTTTTTTCTCCACATTTCGGACTTTGCGGGTGTGTCTGGGTAATACATTCTGGGCCGATTTGCGCAAATCATACCTCTGCGGATTCCCACGGGTGTCCTCTTTTCGGAAATGCATGGGGTTCCCTGTTTTCCTTGGTGGCTTGGACAGCCGAGGCTCATATCTGTATGGTGTGCCGGTCTGCAGAGAGTCTGAAATTCTGGACTGAAAACAGACTTGGGGTTAGTTGTGTTTTAGGCTTTCCCCTTGGCGCCCAGGTAGGTACACCCACACATGTGAGGTACCGGTTTCATCGGGAAACCTGTGGGAATGCGGGACGGTAGGCCATGTGTTGTTGAGGGCGTGTTTCGATGGGTGAGCCGAGCGAAATGTGCGGAAAATGCGTTTTTCCCCCACATTTCGGACTTTGCGGGGGTGTCTGGGTAATAAATTCAGGGCCGATTTGCGCAAATCATACCTCTGCGGATTCCCACAGGTGTCCTCCTTTCAGAAATGCATGGGGTTCCCTGTTTTACATGGTGGCTTGGACACCCGAGGCCCAGATCTGTATGGTGTGCCGGTCAGCAGAGAGTCTGAAATTCTGGACTGAAAACAGACTTGGGGTTAGTTGTGTTTTAGGCTTTCCCCTTGGTGCCCAGGTAGGTACACACACACATGCGAGGTACCGTTTTCATCGAGACACTTGTGCAAACGCGGGGCGGTAGGCCATGTGTTGTTGGGGGCGTGTTTCGATGGGTGAGCCGAGTGAAATGTGCGTAAAATGCATTTTTTTCCCCACATTTCGTACTTTGCGGGGGTGTCTGGGTAGTACATTCTGGGCCGATTTGCGCAAATCATACCTCTGCGGATTCCCACGGGTGTCCTATTTTCGGAAATGCATGGGGTTCCCTGTTTTCCTTGGTGGCTTGGACACCCGAGGCCCATATCTGTATGGTGTGCCGGTCCGCAGAGAGTCTGAAATTCTGGACTGAAAACAGACTTGGGGTTAGTTGTGTTTTAGGCTTTCCCCTTGGTGCCCAGGTAGGTACACCCACACATGTGAGGTACCGGTTTCATCGGGAAACCTGTGCGAACGCGGGACGGTGGGCCCTGTGTTGTTGAAGGCGTGTTTCGATGGGTGAGCTGAGCGAAATGTGCGGAAAATGCGTTTTTCCCCCACATTTCGGACTTTGTGGGGGTGTCTGGGTAATAAATTCTGGGCCGATTTGCGCAAATCATACCTCTGCGAATTCCCACGGGTGTCCTCTTTTCGCAAATGCATGGGGTTCCCTGTTTTCCTTGGTGGCTTGGACACCCGAGGCCCAGATCTGTATGGTGTGCCGGTCGGCAGAGAGTCTGAAATTCTGGACTGAAAACAGACTTGGGGTTAGTTGTGTTTTAGGCTTTCCCCTTGGTGCCCAGGTAGGTACACCCACACATGTGAGGTACCAGTTTCATCGGGAAACCTGTGGGAACGGGGGACTGTAGGCCATGTGTTGTTGAGGGCGTGTTTCGATGGGTGAGCCGAGCGAAATGTGCGGAAAATGCATTTTTTCCCCCACATTTCGGACTTTGCAGGGGTGTCTGGGTAAATAATTCAGGGCCGATTTGCGCAAATCATACCTCTGCGGATTCCCAGGGGTGTCTTCTTTTTGGAAATGCATGGGGTTCCCTGTTTTCCTTGGTGGCTTGGACGCCCGAGGCCCATATCTGTATGGCGTGCCGGTCGGCAGAGAGTCTGAAATTCTGGTCTGAAAACAGACTTGGATTACTTGTGTTTTAGGCTTTCCCCTTGGCGCCCAGGCAGGTGCACACACACATGTGAGGTACCATTTTCATCGGGACACCTGTGGGAACGCGGGACGGTAGGCCATGTGTTGTTGGGGGCGTGTTTCGATGGGTGAGCTGAGCGAAATGCACGGAAAATGCGTTTTTTTCCCCACATTTCGGACTTTGACGGGGTGTCTGGGTAATAAATTCTGGGCGGATTTGCGCAAATCATACCTCTGCGGATTCCCACAGCTGTCCTCTTTTCAGAAATGCATGGGGTTCCCTGTTTTACATGGTGGCTTGGACACCCGAGGCCCAGATCTGTATGGTGTGCCGGTCGGCAGAGAGTCTGAAATTCTGGACTGAAAACAGACTTGGGATTAGTTGTGTTTTAGGCTTTCCCCTTGGTGCCCAGGTAGGTACACCCACACATGTGAGGTACCGTTTTCATCGAGATACTTGTGGGAACGAGGGGCGGTAGGCCATGTGTTGTTGGGGGCGTGTTTCGATGGGTGAGACGAGCAAAATATGCGTAAAATGCATTTTTTTCCCCACATTTCGGACTTTGCGGGTGTGTCTGGGTAATACATTCTGGGCCGATTTGCGCAAATCATACCTCTGCGGATTCCCACGGGTGTCCTCTTTTTCCGAAATGTATGGGGTTCCCTGTTTTTCTTGGTGGCTTGGACACCCGAGGCTCATATCTGTATGGTGTGCCGGTCCGCAGAGAGTCTGAAATTCTGGACTGAAAACAGACTTGGGGTTAGTTGTGTTTTAGGCTTTCCCCTTGGCGCCCAGGTAGGTACACCCACACATGTGAGGTACCGGTTTCATCGGGAAACCTGTGGGAATGCGGGACGGTAGGCCATGTGTTGTTGAGGGTGTGTTTCGATGCGTGAGCCGAGCGAAATGTGCGGAAAATGCGTTTTTCCCCCACATTTCGGACTTTGCGGGGGTGTCTGGGTAATAAATTCTGGGCTGATTTGCGCAAATCATACCTCTGCGGATTCCCACGGGTGTCCCCTTTTCGGAAATGCATGGGGTTCCCTGTTTTCCTTGGTGGCTTGGACACCCGAGGCTCATATCTGTATGGTGTGCCGGTCTGCAGAGAGTCTGAAATTCTGGACTGAAAACAGATTTGGGGTTAGTTGTGTTTTAGGCTTTCCCCTTGGCGCCCAGGTAGGTACACCCACACATGTGAGGTACCGGTTTCATCGGGAAACCTGTGGGAATGCGGGACGGTAGGCCATGTGTTGTTGAGGGCGTGTTTCGATGGGTGAGCCGAGCGAAATGTGCGGAAAATGCGTTTTTCCCCCACATTTCGGACTTTGCGTGGGTGTCTGGGTAATACATTCTGGGCCGATTTGCGCAAATCATACCTCTGCGGATTCCCACGGGTGTCCTCTTTTCGGAAATGCATGGGGTTCCCTGTTTTCCATGGTGGCTTGGACACCCGAGGCCCAGATCTGTATGGCGTGCCGGTCGGCAGAGAGTCTGAAATTCTGGTCTGAAAACAGACTTGGATTACTTGTGTTTTAGGCTTTCCCCTTGGCGCCCAGGCAGGTGCACCCACACATGTGAGGTACCATTTTCATCGGGACACCTGTGGGAACGCGGGACGGTAGGCCATGTGTTGTTGGGGGCGTGTTTCGATGGGTGAGCTGAGCGAAATGCACAGAAAATGCGTTTTTTTCCCCACATTTCGGACTTTGACGGGGTGTCTGGGAAATAAATTCTGGGCCGATTTGCGCAAATCATACCTCTGCCGATTCCCACGGCTGTCCTCTTTTCAGAAATGCATGGGGTTCACTGTTTTACATGGTGGCTTGGACACCCGAGGCCCAGATCTGTATGGTGTGCCGGTCGGCAGAGAGTCTGAAATTCTGGACTGAAAACAGACTTGGGGTTAGTTGTGTTTTAGGCTTTCCCCTTGGTGCCCAGGTAGGTACACCCACACATGTGAGGTACCGTTTTCATCGAGACACTTGTGGGAACGAGGGGCGGTAAGCCATGTGTTGTTGGGGGCGTGTTTCGATGGGTGAGCCGAGCAAAATATGCGTAAAATGCATTTTTTTCTCCACATTTCGGACTTTGCGGGTGTGTCTGGGTAATACATTCTGGGCCGATTTGCGCAAATCATACCTCTGCGGATTCCCACGGGTGTCCTCTTTTCGGAAATGCATGGGGTTCCCTGTTTTCCTTGGTGGCTTGGACACCCGAGGCTCATATCTGTATGGTGTGCCGGTCCGCAGAGAGTCTTAAATTCTGGTCTGAAAACAGACTTGGGGTTTCTTGTGTTTTAGGCTTTCCCCTTGGCGCCCAGGTAGGTGCACCCACACATGTGAGGTACTGTTTTCATCAGGACACCTCGGGAACGCTGGACGGTAGGCCATGTTTTGTTGGGGGCGTGTTTCGATGGATGAGCCGAGCAAAATGTGCGGAAATTGCATTTTTTCCCCACATTTCGGACTTTGCAGGGGTGTCTGGGTAATAAACTCTGGGCCGATTTGCGCAAATCATACCTCTGCGAATTCCCACGGGTGTCCTCTTTTCGGAACTGCATGGGGTTCCCTGTTTTCAATGGTGGCTTGGACACCTGAGGCCCAGATCTGTATGGTGTGCCGGTCGGCAGAGAGTCTGAAATTCTGGACTGAAAACAGACTTGGGGTTAGTTGTGTTTTAGGCTTTCCCCTTGGCGCCAAGGTAAGTACACCCACACATGTGAGGTACCGGTTTCATCGGGAAACCTGTGGGAATGCGGGACGGTAGGCCATGTGTTGTTGAGGGCGTGTTTCGATGGGTGAGCCGAGCGAAATGTGCGGAAAATGTGTTTTTCCCCCACATTTCAGACTTTGAGGGGGTGTCTGGGTAATAAATTCTGGGCCGATTTGCGCAAATCGTACCTCTGCGGATTCTCCCGGGTGTCCTCTTTTCGGAAATGTATGGGGTTCCCTGTTTACCGTGGTGGCTTGGACACCCGAGGCCCAGATCTGTATGGTGTGCCGGTCGGCAGAGAGTCTGAAATTCTGGACTGAAAACAGACTTGGGGATAGTTGTGTTTTAGGCTTTCCCCTTGGTGCCCAGGTAGGTACACCCACACATGTGAGGTACCGGTTTCATCGGGAAACCTGTGGGAAAGCGGGACGGTAGGCCATGTGTTGTTGAGGGCGTGTTTCGATGGGTGAGCTGAGCGAAATGTGCGGAAAATGCTTTTTTTCCCCCACATTTCGGACTTTGCAGGGGTGTCTGGGTAACAAACTCTGGGCCGATTTGCGCAAATCATACCTCTGCGGATTCACAGGGGTGTCCTCTTTTCAGAAATGCATGGGGTTCCCTGTATTCCTTGGTGGCTTGGACACCCGAGGCCCATATCTGTATGGCGTGCCGGTCGGCAGAGAGTCTGAAATTCTGGTCTGAAAACAGACTTGGATTACTTGTGTTTTAGGCTTTCCCCTTGGCGCCCAGGCAGGTGCACCCACACATGTGAGGTACCATTTTCATCGGGACACCTGTGGGAACGCGGGACGGTAGGCCATGTGTTGTTGGGGGCGTGTTTCGATGGGTGAGCTGAGCGAAATGCACGGAAAATGGGTTTTTTTCCCCACATTTCGGACTTTGACGGGGTGTCTGGGTAATAAATTCTGGGCCGATTTGCGCAAATCATACCTCTGTGGATTCCCACGGGTGTCCTCCTTTCAGAAATGCATGGGGTTCCCTGTTTTACATGGTGGCTTGGACACCCGAGGCCCAGATCTGTATGGTGTGCCGGTCGGCAGAGAGTCTGAAATTCTGGACTGAAAACAGACTTGGGGTTAGTTGTGTTTTAGGCTTTCCCCTTGGTGCCCAGGTAGGTACACCCACACATGTGAGGTACCGTTTTCATCGAGACACTTGTGGGAACGAGGGGCGGTAGGCCATGTGTTGTTGGGGGCGTGTTTCGATGGGTGAGACGAGCAAAATATGCGTAAAATGCATTTTTTTCCCCACATTTCAGACTTTGCGGGTGTGTCTGGGTAATACATTCTGGGCCGATTTGCGCAAATCATACCTCTGCGGATTCCCACGGGTGTCCTCTTTTCGGAAATGCATGGGGTTCCCTGTTTTCCTTGGTGGCTTGGACACCCGAGGCTCATATCTGTATGGTGTGCCGGTCCGCAGAGAGTCTGAAATTCTGGACTGAAAACAGACTTGGGGTTAGTTGTGTTTTAGGCTTTCCCCTTGGCGCCCAGGTAGGTACACCCACACATGTGAGGTACCGGTTTCATCGGGAAACCTGTGGGAATGCGGGACGGTAGGCCATGTGTTGTTGAGGGCGTGTTTCGATGGGTGAGCCGAGCGAAATGTGCGGAAAATGCGTTTTTCCCCCACATTTCGGACTTTGCGGGGGTGTCTGGGTAATAAATTCAGGGCCGATTTGCGCAAATCATACCTCTGCGGATTCCCACGGGTGTCCACTTTTCGGAAATGCATGGGGTTCCCTGTTTTCCTTGGTGGCTTGGACACCCGAGGCTCATATCTGTATGGTGTGCCGGTCTGCAGAGAGTCTGAAATTCTGGACTGAAAACAGATTTGGGGTTAGTTGTGTTTTAGGCTTTCCCCTTGGCGCCCAGGTAGGTACACCCACACATGTGAGGTACCGGTTTCATCGGGAAACCTGTGGGAACGCGGGACGGTAGGCCATGTGTTGTTGGGGGCGTGTTTCGATGGGTGAGCTGAGCGAAATGCACGGAAAATGCGTTTTTTTCCCCACATTTCGGACTTTGCGGGGTGTCTGGGTAATAAATTCTGGGCCGATTTGCGCAAATCATTCCTCTGCCGATTCCCACGGCTGTCCTCTTTTCAGAAATGCATGGGGTTCCCTGTTTTACATGGTGGCTTGGACACCCGAGGCCCAGATCTGTATGGTGTGCCGGTCGGCAGAGAGTCTGAAATTCTGGACTGAAAACAGACTTGGGGTTAGTTGTGTTTTAGGCTTTCCCCTTGGTGCCCAGGTAGGTACACCCACACATGTGAGGTACCGTTTTCATCGAGACACTTGTGGGAACGAGGGGCGGTAGGCCATGTGTTGTTGGGGGCGTGTTTCGATGGGTGAGCCGAGCAAAATATGCGTAAAATGCATTTTTTTCTCCACATTTCGGACTTTGCGGGTGTGTCTGGGTAATACATTCTGGGCCGATTTGCGCAAATCATACCTCTGCGGATTCCCACGGGTGTCCTCTTTTCGGAAATGCATGGGGTTCCCTGTTTTCCTTGGTGGCTTGGACACCCGAGGCTCATATCTGTATGGTGTGCCGGTCCGCAGAGAGTCTGAAATTCTGGACTGAAAACAGACTTGGGGTTAGTTGTGTTTTAGGCTTTCCCCTTGTTGCCCAGGTAGGTACACACACACATGTGAGGTACTGTTTTCATCAGGACACCTCGGGAACGCTGGACGGTAGGCCATGTTTTGTTGGGGGCGTGTTTCGATGGGTGAGCCAAGCAAAATGTGCGGAAATTGCGTTTTTTCCCCACATTTCGGACTTTGCAGGGGTGTCTGGGTAATAAACTCTGGGCCGATTTGCGCAAATCATACCTCTGCGGATTCCCACAGGTGTCCTCTTTTCGGAAATGCATGGGGTTCCCTGTTTTCCTTGGTGGCTTGGACACCCGATGCCCATATCTGTGTGGTGTGCCGGTCCGCAGAGAGTCCTAAATTCTGGTCTGAAAACAGACTTGGGGTTTCTTGTGTTTTAGGCTTTCCCCTTGGCGCCCAGGTAGGTGCACCCACACATGTGAGGTACTGTTTTCATCAGGACACCTCGCGAACGATGGACGGTAGGCCATGTTTTGTTGGGGGCGTGTTTCGATGGGTGAGCCGAGCAAAATGTGCGGAAATTGCATTTTTTCCCCACATTTCGGACTTTGCAGGGGTGTCTGGGTAATAAACTCTGGGCCGATTTGCGCAAATCATACCTCTGCGAATTCCCACGGGTGTCCTCTTTTCGGAAATGCATGGGGTTCCCTGTTTTCAATGGTGGCTTGGACACCTGAGGCCCAGATCTGTATGGTGTGCCGGTCGGCAGAGAGTCTGAAATTCTGGACTGAAAACAGACTTGGGGTTAGTTGTGTTTTAGGCTTTCCCCTTGGCGCCAAGGTAAGTACACCCACACATGTGAGGTACCGGTTTCATCGGGAAACCTGTGGGAATGCGGGACGGTAGGCCATGTGTTGTTGAGGGCGTGTTTCGATGGGTGAGCCGAGCGAAATGTGCGGAAAATGCGTTTTTCCCCCACATTTCAGACTTTGAGGGGGTGTCTGGGTAATAAATTCTGGGCCGATTTGCGCAAATCGTACCTCTGCGGATTCCCACGGGTGTCCTCTTTTCGGAAATGTATGGGGTTCCCTGTTTACCATGGTGGCTTGAACACCCGAGGCCCAGATCTGTATGGTGTGCCGGTCGGCAGAGAGTCTGAAATTCTGGACTGAAAACAGACTTGGGGATAGTTGTGTTTTAGGCTTTCCCCTTGGTGCCCAGGTAGGTACACCCACACATGTGAGGTACCGGTTTCATCAGGAAACCTGTGGAAATGCGGGACGGTAGGCCATGTGTTGTTGAGGGCATGTTTCGATGGGTGAGCTGAGCGAAATGTGCGGAAAATGCGTTTTTTCCCCCACATTTCGGACTTTGCAGGGGTGTCTGGGTAACAAATTCTGGGCCGATTTGCGCAAATCATACCTCTGCGGATTCACAGGGGTGTCCTCTTTTCAGAAATGCATGGGGTTCCCTGTATTCCTTGGTGGCTTGGACACCCGAGGCCCAGATCTGTATGGTGTGCCGGTCGGCAGAGAGTCTGAAATTCTGGTCTGAAAACAGACTTGGGTTACTTGTGTTTTAGGCTTTCCCCTTGGCGCCCAGGCAGGTGCACCCACACATGTGAGGTACCATTTTCATCGGGACACCTGTGGGAAAACGGGAGGGTAGGCCATGTGTTGTTGGGGGTGTGTTGCGATGGGTGAGCCGAGCGAAATGTGCGTAAAATGCGTTTTTTTCCCCACATTTCGGACTTTGCAGGGGTGTCTGGGTAATACATTCTGGGCCAATTTGCGCAAATCATACCTCTGCGGATTCCCACGGGTGTCCTCTTTTCGGAAATGGATGGGGTTCCCTGTTTTCCTTGGAAGCTTGGACACCCGAGGCCCATATCTGTATGGTGTGCCGGTCGGCAGAGAGTCTGAAATTCTGGTCTGAAAACAGACTTGGGGTTTCTTGTGTTTTAGGCTTTCCCCTTGGCGCCAAGGTAGGTGCACCCACACATGTGAGGTACCGTTTTCATTGAGACACCTGTGGGAACGCGGGACAGTAGGCCATGTGTTGTTGGGGGTGTGTTTCGATGGGTGAGCCGAGCGAAATGTGCGGAAAATGCGTTCTTTTCCCCACATTTCGGACTTTGACGGGGTGTCTGGGTAATAAATTCTGGGCCGATTTGTGCAAATCATACCTCTGTGGATTCCCACGGGTGTCCTCCTTTCAGAAATGCATGGGGTTCCCTGTTTTACATGGTGGCTTGGACACCTGAGGCCCAGATCTGTATGGTGTGCCGGTCGGCAGAGAGTCTGAAATTCTGGACTGAAAACAGACTTGGGGTTAGTTGTGTTTTAGGCTTTCCCCTTGGCGCCAAGGTAAGTACACCCACACATGTGAGGTACCGGTTTCATCGGGAAACCTGTGGGAATGCGGGACGGTAGGCCATGTGTTGTTGAGGGCGTGTTTCGATGGGTGAGCCGAGCGAAATGTGCGGAAAATGCGTTTTTCCCCCACATTTCAGACTTTGAGGGGGTGTCTGGGTAATAAATTCTGGGCCGATTTGCGCAAATCGTACCTCTGCGGATTCCCACGGGTGTCCTCTTTTCGGAAATGTATGGGGTTCCCTGTTTACCATGGTGGCTTGGACACCCGAGGCCCAGATCTGTATGGTGTGCCGGTCGGCAGAGAGTCTGAAATGCTGGACTGAAACCAGACTTGGGGATAGTTGTGTTTTAGGCTTTCCCCTTGGTGCCCAGGTAGGTACACCCACACATGTGAGATACCGGTTTCATCAGGAAACCTGTGGAAATGCGGGACGGTAGGCCATGTGTTGTTGAGGGCGTGTTTCGATGGGTGAGCTGAGCGAAATGTGCGGAAAATGCGTTTTTTCCCCCACATTTCGGACTTTGCAGGGGTGTCTGGGTAACACATTCTGGGCAGATTTGCGCAAATCATACCTCTGCGGATTCACAGGGGTGTCCTCTTTTCAGAAATGCATGGGGTTCCCTGTATTCCTTGGTGGCTTGGACACCCGAGGCCCAGATCTGTATGGTGTGCCGGTCGGCAGAGAGTCTGAAATTCTGGTCTGAAAACAGACTTGGGTTACTTGTGTTTTAGGCTTTCCCCTTGGCGCCCAGGCAGGTGCACCCACACATGTGAGGTACCATTTTCATCGGGACACCTGTGGGAACACGGGACGGTAGGCCATGTGTTGTTGGGGGTGTGTTGCGATGGGTGAGCCGAGCGAAATGTGCGCAAAATGCGTTTTTTTCCCCACATTTCGGACTTTGCAGGGGTGTCTGGGTAATACATTCTGGGCCAATTTGCGCAAATCATACCTCTGCGGATTCCCACGGGTGTCCTCTTTTCGGAAATGGATGGGGTTCCCTGTTTTCCTTGGAAGCTTGGACACCTGAGGCCCATATCTGTATGGTGTGCCGGTCGGCAGAGAGTCTGAAATTCTGGTCTGAAAACAGACTTGGGGTTTCTTGTGTTTTAGGCTTTCCCCTTGGCGCCAAGGTAGGTGCACCCACACATGTGAGGTACCGTTTTCATTGAGACACCTGTGGGAACGCGGGACGGTAGGCCATGTGTTGTTGGGGTGTGTTTCGATGGGTGAGCCGAGCGAAATGTGCGGAAAATGCGTTCTTTTCCCCACATTTCGGACTTTGACGGGGTGTCTGGGTAATAAATTATGGGCCGATTTGTGCAAATCATACCTCTGTGGATTCCCACGGGTGTCCTCCTTTCAGAAATGCATGGGGTTCCCTGTTTTACATGGTGGCTTGGACACCCGAGGCCCAGATCTGTATGGTGTGCCGGTCAGCAGAGAGTCTGAAATTCTGGACTGAAAACAGACTTGGGGTTAGTTGTGTTTTAGGCTTTCCCCTTGGTGCCCAGGTAGGTACACACACACATGTGAGGTACCGTTTTCATCGAGACACTTGTGCAAACGCGGGGCGGTAGGCCATGTGTTGTTGGGGGCGTGTTTCGATGGGTGAGCCGAGCGAAATGTGCCTAAAATGCATTTTTTTCCCCACATTTCGTACTTTGCGGGGGTGTCTGGGTAATACATTCTGGGCCGATTTGCACAAATCATACCTCTGCGGATTCCCACGGGTGTCCTCTTTTCCGAAATGCATGGGGTTCCCTGTTTTCCTTGGTGGCTTGGACACCCGAGGCCCATATCTGTATGGTGTGCCGGTCCGCAGAGAGTCTGAAATTCTGGACTGAAAACAGACTTGGGGTTAGTTGTGTTTTAGGCTTTCCCCTTGGTGCCCAGGTAGGTACACCCACACATGTGAGGTATGTTTCATCGGGAAACCTGTGGGAACGAGGGACTGTAGGCCATGTGTTGTTGAGGGCGTGTTTCGATGGTTGAGCCGAGCGAAATGTGCGGAAAATGCGTTTTTTCCCCCACATTTCGGACTTTGCAGGGGTGTCTCGGTAAATAATTCTGGGCCGATTTGCACAAATCATACCTCTGCGGATTCCCAGGGGTGTCTTCTTTTTGGAAATGCATGGGGTTCCCTGTTTTCCTTGGTGGCTTGGACACCCGAGGCCCATATCTGTATGGCGTGCCGGTCGGCAGAGAGTCTGAAAATCTGGTCTGAAAACAGACTTGGATTACTTGTGTTTTAGGCTTTCCCCTTGGCGCCCAGGCAGGTGCACCCACACATGTGAGGTACCATTTTCATCGGGACACCTGTGGGAACGCGGGACGGTAGGCCATGTGTTGTTGGGGGCGTGTTTCGATGGGTGAGCTGAGCGAAATGCACGGAAAATGCGTTTTTTTCCCCACATTTCGGACTTTGACGGGGTGTCTGGGTAATAAATTCTGGGCCGATTTGCGCAAATCATACCTCTGCAGATTCCCACGGGTGTCCTCTTTTCGGAAATGCATGGGGTTCCCTGTTTTCCTTGGTGGCTTGGACACCCGAGGCTCATATCTGTATGGTGTGCTGGTCCGCAGAGAGTCTGAAATTCTGGACTGAAAACAGATTTGGGGTTAGTTGTGTTTTAGGCTTTCCCCTTGGCGCCCAGGTAGGTACACCCACACATGTGAGGTACTGGTTTCATCGGGAAACCTGTGGGAATGCGGGACGGTAGGCCATGTGTTGTTGAGGGCGTGTTTCGATGGGTGAGCCGAGCGTAATGTGCGGAAAATGCATTTTTCCCCCACATTTCGGACTTTGCGGGGGTGTCTGGGTAATAAATTCTGGGCCGATTTGCGCAAATCATACCTCTGCGGATTCCCACGGGTGTCCTCTTTTCGGAAATGCATGGGGTTCCCTGTTTTCCATGGTGGCTTGGACACCCGAGGCCCAGATCTGTATGGCGTGCCGGTCGGCAGAGAGTCTGAAATTCTGGTCTGAAAACAGACTTGGATTACTTGTGTTTTAGGCTTTCCCCTTGGCGCCCAGGCAGGTGCACCCACACATGTGAGGTACCATTTTCATCGGGACACCTGTGGGAACGCGGGACGGTAGGCCATGTGTTGTTGGGGGCGTGTTTCGATGGGTGAGCTGAGCGAAATGCATGGAAAATGCGTTTTTTCCCCCACATTTCGGACTTTGACGGGGTGTCTGGGTAATAAATTCTGGGCCGATTTGCGCAAATCATACCTCTGCCGATTCCCACGGCTGTCCTCTTTTCAGAAATGCATGGGGTTCCCTGTTTTACATGGTGGCTTGGACACCCGAGGCCCAGATCTCTATGGTGTGCCGGTCGGCAGAGAGTCTGAAATTCTGGACTGAAAACAGACTTGGGGTTAGTTGTGTTTTAGGCTTTCCCCTTGGTGCCCAGGTAGGTACACCACCACATGTGAGGTACCAGTTTCATCGGGAAACCTGTGGGAACGCGGGACTGTAGGCCATGTGTTGTTGAGGGCGTGTTTCGATGGGTGAGCCGAGCGAAATGTGCGGAAAATGCGTTTTTTCCCCCACATTTCGGACTTTGCAGGGGTGTCTGGGTAAATAATTCTGGGCCGATTTGCACAAATCATACCTCTGCGGATTCCCAGGGGTGTCTTCTTTTCGGAAATGCATGGGGTTCCCTGTTTTCCTTGGTGGCTTGGACACCCGAGGCCCATATCTGTATGGCGTGCCGGTCGGCAGAGAGTCTGAAATTCTGGTCTGAAAACAGACTTGGATTACTTGTGTTTTAGGCTTTCCCCTTGGCGCCCAGGCAGGTGCACCCACACATGTGAGGTACCATTTTCATCGGGACACCTGTGGGAACGCGGGACGGTAGGCCATGTGTTGTTGGGGGCGTGTTTCGATGGGTGAGCTGAGCGAAATGCACGGAAAATGCGTTTTTTTCCCCACATTTCGGACTTTGACGGGGTGTCTGGGTAATAAATTCTGGGCCGATTTGCGCAAATCATACCTCTGCGGATTCCCACGGCTGTCCTCTTTTCAGAAATACATGGGGTTCCCTGTTTTACATGGTGGCTTGGACACCCGAGGCCCAGATCTGTATGGTGTGCCGGTCGGCAGAGAGTCTGAAATTCTGGACTGAAAACAGACTTGGGGTTAGTTGTGTTTTAGGCTTTCCCCTTGGTGCCCAGGTAGGTACACCCACACATGTGAGGTACCGTTTTCATCGAGACACTTGTGGGAACGAGGGGTGGTAGGCCATGTGTTGTTGGGGGCGTGTTTCGATGGGTGAGCCGAGCAAAATATGCGTGAAATGCATTTTTTTCCCCACATTTCGGACTTTGCGGGTGTGTCTGGGTAATACATTCTGGGCCGATTTGCGCAAATCATACCTCTGCGGATTCCCACGGGTGTCCTCTTTTCGGAAATGCATGGGGTTCCCTGTTTTCCTTGGTGGCTTGGACACCCGAGGCTCATATCTGTATGGTGTGCTGGTCCGCAGAGAGTCTGAAATTCTGGACTGAAAACAGATTTGGGGTTAGTTGTGTTTTAGGCTTTCCCCTTGGCGCCCAGGTAGGTACACCCACACATGTGAGGTACTGGTTTCATCGGGAAACCTGTGGGAATGCGGGATGGTAGGCCATGTGTTGTTGAGGGCGTGTTTCGATGGGTGAGCCGAGCGTAATGTGCGGAAAATGCATTTTTCCCCCACATTTCGGACTTTGCGGGGGTGTCTGGGTAATAAATTCTGGGCCGATTTGCGCAAATCATACCTCTGCGGATTCCCACAGGTGTCCTCTTTTCGGAAATGCATGGGGTTCCCTGTTTTCCATGGTGGCTTGGACACCCGAGGCCCAGATCTGTATGGCGTGCCGGTCGGCAGAGAGTCTGAAATTCTGGTCTGAAAACAGACTTGGATTACTTGTGTTTTAGGCTTTCCCCTTGGCGCCCAGGCAGGTGCACCCACACATGTGAGGTACCATTTTCATCGGGACACCTGTGGGAACGCGGGACGGTAGGCCATGTGTTGTTGGGGGCGTGTTTCGATGGGTGAGCTGAGCGAAATGCACGGAAAATGCGTTTTTTTCCCCACATTTCGGACTTTGACGGGGTGTCTGGGTAATAAATTCTGGGCCGATTTGCGCAAATCATACCTCTGCGGATTCCCACGGCTGTCCTCTTTTCAGAAATACATGGGTTCCCTGTTTTACATGGTGGCTTGGACACCCGAGGCCCAGATCTGTATGGTGTGCCGGTCGGCAGAGAGTCTGAAATTCTGGACTGAAAACAGACTTGGGGTTAGTTGTGTTTTAGGCTTTCCCCTTGGTGCCCAGGTAGGTACACCCACACATGTGAGGTACCGTTTTCATCGAGACACTTGTGGGAACGAGGGGTGGTAGGCCATGTGTTGTTGGGGGCGTGTTTCGATGGGTGAGCCAAGCAAAATATGCGTAAAATGCATTTTTTTCCCCACATTTCGGACTTTGCGGGTGTGTCTGGGTAATACATTCTGGGCCGATTTGCGCAAATCATACCTCTGCGGATTCCCACGGGTGTCCTCTTTTCGGAAATGCATGGGGTTCCCTGTTTTCCTTGGTGGCTTGGACACCCGAGGCTCATATCTGTATGGTGTGCTGGTCCGCAGAGAGTCTGAAATTCTGGACTGAAAACAGATTTGGGGTTAGTTGTGTTTTAGGCTTTCCCCTTGGCGCCCAGGTAGGTACACCCACACATGTGAGGTACTGGTTTCATCGGGAAACCTGTGGGAATGCGGGATGGTAGGCCATGTGTTGTTGAGGGCGTGTTTCGATGGGTGAGCCGAGCGTAATGTGCGGAAAATGCATTTTTCCCCCACATTTCGGACTTTGCGGGGGTGTCTGGGTAATAAATTCTGGGCCGATTTGCGCAAATCATACCTCTGCGGATTCCCACAGGTGTCCTCTTTTCGGAAATGCATGGGGTTCCCTGTTTTCCATGGTGGCTTGGACACCCGAGGCCCAGATCTGTATGGCGTGCCGGTCGGCAGAGAGTCTGAAATTCTGGTCTGAAAACAGACTTGGGTTACTTGTGTTTTAGGCTTTCCCCTTGGCGCCCAGGCAGGTGCACCCACACATGTGAGGTACCATTTTCATCGGGACACCTGTGGGAACGCGGGACGGTAGGCCATGTGTTGTTGGGGGCGTGTTTCGATGGGTGAGCTGAGCGAAATGCGTGGAAAATGCGTTTTTTCCCCCACATTTCGGACTTTGACGGGGTGTCTGGGTAATAAATTCTGGGCCGATTTGCGCAAATCATACCTCTGCCGATTCCCACGGCTGTCCTCTTTTCAGAAATGCATGGGGTTCCCTGTTTTACATGGTGGCTTGGACACCCGAGGCCCAGATCTGTATGGTGTGCCGGTCGGCAGAGAGTCTGAAATTCTGGACTGAAAACAGACTTGGGGTTAGTTGTGTTTTAGGCTTTCCCCTTGGTGCCCAGGTAGGTACACCCACACATGTGAGGTACCGTTTTCCTTGAGACACTTGTGGGAACGAGGGGCGGTAGGCCATGTGTTGTTGGGGGCGTGTTTCGATGGGTGAGCCGAGCAAAATATGCGTAAAATGCATTTTTTTCCCCACATTTCGGATTTTGCGGGTGTGTCTGGGTAATACATTCTGGGCCGATTTGCGCAAATCATACCTCTGCGGATTCCCACGGGTGTCCTCTTTTCAGAAATGCATGGGGTTCCCTGTTTTCCTTGGTGGCTTGGACACCCGAGGCTCATATCTGTATGGTGTGCCGGTCCGCAGAGAGTCTGAAATTCTGGACTGAGAACAGACTTGGGGTTAGTTGTGTTTTAGGCTTTCCCCTTGGCGCCCAGGTAGGTACACCCACACATATGAGGTACCGGTTTCATCGGGAAACCTGTTAGAATGCGGGACGGTAGGCCATGTGTTGTTGAGGGTGTGTTTCGATGGGTGAGCCGAGCGAAATGTGCGGAAAATGCGTTTTTCCCCAACATTTCGGACTTTGCGGGGGTGTCTGGGTAATAAATTCTGGGCCGATTTGCGCAAATCATACCTCTGCGGATTCCCACGGGTGTCCTCTTTTCGGAAATGCATGGGGTTCCCTGTTTTCCATGGTGGCTTGGACACCCGAGGCCCAGATCTGTATGGCGTGCCGGTCGGCAGAGAGTCTGAAATTCTGGTCTGAAAACAGACTTGGGTTACTTGTGTTTTAGGCTTTCCCCTTGGCGCCCAGGCAGGTGCACCCACACATGTGAGGTACCATTTTCATCGGGACACCTGTGGGAACGCGGGTCGGTAGGCCATGTGTTGTTGGGGGCGTGTTTCGATGGGTGAGCTGAGCGAAATGCGTGGAAAATGCGTTTTTTTCCCCACATTTCGGACTTTGACGGGGTGTCTGGGTAATAAATTCTGGGCCGATTTGCGCAAATCATACCTCTGCCGATTCCCACGGCTGTCCTCTTTTCAGAAATGCATGGGGTTCCCTGTTTTACATGGTGGCTTGGACACCCGAGGCCCAGATCTGTATGGTGTGCCGGTCGGCAGAGAGTCTGAAATTCTGGACTGAAAACAGACTTGGGGTTAGTTGTGTTTTAGGCTTTCCCTTTGGTGCCCAGGTAGGTACACCCACACATGTGAGGTACCGTTTTCCTTGAGACACTTGTGGGAACGAGGGGCGGTAGGCCATGTGTTGTTGGGGGCGTGTTTCGATGGGTGAGCCGAGCAAAATATGCGTAAAATGCATTTTTTTCCCCACATTTCGGATTTTGCGGGTGTGTCTGGGTAATACATTCTGGGCCGATTTGCGCAAATCATACCTCTGCGGATTCCCACGGGTGTCCTCTTTTCAGAAATGCATGGGGTTCCCTGTTTTCCTTGGTGGCTTGGACACCCGAGGCCCATATCTGTATGGTGTGCCTGTCGGCAGAGAGTCTGAAATACTGGTCTGAAAACAGACCTGGGGTTTCTTGTGTTTTAGGCTTTCCCCTTGGCGCCCAGGTAGGTGCACCCACACATGTGAGGTACCGTTTTCATCGAGACACCTGTGGGAACGCGGGACGGTAGGCCATGTTTTGTTGGGGGCGTGTTTCAATGGGTGAGCTGAGCGAAATGTGCGGAAAATGCGTTTTTTCCCCCACATTTTGGACTTTGACGGGGTGTCTGGGTAATAAATTCTGGGCCGATTTGCGCAAATCATACCTCTGCGGATTCCCACGGGTGTCCTCTTTTCGGAAATTCATGGGGTTCCCTGTTTTCCTTGGTGGCTTGAACACCCGAGGCCCATATTTGTATGGTGTGCCGGTCGGCAGAGAGTCTGAAATTCTGGTCTGAAAACAGACTTGGGGTTACTTGTGTTTTAGGCTTTCCCCTTGGCGCCCAGGTAGGTGCACCCACACATGTGAGGTACCATTTTCATCGGGACACCTGTGGGAATGCGGGACGGTAGGCCATGTTTTGTTGGGGGCGTGTTTTGATGGGTGAGCCGAGCAAAATGTGCTGAAATTGCATTTTTTTCCCCACATTTTGGACTTTGGGGGGGTGTCTGGGTAATAAATTATGGGCCGATTCGTGCAAATCATACCTCTGCGGATTCCCACGGGTGTCCTCTTTTTGGAAATGCATGGGGTTCCCTGTTTTTCTTAGTGGCTTGGACACCCAAGGCCATATCTGTATGGTGTGCCGGTCGGCAGAGAGTCTGAAATTCTGGTCTGAAAACAGACTTGGGGTTACCTGTGTTTTAGGCTTTCCCCTTGTTGCCCAGGTAGGTGCACCCACACATGTGAGGTACCGTTTTCATCGGGACACCTGTGTGAACGCGGTACCATAGGACGTGTTTTGTTGGGGGCGTGTTTCGATGGGTGAGCCGAGCAAAATGTGCCGAAAATGCGTTTTTTTTCCCCACATTTCGGACTTTGCGGGGGTGTCTGGGTAATAAATTCTGGGCCTATTTGCGCAAATCATACCTCTGCGAATTCCCGCAGGTGTCCTCTTTTAGCAAATACATGAGGTTCTGTGTTTTTCTTGGTGGCTTGGACACACGATGCCCATATGTGTATGGTGTGCAGGTCGGCAGAGAGTCTGAAATTCTGGTCTGAAAACAGACTTGGGGTTACTTGTGTTTTAGGCTTTCCCCTTGGCGCCCAGGTAGGTGCACCCACACATGTGAGGTACCGTTTTCATCGGGACACCTGTGGGAATGCGGGACGGTAGGCCATATTTTGTTGGGGGCGTGTTTGGATGGGTGAGCCAAGCAAAATGTGCGGAAATTGCATTTTTTCCCCACATTTCGGACTTTGCAGGGGTGTCTGGGTAATAAATTCTGGGCCGATTTGCGCAAATTATACCTCTGCGAATTCCCACGGGTGTCCTCTCTTCGGAAATGCATGGGGTTCCCTGTTTTTCACGGTGGCTTGGACACCCGAGGCCCAGATCTGTATGGTGTGCCGGTCGGCAGAGAGTCTGAAATTCTGGAGTGAAAACAGACTTGGGGTTAGTTGTGTTTTAGGCTTTCCCCTTGGCACCCAGGTAGGTACACCCACACATGTGAGGTACCGTTTTCGTCAGGAAACCTGTGGGAACGCGGGACGGTAGGCCATGTGTTGTTGGGGGCGTGTTTCGATGGGTGAGCAGAGCGAAATGTGCGGAAAATGCGTTTTTTTCCACACATTTCGGACTTTGCGTGGGTGTCTGGGTAATACATTCTGGGCCGATTTGAGCAAATCATACCTCTGTGGATTCCCACGGGTGTCCTCTTTTCGGAAATGCATGGGGTTCCCTGTTTTCCTTGGTGGATTGGACACCCAAGGCCGATATCTGTATGGTGTGCCGGTCGGCAGAGAGTCTGAAATTCTGGTATGAAAACAGACTTGGGGTTACTTGTGTTTTAGGCTTTCCCCTTGGCGCCCAGGTAGGTGCACCCACACATGTGAGGTACCAGTTTCATCGGGACACCAGTAGAAACGCGGGACGGTAGGCCATGTTTTGTTGGCGGCATGTTTCGATGGGTGAGCCGAGCAAAATGTGCGGAAAATGTGTTTTTTCCCCACACTTCGGAATTTGCGGGGGTGTCTGGGTAATAGATTCTGGGCCGATTTGCGCAAATCATACCTCTGCGGATTCCCACGGGTGTCCTCTTTTCGGAAATGCATGTGGTTCCCTGTTTTCCTTGGTGGCTTGGACACCCGAGGTCCATATCTGTATGGTGAGCCGGTCGGCAGAGAGTCTGAAATTTTGGACTGAAAACAGACTTGGGGTTAGTTGTGTTTTAGGCTTTCCCCTTGGCGTCCAGGTAGGTACACCCACACATGTGAGGTACCGTTTTCATCGGGACACCTGTGGGAACGAGGGACGGTAGGCCATGTGTTGTTGGGGGCGTGATTCGATGGGTGAGCCAAGCGAAATGTGCGGAAAATGCGTTTTTCCCCCACATTTCAGACTTTGCGTGGGTGTCTGGGTAATAAATTCTGGGCCGATTTGTGCAAATCATACCTCTGCGGATTCCCACGGGTGTCCTCTTTTCAGAAATGCATGGGGTTCCCTGTTTTCCTTGGTGGCTTGGACACCCGAGGCCCATATCTGTATGGCGTGCCGGCCGGCAGAGAGTCTGAAATTCTGGTCTGAAAACAGACTTGGAGTTAGTTGTGTTTTAGGCTTTCCCCTTGGCTCCCAGGCAGGTGCACCCACACATGTGAGGTACCATTTTCATCGGGACACCTGTGGGAACGCGGGACGGTTGGCCATGTGTTGTTGGGGGCGTGTTTCGATGGGTAAGCCGAGCGAAATGTGCGGAAAATGCGTTTCTTTACCCACATTTTGGACTTTGCAGGGGTGTCTGGGTAATAAATTCTGGGCCAATTTGCGCAAATTATACCTCTGCGGATTCCCACGGGTGTCCTCTTTTCGGAAAGGCATGGGGTTCCCTGTTTTCCTTTGTGGCATGGACACCCGAGGCCCATATCTGTATGGTGTGCCGGTCCGCAGAGAGTCTGAAATTCTGATCTGAAAACAGACTTGGGGTTACTTGTGTTTTAGGCTTTCCCCTTGTTGCCCATGTAGGTGCACCCACACATGTGAGGTACTGTTTTCATCAGGACACCTGTGGGAACGCGGAACGGTAGGCATGTTTTGTTGGTGGCATGTTTCGATTGGTGAGCCGAGCAAAATGTGCGGAAATTGCGTTTTTCCCCCACATTTCGGATTTTTGCAGGGGTATCTGGGTAATAAATTCTGGGCCGATTTGCGCAAATCATACCTCTGCGGATTCCCACGGGTATCCTCTTTTCGGAAATGCATGGGGTTCCCTGTTTTCCATGGTGGCTTGGACACCCGAGGCCCATATCTGTATGGTGTGCAGGTCCGCCGAGAGTCTGAAATTCTGGTCTGAAAACAGACTTGGGGTTACTTGTGTTTTAGGCTTTCCCCTTTGCGCCCAGGTAGGTGCACCCACACATGTGAGGTACCATTTTCATCAAGACACCTGTGGGAACGCGGAACGGTAGGCATTGTTTTGTTAGGGGCATGTTTCAATGGGTGAGCTGAGCAAAATGTGCGGAAATTGCGTTTTTCCCCCACATTTCGGATTTTTGCAGGGGTGTCTGGGTAATAAATTCTGGGCCGATTTGCGCAAATCATACCTCTGCGGATTCCCACGGGTGTCCTCTTTTCGGAAATGCATGGGGTTCCCTGTTTTCCATGGTGGCTTGGACACCCGAGGCCCAGATCTGTATGGTGTGCCGGTCGGCAGAGAGTCTGAAATTCTGGACTGAAAACAGACTTGGGGTTAGTTGTGTTTTAGGCTTTCCCCTTGGCGCCCAGGTAGGTACACCCACACATGTGAGGTACCGGTTTCATCGGGAAACCTGTGGGAACGCGGGACGGTAGGCCATGTTTTGTTGGGGGCGTGTTTCGATGGGTGAGCCGAGCGAAATGTGCCGAAAATGCGTTTTTCCCCCCCACATTTCGGACTTTGCAGGGGTGTCTGGGTAATAAATTCTGGGCCGATTTGCACAAATCATACCTCTGCAGATTTCCAGTGGTGTCCTCTTTTCGGAAATGCATGGGGTTCCCTGTTTTCCTTGGTGGCTTGGACACCCGAGGCCCATATCTGTATGGCGTGCCGGTCGGCAGAGAGTCTGAAATTCTGGTCTGAAAACAGACTTGGGTTACTTGTGTTTTAGGCTTTCCCCTTGGCGCCCAGGTAGGTGCACCCACACATGTGAGGTACCGTTTTCATCAGGACACCTGTGGGAACGCGGTACCGTAGGACATGTTTTGTTGGGGGCGTGTTTCGATGGGTGAGCCAAGCGAAATGTGGAGAAAATGTGTTTTTTTCCCCACATTTCGGACTTTGCAGGGGTGTCTGGGTAATACATTCTGGGCCGATTTACACAAATCATACCTCTGCGGATTCCCACGGGTGTCCTCTTTCCGGAAATGCATGGGTTTCCCTGTTTTCCATGGTGGCTTGGACACCCGAGGCCCATATCTGTATGGTGTACCTGTTAGGCAGAAACCTGTGCAGTTCCCTTAGGGACCACTGCAAAAGGCTTAAGACTACAGGTGTTGGCAGTAAACCCAATTGGTAGCGGTCTGTACCACCCAGATTTACCTGGTAGCTGTGGCTGAGCAGCCAGACTTCTCTCAAGAAGAGTTAGACAGTATCTAGAGTATACAAGATAGGTACCAAAATACAGTAGCACAAGCAAACACTGACCAGAGCTTTGGTATCAAGTATAGCATTATTTATTTAAACACACACTTAGAAATACTCTAGCACTATCATTATAAGTAAGTTCAACAACACAATCACTATTATCATATGTACAACCCTTATTCCTTATTAGACAAGTCTTAGTTAACACCACTTATTTCCAGACAGAGGTGAGCGCTTAACTAAATATGGCACTCCAATAAGTTTAAGAAAAAGGGAGGGAAAAGGCAGAAATTAGGAACAGCACACAACACAATCCTTCAGAAGTACTTAGCAAGGCAGGAAAGTCAAAGTCTACTTGTGAGCAAAAAGTTCAGAGGCCAGGCTCCCCTTGGAGAGAGTAGAACACCACTGTGCCCAAGATCACAAAGTTTAAAAGGATTGGAGAGTCTTGCAGAGAGTTCAGAAAGGAATTAGTTCAGTGTAGAAAAGTTCAGTTAGCCAGCCTAGGGCCAACCCAAGTGGTAAGTTGAGGCTTTAAGAGTCACCCGACACAGACAGTTGCGAGGGCGGCCAGGCGGACACAGTACCTTTAAAGTGGAGAGGATCCTCCTGCGGGGGCAGTTGTTCCTGGCAGCGGGTGCAAGTCACAGCGTCATCCAGAAGAAGAGATGATCTTGACATGGAGAAAGGCTGAAGGTTGTTGCACTGCCAGGGAAGAAAACAGCTGCGGAGTTCTCCGGTTAAAAGGTACTACCCTTTTATTCACGGTAGTGGAGAAAACGTGGTATCCCGATTGCCGGGGTGCTTGGCACAGGCAAGGCGGCCAGGAGATGATCCAGGAAGGTGAAAAGGCGGGCAAACTGGTTATCCCCACCAGTCAAAGGAAGAAGACTCTTCGGATTGAAGATCTCCTCTGTTGTCGGGAAAAGTGGTGAGACGGTTCAGCAGGGCTCCACCGGTGGTGTTGTCGTTGCAGGTCGGCTCAGCTTCTCCCTCTTCGGATTCTTTGGTCTTGTGGCGACGTCTGAAGTTCCAGTCCCCAAAGCCCTGCTTTTATGCAGAAAACCCCCATTCATCAGTCCTAGCTGTCACTCAAACATGCTAAGTGGTGAGCTGGGCTGCTCACCACTGGGCCAATCACACCAGAGTGCGACTTGAGTTGCCAAGGCAACTTAGTCTAGGGTGCCTAAACCCCCTCCCACACCCGCTGTGGTACCCAGACAGAGTGGCACCACTTTTGGAGGCTTCTGTGGAGAAGCCCACCAAAAAGTGGAACAAAGGGCTCGACTTGGGTTGAAGTCACAGAAGCGAACACAAACGCCATTTTGGAACTGAGTTTCGGCAAAAAATACCAACCAGTGAATTTATATTAATTTAATAAACCGGCAGTATGTTCGAGGCTATATTAAAAAGTGGCAGCCTCGAACAATGGGAAAATCCCATAGGAATATATTTGCGGTCGAATATAAAAAGTAGTATCCACTGCCACCAGCCAAAACTCGGTCGGGGGGGACTGGACAGTGCCCCCTCAAACAACAGACCCTGGGGCAATCAAATTGCCCCGACCAGTACGTCCACAATATGATGGTGTGTACTGGTTCTGTTCACAATTTAAGACTAGTAAAGCCAATGGTGACTTTACATGCCCTGGGAGACAGTAGTCAGTCCCAGGGTATGGAGTCTATGTTTGGGGGTCGCTACGACACCCATGGGTTACTGCACGGAGGGTGCTGTGTAACCCACATACCAAAAACACATGAAGCCCTATGGGGTAAAGGACCTCATAGCCCATAAAACACATACAAAGTCAAAGGAACACCTCAAATCATGTCTAAGAGTGGGGAAAAAAGAGTCTCACTCTTAGCAGGAGAAAAAAATAAACCCCAAAAATCCAGCAAAGCTGCTGGGGGACTCACTAGGTTTGGGAAATTAGCCTTAACAGAGAATTCTCCCTAACAGTGCCGGTCGGCAGAGAGTCTGAAATTCTGGTCTGAAAACAGAATTGGGGTTACTTGTGTTTTAGGCTTTCCCCTTGGCGCCCAGGTAGGTGCACCCACACATGTGGGGTACTGTTTTCATTGGGACACTTGTGGGAACGCGGGACGGTAGGCCATGTGTTGTTGGGGGCGTGTTTCGATGGGTGAGCCGAGCGAAATGTGCAGAAAATGCGTTTTTTTCCCCCACATTTCGGACTTTGCAGGGGTGTCTGGGTAATACATTCTGGGCCGATTTGCCCAAATCATACCTCTGCGGATTCCCACGGGTGTCCTCTTTTCGGAAATGCATGGGTTCCCTGTTTTCCTTGGTGGCTTGGACACCCGAGGCCCATATCTGTATGGTGTGCCGGTCGGCAGAGAGTCTGAAATTCTGGTCTGAAAACAGACTTGGGGTTACTTGTGTTTTAGGCTTTCCCCTTGGCGCCCAGGTAGGTGCAACCACACATGTGAAGTACCGTTTTCATCGGGACACCTGTGGGAACGCGGGACGGTAGGCCATGTGTTTTGTTTGTGTGGTTTTCATAACGTTTTGACCCATTTGCTGGTGCCCTTTGTCACACAACCCTTTCATTTCCCAAATGTGACCTACATTTAGTCGCTGCTTTAGGCACCATACACTTTTGTAACCTGCACAAGTCACCTACCCTTGAAAAGGTCTACCTGTGCTCTTTCAAAAAATGTATGCTTGCCATTCCTCACCTCATTGGTTTTCCCGATTTACACATGCTAAGTGCGTCTGTTCAGGCCGTGAGCGTAAAACTCCTGTGTACCATGGCTCAGTGTTTGGCTTGTGGTATTGCTTGTTTTGTAAAACACTACAAACAATGTGTGCTCTCCTAACTGCAAGAGTCGGGGGAATGTAGCGGAGCATTGCTTTTCTCAAAATTCATAGAAGACATTGCCGTACCAAGCCAACCATGTCCAACACATACCTTTTTTTCGGTCATTTTCCCGCTTTTCCCCCAATCTATGGCAGTTTACCCTACCTAGTTGTTGCCTGACCTACGCAAATCACCCCTTCCTAAACTTGGAATTTTGTTTACTTTTCAGAAATATATGCCTTTCTGTCCTCCAATTCGGCTTTCCTACCTTTTTCTTCCATTCCGTCCATGCATGTCCAATTGGCAAAAATGGCCAAAATCGCCTACCTCTCACAAAACGGTTGATAACCACATCAAAATATTTTTCTTTCATTTGCACTCAACCTGTTCCTGAAAGCCAGGAAATTGGGGAATTCAGCACAGCAAACCATTCGTTCCTACCTCTTACAAGGAAAAAACCACAGGCTTCTTTGTACCTCATTTTATTGGCATTTTTTGAAAAAAACCCAAATTTTCCCCCTTTTTGGTTAGTTCCTCTCACCCCCCTACAGCAACCTACAATTCCTGGGTGGCATTACGACCGCCTACATGTGGGGAAAAAAGGAGCCAAATTTTGCCGAGATATCTCATGCAACAAAAAAGTTACAAGCCATTGAATGGCCACATACCGAAATCACCAGAAAAGGCCCTGGCACTGGGGAGAAATACCCATGGCACTTAAAGGGTTAATATGGAAGGAACATCCATCCACCTAAACTATGAATTACCTGACCTGTGATCTCTTCAAAAACCTATGAGGAGAGGCTAATTATGCCTTTATTAGTAATTTTAAGCTCTTCATCCTGCACACAATTATCTTGGACACAATCCTGTAGAGCTAATCCTTGTGCCATAGAACTTTTTATTTTGACAATTTTTCATTTCTATTGGGTAAACCTGCCTTGAAAAAATACAGAAAGTAATCCTTGAATAAGCGACATTCCCAATTCGTATCCGGTTACTCTGCAAGTATTGTAGAAGTTGGTGGGATGTTTCAACTACTATATCTTCTCCATGATTCAACTGACATTCATTTTTCAATGCCCATACTGTTGTCAGGAGTGATTTTCCACATTTATTAAATTTGATCTGCACGGGTGATAACATTTTGGTTGGGTAAGAGGTCACTTGATTAACCTGGTTATGCTTCTGATATAAGACCGTGTTTAAAAAGAAGTCAGGAAATCTTGTTTCCAGGAAAGATTCCTTATTTTTAATAGTGTAAGCCAAGCATGGAGCTTGGGATGAACTTTTTTCAGTTGTTTCACAAACGCTGTCTCAGAGTTCCCCCACAGGACCACTGCGTTCAAAAGATGGACCAAGGGCTGAGTGATCTCTGCATAATCCTATATGAATTTACAACCGTAGTTAGTCAATCCTAAGGGGCTACTTATTTCATGTACATTTGTGGGGTACTTCAATTTCAGCAGAGCCTCAACCGTCTTCTGAGGAATAAGACTGTCAACTGTGATTACTTTAGTTCTGTACCACTGTACTTTCACCTCCAGGTGTCCCTCAACAGTTTTACGTTTGATTAGGTTGTCATCTACATAGACCAAATTGCCTCTTCCTACAAGGTGTAGCATGGCTTTATGTAGGAATATAATTAACATATTTCTGCTATTTAATATATGCAAAGGGAGTTCCGGCCATTGCATACTGCTGACCCCTTAACATAAAGCCTGCGTGGTGTAAAGGGCGCTGCTGTTTTCTGCTGTTTGCGGCTGGACATGGCTAATGCATCACTTAGGTATTTCTCAGACAGCCGCCTTGAGTAGCTACCGGTATGCGACGGACCACAGAAGAAGAGGTGAGGCGCTTGAGGAGCCAGCGCCTACAAGCTGATTCCAATAATGGCCTCGAGCACAGAAGCCCCCGGAAACCAGCCCCACCCTTCTTAGCCGGATGGAAGAAAGTAACTGTTAAAACTATAAACACTTCCTGCACGAACATTCTGCTGCAGAACATATCTCGCATCAGTGTGTCCCCCCTTACCACCGCTTGTTGGTGTAACACAGGATCTGAGCACGGGGGAATGTCTAGGGAGTAAACTGGAGCACCGGCAATGTGACTCCCTGGCCTGTTCCTGTACCATCAGCGAAGGCAAGGGATTCAGCGAGAGAGAGGGAGAGGGTGGGTTGGTGGCAGCTGTTTGAGACGTGGGTGAGTCCCACAGAAGATCCCCACTCCCCCAGACATCTTCGCCTGCGTGGTCACTGGCCACGGCAGTGGGGCCCCCAGCACGGTCCCCCCTCCCCAAACTGAGATTAAAACAACCTAGCCTGTGGACATCTTATCGGACCCCTCGCCATCTGTGGGAAGATCAGTGGTAGTGGCGTGTGCTGAGCTACTACCATCAAGTCTGCATGAAGCTTTGGGTGTTAAGGTCCCAAAGGGTGTGTGCCCGGCCACCGTCTTTGCCCTCTGACTTACAAAACACTAACAAACTACATGTGACAATCGACATTCACCCCATACCGAAAATGAAGGATACTGGGAGTCCATTATCAAGCTTAATAGAGGTCACTTCGCACTGTGTTGACCTCACTAGCAACCCAGATTCTCTTAAAGAGATTTTTAACTCTTCAAATAATGTTTTTGAACACACTGAACCTTTGGACGCCATCACAGAGCCTGCATTTTTTTAAAACTCGACAGACGTGGAAACCCTTCAAACTAACCAAAAAACAACACCGCCAACAAAAAAACAAGTGTCTTTGTCCCTAAGGAAAACTTACCTAACAGAAAAGAAGACTATTAAACCAACGGAAAAAAAAGGGAAAATGCGTGGATCCCTGCTAGTAATCCTAAAAAAAGGAGTCTCCCCACAGACCTATGGAGAACGAAGACAAATCAGCAAGAATCTACAAAAAAATCAACCTTAAACAAAATAACGCACTGAAAGACTCAGCACTCCTGCACTTCTTTTTTAAAAAGAAACATGACGAGCACCACGCTCTTGGCAAATTATCAGATGTGGAAATACTACAAGGAGCGGAATTAATTCCAACATGGAATCAGGCAGTCCCGCAGGCCTTTTCATGGGTTGGCACAGATTTAGAAAAGAATAACCAGCAAGATCTTTCTAATGAACATCTGTGCCTCCCACCTCAAGGATCGACCAACAGACCGGAGCCTTGCCAGGAGAACAACATTGTGAAAACATACCCGGACGCCCCATTGAACATGGGACTTAAAGTCTTGGAGGCAGCCCTAGAACCAACTTTTAAGGAAGCTACCGGTGAAAAGACGGCCCTTCTAAAACTACCTTCTCCTTTTCCACTACTGACTGACAAAACTACAATTCCATCATCAAACCAAACTATCAAAGAGACACTCTTGGCCAATAAGAGCAGCGTGCAGGACCCACCGATTTCCCCAGTAGACACGGAAAAAACTCCGGCGACAGAGCCTCCAATAGATTCAACAAAGGAAGGCCCATTGCAGGTACCAGTCCACTTGAACCCCCCAGCGCTCAAAGATGTATTGCGGCTCTCAGTAACTGAGCCAAACGACATTTCGCCAAGAACTAGCAGTAGTTTGGATTCTGTGAACACACTGCTACACCTATCCTCAAGAAGGCAACCATCATCAAGACTGTCGGACCTGACAGAGAAGGACCCATCTTCAAAAAAAACGGACCAGATGGCTTTAATGTCAACCATTACCATTGCACTGGCGCTGTTTGCAAAACTTTATGAGGGGATAAACGACACTCTTAAGGACCATTCCACACTTATTGCAATGACACACACGAAAATTACTTATCTGGAAGGCTACATCAGGGCGTGTGAAAATCAAAAAGAACTTGTAAGTAACAACACAACACACACTAGAGAGACCAGCAAAATTCAAACAAAGGACCAAAGTACAGAAACAGAACACCTGATCCGACTATCAAGGACGACTCAAACACCATCGGCGAAAGTCCAGAAACCTATTGAAGTACCGACAAGGAACGACAATTGCATTGAAGAACTGGCTTCTCCCAACCAACGTAGTGTGAAAACAACTAAGAAAAGTACACTCCAAATACCGGCTAAAAGTCACACCAGGGAAAATAGGAATATAGACGACAAACAGGACAACTACTCGAAGCAAAACTAAAAAGGATGAATGGATGTATCATATTGGAGTTGAAAGGGGACCCGAAAACGCATGGAATCGAAGAAGTGCTCCCCCCTCCATCGCAGAACCAGAATACTCTCAAAGATGTCATATACCCGGTATTCCTGCCGCTAAAAAAAACGCCAAAGGATCTGTAGCAAGGAGTGTAACCTCCGTGGAGAAATCGCCGCCTACCACTCCAGCAGTCGACCAGACCGATGAAAGTGAAGACGAAAGGGCGCTCTCTGTCCTAGAGACCAAAGAAAACGACTGCATCTCCTACGTTAAAAGCACCCTGTGCTGATTTAAGCCAGACCCACAAACCAGCTTGTCGATTGATCGAATACTCAGGTAACGACTCTGTCAACCTTATGGACCTATCGGTACACTCACAAGAAGATTTGGAACCTGACCTCTACTGTCAGGGGGAAGCAAATAAACATCTACAAGAGCCACCCAAAGAGCCCAAAAAGGAAAAACCGAGTCCTTATTCCCCACCATTCATGTCTATGGCTGAAAGGAGGGAAAAGGCAGAATTATTACATCAAGGGAGGTCAACTCACACACCGCACAAGAGGAATGGGTCTTTTAAGGACTCAGGGAACCGTGATGTCCTCAACTCTCAAGCTATCGACCGCCACAAAGACCCTGAGCGGGTAAAAAAGCACAGGTCATCACCCCCTAGGGTTGGAAGGAAGAGGTCGGATAATTATGAAGTAAAAACCCAAAAGGAACGAGAAAAAAGGAGAAGTCAGAAAGACAGTAGAAGGTCAAGTTCAAGAGAAAGAGCAAACAAGGGGGAAAGGCTCACCTACAAGGAAAAAATAAAAAGTGATAGAAGCTTCCTCGTAAAAGCAATAGTAAAATCAGACACAGTGATTCTAAACAGAAGGAACATCATTGCTCTGTTCCAGTGTATTCCCTCACTAAGACTAATCAGAACAGAGGAAATAAAAATTGTGGAGTTCGGAACCAAAGGCAAAATAAACAACGTCTACTTACATGTACCCTCCTTGGTGGTGCGCTTTTTAATACTGCAAGCGGTAGAAAGCATCATTATTTTAGGCTACGACTTAACTGAATGTCGTACAAACGTAAATCAACACGTCGAAAACACAGACTATGATATTCCAAAAATCATCTAAAGCAAAGGCCAACTTTACTTGGCTTCTGGAGGGAGTACAAATTCAGACGGTGGAGGAATTCAAGTACCTGGCTGTTACTTTAAGTAATAACCCCACAGACAAGAGCATGCAACTAAAACTGTGGGACAAGATGAAACGTCTGTTAGGCAGAAACCTGTGCAGTTCCCTTAGGGACCACTGCAAAAGATTTAAGACTACAGGTGTTGGCAGTAAACCCACTTGGTAGCAGTCTGTACCACCCGGATTTACCTGGTAGCTGTGGCTGAGCAGTCAGACTTCCCTCAAGAAGAGTTAGGCAGTATGCAAAGTATACACAATAGGCACTCAGATACAATAATACAAGCAAACACTGACCAGAGCTTTGGTATCAAAGTATAGAATTATTTATTTAAAAACACACTGTTGAAAACACTCCGGCACTCTTATTGTAAAATATTCTAAACACAGTTACTATTATAATATATACACCCCTTTTTCCTTATCGGATAAGTCACTGTAAAACACCACTTATTTTCATACAGAGGTGAGCGCTTAACTAGATGGCACTCCAATAGGTTTGTGAGAAAGGGAGGGAAAAAGACAGAATATGGAAAGGTATACCACTCTAAGATTCAGGAACACTATTAGCAAGGCAGAAGAGCAAAAAGTCACTGGTGAGCCAAAGTCCAAAGGCTGGGCCCCCTCTTAGAGAGAGCAGAGCACAAATGCGCCCAAGATCACACAGTTACACTAGGCTTAGAAAGTCTTGCAGAGGGTTCAAAAAGAGTTTAGAGAGGCTTAGGAAAGTTTAGCCAGGGTGTCCCAGGCTAACCCAGGGTCGAAAGCCGGGGGCTAAATCTACCCCGTACAGTCGGTAGCAAGGGAAGCCAGGCGGGACACGGTACCTTAAGTGGGAAGGATCCTCCAGCGGTGGCAGTTGTTCCTGGTAGTGGGTGCAAGTTGCGTCGTCGTCCAGGGGAAGAGAAGATCTCGACTTGGAGGAAAGATGAAGGTCATTGCACTACCAGGGAAGAAACCAGCCGTGGAGTTTTCCGGTTAAAGGTGGTACCTTTGTTTCGCGGTCGTGGTAAAACGTGGTATCCCGGTTGCCGGGGTGCTTGGTACAGGCAAGGCGGCCATGAGGTACGTCGGGAAGGCGAAAAGACGGTGAAACTGGTTATCCCCACCAGTCAAAGGAAGAAGACTCTCTGGCGGGAGATCTTCTCTGTCGTTGGGAAAAGTGGTGAGGCAGTCCAGCAGGGCTCCACCGGTGGTGGTGTCGTGGCAGGTCGGCTCAGCTTCTCCCTCGTCGGATTCTTAGGTCCTGTGGCGACTTCTGAAGTTCCAGTCCCCAAAGCCCTGCTTTTATGCAGCAAACCCCCATTCACTCAGCCGAGCTGTCACTCAAACATGCTAAGTGGTGAGCCGGCCGGCTCACCACTTGGGCCAATCAGGATGGAATGCGACTTGAGTTGCCTAGGCAACTCAGTCCAGGGTGCCTGAATTCCCCTCCACCCCTCCTAAGTACCCCAGACAGAGTGGCACCACTTTGGAGGGCTTCTGTGGAGAAGCCCGCCAAAAAGTGGAACAAAGGGCTCGACTTGGGTTGGAGTCACATAAGAGAACACAAACGCCATTTTAGAATCAAGTTTTAGCAAAAAAATACCAACCAGGGAATTAATATTAATTAAATAAACCGGCGGTATGTTCGAGGCTACCGTAAATATTTAAATAAAGGTAGTAGCCTAAAACAATGGGAAATCCCATAGGAAAATATTCGCGGTTGAATATAAAAAGTAGTATCCACTGCCACCAGCCAAAACTCGATCATGGGGGACAGAGACGTGCCCCCTCGACTAACAGATCCTGGGGCAATCGAATTGCCCCAGCCAGTACGTCCACAATATGATGGTTTGTACTGGTTCTGTTCAGAATTTAAGACTAGTAAAGTCAATGGTGACTTTACATGCCCTGGGAGACAGTAGTCAGTCCCATGGTATGGAGTCTATACTGGGGGGTCACTATGACACCCCTGTGTCACTGCACTGAGGGTGCTGTGTAACACACATCACAAAAACACATGAAGCCCTATGGGGTAAAAGACCCCATAGCCCATTAAACACATGTAGATCCAAGGAAACACACTCAAATCATGTCCAAGAGTGAGGGTAAAAGAGTCTCACTCTTGGCAGGAGAAAAAAATAAACCCCAAAAATCCAGCAAAGCTGCTGGGGACTCACTAGGTTAGGAAATTCAGCCTAAACAGAGAATTCTCCCTAACAACGTCTAACAACCCAGGCAATGAAGATCGAAAGAAAATTCTGTAAATTCTCTTTACAACCGATCATTCAATTTTACAGAATGAAAGACGTCCCCGCAATTCTATATGGAACAGAGGCTTTCTTAACGCTTCCAGATTACCTATGGTAGAAACTTGAAAGCCTCTTCTGGAGGAGCCTGCTGAACCTTCCACCATCAACGCCAATGGTCCTAATCAGAAGGGAGCTCTGTATTTCATCACTTAGTGCCACCCTACACAGAAACCATTTAAGTCTGTTCAGAAAACTGATTATTCCAAACCGCCCAAAAAATTGTTGACATCATTCATAACGAACTGTACGACCGGAACTCCAGTGCTTTGAAATCATGGGCATAGAAACTCAACGGCATCCTCACTGATATAGGATCTTCGGAAGTGGAGCTTATAAATAATCCAACAAAAGTGATCACTAAACTAGAAACATGGGACTGGATAAAAACCCAAGACTCCGCTTCTGCTTACAAATCAGTATCGCACATTCTACTGGTAAGCAGGAAACTGAATGACACGAGACCTTATCTGAAGAAATTTCCAAACCGCCAGTCCAGGCAAACCTTTATGAGAGATTGTTTGAACATCATCACAACAAACGAAGTCAGAGCCATCAGAGGTACTTCGACCTCATACCTATGTCGGTTCTGTGAGATGACGGAACAAAAAGAAACTATCAGACATCTCCTCTGAGACTGTAAAGGCTTGGAGAAAGAGAGAAGGATCCATATGACTCATCTGTTCAAGCACTTATCTTATTACGACGAGGAGTTCTGGTGGAACTGTTTAATGGAGGGAGAGAGAATGTACGAGACCATCGCAGTCACTCAATTCCCGCAGAACATTGATCTCACGAGAGATTAGAAACAGTTTATTTTGATCTCTTTTTCTCCTACTCTCTCCCTTCCTAGAATCCTTTAGGGCCGTATGTCTTTTTTCCTTTTCATGAAGGATGTAAGAATTTTTGTAAAAAAATGTGCAAACATTTTAAATAAAAAGAAATATAAAAAAAATAAAGTCAAGTTTACATTGGTGTTCACAGAGTACTGAGAGAGACCAATATCCATTAGTTAAATAGAGGACAGTATATATTCTCGAACCCTGGATCTATGCAGGTCTCTGAGTATGTAAGAGGCCACCGTGACACATGTAACCCTCTTATTAAATTCCCTTAGGTCAGCACAAAGTCTCCATTGCCCATTGGGTTTCAATATTCTAATACTGGATTATTAAAAGTACTGTGGAATGGTTAAATAATCCCACAAGATTCCAAGTTCTTGATAAACTATGTGAGTGATTCCATAGACGCTACAGGTACCCGGTACCCTGCTCTACCCCCCGGCCTAACATCAAGCCGGAAGGTGCAGCCGGCCCACATTGAAGGCGAGAATTCACAGCAGATTGGAGATGTCTCTACCAGTCTCTGCCGGGGATGCCTAAATGCTATGCTGTCCTGCTAACCAGCCCATGCCATCTGAAGGAAAGCCTTCCATACGATCACAGTTGTACGCTAAGGCTTGTCACAATATGCTCTGTACTATTCCACCTGTACATTTTGACCCCTCCCCAGATCCACTCTTTTTTCCCCTCTCTTACGCCCAGCCCCGATCAAGCATTATCATGTGCCCCACAAACATTCTCGCTGCCCTGCGACGACCCGAACTTCCCTACTCCACTGAGCTCCCTCGTGCATCTTCCTGACCCTGCTACGGTCTGCCGAGCAATGCCGCAACTAGGCCCTCTTAGGCCTATCAGCCAACTACCGCTGACCAGCCACTCTGCCATGTCTTCCTATCAATACCCATCACTTCACCTACCAGCATTCCATGTCACATCGCTCTGCACCCTTCCGCCAGCCACTCTGTTCCTCCCAGCCCTACTCAAATTTTGCGACACGATAGCTGTGACACCATGCCCCCTAGCACCAACCAGCCAGCCCGCCTACTCCACCTCACGCTTCCTCCATGACGAGATCCTGCGTACCGAGCAGTGCTCACAGCGTCGCTCCACAGATGAACATACCGCCCATCTGTCCCAAACATGATCAACCAGCACCACACCGCTGCCCACCCAGGCCATCTTACCTCAGGCAGTGCCCGCAGCACTTGCATCTTCCTCGGCACATGGTCAACTACATCAATGTACGCCACCAGCACACGCTGCAAACCTTTCCCAACTCAAAGTGACAGCCACCTCCCTAGCCATGCCGGCACAAGCCCACAGAGCTACTCAAGACACCCCCCCAATCTTGGTCAGAGAGGCCAGCTCACCTAGCATCACACTCCTCCCGCCCCCCCCACATCGATGTCCACTGAATACCGCCATGCACAACTGCTTCCTAAAACGGTGCACCTGCCCTGGATACATTCCTTCCCTAAATGTATGCCTCACTTCACCCCCCTGTTCCATCCTTACCCCAACACGCCTCATGACCTCATCTACACATCCTTCACCCACCCCCCTCTAGTGTGCCCTCTTGAACACTACATCTCTGCCAGCCCATGCCCACGAAATCCTCAACCTTACCACTGATCAAAACCTCAACCCCTGGCACTCACTGAAACATGGCTCACCCCCACCTTCAGCCCATGCTACGCAGTGACAGATCAGCCAAAAAAGGCAGGGTTGTTGCCCTTATTTTCAAGGATTCTCTCCCTTTACCTGCCATCAAATCCACCGCCCCTTCCAACTGCGAATTCATCTCAACCAACCCACCTGCTCACATACAGCTTCCACCACCATCTACCTCATCTACCAGCGGCCTGGACTGACCCACTCCTTCGAGGATGCCCTCCGCCAGCTGATCTCATCTAATCTCAAGCCCTCAACACAAGTCTTACTCCTAGAGCACCTTAACCCGTGCTTTAGCGACCCATCCGACCCAGACGCCACCGCCCTCTCAAACTCACTGCATGTCCTAGGCTGCACCCAGTGCATTACACAGCCACTCATACCCATGTTCGCACCCTATACTGAATTGTAGATCATAACATAGATCTCCTGTCCAACCATCCATGCCCATGCCCATCACCTTCTCCATACCTACCCTTGCGGTATCTTCCAAACCGGTAGCTAGCCCAGCAACCATTATGACCTGCAGCTCTCGGTACCTCACCTATCACCGGCTCTCACCACTCCTTGTCCTATCCCCCTACATCAGACATCACTACTCTAGTAGAGCATTACAATTCATTGCTAGGCACATCCATTGACCACCTATCACCCCTCTCAAGGCCAAGAAAGCCAAAAACATTGCTCACCTCAACTCCTGGTTCATGCCCAACCTCTACTTCATCAGAGCCAAAGCTGCCTGGCGTAAAGAGCCCACCTTAGCCAACACAGCTCACCTCTCCACCACCTCACTCCACTACAAACAATCCATCCTAACATTCAAAGCTGCAACCTACAATGAGAGAATTTCCAAAGCCACTTCCAGCTCCCGCAAACTATTCTCTATCCTCAAGGAATTAGAGACACCCGTTCGCCCCCGCCCTTCTCCATTTTTAAAGACAATGCCTGGTGCAATAGCATCTAAGACACGTTGATGGGAAAAATCACTCAACTACAAGAACAAATAAAACGTATACAGCAGGCACACCCACCCAAAACGCGCCCGGCATCCCTCCCTTTCACTTCCAACCCATTAACACAACCAGCCTGGCCAACATCATCAAAGGCCTCAAGTTCTTCCGATGTAAGGGGGTTATCTGCGCAGCCTCTCTCATTAAGAAATGCGTAGAACCTTTAATCCTGCTCATTGCTGCCATTATCAATATCTCCTTTGCCTCATGTACCGCCCTGGTCTCACTCAAAGAATCCTGGATCTCACTGCTGTTAAAAAAAAAAAACACCCTTGACCCAGCTACCCACACCAGCTACCGCCCTATCACCACAGTGCCCTTCCTTCTCAGAATCATGGAGAGAGTCGACCTACCTGCAGATCCAATCCTTCCCGGAACTTCACCATATCCTAGGATCCTGACAATCAGGTTTCTGCCCCAAACATGGTACAGAAATGGCCATTCTAGACCTAAAAAAACAGCTGGATTCAGCCAATGGCCAGGGCTCCCTCTCACTCCTCCAACTGCTCGGCCTCTTGGCCGCATTTGACCTTGTGGACCATGAGATCCTATGCCAAGCACTGTCCACTTCTGGCCATTTCTCGCTGGATGCAAACAAATGAATTTCCTCCTTTTTGGCCAACAGATCTCCTGATTTTTCACAGGGGAGGCCACTGCTGCCCCATCACCTACCCCTTGTTGCTTCCCTCAAGGCTCATCTTTATCACCCACATTATACAACATGTACACCAAACCCATATTCAACCACATAGGTGTCCTCTGTATCTCATGCACAAACTATGCTGACAACACACAAATCCTCATTCCCCGTTGAGAGATTACCCCACAGACTCATGCTGCATCAATACCATTTATGAAACCATCCAATCCTGGATGGCCGCACAAAGCCTATGCCTCAACAATGACAAAACTGGGCTCCTCATGACTGGCCCACTGGCACGCCTATCCAAACTGCACCATACCTACAAAACTTTCACCATAGACGGTCACAAGATACTGGTAGCATCGTCCGTCAAAACTCTCAGCGTTTACCTGGTTTCCACACTCACCATGACTCACCAGGTCAACCACATTGCTTCCGCCTCAGGATATGCAACCAAACAAATGCTAGCAAGCTGTTCCTCGGTTCTCAAAATCGCATCGGAAATTGCGTGAGCCCTCATTGGATCCAAACTTGACTACTGCAACTCCCTACTCTGCGGAACAGCAGAAAAAAAACTGCACAAACTCCAAACTATCCAAAACAATGCTCTCCGAGCTGCATCTACATTGACAGATGTGCCCACATATCGGAGGCCAGAAAGTCTGCCCACTGGCTACCAGTTAAGGACAGAATTAAATTCAACACGCTCTCAATCACCTACAAATGCATCACTAACAAGGCAACCCAATACCTCACTTACACTATCAAAAACACTTGTCATCCAGACCAATCAGATCTACCTACAGACACAGTTTGATCACTCTGCATTTCAACAGGAAAAGACAGTGCAGGGCAAGCTTTTTAGCCCGTGCTTTGGAATGAGCACCCACCAAATCTGCAAAATGAACATTTGTATGACGCCTTCAGGAAACACCTCAAAATCTTCCTCTTCAACTAAGTTTTGAACGTCTCCCGTGGGTGCCCTTCTCTCTTCCCTCTTCTGTAACCAGCACTTGGATGCCTGCGGGTTTTGTGCGCTCCTACAATTGTACAAAATAAATAAAATAAATATTGTCTTACAAATAGTGCCACCATATTCAGGTGGTTGTGTAATGACGAGAGGTATGTCTGCAATCATATGAATACATGTAAAAACCTTCTGAAGATGCTGAAAGGGAAGGAACATACTTTTGTTCTAGTGTTTCCTTTGGATGTAACTGTTTTAATTGTTCTTGTGTCGCGAGTCTAGGCATTTCTTTGTTACTCTCTTTTTCTTTCCTCTTCTCAGTCATACTTCTTTTAATTCGGAGTCTCTGCTCTTTTGAAGGAGACATTACATCTGAGACAGAAGCAACGCTAGGTTTCATCGTAGCTCTGTTTTTCTCTAGAAGGGTAACTGTCTCTTCTAGGAGAGTACTTTGTATGTATTATTGGATCGCCACTCGCCCTCGTAATGGGATCTGTTATCCTGGAACCTAGAAAGAGGTGGAGGTACATTTTCTTGATATATACTTCTAAGATGTGGTGATTGGTTTTTCTCACTGCAGAACATTCTGATTTGAATGTCCCTGGGAACCTACTCCTGGGTTCTGAGTACTTCTCTCTGAAGTAGGAGGAGAAATTACTTACCGTAATGTTCTTTCTATGGATTCTTCTCTCACAGATTCCTCATGTGATAGATATCCTCATTCAGCTCTGCTGCCTGAAACCTTTCGGCAGGGGGTGTTAGCGGACCTCGACTCGGCCGTCGATCGTCGATCAGTCTTGCATGGTGTTCGATCGTCGGCGTCATATATAAACCACACCACTACGCCCCATAGCTCTGTTCCCCTTTTTTTCCCCATGCTTGAACGCTGCAGAGGAAAATGATGGGACACAAGGATAACAAGCCTGCAAAAATGTGACAATGGGAAAACATCCCCAGATGTGAAAACCAGTTCGGAATAAAGCTCTCCAGAATTAGGGAGAAATTAAACCTTTTTATTTTTTGGTAAAGGCAAGCGACTAGCCAAATAGGAGCATTCCCCTCAGAACCATCACCATGGCGTCCCTTCGCTTAGATAGATGGGCCAGAACTTTCTGAGTGAGGATGGATGGAAGGGCCGATGGGGAATCTGCGGGAGAAGAATCCATTGAAAGAACATTACGGTAAGTAATTTCTCATTTAATTGATTGCTTTTTGTTAGGCAGGAATCTGTGCAGTTCCCTTAGGGACCACTGCAAAAAGTTTAAGACTACAGGAGTAAGTATCAAACCCAATTGGTAGCAGTCTGCACCACCCAGATTTACCTGGTAGCTGTGGCTGAGCAGTCAGACTTCTCTCAAGAAGAGTTACGCAGTATATAGAGTATACACAGTAGGGCTAAAAATACAGTAGAACAAGCAAACACTGACCAGAGCTTTGGTATTAAAAGTATATAATTATTTATTTAAAAACACACTTATGAAAATACACTGGCACTAATATATCAAGATGTCAAATACAGTCACTATGAGTATATACACCTCCCTAATTAATTATTCGACAAGTCTAGGTTAAGACACCACTTATTTAGCAAAACAGAGGTGAGCGTGTAACCGTAGATGGCACTCCAATAATTAGTTTAACAAGGGAGAGAAAAGGCAGAATAGGAAAATAAGACAGTACCAACACTTTTCAGAAACCACAGCAAGTCAAGAAAGGCAGGGTCTACTGTAGAGCAAAACGTTCATAGGCCAGGCCCACTCTTGGATGGAGCAAGGCGGAATGTGCCCAAGATCACACAGTGGAAATGCACTCAAAGTCTTTGCAGAAAAGTCAAAAAGAGGTTGGATCAGTTCAGAAAGGTAAAGTTAGCAGGTCTGAGGTCAACACAGTTAGAAAGTCAAGGATTTACGGGACATCTTGGACAATCTGTGGCAAGGGAGACCAGGCGGGACACAGTACCTGAAATGGTGAGAAAGCTCCAGCAGTGGCAGTTGTTCCTGGCAGCGGGTGCAAGTCGTGGCTTCAACCAGAGGAAGAGATGATCTTGACGAGGAAGAAAGCTGGAGGTCGTTGCACTGCCAGCCGCGGAATTTCCCGATTAAAAGGTACGACCCTTTTATTCGCGGCAGTGGTGAAGTGTGGCTATCCGGCCGCCGGAGTGCTTGGCACGGGCGATTCAACCACAAGACATTCCAGGAAGGTGAAAAAGGCGAACTGATTGGTCCCACCAGCTCAAAGGGAAGAAGACTCTCCTGGAAGAAGATCTCCTCTGTCGTCGTGGAAGTTGTGTGTTCGTACAGCAGGGCTCCACCGGTGGTGTCGTCGTTGTAGATGGCTCAGCTTCTCCCCTCTCCGGATTCTTTAGGTCCTGTGGCGACTTCTGAAGTTCCAGTCCCCAAAGCCCTGCTTTTATGCAGAAAAACCCCCATTCATCAGCCTAGCTGTCACTCAAACATGCTAAGTGGTTAGCCGGGCGGCTCACCACTGGGCCAATCACACAAGAGTGCGACTTGAGTTGCCAAGGCAACTCAGTCCCGGGTGCCTAATCCCCCTCCCACACATCCTGTAGACCCCAAACAGAGTGGCACCATTTGGAGGGCTTCTGTGGAGAAGCCCGCCAAAAAGTGGTACAAAGGGCTCGACTTGGGTTAGAGTTTCAGAGGCGAACACAAACGCCATTTAAAAACTGAGTCCTGGCAAAAAGACCCAACTGGGAATAAATATTAAATAAATAACCAGGCGGTGTCTTTAACATTGCACCAAAAAGTGGTGCGTTTAAAATGAATGGAAAAATCCCACAGGAAATATTCCGGTGAAATATTTTGCGTGGTATCCACTGCCACCAGCCAGAAACTCGACAAGGGGGGACTGGACAGTGACCCTTGGAAAACAAACCCAGGGGAAATCGAATTACCCCTACCAGTTCTTCACACAATATGATGGTTTGTACTGGTTCTGTTCACAATTTGAGACTAGTAAAGCCAATGGTGACTTTACATGCCCTGGGAGACAGTAGTCAGTCCCAGGGTATGGAGTCTATGTTTGGGGGTCACTATGACACCCCTGTGTTACTGCACTGAGTGTGCTGTGTAACACACATACCAAAAACACTTGAAGCTCTATGGAGTAAAAGACCCCATAGCCCATAAAACACATTTACAGTCAAAGGACATACTCAAATCATGCCTAAGAGTGGGAGAAAAAGAGTCTCACTCTTAGCAGGAGAAAAAGATAAACCCCAAAAATCCTGCAAAGCTGCTGGGGGACTCACTAGGTTTGGGAAATTAGCCTTAACAGAAAATTCTCCCTAACACTTTTATCCCAGAGATTCCTCATCTGATACACTCCCCAAGCAGTTAGGATCACAGAGGCGGGCAGAAAGTGTTATAGTAGAAGATTTTGGAGGACTGCCCAACCAAAACGTGCATCAGCTCTGCGAGCAACATCGAGACAATAGTGTCTAATAAATGTGTGCAAGGATGACCATGTGGCTGCACGACAAATGTCCCAAATGGGGACTCCCCTCTGCAAGGCCGTAGAAGCAGAGACTCCTCTGGTTGAGTATGTCCTAATCCCGTGAGGAAGCTCCCTGCGAGCACACTGGTAGCATTCCACGATGCAAAAAATAATCCATTGCAATAGAGTCTGCTTCGTTACAGCTAGACCTTTGCGGGACAATGAATGGGCCACGAACAGCTGATCAGATTTCCGGAACTAACATGTCCTAGCGACAAAAAAGCTCAAAGCTCTTTTGGGGTTTTAGTGATGGAACCACTCCTCCTCCTTAGAGGGGTGTGCTGGAGGGTAGAAGACCAGTAGGTCTATGGACTGAAAAAGGTGGAATTCAGATACCACTTTAGGAAGAAAGCCAGGCCTTACTTTAAGGGAAACCTTTTCCCGAACGAACTGTAGGAACGAGGGCTTGCAAAACAAGGCCCTAAACTCACTAACTCTCCTGGTTGATGTAATCGCAATCAAAAAAGCTGTCTTCAATGATAACAGCCGCAACAAACAGGAATGCATGGGCTCAAAAGGAGTCACCATCAAGAATGTCAGAACTGGATTTAAATCCCAGGCGGGGACAACAAAGGGATTTGGCAGAAACGTATTCACAAGACCCATCAGGAATTGGGCCATCACTGGGATCGTAAATAAGGAACCTTTATCCAGGGACCTTTTGAACACAAACAAGGCAACCAAATATCAGGCCAGTGACATCACTGTAGTGGTGGGGCAAAAGAAGGGGTTTATCTCGTGTTCCCTGCACCACGCCTCAAATATTCTCTTCCTACACACATACAAGGATCTGGTAGACGGTCTGCGCGCAGCCAGCAACACCTCAAGTACTTCGTCAGGGAGGTGCCAATCATCATACCTCATCCTCTAAAGAGCCACGCTTGTAGGTTGAGGGGACTCTGGGTTTAGGTGAATTACCCGACCTACCGACTGGGTTATAAGACCCGGGTGTCGAATCAACCGGTGAGGTGGACAGATCCAGGAGATCAGAGTGCCACGGTAATCTCGTCGAGTCCGGGGCTATCAAGATCATGGTCGCTCGAAATCTCCTCAACCTCCTAAGAATCTAAGGAATGATGGGAATCAGGGGGAAGGCGTAGTGGAGAGGGGAAGTCCAGTCCACCAGAAACGCATCCCCCAGTGCCCCTTTCACTGGGAATTCCCCCACGCAAAACTGTTCGCACTTCCTGTTGCACTCCATAGCAAACAGATCCACTGCTGGGGTACCTCAGAGAGAGAAGACCTCTTCCAGGACTTCCTGGCACGCTTCCCACTCATGTGAGACCGTGCTCTGCCTGCTCAGAGCATCCGCCAAACTGGTCTCTGTGTTAGGGAGAATTCTCTGTTTAGGCTGAATTTCCCTACCTAGTGAGTCCCCCAGCAGCTTTGCTGGATTTCTGGGGTTTAATTTTTTCTCCTGCCAAGAGTGAGACTCTTTTACCCTCACTCCTGGACATGTTGAACTGTGTTATCTTGGACAAACCTTGTGTTGAATGGGCTATGGGGTCTTTTACTCCATAGGGCCTCATGTATTTTTGTGATGTGGGTTACACAGCACCCTAGGGACTCCCCAACATAGACTCCATACCCTGGGACTGACTACTGTCTCCCAGGGCATGTAAAGTCACCAAAGACTTTGCTAGTCTTGAATCCTGAACAGAACCAGTACAAACCATCATATTGTGGACGTACTGGCTGGGGCAATTCGATTGCCCCAGGGTCTGTTAGTCGAGGGGGCACGTCTCCGTCCCCCCTGATCGAGTTTTGGCTGGTGGCAGTGGAAACTACTTTTTATATTCGACCGCGAATATTTCCCTATGGGATTTCCCATTGTTTTAGGCTAACACATTTAATTATTTATTTACGGTAGCCTTAAACATACCGCCGGTTTATATATTTATTTTTATAACTCCGGTTGGGACTTTTTGCCAAAACTTGATTCTAAAATGGCGTTGGTGTTCGCCTCTGTAACTCTGACCCAAAGTGGAGCCCTTTGTTCCACTTTTGGCGGGCTTCTCCACAGAAGCCCTCCAAAGTGGTGCCACTCTGTCTGGGGTACTTAGGAGGGGTGGAGGGGGATTTAGGCACCCTGGACTGAGTTACCTTGGTAACTCAAGTCGCACTCCGTCCTGATTGGCCCAAGTGGTGAGCCGCCCGGCTCACCACTTAGCATGTTTGAGTGACAGCTAGGCTGGGTGAATGGGGGTTTGCTGCATAAAAACAGGGCTTTGGGGACTGGGACTTCAGAAGTCGCCACAGGACCAAGAATCCGACGAGGGAAGAGCTGAGCCGACCTGCTTCGACGACACCACCCGGTGGAGCCCTGCTGAACCGTCTCACCACTTTTCCCGACGACCGAGGAGAACCCTTAACGGAGTGGCTCCTTCCCTTGACTGGTGGGGACAACCAGTTTTCGCCTTCTTTTCGCTTCTCGAGGTATCTCGTGGCCGCCTTGCCAGTGCCAAGCACCCCGGCAACCGGAACCCCACCACGTTTACCCCAACCACGAAAGTCGGTACAACCCTTTAACCGGAGGACTCCGCGGCTGGTTTCTTCCCGGGCAGTGCAACGACCCTCTTCTTCTGCTCTTCAGCGAGAACTTCTTCTCCCCTGACCGACGTCGAGCCCTGCTGCCACTGCCTGGAACAACTGCCACCGCTGGAGGATCCTTTCCGCTTAAGGTACCGTGTTCCGCCTGGCTTCCCTTGCTACCGACTGTACGGGGTAGATTTAGCCCCCGGCTTTCGAACCTGGGAGTGCCTGGGACACCCTGGCTAAACTTTCTAAGCCACTCTAACCTCTTTCTAACTCTTTGCAAGACTTTGAATCCCTAATAACAGTGTGATCTTGGGCACATTTTCGCTCCGGCTACTCTAAGAGTGGGCCCTGCCTAGTGACTTTTGCTCACCTGTGACTTTGTGCTTCTTCGAGCCTATTGCAAGTGTTCTGGACCTTAGAGTGGTGTGTTTAACCCATTTCTGCTTTTTCTCTCCCTTTCTTGGAAACTACTAGAGTGTCATCTAACGTTAAGCACTCACCTCTGTTTTAATTAAGTGGTGTTAACCTAGAGTTGTCTAGATAGGAGAAAGGATTGAATCTACTTTCGTTATAACTGTGTTTGAAGTGTTTACTATATTTTGCTAGAGTGTTTTTAACTTATGTGTATTTTAAATAAATAACTATATACTTTTGAAACCAAGCTCTGGTCAGTGTTTGCTTGTGCTATTGTGTGTTGGTACATATTGTGTATACTTTGCATACTGCCTAACTCTTCTTGAGAGAAGTCTGACTGCTCAGCCACAGCTACCAGGTAAATCTGGGTGGTACAGACTGCTACCAAAGGGGTTTACTGCTCTACCTGTAGTCTTAAATCTTTTGCAGTGTTCCCCAAGGGAACTGCACAGGTTTCTGCCTAACACTGGTGTACAGCGGTGGGATTTGTATTGAGTATACATTTTATTGTGCTTTAGATACCTTAGTGCAACTAACCACAAAGCTTAGCACTGAAAAAGTAAAACCTCTAACATGTCAGTTATAGAAAGCTATAGTCAAGAGTCCCTTGCAGCCAAAACTGCTGATTGTTTAAGAGTGCTCTGTAAACATAAGGATCTCCTGACTAAGGGCAAGAAAATGGAGCTGATTGAAAGATTGTTAGCTAACCAAAGTCTGGGTGATGGTTCAGAGGAACCTACCACTCCAGCAACTGTAGATGACAGTGTTGAAATTAACATGGAGCAAAATGTTGATGATTCTGAGGAAGAGTCAGAAGAGGAGGGTGAGGCTGTTGTAACTGTCCCCCCTAGGCATCTGCCTGCTCTACCTGCTGTGCCTACTGGACCTTTACCAGGTCCCACATTTAGTCCTCAGTACTTTGAACTGGAGAAAATGAAGCTAGAATTGGAGTATAAGAAACTTAATGCTCAAACTGACAAAGAACTAAGGCTAAGGGAAATGGAGCTCAAGTATGACTTAGAAATGAAGAAATTATCTGTTGAGAATGTTTCTCTCTCTGGCTCCTCTAGAAGTTCCAGTCCTAAAAGACCCCGGATGCCTAAAGAATTGGTTGGTATGTATGAGCCTAAGTTGGATGTGTTGGATTGGTTGTCTCTGTTTGAATATAATCATGGGCTCCAGAACATCACAGGAAATGACTTACTCACCTGGTTGTTCTCTAGGCTTCCCCCTGTTGCAACTGATGTGGTAATGGAGATGGGGGAGGAGGATAGGAAGGACTATGAATGTGTGAAACTAGCTTTGATAGCTAGGTTTGGGAAAACCCCTTCCCAGTATCTTAAGAGGTTTAGGAACCTCAAAAAGCATGATGGTACCCCTTGGGCTACCTGGGTGAGTGAATGTTTGAAAAACTTAGAGGGATGGATTAAGGGTTACAAGGTGAACACTTATGAAGGTATGAAGAATTTGTTTATGTTGGAGACTATTTATGATGCCTGCTCTCCTGAGCTCAGACAACACTTGGCTGATTCCAAGGAATTGGATTCCCGGAAACTAGCTAAGGCTGCTGACTTGTGGGTTGCCAACAGGGCCACTCACAAGGATTCTGGGGTAACTCAGAAGAAGGATGGGGAAAAACAGTCTAAGAAGGACTCCAAAGAGAATTCTAATACTACAAATTCCAAAGAGGGCCCCAAACAAAACTATAAGGGTAAGCCACAAGGGAAACCAAATCAGGCTAGTGTACCTTCTGGTCCCAGACCAGAAGGAGGTCAGAACAAGCCTCCATTCCAGCGAGCCTTTGGCTCATGCTTTGTTTGTAAGGCTACTGACCATGTGAAAGGAGATCCCAGATGTAAGGGTAAACCTTCAGGGGTCCAGCTTGCCTCCTTAGCCTTCGCTCCAGAAGAGGAAGTACATATGGCAAGTGGAAACTTTCTATTACTAGCTGATGAACCCACTGGAGTCTCAGCTAGTGTTTCTTTAGTCTCTCTGGGGTTGTGGGAGCAACAGAATCTAGATGTCTATAACTCTATCCCAGATAATACTAAAGAGTATTATAAGGACAGTGTCCAGGTGAATGGTCAGGAGACTCCTGCTATTAGGGACACTGGAGCCAGCATAACTGTGGTGGATGAATCATTTTTCAAGGCAGAGGATGTTGCTAAGGCACCCAAATGCCTCACCAAGTTAGCTGGTGGGCCTGTGCAGATGTGTCCCCAGTTACCAGTTCTCATCCAATGTAATGATATGGCTGTAAAAATACCTGTCAGTGTACAATGTGAAGTGCCAGGTAGGGTTCTGTTGGGTAATGACCTCAAAGCTCTTGGAGTTGTATCTCATACCCCCAGACCTCCTAGCAAAAGGTTCCAGGAACTCACAAAACCTGCAAGGGAGAAAACCCTGAGAGGGTTATCTCAGGAGATGATGACAGAAATCACTCCTCTACCACTGGAGCAACTTACTGCAGTAACTACCAGATCAGGAGCAAAGGGGCAACCCAAGACTCATAGGAAAAAGCCAGCAGCAAGCACTCCAGTGCTTCCAACAAGGACTTCCCCTAGGTTGTCCAAAGTTACACCTGTAACTCCCCCTCCAGCTGAGGCTGAGAGGGAGGTACAACCCTGTGTGGTTGAGCTAGACTCTGAGGAAGAGCTAGAAGGAGGCCCCAACCTTATTGGAGATTTGGACCCTGAGGACCATCCTGAGCTGCAGTCTTTACTGGCAGAAGGTGGGCCTAGCAGGGCAGCTTTTCGTAAGGGGCAAAGAGAATGTCCAACTCTGGAAGGTCTCCGCCACCAGGCAGCTTCTCAAGCTGATGGGCAAGAGCCTGGGAAGTATAGGTTGCACTGGGAAGATGGCCTCTTCTACAGTGAACCCACTGAGTCTGAACCTGGAGACTACAAACGCCTTGTAGTCCCACAAGAAAACAGACAACAGTTCTTACAACTAGCCCATGAGATACCTTTGGCTGGCCACTTGAGTTTCAAGAAGACCAAGGAAAGGCTCTCACTCTACTTTTATTGGCCAAAGATGGGGGCCGAAGTAGATAGATATTGTAAGAGCTGCCATACCTGCCAGACTTCTGGTAAGGTTGGTTCCAAGAATGTGGCACCTTTAGTGCCTCTCCCAGTTGTGGGAGTCCCATTTGAGAGGGTAGGGATTGACATTGTTGGTCCCCTTGATCCTCCAACCTCCTCAGGCAACAGGTTTATCCTTGTTGTAGTAGACCATGCTACTAGGTACCCTGAGGCCATTCCTATGAGGACTGTTACAGCTCCGGCTGTGGCTAAGGCCCTCCTTGGTATTTTTACCAGGGTTGGGTTTCCTAAGGAGGTAATCTCTGACAGGGGGTCAAACTTTATGTCCCACTACATGAAGGCCATGTGGAAAACCTGTGGAGTTACCTACAAGTTCTCAACCGCCTACCACCCTCAGACAAACGGGTTGGTTGAAAGGTTTAACAGAACCATGAAGAGCATGATAGGTGCTTTGGAAGAACCCCTTAAGAAAAAGTGGGACCTTCTACTGCCATGCCTTCTCTTTGCTTATAGAGAAGTCCCTCAGGAGGGAGTAGGTTATTCTCCCTTTGAGCTTCTCTATGGCCATCCAGTCAGAGGTCCATTGGCCCTGATTAAGGAGGGGTTGGAAGGTGCTCCTCCCCTCAAGCCAGTCAGAGTGACTGACTATGTGATAGGTCTCCGGAGGAGAATGTCACACATGATGGCAGAAGCAAGTGACAACTTGAAAGCTGGTCAAGCCCTGGTCAAACATTGGCACGACCAGAAGGCTAACATGGTTGAGTTTACTCAAGACCAGCTAGTTCTAGTTATGCTCCCAACAAGGCAGAGGGCCTTGCAAGACAAATGGATGGGACCCTTCAAGGTTGTGGGAAAACTTGGAGAGGTCAACTATCTGGTGGATCTGGGCAGACCCAGGGAAGCTCCTAGAGTCTTCCACACCAACCGACTAAAAGCCTACATCTCCAGACCTGATGTAGGAGCCTTGCTTCTAGCTTCAGCTGCAGAGGAGGAAGAGAGTGAATCTCTCCCTGATCTCCTCAGAGGTGTACCTTTAGATGAAAAAGTTGAAGGAGTCAATCTCTCTTCAGACCTGACACCTGAGCAACAAGAGGAGTGCAAATCTATGTTAAATCAGTTTGCCTCCCTGTTCTCACTGTCACCAGGCTTGACCCCTTGGGGCCAGCATGAGATACTCACTGGTGACTGTCTGCCAGTCAAAAGCAGAGGATACAGAATGTCAGAACATATCAGAGCCCACATCAAAGGAGAGGTCAAGAAGATGCTTGATCTCGGGGTAATAGAGCCCTCTACTAGTCCATGGTCTAGCCCAGTGGTGTTAGTACCAAAGGCAGGATCCAAAGACTTGAGATTCTGTGTGGACTATAGAGCTCTAAATGCAGTCACCAAGACTGATGCCCACCCTTTGCCCAGGACAGATGAGTTGGTGGATAAACTTGGTGCAGCCAAGTACCTCAGCACATTTGACCTGACGTCAGGCTATTGGCAAATAGCCCTGACAGACCATGCCAAGGAGAAAACTGCATTTTCGACCCCAGTTGGCTTGTACCAGTTTAAGGTCATGCCTTTTGGACTAAAAAATGCACCTGCCACATTCCAAAGGATGGTGAACCAAGTTCTGGCTGGGATGGAAGATTTCTGCATGGCATACTTGGATGACATTGCAGTCTTCAGCCACTCCTGGGAAGAACATGTGAACCACCTAGGACATGTGTTGCAGGCTCTGGAACAGGCCCAATTGACAATCAAAGCCAGTAAGTGCCAGATTGGTCAAAGTAAAGTGGTCTACCTTGGACATGAGGTAGGAGGTGGAGAAATAAGGCCTTTGCCCAGCAAGATTGAAGCTGTGCAAAATTGGACAACACCAACTACTCAAACCCAAGTGAGAGCTTTTTTAGGCCTCACTGGATATTACAGGAATTTCATTGAGAACTATGGGACCATAGCTTCTCCACTGAATGTAATCTCCTCTCCCAAATTCCCTAAAAAGGTAAAATGGAATGAGGAGTGCAATCAGGCCTTTGAAAAACTGAAGAGAGCTCTTTGCCAAGCTCCAGTATTGAGAGCTCCTGACTACCACCAACCTTTCATTGTACAAACTGATGCTTCCAATGTAGGTATAGGTGCAGTTCTAAGCCAACTGGATGAGAAGGGTAGGGAGCACCCCATTTGCTTCATCAGTAGGAAACTGAAGGATCCTGAGACAAGGTGGGCAACTATCGAAAGAGAATGCTTTGCTATTGTGTGGGCACTGAAGAAGTTTAGGCCATACTTGTATGGTTCTACTTTTGTTATTCAGACTGACCACCAACCCTTGAGATGGTTAATGCAAATGAAAGGGGAAAATCCAAAACTATTGAGATGGTCAATCTGCCTGCAAGGGTTTGATTTCACCATTGAGCACAGGTCAGGGTGTCACCATCAAAATGCTGATGGACTCTCTAGGATGTATATCATCGACTAGAGGTATGAGGTTCATCCAGGAGTGGATTAAATCCTCCTGTCCCTTAGTCTGGGGGGGGCGAGTGTTAGGGAGAATTCTCTGTTTAGGCTGAATTTCCCTACCTAGTGAGTCCCCCAGCAGCTTTGCTGGATTTCTGGGGTTTAATTTTTTCTCCTGCCAAGAGTGAGACTCTTTTACCCTCACTCCTGGACATGTTGAACTGTGTTATCTTGGACAAACCTTGTGTTGAATGGGCTATGGGGTCTTTTACTCCATAGGGCCTCATGTATTTTTGTGATGTGGGTTACACAGCACCCTCTGTGCCGTGACCCAGGGGTGTCCTAGGGACTCCCCAACATAGACTCCATACCCTGGGACTGACTACTGTCTCCCAGGGCATGTAAAGTCACCAAAGACTTTGCTAGTCTTGAATCCTGAACAGAACCAGTACAAACCATCATATTGTGGACGTACTGGCTGGGGCAATTCGATTGCCCCAGGGTCTGTTAGTCGAGGGGGCACGTCTCCGTCCCCCCTGATCGAGTTTTGGCTGGTGGCAGTGGAAACTACTTTTTATATTCGACCGCGAATATTTCCCTATGGGATTTCCCATTGTTTTAGGCTAACACATTTAATTATTTATTTACGGTAGCCTTAAACATACCGCCGGTTTATATATTTATTTTTATAACTCCGGTTGGGACTTTTTGCCAAAACTTGATTCTAAAATGGCGTTGGTGTTCGCCTCTGTAACTCTGACCCAAAGTGGAGCCCTTTGTTCCACTTTTGGCGGGCTTCTCCACAGAAGCCCTCCAAAGTGGTGCCACTCTGTCTGGGGTACTTAGGAGGGGTGGAGGGGGATTTAGGCACCCTGGACTGAGTTACCTTGGTAACTCAAGTCGCACTCCGTCCTGATTGGCCCAAGTGGTGAGCCGCCCGGCTCACCACTTAGCATGTTTGAGTGACAGCTAGGCTGGGTGAATGGGGGTTTGCTGCATAAAAACAGGGCTTTGGGGACTGGGACTTCAGAAGTCGCCACAGGACCAAGAATCCGACGAGGGAAGAGCTGAGCCGACCTGCTTCGACGACACCACCCGGTGGAGCCCTGCTGAACCGTCTCACCACTTTTCCCGACGACCGAGGAGAACCCTTAACGGAGTGGCTCCTTCCCTTGACTGGTGGGGACAACCAGTTTTCGCCTTCTTTTCGCTTCTCGAGGTATCTCGTGGCCGCCTTGCCAGTGCCAAGCACCCCGGCAACCGGAACCCCACCACGTTTACCCCAACCACGAAAGTCGGTACAACCCTTTAACCGGAGGACTCCGCGGCTGGTTTCTTCCCGGGCAGTGCAACGACCCTCTTCTTCTGCTCTTCAGCGAGAACTTCTTCTCCCCTGACCGACGTCGAGCCCTGCTGCCACTGCCTGGAACAACTGCCACCGCTGGAGGATCCTTTCCGCTTAAGGTACCGTGTTCCGCCTGGCTTCCCTTGCTACCGACTGTACGGGGTAGATTTAGCCCCCGGCTTTCGAACCTGGGAGTGCCTGGGACACCCTGGCTAAACTTTCTAAGCCACTCTAACCTCTTTCTAACTCTTTGCAAGACTTTGAATCCCTAATAACAGTGTGATCTTGGGCACATTTTCGCTCCGGCTACTCTAAGAGTGGGCCCTGCCTAGTGACTTTTGCTCACCTGTGACTTTGTGCTTCTTCGAGCCTATTGCAAGTGTTCTGGACCTTAGAGTGGTGTGTTTAACCCATTTCTGCTTTTTCTCTCCCTTTCTTGGAAACTACTAGAGTGTCATCTAACGTTAAGCACTCACCTCTGTTTTAATTAAGTGGTGTTAACCTAGAGTTGTCTAGATAGGAGAAAGGATTGAATCTACTTTCGTTATAACTGTGTTTGAAGTGTTTACTATATTTTGCTAGAGTGTTTTTAACTTATGTGTATTTTAAATAAATAACTATATACTTTTGAAACCAAGCTCTGGTCAGTGTTTGCTTGTGCTATTGTGTGTTGGTACATATTGTGTATACTTTGCATACTGCCTAACTCTTCTTGAGAGAAGTCTGACTGCTCAGCCACAGCTACCAGGTAAATCTGGGTGGTACAGACTGCTACCAAAGGGGTTTACTGCTCTACCTGTAGTCTTAAATCTTTTGCAGTGTTCCCCAAGGGAACTGCACAGGTTTCTGCCTAACACTCTGTCCCTGCCAGATGAACTGCTGGGACAGAGATCTTATTCTCCAGTAACCAGAACCACAACTGCATTGCTTCTGTGCAGAGGGGATGGGAGGGCATGGCCACCATGTTGTCCGTCAGAATCAGGACATGCTTCCCCTTAAAAGATGGGGCGAAGGCCCTCAGGGCTAGCCTGCTGGCTCGCAACTCCAGCCTGTTGATGTGCCACCTGTCTTCCGTCGCTGAACAGAGGCTGTTCACCTGCAAGTCTTCACAGTGAGCGCCCCAACCCTTCAGAGACGTATCCGTGACCACTCACATCTGAGGACAAGGAGTCTAGAAGGGCTCCCCCGCCATAAGATTGCTGCAGTTGTCCCACCAGTCGAGGTCGAGGGCCACTTGGTTGGACACTCGGAGAGGATCTGTGAGCGCTCCCAGGTACAAGACCACTGGTCCCTTAGGAGCCACAAAAGGGATCTCACATGCAGTATGGCCTCTAGCACTAGAAAAATACAGGAGATCATGAGACCTAAGAGGCAGAGGAAGGAAGCTGCTGGTAAAGTAGCGTGGTGCCGGAACAAATGTATCATCTGTGCTATGCTGTTGCTTCTCTCTTCGGGAGGGAAAGCCTTCCCTATCCAAGTATCTAGGACTGCTCCGATGAACTGGAGCCTTTGGACTGGTGTCAGATGGGAGTTCTTCAAGTTCAGGGAGAAGCCCAGCGTGTGCATTAGTAGGGAAGTGCACTCCAGACTTCCCCCGGATCAGCCAGTCATCCAGATATGGAAATACACAGACCCTGGATCTCCTGAGGTGAGCCACGACTAACGCCATGAGCTTGGTGAAAACCCTTGGAGCGGAGGTCAACTCAAATGGCAGAACTTTACTGATAGTGCTTGTCCCCTATGAGGAACCGTAGGAACTTCCTGTGCTTTTGGTGTATCGGCACATGGAAATAAGCGTCCTGTAGGTCTAGTGACACCAGCCAGTCCTGAAGTTCGAGAGCGTGGAGATTTTCTCTCAACTTCACCATCCTGAATTTGTCCTTCCTCAGGAACTTGTTTAAGGCCCTGAGGTCCAGAAAAGGATGGATACCTCCTCCTGTCTTGGGCGCCAGGAAATACCGGGAATACCAGCCAGACCCTCTCTGATCGGGCGGTAACTCTTCCACGCAATCCTTCGGCAACAGGGCTCTCCGCTCTTCCTGGAGCTCCAGTCTGGGTTGGATTGGAAGCAGTGGGGGTCTGTCCTGTGGCTTTCTTAAAAAGGGCAGACAATAGCCCCACAGAGTTGTCTGCAGGGACCAGATATCAGAGATAATCTCCTGCAACTGGGGCCAATGTCCTGCCAACCATCTACCAACCAGTAAGTCGTGGGAGGGGAAATCAAAGCAGCTTAGAGGGTGGAGATTCTGCCACTGGCTGTTGGCCTCTAAAAGCTCCTATGCTCCTTCTGGGGTGCTAGAAACACCACTGCCCCTGCCTGGCTTGCGGGAGCTGCTGCTTCCTGCCACAGGGTACATAGCGTCTATAGCCTCAGCCTCTTGAGGCAAAGCTAAAGGCAGACATGGCTGGCTGCGCAGCTAGGCCCAGCAACTTTGCAGCAATTTTTGACTCTTTGAATTGTTCTAAAGAGTTGTCAGCTTTTTGCCCAAAAAGCATATCTCCTTAAATGGGCATGTCTAGCAGCCTCTTCTGCATTGAGTTGCATTGAAAGAGTAGGGTAAGCAGTTGTAACCCTTGTTTGATGTGTGCCACAGTGTTGTGGTAACCTTAGAAATATAGAGATCTTAGTCATGTATCTCTCCCCATACCCCACACCCCATTATCTTTCGCTTGCAGGAGGGGTGCCCATAAGACCAGATTTCTACAAATGGAAACAATATAAGCAGCACTTAGAAACCTGCTGCAAGATAGCCTGAAGAAAGTGGCTCAACTTTTTGAGTCCACTGAAACCGGTAGGCTCTGTCCGGCTTTTCAAAATATGGACCAATGAAGTGGTGAAAAGCCGCATTTTAGATCCTTCCAAATTCAGGAAAGAGTCAGACTGAACCACAGGTTGTGCCTCAAGAAAGGAGACACAGACTGTAGATTCCATGGGGTTGTACCATTGAAATATGACAATTCTGCCTAGAAATATCTGACAGTGACAACTGCTCAGTTGTGTGTCCGGTAACTCATCCCAGGACACAAACTGGACAGCTTTCTTTTTTTTTTTTTTATAATTATGTTAAAAATTGTGTTGAAGACACTTTTTATTAACTTTTAAAAAATGTTCTGCCAAACAAATAAAATATATAAAGTTCTTTCATTTGCAAGGCAGACGACACATGTCTAGATGGTTATGGCATCTTCTCCACTATCCCCTAGCCCTAGATAAGCAGAGCAATCAGCGCGACCTAGGGCAAGTAATACACAAGGGCATAGTTTAGCATGGTTGGTGGTCGGTCACAGACATTTTGGCCTCGCAATCGGTGCAACTTTTAAAGTCTGAAACCCAGTGAATAAACATTGCGGTCGAGGTTTTTGAAGAAAAAATTACAAATTTGACCAAAAAACATTGAATAAACTCAAAGTCGTGTTCCCGATGCAGCGAGCAAGCACGCAGAAAAAGGAACGAAATCATGGGGCGTAGTGATTTGCTATTTATATGACGCCTGACATCACGCCTCGAGCCGACGATTGAGCACCCAACAGCAGAGCTGGATGAGGATATCTATCAGATGAGGAATTTGTGGGAGAAAGCAATCCATTGAAATAGGCTGATTCGCAAATGTTAATTCTGTGAAGCAGACAGCCGACTGGCTGTACTCAATATAGCAGGACACTGTAGCCTCTGACATCACCACAAGTGATATTTGCCTTTATCACTTGTGCAAATTAGTGGTGGGACTGGGCAGCCCGCCACAAATAACCATTCCGACTCAGATGGCAAGTCCAAGGTTGTTTATTTTAAAAGACAGAAAGGAAATAGACACCAAGTCTGGCTCCGGAACTTGTAGGAAAGATCTTTCACGTCTCCAGCCGGGTTACCCCTTCCCTAGTCCAGGCATCCTTACCGGTGATGTTAATGCTCGCCAATGGTAATACCTGTCCTTCTTTTGCTGTCTTCTCTGTTAGTGTCTTCCCTAAGGTGAAGGCAGAATAACTTCCCTGAGGATTTTCTATACTTTCCCTAACCTATCCTGCTTAGTTCTACAGGGAGTTTGGGATGGTGCTGTTTCTCTTCTTCCGCACATGTTCTTACCTGACCCTTCACTATACTGAGTTCCTAAGATGTTCTCCTCCCACCACGTGACTATTCTCCCAATCGCTCACTCCGCCTTTTCACCTCCACCCTCTATTTCTACTCCTGTTCTTACTATCGCTCTTCCCTCCAACTACCCCTCTACATCTTCTATCTTTTATTCCCTCCTTCCTCGTGTTAGGCAGAATTATATGCAGTACCCTTTGGGAACACCACACACAATTAAGACTACAAGTGACAGTACAATTTCACCTTTGGTACAAGCCTGTACTACACAGTTAAAGTGGTAGCAGTAGCAGAGCAGTCAGACTTATCTCAAGAGTAATTGAGCAGTACAAATAGTTACACAAAGGACAGCAATTGCTATGATTCAGGCAAACACTGACTCAAGGTTTCTAAGTAAAAGAATATATATTTATTTACTCAACAGTTGTATAACATTTCACTATTCTAAGCAAGTAGAAAATCACAGTCATAAATACACCACACCACTTCCCTTAAATTCCAGACAAGTTAAGCTCACAAAATGAAGTGGGAGCAAAATGGCAATTTAAAAGGGAGGGAAAGACAAAGTTATTAGAAAATAGGCAAACCAACAGGTAAGTACTCAGGGCAGTTGAACAAGAGAAACTACAGTGAGGAGATCAGCTAGAAAAGGCTTAGGGCCAAAGTCAATAGGTCAAAAGTCTTTTTCTCAAGATCACACAGTTCAGGGTAGTTTGCGGTAAAGTTTGTGGCACAGATTCCGGACGAGGTTGGTTGGTAGAAAAGTTAGTTCAAAGAGAAGAGAAGGACAAGCCCTCGGATTGGCAAAAGATTTAAAACACTTTTACCATGGTTGAACGAAACGAGCAACCGGATTTGCACAGTACCTTAAAACGGAGAGGGAGCTGTAGCATAGGCGGATTTTCCTGGTGGTTTCTGCAGGCTCACGTTTCCTGAAGCGACTGTTGGACTGACAAGAAGTAGGAAGACTGGAGGGTCTTGCGCCACCCAGGGAAGAAACCAGCAGCAGAGCAAAACAACAAATAAAAGGCTCCTCCTTAAAACCCAAGCAAGGTCCGACCTTCCTGGCTATCCGGCCCACTGTAGCTCTGTACAGTGAATTCGACCAGAGGAGGGGTCCTGGCTTGTAGTTTGGGTGAACTGGTTGGTCCCACCAGCTCAAGGGAAGAAGTTTCCTGGAGGATCTTCTCTGTCATCGGATTTGGCGATTCGACCTGCAGCAGGGCTTCACCGGGCGACGCAGTCGTTGTAGGGGTCCTCTTCTTCCAGTTACTCGTTGGTTCTTTCGTTCCAGCGGACTCTGCCTTTCCAGTCCCAGAGACCTGCTTTTTATGCAGTTTTCCCCCATTCATACAGCCTGGCTGTCAATCACACAGCAGGGTGACTGGCCTGGCAAAGTCAGTCCCCTTAGCCAATCAGACAAGAGTGCGACTTGGGTTACCAAGGGAACCCATGGCAGGGGTTCAAAGATCCCACCCTCATTTCCCGCCTACCTAGACTTTCAGGCGCCTTAAGGAGGGCTTCTTTGCAGAAGCCCGCGAAAAGACAGCTAACAAAGGAATCCTCTCCAGTTTGGCGCGCAGAGAAAAACACGAGAAAGACTTTAACAAAAAGAAATGACGAATAAACCCAGCCGGAACCAAAATAAAATGTATTTGGTCAAGAGGGTTTATGTTCGAGGCTAATATAATAGCCTAAAACAATACCATGTTTATATAAGATAATCACGGTCGAAATGTTAGGGTAGTTACCACTGCCACCAGGTAAGTCTTAATGTTAAGGGAGTGAAACAAGGCTCCAAGAGGCACAGACAAAAAGGGATAAGAGTTAACCCTTTCCAATACCGCATGTAAGATGGGGTGTACTGGGTCTGTGGTTTAAAGTGACTAAATAAAGTTAATGGCAATTTCACATGTTTCTGGGGGACAGTAGTCAGCCCCAAAAAATGGAGTCAGTGGGAAGTCTCAAAGACAACCCTGTGTCACTTCACTGAGGGTGCTGTGTAATACACACACAAGTGGTGCTCATGGAGTAGGTGAGGCTCCAGAGCCCAAGAACACACAAAATGGTAAAAACGCACATGACAAAACACATGTAAGAGTGGGAAAAAGGCTCACACTCTTACCAGGTGAAAAAAGTAAATCCTAGAAATCCAGCAAAGCTGCTGAGGAACTCATTAGGTAAGGGAAATCAGCCATTTATGAGAATTCTCCCTAATACCTCCCACACTACTTCCTTGCCTCTTGCTATTCTTCAGTTATAATTCCTCTCTCTGTTCCTACCACTTCTTCTATTCTCCCACTCCCTGTCGCTCTTACTACTCTTCCTCTACTACTATTCCTACTATGTTCTGAACACTATCTCTTTACTAGCTTTCCTTCCTCTCACTACTACTGTTATCACTCTATTGATATTTGTATCCACTAACCATTACTGACAACTACCACTCTACTGCATATTCCACTTCCAAACGTATCTTTCACGCCCACTACTAACTACCTCTCCCACCCTATCTTCTCACGCTACACTATTTCCACTCTGTTTTCGACAAGGGGCGTAGGGTAGCTCAACAATGTCTCTCAATGACTCCCTTGTATTCGACCAGGGCACTCCTCGATACCGGAAGTGATGTCTATCGTCAGACTAAAGAGATGCACTATGCCCCGTCCCTTTTATTTTTATCTTCAAAACAAATCCAGAAGAAACTGGACAGCCTGGCAACCAACTGTAGCTGTCCCAACTGTAGCTGTCCCAATGTCATCAGCATATATAAACGTGACACAGATTGAAATTGAGACTATGGGGTTCCAAGCGGGTAGGCTGGGAGGGTGATGAGGAATCTGTGGAAGAAGAATCCAAAGACATTACAAGTTACTCACCATAGTGACTAATGTACTCCTAGTCCAAAGTCCCCTTTCCCCCATACTGTATGGGCATCCTTCACCAGAAAAAACATCTTTACCCTTTTAATTTAGTTGCTTGTGAGGCCTTGGTCCAAGAACATGCGCTCCCTTGACTGCGCCCACCGGTGCCACACCTCAGTCCCCTTTGACATGTTGGCTATATTACATTTGCCTAGCAACACTGATTTTTAATGGCGAGGATGGTGTCACTACGTTGAGTAACTTGTAATTACTCCAACGTCCCGTCCCCTTTCCGCCCTACTGTATGGGCAATTACCACTGATTGAAGACCCAAGTAGGAGAGACGTTGCAATCCCTAAGAAAACAAGTTCTTCAGGACCGCTTGCCCGAAGCCTGCGTCTGATCAAGCACTGATGTCTAAGTAATAACGCTTGCAGAAAGCTGAGGTGGCTGCCCTGCTGATTGTTTGCGATGGCTTGTGCCTTTGGAAGGCCACTTCTGTTGCCTGGGCTCTAACTGCACTGGTGTGCATGTTTGCTGGTATCTTCATGCACTGTCCCTCGTAGGCTTCCTAGATGCTATTACCATCCACCTAGCTATCGAAGCTTTTGAAGCCTGACAACCTGGTTTTGAACCGCCGAATGTGATAAACAAGGCATCTGAAATGCAGAAGCCCTTTGTCCTGTACAGGTATAATCACAGTGCTCTCCTGATGTTGAGACAATGTAACACCTTTTCTGCTACAGAAAGTTAGTTGGAAGGACTATTTCATCGTTGAGGTGAAAACGACAACACCATCTTTGGGAGGAACGAGGGGTGTGTCAGGAGCACCCCCTTGTCTTGTCCCGATGGAAAGCAGTATATGGTTCTGCTGTCACAAGGGCCTGAATCTCACTCATCCTGTGTGCCGAGGTAAGGGCCACCAGGAGCGCAGTCTTGATTGTGACCAATCTGATGTCTACAGATGTCATAGGCTCGAAATGTTCATGTGCCAGGGCGCCCAGAACCACGTTGCGGTCCCTGTGGTCTTTTGACCACAGGGTTGAATGTGTTGATGCTTTGGAATGGTGATTAATGCTGCTTGAGGGTTGAAGGTGGAGAAAAGGTTATTGACAGAATTTTTGTATGCACCTATAGCTGTAAGATAGGTACGGCATGTGTCAACCTGCACCCCTGTCTGTGCCAGATGTGCAGAGAAGGACAATAACTGATTGAGGGTGCACCCCAAAGGATCTACACCCCTTTCCTTTGCCCAGAGGCAGAACCTGGTCCATTTGCTTATGTATTGGTTCTTAGTGGAAGCGCCTCTTGCCCTTTGGATGACCTCCAGGTTGTCCTGCGACAAGTGGAGGTGCTGCAACGTTATGTGCTCAGAAACCAGGCTGCTAGGGCTAATTTCTCTGGGGAGGAGTACAATACCACCCCTCCACCCCCCTGCTGGGATAATAGTGGATCCACCCCCACTGGGAGGGGAACTGGTGGTTGATTCGACAGTCGCACGAGTTCTGACATGCAAGACCGTATCCTCAACCTCACATTTGGAGGAAGGGACTTGTTCCACTCTTCCACTGATGAAGAGTTGGACAAGAAAAAGAACACCTCTCAGACAGCCAAATCACTGGCTATGCTTGCAAAGCCGTTATCTAAAAGCTTTGGACAGGGGCATTCGTGGTCTGACAGAGGTCGTAACTTTGGCGGTTTTAGGGGTTATGATATGATAACTCATTTATAACGTGCCTGTACACAAGTGTTTCTAGGTGCGACAAGCGGAAGGAAGGGAAGACAGAAGGAGGACAAAACAACGATCTTACTAGGCCTTGTCTCATTCAGATCTCGCAAGTGCACCGTGCTAGACAGCCCAACAAGTCCTCCAGCCAAAACTGGCACAAACACAGAAAACAACACTGAAGGGCTTCTTCCAGTCCCCCTCCCAGGTACCAGCCTCAGAGGGAAAGAAGCAATGACAGAGTCATCAAGATCCACAGCTTTCCGGTGGGGGCAGGCTAGCTCTCCACATTCAGTCCTGGTGGACACGGTTCACAGACCCTTGGATACCCTCAGTGGTATATCAGGACTTCTGCCTTCCATTAGCACAAGTCCCCCTTTATTCTCCCCTCCCACAGATTGGGATTGGTAGTGAGCGAGGCAGTAGAGGAAGTCCCCCCCCCCTTGCAGAGAGACTTTGAGTTTTACTCTTGTATCTTTGCAATACAGAAGAAGAACCAGGTAGGCCTACGAGTGGTCCTAGATCTGTCCTTAAACCTTTACGTACCCCTCCAAAAGTACAAGATGGTTACGCCAGCACTGATAGTGGAGTCTCTGTTTGGATCTGAAGGATGCATACCTAAACGTCCCAATTTGGCAGCCCCACTGCTCCTTCCTACGGTTTCGGGTCATAGGCTTGCACTTCCAATACAAAGTCCTTCCGTTTGGGCTCAATTCAGCCCCGAGGGTGTTTATGGGGTTGCCCCCACCTGCTGAAGATGTCCTTCAGGACCCCCTCATTCAGCTGCCACTTGTAGTTGTCGACCCCCAGTCTGCTGAGTCTGTCTTCCTCTAGGTTGGACTACCCCGGAAGGTGGATCGCCGAGAGCCATATGTTGTTGGCTATGGCCCATTCCCAAATATCGAGGGTTAGCCTGCACAGGGGCGGAGCTCTGGTACCCCCTGTTTGTTGAGGTAGTACATGCAGGTAGAGCTGCCCGTCTGAATGCAGACTGGGCTATTGCTGATAACCAGAAGGAAAGCTTTTAGAGCTAGCCATAGGGCCATCATTTCAAGCCAATTGATGTGATTGCCCTAGTCCTCTCTCGACCATAGGCCATGCACACTGTGGTTGCCCAGAGTGGCTACACATCCCTTGAGGGAGGAGTCCGTCTTAATGGTATATACCGGCCGGTGCTGTCTGAATGGTTTGCCAGCCATAAGATTGGTGTCCATCCTTCATGATAGCAGGTCATGGTGTTGATGCTTTGGAATGGTGATTAATGCTGCTCGAGAACCAGCTTCCTGGCTCCATGAAGCTGAATGTAACTGCAGCCTCCTAATTTTGAGCCTGGGATGAGCCACTGCCAGGAGGCATGCTGCCATAACGCCTAGCAAGTGCTGGCACCACCGTGCCTAAGTCACTTCCCTGCTGAGGAAATGCCCTGTTGCCCTTTTTTTTCCACCGAAGGGAATATCATCTTTGCTTTTGTATCCCATTTGAGACCCAAGACTGTCAAGGGCTGTGTAGACTGTATCTGCAACTTCTTAAGGTTGATGGAGAACCCCAGTTAATAGAGCGTATGCATTAGCGCGGCTGCTGTAATCTCGACCTCCACTGGCGATTCTGCATGAATCAACCTGTCGTCGAGGTATGGGTATACATGGTGGCCCGCTGACCCGAGTAGTGCCGCCACCACATTCATGAGTCTCATAAACACCCTCGGGGCTGAATTGAGCCCAAACGGAAGGACTTTGTATTGGAAGTGCAAGCCTATGACCCGAAACCGTAGGAAGGAGCAGTGGGGCTGCCAAATTGGGACGTTTAGGTATGCATCCTTCAGATCCAAACAGAGACTCCACTATCAGTGCTGGCGTAACCATCTTGTACTTTTGGAGGGGTACGTAAAGGTTTAAGGACAGATCTAGGACCACTCGTAGGCCTGCCTGGTTCTTCTTCTGTATTGCAAAGATACAAGAGTAAAACTCAAAGTCTCTCTGCAAGGGGGGGGGGGACTTCCTCTACTGCCTCGCTCACTACCAATCCCAATCTGTGGGAGGGGAGAATAAAGGGGGACTTGTGCTAATGGAAGGCAGAAGTCCTGATATACCACTGAGGGTATCCAAGGGTCTGTGAACCGTGTCCACCAGGACTGAATGTGGAGAGCTAGCCTGCCCCCACCGGAAAGCTGTGGATCTTGATGACTCTGTCATTGCTTCTTTCCCTCTGAGGCTGGTACCTGGGAGGGGGACTGGAAGAAGCCCTTCAGTGTTGTTTTCTGTGTTTGTGCCAGTTTTGGCTGGAGGACCTGTTGGGCTGTCTAGCACGGTGCACTTGCGTGATCTGAATGACACAAGGCCTAGTAAGATCGTTGTTTTGTCCTCCTTCTGTCTTCCCTTCCTTCCGCTTGTCGCACCTAGAAACACTTGTGTACAGGCACGTTATAAATGAGTTATCATATCATAACCCCTAAAACCGCCAAAGTTACGACCTCTGTCAGACCACGAATGCCCCTGTCCAAAGCTTTTAGATAACGGCTTTGCAAGCATAGCCAGTGATTTGGCTGTCTGAGAGGTGTTCTTTTTCTTGTCCAACTCTTCATCAGTGGAAGAGTGGAACAAGTCCCTTCCTCCAAATGTGAGGTTGAGGATACGGTCTTGCATGTCTGAATTTACCCTGGTGGCCTTGAGCCACGCCGTCCACCTCATATCTGTAGCCACACAGATGGACCTACCGGCTGTATCAATATGAGCCACAGAGGACTCCATTAAGTCTTGTGGCACCATTTTGGCTTCTGCGAGACCGGTGTTGAAAGAAGCCTGTCTGTGATACTGCAGGTCCAGGAGGAATTCGGCAATCTCCCTCCATAGTCTCTGATTTGCAACAGCTAGCATAGTGTCCGCATTGGCATGCCGCAGGTGGAGAGTGGCTTTGGAGTACAACTTTTTTCCATAGGCCTCCAGGAGAGAATAGAAGTCATAGAATGGGGTTTTGTCCAGCCCTTCTTCACCAGGGCCTCCACATCCTTTTGCAATCTGCAGGATGAGCGGATGGTCAATAATTCCGCTAGGACTCCTGCCTCCGGCTGCTTCTTTTGTGGCTGAGGAATTCCCAGGTACTCATACAGTTCGGTGTCCTGCTCCTCATCATCATCCGTGTTGACCTGGTCCGCTGTGTCCTGTGGGTCCATAGTGTCTGCGGGTGGCCACGGGCTGGGGGACCACATGAGGCAGAGACTGGCCCATGCCGTTAGGCTGGGCATGGGCCAGGGCCTCCATGGGCGGCGACAAGGCCACAACGGTACTTGGAGCCAGTGGCTCTTATGGAGCCGGTGGCTGTACTGAAGCTGGCAGCTGTTGAAGCATAGGCAGGATCATTTCTTTAATGATTCCCTTCACTATGATCACTATTTGTGGTGATTTCATGAGCATGAGGAAGTTATCAAAAAAGCATTCTTCACATGCTGGCGAGGCATGCTCCTGTATCGGTACGGCCATAGAGACAGGCATAGGAGTTCTCCCTGAGCTGTGCCTGCCCTGGGCATAGCCTGCATCAGTGTAGTGCACTTGCTCCAATGAGGTTGGGTAGGAGGGGCACCATGTGACCTGATGCATGGACATGGGAGACCATTCCACTCGTGGAGTGAAATCTGGCCTCTGGGGTTCACTGCCGTCATTTTTACTGGCTGCACCGCCATTTTGTTGGGTACCACCCCACGTGCAACCTGCAAGTCAGTGGAGGTACTGGCTTTGGCCTCCGCCTGTTTGCCTGTTCGCATAGGCTCGGACCTGCCTTGCACCTCAGGTGCTGACCTGGTAGGCTGTTTGCCCTCGAACATGGTGCCTTTATCACTGCGTTTAGGTGTCCCCTCAGGCATAAGCCCGGTACTAGAGCAAAGCCCCTCAGGAGCTGGCCCGGTATCAAACCCACGTGGCCCCTCAGCTATGGGACCGGGAGGAATTGTGGACCACTTGGCCACGAGGATGGTAGCTGTCTGCACCTCGGTACCCTTGCTGGTAACAGAACCTACTGGGCCCTTCCCGCTAGGTCGCTTCCCATGGAAGCAGTTGCCTTTGCGAGGTGCTTTTGAGAACAATATGCTTACATTCTTTGTCTTTCTTCTTACACAATCCTTTATATGATCTGGAGGGGAGCTGGCAAACACCTTCAGAGACTGGAGTGTAAGTGCGTCGTATGCTGTAAAATCTTCCCAGCCATGGTCTTCATCTAGGCACCGCAGGCAGAGCGCGTGCAGATTGGACGTAGGGAAAGAACTGTCGCAGGCCGGGCACCTACTAAAACCTGTCGAGGCCGACATGCGCCGGGGAGTGATGAGGCACCGGAGGGCGTTGTACAACACAATCCTAGAGAAGATAAAGAAATAAAGATAAAATTATTGGGACAAATATCCCTGGGGAAGACTTAGCGTGTGTGGAATTACAAACCACTCAAATGCTTCAACCACAGCGATAGTGAGGTAGGTCCACTCCCGTTTCTGCAGAAAAGAGGACTAAGGTGTGGCACTGGTGGGCGGAGTCAAGGGAGCACATGCTCCCAGGGCTGCGCCCCTGCGCGCAGCTACATTTAAAGGGGAAAGCCGCTTTTTCTGATGAAAAGGGTTCTGTTCCCGTCCTGAGCGTGGGACGCACATACAGTATGGAGGAAAGGTGACGGGACATAGGAGTAAGAACATTAATGGTAAGTAATTTCTCTTTCGATGGATTACATTCTCCCACAGATTCCTCCTCTTGATAGACTCCTAAATCAGTGTCCAAGCCGGTGGAGGGGCAGAAGTCACACCAAGAAACTCTGGAGGACCGCTCTACCAAAGTGAGCATCAGCCCCTTGGGCAATATCGAAGCTGTTATGCTTGGCAAACGTGTCTAAAGAGGACCACATTGCTGCGTGACAAATGTCTCTAGCTGGAACGCCCCTATGGAGAACAGAGGAAGCCGCGACCCCTCTGGTAGAGTAGGTTCTAAGCTCTGCTGGTACTCCTTCCCTGTGTTCTGATAATATTCAGATATGCACAGCACTATCCAATGACAGACAGTCTGCTTGGTAACTGTTCACCCAAACCTGGATGCAAAAACGCAATGGATAACTGGTCGTCCTTCCCGAAAGAGCCAATTCCAGCTAGGTAAAAACTCAGCGCCCACTTGGGATCCAACCTGTGGAGCCTCTCCTCGTTCTTACAAGGAATGGGTGGAGAGTAAATTGCCGGAACATAGATGCTTTGGCTGAGATGGAATTCTGATACCACCTTTGGTAAAAACCTAGAGTGAACTTTCAGGGATACTTTCTCCTTAGAAAAACTTCAGGAAGGGGGCCTTACACAAAAGTGACTGCTATTCACTAACCCTTCTTTCGGATGTGATTGCCTCTAAAAAAGCAGTCTTCAATATGACAGGTCTGATGGGAGCTGAATGCAATTGCTCAAAGAGACCCGCCATCAGGAAGGTGAGAACCAAATTCAATTCTCAATGATGGACCATAAAAGGCGAGGGAGGGAAAGAATTAACCAGGCCCTTCAAGAACTGGGTCACCACTGAAACAGTAAAGAATGTACTTTGTACTGGAGTCCTTTTGAACAAAGAAAGAGCCGCCAGATACCACTTTACCATGCCCAATTATAGGACTGATTTGGCTAAGGCCAACAAAAACTCCATCACCGAGGAGGTGGGACACAACATGGGATCCACTCCCTGCACTTTGCACCCAGTCACAAACTTTCTCCATACAGAGACTTGGTGGACGGTCTATGTGCAGCCAACACCATCTCTAGCGCCTCCTCGTCAAGGTCCCAGTCCCCATACCTCAGCCTCTCAAGAGCCAAGCATGCAGGTTGAGAGGGTCCAGATGAAGCACATTGCCTCCTGACTGTGACAAGAGGTCCGGCCTCTGAGGAAGCCGGAGAGGTGGGCATATGGCCAGTTCCAGGAGGTCCGGGTACCACATCCACACTCGGTTCTAGGCAATCAGGATAAGGTAAGCCCTGAATCTCTGCAAACTCCTGAGAACTTAAGGGATGACCGGTAGCTACGGGAAAACATAATGGAGGTCGAAGACACACTCCACCAGAAATGCAGCCCCCAATGCTCCCGTGGTGGAAAAATATCTCAAAAAGAACTGCTTGCATCACGCATTGTCCTTCATTGTAAAGAGGTCCACTGTCGGGTGCCCCACTGGGCAAAGATCTCTGCAGTGACGCCCAGGCATAACTCCCACTCATGGGAGACTGGGCTCTGTGTGCTTAGAGCGACCGCCAACCCATTTCTCCACCCCTGCCAGATGAGCTGCAAAGGCTAAGATGTTGTTCTCGAACTTCCAGAACCATAGCTGCATGGCCTCTCTGCACAGGGACAGTGATCTCATGCCTCCCTGTTTGATGAGGCAGTGCATGGTCACTGTGTTGTCTGTTAACACCATGACATGTTTCCCCAGCAAAGAAGGCGCAAAAGCTGTCAGCGCTAGTCTGACTGCTCGCAGCTCCAGCAGATTGATGTAGCAATCTTCTTCATTTTGAGACCATTGGCCGCTGATCTGCAGAGAGCTGCAAAGAGTCCCCCCTCCTTCAGCGAGGCGTACGTGACAACCTGCTCTTCCAGTCTTGCCATCCAGAAAGGTTCTCCGGCCAACATGTTGATCCTGACGCTCCACCAGGCCAGGTCCTTTACCACAGACCTCGACATCTAGACGACATCCTACATCTCCCCCAAATACTGTGACCAATGGCTCCTAAGAAGTCACCAAAAGGATCTCATCCTGATCCTCGCTTGCAGCACCAGAAAAATACAGGATGCTATGAGGCCCAAAAAGCTTAGGAAAGCCAATGCCAGGACACTGCTGGAATCCTGGAAAATGTGGCCTATTCTTGCCACAGTGGTGACTCTCTCACCTGGGGTTGGGGGTGTTTCCGGCCACAGGTTTCCAAGACCGCCTGCATGAGCTGGAGCCTTTGCGCTGGGGAGGTCTGTGATTTCTGTAAATCTGGGAGAAACCCAAGTCATGCAGTAGAGAACAAGTGTCATATTTCCGAAGCACCGTTGGTCTCTGTGGCGCCGTTGGACCCACAGACATATATCATCCATTCTTCCTTCCAAGATGGCGGCACGATTCGGTGGCGGCGGTGCAGCCTTTCCCTTCCCAGAAGACGAGAAGTCTCCGCCCCATCGGATGTACACAGAATATCAATCCATTGTAACCACGCAAGGACGCATTGCTACTCTGCCTTACCAACGCTCCGTAAGTTTGGCTCTCTAGGCTTACTTACTATCTCTGTCCTTCCCATTTTCTGTGCACATCATGCTTAATCTTCATTCTTCATTTCAGACTGTGTCAACCCCCGGACCAACATCGTATGTCCATACTCCCCTTCCACCAAACTTTATCTCCTTCGTTCGTCCGGCACGGACCCGCGAAGATCCACTTTACACAGACTCGCCCTTCCAGCGGCAATCCACCGATTGCACTGACAGGGAGAACACCCACAAGCATTCTCAGGCTTTCGTTTACCCCGGACGCTTCACGGAGAAAGGCTATCCCAGTCTCCCCTCCCAGGTACTTACCCGTTACTTAAGTCCTTGTCGCCCCAACTTCCAGTACTAATTATTCTATTTACTTTTCACCTTCAGCGTTGCTGCGCTAAACTACTTTCTCCCGAATAGTGACACCATTTCTAAACACCGTCGACTCCAAAGGGTATGTCTCTTTAGTACTCATGCTTCTTGTTTTATTCCATTCCTCTTTATAAACAGTTCTAATCCGTCCTTTCGTTGTTGCTCAGACAGAACATCCTCCAAAGACTCCAGAAGGAATCCTCATTAAGGACCACCACATCTGAGTAGACGGCATCCCGGATTAACAGGGTTTTTTTCCCCGGAGGGTTTCCCTGGGCTTTCTCTCCCCCTGCTGACTAAGTTAGTCGTTGTAGGGGTGAGAGGAGGTTCAGGGAGATTCTCTATATCTTCCCCTTGCAGTAACCCTTGCAAAGAACCGGATCCCACATATATTTCTGGCTATTGGTGAGTACTCTGTTATGATATGCTCCAACATTTTATAGCTGCAATAATTGTTATAACAAGTGTCCTCGAGGTGTCTGCGCTCTCATAAGCCAATCATCCAAGTATGGGAACACAGACACCTGCTCTCCTGAGGTAGGCTGCTCCTACTACCATCAGCTTGGTATTGACCCTGGCGGTGGAGGTCAAGCCAAAAGGGAGCACCTTGAATTGGTAAGGTGCGTCCCCAATGGCGAACCTTTGGAACTGCCAATGCTTCCTGTGGATAGGCACATGAAAATAGTCATCCTCAAAGTCTAACACCAGCCAGTCTTGGAACTGTAGAGCCTGGAGAATTTCACTCAATGTCACCTTTTTGAATGTGTCCTTTCTCAGGAATTTGTTGAAATCCCTGAGGTCCAGAATGGGATGGAGTTCTCACCCTTTCTTGGGGACCAGGAAGTATCGGCAGTACCCACTGTAAGGAACTCATGGTGGCAACAGTAAAGACAGACACAAGTGATCAGAGTCCAAGGGTGTTTATTAAACTGTAAATGCAGGGTGGAAAAACACCAAACCTAAACCTAAATCTAAGATGGGAGCAAGCTTCGACCATCAAATGAAAAATAAGGCAGTACTTGTGGTGTCGTGTCAAAGTAAAAGGCCTATACTAAAAAAAACTATTGCCAAATCCTTACAACTAATTACAGAAAGAGTGTGGGATAGGGTTTTCAATAAAGAAAGAAGTGTTCACAAATATTAAGTCAGGATATGATTGCCAGGGGACTCCCTTCCCCACGTTTTCAGCACGGGACAAAGTGGATCTCCTGAGCACAGCACACACTCAAGCTTTCCCAGAACGAGCCGACAGTACCGTACCAGTTATCAGGTTCTTCGATGGTTAAGTCTCTTTTCAATAAAATGTCTTCTGCCTTCGAGAGCCTGAGATATTCACCAAAACAAACAACAAGTTCCTTTTCAAATTGTCTTTGGGTGATGACTTTCCACCCCTGGATCTCCCTCGGTCGGGCTTGGTCCCCTAGGCTTCCCTCGATTGGGCTCAGGCCTTTCTTTTGGGATCTCCCTCTGCCAGGATCCAAATGCCAAGTGGGACAATCCGCTTCTCCTGGTCTTACAATTCTCCTTGCATTCAGAAATCTTAATGTATTTTCAAACAATTCACTGTGGACATCCCTCAGTCAGGTTCACTCCTGTCAACACACAGTTCATGCACTAATTTCACCAAGTGGGATTGATTTCCCTTACCTTCACAATCATCTGTCAGTCAAATACTTTCGACTGTACAGAGGCTTTTACAAGACCCCTGTATGACCACTTTGACCTCTTTTTGCCTTTTCCCAAGGCCTTCTGGTTCCGGTACATTCTACCATCGGGTAATCGCCCAGAGTTTCCTGCATGAGCACCCACGTGGTGCCAGACTCCTCTGTTACTGGTTTTCCCCCTTTTCATCCATAGCTCTTTAAGGCATTCACAGTTCAACTTACCCAGTTGCTACTTTTCATTCAACACAGTTTGGTTTCTTATCGAATCTCCCCTTGACTCACCAGCTGTGAATTTCTTTTGCATATAATCAAATTGCAATAAGCTTTGACTCCATAGACAGGACACACCCTTGTGTTTTCCTTCTACTGATAGCCCTTTGTCCTGTGCTATTATTTTGGGCTCTCCCTCCCGTTTACTCTGTGATGAAACGTTTGACTTCCTTTCTCTTTGGAGTCAAGGTTGGTACCACGGAGACGAGCGTCTCTCCCTGGCTTGGTAATCAACGGAGGAGGGTCTTGTGTACCGTTGATATCTGTTGCAACAAACGCTGGCTATTGTTCGCGGTCTTACGATTCCTTTTGCTGAGGTTTCACAGGGCTTGGTCGGAAAGAGCAAGGTTGCTTCTCTCTTTTTCACCCTCTCGGTATGCGCCGTCTTTCTCCTCCTCTTGAACTGCTGTGCTGAGTTAGCTCTCACGTGGTGTGGTCTGCTTTGCTCATCCTGAGCTCTTGTGCTCCACCTTTTATCCCTGTGGAGAAGGGAAAGGGCTGTCAGGTGTGTATGATTCTGATCAATTGCCTGACTTTGCCTGACCCTTGTGTTGGGACATGTCAGGTAAACAGAGCTGGTGTTAGTCCGTTGCCTTTCGTGTTGTGCGAAAGTGTCCGTGTCGGAAAGGGGGGGGCAGTGTTTTGGAATATACTACGCGCTAGGAGGGGGAAAAGGTGTTGAAAGAAGGGGGATACAGTGTCTCACCCATCCAGGTGATCCTCCCTCACTGGTCCACCCCCAGGAACTGGATCCAATAGCGATTGCCGTGTCCTGGCCACTTGGATGACAGATCCCCGGGGACTAGCTAGGGAGACACCTTCAGGTTTCTCACACCACCCAAGCCCATTTCCTCAGCTGGCACTTTCTCTACTGTCCCCTTGAAAAGAAGGGAGCTTCCTGGAGCTCCCATTCCAGTAGAGGTCTGTCTGGTGGTCTCTTCACGAATGGTAGGCAGTAGCCTCACTCGATCAAATGAAGGACCCAGGCGTCGGAAGTGATTTCCTCCCATTTGCCCAAGAACCCAGAGACTCTCCCTCTAACCAAGGAAGCATAGGGAAAGACCTCAAGAGTTTTCTGAGGTGCCATCAATGTCGACGCAGCAGTAGTGTACTTTCTAGGCCCTCCTCTACCTTTTTCTGGCAGTGGGAATCTACGTTGCTCCTGCTTGGCCTGGAGCACTTGCGCCCTTCTGGGAAAGATGGAGTTCCTCCTGTAATCCTGTCCTCTGGACCCAAAGGAAACATTCTGCCATGGAAGCTGCTGCTGCACAGCTAACCCTAGCAACTTAGCTGTGAAGTTAGAGTCCTTCAATTTCTTGAGTGACTCTTCAGCTTTGGGGCCAAATAGAAGCTCTCTGTCGAAGGCAAGTTCCAGCAGCCATGACTGGACCTTCAGGGAAAAGCCAGATAAGCTGCCCTGACTAGGACCATTGCAGTGCCAATGGCGAGACCCATACAGTCTGCCGCATCCAACCGTGCTTGAGCGTTTGACAGGCCATTTCCCTACCATCAGCAACTATCTCAAGTAAACCATTCCTGACCTCACCCTCCGAGAGGTGATCAGATAATTCTGAAATGGTGCTCCAGTTTAGTTTAGTTTATTATTTATAGAGCGGCATGTGAACATTTTGTGAAGTCACAAGAGACGTTCTTTGCCAAAGCGTTAACTTTTCTGACTCCTTATCTGTGCGGGGGTTCGACCTCAAGGGCCTATCTATAACCATTGCGGCCTATACCACCATTCCACTGGGTTTGGGGGGGCCATAAAAAAAACGGGAAGTCGCCTCTTGCCGGCTTATACTTTTTTGTGAGCTCCGTGTTGACCGCTGGCATACAAAAAAGGTGTTGCCAGAAGGTAATGACTGGGTATGCTATGGAGGCATTGAACGGTAAAATCTGCTCAGTTGGTGGTCCTCGTCTAGGATTTCGGTACGGTTATACGATGGCACTGGCTTTGACGGGTTACCAAGCCCTAAAACTATGACGACCTTCTCGACCGCCTTGCCGTATTGTGCGTTAGGGTGCGTGCAGGGGTTTGACTGCTGGAATTTGACGTCTGTGAACAGATTTATTTTATTTCTATAGCACAAAACTAAAGCATGGAAGCACTTACCATGAAACATGACATTCAGCAAAAGTCTGCATAAAAACTAAACAAATCAGTAAAACAAAAAGGTTTTTAATTCACGCCTGAAGATGGTTAGTGATGTAGTACATACTCGCAAATCAGGTGGCCAGGCATTCCGGAGTTTGGGCGCTGCATGTGGGAAAGATCCTTGTGCCACACAAGATAGTTTGGTCCGCTGAACTACCAAAAGAAAGGTATTGTTTGATCTCAGTGTTCTGCCGGCTGCTTAGCCAGGAAATTCATTTGGCGAGGTATTCAGGCCCTAGTTCATAGAGACATCAATGCATGATACAGTGTACGCAAAACAATATACGACTGCTCACTGGGAGCCAGTGCTCTTCTAGCTAATGAAACATGATCTGTTCTGAGCAGCCCTTCAATTATACGCACAGCATTATTTTGAATCACCTGAAGCCGGAGGAGCTCTCCCTTGCAATGCCCAGCAAAAGACTGCACAATAATCTAGCTTGGCCCCTATGTTGGCTTGTGCAATGATGGCACAATTAGAGGTATTCAAAAAGGGCTGAAGCTGTGCCAATATTTTCAGGTGATATGCCGTACCGGTGACCAGACTGTTCACCTGTGTCTTAATGGACAAATCTTGATCCAGGGTAACCCCTAGAGTCTTTACCTTGGATTGAGTCTTAATGGTGCAACCTGCAATATCAAACTGATGAAAGTTTGGTCTTAACTTCTGGAGATGAAGTGCAGTAAATACAATCATGAGCTCGGTTTTAGTGTCATTGAGTGCGAGCTTGTTGGTTCACATCCAAGTTTGAAAAGGCTGTAGGTAAGGTTCACAGTGATGGAATCAGTTGAATAATCCCCTTAAAGCGGCACAAGGCACTATGTGTCAGCTGCACAATTTGCATAGATTATCCCAGCTGAATCCAATTGATCAAATAGTAGAAGCATGTATCCCACGGGCTTCATGGAGGCCTTCTACCAGTTGCAGTAACCCGGCCTAGTCTGTCATGAAGTTTGGCAACAGATCCAAGGCTGCACCCCTCATCGGCTCAAACCTGAAAGATATCAAGTTGCCCTCCTCATTACAAATCGACTGCAATGAGTAGAAGAACACAGATCTACAATCCAGAATAAAATTCTGATCTTGCAGGGTTTCAGCTGGTCGAGGAACTTCTTGGCCCGAGGGGGCTGCTGATGGTATCAGCGCAGGAGTAGGTTTCTCCTTTGGAGTCTTGCTCAAAGGCGTTTGACCTCCTGTGGCTTTGTGCTGATAGATAGGTCGTGATGAAAGCAGAATTCACCTGTGATGTTGAGGCCAAAGCTGTACCAGCTCAGGCTTCTGAAACTTGCATCATTGGCTTCTTGAAGTCCTCCCACTCCTCCTTAGATGCACCCTTAGCTGGGTAAACCTTAGCCCTGCCGTCCGACGAGTCGAATCGCATCTGTGTTGGCATTTCTTTTTGTGCAACAATGAGGATGAATAGTGGTGTGATTTGCTACTCGTGTGCAAACACTTCTTGGACTTTTGGTGGCGTCTTCCTTCCTGATGCTTCTCAGGAGATGGTCCCTCAGTATCGTGCTCCGAGGACATAGGAATCGACTTCACCAGAGATTTTGATGGCAGTCTACTTAGCGCCAGTTTTGCAGACCGTTCCTTCACCACCTTCAGATTCATCACCAAACATAAACCACTTAGCTCCATATCATGGCCCACACCAAGAAACCACACAGAGATAATGTGCAGATCTGTGAGGGACATTTTGGGTTGCAATCCTTGCAGTGTTTAAAATTGGACGGTTAAGGCCCCAACATATTGATGTAGTACGAATTTGTATTTGATTCAAACCAAACGAGTGTGTTCCGAGTAGCATGCTGAACGCATGGATAAAGTTAAGGGGGAGTAGTGCATCCCTTTAGAACAACAATCGACATCACGTCCATTATCAAGGAGTGGCACGGTAGAATACGAGGGAGTCAATGAGAGACGTTGCATAGCGGCACTACGCCCCCTGTTGAAATGTTATCCAAGCAGCGACACTGGATGAATATCTTTCAAGATGAGGAATCACATACCAGCTAGGCAATGACTTGGGCTGCTCAGATGCAGGAGGTATTAACTTCCAGGTTGAAGAGAGTGTCCTAGACTTTACTAATATAGCTTCTTTCTAGGATTCCATTCTCCCCATCTGTGGAATGTCTGTGTGCTAAACCCGATTTCAGAGTGACACTCCTACAGATTCCTTGGGGACTTCTATCTGAAGTCCGGTTTTGACTAGCGCCTTCCTCCCCAGTAGGACCACCACATTCACATCTCTGTATAAATCATGACCAGCGGCTGATGTTGCTGTTCTCGTGGGCAACTTCGCGGTCCGGGTAAGGCGTGTTACTCTCAGCATCTTCACGGCATTGAGTGGCCGTCTTTCAATGGGCATAGGCAATCTCTATTTTGGGATATGGATAATTCCACTCTTAACACCACATGTGACGGGCAGCCATCCACAAATAACCACACCAACTCAGAGAGCAAGTCCAAGGGTGTTTATTTCAAAATACTGACAGATAGGCTGGCTCTGAACTTGTAGGAAAGATAATTCAGGTCCACCGGGATCTCTGAGACCCCATCTCCCCTCCCTAGTCCAACATGAATATTACTGCTAACCAACGGTAACACCTGTCTATCTTTTGCTGGCTTCTCCATTGGTGTCTTCCCTAAGGTGACAGCTGACTAAATTCCCTGGGGATTTTCTATACTTTCCCTAACCTATGCTGCTATAGGGAGTTAGGGATAGTGCCTTCTCTCGCCCGGTGTCGCTCTCTCTTCTTCCACACACATTCATACTGAATCCTTCACTACACTGGGTTCCTAGGATGTTCTCCTCCCACCACGTGACCATCCCTCCAAACTCTCACTCTGATTTTTCACTTCCACCCTTTGATTGTACCTCTTTTCCTACTCCAGTCCTTACAAGATCTTACCTCCAACTACTCCCTACCTCCATTATCTTCTCTTCCCTCCCACTCTTTTTCCTTGCCTCTTGCTTTACTTCTGTTTTAATCCCTCTCTTTCCTACCACTACTCCTATTTTTCCACACTGTCACTCTTACTGCTCTCCCTCTACTACTAGTCCTACTCTGCTCTGAGCACTATCTCTCTACTAGCTTTCCTTCCTCTCACTATTACTGTCGTCATTCTACTGATATTCCTATTCCCTAATCCTCGCTACCATCCTTTACTGACAACTAACACTCTACTGCCTATTCCACTTTCAAACTTATTCTTCACTCCCACTACCTCTACTACTACGTACTACCTCTCCCTCACTCCTACTCTGCTACTCTCACTATTTCCATTTGCAACTACTACTACTGCCACTACCTCCTACTCTATCCCTACTCCACAAACTCCTTACTCTCACACACAAACACTCAGCAGACTCCCTCTGTCTCCAACAGCTTCCACACTCTAGTTGCTCTCTCCTCCTCTGGTCTCTCTGACGTCCTCCATCAACTCCTGTCCTCACTCAACTAACCAACACTAAGCTAGTCACACATATCACCTTAAATACCCCACCCACTCCCAGGATTGGTCAATTTACCTTAGCAAGTGTGTCATGCGAGGGCTTGGTGAAAGCATATAAGGGCTTTTAAGCCCTGCTCCCTCTCTCCAAGTAGTGCTGCCACTTTCTAACCTGGTCCCTGATGGGGTTCAGGGTGCTTCAGTTTCTCCTGGAGGCCAGGTTGTTCCTCAAATGTCTCTGGTGGCATTGTGGGTTTTCATGGCCTTTATGGCGGCTTTTAGTCCATTAAAATGAATCACTCTTGGGCTAGTTTTTTCAATGCCTTCATGGAGGCCGTTCATTATAATTTAAAAGAAATGTCCAGGTGGGCTAGTGGTTTCGTTTTACTTGCGTGAGCTCCAGCTTACACTGTCAGATATTGCACGTCCCATGCTGCCACCCTCCTTCCTCTGACTCTGCACTCCATCTCGTCTTCTCTGGCGGGGAGGACATCTTGCCGCCTCCCTGCCTATTGATGCTGGTATCCTCTTAGTCCAGCGGTGCTCCTCTTTGGTGGCATCTTTTAGTGCCGGGATTCTGGCACCTCACTGCGGCGGGGACACGCCATCTCAACGGTGTCTCCTGGCAGCACTGCCGCCCTCACAGCAGGTAGGGAGGGCTTTGGAGGGGGTCCATGCTCTACTCCGGCACCCAAGTCGGAGTTTGGCATGCTGCACTCTGCACCCTTTGACAAGGCCTGGCGACAGGACTTGTCACAGTAGAAAGTCCAAGATAAACAGAACTCCCAGGCACTGTACAGCTTTTATGGTGGGTGATCTAAGCTTTGATGTGGGCTAGCTTCATTTTGGATGGCGAGATGATTACAGTTTTGAGGTGGAGATGTGAGTACAGATCATGATAATTTCTGCACTGTTATTTCTTGAAATCAACAGCAAGTCAATGGTAAATTAACCTTCTGGGAACTCTCAAACATGAAAACTAGTGATTAAGACCCTGTTACACACAAGTCAGGATTGGCTAGCAAGCTGAGAGACAGAGTTCAAGATGAGCAGACGCTAAGCAGGACAGAGCTGGGAGGTACAGCTGAACCACAGGGCTGGATTGCTTGTAGAAGGAGCAGCAAGCAGTTATTCTAATGCATTTGCAAAGGAAAAATGAATCTGCTTATGGACCTAAAAATTGCCACTTTGTCAATTTTTCTAAATACTCAATTTATTACTTGTTTCAGTATTTTCGGGTCATCAATAAGCCATTTTTGACACATATTTTCTTATCCATGGTCCTAGTTAAACCATTAACAAGCACCACGAGACATTGAATTTAATTTGATATGAGTTTGGGTATAGCGCATTACACCCTTTGCTCCCATTGCATTTCTTTGGCCAAAATGAGTTGACCCATCAAAGCACTCGTTGTTTGAAGAGAGGAATCAAAACAAGTGGATTTAAAATGCATAACCTGCATTTTGTAATTCAAAGCGTCAGACTTTCTTCATGTAAATGCCCTTAGAAGCCAGGGACTTTTGAAAGATTTTTTCTTAGCCATTTCATTTAATGAGATTCAGGGATGGTATAACCTCATCTGTCTTCTGGCCTGACCAATCCTGACAGCCCTATTGTGAATATGAATTAAAATGTTACATTGTTGATTGGTTTTAAGGTGGTTTACGTTTATAGAAGTGGATCGGAGAAGAATAACATGGCAGGACTATATTCAACTACATTATTGCTAATATTGGCAACTGCATATTGCTTGACTATACTATTTTTGATTTTCATATATTATCTCTACAAGAAAAGAAATTTACAGAAATAGTAAACAAATAGGGCAAGAGCTATTCGCTAGTGCAAACTTGTTTTAGTGATAAAACTGTGTAGCAATGCCATTGCATCTAACGCCAATCATTTACACACAGGTAATAATAATTACTTTATAGATGCTCCATGGTCTGGACCCACGACACTATTGTTGTCCAATAGTAAACCAGTCCGGTGCGCAGGGGTAATGATTTATCTTGCACATATATCCAACTATCTCCAGAGCCTTACTTTGAGTGCACCACTTTTCTTTACCACCAAACTTTCCATAGCCCTAGAAGGGCATTTCAACCACCTTTGCACTGGAGATTACACACTGGCAAGCAATGCATGGTTCAAATCATGACACTCTGGTCATTATGTTCTGTCTCCATGATTAATATCTCATTTGCTACCTCTCTGATGGTATCCTTCACTTTTCTCTCTGATATATGATATGATAGGTTACTTATAACGCCCTTAATGCCCAGAGGTTTCTAAGCGCAGACTCGGGGATCGAACCTGTGTTGCTCCGTGTTGTCTTACTTCCAAGGCAAGCATGTTGCTGCTGAGCTATCCTCCAGAGGGAGGAGGTGGTACCATCCTCCCTCTGTGCCACAACAACTTCTCTCTTGCTCTCTAAATCCTCATTCAGGGTTTTCCCAACAATCTCTGGGTATAGCGAACTCCTACGCAAGGGCAAAAATAAGCAGTGTTGCATCGAAATTTGTGATGTAGTTCTGTATGTTTGATAATTGTTTTGACACCTGTGTGTAGCACAGCTGGCAAATTAAATTACTCTGTAAAGAAAAGGTGCAGCTCCCACTGCATTTTTCTCTTGCCCTCAGGACTCGCCTTACCCTCCTTCCTTTGTTCACAGCAGGTACAAAGGGGCTATTGGAGAGCACAGCAGGAACTATCTCCTGCAGTCCTAAAAATCCCCAAGACCTTTATGGGAGTGTTAAACAGAAAATGTTGTTTGTGTTTCAAATAATTGCAATCCAAATCAGAATGATACTTTTATTTAGCTAACTAGATTCTGTTTTGGAAGGACCAGTCAGTCCTGCAAAGACATTCCTAAAAATTAAAGGCATTACATTATGCTTAATTATACTAGGACTACTATAAAACACTTCACTGGCTCCATGTTATGTAAAGTTCAGTTTAAATTACTATATCATAGTATAGAAAGTAAAGGGTGTACTATATTTATTTGGGGAAAAGGGACACAGCGGCACCCTCCCTTTCTACCTGTGGGGTACTGTAAGGAGCTTGCATGTCCCCCTTATAATTCAACCTATACATCCTATCCCTATGCAGCCTCCTACAAAAATCTAGTATTCTGGACCAATTACGCTGATAATATGCAGTTGGTCCTGGAGCTCTCGGGAGACTAGGCCGAGGACAGTCTACTCCTCCAACACATCTACAACCAGATAGACTTGTGGATGACAGGAAATTGGATATGCCTCAACAAGGGCAAGACTAAGCTCCTCATCTTCGGCTCCCCATAAGCTAGGGCTAAACTCCCCAACTGTTATCAAACACTTTCCATCCAGGACTGCTGTATCTCGGTTAAGGAGAAAATTAAAACACTTGGTGTGCAAATTGATTGCGTAGTGAGCGCAGAGTCCCACGTGAACCTAGCCACCAAAAACTGGTCATATCACTTAAAGCTACTTAGGAATAGTCAGCCATATCTGAACGAGGATATCTCAGCTACCATCGCTCGGCCCACCATCTTGTCAAGAATAGATTATTGTAATGCGCTGCCAGTAGGGGTGATAAAAAAAGCACCCAGCGCTTGCAAACGATCCAAAATTACGCAGTTCAGATTATAAAAAAAGTCCCATGCAGAAGCCATTTCTCAATTCACCGGCAGGCACTACACTGGCTACCAGTCTTGGCCAGATGTCAATTTGAAGCAACAAACTTACTTCACAAGTGTCTTTTTGAAAAATCTCCCAGTTACCTTAAGTCAACCTTCTCATGGTACGATTCCCTGCCCTCTCTTAGATCTTCTAACACCAATCGAGATGGTTGCCCTTCCTTCAAGAAAATCAAAGGACTGGGTAGATCCTTTGCAAACTGCACCTCCAGATTCTGGAATGACCTCCCTTTGTCGTTGCGCTCTGACTCTAACACAAAGTCATTTAAGAAGACACTGAAAAACTTTCTTTTTGCCTAGTCCTCCGTGATCCGTTCTGGCCTACCTTGTTCTGTCTCTTCCTGTGTTTTTGTGTACATGTGTGCCCTGATTCCTGTGGGCTCTGACGTATTATAAACAAATAAAATAATTCATATTGATAAGCATGAGAGAACACTTTCTAAAAATGCACATTAGTTCAAAGTCACATGCTTTGGATGGAAAACCTCGTTCTGTGACCTGCTGGTTAATAGATCTGTACAGGGTGAGAAACCTGAAGGTGTCTGCATGGCTAGTCCCCGGGGATCTGTCATCTAGGTGGCCAGGACACGGCCATCGCTATTGGATATAGTTCCTGGGGTTGGGCTAGTGAGGGAGGTTCACTTGGATGAGGGGTCCTTGGGGAGTAGGAGTGGGACACTGACGGGTGAGACGCAGTATCCCCCTCCATTCAACACCTTTTCCCCATCCTAACACGTAGGATATTCCAAAACACTGCCCCCCCTTTCCCGACACGAACACTTACGCAAAACACGGAAGATAACAGACTAACACCAGAGCCGTTTACCCTACATGTCCCAACACAAGGGTCAGGCAATTGACCAGAATTACACACACCTGATGGCCCTTTCTCTTCCCCACAGGAATAAAAGGTGGAACACGAAAGCACAGGACGAGCAAGGCAGACGACACAACTTCAGACCTAACTCAGCAAGGCAGTTTAAGAGGAGGAGAAAGATGCAGAGACCGAGAGGGTGACGAGAAGAGAAGCAACCTAGCCCTTTCCGTCCAAGGCCCATGAATCCTCCACAGAAGGAATCATAAGACCGCAAACAGTAGCCAGCGTGTATTGCAGCAGATGTCTATGGTATGCAAGACCCTCCTCTGCTGATAACCAAGCCATGGAAGGATGCTGGTCTCAGTGGTACCGACCTTGACTCCAAGGAAAAACAAAGGCAAGTGGTTTATCACAGCTGCTGAGTCGAGGGGAGTATCGATAAGAAACCGAACTGTGTTGAACGAAAAGTAGCCAACGGCTAATTTGAACTTTGAAAGAATTAAAGATATGATTTAGGAAAGAGGGGCAAAACCAGAAACAGAGGAGGCCGGCACCACGTGGGTGCTCAAGCAGGAAACTCTGGGCAATTACCAGATGGTAGAAACTACCGTAACCAGAAGCCCTTGGAAAGAGGCGAAAAGAGGTCAAAGAGGTCAGGGATCTTGTAAAATCCTCTGTACCGTTGAATGTCTTTGACCTATAGATGATTGCAAAGCTAAGGGAAATTAATCCCTCTTGGTGAAATGAGCGTATGGACAGTGTGTTAAAGTTAGCAAGAAGTGAACACGGCAGAGGGATGCTAGCGAGACGGGACAAAGTCTAAAGTCCCATATTGAACTGTTTGGTAAAAGGTTGGTAAGAGTGAACCAGGTGGAGGGATACTAACAAAAAAGGGCGAAGACCAAAGTCCCGAAGTATAGAGAACTGTTTGTAGACATTGGGAAAGTGAACCCAGAAGTGGGAAGCTGTAATGCGTGTGTGAAAATGTGCTAAAAAATGGCACCGGTGTGCGGCCATTTCGGACATTCACTTCCAAACCGCAATGAAAGTCTACGTTTCTGTGAGCTCAGTTAGAAGGCAGACATTAATTTTGCAACAATTGCAATTTTATATTATGAAACAGAGGAGCTCGCTATGAAGGATAGTTGTTCTATTGTTCGCTCAAGGACTAGCCGAAAAGGGAGTCAGAGATGTGCAGGTGCATTGATAAGAGGTGCTGGGAACCAGAGCGTGGGAGACAAGCTGGGTTTTTCCACTACTGTCTGGATTTTTCCGCTCTTTGCTTCCCATGCTTGCTGTCTTTCCTTCGGCCGGGGACAGTTAACAACCCCTGAGTGGCAGCATTTGTCCCCCATAAGAAGAGAGGTATCCTGATGAGGAGACAGAGAATTGGAACCCCTGGGTAATGAAGTCTTGCTGAGAAGGAGGACGCTCAGCTCCAGACCCTGTTAGTATGTGCAATCTCTCTGCCTACCTGCCTTGGGACTGGGTAGTGTCGTCTTGGCGGAGATGAAATTTTGTCCTACAACTGCACTAACAGTGATGTAGACCCATTGTAACTGTCTTTGTTTGTGTGTTTATGTATAACCAGTTGTAATTATTCCAACAGTTATTTGCATGCCTATAATTTGTTTGAATTGAGGGCCAGTAAAGAGCCAATTATATTCCAACTATTGGCTTGGGTGTGAATTATTGCCTTCCTGAGTCAAATAACTTTTGGTCTGTGTAATAGGGTGAGTAGTTCTGAGATCATTACACGTGTCTGCAAAGCAAAACATAATGGCACTGTGAGCAGGGTCTTTGTGCTGAAATTGATGCCGAAGACCAAACGAATCTGAAGCTTGCACACGGAAAGGCAATTTCTTTACATTTGTGACATGTGCAAATGTGTATGAGGTATTGTTGATAGGGATGTGAAACACTAATTGATACCATGAGGTCCCTATTTAGGAAAAAGGGAAGCTCTGCAGGAGGAGATTGTCCGGAACAGATGATCCCAGGGTGGAAAAAGAGTCTGTATGATAAACTGGTGCAGACTTGGGTGTGTGGTGCGGGTTTGAGTGAGACCTGGGACACGAGTATAGGATAGGCAAGTCCGACCAAGGTGGCGGCTTGCTTGCAACAGGTACTTGTAGAAAAGAAAAAGGAGTGCTCAGCTTTGGCCTGACGAGGTTGGATTTTGTTGCATGCATTCAGAAAGCTGCATTAACAGAATGTAGAATTGCAGGCAAGTGTCTTGAAATTGGAAAAGGAGGTGGCTGCTGAGAAACAGATTGCGTAAATGCAGCAGATTCAGATGAAATTGTATCATGATCTGATAAATATCAAGCCATGGCCGAGCGAGCTGCTGTGAGAGTTGCCCGATACAAATATCGGAAGAGAAGAGGGAGAGTGAATACCCGCAAAGTGTCAAGGTGAATGCCTCCGTAGGGGTTGATTGGGACCCCGACCAATGGGACGAGGATCTATTCGATAGTACTAGTTCAGAGAGTTGTTCAGACAGGGAAATATTGTCCAACCGGAGCCTGACAGGAAGGAGCTGACCACTAAATTAATTACGCGTAGATGAGCGGGATCACCTCTGAATAATCCCAGAGGTGGTTTAGTGGATTTAACAAGGTTGGAGGGTTATTCTCAACAATAGGTTGGGGAAACAGTGAATCGATTAAAACAGATGGCTGGTGAGCCTCTGTTAACATGGATGGTCAGATCATTTGACAGAGTTGTGGCGAGTCTTTTGGTAGATTCAACCGATTCTCTGAGGTTTCTGCCATTGTCCCATTAGACCCATATCCAAGAAGTACTGGGTGCATGGCTGCCTCCGGATAGTCAAGGGAGAGATCCACAAGTGTCTTTATTACAGTTAGCTGCTCAAGGATGTAATCGCAAGTATCCAATTACATCGGATCGGCCTAGCGATGAGAAGAAGTGGTACACACTAAGAGAGGCCATTCAAAGGCTCAGGGAGCATGCTATGAAAGAAGCTATCCATATCGATGATCCAGAACATATGGGGGTGGTGGCATTGTTGGTCTCAGCATGAAATGCAATCATTCGACCTGCTCCACCGGCATATCAAAATTTCATTATGACTTTACTAGTGGGGATGACCAGTAAATTAAGGGATGAGGTGGTGGACGCTATTAGACAGTTAGCGGATTTAGGGGAACGGGACGAAGCTGTGGAGAGGCCAAGAGAGAGAGTGAGAGAGAGGGGCAAAATGATAAATGAACCCCTGGAAAGAGGTTCGATAGTAGAGATTCACGTGCATCCAGAAAATATATGTTTTTTGTGCTGTTAAAAGATGAGTGTCGCACGAAGATATCGATGGAATTGAGACTCGCAAAATGTATCAGCTGTATAAAAAGCGAGGGCTTGAAGGGAAAGAGTGGTATAAACAAGTGAAAAGGCAGGATGTAAACAAGCAAAGTGGGGATAAGTCCCCATCCGGGCTGCCTGAGGAGGAGACGGATGACGGCTCCCTGGGATGCCTTCACCATACCAGCCAACCTATGCTGATTTACAAAAGGTTGTGAGTGCGATGTTGGAGACAGAATCCAAATGCACACATTTAAAATACGAATAGGATTGTGGTCAAACTCTGGTAGCATCTGCCCGGGTTAAGGTAGACGGGCAACCTCATGTGAATGTAAAATTATTCTGGCAATCAGAAAATACGCAAGAGATTCATGCTTTGATTGATACCGGAGTGGAGGCCTCAATGATTCATGGGAATCGTTCAAGATTTAATGGCAGACATTTTACCATAACTGGACTGGGAGGAGAAGAGACCCCTGCAGTCTAAACGAGAGTTGACATGAAAATTGGTCATTTAAAAAGCCATAAATATCAAGTTTTAATTGTTCCCATACCTGAATATATTATTGGGTTTGATATTCTGGAAGGACCGAATTTAGGATTAGGAGGTAAAATGTATCAGTTAAGGGTGAGTTAACACAATGTTCCCCCGTAATTGTGGGAAAACTGAAGATGCCCCTGTGCAGGTTCCTTTGGCCACAAAACGGGTATTTCTGAAACAGTATCACATTCCTGTGGGTAGATGAAAATCTCAGACACCATCAAGTATATGTAGAAGCAGGCGTGCTACATCCTGTAACCACAGTGTGGAATAACCCGGTCTGGCTGGTTAACAAACCAAACGGAAGCTATACGATGACTGTAGATTTCCGTGAATTGAACAGGTACACTCTTCCGTTAATACCAGAACATCACGGATGCTGTTACCCTGATTGAGAATGTGCAAAGTTTTGAGGGGACTTTGTATGCATTGATAGATTTGGCAAATGCATTCTTCACTGTACCGATTGCAGAAGAGTGTGAAGAGCAGTTTGCATTTTACTGGAATGGGAGGCAGTATACGTTTCAAAGTTTGCCCCTGGGGTACATGCATAGTCCGACTATTTGTCACCAGCTGGTGGTGGAACATTTGGATAAGATCCCATGCAAACCTGATATACAGATTTTGCAATAAATTTATGACATTTTGATACAAGGAACGAATGAGCAAAGCGTGCGGACGCACCTAGACACCATTACTGAAGGTTTGAGAAAAGAAAGATGGGAAATGAATGAGACAAAAATCCAAGGTCCAGCCGAGACCGTGATTGTTCTGGGAATTCAGTGGCATAATGGGCATTTTGAAATGGTTCCAAATGCCAAACAAAAGATTCTTGAATTCACTACACCAGTGAATAAGAAACCAGCTCAACAGTTCATAGGGTTGTTTGGGTTCTGCAGACAGCATATACCACAATTGGGGCAGATTTTAGCGCCTCTTTACAAAGTTATGTGGAAAAAATCTGTCTTCGAGTGGGGCGAGGAGCAAGAGAAAGCATTTCAGTTAGCGAAAGATACCATCCAGAGAGTACTTAATTTATGGCCGTGAAGGGCAGGTGAAGTGGAATTAAATGTATCTGTATATGAAAATTATGCCAATTGGAGTGTGTGGCAGAAACAGGACAGGAAGCGTGTTCCTTTGGGTTTTTGGAGTCATAAATAACATGACGATGGTGACGGATACGCTCCCTTTGAGAAGCAGTTGTTGGCATGTTATTGGGCTCTTGAGGATACAGAGCAAATGACAGTGGGTCATGATGTATTGGTCCGACCAGAAATTCCGATCATGCAATGGGTACTGAGCTCTCCAAAAACACATCGAATAGGGTGGAATTGCAAAACTACATGAGAAAGTAGCTGGTATTCCACTGGCTGATTTGGAACGGTTGGAGGGGACTGAAATGTATGAGTCTCATGTAAAATGGGGAATTCCTTATGGGGAGCTAACTAGTGAACAAACTGAACATGCCTGGTTCACTGATGGTTCAGCTAAATATGTGGGGACTGAATGACATTGGAACACGGTGTCAGATAATACAAACACAAAGATAATCTTGACAACATCGGGGAAAGGGAATAGTAGTACATTTGCAGAATTGTGTGCAGTTTATCAGGCATTAAAGCAAGAAGCGCCTGGCTGTGGTTACATATACACTGACTCATGGTCTGTCGCCAATGGACTAGCTATGTAGCTGCCAACATGGCAGAAGAATGGATGGAAGATTCATGCAAAAGAATTATGGGGAAAAAAACTGTGACAATATATTGCAGAAATGTTGATGCATAGAGAGGTGACCGTGTATCATGTAGATGCACACTGCGCGACAGACTCACTAGAATGTTGGTTCAATTCTGTTGCAGATGAACATGCCAACATTTCAGCTATGGACGCGAGGTCTGAGGAAAATGATCTGGAAGGGATTGTTAAGTTGGCACACCAAAAAAGTGGGCATCTTGAAGAAAAGGCTATCAGGTGGACACAAGATCGAGGAATTAGCATTCCTTTAGAAATAGTGAAAACAGCAATTTCGCAATGTCCAGTGTGTCAGCATCAGAAATAGAGATCTATCCCACATGTCATTCGTGGTACACTGAAATTAAGTACTTTACCTGGTGAAATCAGGCAGATCGATTATATCGATCCGATGCCAATTAGCAGTCTGTATGCATGGACGATTGTGGACACATATTCAGGATACTTGATGGTGTTACCATGCAAAAGAGCCACACAATTGAATACTATCAAATTGTTAGGCCAGGTGGCAGTATATGATGGAATACCTTTACAAATTCAAAGCGACAATGGGTCACATTTGACAGGAAAATTGATTTAAGACTATTGTCAGGAAAAGGGTGTTGAATGGATTTTCCACGTTCCTTATCACCCAGAGGCTTTGGGATTGATTGAGAGAATGAATGGTCTGTTGAACGAGCAGTTGCAAAAGACTGGTGATGGTAACCTGAAAGGGGCGTGTGAACGCATCCTAGATGCGGTGCAAGTGTTGAATAACCGACCAGTTGCTAGCAGTGAAACCCCATTGATGCGCATTTACTTTACAAATGAAACCAAATAGGGCATTTCAAATATTGATGTATTGGGAAATATCACCTGGAGCTTTAGCCCCTTATTGAGCAACAGCAGAGTCTGCAGGGGTGGATCTACATGATAGGGAGGAGATTAGAGTTTAACCCAGAAGAATCAGTGTTATTGATACAGGGATTGGACTACAAATTCCATCAGAACATATGGGACTAATTGCCCCAAGATCTGGCTTGGCGTTAAAAGGAATCCAGGTAATAGGAGGAATTGTTGATGCTGACTATCAAGGAGAGATAAAAGTAATTCTAATCAATAGTGGTGAGAACATGCTACCGATCCATAAAGGCGAGAGAGTGGCAAAGTTAATTATTGGACCTGTCAAATTGTCTATGGTAACGAAGGGAGAGCACACCCACTGTGATTACTACATGTTAGGGAGAATTCTCTGTTTAGGCTGAATTCCCTAACCTAGTGAGTCCCCCAGCAGCTTTGCTGGATTTTTGGGGTTTATTTTTTTCTCCTTCCAAGAGTGAGACTCTTTTACCCTCACTCTTGGACATGATTTGAGTGTGTTCCTTTGACTCTAGATGTGTTTAATGGGCTATGGGGTCTTTTACTCCATAGGGCTTCATGTGTTTTTGTGATGTGTGTTACACAGCACACTCAGTGCAGTAACACAGGGGTGTCATAGTGACCCACAGTATAGACTCCATACCCTGGGACTGACTACTGTCACCCAGGGCATGTAAAGTCACCATTGACTTTACTAGTCTTGAATTCTGAACAGAACCAGTACACACCATCATATTGTGGCTGTACTGGCCGGGGCAATTCGATAGCCCCAGGGTCTGTTAGTCGAGGGGGCACGTCTCCGTCCCCCCTGATCGAGTTTTGGCTGGTGGCAGTGGATACTACTTTTTATATTCAACCGCAAATATTTCTCTATGGGATTTTCCCATTGTTCGAGGCTACTATCTTTATTTATTTAATTACGATAGCCTCAAACATACCGCCGGTTTATTTATTTATTATTAATTCTCCGGTTGGTATTTTTTGCCAAAACTCGGTTCTAAAATGGCATTTGTGTTCTCTTCTGTGACTCCAACCCAAGTCAAGCCCTTTGTTCCACTTTTTGGCGGGCTTCTCCACAGAAGCCCTCCAAAGTGGTGCCAATCTGTCTGGGGTACTTAGGAGGGGTGGAGGGGGATTTAGGCACCCTGGACTGAGTTGCCTAGGCAACTCAAGTCGCACTCCGTCCTGATTGGCCCAAGTGGTGAGCCGGCCGGCTCACCACTTAGCATGTTTGAGTGACAGCTAGGCTGGGTGAATGGGGGTTTTCTGCATAAAAGCCGGGCTTTGGGGACTGGAACTTCAGAAGTCTCCACAGGACCTAAGAATCCGACGAGGGAGAAGCTGAGCCGACCTGCCACGGCGACACCACCGGTAGAGCCCTGCTGGACCGTCTCACCACTTTTCCCAACGACAGAGGAAATCTCCCGCCGGAGAGTCTCCTTCCTTTGACTGGTGGGGATAACCAGTTTCACCGTCTTTTCGCCTTCCCGACGCATCTCGTGGCCGCCTTGCCTGTGCCAAGCACCCCGGCAACCGGAATACCACGTTTTACCACGACCGCAAAATAAAGGGTAATACCTTTAACCGGAAAACTCTGCGGCTGGTTTCTTCCCTGGCAGTGCAACGACCTTCATCATTCCTCCAAGTCCAGATCTTCTCTTCCCCTGGACGACGCCGAGATTTGCACCCGCTGCCAGGAACAACTGCCACTGCTGGAGGATCCTTCCCACTTAAGGTACTGTGTTCCGCCTGGCTTCCCTTGCCACCGACTGTACGGGGTGGTAGATTTAGCCCCCGGCTTTCGAACCTGGGTTAGCCTGGGACACCCAGGCTAAACTTTTCTGAGCCTCTCTAAACTCTTTTCGAACTCTCTGCAAGACTTTCAAAGCCTAGTGTAACTGTGTGATCTTGGGCGCATTTGTGCTCTGCTCTCTCTAAGAGTGGGCCCAGCCTATGGACTTTGGCTCACAAGTGACGTTTGCTCGTCTGCCTTGCTAAAAGTGTTCCTAAAACTTAGAGTGGTGTATCTTCACATATTCTGCCTTTTTCCCTCCCTTTTTCATGAACTTATTGGAGTGCCATCTATAGTTAAGCGCTCACCTCTGTCTGGAAATAAGTGGTGTTAACTAAGACTTGTCTGATAAGGAATAAGGGTTGTATATATTATAATAGTAACTGTGTTTAGAGTGTTTTACAATAAGAGTGCTGGAGTGTTTCAAACAGTGTGTGTCTAAATAAATAATGATATACTTTGATACCAAAGCTCTGGTCAGTGTTTGCTTGTGCTATTGTACCTGAGTGCCTATTGTGTATACTTTGCATACTGCCTAACTCTTCTTGGGGGAAGTCTGACTGCTCAGCCACAGCTACCAGGTAAATCTGGGTGGTACAGACTACTACCAAGTGGGTTTACTGCTAACACCTGTAGTCCTAAATCTTTTGCAGTGTTCCCAAAGGGAACTGCACAGGTTTCTGCCTAACACTACACGTGGTGATAAAGGTTTTGGTTAGTCAGACAAAATGATTCCAGTAACAAAAGTTTGGGTTGAAAAACCTAGTGGACCACCAGTTCAGGCAGATGTAATTGCAGCAGGGGAGGACCAAGTTGTTCTTGTAATGGAACCAGGAAAGAGAAAAGGGATTCATGTTCCCGCTGACAAATGTTATTTATCTTTTTTTTCTGAAATTATTTTTTACAGACCCCGAGCGTGATGTTTGCACTTCTGGATTTGTGTGGAGTCCATTCGGGAGGCTCTGGGGATGTGCGAGAAAATGTGGCAAATGTCTCCATCGTGCGACTGAATTCGATGATTTGGATGATGACTAACGGCTTTGATGTTATCACATTCCCTGATACTGGATCAACTGCGTTGTATCATGGCTTCTTGAGGAAACAATGTGGGCATGATGTTTTGCCTCCTTCCACGACTTCCATGTCTTTTGTGCTGCAACTGTCGAGCAGCCTGAGAATATATGGGTCTTCTTGGCCCGTCGTGTGTTGAACATTTCGCACTTCTGCTTGGCTGACATTCATGATGCTGCAAATTTGATTTCGACATGCCTTGTGGCCGTGCCAACGCCGGCACCTGTGTTGCTGCATGTTTTAGAAGTGCTACATAATGATTCTCTCGTGCAGGATTCGGATGTCACAGGTTCTTTTTCTGTATATGAGTACTGCAAGTTTTGTATGGACACTGATCGCAAATGGAGGAATATGACACACATTGTCACTTATGACATTGCTCCTGCTGATGTTTGCTATTTCATGACTTGTGATCCCTACCGCATTGGCAAGTTTCAGCAATTGGACTTGACTAATGATCCAGCTATAACTGATTTTGAGAAGCGTTTATGTACACGATCTGTGGCTGTGTGTACTGATGTGTCCAATGCTATGTTCTTTAATTTTACTATTTTAACTGTCAGCCATCTTCGACATGTTAAGCTTCCAACAGGTTGGTTGTTTTCCTGTGGTAACTTTACCTACACCTACATTCCTGCTAATATTTCTGTTGGCCCTTGTGCTTTGACAAAGCTTAGTTTAATGATGTTTCCCTTGCAGCCTGCTATTCGTTGGTCTACACATTCTGTTCATCATATTGGCCTGTTTCCCGATTGTGATTCCAATGTGCATTTCTTGTCTGATCCTGAGGTTTTGGCTCTTGCATTTTCCTTGGTGGGTGTTTGGGGTTTAGCTGCTGGGGGCTATAAATCCTTGATTAGATTGGCCTGTGTAGTGGTTAAGGGGCTTAAGGAAACCTCTCAAGCTTTGACAGAACTGTTGCTTGATAGCAGAAATTTTAGAAAACCGATTTTGCAAAACAGAGCTGCTATAGATTATTTGTTTTTAAAGCATAATGGGGGTTGCAATGCTGTTGAAGGGATGTGCTGCTTTGATTTGGATGACCGTTCCCGTTCTATCAAAGAGCATATTAGTGGTTTGAATGACCTGATTTCCCAAGTCACTCAGGATCAGCACGGGAGCTGGTGGGATCAACTATTTTCTTGGATTCCTGGGGCGTTGCAATATGTTTTTATTTGTGTTTTTGCAGTTATTTTTATTTTAGTTGTTTGCTGTTGTATTTCTTGTGTTCCCAATTTGAACGGGATGTTTTGTTGATTTCAGAAGCCGTCTTTTGTTTAATTGGGATATGGCAGTTGATTGTCCAAAGGGTGGAGTGTAATGCGTGTGCGAAAATGTGCTAAAACATGGTGCTGGTGCATGCCCATTTTGGACATTCACTTCCAAACCGCAGTGAAAGTCTACATTTCTATGAGCTCAGTTAGAAGGCAGACATGAATTCTGCAACGATTGCAATATTATATTATGAAACAGATGAGCCTGCTATGAAGGATAGTTGTATTGTTCACTCAAGGACAAGCCGAGAAGGGAGTCAGAGATGTACAGGTGTATTGATAAGGGGTGCTGGGAACGAGCGCACGGGAAACGAGCTGGGTTTTTCCACTACTGTTTGGATTTTTCTGCTCTTTACCTCCCATGCTTGCTATCTGTCCATCTGCCGGGGACAGTTTGCAACCCATGAGGGGCGGGAATCTGTCCCCCATAAAAAGAGAGGTATCCTGATGAGGAGACAGAGAATTGGAACCCTCGGGTGATGATGATGGAGGACGCTCAACTCCAGACCATGTTAGTACATGCAATCTCTCTGCCTACCTGCCTTGGGACTGGGTAGTGTTGTCTTGGAGGAGATTATGTTTTCCCCTACAACTGAACTAACAGTGATGTAACTAACTTTGTGTGTTAATGTATAACCAATTGCATTTATTCCAATAGTTAATTGTATGCCTATCATTTGTGTGAATAAAGGGCCAGTAAAGAGGCAATTATACTCCAACTATTGGCTTGGGTGTGAATTATTGCCTTCCTGAGTCCAAGAACTTTTGGTCCGTGTAATAGGGTGAGTAGTTCTGAGATTATTACACGTATCTGAAAAGCAAAACAGAAACTGACAGTCCGAGACAAAGCCTGAGGTATTGTTAAAAAGACATTAAAACGCATGAAGGTAAGATGCATTGGAAGATCAGGGGACTGAAATGTCCCCCTTGTCAAGTGGGGCCGAGCCCATCGAGGGAGATCCAGGGGTGAAAAGTCATCACCCAAAGTTCATTGAGAAAGGAACTGTTCAATTGATTGGTTGAATACGGTACGTGAGGGGTCAGTGCATGGAAGAGGTGGACCCAGGGGTGAAGCCATCACCCAACCTGAACTATGGAAAATAACTTTTTGTTTGTGTTTGTTTGTCGGATACATCAGGCCTCGAAGGCAAGATACTTTTTAATGCAAAGAGACTTTACCATTGAAGAACCTGATAGCTGGAACGGAACTGTCGGCTTGTGCAGACAAAGCTCAAGCATGTGCTGTGCTCTAAGGTCTCATCTTGTTCCATGCTGAAAACATGGGGAAGGGAGACCGCTGGCAATCACATCCTGACTTATTATTTGGAACACTTCTTTTCTTTATTGAAATCCTATCCCACACTCTTTCTATAATTAGTTTTAAGGAATTGGCAATAGCTTTTTCTTTAGCATAGGCCCTTTTATTTTGACACAACGCCACTAGGACTGCCTTCTTTTTCATTTGACGGTCAACGCTTGCTCCCATCTTAGATTTAGGTTTAGCTTAGGCGTTTTTCCACCCTGCATTCATTGTTCAATAAACACCCTTGAACTGTGATCACTTGTATCTGTCTTTACTGATGCCACCGTGAGTTCCTTATAGCAGCTAATGATAAACCCATAAACTGATCTGAAACTCCTTGTCAGTCTATCTCATTAACATGTTGCTTTAAACAAAGTATTCTAATGGTGCAGAAGTAAGGCTCAGACACAATGGTAGGATGTTTTTAGATATGGGCTTTTAATAAATAAAAGAGGGTTGGAAAAATGTCTCTCTATCCTTAAAGCTAAGAGGGGCTTCCCTACCTCAAAGGAAACTAGTGAAATTGTCAGGCAGTCCAAAACTAAAATGTCTGTAACTGTTGTGTCCCAAAACCTGCTTCTGTCCCTAGTCTAAGACAAATGTGCAATGATGATCTCTTCTCAAAGTAAAACATGCTCTTTGCGTTTTTAACCAACAGAAAAGTTCCCATTTTCGATGGTAATAAAGTATTGCAAAATAATGCTCCAAAATACAAGATTCGAATGCTCAGGTTGTGCTCTTTTCAACTAGATTTCTTCTTATTTTACTTCCGTTCTTTTAAGCTTCTGAGCCCTTTTTCCCCTTTTGATATAATGTCACAAACAATCCAGGAGGGAATGCGTCTTGGGTTCATACTTCTTTATCTTATCAATCAATGTGGCACGGTCCTCTACCAGGCATAGGATTACTTTTGTCAGTTTCAGGGTGCTTAACCCTCTTTTCTCAACCTCTCATGTGGGTGCGAGTCCCAGACTCGCAATACTTTACACGGCTTGGTTCCCTCTCCTGCCAAGCAAGTGTTCCCTCGTGGGCTATCTCTCTTTCTCTCCCAGGGTCTCAGACCCTCTTCGCTTTAAACTTTAGTTTCTCACACGGGTGGAGGTACCAGAATCGCACTGCAGTGTAGTATTGGCTTGATTTATTTCCCTGCCAAGCATACAACTCTTCCTTGTTTGCTTCTTTTATCCTCAGGGTCCCAGATCCTCTTTTTCTTGATCCTTTATGTGGGTGCGAGTCCTAGACTCATACTGTTGCGGTGTATCCGCTTGGTTCACTCTCCTCCCAAGTATACAACTCTTTGTCTTTTGCTTCAGGGTCTCAGACCTCTTCTTCCAGTTCCTGAGCTCACCCTGTTCTCTCCCAAACCTTTTAACAGCTCCCGGGCAACCCATGTACCTGTTTTTTTCCTTCTCAGAGGTACTGGTGGTTCCCAGGTAGTTGTGTCTCTTCTGGAGGCTACGGTAGTGTTCAGGGTCCAGTGGGGTCTGCAGCGGTTCTGCAGTCTGATTCCTATTTCCCAGCTGCATGTTATGTCTCTTCTGTGCTTCGTCGGGATCCAAGGAGTGAGAAAGGATTCATCCTGCAGCAACCCGAAGGTCCTCTCATGATGGACCATGCTCGGGTTCCCTCTTACCTCTGGCTCTGACTTCCCTTGTGGCTCGCATCAATTGACCCTGTGCACGGCTCGCGCTGTTCCTCTTTGGAGGACGTCTCTCTCTAGCATCTCAGTTGGGATTGAGCTTGAACTGTTTTCAAACTCTGGAGTGGGATTGATATACTGCTTTGGGCCTATCACTGGCATTAGGAAGCCAGACCGCTCGCTCTGCTTCTCGTGAGTCATCCTTGGACTCCCGACCATCTTCTTTGTCTTAGTACCAGCCTTAAAGCTATATACATAATACTTTGTACTTTCTGTTTTTTCAATGTTGTCATGTAGGTTAAGTTGCTATATTCTGAAACCAGGATAAAGATCAGACTCGATCAGCAGGACGTGCACTCGTCCTGGATTTCAGGGGCCTTAAACAAGGTTGCACGCTAGCCCCAATCTTGTTTAATCTATATCTTTCGGATCTAGGAAAAGCATTGGCATCGTCCTCCGCTATCCCGCCTAAACTGAGGTCCACCCCGATCCAATGGCTGGGATACCCGGATGACCTCGTATCCTAGACCTCACCCCAGGAGGTTTACAAATGTCAATGAATAAACTGAAAGCATATGCTGACGCGAACACTCTAGTGATAAACATCTCTAAAACAAAAATCATGGTTTTTAACACTTGGAGATGGAAAAGGAAAATCGGGCATTGGACTATAGATGGCACCAGGGTAGAGGAGTTGTCCTCCTATAAATATCTGGGTATGCACTTGGACCCCAGTCTGAAAGGAGTAATTCATTTTGACCAAATTAAGCTAAGAACTAAGGCGACCTTGGGAGGCATCCGCTCCTTCGTCTCTAAGGGAGGAGGGTACTCCATTGGATTATTGGTACAACTGTACCAATCTAGGCTGGTATCTCTCGTGCTCTATGGTGCTGCAACCTGGTCATTGCCAAGACTAGAGGAGATGGCTAAACTTGAAAGATGCCTGCTGAGGAGCCTCCTGTGTCTCCCACAGCAAACAGTGATCAAGACGGTCCTATTGAAGCTCAACCTAATGGCCATTCTTTACAGAAAATATATGAGCTGCTTAGCTACCCTTTGGAAGCCGAGTAATGGGCACCATACTGCCACTGAAATTCGAGGCTTACCAGTCGAGAGCTTTCCTGATGCCGTCAAGTAATGTGGTCCATCTCTGCAGATTAGCCAACAGATGGCTAAGATTGGCACCGGGAGACCTGCTCGGTTCTCCCTAACCACGATTTCATATTAGCACATTTTGCACAGTAACAGGTGATAATAAACATAAGCACAAAAAACGTGGTTACCGAGTTCACAGCCTATATCCTGACTAGGAAAAACACTCCTTCGTATATTCAACAGTTTGTGGGTAACCATCTGGTGTGGGATTACCTCAAACTGAAATGTAACATCATTAGAATGGCGGAAATCAGGGGAGCTTGGTCTCACATAGCAAGCGACGGAAGGGAATGCCACCTCTGTGGGGAAGGGGCAATGGAATCCGCCAGGCATTTCATATGCAATTGTGCAGCTCTGGTCTCCGTAAGGGCAGGCGCATTGAATCCTGCGGCATGATAGCAACCTTGCATGGGCCTGCTATTTGGGAGGTGTTCATGAGTGGGAACAACCAGGCATGTATTATTTATTTCACCTTGATTTGGAGGGAAATAGTCAAATTTTTAAAACATTTTTTCGACTGAGATGTGTTTTATTGTGCACGCGTACAGGCATGTACTGTGTATGCTTAACTGATTTTTTTCTTCTCCTTTTATCGGCTCTTTTTAATTTGGAAGCTCGGGATTCTTTTATGTTTTGTATGTTGTAAAAAGTTTAAATAAACTATACCACAATTAAAAAAATTATTATAATAATTAGTACACAAAGCTAGATGTTTATGCAAAGCAGTAATCAATCGTTTCATCCATGTTGTACAACTTCATATCTCCTGCAACATCAAACATTATATATTTAGCCTCCAGGGCTTTCTTTACTCTTCTATCATGATTATGTTATATATTGGAACCTGGGGAGAGGTACTGGTCAATCAGGACTTCGGCAATGCAGGTGTAATCCTCAAGTACCAGCTGCCCTGCCCCAGCTGCATCTTGACATACTTATTTGTATTTAATTTTTAAGAGAAGTAGGCGCACATGAATCATGTTAAGACTGCTGACCTTAAAAATGAAAAAAAGTGTCAGGACCCCAACTCGTGGCCACAGTGATAATAGCAATACATCCCACTTTTGCTAGCAGCAGCCTGGTAATGTTGCACTCGGACCTAAGTGACTTCGGCTGGTGAGCTGTTGCCGGTCCTGCCTGGCCTGAAAGCGATAAGTATCGCTTTATTGAAATCAGTTAATATCAAGGTCAGGCAAGCGTCATCTTGTCCAGCTGAAGTAGCTAATTAACCTGCCTGCTGCAACACTATACTACATACTAGTCTCCAGCTCTGATATTCTTCTAACATTAAACTTTTTGATTTATGAAATTTCTAAAAGTCTTTTTACATACCAGTTGATGAGGCAGGCGTAAAGTATACAGGAATACAGCCCTGTACAGCACAGACTTAAATGGAAACTGTTTTGAGAGCCTTTTTATCTTATTTATGTTATGTCCTTTCACGCAGCTAAACTTTATATTTTCAAGACACTCATCCCACCAGTCTTATTTCAGAGGTACACAAACATGTTGTATTGTTGCCCATTTTGTGTCTTGGGTAAGAAAAACCTCAGGTGACATTACAAATAATTGTACAAAATAGCTAATTAAATACGTTTGTTTGCTAATTGTCACAGATGGTATAAAGAACACGCCAACTCCCAGAGAAGGGTGAACGGTTTTTATTAGGATATGTGGTAGGGCGCCAAGGGCCATCCCTCTCTCTCTCATCTATAAGAAGCATTTGCCTCTGTAACCCAGACATCCTTAATCCACAATTTAGTATCTAGAGCTTATTGACACCTACTGTCTAAATTCTACCTTTCTGTTGGGTAGAGCCGAAAGGTAATCACCTTATCTAATCGTCCTCTGCAACTTCCTAGCCTAATCCTACAATATTGTTGCTTAGTTCTAAGGTGTTATAGGGGTTATGCCGTTCGGACACTCACTCTTCCGCTTTTCACTGATGATCTCCTCCCTTGTGCTCACCACTGTTGTTTTTCTCCTCCTGCTACTCTCATGCTTTAAACTCCACCCACCTTCTCTCCTGTTATTACTTCTTTCTGACCCTTCAGTGTCTCTCACTCTAATCTCTGCATTCCCCCTCCAATATTTCTCTTTCCTACACACTCCTGCCACTTTCCTCTCGCTACTCCACTACTGTTCTACCCTTCCTTTTATTCAGTCAGACTCCTTTCACTCCCTCAGTCACCTTCCACTCGTTCCCTATACTCCCACTCACCCACCTAACATGCACATTCACAACAAAGCACATCTTGCTCTCAACAACAAATACTTCACATGTTCTCGAAAATGCGTCAACACTCCAGTTCACCGCCCTTCCTCTTTCTGATCTCTTGGTCTGTCACCTCCTAGTTCTCTAATCGCCCCCAAACAATGCAGACCTTCCTGTTTCCTGTCTCCCTTCTATTCTCCCTCTCCTTGTTCATCTTTCCATAACCAGTGTCCTCCTGACTTCCCCACCGAGCGGTGATTTAATGAGTGAAAAGCATAATAAAGACATTAACCCTTTCTTCCGTGGGGCGCCCGTACGGAGACAATTGCAGCACACTGTGGTTTATATTAGGGAGCCATGCTGCAGCAAAGTCTCTGGTAAGTATGAGAAAGTCTTTTCTGTTTGAATGCTGCACCGGGGCAAGTTCGTGTCAGCCCGTGTTAACAGGCTCTGTTGCAGCTGTTGGAGCGCATTATAAATTAGTGAGTGGTGCGTGGCTTCCCTGGTGGCTGCACATACTTCCCACGGCTTGGCTTAGCAGTTCTCGTATTCCTTGCTGGCTGTAATGAGCTGATGACTGGAGTTGTTGGCAGAAAGTCACTGAACGGTTGCTGTCATGTCATGTAAAATTACGTAGATCCGGTCTGCCCAGACCTTGGTTGAGGTTCTCTAATAGGAAAAGAAAAACAATTGCAAGCATTGCGTTAAGAAGGTATGAGGTGCTCTACAAGGGTATTGTTAACTGTTAGGGAGAATTCTCATTCAATGGCTAATTTCCCTTACCTAGTGAATCCCCCCAGCAGCTTTGCTGGATTTCTGGAGTTTATTTTTTTCACTTAGTAAGAGTGTGAGCTTTTCCCCCATTCTTACCCATGTTTTGCCTTGTGTATTTCATCTGCTTTTGTGACTGTGGGCTCTGGAGTATACCACTTCAGTAGCCCCCTTCGTGTGTGTGTCACACATTACCTTCAGTGCAATGACAAAGGGTTGTTTTTTAGACTTCCCCCGACTCCATTTTCTGAGGCTGACTACTGTCCCCCAGAAAAGGGTAAAATTGCCATTAACTTTACTTAGTCATTTAACCACAGATCCAGTACACCCCATCTCACATGGAGTACTGGAAAGGGTTACTCCTTAGCCCTTTTTATCTGTACCTTCTAGAGCATTGTTTCGCTCTTTTAACATTTAGACTTGGCTGGTGGCAGTGGTATCTACCCTAACTTTTCTACCGCGATTGTACTATATAAACGTGGTATATTTTAGGCTATTATATTAGCCTCAAATTTAAACCCGCTTGACCAAATACTTTTTCTTTTGGCTCCGGTCGGGTTTATTCGCCATTTCTTTTTGTTAAAGTCCTTCTTGTGTTTCACTTTGCGCGGCAAACCAGGTTTGCCTTCTTTGTTCACTGTCTTTTGGCGGGTTTCTGCCAAGAAGCCCTCCGCTAGGCGCCTGGGTGTCTAGGTGGACTGAATGTGAGGGAGGGGTGTAGTCACCCCAAGCACAGGGTATCCTAGGAAACCCAAGTCGCATTTTGCCATGATTGGCTGAGGTGGTTGTCCGGCCTGGACAACCCCCCTGCTGCGTGATTGACAGCCAGGCTGTGTGAATGGGGGATTTTCGCATAAAAGGCAGGACTCTTGGGCTAGACGTCAGAGTCGCCACTGGAACTACAAGGAACAGAAGAGAAGCGGAGAAGAAGTCGGCTGCTGCAACTATCCCGTCCCGGTGAAGCCCTGCTGCAGTCCTGAGCTATCTACTCTTCGAAGACCAGAGAAGATCCAGTCCGGAGTCTTCTTCCCTTGAGCCAGGTGGGGATAACCAGCTCATCTTCTACAGCCAGAGGATTGTCTTCTTGGTCGAAATCGCTGCACATTGCTGTAGTGGTCCGGATAGCCATCTGAAGAGCCTCTCCTGTTTTTAAGGAACGCACTTTTATTCACCGTCGCTGCTGCTGGCTTCATCCCTGTGTGTTGCAGACCCCTCCAGACGTCCTCCTTCTTACCGAAGCTCCAGGAGCAGTGGGTCTGCAGGAAACTACCAGGAACAACTGCCGTGGCACCAGCTTCTTCATTGAATAAGGTACTGTGTTCTGCTTGAGGAAATAGAGGGTGAACTCCTTTTTCTCGTCCTACAAGGCTTGTCCTTATCTTCCCTCCTTCTTATAACCTTTGCTTCCTCTGTTGACAATATCTAAGTACTCCTGGCAATGTTGAATCTTGAACTGTCCGACTGTGTGATCCTCGACAACAGGAACCCGGTTCCATTTGACACTGGCTCCGGCCTATTGACTCTTGAATTTCTGTCCATGAATGTTCTCTGATTCTGTCTGCCCTGACAAAAGTATTGCCTATGATTTTTGCCCCCAACTCTCTCTGGGTAACTCAGGTGCTAATTGTGTTTTTGCCCCGGTAACATTCTTGCCGCGTATACGCGTTTCGTTAGTAAGACCGAACTGTCAAAAAGTGATCGCATATGTATTCCCGGTAACGCCTTTTGTCTCACAACACCGGTCCGTTAAAACATAGGGTACTTACCTTGAGTTATACTGTACCAAGTGAATTGGTTGGTTGTAGTATATTTTACGTGTGGTTTTGAATTATTAGAAGTGTTGTGTTTTATAACAGATGGTTTAAAAATAAATGTACTTATATTTTATTTTACCTGAAACTGTGAGTCAGTGTTTGCTTGAGTCACAGTAATTGTGGTCCCTTTGTGTAATCTCTGCTACTGCTCATATACTCTTGAAATAGGCCCGGCTGCTCGGCTACTGCTACCACTATAACATAGTAGTACAGGCGTGTACCAAAGGTAAAACTTGTATTGCCACTTGTAGTCTTAATTGTGTGTAGTGGTCCCTAAGGGCACTGCACATGATTCTGCCTAACATTAACATACATCCAGGCACTTAGGTAGGGGCCAGGGAATGCCAAGTGTACGAATCGTGTGAGAGTGTCAAGGACTCGGAATACAGCAGCAACCGGAAGGCGGTTACAGAGCAAGACTCCTGGGTAAGCTGGTCAGTCCACTGGATGGCCCAGAGACGCTTTCGAAGGCTTACGTGCAGGAGATGATGAAGATGCCGAGAATAGTTGTTCCCACTATTCCAAAGGGTCGAAGTACCAGTACAGGCCTTCTCGTTCGATCAGAGGCAGAATGGTTTCACAGGGTGACAGCAGTGCAGAGGAGCAGTCCTTCAGCGGGTCACCAGCGATTCCTCGGTTCAGCCTCTTAGTTGCAAGATACTTGGCTCCTCTATCCGTCGTTCGTGAGAACTCAGGAGATCGACATGGTAGTGGTGTTTCCAGCCTCCTCTTATCCAGAGTTCCCTTTGCGCCAAAACGGAGGGGACCCAATGGGAGATCTGCTCACAAAACACTCACACCATACATGGACGTATCACGGACCACGGTGGTCCCAAGCATTCAAGACACACTAGACTCTCTGGCACCCAGGATGTGTATTGGGACCAGACATCCCAGCCCACATCCTGGAGGCACACACAAGGCATGCAGAAGCCTGCGAAAGCATCTGTGTTTCGTGGGAAAGTACATGCCCAAATAAGGATGGCCCCGGGTCGGCTCGACCTGGGGAAGGTGAAGGGGCAAGACGGTCAACGGACAGGACAAAGAACCTCGTGGCATGGCCATTTTGGAAGCCAGGCCACCCATTTTGGCCAAACGCGAGAAGCGCTGTTAACAGGGCAAAAGGTAGTTCAAAAACACAAAGAAACGATCGCTGCCACCAGTCCCGTCCGTGACATACTTGCACAGTTCGTTATAAATCCATCAAGAGTTACTAGGGCCTGTAGAATGTTTGACTCTGATTCTTGGCCTGTCCTCCTACTTTGATACTGTGTCTACTGGCTTCACGCTGCTGACTTTGCCTGCGTGCAGACTCCGCTACCTCTTCTGCGTTTTGGCTGCTGTCTCGTTTCTTCTGATATCTTGACTTGGCATATTTCTGGACTCCCCCTTGGTATTGCGAATCATCTTTATGGGACTGGTCGTCAATGGAACTTTTGCTCGTGTGTGTTGCCCCTGCATACTTCAGGTACTTTTTTGCCCGTGTCATCGTGACTACTGGATTTATTGCTACCTAGATCTTTATCCTCAAATTCCCCAACATACCTCTCTGACTATTCTAAGAGAACTTTGTCGATTACTTTATTCCTTTAGTTTTGCATCTCTGTGCCACATGGGTCAGGTCCTTACAAACATTTACAAATACTAACCTTGTGTTCTGTTGGCACCAAGACATTGGCTGGGTCCCTGATCTATGGACCACTCTTGACTTAAGGTAGGATAGAACCTATCCTAGATGTACTATCCAAAACTACGCTGACCACAGGAAGGATCAGTTACTTAGGGGTATTGTCCTGGATAAAGGGGAATCATTAGAATCTCTTTAACCTATTGTGTTTCTTCGTTTTCATGGTATACACGCATTTCGTCAACCACTTTTTCATCGTGGGACTTTTCATCGCCGACCCTTTCATCGCCAACATTTTTTTTAAAAAAAACATTTTTTAGGGGGGGTGTTTGTGCGGGTTGGGGTATGATTATTTAAGTAAGGAGAGGGTTTGGGGGGGCACAGCCCCCCCATAAATTAAAAAAAATAAAAAATAAAAATGTTGGCGATGAAAGGATCGGCGATGAAAAGTCCCACAATGAAAAAGTGGTTGACGAAATAACGTAGAACCGTTTTCACGACCTAAAGAACCCTAGTGGCGAGGGAACGGGCCGTCTCCGTATCCATCTTGATTGACTAGGGAGACTCGTCAACTGCTTTCCCAAACAGATTTTCTCTGTCGAAGAGCATGTCCAGCACCTTTGCTTGGACCTCCTGACAGAAGTCATTGGCCTTCATCCATCCCTGCCGACGAAGACACGTTCCCCATTTGCCGGAACCCTGTGTCGACAACGTCCACCGCCACTGTGATGGCGTGGTCTGATGCCACTGTGTTGTACCTGGCTAGGATTGCCAGTGCGTTGGCCGCCTTGATTGTGGACGCTGTGGTGTAAATTGCATTCTTCCACATGGCGTCCATCCTTTTCCCCTAACTGTCCGCAGGGACTGAAGACGATGAGGACGGGTTAGTCGACTGTTTCCTTGCAGCCGCCGACATCACCGAGTCTGGCGACGGTTGCGACCTCAGGCGCTTGGACGTGGAGTGCCTATCCCGCTTGGCTGGAGTTGTGCAAGGGATCTTCATGAGGGTCAGGCCCTCTTCCCAAATATCGTCCCGAAAAGGCACCACCATTTATTTATTTATTTGCATTTATAAAGCACACAAGGCGGCCCGGGGGCATCGTGGCGCTGTTGCATGAAGCTTGCTTGGTTACATGAGAACAGCCGTATCGCCTGTCTGTGGCTTGTGGTTATAGTGAGCCAGCTAAGAGACAGTTGATGGTTACATTGACATTGGAATAGTGATAAGAGAGAGTTGATGGTTATATTGAGATTGTAGTAGTGGGCAGAGCTACAATGCATAGGAAAACACAGAGGTCTCTAGGGTTCCGTTGTTACAGAGGAGCACCCAGATACCTCCAGATTCCTGTAACCGCTGTTTGTGTGGGCCTTGTGAGGTGGGGTGAGCTAACTGAAGAGCTTTGTTTTGAGTGTTTTGTGGAAGGATACATGAGAGGTCTCATTTCTTATGGTCGTAGGGAGGGCATTCCTGTGTTTGGGAGCTAGGAATAGGAAGCTGGAACCTCCGGCTTTGGCCCTTTTGAAGGTGGAGACGTTAAGCTGACTGGAGTGATGCAAATGTTTGGTTCTGGTTCGGATAATTTTTTATGAGAGGTGGGGGGGGCTGTGAGTGAGAGACATTTATGGGTTATGGCTAGGGTTTGAACAAAATACGTTCTTTGACTGGGAGTCAGTGGGCATCACGCCTAGTGTGATCGTCTTCCTCTTGGACTCTTGCTTTTGATACAAGAAGCCCTCCTTCTTGGTTTCCTCAGGCACCAGCTAGAATAGCACAGAGCCCCTGATGATCATGGAATGGAACAAACCCACCGCGTCCGCTGCGGAACGGGCGGTGGCGGTGCTTAGGTTCATGAAAGCAAGGTATATAGGCTCTCGTTTGATGTACAAGTGAGCAATTATTAGATACAAGTTCAATCCTTGGTCCATGGTTCCCACAAGAGGTCTAAATCTTATTTGGATCGGGGAGAGAATATTTTCAGAGACAACCCATTCCTCTACTTTGTACAAGAGACACCTCCCGACCAGCTTGGAGCTTGTACATAAAAGACAGATTGGCCGGTTGGATTGGGGGCTTTTCCTATCCTTCAGCTGGAATTATATTTGTTTCCAATATGGCACTAAATAGAATAGTCAAGATTGGGCCCCAAATATCAATGCAATCCAAATAATAGTCTGCAGGAATTCCATCCATCCAGGGGGCTTTATTGCACTTGACATCCGCAATGACCCCGATTACCTCATTATAAGTGAAGCTTAATGAGCCCCTCGGATAGGACCTTCCAACTTCGTTAATATCAGCACTAGAGTTAACCTGAGTGGAAGAACTCAGCCCCTCTACCCCATTTCCCATACTTTAGTAAACAGTGATAAATTGTTGAACCCAACTGTTTTCTGGGATGGTGGTTTCTAGCTCAGACGTCTGCTGTATAAAGGCTGGGCCATTATTTACCACTTCCCAAAACCTTCGCTGGCCAACACCAATTTGCCCCATGCCACTAAATCTAATTCAGCTTTCTGCCTCCTAGTAGCATTTGTTTGCAGCTGTTTATAATCTTGCCAACCAATGTATTGCATTTAGATTAATTTTGAGGATAGCCAATGTATTGCATTTAGATTAATTTTAAGCATAGCCGATGTATGGCATTTAGATGAATTTTGAGGGTAGCCAAAGTATTGTATGTAGCTGCACACATATTGTTCCACCTGCTCCCACATACGCTTCAGACTACCACTCTGCATCCATCCACCACAGGTATTATAAGACACATTGAATAACACCTTTACCATTTGAATGCAGCTATCTCCCCCAGTAAAATTTGGTCTACCTGCACACATAACTTGTCTCCCACTCTTGTTTACTCTCCAGACTACCTCTCAGCACCCATGCACTACCCTAAGAAACACTGCACAAGACCTCTGCCATTAGAATGCAGCTATCCCCCATAGTACATGTTGGTCTAGTTGCACACATACTGGGCCTTATTACAAGTGTGGCGGTCTGGAAACAACGTGCCGGTAATTCTGATTGCGGCACTATTTCCGGACTGCAGCACTACAAGAGATGGTGCCGGGAACAGCGGATACTGTGTCACCATTGCCGGTAGCATAGGGCACTAAAACAGCGGGACCCTCCGGAATCAGTGCCCGAAACACCGGCAACACGGAAACAAGGCAGCATTACAACTGTGGTTTCCCCGGAAACACTGGCACAGAAATTCCAGTGCCACCAGAAAAGCCATGCCGGAAACACCAGCACCGCAGACAAAGCAGTAACCAGGCAGAGGTGTCGAGGAACAGGCTGTAGGTGCACCCAATTGACCCAGCTGCACACAATGAGCACAGGAACTGCTGAAAAGGATAACGCCCACAGCACACACACCTTTCAACGCAACCATGCTACTGCTCGTAGCAGTAGTCATGGACCTGGAGGTGCTGCATACAGGAGTGCATCTCTATGAGCAGGAGGTGCTTCAGTGGACACAGGCGGACAGACAGTGGAGGAGGATGAGAAGGATAATGCAGATGAACAATGGGCAGCAAGTTGTGTCCCAAAGGCGTGCCCCTATAACCCGCACAAGGGCCACATCCTGGTCCCTGACTGATTGTCAGATTCACACGCTATACCGCCTGAACAGGGAGACCATCCTGGAAATCATGGAGTTCATCCAGGACAACATCTTGAGCACCATTGGGATCCAGACTGGCACCCACCCCCACACCCGATTGAAGGTGGTGTCTGTGCTGCACTTTTTTGCCACAGGCACATTCCAACACATAGTCGGGGAGCTGCATGGCATCTCCCAGCCAGCATTTTCAGTTGTGCTAGTGCAGGTCCTGGATGCCCTCCTGAGTGTACAATGTCCTTTCATCGTTGGACGTGTTTTCATGGGGTTTTTACTGGGATTTTATGTATTTATTTTTATTTTAATTCTCTTTATTGAAGTTTTCAACAAATGTAACAAACCCGAAAAGAACCCCCAAAAGAACCCCTCCTCCCTTTCCGGTCCCCAACCACCTGGTGCTGTCCCCAAGAGCGCGCTGTTCAATGCCCCTTCTAGATGGTCATGTAGGGTTATTCCAAGTCCAAAAGCCTCAGACGTTGCGGACACCAGCCCATCCTGAAGTCGTCCCTAAGAAAACTGAGGACCTCGCCCCACTCCCCCGCAAAGTTCTGTATTGCGTGATTAATTGCATATGAGGCCCATTCCAACGCCACCATATCCCAAATTTTACGCAGCCAGTCTTGGAACAGCGGAACATCTGGACTTTTCCATCTTTGAGCGATAATTGTCATTGCCGCTAAGGTGAGCATCACCCTCGCTCTTTCCCCGCCCCTTGAACCCTTTGTTGCTGCTGTTGGCCTCAGACCTAATAGGGACCATTTCGGGGGTATGCTTCCCTCTGATCCAAACACTCGTTCCACTGCCCGTTTAACGTCCTCCCAGAACGGGGCTATTTTCGGGCAACCCCACCAGATGTGCTCTGCAGTGCCCTCTTGGCCACATCCCCTCCAACATTTCCCCGATGATCCTGGGTAGATCCTACACAGACGAGCTGGGGTATAATGCCACCCATATAGTATCTTGTACCAAGTTTCTCGGACCTGCGAGGCTCTCGCCAGTTTAGGGATCTTCTTCCCTAACCGTTCCCATTCCAAATGCCCCAATTATACCTTCCCACCTTCCCATAAACGCCCACCGTGGCCTTGGGACTGCACCATCAAGAATCTTATAAAGTTGCAAGATGAGGCCCTTCGACCCATCATTGGTCGTCAAGAATTTCTCAAAAGAGGTGAGCGGTCTTGTGGCCGCTTCCTTATTCGTGGGGTGCAGGAGCCAATGCCGCAACTGAGAGTATCTTAGCCTTTCCCCCTCCCCCAATGAGAAGTCCCTTTTACAATCCACAAAAGTACTGATCTCCCCACCTATGAACATGTCTCGTATCCACCGACAGCCACCCTCTCACCAGATCCTGAATGCCCCCCCTTCCAATCCAGGAGTGAAGTCTTTATTGTTGAAGATAGGGGTGAAGGGGGATGGGAATGTTGTGATGCCCTTACGTCGAACCAGACTATCCCAATTGTCTGCGACCAATTTGGTAATGGAACTCAGATACATATGGTCCGGCCGGTGTTGTCTGGGTAGCCACAGAACCTCCCTAAGCTCATGCCTCGTAACCGCCCTGTCCATCTGCAGCCAGTGTATCCCCTCCCCCTCCCGTAGCCATTCCTTGATCCCCCTCAAGTGGGTCGCCTCGTAGTACTTACAGAAAAAAAGAAGCGGCCGGGACTGCCTGGGGGACAGCCTGGAAGAGGTAAAGCAAACTCGGAAGGATGACCATTTTTATAGCTTCCAATCTCCCTAACCAGGAGATCCGAAGATTCCGCCACTGAAGGAGATCTTGCTTAATTCTTTTCAAGAGCGGGGGGAAGTTTGCCCCGTACCACCCCTTTAGGGTCGGAGTAATTCTCACTCCCAAATACGTAATTCCCCCCGAGGGCCAGGCAAAAGGCGTGGACTCCCTCAGCGCCTCCCTCTCCTCCCTTTCCAACGTCAGGGCCATCAATTCGGATGTATGCATGTTTATGCGCAGCCCGGATGCTTCCCCAAAGTCCTCCAACAACAGCCTGCATTGCTACTTGACTCTATGGGGTTGGTCAGGGCAAAGAGCATGTCATCCGTGAAGGCCTCCACTTTATGTTGCCTACCCCCAAACGGTATCCCCCATATCCCTTCCGAGTCCCGAATTGCCTGCAGGAGGGGCTCCAGATAGATCGCATAAAGCAGGGGCGATAGGGGACATCCTTGCTTTGTGCCCCTTTGAAGATGGAACGGCCTAGAAAGGGTTCCATTGACCACCACCCTCGCTCATACCTCCCAACCTTTTTTGTCACAAAGGCGGGTGAAAACACCCGATTTTCTTTTTGGCGGGTGAGAGCCCCATAGAAGTGAATGGGCGAATGAGGGACTTGGCGGGTGATTCATCTGCTTTCAAGGCGGATGACACCCGCCAAAAGCGGGTGAGTTGAGAGCTATGCCCTCGCTCGAGGACCCTCATAGTTCGCCCCCTAGCCCCATTTTATCCATGGTCTTGAAAAGGAAGGACAATTCCACCCGGTCGAATGCTTTTTCAGCGTCTAAAGATAAAAGCGCCGCCGGGGTACTAGTCTTTCCCGCCTTTTCCACCAGATGGGCCACCCTCTGATATTGTCCGCTGTCTGCCTCCCCTTCACAAATCCCGCCTGGTCCTGGTGGATCAGATCCGGGAGAAGCCCCTCCAGTCTGTTCGCTAAGATTTTAGTGTATATTTTAGCATCTACATTAATAAGCGCTATTGGCCTATAGGAGGATCGTTCGAGAGGGTCCTTGCCCGCTTTCAGGACTAAAGAGATTTTGGCCTCTTTCATGGAAGGGGTGATCTGTCCGCTAAGAGGTACGTCAACTGCGGTACCAGCACTCCGGCAAAAGTCTTATAAAAAGATGCGGAGTACCTGTCAGGGCCCGGGGCCTTACCTGCGGGCAACTTCCGGATGACCCCCCTCACTTCCTCTTCCGTTATGCTCTGTTGAAGACCGATCTGCGCCTCCCCCACAATTTTGCCCAAGTTAAACCAGGAATTTTTTAACGAAAAAAACCCATCACATTTTTTTGGGGGGGTTAGAAAATTATATATATGGGATGTGGGTGTTTGGGAATAGATAAAAAATGAAAGGGAATGGGCGGTTTGGGGGGGGATGTGAAAAAACATCCCGCAATGAAATTACATGGAACCCTCCTGCATCATATATCCCAGCACATTGGCTTACCAATGCAACAGACACAGGTCAACGCCACCAAGGTCCGCTTCCATGCCCTTGTGCGTATGCATAATGTATTGGGAGCAGTGGACTACACACAGAGCTAGTGAGAGCCCACGCCGCAGAGGAGTTGTAACAAAACAGACATCTCTACCACTCTTGGAATATGCAGGTCGTTCGCGATGCAGACCTGATGATCACACACTGCTGCTCATGCTTCCTGGAATCAACCCATGATCCATTCCTAAGTACTCCATGGTCCCTCGGAATAGCATGCTGCCTGCGTACATGGGGTGTTATGGTGGCCAGCGTACCTGGCTATTACATGAGAAAAAGCACCAACACACACACTACATGTGCACCAGGGCATGAGGGGGTGTTCACTGTCACCAGTGCTTGGACCACAGACACCATGCCAGTGCAGGGACACATTTGGCATGCAAGAGTGGTTGGCCACGACTGGCATCTACCAAATGTGTCAACGGATGGACACCCCCATCACAATCTGGGCACGGACGGACAGGCACATGCAATGCACTACAGGTATCAAAATGCATCACTGCCATGTCACAAAACACAGCATATCCTGGCTCTGGCCCCACAGAACCACCAGGAAATAGCCTACAACAGTGCTCACATCAGAACAAGGATGACAAAGAGTAGATCTTCGGACTGTTGAAGGCATGTTCTTGTTGCCTTCACCACTCCAGTGGGGCATTAAAGTACAGGCCAGTGAAAGTGGGGAAGATATTCCCGGACTGTGCCATGTTGCACAATATGTGCATCAGGCGGAGCATTCCCCTGCCCCTGGACATGGACATGGTTCTGGCAGACGATGATGATGGTGACATGGATGCAGCAGCAGACATGCCACAACACCATCACAGGGAAGTCAGGGATGGGCTTGCAGCCCACCAGGAACTCATTGCAAACTACTTTTGTGGACACAGCACCTGCAAATGACCCACGGCATATACTGCATGTGATGCAGCGCAAAAATAAAGCACACCACTACACAAATTGAATGTCCATAAATCATTTGCATAACCTTGTGGATCAAACAAACATTAACAAAAGTGTGGCACGACACCCCCTCCCGAACGAACCCTCCCCACCACCCTCTCCCCAATTAACCCTTCCCACCACCACCTCCCCAACTAACCCTCCCCACAACCCTCTCCCCGACTTAACCTCCCAAACATGCCCTCCCAGTAACACCTCCTAGGTTGCATAAGTGTCACAGGAAGTCTGGAACTGGCTCACTTCCGTGGCCTCTTCACATGGGACCTGCACCTTTGTGGTGATTCTGACAAGAGCAGGTATCGGTGCCTCGAAGTGCTCTGTTGGGAGCTGACAGGCATTGTGATGGATGAGGAGGGTCAGAACCTGCCATGTCCTGGCACTCCAGGGACGCCTGAAGGGAAAGGGTGAGGGACTCGGCCAGTGCCAAGATTGCCTCGTTCCCCTCCCGGGCCCTCTGCACAAGCAGGACCGTTGCACATGATGAGCCGTCCAGAGCATGTGTACAGTGCCTGCTGGTGGCATGCACACTGTCCCACATCATCCGGGTCTCCTCCAGCTGCTGGCGCACAAGTCCTGCCATCTCCTCATGCCGTGCCTCTATGCGTCGATTGCGTGCATCCATGTCTCTGATGCTGGGGATCGGTAGTGGAGGTGGGCTGTGGAGGCTGGAGGGGCTGAATGATGGACGGTGGTAGGGAGTGTGTTCTGGTGATCCTTCTGGGGTGCACCCGCCCTCGTCCTCCATAGAGGTGCTGACATACAAGGGAGGATGGTGGGAGGCAGGGATGTTAAATGGCTGTCTTGCTTGCCCATACTGCTATGTGTCAAAAGCAGCCTGCTATGCCTCTGTGGGCGGAGATGGTGTTCCTGCCTAGGCTGCTGCCTGTGAAGTTGCTGCAGGGGTTGCTTCCTGAGATGATGCTGCAGGGGCAGCTGGCAGAGCCTCCATTGGCTTAGTGTCAGGTTCTGTTTCCCTAGTTTTGGAGAGTGTGCTGTGAGTGGTTTCTTTATGTGGTTGGTTTGGCCTAAACCTTTCTATGCAGAGTGTTGAAAACTTCCCTAGTCAAGATGGAGGTTCTCAGCAAGCATCCTAATTGGCCAAAGGTGATAGAAGGGCAGACAATGAACATTCTAAACTGCCTTTCATTGTCAGCAGCCCAGCAGAGAGGTCCTGTTTCAAGAGCTCCAATAAAATAGGCCTGAGAGGACCTTGTCTGGGTCTTACAAACAGCGTTGGACATCAGGAGATTCAGGAGTGGGTCAGGTAATAGAAGAAGACATCCAGAGCTCAGTTAAGGAAAAGAAGCTAAGTGGAGTTTGAAGTTTATTTATCATATAAGAATAGGTTTTGTGACATAAACGTTACTTCATTTATCTTACTTCCTTATCTTCCAGTTAACATGTGGAGGAGGCGTTAGGTGTACATAGTTATTTATATTTGCTAATGCAAACTTGTATAGTCAACGTAAATTCTGTGTTGAGCTGGAATCTGAGTTCAGCTCCGTGCCTTGCTCAGTTGCTACGCTGCTAATGCGCTCACGGCCAGAGGTCTCATATGTAAACTTCTGAGGGTGCTGAGACATCCCGCTTCGTTCGCATCCGCCGTTTCCTTTTTGTCTGCGAGTCCTCATCTTTATCTGGTGTGGTTCGGCTGCGATTGAAGTGCGGCGTGGGGAACAAGATTCTTTCATTAACTGTACAAATGTTAATGATAGGGATTACTCGATTGCTTCCGTCTATTCGAGTCTAACCTGCTCCGGGAGTGATTTTATTTCGGTTCGTGTGCGCCTTGTTAAGGGACAGAAGCTAATACGTGAGATTGCGGTTTCCGCAACATTAACACGGGAACTCTGGGCACGCCTGCGTATGAACTAGCCTGATACATGGACGAACGGCGCATGCGCGGAGACTGCATACTAGCATACTAACACAGTGACATTGCGCAAATGCGCAGAGCGCCTGAGAGGTCTCTATCAAAGGGGAGTATAGAGGCAAACGAGTTTTGGGCACAAGAGTTTCTTTGTAAAGAACTAGGACTTCAAAAAACTGAAACGAAGAACAAATTCTATTTTTTCCAAGGAACTTTGAGGGTGAAGAGGTAATCTACCAGGAGAAGACCAGGAGATTAATCATTCTACAGATCTTCACAGCGTAGTTTTGAGCTTACCTAAAAAAGAGGCAGCTGAAAGCAACTAGTAGAGGTTGTCACTGGTCAAACACGTAAATACCTCCTCTGGGCAGTCAGTAGAGGAGAGCCAGGTATGGTTTTTTGATTAGAGATGTTATGGATGCAAAGAAGTTAAGAAGGTAATTTATGAGTATTAGTTACATAGGAATGACATTTCTTTTCTTCCAATCTGAAGGTTCGAGGAGCCAAATATCGAAGTCTGTTTTTTGTTATTGTTTCTCATTTCCCCTTTCCCTTGGAAGTGTTCCATGCTTAGCTGTTCCTCATCGGTTCAGTGTGTTACACTTTTGGGGGACTGTTGGGGTTCAGCAGCTTGCACGGACATCCTACTTTGATCTCAGCCTGACAGTATGAAAGGCCAGAAAATATAAGTCTGCCCGAGCTGTCATGAGGGTGAAGTTTTGGTGGGAACTGGGTCTCCACTTGAGTTGGACAGGGAGGGTGAGGAGCGAACTCGCAGCAGAGGTGTAGGGGTAGAGGGAGGCGTTAGAGCCTTAGTGATGCCCGTTCCTTTGGCAGCGCCAGAACGTTATCATGGGGATTCTAAGAAGTTTCAGATATTTCTGACACAATCTGAGTTGAACTTTCTCAGTCAGCCTGAAATATTTCCAACTGATGCTTCTAGAGTTACATTTATGTTGTCGTATTTATCTGGAGAAGCTTCTACTTGGGCCGGGTTACTGGTGAGTCCGAAGAATTCAGCCTTGAGGAATTTTTCCCTTTTCTTGGAGGAGTTTCAAAAGATGTTCGATAGACGACAGGTCTCTTTGGAGGTTGATGGTGAACTGCTAGATTTACATCAGTGGAATAGAGAGTTGGTTACATCCATTACTCAGTTTAGATCTTTGGTATTGGAGAGCAAATGGCCAGAGGAAAAGAGAGCTTCACTTTTCTATAGGGGCCTAAGAGAGGAATTGAAGGAGCCTGAGAGAGGAATTGAAGGATGCCCTGTCTGGTATTTTAGAGCGTGCCTCCTCTTGTGATGCTTTGATTGATTTGGTCATCCAACTTGATTTTCGCCTGAGTGAAAGGAGAGCTGAGCGTCGTCGCAGCAGTCAGGGAGAAGTAAGATTGCCATTAAGGATCGGCCTAAATTGGAGGCTGTTAACAGAGAGGTTAAGGCTAAGGGAAATGATCAGCAGTCCAGGGCAAGGGGTCCACTAACTAAGGAAGAGAAGGCAAGAAGGCGGGAAAATAAATTGTGTTTATACTGCAGCAGGAGTGTCCATTTTTTGGGAAACTGTCATTTTACTCCAAAGAGGTTTCCTACATCTACAGACAAAGTACAGCAGATCGCCAACACGATGCAGGCAGCAGTACTGCATATCACGGTGAACGTATCGTTGATTTTGGAAGCAGAAGTTAAGGGAACGGGTCCAGTTGTGGTTGACTGTGGGGCTACAGGTAACTTTATGGATTGGGGGTTAGCTAAGACTAGGGATACCTGTAGTTCTGAAGGAGGTGGTGGAGCAGGCCAGGGCAGTGGATGGAGCTTCCCTTTCTTTAGTTCCTATCACCCATGAGACATGTATATTGGTAATGGAATTATCAGGGGGTCATAGTGAGGAGATTTCATTTGAATTAATAGATGCCCCACTCTTGAAAATTATTTTAGGAATGCCTTGGCTTACTCTGCACAATCCAAGGATAGATTGGAATGGTCGAACACTGGAATTGCAATCTAGTTTTCGTCTGGAGCATTGCTTCACAGGATCAGTCCGAGAGAGAGATCAGAAACAGGTTGTTTCGGTGTCATTTTATTTTGGCAGAGAATGGGGTGACCGGTCCTGACATAGGAGCAGCTTTGGGACATCTTCCACAATGTTATCATGATTTTTGGGATGTTTTCGACGAGAAGGTGGCAGGAGAGTTAGCCTTTCATAGAATCGTTGATTGCAAGATTGAGTTAGAGCCCGGGGCCATATTGCCTAGTAGTAGGGTGTATGCACTTACCAAAAAGGAAAATGATTATTTAAAAGAGTATTTAGCTGAAAATCTGGCTAAGGGGTTCATCAGTCATTCCCAGTCACCGGCGGCATCTCTGCTGTTTTTCGTGCCCAAACCTGACAGTACTCGTAGAACTTGCATGGATTATAGAGCTGAGAGGTGCCTGAAAGTCCCTGTGCTTAGTCTCCTAGGAGACCTGAATGCACTCTGGAGTGATTGGCTGGCTGACTGTCTGGCAAGGACAGCCACCGTGCTTAGTGAGTGACAGCTAGGCTGGAATGAATGGGAAAAACCGTTTAAAAGCAGGTCTCTGGGACTTGGAAGGCAGAGTCGACCACTGGAATGAAAGAACCGAAGACGAGCTGAAGGAAGACGAATGCTCCAACTTCTGGACCATTGGTTTGCCCGGTGAAGCCCTGCTCCATACTGGTCGAATTTTCATCAGAGTGCTGTTGAAAACCGGATTGCCAGTGAGAAGGATACAAGATTGTGGACTTTAAGGCACTCGCACCTTAAACCAACGTTTTGCCAAGCTGGTGGCTTCTTCCCTGGGCGTTGCAGGAACCTCCCGATGTCCTCCCTCTTGTCCCCACGACTGAGGCTCAGGAACAGCGAGATCTGCAGGAACTGCCAGGAACAACTGCCTCAGCTATAGCTTTTCTTCATCCATAAGGTACTGTGCAAGTGCAGTAGAGAAATCCTCTTTGCCACGGTGAAAGTTTGTGAAACTTTCCCAACTTGGGAGTTTTGTTTGCTCCTAATTCGACATATAACTCTTTTCCTTGCAAACTACTTCCAAGAACTTTGGCAAAGACTTAACCATTTACTACCAGAACTGTGCTATCCTATCCAAGACACTGAACAATTGACTTTGGCCAAGGCCTATTAAATTGAATTGCCTCTTGTAGTGAAGTGAAACTATTTGCCCTGAATATGAAAGTAACTGTGTTTTGATTCTTATAACCTTTGTCTTTCTACCCCTTTTGAAAGTTACTGAAGTGCCATTGTGCTCCCACTTTAGGGGAGCCTAACTTGTTCAGAAACCTATTGGTTGAGTACTGTAGTGTATGATAGTGTGATATTGAGCTGCTTATTACTAGTGGAATGTTTTCTAACTAAATTTGTAAATAAATGTATATTCTTTTATCAAGAAACCTTGAGTAAGTGTTTGTTTGAACTACTGTGATTGCAAGTCCTTTGTGTAACATCTTACTTCTCACATTCCTCTTGAGATAAGTCTGGCTGCTCAGCCACTGCAACCACATAACTGTGTAGTAAAGGCTTGCACCAAAGGTGAGATTGTGCTTACACCTGTAGTCTTAATTGTGTGTAGTGTTCCCAAAGGGTACTACATGTAATTCTACATAACCTTGACGGTAAGTGGTGAGGATATAGTATAGTTGTTACATTTAGAGTGCTGCTCTTACTTTGTTCAAATAATCTTCACAAGGCTAAGCACCACTAGAGAAGCAATTGTTTTATCATGCCTAATATGGATAGCTACAGACAGGAGACCCTAGTCATTTTAACAGTTCATCAATTGAGAGAAATGTGTAAAGCTAGAAAACTTACTGTTAAAGGCAAAAAGAATGAATTGATAGAAACATTGTTGGAATGTCAAAGTCAAAGAGATAGGTCTGCTGTACCTACTTCTGATGAAAATGTGGAAAATGATAAGGAGAATGATAATGTTTCAGAGTCTAACTCAAATGTTATTGAGGAGTTAGATGAGGCAAAGGAGTCTCAAGATGTAGGCCTCACTTTACCTCTACCTGCTCTTAGGCCTCAACCTTTAGCCACAGGGACCATACCAGGTCCAGTACTGAGTCCAGAGTGTGTCTCTCTTGAGAGGATGAGACTTGAGTTAGAATTCAAAAGGCTCCAAGCACAAACTGAAAGTAAACATCAAGAAGTTAAACTAAGGGAAATTGAATTACAACATGTTCTTGAAATGAAGAAAATGTATCTTGAGAATGGTTCTCTCTCAGAGTCTTCTATGTCTTCCAGTCCTAAGAGGCCTTGCATGCCCAAAGATGCAGTAAGTATGTATGAGGTTAAGCTTGATATTTTGGTTGCTTGGCTGCTTTTGAATATAAGTATGGGATTCAGGAAATTACAGGGAATCAGCTGATTCCTTGGCTTTTTTCTAGGCTACTCCAGGTTGCAACTGATGCTGTAATGGAGGTGGGGTAAATAGACAGGATGGAGTATGTGCAACTAGCTTTGATAGCTAGATTTGGCAAAACTCCTTCCCAGTATCTTAAGAGGTTTAGAACCCTCAAAAAGCATGATGGTACCCCTTGGGCTACCTGGGTGTGTTAATGTTTGAAAAACTTAGATAGTTGGGCTAAGGGTTACAGAGTTAACACTTATGAAGGTATGAGAAATCTGTTTATGTTAGAACCTATCTATGATGCCTGCTCTCCTGAGCTGAGACAGCACTTGGCTCACTCTAAGGAAATTGATCCAAAGAAGTTAGCAAAGTTAACAAAGGCTGCTGACTTGTGGGTTGCCAACAGGGCTACTCACAAGGATTCTTTGGCTACTCAGAAGAAGCATGAGGAAAAGCAGCCCAAGAAAAATAACAAATAGAATTCCAATACCTCCACTCCAAAGGAGGGCCACAAACATAACAAGGGTAAGCCACATGGGAAACCAAATCAGGCTAGTGTACCCTCTGGTGCTAAACCAAAGGGAGGTCAGACCAAACTCCCATTCATAAAGACATTTGAAAAATGCTATGCTTGTGGGTCAACTGACCATGTGAAAGGGGATTCCAGATTTAAGGGTAAACCTTCAGGGATCCACACTTAGCCTTCTCCCCAGAGGAAGAAGTGCAAATGGCAAGTGGAAACTTTCACTTACTGGCTGAGGAACCCATGAAAGCCTCAGCCAGTGTTTCTTTAGTGTCCCTGGGTCTGTGGGAACAACAGAATTTAGATGTCTATAACTCTATCCCAGACAATACTAAAGAGTATTACAAAGACAGTGTTCTTGTGAATGGTCAAGAGACCCCTGCCATCAGAGACACCGGGGCCACCATTACTGTAGTGGATTAATCTTTTTTCAAGGTAGAGGATGTCACTAAGCTTGCTGGAGGCCCTGTCCAAATGCTTCCACAGTTACCAGCTCTCATCCAGTGCAATGGCATAGCTGTCAAGATACCTGTTAGGGTGCAGAGTGAAGTACCTGGGAGAGTCCTGTTGGGGAATGACTTAAAAACTCTTGGAGTTGTATCAAACACCCCCAGGCCTCCCAGCAAAAGGAAAGAGGAGCAGACAAGGAAGGCCAGAGGCATTAAGAGGCTCTCTAGGGGAAATTATAGAGGAAACTATAACCCTCAGTCAGTGGAGTAACTTTGCTGAAAATGTTGGGGGGGACATGACATCTGAAGAAAAGGTGCCCCAGCCAAATGAATGGGGACAAACTGGTGTGCCATGGAAGTTGGGGAGGACAAACACCCCTGTCCCCCCCTAAAATTACGCCCATGCCCTCAGTCCACAGGACTTACTGACTGCAATGTCTAAGAAAAAGGAGGAAAAGGGGAAACCTAAAACCTCAAGGAAGAAGCCAGCCAGCACTCCTGTGCCACCTACAAGGACATCCCTGAGAGGACTGTCCAAAGTCACACCTGTGACTCCTCCACCAGCTGAGGTTGAGTGTGAGGAACAACCTGGCATGGTTGAATCAGCTGCTGAGGAATCAGAGCTGGAAGAAGACATTGCCCCTGTTGGTGATCTGGATCATGCAGACCATCCTGAGCTGCAGTCTTTACTAGCAGAAGGTGGACCCTGTAGGGCAGACTTCAGCAGAGTTCAAAGGGAATGTCCTACTCTGGAAGGTCTTCGCCAACAGGCAGCTTCCCAGCTGTAAGGGCAAGAGCCAGGGAAGCATAGGTTATACTTGGAAGATGGCCTCTTCTACAGTGAACCTACTGAGTCTATTCCAGGGGACTACAGAAGACTGGTAGTGCCTCTGGAAAGCAGACACCAGTTCCTACAGTTAGCCCATGAGATTCCTTTGGCTGGTCACTTGAGTTTCAAGATGACTAAGGAAAGGCTTTCTCTGTATTTCTACTGGCCCAAGTTGGGGTCTGATATAGATACATTCTGTATGAGCTGTCACACCTGTCAGACATCTGGCAAGAGTGGAGCCAAGAATGTGGCACCCTTGGTGCCTCTCCCAGTGGTGGGAGTCCATTTTGAGAGGGTAGGAATCGACATTGTTGGTCCCTTAGACCCTCCAACCTCTTCAGGCAACAGGTTTATGTTGGTTGTAGTAGACCATGCTACTAGGTATCCTGAAGCAATACCTATGAAATATGTTACAGCTCAGGCTGTTGCTAAGGCCCTACTTGGTATTTTTACCAGGGTAGGTTTTCCTAAGGCAGTCATCTCTGACAGGGGATCCAATTTTATGTCCCACTTCATGCAGGCCATGTGGAAGAACTGTGGAGTGACTTACAGGTTCTCAACTGCCTACCATCCACAGACAAATGGATTGGTAGAGAGGTTTAACCGAACAATGAAGAGCATGATAGGTGCTTTAGAGGAACCCCTTAGAAGAAAGTAGGACATTCCATTGCCATGCCTTCTGTTTGCTTATAGAGATGTTCCTCAGGAGGGAGTTGTATTTAGTCCCTTTGAGCTTCTCTATGGCCATCCAGTTAGAGGTCCCTAGGCCCTAATTAAGGAGGGGTTGGAGAGTGCTCCTTCCCCCAAGCCAGTGAGAGTCACTGACTATGTGATAGGTCTCCGGAGGAGAATGTCACACATGATGGCAGTGGCATCAGATAACTTAAAACCAGGTCACACTCTGGTAAAACACTAGTTTACTCAAGACCAGCAAGTTTTAGATATGGTACCTACAAGTCTGAGGGCCTTACAGGACAAATGGATAGGACCCTTCAAGGTTGTGGGAAAACTTGGAGAGGTCAACTCTCTGGTGGACCTAGGCAATCCTAAGGAGGCTCCCAGAGTCGTTCACACCAACCGTCTAAAAGCTTATGTCCCAAGACCAGAAGTGGGAGCTTTGCTTCTAGCTTCAGCTCAAGAGGAGGAGGAGAGTGAACCTCTACCTGTTCTACTCAGAGGCAGACTTTAGATGAGAAGATAGAATGAGTCAATCTCTCTTCTAATCTGACACTGGAACAACAGGAGGAGTGCATGTTTCTGTTAAATCAGTGTGCCTCCCTGTTTTCACTATCACCAGGCTTGACCCCTTGGGGCCAGTGTTAGGCAGAAACCTGTGCAGTTCCATTAGGGACCACTGCAAAAGATTTAGGACTACAGGTGGTTGGCAGTAAACCCAATCGGTAGCAGTCTGTACCACCCTCATGTACCTGGTAGCTGTGGCTGAGCAGTCAGACTTCTCTCAAGATGAGTTAGGCAGTATATAGAGTATACACAATAGGTACAGAGACACAGTAGCACAAGCAAACACTGACCCGAGCTTTGGTGTAAAAGTATATACTTATTTATTTAAAGACACACTTGTAAATTACACTAGCACAAAAAGAGGTAAGTAAATTCAACACACAGTCACTATTATATATAATCAACCCTGATTACTTATTAGACAAGTCTTAGTGAGAAACACCACTTATTTTCAGACAGAGGTGAGCGCTTAACCTAAGATGGTACTCTAATAAGTTATATAAAAAGGGAGGGAAAAGGCAGACTTATGAAAGCACACAATTTCAATACTTTTAAAAGAACCACAGTGAGGCAGGTTAGGCAAGGTCTACTGGAGAGCAAGGAAGTTCAAATGCCAAGCCCACACTTAGAGAGAGCAAGCAAAAGGTGTCCAGGATCACACAGTGGGGTTATGCCCAAATAGTCATTGTAGATAGTTCACAAAAGATTGAGATCAAGTCAGGAAAAGTTAGTTAACAGGCCCCAGGCTAGCCCAGGTTAGAAAGACGAGGATTTACTGTCAACCCGAACGATCTGTTGCAAGGGAAGCCAGGCGGGCCACAGTACCTGAAAATGGGAAGAACGCTCCAGCGGGGGCAGTTGTTCCTGGCAGCGGGTGCAAGTCGGTGTTTCGTCCAGAGGAAGAGGAGGTCTCAACGTGGAGGAAAGCTGAAGGTTGTTGCACTGCCAGGGAAGAAACCAGCTGCGGAGTTTCCCGGTTACAAGGTACCACCCTTTTCTTCGCAGTAGTGGTAAACCATGGTATTCCGGTTGCCGGGGTGCTTGGCACGGGCAAGGCGGCCACGAGATGGTCCAGGAAGGCGAAAAGACGGGCAAACTGGTTATCCCCACCAGTCAAAGGAAGAAGACTCTCCGGACAGGAGATCTCCTCTGTCGTCGGGAAAAGTGGTGAGACGGTTCAGCAGGGCTCCACCGGTGGTGTCGTCATTGCAGGTCAGCTCGGCTTCGCCCTCCCGGATTCTTTAGGTCCTGTGGTGACTTCTGAAGTTCCAGTCCCCAAAGCCCTGCTTTTATGCAGAAAACCCCCATTCATTCAGCCTAGCTGTCACTCAAACATGCTAAGTGGTGAGCCGGGCGGCTCACCACTTGGGCCAATCACACAAGAGTGCGACTTGAGTTGCCGAGGCAACTCAGTCCAGGGCGCCTAAACCCCCTCCCTCCCCTGTGGTACCCAGACAGAGTGGCACCACTTTTGGAGGCTTCTGTGGAGAAGCCCGCCAAAAAGTGGAACAAAGGGCTCGACTTGGGTTGGAGTCACAGAAGCGAACACAAACGCCATTTTGGAACCAAGTTTCGGCAAAAAATTCCAACCAGTGAATTTATATTAATTTAATAAACCGGCGGTATGTTCGAGGCTATTTTAAAAAGTGGTAGCCTCGAACAATGGGAAAATCCCATAGGAATATATTTGCGGTCGAATATAAAAAGTAGTATCCACTGCTACCAGCCAAAACTCGGTCAGGGGGAACTGGACAGTGCCCCCTCGAACAACAGCCCCCGGGGCAATCGAATTGCCCCGACCAGTACATCCACAATATGATGGTTTGTACTGGTTCTGTTCACAATTTGAGACTAGTAAAGCCAATGGTGACTTTACATGCCCTGGGAGACAGTAGTCACTCCCAGGGTATGGAGTTTATGTTTGGGGGTCGCTACGACACCCCTGGGTTACTGCACGGAGGGTGCTGTGTAACCCACATATCAAAAACACATGAAACCCTATGGGGTAAAGGACCCCATAGCCCATAGAACACATACAAAGCCAAAGAAACACCTCAAATCATGTCTAAGAGTGGGAGGAAAAGAGTCTCACTCTTAGCTGGAGAAAAAATAAACCCCAAAAAATCCAGCAAAGCTGCTGGGGTACTCACTAGGTTTGGGAAATTAGCCTTACAGAGAATTCACCCTAACAGCCAGCATGATATTCTCACTGGTGACTGTTTACCTGTTAAAAGCAGAGGTTACAGGATGTGAGATCATGTAAGAACACACATAAAGGAAGAGGTCAACAAGATACTTGATCTCGGGGCAATAGAGCCATCTACCAGTCCATGGTCTAGTCCAGTTGTACTAGTGCCAAAGGCAGGATCCAAGGAGTTGAGATTCTGCGTGGACTATAGAGCTCTTAATGCAGTCACAAAGACTGATGCCCATCCTTTACCAAGGACAGATTAACTGGTGGACAAACTTGATTCAGCCAAGTACCTCAGTACATTTGATCTCACTTCAGGCCATTGGCAAATAGCACTGATAGAGCATGCCAAGGTGAAAACTGCATTCTCAACCCCAGCAGGCCTCTACCAGTTGAAGGTAATGCCTTTTGGACTAAAGAATGCACCTGCAACATTCCAAAGGATGGTTAATTAAGTTCTGAATGGGATGGAGGACTTCTGCATGGCATACTTGGATGACATTGCAGTGTTCAGCCCTACTTGGAAAGAACATGTTGACCACTTAGGATATATTTTGCAGGCTCTTGAGCAGGCCCATCTGACCATAAAGGCAAGTAAATGTCAAATTGGTCAGAGTAAAGTGGTCTACCTTGGACATGAGGTAGGAGGAAGTGAAATCAGGCCATTGCCTAGCAAGGCACAAGCTGTACAAAACTGGGCACCCCTACTACTCAAACCCAAGTGAGAGCCTTCGTAGGACTCATTGGTTACTATAGGAACTTCATAGAGAACTATGGGACCATAGCTTCTCCCTTGAATGTGATCTCCTCACCCAAATTTCCTAAAAAGGTCAGATGGAATGAGGAGTGCACTCAAGCCTTTGAAGGACTTAAGAAAGCCCTTTTTCAAGCTCCAGTTTTAAGAGCTCCTGACTACAACCAAACCTTCATTGTGCAAACCGATGCTTCCAATACAGGTATAGGTGCAGTTCTGAGTCAAATGGATGAGAAAGGTAGGGAGCACCCCATTTGCTTCATCAGCAGGAAGCTGAGCTGAAGGAACCTGAAACAAGGTGGCCAACCATTGAAAGAGAATGTTTTGCAATTGTGTGGTCACTGAAGAAGTTTAGACCATACTTGTAAGGATCTACTTTTGTAATTCAGACTGACCACCAACCCCTGAGATGGATGATGCAAATGAAAGGGGAAAACCCTAAACTACTGAGATGGTCAATCAGCCTGCAAGGGTTTGATTTTACCATTGAACACAGGTCTTGGTGTAACCACCAAAATGCTGATGGTCACTCCAGTATGTTTGACCTACTGGAGTAAGGAGATTCCTCCAGGAGTGGATTAAAACCTCCTGTCCCTTAGTCTGGGGGGGACGAGTGTTAGGGAGAATTCTCATAAATGTGCTAATTTCCCTTACCTTTTGAGACCCCCAGCAACTTTGCTGGATTTCTAGGATTTTAATTTTCACCTGGAAAGAGTGTGAGCCTTTTTCCCCACTTTTTCATGTATTTTGATGTGTGTTTTACTTGTGTGTTCTTTGGATTTGGAGTTTTAGACAACTCCATAGGCATCATCTTTTTCTTGTATGTCACATAGCACCCTCAGTGCAGTGGCACAGGGATGTCTTTCAGACTTTCCAAGGTTTAAATACCTTCTCTGGGACTGACTACTGCCTCCCAGTGAATGTAAAGTTAAATTGACTTTACTAGTCTCTTTAAATTCATAGACCGAGCACCCACTATCTTCCTATAGAGTGCTGGAGAGGTTGCCTAGCATCCCCTAGGTCTAAACACTCATGTAGCGGTCAAATGCTACCCTTTCCTCTTGAAATGGCTGATGGCAGTGGTTTTAGAACAAACTACCATGATTTTTCCCGACCGCGAAGACCAGTAGCTAAAAATCGGGTCAGCCATGTTTTTCAATGTTGCGCCCAAGACCCCTCTGTAAAAACCGACTCCGGTCATCTTTTTTCCGCCGTTTCTTCATGGAAAGGTCCTTCTAGTGTTTGTCTCTGCGCGCCAAACCAGGTATGGTCCCTTTGTTCGTTGGCCTTTGGCGGGCTTCAGTGCTGAAGCCCTCCTCTGGCGCCTAAGTGTCTGGGGTAGACAGGAAGTGAGGGAGGTGCCCGAAACTCCCTGTGCTTAGTCTTCTAAAATAATAATAATAAATAATTTGGCATTTATATAGCGCTACGAACCCTCAGGTATCTAAGTGCTGCTTATTATTACCCAAGGTGTGTGGTGCTCATTTATCGACCTCGGAAGGATGAAAGGCTGAGTTTGGCCCTGCCGGGATTTGAACCTGCGTCAGCAGTCTCTGCACAGATGTCAAAGCGAGCGCCCTACTCACAGTGCTACCGGACCTACCTAGGAGACCTGAATGCACTCTGGCGTGATTAGCTGGTTGACTGTCCGGCAAGGACAGCCACCCTGCTGGGTGAGTGACAGCTAGACTGGAATGAATGGGAGAAAACTGTTTAAAAGCAGGTCTCTGGGACTTGAAAGGCAGAGTCCACCAATGGAGCGAAAGAACTGTAGACGAGCTGAAAGAAGATGACTGCTGCAACTCCTGGACCATTGGTTTGCCCAGTGAAGCCCTGCTGCAGGTCCGAATTGCCTGAAACTCCCTCAACAGAGAAGCCCTTCAAGGACGACATCTTCCCTTGAGCTAGTGGGAACAACCAACTCGCAAGCCACCTGGAAACCATCTCCATACTGGTCGAATTTGTTGTTAAAAACCGGATAGCCAGTGAGAAGGATACCAGATTGTGGACTTTAAGGCACTCACACCTTAAAGCAACGTTTTGCCAAGCTGGTGGCTTCTTCCCTGGGTGGTGCATGAACCTCCCGACATCCTCCCTCTTGTCCCCATGACTGAGGCTCAGGAACAGCGAGATCTGCAGGAACTGCCAGGAACAACTGCCTCTGCTACAGCCTTTCTTCATCCATAAGGTACTGTGCAAGTGCGGTAGAGAAATCCTCTTTGCCGCGGTGAAAGTTTGTGAAACTGTCATGAACTTCAGATCACGCCCCTTGTGGACCTCCTGGTCCTTGTCTCAACGGGGCTTACATTCCGTACTACTTCCAACATGGCCGTCCAGAGCTGAAGCCCTTGCTCGCTCCATGCGCTGAACGCGGCGTGATCTATTTATAGACCACGCCTTCCGCGGCTGCGCGCGTCTCAATGCTATTGCAGAGTAGCTTAGACGTATGTTCATAGCTCGCGGTATTGTTTCCTTTGTCCCAGTGCTATTACCCACTCCTGTCCTTTTCCCCCTTTCTTTTTCCGAGCATTTCTAGCCTTTCCAGTCTCCCGGATTCCTGGACTCCGCGATCCCGGAACTAAACTCAACCTGGAACCAGACGAGACTTGAGCAGCGCTGTTCAAGACTAGGAGCGTTCGCAAGAAGCCAGCGATCGAAGTCACCGGCAAACACCGGACCCAGGTGAGAAGGGGGGAACTCCTTGACAGTTTGAGACGCCACCCGATCAAACCTAAAAACGAGATGGAAGCCGCCGTGCAGGACTTAATGCGACGCATGCAAGAACTATCAACCGAGGTTCAAAATCTTAAGGCGGAAAACGCCGCGCTCAAACAATTGGTCTTATCCCAGGATTCTGCTACAAAGGAGGGTGCCCTGTTCGGCGGTATTGTTGACAAGTATGATGGTTCGGCAAAAACACTCCATGGATTCCTGGATTCATGCCTGGTCCACTTTACCTTTAAACCCTATTATTTCTCGACTCCTAGGGCTAAGGTGGGTTTCATCATATCCCACCTTTCCGGCAACGCCTTAACTTGGGCAACACCCCTTGTTAACTCCAGCAATGCCCTCCTAAACGACTACGATGGGTTCATACAGGCCCTTAAAGGCATGTTTGACCGTCCAGACCAAGTCTATACTGCCCAAGAACACTTGCTGGACTTTCAACAGGGCTCCCAAGATATGTTCACTTATGTGACCAGATTTAAACAATTGGCTAAGGAAGCAGACTGGTCCTCTGAGGCTAGTTTTACCCTGTTCAGGAGAGGCCTAAACGATCAGATCAAGGATGAACTGGCCAGGGTGGCCAGACCAAATTCATTCCAAGCATTAATGGACCTGGCCTTGCAAATAGACTTTTGCATCCAGGAAAGGAAGGCTGAAAGGAAGAAATCCAAGGGAAACCCACCCAAGACGTCCTTTGAGAGCACAGCCAGAACGGACGCAAACCCAAGTCCAGCCCCAGAACCTGAACCCATGCAAATTGGAGCCTTTCGTGGACCCATATCACCTCAAGAAAGATTGAGAAGGATCCTTACGGGTTCGTGTATATATTGTGCTTCAGACAAACATTTGGTCAGGGAATGTCCCCTGGCACCTCCTCGGCGTTCGGGAAACGCCAGCTCCCGATCTTAAATGGAGCAGAGATTCGGGAGAGAGATGTTTGCTCCACATCAATTCCATCCTTGAACTCTCCTGGACAAAACAGTTTGGTGATACTACAGGCCTTCCTGTCTTCCTCCAAAGACAAGACCTATCCCATTCTGGCCTTGGTAGACTGCGGAGCTATGGGAATTTTCATTGATCAAGACTGGGTTGTTAGTCATCATATTCTGTATGAGACACGAAACACCATGCAGCCGGTCGAAGCAATTGACGGAAGACCCCTCTCTTCAGGACCCATAAGCCTGCAGAGTAAAGAGATCCAACTTTCCATAAACCATCATCAAGAGCGGATTACATTCGACATCATTAAGTCAGCCCATTACCCCGTGGTTTTGGGCATGCCCTGGTTACAAAAGCACAATCTGTATATCAATTGGACAGCAGGATCATTATTCCTGGGCTCAGAGTTCTGTATGTCCCACTGTCTATCCCTGGATCCCTCCTCTGTAACTCCTAAAGAACCACCAAGAGACCAAGAAACACCACTCATGGTTTCCAATATCATACAAGTTCCAGAGGCATATCAGGGATATGCTGATGTATTTTCTTCTGCCATAGTCCAGGCCTTACCCCCTCACAGGCCCGAAGACTGTGCCATAGATACAGATCCCTCAGCTGTAATTCCTTTCGGCAGAATGTTCATTCTTTCCGAACCCGAGAAAAAGGCCCTTCGGGAATACCTAGACACTAATCTTGAAAACGGCACCATAAGACTCTCAAAATCTCCAGCGGGTGCTTCATTGTTCTTTGTTCCCAAGAAGGATACCAAGGAACTCAGACCTTGCCTCGACTATAGAGGCTTAAATCAATGCACCCTCAAGGATCGGTACCCACTGCCCCTGATCTCGGATATCCTGGAAGCTGTGAGAGGAGCCGTAATATTCACCAAATTGGATCTCAGGGGTGCCTACCATTTGATCCGTATCCGGGAAGGAAACGAGTGGAAGACCGCCTTTAGAACACCCTTTGGCCGCTACGAGTACCTGGTCATGCCCTTTGGACTAGCCAATGCCCCAGCAGTATTCCAACGTTTTATGGATAGGGTGTTCTCTGATATGTTGTTTCTCTTCATCATTGTCTATCTGGACGACATATTGATTTTTTCCAAGGACCCTCTGAAGCATGAAGGGCAGGTTAAGGCAGTTCTACAAAGACTCCGGGAACATCACCTTTTAGCCAAGCCTGAAAAATGTTTGTTTCACGTTACCTCGGTGCACTATCTGGTATTTATCCTTAGTCCAGAGGGGATTGGCATGGACCCTTCAAAAGTAAAGGCCATTCTCGCATAGCCTACTCCCACGTCCGTGAAACAAATCAAATCCTTCCTAGGACTAGCCAATTTCTACCGGAAGTTCATAGCCACCTTTTCCGAGATTGTACAACCCATAGTGGCTCTGCTAAAGAAGGACACCCCATTTGTCTGGTCAACATTACAAGAAACTGCATTCCAGCGTTTAAAGACTGAGTTCACACAAGCTCCCATTTTGGCTCAACCCGATACAAGTCGACCCTTTTTAGTGGAAACGGATGCCTCTAATTACGCTATAGGAGCAGTGTTGAAGCAGAAGATGGAGGACGATTTGGAACACCCCGTTGCTTATTTGTCAAGAACCTTAACTCCTATTGAAACGCACTACTCCGTCCTGGAAAAGGAACTCTTAGCCATTCGCCAAGCCTTCACTGAATGGCGACACCTATTTCTGGGAGCCAGACATCCTGTCCAAGTCCGTACTGATCATCAAAACCTTCAGATTCTACAGTCACTGGAGTGCAGGAACAGTCGTCAGGCACGTTGGGCCTACTTTTTTGCCCAGTATCTGTTCCACATTACCCATGTCCCTGGATCACAGAACCTGATCGCTGACGCCTTGTCTCGCAGTCCTGACTACGTGACCACTGAAGATAAGGCATTTTCTAAAATGTTCTCTCCCACGATCTCTGTAGCCCAAGCAGTTGATCTCCTGGAAGAAGTCCGATCGCAAACTCAATCCTCGGAATTATGGAAGGACATTTCAACACGAAATCTCTGGAAATTAAGAGCCAACGAAGGCTACTTATTCAAGGACAATGCACTACTCATTCCTACACGGAAGTTACAGCAAAAAATAATAAACCTTTGTCATGACACACTCCATTCCGGGCATCGAGGTATCACCAACACCCTCCGTCTTATACAGAGACAGTTCTGGTGGCCTAAAATGAAGTCTGACGTGCAGCAATACATCCAGGCTTGTATAACCTGTGCCCAAAATAAACATGATAACAAGAGACCGGCGGGTCTTCTTCTGCAGCCCACTCTACCCTCTAGACCATGGGAAATCATCGCCACAGACTTCATAGTGGAGTTACCACCTTCCAGAGGATATACTACCATCATGGTCACCATAGATTTGTTTACCCATATGGCCCATTTTACCCCACTGATGAAACTACCTTCCTCTTCAGAGCTAGCTGGAATATTTCTGGAACACATATTCCGACTACATGGGCTTCCTTCCAAGATCAAATTTGACCGGGGTCCCCAATACATTTCACAATTCTGGAAACACCTCTGTCGGGTACTAGGAATCCAATGTGCCCTCTCTTCAGGATATCACCCCCAAACCAACGGAGCCACAGAACGTGCAAATCAGACCCTGGAACAATATCTCTGATGTTTCGCTACCAAGGTCCACGATGACTGGTCTCTCCTGATATCCGTTGCGGAATTCGCTTACAACAACTCAGAACACTCAGCGCTACAGACCAGCCCCTTTCATTATAGCCAGGGGTTCCATCCATCGGTCTTACCCTCGGTTCTTCCTTACCCTACACCAGTACCTACTGTTGACTCCTGGATCGAAACTCTTATCAACATTCACCGGGAGGCTAAAGAACACTTAGAAAAAGCCAGATTGCAGACCAAGAGGTATGTGGATTCCAAGAGAAGACCAGGTCCTTCCTATACGGTCGGTGACCGAGTGTGGTTGTCATCAAAACTACTTCCCCGACACTTACGGCCAAACAAGCTGGCTCCCCGCTACTATGGGCCATTTCCCATCAAGGAGATTATCAATCCTGTCTCATATCGAATCAAGCAACCTGACTCCTGGAAAATAATTCATCCAGTTTTTCACACATCCCTATTGAAACCTTACATCCAATCCTCTCGAAAATCCAGTAGACCACCTCCTCTACTGGTTGACAACCAACTGGAATATGAGGTGTACCGGATTTGTGACTCCAGGTATAAGCAGGGCCATCTTTAATGCCTAGTGGAGTGGAAAGGATATCCTCCTAGCGAAAGGACCTGGGAACCTATTTCAAATATCAAGGCTCCTCGGTTGCTAAGAAGATTTCACCTAATACACCCGGGCAAACCTGGAGGGAAAGGCCTTCGGAGGAGGCATGCTGTCCTGAACTTCAGATCACGCCCCTTTTGGACCTCCTGGTCCTTGTCTCAACGGGGCTTACATTCCGTACTACTTCCAACATGGCTGTCTAGAGCTGAAGCCCTTGCTCGCTCCATGCGCTGAACGCGGCGTGATCTATTTATAGACCACGCCTTCCGCGGCTCCGCGCGTCTCAATGCTATTGCAGAGTAGCCCAGACGTGTGTTCGTAGCTCGCGGTATTGTTTCCTTTGTGCCAGTGCAATTACCCACTCCTGTCCTTTTCCCCCTTCCTGGTTCCGAGCATTTCTAGCCTTTCCAGTCTCCCAGATTCCTGGACTCCGCGATCCCGGAACTAAACGCAACCTGGAACCAGACGAGACTCGAGCAGCGCTGTTCAAGACCAGGAGCGTTTGCAAGAAGCCAGCGATTGAAGTTACCGGCAAACACCGGACCCAGGTGAGAAGGGGGGAACTCCTTGACAGAAACTTTCCCAACTTTGAAGTCTTGTTCGCTCCTAATCTGACATATAACTCTTTTCCTTGCAAACTACTTCCAAGAACATTGGCAAAGACTTAATCGTTTACTACCAGAACTGTGCTATCCTATCGAATGGACTCTGAACCATTGACTTTGGCCAAGGCCTATTGAATTGAATTACCTCGTGTAGTGAATTGAAACTATTTGCGCTTCCTATGAAAGTAACTGTGTTTTGATTCTTATAACCTTTGTCTTTCTACCCCTTTTGAAAGTTACTGAAGTGCCATTTTGCTCCCACTTCAGTGGAGACCAACTTGTTCAGAAACATATTGGTTGAGTACTGTAGCGTATGATAGTGTGATATTGAGCTGCTTATTACTAGTGGAATGTTTTCTAACTGAATGTGTAAATAAATGTATATTCTTTTACCAAGAAACCTTGAGTAAGTGTTTGTTTGAACTACTGTGATTGCAAGTCCTTTGTGTAACATCTTGTACTGCTCACATCCCTCTTGAGATAAGTCTGGCTGCTCAGCCACTGCTACCACATAACTGCGTAGTACAGGCTTGTACCAAAGGTGAGATTGTGCTTACACCAGTAGTCTTAATTGTGTGTAGTGTTCCCAAAGGGTACTGCATGTAATTCTGCCTAACAGGGACGAGTGGAAGACGGCTTTTTAGACCGGATTCCGGCAATATGAATATCAAGTGATGCCATTTGGACTCTGTAATGCTCCAGCAGATTTCCAGTTTTTCATTGACAAAGTGCTATGTGACTTTTTGGATATATTTGTTGCCATGTATATTGACAATATTTTAATTTATTCTCAGGATATGGGCGAACATCAGGTTCTGCAGAAGCTCCAAGAGAACCAACTGTTTGCTAAGTTAGAGAAGAGTCAATTCCATACCGATTCAGTGGAGTTTTTGGGGGTTCATTATCTCTCCAAAAGGGTTGGATATGAAAGGTTAAGGGGATACAGAGTTTCCTCGGTTTTGCCAACTTCTACAGGAGATTCAGCTAAGGGTTTTCCTGTTTAATTACTCCTATTACTAAACTCTTGAAAAAAGGTGTTAATTTTGACTGTAATGCAGAAGCAGAGGAGGCGTTTCAAGAGTTAAAGAAAAGGTTTATCTCTGGTCCAATTCTAATCCATCCTGATCCATCTAAAACATTTATGTGGAAGCAGATGCTTCAAATTTGGCAATGTGAGCAGTGCTCTCACAAAGGTATGAAGCAACAGAACAATTACATCCAGTGGCTTACTTTTCCAAAAGGCTTTCTTCGGTGGAGGAAAATTATACAATTTCAGATTGTGAACTTCTGGCAATTAAGTCTGCATTTGAAGAATGGCAGCATTTTTTAAAAGGAGCGAGACATACAGTGACAGTGCAGACAGATTGTCGAAATGTGTTATTTTTAAAATCTGCTAGGACTTTAACTCTTCAGCAACTCAGTTGGTCATTGTTTGTTTGCTGACTACGACTTTGTGGTGACTTTCAAACCTGGAAATCTAAATGGTAAAGCGGATGCATTGTCCCATCAATTTCCTGGGAGTGAGGTCAAGACAGCTAGTGAACCTTTACCTTTGATAGCTCTGAAACGTTTTATATCTGCAGGTATACAGAAGTATGGTGACATTTGGGAGGAGGTACGGTCTGGATCCAGCTCGTAATGTAAGAGGAGGTTTACCTTATTTTGATGATAAACTTTATTTGCCCACTGTGGAATTACGAGAGAAGGTTCTGAGGGATTGTCATGATTCCCTATTGACTGGTCATCCTGGTTTTCGGAAGACGCTTGAGCTGGTGAGAAGGAATTTCTGGTGGGAGAAGATTCGACGGGACACTCTGAATTTTGTGAGGGTCTGTGCTGTCTGTGCGCAAGCAAAGAATATGGTGGGGAAGCCGTCTGGTTTGTTGGAGCCGTTGCCCGTTCCACTGCTTCCCTGGCACACAATCTCTTTGGATTTTGTTACGGATCTCCCTCGGGATAAGGGATGCTAATCCATTTTGGCAGTGGTTGATCTTCTGTCTAAGAAGGCGCATTTCATTCCTATAGAGGGAGAGGTTACTGTGGATTGTCTGGCTCATAATTTCTTGCAAGGAGTAGTCAGGTTGCATGGTCTTCCCAGCCAGGTTATCTCTGATATAGGATCTCAATTTGTCTCTAGGTTTTGGAGAGCGTTTTGCAAAATACTGGGAGTGAAGGTGAGTTTAACATCAGGTTATCATCCCGAGACTAATGGGCAGGTGGAAAGAGTTAACCAAGAGCTGGAGAAATACCTTAGATGTTTTCTTCAAGTGGGGGAGGAATGGGTTGATTTAATTTGGTTAGCGGAAATTTGCTTATAACAATTGTTGTAAGGACGCAACGTCAATGTCTTCTTTTTATTTGAGGTGGGGTTTACATCCTCGTTTTCTGAGTTTTGAGATGTCCAGGGAGTCAGAGAGTCCAGTGGTGGAGGATCGTCTGCGAGTAATGAGGGATAATTTGGAAAGAGCAAAAAGGTTGCTGTTGGGGAGTAAACAGAGGTATAAGAAGTTTGCGATCGAAAGAGAAAGTCAGGCCCAGAGTATAAAGAAGGAGATTTAGTTTGGCTTTCAGGTAAGCACTTAAGGATCAAAGGGAGAAAATAATTCAGCTCTCGTTTTGTGGGTCCTTTTGGAGTTGGAAGGTGTGATCAATCCAGTGGCAGTGCGTCTGAAATTACCTGGCCATTTGAAGGTTCATCCAACCTTTCATATTACTCTTCTGTAACCAGTTAATCAGGGTACTAGGTTGTTGGCATCTCCTCCTCCTGTGGTTTTGGAAGATTCATCTGAAGAATTTAAAGTGAGGAGAACTTTGGACTTTAGAAGGGTTAGAGGAAGACTTCAGTATCTTATTGATTGGCAAGGATTTGGACCAGAGGAACATACATGGGAGGATGCGTCTAATGTGCACGCTCCACAACTTGTAGCTAAATTTCACAGAAAGTACCCTTGTAAGGTTAGCCCTGGGACAGGGTGGTAGGGGGGTGGTCCTGTCAGGTTCTTTCCCTAGTTTTGGAGAGTGTGCTGTGAGTGTGAGTGGTTTATTTATGTGGTTGGTTTTCTATGCAGAGTGTTGAGAACTTCCCTAGTCAAGATGGAGGTTCTCAGCAAGCACCCTAATTGGCCAGAGGTGATAGAAGGGCAGACAATGAACTTTCTAAACTGCCTTTCATTGTCAGCAGCCCAGCAGAGAGGTCCTGTTTCAAGAGATCCAATAAAATAGGCCTGAGAGGACCTTGTCTGGGTCTTACAAACAGCGTTGGACATCAGGAGATTCAGGAGTGGGTCAGTTGATAAAAGAAGGCATACAGAGCTCATTTAAGGAAAAGAAGCTAAGTCGAGTTTCAAGTCTATTTATCATATAAGAATAGGGTTTGAGGCATGAAATTTACTTCATTCATCTTCCAGTTAACATGACAACTGGACGTCTGGTTTTTGTCATTTTTTCCCATTTCCCCTTTCCCTTGGAAGTGTACCATGCTTAGCTGTTCCTCATCGGTTCAGTGTGTTACACTTTTGGGGGACTTTAGGGGTTCTGCAGCTTCCGCGGAAATCCTACTTTAATCTCAGCCTGACAATTAGCATGAGTTGTAGCAGAGGCAGGCAGCATGCGCACTGGGCCACAGGCCCAGCTTCAGCAGGGGGGCCAAGGGGGCCAGACCCCCCCAGAGCCAGCCTCTGGCCCTCCCTAGAAAGGAGGCCATGTCAGTGGTGTTATACACTACTAGTAACCGAGGGAGTGGGGGGTGGATGTCACTCTTAACATTCGGCAGCAACCTCAGAGACATCATTCTGAGAGGCTGAATTGCAGGAGGCCAGGCCAGGATTTGTTTTCTTGCCCTAGACAGACAATGATTTATGCCCCACGCCATGAAAGTACAAATGACCACCAGGGATATGGGGGCCATTCACACCTCTAAGTGAGGTAGCACACTTATTCAAGAAGGCTGCCTACAATTATTTTCTCAAACCTAAAATCACAATTTTGGTTTCTGTAATTTCAAGTATGTTTATTTTTTTTGGTAATATAGTGGTTTTTCACATCATGCTTAATAAAATGGTCAACTATATCAAACAATATTTGACAGGTAAAGTTGCTTGAACACAGATTTCTGCAGAAGTTGCGTCATCTGACTGGGGGCCCTTACAAATGACATTCAAAGTATATATTCTGCTGCATTAACTACTATATAAGTATAAGTGAAAAGATAAGTTTGGTAGTAACAAAAATGTAATTCTGGAGGGGAGAGTGTAGTAAAATCAAAAAATGATAAATGCAAGGCTTTGAATTAAACATTATCACTACCATTGCTCTGCGCAACATTCCATGCCGTAATTCTGTAGTATGTCAGTGAAATTAGAGAAGGGGACAAGCCATTAGCAAATGACTTTTGGTGCTGCCACCAAAAGGAGCAGTTCAATCTCAATTGCTAGGCCTTGTTCCATCTGCACTGTAACACAAGCAACCATATGAATGTTTAGGCCCTGTGGTCTAGCAGTTTGGGAAGGGCTTCTGACATTAGTGACAGAGTCATGGCTGATATGCAAATGGTATGGAAGGCTGGCCAGAGCAATGACAGTGGTTCTAATTGATTCAGAGACTTTTTACCTATTAGGTACAACCAGAACGCATGCTGTGGAACACAGATAGGATGGCAATAAAATGTGAGGAGAAACACACATCCTATGGGTGTGTCTGGTCATTTACCCACCTAACGACTAGCTGTGGCTATGTCAATGCCTCACCACCAAAAACTAACCTTTCTAGAACTCTTTGAGCAAGCTCCATCAAAAAGTAACACCAAACGTCTTGCTGCATAGGGCCTGCCACTGTTATATCTAGGCATTCTTTTGAGTGTTTAATTACATCTGTAAATGAGTTCCTGGTGTAATAACATTCTCTTAATGTGGGTCTTCAGCCAGTTGATTGTATAAGCAATATATTTGTCAATGGCTCAATGACTTGCACGGAAGTCCTGTCTTAAACAAGCAATCATGAAGCCAGAGGTTTTGGCTTGCGTATAGGTATTAGCAGACATTTGCCAAGCAATGCCATCATATGCCCAGTTACTGGCACCATTTTCCAGCTGTTCCCATCTTATGGGCAGGTGGTACCCTTATGGCAGTGCCTGACAAATGCCTATCCATCCCTAATCAAAAGCCCCAGACGTTGACTTTGCCAATATATTTTGGCTTCCGTTTGTCCCCCTAAGTGAATGTGTATATGCCCAGATGTGGGTATCTTGCTTGCTACTCCTAGGGAATCAAGCTGCACCTCACTGGGCTGGTCCAACAAGGCCCTACCTGAAAATAATGAGGCTAGGTTGGCAAGTATTGACCAGTTTCAGATCTTCTCATGTACACTTACCAGTGGGGTTCCGACCTAAATAGAATGCATCTTTGCTTGGAAGGCTAGTCTTCTCTGACAGAACGTTTCATGATTCAAACTGATAAGTACTGACTTGATAACCTCATTCTGTTTGAATAACTTTACAAAGTTTGCATGCAAACAGAATATGTCATGTGTGTTGTGGGATTTGTTTGGAAAGTATGATGTAAATCCTGGGTGCTGGGTGTTTAGGCCGTGCCGGAAATTAAACATGAACACCCGTAAAATAACAAAAAAGAAGAGCTTCTCTATAATGTTGCGGTCAAAGTATAAAATGTGTACATCTTTTATAACTAAAAAGCAGTATTTAAATATTTTCTAAAGAGTGCAATTAGAGGTGGATTTAACATTTGGACAAGGGACGATTGCCAATGCCCCCCTACTACTCTACTCTCTCCCCTCAAATACAAACAGCAGGGCTGATCAGGCTCTACCAGTGAGATCCTATTTTTTTAACGTGTCTCAGAGGAAGATTATTTACAAAAGGTAGTGATTAGAGATAAGAAAAGGTAAAAAGACAGTGACCATTGCTGTGCCACTTTTAAAAAAAAATTATATAGGATTTTAAGAAGCTATTTAAGTGTGATTGTTGGGTGATTTGTAAGTAAGGGAATACAGAACAAGCTGTGTGAGACAATAACCTTGTCATGCATTTCATTTCGCTTTGTGTCTGTATGAGATTTTTTGTAAGTGCTCATTAATTGCTATGCTGGAGCTTGTAGGCTTCCATTCAGGATGGTGAAAATAAAGCTACAGTCATAGATGATCATGTTCCAGGTGAAGCGGAGTGGAAGAAGTGGCGCTAAATGCATGTAGCTTCACTTTTTATGAGCTGCAAGATTTTGTATGATTTGACAGGTGAAGTTGGAAGTAGATCGGACTTAACAAGGTCCCCCTGCCAAATCCAATTGGTGTTCCACCAGCATGTATTTTTACGCTGGCGTAAAACCAATAGGTTCCTATGGGACCTGCCTGACGTTTACACCTGAAAAAAGTGGGCAGAGTCCAAAAGAATCCGTTTTGGATGGCTCCCCTAATCGTTAATTGTGCAAGCAATTTACACTTTTCCAGACACGTAGTGGTAAAGCAAATAGCAAAGGCGATTTTCACCTGTGTTTTACTCTTTAATTTTCCAGTACTTGCTGGAAACAATTCAAATTAATGAATGGCCCCTTTTGCAAAACTAGGCAAGCAGGAGAATTCTGATATGTGCAGTTTAGAATTCAAAACAAAATGCCCCCTTTAATCTTTTCATCAACATGTTTCTACAAAGATGAATAGATTGCCAGGTTGGTTTGTCATGTGACTTGTGCATTTTTAAAGTAATCTGTATACAATTTTGTATTATTTTAGTTATTCAAAGCCAAACTTCAACACATATTTGTACCAACTTGAGCTTGGAAAATGTGTGGTCACGTATATAAATTTCAGGCTAGGCTAAAATTATGGCTTTGCCACTTCACCAAAGAGGAGGGATGGAAGGTGGAGATGAAGTAGGGCAGAGGGGCAAGGTAGTTGTTGAGGAACCTTCCTGTCAAACCAGCCCTCTGAAGTGCAACTGGGCCTTTACCCCGTCTCCACCTTTACCTGTGGCGACCCTCAGGGCACCATCCTATCGCCATGGCTCCTCAACAACTACCTTGCCCCTCTGCCCTACTTCATCTCCACCTTCCATCCCTCCTCACTTCCAGTGCCATGCTGATGACACTCACCTCACCCTCAAGCACACGACTATGATATGTGCATGCATATGAGTGTATTGCAGGGGTACTTTGCTTGTGGTGCATGCACGCCACCTTGGAGGGTGTGGGCCTTGTGTATGTGTTGCTGGTCATGATGTCACTTTTTGCAAATGGCCAGTACTCTTGTGGGCATATGTGGGTTTGGATGTTTGGGGGGGGGGCAATGCACAGGTACCCTTGGTCAATGGCCGTGGTTTGTTGGACACTCTATGGATTGGATGTGGTTAAGTGGCATGCAGTTGGACATGTCTCTGTGTAGTGTGTGCTGAATTTTCCTGCTGTATTAGTGTGGCAAGTTGTACTCACCACCCTTTCCATATGTCGCAGCACTGGCCCGCGCCACTCCCACTCCCTATCCTGTCAAGGTGCAGCACACCGCTGCATTTCTCCTCCCACGGCATGAGCTTAATCAGTGAGGCCGTCCCACCACCAGTGGCCAGGCATTCCTTCCTGTGGGCCGACAGAAGGTTGTGGACCCTCAGGCGGAGGTCATCCCGCCGATTATGGTCACGTACTGTGCATGGCACGGCTCCCACGGCTGACACCTTCTGCGCATTCTCCTCCCAGGTGTAATTTTCCCTCAGTTGTGTGCTGCGCCAGTGGTCTGTGGTAAATAGCTCACTGTTATGTTCCACTATGGTATCAGTGAGTATGTTCAGTTCTTGTTCAGAGAAACGTGGCTTCCGCTGCCGCACTTCAGGGACCCGAGATGACATGCCTGCTGTGCTGATGAAATGCAGGTACATACGTGTCCGCATGGCAACTGGAATTGGGTGATTTAAAGTGGACTGTGTTTTCTAAAATGGCCACCGGCAAGCTTCCAGTTCCGGCAATGACGTTATTTCCGGTGCCAGTGTTCCTGTGAGGGGCATACCGGTAGCGGTGCAACTGGCACTGATTTTGAGGGTGGAGGATGGTGTTTCTGTCATGCCGGTCGCACCGTTACTGGCATGCTGGACTGCACGAAGTGATGTGCCGCTAAATCCGGTTACAGTTGCCGGAACCAGTGCCATAGCCTCCACAGAATCAATGGCAAAATACCGGCAAACTTGTAATGAAAGCCAATGTCTCTCCTACTTACACCACTCTCCAGACTACCTCTCAGCAACCCCCAAGACACATTGCATGACAACTCTGCCATTTACAATCCCCCACCATACAAAATAATGGGTCTCCTGATCTCATTCTCAGCACCCATGGTGAGGGTGGAAGGATAGCTCAGGGGCAACACGTTTGTCTTGGAAGCAAGACAAAGTGGCGCAACACATGTTTGAATCCCGATCCTGTGGTTAGAAACCATTCGCTGGTATTAAGCAATAAAATAAAATAAAAAATGCACTACTCTAAGACATTTTGCACAACACCTATGCCATTAGAATGCAGCTGTCCCCCACAATAAATGTGGCGTAACTGCACACATATTGTCTTCTCGCATACTCTCCAGACTACATCTTTGCACCCATCCACATACCTGCTTGATATGGGTGATTAGCAGGGATCAGGCCACCCCTATCTACCTACGTATTGGCTAAAATGCACACATACATTCTACAACTCTCAGACGAAATTCTCATACCTGGACTTCTGTCGCCCAAGGGCGTTCAACTTACAGCGCGTTGGGACCATACCAGTGGTTAAAGACGCTATACAAATGACAATTACATTTCATTACATACATAATTAACAGCAGAGCCCTCAACTGTAGTCAATTGCCCTAGAGGTTTCACAGGCTTCTAACTTCACCCTCACACTCTCTCTCGCGCTGCAACCCATAGAATACAGTTGAGTTCCTACCAAAAATTCTGTCCAGCTGTCACATAGTCACTGACACAACACTGTTCCCTTTGAAATATGCGCTGCATGAAAAATTACTTTTTCATAGTCATCTCTGCTTATCACTGACTTGGCAATAAATCTTTTCGCACATTGTACAGCAACTGTCATTTAATGTTCGACGAGGCCACAGTCTTCCGAAGGACGTTCCGCCTCCACAGCACTTCGAGGCCATACCAATGGAAGTAGGTGCTATACAAATATCAAATAGCATAACATATTAAATGACCTGGCGGCCACAATTGTAGACACAAGAGTTCATTCCCTTAGGATAGGTAACACAAAGATTAGCACCCGCTTATATGTGGATGATGCAGTTTTAATATCCAAGACAAGAACGGGCTTGCAAAAAGAACTAGATATTGTAAATAACTTATATATTCACATCTCATCATGCCTTTGTAACTGCTTGGACCAAAAGCATATATCAAAAATTGGCTGATGCCGATATCACCATTGAATTATTGGTTAACAATCCAACGAAGGCTAAAGAAAAGATTTATAATACTGATTGGATAAAAACTTGTGAAAGTTGTCTCCAATATGTAGATGGGGTTATCTACCGATTTCCACCAAAAAAACTGAGGTCATTACCTTTGTATCTGCTTAAAGCCCCATCAATGGTCTATCGCTCAGCAATTTTACGTACGCGCTTTAATTTGTGGCCAACTAAGGATGTCAGTGCAAGACGCAAATTAATAGAGAGCCAGCTTAATATTTGTCGATTCTGTAATAATACAATGATAAAAGAAACTCTAGAACATTTGGTCACACAATGCTTACAGGTAAAATCTCTTAGAGAAATTGATTTGACAAGACATTGTACATATCTAGGAAGACTGAATCAGAAACAATGTTGGGCCATATTTCTAGATTGTACATATCTACCGATTCTAATTGCCACCATACATTTATTAAATGGATTGCAGTTAGATAATGATAATAATGATGTGTTATTGATATTGCGCCGTAATTCACAGCGCTTTACAGAGCACCTATTTACATACAATATCACCCAACCAAAATTGGTACTCATTTATCGACTTCGGAAGGATGAAAGGCTGAGTTGACCTTGCCGGGATTCGAACCTGCGACCTGCAGATCACGCTCAGATCGCAGCAGCAAGCGCTCAACCCGCTGAGCTATCAAAGATGACCAACGATGAATAACCAGTATGATGAACTGTCATTGTAATTATCAAGCTTTGAAAGATGATTTAATAGTATTAGATTTTTCAAGTTTCCATATATCTGCAATCCTATTTCTGATTTGTGCGTGATTGTGGGCAAATAGTTATTCAGATGCAACAAGAGGATGGGGTAGACCCTATATTAATAATTATGATTGAATTTTAGCGAATTAAATTGTAATCATGTTTAATGAGTTGTCTTAATCTTTTAAAATCTTTGTTGGTTTGAAGGCTTAACTTTAGGTTTGGTGTTAAATTTTGTTCTCATTTTCTTTCTCTTCTGTTAAATTGATAACATTGAGTTGTCATTTTATTTTCTTTTGAAAGGTTGATTAATTTCAACTAAGACAATAAAAAAATAATTAAAAAAAACTTTTGCAAAGTGAGGCATCTTACCATCAATAGACAGGGAACCATGGCGATGGTCTGCCAACCCTTTAGCAAACATAAATCTAATACTATTTTATGATTATCTCAGAATAAGATTCCAAAATGATAGCAAATGGTCCTACGAACAAACAATAAGCAACCTTACATTGATTTGTCGTACAAATGCACCTTAAATACGTAGTTGGGGAACTGTTTACCACTAACGGCCTATAAGGTCCAAGCAGTCCCTGCTGCTTTTTATGGGAGCAATTTGTGGGTTGCATTCACTTCGAATCAATTGGGAACCAATCGCAAAATAGTAGGTAAAATGCATCCTCACACTCCCCCAGAGTATCACCTCTATCAGTCAATACATTTTACTGTGCAGTGTAGAACAAATGACTTACCTCTCGGTGATGTTCTTTCTGATAGATGTTCCTTCGACTGATTCCTCATCTATGATATCTATCTCTCAGTGCCAGAGCTGCTCTTTGGAAACGTTTCCACTGCCAGGGGGTACAGTGCTGCTCTATGTTGCTTCTGCTTGATGCCACTACGCACCGGCCAGGACCCCGGGGCCAGTCTATGTAGATGTGTCACGGCCGTGAACTCAGTTCCACCATTTTTCCTCAACACTCTGATCCTATCGGGCCATAGAACTAAGGTGTACTAACTACCCCAAGAGTGGCATGGAGGGGAGGCAATGAGGAATCTGTGGGAGAAACATCAATCAGAAAGAATATTACAGAGAGATAAGTAATTTGTTCTAGAATGCACAGTAAATGTATTGACTGCAAGTCAGTCTTTGCGCCTAAGTAATTTGTTCTCCTAATGGACTCCTCCTCCCATGGATTCCTCATCTATAATAGACTCCCAAAGCAGTGCAACGGCCTGGATGAGGGAGGGTAGCAAGGATACCACCTCAACCAGGAAACTCTGAAGGACAGCCCTGCTGAAACGAGCATCCTAAACAGAAAGAGAATCCAAGCAGTAATGCTTAGCGTGTGCAGGCAAGCAACCCCATGTGGCTACTTGGCAAATATCCAGCAAAGGCACTGCGTGTTGCAGAGCCAAGGTGACGGCCAAACCTCTGGTGGAGTGAGACATGAGACCATCAGCGACTTCCTTACCAGCCAGATCATAGCATTCGGAGACAACGAGAATTATGTAACAAGACAGTGGGCCTCATTATAACCCTGGCACTCCCGTAATGAAGGGGGCCGCTACCGGCCCCCTTCATTACGGGAGCGCTGATTATGAGGTTCCCTTTGGGACCCGGATCAGACTTCTGGTAAAACCAGACATCTTTTCCGGGTCCCGCGAGGGAAACAGGGAGGTAATAACGAGCCATTCATAATGTGCCAGTTATTACCTCCCTCCCCATTCCCATTGAGCCCTATTGGGGCGCAAATGGGAATGGGGAATGGTTCCTGCAAGGAGGAATTACCGGGTCCTCCTATGTCGGAATGGCCCAGTAATTCCTCATTGCAGGAACCCGGTACTGGAGCCCGGTATGGTGGCAGCCACAGAGTTATTAGCTGCATGGCTACCTCCATACTCGTAATGAGGCCCAGTGTCTGTTTCGTAACAGCCCTTCCTGCTCAGGCTCCTGCGTAACCCACAAAAAGCTGATCATCAGTCCTGCTCCCCTGAGCCTGAGAGACGCAGAACTTGACAGTCCCTACTGGATCTAGCCGATGGAACCATTCCCCTGTCTTGGAAAAGCGAGGCGGTGGAAAGAAGAGGGATTGGTGGATATTCTGAGAGAAATGGAAATCAGAGACCACCTTTGGGAGAAAGGAGGGTCAAACTCTCAACGTCGCCTTCTCCTTGAAGAAAAACAAGAAGGGTGGATTAACAGACAGAGCCTGGATAGCACTCACCTATCTAGCGGAAGTGATGGCAATAAGGAAAATTACCTTAATGGTGAGCAGACTTAAAGAACAAGAATGAAGGCTCAAATGGCATGCCCATAAAAAAGCCAACACAAAATCTAAATCCTATGCCAGGACAGCAAGCTTGTATGGGGGAAACATATCGGAGAGACCGCTTAGGAATTGAGAAAGTATGGGGATATTGGAAAAGGAGCCCTGACCCGGGGTGCTATTAAAGATGGAATTGGCTTTAAGATATCCCTTTACTGTACCAACTTGTAGGCCTGTACGGGCCAAAGACAGAAGTATAGAGGAAATAGAGCGAGTAAAATGGTCCAGATTCCTCTTCCGGCACCAAGCCGAAAGCCTCTGGCACCTTCAAGAATAAATGGACTTGGTGGCAGGTTTAGCATATAGGAGAACGTCCAGAACGTCATCCGGCAAATCCCACTCCCGATACCTCGACCTTTCAGCAGCCAGGCATGAAGATTCGGGCTGTGAGGGTTCAGGTGTAGGGCCTTACCCTCTGAGTGAGAGAGGAGGTCCGTCCTATGCGGAAGAGGACAGGGAGGGCAGATGGCTGTGTCCAAGAACTCTGCATACCACGTTCTCCGGACTCAGTCCGGAGTCATCAAGATCATTGTGAACCCCAAACAGAGACTTTCCTGAGAACTAGCGTAATGAGAGGGATCGGCGGGCATGCATAGAGCAGGTCAAAGTTCCATTCGACTGTCAGGGTGTATCCCAGAGCCCCTTGTCGAGGAAATGTCCTGGAGCAGAAGCACCTGCACTTCCTGTTGACATTGAAAGTGAAGATGTCCACCTGGGGAGTACCTCAGAGGCAGAAAATCTCCTCCAGAACTTCGTGTCAGAGCTCCCACTTGTGGGAGGTTGATGACTGCCTGCTCCGTGTGTCCGCTAGAGTGTTCTCTTTGCCCGCCAGGTGAGCCGGAGTCAGAGACATGTTCTCCAGAGCCCAGAACCACAATCGTACTGCTTCTCTGCACAGTGGCAAGAAGCCCATGCCATCCCTCTTGCTGAGGTAATAAATGACTACAGTATTGTCCATCAGGGCCAGTAACTTCTTGCTTGTCACAGAGGGGACAAAAGTGACCAGGGCCAGCTGGATCACCCTCAGCTCCAGCTGACTGATATGCTCCCGCACTCCGATGGGGACTACAGTCTGCTCACCATCATATCTTGTAGGTGAGCGCGCCAGCCCTTCAGGTACCAACCCGTGGGTCCCTTGTGGCCAGGGTTGACAGAAAAGGTTGTCTTTCACAGACTACCATTGAAGTTCTCTGGACACTCTCTTCAACACCAGAAGATGGTCTGAAGTCCATCCCTGAAACTGAGACCATTGAGAGTTCAGGAGCCACTTTAGCACCCTAATGTGCAGACAAGCATCCAATACCACTAAGATACATGATGCTATCAGACCCAACAAGTGCAGAAAAGCAGAGGCTGAAACCTTAGTGTGAGTTTGGAAAACCTGTGCCTTCTTGAAGATGTTCACCAGTCTGTCCTCGGGTGGGAAACCGCGACCCAGGGGCTTGCCCAAAACTGCCTCTATAAATCAGAGAGACAGGTACAGCAATGCATTTATGACCTCTTTATAGTCAGCTTTGTTCTGGAGAATTATCCAGGTGAATCTGCTGCACAAGTCTCCGACGACTAACAAATATCTGTATTTGTTAACGGGTGTTAGTAGACCTATGTGAGCCATATACATGCATTCAGATGGCACTGTCACCCTTGTTAGTGTACCCTCTTTTGTTTTTTTGGGATTGTCCACTGTTGTTCGCAAATTTATGAAGCAATTCGGTATGTACTGCCATACCTGTTTTCTAAGCCCTGGGCACCAATATCTGTTCTGCAAGAGCTGTGTTACAGCTGCCACGTTTCAACCTGTCCTGCTTATTGGGCAGTATCCTTATCAATAGGACCATCCTTTTACCTAAGGATAGTGACTACAGGCCCCATTACGAGTCTGGCAGTAGCCGTGCTGGTAAAACCGACAGGTAGCTGCCGGGCTCATGATTTTTTCTGGCACCTCGCTTCAAGGAAACACCAGGGGATTACGACCCCGGTGTTCCTGGAAGTCAGGCGCTGGAAAAATGGACTCAATGGGGATGACGGAAGCACTGACACCATTAATAACGGTGCCGGTGCTGCCGTGAAAGTCTGCGAGCGGATGCCGTCCTGCCCGCCGGTAGGCTTACCGGCACCATTGTTACTGGACCGGCACTCTCCTAATGAGGCCCTATAACTTTTCTCTTTACACTGTACGTATAAGTAGTGGGGAACCCTAGTGGGTTATAACTAACTGCACCCAAACATCCTTTATGTCCACATCTGTGTGTAGCAGAGCATTGTCAATGCTGCCACCACCATTTTTGTAGTGTGCTGTTGTAAGGTTTGTTCAGAAAGCGCAATAACCTGCACTGTGCACAGAATCCTTTCTATGTGCTGTGTATGTATAACCCAAATAAGAGGATTTGCCTCTTTGATGTCCCTAATCTTTTGCAGAGATTGTTGTCATGACGCGTATCCGCGCCCAGGCTAGAAGTCGCCATGATGACTTTACCAGCACTATCCACAAAGTCAGTGTACTGTCGATGCCGGTCAAAACAAGGACTATGTCACACGCCGGATGTCTATGGCGTGTGACGTCATCACGCATCCCAGAATGCCATTCACGGCAACCCACGCAGAGGATGTAAGCCACGAACTGACTGTTCTGGCGCTTCTCAAACAAAGTAAGTCCTGTGTGTTGTGTACAGTGGGTTTTTTCTGTATTCTATTGCGTGTACCAAACCCTTCGGCTCCCTTTCTTTGACTCAGATTCTTGGCCTCTCCTCCTACTTTGATACTCCGTCTACTGGCTTCACGCTGCTGACTTTGCCTGCTTGCAGACTCTGCTACCTCTTCTGCGTTTTGGCTGCTGTCTCGTCTGTTCTGATACCTTGACCTGGCATATTTCTGGACTCCCCCTTGGTATTGCGAATCATCTTTATGGGACTGGGTTTCACTGGAACTTTTGCTTGTGTGTGTTGCCCCTGCATACTTCAGGTACTTGTTTTCCCGTGTCATTGTGACTACTGGATTTTTTGCTACCTAGATCTTTATCCTCAAATTCCCTGGTTTACCAACATGCCTCTCTGGCTATTCTAAGAGAACTTTGTTGATTACTTCATTCCTTTAGTTTTGCATCCCTGTGCCAAATGGTTAAGGTCCTTACAAACATTTACGCATACTAACCTTGTGTTCTGTTGGCACCAACACATTGGCTGGGTCCCTGATCTATGGACCACTCTTGACTTAAGGTAGGATTGCGCCTATCCTAGGTCTACCATCCAAAACCACGCTGACCATAGGAAGGATCAGTTACTGAGGGGTATTGTACTGGATAAAGGGGAATCATTAGAATCTCTTTAACCTATTGTGTTTCTTCGTTTTCACAGCCTAAAGTTCCCAGGCGGTGTGTATAATGCCTTTTCACCCAAATCCATTGTCCCCCATGTAATATTTTCTACCCGGGGTCAATGGTCTCATGAGGAAAGTGACCTTCCATTGAGGAGACCCTGAAGAGAAGTAGTTTCTATTAGGCAGAAACCTGTGCAGTTCCCTTAGGGACCACTGCAAAAGATTTAGGACTACAGGTGGTTGGCAGTAAACCCAATTGGTAGCAGTCTGTACCACCCAGATTTACCTGGTAGCTGTGGCTGAGCAGTCGGACTTCTCTCAAGATGAGTTAGGCAGTATGCAGAGTATACACAATAGGTACAGAGACACAGTAGTACAAGCAAACACTGACCAGAGCTTTGGTGTAAAAGTATATAATTATTTATTTAAAGACACACTTGTAATTTACACTAGCAGAAAAAAAGGTAAGTAAATTCAACACACAGTCACTATTACTATATGTACATCCCTTATTCCTTATTAGACAAGTCTTAGTTAACACCACTTATTTCCAGACAGAGGTGAGCGCTTAACAAAAGATGGCACTCCAATAAGTTAAGAAAAAGGGAGGGAAAAGGCAGAAATTAGGAAAAGCACACAACACACAATACTTTAGATGCACCCAGCAAGGCAGGAAAGTCAAGTCTACTTGTGAGCAAAAAGTTCAGAGGCCAGGCTCCGTCTTTGAGAGAACAGAGCACCAATGCGCCCAAGATCACACAGTTTAAAAGTCTTGAAAAGTCTTGCAGGGAGTTCAGAAAAGAATTAAGTCAGCTCAGAAAAGTTCAGTTAGCCAGCCTAGGGCCAACCCAAGTGGTAGGGGGAAGCTTTAAGAGTCACCCCACACAGACCGTTGCGAGGGAGGCCAGGCGGACACAGTACCTTCAAAGTGGAGAGGATCCTCCAGCGGGGGCAGTTGTTCCTGGCAGCAGGAGCAAGTCACGGCGTCGTCCAGAGGAAGAGATGGTCTCGGCGTGGAGGAAAGCTGAAGGTCGTTGCACTGCCAGGGAAGAAACCAGCCGCAGAGTTCTCCGGTTAAAAGGTATGACCCTTTTATTCGCGGTGGTGGAAAAACCCCCAAAATCCTGCAAAGCTGCTGGGGGACTCACTAGGTTTGGGAAATTAGCCTTTACAGAGAATTCTCCCTAACAGTTTCCAAGATCCTGACACAGTCCCTGAGATACTGACAGTTGTTTAGACAATATTCATTTACCTTTGGAATCTCTCAACGAGTTATTAAAGTTACTCATTGTAGTGACTAGAGTACTCATAGTCCTTTGTCCCCTTTCCTCCATCCTTGTGGGCGTACGCCAACATGGGGACGGTACTGGAACCTTTGGCAGCGAAAAATTGAGCTTCCCCTTTAAATTTCATATAGCGTGCAGGGGCGCGGCATCAGGCGTGGTAACTCGCCGCCGGGGCCCCTCACCTCAGTCCCCTTTGAACACATTGGATGCTTAGATACCTGGCTACGCTTAACACATATTAGCCACTGGCATACTAGTGGGGGACGGCAGGTGGGCTGTATGGAGGAAAGGGGACTAAGGACTATGAGTACTCTAGTCACTACGGTGAGTAACTTTAATTGCTCATTCGTCCCTTCCCCTTTCCTCCACGTTTTTGGGTGATTCCACCAAAGAAGACCACAGGGTGGAGCTGTGACAGCCTGCCTCATATCTAGCACGAAGCAAAAAGGTTCTTCAGAACCACCTGACCAAACTCTGCATCATGCTTAGAGCTGGTGTCCAGCGAGTAGTGCTGACAAAGGCTGACAGAGTGGCCCAAGTAGCCGCCTTACTGATGACATCCCAAGAAGCATGTAGCTGAAACGTGATGACTGTGGCCGTGGCTCTGACCACATGGGTATGAATCCTCTTTGGAATGGGTTTGCCCACGGCTGTGTATGCCTCCAAAATGGCTTGAACCTTCCAATTGGCGATAGAAGCCTTGGAAGCCTGAGAGCTGAGGGAAGAGCCCCCAAAAGTCACAAACAATGCCTCAGACTTCCTGAAGGATTTAGTCTGAGAGAGATAAATCTTGAGGACCCTCTTGAGGTCCAAGGAATGTAGGGCCCTAGCTGTCTCCGACTTTGGGCAAGAAGTTTGTGTGAGTGCGCAAGATGTCGTCGTGAAACGGGTTGAAGGGATCGCACAAAGACAACGTCTGCAGCACACTAACCCTGCACGCAGAGGTGAGAGCCACCGATAAAACTGTCTTTACAGTTACCAAGCAGATGTCCACAGAGGCCATCATCTCAAAAAGCATGTTTTTTTAATAACAATTTTTATTGATTTTTCAAACATACAAACTCATCAATGTGAGCTAGGCACATGCAAACCCAAGTAAAACAACAACTTCCCTCCCCAACACCCAACTGCCATTCCCCACCACCCCTAGGCCTGCCCTACATATTCCATTTGCTGCCCCTCTTCTGTCGATGCCACTACTACAGTGGCAACAGATTATTCTATTGGGATCTCACTCGCTTCCTGAGTATCGTGCACAGAAGCAGCCAACTCAGCTATAAGCTGTTTCCACATATCTACACCTCTCCTCTCTGCTGATGCCTCCATCCATTTTTGCCGTTTCCACGTTGGCCCATTTTAACAGATCCCCCCACCATACTTGCGCTACTGGTCTCACCAATGTTTTCCATCGCATTGCTATTCTCTGTTCGCCGGAATATACGCCAAATCCTTCAGCTTGCTTACATGTTTAGCCCGCTTGGGTCTTGAGAAGCACCCCAGAAGGCAGGCTTTCAGAGAGTCTAGGTCTAACATGATCCCAGCCTTTGCCAACAGCTGTGCCGCCTCCCTCCAGAATCTGCCAATTTCCATGCATGCCCAAAACATATGTACCAGGTTAGCGTTTCTTTCACCACATTTCGGGCACGCCTGGTTACCTGTCTGGTTAAACTTGGCTATTTTGTTTGAGGTTAGGCATGCCTCATGTGTCACATACAGCTGGATCTGCTGGAATCTTGCATTTTCATGATACCTTTTGACTGTGTCCCATTCCCCATCTGACAGTGGTGCTCCTAGGTCCGCCTCTGTCTTCCTCTGGACTTGCTCTATTTCCCCAACTACTGCAGTCATCAGTAACTCGTATATACGTGATACCTCATGCCCTCCTTCCGATACATCGTAAAAGGACTCGATCACCTTATTCGGCTGCATTTGCGTGTCGGGATCTGGACATTTCAGATTCAAGCCTATCAAAAGTCTAGCGTGTGCAATGTACTGAACCCCTATGTATCCCAGCATCCGCTACCAACTCTTCAAACCTCAGGGGTTTACCTTCTCTAAGCACATCTCCTACTGTGGCTACCCCCATGGTTTCCCAATTTTTCCTTACATTCTTCCTGGTCTGTTCATCTGCCCCAACGTGTACCGCCAGCTGCGGTAGTACGGAGCAGCGGAGCCCAGCAGTCGCAGTGCCCTATGCCATATGTTGCAGCCTAGGCGCAGCAGGTGGTGCCCACTAGTCTTATGCAGATCTCGTAGCCATATCACTTCCTTCAGGAAGAAGAGTCTGCCCGCTGTTTTCAACAGCCTCAATTCGGTAGTCGGTTCATCCGACATCCATCTGGCCACGTATTGCAACTGGCTGGCCACAAAGTACTCTTCAAAGTTGGGCAATTTAATACCCGCTTGTTCATGTGAGTACTGGAGCTTCCATAACACCACCCTGTTTCTTGACTTATGCCAAATGAAGCTTCGGCATACACCGTATAATTTACCGAAAAACTATGGCAACCTCCCCCAGAATGTTATACTCTTCTCTATCCTCTCCAATGCTTTCTCTGTGTTGTGCTTATGTTCCTCCCTGGTATCGTGATATATGTCTACTCCCAGGTACCTGAACGTAGCCAGTTCCCATTTGATAGGCAGCACTGACAAACTGTATATGGACTTCCCTCTGTAACCCCCCAGGGGGTACAAACTAGATTTCTGGGGATTCACAGATATACCGGACACCAAAGCATACCGTGCCAACACCTCCAGGACATGTTGTAAATTCTCTTCTGGATAGCTCAGGTACAACAACATGTCATCTGCATAAAGCGAGACCAAGTGTCTCCCATCCTGTGTGCTTACTCCCACCTCCCCAAATTCCGCCCTCAAATAAACCACCAATGGCTTCAGCGCAAATATGAAGAGCATCAGGGACATGTCTCATTCCCTTACTTAATTGCAACTCCTCCAAGATTACAGAGCCCGTTTTGACTCTGGCCAACGGGGCATTATACAGTTGTTCCACCTATCTAATATACGTGGGTCCCATGCCAAAGGCCTCCAACACCGCCAGCAACCAGGGCCCTTCAACTGAATCAAATTCTTTCACAGCATCAAGCGACACCACCGCCACCTCATTTGTATTTCCAATTGTGTAATCTATTATGTGATGCAGCCTCCTCAGGTTATCGGTTATGTTTCTATGCGGGACATACCCTGTCTGGTCCGGATGGATAATCTTGCCTATCATTGGTCTCAGCCTCATTGCCATGACCGTCATAAGGATCTTCACATCATGGTTCACTAGTGACAGAGGTCTGTATGACCCACAATCAGTGTCTAGTTTGTTAGGTTTAAGGAGGGGGACAATTATCGACTCTCTTAGTGAGTCAGGCAACTGACCTTGTTCTAGTGCCTCATTTAACATTGTCAACAATGGAGGGGGGATATCTGCCCTATATTCTTTGTAGAACTCCTGGGGAGCCCTTCCGCCCCTGGAGCCTTGTTGGTGGGCAGCCCTTTAATCACATTTTTCTAGTTCATCAATCGTTATGGGGACTTCTAATCCATCCCTATCCTCTTTGGTGAGTCGGGTGAGACCTATCGCCGATAGTGCCTCTTGTATGTCCACTACTTCCTCCCCCACAGGTACCCTGTACAGGTCTCTGTAGAAGTCATAGAAGCACTCGTTTATCTCCTCCTGGGTCTCTCGCAAGCAACCGTCTGCCCCTTGCACCGCCCGTATTGGTTGCAGTGCAACCTCACTCTTATATAACCACGCCAGTAGGCGGCCAGGCTTGTCTCCTTCTGCATGTTGGCGCTCAATATATTTTATGTAGCTCAGGTTACCCAGCTTCTCCCACTGGGCCATGCATTCCTGCTGGAGGCATAGCAACTCCCTTGCGTCCTCTTGTGTTCCACTACCAGAACTCATCATGTCTTCTAATTTCTGCTCTGTCTTTTGTAATTCTCGCACTATTTCCTCTTGTAACCCTTTGGACTTGGCTATCGCCGCTCTCCGCACCACCACCTTGAATGCTTCCCACAGCGCACCAGCCGAACGTACACTACTGGTGTTGTGATTACTAGGGGCAGACAGGACTCTAGCTTTATATTCAGCGTGTGTGAACTCATGAATTGCCTCATCACCTGCAAACATATAGTCCAGCCTCGTGTACAGGTTTTGTGGGGCTGAATAATGTGAATATACTCGGCTTAGTGGGTGCAATTTCCTCCATGTGTCTGCCAATTTCAGGTCCCGTAGCAACACCTTCAATGCTTTAGCCGCTGGGGATGGGTGAGAAGCCTTGTTATCCAACCTATCTTTCGTCAGGGCTATAGTACAGTTAAAGTCTCCTCCCCATATGACCCCAATATCTCTGTGCAGGCTGATCTTGGGGTATAGTGCCTTAAAATAAGCCGTAGTGTTCTGGTTCGGCGGGTACGTATTTATGATACATATCTCTTTGTTCCCAACCTTGCACCTGACAATTGCCATCCTGCCGTCATTATCCACTACAGTTTGGAGGACCTTAAATGGGACCCCTGGTGCCACCCAAATCAGTACCCCTCATGCATAGGTTGAGTAGGCCGTACCAACCTTGATGCCTCTCGATTTCCTTGTCAGTGTGTCTAATTTATCTCTGGCAAGGTGAGTCTCTTGTAAGAGTGCTATATCAACTTTCTGTTGCTTGAGGTATGTCATAATTCTGTTTCTCTTTATATAACTCCTCCTCCCTCCTCCCTTCTCTCTCTCTCATCCTTTGTGTGTATATGTAGGCCCCCTCCCTCCCATTACCCGAAATCCCCCCCACCCGTTTCTGCAACCCACCCCAACAGTTGCCCAGCTCCATCCCTGGATCTCAGGCCACCCTGCATCTCGCCTTTTTCCTGGTCAACCGGTACTCGAAGTGCTGCACTACCAGTATCCTAACTATGCTACCTATCGGGGGTGATAGCATGTCTCCTAATATTGCGTAGAGCAGCACCTCCGTCTCCTGCCCTTAGTCATCCATGTTCTGCACAATAGTTCAATATCTACAAACACTGCCCCACCGTTGTGCATGCATTGAAATTCTCTCTAGATCGTATTCCTACCCAATGTCCACTTCAGTGTTACAGCTGTTAAGTATCCTCAGATATTTTAGTCAATCGAACATTACAGATGGAATGCAGGTTCACTTATCCTGTCCGCTCTGTGACTGGCCTTCCGCTTCTGCCAGGCAGCCCAACGTGTCCATCCAGCCCGTCACATCCCTGAGAGTCTCGAAGAAAAACACCTTGTTCTTGTGTATAACCTTCAATTTCGCTGGGTACAGCAGCATGAATTTGAAGCCGGCTTCGCGCAGCCGTCTCTTCACCGCCACATATTTCAGCCGTTGTTTCTGTACCAAAAATGTGTAGTACGCTGTGATGGTCGCTGACGCTCTGGTTATCGTTCCGCCCTTGGGAAAGTGTTCCAAAATCTTTTCCCTGTCTTTATAGTTTAATATCTTGGCGATGATCGGCCGGGGAGGGGCGCCGGTGGAGGCTTCCTAGCTAGGGTTCTGTGCGCTCTCTCCACTGCGAACCCCTGGGTGAGCGCTCCTGAGCCTATCTTGTGGATCAGCATATTTTCTATGTAGTTTGTTGGGTCTGTGCCTTCTTCTCCCTCCGCAAGCCCCACCACACGTATGTTGTTCTGCCGAGCATGTCCTTCTGCCTCCTCTGCCTGGTTTTCCAGGTTGCACACCTGTTGTTGCAATATAGTAACCTCCTTGGAATTGGCTGTGCTGGTGTCTGTATTGGCTTTCACTTTACTTTCGAGTCCGCTTGTGTGCTCTGCCAGCACCCTCACGTCCTGCCTTAGGAGGTTAATGTCCACTCTGACAGCGTCGATCTTGAATTCCAGCGAGGATTTTAATTCAGCAATGGCGCATCAATCTTACTCTCCCATGAGGATTTCAGTTCCGCAATGGCTTCCAGGATCTGTTGATCACTGCGTGTTGGATTTGCTACTTCTCGTGTATCTCCGCCTTTATGTGTGTCCACTTCTGGCATTTGGGCTGGTTTAGTGAACATGTCTATCAAAGGTTGTTTCGCCTTGGCCTTGCCAGTTTTGGACGCCATCTTCTCTGCCGTATATATACCTTAGTTATGGCCCCCTCTGCCGGTGTCTTAGCTCTTAGGTTTCAGCCTCCACTGTTAAACCCCTCAGCCGGCCGTCGTTATGGCTTCCTGCTGGGACTTGCGGTACGTTGTTTGTTCGGCCATGTGGAGGTGTCCCTTATGTACATGTAATGGCAGGGGCCGGTGGGTTAAGGCTGGGGGCTGTGCTTCTGGCTGTTATGCAGACCAGGTGAGCAATGATGCCAAGCACTTCACTGGTCGCCTCTTGCTGTTTCCTGTCACATGGATCAGTTCTGTGTGTCCTCTCCACTATCTGGACCACTGGTATCCTCAGGGGGGCCACGTTGTGCCCTTCGTTGTGTGGCACTAGTCACATACCTCTGTTCTGCCAGTTATTGTGTCTCAACTGGGGTCTTTGTTCCCCTCACCCTCACAGTGGTATCTTGTGCTGTTCAGGTCTGGTACCTGCCTGCCAGTGTGTTCTTTGGCATTTGCTATGTTGCTCCTCCTCACCTATCAGCTATGTGATTGATAGGTCCTTTCTTCTGTCTGCTCCCCTGTAAGTGCCAGCGCTGTTTGCCTCGTCTCACAATATTTCTGCTGCTTTCCACTCTGCAAGTTCAATGTGCACTGCCCATTATTGTGTCCAATCCAGCCCCATTGGCAGATCTTATTGGCTGTATTGTCCATTGCTTGTTTCTGCTCTCATTTCCTAGGGTGCCTCCCTCGCGTACTGCACCCTTGCTTCTGGTCTGGAAATGCTGCCCTGCAGAGTTACTGCTGTGTGCTCTCGGTCACAGGTCTATCCTCTTAGTTTCACCGTACAGACCGGTGTTGTGTCCATGTCGAGTGCCCTTTCAATTCGGGTCCACTCGCCTGAACTCCTCGTCAGTTTCACTGCCTTCAGGACTTAGGCTGCGGTCCCGCTCTCCTGCTCCAATACTGCAGTGGGAAAGCGTTCAACTGTGGAAAGCTCTCTGTCCGCCATCGCTCACAGGTTTATTATTTCGTTCTATGCGTCTGCCACGTGTTATTTGTATATTTAGTACCCGTGCAGTGTTGAATGTCCTCGTGCTGTGGCTACATCAGCTTCCACTTCGTTTGAGGCTTTGTCTTCGTATTACACCGTGTGACACTTGCAATTTAGGAAGTTCTTGTTTCCCCTTATGCAGTGGATGTTTGATGTTGCATCAGTGTCCAATCGGCAGGGGCGCTGGCTGCGCCTACACACATTGGTCACCTTTGTGAGTTAAAGGGAACTTTTTCAGCCATTTCGTATATATGGAGCCACGTAGTTCTCGGCTCTGTCGCTGCCCATTTTTCAGCTCTGTATGCTCTCCAGAATTCGCTGATCGAATTTTCATTCACTCCAGGTAGCTAGGTACAGCTAGCCCCCTCGTCCTATACATCCGATCTTCCCCTTCTGTTCACGGTCACACGGACCAGCTGCACATTGCTTTGTGCTCCCCTGTACAGTTGGTGCCTGGGCAAGTCCCAACTTCCCGTTGGGATTCACTTGCCGATTAGCTGCGGGCCACTTATTATTCCGCCACACGAAGGGATAGAATACTGCTTTGGCGCTGGTGTGGTTCACTGTAAGGATGCAGTCTTCTGTGTCATCCAGCGTCTCGCAGCAGCTCACACTTTCGTCGGCGCTGTGGCAGATAGCATGTCGGCTCCCTCTGTTTTCAAAGCAACGTTCCCAGCCAGTTACGGGTACAACCGTCATCTGAGTACTGTGGCCCCCTTTATCCTACATTATGGTTCGCTGACGTTTTCCTTTGTTCTAGAGCATCTGCCATATTGCGTGCAGCGCTGCAGAACCTTACTGCTTTCTTCTTCTTCGTAACTTCTGTTCCTCGCTTTAGTTCTGTTCAATAATGCTCTCCCTGCATACCTCTCATAGTCACACAGCTTTAGATATTTGTGTGTGTCGCATGTGCTGTTCCAGTCATCTATGCACACCAGGATCATTCAGGATTTGCAGGAGCCTTTAGGAAATGCAACCTATCCCATGGCTGTTTAGCCAGGCCCCCCCTCAAAAAGTATGTTTTGCAAAGCTGCAAGAACCACATTGTGGTCCTCAACTGGATGCAGCCTATGCACCGGAGTAAAAAGCTTAGACAACCGGGTTGGCTGCCGAAAACACCTGCTCAGGGGAATTCTTGTAAGCCCCAATGGCCACCAAATAAGTGCGACAAGTATCCACCTGAATTCCAGAAGAGCCAGGTGTGCTGAAAAAGCCAGTATGTCATCCAGAGGACAGGTGTCGGAGTCCAGTCCCTTGTCGCGAGCCCAATGGCAGAACCTAGTCTATTTGCTATTATACTGGGACTGAGTCAAGGGCCTCCTTGCCGGCTGAATGATGTCCCAGCCGTCCTCTGAAAATTGAGCACGCTGAAGCCTCAGCTGGTCAGGAACCAGGCCGCCAGCGAAAGTCTGACTGGGTCTGGATGTTCCACTGCCCCGCCCTGCTGCGTCAGGAAGCTCCTGCTGGGGATCAGAAGGTGGACGGCACCTAGGGAGCACAACTGCAGCAGATCTGAAAACCAGGTCTAAGGCCAGTGGGGGGCAACCAGAATGAGGCTGCAAGCCACATAAGCCTGGACCTTGCGGAGGGTGCGTTGGACCAGAGGAGTTGGAGGGAACTCATAACCTCTGCAACCATGCCAACAGATCTGGAAGGCACCTCCCAGTGATCCCCGACCCTGACCTGCTATAAAGCAACCTAGGGGCACTTGGCATTCCGGGGAGATGCAAAAAAAGTCCAGGTCTGCAAACCCCCAATGCTGGAACAGGGGCAACAAGGAGTCGTGGTGCAACTCCCACTCGTCGGTTTTGAACCCCTAGCAACTCAGCTGGTCCGCTTCAGCATTGCTGTCCCCCAGGAGGTGGACTGCTGAAATCCAAACCCCCTCCGTCAGGGTCCATTCCCAGATCGATACCGCCTCCATGCAAAGGGGGGCAGGGAAATGGATGCCACCCTGCTTGATCTGCAGCAGATCTGAAAACCAGGGTCTAAGGCCAGTGGGGGGCAACCAGAATGAGGCTGCAAGCCACATAAGCCTGGACCTTGCGGAGGGTGCGTTGGACCAGAGGAGTTGGAGGGAACTCATAACCTCTGCGACCATGCCAACAGATCTGGAAGGCACCTCCCAGTGATCCCCAACCCTGACCTGCCATAAAGCAACCTAGGGGCACTTGGCATTCCGGGGAGATGCAAAAAAAGTCCAGGTCTGCAAACCCCCAATGCTGGAACAGGGGCAACAAGGAGTCGTGGTGCAACTCCCACTCGTCGGTTTTGAACCACTAGCAACTCAGCTGGTCCGCTTCAGCATTGCTGTCCCCCAGGAGGTGGACTGCTGAAATCCAAACCCCCTCCGTCAGGGTCCATTCCCAGATCGATACCGCCTCCATGCAAAGGGGGGCAGGGAAATGGATGCCACCCTGCTTGTTCAGTTAAAACATCATAGTAGAATTGTCTTTCCTGACCAGAACAGACCTGTCCCTGAAGAGGGGCAAAAACGCCTTGAGGGCCAGGCCCACTGCCCTGAGCTCGAGCAGATTGATATGCAGGAGGGCTTCCGTCCTGGAACATGATCCATGAATCGCGTAGCCCTCCAGAGTAGCTCCCAGCTTGAAAGAGAAGAGTCCATTGTCACCACCAGGGTAGTCTCTGGTCGGGTGAAGGGGGCTCCCGCTGAAACATTGCCCTCAATCAGCCACCAGCGAAGATCAGGCAGAAGCAGCGGTTGTATTGGGATCCTGTCCGACGGAGACCCTGTCTCCTGATCCCAATTAGCCCCCAGGTGGAGCTGGAGGCACCTCATCTTGAGGAGAGTGTGCTGTACAGTAGGCATGAAGGAGGCCTTCAGGCACAGAATATGCTGGAACTACCATGCTGAAGTGCTCGAGTTGGCTAGGAAGTGTCCCAACGCCTTGTGAAGGGAGAGGCGCCTTTCAGGCGTAGGGAACATCCACTGAAACGTAGTGTCCCAACGCACCCCTAGGAAGACCAATTCCTGAGATGTGCATAACTGTGACTTTCTCTGGTTGAGGGAGAACCCCAGCTGATGAAGGACATCAACCAATCTCTGGCAGGATTGCACCACCCCTTCGGGTGACACTGTCCTCACCAGCAAGTCATCCAAATAAGGGTACAGATGATGACCTCCATGCAGAGAAAGCCCCCACACTGCGTTCATCAATTTCATGAAGACATGAGGGGCCAAGTTCAGGCTGAAGGACAGCACCTTGTACTTAAAGTGGTATTACATAATCGTGAACCGCAGAAACATCCAATGGGGTTGGTAGATGGGCATGCAGGTACGCATCCTTGAGGTCCAGCGAACACATCCAGTCCCCTGCACAAACAGACTTAACCATGTGCACAGGAGTAATCATATTGAAGCATTCCAGCGGTAAAGACAGATTTAGAAATTACAGTTCCAGGACAACCCTCAGGCCAGCCTGGGTGTTCTTGGGGACCAAGAAAATCGTGGAATAGTTCTGGTGCCCCTGTCTGAAAGAGGAACCGGTTCTATCATCTGTATCTCCAAGAGCGAAAGGACCTCCCGTAAAAGAGCCAAGGACCCGATCTGATGAAGACACGGAGTGGATGGTAAAGGCAAAGGAAAAGGAGGACTGAAGACATTGGAGACTACGGATAGGATCCACAGGTTGCTGAAAAGATGATTTGAGCTGTCCTGGAAAATAGCCAAATGGCCCTGTAAGGAACTCATGGTGGCAACAGAAAAGACAGACACAAGTGACACCTAATCTAAACCTAAATCTAAGGTGGAAGCAAGCTTCGACCATCAAACGAAAATTAAGGCAGTCCTGGTGGCTTTGTGTCAAAATAAAAGGCCTATACTAAGAAAAACCTATTGCCAATCCTTACTCTAAATACAAAAAGAAGTGTGGGATAATATTCTCAAGAAAGAAAGAATTGTTCACAAATAATAAGCCAGGATGCAGTACTTGAGGTCTCCCTTCCCCACGTCTTCAGCACGGGACAAGGTAGGACTTTGGAGCACAGCACACGCTCAAGCTTTCCCAGCACAAGCTCTGTACTAGCTATCAGGTTCTTCGATGGCCAAGTTTCTTATCAATAAAAAGTTTCTTGCCCTCGAGGGCCTGATCTATTCAACAACAAACAAACAAAGAGTTCCTTTCTCAATTAACTTTGGGTGATGACTTTCACCCCTGCATCTTCCTCAGCCGGGCACGGACCCCAAATGACAAGGAGGACAATTCACTTCCCCCTGGTCTTCCAATACTTCTTGTATTCACAAATCTTAATGTCTTTTTAAACAGTTATTCAGGCTTCGCCCCTTTTGTCGGATTCCCTCTGCCAGGTTCACTCTTACCAACTTTTGTAATACACTGTTAATTATCTAACTTTACCAAGCAGGATTAATTTCCTTTCGCTTCACAATCATCTGTTGGTCAAAGACTTTTGACTGTACAGAGAATTTTGCAAGACCCCTGTATGACCACTTTGTCCCCCTTTTCGCCTTCTTCCAAGGCCTTCTGGTTATTCTAGTTTAAACAATCGGGTAATCATCTGAGTTTCCTAAGTGAGCACCCATGTGGTGCCGGACTTCTCTGTTGCTGGTTTTCCCCCTCTAGCTTCAATCACCCTTATCTTTTCACAGTTCAATAAGCCGCTTGCTACTTTTTGTTTAACACAGTTCGGTTTCTTATCAACTCTCCCCTCGACTCACCAGCTTTAATGAACCGCTTGGCTTTCTTGTCCTTTGAGTCAAGGTTGGTACCACGGAGACCAGCGTCTGTCCCCGGCTTGGTTATCAGCGAAGGAGGGTCTCATGTCCCGTTGACATTTGCTACAGGCTATTGTTTGTGGTCTTACAATTCCTTTTGCAGAGGCTTCACGGGTCTTGAATGGAAGGGAAAAGGTTGTTTCTCTTCTTGTCACCCTCTCGGTATGTGCCGTCTTTCTCCTCCTCTTGAACTGCCGTTCTGAGTTAGCTCTCACATCGTGCGCTTTGCCTTGCTCATTGGTGCTCTTGTGCTCCACCTTTTATCCTTGTGGGGAAGGGAAAGGGCTGTCAGGTGTGTGTAATTCTGGTATATTGCCTGAATTTGACTGACCCTTGTATTGGGACATGTCAGGTAAACGGCTCTGGTGTTAGTCCATTGTCTTTCGTGTTGTGCGATAGTGTTCATGTCAGAAACGGCAGTTTTCTTGAATATCCTACGTGGTACGATCGGGAAAGGTGCTGAAAGAAGGGGGATATCGCATCTCATCCATCAGTGTCCCACTCCCACTCCCCAAGAACCCCTCATCCAGGTGATCCTCCCTCACTGGACCACCCCCAGGAACTGTATCTAATAGCGATGGCAGTTTCCTGGCCACCTGGATGAAAGATCCCCAGGGACTAGCTAGGGAGACACCTTCAGGTTTCTCACAGCCTCCATAGGCGATCTGAGTTCCCGACCTTGATGCCACTGCTTCATGGCTTCAGTGGTGGGGACAGAGGAGGTGGAGCAGAAAAACCAGCGCAAAGTACTCTGCTGCTTCCGTCTGTTGTCGCTGACCGACCTTTTCTGGCCCCCATGTACCGCATTACCAGAACACCTCGATGCCGGAGAGAGTGCAGGATTTGAAGTCTGTCCTGCCCTGGGACTGAGGGGGGGATTTCTGTCCAGGTTTTGTCAGGATGGCGAAGGACTTGGCAGTTTGAGTGGAGGTTTTCTTCTTTGTCAACTGGTCATCGGTTGACGAATGTCCATGCCCCGGAAGGGCAGATCCAGGATCCGCTCCTGCATTTCAGATGAAAGCTTAGTGGCATGCATCCACGCCTTCCTTCTCATCTCGACATTAGGCACAGCCCTCTGCTGGCTGTGTTGAAGTGGGAGACACTATGAGGTCCTGTGCAATTGCCCGGGCATCTGCCAGACCAGCCTTGAAAGATGCTTTCTTGTCCGAAGGGAGGTTGGTCAGAAATTCTCAGAGTCCCCGAAACAGCTTCTGGTTAGCTGCAGCCAAGAGGGCATCTGTGTTGGTTTGCCGCTGATGCAGTCCTGAGATGGAATAACAGCGCTTTTGCAAAGACTCAAGGGCCTTTACCTCCTTGGAAAGACAACTGGAGGCGGCTCCCATGGAGGAAGACGACAAAGACGATGGTTTAGAATACAATGAGGCCGCAGCCACCACTGAAGAATACGGCTGTGGGTGGGAGGCCAGGAGGATTGGCTCCCAGTCTGTCAGCCTGAACCTGCTGTCCAACTTCTTGTTCATTTGGGCATTGGCCCTGGGCTTCTCCCAGACCTTTTGTTCCACCTGCAGGACATCCTTCTGCAGAGGGATGCCAGACCAGGTTGTGGTGCCCTTACCCGATATCTCTGCTAGTACTCCCGACTCCTGGGGGGCTTCGTCAGGCAGAGGGACCCCCAAGAACTCTACTAGGCCCTGAGGACAGTCATGAAAGCCCTTAACGAATGCCAAGGGTTCATTGTCCTGGGCCACATCATCCTCATTGTCGTCCTCATCCCCGCCCCCTTTTTTACAGACCGAGGGGAGTCCGTTCCCTGGGCCTTCGCTCCTGGTTAAAGCGCTGAGGCGCCTGGGGTGTTTAGCCATAAGGCTGTGATGGGCAGATGTATCCCTGAGGAGACCAGATGTCCGTACTGTAAAATCTGCGGCCGCATCCAGAGAAAAGGGGTCTGGGATCATCTTGCGAAGCACATTCGATGGGGGTAAGCACCAGCGGCCCCAGAGTTGGATCCAAGATGGCCACCGGCCTGGCAGGTTCCGCCACATGCCTCTGTGCCATTTTGAAGCCTTGACCCATGCCCTGGACTGGAGGGAGCAAAGGCCCTAAGCCACGAGAGGCCTCAGACACGGGAGGAGACAGCTTGGGTCTTGGACCCGAAGCAGAAGCATTGACCTCAGAGAGCACTCTGGTGGGTGCTGCGCCCTCGGCTGACCGGCAGGTAGTCGTAACGCCCTGACATATGACCTCGGAGGGAGCTCTGGTAGGCTGGACGTCCTCGGCACCTGTGCCGGTGCCTGTGCTGGATCGTGCCAAGGACAGACTCTTGGAGGAGGCACTCGATGATCCCTTACCCCTCCGAGAACAGCCCCATAGGGCCCCTCAGCTTGGGAGCTGATAGCCAGAACTACGTCAGGTTTGTCCTCAGAGCGCCCAGAAGAGCCCCTGGGCCCCTCAGCTTGAGAGCCGGCAGCCTTAGAGACCTCAGGCCTGCCATAACCCAAATACAAGGAACCCCGATTGGTCGGAACCCCAGGGAAGAAGTCCCTGCGCTGTGGAGCAATTCTGAACAGAGGGCCTACTTTGTCTTGATGAGAGATCCAGGAGACAAAGTCCTTCAGGTGGGGGTGGAGGAGAAGTGTGGAAGATCTCCCTTCATCATGACATCCGATTCTTCAATGCCCTCTGACGAGAGTGCTACAAGCCGAACATGAGTCCCAGCGGTGGTCGGGCCCCAAACACTCAAGACAGAGTGCATGGGGTCTGAGGCCTTAAGCGAGTGGTCACATGGGGCATATCTCGTGAATCCTCCTGTGGCCGACATGTGAATGGGGAGGCGAGGCACCGAAGAGAAGTTTAATAAGATTGAACAAACAAAACGGGAGCACGCAGAAAATAAAAAGTCTCCACACTGGCTGCCAGGTACCACACCGTCCATGTAGAAAAAGGGACTGAAATGAGATGCTGGAGGGCAGGGCCTCGGCAGGGCTTTCCCATGCCCAAGGCTGCGACCCTGTGCGCTATACGAAATTTAAAGGGGAAGCTCATTTTTTGGCAACTGTGGCTAGCGTGAAGGCAGGGGGAAGTAGTCTACTCTCCAGAACAAGTCACATGGAATAAAAGCATATCCGTGTTTTTCATGAGATTCGTTTATCCCTACATTACCGCACCACAAGTCCAGGAGATGTGATAAATGGGGTCCTCTACAGAATGATCCTGGTACAGAATAACGTCTATGTCCTGATGATGGCCCTATAAACTAACTACGTGAGCACGTGGGAGGCGGTGCATCACGAGCAAAGGGCCGAAACATGTGTCCGTGTCGATGTCACGCCCCCCGGTTTCCTAGGGCATTCTTATGTCCAGGGGAGAAGCCCGTGGCATTTGGCCTGGCGTTTACAGCAACGCCGACGCCACCGCCGGTAAACAACTACATCTCCCAAGAGGACCGTGCCTGCAAGGAACCTTTGGAACGTTTTCGCTTTCTTTTGCGTGCGTTTCACGCCTCCTTTGTATTCGCTTCCTATATCTGGCCACGCCCCCAGTAAGCTGGTGCTCCTAAACCGTTGCGTTACGCGAGCTACGCTCCTGGGATAAGTTGTTCTTTTCCCTATTCCTTGCTTACCTGGTTGCCGAATCCTACCTTTGCCTTGGACCTTGTTATCCGTTTTCCTGATTCTGTCTTAGACGTCCGTTTGATCTCCTCCCCTGCTCGACCACGGAATACGCACCGGACTTGCTTTGGGTTCTGCTCCTCATGTCTGGCTCCCGGCTCCCTTCAACCCCGTATTCCTCAATCGCTCCTGGCCATCCGCTCCCCGAGCGAAGAAAGAAACACCATACATCCAGGCGTTCGAGAAATCTTACACCACTTCTAATTTCTCCCTGAAGTGTTGTTTACCGCGCTAGCAAGAACGGCGCTGTTTATTTACACCCGGTGAATTTTTGCTTGACTTTTTTGTTTGTTGGTTTTTTGGGACGCTTTGCTGTGCTCATCACTTGTTGGTTTTTGGGAAGCTTCGCTGCATCGCTCTGCCTCTTTGGACCTTGGGACACTTGGCTCCTGGCTTCATTCCTTGGATTGTGGGACGCTCTGCTGTTTTTTCCCGCTCATTTGATTTCTGAACATTGGATTTTGCTTTCACTCATTGGATTGTGGGACGCTTTGCTGTTGACATTACTTATCCATTATTGGGGGGGAAGTCTTTGATCCCCCTTCTTTCAAGAAAGAACACTTCCTCTGACCTTCACTCACTCCCAGTCTTGTGTCTTATCACAAGTAGGTATTCCGCTGGAAAAAAGGAATACACAGGTAAGCTTGTGGGTCTCGGAGGGGGTAGAGGGACTGGAATTGTCAACAAACGGTATGTAATATTTGCTTTGTTTGTTTTCTTCCCTCTAGCTCCGCTGTGCGTTCCGCCTTTTTGCCTGAGCCCTTGGCCTGACAGGTGTTCTTTTCCCTGCACGCTGTGCTCTCAGGAAGGAAGTCTGAATTACTTTAGCTGCATCTAGCCCAAGTGATCCCCCAGACTGATCGTGGAACTCACGGAGTGCGACAGTCGACCAGCACAAAACCCGTTTGGTTGGGGTTTTATTATTCCCACAGATAAACGTAAGACAATTAGCAAATGTTTATGTACTAGAAAACAGATGTAATGGAGAGTTTTGGCCAAAGTCTGCGTAGAGTGAAACTGACGTAGAGACGATGAGCTCATTCCTTTAGTTTTTTGTCTTTTGTGTTGCAATTGTGTTAAATGAATTTTTTTTAAGTCACTTTTCACTAACACCCAGTCACAGTATTCTTCTTGTTGGAATCCAATTTAATATTTTTTAATTAAAGTGTATGTTATATTACCTGTTTTGTCTCTTCATTTTGGTGCCTACCAGGTGGTAGGCCTTAGTATGAGTGTTTAGTGTGGGCACATTGGTAGGCCTAGTAGTAAGAGAGGGGTAACCAGTTTCCTGTATATAGATATTGTTGTTGTACAGTGCTCCATTACTCTCCGGCTATCCTGGCACTATATAAATCCCAAAACATACAGAAATAGATATAAATCTATGTAAACCTTTGCACAGCTTGACACACATTGACGCACACCATCAGTTCACCATTGCCCTCACAATCATGACAAATGTTGTATTTTATTTTTACTGCAAGTGTCTGTATTACACATTGGTGGCTGTATTTATAATCAGCAACCGTCTGAAGCAACTGAAAGGCTAGCAGATAGTGCTTTATGAAAAATCTAAATAAAAAATAAAAACAAAGCATGTCTGCCAAATATCCTTAAAAAAATGTCAGAAGGCAGAGAAGATTTCTTAACATCGGCCTATAGATAATGAGAAATTACTGCTGTGAAAATATCTGTGAAATTTAGCAAACACTGTGAATGACATTATGAAGAGCATCCACTGTTTGCATCAAGTACAAAGATCATGACTCTCTTACTGTAAGTATATGCTCCAGTAGCTCCACGTATCCCAGAGTGCACTCTGTTCCAAATTTCATAGCTTTTGTTCGGATCTCTTCGTTCACTTCTGGGTGATACACAGCTTGCTAAGAAGAAGAAAAAATATCATCTACAGAGAAAAACGGAGGACAAAAAAGGATATGTGGCATTCTAGAAACAAAACATGAAAAGTACCTACGATAATACTACTGGTGCTTTTAAGTTCATTGAAAAAGATTTCTGGATTACTCAACATTTGGGACAGTTATACCAGAAGCTGAGAGGCCTAAAGGCTGTACATACAATTTTGTACTTTACAAATCCAGAAGATGCATCAACTTCAGATCTACATTCTATGTCGAGACAGGAGACAAGCATAATGCTTTATCTTTTTTATTACTGCTCTCACAGCATTTCAATTTCATAACATTTTAAACTTTCTTTAAAACTTCACAACACATTTTTTGTTTCCTCCGATCTCCTCTGGAGGCTAAAACACAAAAAGTGGTAGTAGAGTTTTAATCCCAAGGTAAAATGTCCCCAGGGACTACCAATACCCATTATCCTCGGGCCTTGAGTAGTTCTGGACTGCTCCATCTGCCCAATCAGACTCTGTCCTTGCCTATAAGTAAGTCTCCTTTTAAACTCAACTCCTCTTTCTTTGTTGCTGCTTTCACAGATAAGTGAATCTTTTAACACGTTTAATATATGGTCGTAGTTAATGGCATACCGATATTTGTGTTATTGTTGGCACGTTTGAACTGCTGTTATAATGCGCATGCGTTAAATACCATCTATTACCAGTAAAAATGGATACTTTTGAAGTTCTGGAACGTCACGCTCACACCGGCATATCGAGCGTTTGTAGACACGAGTGGGACCTTTGCACTACGTGGCAACATTCCTTTTTCGTCCCGCTTTGATTCCTCAGTTCAGGAAGCCATAGCCACAGGTGATCGTGCCCGCGTGAGGCAGCCGGCCCTGCCTCCCTACTGCAATAGCGAGCGTGGGCGATTTTACCCAAAAGCAGGGGGCAGGACGCTCTTGATTTTGCATGCATGGCGCGAGTTATCCAACGACGCATGGGTACTGCAAGTGATTTCAGGCATGCGACTAGAATTTGTAGGATGCCCCACGCAAGCGAGAGAACCAGCAGCGATAGTCATGCCCCTGGAGGAGCAGGAGCTGCTCTCCAGCGAATTACGCAGTCTACAAACAAAGTAGAGATAGAGCCAGAAGTGCATGAGGATCAGGACTTCCCCAGAAACATGTTCCTAGTGCACAGAGGAAAGTCGATAAAGTGATGAACTTGAAAGTCTGAACAAATGGTTTACGTACCAGCACTTCAAGATGGAGGGGATACACCTCCTTCGAGACCTACTCAGGACAGGAGACTGGCTCATCCGGTTAGACCTCAAAGACGCATATCTTACTATCCCGATAGTGGTAGAACATCGACGATACCTTTGTTTCTGGTGGGGTTCAGAGATCTGGAGGTTCACATGCCTCCCCTTCGGTCTAACGTCCGCGCCATGGGCTTTCACCAAGATTATGCGTCCAGTGGCAGCAGCCATTTGAGAGAGAGGGATCAGGATCATCGTCTACCTAGACAATATCCTCATCTTAGGGCAGAGCGCCACCGATCTGCGAGAGCAAGCCGCATGGGTATGCAACCTAGTATCCTCTCTCGGTTTAGTCATGAACACAGAGAAGTCAGACTTCGACCCGCTCAGAAGATAGAATTTCTAGGGTTTGTTATAGATACCAAGAAGGCCTCACTCAAGTTGCCAACAAAAAAAATAAGGGCCATTAAGAAGGAACTGAGGGCAGTAGTAGCGAACAGAGTTATTACACTTTGCAATCCAGTTTGGATAGTGGGCCTCCTCACGGCCTCAATACAGGCAATATTCCTGGGGCCGCTACACTACAGAGCTCTTCAGAGATTGAAGATCAAGCATCTCAGGGGGTGCTTAGGTTACCATCAGTTCGACACCCTAGATCAGGAAGTCATCACAGAACTAGTATGGTGGTTGCAGAACATGGAAGTCTGGAACGGCAGAGCAATTTTTGGGGACACCCCAGTTCTACGGATAGAGTCAGACGCAAGCAGAGCCGGCTGGGGAGCATGGTGCGGAAGTCTAGAAACAGGAGGAAAATGGTCTGTGGAGGAGCTTCGCCTCCACATAAACTGTTTAGAACTCCTGGCGGGTTCTTTTGCTGTGTAAGCTTTTACCAGAGACCGAGCCAATTGCTGCGTTTTCCTCAAGATGGACAATAGTTCAGCCGTCCGTTATATAAACAAGCTGGAAGGAACCTCCTCAAGATGCTCGCAGAATTAGCGAAGGACTTTTGATACCACTGTCTGCAGCAGCAGATATCCGTATCAGCGGAATACTTACCAGGTGCACAGAATATAGTAGCAGATTTGAATTCTCGATATCTGGTAGACTCCAGCAACTGGAGGCTACTCCCAGACATCTTGGCGCAGATTCAGGACATCTGGGGACCCATAGACACTGATCTATTTGCATCCAGGCTCAACTCTCAGACCCCCAAGTCCTTCATTTGGAGGACTGATCCAGCAGCAGTGGGGACGGATGCTTTCCCGCAACAGTGGACGGGTACAGTCCACTATGTGTTTCTTTCATTCGTCATGCTGACGAGGGTGCTGGCGAAAGTCCGCAGAGAGCAGGCATAGTTGGTGCTAGTAGGTCCGATATGAAATTCACAGCCGTGGTTTCCAGTAGTGATGGAAATTGCCATGGATTTCCCGAGAGTGCTTCCCCACAGGAGTAACATTCTTCAGGACCCGAGCGGCCAGCTTCACCCTCTAGTAGTACAGGGCACCCTGCGCCTGATGGCATGCAGGGTTTCAGTAAACGATGGCAGCTGCCAGGCATTTCGCAACTCGCTGCCAACTGTATTAAGGACTCGTGGGCGCCTTCCACCATCAGGAGCTATGGTGCCACGTGGAGGCGTTGGTCCATCTACTGCACAAGTGTTACGCTCACCTGGACCCCACAGGGGTGTCGATCGGACCCGGACAGCTGCGGTCTCCTTCAACGTGATGCCTAGTGGAGAGATGACTGTCTGGACTGGCCCGCCTAGTCTTGTCTGCTGGACCCGAATAAGTATTTTCCTGCAAGTGGAGACAGGGATTAACCACCTGTGGGTTTTAGTGATGGCCTCCCAACTGTTCTCGCTCTCCCCCACTAATTACCTCCAATATCCCCTTAGTAACCTCACCTTATGTTCGTAAAAGATGAGCTCTCCATCCTGCGTGTCTTGCAGGGGCGCGTAGATACCAGTTACTTCACTGGTTTGAAGGCGTTGGGAGAGTTCCGGTAAGTATTGACTCTGAAGTCCCTGGTGGGATTGGTAAGTATCAAGTTCAAAGAGTTCAATGTGCCTGATGTTCACTCTTGTCCCCTTCCTTCCTTAAGTTGCAACTGAGTTTGTGAGAAGAAGGTCTCGTAGCTGCTGCTGGCGTTCAGGTAAGAGTCTGTGTTACCCAACGCTGTCCGGTAACTATTGCATGCGTTAACGTGTTGTTTTTCTCCCTCTTTACAGATGTGGCATATGAAAATGTGGAGAGTTATGGAATAATACCGCCGGTGGTAAGTCTATGGTGGTAAGAGGTTGTATTTGTTGATTCCCTTGCCTCACCTTGTTTTTTCTTGTGTCCCCTAGGTGCCGGATTACGGCGAAGAAATGATGGAGACGGTGCCAGATCGAAAGATGCTGTGAGAACTGGTGAGTATGGCGCCGTGCTGGAGCTGGCAAAGCGACGCGTGCAGGACTGATGTACTTTCCAGGTCCGGAGATGAAATGGTTCTGGAATTAGGTGAGGAATTTGAAATAAGTTCGTTTTCTAACCTTGTACTTTTCTTCTTCTTTATTCTAGGAGCTCCGGATTCGAGGCGGGCGTGGCAGAAGACTGGATGCTGGCTGCAGGCACGCGGGCGTGGCAGAAGACTGGATGCAGGCGGCAGGCACGGTGAGCGTCACGCTGCTGGATGCAGAATAACGCGAAGCATGTGCTGCTGTTCGGGTGTGGTTTAAATAGCCTCAAAAGTAGTTCCAGGTAAGAAGTTCCCTAGAGCCACGCCTGAGTAAAAATAGTCCCTGTAACAAAATAGTCCCATCCAGGCCTCATGTAGGCTTGGACTCTTTTTGCAGCCTGGTCTGCATCAGGTAAGTAAAGTCTATGAGCCTGGCGCCTATGGCGCCAGGACTGATTTCTATGATGAGCCTGGCACCTACGGTGCCAGGACTGAACCCAGACAGCCCCTAGCCGGGGCAGCTGAGGTTTAAAGAAATGTCTGGATGCCTGCTCCCGGAGCTGAGGGCATTGGTCCTGATGCCCGGGGGTAGGCATCATGACAACACTCCCCCCCCCCAAGGCCCCTCCTAAAGTTGTTCTTCCCCCTGGCCCCGGTTTGTCTGGGAAGTTCCGATGGAATCTTTTCACCAACCGAGGTGCATGAACGTGGTCGCTAGGCTCCCATGATCTTTCTTGTGGTCCGTAGCCCTTCCAATCGATCAAATAAAAAAGTTTTGATTTAATCATCTTGGAGTCCAGGATATTTTTTACCTCGAATTCAGGTTCTCCATCTATCAAGATGGGGTCAGGTGGTTTGGTTCATCTTGTCCCTGGTTGAACTGGTTTTAGAAGTGAAACAAGAAAGACAGGATGAATTCGCATATTAGAGGGTAATTCCAATTTGACGGCCACCGGGTTGATAACGGCCTTAATGGTGTAAGGTCCCAAATATCTAGGATTAAAAGTCTGAGTTCCCTTCAGAGGTATATGTTTTGTAGCCAGCCAAACTTGATCCCCAATCTGGTATTGTGGAGGTTTACTTCTATGTTGATCAGCATTTTTCTTGCATTTCTCTTTTGCTTGTTTCAAATGTTGTGTGGCTTCCTTAAAGGCTTGTCTAATAGTAGAGTGCAAATGACTAACTGCGGGCATTTCTAAGTGCTGAGGCGAATCGAGTTCTGAGGTTCGAGGATGATGTCCATATATGGTATAAAAAGGGCTTTTTCCGGTTCCTGAATGTACAGAGTTATTGTATGCGTACTCGGAAATCCATAAAATATCTTTCCAATTGCTTTCGGTCTGGTGTAGCATGCAGCATAGGTACTGTTCAAGGGTCTGGTTGGTCCTTTCCGTCTGACCATCAGTCTGGGGATGGTGACTTGTTGATAGCCTCACGTCGATTTGTGCAAGTTGACAACATTTCTTCCAAAAATGCGAGATAAATTGACTACCTCGATAAGAAACCAATACGGAAGGGAATCCGTGTAATCGAACAATGTTTTCGAGGAACTCCTTGGCCAGAATCGAAGCAGAAGGTAACCCCTTTAAAGGAATAAAGTGGGCAATCTTGGAAAAAAGATCCACAATAACTAGGATGGTGTTAAATCCATTACATGGAGGTAGATCTGTAATAAAGTCTAAAGACAAGGTGTGCCATGGTGTAGGTGGAATATCCAAAGGTTGTAAAAGGCCAGCGGGTTTTTTCTTCTGGCTTTTGTTTTGGGTGCAAATGCCACAAGGCATCACAAATGACTTTACATCTTTTCGCCAAGTGGGCCACCAGAACTGTCTCTTTATTTTTTTCGCTTCATTTTTAGCGATACCTGGGTGCCCTTCCATAAGGGTGTCATGGTAATTGGAGATGACTAGTTCTTGTATTTCCTTGTGTGGTAGAAATAGTCGTCCTTGATAGTAAGGTAGGTCATTGATGACTGAGTAGTCCAGGCCTTTCTTTGCCCAGTCCTGCAGGGTTGCTGGCTCGAAGAGTTGTTGGATTTTTGAATGAATATCTTCTAGTGTCTGTAGAGTAGTTATGCCAAGAATTCTTTGCTTGGGAATTATTGGCACCGGTTCCGGGTTTGCATATGCTTCTCCCATCCCTATTCGGGATAAGGCATCTGCTTTGCCATTTTTGCAGCCTGGTCGATAAGTGATCACGAAATCGAATTCGGCAAAGAACAATGCCCATCGAAGTTGTCGCGATGATTGGGCTTTGGCTGTTTTTACATACTGCAGGTTCCGGTGATCGGTGATTACGGTAATAGTATGCCTGGCACCAAGAAGATAGCGCCGCCAAGCCTTAAAGGCAGATTTGATGGCTAATAGCTCTTTATCGGTAACCGCATAGTTTAACTCAGGTGCTGAGAACTTTCTGGACCAAAACGCTACTGGGTGAAGTTGACCGGTTTCAGGATCCTTCTGGGACAGGACAGCTCCCATGGCTAAACTGGATGCATCAGTTTCTACTATGTATGGAAGCTCAGGGTGTGGATGCTTTAAGACAGGTGCTGATGTGAATTTCGCTTTCAGCTCTTGGAAGGCCTTTTCAGCCTCTTCGGTCCACAAGAAGCGTTTGTTTTTTCGCAAAAAAGTGCTGTGATTGGGTGTACAACATGGGAGAAGTCCGGAATGAATCTGCGGTAGAAATTAGCAAATCCGAGCGTGCTTTGTACCCCTTTGACTGAACTGGGTGATGGCCACTTGAGAATTGCATCCACCTTTCGAGAGTCCATTCGGACTCCTTATGGAGTCAGGATAAATCCAAGAAATGCAACTTCCGTAGCACGAAAAACACATTTTTCCAATTTTGCATATAACTTGTGCAGGCGTAGTTTCTCAAGGACTGCACGCACATGCTTAACATGGTCTGATTCTGAGGAGGAGTACACTAGAATATCATCTATGTATACGACGACACAGAGGTCAATGAGTTCACGAAGGACATCGTTCATAAAACACTGGAAGGCTGCTGGTGCATTGCACAACCCGAAGGGCATCACCTGATATTCGAATAATCCGTACTTGGTGCGAAAGGCAGTCTTCGATTCGTCGCCTTTCTTGACACGTACCAGATGATATGCCCCTAGGAGATCTAACTTAGTGTAGATACAAGCATCCTTTACTTGGTCTAGTAATTCGGGGATCAGAGGCAATGGGTATCGGTTTTTTACCGTAATCTGATTTAATGCACGGTAATCTATGTACGTTCTAAGGTCACCTTCCTTTTTTGGCACGAAGAATAAAGCTGAGGATGCAGGAGACTTGGAAGGACGAATAAAGCCATTAGCAAGGTATTGGTCCAAGTATTGCCGTAGGTGACGATTTTCAGGTTCCGTGAGGGCGTAGATTCTACTGCATGGGGGTTGTGCACCGGGTAGGAGGTCGATTTGACAATCGTATGATCTGTGAGGAGGTAATGTATTGGCCTGTTCTTTTTGAAAAACATCCTGAAATTCTTGGTATTCCTGAGGTAACTGCACGATTGGGTTAACGACTGTAGCCAGGCCTTTGTTCAAAGTTTTCTCCGGGTAACAGGTGTTTGCACAATCCGGGAAGGTTATTCTCTTCTCTCGCCAATCTATACAAGGATTATGTGTTTCCAATCATGGCATCCCCAGTATTATCTGGAACTGTGGGGCTTTGATTAGATCAAACACAATAGTCTCTCGATGCCCATCTTGACTCAACAGTGTCATCTCTGTAGTGGAATGAGTTACAGGCCCCGAGGCAATCTCAGTTCCATCAACTGTGGTGATGACATCCGAAGTGGTCTTTTTGCAAAGAGGTAGATTCATCCCTGACACCAATTCGTGGTCCATATAGTTTCCTACGGCCCCGCTATCTATGTATGCCCTTACTGCATGCATACATGATGGCTGCCTGGGATCAAGTAGGACGTTTGGGATGATCAGATGCGAGGTCTGAGTGTCCTTCTTTAAGCTCGGCAAGCAGACCTCTACGCTTGTCGGGTGTGGTCGTTTCCTGAATCAGGCTCTATGTGGCTTTTATCAGCAACTCCTACCACCTTCTTGGTTGGTTTTGTAGGGCAATCCCGTAGAAAATGTCCTGAGGTTATTTATTTATTTATTCAAATTTGTTGAGCGCACATCAGCCCAGAGGCATCGTGGCGCTTGTTACAGACATCTTAGTTGCAGAGGAAACCGTAGTTACAAGCAGTACATAAATTACAGGGGAAATATATACAATAGCAAGGCAGTATAATTACATGGCTTCCTGAGAGTTTGCTAGTTATTTAGCAGGAACGAGGTTTTCAGTTTCCTGCGAAAGATGGGAAGTGAGTTTTCCGTTCGGATGTCTGAGGGGAGAGCGTTCCATGTCTGTGCTGCAATGTAGGGAAAACCTAGACCTCCAGCTTTGGCTTTTTTGATGCGTGGGGTGCAGAGTAGGTTAGCGTATTGCGTCCTAGTGGGACGTGTGGAGGAAGGTTTGAGGATGGCATCTGAAAGATAGGGCGGGGCGGAGAAGGAGAGGCATTTGTGAGTGAGGGTGAGGATTTTGAGGGTGATCCGTTCTTTGACTGGGAGCCATTGGGCTGAGAGCCTGGCCTGGGTGATATGCTCTCTTCTTGGGATACTGAGAGCGGCCCGGAGAGCGTTGTTCTGTGTGATTTGTAGTCTAATTATGTTTTTGGCTCCACTCCACAGTACAGACACAACTGCATCTGTCGTCTTCTTTCTCTTTCCTTTTGAGTTAAGGGTCCTTTAACCCCCCCCGATCTGCATAGGTTCAGATGCATCTGTTCCTTTGGGGGCAACGTTGGGTTTAACCAATATCCGGTTCTCAAACTTAGCTCAATCAGTCTTTCGGTTCTGAAGTCGGTGGTCTAGCTAGACCACTAAGTCTCTAAATTCTGTGCATTCTTGAGGTGGGTTCACAACTTGAGCCAAGACATCTTTGAGTTCTCCCCGAAGTCCATGATGAAACAATGTAATTCGTTTTTCCTCCGGCCACCCGGTTTACACCACCAACCTATTGAAGGATGCAATATAGGTTAGCAGATCCTGGTTACCTTGTCGTAAGGATAAAAGTTTGTTGTCTAGGGCTTGACCCTGCGAGTGTCTGGCGAATAGTTTTTCCATGCTCCTTTGAAAACCCTGAAAATCCCGGAGAAGAGGATCATCCTTGTTGACTAATGGAATGGACCAATCCGCTGCGCTGCCACTAAGATATGACAATACAAAGGCTACTTTGGCTTGGTCATTTGGAAATGCTCCCGGTCTGCATAAAAAGTGCAAGCGGCATTGGTTCATAAACACGGAGAACCTTTTGGGGTCCCCAGCAAAGCGTTCGGGTGGAGCTAACGGAATATTTCCTGGTAAAACCACTTGCACTGAATTGCTTGATGAAACGGGGGTTGGGTTTCCCCCATATCCAGGTAGGGGCGTTTGCCCAGCTTGGTTTTGCAGTAGTTGCCTAGCCAGATCATCCGTGCGCTCCTTTGAGACAATCAGTTCTCTCCTGAGGGCATTAGTCTCTTGGCGAGCGGCATGTACTTCCGCCCTAAATTCCCCCAATAATTGGGCCAGATGGTCGGTTTCTGAGCTTTTCATAACACCCGGGTGGGTATTTGTAGAGAGGCTTCGCATTCTGTTACGCTCACCTGGACCCCACAGGGGTGTCGATCGGACCCGGACACCTGCGGTCTCCTTCAACGTGATGCCTAGTGCAGAGATGACTGTCTGGACTGGCCCGCCCAGTCTTGTCTGCTGGACCCGAATAAGTATTTCCCTGCAAGTGGAGAGAGGGATTAACCACCTGTGGGTTTTAGTGATGGCCTCCCAACTGTTCTCGCTCTCCCCCACTAATCACCTCCGATATCCCCTTATGTTCGTAAAAGATGAGCTCTCCATCCAGCGTGTCTTGCAGGGGCACGTAGATACCAGTTACTTCACTGGTTTGAAGGCGTTGGGAGAGTTCCGGTAAGTATTGACTCTGAAGTCCCTGGTGGGATTGGTAAGTATCAAGTTCAAAGAGTTCAATGTGTCCAATGTTCACTCTTGTCCCCTTCCTTCCTTAAGGTGCAACTGAGTTCGTGAGAAGAAGGTCTCGTAGCTGCTGCTGGCGTTCAGGTAAGAGTCTGTGTTACCCAACGCTGTCCGGTAACTATTGCATGCGTTAACGTGTTGTTTTGCTCCCTATTTACAGATGCAGCATATGAAAATGTGGAGAGTTATGGAATAATACCGCCGGTGGTAAGTCTATGGTGGTAAGAGGTTGTATTTGTTGATTCCCTTGGCTCACCTTGTTTTTTCTTGTGTCCCCTAGGTGCCGGATTACGGCGAAGAAATGATGGAGACAGTGCCGGATCGAAAGATGCTGTGAGAACTGGTGAGTATGGCGCTGTGCTGGAGCTGGCGAAGCGACGCGTGCAGGACTGATGTACTTTCCAGGTCCGGAAATGAAATGGTTCCGGAATTAGGTGAGGAATTCGAAATAAGTTTGTTTTCTAACCTTGTCCTTTTCTTCTTCTTTATTCTAGGAGCTCCGGATTCGAGGCGGGCGTGGCAGAAGACTGGATGCTGGCGGCAGGCACAGTGAGCGTCACGCTGCTGGATGCAGAATAAGGCAAAGCATGTGCTGCTGTTCGGGTGTGGTTTAAATAGCCTCCAAAATAGTTCCAGGTAAGAAGTTCCCTAGAGCCACGCCCGAGTAAAAAATAGTCCCTGTAACAAAATAGTCCCATCCAGGCCTCATGTAGGCTTGGACTCTTTTGCAGCATGGTCTGCATCAGGTAAGTAAAGTCTATGAGCCTGGCGCCTATGGCGCCAGGACTGATTTCTATGATGAGCCTGGCGCCTAAGGCGCAAGGACTGAACCCAGACAGCCCCTAGCCGGGGCTGCTGAGGTTTAAAGAAATGTCTGGATGCCTGCTCCCGGAGCTGAGGGCGTTGGTCCTGATGCCTGGGGGTAGGCATCATGACAACAAGTTTCGGTACTAATCCCGTTTCGGCCCATTTAGTACACGTACTGAACTTCTTGGCGGAGAGTTTCGGAGATGGTTGTGCCTACAGGATGATAGCCATCTACAGGTCCGCTATCTCAGCAGGTGTTAGGGAGTATTCTCAAGAATGTGCTAATTTCCCTTACCTTTTGAGACCCCCTGGAAAGAGTGTGAGCCTTTTTCCCACTCTTGCATGTATTTTGATGTGTGTTTTACTTTGTGTTCTTTGTATATGGAGTTTTAAAACAACTCCATAGGCATCATATTTTTCTTGTGTCACACAGCACCTTCAGAGCAGTGGCACAGGTGTGTCTTGCAGACTTCCCAAGGTTTAAATACCTGTTCTGGGACTGACTACTGCCCCCCAGAGCATGTAAAGTTAAATTGACTTTACTAGTCTCTTTAAATTTACAGACCCAGCACACACTATCTTTCTATAGAGTGCTGGAGGGATGGCTAGCATCCCCTGAGTCTAAACACTCATGTAACAGTCACATGTTACCCTTTTCTACTTGAAATGGCTGGTGGCAGTGGTTTTTAACAAACTACCATGATTTTTTCCGACCGCGAACACCGTTAGCTAAAGATCGAGTCAGCCATGTTTTCCAATATGGCACCCAAGACCTATCTGTACAAACGGACTATGGTCGATTTTTTTCGCTGTTTCTTTTAGGAAAGGTCCTTCTTGTGTTTAACTCTATGTGCCAAACCAGGTTTGGTCACTTTGTTCGTTGGCCTTTGGCAGGTTTCAGTGCTGAAGTCCTCCTCAGGCGCCTGAGTGTCTGGGGTGGACAGGATGTGAGGGAGGTGCCCGAAACTCCCTGTGCTTAGTCTCCTAGGAGACCTGAATGCACTTTGGCATGATTGGCCATCTGGCTGTCCGGCAAGGACAGCCACCCTTCTGTGTGAGTGACAGCCAGGCTGGAATGAATGGGGGAAAACTGTTTAAAAGCTGGTCTTTGGGACTTGGAAAGCAGTCGATCACTGGAACGAAAGAACCGAAGGCGAGCTGAAGGAAGACGGCTGCTGCAACTCATGTCCCCCGGTGAAGCCCTGCTGCAGGTCCGAATCGCCTGAAACTCCATCGACAGAGAAGCCCTTCAAGGTTAACTTCTTCCCTTGAGTTTGGTGGGAACAACCAACTCGCAAGTCACCTGGACACCGTCCCTATACTGGTCGAAATCAGAGTGCTGTTGAAAACCGATAGCCAGTGGGAAGGATACCAGTTTGTGGTCTTTAAGGCACTCACACCTCAAATTGACGTTTTGCCAAGCTTGTGGCCTCTTCGCTGGGCAGTGCAGGAACCTCCCGACATCCTCCTTCTTGTCCCCAAGACTGAAGCTCAGGAACAGCAAGATCTGCAGGAACTGCCAGGAACAACTGCCTCAGCTACAGCTCTTCTTCATTTAAATGGTACTGTGCAAGTGTGGTGCAGAACTCTGTTCAGCCGCGTTGAAGTTTGTGAAACTTTCCCAACTTTGAAGGCTTCTCCTTCCCTAAACCAACATCTAACTTTTCGCCTGACCAGCTACTTCTAAAAAACGTGGCAAAGATTTAACCGTTTACTACCAGAACTGTGCTATCCTATACAAGACTCTGAACCATTGACTTTGGCCCAGGCTTATTGAATTGAATTGCTGGGTGTAGTGAACTGCAACTATTTGCCCTACCTCTGAAAGTATTTGTGCTTTGATTCTTCTTAACCTTGTCTTTTTACCCCCTTTTTAAAGTAACTGAAGTGCCATTTTGCTCCCACTTCAGGGGAGTTGAACTTGTTCAGAAACTGATTGGTTCTGTATTGTAGTATATTAGATTGTGGTATTGAGATGCTCTTACTAGTGAAATGTTTTCCAACTGACTGTGTAAATAAATGTATATTATTTTACCAAGAAACCTTGACTAGGTTTTTGTTTGAATCACTGTGATTGCTAGTCCTTTGTGTATTGTGTAACCCCTTGTACTGCTCACTTTACTCTTGAGATAAGTCTGGCTGGTCAGCCACTGCTACCACATTACTGTGTAGTACAGGCTTGTACCAAAGGTGAAATTGTACTGACACTTGTAGTCTTAATTGTGTGTAGTGTTCCCAATGGGTACTGCATGTGATTCTACCTAACACTGGTGTACAGTGGTGAGGATAAAGTATAGTTGGAACATTGAGAGTGCTGCTCTTACCTTTGTTCAAATAAACCTTCCCAAGGCTAAGCACCACTAGAGAAACAATTGTTTTTATCATGTCTGATATGGATAGCTACAGACAGGAGACCATAGTCACTTTAACAGTTGATCAATTGAGAGATATGTGTAAAGCTGGGAATCTCACTGTAAAAGGCAAAAAGGTTGAATTGATAGAAAAGTTGTTCTCCAAAACACCTACCCCTGCAGCAAATGTGGAAAATGATGATGAGGATGATAATGTTTCAGAGTCCAACTCAAATGTTATGGATGAGTTAGATGAGGCAGAAGAGTCTCAAAATGTAGGCCCTGTTTTACCTCTAACTGCTCACAGGCCTCAACCTTTGACCAAAGGGACTTCATCAGGTCCAACACTACGTCCAGGATTTGTCTCTCTTGAGAGGATGAGACTTGAATTAGAATTGAAAAGAATCCAAGCCCAAACTGAAAGTAAGCATCAAGAACTTAAGCTCAGAGAAATGGAGTTGAATCATGCACTTGAAATGAAAAAGCTGTCTCTTGAGAATGGTTCTCTCCCAGAGTCTTCTAGGTCTTCCAGTTGTAAGAGGCCTTGCAGGGGATGCAGTAAGTATGTATGAGTTTAAGCCGGATAGTTTGGATTGGCTGTAAACTTTTGAATATAACCATGGGATTCAGAACATTACAGGGAATCAGTTGATTCCTTAGCTCTTTTCTAGGCTACCCCCTGTTGAATCTGATGTTGTAATAGAAATGGGAGAAGTTGATAGAATGGATTATGAAAGTGTGAAACTAGCTTTAATAGCTAGGGTTGAGAAGACCCCTTCCCAGTATGTTAAGAGGTTGAGAACCCTCAGAAATCATGATGGTACCGCTTGGGCTACCTGGGTGTGTGACTGTTTGAAAAACTTAGATGGGAGGGTTAAGGGTTACAAAGTTACCATTATGAAGGTATGAGAAATCTTTTTATGTTGGAGTCTATTTATGATGCCTGCTCTCCTGAGCTGAGACAGCACTTGGCTGACTCTTAGGAAATGGATCCAAAGAAAGCAAGGGCTGCTGACTTGTGGGTTGCCAACAGGGCTACTCACAAGGATTCTGGGGTAACTCAGAAGAAGGATGAGGGAAAGCAGCACAAGAAAGACAACAAGGAGAATTCTAATACCTCCACTCAAAAAGAGGGCCACAAACATAACAAGTGTAAGCCACAAGGGAAACCGAATCAGGCTAGTGTACCTCCTGGTGCCAAACCAGAAGGAGGTCAGAACAAACCCCCATTCATAAAGACATTTGGAAAATGTGCTTGTGGGTCAACTGACCATGTGGAAGGGGATCCCAGATGGTAAGGGTAAACCTTCAGGGATCTACTCTGTCTCGTTAGCCTTCTCCCCAGAGGATGGAGTACCAATGGCAAGTAGAAACTTTCTCTTACTGGCTGAGGAACCCATAAAAGTCTCAGCCAGTGTTTCTTTAGTGTCCCTGGGTTTGTGGGAACAGCAGAACTCAGATGTCTACAATTCCATTCCAGACAATACTAAAGAGTATTACAAAGACAGTGTTCTTGTGAATGGTCAGGAGACCCCTGCCATCAGAGACACTGGGGCCAGCATTACTGTAAAACAGGGCGGGGTGTCTGGGAAACTCTCTACCAGCACAAACACAGCCCTTTGACTTGTTCTTGGGTGGATGGCCCCTGGGAGAGTCTCAACCAAGTCTTTAGCTCACTCTTATTTTCACGGAGAAGAAATACCTCACATATCAGCCTTTGTCCTGCCCAGGGGCAGTCCAGCACCGAAATGCTAGGCAATTCTCCTCTGAACAAGAGTACCACAGCAACCCTATACACGTGTTTCAGCCTAGTTGGGCATCATCAGTGAGGTGAAGCTGTGTCTCTCTAAGAAAAGTTAGCAAGGGGTCCACGTCGGGAGTCCCCTGGTAACTTGTGGCCCTGATTAAGGAGGCTTTGGAGAGTGCTCCTTCCCCCAAGCCATTGAGAGTCACTGACTATGTGATAGGTCTCCGGAGGAGAATGTCACACATGATGGCAGAAGCATCAGATAACTTGAAAGCAGGTCAGGCTCTGGTGAAGCATTGGCATGACCAGAAGGCCAACATGGTTAAGATTTACAGATCAGGAGATTCACACATGTTTACAGACTTGCTTTCCACTTCTGCACACCCCCGCCCCCTTCTCACCCAGAAAAACTAACTTGTATATAGACATGGGTGTAATTATAGGGGGTAGAGGGGGCTTTGTCCCCCCGAAGGTCAGTGGCATGCATTTGTGCCCCCCCATCCTTTGGAGGGAGGGCAGGGGGGTCGCAATCATTAATTATGTAATTAGACAGCTCAAGCCAGGCTGGGGTGCTTAGCAAGGCTTGCGCTGTCTCATTACATAATGCAAAGATGCCTGGCAGCCGCACTGCAACACATTCAGGGCTGGGATGCCCTGCGTGGCTCCGTCCTTCACCCTGGCTGGCCTGACTCAAAGTCAGCAGCCAGGGTGCAGAACTGGGTGTTGCAGGGCCTGGCGCCTGTGCTGTCACGCTAGCAGCAGCACTTCTGGGGACCAGCGGCACAGAGCATCACTTTCCGGCTTCGTGTTCAACAGGAACTAGGAAGCTCATTCAGCTTCCTGGTTTCTGTCAGGAGGCGCGTGAGTGCGAAGAGGTTAGGTCGGTCTAACGTGAGACGTGGCCCGGACGGCATTTGAAAGCAGAGCAGAGGTACTTAAAAAAATGTTTTAATTGTGTTTGTTTATGTTTGTTGGGGAGCTCTGTCCAAGCCCTGTGAGGCAAAATACATGCAAACTTCCTAATTAGCATATGGATTGCACCAACAGAAGTGACTTCACAGAAAAGGACTTTGCAAGGTGCATCATCAGTCTTTGATACTTGCAGGAGCCACGGAAGTCACTTTAGAATAAGTTGCCATAAATAAGCCAAGTGACAAATAACTTTGTGGTGCAAAATACCTAAATTGCACTATTGTTATATGTGGAGCAACTCTATAGTCATTAGACTTTTACATTATAATAGCATGATACATTAACATAAGCTTTGAAGTGAAACAGAATCACTTACATAGGTGCAGATAAGGCACAATGTGATTAAATAATTTGCTCAAGATCACACACTTGGTTAAATGGTGAAACTGGGATGTGGACAATTTAAGCAAACAAGCACATCTTTCCAGGCTTAGTGGATATAGACATTTATTAAGGTTTTGCTTTACATTTCATGTGCTTATTATTTATATATACATACAACATATAATTATTTATAGCAATGCATTGGAAGCAAACCACATTACATAACAAACTAGCCTTTCTTAGTAAACTAACCATACACTATATACATTGTCATAGAAATATGTTGAGCAATGTGAGCCTAACAAATCCTCCTTGGGTTTTAAAGCCATGATCATTATTTCATAAAGCATGCAACATTGTGCACCCTTCTCGCTTCTGATCACTCCCTCCCATCCACATTTCTAAAAGGACAAAAGTCCCTGCTAATAGTAGCTCCCCTCCCGTCAGTGCCTAATCGCTCACATTGTAATACTCTGTTGATACAGAGCAACATGAAGACCCTCTGCTGCCCGGAGCTCCTTGGGACATTGTCCTGGCAGCGGGACACCTATACCATTCGGAACGGTTATGGTGTCCTGCTGTCAGGACAATGAGGGTGCTGAGCAGGAATTGCTCAGCACACATTGTCTTGCCAGCAGGACACTTTTGCCGTTGGGCACCCTCTTTGAGGTGCCAAATGGGAGAGGTGTCCCAATGACAAATGTCCCGGTCTGGTTCTTAAAAGAGCTACGAGGGGGGAGGGAGGGTGGCAGCTTGACTATGGCTTTATAGTTCAGCTAGGTCAAGTCAACATAGCCCAAAATTTCAGGTATCAGGGGGTGATAAAGTCTGGTCTGGTCAATGGACGTTGCGCCACTGTTTCCATGTGTTATTGTAAATGTACATATAAATGTTGTGTGCACACAGTGTATGTCAGTGGAGGCGCTGAGTGCATTTGTGTGTGAGTGAGAGTGTGTGCAAAAATATGTGTGTTGACTTTTGTGTCTGAATGAATGATAAATTATGCATTGTTTGTATGTTCTAGTGGAATTAAGTTTGTGAATGTTATGTTGTGTTACTGGGTACATGGCAGGCCGGCTGAAGATGTGTGGGGGCCCAATTGAATTTTAAAGATACGCCACCAGTCTTATGAAAGTTATAACAGAGCGTCAGCAATGGAATCTTGAGGTGTAGTAGTTTAGTATTATCCCTCAGAGATTTAGGTTGTTTGACCGACATACAAAATCACAGCAGAATTAACTATGATCATTTTCACTGCAAATACGTTTTTACTTCGTTACAAAAAAACAAACCCATGTCCCCTCAAACCACCAGTACACCCATAAACCCCTCCACTTACCTTTTCTCCATCCGCTGCCTCTCCTGTAACCTGCAGCGTCAGATCCATCCCTTTAACGCGGGTCAGATCTGATGCTGCAGCGTCCCTTTTCTTCTTTTTTTTGGTGGGGTCCCTGCCACCAATTCTGAGGAAGCGGGGGACACCCATGCAACTGCCGAAGCTACAAATACCGAACATAGGCTGAGGGGGCCACCCCTGCAACCACTGCTCTTGATGTTCGGTATCTTCGGCTTCGAACTAATGTTGGTGACCGAATTCGGTCAAATCTACCATTCAACCAATTTTTTTTAACAATTTGGCCAAAACGATCCCTCAGAGCCAACATCCGCCCTCCCTTCACCCCACCCCTTTCCTTCAGTTGTCATGTCCCCCCCAACATTTTCAGCAAAGTTACTCCACTGTATATAGAATGTATATAATATACAACAGCAGGTCACGACAAAATTGAAAGGAGGCCGATAGGGGAGCACCCGGCAGTCCTACGTCTGCTAAAGGGAGTAAAAATACGGAAACCCACAGAGCCCAAGTACTCAGTACTCTGGGAGGTGCAAGTAGTTTTTAACTATTTCTAACCTGGCCGGAAAATAGGGATCTTTTGCGGTCTCAGTTATCTAGGAAATTAGCCATGCTTCTATGTCTAATAGCATGCAGGAGAGCATCAGACGTGAAAGCGCTAGAGATAAACAGAAAGATTTTCTATCCAGAGGGAGTAGCCTTTAACGTGGCGAACAGGACTAAGTCAGATTCAACAATTATTTCCTACCCATACTTCCCAAAAAATAGCAAGCTATGCGTAGCGCAATGCATTAAGGAATGTGAGATAGCCACAGCAGAGGTGAGGCCAAGAGGGGTCACCCAGCTTTTAATTGCAAGCCGGAAGCCTTTTCACGTAGTAGCAACAGCCACAATTGCTAGATGGGTTAGAGAAGTGATGCACTAGGCTGGTATTGACTTATATCAGTTTGGTGCACATTCAGCGAGAGGCACAATGGCATCTAGAGCTTTTTTTGCAGGAGTACCTTTGCAAGATATCATGAAGTCAGCGGATTGGTCTAATGCATCAACATTTAAGACCTTTTATTTCAAGCCTGTCCCTCAGATAGCAAATAGAGTGATTGAAAGCTTTGAACAAGCATAATGCTTGCCTCCTGTCTCGACATAGAACGAAGATTGCCCAGGCTTATAGCGCAGGGTAGTCTTGATTCTATTAAAGACAAGGAAGCGAGCATTATAATACCACCAGATTACACAAGGGGGGCGTATTGCAAAACTGTATTGATGAAGTTATGTATGCGCATGACCCACTCTTATGATAGTGTCTCAGTTTTTTTCAGGAGATGAGCAGGAGGCGACCTGAGTGAGACCAGGGAAGAAGATCGCGATTAAGATCTAAAAGGATAACTCTTCGTCGTCAGATGAACAGAGTATCAACAGTGGAATGTTCAAGTTCATCAATTGGTTCAAGTTGACTGTTGGTGTTCAGTTAGAATGGAGTTTGCTGCCAAAGAAAGAGGAGTTGAGCTTACAAGGGGACTTGGGCAGATGGAGCATCCCAGAACTACTCAAGGCCCGAGGATTGGTAGTTCCTGGAGACATTTTACAGTGGGATTATAACTCTACTACTCCTTTTTGTGTTTTATCCTCCAGAGGAGCTCAGAGAAAACAAAAAATGTGTTGTGAAGTTTAAAGAATGTTTAAAATGTTATAAAGTTGAAATGCTGTGAGAGCAGTAATAAAGAAGATAAAGCATGATGCTCGCCTCCTTGTCTTTAATAGAATCAAGACTACCCTGCACTATAAGCCAGGGCAATCTTCATTATTCCATACAATGAAACCACCCTGTCCGTTTCTTATGCAAACACACCCACAGTTTTAATGTGTCACATTGGAGGAGGAACAGAACACACAAGACTCTTGTAGTCCAAAAACGTTATCATCTTTATTGTGGAGGATCAGATGAGCGCATATTACAGGGAAACTCAGGTTTAATAACAGACCTCAGCTGCACTATTCAAAGGGAGTATGTGGAGAATATGTAAAGCAATGTGTGAACTAATTTGCATTTGTCAAGCTCTGCTTTGGAACTTCTGGTTGAGCTTCCCAGTGTTTTGTTTAGGGTCAGATTCACCCCCAGGCCTCTGGTGTTTAAGGACAAGAGTTAGAGAAACTCATCCAGAAAATACAAGGGTGACACCAAAAACACAAGAGGGACAACACATAAATCAAGTCCAAGGGAATATGCTAAGAGGACCTAGAGTCAATGAGCTACTCTAGATAACAGGAGACCAGGGCTCACACACTCCGTGGGCCTCCTTTAGTTCACTCACTGGTGCAGGGTGTTTAAAGCATCACATCAGGCTTCTTTCTTGTTTGTTCAGGTGTAGATTTTGTTGTCCTCTTATCCGTAGTCATCTTGCAGGTCTCTGAAGGTGTATGTCTACCAGCCAGAACGAAGGATTCCAGCTGACCTAAAATGTAAGATAAAACAAGAACCAGTAGGAACTGCACTCCCCACTCTAGTTGAGTGCCTCACCCACCAGCCCAGGGTCTCCTTAGTGTGCTTGAGCCCACAACAGGCTCTGCTTGGGTTCTCTTTTTTCCAGCTTCTGCCAGGCTGGAGTCCAGTAGATGGATACTTCTCCTTCTGTAGTTCTGGTGGTCTCTTGAACCAACCAGGATCTGTGTTATAGCCCCCAGCAGTCTGACTGCACCCCTCCTGCTTAATGGCTCCTGGTTCTTGTCACCTTTTAGGTTATAGCTCCCAATAGGCACCTTACACTAAGTCATACCTGTTGCAGGATTGCTCTCAGAGACTGGGCTAGCTGACTCAGCCACCTGCTTATCATGCCTCCACTCGCTGTATCTACTAATGAACCAACTCTCTGGAACAGTGTTTTACCCCCCTATGTGTTGATCCCTTTCTGCCTCCTTTTAAATTGTATAAAAAAATATGAAGGGCCTCGATAAGCTCTTTGACTGATTTGAACCTTTATGAATATGGACTACAGGATTGGTCAGGGTTTTCCGGTCTCTAACTCCCTTCATGTGCTTCCTTTTCCCTTTCCTTTCTCTCGTGTGTTGTACATCTCCCTTTTTGTCCTGTTCAATAACCATTAATTCTCAGCGGCTCAAGGATTTTAATTTGTCAGCTGCCATTTTAAAATCAGGCCGAACTGTTGCGTTGGGCTCAGTGGGTCAATCCACTTCTTTGCCAGTTACTGTTGTTCTTTGTGATTACTACATATGCTTGCATCGCTCACACTTTTCCCCCAGCCCCAAGCAGGTGGATGTTGGCTTGCCTATGTTTCACTGTTTGTGCTCACGTCACAAACTACAACTCTTCCCTGCATTCTCATTAACGCTTCCCAGTGAATGCAGTATGTTTGCGAGTTGAGAGAAAGATGCATTTGCTACACTTCCTGTACCCATTTGAGCACAGTCCTCAGTCCGCTGTGTGTCTCAGCTCTCTGTAACAATGCACTAGCTAGGACTCTGATGCGGGGGACAGCAAGAGGTCATTATAATCTTTTGCTAAGGATATTTTTCTAAGGTTCTGTGATGAAGACTTAGGAGAATCAAAAGATAGTGGGCTTCATCTGGAGTTGGGTGATAGGCCTTAAATGCAGCAGTAACGCTATTACCGCTGCATTTAAGGGCTGGCCCCATCACCAGTTGGGTCGAATGTTTGGAGTCTTACCTTCAGTTTTTTGCTGGGGACAAAAATGTCCACATTGTGCCTGTTTTTGGGAACTTCCCGCTGCACAGCTACTCCTGATCCGATACTAATAGCGCTGGACCAAGTAGCAGTAAAGCTATTTGCGTTGGCAGTATCCCCGCAGTATTACCACCGGGATACCACCAAGGCACTGATGAGGCCCAGTGTAAGGTAGGGCATCCCTTAAATTTGACTTGACAACAGTGGTGTGGCTGAGCAGCCTGGCTTCACTCTCAGGTGGTGAAACAAAACAGCATAGACACACATTAGCATACCATAAAGGAAGGTCAAACAGTATATTTACTGAAAAAGATGATCTATATAAAGTAAACATCAAGACATATTTACAGTTCAGTCAGGTACTTAAAGATAAACACGAGTATTAGAAAAACAGCAAAGCGTCTCAAAAAAATAAGTTACGCCAATAGTCAACATGATTTCACGAGTGAACTATTAGTTTAAACGTTTTTGAAGCTTTGTTAATACAGTAAAGCCCCTCAAAAGTAGCAGACAAGTTTGAAAAATAAGCAGTCTGTCACTAAAAATCTCGAACCCTAATCTGAATAATTAGTACAATTGTACAGGTAAGTAAAATATTTAAGAACTTGTAGTTCTAGAGTTTTAAAAGTTTGTCCATAGACCATAACGGGAATAATTGATTGAATGTTGCAAGACTATCACAGCGCTTGGAATTAATATTCCTCATCCATAATATTCTATTCAGTAGCAAGACATCATGTTATTCAATTCCAAGCAATAAAGTCCACAGATTGGAATCAAAGTGTTGTTTTCTTTATATTCTTGTCGTGCAGTACAATAATGATATAGCCGACACATGTTTCGACCAGAGAGGTCGCCCTCAAGGCCTTGTCCTATGTTCAGTCTTCAATATCTCATATTCTGCTCAGTATTCCAATCATAATAAAGCATATCTTCTATTGCAGTCAAGAATATTTCTTGGGTTAAATCCCAGTATGCTGTTGAGTAAGGGTCAATCCCTAGAGTAGCCTCATACCCGCATCGATGCGGGTATGCAGGTATGAGGCTACTCTAGGGATTGACCTTTACTCAACAGGATACTGGGATTTAACCCAAGAAATATTCTTGACTGCAATAGAAGATATGCTTTATTATGATTGGAATACTGAGCAGAATATGAGATATTGAAGATTGAACATAGGACAAGGCCTTGATGACGACCGCACTGGTCCAAACACGTGTCGGCTATATCATTATTGTACTGCACGACAAGAATATAAAGAAAACAACGCTTTGATTCCAATGTCTGGACTTTATTGCTTGGAATTGAATAACATGATGTCTTGCTACTGAATAGAATATTATGGATGAGGAATATGAGTTCCAAGCGCGGTGATAGTCTTGCAACATTCAATCAATTATTGTCATTGCAGGATAAATCTTTGGTGGAGGATTCTCAGTTTGTGAGACTCCCTCAGCTGGATGACTCACACCTGTCAATTATAATAATTCAATAGGCCGGGTGAATAGCGCACAGGACCAAGTATCTATCCACTACGATTCAAATAGACTATAACGGGACTAGGTCAGAAGGCAGCTCCTGGTGTAAGTGAAAATGCAGTTGAATATTAATAAGGTTTCAAAGGCGTTGTGGTGGAGGCAATTTTCATGCCAGCCACGAAAGAGGTCCCTGCCAGACCCATTTTTGACTTCCAAAGTCTTACAAAAAAACTGCTGGTTACCAAAGAGTCAGAGATTGGACCCTGTCAAGGAGGAGCAATGATCCTTCCCAGCCTGGGGAAGTAGGCCTACCATGGCGTTTGCCAGAGGCGGTTGTACCCCAGAGGTGGGGGCGGGGAGTTTGGGAGGGAGGCCCAGACCTCGACTTCCTTGAGCGTGCCTTTTGTTGTAAAGAGCCTGGTACCACTGTCTTTTCCACCATGTCTACTAGCCTCTTTGCAGGCCAGAGTTCATTCTCCTCTCCTATAGGACTACACGATCCAGAAACTCCCATACTGTGTCAATCCTTATCAAAGCTGCAGCTAACAGACAACAGCTACCCAAGGAATGCAGGCCATCAGCAAAGGCCCATATAACACTGCTGGGTAGAGAGGTCCAAACCATGGGAGTCCTGCCGTTTTGAGTTGCAGCAGTGGGCCCTGTACTGAAGAACAAAAAGAGGGCGGGGCTAAAAGGGCACTTAAAAAGTTTTGCTGCTGAAACCCAGCCCCATGGAGAAAGTACAGGGTTAGATTGGCCAAAGCAGACAGATAACCATGAGGACCAATGAGAAGGTGGAGAAGGTGAAAAGCAGCAATGGCAGGGGTATGAATGTACAACATGCAGAGGCATGAATGAGAGGTGCTCAGGGTAGGTCAGGTGGAGCTTAGGAGGACCGAGAGACCAGGTGGCAGACAACGGAAGGTGAAAAGGAGTACTGAGTAGTCTGTGGCAGTGCTGGTAAGGTGTGTGTGAGAGAGTGTTACCGATCTTGACCTATTCACTTAACTCTAGGCAGTATTAATGAGTCGCAGTTGAACAGGACGGGTGCGCTATTGAGCTCAATTCCTGCCGCAGCGAACAAGACTTTTCAGTATTGCATCACAGGTAAGGAGAGGTGGGGCAGGGCCATTATGCAATTGAAGATTTCTGTGTGAAAATAATTATAAAGAATATTCTAACTAATGAAGTAGGGCTTTATCGTATATGTGTGTGAATATGGCAGTATACAAACTTTGTGAATGGTCTTTGTTTTAATGTATATATTTTTGTATTTATTAACAGGAGTACAACGCCCGCCCAACTGTACCCTATATTTTCTCTCTTCCCTGAGGAAGGCTCAGCCCTGTGAATTATGTTTTGCCATTTGAAGCCGAAACTCAAGTTGGCACTTTGTTTTGTGGAGAAAATAAATGTAAGCAGTGTGTGATAGTTGATGGTGTATTTTAGACACCTGTGTAAGTGCTGGGTCAACACACAAGTGTGGGCCAAGGTGTACTTTCTGCTAGGGATTTTGGATTAGGTCTTTTGGTTCACAGCTTGTTTTGGCCTGCTTATCTGGTGCTCAGGTTTCTGTTGGCACTTTGGTGGTGAAGATCTTTCCTTTGGCTCTTCTGGATTGGGCCCTTTTAGGTTGGGTATTGTTTGGGTGTCTTTTGCACCATGTGTTGTGCAAGTTGTATTATAACTTTATGTGTTTATGTTTTATTCTTAATATGCTTTTTCTAATATAACAAAAACATCTGGCATTATATTCAATTAAAATTAAAATTCTTTAAAAAAGAAAACATCCCGTCTGAGAAACAGCCATTTTTTGTGCACTTTGGACCTGTACTATCTTTTGTGTTTTGCTATTTGTTTTCTTTAAAGCATACTCAAATTGTCCTGCCCCCTGGATACTTTACACCCACTTCTTCCACTAACACAATCATCCCATCAGGTGGAACAGTATAGAGTCCTGTCAGTTTGGCTAGGAGGCGTTTGAGGGTGCAAGTCGGAAGAGTTGGTTCTTTCATCAGAAGTGGGAACCCCGGAGGGTTGGCGTGCTGTTCAAGATAAGTATAATAACATTTAATTGCAGCTAATGGTGAGAACAGACGTGATTTAAAATGTCAGCGCAGTGACTGTTGGCCGCCATTGACCTGCTTTTACCTATTTTGGTTAAGATTTTTTGCTGTCAATTGCTCCTGTTTTGGCCCTTATTTCTGTTGCTCGCCCATTAGGGGCTTTTACTATTATGGCACCTACACTATGAATTAAAGTTATAACTGAAGAGGCTATGCCATACTTGATTGCAGCAAAAGAGAACAGAAACACGATGGAAAAGCAGCTAGTGGATTCTCCTACCCCTAACCCAACCCCTTGTGGGGTTCCGCTGGCCAGCGTGAACCTGGGACTTTATGTAAAACAGGCATACAAGTTATCCTGACCCCACTTCAAGGAGACTGTCGACTGGCCAAAATAACAACAAACCAATCCTGTCCATCACAAATCACTAATTATTTTGGAAAAGTGAGCTCGGAAGACCTGAACAAGATTCAACATATTGCTTTTTCAGATAACACACTTATGGCACTGCATTAACTCAAGAATCGAAGGAGACTGAAATCCAGCATAACAGCCCTGACTGTGAAAGTGGCTCAATTATCTCTTCAACTAAAGATACTCAAGTGGAATTGCAGAAAGTAGTAAACCCGAACAAAACCGAGCTGGGTAATGTTATCACAGCTCAAGTTCATAACCCTGGCAACTCGAATCAGGCCCTGCTTCGAGATCAGGGGATTTGTCCATCAGCTTTGCGCATCTTATACCCTGATACTGATGATGAGTATTCATTGGACTCTTCAAGATCTACTGGGCCTACTATCTCGGATCATAGAAGGTCTATTCGGTACCCTCACCTGCCCATGAATACGGGAGTCAATTCCCCCATCTTCAAATGACAATGGCCTCCCTAATAAAGCTATATGACTCACTTAATGGGAAAATCAATAAGCAAACAACGATATTATCTTCTTTGTCTACAAAAATCTCATTCATTGAGGGTTTTATTATAGGGGCGAATCGCAACAGAGCATTCGAAAAAAGAGGAACTTGAGGGTCTGTCAATTCAAATAGCAAAACATTTTGTGATCTTTGTTACGTCTAGTGGAATGAGGCCTCCCTTACAATCAGTAGCAAACATAGATATGTCTTGAGCAGAAACCGCTCACTGAGTAAGTCCCCACTCCACTGCCTGATGTTTGAGGAAGGAAAATGTGGAAAATCTGGAAGACTCCAGGCTAATCAACACTGATGGAGGAGAGATTATTAGTGTCAAAGAGATACCTAGGACCGATCAAGTGACATTAATGGAAACTAATGAGTCTCCCAGACAAATTAGAAGAGTCGAACATTTAGCCCTTATTCCAGGCTCAATGAAGAGGTACACCTAATTGGAACCGTAGAAAAGCGGGGCAGGAAACAAAAAGACAAACCTTGAGAAAGCCCCAAGTAAGGCTCTAACCAAAGGACCTAGAAAGGTTATTTAGGCATTACTTACGTTGGAACGCTTGTTACCAGTAGAAAAACAAGATGAGGCGTTGATCCGGCCACATAAAAAACAGAAACAATTGATATAACATGTGTCAATGAAAAAAAGATCCAATCTTAACTACCCTAATAGGGAAGTCACTATGGATTCACATATATATTAAATGCATCAACTTATTCAGACTATGAACAGCCGGAGTACCAATGATTACAAGAATCTTTAAGGTCATTCCACAAGCTACCTAATATACAGGAGCCTATGCAATCTGTTATGATGCAACAGAGTCAAAGGATAAACATGATAGTACGGGCTAAAGGAAAGGAAGAGAGAAGATTTGAATCACCATTTTGTACTCTAGAACAACACAGACAAAAGTTGAAACGACTAGAAGAAAATGATTCATTGTACTCTTGATGTAAAAAGAATTGTCCACTCGCCCGAAAGAAATTTGTTTATTAATGTAATGTTTGCAGCATTTTGAGGACACAGATCCTATCCTATGTGTTGAGGTTGTTCGATTTCATTCCACCATTATGAATGATTCAATCAAGAGATATCAATCGGGTGGAATTTGTGGACAAGAAACATTTCGATCAAATCTTTTTGCACGTCCCTTCGAACTTAATCACGAACATCATTTTTGAGAAATCAGGTTTATTACATCCTATGAGTTTTGACATTCGTGAGGTTGAAAAAGTCTCTTATATCAACAGTTTAGAAACAGACAAATTGAAAAAAGCCCCTCATTTGAGTAAAACATATCTTGGGAGGATAGCTCAGCGGCAACACGCTTGCCTTGGAAGCAAGACGACGTGGAGCAACACAGGTTTGATCCTCGGGTCTGCGCTCAGAAACCTCTGGGTATTAAGCACATTATAAATAACCTATTATATCATATCCACCTCTAAGAGTTACTTGTTCCTCTGGAATCCTTGAAAGCCAGAACGTTTTGACTCACACAAATTCTGATGGGATCCGATACATGGGCCAGTCTTAGTCTTGGTTGCCAAGTACTTTGGCTAACAGAGGCTCCGGTAATTAACTAAATATAGATGGATTTGGTAGATCATTTCAATTGGGATCTTGGAATATGAAAGGGCATTACCACTTGCATGAATAAAAAAATAAGACCCTTGCACAATGTGATTTAATAGCCGTGCAAGGGACTTTTCTTTTAGAACCCCCGGTTTTGGATGGTTTTAATATTTTGACAATTCCAACAGTGAAGAGGGCCAAAGGTAGACCGATGGCAGGCCTACTCCTAGCAGGCCAGTTCAGGCTGTGGTTTCTCATACAAAAACTGGAAATCTCCAAATATTTTTACTCAGGCTGTTAAATTGGTCTGGAATAATTACATTTTCCCGGGTCTAGGCTTGTTTATCATACTTAACCTATATTGGAACCCGGCCGGAATGGTGCTGGGTGCCTTAATAGACAGGGTAGTCAAGCTTCTGGATGAGAGATTGACTGATGCCCTAATAACAGCCACTATAATCTGTCGAGATTTTTATGTAATTAGTGAAGATCTAGATATACAGTTCCCATGTTCAGATGGATGTACAGGGTAAATTCAGGTCCCGGGGAAGAATATGGACTGATTTAATGTATTCAGGAGGTTTAACAATGTTAAATGGAGTCATCGAAGGAGACATTCCGGCTAATCCTACATGGACTAGGCTAAATCAGAAATCCATATTGGACTATGTCTATGTCGCTGACTTTTTGATCTCAAGTATAACAACATTTGAAATAGTATCTAAGTAGTGATCATAACATTCTACTGATTAGTTTCAGTATGTTGAGTGCAAAGCAAGAATCTCTGAGGTATAATCCAATTTTACAAGTCACAGGGGGGAAAAATAAAATTAGGTGACAGAAGACCTTGCAATAAAATTGAATCGAAAAATTGTGGAGAAGCGAAATTACCTTGATGTAGCTGGTGTTGATTCGGTGGAATTGAATGTACAGATGTTAAATACTTTTGTAAATCAAGGCCGACTTGCATATGTAAACATTGATTTGACCCAATTGATCAATCAAAAAAAGGGAGCTGAGAGGTGCTGTTCAGAATTTTTAAAAAAGCCCATAGAGATGCAGGGAAAAGAAATTACCACTCTTAGTCGGAGGTTCAGAAATTAGATGAGGTCTCGTAGAGCATACCTATTTCAACAGGATTCAGAAAGCATGCTGAAAATCTTACACTCTAAGCATACAACCCGATTGTGGAAACTGTTGAAAGATCTAGAAATATCTCAGCCTGCCCTGCAAACAAACCCAATAGCAGAAGAAGCATGGGTGGTTCACTTCACGATCACATATAAAAACATTCCAACACAGGCCGGATGTGAAGTTCAAACAAAGGAGACAGAGTGGCAATTGTCGATAGACGAAGAGGACATTCGAACCTTGATCTTGAAATGTAGTGGGTCCAGAGCTCCGGGCTTAGATGGGCTATCGAATGCCATTCGAAAGAAATACCCAGACATCCGGGCCAATACATTAGCATTTATATTCAACACAATTTTAAAGGCAAGAGCGATTCCCTCTTCATGGAAGTCATCTATAATTATCCCAGTTTTTTAAAAAGGGATAAGAACACTACCCTCAAACTATCGTCCTGTAGTGCATTTGGATGCTAGGGCAAGCTTTTAGCATCCCTTATGTTGAAGGAGTTGAACGTTTGCATACGTTCTGTAGGCAGTTTGATAGGAACCAGGTGGGCTTTGTCAAGGGTGTGGGTATGCCTTTGTACGGGTTCCTACTAAACTATCTGAAAAGGAGGGCTTTGACTGAGAAGCTCTCACTCTACCTTGCTTGCATAGATTTCACTATAGCCTTTGACAGTATTTTTAGATCATGACTGTGGGCTTAAATGCGAAAATGGGGGGGAGGCGGAGGGATTACTACAGATGATAATAGACTTATGCACAAACATTTCCCTATATGTAAGGCTAAACCAGCAAGGTAAGCCTACTGAAAAAATCTTAACACATAGAGGATTAAAGCAGGGCTGCATGTTGGACCCTGCATTATTTAGCCTGTATGTGTCAGATTGTGGGGAGTCTACGGATGTAGTAAGATCTAGCCCCTCCACGAATTGGGGGCCAGGCAATCAACTGGTTGTTCTATGCTGAGGACTTATTTCTGATAAATAGAACACCAGTGAGATTTCAAAGATCTTTGAATGCCCTTCAAGTATACTCTCTTGAAACTAATCTGCATATTAAAGCTGGTAAGTCTAATATAACGGTCTTAGCTTCTAAACACTCCCAGAAAAAACAGAGGTTTAATTGGTATGTCTCGGAAGGCTTGTTGTATAAGGTTGATATGTATAAATAGCTGGGTTTTAATTTTAATATTGATCCTAAAGACAATAGAAATATTGATTTACTTAGGCTAAGGGTGGAGTCCCTAGCTTGTCAGGGGTTGCTTATTTTTCGAAAATATGGGAAGTGTTATCCCAGTTTTAAAATTCCATAAGGCAAAAGTAGTGCCAGTTACAACTTATGGTGCAGACGTTTACATGGCTGACATGAATTGGAATCTTTTGAAAGGCCTTTACTGGAAAAAAGTGCTAGGCCTCCCTAAGAGTAGCCCAATACAATGACTATGCTATGAATTGGGATTACTTACCTTGAAAGCCATGGTTAATTGGAAAAAGCTTTAATTTTTCAGAAAATGCCTGACAGCTGAGGACTCCTCCCTTCTAGATATTTTGGGACATGTTTTGTCCACGGATGTAGATCGGTTTATATTGCTGTGGAGAAACAATTGTTTACAGATACTTAAAGATTTGGATTCTCAGGTTGATGCTTTGATTAGAAACCCAGAAGATTTGAAAAAAATCTCTGGAGGGGTGATTGGATAGTCACTCTAGAAGAATCCAAAACATATAAAGCATTTTTGAATATTGTTGGTTAACATAAGTCTTTAAATCATTTGGCCCCATATGTAAGGAACTCATGGTGGCAACAGTAAAGACAGACACAAGTGATCACAGTTCAATGGTGTTTATTAAACTGTATGCAGGTTGGAAAAACGCCTACTCTATATCTAAATCTAAGGTGGGAGCAAGCGTCGACCATCAAATAAAAAATAAGGCAGTCCTAGTGGCGTTGTATCAAATAAAAAGGGCCTATACTAAAAAGCCTACTGCCAAACCTTACAACTAATACAAAAAGGGTGTCCGATGGTTTTCAAGACAATAAAGAAGTGTTCACAAATAATATGTCAGGATGCGGTAGCACAGGGCAAGGTGGAATCTTGGAGCACAGTACACTCCCGAACTTTCCCAGCACTAGACGACAGTTACACCTGCAGCTATCAGGACCGTCGATGGCCAAGTCTTGTTTCTCTTCCTTGAAAGTCTCTTGCCTTCGTGGGCCTGACGTATTTGATAACAAAACAAAAGTTCCTTTAACAGAATGAAAGTTTGTTTCCACAGTTAAAGTTCTTCTGGGCACTGGCCCTTCAAACATTTCCCATCAATATCAAGGCCTTTGGGGTTGCCGGTTCCTGGTCCCGAGAGCCTGACAGGTTTACCAAGAAAAACAAAAAAGTTCTGCTTCACGTATATTTTGGGTGTTAGCTTTCCTCACCTAGATCTCCCTGTGCCAGGATCGGATCCCATATGACAAGGGGACGCTTCTTCCCTTCCCCCTGTGTTGCAATACTTCTTGTTTCACAATTTACTTTCAGCCTCCCTACTCTGGGTTTACTCTTGCCAACTTCACATTCACTTTGCTTTCAATGATTGCGGGATTCACTTCCCTTACTTTCTCATGTGGCGGGATTTACTTCCCTTGCTTTCTTTAAAGTTCTTAGATCAAAGGCTTTCGACTGTACTGGGATTTTGCTTGACCTCCTGTATCACCACTTTGACCTAAGTTGGCGGGTCTTCTACGTCCTTCTGGTATCTGTAGTTTCACTCTTACGGGGATCAACCAGAGCCTCTCGAGTCGGCACCCACGTGGTGCCAGTTCCCTCTGCAGCTCGTCTCCCCTTTACACTTTTTCCAGTTCTTTGAACTTGGTTCAATTTGCCACTTTGCGACTTTCATTCACCACAGCCCGGCTCTTATAGGCTCTCCCCTCGACTCACCGGCTGTGATGAACCGCTTGGCTTTCCTCATAACTGGAGTCAAGGCCAGTACAATGATAGCAGGAGTTTTTCTCGCTCCCACTTATCAGCATCGACATGCTCCATGTACCGTTGACATCTGCTGCAAAACACTTGGGCTATTGTCCTCTGCTTACGGTTCCTTCTGCAGAGGTTTCGCGGTTCTGCTTCAAAAAGGGCAAGTTCGTGTCTCTCCTTGTCTGCCTCTTGATATTCGCCACCTTTCTCCTCATCTTGAACCTCCGGGCCTCGGTAGCTGTCTTGCCGTGCGGTCTGCCTTCCTCGTGTTGTGCTTTCTTGCTCCACCTTTTATCCCTGCGGAAATAGGAAAGGGCCGTCAGGTGTGTGTGTGATTCAGGTTAATTGCCTGACATTGCCTGGTGCTGGGGATGGGACATGTGCGGTAAACGGTCTTGGGTTAGTCCGTTGTCTTTCATAATGTGTAAAAGAGCTCATGTCGGAAAGGGTGGGGGGGTAAAGTGTCAGGTTGTCCTGCGGGATAGAATGGGGAAAGAATGTTATAAGGAATTACAACCCTCGTATTAGAGGGGTTTTTGGTGATCTCGGAAGGGTGGGTTTTGGAGGGGTTTTTAAATGAGTAGGAATTACCTGAATTATTAGTGTGAAGTGAACAGGGGGAATTGAAGGATTGGTAGTGTTTTGTCTGAGTGGATTGGTAGTGCGGGAAATAGTGACTAGAAAGGAGTGGAAAAGAATGACCTTGAGTATGCGGGTAGGGAACAGAAAAACAGGGCTTCTGGGAGGTGCGGTTTTGAAGTGCAACAGGGTTTGGGCTCCTAGGGTATTTACCAGATATATAGGGAATGTCGGGTTGGGATAGGAGAGATCTAATGGGAGGAAGGAAGGCAGTTGTAATGCAGCCTAAGAAGTTTCAGGGATCTCATCCTCCTCTCCTTCCTCGATACAATACTGAGTCTCCCTTGGGTTATTCCCTCGGGTACAACCTCGGGCTTCACCATCCTGGTGCACCTTTCTCGCTCTTTCACCAGTAGAGTTGGGATTTGAGCAGATCAGCCCTTTGTTGGCCACCTGAATAAGGGTTCTCAGGGTTCACTATGGGAGATACCGTCAGGTATTTCACACACATTTGTTAAAGTTTCCGGACCGCCCTCTGATGAAAATGATCTTAAAAATGTGATTGAATCTGTTACCTACACAAGAGATTCTAGGCCTCAGAGAGAAGTGGGATTTGATCAGAGAGGCTGCCGATTTTTCAAAAATACAGCTGAACTTGAAACTTTAAAAAAATATATTGCTCGATTGTGAATTCTTAGCTGAGAGAAGAGCCTTGGTCTTCAGCAGGTTTTTGAATCAATATACTACACTAACTCAGGAAACTTGGTGGGTGATATTATTTAGTGGGCAATACTGTTCCCTGTCCATAGCTGTGGGGACATTTCTACAGAATCATTTTTTTTAATCTAGGATTAAGTTAAGTGTTTATATTGACAGACCTTTTATTTCTTTTTTTCTTTTTAAGGATTTGAAGTTTTTTATCTAAATTAAAATAATGTATTTTTTAATGTCAATTGTTTGATGATGATACATAGCTAAAAGTTTGCTTTGAAAGCTGAAGAGCTAAATAAATAATTATAAAATAAAAAACATAGATAAACTGTGGCACTCACCAGAGTCTATCAATAAGGTCACCAGACCAATTGTTGTTGATGCCTAAGTTGATTGGATGTGGGGTGAGTATACAACAAAATGTCTACGTTGGTCAATGGGGTAAGAATATTTAGCTTTGCTTTAGAAGCTTTTCTGTTTCTGGCCAAGGGCCAGTTAAAGCACTCCCATTTGTGAACATGTGGTTAAGTAATTTACCATTAGCTGTTGTTACGGCCAGGTGGGATGAAAATAGCTCACCTATGTTCCCTTTTTTTTATTACCGCTAGGCAGTCCTTACAGCATTTCCTTTTTTGTGTCCAGTATATAATGACATTAGAAAAAGGAATTTGAAAGTGTGTTTATTTAATAAGAAAATTCAGATTTTGTTGCAGAAAATGTATGCAAGATCAACAGATGTGATGTTTGACATTTCAACCTTTTTAGCAAGTGCATGGAGCAGAAGAGCATCTTATATGAATATTATCTCCTAAAGAAAAAGGAAGTGACTGCCTTTTATTTTATTTTTTTATTAGTGTTTTAGTTCAAACAACAAGTGTACAAAACTTTCACTATTTACATGCAAGTCCGAAAAATGTGAGCATCGTAACACATATTTACATTAAAACTAATTATATTTGCATCATCCTAATGTGTTAAATTAATCCAAAATTAAAACATAATTAAATCACGCATATCCTTAACTCTTCAATCTTCCTCGTTTGTAGCACAAGAAACCCACACAGTGCAAGAATCAAGCTGTACCGTTGCCCTCCCATCATGCCAGTCCACCTAATCTCACTCAGAATTGAAGTTCCAGAATATCTGTTCCTCCCCTCACCCAATGCTGGACAATTATTTACTAGACGTTTAATGGTCTCTTTGAGGTCACAGTTAGTACAAAACCTACAAGTCTGGTTACCCTGACCCGAATACCACTTGCTTGTTCTTTTCAGCGTTGGAATTTGGTTAAGTTAAAAGCAGAGATAAATTGCCCTCACCTTTGGGCAAGGTAAGATAAGAATATACCCCAGAATCACTTGCCTTTTTGTGGGGAATTTGCCGTACTTAGCATACCGGGCATAAGTACCCAGCTGATCTGAGGAGACCGCCCAAGAGCTTTGAAGAGCTTCTTCTTTACGGTGGTCAAGTTTGTAATAAGCTATTCTTTAGAGGAGCCAATTACTGAGAGTGTTTCAGTCATATGTTCCTTAAATTCAGTGATACTAGCACCAGACTCTCTAGTCTGACCTTCACCCCACCTCAAGTAAAGGCACATTGATGGCGGGTTTAATAATTTAACAAACTTGGCCAATTTTCTCTACTTGGCTCTAGTTGCGGGTGAGATTAGGCAAAACTCTGGTCTGATGATTGAGTTAGGGATTGAATTTGCAAATCCCAATGTTTTTTTTCACAGCATCCCTTGAAAAGAGTTGAGGTCCTCGCCAAGTTAATTCAGCGAAAAATCCAGACCATACAGCAGCACCGCTTCCACACTAGACAAATAGTACTGCAGCAGAGGTTTTAACGAGAAATGGCACAGCTGGGAGTAGACCTGCTTCATTTTTTACCAGTAAAGGCGTGCATTTCCCCCTAACCAATTGTTTCCAACCCTCTCTGGAGTTCGAGTTGGTAATGTGATACCCCAGGTGTCTCAGGGACTGTACCCTCTCAAGGGGATTTCCTCCCACATGCCATGTTATGGTCTTAGGCCGCCTTTTATTAGAGAAAATAATAACCTTAGAATTTTGACCATTTGTTTTGAGGTTGTTTTATTGTGCTTAAAGAAGAGGGTTAGCTTCCTCTTGAGCCCAATTGGGGTCTGGTCAAACAAAACAATATCATCAGCAAAGGCAATCCAGTCTAGGGACACTGAACCCAACTTAATAGAAATGGCAGTGCCCCACTCCCAGATTTTTTTGAGGTCAGCCAGGTAGAGATTTAACGGAGTCGGAGCCACGGCGCATCCCTGCTGCAAACCCACGTATGTCAAAATGGAGTCTGTTGTGCCTCCTTCCCTGCTCAGCCTCACCCTAAGTGTAGTATCCATATGCAGTAGTGCCAAAAGCTGAACCAGCCTAGCTGGCAATTTCATTTCTAGGAGTTTTCTCCAAAGCCTCAATCTGCTGATGGTATCAAAGGTATTAGACATGTCTATCGATGCCATGTAACCTGTGCCCACTGCTTGATTTTTAACAGCTGCTAGCAGATGTTACATGGTCAGGGCATTTAGGGAGGTCCCCCATCCTGTTTAAAACCCAATCTGATATTGTTACATCAGGTTCTGCAATGTTATTTGTGCGTTAAGTCCCCTTAGCAAAAGGATTGCACATATTTTGCTAGAGGAGTCCAGGGGGGTTAAAGGTCTAAAATTCCTGGGATCCCTCCTGTCTCCTTGTTTGAAAATAGGAATAATGAGAGATTCTCTCCACGTATAATTGACTGTGAGTGTTTGACTGATGTGTCTGAATAAGTCCCACAGGGAATTAGTCCAAACTTCTGGTTTACTTTTGATTAAAGCCGAAGGGGTGTTGTCGGGGCCAGGAGCCCTTGAAGGTTGTGCCTTACCAATTGCCCATAATATGTTTTCAATCTGCCACTCAAAATCACACTGTTCCATCCCCAAACTATCTAAATTTAGTTGGCCTTCATCACCCTCAGGCATAGAGTATTTTTTGGTGATATAGTTCACCCATTCCTGTGTTGTGATGCTACACTCAATACAATTCTGCAGGCCTTTAGTAATTCCCCCCATTTTTCTCCAGAAATGAAAACTATCATGTTGGATGAGGGTCCTAACAACCTCTTGGTTTTCTCTTACGAGTCTTTCCCGACCGAGGCATTTGAGAGTGTGTTTTTACTTTGCGATAATCTGCCTCTTAGCCTCTTCGAATGCTGGTCCAGTAGTTGTAGTTTTAAGGGAGGTTTGATGGCTGCCCTCTTGACCTGTTTCACCTCCCTAACCTTTATGTCATAGGGATGATTATGATGTTTACCCCCAATCATTTGGCCCCTATCAGAGAGCAGTTTCATGCATTCCAATAGGCTATGATTATAATTGTTGGCTGTTATCCTAACTCCCTTTTTTTCCATGTAAACAGCTCCTTTTCCCAAATAGTGGTGAAAATTCTATACGCTTTAGCATTCCATTTCACCGCCAAGCCTCCCCTCTCTGGTGTGATAAGTGCTGAACCATATTCCAGATGATAAGAGGAATTTGGTAAGCGCATAACATAATAAGAGTTAAGGGGAAATGGTTGCTGCCAAGAGAGTCCCCCTCACCAAAGGATCACATAGACAGGTCAGATCTGCAGATACATAGAAACAATCAATCCATAACTTCTACGACACCCTACTCCAAGTGTAAAAAGCACTTAACTCCAATTCCCCAGGTAAACACACTTCAAGATCTCATGTCGCAAAGTATTGATCCCAAGAAGCCCCCTGCTGCACAGATTGGGCGGAAATCCTCCCTGCGCCGTGGGGCCCTCACGTGAATCGTGGTTGTACACAGGGAGCATTAAAATCCCCGGCCACAACAAGGAACTCTTTTTTGCCCCTTCCCAACCATTCCATAAACAGGTGATCTAATTCCTGCTGTAGATCTACAAGGCTAGTATTAGCTTGGTTCCAATACACATTTACGAACATCACATTCACTTTTAGACAAGGTAAATATAGGTTAATTGCCATAAGGTCTTTAGACCGGACTTTTATCTCAGAGTGGGTGCAGTCGCTTTTAAGATCAATGGCAATTGCCAGCCCACATGTTGGTCTTCCCTTTGGCCCTCTGGATGCTGGCTTGCAATAAGTGTAATAACCCTCCTGCTCAAAGATGTTAGTGGCCATCGTTTCTTCTAACAATATCACATTTGCAGTCTTTAGGTCCGGTCCTGAATGACCTTCTAGTTTGTGGAAGCCACACGTGTTCCAGGACATCGCCTTCAGGGGACCTCCCTCAAAGACTCAACGGTTTAGCCTTGGTTTTCTTAAACATTTCTATTGCTGCCGCCAGCCAGGACCATTCTTCTAAGTTTGGTCTTACTGCTGCTAGTGTTCTAGACTTATTTGATGCAGTAATTTCAGGGACTTGTAATGACTGTACAGGGGACAAGTAGGCCTCAACCACCTCTTGTGAGTTTAGTTGTCCGAGCTGGCAGCCAAGAGACATAAGGGCTTGTTGATTATTCCAGACAATTTGTGCAATTAGATTGGAGGCCACTTTTTTTGGAAATGCAACCCTTTGAATGTCATCAGATCTCAGGGCCCAAAGCTATGGAATGGCCTGAAAGCCTTTTATCATTTGGCCCCCGTTTATAGGGAGAGAGCCACATATTTCTGGATCGATTTTTCCAGCTCATTATAGTTCCCTAGAAGGTTTCCAATTCTGGTTTCTGTTTATGTTATGTTATGTTTATTATATATATTGCGCAACTATTAACCCAAAGGCTTGAGGGCGCGGACATGACAAAAGCCAATGATACAAATATACAACAGTAACAAAAAAGCTCAAGGTAGAGGAGAATAAACCAAACGATCATACAAATGGCTAGCACCACGAGCTGAAATTAGAGAATTAAATTACAGTTCGATGATCCTTTAGGCAAGTATTAGCAGCGTCTAAGATAGGCAGGTAGGGAGCTCATCCCACAGCCCACTAAAATACAGTCACTATTGGGATATGAGCACCAGTCGCTCAGGTCTATCCTTTTAATGATCAGTAAGTCATTGAGTCTGACTACCCCTGGGCCGTTCTCTGGCGCAGCCAGGCAAGAATCTTATATCGCAACGATTCTCTAGACTCCTTTTCTTTGTTTTTTTTTAAATATTGGTGATAGTAAAATTTCTCTTATCCATTAGTCAGAGAGGTTCAAGTTGCTTAATGATGGCATTTGTGTTTTTTTTTATTTGTAGAACTGTGAAGATATCCTTCTCAGTTTGGCATTCATGGCTATGGGCTAAGTAGCCACTTTAGGGTCACCACTTAGCTCCTGTGAAGATGAAGGTGGATCAATTTCCTGTGTAGAGTCTACACTGGAGGATTTTGCTCTTTCCTTGTCTAGCAGAGTTCGCCCAACGGATCCCAGAGTGTCATTGGCGCATACCTCTGTTTGCATGGCTTGGTCAATCATTTTCTTTTGTGTAGATGTTTCACAGACAGTATTTGCCCTCAGGGCCCGCGTGGGAGAGACCCCCCTAAGAGGCCATTGGGCCTGAGAGGCCGAGTTTACCTTCGGAGGCTGTAGAGCCGCTACTCAATAATTTAAGGCACATTTAAGGCACAAAAATTCTGCACAGTGGACCAGGCCACTGCTGCGATTGGGAGGAAAAACAGCAGCCACTGTGTTCACCCTATCTAGATAAGATTCAACCCTCGGGATAGCAGCCAAACCCGCCAACTCGGCAGGAGTTGCATGCTCTACTTAAGAGTGATTAGAGCTAGAGGCATCTTAGGAAGGCACATCAGCTTTAAGAGCCTCCATATTCTCCAGAAATAAGGTTATTTTAGGTTGCTTTTTATTAGCTGTTTTAGTGGCAACTCCTTTGTTTCCAGAGGTTCTTGCCTTTGGGTTTTGTTGTGTCTCATTTTGCTCCTTGCACTCTCCTGATAAAGCACTGAAAAAGTGTCTGGAGTTAATTCTTTTGTTAGCATTCGGGGATGGTAGGTTTTTAAATTTATTTTTCTTTTGAAGTTTTCCTTTCCTTTTTTCTCTATTCGCTCTTATCCAACCTTCCCGACCACTCTCCTCTCCTGCTGAGTCACTGATTATATGTGCCTCCTCATTAGACAAGGTTCCTCCGAGATGGTTTGCCTCTCTCTGTGGCACAATTCAACGAGCAGCATCGGGCTGTGGAGATTCACTGTTTAATCTCACTGACTCTGGTAACTCCTCCTGGGCAGTCCTTATTTCCACCCGTGCCGCTCCTGGTGGTTGAATTCCGGTCGTGTTAGGTACCATTTCCTCTTCCCCTTCCTTAATTTCAGGATCAAAACCCCTCATCTTGCACTGACATGGGTTACCTAACTTGTTAGCCAACAGTTTGCTCAACTCTTGGTCTAGGGAATTTAGTTTTAGAGCATTCTCCTGGACCAGCACCTTTACATTATCGTATATCCTCAACAAAGATTTCAGCACTAAAGGAAGTGCTGATATCGAGGCAGGACCTAGGGTTTCCATCTGTGGCATGATGTTAGAATCCCTCTGCAGATTGATGTTCTTAGGGGTAAAATAATTATCTTTTAGTGGTATAGTCTGGGTTTGCCTAGTCCTTTGTGAACTGTGATGATCTATTAATTAGCTATTTAAAGGGCTCAACTCATAATCAATTCCAATTCCAGATCTTTGGTTTACTGATTGGCAGTGCGGCATGCTTTTTTTACTTGTTCGATGGGAGCGCTCCTTTATGCAATCCATGTAATTACAGAGTTTCTCAAAATTCTGGTCCAAGGTTCCATGTGTTAAAATCGCGGCACAAATGTCAGTTTACACAAAAAGTTTGGGCAAAAAGGCAGTGGTTTTGCTGTCACAATACATGTAAAGGATGCAGGGGACACCCCTGCAACCCCCAGACCCATTATACCATTTAAGGGGAGCGGGGGACACCCCCACAACCTCTGCTCGCCTTAAATGGTATAATGGGGTACACCTTTACCGGGTCAAACCACAGCATTTTTGCCGCAATTTTTTGTAAAGGTGACATTTTTGACGCAATTTTATTACTGCATACCTGGTCCAGTATACTCTGATCTTCAATATTTGTTGTAGTGGGAATTTAGTTGTCAGTTGTTCCCCAAGGCTCAGTATTTTGTGTTTTTAAATTAGTAACTATCATGGTGTTTATTTAATTGTCATTAGGTGTAAGATATGTATTGGCAAAGGTTACGTGGACTTTCCCCAAAGGTGACATTTCTTTTCCAGTTATTCCCTTATGCTGACCCTGAACCTCCATATTGGGGCCAAGGCCAGTTCCCAAGGCTTCAGAGTCCAGACCAGGTGTGCTGGTTGTTTCAAGGGCCAGCTCAATGGGTAATTCCTCTTTATTGCCCTTTTCTTCTGTGGGCAATAATTGTCACACGACTGGGCTAGTGGCACTTGTGGAATCGATGGAGGACTCACCTCCATTGATTGTGCCATCACGGGTTTCTCCGTATTGATGCACGCGGTCTAGTCTTTTTCCAATATGGCCCCCGCCGGGAGGTTCTTATTCCTATCCCTCCCAGCGGTCGGCGCGTTGCAACTCTGATAGATTTTTCCTCTTTGGGTTTACACGCTGTCATTTCCTCTACTCTGCCTTCTCTGGGCTCTCCCCCTCTCCCGCTGTAGCTCTCTCTCCCTTTTCTACCTCTCTCTCTCCCACTTGCTTTCCAGCGGGTCTCTATCTGTACATTCCCCCGCTGGACTGCCTTACCATCCGTGCCAGTGCCCTGATCCCTTTTGGCACTATTCTGCTGTTGCTGCTGCGCGGACAACTCTCTCCTCTCACTTTGGGTCGCCATCCCGTGCATTTTCGAGAATCCCTTTATAACTTGCTCCTCTCTTTGGCCTCTTATCTCTGGTTGCCAGACCTGGAAACTAACCTGCCTCAAGAATCTCCTGTGGCACAATCTCCTCTTCGCATTATCTTGGGACACTTCAAGCTGCTCAAAGCCATCTGCAGTCAGGGGATTTTTATGCCTGAAGAGGCTTTTCCCCCTTTTTCGGCTATCCCAGAAGCGAGGTCAAGGCCTGCTAGTCTCCTGTTGGGTCACTGTGGATTCCTTGAGAGGTAGACCATACCTCCATAAAAAAGGAGGACTACAGGATCCGAGGAGGAAAGAAGCTGCCTTCTCCAAGTTCCAGCAGTTCAGGTGAGGAGGAGGAGGGAACCTTTGAAACTGACTCTGACCATTCTGAGTTTGACAGATTGCAATGCCACAAAATAGGGATGGCCACAGCCGAGCAGGTCCAAGAGCTGGTAGCAGCTGTGCAAGGTCTTACCCATGAAGTGCAGAGTCTGAATACGGAAAACATTGTCCTCCGCCAACTTGCTACTGCCTGTGAAAATCCTCCAGCAGATCTACCGCTCATGGCCTTAGCCTCTGGGAAGTTTGATGGATCTCCAAAGAAAGTGGCCTTATCACCCACACTACTGAAGACCTCCACGTATTTGTCCTCCTACACTAGGAAAATATCAGGTTTGACAATTTTCGTGCTGCCCATTTTCCGGTTTTTCTCGGTATCCCGTGGCTTCGCAAACACAATCCGACGATAGACTGGACTCACAACCTGCTGGGATTCCACTCCGCCTTTTGTAAGCAGAATTGTCTACAGGGAGCCAGATACCAGACCATAAACGCTGTGGCCATCACAAAACCCGTCAGGGTACATTGCCTGCCTACTGAACTCATGGAATTCAAGAGAGACTTTGTTGACAAGGTTCCTCAAGACCTGCCTCCAAAAGACTGCACCATTGACCTAGTTCCTGGAGCTTTGGTTCCCCTTGGGCGGATGTATTCCCTCTCACTAAGTGAAAAGAAGGCACTACGAGAGTACTTGGATGCCCATCTAATTAATGGCCTAATACAACCATCTTGCTCCCCGGCAGGAGTCTCGCTCTTTTTTATTCCCAAGAGACATTCCAAGGAGTTAAGACCTTGAATTGATTTTCAGGGACTCAACAAAGTCACCATCACAGATCATTACGCAATGCCACTTATTTCTGATATCTTAGAAGCTGTACAGGGGGCTACCATCTTTTCTAAGCTGGATCTGAGGAGCACCTATCATATTCTCCGTATCCGCGCGGGAGATGAATGGAAGATGGCCTTTCGGACCCCATTCGGGCATTATGAATATAAGGTGATGCCGTTTGGGTTAGTCAATGCCCCGGCCATATTTCAGCGATTCATTGACAGGCTCTTCACCGATTTACTGTTTCACTCCGCCATCATTTATTTGTACAACATCCTGGTTTTCTCCACAACCCCACAGGAGCATCAATCACATTTGAGGGATGTCCTTCTCAGGCTAGAGTCTCACCAACTTCTGGTTAAACCTGAGAAATGTCTGTTTGGGGTATCCACAATCCCATATCTAGGATTCATCCTTTCTAGTCAAGGGATCATGATGGACCCCAAGAAGGTCTCTGCCATTCTCGACTGGCCCACCCCGACTTCAGTGAAGAAAGTCCAAAGATTCATGGGTCTTGCACATTTTTATCGTAAGTTTATCCCAGAGTTCGCCAATATAGTGTTGCCCATAACCAGTCTGCTCAAGAAGACCGCAATACCTTTTCAGTGGACGGGGACAGCTGGAGTTGGTTTGGATCGTCTCAAGGCCCTCTTTTGCTCTGCTCTCATACTACACCAACCTGATCAGACCAAAACCTTTATCGTGGAAACAGATGCATCCTCCGCCGCGGTGGGAGAAGTACTACTCCAGGAACATGAGGGGGTAGAGCACCCCATAGCATATCTTTCAAAGACCCTTTCCAGCAGCCAAGCAAATTATTCCGTAATCGAAAAATAACTGTTGGCCATGAAGCTGGCCTGTGAAGAATGGCAGCTCCTGCTCCAAGGAGGAGTCCACCCCTTTATCATATGCACAGATCATAAGAACCTGAAGGTGCTCCAACAAATGGAGTGTGTTAATTCCCGTCAGGAAAGAAGGGCTCATTTTTTTGCACAATTTGATTTCTCGATTACCTACCTGCCCGGGTGCCTCAATACCTTGGCCGATGCTCCATCCCACCGTCATACTCTTGATATATCCTCTGACACCATGTCAGAACCTCTTTTTCTGAGGAATAGGATTGTATCTCTAGTCACCTCTTTTCTCCAGGAAGTTAAAGAAACCACGGTTTGGAGTCATGTCCCGAGGCTGACAAGTCTCAAGGACAAGTTCAAAGAGAAGGATGGGTTGCTGTTTATCAACCAGCGCCTGTTCATTCCGGACAGAAGCTTACATCAGTCGGTGTTGTCTTGAGGTCACGACAATCGCACAGCGGGTCACTGCGGCAAGAGGTGTACTCTGGATCTCATTAAGCGTTCATTTTGACTGGCTGGTTATGTCCACCGATGCAGAGGAATACACGAATGCTTGCACCACCTGCGCCCAAAAAAATGATCAGACTTCTAGAGGCAGGGTCCTCTGCCTTCCCGTCCCTGGAGCCACATATCCACAGACTTCATTGTGGAACTTCCTGGCTCACAAGGCTGTTCCTCTATTATGGTAACTGTGGACTCTTTCTCCAAGCTAGCACATTTCTCTTCTATAGCCGGCGTTCCTTCAGCATCTGAAATGGCTATAGTGCTCATCAGAGATGTATTCCGTCTCCATGGCTTGCCTGAGAAAATAGTGTCTGAAAGAGAAAGTCAATACACTTTGAAATTCTGGACAGCACTTTGTAACAGATTAGGTATGGAAAAGGCCCTGTCCTCTGGGTTCCACCCCCAAACTAACGGTCAAACTGAGCGCCTCAATAGTACACTCGGACAGTACTTACATTGTTTTATCAATCAACAACAGGAAAAATGGGACTCTTTGCTGCCTACCGCAGAATTTGCCTATAATAACACTTTACATTCCACCATTGGCATGATCCTATTTGTCTGCACCTATGGTCAGCATCATTGCAGCCTCTTACCTGTGTTTACCATGTCATCCAATATACCATCTCTAGAGGACTCCTTAGCTCTGATCACTGACGCCCACAAAACCGCAAAACGAAGCCTCCAAGACAGCAGAAGGACTTACAAGACACAGGCAGACCTACTGCGTTCGGAGCGCCCTGATTGGGGTGTTGGTCCCGGGTCGGGCTTTCCACTAAATACCTTCCCCGTTGGGTACGCCGATCCAAGTTGTCACCTCGATTTTTAGGACCCTTTATGATCCTGTTCAAGGTTAACCCAGTGGTCTTCCAACTCAAGCTACCCAGAAGTTTGAGACGCATTCATCCAGTGTTCCATTCTTCCCTCTTGTGTCCTGTGGTAACTGATGTGGCAAATCGCCCCATTCCCTGCAATCCCACCAAGCATAACCAGATACCTGAGGAGTATGAGGTTTCCCAGATTTGTGACTCCCGATATCGCAGGGGGAGATTAAAGTACCTGGTTAGTTGGAAGGGCTATCCAAGTTCGGAGAAGTCGTGGGAACCATGGTCTTTTGTGCATGCTCCATGTTAGGCAGAATCCTGTGCAGTTCCCTTAGGGAGCACTACAGAAGATTAAGACTACAGGTATGAGCAAGAAAAATCCCATTCGCTATCCGTCTGTACCACAAAGATTTAGATGGTAGCTGTGGCTAAGCAGTCAGACTTATCTGAAGAGGGAGATGAGCAGTATTCAGGGTTTACACAATAGGTATCACAGCACTATGGCACAAGGAAACACTGACCAAAGCTTTGTATCAAAAAGAGAATATATAGATTTATTTTATGCAAATCTAGTTCAACACATAAATCACAGTTGATAAAGCAAGTTAAGTTTAGCCAAGGAAAAGTATATACAACTCCCTAGTCAATTGTAGACAAGTTTGCGGTAGAGTAAAAACTGAGCAAAACGGCACAGTGAAAACCAACTACAAATGGCACTCTAGCAATTTAGCGAAAGAGAGGGAAAGCACAAATTAAACTGAAATATCTTCACGCACCCCCTAGCAACACTTCCCTGAAGTTTTGTGAACAAGTAATGCAAAGTAATACTTTAGCAGAAAGATAAGTAATTGAAAACTGAGCAAAATGGCACTTCACAAGTTAAAACAGTAGGAAGGAAGAGGGGTTTAGAAGATTCAGGTGCATCAACACATTTCTCATTGAGAATCAATCTAGTAAGAACAGATCTAACAAATCAACCAGAGTCAATAGGCCTGAGCCAGAGTCAGTGGTACAGGACCAAGAGTCTTAGGAGCAAAAATGTTCTTGTAGCTGCAGCCAAGTCTTTGGTTAACGAATATTGAAAGGGTAGATGCAAGGCGAAAGACAATATTAGACGGAAGGGCGGCCAACCCAACAAGTAGATAAAGGATTTAAAACAACTTTAGGGCTACCGGGCAGAAAGGGAGGCCTGGCAGAACAAAGTACCTTAGAATGACGAAGTGGCTCCTGCGGTGGCGGTTGTTCCTGGTAGTTCCTGCAGTTTGGGGGATCCAGCAGAGGAAGAGAGGCTCTCGTCATGGAGGAAGGTTCGAGTTACTGCACTACCCAGAGATGAAACCAGCCGCGGGGCTGCCCAACGAAACAAAAGGTACGCTCCTTTAAATTGCGGTCCGGGTAGATGGCTGCCTGGCTATCTGGCCTCCAAGTGCTGGGCACTGGCGATTCAACCAAGGCAGGTCCGAGGAAGCGATTGGCGAACTGGTTGGTCCCACCAGCTCAAGGGAAGAAGGCTCTTGCGAAGAAGATCTCCTCTCGTTGTGTGGAAGAGAAGTGGTGAGACGCTGCAGCAGGGCTTCACCGGTGGTGCAGGTGCTGAAGATGTCCGTGGCTTCTCTCCCCTTCGGTTCCGTAGTTCCAGTGGCGACGTCTCGCTCGTCCAGTCCTCAGGACATTGCTTTTATGCAAAAAGAACCCCATTCATACAGCCTAGCAGTCACTCACACAGTGGAGTGGTCATCTTGGCGGGAGACCCTCCAGCCTATCAGGATAGAGTGCGACATGGGTTGCGGAGACAACCCTATCCAGGGGGCCTACTCCCCCTCCCACACAATGGACCCACCCCAGACACAGTGGCGCCGAATGGAGGGCTTCTTGGCAGAAGCCCGCCAAACGGACGAACAAAAGATCCCCGACCTGGGTTAGGAGTTTAGAGTAAGACACCAGAAAGAAGTTAAATTAAAGTTCTGGTAAATAAAACCTACCGGAGTAAAGTTAATAATAAAATAAACCGGCAGTATGTTAGAGGCTGTCAGAAAAAGTGGTAGCCTCGAACAATGTGAAAATCCCATCGAAAAATATTTGCGGTCGAATATTTACAGTAGTAACCACTGCCACCAGCCACAAACTTTAGAGATAGGGGCTGTACAGTACCACCTCGAAAATGAACCTAAGGGAAAAACTATTAACCCTTTTCAGTACCTCCATGGTAAAATGGGTTGTACTGATTAAGTTCATAAGATTTGACTAGTAAAGTCAATGGGGACTTTACATGCCCTGGGAGACAGTAGTCAGACCCAGGGTATGGAGTCTATGTTTGGGGGTCGCTACGACACCCCTGTGTCACTGCACTGAGGGTGCTGGGTAACACATGTGAATAAAGATGGTTCCTATGGGGGAGAGAACATCCCATAGGCATTAAAACACAAAAATAGCCTAGACCACACATAGCAAAACTGCCTAAGAGTGGGATAAAGAGTCTCACTCTTAGCAGGTAAAAAGAAACAAACCCTTCAGATCCACCAAAGCTGCTGGGGGACTCTATAGGTAAGGGAAATTAGCCATAGAATGAGAATTCTCCCTAACACTCCACACCTGGTTCGCAAATCTCACAAAGTTCACCCTGGTAAACCAGGAAGCCCCAGGTCTAAGAGGGGGCATACTGTCATGCGCCTGGACTACTGGTGCTTGTGGAATCGATGGAGGACTCGCCTCCATTGATTGTGCCATCACGTGTTTCTCCGCATTTATGCACGCCGTCTAGTCTTTTTCCAACATGGCCGCCGCTGGGAGGGTCTTATTCCTATCCCTCCCGGCGGTCGGCGTGTTGCAACCCTGATAGATTTTTCATTTTAGGGTTTACACACTGTCATTTCCTGTGTCGGATTTCCGCCGGTCCCCTTTGCCTCTACTCTGCCTTCCCTGGGCTCTCGCCCCTCTTCCGCTGTAGATCTTTCTCCCTTTTCTTCCCCCTCTCTCTCTCTCTCCCACTTGCTTTCCGGTGGCTCTCTCTCGGTACATTCCCCCCGCTGGACTGCCTTACCATCTGTGCCAGTGCCCTGATCCCTTTTGGCACTATTCTGCTGTTGCTGCTGCGCGGACTACTCTCTCCTCTCACTTTGGGTCGCCATCCCATGCATTTCGAGAATCCCTTTATAACTTGCTCCTTTCCCTGGCCTCTTACCTCCGGTTGCCCGACCTGGAAACTAACCTGCCTCAAACATCTGCATACAGACCACAACCTTGCCAATCGGGCTACTGATTCAGATAACAAGCCACCCCTTATCCTCTTGCATGACCAACCTATACCACCAGAAAACATCCCTGCGAAAGACAAACTCATTAAAGCAGCTTTGGTGAATGCTAGGTCTCTCCCTGCCCATGCTTTGGACATCGCTGACTTTATAACTCACGAAAAACTTGATCTCCTAGCGGTCACGGAAACCTGGCTTAATGATGCCTCAGGTCCTTCTCTGGCCATTGCCATATCTAATGATTATGCCATTATAAGATGCGACAGAAACACCAATCAGACAAAGGGAGGTGGACTCGCCCTCATATTCAGAAATACCTTTGACATTAGAGTCATCCAGGACGTTCAAATCCCCTCTGCTGAATCTCTATCCATCAAACTACCTCAATCACCTAACCATACGGCAACTATGCACCTTATATACCGACCACCCGGTCCCATTTCTTCTTTTATAGAGGACATTGCATCACTCATAACCACGGACACTAAACCTAATTCACAAACTATCCTACTCTGGGATTTTAATCTTGGTTTTAACAACCCCAAGAATACTAACGCCCATGATCTAGCCAACACCCTATCTGACTTGGGCCACACACACATTATTCATGAGCCCACTCATATCAAAGGTAGAACATTGGACTGGCTCACTCACCTCAACTGCTCTATTGACCTCCTATTCAATGACCCATGCATCTGGTCGGATCATCATAAAATAACCTTCTCTATCAAAGCCAACACTCACCACACGGCTCCCATCATCGCCCCAGCCACCAGCACGAGAAACAAGAAAGACATTACATCTGACAAACTCCGATATTACTCCCCATCTTGAACAATATTGACTCAGACACGGACCCCACAGTTTTAGTGGATATCTACAATCAGGCAATTCTCAAAGCACTGAACACCATCGCCCCCCTAAAACTGCAGAAACCTAAACCACAGCGCCACCTTAATACTTGGTTCACACCACAGCTAAGAGAACTACGCAAAACCAAGAGAACTGCTGAGGCATACTGGAAAAAGTGCCCCTCAGCAACCAACAAGATTGAGCTAACCCTAGCATCCACTAGTTACAAAGAAGCCATTCTTCTTGCCAAAAAAGACACCTACAACAAAAGGATTACGCAAGCAGAATCCAACACAAAAGAACTCTTTAAGATTCTAAAAGAATTAGAATCCCCTATTGCCCCTATTGACAAATGCATTACTGACGCACTATGGTGCAGTAACATTCAGAAAGCCTTATTAGATAAAATAGCCCGCCTACAATCTAAAATTAATGCTAAAAAATCCCTGCTACTAGCTGACCCTGACTACAAGCAACTACCTAACAAAGCACCCACCTTCAAGCCAACTTGTAAGCCATTCAGTTTTTCACCCCTCTCAATCTGGGAAGTAGAAAACATCATCAGGAAACTTAAACCGTCTAACTGCCAAGGTGATGCCTGTCCTGCCCCGATTATCAAAGCAGCAGCACACGATCTGGCACCATTTATCACCAATCTTATCAATACCTCCTTCAAAACCGGAGTAGTGCCTGATAACCCAAAAGACGCGTGGGTCATTCCACTACTCAAAAAACCTACTCTTGACCCAGCCAATCCGTCTAACTACAGGCCGATAACAACCGTACCTTTTTTATTAAAAATACTGGACAGAGCAGCCTATCTACAAATACAGGCTTACCTAGAATCGAACAATCTCCTGGGACTAAGGCAACCCGGCTTCCGACCTAGACACGGCACGGAAACTGCATTAATTGATCTCACTACCCAGATCCAAATCCTAAAAGACAATGGCAAACTTGCACTCCTCTTACTGCTTGACCTGTCAGCAGCTTTTGATTTGGTTAACCACCAAACACTCTGTCACCACTTGAAAACTGCTGCACACTTTTCAGACGCAGCCACTGCCTGGATCAGTTCCTTCTTGGCGAATAGAACCATGAGGGTCTTCTCTCCCACAGATTCAGCTGAACCCTCACCAGTACCCTGTGGAGTCCCACACGGCTCTTGTGTGTCCCTGACGCTTTATAATGTATTCACAAAGCCCCTCTTTGATATCCTTGACTATCTGTGTGTCACGTATACCAATTATGCTGATGACACCCAGATACTCATTCCTATCTCGGGTAACTATGAAACAGACAGCAAAACCCTTAATGAAATATATTCAGTAATACAAGCATGGATGGCACATCATGGACTTTGTCTCAATGACGAAAAAACTGAGCTGATCATCCTTGGCACTCACGTCAAACTCAAAAATCTTAGCTCTGTGTTCAAATCTTTCACTATAGATGGTAATCTCATCCCCGTTTCAAATAATACTAAAACCCTTGGTATCTACATTGATGCCACCTTATCCTTTTCCAAACAAACCAATGCAGTAGCATCATCAGCCGCCTACACTTGCAAATTGATCACTGCATGTAGGCCATTCATCTCCTCACCCAACTGCGTTACTCTTGCTAGAGCATTAGTCCTGTCCAAAATAGACTATTGTAATGCCCTTTACTTAGGCACTAGTCACAAAAATATCAACAAACTGCAAGAAATTCAAAATAATGCCATAAGGGCTGCCCTTAGCATCCCTAAAAAATTGCATATCTCTGAAACTAGACGCAATCTACACTGGCTCCCAGTAGAACACATAATATCCCTCAAAAAACTGGCCCTCACACACAAAGCTAGGGCCAACCTTGCACCAGCCTACCTCACCAACCAACTTACACCTCATACATCAACAAGACCTCTCAGAGCAGCTCAAGCTAACACTATGTCTATACCGAGATTTAAACTCCATAATTCGGGAGGAGCTAGCTTCCCCGTACAAGCTTCTAAACTATGGAACACACTCCCCGCGCTCCTTAGGTCAGAACCCTCATTTAACCTATTCAAACGCAACACGAAGCGCTGGCTTCACAACATGGATGCGATGACAGCCCAAACTTCCAGAGCCTAGAACTAACGTCTACTGATGGTACTTTTGTAATTAATGTACTTATTTCTGAATATGCATGTATGTATCTGTAATACTAGTTTGTACCTAACTGTAACTATTACGTGTAGACTATGTTTGTATGTATCTGTGATACTAAGTATTTATCTATCTGCAACTGTAAATGTAACCCTTGATTTCTGCACTCAACTGTAACCAGATCTAACCTACGCGCCCGTATGCCCCCAGGCCTGGCTGCGCTTTATAAATAAATAAAATACAAAATAAAATACAAATACAAAGAATCTCCCATGGCACGATCTCCTCTTCGCATTACCTTGGGACACTTCAAGCTGCTCAACGCCATCTGCAGTCAGGGTTTATTTATGCCTGAAGAGGCTTTTTCCCCTTTTTCAGCTATCCCAGAAGCGAGGTCACTGGCCTGCTAGTCTACTATCGTGTCACTGTGGCTTCCTTTCAAGGTAGACCATACCTACATCAAAAAAAAAGAAAGACTACAGGATCCAAGGAGGAAAGAAGCTGCCTACTCGAAGTTCCAGCAGTTCATGTGAGAGGAGGAGGGAACCTTTGAAACTGATTGCGAACATTCTGAGTTTGTCAATAATATAGGTGCCCTATGATGCTCCCCACAAGGGGGTTCCACTTCATTTGGGACAGCATTTAGTTCTTCAGAAGTCCCTTCCAATTGAAGTTGCTGCACTTCACACAGCCTTTCAAGTTCCTTGTGGGCTTGTAATGCTGTACGCCCCTTTTCTGTGATTTTAAGTTTACCGTTGCATAGTTTTGACATTTGGACTGTGACTGCTACAAACCACGGGACTGGATGTGTCTGGGTACAGTGATTAGCACACTAATCAGTGTTCTAGCGTTGTTACGTTGTACTACGTTCTCCTTATTTTTGGCACCCTTCAGGCTCAAAGGGTGAAAACCCACCCGCAGTCACCCAAATTAGTACTAAGGAGAAGTTAGGTGTTTAAAGCAGTTTTAAAGCAGTTTTTTTCCCAGGAATAGTGGCAAGTAAGAATACAGTTCCAGGCACAGAGTCAGCAGTATATGCAATTCTATGACAAGACCGGAGGCGAGCATTATGCTTAACTTCTTTAATTACTGCTAACCACAGCTTTTTAAATCTTTCTTTTGTTTCAATGTATATATATATATTTTTTTATAACTTGTATAAACAACAGAAAAAATGAAACATCTTAGCCTTAACTCGGCTAAACTACATCCCCCATGAGGCTCTTCAATATGGTAGTCCAATAGCCTCTCTCTCACTGTCCAATCAGGCAATCCCCTCTACTATAAGTCACTGCCTCTCTGGGTCCCTCCCTCTTCTTTTTTGCTGCACCACAGATAAGTAACATCAATTCTAACAGTACCTTATTATGCCGTGTTTTTATGATACTTTATTGTCGATACGTTAAGTTTATATATTTGTAAAGCGCGCGCATACCATTAGCGCAAACGTACTAGTATTCGAGTTCGAAACGCACGCGTTCATTTCGCGGACAAGTTAGTCTTTCAGGACGGCTGACTGCCGAGCCCGCGAGTGATCTCACTCGCTCTAGGGCACGGCCAGTCAGCCGCGAATGAACTCGCACGAAAATAAAGAGTATCACGGGCAACGCATAGTACGCGGTAAACCCCATTCCCCTTAGAAACAAGGGAAGCGCGCGCATGCGCATTACTGTATTCCTCTCACAGAGTTTCTTCTCGCACAGAGAAAGCCAACGGCAATTCTACGCTCCTGTTCTTCACTCCCGAACGCGCAAAACCTGTTATTTTGTTAGCGGGTCGCTTGCGCACATCAGAGGCACTCAAGGCAAAGAAAAATTTTAAAAAAAAATAAAAGAAAACGAAAATATATTTTTTGTCGCCAGCAACAAGAGAGGAGCTACAGCTCTCAACCTGATAGCCATCCTCTGTGAGGCACACACACTACCATGGCATACAGCATGGATAACGAGGCTTGGAGTGAAGGGAGTGACAGAGAGCCAGAGCAAGAAGTGGAATACATAGGAGAAGATATAGACCTCTCCTACAGCTTCAAGAGAGTGCTAGGAGACTCATTGGTTCAAGCCGTAGCACTAGGAGTCAAGCCTCTACAAGACAGGTTATTGGTCCTGGAAGAAATACTGGGCAAAAAAGCTGGCACGCTCGACGACCCCGGCGAGGGAACCTCCACACAAGAGCCTCCACAAGTTTAGAAGGGGAAGAAAGTGGCCCGGAAGAGGAAACACTCTTCTACTCCCCTGGGCGCAGATACAGGGAAGGATAAGTCCCTAGAGGTGGCTGATGCTTTCAATAGGCTGAAAAGCACATTTTTTTTACTAAGACAGCCGTTCCCAACCTCGTACCCCCTACCCCAGGGGCGACAAATATAGGGGGATACCTCATCATCCTCAGAGCATTCGGACCAGGAAAGGGGAGAGGATGATGGCCAGAGCATAAGCAAAGTGAGCGTAGTCTCACAGAAAACAAGCGGGCCTAAAGCCAGCGGTGTGCAGGCCCCTCTGGACGAAGAAGACATGTCAGACATGTTTGAACCCGACACAATAAGGCACCCCAGATCAACAGACTGGACCCCATCGCCAAGTGTAGCCCTATATATGTCCCAGAAAATAAGAAAACCTATGGAGAAAGACATTAGATTCAGACTTAAAGCCGAGTGCCCGAGACCAGAACTGACAGGGAAAGTAGCAGAGACTCCCGAACTCGAAGCAAAAATGCTAACATTCATAACGAAGGCAGGAAAGGACACCAGGAATTGCATGGATAGGGCATGGAAGACGTGCCAGGATAAACTGTTAGACCTAGCCGGACCCATAGCGAAGATAATGGATTTAGCCGAGAGGGCTAAAGACACTGGTGAGCCAGTCGACCCTCTCATATTGGCAGGATGGGCGCAAAGGGCAGTCTGCATGCTGGGCAACGCAAACTGCGCAATATCTTCAGAGCGACGCAGATCGGCTTTACTGAAGATTGATAACAAACTAGGAGACCTGGCGTCGTACGAAGCCAGAGAAAGCGCCCAAGGGCTCCTGTTCGGCAACAATTTTGTGAAAAAAATGAACAGATTCGTCGGGACATACACAGCGCTGGAGAAAGCGCAAGCCTCCATTAGGAAGGTATTCCTGGGGAGAGTTTTTTCAGGGGCCGGTCGATATAGAGGCCGCTCGTCCGGCCGATTCAATAACAGAAGAGCACAAGGCCCCAGAGCCCAGTATTGGGAGACCGGACAACAAGACGCCTTTTTCCCGAACAGAGGATGAGGTTCTCGGGGACGTCGGGGACGCGGATATTGGTTGCCAGTCATTTGGTCGACTACAAACTGGTCGACTGCAATTTGGTCGACGCCATTTGGTCGAAAACCAAATGGTCGAATTTTTTTTTTTTTTATTTTCACCCCTTTTTTGGTTTTTTTTGGGGGGGTCCCCCCCCCCAACCTCCTTTTTTTTCTTTTTTTTTTTTTTTCGACACGAAAACCCACAAAACACATATAATAATAAAAAAAAAAAAATTCAACCATTTGGTTTTCGACCAAATGGCGTCGACCAAATGGCGTCGACCAAATTGCAGTCGACCAGTTTGTAGTCGACCAAATGACTGGACACCGCGGATATTACCGACACTAGAACAATAACTCAGGTGAGAGAACGTGCAGCGACCTATCCCCAGGTGGGAGGCAGGACATTGATTTATTTGCACAACTGGCGCGATCTATCGTCAGATGCATGGGTTATTCAGACCGTACAAGGCTTCATACTAGAATTCCTAGGTTATCCGGTGCAAGATCGCCCCCCTCACAGAATTCAAATGACACAGGCCGAAGAAGATTTACTAGATGCAGAGATCCAGGATCTGGCGTGGAAAAACGCGATAGAGAGGGCTACAGGGAGTGGCCAATCCTTCCTAAGCAATATGTTCCTAGTCCGTCGCAAGGACAAAGTTCGTCCTGTAATCAATCTGAAAGAACTCAACAGCTGGTTAGTGTACAAGCACTTCAAGATGGAGGGAATCCATCTGCTAGGGGACTTACTCAGAAAGGGGGACTGGCTAGCGCGCCTAGACCTGAAAGACGCTTATCTCACAGTTCCGATAGCGCCCCACTGTCGACCCTTCCTAAGATTCAGGTGGAGGAAAGAACTCTGGCAGTTCAGATGCCTACCGTTCGGTCTAGCGTCAGCACCATGGACGTTCACCAAGCTTATGAGGCCCATCGCAACAGCACTTCGGGAACAAGGGTGCCGGATGATTGTCTACCTGGACGACATCCTATTTATGGCCGAGAACAAGGATCGCTTACAGAAGCAGATTCAATGGGCAATGGAGCTAATGTCCAGCCTAGGATTCCTAGTGAACGAAGACAAATCAGAGCTTACGCCGACCAAGCAGCTAGAGTTCTTGGGTTTCACTATAGATACAAAGAAAGCTACATTGGAGTTACCAACTCACAAAATGAGAGCTATCAAGAAAGATCTGAGAACAGCACTAAAGAAACCGCAGATCTCTCTTCGTTATCTAGCCAGGATAGTAGGTCTTTTAGCGGCATCCATACAAGCAATATTCCCCGGTCCATTACATTATCGAGCTCTTCAGAGGCTGAAGATCAAGTACCTAAGAAAAGGCTAGAGATACCATCGACTAGTTCCCCTAGACGAAGAAAGCAGATCAGAACTCACCTGGTGGCTCCACAATATGGAAGCCTGGAACGGCCCCGCCATCTTCGGAGACATACCAGGATTAGTGATAGAGTCAGACGCCAGCAGGTCCGGCTGGGGAGTGCGATGTGGCGACATAGAAACAGGCGGGAAATGGTCAAAAGAAGAATTGGAACTACATATCAATTGCCTAGAATTACTAGCGGGGTCTTTCGCAGTAAAAGCGTTTACCAGAGACAAAGCGCACTGCAGCATCCTCCTCAAGATGGACAATATATCTGCAGTAAGGTATATAAACAAGCTGGGAGGTACCAGGTCCAGGATGTTAGCGGAACTGGCAAAGGATTTCTGGCACGACTGCCTACAGAAGAAAATTACAGTCAAGGCAGAGTATCTCCCAGGGGCCCTGAACTCAGTGGCGGACTGGAACTCCCGACACCTAGTAGATTACAGCGACTGGAAGCTGCACAGAGACATATTCAATAAATTAGATGCAAAATGGGGGCCATTGCACATGGACCTGTTCGCCTTGAGGCTAAACACACAGCTTCCGGATTAATTCAGCTGGAAACTGGACCCGGAAGCCCAGGGAACGGATGCATTCATGCATCATTGGGGGTCGCAGAGATACTATGCCTTTCCCCCCTTTGCGATGCTGGCGAGGGTACTAGCAAATGTGCGCAGAGACGAAGCTCAGATAGTGATAGTGACGCCAGAGTGGAAGTCGCAAGCCTGGTTCCCAGTTCTGATGGAACTTTCTACGGATTTTCCACAGATGATTGCATACAGACAAGACATGCTGACCGATCCAGTCAATCTATAATTCATAGTGATAACTTACAAATCGGTTTCTCCAGAAGGTATAGACAGTTCCCTATGTTCGATTCAGTGTAAACCGGCAGAGACTAAGTTTTCTCCTCCGGCACTAATACAACGTTTTCTCCCGATCCAAAATGGCGGTCGGAACAACTACGCGACACACGGTGCGTAGTGACGTCAGTTTGCGTCCACGGCGAGGTGACGGGATCATGTCGCGACGCCATGGACTCACCATAAAAAGCAGCGGCTCTCGAGGGGTGCAGCGGACAATCGTATCCGATGCACACCCTCGAAAGCGACCGCCAAGATGATCTAAGACCAAACAACACTTCCAGGTAAGCCCTATAACAGCAACCTAGCATATTCTAAATGGCAGAACTTATTTTTGTTAAAGAAGATGTTACTTTTCAACTGTAATAGGCAAACAGCCACGCTAACATCAACTACACATTTAAAAATTATATTTTTTTTGTAGATTGTTCAGAAAACTTTGGATATAGACAACAAATTTGTGTTAAAAAATGAGACGATGAAGGAAATTGATGTAATATCAGAAGCTAGCACTAACAAGGAAATCTCAATATATGTAAGTAGGTGCCGTATTTAAATAAACTTGAATAGGGCGAACCTGATGATGATCTGCTCTATAAAGCATTGATTTGCTGCTTTTTTCTTTCTGTTCCTTTTTTCTCTTTAGCTCCAACTAGCATAACTATACGTTAAAAATCCCTCCTGAAGATCCTTGCCAACACAAGCAAGGTGAAACACGTGTAGAGGGTGAACCTTATAACCCTCACAACTGAGAAACAATGTATTGAATCAACTGAGGGTGAACCTTATAACCCTCACAACTGAAAAACAATGTATTGAATCAACTGTGTAATCAATCAAATAAAATTTATATTTGGAGCGCAAAAGTGGAAGTCTGGTATTTTTCCAAGCGATCCAGCAGGAGCCCCTCACCCTCTGATAGTGGACCAATCCTTAACGCTGATAGCGTGCAGAATTTCAGGCATAGATGGCGCTTGCCAGTCCTTTCAGAAGACGCTACAAGACTTATCAATCTATCATGGGCTCCATCTACGATCAGGAGCTATAATTCTGCGTGGCAAGCCTGGGACTTATGGTGCAGGGGGAGGAGTATATCTCCCATTTCAGCACCTGTAGTACAAGTAGTGAATTTCCTAGCCAGCCTCCCGTCTGCAGGGAGGGCGTTCAGAACTGTGGGAGTATATAGGTCAGCGATCTCTGCTGGACACGAGCTAGTGGACAGAGTACCAGTAGGAGAACACCCAGCGGTGTCCCGATTGCTAAAAGGTGTAAAGATGAGCAAACCCCCTACGCCCAAGTACTGATCGTTATGGGATGTCCAAAAAGTCATACATCTGTTCGAGCAGTGGCCGAGTAACAACCTTCTGTCAGATAAACAGCTTTCAGGCAAGCTAGCTACACTCCTTTGTTTAGTGTCCCGTAGAAGAGTTTCAGACGTTAAAGCCCTAGACATAGACAGGAAGATGTACTACCCGGAAGGGATAGCCTTTACCATAGCGTAGCGTACAAAGACCAATTCTAAAGTGATCTCATACCCATACTGGCCGAATAACGAGAAATTGTGTGTGGCGAATTGTATAAAGTGTTATGAAGCAGCGACAGCAGCGGTTAGACCGAGAGGGGTTACCCAGTTGCTTATAGCGCGTATTAAACCATACAAATCAGTTACGTCAGCCACTATTGCTAGATGGGCGAAGGAAGTGATGGAGTTAGCAGGTATAGACACGTCTAAATTTGGAGCGCACTCTACCAGGGGTGCCATGGCTTCACGAGCTTTTGCAGTCGGAGTTCCGCTGCAAGAGATCATGAAAGCAGCAGACTGGTCGAGCGATTCAGTATTTAAAACATTTTATTTCAAACCAGTATCTAATATAGCAGCTGCTGTTGTTGAAAGCTTTGAACAAGCATAATGCTCGCCTCCGGTCTTGTCATAGAATAAAGATTGCCCATGCGACTAGCGCAGGAAGTCTTGATTCTATTAAAGACACGGAGGCGAGCATTATCCCACCCTAAGGGAATACAGCTGTAAGAGGCATGGTATGAACATATCGCAGCAAATCTATGTAAATGCTTGATTATAACATGTGATAAATCGTATTCCCCTCCCTAACGTGCACATTTCTCTTTCTGCATAGGAGAGGAGCAAAAGAATCACCGAGAGTAGAGTGTACGAAAGCAGCAGAGCTGCGGGATTAGAATTCGGAGAGCCTACCAAGAGTAGTAAGGACAGACTCAGTTGGATTATGCAAGAGGCAGTTGAATTTTAGACATTTGTTCAGTGGAAGCGAGCTGCAAAAGAAGAGGAAGGGACCCAGAGAGGCAGTGACTTATAGTAGAGGGGATTGCCTGATTGGACAGTGAGAGAGAGGCTATTGGACTACCATATTGAAGAGCCTCATGGGGGATGTAGTTTAGCCGAGTTAAGTCTAAGATGTTTCATTTTTTCTGTTGTTTATACGAGTTATAAAAAAAAATATATATATACATTGAAACAAAAGAAAGATTTAAAAAGCTGTGGTTAGCAGTAATTAAAGAAGTTAAGCATAATGCTCGCCTCTGTGTCTTTAATAGAATCAAGACTTCCTGCGCTAGTCGCATGGGCAATCTTTATTAGCTTCTCTTACTTGCGCGGCTCCTTTGTTGTAGTCAGCACTATGTTGATTTGTTTTGTATCCAACTATTTGCTGTCCTGAAACCAGGAAGCCCAAGGAACACCAAAAAGCACTCGCTCAACCCTCCCTCGATGCTCTGCGTCTGGGAGGATGTTTTAAATGATGCTGGCTCCTTCTTCAATGGAAACGGTAGAAAGAGTGGAGTTGACACAGCAAAGAACACCAAAGAACACTCGCTCAACACTCCATGTTCTTCTCTCTGGTTACTGCATGCTTGGTGCAGTGTCTCAAATTGATAAATGTATTATTCCTCTTATGTTTTATTGCTTGTATGTGTGATTTTAAGTATCTTTTTTTATTGGACCGATCTAAACGGGGGTTCATCCCCATTTTATGCTCATTCTAGGAGAATTTGTGCTGTGTTTGTATACAACTATTATGGCATATTGCCGAAATAAAGTTTGTTATGATGATGATTAACCGATTCCAACATGGTTGCTCCAAGGGAGAGTTGAGTGCAAGAGAAGAGAAGAGAAGTTAGATAGTGGTGTGGTTGGAGAGCAGAAAGAAGGAAGTTAGGAGGAGGGAGGAAAATGAGAGTGAGTGCATGCACTCTGATTTCAGAAAGAAATGATTTAGTTGTGGCGCCGCTCTGGCTGCAACGCACATGACAGGAACCACAAAGCTCCCCCTTAGGAAAAGTAGCTAATTTTGGCGGTGCATGGTGAGGGGCAGAAGGGGAGTGGCACACCTACGGATTTTTGAATGTGCATCTATCCATGATAGAGCAAGCATGTTTTGTGTTATTATTTGGCTAGACTAGCATTTGGGTGAAGTCAGCCTAGATTTATTTTACTAAGACTTACCCTTTTCTACTGGGCATCTAAGATAAAGCAAGCATGATATATATTATTACTGCCCACATGACCTCTGACCCCCAAAGCACCATCTTTGAAAGGTATTACCACCTCCAAAAGAGGCTTCAACGGGGCTGAGAGCAACACAGAGCTCACCACAACACCACCAGAGGCAATCTTTCCATCTGCCGGAGACTGCCTGCAGAGGTCAGGGCACCTATAAGAAGCATCCTGGATTGATCTAGGGACTGCTCACATGACCACCCCCCCACCCACCACCCCCTTGACAAAGTTATTTCTGGGTTGCTTTGGGAATATAAGCATTGTCCTCTGGGCATCCATTCACCTGTGCGTCCTGAGCAAAAGGAAGACAGAGGTAAGGGTGCTGCTATATATTTCTCTGTTTCATTCAGTGTTCCCGGTTTGCCACTGGTTCCCCCAAAAATGCCTCACATACAGCACATAAACAACATCCAAATCAAACCCCAACACTAACACTCCACTAAAACAATTGCATACACCTTCTTCTCAACTGCCACTCTGCACCACCTCATATACATGAAATGAATGAACTCATTAGCACATACTCCCCAGATATACTCTTCCTTACTGAAACATGGCTCAAACCCCACCACACACCTATTATCCCTGACATGACATGCTTCCCTCAAGCCATATCATCCACCATAGAGACCACCCACACAAACAAGGTGGTGGCATTGTCATCTTTATATTTAAAGGTGTGTGTGTGTGTGTGTGTGTGCGTGCGTGCGTGCGTGCGTGCGTGCGTGCATGCGTGTGTGTGTGTTGAACCCAAGTCTACCAATTTTTGCATGGATTCCTCATTTGTCTAGGGCAAGATTGTAGTCTATGTTTGGATGCAAAATATGTACTCCGTAGACACCCTCATTTACTGATAGACACACTCATCTACTGATGCTCACCCCGATTGGCAAAACTTGGCAAAGTGTCTGAGGAAAAATATTTGATATGTTGGTTATTCCTTTAAAATGTATTTCTACTGTATACAGTTCAAAACTGTTTATTAAAGCTGTTAGGCAGAAACCTGTGCAGTTCCCTTAGGGACCACTGCAAAAGGCTTAGGACTACAGGTGTTGGCAGTAAACCCAATTGGTAGCAGTCTGTACCACCCAGATTTACCTGGTAGCTGTGGCTGAGCAGCCAGACTTCCCTCAAGAAGAGTTAGACAGTATATAGAGTATACAATATAGGTACAGAGATATAGTAGCACAAGCAAACACTGACCAGAGCTTTGGTATAAAAGTATATAATTATTTATTTAAAAACACACTTGTAAAATACACTAACACTAATATGGCAAGCAAGTTCAAACACAGTCACTATTAATATATATACATCCCTGATTACATATTGAACAAGTCTTAGTTAAAACACCACTTATTTGCAGACAGAGGTGAGCGCTTAACCGAAGATGGCACTCCAATAAGTTAGTTAAAAAGAGAGGGAAAAGGCAGAATTAGGAAAGTACACAATACCAACACATTAAAGAGAACCTCAGCAAGTCAGAAAGGCAGAGTCGACTGTTAGAGCAAGAAAGTTCATAGGCCAGGCCCACTCTTGGAGAGGGCAAGGCGGAATGTGTCCAATATCACACAGTTGAATAGTACTTTAAAAAGTCTTTGCAGATAGTTCAAAAAGGGTTGGATCAATTCAGAAAAAGTTAGTTAGCAGGTCCCAAGTCACCCCAGGATATAGAGTCAAGGATTTACGGGACACCTTGAACAGTCTGTTGCAAGGGAGACCAGGCGGGACACAGTACCTGAAATGGTGAGGAAGCTCCAGCGGGGACAGTTGTTCATGGCAACGGGTGCAAGTCAGTGCTACGTACAGGGGAAGAGAAGATCTCGACGTGGAGGAAAGCTGGAGGTTGTTAAACTGCCAGCGAAGAAACCAGCTGCGGAGTTTCTCGGTTAAAAGGTACTGCCCTTTTATTCGCGGTAGTGGTGAAGCGTGGCTATCCGGCCGCCGGGGGGTGCTTGACAGGGGCGATTCGACCATGAGACGATCCAGGAAGGCGAAAAGAGGGTGAACTGGTTATCCCCACCAGTTCAGAGGAAGAAGACTCTCCGGGATGAAGATCTTCTCTGTCGTTGGGAAGTGGTGAGACGGCTCAGCAGGGCTCCACCGGGGGTGTTGTCGTTGCAGGTTGGCTCAGCTTTTCCCTCTTCGGATTCTTTGGTCCTGTGGCGACTTCTGAAGTTCCAGTCCCCAAATCCCTGCTTTTATGCAGAAAACCCCCGTTCATCAGTCCTAGCTGTCACTCAAACATGCTAAGTGGTGGCTCACCACTGGGCCAATCACACAAGAGTGCGACTTGAGTTGCCGAGGCAACTCAGTCCAGGGTGCCTAAACCCCCCTCCCACACATCCTGTAGACCCAGACAGAGTGGCACCACTTTTGGAGGCTTCTGTGCAGAAGCCCGCCAAAAAGTGGAACAAAGGGCTCGACTTGGGTTGGAGTTACAGAGGTGAACACAAGCGCCATTTTAAAACTGAGTCCTGGCAAAAAGACCCAACCGGGGAATAAATATTAAATAAATAACCCGGCGATATCTTTAACATTGCACCAAAAAAGTGGTGCGTTTAAAATGAATGGGAAAATCCCATAGGAAATATTCCGGTGGAATATTTCGCGTGGTAACCACTACCGCCAGCCAGAAACTCGACGAGAGGGGACTTCACAGTGCCCCCTCGAAAAACAGACCCAGGGGCAATCTAATTACCCCTACCAGTACTTCCACAATATGATGGTTTGTACTGGTTCTGTTCACAATTTAAGACTAGTAAAGTCAATGGTGACTTTACATGCCCTGGGAGACAGTAGTCAGTCCCAGGGTATGGAGTCTATGTTTGGGGGTCACTATGACACCCCTGTGTTACTGCACTGAGGGTGCTCTGTAACACACTTACCGAAAACCACATGAAACCCTATGGAGTAAAAGACCCCATGGCCCATAAAACACATTACAAAGTCAAAGGATATCTCAAATCATGCCTAAGAGTGGGAGAAAACGAGTCTCACTCTTAGCAGGAGAAAAAGATAAACCCCAAAAATCCAGCAAAGCTGCTGGGGGACTCACTAGGTTTGGGAAATTAGCTTTAACAGAGAATTCTCCCTAACAAAAGCATGTTTAAAGGAAATTAAAAACAATAATTTTACTTTTTTTATCACGCCACTCCAAATATTGGAAATAGCAAGGTTATAATTTACTTAAGTTCATTCCCGAGGACAGGGCACAATAAATCAATCTTTCTTGGACATTTTCGCAAATGTGCTGAAGCCATTAAGGGACTGAAACATGGTGCACAAAAAATGAACAGCACTTGGACAAGCTCCATCTGATGCAAAGCGAAAATCAATATCAAGAGCTTCTGAAACACAACAATAAACAGCAGCACGACTTGCAGACCAGAGATCAAGAGCAACTTTCTCCAGGGCAAATGAGATGCCAGAGCAAACTGAAGCCAGACTTGCTGACATGAGGACAAGAGCAACATCCTCCAGGGCACATGAGACTCCAGGGCAAACTGAAGCAAGATTTGCCAACAAGAGGACAAGAGCAACATCCTGCAGTACACATGAGACACCACTCGATCAGGACACGGGCAACGCTGGGTACTCCAGCTAGTCATACATAAAGACACACTCACATATCCTTTGAAGCACTCTCTCATTTGCACCCCTCCATCACACCCACACCCCACCTTTCTCCACCTCATTTATCGCCCTCCTACCCACAATTCCAACTTCCACACCGACTGGACTGACTTCAACAACTAACAACTATACCTCCCCCTGTAACAGCATATAAGACTCCAGTGGTTCCCTTCCAGACACTAATCCTATACTAAAGACTATCCTCGCTCTACTTACTCCTTATGACCTCACACAACTCATCACCTATCCCACACACATTGCTGGCAACACCCTGGAACTTTTGATTGCAAGCAAAAATCGAGTCTCTGTGGATTATCTAATCTGGGTATTGTGGTATGACCTCTTTGCTATTCCCTTCACGCTAAAACTAGCACACAAAATCCCACCACCTGCCACACATCCCCTTCACCTCCTGTCCAGACACACCAAACACATTGCAGACATAGCCTTAGCACCACTAATACCACTCTTCCCCTCCCCACACACACATCCCTCCATCCTACTCCACCAATACAACTCAATCATCACAGAGGCACTCGAAAAAGTTGCAACACTCAAATTTCAAAAAACCCACAACAATCACTTTAAAGCATGATTCTACAATTCCAGTCCCTCTAACAAGCAGGAAGCCTTACACTGAGAAAAAGACTTGCTAAAGAACATATGCCCCTCAACCAGGACACCTCTTAGAGACTGCAGCAATAAATACAAAACAGCCATGCGCAATGTCAAAGCCACCCATTACCTCCAAGAACTCCAATCTGCCACCAGTCGTACCCAGAAACTAGTTAATGTTGTAAAGATGAAAGCTTGAGGCAGCAGGAAGGTTCTATAAGTTCATTTATTAAGCGTCTCAGGTAATCGGGTGATATCAGATATACATACTTTAAAGATAGGAGCTAAAAATAGGGAGATGAGCCCACTGGCTCCCACCACCCAGGCTAGATAGTTCTAACTGCCTGGGTGGAACATCTAATCAAATACTAACATTCCACACACATCAAACATTCTATCATGACATCACACAGACTCCAAGCAACCTCTCATGACAGCTGCTCACACATATAGAGGGAAAGGCACAGAGAAGGCACAATACAACAGTTAACATCATCAAATTCCTCTCTAAACCACCATCCACAAATTATGCACCCCATCCACTGCAGTATGCAACTCCCTCATGAACTACTTTCACTCCAAAATAAAAAAAAAACATCAAGACAGCCCTCCGCTCATCTCTCCCAATCACACCACCCCACTCCCATACATTCCAAAACATGGGACATCTTCCATCCCATCGACACCGACACCCTCAATGCCAAAACAACCCTGCACACTTCCTGGATGATGCATGGCCACCTCAAGCTGCAATCAATTGCATCACCACTGTAGGGGGATGGACCCCCAGGTATGCCAGAGAGACACTAGAAGTCTGCAGACATGGAGAGCCCGTCTTCCTCCTTCCCAGATACACGGAGGACTCAGTCAATGGCAAGTTCAAACTGTGTTTATTACAGGCAAAACCAACAGGGATCAGCACAGGAACAGAGAAAATCCATGCACATCTCGCAGGCCCGTTTTACACCCTGATTGCGTCAGAGAGAGGTCACAACCTGGGCCCATCTCCAGAAAGCCTATCGGCCCACACAATTGGGTATTAAGTATTATTTCACCTATAGAGGACTATATAGATGTTATTCTACTGGCTCTCGCATGTCAGGTGGCTGGTCTGGTCCATCCCCAAGTTACTATACATAACAATGTTGCAGTGTGGTGGGCTTACCATTGGTTCTTGCCCTTGCTACCCACCCCTACGGTATTAGACTTTGATTGGCTAGAGCTGATGTCCCCAGGCCTGGGATCTGCAAGAGTTATCAGCTCTCTTTGTACCTCTTCAAGGTAACAAGAATGACTATGGGCCTCATTACACAGATGGCGCTAAGGATTTACCGGTACCGGTATTTTACCAGTACCGGTAAATCCTTACCGCCTTACTACGAGGTCCCTTTGCGGGTTGGGGGATTTAACGCCTGCTTTTTGCACCATTAGTACCATTGGGAATCGGTCAGAAATAGAATGGGTAATTGCAGTGTTTCCTGGCCTTCTTCCTTGTCATGAATTTCGTAGGAGGGAGAGAGGGTGGCAGGCTTCCCCATCCCTCTTCACCACCCTAGCTCCCCCCACTGATTCAACATCATCAACTCCTATCTCTCACTATGTATCGCCACTGCAGTAAACACAGGAAAAATCTCACCACTCCTAAAAAAACATCTCTCCACCCCACGATCCCTGAAAACTACTGCCCCATTGCTATCCTATGTGAAGAATCATGGGATTCAGCCACTTCTCCCAGGGTGAAGCCTTTCCTTGTGAGGCTAGAGAGGTGAGCCTGCAATGTGATATTCCCCCTAGGGGTGGTGGCAAGCAGGACCTCACAGGGAGAGACTGGGGACTATGACTCCCATTCCAAAAAGTAACTCGCTTAATACCTCACTCTTCAACCAACAGAAACATTACAGCTTCAGAAAGAGCGAGTAGAACAAGCCACTGTGTGTTATTGTGCCATAGGAAACAAAATCCAAACTGAAAAAATACCCGGTAAGAGTACCATGAAGAACAACATTGAGCAAGTGTTAGAATGTATTTCTAAACTCTGGCCTGGTGGACAGATGTTTGGAAGGCCACTCTTGTTGGATGAACAGGGGACACTTCTGGGAAGATAGCCAGACCAATTCACAGTAGCTTGGAGAGAAGCTAAGGCTAAATCTCAGGAGGAGTGAAGGTGAATAGGGGGGTCTCCAATGAGCACACACAGTGAACCAGCAAGAATTACAATTCAACAATAGTATACAATAATATACCATTTATTATAGGCCCAATAACATCACAATGAATAAGGTAATGCTCTTGTAAAATTCCACACAAGCAACACACTGTGTAATATATATACAATAACTAGAGTCAGTGCAATACCTGCAAAGGAAGAAGGTGAGTAAATTCTGCAGCAACAACAGACATCAGATATGATAATCCTAACTTTAGGAGTCCAGCCCTAAAATGAGTGGAGCCTTGTGCTCAATGTTCAATGAATGTGTAATGCATGCGGTTGTGCGTAAAGTTCACAAGTAGCTTTTAAGGAGCAGGAAAAAGTTAGGAGAATTCTGAAGGGGTGAAACTGGTTCCACAATTCAGGTGAGGATCTGCTACTGCTAACAAAGCTGTTCCTGACTTTCAGAGAGCTCTAGGCAGCAAGCACTAACTAAGCCAACAGGAAGGCCAAAGCTTAACCCTCAATGAATGAATGCGTTGGATGAACAAAGGGCCACTGATAAGTGACTTCACAACTCACCACCCATAGTTCGGTTTTGGTCCAGAATCGGCAGATCCAAGGGCGGTCACCAGAGATATGATTTCCCACCCTCCATTTAACTTCCAGATGCTCAGGAGCTTGTGCGGGTACAGGTCCATTATGACACAGGAGTTGCTACACTCGATTCCGACAAGAACAGAAGAAAGAACTGAAGTAGCAAGCCCCAGGGCCCTGGAATGAACACAGGAAAACCATCAGCGACTGTCACTGCCGCACAGTGATGCAAGGGGACCCAGCTCTTGCGGTGTGATGCAGCCTTCTATCTTGCAGCCCAAATGTACTGGGATGATGAAATTCGGCAGGACGGCTTGGTGGACAAGCCAGGATTCACCAAAGTCTCAGATCGAAGCTGGAAACAGTGATGCTCTTGAATGGTAACCTAGGTTCGAGCTGGACAGCCCACCGGATGGCCCAGGGACACTTCCGGGTAGGCTCACTTGCAGGGTTACCAGGAGGCATTGAGTGTGATTGGTCCCATCACTCCAAGGGCTCAAAGCACCTATACAAGTCTCTGGGATCAGCCGCAAAACAGGAATTCACTGCGACAACAGCGGGATTTGGGTGCCAGACCGCCACAAGCACATCTCAGGATTGTCCTTTGTTCTGGTACGCGCCTCAGGACACCTTGCCCCTTCTTCAGATCTCCTGGAATTAATGCAGGACACACCCTCTTATCCAGTCAGGTGAGTGCATGCACCCAGCCCACCAATGGCAAGATCTGCTCCATGCATGCACACTAGCAGTGGTCCAATCAGGGACCCCTGGGGTCCTCATGCTCACATGTACAGCAGACACCGCGGCATCAGTAGTGTGGATTGGGACAAGACAGTCCCAGCCGACTTCCTGGGTGACTACACACGTGACCTGGAGAGGCCCCCGAAAGGAGCGGCTTTCATGGGCAAATGCATGCCCAAAAAAGGAAATCCCGGTCCTGGAAGGGCAGAGACAAAGCAAAGGGACAAAATGGCTAAAGGAACAGACAGCAGACCCCCTGGCACGGCCATGTTAGACACCAACCACAGTGGGGAGCCACACACGGTGAACGCAGTAAGGCTCAGTACAAAGTTATAAAAATAAAGGAAAAGGCTACTGCTGTCACCAGTTTGTCATGAAGCACATTGTACAATCACCAAAAATTCCTCACAGCGTGTCTAGGGCCATAAAACACAGAGGCACCATTGCGCGGTACTGGAAGGTAATTTGCGCAATGATATGAAATGGCATTTGTAACGCGCCTCTACGCAAGTGTTTCAAGGTGCGACGAGGCAAGGAAGGGGGAACAGAGGGAGGAAAGAGACAACGATCTTACTAGGCCAAGTGACATTGAGATTGCGCAAGTGCAGGGGATGGGGGAGGGAAAAGTGCCCGGGGAAAGGGGAGGGGGCAGTGCTGTACATGGGATCAAAACAATAACAAGAAGTGCAGCCAGCAAGTGGCAGGTGCAAGGGTAAGTGCAGACAGCAGGTGTCCGAAAGTGCAGGTAGGGAGAATGTAGGGTTACAGATACAGACCCAAGTGCAAGGGTTGCCGGGAGGCAGTTCGGGTGTGCAACTGGGCGGGCAGGGACCTGGGCCCGAAATCAGAGGGTAGCCAGGTGACCAGTGCAGTATCAGACAGGAAATCAGAGGGCAGAGGAAGAGAGAAGGCAGAAGCAAAGAGGAAGGTCTTGAGGTGCTTCCAGAACTGGAGATTGTTCTCCTCAAGTTTCAGAGAGGCAGGGAGGCTGTTCCAGAGGGAGGCCTCAGCCGAAGAAAGAGATCTACCACCAACTTGTTTCTTGGAGAAGCGACTGACCCTGAGGGAGTTGGAGGTGGAGGAGCGAAGAGCTCGAGTAGGAAGGTATTTATGAAGAAGAGTTGGAGGTATTGAGGACCCGGGCCCCAGAAGGCATTGTGGACAATGCAGAAGGTCTTGAAGAATCCTTGCAGCCAGTGGGAGTCAATGCAGAGATTTGCGTGCTAGACAAATACGATCCCTGGACTTGAGGCCAAGGACAAGTCTTGCAGTCCTGTTCTGGATGAGTTGCAGAGGGCGGAGAGTAGAAGCAGGCAGATTTAGAAAGAGGCTGTTGCAATAGTCTAGCCTAGAGAGAACCAGAACTCTAGAGACAGTGAGCTTCTGGGGGAAGGAGAGGAAAGGAAGAATACATCTGAGGAGGTGCAGTTGGTAGTTTAACTTCTTAGAGACGTCAGAGATGTGAGGAGAAAAGAGATTGTGGAGTCGAAGATGACCCCAGGTTCTTAGCCTCACAGGTGGAACCAGGAATAGGGCCAAGAGAGGCCGGCCACAGAGAGACAGGAAAGGAGGATGCAGGTGTGCTGATGAGGAGAATCTCTGTCTTAGTGTCCTTAAGGCAGAGATCATTGGTGACACACGACTCCTGGATAGTACAGACAATCAGAGATGAGAAAAGGAGAGGAGGTGGCAGAGGGGAGCCTGAAAACGAGCTGAGTGTCATCTGCATAGCACTGAAAGTTGGAGCAGAGAGCGGCAATGCGGTGGCCGAGAGGTGCCAGGTATTAGTTGGACAGCCCAGGGGAGAGGTTAGACCCCTGGAGAACACCACATAAGAGAGTGAGATAGGACAGAGGGGAGATTAGAATCATGGTTAGAGAGCAGTTCTTCACGGATATTCAGGAGAGCAGTTTTGTGCTTCTGGCTGCTCTGAAACCAGGCTGATGATCTGTGAAGATTAAGCTGGGAGATGGCCAGCTTTTCCAGGATTTTGCCCAGGAAAGCAGTGATGGAGATCAGGCGATAGTTAGCCGGGCAGCAAGGGTTGGCTGAGGTTTTCTGGAGAAGAGGGTGCACAAGAGAGTGCTTCAGGGGGGAAGGGAAGGCTCCGGTTTCGAAGGAGTGGTTGCAGAAGTCGGCCAGGGCAGGAGCGAGGGTGTCAAAGTGGTCCTTGATGGTTTGGGAAGAACCTGTTTTGACAAGACTTTCATAGATTGCACTTGTCTAGAAACCTTGTCAGGGGAGAACAGAGGAAAGGAAGAGAAAGAGGGAGGAGAGGTGGCCACAGGAGGGCCAGAGGTAGAGGAGAGAGTAGAGGGAGGAGGAGAGGACGAGATGGTGGACAGGATATTCTGGGTTTTAGAGATGCAATGAGAAGCAAAGGCCATGCAGAGTGCCTGGGTGTGTTGGGGGGGTGGGGGGGCAGGAGACATAGAGACTGCAGTAGGATTGACCAGCTCCTTGCAGATTTTAAAGAGTTTGGTCGAGTTGTTAGATGCCGCATAGATGCAGTATTGGATGTGGGCTCTCTTCTTAGTGTGGACAGAGAGCCAGTATTGCCTTCGGAGCAGGAGGCAGGCCAGTTTTCCAGAGGATACGCAAGAAGCTAACCATTTCCTCTCAGCCACCCTGCACTTGCGTTTAAGGGTGACGAGGTCAGAGTCATACCAAGAGTTGAACTTGGCTTTGGGCTTCAAGCGGATCCTCATAACAGGGGCAAGAACATCAAGAGTATCAGTGATAGAAGAGTGGAGCATGGAAAGGGCTGTGTCAGGATGCGAGTCAGCCAGAGGAGGAGGAGGAGGGGGAAGAAAAGTGGTGGCGAAAGCCTCAACTGACATATGCTTTATGGGTCGGATGGCCAAGAAGGTAGATGGCAGTGCTGGAGTTGGCTTGGCCTGAGGGGTAAAGAGGGAGAGATGGGAGGAAAGGAGAAAGTGATCCTTCCAGGAGAGAGGAGTGGTGAGGAGGATAGAGGGGGGGTCTGAGGAGATGAGAACATCCAGAGGATGCCCTTCAGAGTGAATTAGGCCAGAAGGGAGAATAGAAAGAGAGAGAGAGTAGCAGAGGTCGCAAAAGAGTCCAGAGGACGGGCAGGAAGCATCCAGGTGGATGTTAAAGTCTCCAAAAAGGAGGACCAGGAGGGAGGAGGAGAGGTCCGCCCACTGAGAGAGGAAGGAGGTGATCTGGCCAGGTGGCCGATAGATAGTAGCCACGGAAAGAGAGTGGCCAGTAGAGAGAGAGAGCCTGCAGACTAGGCATTCGAAAGAGAAGGGGGCCTGCATATGAATGACAGAGGCAGGAATCCAGTCCGGGAAGATCAAGGCTACACCCCCCTGCGGAACGGTTGTATCTGGGCACGCAGAGGATCTTGTAGCCATCAGGGAGGAGAGTGTCAAAGCTTGTGACAAAGCTGGCCATGAACCATGTCTCGGTGGGACCGACGACATCGAGATCAAGTCGGCAGATGTCAGACAAGTGTTTGACAGCTTATCGAGAGTTGAGAGTGGCAATATCGAGAAGGTTGCCAACCTTGAAAGACTTCCGGCGAGGGCTGCAAATCAGAGGTATGCCCTGCAGAGGTGTAGAAGGAGCCCGAGAGGGGGCATAAGAGGAAGGAGGAGAGGGACAGAGCAAGGTAGCCAAGGAGGAGGCATAGGGGGGAGGCATGGAAGCCGAAGAAAGGAAAGAAGGGACAGCAGGAGAAGAAAGGAAATTGATTAGGCGCGGGAAGCGTCTATCAAAGACGAGAAGGTTGGCCGTTGGGCCTTGGACTTGGATGGTGCCATTCAGGTGAACATTAATGATGACCTTAGAGGAGTGGGAGGGGGTTAGGAGGGCCTCCCACCGGGTGCCACCATTAATGGGAGAAGAAGAGAAAGGAGAGAGCACAGAGACCATATGAAGAGTCCATAGGTCTGGCGAGGGAATGACAAAGAGGATGTCAGTGAGGGTTTGTCTGGAGGAAGCACTGGTATAGGTGTCAGCAATAGGGAGGCCTGGTGTGGAGACCAGGACATCCTTTTTGACCTTCTTCCTACCAAACTTAGTGAGGAGAGCAGGATAGTCGATAGAGAAGCAGTTTGAAAAGATAGGAGAAACAGAGTGCACCATAGAGTAGGTGGTAAGAGGGGTGGAGGAGAAAGGTGGGGGGAGATATTAGGGGAGGACACAAGGAGGGGTGCAAGCAGACGAGACAGAAAGGGACAAGACAATAGTGGACGATTGACTAAGTAGACAAAACCTCAGATGGAATAGCAGGCAGAAAACAAAGTAAGCAAATCAGGTTAACAGGGCATCAGGAACAGAGCAGTCATTAAAAAGAGAACCTAGAGGATGGTGGAGCGTAGCATAACACAGAAAAATATACAAAAGAACAAAGCAGTTGACAAATGTAAACCTAGAAGAAGGAAGAATGCAGCAGAACAGCAATACAATACAAAACAGGGCAGTCAATGAGGAAGAGCAGAGGGGGCACGTGGGTGCAGGAGGTTGGAGAAGAAAGGCATGAGGCACACGTGATAGGAAGTTGCGAGGGGCCACGCGGTCAGGGACACGCGATTTGAGTGTACCGCACACACACGCTGCGGCACGAGAATAAAACTTTAACAAATGCACAACTTACTGTGCCACGGAGCACCTGTCCTCACGCCAGCACTGGAGAAGTTGACTTTGGCGTTGTCTGATGATGGCGGGGATGGCCTATGGGGACAGAGTGAGTAAACACATGTTGGTGCATGCTTACCTGCTGCCTGAGCAGGGGTTCTGGCCCTGAGCCCTCCTGGTCCAAACAGGCCCAAACAGGAATTGCCCTTTTCTTCGTCTGACCTTTGCTTCGGACGCCAGGGGCAGAGACAACCTTGATCTAAGAGTTAAGAGCAGAAAGGAAGAGGCAGGGCTAAGAAGGTGGGTGGTGCTTAGGCCAGGTGACCTAGATCCACTTGCACCTGCTCCCCGTCTGCAAAGGAAAAGAGGCTGGAGGGCTCCTTAAGTAGGGAAAAAGAGCGGCAACCAGGAAGTCACCAGATGGATGGGGTGTAGGCCAGGTGAGTCTGGAGGGCTCCTTAAATAGGGAAAAAGAGCGGCAACCATGAAGTCACCAGGAGGGCAGGGGTTAGACCAGGTGACCTAGATCCACTTGCACGTACTCCCCATCTGCAAAGGAAAAGAGATTGGAGGCCTCCTTAAGTAGGGAAAAAGAGCAGCAACCAGGAAGGCAACAGGTGGGCGGAGCTTAGGCCAGATGTGGCTCTAGGGCTACTTAAATAGGTAAAATGAGCTGCATCCAGGAAAGCACCAGGTGGGAGGGGCTTAGGCCAGGTGAAGCTGGAGGGCGCTTTAACTAGGGAAAAAGAGCGGCAACCAGGAAGGCATGAGGTGGGAGGGGTGTACGCCAGGTGAGGCTGGAGGACTCCTTAATTAGGGAAAAAGAGCGGCAACCAGGAAGGCACCAGGTAGGCGGGGCTTATACCAGGTGACCTAGATCCACTTGCACCTGCTCCCCATCTGCATCCCCAATGATAAAACGTTACCAACAGTGGCAAAAAGTTGACTAAGAGAAAAAACGTTTCTCAGTTCTTGCAGCCTGAAGCATGTGTCAGTTTCCCCATAACAATGAGCGAAAACCCAGTGAAGTGAAGCAGAGGGCTGCACTCTACTGTAAAAAGTCAGGTTAGGATACAAAAACAAATTCTAAAAGTTTGGGGTCAATGGACTATGAAGGAAATGTTGCTTCTAGAGAAATCCTTCCTAACACTCGCACCCCTAGACCAAGGACAGGGGTAACTAATCCACCCCTAGATGGGTCTCATGTACAGGTCGGTAAAACATTCTGGACAACCCATCAGCATTGCAATGTTGGGCACCTGGCCTGTGCTCAATAGTGAAGTCAAAGTCTTGCAGGCTATTGGACCACCTGAGCAATTTAAGATTCCCTCCCTTCATGTTCATCTGACACTTTAAGGGCCTATGGCCAGTAGGCAGCACAGTGAAGTGGCTCCCACAGAAGTAGGGCCTCAGCTTCCGAAGTGCCCACACGATGGAAAAACATTCCTTTTCCATGGTAGACCACCTGAGCTCTCTGTACTTAAGCTGGAGGCTGATAAAACCGATAGGGTATTTCCCACCTTTCTCATCCAGCTGTGATAGAACTGGACCTATCCCAGTGTCAGCTGCATCTGTCTGCACAATAAAAGGTCTCTGATAATCAGGTGCCTGGCACAGGAGTCATTTAAGCTTTGGAAGGCCTCCTCAGACTGCTCAGTACAGGTGATCTTCTTGAGTTTCTTTGGAGTAGTAAGGGCAGTTAGGGGAGCAGCTATGGTGCCATAGTCTGCCATACAGTTCCTGTATTACACAGTGAGGCCCAGGAAAGCTCTCACTTAGGTTTGGGTTTTGGGGGTAGGCCAGTCTTGTACTTTACTGGGAAGAGGCCGGATCTTACATCCACAAACCTCATGCCCAAGGTAGACCACTGAGTCCTGACCAATTCGACACTTGCTGGCCTTTAAGGTCAGGTGGGCCTTCTAATGGGCCTGCAACACTTTCTCTAGGTGTCTTACATGTTCCTCCCAAGTGGGATTGCAGACTGCTATATCATCCAGATATGAAAGGCAGAATTCGCCCAATCCATCCAGAACATGGTTGGCATAGCCTTTAAAAGGTAGCCGGTGCATTCTTTCATCCAAATGGCATTACCCTGAACCGGTAAAGCCCTTCTGAGTTTGAGAATGCAGTCTTCACCTTGGCACCAGGTGACGGGGCAATTTGCCAATACCCTGCAGTGAGATCAAAAGTGCTGAGATACTTGGAAGCACCCAGTTTGTCTACCAATTCATATGTTCTTGGTAGGGGGTGAGCATCAGTCTTGGTGACAGCATTCAGAGCCCTGTAATCCACATAGAGCCTCAAATTAGAAGTACCTGCCTTTGGCACCAAAAAAACTGGACTGGATCATTGACTACAAGAAGGCTCAATCGCCTCTAGATCTAATATCGTGTTGACCTCAGACTTGATGTGGGACCTTTAACTCCTACTTTTGGTAGGCACACTTTATCCCCAGTATACATTTCATGTTCGCATCAAGGTGTCAAACCTGGAGTAAGTCAAAACAGGAGGGGGAATTGCCTCAGCAAAGTCCTCACCTCACCCCTGAGTCAGTTGAAGAGACAATTTGACACACCATTTGAAGGACTGCCTTGGAACAGATCAGGAAGGGGTTCCGATTTTTCTTCCTCCCTGTCTGAAGTCAACAGCAGATCAGCCATATCAACCCTAGGGATGAAAGCCTGCAGGCTATTTATGTGGAATACTTTGGGAGCCTGACCAGGACTCCCAAGATCCACTAAATAGTTTGCCTCACCAAGCTGCTCTACAACTTTGAAAGGGCCTGACCATTTATCCTGTAAGGCTCGGGAGCTTATCGGATTCATAATCAGGACTTCCTGACCTCTGGAAAAATAAATAAGGGAAGCATTCTGGTCATACCAATGTTTGACCAATGCCTGACCAGTTTTCAACTTGTCATTGGCCTGAGCAATCGGCAAAGGTCATCCTCTTTCTCAATTCTTGTTCATAGTCCACACGTTTGTAGTGATAGGAGGAGTGAGGAGCTCGCATTGTTTCTTGGCTATAGCTAGTGGCACCCTCACAGGGTGACTAAAAAGAAGCTCAAAGGGGCTATAGCCAACCCCTTCTTGAGGGGCCTTTCTGTAGGCAAAGAGTAAGCATGCTCTAAGGAGATCTTGCATTCTCCTCTGGGGCTGCTCAAGAGCTCCAATCATGCTTTTGAGAGTTCTGTTGAATCTCTCAACTAAGCCATTTGTCTGTGGATGATAAGCAGAAGAGTATGTATAGGAGACCCCACACTCATTCCACACTGTTTGCACGTACATGGACAAAGTTGCTGCCTCTGTCTGACAACTTCTTTAGGCAAGCCAACCCTAGTAAAAATGCCAAGTAATGCTTTAGCAACTGACCTGGCAATTACTGTCTTGAGGGGGTGGCTTCAGGATACCCGGTGGCATGGTCAACCAACACCAGAATAAACCTGTTGCCAGAGGATGTTGGGGAGTCAAGGGGACCAACAATGTCAATCCTTACTGTAAAGACAGGAGGGGTTCCTGTACTTCTGCCCGCTATATGGTTGGGGTAGATGCACAGAGAACCCAAGCCAAGGTTCTCTATATGGTAGAATGGACGAGCAACCCAAGGCTGAGACTCTCAGTAGGTGATGCAGACTGGTTCTTAAGTACAGTGAATCCCGAAGCACCCACACAGGTGCACCCTACGCAGGCCTACTCCTCCTTCGAATGCCTTGTCTGTAGGCTTCTCTCTCTCTTTCGGCCGCGCTCTCACCATTGCTACTATCTATCGGCCAACTCTTTCCTCTCCGAGTGGGCTGACCTCCCATCCTCCCTCCTGGCCTCGATCACTCAACTCCTCCTCCTTGGAGACCTCAATATCCACATTGATGCTTCCTGTCCCTCTTCTGTACTCTTTCGCAACCTCTGCTACTCTCTCTCTCTCTTTCTATTCTTCCCTATGGCCAACTCACTCTGCTGGGCACACTCTGGATGTTCTCATCTCCTCGGACCTCCCCCTCTCTAACCCTTTCACCACTCCTCTCTCCTGGAGCAATCACTTTCTCCTTTCCTCCCATCTCTCCCTCACTACCCCGCAGGCCAAGCCTGCTCCAGCACTGCCACCTACCTTCTCAGTCATCCGGTCCATGAAGCGTGTGTCAGTTGAGGCTTTTGCTGCCACTTTCTCCACCCTCCTCCACCTCTGGCTGACTCTCATCTTGACAATAACCTTGCCAAGCTCCACTCTGCTATCTCTGATACTCTTAATGTTCTTGCCCCTGTTATGAGAATCTGCTTGAAGCCCAAAGCCAAGTGCAACTCTTGGTACGACTCGGACCTAGTCACCCTTAAATGCAAGTGCAGGGTGGCCGAGAGGAAATGGCAGGCATCTTGTTCATTCTCTGGCAAACTGGCATGCCGCCTGCTCCAAGTCAATACCGGCTCCCTGTCTGCACTAAGAGAGCCTACATCCAAACCTGCGTCTCGCCTGCATCTAACAACTTGACCGAACTCTTTAAAATCTGCAAGGAGCTGGCCAATCCTGCTGCAGTCTCTACCTCTCCTGTCCCCTCCCAGGCCCTCTGCACGGCTATGGCCACTCATTTCATCTCTAAAATTCAGGACATCCTGTCCACCCTCTCGTCCTCTCCTCCTCTTCCATCTTCTCTCTCTGCTACCCCTGGCCTCCCTGCAACAGTATTTTCTTCCTCTTTTTCTTCCTTTCTGCTGTTCTCGCATGATGAGATTTCTAGACAAGTCCGAGCTATGAAAGTCTCGTCAAAACAGGTCTTTCCCTGTTCGTCCAAAACCATCAAGGACCATATTGACACTCTCACTCTTGCTCTGGCCGACTTCTGCAACCCCTCCTTCGCCTCTGGAGCCTTCCCCTCTTCTCTGAAGTACGCTCTTGTGCACCCTCTCCTCAAGAAACCCACAGCCGACCCCTCCTGCCCAGCTAACTATTGCCCAATCTCTATCACTCCTTTCCTGGGCAAACTCCTAGAAAAGCTGGCCATCTCCCAGCTTAATCTTCACACTGATTCTGTTGGCTGTCTCCATGACCATCAGTCTGGTTTCAGAGCAGCCAGAAGCACGGAAACTGCTCTCCTGAACATCGGTGAAGACCTGCTCTCCAACCTTAATTCGAATATCCCCAATGTCCTCAACCTACTCAATCTCTCTTCTGCCTTTGACACAGTCAACCATACCATCCTGCTCAACCACCTCTCTGATAACAAGGGTATCCCTGATCAGGCTCAGGCCTAGCTGACCTCCTTCCTCTCCAACCGACCCTCCCAGGTCAACTTGGGTCCTTCCTTTTCTCTATCTCACTCTCCACTTGTGGTGTTCCCCAGGGGTCTAACTGCTCTCCCTGGCTTTTCAACCAATACCTGGCACCACTCGCCCACTGCATTGCTGCTCTCTGCTCCAATGTCAGTGCTATGCGGATGACACTCATACTCCTCTCTGTAACCTCTTCTCCGTCCCTCAACTCTGACTGTCTGCAATCCAGGACTGGTGTGCCGCCAATAACCTCTGCTTTAATGCCAGTAAAACAGAGATCCTCCTCATCGGTACTCCTGCACCTTCCTTTCTTGTCACTCTTTGGCCGGCCTCCCTTGGCCCTCTCCCTGCTGCCACCAGTGAGGCTAAGAACCTCGGGGTCATCATTGACTCAATGCTTTCCTTTTCTCCACCCATCTCTGAAGTCTCTAAGAAGTCAAACTATCAACTGCACCTCCTCAGATGTATTCTTCCTTTCCTCTCCTTCTCCCAGAAGCTCACTGTCTCTAGAGCTCTGGTTCTCTCCAGGCTGGACTACTGCAACAGCCTCTTTCTAAATCTGCCTGCTACTACTCTCCAACCTCTGCAACGCATCTAGAAAAGGACTGCGAGACTTGTCCTTGTCCTCAAGCCCTGGGATCATATCTCTCCAGCCCTGAAATCCCTTCATTGGCTCCCAGTGGCTGCAAGGATTAACGTAGAGGAGCAGCTGAATGCCTCTGCAGGAAGTCCCACCCTTATTATGCCTATATATTGCAAATCGGAAATTGAGACATGTGCAATGCCAGTAATGGTACCTATACCACGAACAGCCTTTTAGACACGGTATGCACTGAGAAAACCCTATATGATGTATCCCCGAAAAGATGACAGTCTCCTGAGGGAGACCCCCGAAGAAGTGTGAAGATGTGAAAAGGAGAGGCTAGTGACGTCACAAGAGATGAGCGTGACGCACTGAGTAGGATAACCAGAGAAGAGAAGGCATAGACCTTATAGAATCTGATGGCGAAGTAAAGAATCGAGAAGACTTTCATGTGCAGAATGAAGATTGCACGTGTGAAGAAGCACTTCAGAAAATCCAAGTAGTTTATAACTGCACAGATGCTGTAACTCAAGTATACTAAGTAATCGTAAAGGCTGGCTATATAGCACCTTTGCAATTTTCATATTGTGCTGGTGAGTGAATAAAACCACCTAGCCTACATTTTTCAATGCACCAAAATAAGTGAGGCAAACATGTGATGTCATGAGTGATGTCATCATTGTTATTTGTGATGTCATATTTGATGTCCTGGGTGTGAGTCTTAGCAATGTACGTAGATGGTGCGAGTTATGGTTGCTTAGCTTACTATAATGGGGGAATGTGCAGTGGTGTTTGGTTGCACTGTGAAGTGTAACATTGCTTTAGTGACATTTTTTTACTGAATGTACATATATATGTATGGCAGGGAAGGTAAAGAAAGGGGCTAAACAGGTGATGTTGTCATTGATGTCATCATTGACATTTGAGAAGACATCTTTCATGGTGTGGGTGTTAGTGTTAGCAGTGCACAGGGGTGGTGGCAGGGTTGGGGGCTTAATTTACCATAACTGTCTAATTTCAGGGGTTTTTCGGTTTTAATTTGAAGCAAAAAGGGAAGTTGTAAAATGTTTTTTTAGTGAAGTGTACAGGTTTTTGTTAGGGCATCTGAACATTCAATGTCACAATTTTAGCAAGCTCAACCCGTGGAGAAAGGAGGATTGATAGCTGTGTTTGTGTTGCAGCAAAGAAATAAACTGAGGCTCGAAGATGGACCAAAGGAAGACTGCTTGGCCTGGTGTCAAAGGCTAAAGCAGCCAAAACTGGTTATCAGTCCTTGAAGAACAGTGAATGTGAGACTCTGAGGCATCCCTTGGTAAGTTGCAAAAAGAGAACACCATGAGTGCCAAGTTTCTTTAACCACGACAATTATATGCTATAAAATAGGCTGATTCACGGTCTCCTGACACGTGAGTCCAAGAGGAAAATATATGTGGTCATGCAAGCTTGAACCTTGATAACAACGTGCTCACGCTCCCTTGTATAGTGAAGAAAAGTTACTACAAGGCTATGTTCAAAGACAATCTGAATGGTAGAAGGCATGAGTGATGAGAGAGCTATACCAAAATGTTCGGTGTACCCGTGGTGAGGAGTAGCAGACTCGGGTACGGAGTACAGTAATACACAAAAACTAGTACTGCTACTTGGAAGGCTTCATCTCGATTATGTGTCATTGAATAAAGCATGACTTGATTTAAGAAATCAAGGAGCCTTCACTGGTTTTATTTACTAATGGAATGGATCATAAATGAAGTATTTGGCCCAGAAAAAGAATAGGTCCAGAAGAAAAAAAAAAAAACACCATATACTCACTAGGGGTTTGTGTAAATATATAGGTTGTATTAAACACACGTATTTACAGTTTTGTGTGAAACATAAAACATTAATTGTGAAGAAAACTAAACCATAATGTTTTCAAATAAAGAAGAAATATACACCTTGAACATAGTGTGCTAAAGAGAAAAAAAATAATAAATTGTAAGACAGAACAGAAAAATTGTTGTTGCTTAATCAACAATTTGAACTCTTCATGAGTTTTCACATTGTAACAAATTCATAGGTTGATCCAGTGGTCTAAACGTTGTCCATCTGGGTGGATTGCCTCTAACTCGCAATGGTTGAAAGTTAATATTGGGACAAGATTGTCCCGGCTGGTTGAGTCCCAGACAATTCCAACTGGATATATGCCAACGTTGCAGGGGGTAGTGTAAGTGGAAATCCCACTTTCAGTAGTGTTGCAATCTGAGTACAGTATTGTATCACTTGACCAAATGGAGTTGGTGTAAAGGTCCCCCTTGCTTGCAAAATGACGTTTCGGGGGCCTTGGCGTCCATCTTGTATCAAAAATTAGAGGGACGTGGAAGCTGCCTTCTTCAGGGCGGTTGGGTGACCCCTGTGGAGGAGAGACCAAGAGAGAAAGAAAACATTGCTCAATTCTTCTCATGGTACAGTGGTGTTTCCCTGCTGGACTTACAAGGGCGGATTAGTAAAAAGTTGGCTGAATCAGAACTGAAAGGGAAATAAATCCCCAAAATGGCACATGTTAAAAATCTGGAGGGAAGAAGGAACCTTTAATGGGAAGTACAGTTAACTTGGTATGGGCTCTTGTCTCTACAGGTCTGTGGTGGGCTTAATAAATGGAAATCTCACCACAGGCTCCTTGTGGACACTCTCTTAGTGTTGCAGACTCTCCGGACTGGGCGTAGCTGGATGGAGGGTTGGTTGTAGTAGTCGTGTGCGTGGGGAGGCAGGTGGAAAGAAAATGTATTGTCGTAGCTGCCTTACTGGGCTGCTCAATGTAGCTTGCGTTCACGGGAAAATGCTCTATAAAAGTGGTTGCAGAGAGAGAAATTGAATCATGAATTGCAGGAGAAAGTGAGTGATGAGAGATGCTGGGCTAATTGGTTGGGAGGGACGTCAAGTTCACCCACCAGCATCTGGGGTACCAGCTTACCCACTGCCAGAGAATCGAATGTTCCAGAAGGGTACAAGCATGCCAACCAATTGTAGACGGCCATATAACGAAGGGCCTTATAGTTTCAGAGCCAATGATATATCGTGCTTCTACTCACTGTCAAAGATGACTTGTATTAAGGGAGGGCATGAGTTACCCACCTGACTATAGAGACCCAATCACAATCCAATCCCTTATAGAAAGTATACTTAGATACTCCCCTTAGTCCAATCACAATCCCATGCAGGTTTTTGTAGTTTGCCACGTAGTATGACGTCACGTATGACGAGTTTTTGCTATAAAAGTAATGTTTTTAATGAAATGCATTGAGACCATGCTTTGCGACATCCCTTGATGTCCATTATGCTCCCTGTTTTAGACAACTGAGAATAAAACAGACACTTTGCCAGCTTCCTGAGTCGGTCTTCTTATTTAGTGTGAGAGTTATTCTCCATCCCAACCATCGTACGATGTGTTACCTTAATTAAAAGGACCATACGGGTTCACTTGGTAGCAGAGGATGGTTTGCTAAAAAGACCCATCGACCAGTAGGGCTCCAGTATTTCCGACGATCGAGCCTCCTCCGCAATCTAGACGGAAGATCTCAGGGTTTCCTGTGGACTGTGGAGAGAGGCAATATAGAATTCTTGCAAGGAAATCAAGATGGTGGGACGGGCCCCTCTTTGACGAAATCCCTCCTGATTTCCACATGCGCTTTGCGGACGGAAGGCAAAAGTGGTCCAATGGAGGGGGGAGTCAATACCGAAGGCTTCAAGCTGAACGAGCGAATGGTGAGTAGACTAAGGGGGATGGCATACTGAGGGGATGGGATTGTGGTAGTTTAAAACTAACAGGGAAAGTAACAGGAAAAGTAACAAGTAATCTTTTTATGTGTAAATAAGAGATAGAAAGCCTGGGAATCCTAACCCAAGGGGTTTTAGAAGGAATTGCCATACACTTCAGTCAAAGTAAACTAGGCTACGTGTTAGACAAGTCCGTATAAGATGATAATTCAAATACTGTGATCAGGGTATTATTAGGGCAAGAAATAAAAGGAATGATCTCTGAGGATTAATGTGAAGAGTCGACTAGTCTGTCTGTGTATTTGTGGTATATTAAGGTGTCGAAGAGTGACAATTGTGTAAGGAAGGTTGAGAAAAAGTTAAGAGACATAACGTCTATCTAGAGAAACTGACCGTACCGACTCAGAGATAGACTGAGATTATTGAAAAATAGATGTTTTGAGCAGCGATTGTTGGAGCGTGCTCATATTTGTTGTTTACATAAAAGTCTTTGTGTAAACACTGATGAGTATTGACAGTCAATTGACATTACTCCTCTGATGCATTTAATTAGGACATTGCCAAAAAACATGACAAGCTCAAACAGTACAGTGCAGGGTGGGTGAAAGGCATGGCAGATAAGATGTTCATGCCATTTCCACAAGGGGGATATTTGTCGAAAGCAGTATTACAACACATGACCACATACTTGCATGCTGCTTATACGGGAAAGAAATTGGACACAAGGTTAACTATTTTAGAGTTTTGGAAGATGTACCAGGAAGTGAGAGAGGATCCGCCACCTGAGGATTGGATGCTTAACCAGTGCAAAGAGGAAGGTGTCAAGCCTTCTGCTCCCCTTGCCTCGCCTGAGGTAAAAAGCAATAGCACAGAAGACGTAGGATTGTATCTGTTAAAGGAACTGAAAGCGGCGACTGGGTATAGTAATCCGATATACGAACTGCCTGCTTATAGTAGTGATGATAGTCCAGAGGAGACTAAGAGAAAAGAGGAGATCTTTAAGGTCTTACAGAATAGGGAAGGGAAAAGCGAGCCATCAAACTTATTGACAGACATAGACCGAGAGATAGAGAGATGGAAAGGAGAGAAGGATAAACCTGACGAAGTAATGCTCGTACTGAACGAATGAATGGGAGGACAGATATTACTCAAGCTATATGGGAAAAGCATTGAGGAAGTTAGTCAAAGGGAAGATCAAGATCAAGAGGATAGGAAAGACAGAGAACGAGAAAAGAGATTGAAAGAAGACGAGCATAAAAGGAAGAGCAGACATTGGCAAGAACAGAAGTATCAGGGAGAACAACAAAAGAAAGAAGAAAGGGCAGAGAAGCAAAGGAAATATGACAACAGACAGAGAGCAATAGAAGAACGCGATAAGCAGGAAAGGAAGAGAGAAGAGGAGGAAGTGCAGAAATTAAGAGACTGAAGAATACAAAGACGAAGAGAAGCGGAAGAAAGAAGAGCCGGGGTAAGGAGAGATGAGATAAGAAAGGAAGAGGAAAGAGTTAAATGGGAAGCAAATAAGCAAAGAGAAGCAGATGAAGAACTAGAATGAAAAAGGAGACAGCGGGAATGTGATATTGATCGCATTCAAAAGTAATTAATGGAGCCAAGTCCAGTAATACAATGGAGGAGTATAGAAGAGTTCCTCCCGTTACAGGGAGCAACGCCAGGGCCATCTGGAGTGACCTTAGAAGAGGACTTTGTTATACGGAGCATTGGAGATAGGATTGATAAAGCCTATCAGGACTTAAGAGAAGGTGGCAAATCGGGAAGCCGAGGGAAGGGATATCAAATGCCAGTCTTCAAATCACGAAGCAAAGAGAATAATCATTCAGTCTTGAGCACAGAAGCTTGTCTTTAAATAAACTAAGCTTAGACAAGGGTGAAGGGGAGGAGAGTTGCACTAGTTGGGAACTACAGATATCAAGGAGAGAGAATTCTTCCATGGGAAAGAGGCAGGAGGTGCATGTGCCCCCGAGGGAGGCCTGCAGGCAGACAAGGAAGTAAGATGTCTGATCTAGAGCAACCTAAAGAAAGAACGCCAGATCCTATATCATTTCCAGAGAGCCGTAAGGACGATCATATAGCGAGAAAGGGGAGTCACCGCCATATGTTAACAGGTTAAGGTCATTTCCAGGAAGAAGGCGATCAGGACAATTGTCCCCACTATGGATAGGCAGACGATGGAGGCCAATTGCGAATCGAGATTTACACAGTTTCTGTTATTGGAAAAAGGGGGGACGAGACCACAGTATATTCCATGGCCACAGATGGATAAGGATAATTCAAGGTGCAAACTTTCCATTTTAATGGCGGGTGCAGGAAAATGGATTTAGGAGTTAGAAAAAATTACAGGAGGAAATACCTTAGCAATAGGAGTTATTAAGGGTTTCCTAGCAGCTATTCTTGGGGAAAGGGCTGAGGACATTTGGGCGAGAGCAGGCTATTCAAGTGTCACAGCACAAAATACAGCGCACGATTGAGCGCCATTTAATAATTGTAGGGCAGATGTCTGGAGAGCTCTCAGAATACAGTATCCCGATGCATCAGACATGGGTGTGATTATGACACGTAAAACAAAAGAGAATGAGGATCCACTTGCTTACATTCAGGACATTCAGGACATTCAGGAACGCTGGACTCTTGAAACGTGTGAGCCGTGGGGTAAAAAGTGGCAGTATTTTACCACATTTTATGTCAGGGATTGCCTGAGCAGGTACATAGGCAACTCAAGAAGCAATTGGGAATGGACGCAAAGCCATGGGCTGAAATACAGTTGACTATAGTGCATCACTGTCGGCTGTTACAGGAGAAAAATAGGAAGAAAGACGATGCTAGAAATTTTGCCATAGAAGGGGCCGTATTGACAAGCGCAGAAGGACTAGGAGTACAGCAATCATTGAGTCCATCGCAGGTGAATATTCAGCGCCCAATGGACCAAGGAGGGAACAGGTTTGTACCACGAGGTAGAGGCACGGGCTACAGAGGAAGAGGTGGATTTCAAAACACTCAAAATGGGTTTCAGAATGCGCAGAATGAGAATCAGAGTGCACAAGGAGGATTCAACCAAGGGGGACTAAGGGCTGAAGTGACAATAGTAGGCAAATCTTTTTTGTTTTTAGTAGACAGTGGTGCAACTTGTTCATGTATACGAGAGGGAAAATATCCAATATCAGGAAATGCCATGAATGCTTAAGGGTTTTCTGGAGCTACAAGTCAAGTTCATTTGGCTGATAAATTATCAGTCTCCATAGGAGAGTGTGCCATGTCTGTTCCATTGTTGTATTCAATGCAGACACCAGTTAATATTTTGTGAAGAGACTTAATGACAAAACTTAACACAACGATTTCTTTTACTGACAAAGGTATAGTGTGCTCCACTCCTGGGATACACTATAAATGTGGGTGAATTTATATTGCCATTCACAGGGCAAATGGCTCTGCGAGGTGTGCCGACAGAACACAAAGTTTTCCTTTACGGTGTGAGCATTCGGTTAACATGACTACCTGGCTTAGTGGGAAGGACTATGAGGATACCTGATGAATTTTTGTTTATACCACAGATATCTATGGACGAAGAGGGAGGACAGACCATCCCCCTAGAATGAGATGGAGCCATAGTACGAGGGGGAATGGCAATGCGCGAAGGAATAGATGACAAGGGTAGGCCACGGAAAACAGTGATTGCCATTGGGCAAGGATGCAGATTGACTGACTTCACTGACGATGATATGTTTAAAGATGATCCATCAGATGATGAAGTGGTGTTCTTTATGAGCATTACAAATCGGATCAGAATAGAGAAAATGGAGATCCCACAGCGCATGGCGATAATGTGGCAGCATCCAGCATTTTTTTACAAAGACTTGGAGAAAGTGCCAAGCATTTTTATGGACTACAGGCCCAAATGATGTAGGCCTATTAAAAGGAGGAGGGGAGTTTTAAATAAAGCTCAAACCAGGAGCGATTTTACCTCGAGCAAGACAATACCCAATGTCTCGAGGCAGATGAGATTTTGAGACTATCTCAGCACTGATGGAACAAGTTATTATGGTACTGTCAGAATCATTGTGCAGTACAGCGGTGTACCCTGTGAAGAAATTCAAGGGAGGGTTGTGGAGATTTATACATGATATGAAACTGATTAACCAGATTGTAGAGGCAGCGTTTCCTTTAGTTCCTAATCCAGCGACGATATTATGCATTATCCCAGTAGAAGCGCGATATTTCATGGTGATTGATTTGAAAAATACGTTTTCTCAATCCCATTGCATAAAGACTCACAAGACTTGACTTCGCTTTCATTTCGTCAAACTCGAATGAAACATACGAGGCTGCCTCAAGGGTACTGTGAGTCCCCATCAATCTTTAATAGAGTCCTACAGATGGACCTAGGCAATATTGATTTGAAAAGCACTGCGACACAGTTCGTAGATAACATTTTGATTTGTAGCATGACAGATGATGAGTGCAGACAAGACTCAATTCAATGAATGACTATTCTAGTAGACAAGGGATAAAGAAAAGTTACAGTATTGTCAAGAAGTGTTGTACATAGGCAGTTGACCTCACATGGAGGAAAGAAGGTAACGTGTTTAAACAAACAGGGAAAGTTTGTAGAAGCTATCGGAAAAGCCGTTGTCCTCCAATTAACCTTTAACTGGGTACAATGTGGTAGCACAAAAACAACGGTTTTATAGGAGGGTCGTAATTCAAAGACATTCATACATGCACAGCTGAGTATATGAAAGCTCAGACTCAAGAGAAAAGTGGAGGAACACCTCCCCCGCCAAGGGATATCCGCCAAGGGACATGCACCATGCGGAAATTGTTCTATGTGTGCCCAGACCTCGAGAACCACAGAGATAGACATAGGCTGGAAGACCCCCTAGAGACAGAACACCTTCACTAATTGCAATACAAAGGGTGTGATCTATATGATCACATGCCCTTGTAATCTAAGGTACATAGGCATGATCACCAGACCAGCCCGCACACGCATGATCGAACACAGATCATGCATCAGAACTAACAAGCTGACCTCGCCCTTAGTGTCACACTTTGCAGCCGAGGGACACACCGCGGACCAATTCAAATGGACCATCATAGAAAGAATCACACCACCCCTAAGAGGCGGGAACTACCACAACATTTTATTCAGGAGGGAACAGATGTGTATTTTAAGGCTAAGAATGCGCTCAAAAGGTCTAAATGAAAAGGTACAACGTCCTTTTGTTGCAGGATGTTTTTTTACCGAAAATGGGAGGGTTGGGGGGGAAATCGCGGTAAAAAAACCAGCGAAAAAACATCCCGCGATGAAATGACATGGAACCAATGAAAATATCAAGTGCACGACCTAGCGGTGCTGGCATAATGTTTCCCTTGCCCAGGCTTCTTTGTAGGGTGTTGCCCTTCCACCATGTTGCATATGAGGTGCACTGGTGCCCAGCTGGGGCCCCATTCCTACATGCCCAGTTCTTTTTCCAGTTTTCCTTAGGGTGCTAACCCTCCCCTCCTACCACCTTGGACCCTTAGTACATACTATGGCTCCCAACCAGCCTGCTGGGGGCACCACCAACCATGGACATGGACCCCCTTGCCCCCCTTTTATTCTCCCTTCCTTCCTTCCTCCCACACTGTTGCCATCACGATGGTACACCCTGCACAGGGCCCACATGCCGCGTTTATGGACAACTGCGCGACCGCGCTCTAGTATTGTTTTTAGAGGCGAGGGCGCCTCTTTTTTTAATACTGAGCATACCGCTCCACCAGGGCGTTACCTAGACGCCCGTTCATGTCACATTGATGCTAGCGCGAGTGTTCTTTCATTTTGTTTTTACAGGTGATTGGGCACTTTCAAATACGTACGCCTCCAGAGCTGTACACTGTTGTACAGCACCCGGCGCGCAAGGAGCAGGCAGCTACACAGAAGGTAAATTTGACCCAGCCAGCTTTTTCTACAATCACTGGCCCCCCACCTTAGTAGTGTGCTTACCTGCAATTATCTTGTTGTTGCAGCCGTTTGAAACAACCCTTGACAAGAGCTGCTCCCCTGCTCCTTTTTGGCTTCCATCACAGAGGTAATTTTGACCATTTTTACCTGTCTGCATAGCATGCTCCATCTGCACTCTGCAGCCACTGGACCATCACCTCCTTCCAGCTTTTTTGCCAGAGCTGAGTACCTTAGTTCCACCACCCTGGGGCTTTGGTCCACCACATGCACAACCCTTCCCTCCCCACTTCTACTAGTGACGGCGAGATCTATTTCACTGGTGTCCAGGCACCCTTAACCACCCCTGTATTCTCTGGCCAACTGATTTGGTTTGCCATTCGCTCCTCCAGATAAAAGATGACCGCCACTCCCCCATAGGCATTTACACCCCCACCCCCTTCTTTTGTCTCCCTACATGAGATGCCAGTACCTCCCATTGGTACCTCCAGTTCAGTAAATTTGAACTCCTTAAATTCAATTTGTAGCTCGATTCACGGTCCTGATGAAGATGGCCTAATCCACCTACGCCATTGAAACCGGTCCACCACTATGGTCATGTGGGCTCTCATGACCAACTATTGATATCTCCCACATTAGCAGAGAGATACTAGCTGACTAAGTTATTTGCTTGCACATTCACAGAGTGAGCTGTTTTTTTTATAAGACCCACTTTTTAGCTTTTCAGCTCTTCAGCTATTTTAACCATAGCGTTTGCTATTGTGTTTTCCATTTGTACTTTTTGCATTCCAACTACTGTGACCTACGGGCTAGATTAAAGTTGTACACTTCGGATGGAATAAAATTAGTTGACCTGTTTCCCAGGTGGTCTCCACTTAGATTAAGCAGCTACAGCAGCTAATTCACAGTTCTGTCCATTGCTGCAATATCCATTTGGAAAACACTGACAATATTTGCTTTTTCTGTAGATTTTGTCTGCTACCAGACACAGCCACTAGTATAGAAGGTTAGGGACAGTCCTCTCCACTATTACTATTAGATAGGCAATACACCACGCGCTACCCAGGGTCAGGCACCCCTGATAGGGACAGGGTGTTCTTCCGCAGGGTGAGTTATGCTGATCCGGGTGGCCCTCCTCTTTTCTCTTGAGTCTGAGCGTTCATATACTCAGCTTTGCATGTATGAATGTCTTTGAATTACGACCCTCCTATAAAACCGTTGGTTTTGTGCTACCGGAAAGAAGGTAACACCTGAGAGAGCTGATGCGATCATGAAAACTGCAAAAGCGCACACAGTGAAGCAGATGCAACAGTTTTTGGGATTATGTAATTATGTAAGAGCATGGGTGTTTGAATATAATTCATACACAAGATCCCTTTTACAGGCTTTAAAGAAAGCACAGGTGAATAATGAGAAAATAGAATGGACTGAGAAAATGGAGGGAGTATTTGAAGAGTTGAAGAAAGCAATTTGTACAGCCCTTGTTTTAGGAATTCCCAGTTATGCTGAGGAGTTCTTCTTGTTTTCACACCACAATGGGACAGTTATGACAGCAGTGCTTAAAAGGAGAACTACATTAGGGTACAAACCTCTGGCATATTACAGTGGGATTTTAGACTTGGTTATGAAAGGGCATTTTCCTTGCGAACAGTCATTGGCAGCCGCTGCATTCGCAATTGAGAAATCTACAAGCATTGTAATGGGTTGTTCTATGATGCTTTTTGTGGAGCATGCTTTGGTTGCCAATTTGGAGAAACCTAAGGGTACATTGACATCTCAGAGAGCTTCTGTATATGAAGTAATCATATCAAACCCAGTGATTAAAATTGTCAGATGTAAAATAGTGAACCCTGCCACATTTGTAGCTGAGCCAGTGGCAGAGAGCGAGCATGTGTATGACTGTGCAAACTATGAAGAGTTTTATGATGATATACCATGCATAAAATAGAATGCTTTGTCAGGAGGGCAGATTCTCTTTATTGATGGTTCATTGAAAATTGATCAACTAAGTGGAGAAAGGCATTCTGGCACAGCTGTAGTGAGGCATAGAGCAAACAGTGAATTTGAGGTTGTAGCATGTGCAAGACTACCGTCTCATTTTTCAGCACAAGCGGCAGAATTGGTAGCGCTTATTGTCCTGCTCGGAAAAACATGAAGGGCAGGAAGGGACAGTGTACAGTGACTCTGCCTATGTGACGTCAACCGTACATGCTCGGCTAGCATGTTGGAAAAGGAGGGGCTACCTCCGAGCAGATGGCACTCCAGTGCAGCTCACATCATTATTGGACAGTCTTATTAAGGCACTACAACTCCCAGTAGCCATAGCAATATTTAAATGCGCAGCGCATACCAAGCAAACTGAAGTTATCTCTTGCGGGAACAAAGCCGCAGAAGCCAAAAGGGTTGCATAGTCACCAGATATTTCAAGTTTTGATACTCCAGATGTTAAGGAGAAAGTAGTTATGATTATGGTAGTGAACGAAGGATTTAATCATTTACCAAGAGCCCAGTTAATGGAGGCTCAAGACAGTGCACCACAGGAAGAGCAGGAACTATGGAAATGAAAGGTCTGTTCTTTTATCCCCAGAGAAGCATTATGGTGAAAGGAGAGCACTGGAAAGAAGTGATGCCAGTAGCATTGTTAAGGGTAGCGCTTGAACAGCTGCACTACCCTGCGCATTTAACTAGGTTGTGCCTCACTGCAACAATTGCAGAAGACTGGTACGTACCGAACCTGTTAGAACATGTAGCATTTTATGTAGTAAACTGCATCATAGTCAAAGGTTTACCACTGGGCATACACTGCAAACGATTAGAGGAGTAATTCCTCGACCGAATGGTCCCTTTCAGCATTTACATATCGATTATGTTGATATGCTGCAAGTATGTAATGGTTACAGGTAACTGATAGTGGTGGTGTGTCCTTTCTCCAGGTGGATCGAAGCAGGTCCTTGTACACACCCTGATGCCACTTGCACAGTGAGGTTTTTAGTTTGTGAGGTGCTGAGATCCGATAATGGGCCACATTTTGTTAATGAAGTATTTGAACAAATAGGATTAATGCTGAATATTAAGCACAAGTTTTCTTCTGCTTATCACCCGCAAGCGAATGGTTTGTGTGAGAAACTCAACAGCCTTCTAGAAGAAAAAGTCAACAAGCTTAAATTGACACTGTACAAAGGGATGGCTATATTGCCTACCCCTAGCTTGATATGGCCAAAGGAATCAGCCCGGGTGTGACCACCACCTCATACCCCATGAGCTAGTGACAGGAAGACAAATGCAAGTGCCTTTAACTCCTCCATCGATGAGTAGAAGTGATGCCCAGAGCACTGCAAAAATGTTAGGAAATTAATTAAATGAATATTTGACATGTGTGACTACTAGTATCACTGTCATTTCAGATCAACTCAAGCGTCAGGCGGGTCGGTCGCAGAACGCAGATGAAAACCATTCAGCAGACTTTCTGAATTATTATCAGCACCTAGACTTTTTGCTGGAGATACAGTGCTGATCCGTAACTATACTAAAAAGTGGCATGAGCAAAGATTTATCGGACCAAACATTGTGGAGGACATTTCGCGCTCAGCAGTGAAAGTTTAAGGCAAGTAGGGCTTGGATTCACCTCAATGACATCAAGCTCTACACCGGTGAGACCATCGCACCCCCAATGATCAATCCAGAAGCAAGACAAGAATAAGGATTTCAGCGTGTGCAGACTTCATCGATGACGAGGAAGAAGGACGATAAACCCACGGATTGAGTAATAAATGCAGATTTGCATTTGGACTCTTGTTCTCACTGGACGCTCCTTATTGATATTATAGCAGGCGTGCAAATTCATTTCTTGACCCACAGAATTCTTTGAAAATGGACTTTAGAAAGTGCTTGGTACATCATAAATATGCCTGAACTAGATTTCGAATTTGGTTTCTATAATTAGAAAAGGGAGCAGTACCCCGATTAATTTATTACTGAATACTTGTTTGACTGAGTGTATGGTTCTCCCCAAAAGTAATGTGCATCGTATCGTGCTTGCTATTTTTGTGTTTATGCTTCGAGCTTATACCCTATTATAAGGAGGCTGCTTATAGCAATCGTAGAAACGTTACTGCAAATACCAAATATATTAAAATTGCCAGAGTAGTGTTTTTCCTTCCTTAAATGAGTATAAGCAAACATGAAGAATCTTGAAAATGCCACGATTTCAGAGACTGAACAAGCTCAAGAGATACCAAAATGGCACAAATGGTGTGGGTTAATATTCTGGTGTGTAATTTATGCATGCTCAGTTTCTATCTTTATCTTCCTGTTTCTTCTGGTTCACTTTCTTTTTTTTATTGGTCCAAGTAAAGCAGAAGTTCCTTTGATTCTTTCCACTCAAAGAACTAATGTTGATTTACCCAGTAACAAGGAGTCAAGGTCTCGAGTGTTTTCCGCCCAGAGCAAAGCTGGTTTAGAGTTATTTCCATGGGCTGCTAACATTTCAAGGGGAAGGCACAGGAGAAGTGCAGAGGAACATATGTTAGGGAGAATTCTCAAAAATGTGCTAATTTCTCTTACCTTTTGAGACCCCCAGCAACTTTGCTGAATTTCTAGGTCTTTAATTTATACCTGGAAAGAGTGTGAGCCTTTTTTCCCACTCTTTCTTGTATTTTGATGTGTTTTACTTTTGTGTTCTTTGGATATGGAGTTTTAGACAACTCCATAAGCATCATCTTTTTCTTGTGTGTCACACAGCACCCTCAGTGCAGTGGCACAGGGATGTCTTTTGGACTTCCCAAGGTTTAAAAACCTTCTCTGGGGCTGACTACTGTCTCCCAGTGAATGTAAAGTTAAATTGACTTTGCTAGTCTTTTTAAATTGCTAGACCTAGCACACAATGCCTTACAGCAGAGTGCTGGAGGGAATACCTAGTGTTTCCTAGGCCTAGAAAACTCATGTAGCCCTCAAAAGCTACATGGCTGGTGGCAGTGGTATTACCATGATTTTCCCGACCGCGACCCGTTTAAATGCTCAGGTTGCTGAAACCCACCGGAGCCATGTTTTCAAGATGGCGTCTGAGCCCCCTCTGTAAAAACAGGTTCCAATTGGCTTTTTTCGCCATTTCTTTTTGGAAAAGTCCTTCAAGTGTTTGTCTCTGTGTGCCAAACCAGATTTGGTCCCTTTGTTCATTTGCCTTTGGCGGGCTTCTGTACTGAAGCCCCCTCTGGTGCCTGAGTGTCTGTGGTGGACAGGATGTGAGGGAGGTGCCCGAAAACTCCCTGTGCTTAGTCTCCTAGGAGACCTGAATGCACTCTGGGTGGCTGTCCTTGCCACCCAGCAGGTTGGCAAGGACAGCCACCTTGCTGGGTGAGTGACAGCTAGGCTGGAATGAAGGGAGAAAACTGTTTAAAAGCAGGTCTCTGGGACTTGGAAGGCAGAGTCGACCACTGGAACGAAAGAACCGAACACGAGCTGAAGGAAGACGACTGCTGCAACTTCTGGACCATTGGTTTGCCTGGTGAAGCCCTGCTGCAGGTCCGAATTGCCTGAAACTCCCTCGACAGAGAAGCCCCTTCAAGGTCGACTTCTTCCCTTGAGCTGGTGGGAACAACCAACTCACAAGTCACATGGAAACCATCTACATACTGGTTGAATTATTTTCAGAGTGCTGTTGAAAACCGGATAGCCAGTGAGAAGGATACCAGTTTGTGGACTTTAAGGCACTCACACATTAAACCAATGTTTTGCCAAGCTTGTGGATCCTTGCCCGTGTAGTGCAGGAACCTCCCAATGTCCTCCCTCTTGTCCCCACGACTGAGGCTCAGGAACAGTGAGATCTGCAGGAACTGCCAGGAACAACTGCCTCAGCTACAGCCTTTCTTCATTGAAAAGGTACTGTGCAAATGCGGTAGAGAAATCCTCTTTGCTGCGATGAAAGTTTGTGAAACTTTCCCAACTTTGGAGTCTTGTTCGCTCCTAATCCAACATATAACTCTTTTTCATGCAAACTACTTCTAAGAACATTGGCAATGACTAAACTGTGCTATCCTATCCAAAACACTGATCCATTGACTTTGGCCCAGGCCTATAGAATTGAATTGCCTCTTGTAGCGAACTGAAACCCTTTGCCCTACCTATGAAAGTAACTGTGTTTGATTCTTATAACCTTTGTCTTTTTACTTCTTTTGAAAGTTACTGAAGTGCCATTTTGCTCCCACTTCAGGGGAGCCTAACTTGTTCAGAAACCTATTGGTTTGGTACTGTAGTGTATTATAGTGTACTATTGAACTGCTTATTACTAGTGGAATATTTTCTAACTGTGTAAATAAATTAATAGTGTTTTACCAAGAAACCTTGAGTAAGTGTTTGTACCACTGTGATTGCAAGTCCTTTGTGTAACACCTTGTACTGCTCACATCCCTCTTGAGATAAGCCTGCCTGCTCAGCCCTGCTACCACAAAACTGTGTAGTACAGACTTATACCAAAGGTGAGATTGTGCTTACACCTGTAGTCTTAATTGTGTGTAGTGTTCCCAAAGGGTACTGCATGTAATTCTGCCTAACACTGGTGGCAGCGGTGGGATAAAGTATAGATGTTACATTGAGAGTGCTGCTCTTACTGTTGTTCAAATAACCTTCACAAGGCTAAGCACCACTTTTATTATGCCTGATATGGATAACTACAGATAGGAGACCCTAGTCATTTTAAGAGTTGATCAACTAAGGGAAATGTGTAAAACTAGGAACCTCACTGTTAAAGGCAAAAATAATGAATGAATAGAAACATTGTTGGAATGTCAAAGTTTAAGAAATAGGTCTGCTATACCTACTTCTGTAGAAAATGTGGAAAATGGTGATGAGGATGATCATGTTTCAGAGTCCAACTCAAATGTTATTGATGAGTTCGATGAGGCAGAGGAGTCTCAAGATGTAGGCCCTACTGCACCTCTACCTGCTCTTAGGCCTCAACCTTTAGCCACAGGGACCCTACCAGGGCCAGTACTGAGTCCAGAGTTTGTCTCTCTTGAGAAGATGAGACTTGAGTTAGAATTCAAAAGGCTCCAAGCACAAACTGAAAGTAAACATCAAGAACTTAAACTAAGGGAAAATGGAATTACAACATGCTCTTCAAATGAAGAAATTGTCTCTTGAGAATTGTTCTCTCCCAGAGTCTTCTAGGTCTTCGAGTCCTAATAGGCCTTGCATGCCCAACGATGCAGTAAGTATGTATGAGGTTATGCTTGATATTTTGGATTGGTTGGCTGCTTTTGAGAATAACTATGGGATTCAGGAAATTACAGGGAATCAGCTGATTCCTTGGCTTTTGTCTAGGCTACCCCAGATTGCAACTGATGCTGTAATGGTGGTGGGGGAAATAGACAGGATGGAGTATGAAAATGTGAAAGTAGCTTTGATAGCTAGGTTTGGGAAAACTTCCTCCCAGTATCTTAAGAGGTTTAGAACCCTCAGAAAGCATGATGGTACCCCTTGGGCTACCTGGGTGTATGAATGTTTGAAAAACATAGATGGCTGGGGTAAGGGTTACAGAGTTAACACATGAAGGTATGAGAAATCTGTTAATGTCAGAATCTATCTATGATGCCTGCTCTCCTGAGCTGAGACAGCACTTGGCTGACTCTAAGGAAATTGATCCAAAGAAGTTAGCAAAGGTTGCTGACTTGTGGGTGGCCAACAGGGCTACTCACAAGGATTCTGGGGCTACTCAAAAGAAGGATGAGGGAAAGCAGCAAAAGAAAGATAACAAAGAAAATTCCAATACCTCCAATCCAAAAGAGGGCCACAAACATAAGAAGGGTAAGCCCCCTGGGAAACCGAATCAGGCTAGTGAAACCTCTGGTGCCAAACCAGAGGGAGGTCAGGCCAAACCACCATTTATCAAGACATTTGGAAAATGTTTTGCTTGTGGGTCAACTGACCATGAGAACGGGGATCAGAGATGTAAGGGTAAATCTTCAGGGATCCACAATGTCTCCTTAGCCTTTTCCCCAGAGGAAGTACTAATGGCAAGTGGAAACGTTCACTTACTGGCTGAGGAACCCATGAAAGTCTCAGCCAGTGTTTCTCTAGTGTCCCTGGGTCTGTAGGAAGAACAGAACGTAGATGTCTATAATTCCAACCCAGACAATACTAAAGAGTATTACAAAGACTGTGTACTTGTGAATGGTCAGGAGAACCCTGCCATCAGAGACACTGGGGCCAGCATTTCTGTAGCCGATGAATCTTTTTTCAAGGTAGAGGATGTTGCTAAGGCACCCAAATACCCCACTAAGCTTGCTGGAGGCCCTGTCCAAATGCTTTCACAGTTACCAGCTCTCATCCAGTGCAATGACATGACTGCCAAGATACCTGTTAGTATGCAGAATGGAGTACCTGGGAGAGTCCTGTTGGGGAATAATTTAAAAACACTTGGAGTTGTATCAAGCACCCCCATGCCTCCCAGCAAAAGGAAACAGGAGCAGACAAGGAAGGCCAGAGAGAGTACCTTAAGTAAATTATATAGGAAACTATAACCCCCAGTCCACAGGACTTACTGACTGCTATTTCAAAGAAAAAGGAGGAAAAGGGGAAACCTAAAAACTCCAAGAAAAAGCCAGCAAGCACTCCTGTGCTACCCACAAGGACATCCCAGAGAGGACTGTCCAAAGTCACACCTGTGACTCCTCCACCTGCTGAGGCTGAGTGTGTGGAACCACCAGGAGTGATTGAATCAGCTGCTGAGGAATCAGAGCTGGAAGAAGACCCTTTCCCTGTTGGAGATCTGGATCCTGCAGATAATTCTGAGCTGCAGTCTTTACTGGCAGAAGGTGGACCCTTTAGGGCAGACTTCAGCAGAGGTCAAAGAGAGTGTTCTACTCTTGAAGGTCTTCGCCAACAGGCAACTTCCCTGCTGGAAGGGCAAGAGCCAGGGAAGCATAGGTTATACTGGGAAGATGGCTCTTCTACAGTGAACCAACTGAGTCTATCCCGGGGACTACAGAAGACTTGTAGTGCCCCTAGAGAGCAGCCACCAGTTCCTACAGTTAGCCCATGAGATTCCTTTGGCTGGTCACTTGAGTTTCAAGAAGACTAAGGAAAGGCTTTCTCTGTATTTCTACTAGCCTAAGTTGGGGTCTGATGTAGATACATTCAGTAGAAGCTGTCACACTTGTCAGACATCTGGCAAGAGTGGAGCCAAGCATGTGACACCCTCAGTGCCTCTCCCAGTGGTGGGAGTCCCTTTTGAGAGGGTAGGAATCGACATTGTTGATCCGTTAGACCCTCCAACCTCTTCAGGCAACTGGTTTATCCTGTTGTAGTAGACCATACTAATAGGTATACTGAAGCAATACCTATGAGAGCTGTTACAGCTCAGGCTGTTGCTAAGGCCCTACTTGGTATTTTTACCAGGGTAGGTTTTCCTAAGGAAGTCATCTCTGACAGGTGATCCAATTTTCTGTCCCACTACATGCAGGCCATGTGGAAGAACTTTGGAGTGACTTACAAGTTCTCAACGGCCTACCATCCACAGACAAATGGATAAGTAGAGAGGTCTAACCGTACAATGAAGTGCATGATAGGTGCTCTAGAGGAACCCCTAAGAAGAAAAGAAAGTGGGACTTTCTATTGCCATACTTTCTATTTGCTTATAGAGAAGTTCCTCAGGAGGGAGTTGGATTTAGTCCCTTTGAGCTTCTCTATGGCCATCCAGTTAGAGGTCCCTTGGCCCTAATTAAGGAGGGGTTGGAGAGTACTCCTTCCCCCAAGCCAGTGAGAGTCACTGACTATGTGATAGGTCTCTGGAGGAGAATGTCACACATGATGGCAGAAGCATCAGATAACTTAAAAGCTGGACAGGCTCTGGTGAAGCATTGGCATGACCAAAAGGCCAACATGGTTGAGTTTACTCAAGACCAGCACGTTTTAGTTATGGTACCTACAAGGCAGAGGGCCTTACAGGACAAATGGATAGGATCCTTCAAGGTTGAGGGAAAACTTGGAGAGGTCAACTATCTGGTGGATTTAGGCAATCCTAAGGAGGCTCCCAGAGTCTTTCACACCAACCATCTAAAAGCTTATGTCTCAAGACCAGAAGTAGGAGCTTTGCTTCTAGCTTCCGCTCAAGAGGAGCAGGAGAGTGAACCTCTACCTGACCTACTCAGAGGACAGCCTTTAGAGGAGAAGATAGAAGGAGTCAATCTCTCTTCTAATCTGACACTGGAACAACATGAGAAGTGCAAGTTTCTGTTAAATCAGCTTGCCTCCCTGTTTTCACTATCACCAGGCTGGACCCCTTGCGGCCAGCATGATATTCTCACTGGTGACTGTTTACCTGTTAAAAGCAGAGGTTACAGGATGTCAGATCATGTAAGAACCCACATAAAGGAGGAGGTCAACAAGATGCTTGATCTCGGGGTAATAGAGCCACCTACCAGTCCATGGTCTAGTCCACTGGTACTAGTGCCAAAAGCAGGATCCAAAGAGTTGAGATTATGTGTGGATTATACAGCTCTTAATGCCAAGGAGAAAACTGCATTATCACCCCAGCAGGCCTCTACCAGTTTAAGGTAATGCCTTTTGGACTAAAGAATGCACCTGCAACATTCCAAAGGATATTTAATCAAGTTCTGAATGGGATGGAGGACTTCTGCATGGCAAACTTGGATGATATTGCAGTGTTCAGCCCTACTTGGAAAGAACATGTTGACCACTTAGGATATGTTTTGTAGGCTCTTGAGCAGGCCCATCTGACCATAAAGGCAAGAAAGTGTCAAATTGGTCAATGTAAAATGGTCTACCTTGGACTTGAGGTAGGAGGAGGTGAAATCAGGCCATTGCCTAGCAAGGTACAAGCTGTACAAAACTGGGCCACCCCTGTCAAGGGTTTTGACCCATGTTGAATCCTTAGACTGGGTAGATGTGGGGATGAGCTGTCGCCGCCCATTATTCTACCCCAGAACAAACTAAATCAATAGACTGGGTGGATGTGGGGATGAGCTATCGCCGCCCACATTCACGCCAGAATCCAGGAGAACTGCGCAGTTGGCACAAGACCACTCCAAAGATACAACCTTCTTGTGGGGGGTTCCACATCACCACTCTACTGTAAGGATGCCATCAAAACAATGTTAAGCAAGGGTCCTATACTATCAAGCAAAAGACCACTCTATTGAAATGCAGTAATTCAAGACAGATCCCAAAAATGGATGCAATACCGGTACTCACCACTATCAGGAAGCCGGCGTTTTAAAACCACCAGACTTTTGTGTAAAACTGAACAGAGGAACCCAAACCAGGCCAAGGAAAGACTTGCTAAGAGTTGGATACAATGTAAAACTATATTCTGAAATGACTAGAAGGAAGTAATTATTTAATGTATATGTAAAAATTGTAAGTTTGATTTAAACTGGGAACTAAAGTGACATTTAGCTGAATTCTGCCTGACAACTACCCCCGACAGGAGAAACCTGCTCAGCCACTCTTCCCAGGCCTAGCTGCATCCTGCTTCCCCACCAAAAGGAGTTGACACCTCTCTGATTAGATTAGGGGCGGGGCACCTGCAGGAGGTTGCACAAAGCCTTGTCCTGGACTCAGGCAAATGTTGTATTGGGGGGGCCGTAAAGTGGCTTCCTCTTGGGAGAAGTGGGAGGAGAAGTGCCTCTGGGAGCCACCCGAGCTGGAGGCGGGGGCAGACAGAAGCTTCCCCCATGTGCTTTAGAACCACACCCATCTGGGCCAGAGCATAATTTTAAAAAGATAGATAACTCATAGTGCGGACTGGTCAAAATTATATAAATAATGTCATTATTCTGGTGATTTTTCTGTGCACGTTTTAAGAGGTGTTAGGACCCTGTGGTGTATTATGGGGGGTTGCTAGCGGAAAATAGGGTCTTACTCCAAATTTCTACATGTTAAAAATCTGACACTTCATCAATTAATGTCCATACTACTTGCGCACATGTGTGTAATTTTTGGTAAATGTCCGATATTGGTAAACCAGTCATAAAGCGCAAAATGTTGTCATTTTTTAATGCAAGCCCCCAGGAAGATCAGAGGCGGACAAGCATGGACCATAAGGAATATATAATGTGTACATGTAATTTCAACAAATTGTGTATCTGGGAAATATGTATTTGAATCAAATATAGATTTGTGAGCAAATTGACCAGGGGAGGATCCTCTGACCCATAAACAGACCTCATAATGATGACAATCCATTTCCTTCCCCCAATCAAGGGAGAGAGGAGGAATTGGCCAATGATAAGTGAGAGGGGCAGGTTTAGTTATGCCACGTACACACCCACTTCCAAAACACATAAAAAGAGACTGCTAGGACAGCTAGAGACATTCAATTCCATTTGCTGCGGAGCATGCTGACCGACAACTTCACATCCAGAGATCCAACACTTAGACTTCCAAGCTAAACAGAGACTACAGAACTTTGAACCAAGAAGGCCCACTGCAAGCAAAAGTATTCTCAGCAGGCCTTCAGAATCCAGCAAACCTAACCAAACTATTCAACAGCCGGGCGAGCTGTTTGAATTCTTTGCCAAGAACTTGTGCCGGAACCGCAGACTAGACCCAGACCGCTGTGAGCAGAACCAGAGATCCGGATCGCTGTGAGCAGAACCGGTGCCTGATTGACCCGCCGAGCAGAGAGAACCACCGCTGGACGTGTTGACCAGATCCGTGACGAGGCCCAATCATTTCAAAATTAGGAGTGAGTATCCGCCAGAACTGTGCAGAACCCAATCTCTTAGATAAAATAATCTAATCCAAACTATTTTAACCTAATTAGAACAGCCTCCTAGAAATCGTGTCATCTGTCATTTTTAAAGCTGCACAACTGTCACCTGTCGATTCTGCAGATGCAAGCTGTCACCTGTCATTTTGAGTTTTACTTTAAATCCGAAAATCTACCTTTATTAAATCGTCCGTATCTCTGGAACCGTTTGTCCTAGGAACGAGATTTCCTCTGAAATCTTTCCAACAAGCCTAGAACCGACTTCCTACTCCTTATGCTTTTACCGCAATCGCAATTTACGCACTCGCGAAATTTACCACGATTTGCGATTTGGCTCAATTTCTCCACTTGTCAAAATAGCAGCTCCATTCTTTCCTTTGTTAAAATCCGTTTGCAACCTGGTAATAACTCATAGAGCATTGCTAAAGTGAGCCTGAACTAATACCAACAAGCATCTCTCACTCACCCTGAACCTCTAGAGGGAATTAAAAGCATTTTTAGCACATTTCTCACTTCATTGTCATCACATTCAAAGCATTTTGGGCCTGTGTTTCAAACCTCTACCTGTTTTCCTCTAAGCTTGCTGCGGGGCAACTGCATTTCGTATTGCATTTTGTTGGGATTCTTGAAGACTGTGTGCTCTCCTTCCATTTCTTACATTGCATAGGGGGGGGAGTGAATTGTCAAGGAAAAGTGATTACATTGTCTTTTGTTGAAGCCATATCAAGTTATTTTCTGTACTGCATTTCATTCATCATTGCATTGTCCTTGAAGCCATAAAAGCACTCTCAGCTACTTTATCATCTCTATATCAGCTCCTAAGCAATTAAAAAGAGTGTACCACTGTAACATTATCCATTGTTGATCACTATCACCTTCACAAGTGTGCTATCAATTATTAATTTATTATAAAAGTGTGATATATATATTGTTTCATTTTTCAAATAAACCTTTGAAATTTGCAAAACAAACCTACTTCTTGGCTCAGCGGGGTCGGGGGATTCTGAGAGAGGGGTGTTATATAAGGGTTGTCATCCAGAGTACATGAACTGGACCTAAAGATATATCAATAAGGGTTTCCCTCAGCATCCCAGACTAGGCATTGACTTAGCTCTAGTGTTGAAGTGAAGCCGCTTAACACCCGTACTACTCAAACCCAATTGAGAGCCTTCCTAGGCTTCACTGGTTAATATAGGAACTTCATAGAGAACTATGCGACCATAGCTTCTCCCTTTAATGTGATCTCCTCGCCCAAATTTCCCAAAAAAGGTCAGGTGGAATGAGGAGTGCACTCAAGCATTTGAAGAACTTAAGCAAGCCCTTTGGTAAGCTCCAGTTTTAAGAGCTCCTGACTACAACCAAACCTTCATTGTGCAAACAGATGCTTCCAATACAGGTATAGGTGCAGTTCGAGTCCTCTGGATGAGAAAGGTAGGGAACACCCCATTTTCTTCATCAGCAGGAAGCTGAAAGAACCTGAAACAAGGTGGGCAACCATTGAAAGAGAATGTTTTGCTATTGTGTGGTCACTGAAGAAATTTAGACAATACTTGTATTGATCTACTTTTGTGATTCAGACTGACCACCATCATTGAGATGGTTGATGCAAATGAAAGGGGAAAATCCTCAACTATTGAGATGGTCAATCAGCCTGCAAGGGTTTTATTTCACCATTGAACACAGGTCAGGGTGTCACCACCAAAATGCTGATGGTGTCTCCAGGATGTTTGACCGACTGGAGGAAGGAGATTCATCCAGGAGTGGATTAAATCCTCCTGTCCCTTAGTCTGGGGGGTGGGGGGGCGAGTGTTAGGGAGAATTCTCATAAATGTGCTAATTTCCCTTAGCTTTTGAGACCCCCAGCAACTTTGCTGGATTTCTAGGACTTTCATTTTTACCTGGAAAGAGTGTGAGCCTTTTTTCCCACTCTTTCATGTATTTTGATGTGTGTTATACTTTTGTGTTCTTTGGATATGGAGTTTTAGACAACTCCATAGGCATCATCTTTTTCTTGTGTGTCACACAGCACCCTCAGTGCAGTGGCACGGGGATGTCTTTTAGACTTCCCAAGGTTTAAACACCTTCTCTGGGACTGACTACTGTCTCCCAGTGAATGTAAAGTTAAATTAACTTTGCTAGTCTTTTTACATTGCTAGACCCAGCACACTCTGCCTTACAGCAGAGTGCTGGAGGGAATACCTAGTGTTCCCTATGCCTAGAAAACTCATGTAGTCCTCAAAAGCTACCCTTTCCTCAAGATGGTGTCTGAGCCCCATCCGTAAAAACAGGTTCTGATCGACTTTTTTCGCCATTTTTTTTTGGAAAGGTCCTTCTAGTGTTTGTCTCTGCGCGCCAAACCAGGTTTGGTCCCTTTGTTCGTTTGCCTTTGGCGGGCTTCTGTACTGAAGCCCTCCTCTGGCGCCTGAGTGTCTGGGGTGGACAGGATGTGAGGGAGGTGCTCGAAACACCCTGTGCTCAGTCTCCTAGGAGACCTGAATGCACTCTGGCGTGATTGCCCGGCTGACTGCCTGGCAAAGACAGCCACCCTGCTGGGTGAGTGACAGCTAGGCTGGAATGGATGGGAGAAAAGTGTTTAAAATCACGTTTCTGGTACTTGGAAGGCAGAGTCGAGCACTGGAACGAAAGAACCGAAGACGAGCTGAAGGAAGACGACTGCTGCAACTCCTGGACCGTTGGTTTGCCCGGTGAAGCCTTGCTGCAGGTCCGAATTGCCTGAAACGCCCTCGACAGAGAAACCTCTTCAAGAATGACCTCTTCCCTAGAGCTGGTCGGAACAACCAACTCACAAGCCAACTGGAAACCATCTCCATACTGGTCGAATTTACTTCAGGGTGCTGTTGAAAACCGGATAGCCAGTGAGAAGGATACCAGTTTGTGGACTTTAAGGCAATCACAGCTTAAACCGATGTTTTGCCAAGCTTGTGGATCCTTCCCCATGCAGTGCAGGAACCTCCCGACATCCTCCCTCTTGTCCCCATGACTGAGGCTCAGGAACAGCGAGATCTGCAAGAACTGCCAGGAACAACTGCCTCAGCTACAGCTTTCTTAATTCAAAAGGTACTGTGCAAATGCAGTAGAGAAATCCTCTTTACGGCGGTGAAAGTTTGTGAAACTTTCCCAACTTTGGAGTCTTGTTCGCTTCTAATATGACATATAACTCTTTTTCGTGCAAACTACTTCTAAAAACATTAGCAAAGACTTAAGCGTTTACTACCAGAACTGTGCTATCCTATCCAAGACACTGATCCATTGACTTTGGCCCAGGCTTATGGAATTGAACTGCCTCTTGTAGTAAACTGAAACACTTTGCCCTGCCTATGAAAGTAACCGTGTTTGATTCTTATAACCTTTGTCTTTTTACTCCTTTTGAAAGTTACTGAACTGCCATTTTGCTCCCACTTCAGGGGAACCTAACTTGTTCAGAAACGTATTGGTTTGGTACTGTAGTGTAGTATAGTGTAATATCGAGCTGCTTATTACTAGTGGAATGTTTTCTAACGAACTGTGTAAATAAATTAATATTGTTTTACCAAGAAACCTTGTGTAAGTGTTTGTTTGAACCACTGTGATTGCAAGTCCTTTGTGTAACACCTTGTACTGCTCACATCCCTCTTGAGATAAGCCTGGCTGCTCAGCCCTGCTACCACAAAACTGTGTAGTACAGACTTATACCAAAGGTGAGATTGTGCTTACACCTGTAGTCTTAATTGTGTGTAGTGTTCCCAAAGGGTACTGCATGTAATTCTGCCTAACAACATGAAAATGAGATTAACACATATGTAGACAGTACAACACACTTGGGTAATAACATGTGGCATCAGCACATGGACAATGTGGGAGAGAGAACTTTCAAGGAGAGTTGCTATGTTTGTGCTCTCATACCTTATGCTATGGGGACTTTCAAGATATTCATAGCTACAGAGGTACCAGTTCAAACGCTCATTGCCTAACGCACCTCGCAGTTTGGCAGACACAAGGACAGTTCCAGGGTCGAACAGCATCCTTGATATGGATAACTGAAAAGACATCACAAAGAGAAGATAACTATGGGCAAGATTTGAAAACAAGATAGAGACCAGAAAAACAGAATTTAGTGATAAGATATGAACAGCCTGGAATGAACAGAGCAGGAATCAGAAGAGAAGAAAACAAGATTCTATATTGCCAAGGCAAGAATAAAGAAGAAATACACAAATGCAAGGAAAGAGGTCAATTACAAATCAAAGGAACCGTGTTGACTCCGGAAGGATGGGCGGACGGTGCAAGGCAGCAGCACTAACAGGATATTATGAGCCAGTTATAGATTCTGCAGAGAATTAATGCAGGCACCACTGGCTGAAATTTGTGAAGCTGTTGGCATGGGTCGATGATAAAGGAGGACCGTTGCAGATAGTACCTCTGGCCAGTGCAGCTCTGTGTTTCAGATCAATGGCACGAGGAACGTTGGAGTAAATCATCAGTGTGGCCGAATTTTTGATGTACCAGGCATGACGGATGGGACAGTAGTTCTAATGGATAACTACTGGGCCTGTGGGTCCAGAGCTTACATGAAGCTACCCAAGGATTGGGGAGGGATGTGTTCCATAGTGCTTATTCATGTTCCAGCATTAGCAATTCCTCAAAGTGGCCTGAACATTGGAGAGTTTCCAAAAGCAGATGCCCATTTGAGGAGAAAATCACTTTAATTCCTCATTCAAACCAGGAGGGAGAAATATTTCTCTGCTAAATTAATAGAAGCCTGTGATGCCATTCCGTATGAGCATAGGCTATATTCAGCAAGACTGCCTCAATCTTCAGGACTATCTTCATGCCAGGGATCTAGATGATAGCCAACGCCAAATGGTTACAGATTACCAGATGGGAACTCCTGCAGACAATCAACACTACCATAAAGGGATTTAATGCGATCAAGGAAGAATTGAGGACGATAAGGCTGATGACCCTCCAGAAAAGATATATCCTGGATATGATCACAGCAAAGGATGGAGGTGTTTGCGCCAAAATCGGAGAATCATGTTGCACGTTCATACCTTCTCACAATGACGAGAATGGGACCTTGACAGAGACCATAACGTTTCTAACAAAGTTACACAACAAGATGGAAGATGAGACAGAAGATTTTGCAGATCACAGCTGGGTCGCAATTATCTTCTCATGGGTTCCACAATGGATGGTGAATATCTTCAAATTCCTGGGAGCAATAATGGTGATGTTTGGTTTCTGTGTGATCAGTATAATAATCACACAGTGTAATAAGACAGCAAAGAAGACTGTAGGAATTTAGATCATGGTCGATGTTGAGTCGGGGTTTGGACCCAAGGAGTTGACAGATGAAGAAATCAGAAAATATATAGAGGTCAGCATCTTAGCACCAAAAGGAACGAAGTTCCTACATCCAAGAAATCACAGGAAATACTTGTGACAATGCAGCCGTATGACCTGGAGTGTTGATGAACATGTAAAATCAGCAGGATCCTTCAAGGGAGTGGTGAAGGTCTGGACTCCAAAAAGGCACTTTTTCAAGAAAGAATACCAAGATGTGGAGACTGATGAAGGAGTGGTCGATAAATCGACCAGAGGGGGGAATGTAGAGGAGCAGCTGAATGCCTCTGTAGGAAGTCCCGCCCCTATTCTGCCTATATGTTGGAAACCGAAAATTGCGACATGTGCAACGCCAGTGATGGTACCTATACCACAAAGAGACTTTGAGATCCACTGAGAAAACCCTATATGATGTATCCCCAAAAAGATGACGGTCTCCTGAGGGAGATCCCCGAATAAGTGTGAAGATATGAAAATGAGAGGCTGGTGACATCACAAGAGATGAGCGTGACGCTGTTAAATCTTGACTTATCAAAGCAGTGGTAATCAACAATTTAGATATAATTAAGATCTCACCTTGGCAGACAGATGAATACCCAATGGAAAAGCCAATGCCGAATATGAAAGGATCCCCGGACTGGGGTGTCCCTCCCTACCCGGAATGAAATAACATGAGGAAAAGGACACGACCGTCAGGGAAACCCTCTGGGGAAGAAAACCCTGGTTGGATGTGGAAGCCGGTGACTCAGAATAGTCATGCAGATGGTGTTCCTCAATAACAGAAGTGGAACTGGATCCGGGAAGGCTTCTTCTAGTGACAGAGAAACAAAGGAGTTGAGAATAGACTTCTTGAGAGAGAAAGGGATAGAACTGAATTGAACAGCAATACAGGAAGTATTCCCTAACCTCTTGCCGTGACTCTACTTAAGTATTAGAAGCGATTACTTGGGGACTGGAACCAGAGTTATATGGGAGACGAGAGCTCTAAAACAGACAGAGAGGAAAGTATGAGCAATCTGGAGGAAGTAAATATCTAACGATCAATAGAAGGAACTAATGCTACCCTGTTTTGAGAGAGAATCATTACCCGGAAGAACGATGAGAAGCGGAAAGGGAGAGAAGGCTCTCGATGGACTGGGGCAAGCGGTCAAGGAGTTTGGGTGAAAAGGAAAAGCCGCTGAGGGGATCTGAAATAAGCGGCAGCACAGAGTTAGAGATGCAAGGTAAGAGAGAGTTTCAGAAAGGGAAGGCAAGTATTAGAACACCTAGTCGCGCACTCACCGAGCGCCTGCAACAACAGTAGCAACGCGAAGAACAGTCGATCTCCCTTCAGTATAAGGAATCACGTGAGCGATCCTCAGCGTCTCTTGCGGACGTGCAGAGACTGAAAAGCTGCTCTCCGCCCAGGCAGTACAACGGTCCTCCATCTTAGAAGTACACAATCGAAACGCACCGCATAAACGGCTCCGGGACCAAAGGGACCATTGCCCAATATGTGTAACAGCATGCCCCCTTCTCCTGGGGGCGACCCCGGCTTCCCCGGATGTAGTTGGAAAAAACATTGTACCAGTCGGGGTGCTTGAACCCCAGAAGCTGGTTCCCAAGTTCTTTCTGCAGGAGAGTACCCCTTCCAATCCACAAGAAATTGCAATCGACCCCTACGATATCGGGAATCACAGATGCTGGCTACCTTAAATTCTGGACCTGTATCAGTTGAGACCGGGGGTGGCGGAATCATACCCAACCAATGAAAACGATCTTGCACTGTTAATTTGATCTGAGATAAATGAAACACAGGATGTATCCGAGACGACGAAGGGGGTAGTGCAAGCTTGACTGCAGCAGAACCCACCAAGGATACCACTTTAAAAGGTCCAAAGAACCTAGGAGAAAGTTTAGATGGAACTAAGTGACGTGGCAGCAATCGAGATGCCAACCAAACTGAATCTCCTATAGTCGGTGTCGGGGCGTCTCGTCGATGGCGATCTGCATTCCTCTTGGCCCGGTCTTGAACAGCTTGCAGTGATATCCTGGCGAGTCTATGACCTTCATGGATGTCTGAGATAAGGCTATCCACCCAAGGACAGCTGGAAGGAGAAGTGGCAACTGAGGGAACAAATGAAGGGTGATATCCATGAGAACAATGAAAAGGACTGGTGTGAAGGGCGGAGTGTGTGGCATTATTATAGGCAAACTCAGCAAATGGTAGTAATTCCACCCAATTGTCTTGAGCCGCAGATACTAAGCATCGCAAGTAACCCTCCAGGGTTTGATTCAGGCGTTCAGTCTGCCCATTAGTCTGGGGATGATATCCAGAACTGAGGGCTCATTTGATTCCTAAGGTATGACAGACCTTTTGCCTAAAAACAGAAGTATATTGAGGATCCTGATCCGATACAACCGTATCCGGTAGGCCGTGTCGGGAAAATTTTTCCGAAAGAAAGATCTTGGCCATCTGTTCCGCTCCAGGTATTTTGATCAATGGTGTAAAATGAGCCAATTTAGTGAAGTAGTCTATGGTGACCATAATGGTGGTCTTGTTACCAGAAGGAGGAAGTTCTACTATAAAGTCCGTAGAGATTATTTGCCAAGGTCTATCTGGGATAGGCATCCGTGCTAATAATCCCAAGGGTGGCACTCATGGACTCTTGGATTGAGAGCACACGGTACATGCTGCTACATAATCTTGAACATGAGATCTGATATCTGGCCACCAAAAATGACGTTGAACTAAATCCAATGTGCATTGAAAGCCTCGATGACCCGCCGCCCGAGAGTCGTGGCACATTTGTAAAACATCTTGTTGAAGCAACGGTGTCGGGACCAAGACTTGAGGACCGTGAAAAAAGTAGTGGTTTTCCTTGGTGAGATGATGGGTAGAAGCGATTCTTTCACAAAGTGACTGATTTAATGTGGAAGCAGATCTTAACTCCTGCAGAAAATCGGTAATAACAGCGATAAACCTTGCAATGGGAAACAATCGTTCTGAACAGAACCGAGAAGTAGGTGAGTCTTTACGGGAAAGGGCATCCGCCCTTAAATTGTGTTTTCCGAGAAGGAAGGTGAATTCTATCCAGAACGGAAGGAAGAAGTATGCCCAGCGGGCTTGTCGACTGTTGTTAGTGTGAGCATTTTGTAATACTTTGAGATTCTGATGGTCAGTACGGACCTCCACCGGAAACGGTGAACCCAACAATAAGTGCCTCCATTCTTCAAAAGCTTTCTTGATAGCTAATAGCTCTTTCTCAAGAACTGAATAATTCTGTTCTGAAGCATTGAAGGTTTTCGAAAGGTAAGCTACTGCTCTTTCATCTCCCTGATCTGTGCGTTGTAGTAATACTGCACCCAAAGCGTGATGAGACGCATCTGTCTCTACAATAAATTGTTTGTTCTGGTTGGGAGTGGTCAAGATCGAAGCAGATGTAAACATTGTCTTTAAGGTTCTGAAAGCTTGATTTGTTGATTCATCCCAGGAGTACGGAACCCCTTTTTTCAGGAGTCGGGTTATAGGCAAGATGATCTCCGAAAAGCAGGGAATACATTTCCTATAAAAGTTAGCAAACCCTAAGAAGCGTTGGATCTCCTTAATACTGGATGTAATAGGCCATTCTAATAAGGCTGATACTTTTTTAGGATCCATGGATATGCCTTTAGCCGACAAAACAAACCCTAAATAAGTCACTTGGTCCTGATGAAATTCACACTTCGTTGCTTTGCAGTATAGATGATTGGACTGAAGATGTTCTAGCACGGTGTTCACATGTTTGATGTGGTCTTCTCTGTTAGATGAATATACTAAAATATCATCTAAGTATATGATAACGAAATGGAACAGAATATCCGCCAAAAGGTGGTCCATAAAACGTTGGAACACGGCTGGTGCATTTACTATTCCAAACGGCATTACGCATAATGTCCAAAGGGCATCCAAAAGGCTGTTTTCCACTCATCTCCGGGGGCGATACAAATGAGATGATACGCCCCTCGGAGGTCTAGTTTAGTATAGAAGGAGGCCCCCCGGACCACTCCAAGGATGTCAGGAATTTAAGGCATGGGATATTTGTCTGCCATGGTGATCTTATTAAGTACCCAAAGTCGATGCATGGTCTGAGTAGTTCATCAGAGCCTTTCTGAGGAATAAAGAAGAGGGAAGCACCCGCTGGGGAAACAGATTCTGTAATGAGCCCATTTCGTAATTGGACTGGATGTATTCCTTTAGAACAGCCTTTTCGCGCTGGGAAAGTACATACATCCTTCCGAAAGGAATAGGTTGGTCTGGAAATATATCAATGTGACAATCGTCTCTCCTGTGAGGAGGTAAGGTAGGGAATTCCATGTTGGCGAATACGGATTGAAACTTCTTATGGCATTCAGGGATGATCTCTAACTGATTAATGGTAGGCACAGTGGGAGAGTTAGAGAATTCCGTCGGAATATGGATGCCAACCGACTCATGGGACATACAGTGATGTACACAATATTCAGAGCCGAGAAAAAGAGTCCAGCTGTCCAGTTTATAAAGGGATTATGCACCCTTAACCTAGGAAGACCTAGAATAATCGGAAAGTGGGCAGCTTTGATGAGGTCAAAAACTAGGATCTCTTTGTGTGCAGCAATCATGCAAGTGACTGGTTCGTCTGTTCTCGGATAGGACCGGAACTTAAAGGGCTTCCGTCTACTCCTTGGATGGGAGTAATGATTGTCTTGGGTATACGGGCTATCCCATGATCTGTGGCCCATTTATCATCCCGGAAATTTCCTGCGGCTCCGCAATCAATTAACGCAGGTATGCCCTGTAAAATTTGCTCAGGTAATACTATGGTCACAGAAACGATAACCATTTTCTGAGTGGTTGAAGAAGTCTCTAGGTTCAAACTCATCCTCTTTGGGGAACCTGATTTATACACTCCTACCGCTGTTCCCCCTAGAGTAGGGTTTTGGAGTTTCCCGAACCTGAAACTTGAGTACGACGTGGAGGAACAATATGGCAATCCCGCAATATGTGAGAAGAGGATCCACAATACATGCACAAGCCCAGTGATTTTCGTCTCTCTCTCTCATTAGCTGATAGAGGACCTCTCACCGCACACATCTGCATAGGCTCCTCGGCAGGGACTTGTTTACTGGCAACTGGAGGATATTCGGTATGAGGTCTAATCCCTTTATTTTTCTTCTTTTCATGAGAGCGTTCTTGTAAGCGGTATTCTATTTGCATGGTAAGGGTGATCATGTCTGCTAGATTAGCTGGACGAGGGACCTTAGAAACTTCGTCTTTGAGTTCATCAGATAGTCCTCGTCTAAACAAAGTAAGGAGTCCATCATCTAGCCAACCTGTCTCGGAAGATAACTGTTTGAATTGTGTAATATTTGCCAAAAGATCCTTACTGCCATGTTTAAGATCAAGAAGTCTCTCTTGAGTAGCTACGGAAATTTCTTGTCTGCTAAACATTGATTTTAGACTATTCATGAAGGCTGAGTAGTAATCTAAAATTACATTGTTTGATGTTACTAATGGGGTGGTCCAGGCTAAAGCTGGACCGGAAAGGTGGGAAATCACAAAACCCACTTTATCCTTTTCAGTTGGGAAGAAGCGGGATTTAAATGTAAATTGAACATTGCAGCTGTCAAGAAACTCCTTAAGTTTATGCGGGTCACCGTCAAACTTGCCCATATGTAATGTAGATGGGGGTAAATCTGAAAATGCCCGGGCAACTTGCTGTCGCAGTTGGACATTATCCTGCTTGAGGGACTGCATTTCCATTGACATTGATTGCATTGCAGCCATAAGCTGTTCAATTTTCGGTTCCATTGGATAAATGTCTGCCAAAACTCTTAATTATTTTATAGGCGTCACTATCTGTTAAATCTTGACTTATCAAAGCAGTGGTAATCAACAATTTAGATATAATTAAGATCTCACCTTGGCAGACAGACGAATACCCAATGGAAAAGCCAATGCAGAATATGAAAGGCTCCCCCGACCAGTGTGTCCCTCCCTACCCGGAATGAAATAACCCGAGGGAAAGGACACGACCGTCAGGGAAACCCTCTGGGGAAGAAAACCCTGGTTGGATGTGGAAGCCGGTGACTCAGGATAGTCGTGCAGATGGTGTTCCTCAATGACAGAAGTGGAACTGGATCAGGAAGGCTTCTTCTAGTGACAGAGAAACAAAGGAGTTGAGAATAGACTTCTTGAGAGAGAAAGGGATAGAACTGAATTGAACAGCAATATAGGAAGTATTCCCTAAGCGCTTGCCGTGACTCTACTTAAGTATTAGAAGCGATTCCTTGGGGACTGGAACCGGAGTTATATGGGAGACGAGATCTCTAAAACAGACAGAGAAGTAAGTATGAGCAATCTGGAGGAAGTAAATATCTAACGATCAATAGAAGGAACTAATGCTAGCCTGTTTTGAGAGAGAATCATTAACCGGAAGGACGATGAGAAGCGGAAAGGGAGAGAAGGCTCTCGATGGACTGAGGCAAGCGGTCGAGGAGTTTGGGTGAAAAGGAAAAGCCCTGAGGGGATCTGAAATAAGTGGAAGCACAGAATTAGAGATGCAAGGTAAGAGAGAGTTTCAGAAAGGGAAGGCAAGTATTAGAACACCTAGTCGCGAACTCACGGAGCGCCTGCAACAACAGTAGTGACCCAAAGAAAAGTCGATCTCTGTTCAGTATAAGGAATCAGGTGAGTGATCCTCGGCGTCTCTTGCGGACGTGCAGAGACTGAAACTCTGCTCTCCGCCCAGGCAGTACAACGGTCCTCCATCTTGGAAGTACCCAATATAATCGCACCGCATAAACGGCTCTGGGACCAAAGGAACCATTGTCCAATATGTGTAACAGACGCACTGTGAAGGATAACCAGAGAAGAGAAGGCATAGAGCTTATAGAATCTGATGGCGAAGTAAAGAATCGAGAAGACTTTCATGTGCGGAATGAAGATTGCACGTGAGAAGAAGCACTGCAGAAAATGCAAGTAGTTTATCACTGCACAGATGCCATAACACAAGTAGACTAAGTAATCGTAAAGGCTGGCTATATGTAGTGAATAGACTGCAGACGGTGCCGTCAATATATATATATATGTATTCAGTAAAAAAACTTTGTTAACGGGACGTTATGGTTAAGTTGCGCTACTAAAAACCTATCAAATTCAGTGGAAAAACTTTGTTAAAGGGACGTTATGGTTCCAAGTAAAACCGAAAACCCCCTGAAATTCGCCAGTTATGGTAAGCTAAGCAACCATAACTCGCGCCACCACCGTGCACTGCTAAGACTAACACCCACGACATCAAAGATGACATCACAAATGTCATTGATGACATCACTGATGACATCACATGTCTAGCTCACTCTTTTTTCTTTTGCTGACATATCTAGGCCACATGGTTTTCTTCAGTAACAGTCAGAAACTAAAAATTGTATTTTATTTGTAGACTTATTGTACAAGTAGGTTCTTATAGTAATTCCCTTAGAGTCCAGTCACATCATATGAAACATATACATAGGGGAAGACACAAGCTTTAAAGACAGCATTATTTTCATGCAAATAAATGATTGCTCTGTTTTAAAGCTGCTCTTTACCCTATGTATATGTATATTGGTATGTGTTCTTGTCTCTTTGTGTTTTGTCTATAGTAATGCAATTATGTAATACATGGGTTTTATTAGCTACTTATTACATATTTCATAGTACACAAAAATCTATTAAGAAAACAATTATCATTTCATTATTCAACATATTAACGTTACAAATATTATATCTTCATCTTGTGCGCTGCACACAATGCTATGTTTCTGCATTAGTAGCTTAGTATACTAGATAGAACCCCATAATAGAATGCTATTTATATCAATGCATCGTTCAAAGCACTAATTAGGGTATGATATTTATTGCAATGATCCTTGACACTTTTTCGCAACATTATAATAAGAATCCCTTGTACACATATTTCATGAAAAGTACATACACATGTGATGTCATCAGTGATGTCATCAATGACATTTGTGATGCCATCTTTGATGTCGTGGGTGTTAGTCTTAGCAGTACACGATGGTGGCGCGAGTTATGGTTGCTTAGCTTACCTTAACTTTCGAATTTCAGGGGTTTTTCGGTTTTACTTGGAACCATAACGTCCTTTTAACAAAGGTTTTTCACTGAATTTCATAGGTTTTTAGTAGCGCAACTTAACCATAACGTCCCATTAACAAAGTTTTTTTACTGAATTTCATAGGTTTTTAGTAGCGCAACTTCACCATAATCTCCCTTTAACAAACTTTTTTTATTAGCATGCAGACAATATACAAAGATGGAGGGTAAAAAGCAATTTCTCAGAGATGGCTTTACACAGAATGTTGCAAAGTAAGAATTTATGGTCGTTCACAGTGAAGGTCAGCTGCTTCCATTTTTTGCTTGCGTGCCGGAGTGGCCCACGGCTCGCACTATAAGGTTCTATTGTTTTTTGACCTTGACAGACAGGGATCATGCTAAAAGACTTCTTTTGAAGGAGGGTTGCAAAAACGTAAGACACGATAAGGATGACATTTCTGAAACGAAACCACTTTTATATATTATATCACTATGAGAAAGATCGTTGGCACAGACAGAGTCGTATTTTGGGACTGCATTACGCGTAGACAATGGAAAATGCGAATATAATGTAAGTAACCCTTTAGATTATTTTATACCGGAATATAATAACAATAGCGTGGCGTTAAAGCCAGGTTAAGTTGTACTTGTTCGTTCAATGTGGCATATTGTTTTGTACCGCGCACTATCACTGCCGAAGTGGTCCCCTGTCGCTTAGAGGGCTCTGAAAAAGGCAGAGGAGAGAGGGTGGGTTAATGGGAATAAGTTAACATACTCCGTTGCACTATCCTCGCTAGCAAATAGTCTCACGCCCTAATAATTAAAATGAATATTTTTAATGAAGATCGGCTAGTGACAGTAATTTATGTTTTTTAAAACAGGTACATTCTTCCCTACTGTCAATGCCACGATTTTCAGACCCCAGCCTATGGTTTTTTTAACTGCCAGGTGCAGTTCCATGCAAGCAACCTCATGACCCTCACCATTTTATGGGACAATCGCCAAGGACCAATATGCCCTTACGTGGCACTAGCGGCTAGAAGCAACATACCAACCATTATGGCGGTATAATGCCTCGTTGTTGGAGCAGCCTTCCGATTATCAGTGCAACCATTTGCTTCTTTTATCATAAACCAACAGCCTGTGTAACGCAAAGGAACAGCGCGTGGCTCAAGATGAACTTTTGCTGATCGACAGCAAAGACAAATGCAAATCGCTGAATATTCTCTAAACATTTGATGTGAAATAAATGTACTTTACCAAATCTACAATCTTGTTTGCTTTTAAACCACAGTTTCATATTCCGAATTGTGGCGCACTGTGTTGTGAGATGATCTAACACCCTCTGTACCGCAAAGGAACAGCGCATGGCTCAAGATGAACTTTTGCGGATCGACAGCAAAGACAAATGCAAATCGCTGAATATTCTCTAAACATTTGATGTCAAATAAATGTACTTTATGAAATGTAGAATCTTGCTGTTTGCTTTTAAATCACAGTTTCATATTCCGAATTGTGGCGCGCTGTGTTGTGAGATGATGTATGTTGTTTTCTGGGTTCTGTGTAAAGTCACGTAGGACTGGAGATGACTGGGCGCGTTTGACTACGCACCCTGTAACTTCACGGAGAGAGGCGGGGAATATGAATGCTTTGATAATGTCAGGCTTAGGGGCGGGAGATATGATTTAGTGTCGCAAAAGCAGGTCAGCCAGGTCGATGGGGCAAGTGATAGGATTATCACATAATGTTGGCACACAGCAGCCTGATTTATCGTTTGTTTAGTGGACAAAAAGTCGGGTAAGGCCCATAGGAAATTTTAATATCAGCAGACATAAGGAGGGTTCTTAGAACACTTTCAACCTGACAACGAACAATACGAACAGCGTTCCCAGAACACCCCCATTTTGTTTAATTGCAAACATTTCGGGACACCGCGAGTGTTCTTAGAACACATTCAACTTGCCAGAGTACAATACGGACAGCATCCTCAGGACACCCCCATTTTGTTTATGTACGAACATTTAAGGACACCGCGAGTGTTCTTAGCTCAATGTTAGCTTGCTTGCGAACAAAACGGACACATACTCTGTCCTCAGAACACCCCACCATTTAGTTTATTTAGAAAATTTCAGAACAGCCGTGTTGTCCGCAGACAAATCGAGCACAACAAAAGCGTCTAGCACATAAAAAAAACAGAACATTGAACCTATCTCATACTCCCCCACCCTCCCCAAACACTTTTACACACCAACACACTCCACTAAATACAATTTTGAATCCAAGTTTCACCGCACTGTCCGCAGTCGTCGGCGAATGCAAGATGGCGGGCGCCACAGAAAATCTGACGCGCTCCATGCCCCACGCCGTCCGATCAGCGAACACGTTGCATGTCCGCGGACATCACGCAAGCCACCCGGCCAATCGGGGAGCTTTCCGCGGAGAGAACCGGGAAGTCCATCCGCGGAGCGAACAGAGATATCACTAATTTTTTTGCCTTACGTTTTGGTCATTTAAAAAAAAAACTACTGGACGGATTTACACCAAATTTGCAGAAGCACGCTTTTGGGACCAAGCCCCCGCTCCTGCCACAAATTTGGTGTAAATCCGTCCAGCGGTTTGGCCTGTAAGCGTGCGCAAAGTTTTTTCCCATTATGTCTATGGGAAAAAACACAAGTTTTGGGCCCCCCCCTATAACTTTGCCCCCCCTGGACCAAACCTCTATAAACTTTGCAAAAATTCAGAGTGGGCCATATGCTTGTTTTGCAAAGTTTGGTGAGGATTGGTCCAGAGGGAGCGAAGTTATAAGCCACCCAAAAAATGTTCTTCCTATGGAAACACCAACTTAACCATAACTACATGGACGCTACCACATCCATGTAATATATATATATATATATATATATATATATTACATGGCCTGCGGTGGCAGCCATGTAGTTATGGTTAAGTTGCTAAACCCATAGGAAGAGCACTTTTTGGGTGGCTAATAACTTCGCTCCCCCTGGACGAATCCTCACCAAACTTTGCAAAACAAGAATATGGCCCACACTGATTTCTTTTGCAAAGTTTGGTCCAGAGGGGGCAAAATTATAGGGGGGTCCCAAAATGTATTTTTTCCCATAGACTGAATGGAGAAAAAATGTCTGTCGCGCCTACAGCCCAAACCGCTGGATGGATTTTCACCAAATTTGTGGCAGGAGCAGCGGTTTGGTCCCCAAAGCGTGCTTTTGCAAATTTGGTGAAAATCCGTTCAGTACTTTTATTTTTAAACAATCAAAAAGTGGGTCTAAAAAAATTAGTGATATCTATGTCCGCTCCGCGGTCACACTTCCCTGTTCGCTCCGCGGACAAGATAGCGATTGGCTAATCGGGCGCGTCATGTCCGCGGACATGTGACGCGTTTGCTCATTGGATGGTGAAGAGCGTGAAGTGTGTCAGATTGTTCCGACGCGCCCGCCATCTTTCATCCGTGTTTTGATGTCCGTGGACATCGCCGCAAAAACATATAAAAAAACACAACACAGCACTTGTTAAACTTATCAAATACTGTGTCGCAAGGTGAGGGTTGATGAGGCTGGGATGGGATGTGGCCGCAAGAAGTAAAAAAGTGGTGTTTTTTTGTCACGAAAGTTACACCGTGCATTTGGAGATGTTCCTCAATATAATGTGAGTAAAGTACAGGTGAAGGACTAATGTGTCTGTGTTACAATTTATTTAAAATAATATTGGAGTCAGATTGGTACCCCCTAGAGTTTGGCATCTGAGGCAGCCACCTGCAGTGTTTGATGGAAACAGTGGCTCTGCACGTGTATGCGAGTACCAGTTCTCATGAATGCGTTGAGCAATGTTGTTGCAAAGTGAGAATGTATTTGGATTCTGAGTGAAGGTCAGCAGCTTTGATTTTTTGGTTGTGAGCTAAGCAAGCCCACGCATGGGACTCAAACTATAAGGGTCAATTGTTTTTTGACCTTGAGGGAAAGGGAATATTCAGTAAGAATGCAGGGAGGGGAGGTTTGGAATAAGGAACATTTGATAAGGTTATGTATTCCAAAAGTTTGTAAGGAACATGTAAAATCAGTTGATGAACATTGTTTGGTGCAAGCGCATTCAGCATTGCAGTCTGCATTACACAAAGAGAATGGAGACAGTGAATATTCTGTAAGTCTGCTTTTGACGAATATACACCGGAACGAGCTTTAATTTATTATTATCTAAACATTAATTTTGACAATGTAACTGAAGTACTATCTTTCTGTGCGGTTGTCATTTTTTTGTGGTTATAGGGAGTGCAGAATGTAGGTGTATGTACACTATCACTAGATTCACCCAGGTTCAACGCTAATATTTCTTTAAAATGTCATGTATGACCATATCGATTTGTGTATCAGATTCCACATTCTTTTTGTCTTTTTTGAGATTGCTTGCTGTGTGTGCTAATCGTTAGTTTAAACTGTATGCCGAATTAATAAATGTATGTAAATAATATAAATGTATGTATTGTAATAAAGGTTGGGTATTGATACATATTTTCTGTTATGTTTTCCAAATAGCTACATGCTGCCTTGCTGCGATTGCCATGGATTCCAGATGCCAACTGATGGGTTTTTTATTTGCCAGGTGCACGTAGTCGTCAACGGCTGGATCACCGTGACTGTTTTGTGGGACGATCGCCCAGGGCCCATGTGTCTGTACGCTGCACTAGCGATTAGGAGTAACATAACATTTTTTATGGCCGATGCACTGGAATTCACTGTGCGACCCAAGCGGTTCCTTTATCGAAAACGAACACTTTGTGTATGGGAAAAGAACAACGTTTGCCTCACGATTAACATTTTCGAACACGAGCGAGGAAAAAAAATGTGCAATTTGATTGAATATGGGAATAGTCGGATGTTCTCAGAGAGTTCATTGAGAAATAAAAGTACTTTACAAATTGTACAGTGTTATTGTTTTCTTTTAAAGACCAGTTTAATATTTCGAATTGTGAAGTGTTATGTTGGTAGCCGATGTGTGTAGATTTTTCGGGTTCTGCGTCACGGCACGTAAGTGATTATGGGCGGATTTGCCTACGCTGAAGAGGAACGTTACAAAGAAAGGTGTTGCATATCACTAGGGTTACTTATGTGAGGGTCAGGGGCAGAGCATATGATTTAGTGACATCAGGGCAGTTTACCTTAGGCAGATGCAGCAATGGATAAGATTAGCACAAGATGAACGCGCCCTGCTGTCTGATTTTGTATGTTTCTAAAAGAGGAAAAATGAGGTAAGGTGCATTGGAAATGTTTGCGATAGATGAACGTATGTACAAAAATACATGGTCGAACCCTCGGGACAATAATATTTTCTGAGCACTGTACTTGTGAAACTTATGAAATGATGTTTGGGGAGGTGAGGGGTAATGCTGATGGGTGGAATATTTCTGACGTGATTTCGAATGAGTTTACAAAGTTTGTTGGGATTTTGTGCACACCTTATATCACAAATCATTTGTGTATTCTTCTGACAGTTTGAAAAAATATTACGTGGGTGGATTTCCAGCAAATTTGCGTAAGGCTCATTGGCAATGATCGAAAAGCATGGTTTCGCAAATGTGGCAGTGTTTTCTTATTTGGTAAGTGTCATAATGTAGTTAAAAAAAAATAGCGGTATAGCTTTAGTGACTGAGGGGTAGGCTGTAGCCATGGGCAGTGGCCAGAATGTCAGGGTCATGGTATAAGGTCATGATGCGGACAATGTGGCTACTGGCCATAACCAGAAGGGACAAAACATAGGATTAAAGCGGACATGTCTACCTGGGACTGGCTTTGTGGTAAAGTTATTCGAAATTAGGTTAGATTTGAAAGTGAAGAAAAATGTGCTCGTGGTAATATGGTCACAGGGTTTTGTTTTTGCCTTTTGCAGGCTGCCATGGAAAGCGAAGAGGGGCCCTGTATGGAACCCCCGCCTTCTCTTTCCATGGTGGCCATCTTGGAAAAGGATTTTGCTTACTAAACCGGGACGTCACAGGCGTCCCGGTATAGGACGAAAAATCTTCTTTTTTAGTAGCACGGGTTACCGCTTTGGAAACCTAGCCTGCTAATGGCATTCATCCCCCATTTTAGGGGCTGGAATGGGGGGTAATGGTCCAGAGACCTCGTTATCCACTCTCGCTTCGATTGGGCTGATAACTTGGGCTGCTGGCCCTTTATCCACCCTTCCAGTCCCTGGAACGGAGGATGAACGGCACAATATTCCCATTAGCATAACACAAAATGCAAATGGAAAGGTTAGAAAATCTTATTGTGTCTATGTACTTTCCTGAGAAATATAAAGTAAATGGAGTCTATGCGTTTTTTTTTAGTTCTATTTTTTAACAGTGATGTCATCAATGACATTTGTGATGTCATCTTTGATGTCCTGGGTGTTAGTCTTAGCAGTGCACGATGGTGTAGCAAGTTACGGTAGCTTATCTTATCTTACCATAACTGGCGAAAAGCAGGGGTTTTTCGGTTTTACTTGGAACAATAACGTCCCTTTTTTTCACTGAATTTCCTAGGTGTGTAGTAGCGCAACTTAACCAGAACGTCCCTTTAACACATTTTTTTTACTGAATATATATATATGTAGAATCTGGACATTCGATGTCACAATTTTAGTAAGCTGAACTTGTGGAGAAAGCAGGATTGATAGCTGTTTGTGTGTCGCAGCAAAGAAACAAGCCAAGGCTCGAAGATGGACCAAAGGAAGACTACTTGGCCTGGTGTCAAAAGCTAAAGCAGCCAAAACTGGTTATCAGTGTCACAACTGCTTGCTGGTCCTTGTGGCAGCTCTGGCGCCGGGGGAAGAGTTCTGTACATTTGATTCGAGAAGCCTGACGCACGAGTGTGCCGCTACGCTCTTTTCGCAGCGGTCTAGTCCTCCCCTAAAATGCCAGAATTCGGAAAGCTTCTTAGATGCAAAGGAGCCCTAATGCAGGTGCATTGCAACCCTCTTGCTTTCGAGCCCCCGGGTAAGACGCTAGTGCAGCCCGCTGACTTATTCTCTTGTTACTCTCTCTCCTTTCTTCCTCTCCAAATCCCTTTGCTTTTCCCTGCCAGCTGATTCCTTCGATTTGCCTGCCGCAGCGCTGCCGCTCCTCGCATTCTGTCCTCCCCCTGTTTCGCCCGCAGTAGGATTCTCTGCTTGCTTTTTTCGATTTTGGTCACCCTGCCAGGGTTCTGCTTCCCGGCTCTCCCGCTTGGCATTCTTTTCTCGTTCTTTGGGACACTATTGCTGCCATTCTCCCTCTCTGGTATCATTCTGCTGTTTGCTTGTGTTTCTCACCGGCATTTCCCCAAATTGAACTCCCTTCTTTGCTACTCTGGGTTCTTTCGCATCACAGTACCATTTTCAAATCTGGGTCTATCCTAACGCTGAGTACCATTCCTACCAATTGTATTCCTACTGGATAGACGTTAACAGCCATCTTCCACTACTGGGAACTCTTCTATGGCAGAGGGTTTTTATGCCATTGGGCTTTATCCTCTAATTCTCAGGAGACTTCCTGCCTGGTCGCCTCTGTGTCCTACGCGTTGGCATCCGAGGAGGTCACTGTGGCGGCTGGGGAGGATAGGCTCTATCTCTTCAAAGACCACCTTCGGGACAAGTCAAAGGACAAGCAAAAGAAGGAAAGGATGAAGACATCTTGTAAGGATTCAAGCTCTTCTGACTCAGGTGAGGTTTCTGAGAATCAGTCCTTGAAGAACAGTGAATGTGAGATTCTGAGGCATCCCTTGTTAAGTGGCAAAGAGAGAAAACCACGAGTGCCAAGTTTCTTTATTCTGGACAATTAAATGCTATAAAATAGGCTGATTCATGTTCTCCTGTAAAGTGAGTCCAAGATGGAAATAGATGTGGGCATGCAAGCCTGAACCTTGATAAAAACGTGCTCACGCTCCCTAATATTCCCAGAGAAGAAAAGCTACTACAAAGCCAAGTTCAAAGTCAATCTGAATGGCAGAAGGCATGATTGATGAGAGATGATGGGCTGATTGGGTGGGGAGGTACGGTCAAGTCCACCCACCAGCACCTGGGGTACCAGTTTACGTGCTGCTAGAGAATCAAATGTTACAGAAGGGTACAAGTGTGCCAACCAATTGTAGAGGGTCATATAACGAAGGGCCTTATAGTTTGAGAGCCAATGATATATCGTGTTTCTAATCACTGACAAAGATATCTTGCACTAAGGGAGAGCATGAGTTGCCCACCTGACTATAGAGACCCAATCACAATCCAATCCCTTATAGAAAGTATACTTAGATACTCCCCATAGTCCAATCACAATCCCTTGTAGGTTTTTGTAGTTTGCCACTGTTAAAGTGTTCAATAACAGCACTTAAGAGTCATCATTTGAGTAGAGAGGTTTATTCAAGATATACACCAGGAGAATGGCCCCCAGCAATGGAGACAATGGCCCTCATTACGAGTCCGGCGATAACCGAGGCGGTAAAACAGCCTGGTTACCGCCGGACTCGTATTACCATTCCACCTCCGTGATTCCCGGAATTACCAGGGCATTACAACCCCGGTTTCCCGGGAATCACGGAGGCGGAATGGTGTTAAGCCCCATTCCCATTGAGTCCTATAGGACTCAATGGGAATGGGGATCATGGAAATACCGGCAACATCTCGTGATGCTGCCAGTGTTTCCTCGTCCGCCTCCAGGCGGGCAGTGTTAAACCCGCCAGGTCAGACCTGGCGGGAACATCACCTCCCGCCTGCAGGAGTTGGGATCAGGTGGTCCAGAAACAACGGTGGCGGTGGGTTTACCGTCACCGTTATTTCCGGACCGCCTGATTTGTAATGAGGCCCACTGTCTGCTTCTCTGCTGTCCTCTCAACTCTCTCTCCTTAGAATCTGGAACCCTTGCTGAATAACCACAGCAAGGATTCCCTTGTAACTAAGATACACAATGCAAGGTATGAATGTGATGCACATGATAAGGAATCCTGAAATGCTAATAGACACTTCCTAACACCTCCCTTCCTTTCACACGAAATAAAACGAAAATAAAAAAGAATATACAATATTTACATATACAAACAATGGAAACTGGAGCTCACTGTAAGAATGTAATGCAAGTGATTGGAACAACAAAATTGTCAAGATGAATCAATTACCAGAGAGATAATGTTAAATTACATTGGAACCATCGTCTTCTTGCAAAGTGCTATCCTCTCTTTGTTCCAAACACCACCTCCTTTGACAAGAACAGAAGATCCTAAATCCTTCACAACCTGCTTAGGCTGAGAAAATAATCATGCACCTTTGCGTACCTTGGTAGGTAGTTTAATCTTAATCCAGTCACCTTCCTCCAGTCTGAACTCTCTACAGGCATTCTTTTGGTCATACTGCTCTTTGGATTTGACACCAGACTCAAATATTCTCCCTCTCACACTTTCCAAATCTACTCCTACCAATTTGGATTTTCCCATCCAACCAGGACACATGTGTGAGTTAGGCTTCCTTCCTCTTAGCATCTCAAATGGGGACACTCCCGTTACACTGTGCGGAGCCAGTCTGTACTGAAATGTCCTCTCCATTATAGTCCTTATCCAATCACCCCCAGTGGCCACAGCGATTCTAATGGCATCCATGAGGGTGCGGTTGAAGCGTTCTACGCACCCATTGGTTTGGGGATGATACAATGAGGTATTTACTTGTTCTATACCATAGATGCTCAAAAACTCTCTGAACTCCCTGGACACCAATTGAGAACCATTATCCGACAAACATTTCCTGGGGAATCCTTCTCTCCAAAACAGTTGCTCCATATATTTAATGATGCCACCACTGGAAATATTTTTGAGTATAAATACCTCAGGCCATTTAGATAGTAAGTCCATGACAACCAAAACATAAGTATCTCTCCCCCCTCTGATATTAAAAGGGCCTAACAAATCTAAGGCAACTTCATCCCACAGAACCATAGGTGACTTCCTCACAGTCATGGGCACTTTCTGTACTCTGAGTCCCTTGTTCCCTTCAATGCAATCACTACAACCATTGACCAGTTCCTCTGTGTCTCTGTCCACGCTAGGCCACCAGAGCTCTGACCTGACCAGACGTTTGGTGCTGGCCAGCCCCAAGTGCCCAACATGAGCTAGGTCTATTACTAACTTCCTCATCTTGAGAGGTACCACCATCTGATGACCTCTATGTAAATACCCCTTATCAATCCAGAGTTCTTCTCTAACCTTGGTTAAACCAGCTAAATCACCAAGATAACTTCTCATCTTGCCTTCCATTACCAAGTTCAACACTCTCTGATACAGATCATCCTCAGAACATGCACTGTCCCACTCACCCTTCTTCACTGATCCATGAACTTGAAATATTTCAACACCCTTCTCACAACCCAAAGAACTTTCCTCAGTCCCAATTTCTCTCAGAACTGATCTGGATAAGGCATCAGCGACTACGTTGGTCTCGCCACTGATGTGAAGCATGTTATATTGTAATCCTTGTAAAGAAGTCACCCACTTCATGATGCGCCTGGAAACACCCTCCAGACCACCTTTGGTGAATATCCCTATCAAAGGCTTATGGTCCGTGAACAATGTGAATTCCCTGCCCCACAGATATCTTTTTGAATTTTTCCACTCCCCAGACACAAGCCAATGCTTCCTTTTCTACAACTGAGTATCTGTTCTCAGGTTCTTTGAGAGATCTAGATGCAAATGCAATAGTGTGCAGACCTTCCTGGTCTTCCTGCATTAAAACCGCTCCAATACCATAATCACTGGCATCCACAAATTGTAACGAGTGTTTACCTTCCTCAAACGTTTTCAAAATAGGTGCATTGGAAATGGCATCCTTAATTTTTTAGAACTCTTCCTTACATGAATCATTCCACTTAAAAGTAACACCTTTCCTAGTCAACATCCTCATATTCCTTGACATATTTGACAGGCCTCTAACAGACTTGCCATACAATTCAACCAGGCCAAGAAAAGACAGCACATCTGCTTTTCATTTGGGTGCTTCCATCCTACAAATGGTTTCTTTGGGTTTGACACATTCCCCCGTGATTTCATGACCCAGATATTCAACTTTGTCAGCTTTGAATATACATTTCTCTAAAGACACCGTAAGACCCGCCTCTTTGAATATATTCAACACTCTCTCTAACCTCTTATCATGTTCTATTTCATCCTTTCCACACACAAGCACATCATCCTGGTAGCACATGACGCCTCTCTCACCTCCCAATAACCTGTACATTATGCTCTGAAACACACTCGCTACTGAAACCAATCCAAACGGCATGCGTACACATCTGAAGAGGCCAATTGGAGTGATGAATGCTGTAAGATCTCTGGAGTCAGGATGTAACTCCACTTGATGGTATGCAGATTTTAGATCAATGAGGGAGAACACCTTGGATCCAGACACACCCACTAATAGATCACCTATCCTGGGTAATGGAAATTTGTCAGCTACCACCATTTTATTCAGATGTCTAAGATCAATGCATATCCGTAAAGATCCATTACTCTTTTTCACTATTACAATGGGGCTGACCCACTCTGAGGAGTCAATCTTCTCGATCACTTCTTCACATTCCATTCTTTTCAATTCACCTTCCACATCCTCCCTAAGAGCCAGTGGAACGGTGCGCAACTTAGAAATTTTGGGAATGGCATCTCTCTTCAATCGAATCTTATGCACAAACCCTTTCAAGCACCCTAACTTGTGAGTTGTGACATTGGTTTGCACTCTCGCGTCGCCCGTGACAGTACTGGGAACAGGCTTTTCACTCTCAACAATTAACACCTAATCTGGATGACTTGCTTCAAGACGTATTTTCAGTTCTGCCTGATCACTCCAGGACAGGAGTTCTCCACCTCTATTGGCCACATGGACAGTTCCTGTTGACTTTCTGTCCTTGAATTGCAACTCGGCTTCAAAGCAACCTATTATTTCTATCGGCACATCTCCATAAGCATTCGCTCTCACAATGTTCTCCCACAATGTACAACATCCAAATTTCTCTCTCCACACATGCACACTTACCAACGTATAATCCACTCCACTGTCGATGAGCATCGATACAGGTACACCTCCAATTAGCACTGTTGCATATGGTTTCTTTTTCTTCACTTTCCCATCAATGGCATTGACTGAGAACACCACTTCCCTACCAGCATCATCATTTGAGTCATAATCCTGCTCCCCATTAACCTCATGTACTTGACCTGAGTTGGCATTAAAATTTCTACAACACCTAGCTATGTGTCCTCTGACCCCACAATCATTACATATAATGTGGATAGCATAACACTCTTTATCTGATGCTAGATGTGAGGGACTTCCACATCTGAAACACCTCCTTGGTGGAGCAACTCTCGAGTAACCAGAGTCCCTACCACCTTTAAGTACATTAGTCTCACTGAGTGGTCCTCTGGCCATCTTCATGGAAGACCATTGTTGGCCCCATGCCCTGGTGGTGGAACCTTGACAACCCTCGGGTCTCTTGCCCAATTGTAAAGGACGGCGTGAAGACCCTGCGACATTTCTCTGCACCACTTTCAAAACTTTCTGTATTGCAGCCTCATTGTCATCTGTCTTGGGCCTATCAAGAGATGGATTGTCTAACTGAAGAACTTTTATACATTTATCTGTATGTTCTACCATCTTTGCAATCTCAATTGCCGTGTCAAGAGAGGGATTTCTTTCCTTCCACAATTCCTTCCTGATATTGTCATTCAAACATTTGATCATCAACTGATCCCTTACATGCTCGTCTTGGCAATGATCAAATCTACACTTAATGGCCAAACCTCTAAGGGCAGTTATAAACTCTTCAATACTTTCTCCGCTCTTCTAGGCTCTCATGGCAAACTTGTACCTCTCTACTTTTATGTTCTCATCGATACTATAGTGCTTGTCCAACTTGGCTAAAGTCTTCTCATATGGCCCCCCTTCAGGGATATCTGGAGGTTCTGGGAGCTTTTTTAACACTTCCTGCCCTGCAGCACCCAAACAATGAAAAAAAAGTGCTTCTTTGCGCTCGTTTGAAAAATTGGGTCTGAATGCTGCCAGCACATATTTGTAAAATCCTTCCTTCCAGTCCACCCAACGCACTCTTGGTTCACCTGGCGTTGGAAGAAAAAATATTGGTGCTGGTATGTTTGCCACGTCTCCACTTGTACAGGGCCACTACCAGGATATAAGTAAACTCCCCAGAAGCAATGTTCCCAGAATGACAAATGGCCAGATTCTACACAATAGCAGAGTCATCCACTAATAATTGTGCATGTACCCACCAGTTTCATTGTGTCCATAAGTCCGCAGCAGAGCCGTCAGCCCAAAATGCAAAACAAGTAAACATGCACTACAATGAACACGATCACCGCTTCGTACCGAAACAGAATGTAGTCAACACGACCCAAAGATGGCCGCCACACCTTAGGGTCCTTTACTCTAACGGCGTGGTGACGCGCAGCCGTACCAGGAAGACAACCCGGTAGGTTGTCGCATTCAGAAATCCACTCCTCGGGACTGTAGCGACGTCGATGCACATGCAGGTGACGCGCAGGGTTCTGTCACAATTTCAAGTGTAAACACCTACTCTCTGCACAAACAGGTGACGCGCGGCGCTCCGTCACAACTTCAAGTGTAAACACCTGTGGCGGTCGCATTTAACGGCTCGCCCCTGCAGCAATGAGGTATTGGCCCCTAGCCAATGAAATAGTTGAAACACAAAAGAATGGCACAATCCCACCCGCAACTAATGTTGTCGCCGTTGTCTATGCAATCCTCAGTAGATCACCTCCTAAATCCAAATGTGCCAAAAATCCTCCGGCAGACGTGTTCCGCTCCGGGATACACACCAGGCACATACACCTTGCTCCGTTGTGCAGATTAGGTTTCCGACTCTCAGCTGGCACACGCTGAAGTGTAGCTCCAAATCAACCAGGGCACTTTCCTTGTGACTCTCTGCGCCGGTTAGAATCCAAGCAAGTGACAGGTTCTTGCTGCTGCCAGGGACCGTATCTCCCTAGATCCCATCCTTGTCGCCAATGTTAAATTGTTCAATAACAGCACTTAAGAGTCATCATTTGAGAAGAGAGGTTTATTCAAGATATACACCAGGAGAATGGCCCCCAGCAATGGAGACAATGTCTGCTTCTCTCCTGTCCTCGCAACTCTCTCCACAGCAAGGATTCCCTTGTAACTAAGATACATTATGCAAGGTATGAATGTGATGCACATGGAAAGGAATCCTGAAATGCCAATAGACACTTCCTAACAGCCACATAGTATGTCATCACGTATGACATGTTTTTGCTATAAAAGTAATGTTTTTTATGAAATGCATTGAGACCATGCTGTGCGACGTCCGTTGATGTCTGTTGTACTCTGTGGTTTAGACAATAAAGAATAAAACAGACACTTTGCCAGCTCCCTGAGTCAGTCTTCTTATTTGGTGTGAGAGTTATTCTCCATCCCATCCATTGTACGATGTGTTACCTTAATTAAAAGGACCATAAGGCTTCATTAAATTCAAGACCATTTACATTGTCCACAAGGCCTACTGGGGCCTGGGTCCACAATACCTTCAACTCTCCCTTGGGAAATATCTTCCTACTCCAGCTCTTCGCTCCTCCACCTCTAACTCCCTCAGGGTCAGTCGCTTCTCCAAGCAACGAGTTGTGAGTAGTTTCTTTCTTCGGTGGAGGCCTCCCTCTGGGACAGACTCCCTGCCTCTCTGAAACTTGAGGAGAACCATCTTCAGTTCCGGAAGCACCTCAAGACCTTCCTCTTTGCTTCTGTCTTCTCTCTTGCTCTCCCCTGCGGATCTCTGTGTGTTTCGGTGCTAGGCACCTGGCTACCCTCTGATTTCGTGCCCAGATCCCTGCCCACCCAGCCGCATACCCCTGCTGCCTCCTGGCAACCCTTGCACTTGGGTCTGTATCTGAAACCCTACAGTCCCCTTCCTGCACTTATTAGACACCTGTTGCATGCGCCTTATTATTGCACTTGCCACCAGCTGGCCGCACTACCTGTTATTGTTTAGATGTGTTCAGCACTTTCTACCCCGCCCCTGCCCTTGCACATTCTCATTGTCACTGGGCCTAGTAAGATCGTTGTTTTTGTCCTCCCTTTGTACCCTTCCCATGCCTCGTCGCAGCCTGAAACAATTGTGTATGGGCGCGATATAAATAAAATATCATATAATATCAAAGGAATGTCCACACACTATGTTAGATGATAACACAGTCCTTTTTCGACCATCAACGTTTAAATAAAAAGGGTTCAAATTAATATATACAAATAAATAACACACTTTGTATTCAGGCAACAATATCTTAATAATGGCAACAATATATATACTTTATGTGGAAGCCACTCTTCTCTTGCCTCCCATGGCCCCCATATCCCCCATACTCTCCTCCTTCTCTCCCATTGCACCAGATGAGAGCTCTAGAGTTGTCCTCTCTATAAAAGTCTCCTCTAAACAGCCGCTCCCCGGCTCCTCCAGAACCATCAAGGACAACAGTGCCTCTCTTGCCCCAGTCTTGGCTGACCTTTGCAACCATTTCTTTGCCACTGGCCCATTCCCAACAGCCCCTTAAGCACTCTCTTGTGCACCCTCTCCTAAAAATGCATCCTGCTAACCCTTCTTTCTCGGCTAACTACCGCTTTGTCTCTATCACTCCTTTTTTGGGCAAACTCGTGGAGAAGCTGGTCATCCCCCTAACTGACCCTCCACAATGAAACGGCTGGCTGCCTCTATGACCAGCAATCCGGTTTCAGGGCATCCAGAGGCACAGAAACTACTCTATTGAACTCCTGTGAAGACCTGCTCTATAGCTGGACTCTAACACTTCATATGTTCTGATCCTCCTCGACCCTCTGCCTTTGACAGAGTCAACCACTCCATCCTCATAAACCATCTCCATGATACCGTAAGCATCACAGACTGGGCACTGATGTGGCTGACTTCCTTCCTTTCAAACAGACCCTCCCAAGTGCAAATAGGTCCTTTTTCTCTCCTCCACCTCACTTTCTACCTGTGGCGTCCGTTAGGGCTCTCTCCTATCGCCATAGCTCTTCAACATCTACCTAGCCCCTTTGGTCCATTTGATCTCCACCTTCTCCCCTCATTTTCAGTGGCATGCAGATGACACACAGTTCTCCTTCAAGCTGCCATCCTCTGCCTCCTCCCCCTCTTCTCCCATACCTGACTGCCTGACTGCTATTCAGGCATGGTGCCCTGCCAATTATTTCTGTCTTAATGCCAGTAAGACAAAGATCCTTCTCATTGGGACGCCTGCTCCTTGTCCCCCCCGCCCAACTCTCTGGATAGCCACCTTGGGTCCCCTTCCCCTCACCCACTTGTGAGGCCAAAAACCTTGGGATCATCTTTGACTCCTCTCTCCCTTTCTCTCCATACATCATAGATCTTGCCAAGAAGTCCAACTTTCAGCTCCACCTCCTCTGGGGCATTCTAACTTTGCTCACCTTCCCACAGAAGCTCAACGTCTCCATAGCCCTGGTTCTCTCTAGGCTGGACTACTGCAATAGCCTCTTCCTCAATCTGGCTTTTTGCTCCCTCCGCCCCATTGAACTAATCCAAAATAGGACCGTGAGACCTATCCTTGGCCTCAAGCCCACAGACTGCATCTCTCAAGACCTAAAATCTCTCCACTGGCTCTCGGTGACCACAAGGATCAAATTCAAGACCATTTGCATAATCCACAAAGCTGTCTGGGTCGTGGGTCCTCTGTACATCCAGATTTCCCCCCACAAAAAACCTCCCTTCTACCTTCGGTCCCCTGGGTCCAACTCTCTGCAGGTCAAACGTTTCGCCAAGCAGATAGTGGGAGGTAGATCCCTGTCCTAGGCTGGTTGCTCCCTCTGGAACTGCCTCTGTGCTCCCCTCAGACTTGAGCCAGATCTTCTTAAGTTTGGGAAACATCTCAAGATTTGTCATTTCTCCTCTTTCTTCACTCTCCCCCTCCCTTGCTAACTCTCTCTCTGCTGCTGTGACTGGGGCCTGGTCCCTTCAGAGTCATACAGGGGCCAGACTACCCCCCTACCAGTCCCCCAGCATCCCTTGCCAGTACTTGCCCTAAGGCTCGCTTCCCCACCCTGTCCACCGCAGTCATCCTGCCTTGTTATGTTATGTTCTTTGCACTTGTAGTGCGCCGAAAGCCCACCGGCATCAGGGCGCAAATAGAGAAAGAGCAGATGACAAGCATCAAAGACCAAGAGCCCAAGAGAGGGGATTTATCCAGAAACAATGGTTTTCACTCCCTTCCGAAACTTCAGCGGGTTTGTTCCGGCACCTAAAGATATAGGAAGCTTATTCCACAGGGGGCAGCTTGAAAGATGAAAGACCTACCCAGCCCTCTGACGTGCTTACTTCTTGGAGCTAAAATGTGAGTTCCTTCGCTAGATCTAGCAAGCCTACTCATGATATGAATTTTGAACTGTTCTTTGAGGTAACTTGGGGCTTGACCATTTATGCACTTGTGCACTAATGTCAGCGCCTTGATATGGATACAAGCCTCCAAAGGGAGCCAATGAAGGTTTCTCTTGTGGGAAGATATTGGCTTGTGTCTCGGTATATGCTTAACAATGCGCACCACATCATGTTGCAGGACTTGAAGTCGCCTGAGATTGTTTTTGCTAGCCCTCAACATAAGGGCATTACAATAGTCCAGCCGGGGCATCACAAAGGCGCCTACCAAAGTGGCACAGTTTGCCTCTGAAACATAAGGCTTAACTAGCATAAGGAGTCAGAGTATATACTGTGCCTTGTTCACTACACTCCCGGTATTAGCATTAATGTTCAAAGAGGGTTCAAAAATAACTCCCAGTGTCTTGACCTTGTCCACAGTTTCGATAGCATGGCCTTCCACACAGAAGGAAACATACTGTGGATCCAACTTGGATCTTACCTGAGGAGAGCAAAAGAGCATCAACTCGGTTTTCTTGGCAGTTAAACACATACTGTTGTTAGTCATCCATTGTTGGATGGAGATATACACTTTATTTATAAGGTCAGAATCCTCTGTGTACTTGCCCCTTAATTGGAATACGAGCGGGGTGTCATCAGCATAGTTCGTAAAATGGACACCCAGCAGGTGCAAAAGATCACACAATGGTCAGCAGTACACATTGAAGAGGAAGGGGACATACACACACCCTGAGGGACACCCCATTTCAGAGGTTCCTCGGACGACCATGCCTTAACCCAAGCAATCCTTGACATGCGACCCAACAGAAAGGACTTAATCCATGCCAAGGCATTACCTGATATGCTGCCTGAAATCCTCAGCCTGTCCAACAACTTGTCATGGTCGACAAGGTCAAAGGCTGCTGATAGGTACAACAGCATCAGCAGCCCGACCTTGCTTTGATCCATGACCTGGAACACCTCCGATTTCGTGTTAGGCAGAAACATGTGCAGTTCCCTTAGGGACCATTGCAAAAAGTGTAAGACTGCAGGAGTAAGCAGTAAACCCAATTGGTAGCAGTCTGCACCACCCAGATTTACCTGGTAGCTGTAGCTGAGCAGTCAGACTTCTCTCAAGAAGAGTTAGGCAGTATATAGAGTATACACAATAGGGCTAAAAATACATAGCACAAGCAAACACTGACCAGAGCTTTGGTATAAAAGTATATCATTATTTATTTAAAAACACACTTCTAAAAATGCACTAGCACTAATATGTCAAGCAAGTTCAAACACCATCACTGTAAGTATATACACCTCCCTAGTTAATTATTCGACAAGTCTAGGTTAAGACACCACTTATTTAGCAAAACAGAGGTGAGCGCGTAACTGTAGATGGCACTCCAATAATTTGTTTAAAAAGGGAGAGAAAAGGCAGAATAGGAAAACAACACAGTATCAACACTTTTAAGAAACCACAGCAAGTCAAGGAAGGCAGGGTCTACTGTAGAGCAAAACGTTCATAGGCCAGGCCCACTCTTGGAGAGAGCAAGGCGGAATGTGCCCAAGATCACACAGTGGAAATGCACAGAAAAGTCAAAAGAGGTTGGATCAAGTCAGAAAGGTAATGTTAGCAGGTCCAAGGTCACCCCAGGATAGAGAGTCAAGGATTTACGGGACACCTTGGACAGTCTGTTGCAAGGGAGACCAGGCGGGACACAGTAGCTGAAATGGTGAGAAAGCTCCAGCGGGGGCAGTTGTTCCTGGCAGCGGGTGCAAGTCGGAGCTTCGTCCAGGGGAAGAGAAGATCTCGATGTGGTGGAAAGCTGGAGGTGGTTGCACTGCCAGGGAAGAAACCAGCCGCGGAGTTTCTCGGTTAAAAGGTACAACCCTTTTATTCGCGGTAGTGGTGAAGCGTGGCTATCCGGCCGCCGTGGTGCTTGGCACGGGCGATTCGACCACGAGACGATCCAAGAAGGCGAAAAAGGAAACTGGTTGGTCCCACCAGCTCAAAGGGAAGAAGACTCTCCTGGAAGAAGATCTCCTCTGTCGTTGGGGAAGTGGTGAGTTCGCACAGCAGGGCTCCACCGGTAGTGTCGTCCTTGTAGATGGCTCAGCTTCTCCCCTCTTCGGATTCTTTAGGTCCTGTGGCGACTTCTGAAGTTCCAGTCCCCAAAGCCCTGCTTCTAGGCAGCAAAACCCCCATTCATCAGCCTAGCTGCCACTCAAACATGCTAAGTGGTGAGCACCACTGGGCCAATCACACAAGAGTGCGACTTGAGTTGCCAAGGCAACTCATTCCAGGGTGCCTAATCCCCCTCCCACACATCCTGTTGACCCCAGACAGAGTGGCACCATTTGGAGGGCTTCTGTGGAGAAGCCCGCCAAAAAGTGGAACAAAGGGCTCGACTTGGGTTAGAGTTTCAGAGGCGAACACAAACACCATTTTAAAACCGCGTCCTGGCAAAAAAGACCCAACCGGGGAATAAATTTTAAACAAATAACCCGGCGGTATCTTTAACATTGCACCAAAAAGTGGTGCGTTTAAAATGAATGGGAAAATCCCATAGGAAATATTCCAGTGGAATATTTCGTGTGGTATCCACTGCCACCAGCCAGAAACTCAACAAGGGGGGACGGGACAGTGCCCCCTTGGAAAACAGACCCAGGGGCAATCGAATTACCCCTACCAGTACTTCCACAATATGATGGTTTGTACTGGTTCTGTTCACAATTTGAGACTAGTAAAGCCAATGGTGACTTTACATGCCCTGGGAGTCAGTAGTCAGTCCCAGGGTATGGAGTCTATGTATGGGGGTCACTATGACACCCCTGTGTTACTGCACTGAGGGTGCTGTGTAACACACATACCAAAAACACATGAAGCCCTATGGAGTAAAAGACCCCATAGCCCATAAAACACATTACATAGTCAAAGGACATCCTCAAATCATGCCTAAGAGTGGGAGAAAAAGAGTCTCACTCTTAGCAGGAGAAACAAATAAACCCCAAATTCCAGCAAAGCTGCTGGGGGACTCACTAGGTTTGGGAAATTAGCCTTAACAGAGAATTCTCCCTAACAATCCATCACCTGGAACACCTCCGATTTCATGTTAAGCAACGCACTCTCTGTGCCGTAGTTGGTCCAAAAGCCCAATTGTCTAGAGAGAAGAGCTCCAGAATTTTCGAAGAATTCTTGGAATTGCATTGTAGCCACCTTATCCAAGATCCTCAAGAAGAATGGAGTGTTGGTAATAGGCTGAACGTTGGAGTAATCTTTAGGGTCCAGGCTGGATTTTTAAAATAAAGATATACACTTTATTTACAAGATCAAAATCCTCTGTGTACTTGCCGCTTAACTGGAACACGAGCTGGGTGCCATCAGCGTAGTTCGTAAAATGGACACCCAGCCTAAAATGGACACCCAGCCCGTCCAAAAGATTACACAATAAGCGGCAGTATACATTGAAGAGGGAGGGGGGCATACACCCCCCTGAGGGACACCCTATTTCAGAGGTTCCTTGGGTGACTATGGATTAACCCAAGCAATCCTTGACACGCGACCCGTCAGAAAGGACTTAATCCATGCCAAGGCATTACCAGATATGCTGCCTGAAATCCTCAGCCTGTCCAGCAACTTGTCATGGTCTACAAGGTGAAAGGCTGCTTATAGGTCCAACAGCATCAGCAGCCCGGCCTTGCCTTGATACAGGACATGGAGCATCTTCGATTTCATGTTAAGCAACGCACTCTCCATGCCGTAGTTGGTCCGAAAGCCCAATTGGCTAGAGTGAAGAGCTCCAGAATTTTCAAAGAATTCTTGGAATTGCATTGTAGACACCTTATCCAAGATACTCAAGAAGAATGGAGCGTTGGTAATAGGCTTAAAGTTGGAGTAATCTTTAGGGTCCAGGCTGGATTTTTTTTAATAAGGGAGTGACAGATACCTTCTTCAATGCCTCGGGAACACAGCCTTCCTGAAAATTGGCATTGATAAGGTGAGTGAGAAAAGGGAGGAACAATGTCTTATTGTTCAGGATGATTTTGGACGGAAAAAGTTCTCCTGCACAGGTGGTGGGTCTCATGTTAGTCATGATGTTAGCCAAGGTTTCCGAGGAACATTGCCCAAAGTGTCAGCAGGTGTAGTAGAATTAGTATACTTCATCCCAACCAAGTTTTTTTTTTTAGTTCATTTTATGGGTTTTATAACAATACAACAGTTATCATCATTATTGCACCATTTAAAGATCTAACATGTCTCTCCTCCCCTCCTCCCCCCCAACTCTCCAAGACCCCCCTAGTTCCTATAGATCCTTCACTTTCCGGATGGGCCTCCTGGGCTGCCGTCGGATGTGGAAGCTAATTCAGTTGGATGAAATAGTGACACCGTGAGTGCCACCCATTGTAGGTCCTCGCTGATTTCCAGTCTCTGCTCTCTTTGCGCGTTTTCCCATGCACCTGTTTCTGCCGCCGTCCATTTGCGGAGGTCTTCCCACCACGAGGCTACGCTGGGGGCTCTGGGGGATTTCCACCCCATAGCGATGCGTCTTTTTGCTCAAATATATATCAGGCCTTTGAGCCTGTTTAAGGTTTTTTTTTTTTTTTGCTTTTCCTGTATCTGCCCAGAATACACGGTCTTGGTGACTGTACGTCCAGAATAATGTCCGCATTGGCGACCATCGCTGCAATCTGGGACCAGAAGGATTGAATGGCCTGGCATTCCCAAAACATGAGGGTCATCCCCACCCGGGGTTCGTTGCATTTTGGGCACTCAGCTGTCCTCGCTCCCTTGAATTTGGTGATGGCTGCGGGTATGAGGTACGATCTGTTGGTAATATAGAACTGTATGAGTTGCCGTCAGGCGTTTCTGGACACTTTTGTATGATAGTGGGTTATAGATTCCCATTCTTTGTCTTCAAATTGGAGGCCAAGCTCTTGTTCCCATTTCGCTTGCTTTTAAGATCTTGCTTGTTTGCGCTGTTTAGCATTGATTCATAGAGTCGCGAGGTTTCGTGTCCGCCCTCGGCAGTGTTTAGCATGTTCTTGATGCTATCATGTCCAGTTTCGAGGTTCTCCACCTCGGGCCATCTGTTTGCGAGCTTCCTTGTTACCGCTGCATGAAGTAGGAATTGCCCCGCCGGTAATACTGTGGTCTCGTGTAGCTCTGCGAATGTTAGAATAACCTGGTCGTCCACAAGGTCTCCAAGGGTGGCGACCCCACAGGGCTCCCACGTTTTCCTTATTTCTTTTTGGCCCCCTGGCCTATTCGCCATGATTGCTGCTATCGGTATTTGAGGTGAGTTCGGGTCAGACATCCCCATGATTTTGCAGGCTCTTTTCCAGATCTGGATTCCAAGTTTCATTAGATATGGTTTGTGTTGATTCTCTCCAGGGAGGGTCCAGAATAGGTCTCCGAGTAGCATGTGGGGGATGGCAGGTTGTAGGAGGCGGGTGTCGGTTGTGGCTTCGTCTGCCATCCATTGGATTACATGCTTCAGTTGGCCTGCTAGGTAATACAGTTCGAAGTTAGGGATTTTCAAGCCTCCCCTGTCATAAGGTCTCTGCATTACCTCTAGAGCCACTCTGTGTCTCCCTCCTTGCCACAAGAAACGCCTGCATAGACTGTTTAATTCATTGAAGAACTGCCGGGGGATGTAGTAAGGAACATTGGTGCAGAAGTGCAGGAGGCGGGGCAGCGCCACCATCTTGAGAAGCCCAGTTCGCCCTGCGACTGAGAGCGGGAGTCTGCCCCAGAAGTCCATTGACTTCTCTAGGTTGTCTTTTGCTCTTGCTGTGTTGAGGGAGTGATCAGTTTTGGGGTCTCGATTAATGGTTATACCAAGGTACTTGAAGGAGGTGGTCTCCCACTTGATGGCCATGGCAGGGAGTCTTTCTTCGCTGACTCCACTTAGAGATGCGGGGGGGAAGAGGCAAGACTTGTCTTGGTTAATTTGTATCCCCGTGTACCTGCTGAACCCATCCAGAGTCTCCAGTATGAATGACAACATGTGTTCCGGGTTGTTCAGGTAGAGTAGTGTGTCGTCTGCGTACGTAGAGAACAGATGGGTCACTCCAGCTATCACGATGCCCCTGCCCCCGTATTCCTGCCTTAAGTATGCAACTACAGGCTCTATTGCAATAATGTATAGCATGGGGGAGAGGGGGCACCCTTCTCGCGTGCCTCGGTAGGGGCGCCACTTATCCGAGTAGGTATTGTTAGTGCGCACCCTGGCCGTGGGATCAGTGTATATAAGTTTGGTCCATTTTAAAAAGGCTGGTCCTATACCCACCTTGGCCATGGTGGCGTGCAGCCACTTCCATCGGACTGAATCGTATGTTTTAGTGGCGTCTAAGGACGCCACTGCGCATTTTTCTAGCCTGTTGTTAGTGCTATGTATGACATGGTGTAATTTACGCAGGTTATCTGTGATGGTTCGGCCGGGTACATACCCAGTTTGGTCTTGGTGAATTAGGAGTGGGATAACTCTACGCAACCTCCTTGCTAATAGCGCTGTTAGGATCTTGTTATCGGTGTTGAGCATAGACAGGGGCCTGTAGGAGGGGCACTCTTCGCCATCCTTTCCTGGTTTCAGTAAGGAGATAATCAAGGCTTCCCTCATAGTGTCTGGGAGGGAGCCTATTTTGTTTGCTTCAGTGTATACTTGGGCCAGGAGAGGGGCCAGTGTCTCTTCAGAAGTTTTGTAGAACTCCCCTGGGAGCCCATCTGTTCCGGGGGCCTTGCCGGAGGGTAAGGATCTAATGGTGGCCGTGACCTCTTCTGGGGTGATGGGCTCGTCCAAGGCCTCCGCTAGTTGCGCATCCAGTTTGGGTAGGTCGATGATGTCTAGGACATCATCTATTTCAATGTCTGTGGGCGATGGGGGTTCAGTGTATAGGGCTTGGTAATACTTGGTGAACGCCGAGTTTACACCGGCCTGTGTGCACGTCAAGGTGCCGTCTGGACTGCGGACTTGGCATATAGGTGTCCTGGGGGTTTCGATCTTGTAGAGCCAAGCTAGGAGCCTCTCGGGCTTGTGCCCAAGGGCGTGGGTTCGTTCGATGTGTTTAGAGTAGCTAAGCTTCCCAAGTTTTTCCCAGAGCCCCAGGCAAGTTTGTTTAAGCTCTATCATTCTTCGAACGTGGGTAGGGTCTGCGGGTGCCTTGGCTTCAAGTGCTTGTAGCTCGTCTTCGCTGCGTGTAAGTGTGGCAAGTATGGACTTCTGGGATCCCCTCACGGTGGCGATCATCTCGCCTCTCATGACTACTTTATACGCCTCCCACACCGTGCTAATGTGTTGTACGCTGTTCATGTTAATTTGCCAGTAGTCTAGGGTACTTTTTCTAATCTGTTCGAAGAAGGCCTCGTCTAGTAGGGCTTCCGACCAGAGCCTCCAGGTGGGGGAGGGAGGTCTGGGTGCGAACACTGTCCACGTTGTCATCAAAGGGGAATGATCCGACAACACTCTAGCAAGGTATTGTGTGTCGCTGAACGAGGCCAGTTGTTCCTCGGATACGTGGATGTAATCAATTCTAGTGTGGACAGCGTGTGGGGCCGAGTAGAAGGAGAACTCGTGCCTCCCAGGATGATGTTCTCTCCACAGGTCCCTGAGCGCGTATTGTTGTGTTAGTGCATTCAGTATTTTGGCCGGTGGGGCCGGGCGGACATGCTTATTGTCTGATCTGTCTAAGAGGGGATTTAGAGTGCAGTTGTGATCCCCTCCCCATATTAAGGTATAATCTCTGAATGGGCTCAGTCGCTTATATAGGGAGCGGAAGACGACTGTGGCGTCGTGGTTGGGTGCATAGGTGCTTACCAAGCAGAATTCCTTTCCCTCGATGTTGCCATGTACCAAGGCCATTCTGCCTTCGTCGTCAGTTTTTGATTGTAACATTTTTATGGGGACGATGGGGGCTATCCAGATTAGGACTCCTCTGTGGAATATGTAGATCCTATCACCGTCCCTCTCCAACTTTTGGGCGAGTGCGGCAAGCTTTTGTGCATTCAGGTGAGTTTCCTGCAGGAGGGCTATTCCCACCTTGCTATGCTTTAAGAATGTGTGGATTCTGTGCTGCTTAATGTAACTGTTCATTCCTCTGACATTCCATGTCAGGATTTTGATTTTATCAGCCATAGGTGTTTTGCGATCAGTCTTATGTGGTTGGCGCTCCGGGTGCATCTTGCGATGTTTCCAGCGGCTTGCAGCGCTGTGGGTGGTCTTGGATCTTCTGCATAAAGTCCCCTAACTTGAATCCCAACTTCCTGGTTCCCTCCCTCCCCAAACTTTAAACGTCCCCGTAACGTAACAAGTCCAGCGGGGTTTCCCCCGTTCTGACTACCCCGTTTCTGCTCCATTGACCTCGAGTGGTCACTTGGTGCCCTACGGGCGGGTATAATATACCCTGATTTCTTCTGGGGGGCAGAAGACGTTCCGTTGGCTGCTGTCATATATGTAGCAATCTCTGTTCAGTATAGCTCTTCTGGGATCAATCTCGCTGTTCCGAATGTAAGTGAAGTTTCCGTCTATGTTCATTCCCTGGTATGCGTGTGCATTTTGATATTCGCTCAGGACTCGGGTTGTCGCCGTCTGCAGTCTCTCATTTCGAGGTCTGGGAGATGCCTGCCATCCATCCATTCTGTGGCATCGGCAGGGGTGTCGAATAGGTGCGCTTACTTGTCGTGTAACAGTCTCGCAGGATATAGGAGCATATAGCGCAAGCCCGCTTTTTTCAGTCTAGCCTTAACATGGTTGAACTGGGCTCTTCTACCCTGGACCTGAAAGGTGTAGTCAGGGTATATGGCTATCTTTGCTGCCTCTCTCTTTATACAGCTGCCTGACCTAGTGAAGGCCAGGATGGTCTCCCTGTCCCTGTAGTTGAGTACTTTCGCAATTAGTGGCCTGGGTGGCGTCCCCGGCGGTGGTCTTTTGGTGAGTGAGCGGTGCACCCTTTCTATGGTGAATCTTTGTGTTAGTTCCCCCACCCCGATCTCCTGCAGTAAGAGGTTTTCAATGTAGTTTGTGGGGTCGTTTCCTTCAATGCCCTCCGGCAGACCAATAATTCTGATATTATTCCGTCGTGCCCGCCCTTCGGCCCCATCCGCTCTGTCTTCCAGGTTTTTTACTTTTTGTGCCAGTGTGTCAACTTCCTTCAGGAGCTGGGTTGTGGCCTCAGTGTTTTTGCGGACCTGGGTCTCAAGTGCCTCCGTTCTGCATGCTATGGCTCGGACATCTTGTCTTAGTAAGTTCAAATCGATTGCCACAGCGTCGATTTTGCTTTCCATAGTCATTTGGATGGACTTGATGGCTTTGAGCAGTTGTGAGTTAGCTGGTTCAGTTGGCGCCTCGGGGGGTTCGGGCCGGGTCTTCGTGAGGCCGGTAGGGCTGGTGTTTGGTCCCCCTGCTCCCCCGGCTGTATAAGTGTCCATTATGGTCTGCCTCTGCTTGCCTCTTGCGCCTTTCACAGAAATTACCCTGCGATATGGGGGCGTGCTAGTCCTCGGGGCAGATTACGCCACAGGGAGGCAGGACGGGCCAGACAGGGCTGCTTTGCGGTCGCACCCGCTGTTAGTGCCTCACCCCTCCAACTTGGTGGGTCATGGTTGTTGTGCGGCCCATAGGTGTACCTCTGGGCGCGATGGAGGAGGCCTCAAGGCTCGTTTTACTGCCGGTGTGGGGGCCCGCCACTTGGTGCTTGGGGTAGTGGGGAGTATCGGAGGTTGTTCGTTAATGGCTGGTCGGTGCGGGCTGTGCGCTTTCACCGCTGGGAGGCCGGCCCCCCTGGCTGGCCTAGTGGGGGTCTCAAGTGCAGGCAAGTGCAGCCAGGTCACCCAGGCCCATGGCAGTGGGGTGCACTCAGTGGCCTGGGTCCGAGGGCTGGGCCCCAGCCACAGTTCAATGCTTGGCTATGCTTTGTCAGGGAGAGAGGGAGCACTCTACGGGCCCGGCGGGCACGTCCCTCCTCACACGGTCCTCTCCACCCTCCAACTCCTCACCTTCTGATGTTGGAGGCGCAGTCTGTATGATGCTGGTCGGTGTCCCCGGGACCCCAGAGCCCCAGGCCCAGGCCGGCAATGCCTGGTGAGGGTCGTGGTGCAGGGTGGCGGAGAGGGGTTCCCCTTCCCAATTGCGGCGTGTTGGGTGTCTGCTGGTCTACGTTGGGTGCTTGCGGGACATCCAGGGAGCTGGGCCCCGCTGCTGAAGCTGGGTTTATGCGGCAGTGCAGGCGGCCAGTGGCGTCCCCTTCCCGGGGGGGTTGTGGGTAGTAGCCCAGGTGGTGTGGGCAGGGTCCGGGCTATGCACGTTGGTTGCGTGCAAATCGCAGCTGGGCTCGGCAATCCTGGGGCTCAACTGCACTACTGGCCCCGGGGCGCCGACAGCGCTTGGGTGGGCGGCTCCGCCAGCCGCTGTTCCGGTCTCTCAAGGCCGCCCCAAAGATGTTCGGGTCGGAGGCGGTCTTCCTGATGGTTCACTGGGCCCAAAGTCGGGGTTCCACATAGTGCGGGTGCGGCGGTTCACCTCGGGGTCCTGAGCAGATGATGGGTGAGCGCCGATGGGGCAGAGGGCGCCCCCCGCCTCCCGCGGGCCCGGAGCAGTCAGCTGTGGCCAGCGAACTGCTGCGCTCCGTGTACCAAGTCCTCTGCGGCCGGCCCATCCGGGAGTAGTTCCAGGGCTGGTCAGTGTTGCGGGGCTCTGGTGGGGGAGGACGGATGGCTCTGCTGTGCGTCCTGATGGTGGCCCGTGTTTTACGCGTTCCCTCGCGTTATGGGGAACGGCTCAGGCCGACGGCACCATTTTGCGGGGCGCAGGGGCTCCACTTGAAGCAGGCGCTGTGGCTGTAGTCTGGGTCCGATTTTCCTCGGGAAACCGGCCGGATGAAGGGGAAATGGTTCTGCTCTCTGTTGTTGCCTTCGGGTACAGGAATCTAAAGTTTTAGCCGCTATTACAGGATCGAATGTCGGATCTCAGACAGGAGCTCAATGGAGCTGCTTCCTTACGCCATGCGTGCTAGCCACGCCCCCTCATCCCAACCAAGTTAGCCTGCATCTTAGTTTGGGCTGTCAGTATTTTTGCTGTGAAAAAAGTAATAATATTTTCACAGTCAGCATTAGTGGGAGTAGATTTCTGTAGCATAGCTGGAGGCTTTTCAAGATCCCCAAGGATCTGAAACAGTTTCTTGGAATTATTATCTGCCTAGACAATTTGATTGTCCAGAAAATACTTTTTAGTTAGCAAGATTTCTGATCTATACGTTCTTTCAATAACATTCCATAGCTCCCTATTTGCTGGAGATTGATCCTTCATCCAGGCTCTTTCTGCTTTCCTTTAATTCTTTTTTAAGACATGTAGTGCCAAAGCATACCATTTCTGCTCATTGACCTCTCTAACACTTTTTGTGGTAATGGGGGCAACATGGTCTAACAAGTCTAAGAAGCATCAATCGAACTCCAACACCAGGAAATTGGGGGAGTCCAAAACAGATGTTGATAACATCAATGAGGAGAGACAGAATTCTAAGTCGTCTTCTCTAAATGTATTAAAATTTCAACTTGATACTTTACACATAGGGTTACTTTTCTGTAAACAAAGGCAAAAAATCAAAAGTAACAAAAAAGTGGTCGGACCAAACGCATGGTTGTACAGCGATGGGGCTTCAGACTCCATTTTTACTGGTCACCCAATCCAGTGTATTGCCGAAGTTGTGCATTGGTTCCTTACCATTAGCAATGACAACTGTGTTAGTGACAAACAATTTCTCGAGCTGAGTGGCCTGGAGGTCAAATGGGTTGGCCAACAAATTATTCAAATCACCCAACACAATAGAAGCTGTGTTGGGTTTGTGCAACTAGGATAAAAACTTGGCAAAGTCATCATAAAAGCGTGGAGATTCGTGAGGAGGTTGGTATATCAGGACAATGTTAATGCAGTTATTCAAGGAAGGTGTGCTTTTATTGAACAGTATTTCCACCCCCAGCAAACTACCGAGCTTTGAAAGAAGTTAAGATGAGAACGGGCTATAATGGCAACCCCAGCACCCCTAATGCCGTCTCTATTCTGGCAGAAGAAGAAAAAACCGAGTGGGGTAGCTAAGTTAATATTTGGGCTGCTTGAATCTTGTAGCCACATCTCCGTAATAAACATAACATCGATCTCATGGTCTAGAATGTAATCTCTCACTTCCAGTGCATGCTTGTCTAATGATCTGGTGTTCAGTAATGTAATTTTAATGGGAGGGTGTTTTTTGTCAGAAATGGGAATTTCTTGTCTGCAGACCCAAGCATCACTAAAAACCTGTCTACGGGCTTATATTTGCTGCATGAAGCCTCGCAAATGTACCTACAATGTCCATGGAACAACCCTTACCTCCCCCTTTCCAGTACCGTTGTTGAACAGGGCTCAGTGCTGGCGCGACACGCGCCGACTTGTGCAGACTTGCTAGCCCCTGACGCGCCTGAAAATGAAGAAAAAGGCAATTGGACTACAACTCCACTGGGAGTTGTAGTTCGTGAGGCGGCGTACATGCTTGGAACCTAGAGCAGGTCCCCAAATGTGCTTCGAACAGTGACTAACATATAATTAATTAAGTGTAAACCTTCTAAGAGCTAAAGTGCTAAATGCTACACATTTCTTTAAAGAATTAACTTTCAAATCTAAGCAATCTAAAAACAGTTAATAATGCAGGTAAAGTTAAAAGCAGAATGCTTAAAACAAATGCTAAAACAGAACACACTACTGGGAGCAGCACCTAGATAATAAAGTTCCCCTTGCTCCTGCCATTTTGGCCCACCCAGCACTTGCCCCCCCTCTTTGCCCACCCCCCCTCCTGCACTTCTCCCTCTACACCACCCACCCCGTGCACTTAACAGAATGTTTTGCGCTTGCATGGTATGATTCTCACAAGGCCAATATGACCGTTTTTATTGTTCTACTTTCTTCCCATTCACCCCCACCCCCAACTTGTCTTGTAGAAGCTGGAAACACTTGTGTATAGGTGCCATACAAATGTCCTGTCCAATAAATAAATTAGATTCATTAAAAAAGCACCAACTGCTGCCAGTTTTTAAAAAGTATGACAATGTCTAAGCAAAGTGTACTTTCATAGATCAGGAAAAAAAGGCAGGTTAGTTTAGGAAAATTGGTAGAATGCTTTCTTTAGAATAGATGTGCAAGTCTGTGTGGGAGCCCCGCACCTGGGCAACCTGTAAAGGAAACGTTAAGGTGTACTTTATCTGGTCTATTACAGCCCAGTCCATACATCTTCACTAATGCTCTGCTTTGCTTTTTATAGGTCCCACTACCCCAAAGTACCAGAGATGCCACATGAGAACAGGATCCAAGAAATATATGGGACCCCTGGATGACTTTTGAGGCTGAAAGATGCTCTTCCTCGTCATGGTACCTTTGGTGCTTTGGAAGGTGAAGTGGTAGAGTTTCTTGGCTTTACTTGACAGGACCCTCAAATATGAACCCCCCCCGCCACCCTTGGAAGAAGCAGCCACTGGGATGTCGAGGTCAAGAGAAAAGAAGGAACCAAGCAGTGTTGGAAAGGCAGTACTTTCTGTCTTCGCGGTGGTCTCAGTTGGTGGATCATTAATCTAATTGTTGATGTCCCATGAAGGTGAAACTTACTGTGGCCCTCGACAAGTCTTGGCTGAAGAAGATAAGAGCCTTGGGGACCATGGATGACTTTTGGTGGAGACGGGTGCAGTGGCAGAAGTAAGTATTGGGCTTCAGGATTCTGCAGTTTACTGTCTTTCAATTCTTGGGTGCTGCAGCCGCAGCACGGACCTCAGGATGGCTTCTGGCGACCTGGGCTTGATCGCTGGACTGGACTGTAGACACTCGCCAAGTCTAGATCCTCAGAATGTCTTCTTTGGATTTTGGTGGTGGGAAACCCACTGGCAGACTCTCCTCTGCACACAGCGACCCTGGACTTGTCTGGTGTGGAAAAGTGGTCAGATGTAATGGCAGGGATGTCCCTTGAAGGATTCTTCAATCAATTGGAACTTCCGCAGCACTATGCCAGAGTACCCCCTCTTCTGGGCGATAAGCAGCAATCTGGCTTCCAGCGGTCACGAACACTGTTCCGTACCCTGGGCGACACCAATGGACTTCTTTGGATCAAGATGTACAGTCACTCCTCTTCTGAACTCATGATGATCCCTTCTCCGGATGGGAGGCACACATGACTGACTTCAGGGTACTCCAGATGAAGTGCAGCAGTTGCAGATGGTCCCTAGTAGCTGAGGAAGAGGTCACCTATACAGGCCCCCTCTTGTATCAGTCTTGGAAGAACACAGTATCCTTTGCATTTAAATGAAGGGCAGCAGCAGCAGACCTCTTTCTACAGCTTGGCTCAGGGATCTGCTTCTTCTTGCTTCAGCTTCGACTTCAGTTTCTGAACAGCTTCTAAACAGTATCAAGATTTAGCTTCTGAACACAGGGTTCAAAATTGAGGGGAGCTGGGAGCTATTTAGCTCCTGTTTGTAACCTAGAAGAGCCTGGTTAGCTTTGCACCAACAGCTACCAGGAGCTACCTTTGGTTCTCCTGACCAACTGATGGCGAAAAAACTCACTGATGACAATCTATAAATAAACACTAGGACACATATATATATATATATAATTAAAAACCTAAATGCTCATAAATAATGGACAGAATTATATGTTTGCATTTTATATGGAAATAAGACTTGGAGAACGCTGTGTACTAGCTCCTTGTTCCCCAGTGGTAGCTTCTGGTCACTGGTTAATTCTGAATACCCAGGAGCTGCTTTTAGCTCCTGCTTATCAAATCTGAATTTCGATCCCTGTGAACAGCTTCTGAACTTCAGTTTCAAGATTTAGCTTCTGAACAAATTGGTGAGTGAGGAGTCGCTATGTTATGGCTCAGGTTGTACCACCCCTATACACCAATAAAAGGATACAGGTTGGTATTCAAAAGGATACACGAGGAGTCGTTCCTGATGTACAGAATGAGCTGAGTAGAACGACGTCGGTCAATGTAAGACCTTCCAACTAATGTCACTCTCTGACTGGTTAATGTAAACAGCCAAAGAGAGTCATTAGTGGAAAGGGTGTGTATGGACCCCAAATACACTAGGCTGTAGATAGAAAATAGGGAAGTAATTAGGAAGTGATCTACCACCAGAAAAGTAGCTAAATGCCTTTATATATAACACTAACCTGTATTTCAGGACAGTCACAGGTGGAATCCAGATTAATCAGCAGGTAATCCAAGGAAAACGATAAGGAAGGAAGTTAGTAAGGAACTAACCCGGACGGAAGGAGGGCCACACTAGAGTCGGGTTAGTGCACACAGGATAGCGTCCAATAAGTTCAGAGCACGATCTCTGAAGGGTAGTTCGGCCAAAAGATGTAAAGGAAGTGGAAGGTACAGCTCTAGGTAATGTTAGTATGAATAGTGCCCTTATTTTGGATGACTGAAGTAGTCTGAAGCTGAAGGGTGGTCAATACCAAATGTCCAGGATAGTGGAGATATATCAATTAGACTGATTGGGATAGCAGTAGCCACTATACAAAATCAGGATTGTCCATGAAGAAATCACCTACTCCAAATGGAACTGGAGCGGCTGAGTGTAACTGAAGGACCACTGATGGACGCGGTAGCAAGTGGCTCCGAGGCGGAACTGGAGCGGGAAAATGGGCCTCATGACAAGTTTGCCAGTCCTGAAATAAGGCTGCTGGTAAGCTCACTAGCAGACCTTGTTCCCGGACTGGCTAACTATGGGTTTGCCTGCCAGAGCAGCTGTGCCTGACAGGTCTGACTCTGCCGGGTGCAGCGGTCACGGTAAGCAAAACCGTCATAGATGCACCAGCACCGTTAGCAACGCTGCCAGTGCTTCCGTGTCCCCACTTCCATAGAGTCCTATGGGACTCTTTTGGAATGGGGATTAACACATTTACTGGCGCCTGACTTCCCAGCGCCAAACTCGTAATGAGCCTGTGGCACTGGGAAGTCAGGTGCCTGTAACCTTTTACGGGTCTGGCAGCAACCCACCGGTAGCACCGGCAGGGTTAACGCCAGACCCGTAATGAGGCCCATTGTGTCTCACAACCAAAACCAGACACCCACAAAACAGAATGTGAGTTGACTTCATACTCCATTCATACAGGTCCCATCCTAATGGTGTACCCACAACACACAGGCCCAGGGAAGTCTCAAGCCAGTCTGGGAGGATGTAGCCCCAGAGTCATATATGGTCCTTCCACCCAACAGCCATTTAGGGGTAAGGGGACAGAGTCGGGGCTTCCCAGGACTTACTTTGGGAAAAAAGGGGTAAAGGCAATAGAAACCAGGAGTCTACAGTGGCCATCTTCCCTTTGTTCAGGAATCCTTTGATCTAGGTATCCCAAAAATAGAGGATACCCGCAGCCACTGTCAAGTCAGCATGTAGTTGCCACCAGCCCATACCCTGCTCTATGGGCAACACACATGGGGTACACGGGTGTACTCCCACCCATGGGTGCCATAAGGGTATCCCATAGGTGTTGTTCACCAAAAAGAAAAATAGAGGGCTGCAATGCCAGAGGTCCAGGATGGACCTCAGTGGCAGAAAACATACAGAAAACACACACAGAGAACTGGTTGGACAAGGACTAGGAGGCCTTGTCCCTCATAAAGGCATTTCCAGCATCACACCTACCTTCCCAAATGGTACGCCCACTACAGGGAGTGGAACCAGTGGAGACTTAATCATTGCACCACTCTTCCGAGAGATCTGGCAAGTGGCAAAACTCCTGCTGTGACCTTCTATCTGGGCTCCCATCCTAGGCCGTGAGAAATGTATGGACATCTCTCATTGGTATCACAATCTACTATTGTCTCTTCAGTGGACCCTGTGGGCCCACCTTCCCAATACTTCCCAATACATTCTTTGTTTCCCAGGATGCCCACCCTCAAGCTGGGAACAGGCCTGTCTCCTGAGGCCTTGTAAAGATGGGCACTCACGTTGTCCGTTACTAAGCTCTTCGATATCAGGCCCCCCTTCTGAAAGTAATCTCTGCATTTCAGGGTGGTAATGGGGGTTGAGAATTTCAGTCAGCCCCTCTTCCTCGTCAGATGCAGGGGCTTGGCCAACTGCCTCCACCTCAGTGGTAGGTTGATTTAAGGGGAATGTTCTCTTTTCCTCTTTACTGCTTTTTCACTTCCTTAGCCTTGGGTTTCCCCTTTGGCTTTGGCTTAGGCTCAGCCTTGGACTTGATCAGGGGAGCCTTAGTCTGAGACATAGTGCAGGGTAGGTCTGCTGTATCCCCCACAAGACCTAAGTCTATGAAGTTATTATCCAACAGAACTTTCCCAAGGGCTTGCCTCTGTACACTCACAGATATCCTAACGACTCCACCATTCACATCTAGAGTTACAGGTATAACTGGTAATTTGAGAGGGGGGGTCCCTCAGCCAACTTGGTGGGTATCAGAGGAGCTCTGGCCAGTTCCTCTGGGTTTACCAATGTGGAATCTATCAAAGTTCTGCTACCCCCAGTGTCCCTAATGGCCCGGGTATCTACACCATCTGCCAGTACACTATCCTTAAAGTAATGTGTAGTTTTGTCAGGGATGGAGACATATGCCTCAGCTACTCTAGGTTCCCAGGAACCCAGGGAAACAAAGACTACTTCAAATCCTATCAGACAGGGTAAGGAGTCTAACGAGAAGGATGCCCCTGTGAGTATTTCTTCCTCCTAATGAGAGAAGGCCAGACTCACAGAGTGGACCCCCAAAGTTTTTACCTTACATCTGAGGTCCCCCTGCACATGATCACTTGCTTCACAAGCCACACACGATCCACTGGGATCTTGGGGCTTAGAGTAATAAGAGCTGTACTTGGGAGGGTTAGTCCCACTACCCTCGCCTTGGTCTTGTGACTTATCCTTTTAAAACTTTTTGTTCCCCTTGTGGGAAGAGGATTTTTCAGATTCCCCACCCTCTTTTTCCTTCTGCTTTTTCCCCTCCTCCTGCTTACTCGAAAAAATGTTTGTCATTATGGGACACCCTGTAGGATACCCACAAGTCAGCTGCAATGGCCAGCGGCTTAGGATCTATCTCCTTAGAGTCTACCAAATGCTGCTTTAGCTCAAGGCAAAATGAGGCGAAAATGAGCTCCAGCATGAACAAATTGATCATACCCTCAAAGGTTGTTACCTTATAGCAACCCAACCAGTCAAGTATTTCAAGGATTCAGTTACATACGTGACCCAAGTATTACTTTCTTTATTTTTGTACTCTCTAAATCTCTTCACGTATCATGCAGGTGTCTTACCAAACTTTAAGATGCGAGTTTGCTTTAATTTCGCAAATACTTTGCTGTCAGTTTTTGACATTTCCACAATAGCACTGCAGCCAGAGTGGGGTAGTCGACTGAGCAACCATGCAATCCTGTCATCATCCACTACTTCTTGTACTTCACAAGCATACTCAAATGGAGTCAGCCAGTTCATGATGTCATTCTTATCATCATACACACTGTGCAGATCTTTAGGAAACCTAGGATGAGAAGAGGGGCCAGAACCATTCTAAGGCCCACTGGACAAACTATTTGTAGCCTGTAATTTAGCAAGCTCCAATCGGTGATCCCTATCTTTCAATCTCTCTACACTCACAAACTCAAGCTGGGCCATGACGAAATCAAGCTCTTTCTCTCTGAGCCTAAGCTTTACCTTCTTAAGCTGCAGCATGGCTTCTGAGACATGAGACAGGGCATCATCATACCCCTCCTCTCTCTCAATGATGTCAGCAACAGTACAATACCGTCCCCATTACTGTGAGCAGTCGCAGCACCTTCTGCAAAATCATCAGAGGAGATAGGTACAATCCTACTTTATTGCCAATCTATAATCTTTTGAATTAACTCAGTTTTTGTTCCAGAGGTCGGCATACCTCTCTCAATACACAGCTTTCTTAAATGTTCTGTTTTAGAAGTTTAAATATGTAAAATATGTGTTCTTTGGACTTAATCCTACTTACAGTTGAGGAACTTTATAAATCTCTGAGTTCAATAGATAAGGAGATCATAGATTTAAAAACCCAATTGAATACTCTGAAAGCAGATTCGGACAACATCAGTTTAAATCTCTCTCCATACCAGAGAGATTTATTTTTCTTCATAAGACAATTTTATTGCTTTTATAACCAAACAGAAACAGAAATAAACAGAGAAAATTGGTCACAATCATCAAGGCATCACAATGGTGTACAGCTGCTCCTGTGCTCCGAGGTCTGCTGCAGCGGTGACACCGCTCCTCCGCCTCCCACTCCCCCCAAAGCATCTATTCTCCCACCACCCACTGCCCCCAGCTCTTATCTGCCTTCTCCGGGCACCCATTGTCTGTATTGTGGACGTTCTGGGGCCCCAATTCCTAGAAATATTCTGCTTCACAAGTCCTATCGCTGTGTTTAAAAACAGTTTTTCATACCGGTTATATGGGTTTTTGCCCCAAATCCCCAAAGTGAAAGCTTTGGGTCCAAGGGTATCATCATGCCAAGTGTCTGAGATATCCTTGCTGCGACATGCCATCAAAAAGCAGCTAACCTGTGGACACTCAATAGTATATGGATGAAGGTGCCTTCCCCTATCCCACTTCTCAGCACCGGGGGCCGTCAATATGACCCCATGGGAACAGCAGTGGCCTGGGATAAAAGACCCTATGTAGTAGTTTAAACTGCACTAGACGGAGCCTAGAAGAAACTGCCACCTCTCTGGGAAACTTCAGAGCCTCCACTCAGTCTTCCGAATCAATGGATCCCACATCTGCCTCCCATTTGGTATTGAGGGTGGAAAGTTAGGCAGTTGCAAAGGCTGTTATGGCTTGGTACAGAGTAGAGATAACTTTAGACTTAATGTGCTCCAAGACAACATTCCTCTCAAGTGGAGAGCACTGCGGCATAGCCAAGGGATTGGCAAGTTGGGAGTGTAGTGCATTGGACAATTGCAGGTAATGGTAACACTTCGCCTGCCGTAAGCCAAACACTTGCTGCAGATCTTCAAACAGGGCGACCCCCCCCACCACAAAACCAATAGTCTTAATGCCTGCTGTCTCCCAACCTGTCCTACTGGCAAAGTATTTACTTATGGGAGAAATCCATTCCCCCATTGTGGTTGGGCCAGGATCAGTGTGATGCCCCATCCAATATGCGTATGGGCCTCCCTCCACACCCTTGACGTGTGTTGGGCCATAGACTGCGCGGAGTGAGGGAGCTCTCTGTAGCCGCTGATATAAGCAAGGAGGTGGAGTCCCCCCTCCAATCCCCTAATTTCTGCTTGAATATGTGGCAGGTAAGGGTCCCCATGAACTATAGTATTGACTACCACCAGCTGACTCGCCCAGTAGTAGGATAAGATGTGTGGTAGCCCAATTCCACCCTCCCAGACCGATCGCTGTAGTGTGGACAGGGCTAACCGAGGCTGCATACCCCCCCATAAGAGCTCCCGAAGAGCCGATTCAATCTTCCAAATTCTGTTTCAGAGTTCTCTAGGGGTGGCATTCTGTAAAACGTACAAGTAACGAGGCAGTGTGAGCATCTTGAAAAGGACAGCCCTTCCCATGAGAGCTAGTGGCAGAGACTTCCAGTGCTTGACATCTCTGAGAAAACGTTCTGTAACAGGGTAAAGGTTATGGGAGAGAAAGCGTGTGAGCTCAACCATTATGCAGATACCCAAGTACCGAAAGCCCTCCCTCTCCACTAGGTAAGGGCAGTCTGGGGGAATCCCTGAATCTGCGCCCTGAGTTGGAAAAAGAAATGATTTGATCCAAATTACTCTCAACCCACTGAATGCTTTATATTCTCGCAATCAGCATGTCACAATTGGGCAAGAAATGGTTGGGGTGCCTAAATATACCAGCAAGTCGTCCGCATACAGCAAGACGTTGTCCTCCCCCCGGCCAGCGGAAGCCACCCATGATGAGTCTTGTCGGAGCTGCGCTGCCAAAGGCTCAATAGCAATTGTAAATAGCAGGGGTAACTGCGGGCACCCCTGCCAAGTACCTCGCCCTAGTGGGCGAACCCATGACAAGAAATTATCCCCGAACCTCATTCTGCTCATTAACTCCCATATGCTATTCCAAAGTATCGAATCAAATGCTTTTTCAAAATTGATCGAGATGCGCCAGTGGGTCCCATATAACCTGACCCGTTCAAGTGCTAAGTGCAACCGCTGAATGTTCATGCAGTTGGACTTATCTGGCATAAATCCACACTTATCAGGGTGAAATAAAGATCCAATATGTGGCATTAGGCAATTCGCAAGCACTTTTGCTAAAATCTTATCTTACCCATTAATTAGTGAGATAGGCCTGTAGGACCCGCAAAACTCTGGAGGTTTGGACTGCTTGGGAAGAACCCCTATGCTAGCTTTGCAAAGGTCCAGAGGGGGGGTGCCCCGCGCCTTGCACCGGTTGAACATATTATATAGAAGATTAATCACTGTTGCTCTGATTTTCTTCCATGTCTCGACTGGGAAGCCATTGGGTTCTGGCATTTTCCTTGAGTGAAGTTGTGAAACGGCTTGTACCACCTCCCCGACTCTAAACGCAAATCCCTGATGTGTCAGTGCCCTTCGTCCCTCCACTCAAGCCACACCAACATTTTCCCTGCCATATCGCCTGATTAGTAAATGCAGCTCTGCGTTTCTTGGTGAGCCTACTTGGCGTTATCAAGGGAGACATTGCAAAGTATTTCTCTAGCCATGAGGAGTGCCCGATGCGGGCCTGAGATACCTGAGGTCATATATTCTGTCCCCCCCTAGCAACTTCTTCTTCTGCCTCTAACACCCGCCGGAGTTGGGCCTTCCTCTGGGCCGATATCCAGGAGATAATTTCCCCACGAAGGACCATTTTGTAACTCTCCCGCAGCATCACCGGACTGCCCACAGAGCCTCCATTAATCCTGAAGTATTCATTGGTCTTAGATTGGATACTTTTCCCAAAGTCGGGAAACCCCAGGTAATACCCATTCAGCCGCCTCTTCGGGTGGGCCTCTTATCATCCATCAGGACTTCTTTTACCAACAGCGAGTGGTCTGATATCCCCCGTGGGAGATACTGTGCGGGCGTCACCGTATGGGCATCTTGACATGGAAGGGAAAAAATTGTCCAGCCGCGAAAGAGGGGCATGAGCCCCTGAGTTGAATGAATATCTGCAGTCAGCGGATGCAGATCCCTCCATACGTCACAAAGGACCAACGCCAACGAAAAGGAGGCCAGCTGTGTGGGTACATCCAGATTCCTACTGTGTAGGTGCGTCCAATCTAGAGTCACATCCATAACTTTGCTGAAGTCCCTCCCCCAGGACCCATGTGTCTACCTGGTATGCCGTAAGTATGTCTTGAATGTCAGTTAGGAGCTCAGCGGAGAGTGGTGGAGGAGCATACACCGCAAGAATACCAATAGTAATGCCCCAAACTTCCCCCACGAACCTGACCAGTCTACCCCCTGTGGTCCTGCTGAACCGATATCTATTTGAGGGGGAGGTGCTGTTGAATTAAGACCAGAACCACCTTACCCCCCCTAGTAAAACTGTAATGAAGCAGGGTCCTGTAGTTTGACCTATAGAAAGGTGCACGTTGACCCACCATATGTGTCTCTGTGAGCAGGGCTATGTTGGGAGAGTATCTATTCAGGAGCTGCAGGACCGGCCGCCTCTTAATGCCAGAGCCCAGGCCGTTGACATTCCATATAAGGAACTTAAGAGGTCTTGTCGTCATGGTGGCTGTTTGGATTCAGCTGAGAACTAGACAGTATGTTCCACTTGCCCGAAGTCAGTTGTGTGACAACACCCACCATGATGGACTGATATTCGTACAATGTGACCCAATCGAGCCAAGCAAGAACCCAGGCTCCCCAAACTCCCCCCTCAGCACCCTCCACCCCAACCCGGTGTGTCTGTAGCTCAAACATGCCAAGCATCATCCCCCAAGTACTGAGAAAGAGGGGGAAAAGCCTATGTCCCCCAGTGTGCCAAGCGTTGAGCAAACCAGCACCTTCCCTCCTTAACAACCATCAGAACATTCAATGAAAAAAGTCCCCCCACCCTGCACTTTCCTAACCAGAAGCACCTGTCGCTGGAACCCTCGAGAATCAACCCTTCAACCTTCCCAAAAAACATAATCGGGTCACCTATGAGAGCCATCCGAGCCCCCCCACCCCCTAAAAATCCAAACAGAGGCTGCTGCTTTTAGGATTCCTGCATGCATCAAAGACAACACATTATTTTCTGCATCTTCTATTCTCAGAACTAAATGTGCAGTCGCTGCCCTCTCTCATGGTCAGCCCGTTCCCTCATGCCCCCCTCCCTCCTCAGCCAACCCAGCCATAGGTAATTATTGCATTTCAAACAAGGCTGAGGACGAATCTCTGACTCACCGTCTCGATGAAATCTGTCCCTTGTTGTTGCAGGACACAGGTCTGAAAGGATGTATGTTTCTAACCAGTCCCAGGCTTCCTTAGGGATGTGTCATGCACCGTGCCCTTGTGGTAGTCCTTGAGTGTGGCCGGGAAATAAAGTGCATATCTGATGCCCAGCGACATCATCTTCTTTTGAACAGATTCAAAGGGTTGCCCGACTGGACTCGGTGCGCTCACTCGACTGAGATTAAGGCCATGGGATGCACTAGCCAGCATTCCAGAAATAACTCCATACTGGGCCCTTCTTCTGTCCTGGGCAATCCCAGTATATGCAGATTATTATGGCGAGACCTGCCCTCACTGTCTTCGTCACGGTATTCTAGAATGGATAGTTTTTGGGACATCGCTGCTATCTGTCCTTCCATCTTCTTGAGTGTGTCTTCGTTGTTCAATATGCGCTGCTCTGCCTCTCCCAGCCGAGAGGAAAAGTTACAAGGGTCCTGCCGGAGAAAGGACACCTCCGAGGGCAGCCCATCAATTTTGCTTTCCACCGAAGTTCTGGAGTCACCTATGGCGCTCATAATATCTGTGAATGACAGTCTCTGCTCTTCTCCGGTGCCTCCCCAACTGGCAGCTGGTATTGTCTGTGCTGCAGGAGGGGGCAAGGGGGCGCAGACGTGTAGCGATCAATTTTTTTGGTACTGTCCCTTTCCGGGGATTGTCTTTTGTCATCATTGCCTGCACCCACTGTGTTACACCTCCTAGTTGCTGCTGTCGCTTCCCCCCGCCACCGCCCTTACATGTGGGGTCCAGCACCCATTTTAGCACTCACTGCCGCAGCAGAGACCCTGCAAGGTGCGGTTGACAACTCCTTCTCCTCAACCTTTCCCTATACCAACCAGGCGCCACTGTGTTCACTCAGGAATGCCTACTGTTGAGCACTTTATATTCAGTATATCCCTCTGGAACGACCCTACTTGGGAGTGTGGGGGGCACAGTCCATGTGGTGAGTCACTTGTGTAGAGTAGTGTAGGTAGCCAGGGTTATTCCAGCGCAGGGTCCAAGTGTGCCCTCAATTGCCGTCTCCAAACTGACACACACGTGGGCAGCCAGGCCCTTCTCTGAGGAGACACTAGAATGCTCAGAATACATGAGAGGGCCATTGCTGGGGATTCATGCTGCGGAATACTGTACACGCGGCGCCGAGTGGGGCTGTACGTGGCTTGACTGTCCTAGGGCCCAACCACCGATTATGTTGCCTATCTTATGTTTCATCTGTATCCCTTGCAGGCCTGTAGTTTGTGTAATGCTTCCTAACTTGGAGGTCCCAAATGGTGGTCCTAACTCACAAGCACGGCGCTCGTGTGGGTGGGCCGGATGAGTCGTTGGAAGCAGGCACTGTAGTTCAGTCACACCGTGGCAATAGGTGTTAAGGAACCCCCGCCCACGGTTGCCTAGTCCAGGGCAGACCCGAGGTGTGTGCATTTATGCGCCCCGGTGATCAGGGGGGGCGGTCCCTGCAAATCACGCTGCCTCCAATACGGGCCCCACCACTGATTTCAACAGTGTAGTAATGCTGCATCCATCATGTCACCATTATGTATACCACTATGCCAGACCGGCCTCGCCCAATGCCCGTGGTCTAGTCAATGAGACCCGATCCGGCACTGCTCTTGAGGGCACTGCAGTCTTCGGCATGATGCCCCACCTACATTTTGCGCACAGTCGGCCTCAGACTGCGCCAACAGCGCTCATCCTTCTCCTGCCCGGGACTACCGCAGGCCTGATCCCGCCTCCCGGTGCTCAGGTGCAGGTGGCAGCACACTCCGCCAGCATCGGACGGCAATCCACTTGCTGGTCCCGCTCTCCTCAGACCGTGGGCCAATGTCAGGGCTCGCAGCATGTCCGCCACTCAGTCTGGCCCACCTCGGTCCCGGCTGCCGCCACAAAATGGCGGGCCGGTCCGGCATGGTTTCGGGCAGACACTGAAGTTGGGTTCTCCTGCTCAGTTTTCTGTCAGCATTTTGGGTATGTGTAGCAGGAGCTCCTCACTTTCAAGACAATATGTATTTTCAGCGTATTTTGAGCTGCTTTCAGGATGTAAACTTAAGGATTCCAGCGGCCCCAGTGGAGCAGCAAGGGCACACGTCTACATGTGCCGGCTGCTCAACAGCACCCCAACCACCAGAGAGATGTTGAACAAAGGAAATTGAGAAAGTTCAAAAGAAATACTTTTGATATGAACTACATAGTTTATTCCTGGCAGGAATATTACACACAAAGAACCCAGAACAGATTCTCTAAACCTAATGCTGGCCAGTCAAGTTCAGATAGAAGAAGCAATCGTAGTTCAGGGGACAGTGTTCCAACTAGAATATCTAGAACAGGCACAATAACTACTACTTCCGTTCCTCTACAAGACATACCTATGCCAGGTTCCTCTGGGTTTATTACTTCACTGTCCCGCCCAGAGTCTGCACCTTTTTTACAACAAAGAAAAAAACAACGAGAGGTAAAAAGATCAGCCAGACAGAGAAATAAGTAGTAGTTAAAGAAAATATTGTGGTGAATATTTCGAGTAAATCCCTGACTGATGGTCAATTAAAAGTTCTCAATAGAGGACTCTCTTTTGTACCCACATTTAAAACTACCCTATTTGAGGAGAAAATCAATCTAGATATACTTTTATGTAAAATTCGTATTCAGATGTTTTTTGAGCACAACCACCTTCGGGGGAACCCTCTATAACTTTCCTCCGGGGGAACCCTCTATAACTTTTGATAATCTAAAAATGCACCAAAAAAGCTTTTTCGATCCCCCGATTCAGAACTGAGTATTGAACATGTTTGTGAAAAAGGTTCTGTTGGAATTACAGAGAATTCATTAAAAATGAAGTTTCCCCTCAACACTGAAAATACTCAATTGATGCAGGTGGAGAAACTGGCAAACGATTAACATCTCACTTTGAAACCAGCAGATAAGGGAGGAGCCATAGTTGTGATGGACACCTCCTTCTATCATGAGAACTGTTTGACATTGTTGGAAGATGAATCCACATATATCAGGTTGGAGTATGATCCAATTAATGAGATACAAATGTTGATTCAAGCAGTTATTGGTAAAGCTTTGGACAACAAATGCATCAGTGAAAAAACTAAGTTGTTTCTCATTAATCGATTCACAATTACCCCAGTTTCTGATGGGCTTCCCAAAATTCATAAACATTGTACGACACCTCCACTTAGATCTATTGTGGCGGGGATGGAGAGCATTTTCGATCCCTTAGCCATATATGCGGATACAATTGTAAAACCATTAGTACAGGATATACCTACATACTTGAGAGATACCACACATTCCCTAAACTGCCTAAATGAAATTGAGAATCTCACACAGGAATGTATCCTGTTTTCATTAGATGCGAACAGTCTGTATACATCCATCCCTACTAATGGGGTATTGAGGCAATTGAATGGATACTCTTACATTCTGAATCAGACAGAGGTATGATATGATATTTTATTTATATTGCGCTCATACATCAGTGTTTCAGAGCGTGGCCAAGCAAAGGGAGGGGAACGAGGGAGAACAAAAACAACGATCTTACTAGGCCCAGTGATATTAAGAACAAGTGCATGGAAAAGGGAAAAAGGGGAAAGAGGAAAGTGCAAGGAAGGGGGAGAAGTGGAAAGTGCGGCGCAGAGGAGAGAGCAGAATAAATAATAAGTGAAATAAATAAATAAATACAGGCAATGAAAAGGGGTAGTGCAGCCAGCAAGTGGCAAGTGAATGATTAGTCGATAGGGTATATCTGATACGCGCAGAAGAAACTTGGGGGACTGTATGGGTACATATACATATCCCAGTGCAAGGGGAGGCCCGGAGGCAGTGCAGGAGGGAGGCAGGATAAGCAGGTACCTGGGCCCGAAGGACAGAGGGTGGCCAGGTGCACGGTGCCAAGAGAGATTAGCAGGGGAAAAGAGGGGCAAAGGCAGAAGCAAAGAGGAAGGTCTTGAGGTCCTTCCGGAACCAGAGATGGTTCTCCTCAAGTTTCAAGGTGGCCAGGAGGCTGTTCCAAAGGGAGGCCCCAGCAGAAGACAGAGATCTGCCCCCAGCTTGTTTCTTTGAGAAACGACTAACCCTAAGGGAGTTAGAAGTAGAGGAGCAAAGGGCTCAAGAGGGGAGGTATTTACGGAGGGATAGTTGAAGATATTTTGGACCCACACCCCAGAAAGCCTTGTGGACAATGCAGAGGGTTTTAAATATAATCATTGCATCCGCTGGGAGCCAATGAAGGGATTTCAGAGCTGGAGAAATACGATCCCAAGGCTTGATGCCAAGGACAAGTCTTGCAGTCCTGTTCTGGATTAGTTGTAAAGGGCAGAGAGTGGAGGCAGGTAGATTACGAAAGAGGCTATTACAGTAATCCAACCTAAAGAGAACCAGAGCTTGGGAGACGGTGAGCTTCTGAGGGAAGGAGAGGAAAGGCAGAGTACCTCTAAGGAGGTGCAGTAAGAAGTTTGACTTTTTAGAGACGTCAGGGATGTGTGCAGAGAAGGCAAGAGTGGAGTCAAAGATGACCCCGAGATTCTTAGCCTCGCAGGTAGGGGTAGGAGGAGGGCCAAGGGAGGCCGGCCAAAAAGTGAGGGGAAAGGATGGTGAAGGTGTACCAATGAGGAGGATCTTAGTCTTGTTGGCATTTAGACAAAGATCGTTGGCGGCACACCAATTTTGAATAGTGATTTGGCAATCTGAGATGAAAGAAGGAGAGGAGGTGTCTGAGGGATGCCTGAAAATGAGTTGGGTGTCATCAGCATAGCACCGAACGTTTGAGCAGAAAATAGAAATGCAGTAGGCGAGAGATGCCAGGTATTGGTTGAAAAGCCTGGGTGAGAGGTTAGAACTATGGGGAATACCACAGGTAGAGAGGGAGATACAGGATAGGAAGGACCCATGTTGTACATGGGAGGGTCGATCCAGCCAGAGCCTGATCATTGATGCCCAGGTTGTCACAGAGACGATTGAGCAGGATGGTATGGTTGACTGTGTCGAAAGCTGAGAGATGGCCAGCTTTTCTAGGAGCTTCCCCAAAAAGGGACTAATGGAAATTGGGCGATGTTAGGCCGGACAAGAGGGATCAGCTGTGGGTTTCTTGAGAAGAGGATGCACAAGGGAATGCTTCAAAGGGAAGGGGAAAGATCCAGAGGAAAAGGAACAGTTACAGAAATCAGCGAGGGCCAGAGCGAGGGTATCGATGTGGTCCTTAATGGTCCTAAAGGTAGCAAACGGTTCATAATAGAATTTATCAACATCATCCTATTTAACAACTACTTCAGAGACAACGGAACATTCTATGCCCAGCTATCCAGCGCCTCTATGGGCTCTGCGGTTGCCCTCGGCATATGCAAATATCTTCATGTATTTATTTGAAAAGACTTTTGTATTGGAACATCCATACTGGTCAGAGAAGATATTATTATGGAAAAGATAAATCGATGATATATCTCGAATCTGGACTGGGAACAAAAAAGAACTAATTGGCTTTTTTTAATATCTTAATTCGACACACTCATATATAAAATTGGGGACTGCAACCTACACTTTCTGGATGTGCAATTGGTGATAGTGGAAGGTAAATTGGTTACATTGCTGTACCACAAACCAAAAGATGTTAACCTATCATAGTATGCCAGTTTCCATCCAAAGGTAATGACCAAGAGTCTACAGTATAGTCAACTGCTCATGTTGTTAAAAAGGATTATCACAGATCCAGAGGTTTTTAATGTTAAATGTATCGACCTTCGTAATAGGTTTGCCAATAGAGGATACCCTGATGAGGTATTATGTGAGGCTGTTCTTCGAGCAGATAAAGTTCCAAAAGAACACATAATGAGATCTATACCTAAGGACACTGATGTGACACTACTATACGTCTCTAAGTACTCTAGACAGAGTTGCCAAATTGCTAATATTTTGAAAAAGAACTGGAATATTCTCCATCACGACCCACAACTGCTTAAATGATTCCCAAAACTGCCTGTGATGGCATATAAACACGGGAGCAATTTGAGAGAAAAACTAATCCATGCAAAAAGATCACAGAGAGACAGGCAGGAAGTTGGTCCTTAACACTTGCAAGAAGGGACATTTTCCCAGTACTGCATGTAGTAATTGTAATAATGTTATCAAAGGTCAAACTAATGCACATCCGTACACAGGCAAAAAGATTGCTTTACATGACTTCGCCAATTGCACAACACCTGGTGTATTAAATGCCTATGGGGCCTACTGTGCGTAGGCCTGACATTAAGATCTGCACGGCAGAGGTGGATCAAACATAAATCTAATATTCGAAATGAGAATATCAAGCCACCAGTGGTACGATACTTAAAAGAAGGGAAACACACAGTTTCACAAATTCAGTTCATGATACTGTAGCTGCTTTAACCCTTAAATAGAGGAGGTGATTTCAACACATGCCTTCTGCAGAAGAAAATGTTTTGGATACACTTGCTAGATACGGTGTACCCAAAGGGCATGAATAAAGAATTTAGTTTGAATTGTTTCATCTGAAGGGCCGTATGTGCGGTTGGGAGACACTTTGGTCATACCAGCATTTTTAACTATCCACTGTATTGTGTATGGTATATAATTCTGTGGAATGTGTATATGAACTACACTTGTACAAAATCTATCTAATGTACTACATATGGGATATAATCTAGGTGAATGTGTATATGGACAATACTTGTACACCATCCCTTTGTTGATAACTATGTACTGCATTTGGGAGGGGTTGAATATGTTAACGTGACATTATTTTAGTAGCATTGACTAGACTTGATCCATCTAGGAATTTTACATGCAACCGGAATAAACTATATGTTTAGAACATGTACATTACAGTTAGAATATGCTACATTGTGAAGAAGACACAATATGGAATAACCACATGTATATTTAATATGTATATTTAATATGTGTGGTGACATTTGGAGATGTATATTGTGAAATATCTTCTCTAGTTTCAAGATGGAAATGATGTTTAGATATATACATCATCCATTTTCTGTAATCCCTACTATGTGACCATTGGTCCCAATTTTATTTTTCCACCTCGAGTCATACTAACATACTAGGCGACAGATTGGTCCATGTGATATTTGTGCTACAAATAGAGGAAGAATTTTAAGTGCAGTATCACTACATAATGGCTTTATAATGGGCATATTTTTGGTGCTATTCAAACATGAGCTAAATATTACAGCTTCAGTTTGTAATCTAGGCATATTGCCAGTTAATTATTGTATGTACAAGAGTGGTTGGTACATTCAGTATTTATGCATACACAATGTCTTGACTATGGACAGATTTTGGTGCGTTTAGAATGTGAGTTTGTATTTGTAACTTTATTTTTAGTTTAGGCACCCAGCCAAATAGCCATTGTATGCACAAGAAAGTTGGGTACATTCAGTATTCAAACTTATATTGGAATTAATTTTTCACTATAAAATGGCCACCATGGGCAATGTAGAGTAATACCCATTTCAGCCTAGACATTTGGAAATTATGTGATCAGGGTACACGTGAGCGTGTCATGATGTAATACTATCAGAGACACCAGCACTCGAAACGAGAGACCGGAGACGAGGAAAGGAGACTCAGGTAGCAGCACGCAAGTTGATAGGTAAGATGGAGCTTCGCTCCCTTAGGCGCACATATATATTTGCCGGACAGCTACTACAAACAACATTCTTGTTATAATGATGGCGTTATCTGGCCTTTTGCAGATTTCGCATCCCGGCTCGATTAACATTGGTTCTTGTGAAGGTATGTGTTAGACCACACTTACCTTGTGTTATTTACGTAGCATTCTTAATAGCACAGATTTAGATTGGCTGCAAGCATTATGAAAATAGACCATATGCCATTGTGAATTTTGGGCAGTTCCTGTATAAAAGTGGTTCAAGCATGCGAGAATGACTTAAGTTGGACTTGGGCTCTAAGGATCTCACAGTTTGGTCATATGGTTCACACATGTTGGCTCATATAAATTTTGGTATTTAAGGTACTTAGTATAGCACTAAATCGGTGGTGGATTGCCCTTATGGAGCCTAATCCTTGGTATTAAGTACAGGGACCGCATCTCTCCTGCACTTAAACATCTTCACTGGCTCCCGGTTGCTGCACGGATTAAATTCAAATCCCTCTGCTTCATACACAAGGATGTCTGGGCCAGGGGACCACACTATCTTCAACTTTATCTCACTAAATACTCTACCTCTAGACCACTTTGCTCCTCTGGCACCAACTCCTTGTGTGTAAAGAGTTTTGCTAAACAAAGGGCAGGGGGTCGCTCTCTTTCCTCTGTGGGCTCCCTCCTTTGGAATAGCCTCCCCCTCTCCTTGCACCTTGAGCAGGATCTTCTCAAATTCCAGAAGCTCCTTAAGACTTTCCTTTTTCCCTCCTCCTTCCCACCTTCTCTCCTCTGCTAGTCTCACAGGTGCTGTACTGCTGTCCTTGGCCCTTATGCATCTTCGGGGCCCTAACCTCCCACATCAATTTTCCCCAGCTCCTGTCCATCCACAGCACTGCACAACCTCCGCCCTGGAGACTTGCACTTACACCTCCCGTGGCCCAGGCCGTGTAGCACTCAATATTCCTAGCACTTCGTCCATGGCTCACCCTCAAGCTCAGATTCCCCAGCACTTACCGCCTCTTCCTTCTTCCTTTCTGTACTTGCACGTTCTGAATACTCACAAGGCATAGTAGGTCTGTCCCTCCTCCTCTTCCCCCTCTGCTCTTAATATTGTGTTGTAACTTGTATTTCACACCCTCCCTCCCTGCCCTCTGGGTGCTTTCAAACAGTATATTATTATTGTATAAGAATCTAAAAAGCAAACAATAAATAAATAAAATAAATAAATAACATCACCATGGTGGTGGTGGTTCACGGACACCCTGAGATGCACTTTGAAATGGGGACTTGGATCCCTATGTAGTGAAAAAACTAGTCTGTAAGCTTGTGACAGGGCGATCACTATAGTTAATTGTATAATATGATAAGAGAATATTAGCAATATGTATAACAGGATGTTAGAAATTCCATCTTTTCTTGTGTATATTCACAGTCCATCTCCTGAAGAATGGGAATAGGTCCCCAAAACGCATAGAGCAACTGATTGACCTCTGATAAATAAATAAAATCTTTGCTGGAATATATCTCTTTTTGCAAGTAATCTTTTTGAAAAATGATAAAAAAAAGAATATGAATAATTGTAAGCTGTTTATTCAGCCTTATGGTGTGCAGGAGATGGGAGTTTCCATAGATTGGGCACCACTGCAATATATTAGTTATCAACTTTGTTTCAAGGTTGTGAGTCCTCCCCTGCACCCTAATTTTGTTACATTATATTTTTCATCTTTTCAGTAATATTTAAATGTAGGTGTGCATTGTTAGCTATTCATTTGTCTTGTTACATATGTATCTTAGGCCGGTTGAACTGTTATTAGACTCACAGTAACATATTGCTCTTAACTCTGGGAAAAGTTGCTTTAACTCCTACTCTGGGGACTCATGGCTTGGTCAATGGTTCCTCTCTTCTTCAATAGTAAATACCCTTTGACTTCTCTTGCATACAAGGTATGCCACTTTAAAGTAAAGGATGTAGTTCAGTCTTCCTTTAGGAATTAGTTTTAAAGGTGTAGAGGTCTGTATTGAAATGTATTCCTGTGTAAAAGTGAAGGATAGAGTTCATTCTTTCTTTGGGAACAACAATTAGGCACACACAACCACTCTTTGATGTAGTTTTCACAAGTTAAAGGTTTCAATAATTAGTTTATCAAGATTAGGTATTCAGTAATGGCCTTCGCAATGTTCACTCTTCTTAATTAGTGGCATGCAACCGCTCCTTCAGATAATAACAGTCTTTAAATTGTTTAACAATGGGTTAAGCAGCATTTGCTCTTGACACAAGTAAAAGGACTTTCATAATATGAGCAAGTGTTACTTTTCCATTGTTCAACCATTACAACTTCAGCTCATCCTAAAGCATATGCGAGTTAATATGGAAATGGATACTGTTGCCAGCAATGCTCATGCAAGGTATTAGAATGGCAGGCTTCACTCACCAGCTTCTTTAGCACTTTCTCTGCAGGTCGCACTGCTTCCACGACTTTTGCCACAACTTCTACTGCTTCTCGCTTCTTATGGACCCACACACTTTCTCTCTGAAGGTGTCCCCGGTCTGGCCACATGCTCTGGAGACCCTCTCACTCCTGAGAGCCATGGCTTGACAACTGCTTCTCGCCTTGGTCTCCAGCACGTTCTCTGCACGGCATTCAGGCTCACATGGAGAAAGGCAGCTCTGCTGCATGTCTTCCGCTGCGCAGCCTCTGCACTTCAGTGTTTGGGGGAACAGGGATCTCTCAGAACAAGCAGGTGACATCTGCTGTATCCGCACTGTAGAGTCCCTCTTGTTCGACCACTTCTGCTTGAATTGACAGCCTTGAGCCTTCTTCTTTCTGCTACTACTGCTTTGGCTTGCACTCCAGTCACAGATCCAGCTCCTTTCTATTGCCTGCACCTTAGGGGGCCTTTTATGCCTCCCAGGTTCCTTCAGGAGTGGGCTGCTAGGCTTAATTGCCTGACTACTGCAACAGCATGCCTCTTTAGCTCTCTTCCTCATCCCAGTACTCATGGGATTATGGGACTTGTAGTCCCCTTCAAAAAAGTAGTTTCTTCTAAGTATTGAATAGATTTTAAGGGTTGGTTTATTTCCCTTATAATCATTCAAAGATGGTATTTGTGAATGTATGGTCACACAGGAAGACATTTGACTTAAGGTGCTTTTGACAGCTCATTTTACATCATACCTTTGGGAATAAGGAGGGTGTTCATTCTGAAATACCTTAGAGGATCTTTCTATTGGCAAGGTTTGCTCAGCTTTTACAAAACTAATACCCAGAGACATAGATCTTACATGAGGGTCAGGGGTATTATGATGACAATATGTCACCACCTGTTTTGGTAGCCGAGAAAGGCACTTCCTTTCAGAGGACAAATACTGTGTCTCATCCCATGGAATCTCCTCACCACCCTGGGCCTTGTCTCCTCCCGTATGATCCTCCCACAGTACACCATCTCCAAGGTCAGGATCAGGAAGAGTTTGCCTTTCCCTGGCCACCTGGGAAGAGACTTTAGGCAGGGTTTCAGTGAGGGATCCGTAGGATTCTTCACACGTGGGACCTAGCAGAAACCTCAGGCTCGTGAGAGGCTATATTTCCTGTACTCGTGGGCTATGGTGAGAACCACTTTCTTCATTGCTGACCTCTGCCACTTCTACACTGCCACCCACACCCTCAGAGGAAGGGGTACCTGAGCTGGGGACTTTAGATCGCTGTTGGCCCCCTGGAATCCCTCCACCCACCAGCTTCCTCGAAAGCCTGTAGGCTCGTTGGCCGATCGGATTTCATGACTTTACTGCCATGAGGCTTGTTAGGGAGAATTCTCTGTTAAGGCTAATTTCCCAAACCTAGTGAGTCCCCCAGCAGCTTTGCTGGATTTTTGGGGTTTATTTTTTTTTCCTGCTAAGAGTGAGACTCTTTTTCTCCCACTCTTAGACATGATTTGAGATATCCTTTGACTTTGTGATGTGTTTTATGAGCTATGGGGTCTTTTACTCCATAGGGTTTCATGTGGTTTTTGGTAAGTGTGTTATACAGCACCCTCAATGCAGTAACACAGGGGTGTCATAGTGACCCCCAAACATAGACTCCGTACCCTGGGACTGACTACTGTCTCCCAGGGCATGTAAAGTCACCATTGGCTTTATTAGTCCAAATTTGTGAAGAGAACCAGTACAAACCATCATATTGTGGAAGTACTGTAAGGGGTTAATTAGATTACCCCTGGGTCTGTTTTCGAGGGGGCACTGTGCAGTCCCCCCTCGTCGAGTTTCTGGCTGGTGGCAGTGGTTACCACGCGAAATATTCCTTAAGAATATTTACAATGGGATTTTACAGGATGTGTGGGAGGGGGGTTTAGGCACCCTGGACTGAGTTGCCTCGGCAACTCAAGTCGCACTCTTGTGTGATTGGCCCAGTGGTGAGCTGCCCAGCTCACCACTTAGCATGTTTGAGTGACAGCTAGGACTGATGAATGGGGGTTTTCTGCATAAAAGCAGGGCTTTGGGGACTGGAACTTCAGACGTCGCCACAGGACCAAAGAATCCGAAGAGGGAGAAGCTGAGCCGACCTGCAATGACGACACCACCGGTGGAGCCCTGCTGAACCGACTCACCACTTCTTCCAACGACAGAGGAGATCTTCATCCCAATGAGTCTTCTCCCTTTGACTGGTGGGGATAACCAGTTTGCCAGCCTTTTCACCTTCCCGGATCATCTCGTGGCCGCCTTGCCTGTGCCAACCACCCCGGCAACCGGGATACCACGTTTTATCACTACCGCGAATAAAAGGGTAGTACCTTTTAACCGGAGAACTCCGCGGCTGGTTTCTTCCCTGGCAGTGCAACAACCTTCAGCTTTCCTCCACGTTGAGATCTTCTCTTCCCCTGGATGACGCCGTGACTTGCATCCACTGCCAGGAACAACTGCCCCCGCTGGAGGATTCTCTCTACTTTCAAGGTACTGTGTCCGCCTGGCCTCCCTCGCAACGGTCTGTGTGGAGTGTCTCGTAAATCCTCATCTTACCACTTGGGTTGGCCCTAGGCTGGCTAACTGAACTTTTCTGAGCTGAACTGATTCCTTTTTAAACTCTCTGCAAGACTTTCCAAGCCTTTTAAACTGTGTGATCTTGGGCACATTGGTGTTCTACTCTCTCCAAGAGGGAGCCTGGCCTCTGAGCTTTTTGCTCACAAGTAGACTTTGACTTTACTGCCTTGTTGAGTGCTTCTAAAGTATTGTGTTGTGTGCTGTTCCTAATTTCTGCCTTTTCCCTCCCTTTATCTTAATTTATTGGAGTGCCATCTTTAGTTAAGCGCTCACCTCTGTCTGGAAATAAGTGGTGTTAACTAAGACTCGTCTAATAAGGAATAAGGGATGTATATATATTAATGGTGACTGTTTTTGAACTTGCTTATAATAATAGTGCTAGAGTGTTTCTAAGTATGTCTTTAAATAAATAATTATATACTTGATACCAAAGCTCTGGTGAGTGTTTGCTTGTGCTACTGTATTTTGGTACCTATCTTGTATACTCTATATACTGTCTAACTCTTCTTGAGAGAAGTCTGGCTGCTCAGCCACAGCTACCAGGTAAATCTGGGTGGTACAGACTGCTGCCAATGGGGTTTACTGCCAACACCTGTAGTCCTAAGCCTTTTGCAGTGGTTCCTAAGGGAACTGCACAGGTTTCTGCCTAACAAGGCTGTCCCCTCTCTTGACAGAATTCATGAAGGATGCTTTCTTTCAAGGTCTGTACAACACTCATGTCAAGTTCAAAGGTAGCAAAAATGTGTGGCAGTGTTTCTAACGTTAACTGCAGTGGTTTGAAGTTCAAGAGATTACCAAAAACCAGCACTGGCAGGTCCCTTTGGCTTAAGTGTGGCAAACATGGCTTGAAAGTGGCTTGATGAAATGCAAACAGGGATTCTGGCTGTTCGAGCTCTCAGAATGATGTGACACCCACTGCAGGGGGCTCTAGCACAAGGTGAGTCACTTCACAGTCTCTACTCTCTCAGCCTAGAGAAATTTGCAAGCAGAGTGATAGGCCTTGGTCTGCAGCAAGAGTCCCACCCAATGTGCCCTGGGAGTGAGTGGAGAGCAGAACCTGCCCCCACCTTCGAACACTCCTTCACCTCAATGGCAGTGGTCGAAGTGAGCGGGAGCGGTCAGGAGCGGTGCTCCTCTACTTTTTTAAATTATGTTTTGCAGCTCCTATACTTTTATTTTAAAAAGAAACCGTTCCGGAATGTTTTAGTTTTAAAATAAAAGTGTAGGAAGACATTGCAGCTTGCAATTTCAGTGCACTGTACTGAACGTTCCCTTAAACAGCAGGTGCACATGTTTGGGGGATTGTGTTGAGTGTGGTAGGGGCCTGCCGATGGGGTTTGTGGAGAGTGGGTGCAGGTCAACAGGGAACATAATTCCACTACTTCTTTTTGTACACTTCGACCACTGCTCAATGGCTGAGGTCTTTGGAAAGATCAACTCTCCCAAAAGAGGACCAAAGTAATTATTCCCTAAGTCCTGGATGGCCCAAAAGTGAATCGAAGAAGTAGTGGGCCATACCCTCTTTCATAGGCAAAATGCCACATGGGATTGGAAGAAAGCAAGCCTGATTGGAGGGGTGAAAACCCTCTCCTGTGAAAAGTGTCCTTTGTCTTCTGTTATCGTACCCAGAGTGCCTTGTTCCACAGGAAGTGGAGGGGATGGGTAGAAGAGAGAATCCACACAGAAAAAAGTTGGAGGAAACCTACTTTTAACCCAACTGTGTTTCCAGGACTTCCTAACTCAGCCCTTTCCCAGCCTGCAGCTTCAAAGGATCTCTGGTGTGCAACCCCCTAGTGTGAGGTAGGCCTTTGTAATGGCCATGGCTCTTTCAAGCAAGACTCACAGGGGGTCTCCAGATGGAAGATCCTAGGCCTGGAAAGGAGGGCATTACCTTCTCTCCCAGAGAGTCAGTAGAGACAGGCTTCTTGCCCTTTGCCTCATTCACTGGAATGCAGACATGTCAGTGCCTGAAATCCACAAAACCTCCCATAGCTGTCTGAGCTTGCAGGGGTAACACAGGTATGCCACAAATCAGATGTGGCTTTAAAGATAATGTGAACTCCCACCACCATACCGAAATAGGTATGGCTTATATGTTCAGATTATCCTTCCACCAGGTGGGTAGTTTATCAGAATGATATTGAATTTGGGACAGAGGTGTGCACATAAATTCAACCTATGTACTGGTGTGACTTGGCTGTCACGAGGAGCTGTTATACAGGGCACCTGTGACCTCTGAACCTGTTTTCCCCACCCTCCATTTCATATGCATGTCTGCTGCAGCTTGCAATAAAAGACATGCCTAGTGGGCTGTGTAGAAGAAACAAATAGATGGGTTGGGGCGATTACCAAAATCCTTTGATGCCTTGCTGCGATATTGCCTTTACATTTTGTCAAAGCTCTTAATCAGCGCCCCCTCAACACAAACAATAAAAACAACTTTAAGGAAATCGCTGAGGCAGACGCAGACCCCTGTTATTTAAACTTTAAAAAAACATCCTTTCCCCATTTTAAGGTACACAGTTGCATTCCACAATTTAGTAAGTGCCACCACAGAGGAAGCAAAGGTGGTCTACCTCAACCTTTTGAGCATCCAAGCATTATTTGAGGAGCTCCAGACCCATGGATCCATTTGACCTGGCACCTACCGTCATAACATACACAGTAAACTCCCAGGTAGACAGACCTGGTAAACTTGACACACCCAGTGAGTGGGACATTCAAAGTAAGCTCACAGTTAGAAACAAACAGTCCACAAACCAAGTCAAATTGACATTCCCTAAGTTTCCAGTTTGACATTGCCATTAAGACTCTAGTTTAGAGTGCCGGAATGGAGAGGTAGCTACCTCTGCAAGCTCTGTTCCCAACTCTGGTAATCCTGTATGAATATCCAGACATACAATTCTGAGGCTGTTTGAAATGTCTGCAGAGCTGCAACCTGTCCAAATACAACAGCAGAGAGGACGGGAGAAGTTCTGGATTGTAGGCAAGTACAGAGGTGGCTTCATGATAGCCAGCATCCCCGCTTGATTGGTGGAAATCCTGGGGAGGTATCGAGCAAGAGCCCTGTAGGACACGGCATCAGGCCGAGAGTTGGCGAGCAGTGAAAAGCAGCCTGGTAGAGACTGGCTCCACCAAGAGCAGGGAAGGAATCAGGCCAAGAGGATGGAGGCAATTACCCCTGAGTGAGGACAGTGGCTTTGGAAAGCTTGCTGCAATAAGGTGCGGCCCTGAAAACCAATGTTCAAGATCTACTGGTGATGCCCAAGAGGTACTAGCAGAAGTGCTGGAGACCTTGTTGGCTCGGAAGTGGAAAAAGTAGATGAGTCAGCACTGGTGCACTCTGAGACCGCTGTCTGGCTTTAGGTGACACCAGGGAGGAAGGCCTCGAAGAAAATGCCCCAAAATTAAGTCAGTAATGTGAGAAACAAGAAGGTGTCTCACCCACTAGTCCCCGGAGATCCGTCATCCAGGTGGCCAGGACACAGCCATCGCTTTTGGATCCAGTTCCTGGGGATGGACGAGTGCGGGAGGATTACCTGAGTGAGGGGTTTTCAGGGATTGGGACAGTGGACTGTGAGACTCAGTATCCCCTTTCTTATAACACCTTTACCCAGTCCTACCTGGTAGGATATTTAGGAACTATACCGCCCTTTTACAACATGAACACATTTTCACTGACAGCCCGCTCTAAGGGAAAACAGACTAACACCCAAACCGTGTACCTGATGTGTCCCAATACAATGGTTAGGCAAGGTCAGGCCATAACTGATCCTCACACACACCTGACTTCCATTCAACTTCCCTACAAGGATAAAAGGCGGCGCACGAGAGCACACTCTGAGCGAGGCAAAGCACACGAGGAAACAGCATTTCCAAGGTGGCAGTTTAACTAGAGGAGAAAGATGGCGAAACAGAAGGTGGTCGCAAGGAGGAAAGTACCCTTGACCTTTTTGACAAGGAACTGTTACTTCACGAGACCTTGAGAGAAAGCGTAAGACCAGGAAATCAGGCTGAATAATCCTGAATTATGTGTCAGAGGTACCTGGGGCTCTCCCTCTTCCGTAATCAAGGTGGGGAGAATCTCCAACCACTGTGATACTGTCCTTGGCTCCAAGAACAAAGCCGATTCAGTGAAAGCAACACTGCCGGTGAGTTGGGGAGACCGATACAAGACCGGACTGTGTTGAAGGCAAGGTTGCAAGCAGCAACATTGTATGGCGAGCGCTGGAACGAACATTGTTAAAACGCGTGTGATAAGAGACGTGAATGAAGTTAAACTGCTAATGAGTGATTGAAATTTAAAGCAAACTACAATACCTTTTGACACAGAGTGGTCTGGCACTGCGTAGGTGCTCAATCGAAGGTCTCTGTAAGGTAGCCAGCTAAGAAGTGATAAAAGTAGATATAGTTGGTCTGAGCCTTATGGAGGGAGAGCAATTGAGAGAGATTGAATAAATGTGAATCGAAGTGGTCTTGCAGGGTCAAATCTAATCCTACGCACAGTCGAAAATCTTAGATTTCGATGAAGTAGATACAAGTTTAGAAAAGTAAATGGACTTGGTCTGAGCCCAACAGAGGGAGATCAATTGAAAGCTTTGTGTTAAAGTGGGCCTGGGCCCGGCGGAGGGGGGCCCGCAGTGAGTGGAGAATCACCCAAGAAGTTGTACATGAGAATCCTGAGGAGAAAGGAACTTTTGAGTGTTTGTCGCATCAAGCCCTCTGAAGTAAGAGACTTTGAATGGCAAAGAGACTTTGACATAGAAGGCCCTGATACTGAGATCTGAACTGCATTCCGTGATAGAGCAGCCAGAGACTGTGCTAAGCTTGAGTGTGCCGCCTTGCCCCATGCTGAAAACATGGGGAAGGGAGGCTTGGATATCCTGACATATCATTTCTTGAACACTTTTCTTTTTGCATAACATTGTTTCCCACACTATTTGTATTTAGAAGTAAGGTTTGGCAATAGGTTTATTAGTATAGGCCTTCTTATTTTGACAGACTCGACTAGGACTGCGTTATTATTATTTGATGGTCATAGCTTGCTGCAATCTTTAGATTTAGGACTAGATGGGTGTTTTTCAAACCCCAATTGAAGTTCAATAAACACCATTGAACTGTGGTCACTTGTGTCTGTCTTACTGTTTGATACCATGCCTTCCTTACAGTAAGGACTGGACTGTGTGGTGGGTCGGAAGAAGGAGTCGGTCACAACGTGGACTGAGGTTCCTTTGACTAAATAATAAAGAAAAGACCTATCTCGCCCTAGGGAAATTCCCAACCTAACTAAATTAAACTAAAGGTGCTTGTCTGTTGTAAGGAAGTCAAAAAGCAAAATGTCCTCAGTCCAAACCTAAATCTCCCTGACCCTACCACTAATAAACAATAACTAAGATGAGCCAAAAGAATGTCTTTATTCTGGTGGTCTCCCATTTGCCTTTTATCTTGGGGCCTTCTTTCAGGGTTTTCTTATTCAATACAACTCTTCTTCAATGTGCAAATGTCTCCGTTTAGCAAAACAGCTCCTTTTTGTGATTTCTTCTTATAAGGTTTCAGAGTTTTATTTACAAGCTTGTGTAGCTCTTCACAACTGTTCATGGATTTTGCCTTCCAGACCATATGATCCGTATCTTGGTTTTCCCTGAGATAGTCTCTCAAACCTCTTCCTTTAATTTTATGTTGTTCACTTGCTTTATTAACTTTGCAAGTCCCCCAGCTCAGAGGTCTCCTTAATGAACTCATTTCCTCCTTGTCTATCTCACTCTGTTTTCTTTACTCCCAACGTTCTATAACTTCCCATTAAGCAGTCTCCCCACTCTTCAGCAATTTTCTCTCTTCGAATTATCTCCTGGGGTTTTTTCTCTCTCCCCCAGGATATTTGTCTCCACCTTCTTAAGGCTACACAGTCTTTCTTATTCTTTAGGTTTTTGAATAGTTCCTCAGATATCTTGCTATGCTGGTTCTCTATTCTCTTATTGCCCTTATGGCAATCATAGGGCCTTGTTACAAGTACGGCAGGCTGCCACCGGACTGGTGAATTTTTCCGGCGCCTGGCTTCCTGGAATAACCAGGGGATTACGACCCCAGCGTTTCGGGAATTCAGGCGCTGGAAAAATGTAAATCCCCATTCCCATTTGAGTCCCATAGGACTCAATGGGAATGGGGATGACGGAAGCACTGGCACCGTTAATAACGGTGCCGGTGCTTCCATGAAAGTCTGTGAGCGGGTGCCGTCCCACCCACCAGGTCATGCCTGGCGGGCGGGACGGCAACCGCTCGCAGACTCGTAGTGTGCTGGTCCGGTAACAACGGTGCCGGTAGGCTTCCGGTACACTTTAGGTCCAAAGTCTCTGTTCTTTATTACAGATTCTTCCGGCGGCCTCTCGCTACTCCAGTCCACCCGGGTACCTGTTTGTTGTGGATGACCTCATGGGGCTAGGCACTCGCTCAGTTACGTTGCTTTGCTTTCTCGCTTCCTCCTTTCAGGCTTCTCGTTCGCTCTGATCTTGGCATCACTGCGGCTTGCCGCGTCCTACGAACAGCGGCAGATGGGAACTTTCCACTCTCCTGGTTTTCAGGTTCTGGCATTGTAATGCGGGCGCCAGGCCCACCACAGCACCTCTGTGTTCACGCCACCTCGGATGGTTCCTCACTCTCCGTCCTGACAACGGCTTCTCTGCTGTCCGCTTTGCTGGGCCTCTGGCACCTCCGATTGGTGTCCTTTGCTGCTCGGAGTGCCACGGATTACACGGCCACACTTTGCTTTGTATCTACACAGAGTTCTGACTTAAGGAGGCTTCCCCTGTGTGCCGTTCTCTCTCCTCTCTTTTGGCCTCCTTGTCCCATTTTCATATATACTTCTTCTTAAAGGGGTATTCCCTTTTCCCTCAGACGGCATGCTTGATTCAACATTGCCTACAGCCAAACAGAAGGAGGGCACAAAGTTTTGGTTGAGAGGCAGTCTCAGACATGCAGACAAAGTGTACAGCATAGGGAGTTCCCTTTGGGAATGGCAGTCCTTGTCCCCTAAAGGGGAGTCACTCCCAGTGAGTTCCCACTTGCCCAGACCTCTAGGGTGGGTCTTGCGGAGCGGGCTCACCTCGCTAGCCTCAAAGGGGGTGGCTCTCCCTTGGGGAGAAGAGACGAATACTCCCCATTCATCACAACTGGTAAATTGAGAAATTGACTGATATGTGGCAGAATAGGTGAAAATGTAATTGAGTGGGGAGTGAGCCTTCCCCTGCACACAGGAATGTTCTTTTGCCCCCTTCCTCTTGCCAGGCTAAATTACGAGCTAACCCCAAGAGAAAGAGCAGAGTCTCCTTGCTCTGGATGATTTGGGATGGCGAGACAGATTAACCAGAACCACCCTACCGGAGGCGTGGAGGCGGCAATCATTACTGGATACAGTAAAGTGCCTGAAGTGTGGGAGACAGGTCAGTGCACCAAATAAAATGGTTAGCTTACACTTTAGCAAAACAAGGAAACTCTGCAAGTGGAGAGGGGAGGCAGTCAAGATCAGAGGTCCCCAGGCGATCTGCTTCAGAGAGAGAATTGGATGAATAGCAGGAGATGGCTTACGTAGTGAAGGAGATAGTATCAGACAATCCTTAAAATGCAAGACTCGGAAAGTGGGAGTGAGCCTCTCCCTTGTCAAGGCAGACAATAGAGGACTAGACATCAGCATCTAAGGACAGAATCTTGACTGTTAAAGACAAGGTGGGAGTGCTGGAGAATTGGGTAGCAACAATCCAAATCCTGACAGAAAAGCTGGATGAGAAGGGGAGGACATGGAGGGACATTCTCACCGGAACAATATCCTTGTAGTTGCACTGCATTAAAGAGTAGAAGAGGGGTCCCTGGAATTATTTCTGGAAAAATGCTTATTGGAGCAACTGGGGAGAAAAGGACTTTTCCATTTTTTTACTGTAGAAGGAGCACATTGTGTTCCAGTGGGAGCACCCTTTATCCTATGAGTACCAGTGGCTTGGCTGTTTAATTTCAGAGACAGAGATGCCCTCCTCCAGAGATAATGGGGACCTCCATTGGCGGTATGGCTACAAGATCCTCTTGTTCTAGGATTACAAAAGGGAAGTCCAAAAACAGTGTTAGTATTTCGACTAAGTTAAGAGAGAACTGATGAGGAGCAGATTACAAGATGGTGAAATGGAATCTTCAAGAACCCAGGGAAAAAATGGAACTCAAGCAACGAGAGAAGCCAACAGTACAAATTGTAAAGGACACGAGTAGAAGATTTTCCAGGAAGGGTGGAGTTAAATCTCAATGGAGATTACAGCTAAGGTACATCTGCATGGCACCCTCAGGTATATAAAAGCACAGAAAAAGGAGTTATGTAGGAACACAACTTTATTATTTCTACATACTGTCTTAACCTATCCCATGATCTCACTTCATTCTCGTTACCCAACTTATGTCCTGCCTCTAATATAATGAGGTGGACTAAACTCCCAAATGATCATGTATGCACAATGTTACAACCTCCCCCAATTTAAACTAACAGATACTTATCAACCCATTTCTCTGATCAATCTCATTGCTCTTCTGCTTATCCGACAATGTTGTTCCTTTGAGAATGGCCTTATCAGGAACAGGCTTCACCCTCAGATGCTTCACTGTCACCCATGTACAAAATGTCTGACTCGTAGCTTCTTGAATATTGGTCGACCGCCAGATCGGTCATCCATTCATCACACTTAACTTTCTTAAAGTCAGAAGAGTGATTTGACGTTTGTCAGTTTGCACAGTTACTAGAGATCCTTTCTTCTGGACCACTACTAAAGTGTTATAAAAGCTCCAAGGGGATTGGCTGTTAAATTAGTGATTTGTAATGTTCTTTTGATGTTCCCCAAGAATCGTTCAACAGCCCTATTTGCTTGAGGCCATAATGGCGTGGCTCTGCGATGCTTGAACCCCAAATACTCTGTAAATACATTGAAATCTTGGCTGGTTAACTGGGGACTTGACATTTTGCATAACCCCATATGCCGTGAATACCTGGTCTTCCACGGGTATGACGCTGGTTGCCGCTGTGGACATTATCTGTGTCTCTGGAAAACGTGAAAACTCATCCATCACCACATGAATGTTGAGACCTCGTTCTATCGGCCTAAAGAAATCAATAGCCACTTCTTCTGACAATGCCAAAGGCAGGGGTGTCATTTCTAAAGGTTCTGCTGTGCTTGGGGAGTTACGATGCAACAGGTGGAGCATCTCTTCCGTTTCTCCTCCACTGAGGCATCTAAATGAGGAAACCACACTTTTTGCCTCCACATGCATTTCGTCGCAACTAACCCCCCTGTGTCCCTCATGTCACAGCCTAAAAGGTACAGCAAGTTTCGTGCCTTTGAGAGCAGGTCATCAGTTGACAAAGATAGTTGATTTTTTACTAGAAGCAGGTGTCTTTTGTCAGTTTGCGTATTAGCAGCTTCTTAAGCTCCCATTATTGTTGCGTGCTTTCAGAGACCTACCAGCGTGCAGGCATTGACAATACCATCATCATAATTTCCCTTTATTTCGATAAAAAGAATTTAACATAAAAGCCAACATAGACATAACAAAAACAAAAACAAAGTCAATTAGTAATATGACATCAAAGCAACACATTTTACCTAATACAATAAAAACCAAATTACCAATACTTGTTTAAAAATGATTAACTAGGACCAGTAACAGTCCAAAATAAAGTGCTCATGTGCATACAGAAGATAATAATTTCTGTTACGGGATGTATCACCCATGAGGGATCAAATTATTAATTGAGGCCCAAGGCTAGGTAATCCTTCTATAACTCATAGGCCAATATAAACAATGAAACTGGTCCAAAATAAAGTTGTTACTATTATGGAAGAAGATTACTCTGTTTTGTTCTTCTGAACCATGTCCGGATCAGGAACCAGCCATGGTGAAGGTAGCCAAGGGCACCTTGGCACCCAAACAAAGCCTAACGGCCCCAGCCACAGTTTCAACCTAATACTGAAGAAAAAGATGCTTTAATGACATAGATGGGGCAGAAGAACAAAAAATGAACTCAATGTTCACTAACCCCTGTGCAAAAAGGACAATCTGAGCTCACATTGGCAATCCATTTAGACTTTACAGACGCCAAAGGGAGGATGTCAAAATGAAGTTCAAGAAACAGGGAACCCATTGCTTTAGGGGTCATGATATCAAGATAATCTTCATAGCCCTGCACCTGTTTGAGAGCCCAGTAGGTACTAAACTGCAATGATGTATCCAGTCGCCCTGGTTTTTCTTCCATCCTTTTCATTTAAAGGGAATGTTGGACTTTACCCTTTGAAGTTGCATCAATGGTCGAAGGGTGGACCCAAAGATCTGCAAAATTCAGAGAGAAAAATTCAGTCTTAACATGCACCACCCATGGAAGGGTTAGGCCACCCTCTTGGGTCATTACATCTTTCAAGGCTGTTCGATATTTAGTAAGATTCTGCTTTTTCGAGAGTCTAATCCAATACAAGAGTGGTTTGGCTCTGCATATTTGTTTAATGTACTGCAAGTCCAATTCCAAAAGAATCTGGAGGGTTGTGGCACCATTTGGAAGCCCAAATATATTTTTGAGAAAAATGCTCTTGCCAACAGATAAATGTGTAACATTTGTAAGGAAGGCATGATATCAGCAGTAAGACAGACACAAGTAAAGAAACAGAACACAGTCACCACCAACTACCCACCTCTACCACACCGTAGGGGCTACTCAATTTTTTCACTAACATATTTTAATCATATTTTTCAAACAATTCTACTAAAATCCATAAAAAACCATTATGTGAGTTTGTCATGTGTAAATTACCACAAAAAAGAGAGAGAACACCAATTTACATTTCTGGCTGTTGTCTACATAAATGCACTTATAGTTCATATGCATTCAATTGTTACGTGATGTTAGTAACAGTGTGTATATCTACATTACAATTATACAGAGACATGGTATAATAGCGTCAACACTCTGATGTGTTTCTGGGGCAACCGCACGATGCCAACCCGACAGTGGCAACCCCCACAGACCAATTGGTAATACCGGTCTTCAACCTCACATTCTCTCACTGACATAGAAATCAGTGTTTTGAGTAAGGGGCTATCTTTTGTTCCTATGAAAATAGCAGACAAATTCTCTACTGAAGTGGAAATGAGAAATTTCTTTAGATCAATAAGGCTCAAATATTTCTTCCGCAATCCAAAAGATGGGACTACTCCAGATGAAAATGTAACCGGACTCAAATTGCCTTCATCCGACGTCCACTATGATCTCTCCTGAGATTTTGACGTTTGAGAATAAAGTACTAAGAGATTTAGACTATCTTTTCAAGAGTAAAAATCAGCAAAAAGACAATCTCACCAAGGCAGAATGCAGAGCTTTGAAAGATCTTAAAAGCAATACCTCTTTTGTAGTGAAGCCTGCTGATAAGGGAGGTGGAATTGTGTTGTGGGATGTTAATGCCTATAACATCGAAATAGACAAACAATTGGAAAACCAACAATGCTATCGGAAACTACCTGGCAACCCAACCATGGGATTGACGGAGGAAATAATGAGCCTTATGAACCATGCACATGACCAAAAGTGGATTTGTAAAGATGAATGTATCTTTCTGACTAGACCAAACTCCACCATTCCGGCCTTTTATATGCTACCCAAAATGCATAAGAATGCGACTAGTCCCCCAGGCCGCCTGATTGTGTCAGCAATAGGCTCACTGTTGGAGCCTCTCTCCATTTATGCAGATGCCTTCTTAAGACCGTTTGTGGCTAAGATTAAGTCTTACATCCAAGACACAACAGCTATGATTCACACTATCACAAGCCTACATCCGGAGCCAATGACATCTTGGTTACCCTTGATGTAGAATCATTATACACTAACATCCCCCAAGATCATTGTATAGAAGTATTACACCAATACCTTGAGAAAAGGGCAGATCTCACAGTTCCCTCCAATTTCATCATTGAATGCATAAGGTTGGCACTCACTAAGAATGTATTCTTATGCAATAAAACTTTCTATCAACAAAGACAGGGCACATCAAAGGGAGCCACATTTGCACCGGACTTGGCCAATCTTTACATGGATCATTATGAAACTAATGTTATCTATGCGGATACGAATCCCTTTCATGACCACATCACCTCGTGGCACCGTTTCATTGATGATATTTTCATGTTATGGAACGGTAGTCAGGATGAGTTGGAAAAATTCCTTTTGTGGCTCGATAGACAAACTTTGACCATTAAATTCACCATGTCTTATAGTAGTGAGAGTATCTCTTTTCTCAATCTCAAGATCTTTAAAAAGGAGGACCACATGATGGGTACTACATTATACAAAAAAAACCACAGATAAGAACACATTACTACTCTTCAGTAGCTTTCACCTGTCCAGTCTCTGGGAAAATTTGCCCTACGGGCAATTCCTAAGAATCCGTCGGAATTGTAGTGAAATCGCTGACTTTAACATCAACAGTCAGGAACTAAGTGAAAAATTGCGATATAGACAGTATCCACGTAAAATTATCAGGAGATCCATGAAAAGAGCACGCAATGCCAATTGTGAGGTCATTCTACAAAAACATACCAAACCTCAAGAAGAAAGAATTACCTGCATTTCATCTTTTTCCCCTCTAAGTAATGACTTGAGGAGGATCATACTCAGAAATTGGAAAACTGTTCAAACAGAAGACTTCAGACCTAATTGCCCGAGATTTGCATTGAAACGGTTGCCGAATCTCCGGGATAAGCTAGTCCACAGCTACCCAATGAATAAAATCGAGACACCGATACAGCCAACATTGTGGGGATTACCTCCAGTCTGTGGACACTCTGTATGTGGACAATGTTCGGTCTGCCACCTTACTAAGAACTTGAAGCAAATTGACCTCAACGGTTGGTTGTGGAAATACAGGTCCTTCTCAAATTGCTTGACGAAGTGGGTTGTCTACAGGATAAAATGCCCCTACGGGTTGATATACCTAGGTAAAACAATTAGATCTGTTAAACTACGAATTTGGCGAACATCGTTCAGCAATCCGAAACGGGACTCCTGACAAACCACTAGTAGCCCACTATTTAGAGGCTAAGCATACCTACGAAGACATGTTTTGGTTTGTTATCCAAACCACCAAAGCCCATCCACGAGGTGGTAATAGAGATCTGTCCCTTAAGAAACTGGAGCAGAAGTGGATTTATAATCTAGAAACTGCCCAATCCGGATTAAACATCGCTGTGGAATGGAACCTCTTCATTCACTAACAACCTGCATATTTGCACATTTGCATTGTTTTCATGAAGCTATAATTATTGTCTCCATGAAGGTTAGAGTTCCCCTATGGAAGATACTAGAAAGAAGCAGGTAGATTGGTACCCAGACATGGTCAGAATCTCTGACACTGCGAGGCTACATGAATGCCCTGCACTGCTGCCTGTGGAACCACATGTATAACCACACATAACACCCCAAGATGGCACGACGCTGTGTGCATACATGGGTTCTCAGCACACGGATTAGTCTTTGTTTAACACAGCATCCATCTCCATTTTTTATAATGAAAGATGGTGAAGAAACAACGATCAACACACAGACTAACCTATATATGTGATCACTCCAGCTGAGACACAGTTAAATGTCCTGTTTTGTCCTCTGCTGCCTGGAAAATCACATGGCAACACTCCAAGATGGCACACCTTTGTTTGTGCATAGTAGGTGTTACACACCATGTTTGTGGTCCCTCTTCTCTGTCTAGTTTTAGACAAGCTGACAGGAAATGTCAGGAGTCCTTTGTTTATGTCTATTTGTTCAAACTTGAACACACAGGCACCTCACGGTCAGAGCCCTTTGCACCCGCGGAACGTTTCCGATGCAAAATCAACATCTGAGAGGTAAGCTTGCAATGATTGATATGCCTGCCATACACACACAGGATTAATACGGCACATGAATGCGAGCTGTGTAATGATCCGTTCTTTTTGACCTAATATAAGACGAATATTTCGAGTGATATGTGCAAGCACACACACAAGAAACGAAGCCCCACAGCTGAATGAAGACAGTGTCTGGAACACACACTTCTAAGTAAGTGTCATGGTCTTTTTATCACCAGTCCCTGATAAACACTGACTAAACAAAAAGAAAAAAGCAAAGGATTTATACATCTGCATGTTTTGCCCTTAGATTCTATGGTGTGGGAGCAGTAGTTCCAAAATACCAACCGAGGTATTATCCACCTTCAACACGCGATCTTGGAATCTCCAATTTTACCCACGTCAATACAAGACGATAATGATCCATTTCCAATATGTACAATTGCGACAAAAATTAATTTAATGTCATACAATAATCGATTCAAAACATGTATTTGTTTACAGTTTGAACTACTTTGACGACCCATCCGCCGCCATACTAGATTGACTAGTGCAATCATCTCGCCCTCCACACCCCAAGAAATACACCCAAGGTTAGCATGTTGGCTACTCTGTTATTCATGAAATTTATATCACCGCCATCAAGGCTTTTTATATATAGTTTATATATAGTAAGTCTTATACTTGCCTTATTTTATATATCCCCTAGGTTACAACACTGATACATAGGCGCCATGCAGACAATGTAACCTTTTCCAAAACCAACTGCGTCCTGAAGACAGGTCATGGGACATTACTGATGAGACTTAGACTGCAACAGTGCTGTCCTTTGCCCCAGAAATACATCAGAGTGTTGACACTATAATACCATGTCTCTGTATAATTGTAATGTGGTTATACACACTGTTACTAACATCACGTAACAATTGAATGCATATGAACTATAAGTGCATTTATGTAGACAACAGCCAGAAATGTAAATTGGTGTTCTCTCTTTTTTGTGGTAACTTACACATGATGAACGCACATAATGGTTTTTTTATGGATTTTAGTAGAATTGTTTGAAAAATATGATTGAAATATGTTAATTGTGTTACTTTGACCGTGGTGGTATATATAATTCAATGATACCTTCATCTTGAAAAAATTGAGTAGCCCCTACGGTGTGCTAGAGGTGGGTAGCTGGTGGTGACTGTGTTCTGTTTCTTTATGTATCTTACTTCTACACCACAGCCCCCTTTAGAAAAAATTGAGGGAAAACTTTTGCTCAAATCACTCTTTTACTCTAGACAGACAGAAGTGACCACAGTTCAAGGGTGTTTATTGAACATTCACAACGGTGTGATAAACACCTATCTAAACCTAAATCTACAGATGGGAGCAAGCTACGACCATCAAATAATAATAATGCAGTCCTAGTGGAGTCTTGTCAAAATATAAGGGTCTATACTAAAAAAAAACTATTGCCAATCCCTACCGCTAATTTACAAATAGTGTGGGGTAATGTTTATGAAAAAGAAAGAAGTGTTCACAAAATGATATGTCAGGATGTTCAGCCCGTCGGCCTCCCTTCCCCACATTTTCAGCTGGGACAATTCGGTTCACTCGAGCAAAGCACACACTCTGGCTTCTTCGACACAAGGACACAGTTCGATTTACAGCAATAGGGCCTTCTGTGCCCAAGTCTCTTTTCTCATCAAAGTCTCTTGATGTACAAAAAATAAGATACATAGTTCCTTTCTTCTTTCAAGAGTTCAGCTCAGGTGCTTCACCCTGGACCCCCCTCAGCCAGGCAGATCCCTGTTATTTTACAATTTTTACTGCAGATCCCCCTCTTCCAAGCTCAGATCCCACTTTATACAAAGTTCAGAGAATTTTGTTTTCTCGGGTGACTCACGGTTCACCCTGGATCCCCTTCAATCGGGCTGAGATCCTCCCCTTTTCCAATTAGTGTCCCTCAGCCGGGCTCGGACCAATTGTAGTTCACCTTGGTTTATGAAAGACTTTCGAATGTGCACAGGATTTAGCTTGACCCGTTGCAGGACCACATTGATACAAACCTCAGTTTTACAATACAGTTGCCATTTAGTTAGATACCTAACAGAGACCTTCGAATGAGCACCCACGTAGCACCAGACCACTCTGTATACGGTATCTTACTTGGCCTCCCAAAGTTCCTTCACTCCTTTGGTTTCCAAATACATTCGCATCGCTCATCACATGTGTTTCACACACTGTCCTCTTTGGATTTCTTCATACAATGTTGCCGCTTGCAACCTTGGTTCAAACACAAGCTGGTTTGGTATCAGTCTCTCCGACTCACCGGCTGTGCTGCCTTTTCTGGTGCTGCTTTATTGCAGGAGCCAAGCACAGTATCACAGCGGTAATTGCTCCTCCATGCCTTGGTTATCGACGTGGGAGAGCCCCGGGTACCTTCGATGCACAATGTAGGTTTGTTCAGATTTAGTTGCCGGTTTTAGGCTTCGTACTTTTCAAGGTTCGCGAAAGTAGCAGTCTTTACAGGTCACAGGCACTCCCCCCCCCCCCATGTAACCCTCTCTGGTCTTGCCATTTTTCTCCTTATAACTGCCATCTTTGAACTGCTGTTTCCTTGTTTTTATCCATGTGGGGAGTTGTGATGGAAGTCAGGTGTGTGTAATGATCAGTAATTGCCTGACCTTGCCTGACCCTTGTATTGGGACATGTAAGGTATACGGCTCTGGTGTCAGTCCGTTGTCGCTCACAGTGAACTGTCCGTGAGAAAGTGTTTGTGTCGGGAAAAGGGGGTTTGGGGGTTGAGTTCCTAGGTATCCTACCTGGTAGGATGGGGAAAAGGTGTTACAGGGAAGGGTATACCGAGGCTCACCATCCAGTGCACCACTTTCTATCCCTGAAGACCGCTCAACCAGGTGATCCTCCCACACTGGTCCATCTCCAGGAACTGGATCCAAAAGAGATGGCTGTGTCCTGGCCACCTGGATGACAGATCCCCGGGGACTAGCGGGTGAGACACCTTCAGGTGCTCACACATTACTCCAACCCCATAGCTCAGCGCCATAGACAGCAGCTTGCCTGGCCTGGGCGTTGTAGGCCTCTAGAGACAAGCAGTCTGTTGTCGCTCACAGTGAACTGTCCGTGAGAAAGTGTTTGTGTCGGGAAAAGGGGGTTAGGGGGTTGAGTTCCTAGGTATCCTACCTGGTAGGATGGGGAAAAGGTGTTACAGGGAAGGGGATACCGCGGCTTACCATCCAGTGCCCCACTTTCAATCCCTGAACACCGCTCAACCAGGTGATCCTCCTGCAGTGGTCAATAGTGAGGAACTGGATCCAAAAGAGATGGCTGTGTCCTGGCCACCTGGATGACAGATCCCCGGGGACTAGCGGGTGAGACACCTTCAGGTGTCTCACACATTACTCCACCCCCATAGCTCAGCGCCATAGATAGCAGCTTGCCTGGCCTGGGCCTTGTAGGCCTCTAGAGCCATGCGGACGGCACCACCCCCATAAGATTTAGCAAAATTGGCTATTGAACCACCATATCTAGCCAATGTCAGCTCCGCCTTTTTGCAATGTTCACCCCAGGAACAGTCTTCATGCACTCTTATGCCAAAATAGTCGTACTTCTTTACCTGCTCAATTTGTGGCCCATTAAAAACCAGGTAAAGACTTTGATGTTTTTTTCCCCAGGAACCACTAAATGCCATGGCTTCGGTCTTGCCAATATTTATTGTCAGCCCGTTTCCACCACAAAAACTAGAGAAGATCTCAAGCTGACGCCGCAATCCCCCTGGTGTTAAAGACAGGAGTATAGCTCATCGGCGAACATCAAAACTGGGATTTTATCATGTGCTAGTGTAGGGGTGTCCGTGGTCAAAGACAGAAGTTCGCAAATAACACTGTTAATTAATAAACAAAACAGAATGGGGATGAGAACACACCCTTGGTGAACTCTTATCTCAATGTTCACTTTTCTAGATAATGACCCACCCATGCCATAACGCACCTAGGCTCCGTTCTCCGTGATAGCAGGGTTGCAGGGATACCCAGGCTTGACAAAATTGTCTACAATATGGCCCTGGGGACGGTATCAAAAGCCGTCCTGAGATCAATGAAAACCCTGTAGATAACAATTTTCCTCAGGGCAACATACTTGTCGCAAAGTAGGCGAAACCTTAGGGACTGGTCTACAGTGCTAATGTCCCTTTGAAACCCCACCTGCAGATGATACAAATCACTAGCCTCAGCAACCTGTGTTTCCAAATGGACCAATAGGGCCTTCACAAAGATTTTGCCCCAGCATCAATAAGGGAGCTAAGCCTATAGTTGGTTAAATGGTGACTTTCCCCCTTCTTGAAAACTGGGATAATGATTGCCTCGGTCCAGGACGTTGGTGCCCGTCCAAGATGCAAGACTACATTAAAAAGTTTGGTCAGATAGGGGACCCATATAAGTGGCTCAGTGGGAAATAAAATCAACCGGGGTCATGTCGGGACCTGGGGCTTTTCCTCTCTTTTGGGAACCCAAAGCCAATTGAATCTAAAAGTTAGACCTTCAGTTGCAGCTGTATCATCAAAAGTAACTACCTCCCAGTCCCTGTTCTCTTTATACAAACTTCCAAAGTAAGCAACCCAGGCATCTTTGGGGATAGTCCTGCATTTTTAATTTTGCACTGCTGGTTGCCCTTTACTAACCAGTTCCCAAAACACCCTAGTTTCTTCACTTTTTAAAACACCCAAAAGGGAGGCCCAAAGATGTTCTTGGTACTCAGATTTCTTTTTACTTCAATAGCTGTATTTAATTCTTACGTGCTTCATGGACAGGTAAAAACCTGTCTGTGGAAACTTTTCTTACTTTGCTATAACAATGCCTTTGCGTGACGACAGTCACCATCATACCAGGGATTCTTACGAATGGCCTGTTTCCCTACAGTCTTTATGTTTTTCGAGAAAAACATTGCCTCCCTGCTCATCAACTCACTATGCATATTGATAGTGTCCATGCCTACTGCATCCGAATCCCCAAAAAACAGCCAAATCCGGGAGAATGGAATCATAGATCAATGGAATGATTTGCTCCAAGTCCACCTGCGCCCTCTTCAATGCTCACCTGGCATGCCCAGTGATGACCACCTGAACTGCTGGGAACACCTCCTCATCTCTATGTGCATCCAAATAGTTTGGTAACACCTGAAGGACACGTGGGTTGTGATCACTCGCCACCCTACTAGGGACCCTAAAGTCAACAATGTATTGCCAGGCCTCAAGATTCACCAAGATGTAATCCATCAAACTTGAGCAGTTCCCGGCTTGGAAGAGTTTGTGACAATACGAAAGTCTGGGTCCTGCCCAGACTCACGCTGTAGCATGTGGAGATCCAAACCAACTGACTTTGGTTTATGAATCACGTAGGGGATCCTGTTGGATGTCTTCAAAAGAACTCTGCTGGGTTGCCTTCTTTCCCTTGGCCGCGAATGTCAAAGTCCTAATCTTAAAGACACAACCCGCATTGTATGATCCTCAGGGGCATACGCGCTTGCGGATTTCCATAAATGGTCAGCCGGGTCTGATGATCCGTCACAATCATGAAAGTTTTACCATAAAGGAAAAGGTGGAAATGTTCCCAGGACCACACCACCATCAGATCTCTTTCTCCGCTTGCAAGTTTGCCTGCTTAGTGGAGGTCAAGCTACGACTGGCATATGAGACGATAGAGCGCCTGGAACCACTTCCTGCTGTATTGGCGCCATATAAATGTTCAATAAATAAAATAAATATGCTGCTGTTGTGATGTGGATTGATTATATGTGCAAGTATGGCACTCAAGCGACTGGGCTCGCATGAACCGTCAATTCGATGAGGCATTCTGGGTCAAAATATGCCATGTTGATTCCAAGATGGCGGCCAGATAGGGTGGACGTGCTGATACGCGCTCCGTCCCTCTCTGAAGCTTGTATCTGAAGCAGGTACAGTAAATGCATAAAACCAAACCCCCCACACTGTCCCGGGCAGTCATGGACTACGGCACTCCATCTTGAGCAGCAGCGAGCCACTCACACCGCCGCGCTCGCACTGTGGTAACCGGGAGGAGGAATGCAGACTCTTGAAAGGGCGGGAAGGGCTCAGCCGGGCTGCAGACTGACACGACGAATGAGGGATGCATCCCAACCACTCCAGAAAGGCCCGCCGGTGACACTCAGCACCCTGAAGGACTAAAGAGGAACCCGGGGGCAAAGCGGATCTGCAGGCTATGAGGAGCTCAGGAGGGAGAGGAGCGCACGGGTCGCAACTCTCACACTCCGTCAGACGGACCCAGCATGACTCCTCCTCTCCAGCAGGAAGGGCAGCTTTCAGCCTGTGGCTAGACGGGGACACAGAGACATCCACAGAACCACGTGACAAATCAAGGTAATTGCTTACCCTTCCCCCGGGCTTGCAAGTACCTATCAGACACTGGGCCCTTTGGGGACAAAAGCACAGACTATTACCCAGGCACGGATCCTAGGCGAGGCCCTCCCATGTCCAGGAGTCTAAAGCACCCGGTCGGACAGAAGGCCACTTACCCCTGAAACACAGAAACCAGCATGTAAAGGAGCATAAAGGGGACACACAGGTCCTTAGAGAAGGGACCCGGGCCTAAGGTGACAACAGCAGCCAGCACCTTCTAAGCCCATATCTGCTCATGCATACTCCAGGCATACTCCAGGCATTAAACGCTGAGGCCAAGGAAGGAGGGGACTTCAGCTGACACTGTGTCCCGGCTTAGACGCCTTATCCGGCACACAGATTCTAAGCATGCACCAGATACGGAAAACCATAAGCCTAGAAAGGAAAGTTCGGGAAAGAATAGAGGGGCATTCCACTTAAGCTGAACCATGATACCTTAATCTAATGTCAGGAAGTAAAGGTAAAGCAGTATCAACCAGAAAAAAACCCAAATTCCCACCTGAGACAGCACCATCCAAGGCTACTCGTTCAGAGACTCACAAGCTGGGGATCCATCAAATAAAACTCTAGAACCGTCGACCACTCAGGAAAGGGACCTTAAAACCATGACACCCAAAATGACTGCCCAAAAGAAGACATGGAGGCCTGCTTCCAAGACATCCAAAGCAAGATGACTCAAGCCTTCCAAACGCAATTTGCGACATTCATGGGGGAAATGAAACAATCCATAGCGGATATGAGGAAGGATATTACGGACCTGGGAGAACAGACTGTCATGATGCCTACCTCCAAGGAGCCAGGTCCGACCCAGCAACCCCAGAGGCAGGCATCATTTCCCCCAGGGGAGTGCCAACGGGCCCAAGCTGGGGCCCTTTGGACGCAGTCCTGGCGCCTTAGGCGCCAGGCTCATGTTGGACCTCTGTCCTGGCGCCTTAGGCGCCAGGCTCATAAAGCTAGACATGTGTTCAAGTGCTTTAAAGTGCACTTACCTGATGCAGACCATGCTGCCACATCCAGGCCCTCTTGAGGCCTGAATGAAACTACTTTACCTGTGGGACTACTTTCCACCCGGGTGTGGTCGGGGAAGGATACATACCTGATCGGTGGAAGGATACACACTTGGAACTTCTTCCAAAGCTATTTAAACCACACCCGATCAGCAACTCACGCTTCGCGTTGTTCTGCTCCTCGCAGCTGGACGCTCACCGTGTCAGCTCCTGCATCTGGACCTCAGCCACGCCTGTCAGTATCCTGGGTCACCTGCAAAGGGAGACAAAAGACCTTACCTGCTAAACCAGCACCACGGAGACATCACACTGACGATCCTGAAAAGGAAGACATAATTTTTAAAAGCATTTCGCTACGATCGCTGCAGCGCTGCATTTCACTCACCTATCCTGGACGCCTCCATCTTCAGCAGCGATCATCCGGATCCACAGCCACTTCCCAGAGCCTAGAGAGAAAAAGACAAGAACAAGGTGAGAGGAGGAAGGGAATAGGAAAAGCTCAGTTTCCTGCTAAGACTTACCTGTTGGGTCATTCCCATTTCATTTCGGGTCTTGCCGCTTCCAGGCATTTTCCGGACCCCGGCCCCTATGGGGAAAAAAGACAAAGACATTGTATGAGCGAATGCAAAGACATTACCCGAGCGCTCATCCAGAACTTACATGTCATTTACTGGAACTGCACGTTTCACTTCGGGTCGGCGCCATATCTCCGGTATTCCGAACCCCGGCCCCTAAGGGGAAAAAGACAATGAACATTATTATTAAGCTTGGGCTTTTGAACTTGCAACAGAACTTTTACAGAGCCTTACCTGAATAGTCAAGCTTACCTGAACTCCCATCAATCCTCAATCCAGTGAAGTAACTGGGTTTCAACGCGCCCCTGCATCTGAAGCAGGATGGAGAGCTCATCCTTCCTGACCCTAAGGTGAGACTTCACGGGGAATCGTGGAAGGGTATCATGGAGGGTTGGAAGAGAGTGGGAGGCTTGAGCATAACTCAATCAGTAGGTAATACTCCCTTTTCACGCACAGGGGAGTATTCCTGCGAGCCAGAGAAGCCAGAGTAGAGGGGCCCTTCCTGTCCATCTTCAGAGTCCTGCGCTTCACCATTGAAGAAGCATCAGCACTCGAAGCCAGACCTGCGCCTCCGTGGGAATCAGGTGAGCGTTACACAGACAGACACAACCGAAAGAGTCCTGCAGGAGGTGGTGGAGGACACACACTCCATCGACATCGCCCTTGAGGATCTGGCTGGGGCAACGCACAACATCGAGCTGCAATGTGAGGACCTGGAGAACAGGTCCTGCAGATCTAATATTCACATTCAGAACCTTCCTGAGACAGTGGCGGACTCAGACTTGAGAAGCGCAGTCACTCGAATCTTCAAAGATTTACTGGACAAGGAACATGTCAGAGATATCCCGATCGACAGGGTCCACAGAATATGCCCGAAAAGACAGGAGCCAGGCTCCAGAGCAAGGGACATGGGTGCTGTCTGGCAGGATATCCGCAGAAGGAGGCGATCCTCCGTGCAACCCACCCGGCAGATCCCATACTCCATAACGGGGTGGAAATACACCTGTATCAAGACCTGGCCCAATCTACACTCCTCAAAAGAAAGGAAATGGGGCCAATTCTAGAACACCTACAGGCTAAACAGATCAAATATGAAAGGGCCTTTCCCTTCGGGCTGCTGTTTCAATGAGACGGCAGACAGCAGAGGATCACCACACAACAGGAGGGACTACAGATTCTCCATCTTTAGGATGAGGAGGACTCCACCGAGACAAGGAGATCACTTTGACGATCCCTGAAGCCATGGGAATGGTCACATGTGAACTAAGGACGCATGCAACCCCTGCCGTGGGGTCTGCACCCTATGGTGCACCAGAAGAACCACCAGGGGACTAAAGAAAAGTCATAACAATAACGGGGCACGGTCACAATATCCCAGACTGCCTCTTAGCCCACTAACAATCTATTCCAGCACCTCAGGGGATGGAGAGCTTGAGGGAGCGCACACTTGGAATCTCAATGGGGGCTTTAGTATGCCCCACAGGTTGGCCCTGGGTAATAAAGCGGGTCCATCCCCTGCACGTATTGCGCGGGAGACACATAGATAATGTGACCCGCACCAGGGAAAGGTGGAAGGGATGGGGGAAAGGGCTCAAGTTGGGGAAGGTCCCTCAAGATAAACCGTTCCAGGGGCAACGATCAATGCATAGACAGACTAGCCCTCCCATATGCTTAAGTTACTCTATCTGAACATACGGGTGCTGAATACCCCGGTGAAGCAAAAAAAGTTGGAAAGGCTCTTGGCGCTCCACACTCCAGATATTATAGCCCTTCATGAAACCCATATAAAAAAATAGATTCCCACCGCCTAAAATTGAGACAATTTCAGCAGGTCTTGCAGGCTAAAGGCAAGGGCAAAGTGGGGGGGTCCTAATTGCAGTTAAAAAAGGGCTAGCTGCACAGATCGTGTTCACAAAAATAAACAAAGAAGGGAGATATCTCTTTGTAGTGTTGCGAACAGACACGTATATCCTCACACTCGCCACGGTTTATGCTCCCAACACAGGACAGGATGGATTCCTGAGAGGAGTGCTCTCAGAACTACAGGAGTTTGCCCAGGGGGAGACAATACTGATGGGGGATTTTAACCTAGCGTGGGCCCCCAATAGGGACAGAAGCTCTAACGCACAATGCCCACAACCCCCACCATCATCAGCCCTACAACGGAAGATGGAACACCTGGTGCTGCAGGATGTCTGGGTTACAATAAAGGGAACAGATCCGGGGTACACTTTTTATTCCCACATACATCACATATTTTCCTGCATCGACTATATCTGGGCCTCAGCCACATTGTTGGGCAGAATACAACACATAGACACTCTCCCGATAACCCACTCAGACCATGCCCCATTGGCATTGACTATTAACCTACATACTTAGCGGAGGGGTCTGTGGAGCTGGGCCTATCCTAAAGAAGCATTAAGTGACTCCAACTATGGGGGGAGATGGAATCCAAAATCAGAGAATATTTTAAACTTAATGGGTTCGGAACATCTGAACCAATGGTATGGGTTGCCTTTAAAGCTACCCTCAGGGGAGAGCTCATAGCACTCTGGGCACACTGGCAAAAGCAACAACAGGCCCTGGAAATCACATTAGACAACGACCTCCAGGTTGTCGTTGATAGAATGAAGCACAATACCTCTAGGAAGCTTCGGAAAGAGCACCATTATATCAGTGGGCAATTAAATCTCCTCCAAGCGAAAAAGGCGGAATGGGGCATATTAGCGCTCAAGCAAAGGTATTACATACACGCCAACAAAGCAGACAAATTACTAGCAAGACAGCTCAAGCAGAAGACGGCAGCAGAAGACGGCAGCCCAAATGATCAAAGGGATCACTACCCCGCAGGGGGGATTGGCCCACTCTACACCCCTGATATTGCGGAACAGTTCGTTACCTTCTTCACAGAATTATATAGATCCGACAACCCAGATGACACACTCCAGAATGACTACCTCAGGACACTTTCCCTCTCGAATATTTCCAAAGCAAACCCGCGTAGCACTAGACGCAGATATTACCCATGAGGAGATAATCCAGGCAATAAAGTGCCTACCCATGAACAAAGCCTGGGCCCGGACGGATACACAGCAGGATTCTATAAAGCATATAGCACGCCCTGGCCTCCAAACTGAAATCTCTCTTCAACATGTTCGTGCAAGCGGGATGCATCGCCCCTTCAATGGAAGAGGCAAAAATACTCCTCTTCCGAAAGCCGCACAATGACCCAGTACAATGTGATTTGTACAGACCCATTGCACTGATTAATTTGGATGTGAAACTCTATACCAGAATCCTCGCCAATAGACTGGAACCCTTACTACCACACTTGATCCACCCAGATCAGTGAGGATTCACATTTCACAAACAAACACATGATAACATCAGGAGGGTCTGCGATATCCTAGAAGAAACCCAAAAGAAAAGAGACTCCACGGTTCTCCACTCCCTGGACGCCGAAAAGGCATTTGACAGGGTTGAGTGGGCCTTTCTTTTTAAAATTAACACTGGAAGAAAGCACCAGTCAAATTCATTTTTTGGATTTACTACTCTATATTCACAATAATCTCATCAAGACTACTCTCATCATAAAACCGACGGCAGGTAACAGCATTCTTCATGCAGAAAGTCACCATCCACCGCACATAAAAAATAACATTCCGTATGGAGAATTTTTAAGAATAAAACGAAACTGCACTGAGGATCAAGAAATTGAGAAACACTCCAAAGAGGCTAAACTAAAGTTTCGAGAAAGAGGATATAAAAAAGATCTCCTAACCAAAGCTCTCAGCAAATGTCAATCTCATAATAGAAAGGACTTACTAAGTGGAAAGTCAAAGAAAAAAAGCATTACAGAGTCAAGCCAAAGCATAAGATTCATAACTACTTATAACACAGAGGCTACACATCTGAGAAAAATTCTCAATAAACATTGGAATATTCTTACAATGGATGATGACTTAAGACCTTTCATATCAAAAACCCTGTGCCTAACTTTCAGAAAAGCACCAAATCTCAAGAACATGCTATGTCCATCGCATTTTGTTGAACATAGAAAACGGAAAGGCCTACAACAACTGTGGACGACAGAAAACCTAAACGGTTTCTACAAATGTGGGACCTGCAAAATGTGTAACTATGCAATCAATGGCTTAAAGGAGTGCCCACTTGCCAATGGCTCACTACATAAAATCAAAGACTTCATGAACTGCAACACCAAATTCATAGTATATGCCATAAAATGCGCATATGCAAAGACCTTTATATGAAGCACAATCAGACCCCTGAAGACGAGAATATATGAGCATCTACGGTCAATCAAACTACGTGACATTCGGTATCCATTGAGTAAACACTTCCTAGAGAATCATAAAACACCAGACATCATGATGTTAAGATTTTTCGGCATCGAACAAATTTCACCTCCGGAAAGAGGAGGTAACAGAGAGAAAATGTTGCGCAGACGAGAAGCATTTTGGATATATGCTATGGACAGTATCAATGTGGGTCTCAATTCAGATCATGAACTACATCACTTCCTTTAAGATCAAGTCAAAACCACACCTTCATGTTACAGCAACTATTTGAAAGTGTTAACTCAATATATATGATGTTTTGAACACTCTTCCGGAGTCAAGAAGAAATACTAACAATTATGTTTTTCTTTATATTGTAATGTGTCAATTTCCAACGTTATAATGTAAAAGTTTTTGAAATACCTTATTTGGAAATTTAGCAAGGCTTAGCTATTATTGCATAACTGCAAAAAATGTTTTTGGAAAATTCCCACCAAGAAACTAATGTAAAAAGTTAGCATGTATTAATTAGGATCATTCCCAAAATACAAAACTCAATTCACTTCCTCAAATGGCTCATTATTATCTTTTAAGCCTTTAACACTTCTTTTCACCTAAGCATTTACATTGTTGTGCTAATTAAATCTTATGGTAATATCTTACTAATCTCAATTAGATAGCGTATAACTGAACTTAACCATGGATTAAGGACATCATGCAAAAATATTCCGTAAAAGTATGCGTTTTGCCAATATTACCCTTATTGAAAATGGCGAGCCTGCACCACGCGCTCATCATTTGAGGAAATGAATGACGTAATCAAGTCGTCGCAATGTTAAAAAATAGCACTTATTGCAGCAAAGCATATGCAACGAACATATACGTTTTGTCTTTAAATAGAGCATCACAATTATGGATGCTAACCACAAAAATCCTAAATCAAACATTGTACATACTTACGGTGCAACCTAATAAATAATACACTCAGACTTGATCCTAAATGGCGGACACGCGCTACGCGTCGATCACGTGATAAAACGCGTGACGCGATTACATGCCCGCTATTGTATAAATAGCGGACATCTTAGATGTAAGTTTTGTAGCAGTTCCAGAATCGAACACAATCCGAGTCAATCCAAGAGCTAAAAACATCGAGGTAAGACCGAGTGCTAGCACTTTGTTTAATTAGGTTATTTTCTTTGGTCCTGTAAAGCCATTTTTTGAATTTTGTGCCTCAAAAAGGCTGTAACTTTAATGTGAGTCAAATCACTCCATAAAATCCTAAAATCTTTTTTGTTCATAGGGACTGCCCAAATAGTGATCTTATTTGAAACCTCAACATTTATACCGCATTAACTTGAAGAAAAGCGTAAAAATATTAAGGTTCGCACAGAACGGATTTTTGTGAACAACACAAGATCTTTTCTAAAAAGTAAGCATTTCTTCCAACTGTTTAAATTACAACAAATCAATAAGCCTTGTTTCAGTCTTTAGATGTCAAATGGTACAAAGATACTAATAAGGTGTTGGTATACATGTAAATTATTTAATTGTTTTTTTCTTTTGTAACAAATGCTCCGACACCTTCCTATTCGGCTGTTTGCAAAACATATGTGTTCAGTTATTATGCTCATCAGCACAAAATTCAAATGTATAATTTCATAATGTTTTGTTCTTTCCTTTTCTGTACTTTTTTCTTGTTCGCCAAAAGATTGAGAACACACCTCCTGATGAGCCACTATATCATTAAGTGGTGAAACACGTGTAGAGGATTGTAAATGAAGTGAATAAATCATAATAATTGGAGCGCCATTCTAGGTGTTTTGGAAATTCTTTTTCTTCTTAGTTTCAAGCTCTCTTCAGCCTTGAGAGCTACCAAACACAGTACTAGGCAGCACCAAAATCCAAAAAGAACTCTCAAATAAATTATATGAATGTCCCATTACTCGCCAAGTCTGCTCTAATCAAAGGCTGTTTATGTATGACTACCCATGGGGAAGTTGGGCATAGGGCCAAAATACATGGCCATGGTACGTGCTAACTACAGGGATCCGTCAGTACGACTTCTAGTGAATGGGGAACTATCAAGCCAAAACAAACTAACAAGAGACACTAAACAGGGTTGCCCCCTATCACCACTCCTGTTTGATGTCTATTTTGAGCCCTTCTGGTCTACAATCTACACTAACCGCGACATCAAGGGTGTACAGTTTGGGCGGGAAGAACACACAGTAATGGCCTACACAGATGATATGCTCTTGAGCCTCTCAGACCCAGAGAATTCCCTCCAGGCGGTGATTTTGGAGATCCAATGATTCTGGGAAGTAGCAGGGTTGAAAGTGAACGGATTCTTTTAAACACATTTTTTTAAAAATTGTTGTATTTCGTTTCGAATTTGAAACTTTTACAACATTACAAGTCCAAAATATACAATACAAGTGTGCAATGCATGGTAACAAAAAAATACATACATGAACAATTAATTTTTTATGAGGCAGCATAAAACCTAGTCGGTCAACAGAGCTATTTCTGCAGAATTCAATATATTACATAAAACAGGAACATAGCTTGATATATAAAGAGGTAGAATGTAGGAACTAGTGCAACTAGGCATTATTATGAGTTCTTGTGCAAAGTAGCAGCATATCTATTTACATCCGAACCTTGCAAAACCTGAATAATGTGTTTAAAAGAAGAGCGACAATTAATAAACATATGCAAGAGTAAGAGTTACAAAATTGGGTCCATCCTAAATACAGCCGCAAAAAAGTGCATGATACATTTGGTCTTTATAAAGAAATCAAGAGCAGTAAAGCAACAATTTTGAGATAGTGAGCCCCAAATGAGTAGTGGAAGATATCTCTTCACGTCCCAAAGTCACTAAGGAAAGCATTTTCATACGAGAGGTCAACAAAGTTGCTCATACGCATACAGATTCATATCATAGTCGGTAGTATAATGCTAATATTATGGACAGGCAAATTCGAGCGCCACATTTGGATTCAAGTGTAGGCTTAATACGAAGCCCAAGTTATCACAATCTCAGTTCTATTTAAGGGCTAGTGCCTTATTAATGTGAGCCAGGAGCTGGCTCCTGCATGATTTTGTGGGAAGTACCCGTCATACAACGTGCCCACAGGGATTCACGTGAGAGGGCGGAGTCTTCCCACTTAAATCCTATCCAAAGGCAATACTTTGCTGATGGTTGAAGAATGCACAAAAAATCACCACGTGTTTGCGAGTTTCAAGCTGATTAACAGTGTTGCAAAACCTGCACTGATCTGCAATCAGTTGAGAACGTATAGGGCGCCAGTGTTTGATCTTTTCATACGTCCACATCTGGTTTAGTTTGAATCTTAATTAAGTTTCTCGCACCTTACTTGAAGGAAAACATATAAGGTAGAGTTGGCGTGGTAGCCTTTTCAAAATAAACTTTGCATTTTCCTTGTAACAGCTGTATTGGCTTAATGCGTCGACATTTCTGCACCAATCACAGTTAAAACATTTTTTTTAACGTAAGCGGGTCTAGTCAGTGAATTTAGTAAAGTCAGAAAATCTGAACCTAACAATGACGGTGGACAAGCTAAGACAATCCCAAGAAGTATCGCAATTGCGATATGTCTACTCTGGCATTAAACTTCTGGGTATAAGAATGACCCCAACATTGCAGGGCCAATATGGGTCAAATTACCTTCCACTGACACAGCAACCTAAGCGGCAACTTCTCAACTGGGGCCCCTTTCAATATCCTGGCTGTGTAGGATTAATGCGATAAAAATGGTGGTGCTCCCCAGACTTCTATACTATTTCCAAGCTCTCCCCATCACAGTACCAGAATCATTCTTCCGAGCAGTGCACAAAATTATAAACCCATACATCTGGAGTCACAAACCCCCTCGGATAGCGATGAAACTGCTTAAGACACTGACCAAAAGAGGGAGACTAGGCCTCCCGGACCTTCGCATGTACTATAGGGCTGCCCAAATCAGAATCATCAAAGATTGGCTAGCTCCCGAATCAGAGAGGAAATGGCACCAGATGGATCGGGCCGTGGAACATGCATAGGTCAGATATCACTAAACTGGTCGAAAGCACCTGCGACGTCCTGGCCCAGAACAGGCATTTACCACCTATCCATCCCCATGTACCCAGATTTTCGGCAACCCCCAATTCACCCCTTGCGTGGTCGTAGGGGCCTTTAAGAAATGGAAAGAAAGGGGATGCATGAAATAAGGGATATGTTCCAAGGGCAGGACATAAAGACGTTCGCCCAGTGTAAAATACACTTTGGGCTATTCGAAACGGATAGGATGCAATACCTTCAGTTATGTCACTGGCTAATGGATCCACTACAGAGGAGGGTGGCGTTAGGGAGAATTCCCATTTATGGCTAATTTCCCTCACCTAGTGATTCCCCAGCAGCTTTGCCGGACTTCTGGGGTTTATTTTTTTCCACTTGGTAAGAGTGTGAGCTTTTCCCCTTTTACCTATGTTTTTCCATGTGTATTTCTCTGTTTTTATGATTGTGGACTCTGAAGTACACCACTTCAGTAGCCCCCTTCTTTCTGTGTGTCACTCAGCACCTTCAGTGCCGTGGCACAGGGTTGTCTTTGAGATTTCCCCCAACTCCATTTCTGAGGCTTACTACAGTCCCCCAGAAAAGGGTAAAGTTGGCATTAACTTTACTTACTCAATCTACCACAGATCCAGTACACCCCATCTTCCATGGAGTACTGGAAAGGGTTAATTCGTATCCCTTTTTATCTGTACCTCCTAGAGCATTGTTTCGCTCTTTTAACATTTAGACTTGGCTGGTGGCAGTGGTATCTACCCTAACTTTCCTACCGTGATTATATTAGATAAACGTGGTATTATTCTTGGTTATTATATTAGCCTCGAACATAAACTCGCTGGACCAAATCGTCTTTCTTTAGGCTCCGGTTGGGTTTATTCGCCAATTCTTTTTGTTAAAGTCCTTCTTGTGTTTCACTTTGCGCGGCAAACTAGGTTCGCCTTCTTTGTTCACTGTCTTTTGGCGGACTTCTGCTCAGAAGCCCTCCACCAGGCGCCTGGGTGTCTAGGAGGGCTGAATGTGAAGGAGAGGTGTACAGCACAAGGTATCCTAGGAAACCCAAGTCACACTTTGCCATGATTGGCTGAGGTGGTTGTCCGGGCTGGACAACCCCCCTGCTGGGAGATTAACAGCCAGGCTGTGTGAATGGGGGTTTTGCGCATAAAAGGCAGGTCTCTTGGGCTAGAAGTCAGAGAGTCGCCACTGGAACTACAAGGAACCGAAGAGAAGCGGAGAGAACGACGGCTGCTGCAACTATCCCGTCCCGGTGAAGCCCTGCTGCAGTCCTGAGCAGGACTACCCTACCCTTCAACGACTAAGAGAAGATCCAGTCCGGAGTCTTCTTCCCTTGAGCCTGGTGGGGATAACCAGCTCATCTTCCACAGCCAGAGGATCCTCTTCCTTAGTCGAAATCGCTGCACACAGCTGTAGTGGTCCGGATAGCCATTTGAAGAGCCTCTCCCGTTTTTAAGAAGCGCACCTTTTATTCGTTGTCACTGCTGCCGGCTTCATCCCTGTGTGGTGCAGACCCCCTTCAGACATCCTCCTTCACAACGAAACTCCAGGAATCGTGGGTCTGCGGGAAACCAACAGGAACAACTGCCAGGGCACCAGCTGCACCATTGGAATACGGTACTGTGTTCTGCTTGAGGAAACTGGGTGAACCCCTTTTCTTCATTTCCAAGGCTTTCCCTTGTCTTCTCTCATACTTATAACTTTTGTTTCTGAACATTGACAATATCGAAGTACTCTTGGCTACGTTGAATCGTGAACTATCTGACTGTGTGATCTTCGGCAACAGGCCCCCAGTGTCACTTGACCCTGGCTCCAGCCCTTTGACTTTTGAACTCTTGTCTCTAAGTGTTTCTGATTCTGTCTGCCTAACCAAAATATTGCCTGTGATTTTTGCCTCCAACTTCCTCTGGGTATCTCAGGTGCTAAGTGTGTTTTTGCCCCGGTAGCATTTCATGTCACGGATACGCATTTATCTAGTAGACAGAACTGTCAAAAAGTGATCGCAATCGTATTCATGGTAACGTGTTTTGTTCATAACACCGGTTCATTCCAACACAGGGTACTTACGTTGAGACATACTGTACAAAGTGAATTGGTTAGTTGTAGTATATTTGACGTCTGGTTTGTGTTTAAGTTTAATAGAAGTGTTGTGTTTATAACGGATGGTTTAAAAATAAATGTACTTATATTTTTCTACCTGAAACCTTGAGTCAGTGTTTGCTTGAGTCACAGTAATTGTGGCCCCTTTGTGTAATCTCTGCTACTGCTCATATACTCTTGAGATAAGCCTGGCTGCTCTGCCACTGCTACCACTCTGACATAGTAGTACGGGCTTGTACCAAAGGTAAAACTTGTATTGCCACCTGTAGTCTTAATTGTGTGTAGTGGTCCCTAAGGACACGGCACATGATTCTGCCTAACACTGGTGTACAGCGGTGAGGATTTGGAAGTAGAGTGATTACACTTAGAGTGCTGCAATTGCTTGGGTTCAACTAACCACAAGGCTAACACCACTAATTCTATTTAACAAAAAAATCATGTCAAATATGGAAAGCTACACTGAATAAAGTATTTTACTCTATACTGCTGAGGTTCTGAGAACCATGTGTAGGGATAGGAATCTCTCTGGTAAAGGAAAGAAATCTGAACTGGTTCCAAAGTTAATGGGAAAAAGTCTGGAGGGTGGGTCAGAAGGACCTTCCACTCCAGCAAATGTGGATTTTGATGTTTCTGATTCTGAGAGTGTTACTTTAGAAGAAGTAGATGAGTCCTTGTTAGGAAACCCTACAACTCCTTTGCCTGCTCAGAAAGCACAACCTCTGTCCACAGGGACCCCCACAGGTCCTACACTTGCTCCTGAATTTATTTTACTTGAGAAAATGAGACTTGAATTGGAAGTGAAACGTATTGATGCACAAACTGCCATGAAACATCAAGAGTTAAGGCTCAGAGAAATGGAGCTGAACCATGAACTAGAAATGAAGAAACTGTCTCTAGAAAATGCTTCTCTCCCAGAGTCCTGTAGGTCTTCGAGCCCTAAAAGACCCTGTATGCCAAAGGCGATGATTGGTATGTATGAGACTAAACTTTATGTTTTGGATTGGTTAGCAATGTTTGAGTACAATCATGGGATTCAAGTTATCTCAGGGAATCAGTTGATTCCTTGGCTTTTCTCTAGGCTCCCCCCTGTTGCAAGTGACGCTGTAATGGAATTGGGGAAGTTGGATAAACAGGATTATGAGTGTGTGAAACTAGCATTAATAGCTAGATTTGGGAAGACCCTTTTACCAGTATCTTAAGAGCTTTAGGACCCTCAAAAAGCATGATGGTAACCCTTGGGCTACCTGGGTGTGTCAATGTTTGAAAAACGTAGATGGTTGGGTTAAGGGTAACAAAGTGAACACTTATGAAGGTTTGAGGAATCTCGTAATGTTGGAGTCTTTTTTTGATGTCTGCTCTCCTGAGCTTAGACAGCACTTGGCTGATTCAAAGGAGATAGATCCTAAGAAACTAGCTAAGGCTGCTGACTTGTGGGTTGCCAACAGGGCTACTCAAAAGGATTCTGGGGCTACTCAGAAGGATGAGGGGAAGCATCCAAAGAAAGACAACAAAGAAAATTCCAATAATTCCAATCCAAAAGAGGGCCACAAACATAACCAGGGTAAGCCACAAGGTAAACCGAATCAGGCGAGTGTACCACCTGGTTCTACACCAGATGGAGGTCAGAGCAAACCCCCATTCCAGAGAGCATTTGGGAAATGCTTTGTTTGTGGGTTACCTGGCCATGTGAAAGGAGATCCCAAGTGTAAGGGTAAACCTTCAGGGATCAACACTTTCTCCTTAGCCTTCTCCAAGGTGGACGAAGTACCTATGACCAGTGGAAACTTTCAGCTACTAGCTGATGAGCCCATGAGAGTCTCAGCCAGTGTTCCTTCAGTGTCCTTGGGTCTTTGGGAACAACAGAACTTAGATGTCTATAACTCAATCCCAGATAATACTAAAGAGTATTACAAAGATAGTGTTCTTGTGAATGGTCAGGAGACCCCTGCCATCAGAGACACTGGAGCCAGCATAACTGTGGTTGATGAATGTTTTTTCAAAGTCGAGGATGTTGCTAAGGCACCCAAAGACTTAACCAAGTTAGCTGGAGGCCCAGTGCAAATGGTTCCCCAGTTACCAGCTCTCATCCAATGTAATGACATGACTTTCAGGATACCTGTAAGTGTGCAAAATAACATACCTGGCAGGGTCCTGACGGGTAATGACCTTAAAACTCTTGGAGTTGTATCTAGTACCCCCAAACCCCCCAGCAGAAGGAAGCAGGAGCTCACAAGGTCTGCAAGAGAGAGAACCTTAAGAGGCTCTCCTGGGGACATGATAGAGGAAACTATCACCCCAAGTCCACAGGACTTACTTCCTGCCATTGGAGGACAAGAAAAGACAAAGGGGAAACCTAAGTCTGCCAGCAAGAAACCAGCAAGCACTCCTGTGCCCAGAAGGACATCTGCGAGACTGTCCAAAGTCACACCTGTGACTCCCACACCAGCTGAGGCTGAGTGTGAGGTTCAACCCTGTATGGTCAAACTAGATACTGAGGAATCAGATCTAGAAGAGGATGTTACCTTGGTAGGAGATCTTGACCCTGTTGACCATCCTGAGCTGCAGTCTTTACTGGCAGAAGGTGGACTCAACAGGGAAGATTTCAGTAAGGGACAAAGAGAGTGTCCTACCTTGGAAGGTCTTCGCCAACAGGCCACTTCTCAGCTCAATGGGACTGAGCCTGGGAAGTATAGGTTACACTGGGAGGATGGCCTCTTCTACAGTGAACCAACTGAGTCAACCCCTGGAGACTACAAAAGACTTGTAGTACCTCTAGTGAACCGAATCCAGTTTCTGCAGTTAGCCCATGAGGTACCTTTGGCTGGTCACTTAAGTTTTAAGAAGACCAAAGAAAGGTTATCTCTGCACTTCTACTGGCCTAAGATGGGTACGGAAGTAGACACATTCTGCAGAAGCTGTCACACTTGCCAAACCTCTGGCAAGAGTGGGTCCAAGAATGTATCACCCTTAGTGCCTCTCCCAGTGGTGGGAATTCCTTTTGAGAGGGTTGGGATTGACATTGTTGGTCTTCCTGACCCTCACACATCTTCAGGCAACAGGTTCATCCTGGTTGTAGTGGACCATGCCACTAGATTTCCTGAATCCATACCTATGAGGACTGTTACGGCTCCGGCTGTGGCTAAGGCCCTACTTGGTATTTTTACCAGAGTAAGTTTTCCTAAGGAGGTGATATCTGACAGGGGATCACATTTTATGTCCCACTACATGCAAACCATGTGAAAAACCTGTGGAGTCACCTACAAGTTCTCAACTGCCTACCACCCCCAAACCAATGGGCTGGTAGAGAGGTTTAACAGAACTATGAAGAGCATGATAGGTGCTTTAGAAGAACCCCTTAGAAGAAAGTGGGACCTTCTACTGCCATGCCTTCTCTTTGCTTATAGAATAGTCCCTCAGAAGGGAGTAGGATTCAGTCCCTTCGAACTTCTCTATGGCCATCGAGTCAGAGGTCCATTGGCCCTGATTAAGGAGGGGTTGGAGAGTGCTCCTTCTCCGAAGCCAGTCAGAGTGACTGACTATGTGATAGGTGTCCGGAGCAGAATGTCACACATGATGGAAGAGGCAAGTGATAACTTGAGGGCTGGTCAAGCTCTGGTCAAACATTGGCATGACCAGAAGGCTAACATAGTTGAATTTACTCAAGACCAGCTTGTTCTTGTTATGGTCCCAACAAGGCAGAGGGCCTTGCAGGACAAATGGATAGGACCCTTCAAGGTTTTGGGTAAACTTGGAGAGGTGAACTATCTGGTGGACTTAGGCAATCCTAAGGAGGCTCCCAGAGTCTTTCACACCAACCGTTTAAAGGCTTATGTCTCTAGACCTGACATAGGAGCTCTGCTTCTAGCTTCAGCTCAGGAGGAGGAGGAGAGTGAACCTCTGCCTGAACTCCTCAGAGGTTTACCTTTAGATGAGCAAGTGGAAGGAGTTAATCTCTCTTCCAGTCTCACATCTGACCAGCAGGATGAGTGCAAGTTACTGTTAAATCAGTTTGCCTCCCTGTTCTCACGTTCACCAGGCTTGACCCCTTGGGGCCAGCATGACATACACACTGGTGACTGTTTGCCTGTCAAAAGCAGGGGGTGCAGAATGTCAGACAATATCAGATCCCACATAAGGAATGAGGTCCACAATATGCTTGAACTCGGGGTTATAGAGCCCTCTACTAGCCCATGGCCTAGATCAGTTGTGCTTGTACCAAAGGCAGGATCCAAGGAGTTGAGATTCTGCGTGGACTATAGAGCTAGAGCTCTAAATGCAGTCACCACGACTGATGCCCATCCTTTGCCTAAGACAGACGAGCTGGTGGACAAACTTGGTGCAGCCAAGTACCTCAGCACGTTTCACCTAACGTCAGGCTATTGGCAAATAGCCCTGACAGACCATGCCAAGGAGAAAACTGCATTCTCCACCCCAGCTGGCCTCTACCAATTCAAGGTAATGCCTTTTGGATTAAAGAATGTACCTGCTACACTTCAGAGGATGGTCAATCAAGTTATGAATGGGATGGAGGACTTCTGCATGGCATACTTGGATGACATTGCAGTGTTCAGCCCTACATGGAAAGAACATGTTGAACACATATGATATGTATTGCAGGCTCTGGAACAGGCCCATCTGACCATAAAGGAAAGCAAATGTCAAATTGGTCAGAGTTCAGTGGTCTACCTTGGACATGAGGTAAGAGGAGGTGAAATAAGGCCATTGCCTAGCAAAGTACAAGCTGTACAAAACTGGGCCACCCCTACTACTCAAACCCAAGTGAGAGCCTACCTAGGCCTCACTGGGTACTATAAGAACTTCATAGAGAACTATGGGACCATAGCTTCTCCCTTGAATGTCATCTCCTCTCCCAAATTTCCTAAAAAGGTCAGGTGGAATGAGGAGTGCAATCAAGCCTTTGAAGGTCTAAAGAAAGCCCTTTGTCAAGCTCCAGTCCTAAGAGCTCCTGACTATCACCAACCCTTCATTGTACAAACTGATGCTTCTAATGTAGGTATAGGTGTAGTCCTTAGTCAACTTGATGAGAAAGGTAGGGAACACACCATTTGTTTCATCAGCAGGAAGTTAAAGGATCCTGAAACAAGGTGGGCAACAATAGAAAGAGAATGCTTTGCTATTGTGTGGTCACTGAAGAGGTTTAGACCATACCTGTATGGAACTACCTTCATCATTCAGACTGACCACCAACCCTTGAGATGGCTGATGCAAATGAAAGGGGAAAACCCAAAGTTACTCAGATGCTCAATCTGCCTGCAAGGATTTGATTTTTCCATTGAGCACAGAGCAGGAAGTCACCACCAGAATGCTGATGGTCTCTCTAGGATGTTTGTCACCGGCTAGAGGTATGAGATCCACCCAGGAGTGGATTAAATCCTCCTGTTCCTTAGTCTGGGGGTGGGCGAGGGTTAGGGAGAATTCTCATTTATGGCTAATTTCCCTCACCTAGTGAGTCCCCCAGCAGCTTTGCTGGACTTCTGGAGTTAATTGTTTTCCACTTGGTAAGAGTGTGAGCTTTTCCCCCACTCTTACCTATGTTTTGCCATGTGTATTTCTCTGTTTTTATGATTGTGGACTCTGAAGTACACCACTTCGGTAGCCCCCTTCTTTCTGTGGGTCACCCAGCACCTTCAGTGCCGTGGCACAGGGTTGTCTTTGAGATTTCCCCTGACTCCATTTCTGAGGCTGAGTACAGTCCCCCAGAAAAGGGTAAAGTTGCCATTAACTTTACTTAGTCAATCTACCACAGATCCAGTAAACCCCATCTTCCATGGAGTACTGGAAAGGGTTAATTCGTATCCCTTTTTATCTGTACCTCCTAGAGCATTGTTTCGCTCTTTTAACATTTGGACTTGGCTGGTGGCAGTGGTATCTACCCTAACTTTCCTACCGCTATTATATTAGATAAACGTGGTATTATTCTTGGCTATTATATTAGCCTCGAACATAAACCCGCTGGACCAAATCGTCTTTCTTTAGGCTCTGCTTGGGTTTATTCACCATTTCTTTTTGTTAAAGTCCTTCTTGTGTTGTACTTTGCGCGGCAAACTAGGTTCGCCTTCTTTGTTCACTGTCTTTTGGCCAGCTTCTGCTCAGAAGCCCTCCACTAGGCGCCTGGGTGTCTAGGAGGGCTGAATGTGAGGGAGAGGTGTACAGCACAGGGTATCCTAGGAAACCCAAGTCACACTTTGCCATGATTGGCTGAGGTGGTTGTCCGGGCTGGACAACCCCCCTGCTGGGAGATTAACAGCCAGGCTGTCTGAATGGGGGTTTTGCGCATAAAAGGCAGGTCTCTTGGGCTAGAAGTCAGAGAGTTGCCACTGGAACTACAAGGAACCGAAGAGAAGCGGAGAGAACGACGGTTGCGGCAACTATCCCGTCCTGGTGAAGCCCTGCTACAGTCCTGAGCTATCTACCCTTCAACGACTAAGAGGAGATCCAGTCCGGAGTCTTCTTCCCTTGACCTTGGTGGGGATAACCAGATCATCTTCCACAGCCAGAGGATCCTCTTCCTTGGTCGAAATCGCTGCACACAGCTGTAGTGGTCCAGAGAGCCATTTGAAGAGCCTCTCCTGTTTTTAAGGAGCACACCTTTTATTCGTTGTCGCTGCTGCCGGCTTCATCCCTGTGTGGTGCAGACCCCCTTCAGACATCCTCCTTCACAACGAAGTTCCAGGAATTGTGGGTCTGCGGGAAACCAACAGGAACAACTGCCAGGGCACCAGCTGCACCACTGGAATAAGGTACTGTGTTCTGCTTGAGGAAACTGGGTGAACCCCTTTTCTTCATTTCCAAGGCTTTCCCTTGTCTTCTCTCATATTTATAACTTTTGTTTCTGAACATTGACAATATCGAAGTACTCTTGGCTACGTTGAATCGTGAACTATCTGACTGTGTGATCTTCGGCAACAGGCCCCCGGTGTCACTTGACCCTGGCTCCGGCCCTTTGACTTTTGAACTCTTGTCTCTAAGTGTTTCTCGATTCTGTCTGCCTAACCAAAATATTGCCTGTGATTTTTGCCTCCAACTTCCTCTGGGTATCTCAGGTGCTACGTGTGTTTTTGCCCCGGTAGCATTTCATGTCACGGATACGCGTTTATCTAGTTGACCAAACTGTCAAAAAGTGATCGCAATAATATTCACGGTAACGTGTTTTGTTCATAACACCAGTTCATTCCAACACAGAGTACTTACCTTGAGACATACTGTACAAAGTGAATTGGTTGGTTGTAGTATATTTGACGTCAGGTTTGTGTTTAAGTTTAATAGAAGTGTTGTGTTCATAACTAATGGTTTAAAAATAAATGTACTTATATTTTTCTACCTGAAACCTTGAGTCAGTGTTTGCTTGAGTCACAGTAATTGGGGCCCCTTTGTGTAATCTCTGCTACTGCTCATATATTTTTGAGATAAGACTGGCTGCTCCGCCACTGTTACCACTCTGACATAGTAGTACGGGCTTGTACCAAAGGTAAAACTTGTATTGCCACCTGTAGTCTTAATTGTGTGTAGCGGTCCCTAAGGGCACTGCACAGGATTCTGCCTAACAGGCGGCCACTCGTCCCCTTACCCCGTTTGAAAAATGTCTAGCCCCCGACCCACAGGTTAAACTTCTAATATCCAACATATACAGGATAGGGCTAGATGCGGAACCAGGTGCTAACCCAAAATATGTGACCACATGGGAAGAAACGCTAGGGGAGCCTATACAATAGGAAGAATGGGAAGCTCTCTTGTAGGATATCCCGAGACTGAGCCAAATAATGCAGATAAGAGAGTTCTGGTATAAACTCATGATTCACTGGCATTATACTCCACTCCCTTGAAGCAAATGTACCCCGACACGACAGAGGAGTGCTGGTGGGGATATGGCAGGGTGGGGGACTGGCTGCACGTTTGGTGGGGGTGCTCAAAACTGGCGGGGTACTGGAAACAAATTAATCGACATCTGCATGCAATATTTGGGATTGAGATACTCGTGGGTCCAAGGGAGTGCCTGCTGTGCCTAAATGGGCACTCTAATAGGTTATGGGAAAAGACTACCTGGAAGGCATATATAATTCTTTCATTGGCAGCTCCACTAGTGGTCGTGCAAAAATGGAACGCTATTGATCCCCCAGTAGAATAGGACTGGCTGACCAAGGTATGGCAATTCATTGGGATGGAATGCATGACATATTCTCTACAAGGTAACCAAGCCAAATGTACAACAGACTGGGAGGAGGTGCTGGACTTCTTACATGAAGAAGTGGGATACTGTTACTTTTTGTGCTTTTGATTTCTGTCCAGATATTAAGAAAACCAAATAAAAAGAATTAAGAAAAAAAAATATGCCATGTTGTCCGCTAACGTTATTCACTGACATGTCACATCAAACGCAGCTTAACAGTCGCTTGACCACTGAAAATTGGCATGCTGCTTTGTGAGCTCGCATAGGGGAGTGCTGACAGTGTCAAAATCTAAAATGTATCTTGTGCAGTAACTTGCCAGTCCCAAAAAGGAATGAAGGTCCGACACATTTGTACATCGAGGGTTGTCTTTCAAAGACACCATTTTATCTCTGTCCAGTTTCACACTCTGCTCCGAAAATATGTGGCTAAAGAATTTGAGCGTACGTTTCCTAAATTTACGTTTGTTCAATGTGACGTTCACCACTTTGAGAGCCAGCCATGCTTGCTCTGGTCACCGTTTCATCATGCCTCTCAGGTGTTGTGCTAAATATGAGAATGCCATTGCTGTAATTCATACAGTTGGGGTTAAAGATGTTATGAATTTCCTCTTGAAAAATGTTATGAATCTACTCTTGAAAAACCTCAGCTGCAGACAAAGCACCAAAACTAAGGCGTTTGTACTTGTGTAGGCCCATAGGGGCAATCCATGTGATACAGCGTGACCATGGGGCCAGTTACAGTTGATGATACCCCTTACTAAGGTCTAACTTCGAGAGCACTGTCACTCCATTGAGCAGGTGAAACGTATAAGTGATACAAGGTGCTTGATGTCTTTCCCTTTGAATGGCTTGGTTGGGGTGTCGCAAATCCATGTATAATCTAATGGTGTCGATCCGTTCTTGGGCACTGGGATGATGGAGGATATTCATGATGACGGCCCAGTCACAGGCTCTATGATGCCATGGTTCTTTGAGTTTGTGTATTTCGTTTTTCACCTGCTGTTGGATGTCGACAGGTATTGCATGATAATATTGTGCAACCGGCTGGATACATTGGCCTATGTGAAGGTGAAGTTTATTTGTCAGTTTTCCTAGTTCCCTGAAATAGGGACAGGAATAATTGATCCATCGTCTCTATTGTGTTTATATACTTGTGTGCCATCAGTTTGTATATAATGTGTATTAGCCCAATGTACAAACCTGATTTCAAACAGAGAATTCACCCGCTTTCAGCCGCGGCCTATAGGACATATAATTGTATATTTGCAGACTGAGATTTATATTGACAGTGGCCACAAACGTGTCTTTGCATGGTAATGGGGTCTGCAATCCATAGGGATAGATGTCAACGTCTGATGGGCACAGCGGTGATGCGCTAGGGAGGCGGTTTGAGGTTTCTTCAATGATGGTGTTCACCATGGCCCTGGTGTCAACTAAGAACTCAGCCAGGAGATTGTTCCTCTGAAGTAGATGTTTTAGGCTGTGTTCCAGTGCTGTTTGGATCCCCAACAAGAACACATACTCTTTCCGTCTATGACAGTCCTGAGATGAGTTTGACTTACTGTCCGATTGCGATCTCTCACTTAAATATCTTACATGGTGTCTTGATGCTCTGTTATGTTTGTGATTCACTAACCGTTGAGAGCGTCTTTCTGGTCATTTCTTGTTCTCCGGAGAGTGAGCATTATATCTGGCACTCTCATTTGGTCGTACATATGGCCTGTCCCTGTATTGTGTCAAGGATGTTGCAGGCGCCTTTTGCAAGAGCTTTGATGATGGTGGCCCTGGATTTACTGTCCTAGGAGGGTTTATCGAGGCGTAGCATACTGCTTTGAAGTTGATTCTCCTCCAGAGGAAGAGCACAATTGACCTTTTGCGGGACAATTTGCATCATACGCGAACTCGTACCCACATCTGAAAAATAATTTGTCCATTTGTGTATGGGAATGCTGCGTCATCATGATCTTCCTCACTGACACTGGAGGAGCAGGTTGTACTTTTTGTCTGTGGATTCAACTTAGAGCTCAATTTCCATCTCAGTGTGAGCCAACATCAAGATGTCTTCCAGTGGGGGGCAGTGTCATGCAGCCAGCTGATGTGGCTGTGAGCCTGTGCCGCTCCGCTGAGGCAACCGGAATCCTTCAGTTAAGAACCTGTTGCCGCTTAGATCCTGTGAGAAATGTATTTGATTAAGAAGCGGAACGTTGCCGTTATGTTTTGCTGCAACTCCGAGGAGAATTGGTGCAGAGGAAACCCCGCTCCGACGGATTTGCCAGGAGTGGTGGAGCCGCCCGCCATCTTGGTCGAGGGTCAGCGGCCTTGAAGTTTCTGCTGGCGGTGGGGGCAAGGTGGTTGCCCCTGACAGTGGACCTGCTGGCGGTGAGGAGGCAAGAAGGCATGTTAAGCAGCAGCCCTTGGGACCAGCTAGGCAACCCGGGGACGCAGAGTACGCAGCCGAGGGATCGCCAGGGTTGCTGTGACACACTGGACCGGGCCACAGGTAGTCTTAAGAACGCGCAGCAAGGAAGCCGATGAGCAGTCCAACACCCTGCTGCCCACAGAGTCAAAGGGAACACTGATCATTGTATGAAGAGCCACAGACCGGGCAGTAGCCGGTGAGAGGTGTGTGCAGTGGGAGAGACACAATATGGTAACGCTCCAGGCCGGGCGGCCAGGGGTGAAAATGATATTTGCCTGGGCATGAAAGCGGGATCATAGGGCGTGATCGTAGGGCCCGAACCAGGCTACGGTGGTGATTCAAGTGCGCGCTACACAACCGGTGCAAGCACCGACTGGGTGCTTTGGGTTTGGTGGCAGCTGCGGGGGGCTTTAAAGTGCACCGGAACGCGGGGGCCATGGCAAGTAATGTGCCATCTGGGAAAGTGACGTGTTCGGCTCCCTGCCCCAAGACATTAACAGGTCCAGCTGCGGTGCAGCTACGGTAGCCCTTCTGAGATGCCCGGGGCCCGGCCCTGGCTACATCTGAGAGACCGGGCAGGCTGTCAGGATTGGACTTTCCCAGTGAGAAGCGTGGTGAGTGGGTATAACCGCCCAGAGTGAAGTGGAGATCGCTGCGGGAGGTAAAGCCCAGATTGAGATGGCACCAGGATAGTACAGTGAGGAACTGCATCAACGCTGGCCGTAGGCCCCTGCAAAGATTCTCCTACAAGTATCCTGAGGTATAGCCACTACTTGCCACCATGAGTACCCCGGGGCTCACCTACTGAGTACATGACATCTCCTTCCTGCTTGTGCAGTCTATACACCTCAGTGCCCAGGGGGCCAGGCCTTAAATACATAATTAGACACGTCATAACACTGATAGGCTGCATTGCTTTAGCTGGTGGGATGACCCGGCTTATCTCACCCTCCCTCACCAACATAGTTACAACAGACTTCACCCGGCAGCAGAGAACCTGACATTTTGGAGGCACTGTGTATGGGCTTTGTGTACATACCGGAATCCCTGGCAATCCAAGGGCAGTTGTGGGTGTGTGTTGCCCGGCTTTCTTATCAGTGAGTTGATAATTGAGAAAAAGGGGGTTGATCCCAGCAGGAAAGGCCATTGGAATAAATCACTGTGGGCTGTCTCAATGGTTGGCTGTGAAGATGGGGACACACTATACACTATGTGTATGGCTTGCAACTAGTGTGGTGTCCTGGTGTTTATTCTCACAACTGGAGTTGACGCTCTGTGATAGAAAATAACCAGTTCTTCACTCTTATTAGTTCTCAAGCATGGAGTAGCTAAAACACATTGCACCTAGAATCTGGCATTTGTTTGAATTTTACATATTTATTATTTATAACAAACCATCCATTAGTAATGGCAAGTATTGGATATACAAATTGTTAGGCAATAAACATAAAGAAGAAAAAGACCTGAAACCAGAGTCAGTAAGTTTAAACGAAAAAAGGTGAAGAAATCAGAAAATTCAAGATAGTGTAAGCTAACATCTAATATAATTTAGTAGCAAAAAAGGGAAAATCAAACAGCTTAATTTGAAAAACACTGGTTCAGTAACATATTATAACCAGGACCTAATCTAAACACAGCATACGGTCTTTCGTACAGTCTATACAGGTTTATCACATGTAAGGAGACGAGAGACTATCCTACTGCCTGAAATAATAGTACAACATGGAGTCAGTATTATTAATCAAAACAATTCAACATGCTTTTATTTAGTAGTTCTAATGATCTTATTGAATCAACTCGGGGTCTACATGTGGTGCTGTTATAATTCCAAGGTAGCGCTCAACACTTGCGTGGCTGGTAAATAATGCAAGAGTTTTGTTACGTTTCGGCGGTACGGTGTAATGGCCACCTTCCTCAGGACCAAATAAGTGTGTTAGAATCGAACTGACCCCTGAGGAGAGAAAGAAAGAGGGAAGGTTTTCAAGAATAGAACCTACTGTCTAATAGAGCTGACAGGAGGAGAGAGAATAAGTTGTGCCTTCCAGGTGTGAGCTCAGTGTGTTAGTAAAGGGGAGCTAGACATATGGTTGAACATATGTAGGTCAAAAGTATCAGGAAAAAATGGTGGTAAAACGGAAATTAAAATATTTGTAAAAACAGATATTAGGCAGAGAGTGCATGATCAAGTGCTATTTGCAAAGGTGGTACCGAAAGGTATATTGCAGGGCTCAAGAAAGAACAGTGCTATTTACAACAATGGTGCCAGTAGGTAAGTTGTATGGCTTCAAGGAAAATGGGGTGGAGAGAGAGAGAGGGAGCCATAGCACACGTGGATTGTGCGATTATAGTACAGCAGACATACATCAAGCTACAGAGTAGAACTAGTAAGGGATCGAGCAACATGGTAGAACTCGTGTGTGATCTGGTGGGCGCCTTCGGTGAGGAGAGTCACTACACGGAAGGAATCGGCTCTATTGGAGAGGTCACAATGGAGGTTCCAATAGAGATATATACAGCTACTGCTGTGTACGAAGCACTGCAAGACGTCAGGCGCCTGAAATAACAGAGTGTCTATGAATGTGCGCTTGAAAAATATAGCGCATCATTTTATATGTAGGAGACTAGTAAGGCTATGGATTCCTACTGCTGGGGCTAATGGTTTTATAAAACCTACCTTTTGTGTGGGTCAAGGCAAGAGTCGAGTACAGAAGCAATATCAGTAGAGCCAGTGTGGCGTGGCCATGCAGTGAAGTGAAACCATCTGCTGCATTTCTACAGGCGATTCACAGACGTAGTTCAAAGACGGTCCATCTTGTAACAGTTTTCATTTGCTAGAATGTGGCTAATGTACGTAAGCTCGATCTGGAGAATAGGAAACAGGAGAACGCTAAAATGAGCTGTGGTAAAGTTACATTGGAGATGTGGTTGCATCCGAAATGGTGCCAGTGCCTACCGCGCCATAAGCAGATCATTGGCGTGTCTCTTCTCCTCCAGCTCAAACGTGGTGTGTGAGCCGTGTTGAGCCTGGTTGCCCTGGAGACCTAGTACAGCATTGGGAGTCATACAAGAAATATAAAACGGCTCCCGAGGGCCCCATTACATGGAAGTGGATGGCTGAGATACTGCAGTAAGACCGAGATTAGAGGCAGTCTGATAATGAATTAGAAATCGCCTTTATACAGTAGGTGGCAGAGTCCCCTGAACAGGTGAAGGAAGAACTCACTGGGATATATAGAGTCCTGGCCAGGGCAGTGTTGAATCCATCATGTTGATAAACAAGAGGCTATGGGGGTCATTACAAGGTTGGAGGTAGCCATGGTGCTATTAGCCTCATCTAGCACCACGACCCACCTACCATGATCAAACCCAATGGAAACTAGCAACATCAGAGAGCCGCCCAAACAGGAAGCCTATCACCAAAACAACCTAATCCACAATCAAACCCGCCTTACAACACCAACCGCAACAGCCCTGATGCACCACACACATGCCACGATATAGGAAGGAAAAGAAAACAAGAATGGAAAACAGAACAAGAAAGAGGAACGAAACCACACCCCTATCGAACGGGAAATACCTACCAGAATTAACAACACCTCAAAATCTCCACCAACCACTGCTAAGCGAACGATAAGGACTAAGGCAAGAACGAAAACCTCATACATCTCCCGTTACCTCTCCACATACAATCCTACTACAACAGAAAACAAACAACCCACAACCAAGGACCCAATGAATCCTTGAGTGAACCTCACCAGACTATCAAACCTCACACTACAACACATAGAACCCGGCAAAATCAAAAACACCCTTGGAAAAACTCCCACAAGAATCAGAGCTAAGCTAGAATCCCGAACCATTCACACCCTTTACATAACCTCACTGGAGAAAGGACCTCACAGACAACCAAACACCCCATTACCATGAATCAGAATAAAGAAACCCATCATGCAACTTAATGGAACTCCTCAACGAAGTGACAGAGGTTCAAACTGTGCAGCCAGCAAATAACAGGCACACCCAAGAGAGAACAGATAATCCTACAGTCACTACCCCAACAGAGACATGGGAAATGAAACTAAAAAAAGAACAAGAAAAAACGTGCACTCTACACTGCAGCCGACTCAACGTACGATCTACGGTAAAGCACAAAAACAGAAATGTATGACCTCTTAACCAAATGCAGTACAGACGCGCTCTTCCTCACAGAAACATGGCTATCAGACAACTACAAACTGATCACCCACAAAGCCATACCCGACAAATTCAAACTAATACATTCTAAAAGAGAAGACCAAAGTGGAGGAGGAATCGCACTAGCACACAAAAAGAACGTCTGCTCTACACCACTCCCCTCAACTGAAATAGAAGACTGCAAATTACTCCTAGTCAACATCAAACTCAAAAACCAATCCAGCCTACTATTCCTCCTGATCTACAAACCACCTTCCTATAACCTAATTTTGCCACAAATCTCACTGATGCCACTGCCAACCTTTCCACATACCGTGACAACATAATCGTTCTGGGGTACTTCAACATTTGCTTCAAAAGAGAAAATGAAACCACAGCAAACTCGTTCAGTGTCCTACTGGAAACCCTCCACTTCAAGCAAATATAAAACGGTCCCACCCATAGTGCTGGACACACTTTAGACGCAATCTTCTGCAGAGACGGGCTCTCAACCGCCACCCCACTGCTACCAATCATATTGAGAGACCATCATATGATCCCATTAACTGTCAAAAATCACAAGCCACATGATGCCCACTAACATAAAAACTCCCAGTAACAAACGAAAGAAACTGGAAAAGTCTTGACCTACATACACTATCAGATTTAGTGGAATAAACCAAACCAAACATCTCCCAGCTTAATAGAAAGACACCAGAGACAGGTGAACAGAAGCTGGACACCTGGATCACAGATGCTGTAGAACAATTAGCACCTGCAAAACTCTTTAAAAACACTGCAAAGAAATTGCAGCAAGATGGTTCAAGAAAGAAATGAGGGTACTCAAAAAAACTAACGGCAAACTGGAAAAATAATGTAGAAAACACTACAACCAATTGAACAAAAATAAATACCAACAACAAATTTGAATTTACAAATCAGCAATTCTGAAAGCCAAAGAAAATACTAGACTGGAAGAATCCAATTAGCAACAAACTCACAAAAAGAATTGTTCAAAATTATCAAGGAAATTAAAATCCTTACCTTTTGCAACAAATGCGGCATACCATTGCAATCCCTATGCCACAACATCACAAACCATCTAAGAGCAAAAATAGAAACAATGGAACAGACCATGTATGCAGGTTGTACTACCACAAACCCCCAGAACCTCGAGAAACCAGCACACCATCAACCACCACAACACTCAATCTATTTGAACCTATAAGCAAGGAAAATTTTAACAAACTAATAAAAGACACCAACCTGGCCGGATCCCTCAGTGACCCATGCCTACCGGGCATCTACAAAAAACTCCTGGACGACAGAACGCCAGCCTCATACTTTTGACTACTAATGAATCAATCCTTAACACGGGACTAGTGTATAAATCATTCAAATCAGCGTACATCAAACCCCTCTTAAAAGACAAAACAAGAAACGCAGATGGCCCTACCAACTACAGACCTATAACAAATCTACCTTACTCAGTGAAAATCCTTGAGAACCACATCCACAAAGAACTACAATCACAAAGAAAGCAACAGGATACTTAATCAATCCCAAGTCGGCTTCAGGCCCATGAGAGGAACTGAATCAGCAGTCCTCTGCATATGGGATGACCTAAAAAGAACCACAGAAAGCAGCACACCAATCAGACCTCATACTACTGGATTTATCAGCCGCCTCTGACACAATCATACACACAACGCTAATGGAGAGACTGGAAGAATGCGGCATAAAAGACTCTGCACTGCAATAGGGGAATTCTTTCCTCACCAGCCGAACAAAAAGAGCACACCTACCTCCATTTACACCAAACACTAAAAACATCAAGCACCTTCCCACTTCCCTTCAACATCTACATATCCCCCCTAATGAAACCCACTGACTGACGGCCTACTACTATGCAGACAGCACCCAACCCATCTTCAAGATAAATTCTGCCCATAACCTGGACAACACCCTTAGGGAATGCCTCACCGACATATACACCTAGATGACAAACAACAATCTCAAGTTAAATCCGACCAAAACAGAAAAAACAATCTCTCCACCGTATATCAATACAACACGGTCATACCTGAGCTGGCCACCATTCACGGGAACCCTCAAGGACAACGGACTAACCATATAACCACAAGTCAACCCAATAGCAAATAATGTTTTCACCTCCTGTGACTAATAAGAGGGATACTACCCTATCTCAACTTTTCACACAGAAACCTCACAATTATCCTATTGGTACTATCAAGACTAGACTACGGAAACAGCCTCTACCTTGGAATGCCAGAACGCCTCACAAACAAGCTACAATGTATCCAAAATACAGCAGCAAGACTTTTCTTGATACTAAATAGAAGAAACCGCATCACAACGGCCTTGAGAAGTCTGCATCGGCTACCAGTAAAAAAAATTGATGAACTTAAAAGCCCTCTGCACCACCCACAAATCATTACACAGACAAGGAGATGAATTTCGACAAGCTAAAATCACCTGTTACCAACCAGGAAGAAACCTCAGATCGAGCAACAACTTCCGAATAGAAACAAGACGCTGGGCCTCATCACGAGTTGGGCGCTAACGCCGGTGGTATTACCGCTGGGGCTATTAGCCCTAACGCCAAACCCCCCGGTGCTATTAGCACCAGATCACAGGTTTGGTGGAATGGTAAGTCCCCATTCCCCATTAGGCCCATTCGGGAATTTCCCATTCCCCATTGGGCCCAATGGGGAATGTTTGGTGCTATTACTGCCGGCGGTATTACCGCCGGCGGTAATAGCATCAAAAATCGGCAAAATCGCAGCAGATTCCCCCCCACCCCCCGCTCAGAGCTGGGGCTAAATCCACCAAGCCTGTGATTTGGTGGACCCTTAAATGCGGTGGTAATAGCTTTACCGCTGCATTTAAGGGTTACTGCCAAACTCATGATGCTATGAGAAAAGAAAATTTGGAGGAACCGCATCCTCCCATCTGATTGCCACACTATACAACTCGATCCCGAAGGAAACAACAACTGAACACCTGATTAGTCAACTCAAAGTGAAAAGCATTGACACGCACCTCCACAAAACAAACTCTGGGACGAAAACAATCAAGGGACAATAGAGAATGAAAAAACAAAAACTAAACCACTGTAAGGAACTCATGGTGGCAACAATAAAGACAGACACAAGTGATCACAGTTCAAGGGTGTTTATTGAAGAAGGAATGTAAGGCTAAACCTAAATCTAAGATGGGAGCAAGCATCGACCATCAAATTAAAAATAAGGCAGTCCTAGTGGCGTTGTGTCAAAATAAAAGGGCCTATACTAAGAAAAATCTATTGCCAATTCCTTACAACTAATTATAGAAAGAGTGTTGGATAGGGTTTCAATAAAAAAAACGAGTGTCCCAAATAATAAGTCAGGATGTGATTGCGAGGGGTCTCCCTTTCCCACGTTTTCAGCACGGGACAAGGTGAGACCTTGGAGCACAGCACACGCTCAAGCTTTCTCAGCACAAGCCGACAGCTCCGTTCCAGCTATTAAAAAGTCTCTTGCCTTCGAGGCCTGATGTATCCAACAAACAAATACAAACAAAAAGTAATTTTCCACAGTCCACGTTGGGTGATGGCTTCACCCCTGGGCCCCCCTCTTCCAGGCACAGACCCCTTACCTACCATATTCAACCAATCAATTGAACAGTTCCTTTCTCAAGGAACTTTGGGTGATTACTTTTTCACCCTTGGATCTCCCTCAACCGGGCTCGGACCCACTTGACAAGGGGGACAATTCACTTCCCCTGGTCTTCCAATACCTCTTCACGAGTCCTAATGTCTTTTCAAACAATATTTCAGGCTTTGTCTCTGATTGTCGGCTTCCCTCTTCTGGGTTCACTTTCGCCAACTTCTACAAACACACTGTTCATGCACTCATTTCACCAAGCAGGATTAATTTCCATTAGCTTCGCAATCATCTGTTAGTCAAAGACTTTCGAAGGTACAGAGGATTTTACAAGACCCCCGTACAACCACTTTGACCTCTTTTTGCCTCTTCCCAAGGGCTTATAGTTCTGGTAGTTTCTACCATCAGGAAATCACCCAGAGTTTCCTGCTTGAGAACCTACGTGGTGCCGGCCTCCTCTGTTTCGGGTTTTCCCCCTCTTTCCTCAATCGTATCTTTAACTCTTCCAAAGTTCCAATTAGCCGTTGGCTACTTTTCATTCAGCACAGCTGGGTTTCTTATTGATTTTCTCCTCGACTCACCGGCTGTGATGAACTGCTTGCCTTTCTTTATCCTTGGAGTCAAGGTCGGTACCACTGGGACCAGCATCCTTCCCTGGCTTGGTTATCAGCAGAGGAGGATCTTGCGTACCGTAGACATCTGCTGCAACACACGCTGGCTACTGTTTGCATTCTTATGATTCCTTCTGTGGAGGATTCATGTGCCTTGGTCAGAAAGGGCAAGGTTTTTTCTCTCCTTCTCACCCTTTCAGTCTGCGCCGTCTTTCTCCTCCTCTTGAACTTGTTTGCTGAGTTAGCTCTCACGTCGTGCGGTCTGCCTTGCTCGTCCTGTGCTTTTGTGCTCCACCTTTTATCCCTGTGGGGAATATAGGTCATCAGGTGTGTGATTCTGGTCAATTGCCTGACTTTGCCTGTCCCTTGTATTGGGACATGTCAGGTAAATGGCTCTGGTGTTAGTCCGTTGTCTTTTGTGTTGTGCGAAAGCATTCATGTGGGAAAAGGGGGGCAGTGTTTTGGAATATCCTACGTAATAGGATGGGTAAAAGGTGTTGAAGGAAGGGGGATACTGCATCTCACCCGTCAGTGTTCCACTCCCACTCCCCAAGGAACCCCCATCCAGGCAATCCTCCCTCACTGGGTCCTCCCCCAGGAACTGGATCCAATAGCGATGGCCGTTTCCAGGCCACTTGAATGACAGATCCCTGGGCACTGGCTAGGGAGACACCATCAGGTTTCTCACACCACCCACACCAAGAGCTCAACAGACACCAACGAGCAACCCCCTCCTTTTTTCCCACACCCTCACTCCTCTCATGTGCTGCACATGCCCAAAACGGTCAGCAAAACTATGTACCAAAAACTCACAGACCACACACGCATGGATAATCACACCTTCTGGACACAACAAGCTCAGTGAGCATAACAAAGCACTCCCAGGAAGCTCACATGCACAGACACCAGTTTCTCCTGGTTCTGCAGGCAGCAACAGAAGACCACAACCTCTATCCTATCCCTCTTTCCTCACTAATCAACCGCACCCACCTTTCTTACATAGCCATGTGAGTGCCTGGAGATCATGCAAAGGGCAGCTGTGCGCAGCAAAAATCATTGTAATATAAAAAAGGCAAGGAGCATCCTATATGTTTTATTAGTTGCCAGCTTAAGGACAGAGAGCTTGGGTGGGTGACTGTGGAGAAGGACTGCTTCTCCATTAAATGGGCCCTTAGGAAGCTGGAATTCCTATCTCTTTGGGACTCACTTCACTGTGCAGACTGACCATCAGCCCTGTGACTCATGAACATGAAGGAAGAGAATCCTAAGTTGCTCAGGTGGTTCATAAGACTTTCAAGGTTTTGACTTCACCATTGAGCATATGCCAGGTACACAACATAGCAATGCTGATGGGCTTTCCGGGATATACAACAAACTGGAACAGAAACCCCATCCAAGGGTGGATTGCCGCATCGTTCCATGTTCGAGCCCGGAGACTCGATGTTTGCCAGATTCTGCCACTAGTAGCCTTCTCACTGAATTGTATCTTTCCACCTTCAAGGGAAACTCTCTTGGAGTAGCTGCTTTGACAGTGACTGGAAGGATGCCTGTTGTTGTATGTGTACAGAGACTGTCGCTGAAACCACTTCCTCTAACCTGTGAAGTGTCCTGAAGAGGGTCTGGATCGGTAGATTCTGCATTTCTTTTCCAGAAAGGGTTATATCTTGCATTTCCATTGAACCGGAATAAGCCTTGAACTTGCAACTTCTGGGCACCTCTCACTGGAACAAACGGTGGAAGAGCAAACCCCCAGCAACACCCAAATGATCCACAAAGTCATCTAGGAAAATCAGAGCCAGGAGGATAAGTAAACACAATATGTCTACCCCCTGTCCTCCATAAGATAATATCAGGAACAAGTCCCTTTGTCTCCTTATTCCATTCCACTCATCTTTTGGTTTTCGAACCTGGGTCAAGTATCCTGCACATGGGTTAGACTTGGGTCTGGAAGAAAGGAAAACACTTACCTTTGGTAAGATTGTTGTAGAACTTCAAAACTATCATCAACACAAACCTATTGAATCCTCACTACAGAGACATCATTCTGGTGAGAAACATTGTGCCTCCTGTGTACAAGGCCCCATTCATTTAGTGTTTGGACTTCCTAAGTTAGTACATTGTCTTGTGATCTGGTTCCATCATTTACTGCATCTGCATTACTTACCTGCTTTGCTGATTAAGTGATCTAATGTATATTTGAACCTATAGTCACTGTATATATTTGGATCAGAAACTGTTTTGTGATAAGTGTACCTGTTAGATTTATTTTCCAGTGTGTTCAGGAGGCCTATAATAAATAACTATTAATATACTTTACTACCTAAATTGAATTATTGTGTGCCATACTGTGTGGACTCATTGAGGGCCCCTGACCCCATTCAGAATCTCCTGAGAATAAGCATCTACTGTTCTCCATTGCTACCTTGATTGGGTTTTGGCTAACCTCTGAGAGTTCCCTGTTTACTTTAACTAGTGTAGCCCCCTAAAATCATTCCACCAGGCCATATTCTAGAAATCCATCTTAACAGGTATGGACTTAGTATGTTATATAAAAATGTCAATAAAGTGTTATTTATACAAAAATATATACTAGTTTGACATTCCCAATAACATACTACTTTGACATTTCTAGTAAGTTCCCAGTTTGACATAATCAGTTTACGTTTACAGTTGGGCATTCACAATAAACTCCCAATGTACAAAATTGCACTATAACGAATTGAACATTTATAATCAGCCCCAAATAACTCGGCAAGCAAGCTTCCATTAAGAACAACAAATTACTTACCTCTATGTAATGTTCTTTATGATTGCCGTTGGACGTTCCACGGATTCCTCCTCTTTGATTTGTATATCCCAGCGTAGCTGCTCTTCGGAAACATTTCCACTGCCAGGGGGAGCAGCGCGGCTCTGCATCGACTACGTCTTACGCCTCTATGCACACCACACCAAACATGCTGCCGGGGCTAGTATAAATGGTGGCGTTGCACCTCACGACCTTAGCTCACCCTTTTTCCCTAGCACTTTCATGCTCAGGGACTGTAGAACCAAGGTGTACTAGCTATCCGACAAGAGATGCAGGTAGGGAGGGTGATAAGGAATCCGTGGGAAGAACATCCAACAGAAAGAACATTACAGATAGTTAAGTAATTTGTTCTTCTAATGGGCTCCTTCCTCCCATGGATTTCTCATCTTTGATAGACTCTTAAAGCAGTACAAAGATCTGGAGAAGGAAAGACAGCAAGGACACCACCTAACCCCAAAAACTCTGAAGGACAGCCCAGACAAAATGAGCATCCTGACTAGATATAGAATCCAAGCAGTAATGCTTAGTTAACATGTGCAGTGAAGCCCACATAACTGCCTGGCAAATATCCAGAACAGGGACTCCACTTTGCAGAGGCGATGTGGCAGCCAACTTTCTGGTGGAGTGAGCCCTGAGACCCTCAGGGACCTCCTTGCCAGCCTGATCATTTCTTTCTGCGATGCTATGATATGTAATGATATGATGCTGAGAATGATCCACTTTGACAGGGTCTGTTTAGTCACAGCCTCTGCGGCAGGTGCCAGGGATGTCGTATGGCCATGTCTGGTGTGATCAAGATCATCGTGGATCCAAACATGTGCAGTCTGCTGAGAACCAGCGGTAAGACAGGGATCAGCAGGAATGCATAGAGAGCAGGTCAAAGTCCAACTCGCCTGTCATGGTGTCCCCCCAGAACTCTTTGATGAGGGATTTCCCTCGAGCAGAACCTCTTGCCCTCGCTGTTCACACTAAAAGGGATGCTATCCACTGGAGGAGTACCCCAATGGGAGAATAACTCCCCCAGAAACTCTAGGCATAGCTCGCACTTTTGGGAAGTCCAAGGCTGTTTGCTCAGTGCGTCTACCTGCATGTTCTCCGGCCCGATAGGCTGTAGTCAGAAACAAATGAAACACGAGCAAGTCCCAGTCTCACTGCGCCAAGAAAAATTGCATAGAAGAGCATGAAGTCCAAAGGATTTATTCAAGGGACAGCCTGACACGTGTTTCGAGCCTAGAACGGCTCTTCATCTGAGGCTTGACTTGATGAAGGACCTGAAAATGTATGCAGTATGGACAGTGCCAGGAAAACTCTCAAATCTTCGCAAATGCGGTAAGGCTGAGCGGCTATGCGAATGTAATGGCAAAAAGTCAGCGCTGTGGGCGCAGTGAGACTGGGACTTGCTCGTGTTCCATTTATATTTACCATAGTGGAATTATACTGGCAGTATATCCACACTCCCCAGACACCTGCAGCCTTGTTGCTTTCTGTTTAAATTGATTTATACAAGTGCTGTGGATCGTGACTTTCCCTGCCAACTTGCTTCCCTTGTAGTCAGAAACATGCTGTTCTCTAGAGCCCAGAAGCACAATTGTGTTGCTTCTCTGCACAGAGTCAAGGAGCCCACACCAACACGCTTGTTGAGGTTATGTATGGCTACAGTGTTGTCCGTTAGGACCAAGACCATCTTGCCTTTCACAGAGGAGAGATAAGGGACCAGAGCCAGCCTGATTGCTCTCAGTTCCAGTGGCCTGGAGTGCTCCCGGCACTCTGATGGGAAACCATAGTCGGCTCACCGTAAGGTCTTGGAGGTGAGCGTCCCTGTCTTTCCTGCATGCATCCGTGCCCAGATAAAACCAAAACCTTTTCAGGAGGTTGTCCTTCTTGGATCAGCAATGCAGGTCTCCGAGACTAGTTGAAGGTCTGATGTTCGTCCCTGAAACTGCGACCACTGTGAACTCAGGAACCCCTGCAGCAACCTCATGTGCAGCTGGGCCTCTGGCACTGCAAGGATGCAGGAGGCTATAAGACACAAGTCGAGAAAAGCTGTGGCTGGAACGCTTTCTTGTGGTGGGAAATCTTAGACCAACTTGTTGATGTTCGGCTCTCTGCCCTTGTGTGGGAAGCCTGGACTGAGTGTCCAAGACGACTCCGATAAATAGGATGGACTGGGATGATGAAATGTGGAACCTCTTGAAGTTCAAGGAAAAAAGCAAGCTATGTAATAGGCTGCACATCTGGTAAAGGTGATCCGGAGCTAGAATTCGGGAGCATGCTTAGACGAGCTAGTTATCCAAATAGGGAAAAACATGAATGCCCTCTTTTCTCAGGTGAGCCGCTAACACTGCCAGCAGCTTGGTGAAGAACATTGAATGCTGAAGGAAGTCTGAACGGTAGGACCCTGAACAAGCAGTGATCATTCCCTACTTCGAATCACAGGTACTTCCTGTGCCTCTTGTGGATGGCCACATGGAAGTAAGTATCCTGGAGATCCAGGGAGACCAGCCACTAGTCCAGGGCCTGTAGGATATGGGGTAGAGAGACCATTTTAACTTGTCCTTGCGCAAGTACAAGTTCAGAAGCCGCAGATCTAGGATGGGTCTCAGACATCCGTCCTTCCTCAGCACCAGAAAGTAGGTTGAATATCAACCACGCCATATTGAAAGTAGAGTACCAGTTCTATGGCCTCTTTTACCAGAAGCTGATGAATCTGCTCCAGCAGGAGAGATGCCGGAGGATTAAATTGGTGGTTGGGGTGGTTTGGAAGGAGAAGGGCAAGAAGAAGGCAGTAATCCTGCTGGAGGACCGGTAGGGCCCAAGCATCGGAAGTAGTATTTTTCCATTCCTCGCCAAACAGGGAAATTCTGCCTCCACTGGGCACTGATGGCGGAAGTCCACCTCAGAGAGGCTTTGAGCCAGTGGGTGCAGAGGGCACAGTGGACGTTGAAGCACCTCCTTCTGTGCACACCATGGCCCCTATGGCCCTTTAGGGACAATGCTGCCCTTGCCTTGGGGCTTGGCCTCTACCTCTTTGGGCGTAAGAGGTAAAGTGGCAAAGAAAACTCCCCCTGCCCGCCAGGCCTGCCAGTCACTGTTGCTGGACAGCTAGCCCTAGCGACTTAGCAGTAGTCTTGGAGGCTTGAAATCTATGCAAGCACACATTGGCCTTGAAGGTTTATGCCATTGAAGGGCATGTCCAGAGGTTTCGCTTAGCCATCTGCACGAAACCCTGATTCCCTGAGCCAAGAAAATCTCAGCAAGACTGTGCTTGTGGCTATTAATCTTGCTACACAGTCTTCAGTATCCAGACCAACAGCAGAATCTGTTGTGAGGACTCCTTGCCAACCCTGATTAGAGCCTCAAAGGATTAACGCATCTCCCCATCAGGGATGTGCTCATACGCGTCCGCAATGACTCACCATAGAGCAACGGAGAACTTGGCCAGGGCATAGGAGACGTTTACACACCGGAGATCCAGGCTCAAAGAGACAAAAATCTTTCTCCCCCATGCATCGCGTCTCTTGCTCTCCTTGTCAGGGGGCAAGGATGGAAAGGAAGTCGTCTTAAGGTTCACTTTAGCAGCCTGGACCACGAAACTCTCTCGTGAAGCTTGAGTGGAACCGAACATGGAGTTTGAATGTACCGGCCTGTGCTTCTTTGGACCCTTGTCGTCCTGTCAGTAAGTTTGTGCTGAATTAGAAGACCAACCTCCGAAGACGGAACAGTGTGAACCTTGGACGTAACCTTGTTGTGCCTGCTTAAAGAGTCCCTTACCAGCTAGTGCAGGCACAGTGGGATCCATTGGCTTGGCCGAAGCAGACAGGGCTGAGGCCGCCAATATCGGGGCCAAAGACGACTGTTCCTTGATGAAGACGTCTAGCATCTTCAGTCTAAAGGCCTCCCATTCCACTGGAGTAAAGGATTTGGTTGGGAAAGGTACCAGTTGGGCCTCATCCTTCTGGGCTTCCCTGGTTTGGAGGCTGCTCTTCTTTGATGGCGAAGAAGAATGGTGCCTTGAAGAACCGCCTGGGGATCTCAACAGCTTTCAGTACTTCTTTTTCTTGTCCTTTCAGACAGAGGACCGTTCCACTGTGCAGCACTGCGTGCCTGTCACCCTTTCCTTGTGGAGAAAGGTGAACAACTTTGCTTCACGTTTATGAAGCACCTTTGGGTGATGTCCTGCGTTTCGTGGCTTTCACCAAGACAGTAAAGGCAGATACGCTGAAGGTCAAAACCGACATTTGATGCCTGCAGGCAACACAGGACTGGAATTCAGACAACTGTGTTTTGGCATGATGTTGAATAACGGAACAAGAGGTAAATATTAGCGGAACAATTTGAAAGAATTCGAAAGAGCAGAGTTCCTAGTTGTGAGCAGAGTTTGCAGAAAAAAGGTACTAAGGTAAATGGGCGTTGTGTTTCTATATATACTAGTCCCAATCTAATGTCTGACATGGGGCGCATAGAGGCGTCAGGTGGAGCTGTGCCCCTGGTGGTGCACGTTTCTGAAGAGAAGCTGCCCTTGGAGATAGATATCAAAGATGAGGAATTTGTGGGAGAAAAGAGTCCATTAGAAACCTTGCATATGCTGCTCAAATTGAAGAAATAAGACATCCCTCTCCCATAGGTAATGCCAAGCAATGTGGTGAGACTCGGGACTCACACTGGATTGTTCTACCCAAATCAGCGGATAAAAGGAGTACCTACAATCCCAAAAGGTAAAAGATTTCCTGTTTGTGACTAAAAATAGTGTCAACTTCTTCATGCACCATTTATCCAACTCGCATGGCTTTACTAGATTTCGTGTCTACATGAGCTTGTTCCCTATAGCATTACCCACTGCTCCCAAATATCAAAGCAGAGCCCTAAACGACATGCTTAGAGCATCCGAAAGAAAAAGAAGAGACAGGATATTTACCTTACAAGTGGTCAGCATTTCAGATATCGCTTTCCGGCTCAAATTGGCGGTCGCAATCACATCCTCTTGTCTGCACGAATTACCAGCTGCCACTGCTTTAGCTGTTGCCATTGTGATGCCTTTTGTCATCCTGATGGAGTCTTCAGGTGTAGAAGTTCTCTCGGGTACCTCCTTCGACTGGAACACCTGAGAAAGGGGGGCAGGGGATGCAGTTTATTTCAAGGGTTAACAGACCGGGAGTTAAACATTGAGCAACGAGGCTACCCTGGCAAAAAAAAATGCAGCTATGGAATTCCCCACAAAAGCAATATTGTAAATTTAACTTCAAGATGCAACTTCATATCTGCAGACATGCTTTTTGGGCTTTAACATACTAACACATTGCAATTCAGAGATGAAGCACAGCCTGAAGTTTTCTTCAAATGTGAGTCCACTACTCCAGAAGCAGCAACGAGACTGTTGCAAAACCTTCACATGAAGAAAGAAAGTATCATTGCCTCACATTTGCATCAGTGCTATTCCAAAGCATCACCACTATTCCACACGCAATGCGCGCTCTCTGTCGGAAACGTCATCTCGCGGAGCTCAACCAGGGTCGGATAAATGGAACTTTAAAAAAAAAAAATAATAAATATATATATATATATGTACATTTAGTTAAAAAAAATTCAAAAAGCCTTTCATCCTTCTTAGGTCGATAAATGAGTACCAACACAGGTTGGGTGATATTGTATGCATACAAAAAGAGCTTAAGCGTAAGTGGTGTACAATAACATATTATCATTTGGCTTTGGATGTCTGTTTGGATTCACAGTAATTTAGTGTACTTAGAAACAATGCTAGTTGATGCCACTTCCTGTTTTGTCAAGGGGTGAAAGGTCGTGTTTCATCGCTTCCCGGGATGTCACTTTGGGGCGGGGTCACTTCCGGTGATGTTATCAGAGGTCAAGGGTCGTGAGGTGAGGGGTGGGCCACTTTTTTGGGGCGACTCGAGGGGTGGGCCACTTTTTTGGGTGAACGCTATGTCTTGTCCCAGTCCGACCCTGAGCTCAACTAAATGCAACACTATTGCTCATGCCCTGTGCTTCATTAAACGGGACCACACAGATACACAGCTTATTTACAACATGTCTAGCAGTGTGGTTGTCAAACGCTACCGCTCCTTATATATAAAGAGAGAAGTATATGTCAAGATATTTCAGAATGTTGGAAGGCTGCGTGTCTCGGAGAAAAAGCTCACAACCCAGAGCTAAGTCTATCACAATTGTAAAGTTCCTATCGCTGGACTTTCGCTCTCCCAAGAGAGCACATGTCCAACCGATAGGAACCTATTCATAAAATGCTAGTGAACGTACCACCATAAAAAAGTATATAATTAGATTGTAAATCTCAGAAGGATGAACTGCCGGGAATCCGCATGTAACCACGAGCAGCTCCTGGCCTATCTTGCCATACAAGTAAACCTCTTTCTCCCGCCATACATTACCAACTTGTTTAAATACCACTTCCACTCTCTACATCGGAAGAAAAGGCCAGACACATTTACCCACAAAAAGGCAAGTGGTGATGCCAGTGTCAGTGTCACTACAAGTGACCACCTCTGAGGAATAACTAACAATTCTGGTTCTGCTCTTCAAAAAATGTTCTACAACTTCTGTGACAGCATACATTCCAGAGTTAATCTTGACAGGTAAGTAGACGTAATCTGCAACGGGACACAAATATTTAAGAAAAGAACAAATTACCTCTCAGTAATGTTCTTTCTGATGGACATTCCTCCCACGGATTTCTCATCTTTGTTATCTGTCTCCCAAGGGCAGCTGCTCTTCAGAAACCTTTCCACTGTCAGAGGGCACGGCGCAGTTCTGCATTGAAACCACTTGCCGCTTCTATGTACCCCTCGCCGGACATGATGTTGGGGTGAGCATATATAGAGGTGCCGCGCCCTGTGACCTTAATTCCACCTTTTTTCCCCTAGCACTTTGTCAGATATTACTGGGTGGGACAAACCACAAGACAGACTGTCATTTCTTCTAATGTATTTATTTTACTTATTAAAGAAACATTCTTTAGGGAAACAGCTATGAGGCAACAGAAATTCGTAGGACTGGTGGAGCCTTTCTCTCAGGCGTTTTCTCAGGCTTTCTTCTCCTGACGAGTTGACGTCGTGACTCTCCCGTGGAACTTCCATTATGAAAAAAAGTCTCTTAGGAATGTCTTAGAAATCCTCTTCTTACCCTTCTCCCTGGTTTTCTCTGAATTTAGGGAATATCACTTTGCATTAGTCTCTTAGAGGGTCATGATGCTTTGTTTGTGGGCTCTCTCTCTTTCAAATAGGCTCAAACCTCTACAATCCCAACCAAGGAAACTAACACTCTGTTGCTTTTTACCATTGGTTCAGTCTGGTCTGAGGATCGAGTGTCAGACGTTCATTTGAGCTCTACAGCCCCTCTTTTCATAGGGAGTCCCTCGCCCAGTCTCTGGTTATTAAGGACGCTTCCACTCGCTCTCTCTCCCTCTTTCACTTCACTTACTGTAGGAGCTTGGCTTCACCTCTTCCATGACTCCCTTCGTTCCGACTGCCGTCACACGAAGACTCAGCTCCGCCTCTAATCTCACTGGCTACGGCGAGGGGCCTTGGCTTCAGCTCCGCCTCCACTGTCGGTTTCTTCCCAGCCGGCACACAGCAGCTGTTCGCCTACGCGTACGACGCGTAATGCAGGTCTCCCTCGTCGGCCCCTGTGACTCGGCCCTCTGACAGAGAACTCCTCCCTCACAACGGTGCGGGCCAGGAGGGGAAGCAAGTTTCCAGCTTCTGTCTTTATCAAACGGGATTTCTTCATCTCTAGCGTATTACTGCCTCCTCCACTGCCAAACGGGTCCCAACCTCATGGACCTTGGAACTCCCAGTTCAACGTATCTCAGCCAACGTGCTGACTTCTATCTATAAAGCACAACAGGTGCAACTCTTCACTTTGGACATGTGGGTCGTCGTTATTCGCTTATAAGCCCACTCATAACTTTGTTCCTCATCATGTGTTGCCGTGTCCTATTCAAAAACCAACCAGCCGGTAGATTAGAGAAAGAAACCTGCATCTTCACAGCCTCTTTCTATTGGACGCAACAAGTGTCAGTCAATCCCAGCCAGAACCTTTCTGACATCACCCAATTGCTCTCTGCTTGCTGTGATGCTTGGCTAAACCGGAGCTCCCCAGGCACAGATCCCCCTTCTGTTCCTCCACCTCATTACAGACCCCTCCTCCTGAGCTCTTACGTTCGGGAAGAGCATGAATCCTGGATAAAAAATCAGCTTGCGCCATCCCACGTCCAGGGCGATGGACAGTTTGAAAGGAATATGGTTGTAAGGACAAAAACCACCTTAAAACTCTTGGATTTGTATCTTTATTTCTAGAGAGCCACACCAAGGGAGCATGGTCCGTAACTAACGTGAATTGTCTCCCTAGTAAGTAGTATTTTAGGGCTTCTATTGCCCATTTTACTGCCAGACATTCCTTTTCAATCGTAGCATACTCCATTTCATGAAGTAAAATCTTCTGGCTGATAAACAAAATGGTCTTTCCCTTTCTCCTTTATTCTGGAACAAAACGGCCCCCAATCCAGAACCAGAGGCATCCGTATTTAAGAAAAAAGGCATCTCAAAGTCAGGGCATTGCAATACTGCCTCGTCCGAAAGGGCATTCCTGAGTAAATTAAAAGCTTTTTCTGTTTTCTCAGACCTCCAATTCCTCTGGTGGGGAGCTGATGATTTTAATAGATCTGTCAATGGAGCTGCAATTGTTGAAAAATGTGGAATAAACCGTCTATAGTACCCCACCAAACCTAGAAACGCTCTCACTTGTCTAGCTGTAGCTGGAAATTGTAAGCGCTGACTTGCCTCTAGTTTCTCTTACTGAGGCTTAATAGAACCTTGACCCACAAAGTAACCAAGGTATTTGGTATGGTAGTTCGCTAAGTGGGTCTTCTTCGGATTGATGTGTAAACCTGCATTTTGCAAGGTCTGCAGTATGGCTTCTAGATGATTCAGATGATCTGACCAGTTCTGACTGTATACAATGATGTCATCCAGGTAGGCTCCTACATAATCCTCATGCCCCTTTATTAAAAAGTTCATTAGTCGCTGAAAAGTGGCCGGAGCTCCATGAAGACCAAATGGCAGCACACTAAACTGGTACAGGCCGGTGGGGGAAGCAAACACGGTCTTCTCCTTGTCCGATGGATGTAAAGGAATTTGCCAATACCTTTTCGTTAGGTCTATTGTGGTCAGGAATTTCACTTTCACTAGCTTCTCCAGAAGGTCTTCAATTTGGGGCATGGGATATGCGTCAAATTTTGACACCTCATTAAGATTTCTAAAATCCATACAAAATCGCGAAATCCCGGCAGATTTGGGAACCAGGACCAGAGGGGAACACCACTCACTATAGGATGGCTCTATTACCCCCAATCTAAGCATTTCTTGCACCTCCTGATTAACTGCTTGTACTCTTGCCTCCAGAATTCTATATGGACGGAGCCTCACCTTAACTCCTGGGGGTGTTTGTACATGATGGCAGGTTAACGTTGTTCTTCCGGGAACCAAGGAAAAAATCTCTGCATACTTATCCACTAATGCGGAAAGCTCAATCCTTTGATTTGGACTCAATTCGGAATTAATATTCAAGGCTTCTTTTCCCACCACCTTTCCTGGGGTTGGGATACATTCTGCTGGCATCTCCTCCACATTTATCATAGCAATTGTAGGTGAGGGTTCCACCCACTTCTTTAACATGTTTACATACATAGTAAGTCTGAAGCTGTACCTTTCTTCCCGGTTGACGAACCCGATATAATACCGGGCCCAGGACCTCCTCGATGGTATAAGGTCCTCTCCATGAAGCTAACATTTTGTTCTTAGTGGTAGGTAGAAGGACGAGAACCTGGTCGCCTACCTGGAAACTACGCATTCGTGTTTTCTGATTATAATAGCGCTCTTGATTAGCTTGTGCCTGTAAGAGGTGACTTTGCACCACTGATTGAAGCTTTTCTACCCTCTCTTTCAATTGTATAGCATACACTTGTGAGGGTTATTTCTGCGTTTGGCTGTTCCTCCCAACCTTCTTTTAAGATATCCAAAAGGGTTCTTACGGGTCTGCCGAACAAATGTTTGAACGGGGCGAACCCACTAGAGGATTGCGGGGTGTTTCTTAACGTCATCAAGATCCAGAGAAGCAGCCTATCCCAATTACGTTCTCCAGGTGTTATTGTTTTCCTCAGCATCTGTTTGATGGTCTGGTTGTATCTTTCTACCAACCCATCTGTTTGTGGGTGGTACACTTCTGTCTTAATTTGATCTATATGGAGTGTTTCACACACTTGTTTTAATAATGCCGACATAAAATTGGTAACCCTATCCATTATGATCTCCTTGGGGAGGCCCACCCTTGCAATAAATGGAACCAAGACATCGCAGATTTGTTGCGCATTAGTAGTACGCAAGGGAAAAGCTTCCGGATATCTTGTTGCATAGTCCACAATCACCAGCAAATACTTATGACCTCTGCTGGTAGGGTCTAGGGGACCGACTATATCCATTCCAATCCTATGAAATGGTTCCAATATCAGGGGCATGGTTTGTAGAAGTAGCTTTGGCATTCCGGGCACTGTTGACAGAAGCGTGCTACTTGGCCATATATCCCATGCCAAAAGAATCTTGCAAGGATCTTTTGAGTAGTTTTTTCAACTCCTAGATGGCCCTCTCCTATTTGTAAATGCACAACTTCCAGCACTGTTCTATAATACTTGCTTGGGACTAGAAGTTGCCGAATGGTCCCTTCCCCCTTCCCCTGTCCTGTTGCAATACAGTAGTATAACCCCTGGTCTTTAACGAAGTAAGGGGTCTTTCCACTGGGCTTTTCCTCGACTGCGGCTCTAGCATGTTTCAAGAGAGGATCAAGTTCTTGTGCCATGCGGAAACTGTCTCCCTGATCTTCCATTCTCCAGTCCACCGTATCTGGGCACATATTTCTTTCGGTCCACTCTCGTTTCTCCTTCCGCTTCTCCAATCGGCTCTTTCCACTCCTACTGGAGCTCGAGATAATGTCTTGGTCGTGGAATGGCGCATCATCCAACCATTCCCTCTCAATTTTCTTAATAAGGTGTGGAAGATCAGGTACATCTGATCCAACCAATAGGGGTTCCGGCCTTACACACTCTGACACTGAGAGACCACAGAACCAAAGTGCATTAGCTATCTGCCAAGAAGGGCAGGGATGGAGGGCGATGAGGAATCCCTCTATCAAGATTATTGACACAAGAGCAGTTAAAGAACACCTTGAAAGAAATCAATTCTAAATTGGATATGTGGGATGTTTTTATCCACGCATCCAAGCCCTACCTCAAAACTGTGCAGTACTGACATGGAAAACATCATGATGGCCAGAGCTTCCCAGAAAATGCACAGGGAAATGCATGAAGAATAGGCTGCCACTCATTTTTGCCGATGTTATGGGCACAGAAGGACACTGCCTAAAACCACCATTGGACTACCCACACAGTAGTCTGAAACCATTGGGAATGGCAATGCTGATTGCCAAAAGCAAACCCATAACTGTTGGGAATTCATTTTCTTAAATCCCAAAAAGGGGTGCAGTACCAGTACTCACCACTATCAGAAAGTTGGCGTTTTAAAACAACACCAGATTTTACTTTTTTGTAGAAAACTGAATAAATGAACCCAAAACATGCCAAAGAAAGACTTACTGAGAGGTGGATACAATGTAAAGTTATATTCTGAAGTGACTTGAAGGTTTATAACAAGACTGGCTGAGCTGTGGATTTCAGCAGTTTAAGTAAATTTGGACTGAAAGACACTAAAAATCTAAATGTTTAAAAGAAATGAGTGACCTACTTCTGAGTGTCACATAGGCTGCAATTGTTTAAATGTCATAGTTTTAAACTTAGAATCAGCATTCTAGCTGCATATGTACAAATGTTTAGTTTTATTTGAATGCAGAAAACTGGGGAACAGAAATGACATGTAGCTAAAAACTGGCTTAAAGAGATTCCAATTTTGCCTGGCAACTACCCCCCATCAGGAGTGAAACTTGAGTCACAGCTGTGTTCCCAGGCCTATCTGCCTTTTGCTGGCCACACTAAGGATATGCCATCTCTCTGATAATTGAATTAAGGGGAGCCCCCACAGAATACAGGAGCTCTGAACAATGCAACCCCCTTCACCCAGGCAGATGGTTTATTGCAGATGTCGTAAAATAGCTTCCTCTTGGCAGAAGCTGGGAGGGGCAGGGTCTCTGAGCTTGGCAGAAACTGGAAAGACTGGTTTCTGTACCATGTGACCTGAAAAGACACACCCCTGCCAGCCAGAATATGGTTTTAGAAAAAGATGAATAACTCATAGAGCGGACTTGTGAAAATTATTTAAATGATACCATAATTCTTGTGATTTTTCTGCCCACATTTTAAGACGTGTTAGGACCCGGTGGTATGTTCAGGGGGGGTTTTAGCGGAAAAGAGGATATTACGCAAAATGTGTGCATGTGAAAAAATCTGACACTTCATCAACTAATGTCCATACTCCTTGCGCACATGTGTGTAAATTTGGGTTAATGTCCGAAATTGCAAAATCAGTTAAAAAGTGCAAATATTGCCATTTCTGAATGCAAGCTCCCAGGAAGAGCAGATTTGGACAAGGGTATACCTCCTGTGATATGTGAGGGGTGCGTGTAATTTTAAACGAATGTGTACCTGTGCAAATATGTTTTTTTTTTATCAAATATAGATTGTGTGCAATTTGACAGGGGAGGATCCTCTGACCCATAAAACCTACAGCATCACTCTGACTCACAGTTCCTTCCCCAATCATGGGAGAGGGGAGAATTGGGCCAATGGCAAGTGGAGAGGGGTAGGGCCTAGGAAGCTGCCCTCTCCACCCACTTTTAAAACACATAAAAGCAGACAGACAGGACAGATAGGGACCTTCAAATCCATTTGCAGCTGGAAGCTCTGCCGGAAAATCCATACTTTACCTCCATCAATATCTAGAGAAAGCTGTGCAGAAAGATCCAGACTTCAAATCCATCAATCTCCAGAATCCAGAGAGGGAGCAGACCAGACCGCTGTTAGCAGAACCAGAGAGAGCTGACCCAGATCACTGTGAAGTGCAGAGACCAGAGTCCAGTCTAAAACCTGACCAGATCCGTGGCAAGGCCCATTTAATTCAAGACTATAGTGTGAGTGTGTGCAGAACCAATCTCTTAGTTAAAATAATATAATTCAATCCTATTTTAATCTAAGTAGAACTGTCTCCTAACTGTCACCTGTCATTTGCAAAGCTGTCACCTGTCATTTTCTAGTTGCAAGCTGCACTTGTCTTTTTGAACTTTAAAATTTCAAATCTGAACAACTACCTTTATTTAATCGCTCATATCTCCGTAACCGTTTGTCCTAGAGACTTGCAGTAACTTTCATCTGGAAGCTGAGATCCTAGGACCCCAAAACGATAGTGCTAGTCCCTATAGTTTTGCCGCAATCGTGAAAAACGCACTCGCGAATTTACCGCGATTTGCAAGTTTCTCAACGTGTGAAAACAGCAGTTTTCTTGCTTTCAGTTGCTAAAAATTCGTTTGCCTCTTAAGAACCATCCTAGATCCTTGCTAAAGTGAGCCTGGACTAATATTAACTTGATACCACTCACCCTGAACCTCTAGAGGGAATTAAAAGCATTTTAGCATATTTTTCACTTCATTGCCAGCACATATAAAAGCATTTTGGGCCTGTGTTTCAAACTTCTGTAGGCTAAGCTTGCTGGGGTGAACCGAATTACAGTTGATTGCATTTCTGAGAACTGTGTGCTTTCCTTCCATTTCCTTGCATTGCATAAAGGGGGGAGGGGATTGCCAGAGAAAAGTGATTACATTGTTTTGTTGAACGCATATTGAGTATTTTCTGTACTGCATTTTCATTCCACCTTGCATCCATTTGAAACCATAAAGTATTGTTGCTATCTTATCCATCCTATAACCACTCATCATTGATTATAAAGAAGTGTGCTAGTGCCAAACTATCCATTATTAATTACTGCTCAGATTAGGTGTGATATTCAATTATTAATTTATTATAAAGCGTGATATATATATATACATTGTTTAAATTCTCAAATAAACCTTTAACTTGCAAAACAGAACTACTTCTTGGCTCAGTGGGGTCAGGAGGATTCCAAGAGAGGGGTGTTATATAGGGGTAGTCATCCAGAACGCATGAACTGGACATAAAGATATATCAATAAGGGTTTCCATTCAGTATCCCAGACTAGGCATTGACTTAGCTGTAGTGTTGAATTGAATCCTCTTACAAATTGGGGGCTCGTGCCGGACGTTTGGGTTAGATCTATCACTTGTGCAGATTAATACAGCGTGCCAGCTGACCAGATACACATATCCGGTCGGATCACCACGCTGTGTTACGCTTTAAAGCACTCCTCAAAGGAACGCTCTAAGAAAAAGGTCTGTTTTGCAAAAATAAAATACTAATTTCTGTAAGTCAGGACAGAGACCAATCTCTAGAATGACGACCTTAGTAGACATGAAAATAGCCAGAGAGCACTTCTTACATAAGTTATTTGTGAGAGGTGAGTGGACTCACCAGGACCGCATGGTCTGGTTGCAGGCCATCACGCAACAGGTCACTGAGACAGGGTCAGATATATGGGGAAATAAGGGTCCCCTACATGTGGCCCTGAGTGAACTATACATGGCTCCTAAAGCTAAGGATGAACAAGACAAGATGGTTAGGATAGCGGCATACCTGTACCTTTATATGGGAGACATGCAGGATAAATGTACGGAAAGCCAAGATGTGGCGAATAAGCGACAGATGGCGTTAGAGAAGGTCCAATCTGACCTGATCTCTTCTGAGCAGAGGCTGCAGGGGAGCCAGGAGTCAGAAAATGAGAGTAGACAGCACATCATTAAAATAAAGAGGGATATGGACATCCTGCAACAGGAAAAGGCTGACCAGGATACCAGATTTCTGGCCTTGCAGAAGGAGTACCAAGAAGGTTTGGACTCCCTACTGCAGAGCCAGAAAAAGCTGGAGCAACAATTAGACTTTAACAGGGCATGCACGGAGCAGGTAGCCACCCTGCAAAGTCATCTAGATAGAGTGAAGGCAGAGAGCAACAAGCTGATTCTGAAAGACCTGGATACCCAGGCAGAGTTTGATCAGGAGCGCCAGAAAGCTGGTGCCTTCCAAAGGCAAAGGGACGACCTGGCGTCACAAATTCAAGCTCTTGGTCAGGAAAGGGACACCTTAGGCCAGGAAGTCTGCCACTTAAGGAGAAAAATGGAAGAAAATCACCTGGCCCACCAGGGACTGGGTGGCCTCCAAAAAGAACACCAGGACTTGCTAGAGCACACCAGGAGGGTGGAGGAGGCTCTGGCAAGACAGGAGCAGGCCAATAGGGACACAGCTCAGGAGGTAACCCTCCTGCAGCAAAGACTGGCCCAGGGCTCCAGGACCAATCAGGAAACGCAGAGAGAGAATGAGGCTCTCTGCCAGCACAATGATAGACTCCAACAACAGGTAGCGATGCAGGAGAGACTGATAGAGTCTAGTAAGGCCTTAACTGAGGAACTGAAGGCGCAGGCTCTTGCATTGCAACAGGGAGCAGGGGCGGATAGAGATGAGGTTCGCTGGGAAAGAGAAACTCCTGAGCATAACCCCAGGAGCCCTAGTACCAGAGGCCTTTATTTCTCTCAGTCCCTGGACTCTGCCACCCCCATGTCCCCTGGCGCACATGAGCACAGGGCCACAGGGATGGCAGATTACTATCCAGCCAGAAACATGGGGCTCATAGGCCAGTACCACCCAGGAATGGAGGGGCGGGCATCCAGGTATGGGCACCCAAGCACAGTGCAATTTGATGGGGAAACCCAGGAGAGTAGGCCCATTAAGGGCATCCTGAAAACCTCTGCCCAGTTAGGTCAGTGGGGGGGGTACCCATCAAATCCTGGCAGCAAGGAGGGATCTGAAGACTCCTCTGAGCGGTACAGGACACAGGAGACCAGGTCCCCACATTCTGCCAGCCATTCCCAGGCTCGCAGAATCCGGGAAAACCTGGAAGAACAGACGGGAACCTCGGGGAGCAGTGCCTCTGAGTCAGAGGACGAATGGACAAGGGTTACCCGAACCAAAAAGGCCAATAAGACAAAAAGGGCCTTGCTTAAGGACCCCTTAAAGCAGATTAAGGCAATCAGGAGCGTCATCATGCCGTATCATAAGAACGCCAAGTACTCTGTTTGGGAACACTTGGAGCTCTATGAGCAAATGATGGAGACTTTTCATTTGAAGGACAGCCAAAGCTGTATTCAATATGTAAAGTGGACCTTCTCCCCAGAGTACTCCAGTTTCTTTGCAGGGCTGGAGGACCAAAATCATTCCAGGTGGTCCACCTATAGGGCGGCCATATTAAAACATTTTTCTGTTCACAGAAATCCCCAAGAGGCTCGCAAGGCAGCCTACAATTTGCAGTGTGGGGAGGATCAGGCCCCACAAGAGTTTGTGCAAGAACTGAAACGTGCCTTTGCACAGACCACCAGAAGGGTGCGCACAGACAGCAGAGAATTTATTAATACGTTTTCCCATGCCTTGCCCAAATATATAATGACCCAGCTCGTGAGAGATTTTCATGAGAAAAGATCTTTAGAATGGGTCATTGAACAAGCCACCTGCATCTACGAGGTGCAGAAACCGGTGGAAAACAAAAACCAGCCCAAAAACCCCAAAACTAACAGCACCCCTGCTGCTGCCAAGGTGGCAGAGGTAAAGGTCACCCCCGTTTTAGAGTTGGAGATGGGGGGGCCTAAAAACCCACCTGCACCTAATAATGCTAGGCCCAGAAGGTCCTCGGGCCAGTCACAGACAGGGAGCCAGGGAGGCAGCCCCACAAATGGGGTCCCTCTCTCTCCTAATTATGTAAGTCCCCGTTACAAGGGAAATCGACCCATCCTGGGTTATGTGTGGACTCCTCCAGCCCAAGGGGGGGGATCCAGCCAAGCACCTAACCCAGGGAACTTCCCTCCCAACTTCCCACAGGAGGGCAGAAATTCTCCAAATCCTGGTCAGAACTTTTTCCCCAGGTATCCACCCAATTTCCAGCCCCAAAATCCTCCACCCTTCTTTCCCCAATTCCCTGAGCCCAGACAACCGAATCCTGGAGAGGGGAGGCCAAGGGCGGAGGGGTATCCAAATCTTCCCAACCAGGGGTACTACCAAAGAAGGGATAGCTACCCTTCCCGGGATCAGCCCAGGGGAGAAAACAGGGCCCCGTATCAGCCTGAGCGGGTTTCCCAGTTAGAGCGCCAGGTTCAAAACATGGCGCGGGATCTGGGTCACATACTGAGGGCTCAGCAGAACCCTCAGATCGGCATGCCGGCGCAGAACGCACCCAACTCTGGACCTGGTGCCCCAGAACAATGACGGGGGCAGCACCCCGATAACTCAACGGTTCCCAGGGAGGAGGCACAAAGGGAAGGGGGTTGTAAAGCCTTGGAGGAAGCTTCCTTCCTCACTTGTAAACAGCCCCTGGAAACCCAGGAACCGGAAACAAAATCTCTTGCCCCTGAAAGTCTGCCTCTTAAGGAGCAGAGGGGGGGTAGGAGAAACAAAAGACCCAAACAGACTCAGTTTGAGGAGGAGGTACAAATCTTCCAATTTGAGGGAGAGGGATCCTCAGAAGATCCTGGGAAAAGGATCTTCTCCTTCAGAGATGGGGGAACTCCTCCCAAAGAAAAATGGGTAGCAAGGGATGTCAATTCAGACTGGGGAGATGTGGAGACTGAGCTACCGCCGCCCACCACCTCATCCCAGAACCAACAGCAAGAAAATCCCCTGGTTCAAACCCATCCTGGTGACTGCCTCCAAAAAGGGGGGGGGGCGGCCCGGAACCGGAGCCAGGGGAACCCACAATGGCTCTGATCTCCAGTTGCCGACTTTTTCTTTCATATTCCTAAGGCTCTCCACAGAATTCTGGCCAAATCTCTTTGCTAGCAATGTCCAAAACCAAAAAATTAGCCCACCAGTTGTCCAAAAATGTGCATTATCTGTGCCCCCTTGAGGAGAAGGAGGGAAGATACTATGCCCCGGTACAAGTACAGGGGCAGGGTACAACTTTGGCACTGGTGGACACTGGATCTCAAGCTACCCTTCTGTCCAGAAGAGCCTTTGACGAACTGAATGCAGGAAGGGGAGAGAATTACCAAATTCCTCTCACCTCTCTTCCTGGACAACTCCAGAACTTTGACGGGAAGGAAATTCCCGTCGAGGGGACGGCAGATTTGGACATTAAGATCGGGCGACACAAGGTGAAACACCCGGTCATAGTAGTGACTCCAGAAGGCACCCCTTGTTTACTGGGGAATGACCTCCTGAGGAGGTTGTCACCCTTAATAGATTGCGTAAACAAAGTCCTCTGGACCCAGACTAGCCGACCAATAAAATTAAAACAGAGTGTCAACCATGTTAGTTTAAACGGCACTTGCCACATGGTTGAACAAAAACCTGACCAAGTAGAATTTCACTTCCAGAATAGCCAAATTCCAGACGTGACAGTAATAGCAGTAGGACAACAGACTGGTGATGGAGGGTCCTCTCTATTTCTGAAAATCAACCTTCCTTCCAGTCTAAAGTGGTACTCCACGCTGGAAGGAAACACTCTGAGATTCTATACTAATCCACAATCAGAAACTCCCACTCCTATTGTCCAGAAAGATGTGAAATCAGCTCAGGGCCTGGCTGATATTCAGCAAATTGGAGAGCAGTTGTTCATCCCTGTCCAATTAAATGATGGGAAGGACTCTGTTCTCGCTCGAGTGTGTGTGAACAACGGTAAGAGCTTCATCAGCGAAGCCATGTTTCGCCAACTCCCAAAAGATCCAGCCATTCCCACTTTCAAATTGATAGACAAATGGGAAATGGACCTGGAAGCACACAATTCCAAACATCTCCTGCCAAGCAGGTGTATGCTCAAAATCTCCATTGGCAACAAGAGCATAGTCCATAATTGTTGGGTCGTGCGAGACGTCACTGCCGCCTTTTACTTAGGCAGTGACATTCTCAATCGCTTTGCCATTAGTTTGGACCTAATAAACTTCAAAGCTTGGTCTCGATTAGCGGATAATCCCATGGGCTTTGATGATCCAGAAAAAGCATTTAGGTCAGCTCAATTGCTACCTTATGCAGTTGAAATTCAGATTAAAGAGGAAGTCACCATCCCAGAAAGGACCCGACAATTCTCCCTGGAAGTGAAAGTTAAAAGAGGACAACATTTGAAAAACCCTGATGCTTACATACATCTAAACGCTTCTCTCCAACAGCAAGGGTTGGGGGTAAACCCAACTCCATTAGTCAACATAGAACATGACACCATTCTAATAGAGGTGGATAACAGCGACTTAAAGAGCATTACTCTAGCCGCAGGCACCATTATTGGAATGGCGGTTGATGACCGACATTTTTCCATAGATTTAGGTAATGAACTGTTAGGGCCAATCCCCAAGGACTGCTTTGACAGTGACGACAATACAACACCAGACAGGATTTTTACCCGGCATGGGGGGAACTTCCTGGTGTACACTTCTTGCCCTTATAGTAAGGAAGATGTGACTTGTGACTTCAGGAGGGATGAGGTGATTTTCCAAGTCCATGAGGGCTGCCTTTCCCACCTGAAGCCTCCAGTCCAAATCAGCACTCTGACCAGGGACTTCTCCACCCAGCTGGAGGAGGCCGCTGAAATAGCCAAACCAGAAGTCTTTCCAGGCTTCAGGCAGATGGTGGAAGAGAGAGTCAACCTAGCTGATGCCTGTGTGACTCTGGAACAAAAGCAAAAGTTGAAACAAGTTTTCTTGGATTTCCAAGATCTCTTTGCGGTAGACTCATATGACTGTGGTCGCACCGACATCCACACAACAACAATCCCCACGGACTCTGGCATGACTCCAGTGTTTGTGAAGCAATATCGCTTGCCTCTCGCATCAATGGAGTCCCTTACTGAAATAATTAAGAACCTTGAGTCCCGGGGAATAATCCGTCCAGTCCACAGCACCTTCAATAATCCGGTGCTGGGAATATTGAAGCCAAACGGCCAGTGGAGACTCTGCGCTGACCTCAGGGAGCTCAACAAACGGGTCCATACTTCCCGATGGCCTCTGCCCTACATTGACCAAGGGCTGGCCCAGATCCAGGGGTCACAGGTATTCACTGCAATAGACCTGACCAATGGATACTGGACTGTGCCTGTCAGTAGGGAGGACCAATACAAGCTGGCTTTTACCTTTGGGGGCCAGCAATACACATGGACCCGGACTCCCTTCGGATACCTCAACTCCGGTAATGAGTTCAATATTTTCCTACATAAGGCCATGCCCGACCTGGGTGCGAGGGGTAACCTGGCTTATGTAGATGATGTCCTCATCAAAAGTTCATCTGTGGAGGAACACATAGCGGAGATCCGTTATGTTCTGACGCAGTTGAGGGCCGCCGGAGCAAAACTTTCCTTTCAGAAAGCACAGTGGTGTAGAACCCGTGTTAATTTCTTGGGGCATGAGATTACTCCGCAGGGTCTCTGTCCCCAGGAAAAGAAAGTGGAAGCACTTCAGAAACTGAAAGACCCCACAACTCTGCGGGAACTAAGGAGCCTCCTTGGACTGACTAATTACAGCAGAAAGTTCATTGAGGGCTACGCAGAGATCACCAGACCCCTGATTCATCTCCTGAAGGGGGGGGTCAAGTGGGAATGGGGTCCAGAACAATCCGAGGCAGTAAGACAACTCAAAAGAAGCCTCTCACAAGCGCCTTGCCTAGCTTACCCTGTCAGAAACAAGGAGTTCTTCCTAGAGACGGGGTTCTCTAATACATGCTTGACGGCAGTTTTATACCAAAAGCATGACAAGGTCAATAAAGTAATCTCCTATGCGAGCAAAACTTTATCCTCTGTGGAGGAAAAATTCAACGATTGTGAGAAGGCACTCCTGGCGACGGTGTGGGCATTGAAGAATTACCGCCCGTTTATCCATGGGGAACACATCATAGTGGAGACTCCACACCAGCCTCTGCAATATCTCCAAAGTGACAGAATCCGGGCCGGAAATGTGAGTAATTCCCGAATTACTTCCTGGATTCTATCAATGCAAGGCTTTCCTGTGGAGGTCAGATATGGCCAAAACAAGAAGAGTCCACTCGCGCAAGGTCTGGCTGACTTGCATGATTGTGCCAGAGAAAACTGTCTCGAGGACGAAAGTCTAAAAATAAAGGACAACATGGAGGCATACCTTAATTCCCCACACAAAGTGTTTGAAGAGGACAGGTGTGAGGGAATGCCCACTGTCTTTGTGGATGGATGCTCTTACCATGTTGACAACAACGGGGAGAAAGAACTGGTGGCCGGCGTAGGGAATGCATGTGTGAATGAGTCCCCAGAACCCTCCGCTGGATACAAAATTGGTCCCCGAAGTAGTCAGGTGGCAGAATTGATGGCTGTGCATCAGGCCATCCTCACTGCTGTCCAGCATCAACTCCACGAACTGGTCATAATCACAGATTCGGATTATGTACGGAACGGGTTCGTGGAGCACCTGGTTAATTGGAAAGCCAGAGGCATGTTATGTGCTAACAACAAACCCTTGAAACATGGGAAGTTGATCCAAAACATTGATGATCTGGTCACCTCGAATGAGATGACCATCTTTTGGAAAAAGATCAAGGGTCATTCCAAAGTAGAGGGACCAGACAAAACTGGAAACGACTTAGCTGATCAGCTGGCCAAAACCGGGGCCATCCAAGGGGATCTAATTGAGATTGAGTCCCTGTTGGGGGAAATCCAGGTCACTGCTATCACTAGGTCCCAGACAAATGCTCACAACGACCTTTCAATTGCACAATGGAGTAAGGAGACCCCTGATGCTGATTTGATTACAGCTCAGAAGGGGGATCCAATAATTGGTAAATTTTACCAGCACATTAAGGACCCTGAGAACTTTCCCCTGACGGATACCGATTACATTGGGAAGGAGGACCTAAGAGTGTTGATGAAATGTCCAAAAATGTTCCGAATCCAAGACGGTTTGTTGGTAAGGAAATCCAAAGCTGGCCACGATCAGTGGGTGGTTCCTACCTCATTCCGAAGCCTGATGTTAAGTCACGCCCATGATGCGGCCACCGCCGGTCATAGGGGGTTTCACACAACATTGGAAATCTTAAGAGAGGTTGCATACTGGCCACACATGGGGCAGGACCTTGACCAATACTTGAAGGGGTGTCTTGTGTGTGCACAATTTCAGCCATCATCCCTCACGCACCGTGCGCCTCTCCAAAAGAGGGGGATGACACTGCCATGGTCAGATTTACAAATTGACTTTGTAGGCCCTGTGATTCGCTCTGCTAGGGGGAGTAAGTACATGTTGACTGTGACATGCTTGTTTACCAAGTGGGTGGAATGTCTCAAATTGCAAGGCAGAAACAGCAGCTGCCCTGATGATTAACCACATCTTTTCCCGTTTCGGTCTACCTCAAAGGATTGAGTCAGACAGGGGTAGTCACTTCACCAGTGAAGTAATGACAAAGATGTGGGAGATACTTGGGGTCAAAAGGAAGTTGCATATTGCTTACAGGCCAGCTTCTTCTGGGGTAGTAGAGAGATATAACGAACCATTGTGAGCATATTAAAGAAGTTTGTGGCAGATTCTGGTCCAAGTTGGGATATCCGATTACCTCTGGTCCTAATGGCCATCAGATCTACCCCTTCATCTGCAACCAAAATGTCACCATTTGAGTTGATGACTGGACGCAAGATGGTGCTTCCTCAGCATTTGCTCTACAGGACCCAAGAGCAGACACTGATAAATGCCTCCACAACTCATGAGTATGTGGAGAATTTAAGGAAACACCTTCAACATGCTTCTGCTTATGCTCAGCAGAATCTAGAAAGATCGGCTGATAGCATGAAGACCCACTATGACCTGAAGACTTCCAGGAAGGAATATCAGGTGGGGGACCGGGTCTATCTATACAATTTCCAAAGGAACCAGGCCAAACAGCGAAAATTTTTGCCTACATGGAAGGGACCCTTTGAGATTATAGACAAGATCTCCCCTGTGGCCTACAAGATCCGCATCCCCAAAGGCGGTTTGGCAGAGGGGGAAGACAAGTGGGTCCACATAAACCAGTTGAAATGTTGCCATCCCAGGCACACTCTGCAACAACTGGAGGAATCCTCTGGAATCCTAGCGGGTACTGTCTCAGACTAATTCAGTTCCAACCATAAAACATACCACATCTAGTCTCTAAAATATTGTGATTTGCATGAAACTGTCTCTTAGTTATACTGTTTGTTTTTTCAAAATAAGAATGTAATGTTTCGTTATGATGAAATACATATGCTGCCCCACTATCTCAACAGTGGTGGAAAAACGTCTATGAATAGGTATTGCCGCTCTTCCTTTGTCGTCCTAGGAGAAAGAAAACCGGGAGACGGGCCAAGGAGGACGATCCGGAGACCGGGAACAGAGACGCAACGGGCCCAGAGTACCGCCTAATATTCCCATCAGGACCGGCCAGGAGAACCGATCGATCAGTACCGGATGGAGGAAAAGATGCTGAACTGTGCCATCTATTGGAAGAAGATGAGGAAACATCCCAGGTCTTGCGAGTCCCATTAGTGAAATAGAATGGCCATCGCAAGAGGGGGGCTTGTGGGATGTTTTTATCCACGCATCCAAGCCCTACCTCAAAACTGTGCAGTACTGACATGGAAAACATCATGATGGCCAGAGCTTCCCAGAAAATGCACAGGGAAATGCATGAAGAATAGGCTGCCACTCATTTTTGCCGATGTTATGGGCACAGAAGGACACTGCCTAAAACCACCATTGGACTATCCACACAGTAGTCTGAAACCATTGGGAATGGCAATGCTGATTGCCAAAAGCAAACCCATAACTGTTGGGAATTCATTTTCTTAAATCCCAAAAAGGGGTGCAGTACCAGTACTCACCACTATCAGAAAGCCGGCGTTTTAAAACAACACCAGATTTTACTTTTTTGTAGAAAACTGAATAAATGAACCCAAAACATGCCAAAGAAAGACTTACTGAGAGGTGGATACAATGTAAAGTTATATTCTGAAGTGACTAGAAGGTTTATAACAAGACTGGCTGAGCTGTGGATTTCAGCAGTTTAAGTAAATTTGGACTGAAAGACACTAAAAATCTAAATGTTTAAAAGAAATGAGTGACCTACTTCTGAGTGTCACATAGGCTGCAATTTTTTAAATGTCATAGTTTTAAACTTAGAATCAGCATTCTAGCTGCATATGTAAAAATGTTTAGTTTTATTTGAATGCAGAAAACTGGGGAACAGAAATGACATGTAGCTAAAAACTGGCTTAAAGAGATTCCAATTTTGCCTGGCAACTACCCCCCATCAGGAGTGAAACTTGAGTCACAGCTGTGTTCCCAGGCCTATCTGCCTTTTGCTGGCCACACTAAGGATATGCCATCTCTCTGATAATTGAATTAAGGGGAGCCCCCACAGAATACAGGAGCTCTGAACAATGCAACCCCCTTCACCCAGGCAGATGGTTTATTGCAGATGTCGTAAAACAGCTTCCTCTTGGCAGAAGCTGGGAGGGGCAGGGTCTCTGAGCTTGGCAGAAACTGGAAAGACTGGTTTCTGTACCATGTGACCTGAAAAGACACACCCCTGCCAGCCAGAATATGGTTTTAGAAAAAGATGAATAACTCATAGAGCGGACTTGTGAAAATTATTTAAATGATACCATAATTCTTGTGATTTTTCTGCCCACATTTTAAGACGTGTTAGGACCCGGTTGTATGTTCAGGGGGGTTTTAGCGGAAAAGAGGATATTACTCAAAATGTGTGCATGTGAAAAATCTGACACTTCATCAACTAATGTCCATACTCCTTGCGCACATGTGTGTAAATTTGGGTTAATGTCCGAAATTGCAAAATCAGTTAAAAAGTGCAAATATTGCCATTTCTGAATGCAAGCTCCCAGGAAGAGCAGATTTGGACAAGGGTATACCTCCTGTGATATGTGAGGGGTGCGTGTAATTTTAAACGAATGTGTACCTGTGCAAATATGTTTTTTTTTATCAAATATAGATTGTGTGCAATTTGACAGGGGAGGATCCTCTGACCCATAAAACCTACAGCATCACTCTGACTCACAGTTCCTTCCCCAATCATGGGAGAGGGGAGAATTGGGCCAATGGCAAGTGGAGAGGGGTAGGGCCTAGGAAGCTGCCCTCTCCACCCACTTTTAAAACACATAAAAGCAGACAGACAGGACAGATAGGGACCTTCAAATCCATTTGCAGCTGGAAGCTCTGCCGGAAAATCCATACTTTACCTCCATCAATCTCTAGAGAAAGCTGTGCAGAAAGATCCAGACTTCAAATCCATCAATCTCCAGAATCCAGAGAGGGAGCAGACCAGACCGCTGTTAGCAGAACCAGAGAGAGCTGACCCAGATCACTGTGAAGTGCAGAGACCAGAGTCCAGTCTAAAACCTGACCAGATCCGTGGCGAGGCCCATTTAATTCAAGAATATAGTGTGAGTACCTAGTAGAACTGTGCAGAACCAATCTCTTAGTTAAAATAATATAATTCAATCCTATTTTAATCTAAGTAGAACTGTCTCCTAACTGTCACCTGTCATTTGCAAAGCTGTCACCTGTCATTTTCTAGTTGCAAGCTGCACTTGTCTTTTTGAACTTTAAAATTTCAAATCTGAAAAACTACCTTTATTTAATCGCTCATATCTCCGTAACCGTTTGTCCTAGAGACTTGCAGTAACTTTCATCTGGAAGCTGAGATCCTAGGCTGCCCTAGGACCCCAAAACGATAGTGCTAGTCCCTATAGTTTTGCCGCAATCGTGAAAAACGCACTCGCGAATTTACCGCGATTTGCAAATTTCTCAACGTGTGAAAACAGCAGTTTTCTTGCTTTCAGTTGCTAAAAATTCGTTTGCCTCTTAAGAACCATCCTAGATCCTTGCTAAAGTGAGCCTGGACTAATATTAACTTGATACCACTCACCCTGAACCTCTAGAGGGAATTAAAAGCATTTTAGCATATTTTTCACTTCATTGCCAGCACATATAAAAGCATTTTGGGCCTGTGTTTCAAACTTCTGTAGGCTAAGCTTGCTGGGGTGAACTGAATTACAGTTGATTGCATTTCTGAGAACTGTGTGCTTTCCTTCCATTTCCTTGCATTGCATAAAGGGGGGAGGGGATTGCCAGAGAAAAGTGATTACATTGTTTTGTTGAACGCATATTGAGTATTTTCTGTACTGCATTTTCATTCCACCTTGCATCCATTTGAAACCATAAAGTATTGTTGCTATCTTATCCATCCTATAACCACTCATCATTGATTATAAAGAAGTGTGCTAGTGCCAAACTATCCATTATTAATTACTGCTCAGATTAGGTGTGATATTCAATTATTAATTTATTATAAAGCGTGATATATATATACATTGTTTAAATTCTCAAATAAACCTTTAACTTGCAAAACAGAACTACTTCTTGGCTCAGTGGGGTCAGGAGGATTCCAAGAGAGGGGTGTTATATAGGGGTAGTCATCCAGAACGCATGAACTGGACATAAAGATATATCAATAAGGGTTTCCATTCAGTATCCCAGACTAGGCATTGACTTAGCTGTAGTGTTGAATTGAATCCTCTTACAAATACATACCTAAAAGAGCTAGAAGGTAAGAAGAGACACAATTGACTATAAATTAGACATTGTTTACACATGGCAGGAGTATTATCACTGAGAGAATTTGAATAGGATGATGGTAGAGAGAGGATGTTTTATAGAAGAACTCAGACGGGCAGTTCGTCATCAGAGGTTTCTTGCATAGAAGAGAGTATAGAAACACAAATGGAATCCAGCAGTCAGGAGGAAATAACAGAGCCGACAGAAAGTACTTCAGGAATATCTTCAGGTGTGAAACAAGTTACTTTTTTTAGAGAAAGTAGGAAGACCAGAAGATGGAAGAAGAAGAAATCCCCCAGGAAAGGGATAGACCCATAGCAGAGAACTTAGTTAATGTTAAAGGTATTTGTACCGCGCAGCGTCACCAATGGAGTTGGTCCCCAGGCGCTCAAGCGGATCTGTAAACGAGAAGGCGGGTTGGGTTAGTAAGGTGAAAAGGGAGTAGGATAGTGAGAGAAGTGATGTCCTGTAGGCAGCTTCAGTTCGGTGAACACCGGGCGCTGAGCTTTGGTGTGAGTATCGGATGAATGTCAGTCCTTGTGTGCTGTTGGTGCGGTTTATGTGTTGTTTGTTTGTTGTTGCAGTGTGGTGAAGTGCGTGCGGCTTGCTGTGTGAGAGGTGGTTGTGTGGATATTTGTGTGCAGAGATTTTGAGCTTTTTGGTTAGTGGGTTATGTGTCTCACAGCTGACCTTCGCAGTTAGGCTAAATGCCTAGATTTGAGAATCCTATATGGTGGGGGAGAGGCCCCGGTCTCATGATACACTGCGTTTTACCATACAATACACACTACGTTTTACCATACAATAGACAAAGATGTAGGCCCCACCTAGATTTGAGTGTCCTGTAACGTGGTGGAGAGGCCTAGGTTTCATAATACATTACATTTAACCATACAGTACACAAAGATTGAGACTATACCTAGATTTGAGAGTCCTGCAAAATGGGAGAAAGGCCAAGTTCCCACAACACACCACGTTTCACCATACAATAGACAAAGATGGGGGCCACCCCAGACCTGAGAGTCCCGTAAAGTGGGAGAGAGGCCTAGGCCTCACAATACATTACGTTTCACCATACAAAAGACAAAGGTGGAGGCTACACCTAGATTTGAGAGTCCTGCAGAGTGGATGCCATGCAGGCTAATGTTCACAATTCTATCCAAGTGTGGCACTTGCTAACATTCACAGTACTATCTAAGTGTGGCACTTGCTAACATTCACAGTTCTATCTAAGTGTGGCACTTGTTACATTCACAATTCTAGCTATCTAAGTGTGGCACTTGCTAACATTCACAGTTCTATCTAAGTGTGGCACTTGTTACATTCACAATTCTATATATCTAAGTGTGGCACTTGCTAACATTCACAGTTTTATCTAAGTGTGGCACTTGCTAACATTTATAGTTCTATCTAAGTGTGGCACTTGCTAACATTCATAATTCTATCTAAGTGTGGCACTTGCGAACATTCACAATTAAATCTGGATGTGGCGCAGACTAATGGTTAGTGGTATATTAACCATATATAAAGATGGAGGCTATGCCTAGATTTGAGAGTCCTGTATACTGGGATAAAGGCTTAGGTTGGTTTCAAAATACAGCAGGTTTCAGAATATAATACAGTTGGTTCAGTTTATAGCAGAAACAGATGGTTTGATATACCTATATTTGAGGGTACATTTTAATGGGCGATTGCTAGTGTTGAGTGTTCCTCAAGAGAGTGAAGCAGGTAACCTTGGCCTGGCAAGCTATGTTCTGAGGTAAGGTAATGTAGAGTGGCAGTGCTTTCTGGAGTAGAGTAATTGCTCTTCTCCCCACCCATGCCACACTTACTTTGGTGGTTGCTGCTGGTTGACGGCATGCCACTGGCTTCCCCTGCTGACACCTGCAGACATGATATGGAGCCGCCTCTGTAGGAGCCGCCCTTTGACTTGGGGCCCTTAGCCGCAGGGGCTGCACGGGCAGAGGGGTGCCCTGAGGAGGTCAGTTATGACCAGGTGGACGCATCTACAAGGGGAGGTGTGTTGGATGGGAGGTGGGAGGAGGGAGGGAAAGGAAGTGGACACAAGGGGAGCGAACAAGGCTGCAGGCTGGGCCCGGGGGCTTCAATGGGGACTTCAAAATACAATGCAAGGCCCAGGAGGGTCTGCATGCCACCAAGCTTAACTAAAGCAACGGGAAGCTAAAGAAGCCCTCAGGGGCTGGTGCGGCAAATTGCTACGGCCAGTGGACAGAGTAACCTATCAGGGGAGGTGGGCGGGCTGGGTGGCGGGAAGAGGGAGGGAAGTAAGCGGACACAAAGGGAGCGAACAAGGGTGTGGGCGGGGGCTTCAATGGGGACTCCAAAATACAATGCAAGGCCCTGTAGGGTCTTCCCACCACCAAGGTTATCTGGAGTGCCGGGACGCTAAAGAGGCCTTCAGGGGTTGGTGTAGCAACTTGCTATGGCCAGTGGACAGAGTAACTTATCAGGGGAGGTGGGCAGGCTGGGAGGCGGGAGGAGTGAGGTCAAAGAAGCGGACACAAGGGGAGCGAACAAGGGTGAGGGCCGGGCCCGGGGGCTTCAATGGGGACTCCAAAATACAATGCAAGGCCCAGGAGGGTCTGCATTGAATATATTGGTGAATATATCTGACTATTCACTAAATCAACAGACGGTGAACGTTTTACAGAAAGGCTTATCGTTTGTTCCTCATTACTCAAGTAGCCTGTTGAAAGAGGAAATCGTTTTCTTCAGACTGATACAAAAAATTTAACTAAAGGTGTTCTTTCATAAAATTGAGGATGAGGTACAGGATAAGGAGGGGGAATCCCCATACTTGGAACTAAAACCAAAGAGTAAATTTATACCACAGGTTAATAATGCAACATTGAAGTGGTTTCAGAAAGCAGTGATACATGATTTTCAAAAGATTACATTTAAGAAACCAAATTAGAAGAACTTTACTATACATGATTATTGATACATTGTAGAATATGGAGAATATAATCATTAAAGCTGCTGACAAGGCAGGGAAATTGGTGATTATCAACACAAGCGACTATCTGGTGGAGATGGTAGAGGCAGTTGAATGATGGGGAGGTATACATGAGAATAACATTTGATCCAAATGGAAAAGTAAAGGAGTTGGTTGAAGAGGTACTAAAAGAGGCAGAAGAGAATGAATGGATTTCGGAAAAAACAATAACTTTTTTTTATCATTCACATTTTATTGAGAAACATGCATAAAACAGTACACTGTTTTTCAGGCTCAAATATTTCACCAAGTACATAGGGCAAAAGCAACAACCATGTAAATAACATTATCATTGGATAACATAAGAAACATTGACAATCAAGTTAGATGGCCTATTCAAACATTCAAACATTCATCCGCTACAGCAAAGAGGAAAGAAAAAGAAATGGACAATAATAAATCATACCAAACTTAACTAGATCAGCACTGGGCAGAAGAAAAGAAGCACTAACATGTTGCTAACATCATAACAACATAAACAACATCATGTCATGTGGCTTGCGATGGAGGGCTGGGCTGTCGTTCTGAGCCACAAACTGGATGAAGGGTTTCCATTCTGCCAGAAACATGGGTATTTCTCCTTTCAGAGTGGCTTCGATTTTACACATAGCTGCTATAAACCACAATTTGGCCCACCATTGCCTAATTACAGGTGCGCAGTAGAAGACCTCCAATTCCGTGCCAATACGATTCTAGCGACAACTCAGATGTGTATGAGTAACTTGGCTGATTTAGCGGTCAATTTATAGTGCCCTTCTGCATCCTCATCCCCCAAGAGCAAAGTTAACGGTGTCATAGGAAGGTGGTCACCCCTGTGATCCTCTTAATTTGGGCCAAAACCTCCCTCCAGTAGGGCTGAATTACAGCGCAAGACCACCAAATGTGACAAATAGTACCCGAGGTTTGGGCACATCTCCAGCAACAATCTGGTACAGCCGGGTTCATCTTACGAAGCCGCGAGGGGGTGGGGTACCACCGAAATAATAATGTATAACTATTTTCCTTCAGTTGTACGCGTCTAGAAGATTTAGCAGCTCCATTTCATACCACGCAAGATCTCCTATGGGAACATTCAACTCTTCCTCCCAACGCAACATATAAGCATGTAGCGGCATAAAATGACAGAAATTAAGAACCTGGTATAGTGAAGAGAACCTACGGGAAGGGGGATCCCCAATAAATAGGTCTTCAAATGGGGTGGTGTCTCTTTTAGCCTGCTGGGAACTTGCCGCAACAGCCCGAACCATGAGATATCTGTCCTCGCCCATGTGAGATCGGGCTTGGCAGAGGAGAAAAGACCAGGAATAGTCTGTGTAAACAACTGTGAATACAAATGCATAATCTGGATGCCCAAATATTTAAGGGAGGTTTCGGTACACTGGAAATCAAACTCCCTCTGAAGATCTTGTTTCATTGCAGGACTAACCGAGACGTTTAGAATAGTAGACTTGGAATCGTTTTTCTTAAACCTCAGAGACCCGGTGGAAAGATTCCAGCAAAGAAACTATGTGAGGTAAAGTAGTCGGAGGATGATGCATATAGAAGAGAAGGTCATCTGCGTAAAGCGCAACCTTGTGCTGATGTCGTCCAGCTACAGTGATACCAAAGATGCTATCCGACGCCCTGACCATACACGCAAAGGGCTCCATCGATAACGCAAATAACAATGGGGACAATGGACACCCCTGGCAAGTCCACCTGGTTAAAGCTAACTGCTCAGACAAAGCCCCATTTACGAGTGGTCGGGTGAGCAAAATTGGCTTGTATTCTCTTAATGAAAAGTGCAAACCCACCGTGCACCTTGAAGAGATACAACCAGTCTATACGGTGTGGGAAACCAGAAGGTGTCTCACCCACTAGTCCCCGGGGAGCTGTGATCCAGGTGGCCAGGACAAGGCCATCGCTTTAGATCCAGTTCCTGGGGGGTGGACCAGTGTGGATGGATCACCAGGGTAAGGGGTCTTTGGGGAGTGGGAGTGGGACACAGGATGGTGGGACACAATGGGCCTCATTACGACCCTTGCGGAAATGGAAAAATGATGGCGGAAAAGCAATACCGCCATCGAACACCGCTCGTTGCGATCATGACCCGTCACCGTAAAGTACGATGCCATTAGCGACACCGCAGTGAACGGCAACGCTAACTGCACCAAGTACGCGCACGCGCGCCTTGCAAAACCGGAATCACCGCCATGGCGCAACGGTACGCGAATTCTGACCCTAGCGGACATGTACTGAACGCCATCAAGCACGTCGTAAAGTACCATTCCGCCATGGCGAGAAATACGGCAACGCGAACCAACCGTAAATGGCCCACTGAGTGCCTGTACTCCACTCCCTGGCCTCATTGCACAACTCCTGGCAGGCGCAATGTACTCACACTATGCAACCAGTGAAATCCACAATCCACCCATGCATGCCAACGTAGAAAAGCATGCAGGGGCTCAAAGCGCCCCGTGAGTGGGCATCCATGTACGGCATGTCACCATAGCCGTACTGACGCAGCACAGGCATGTGAAGGTACAATACATCAAACTGAAAATCAAGAACACATGACACAAAACAACAGTAGTCCCCCATCGCTTGCCACCAGCGCAAGGCAACATCCAAAACAGCATCCTGAGGGGGATTGCACCAGCCCTGTACTCATGCCAGTAAACAAACCAACCATCAGCAGAAGCATGTACCACACAAGTCGGCAGAGTGACTGAGCAGCCAGGCTCATCCCAAGAGGGGCCGATGGGAGCTGCAGGGCACAGATGGCATCAATACAGAAGCAATTCCAATGGACATGACCCCAGTCCCCCTCCAACAAACGCACGCAAACACAGTCACCTGTGACCAGCCACATTCTGAACAACCCATCATTCCACCAATCGACCTGGCTGACAGGCACCAGTCGGCCAAAAGCCAATCCCCCGCCCCTGAACAGCACATCATGTAAACAGTCACAATGGCAGCCCCTATCCGTGACCATACTGTGCTACGTAGGCAAACGCGGCCAGTACTGTACCACACAACTCAACTCAGAAGGCGGAACACAATGCAGATCATCACGCAATACATACCGCCACAAAGCGAAAATCGCCACATCACCTGCAAAGAACAACGCAACACGACAAATATCGGATTACAATTTAAATGCACATCCAAATGACAAAGGCCCCACAGCAATTTGCAAAATACCACCAAAACAACCATCATCACCGAGGGCTGCATCTGCAATAATTGACCGGCTTCCACTTGTGTGACGCCCTGTACCATCATGGCACACAGGGCCTACATCAACGTTCCAAAAGGCAACATGGAAGCGGCAAGAACCGCAGGTCCGTCCCATGAGGCAGGCACTAGTCGAGCTGAAAGGCCGAAATGTTGCACCTAGCCACCATTACAGCGTAAGGGCATGTGGCCCATTGGCGATCGTCCCATAAGATCGAAATGGTGCTCCACTGATTCACCCGAAGCTGCAGGAGTCGAGAGTAAAAACCATCTGGAGGAGTGGCGTAGAGATGGCATCTGCAATAGGGCAGGAGATACCTGTCACCCAAAAGAAACACAAATTAACCGATTGCATTACGGGACTCATGATGCATTACAATCTTCATTCAACACACCAAATCCACACCCATATGCATGCTAGCCCACTCCAAAGGAATATACACACCCCTAAATCAGTATCGAATCATAACGAAACCAATCGAGCTAAATACACCATTGTCAACGTCGGTTACTGTGCATGCGTCCGTCAAGATAGAACCCATGACATGGGATTAGTAACGTGCCTAGACACAAGTGTATGAAGGCGCGTCGAGACAGGGAGGATCCGACAAGGGCAGATAGACGTATGTCCCACTATGGCAGCCTTGCATCACATAACGCTGGGGAAGGGGAGTGAATCAAAAAACCCATGTACATGGCAGACCCTAAACGGAATCATCAGTCCATGCATCCATTCATCATTCCCTCATCCCGCAATGAAAACGCATGAATATTCACTCACATAATATGTGAAACTTCCATCGCGTCTGTGCGTAATGCAGTCCGCAAAAACCACTGTGCCCCTGGCCGGATCTGTAGTGTTGTGAAGCAAGATGGATTTGGGAACGTCCTGCCTTATCGTCCACTACGCTGTTGCGCATCCCATTCAATTCATATCATTCATTGCCTGCTCGTTATGGGCCATGTCCCAAGGACATTCTACAATAGAACGTTACATTTCCAGCCAGACCTGTGGGCGTATCCTCGCCGCTACTTCAAAACCCAAAATGCTGGCCTTCGAATTCCTCACTTGCAACATTACGTCGAAAAGGCTTCTGTGAACGCTTGCATTCACAATTACATCAATGTAGTGCGGCTGTGTGTCATGATGCTAACTGGCTGCAATCACAAATGGCACGCCACGCCCGTCGGTGAAGTACGTTACTGTGCTGCATGAGGGTCGGCCATCGATCGAGCCCTACATACCACTGACTCTTCACAGGTATGTAAGCGGCTGCAATCATAGCATGTGTAACAATGGGAGCATAGCATGAAAATCAGTCAAAGTACATCACACTGCCATCGGGATTTGACACATGATTCAAATCCCAAGATGCCATGCGGCCAAATGCAGCCTTACGTGCGGGACGTGCTCGGCCAGAAGGGATTGCATCTGCCACAGATTCATTCAATCAGCACAGGTGGAGGCCATACAGGCCGACAGCACATATATTGCAGACCCAAACCCCTCCCACAACCACTCCCACTCCAAAATGCTACCGGCAGGACTAGCGATGTTGGGCCTGGGGTACCAGATAGCACTGCAAGTGCTACAACTACAAGAAGACGACGAACAACAACAGGTACAACAACCGGGCGCACAGGGGAGACGGAGGAGAAGGAGGAGGAGGAGGGCAAGGCAGGGTCAGCAAGGCCCACAAGCACTGCCACTACCACCACGCAGGCGGCCCGCAATCCCACGCCTCCGAGCCGATCCGTTCAACCTCACTGCTGAGCAGATCCACACCCTCTACCGTTTGGACCGGGACACCATAATCGCCATTGTGGACATGACACATGCTGACCTCGTGAGCATGATAGATAGCCCAACCGCCATCCCACCCCTACTGAAGGTGGTGTCTGCACTCCACTTCCTGGCCACAGGCACCTACCAGCACACAGTGGGACAGTTGCATGGCATTTCACAGCCACTGTTCTCACGGACACTCTTCCAAGTGCACGATGCCCTCCTGAAGCACGCCGACGACCACATCACACTACCACGCACGTACCAGGAGATTACCAACGCTAAAGTGGGATTCCATGCACTTGGCGGCATCCCGGGTTGCATTGGTGCCATCGACTGCACCCATGTTGAATTGGTTGTCCCACATGCCATGGAGGTCCAGTACCGCAACCGGAAGCAATTTCATTCAATCAATGTGCAAATGGTGTGTGACTCCAACAAGATTTTTACGCATTGTTGTGCCAGATTTCCAGGATCTACCCATGATTCTATGGTCCTGAGGAACACAAGAATACCACGCTACATGGAGCGACACGCAGGGCACAGATCCTGGCTACTCGGTGAGTCTCATTCCATGCATGACATCGTGGCCCATTTGATGCGTCAATGACCTTGCAGGGGGGGGGGGGGGCTACTTAGCACTATCATTCCACTGACACCCTTTATTCGTCTCATACAGGTGATGCCGGGTATCCACTGAAGAGATGGCTCCTTACACCAATCCGGAACCCACAGAACGAGCATGAGGAGGACTACAACCATGCCCACTCACGTACCCGTGTGGTCATTGAACAGGCATTCGGCCTACTGAAGGCTCGTTTCCGCAGCCTCAGCAGGTCTGGCGGGGCACTCATGTACAGCCATGAGAAGGTTTCTAAGATGGTCATGGCATGTGTCATGCTGCACAACATGTGCATACGTAGGAATGTGCCCATGCCCCCTGACGCTGTACTGCATGCACCTGAAGATGATGATGATGATGAGGGTGGGGATGTGGAGGCACCTCAAGGAGTCCATGAGGCACAGGATGTACGTGCAATCCGACAGAGCATCATAGATGCATGCTTCTAGCAACCACGCATGGTGCCTATTACACGGAAAGGGGACCTGTGGCACTGTGTGTGTGTAGTACAGGCACATTGTGGACTGTACGCCTATGAAGGCCTCGTACGCAAATATCAATGTCCACACATGTAATTAGATGATAATGAGGTGCTGTATTGTTAATGTGATTTGATTTATACACCCTATGGACCCGCCACCCAGTGAAGCCCAACACACCCCCTCCACCCTACTACCTCCCCCCCCAACACCAGTGTCCAAATATGCATGCTGTCCGTGGGTAGACGCTATTGCAAGCCCCCTCTACGGGTATCAGGGGCACCCCTGCCCGTGGAGCGCAGGTTCCTGCCAGATCTGCGTTGGGGGCTGCCCTGGACGGAACTTGCCACGGATGATGTCTCTGCCTGCTCGCGTCCATGCATGTCTCTGAGGGTTTGTGAGAGCTCCGAGAGCACACGGCGCACAGCAGCAAGTTCAGCACAAACGTCTTTGGACGTCGCATGCAGTTCCCCCCTCAGGCTCTCGGTGCTTTTCTCCATTTGTGCTCTCAGGCTCTCGGTGCTTCTCTCCATTTCTCCCCTGAGGCTCTCACTACTTTTCTCTATTTGTGCCCTGAGTGTCTCGGTGGATGTTTCCATGGCTGCCCTGGAACCCCCGCATTCATTTGCATGGTCCTTGAGTAGCGTGGACGCTTCCTGCTGTTGCTCGATCAGCAGGTCGAGGGACTGTTGCCTCTGCTGGGCCATGGACATTTGCGGTGGTGTGACAGGGGGGCTGCTCAACACATGTTGCCTTGGCACAGGACTTGTGGGGGTTGGCCAGTCGTCGTCTTCAGGGTGCCCCTGCGTGGTTTCGTCATGGTGTAGGGGATGGAACATGCAGGGGGATTGGGAAAGGTCATGGATGGTACCTACGTCGCCAGCACTGTTTTCCGTGTCGGAGCATGCTGGCATGACAGCTGTGTCACCTATGGTGCTGCTACCACCAGAGGCAGTGCCATCAGATACGTTCTTTGGGGGGACCTGTGGTGCTGGGGTTGTGGACTTGCTGGCTGCTGGGGTGCCTGTTGCAGTCCCCTCCAGTGTGCTGCCACTTGATTCCTGCTGCTGCCGTGTCTTGATCCTTGCACCTGAGGTGGAGGCTCTTGGGACGTTGGTCCTGGCCCTCTTTGCAGGCGTGCTGGTAGGGGTGTCCTGCAGCTCGTCGTTGGTATCGGACCCTGTGGTGGAGTAAAGAGGGGCGAGCGTTAGTTATGGGTCTGTCGGATTTGGAATGGCAACGTATCAAATGCATTGGGGTGGTACATGAGGCTGATTTGGGACTGGGCCTTGGAGGTGGTCTCATTTTCGTGTGGATTGAGGATGCATTCATTTGGCTGCCTGCAGTTAGGGGGTGCATGCTGCACATGTAGGGGTTGTTTATGGCTTCTTGATTGATTTGTTTGTTCATTCTGACTTTTAGAGGGCGCTGTCAGGGCAAAGTATGTATTGCACTATGGGGTCACATGGTACTGCACATGTTCGTGGTTTGTGGATTTCGCATTGTTTCTCTTGGCCAACCTACCTGATTCTCCGGATGTCGGCACTCCTTTCTCCATCCCTCCGACTCCCTCTATGCTCTCCATTCCTATGGTGGAGGCGCAGATTTCCTCCCAGGGGGTCAACTTGATGGGCGACTCTGAACCCCCCCCGGTAGCTGTGGCGATGTTCCTGTTCGCAGAAAGTATGCTGCGTACGCGGATCCGCAGGTCGTCCCACCGCTTGCGACATTGCTGTGGCGTGCGGGGTGTTGTCCCCACCGCACTTACGCGCTGTGCCACCAGGGCCCATATGGCCTTCTTGTTGGCAAGGGCCGTCCTGGTCATTTGACTGGAGAAGACGACGGCGGAATTTTCCTGGAGGGTCTCGGTGAGCACGGTCAGTTCCTCTCGGGAGAAGTGTACCTGCCGCTTGCGGTCACACGCTTTCTTGGCTACCTTTCCCATATTTATTTTTTTAACTGGGGTTGCTAACGGGTTGGGATGTGTGTCAGGGTCGGATTTTTTATGGTTGTGTTGGGATTCGGATTTTATAGTTGTGCGGCGTGCTGTTTCCCGTTCCGGCCACATGCTTTTACTTCCGTTTCCGTATATTTACGGTGGCCGTAATTTGCGGTGCACGCTCGTTACGGTGACCGCTCATTACGGTGACCGCTAAGATGGGTGGCGGTATTGCACCTGGTGCAGCGTACGGCGGCGGTAAGGGCCGTTTTGGGGTCATTTCCGCCATCGCAGCCTTTCGGATTCCGCCATGGCGTAATGCTCGTGCCCGATGGGTCGTGATTGGCCGCACTTTGCTCCTTCGTGCAATGGCGGAAACGCTATTTACGCTGTTGCGGTCCGGTCAGTCACTTTCCGCCAGGGTCGTAATGAGGCCCAATATCTCCTTCCTCATAACACCTTTACCCCATCCTACCTGGTAGGATATTTAGGTAGACCCCCTTCCCTCCCCCTTTTACAACAGAAACACTTTCTCACTGATAGCCCGCTCTAAGGGAAAACAGACTAACACCCGAGCCGTGTACCTGACATGTCTCAATACTGTGGGCAGGCGAGGTCAGACAATTATCGACAATCACTCACACCTGACTTCCATTACACTTCCCCACACAGATAAAAGGCAGAGCACGAGGGCACATTCTGAGTGAGGCAAAGCACACGAGGAAACAGCAATTCCAAGATGGCAGTTTAACGAGGGGAGAAAGATGGCGAAACAGAAGGGTTTCAGAAGGAGGAAAGTTCCCTTGACCTTTTCGACAAGCAACCATTACTTTCATGAGACTTTGAGAGAAAGCGTATGACTAGGAAACCAGGCTGAAGAAACCTGCATTGTGTGTCCGAGGTACCCGGGGCCCTCCCGCGTCAATAATCAAGGCGTGGAGAATCTCCAGCCACAGTGGTACTGCCTTGGCTCCAAGAAAAAGCTGCTTCAGTGAAAGCAACACAGCCGGTGAGTTGGGGAGACCGATACAAGACCGGTCTGTGTTGAAGCCAAGGTTGCAAGCAGCAAGATTGTATGGTGAGTGTTAGAACGAACATTGTTAAAACGCGTGTGATAAGAGACACGAATGAAGTTAAACTGCTAATGAGTGATTGAACTTTAAAGCAAACTACAATACCTTTTGACAGAGTGGTCCGGCACTGCGTGGGTGCTCAATCGAAGGTCTCTATAAGGTAGCCAGCCAGGGCCATCTTAACAGTTTTGGGGGCCCGGGGCACTGACAGCCTTGGGGGTTGCCCCCCGAAATCCATGTCCTACTCCCACCCCCCTCCAAAACCATTTCGCCCCCCGTGATATGATACCCATGCCCCCTCCATATCTCAAGTCTAATTCAACAGATACTCCTCTAAGCTTTACCCAAAACACTCCCTCCACCGGGATCGCTTTGAATTAGATCTGTGCTTTTTAGAGGATGTCATTGTTATTTCTAAGCAGTCTTCTGACAGGTAATGGCTTAATCACAGCTGTAAACAGCTCCTCGTGCAATAAACATGATTAATCCACTTTATCCTCAGCCACTTGATTTGTAAGCAGTATATGTTGGTTCCCACTGCAGCATTCCACCAACCCACCCTTCCATTCTATCCCTGTTCCGCCATTCGGATCAGCGCCCGAACACAATTGATTTCTCTCCGGCCCCGTTACTCTTCCAGCCCCATCTCCATCCCAAGCTCCCCCACCCGGTGCCAGTGCTCCACTCTCACAGTGCCATTGTGGTTTCCAGCCCTCCCCCGCCCACTCCCAGAGAAGTTGGGCTCCCTACACGTGCGCTACCATTCAAACTCTGGCCCCGCAGTCCCATCCCTCTGTTTCTCAGCTCACACCCGATCTCCTCACGCCCTTGCCAGGTGTGTGAACAATTAAGCAACATGAAAGAAGTTGCAAAGAGACACAACTTTGTTGTGGGCAGTGCAAGAATGGTCCCGTTTTATCATCGGACACAGCCCCCTCTCTCGTCCTCTGCAGCCACATCACTACCGGCAACAACTGAGTGATTTACCGAGAAGCACGCAGTCGCACTATCACAAGGCTTTTCCCCGGTACACTGAGGGGTGTGAAGACGATGTGCTCAGATCCGGCAGAGTGTGCAAACAAAAGGTACGCAAGATGCTTGATACTATATGTATGTGTTTTATCTATCACATTTCTCACTTAGCATTCCCCTATCATTGCTGCTTTGCATATATTGATTATGATATGTTTGCTTTTCTTTTGGATGATTAAAGAACAAAAGTAATCTTTGACAGTAATTGTGACCTAGGCAGATTAGAAAACAAACCGTTAAGTGACACTGGGACAGGCTGCTCTGTGGTGGCACAGTGATGGAAACCGTAACTGCCAAATTGTTTGCGTTTCGTTTTTTACTGAATTTCTATGGTTTTTTTTATAGGGAATTTCTAACTCTAAAGTCCATTTCCCCCCAAAAAATAAATGTAAATTAAATTTCAAAGTTAAAAAAAATAATATACACCTTTGGACATTCGGCAGGCACACCTGTGAGACAATATGCCAATGTCCTGCGCTGCGTGCGCCCCTCCCTGCTCGTGCTTACCTTGACATGGACTAGATGGAAGGCCTTGGGTATGCCATGTGGCCCGTCAAGACCTCCATAGACATGGGCCACCAAACAGGTCAGCAGCCGGGCCGCGTGTCCGGCTGGGTTCAAATCTTGGATGTTGACTGCAGACCAGCTTGGTGGCTGCCATTCCTTCAGATTCCTTGTAGCTCCCCGTCAGCGGAAGGCGCTGAGCTCGGCATAGAGATGCTGGTAAGCAGTGATGGGAGCACAGCCACGCAGAGCCCTCTCCACAGGGAGATATTTTTAATGTGTATTTTCAACCCTTCCTTTACCAGTTGTATGATTTTTGTGCAGCATCCCTTGGTGACAAAATCCTCAAACCACAAATGGTGGCGTGGCTATTTGCAAAGAACAGGTACACAGACCTTTAATTTTCTACAGGAAAACTGGACTTGCGTCTCGGTTTCCCAGAAAGGCTTTGACACAATTTAGTAAGATAATTGGTACATGTTACAGAGATTTCCTCTTGGTTGTGTTAAATGGCTTCGCAATGTGGGCACGCTGCACGCATGTGTTTAAGACAGTTAAAAGAAAGCATAATGTATTTGAATGCACACTAAACCAAACTGTTCTACATGAATGTTGTTGAAAGAGGCAAATCCATCCTCTACAGGGCTACTTTGTGCGTACCTTTCCAAAATTACTAGACCACCCTTCGGCCACCGCCTCCATCTTTGGAGTTTAGAATTGTATATCATTTCAAGTCAGCGTTGTTTCCCCAAAGCAGCGCAGACTCTGACGTGTGGATTGCTGGCTGTGTGAAAAATTGCACACATGTGGGCTCAACTTAGATACAGGAACCAGCTTTCCAGGAGCCACTGAAGAGTGTGCCGCGCACTTTCCTAGTGAATTCATGTATTTGCATGGGAAGCAGGAGAGGTGACCACTTGTCCACAATACATTGCTTGTAAGGATCCGGGATTATTTGAGAAAATCGAGAGACATACTGTCACGTTGGTTGACACTATGGTTGCGGCTGGAGTAAGGGGCAGGAGAGGGGAACGGGAGGTGACGAGGAAGGCACGGGGAAAGTTAGTAGTCAAGACTCTTCCAGGCATGGCTTATATGACTCTTTAGTTGTTCTACGTTTTTTATTTCATTGTGCTCGTGGGGGCTCTTGCACAAAGTACACAAAAAGACACATCAAAACATAAAAACATTACACAGTCACCTGTAAGGCAATGCCTCTACAAAAGCAGGGTTTGTTTCACTGTCAGCTGTTTTGGGGGCGCTTTACATGTTGTGCCATGTGTAGGCTTGCGAAGGCTAGGTTGTGATGTTGTAATTGGTGTTCATGTTCTGCCATTCTGTAGGCAGCGGCAATAAGACTGACTGGGCACGGCATTTTTGTGGGCTCACATATAATGCAGGGGGGGACTCCAAGCATGTTTAAAGCGTATGGCTGACAATCAATTAGTTGATGTTTCGCATCCCATATATGGCACTGGCCCACATATTAGAAGTGTCAGTGACACCAAAATTATCATGGCAGCCTCTCTATTTTGTGACTTAGTAAAGACCTTGCACCAGTCACAGTAGTTATATTGCCATAGACAGGCCTGTGATTGCCTACTAGGCTCATGGCATCATAATCCATTATCCAGTCCTGGCTTTCTAGTCAACCACGTTTGCATGCTGGGACGTCTAGTCCTTACTCCTAATGGAGAAAGTGAACTACAACTCCCAGCACAACAAGAGCTACTGGCTTCAAATTGGCAGATGGATAGGTAAAAAATGCAATCACACAATTGGCGCATACTCCCTGTGTGTTGGCCTGTACCATTGACTTCCCATGAAGTAGGAGTGCAAGCCTCCTTCCCGCCATCTTTTTACTATGCCCTGTAAAACTGCACCAAGGGGCAGTCCAGCACCGAAATGCAATGGCAATCCCAACCTGAACGAGAGTACCACCAGCAACCCCATACACGTGTTTCACCCTTGTTGGGGATCATCAGTGAGGTGAAGCTGATGCCTCTCTAAGCACAGTGAGAGGGAGACCACGTCTGGTTGCCCCCAGGAGACCTAGGGTTACCAATCCCAGGTTCCTTGAAAATTGGTTTGCAAAGGTAGCGGGCGCCCCTCTCTCGATAGAACAAGGCTTGATAACCTGTTCAGTGGTTATTAACCACTTGAGAGTTCGCAGCCACTGCTTTTTCTCACTGTGCCTTTCCGAAATATGACCTTTCACAAAGATCCGCATACACACGTACTCCTGTGCACACAGCGCCAGAGCCAACCGTGAATTCACATGGCACATATCCCCTGTCCGGCGGGCTGCCCCATGCTATCTGGTCACTGCACTGACAGCATTTGTGAAATCTGCAGTCTCTGCCCCCACCCCCACCCGCAATAGGTGTGCGAACCCCCAACTTGATATTGAGGGAACCCCTGCACCTGTCTCGGGCAGGACAGAAACGGGCACGAAGAACCACCAGCCACGTGGGGAAGCCTGTGAGATGCCTCCAACCACCTGCAATACCCAAAAGGCTGCTGAGCGCCCTGCCCAAAGCAAGAGGCAGCAGCCTGCGAGGAAGAGGATGGCAAACAGGACCATGGGAAAAGGGGTAGGCTGGGCACACAGTGCCTGGCCTGGTGTGGCGAATTACAGACAGATCATTCCATTTAACTTTTGATATCGAGCAGGATTTCAAAATAGTGTTGCACTCACCGTCGTCGGTCGTCCTGAGCCTCAGCACGTGTCACTGCCTGCTGCTGGCTAGGTGAGCTGGTGAGGCAGAGGCTGCAAGCTGCGCAGCAGTGCACTGCGCACTCCAGCCCAGTGGACTGGCACGTGCCGTATTCCCTGGGAGGTGGGAGAGGGGAACACACAAGCAAGAGTTGTTGTCAACAACTCTTGCTCGTGGTCATCCTGTGTCGTTCTCCTCCCCCTCCCCCACTGTTTTTGTTCAGATAATGGGAATCAAAACCACGGCCCGTGCACCGTGCCTGCCTCATACATCACAGTCAGTGTCAAGATTCAGGCAGACACAGAAAGAAAAAAAAAACACACACAACTTGTTCAGCACTGGGGGGCCCCTACAGGGCCACCAGGATGGGGGGCCCGGGGCACGTGCCCCATTTGCCCCCCCATAGAGAAGTCCCTGTAGCCAGCTAAGAAGTGAGAAAAGTAGATAAAGTTGGTCTGAGCCTGGCGGAGAGGGAGATCAATTGGGAGAGAACGAATAAATGTGAATTGAAGTGGTCCTACGATGGGTCAAGTCAAATCCCGCGGACAGTCGAAAGTCTTCAATTCCGATGAAGCAGATCAAGGTATAGAAAAGTACATGGATTTGGTCTGAGCCCGATGGAGAGAGATCAGGTGAAAGATTTGTGTTAAAGTGGGTCTGTGCCCAGCGGAGGGTGGGCCGGGGGTGGGGGTGAGAATCACCCAAGAAGTTGTACATGAGAATCCTGAGGAGAAAGGAACTTTTGAATGTTTGTTTGTTGTATCAGGCCCTCTGAAGTAAGAGACTTTGACTGGCAAAGAGACTTTGACATAGAAGGCCCTGATTCTGAGATCTGAGCTGCATCCTCATGCTAGAGAAGCCAGAGACTGTGCTAAGCTCCAGTGTGCTGCCTTGTCCCGTGCTGAAAACATGGGGAAGGGAGACCAACGGCTTGAACATCCTGACATATAATTTCTTGAACACTTTTCTTTTTGCATAACATTGTTTCCCACACTATTTGTATTTTGAAGTAAGGACTGGCAATAGGTTCATTAGTATAGGCCCTTTTATTTTGACAGACTCGACTAGGACTGCGTTATTATTATTTGATGGTTGTAGTTTGCTTCCATCTTTAGATTTAGGATTAGATAGGCGTTTTTCAAACCACATTGAGGTTCAATAAACACCCTTGAACTGTGGTCACTTGCGTCTATATTACTGTTTGATACCATGCCTGTCTTACAAGGGTCAAATGCTGTTTCAGCATCTATAGAAAGTACCACTAATTTCTGGTCATGCCTCTTCGCTTACTCAATTACATCTAGGGTCCTTCGAACATTGTCAAAGGTTTCACGCCTTGGAACAAAACCAGTTTGGTCCACCCAAACTATACCCAGAAGGACAGCCACTAAGCGGGCCGCGAGAACCTTGGAGTAGATTTGATAGGGCAATATTATGATGCGCTGCGGGTGGGATCATTATCCGGCTTGCCTATAAGTGAAAACAAAGATTCACCCATGGTGGGCATTGACACCGCCGTATCAGCAAAACTATTGAAGAGTGAGACTAACTGGGGAGCGAGGCGGTCTGCGGACTTCTTGTAAAATAGGGCCGAATAACCATTTGGCCCTGGAGCCTTATTGTTAGGGGGGGATTGTATTAGACAGGACACTTCCTCTAACGTGATCGAGTTCTCCAGTGCCTGTCGGTCTTCGGTAGAGATGGAGGGCAAGCATGCTTCCCTAATGAATAGTTCCTGGGTCTCCTCATTCCATCTATCTGTGACAAAAAGAGACTTATATATTCCACCAGTATGTGTATTTTTTAATCCTCATCAGTCCTCAACTCCCCTGAAGTGTCTTGCAGCTTAGAAAAAGTGTTACTATCCCCTTCTGGCTTTCAATTTATATGCCAGGAGACGTGAGGCCTTATTAGAGGTGCTAAAATAAAATTGTTTAGTTTGGAGCAACTTGTGGGAAATTATGTATGCCCATAGAGCTTTACGCTCAGCCTGTAGGGAGAGGGGGCTCTGAATTTTAGCTATGGCTCCACATTTAACAGAGATGAAAATGAATCCCATTAGTGAGCAAGGGTGTGAGACTTAGATGTGAGACACTGTGCTGAATCCAGTATATGTCAGTATTATGAATGTGCAAACCACATACAAGCTAAAAGTTCAATTTGAATTTGATACTGCACAACATGACATTGTCATTTTGCACCAAAAAAGTTATGGACTGAGTGCAATGAAAAACATAAGACTAACATGTACAACATGTTATACTTGCATAACAGGAGGAAACAGAGCAGCAAAATGTTACAGTTTTCTTCTGTTGCTCTTTCTAACGTGGTACGATGAGCACGTGTTTCTGTGGAAACTTTTAGAGGGTTGGCTGATTAAGAGGTGGTTTTGATGGGCACATGACATCACCTTCGGAGGCAGAATTTTATAATAGTCTATGCAAGCAGACATACATTTATGGGAGGTGACAGTCAGAGGTTTTGAAAATACTGCCAACATAGGCTGGGCTCTCTCTCGCTTGCAGTCCAGGGCATTCTCTCAGAAGGCTGCCTGGCGATTTCGAGCACTCACTGTCCCTGGGGGAATTCTGCTGCACTGACAGGCAGGCAGGCTGGGGAGAAGATGTTGTGGGTTCCTTCCAGGCTGACAAGGGGTGTGAAGCAGATAAGGAAACCTCCTGTGCGGGCTTCATCCAGATAGAAGGAGGGGGCTTGCAGTCAAGGGAACGCACAATCAAGCACTGATTTTGGGTAAGTGGCAGTAAAAAATTGAACAGTGTGTAGTTTGCTATTCAAGGGATCTGAATAAGTGCATTTTAGACAATTGCAGCCAGGAAAGTTATGGTCCCAATATGAACATAGACAGATAGTCTGGTGTTTTTTCATTTCATGTAAAAAAAGTGTCAACTAGCTGGAATTTCTTAAGCTGCGAAAAACAGATACTGTGAGTCAAGATCTTTTTGATAACAATGTTTGAGTTGCAATGGTAATACAGGGATATGTGAAGCCTATTATGTGGGAAGAGCTCATTTATCACGGGGAGTACAACTGCAGATGAGTTGTATTTGTAAATATCTCATAACATTTTTGAATCACAGAAACGTTGTCTGAGAAGACTCTGCTGTACATGTCTTGTTGATATTTTGCATAACTCAAATTTTCTATAAAAACAAAGGAGAAAGTTAAATTAACCTCAGAGTACTAGTTATGTCTTCTTGTCTCTTGTGGTAAGACAGACAACTATGAATAACAAGTAGTAATTGTAATTTACTGCAGGTGGTAACTTCATATTGCTGCTTGTGGTAAAGTACATAATAAAGTAGTTTTGTGTGTGAAATGGGCTCATTTCAGGGGCTGGTTACATAAATGACTGTGTCCAGATGACTTGGTAAGTGTATTCTGAGATACCGACAAAAGGGCATAACATGGTACTGTAAATAGCATGATATTATGATCTAGAGTGTACGAAGTCCAGTCTTGGCTTACCGTTAGTGACCCCGTATAAAAACAGTAATCAGGCAGTTCCCTGTATTTAGGGCTCACCAAAATACCACAAAATATCCCAACAGGCTCACCAAAAATTACCACCAAAATACGACCAACATATTTATGGTGCGTTGGCTGGGAAAGAGTAAAGTAATTGCTGGGCAAGGCCTCGCATAGTATAGCATAACCATATTTTGCACTCATTCACTGAGAGGTAGCAACTGTGCTGTGGGCACATTTGACTTTTGGTGTAGTGGTATTGGCACTAGTCCCACCATGTCTCAGAATGAGGCTGAGTTTTCTGAATTATCGGATTACCTCAGGGCAAAACCTTTTGCTTTTGCAACCTGGTCATCTGAAAACCTGATAACATGGAAAGACAGGATTTGCAATGAAGTGGATAAAGAGGCCTCTGAAAGTATTTTTGATAAAGGAAGCATTGTGCAAACATGTCTTCTTAGACTGTTTCAAGCCTCAGAACGCAAGCAGGAAAAGACTGGACCATCAGATTGTGCGCTAACATGTGGTTTCTGCTACATAGGTCCATAAAGCTGCAAGGGAAAGACTGTGAGGTCATTAGCAAGTTGCAATGTGATTTAGATGGAGAACGAGAGCGATTGCTACAGATTGAAAAACATGGGGAGTTGAACACATAATTGCAGGCCAAATGTAGCAAGCTTAGTGCCCGGCTGGCTCAGAGAGACACACAATTTGCTGAAAGTGAGGAAGAGTTAATTCATTTAAAAACAGTATTAGACAATGTAAGACAGGACAAATATGTCGCAATTTCAGAAATACAGACCCTTAGAAAAGATAATAGTGAAAAAGATAAGGAATTCTGTGCCATGGAACATGAAATAGTTAAATTATTGGATGAGAACGAAGAAAAAACTAAAGCAGTTAACTGTTGTCAGGCACAGATCAAAGAGTTGCAAGGAATAATCACTAAAGTCAGGGATGAGAATTCTACTTTTTGCCATGAAGCACATCAGCTTCATGCACAGTGTAGAGAATTGAACCAGCAAATATTTAATGTTTAGTCTCAAGAAAAGCAGCAGTGCAGCATGTTAACTGAAGCTGAATTTAATCACAGCCCTAGCCAGGGAAATTTGCGAGCAGCTGTCCACCTGGCCAGGCCTGATTATGGTTCAATACTAGGTTCTGATTCACCTGCAACTGCTCACACACATTCGCACCCACAAGAGAACAGGAGCGAGGGACAAAATGACACATCCTAGAATGCACCATGTAGTCCATTACAAATTTAGAAGTCTATTAAAGCTTTGATCATACCATTCAAACAAGGAGGCGATTGCTGTTTCGAAGACCATCTAGAGGTGGTCCATGATATATTTAAAATACTTCAGATCCCTAGGGAACAATATGGGCAGTACTTTCACCTCACCCTAGAGGCGGCTTCTGCCAGCGTTATCCTTGGTCTACATGAACAGGAAAATGTGTCATGGGCAGATTTTGAGAAAGAAAGTAGACACCAATTCTTGCCCTATCAGTCAATACAGCAAGCCAAGAAAGCTGCTTATAGTATGTCTGCACATCCAAATGAATCTCCTCGCTAATTCTTTCAAAACTTAAAAAGGCATTCTCACATTTTCATGTGACCTTTAACCCTAACTCAGTAGAATTCAAAACTGCATATTTCTATGGGGTCCAAAAAGAAATTGTTTCCCAATTCATCTGTGAATTTGACAGAGAAAAACCATTAGAATGGATTATTGAACAGGCAACCAAACTGTATGAGGTAATGTTTAATGAGAAAGGAGAGGGAATTAAAAATAAGGAAAAAAATAAAAACTAAGGAATCCACACCAGCAATTCTGGAGGTAAAGTGGGTAAAGATGCCGCTAGAATCAGCCCAAACTCAGGCAAAGAATGATATGACACATAATCAAAGGGGCGTGGCTCCACAGAGCGCTCCACCCCAGGTTCCTATGTACCAATCCATTGATTCCAGCAATAGAAGTTCTTACATTAGTCCTAGGTACCTTGGTTATACTCCTAGGGTGGGGTTTTGCCATGAGATGCCAGGACTAAATCCCAGCCAGAATACGAGGAGCCCAGAGAAGATTTGACCCTAACACAATGGTGTATGGCCACCAGGAAAGACCAAGATATGTAGACAGATACATTGAAAATGGAAACCAGCATAGGGAACACTTCCCACCATATGAAAGACAAAGTGTGAATTATGTACTTCACCATTATAGTCAGTCCCCACCACAGGTTGACCACGGTTAAAGGATGGTCAGCCCACGTACCCCACCTCCTGTGTCACGAGAATTCAGGGGAAACACAAACAGAAATCAATATACTGAAAGATACCAGAACAGGCCTAATCAGTGTGAATTCAACCATTAACGGCCCAGACAACAAAGGGAGGAATTCAGAGATATGGACAGGTTTCAGTGCTTAGAGGCACAGGCTAAAATGTCTGAGCAAATAGGGAAATTATGTGCAGTTCAAACAGAACAACCAAATAAAAGTCAAAAGTCCACACGGTCATAGGAGTGATCATGCACATAGCGACAACAAGTGACTCACTAGTTACCTCTGCCCTGATGAAAACACAGATGCCCATGATTCACCTATGAATAAAATCACTGAATTGCTTGCTGATTTAAAAACAAGAAAACTAATTAATTAAAGTGAGACAGGGAACAATAACACACACAAAATGGGAGTGTGGTTTAACTTGAACACCCTAAAGAACAGAGGGATAGATTTAAAAAGAATATGCAACATGAAAATGAAACACAAAAAGAAGAGTCAGGATCAATAGATGGTTTATCCTTCTTAATGACCAAAATATTGTTCATACCCCCTCAGAAATGAAAGTTACCCAAAAGACTGATGCAGGTCAGTTACCTGAGGAGCATTTTGAACCACAGATATTCCAAAGACAGAAATGACACGTACCGCCCAAAATGCAGCTAATATATTTGTATTGGGTTTCCAAACAGAGAAAAGCATAAACCTTTCAACCCCCCTCTACCCCCAACCCCCTCCTGGGGAGCAGCTTCTTAGAGTTTGTGCAATAGTGTTCTTGAAACGATCACATAATGTCCAAATATGTATTTTATGAGCACACCATTGAAGCATATAGTCACTTTGCTGGTATCCCAACACGTCCTCCCAATTACGCTTAAAGGTGGCTTGATATCTTTGATGCATGTGAGTAGCCCATTCTAGCAATATGAAAATTCATACCTTCTGTAGCCAGTCTAATTGTGTAGGCCCTTGTTTTTGTTTCCATTTAAGGGCCACTATTAACCACCGGCTATGAGTAATATCATAAAAATAAGTTTCTGTCTTTTTAAAAGTGTTTTTGTTTCGGATACCACAACCCGCAAAAGTAACCCCCAAGGTCCTTTGAATCGATGCTCGGAAATATCTTATCAATTTGTTCCTGGATCCCTTCCCAAAATGGTTTAATTGTAGGGCAATCCCACCATACGTGTCTCCAGTCACCTTTAACTCTAATGCCATTGAAACATTATTTTATACCACATTTTTCTTGTGTGGATGGAGCAAGTAAGTTTGGGAACTGCCCTCCGAAGATGATCCCAATATTCTGTTGGTATAGTGTTGTCTAATGTGGTCTCACATTTCTTAATGTACTTCCATTGCACTATTGTTGTGCCTTCATTTAATAATATGTATAGTTTTGAGATGAATGTCTTCATACACGTGTGGGTAGCAATATACTTTTTGAAGGGGTCAGTAGATGTCTAGCCACGGCGATTTCTTCAAACAAATACAGGGAACGGCTATGGGAGCTACACTAGCTCCCAGTGTAGCCAATGTATACATGCAGTACTTTGAAACCAGCACCATCATGACCAACACCAATCCCTTCCATGATAACATCAGGCTGTGGTGACGCTAGATCGATGAGATCTGGAAAGGCTCCTCAACAGAACTAGATGAGTTTTTAGGATGGATCAACCTACAAAATAGTTTCTTACAATTCACTTCCAAATACAGTACTAACGCGATCGACTTCCTGGACATCTCAATCCTGTTGGATACCAACTTGAAAATACTATTTGTAAAACCCTTTAACAAACCCACCAATAAGAATTCGGTTTTACATTACGACAGCTTTCACCCGAAACATGTACGAGACAACCTCCCATTGGGACAGTTCTTAATGTTAAAGAGGAATAGCTCTAGAAGATCGGATTTCAAAATGGAGGCCAACATGATGCAAGAGCGTCTACTGAAAAGAGGATATCCGAAAAAAATCGTCAAAACTGCTCTGAAAAGGGCAGAGAATAATAACAGAGAGTCGCTTCTCAAATATAAACAACAGAGATCTGGGAAGACCAAAACAGACCACATTGTGTTTGTTAACACCTATAGTCACATGTCTAACATGATTAAGAAACTAGTCTGTAAACATTGGAACATCTTGGAGAAGGGTACACATTCTATTCAGAGACCGATTGTAGCCTTTAAACAGAGCCGTAACATCAAAGAACAGGTCACTCGGAATGACGTAACACTCAAACCAACAATTCCCCCCCACACTGAGACAACAATGGGGCCTACAGGAAGTAGTTGGACATTTCCCGTGTGGACAGTGCACTTGATTTGCCTTGACAAAGAAAAGCTCCTCAATAAACATCAGATTACGAACTCCATGGCTACAGAAAACCCACACAAACTGCAATACCGGTTGGGTGATCTATGCAATCTGGTGCCCTTGCAACAAAATTTACATAGGCAAAAGAGAAAGAAAAGTAAAACTACGCATAGGCGAACACCAGAGTTGCATAAAAAATCGAACTAAAAATGCTCCACTTGTTGATCACTGGATAGAAAATATCCACCAAACCCAAGATCTTTCTTGGTCAATAATATATAAACTTAAGCTGGGCAATAATACCAACCGAAACAGGCTTTTACTGTCCACGAAAGAACAAGAGTTTATCTTCTTGACCAAGAGCATGGATACAGACCTGAATGAGACAATGGATTGGGTCACGTGGCCCCTTGTCTATCTCCTACAGTCCTGTATTTGACTAATGATAGGGCTCTCTGTATTTGATTAACGACAAGAGACAGCCCATTCCGTGAACAGACATAGAACTGTGACAAAATTTGTATCGAATCTTGCATGAGTCTACTTTCCATCTGTGTATTAATTGGAACTGTTCCACCTAGCAAGACTCTAGTCGCTAGGACACTCTTTCCCTTAAATGGCATCTACACCTGAAACACACTGTTTAGCAAGGTCAGACACCCTTGGCTATGGATACAGTTTGTGTGCACCCGGATGCTGCCCACCAGTCCACCGGCTTAGCCGCGTTGGTGTGATGCATTTCCGCATACCCATCCATTGGAACACTTATTATGGATGACTGGAGAAGGTTAGGTACTTTCTCCTCTTTTTTCACTTTAGGTGAAATTTCAGATTCAATCCCTTTTTTCACTTGCCAAATCCAAATAATGTGCTGAATGCACGACATCCTGCATGGTGAGCACATTATGTGCCCCCTGAGGTACGTTCCGCCATGTTTTGATTTATGTGCCTTTTTCTTGCACAGTATTTTTGTACTCTATTACACACATTTCTCTCTATATGATCACACTTTTATTCATTCTTCCACGAGGTGACTTAGCTTTTGGGCACGTTCTTTACACTTTAAGGGCGCCTCTCTGGTAATTTTCAAGTTTTTTGTTTGGGGGTACCGCCAACTTGGTTCTGGGGCACTGAGGCCTGATGCCCTCACCATATATTGGCATGTTCTTTAGTTCCCTTCCCATTTAAAGTCAAACCTTTTGAGTTCATAAAATGTCCCCTGTTACTATCTTTTCAGGAGGACCCCCTACATTAAGGCTGTCTCTGTTAAGGCTGAATGTGAAGATCACAGTACCTGAGGAAGGTGGTCTCTACCCATCAATATACCACCGAAACGCCAACTAGTTCCATGTAATAGTCGCAGGAACTACATTCTCCTGCGTTTTTGGTACCATGGACATACACGCTTTATAGCGGTAGGCGTAGTACACCCCCTTTCAGCCTGTGACAACACAGCATATAAATGAATGTTTGGGTTACATTGTATATGTTGGAATTCCTTTCAGCCAAAATTTGGCTTAACACACAGCACTGTGTGACATTGTTTACATGGTTAGCCAAAATTAGGCTTAGCACACAGTATTCTGTGTGATATTGTTTTCGTTGTAGCCGCAATCAGGCTCTGGTTGACGCACGTACTGTGCCATTTACACGAAATTGTTCAATCTGATCCTCTAGACAAGTAAGGGTCAGCCAGGGATAGTTTAAGTTTTATTAGCTATCTCGGAAATTTCTCATGATTTAAAATGTATACACTGTTTTGTTAACACCAAATCATTTTCTGTCAGCTCCCATATATTGGGTCTCTATGTTTAATTTCTTGCGGGGTTGCACCCCTACTTCTATGAACTTTCGCATAAATTTTGCTTGCATTGATTGTATGGACTAAATAGTCCTGTTTCTCTCTGTAAACTGCATTGTTTTTGTATGTTTTTCATGTATGTTTTTCATGTTGTATGTACTTAACAAATTGACACGTTGTCTTGTTACAAACCAACAATTAAAGCAAGTTCTGCACTTTTTCTTATTTTTTCTCAAAAGGTTACTTTGACTGGTGAGAGACCAAAAAATTAAATATTGAATTTGATTTAATCTACTGTTTAGGCTACCAGGAGAACAATACTGTTAGCTCTACAAATGATATTTTTTGACCTAGGATATTCAGGCACACCCTTGTGTTCACAGATGTTTGTTTGCTCCATTTGAGTGCCTGGACGTTTTGGAGTCCCTCTTTTGTTTATATAGGCACTTTGCTAACCTTTTCTGTCCATTCGAGTTCCCATGGCTGATGTAAATAACAACGTAATGCTTACTGCACAACTAAGCATTTATTACTCAGTATTAAAACCCCCACCTCCCTTGCCGACATGCTGAAATGGACACTGTACATTGCTCGACATGCAATGCTTGTTCACTCAACCCCCCCACAGGATCGCCGGCATGTCTTTCACTTCCAGTATACCAACGCGTTTTAGTTTACAGTCGAAGTCACTATCAATGACACCCGGCGAGTAACGCCACGCCCACCAGTGCGATCACGTGACGGAACACACGCCGCGTAACGCACACATTGTAATGATTGGCTACGAGCAAGCTGGCAGCAATTTAAAAACACTCTACAGTTCATTTCGAACGAATGCGATTACGAGCCTGAGAGACCGATGCTCCAGTCGGTTGATCCCCGCACTCCGCACCCACGGAATGGATGGCCCGGGACAGTGCAACTACCGCCTGTGGAACAACTGATACCCAGGTAAGCCGTGAACCTTTACTCCCTTAGGACCCTAGTACTCTTATACTATCCAACAGTCACGGCTGACACACTTCCACTTTCGTCCCCCTCTCATAGAATCTTTTAAGATCACGCCTTTAAGGAGAGAGCTGGTTGCGAAAGGTCCATATGCTCGACCTCAAGGGAAATGAAAGCAATTTAATAAGCTGTGACGCTGCCTCTTCTCTCTCAGTTTTGGGAACCGGACAGACAGTCGAACATACTAAAACCTATGGTCTGGTGAGCATTTATGCTTTTGCATTTACCTGTTGAAAAGGACAGCCCATCACATCACAGGGGCCCTGAAAAACAATTTCTGCAGCAGTAATGTCATTAGTTACTCAATTAGATGAAATGATGTGGAGTACCCACTCTGGTGCCTCTGTGTGCCTCACTTATAAACTGCTGCTATGTTCACTCTGGGACACCGCAAAAGATGATGAATCCCACAGTCCCTCATGCTAACATTATGGTTGATGCTATCTTTCCCCTGATGGTATCCCTAGAGACTGGATGAAAGAAAACTTATCAGACTTCACCCCGATGCCTGACGGACACAAGCAGTGTGTTTTCTCATGGAATCCTACCACCTCTGAGTGTTGACTGCACATTACTGCATAGGTATATAGATATTTATATTTGTTTGTTTAAACTATTTCACCCGCAGTAGTGATAGGTACTTCATTGAGGATGAGCTAAGTCTTATGTGGTCTGTGAACCCATGTCATCTCTCTTGATAGGACAATTCATATACCTCACAAGGAGATAACCACTCACCTATAAGAGCAATTGGTGAGACACAACCTTCAATGTCTGACATTCGGGACCGTCGACAAGGTAATTACTCTCTGTACCGAACATCTTGTAACCGATACCTCTCCCTACAATGTTACCTCTGGGTCCTGCCACACAATTAATGCAGGGGCTGAAATAGGAAATCAGGGCTTGATGTGCTGCTGTTCACGGCTTGCTATACTAACCCTCTGTACAGGATTCATTGACTATGTTACAATCTGGCAGAGAGGGTCCACCAAGATAAGTAGCCTCTATGTGTATTTTCAACCATGGCACTGTATACCAACTCTCTGTACCTTCCCAGTCACGCCCTCTTTGAGCTACCATGAACTCAAGTCTTTAGTTATTTCCTCCGATCGAGTTCTCTCCTATCTTTTTGATTGACGATCATTTGACTCCTTAGCATTCGGTCCCTCGCCCTAATATGCTCTTGAAGGGATGGAGCGTATTGAGTAACCAGTGCCACTTGAAACCAACCTTGTTTAGCTATTTATAAGCTCCCCCCGCTCTGGGAATCTAATTCCAGGTCCTTAGATTGAGATTTTATATTCAAATTGTGATCCCTATAATGGATATTTATTCTCCATTTCTCTACTGCTTTCTTACAGGGGAAGATACCTCTTGTAGTCCTCTCTTCACATCTTCATGAAACAGAAGATCTGAATTATCGCCAACTCAACCTATTACTTGGTCTTTGACTAGACTAGGCCAGTATAACAGCACCAAGATACTGCCTTTGTGTAACAGCTTCAAATGTATATTTGCCCCTGATGAATTTCTAAGGGTTAATACCCTGAATAGATTAGGAAAGAAACATGTTCGGCTTTTTAACCATTGTTTGAAATTTTTTTGTGTGAGTGAATATGAATACATGAGTAATTGACTGGAATGAATGGGTATAAGTGGAAGAGTGATGAATTCAGGTATGACCAAGTGATGATGCACGACACAAGCTACTTTAACATCTAGGCCCCTTTTTGGGCTTTGACTTTGGAGTTGTATCACACATTATCACAGTAAATTTTGTCTAGTGCTACACTAGCCTTTTGATCACACTTGTTTAAATTAGTCTTTGAATCATTTTACATGACAAATGTGATGTTTATTTTTGTATAATGAAAATTAAAATATGTCGTTTTTCTATACACAGTAGCAATGCCTTATTCATTTTTGAGTGTTGGCTAGCGTTTGAGGACATGAGCTAGTCTCTCCTAACATTATAAGAAAGCGGTACTCTGGAGTCATAAGCTCTATTGTCTATTATTTAAGGGTTAAGCCCTTTACATGAGGGTATGCTTTAGACTCCCTGCCAAACCCCCTCAACCTCTCTGTGTTATGATCTGGGCCTACACAGTGCACCAGCCACTTTCCAATGCCTCATGGATAACATTTTACAACCCTACTCCGATTTCTGTGTAGCTTACCTTGATGATATCGTCATTTATGGTAAAACCTGGGAAGATCATCTCTTCCATCTTTATACCATCATGAAAGTCCTCAGAAACGCTAGCCTAACTGCAAAATACAGATTGGCCCAGTCAGCCTTAAAATACCTAGGCTTCTTCGTAGGGAATGGGAATGTACAGCCCCAACACAAGAAGGTAAAAGTTGTCTTAGAAGCACCAACCCCCAAGATCAAAAGAGATCTTGGAGCTTTTCTCGGGTTAATAGGATATTACCGTAGCTTTATCCCCAACTTTTCAGATAAAAGAGCTAGGTTAACAGATAAACTTAAGAACTCCAGAAACTTCACTGGAAGGATGAGGTTGAGATATGCTACAACACTTTGAAACAGACTCTGTGCCAGAAACCGATCCTAAAGGTAGTGTCGTCTTTTCTAAAGAGTTAATTTTACAAACGGATGTCTCCCTTACAGGGTTAGGAGCAGTCCTGTCCCAGATTTGCAATGGATTGGAACACCCCATATTATTCACCAGCTGCAAACTATTCCCATGGGAAAATAATTACTGTTGGATTAGAGGCCCTGGCCATCAAGTGAGCCACAATTTGTCTTAGATGCTACCTCTTAGGATGAAAGTTCACACTCGTCACAGATCACTCACCCCTAGTTTAGATTAGGCAACACAAAGACTCCAACCCTCGGGTCATGCGATGGTTTTTAGACCTACAACCCTATTGTTTCCCTGTGGAACACCGAAAAGGAAAATACCAGGGAAATATAGATTTTCTTTCCTGGTTCCCCTGTGAAACAAACATGGCTAGATCACATGGAGGAAGGGTATGTGAGAAACCTGAAGTTGTCTCCCTGACTAGTCCCCGGAGATCTGTCATCCAGGTGACCAGGATATGGCTATTGCTATTGGATCCAGCTCCTGGGGGTGGACCAGTGAGTGGGGATCACCTGGATCGGGGGTCCTCGGGTAGTGGAAGTGTGACACTGATGGGTGAGATGCAGTATCCCCCTTCTTATAACACCTTTTCCCCATCATACCCTGTAGGATATTCAAACACTCTACCCCCTTTTACAACATGAACACATTCACACACCACGAAAGACGACGGACAAAGACCAGTCGTTTACCTGACATGTCCCACCACAAGGGTCAGGCAAAATCAGGCAATTGACCAGAATCACACACACCTGAAGGTGGAGCACAAGAGCACAATACGAGCAAAGCAGACCGCACAACGAGAGAGCTAACTCAGCACGGCAGTTCCAGATGAGGAGAAAGGCGGCGCGTACCGAGAGGGTGACAAGAAGAGAAGCAACCTTGCCCTTTCCGACCAAGGCCCGTGAAACCTCTGCAGAAGGATCCATAAGACTGAACAATAGCCAGTGGGTGTTGCAGCATATGTCAATGGTACACAGGGCGTTCCTCCGCTGATAACCAACCAGGGGAGACGCTTGGCCCCATGGTACCGCCCTTGACTCCAGAGACAAGAAAATCCAAGCGGTTCATCACAGCCGGTGAGTCGAGGGGAGGGCTGATAAGAAACCGAACTGCGTTGAACGAAAGTAGCAAACGGCTAATTTAACTGTGAATTACAGTATAAAGAACTGTTGATACCAGACTTGGGAAAACCAGCTGCAGAGGAGTCCGGCACCACGTGGGTGCTCACTTGAGAAACTCTGGGCGATTACTCGATTGTTCAAACTACTGTTACCAGAAGGCCTTGGGAAACGCAAGAAAGTGGTCAAAGTGGTCATACAGGGGTCCAGTAAAATCCTCTTTACAGTTGAAAGTCTTTGACCGGCACATGATTGTGAAGCTAAGGGAAGTGAATCCTGCATCGTAAGAACTGTATATTGACCAAGTTGGACAAGAGTGAACCTGATGGAGGGATGCCGATGAAAAGGGGGCGAAGCCTAAAAGTCCCGATATACAGTGTGTTGACAAAGAGTGAACCGGGCAGAGGGATGTCCACAGTGAACTGTTTAAAAAGACATTAAGATTTGTGAATGTCACAGATGAGATTGTGTTGAAAGCCATAGTGAACCCGAGGAAGGGAGACAAACATTGGAGGTGGATCTGAGCCCGAAGAGGGGGATCAAAGGGTGAAAAGGCATCACCCAACGTACAAGCAGAAAGGAACTTTTGTTTATTATTTTGAAACCCATCAGGTTCTCAGAGGCAAGAGACTTTTTGTAGAAAAGAGACTTAACCACCGAAGGCTCTGAAAGCTGAGAGTGGAACTGTTGGCTCGTGCTGGGAAAGCTCAAGCGTGTGCTGTGCTCAGGAGTCCCTCCTTGTCCCGTGCTCAAAACGCGGGGAAGGGAGACTCTGACTACCGCATCCTGACTTATTATTTGTGAACACTTCTTTCTTTCTTCTGAACTTTATCCCACACTCTTTGTTGGTATTTAGCATAAGGATTGGCAATAGGTTTTCCTTAGTATAGGCCCTTTTATTTGACAAGACACCACTCGGAATGCCTTATCATTGTTTGATGGTTGAAGCTTGCTCCCATCTAAGATCTAGGTTTAGATTAGGTGTTTTTCCAACCTGCATGTACAGTTTAATAAACACCCTTCAACTGTGATCACTTATGTCTGTCTTTACTGTTGCCACCATGAGTTCCTTACAGTTCCCAGTTGTACATCTTTCACCTTCCCACCAAACGAGTTGAGACCCACATGTAGTCAATCCTTGATATCGACAAGTGCACATGAGAGTAATATGTGAAACGCTTCGCCTGCCCCTTGCCCGCTCGCCAGATGTGATGAGGGGCCAAAGTGTTGATGTTTTGTTTAATCGCTTTGGATGGCGCGAGTAAATGCTGAGTAGCCTGTGAGCTCCTATCTATTAGGGGGACCCATGCCATGTTAAAATCTCCTGCCAATATAATATCTCCCTTGGCAAAATCTTCCTGTTGAGACAATGCTCCCCTCAGAAAACCATCTTGAACCTTATTTGAAGCGTATAGAGTCGCTATTGTGTACCTATGAATTCCCAGTGTTATACTGAGGAAAAGTGAATGTCCCGCTGGATCTGCTCTACTTTGAAGGACATTTGCCGACAGCCTATCACTAATGGCAATGAGAACCCCAGCTTTTTAATCCTTTTTACCCACTGCATTTGCTTGAAACAGATGGGAGTAGCCCCTTATCCTGAGATTCCCTTTGTCTTATTTCCTAATATGTGTTTCTTGAAACGACAGGATATCGGGATTTGCCCTCTTCAAGGATCCCTCCATTTTCTTCTTTTTAACCGGGGAGTTCATACCCCTTACATTGTGAGACAACATTTTTATATTCTTCATTTTCATTTGTAACCACCTGTGACCTATTGACCCTTTCTTTCTAATGAGCGTGACTTCCTCCCCCCTGACATTTGTGTTAATTCCTGCTTTATATACCTTCTCCAAAAAAACAAAAACAAACGTACCCCAACTCTTGTGTCCACTCTCCCCCGGTTCACCTCCCCAACTTTTCCCCCATTCCCTGGGGCGGGCCAAAGTTCCTAGTATCTCCCAGGCAGATTGCCTGCTGCCGTTGGCCTCCTACACGGTCCAGAGAAACGTTGTGGGCAGTCATAAAACCCACACTAAAATTCCAGGCAACTGACCACTACCTTGTGGTCCCCTACAGCCACAATCTTACTTGTGTTTGCGTGTTCTCTTCCCTTGCCTCTTTTAAAGCGTCCCTGCTCTGATGCGGTTCTCCTCCTTTGAAGTCCCCAATGCATCCTCAGAAGAATTTCCAAATGCATAGGACCATGTAATTGGTTATTTATGATGTGCTTAATACCCAGAGGTTTCTAAGCGCGGACCCGGGAATTGAGCCTGTGTTGCTCTGCATTGTCTTGCTTCCAAGGCGAGCGCGTTACCCCTGAGCTAGTCACCCGAGTTGAAAATTGTTCATTTAATTTCCCTATGTCACTTTTTGTCATCGACTTCCATTCTCATGGTTTCCAGCTCTTCCTATTTTGCCATTCCATCCTTCTGGTGATGCTGGAAGACTCGCCTTCGTCCTCTTGGATCTGCAGGATATGCATTCCTTTGTCACAGGTAGTGATTCGGTGTTGCCGGTCTTCCCATTTGAAGAGGAGACCAAGAGGGAACATCCATTTGTATTTCACTTGTTTTTGCGCAAGAAATCATACTACTGGGCCCTTGGCTCTCCTTTTTTGTAATGTTGAATGGGCTAAGTCTTGATATAGATGAACTTCCGAGCTGTTGATGTTTATCGGACCCGATGTCCATGCTTCTTGCAGAATTGTCTCTTTCTGGGTGTATTGGGGGATTGCTGCCAATACATCTCTTGGCGTCGCGCCTGGTTCCTCTTGTAGCAGGCCAACCCTATCAATTTGATCTATACCGGTAACTTCTTCACCTCCCCAGAGATGAGGTCTGTAAATAATTGCTGTGCTGTAGTTTTTAGATGTTTATCCTCCACAGATTCTACCATATTTTTGATCCCTATATTGGATCTATGGGAGCGGTTCTCTAAATCTTCACATTGGATTTCCAGATTGTGAGATAGTCTTGAGAGATGTTCTAAAGCCTTGTTGTTCTTTCTTGTATCATCTGACATTTCTTGTAACACTCTTTCCGCTGTATCCACCCTCTCCTCCAGTCTGACTACGTCGACCTTTACTTCCTGCAATGATTCTTTCAATTCTGATTTGCGCCTGAAATGTCACTATAAAATGATCCTGAAAATTCCTTAAACCAGATTTGGAAGTCCTCTTTTTGCATCGCCATGCTCCCAGCTTGCCCGCTAATTTGCTGTTGCTTCTTGGGATCCTCCTCCCTTTGGCAGGCTGTGAAGGCTTTCCGAGGTACCACAGTTTTTTATTCCTACTGCCTGTGTTTTTGTTTGTTTCTTTGCCCAACCGTTGGTGTTTTCTTCTTGCTTTTGGACATGGGGGTGATGATTCAGTCCACTTTTTGTCACATTAACTTTCTGTCTCTCCCCTCCAAGTCGCTTCCTAAGGTAGATACAGGGATGAATGGTCAAGTATTGGGCATAGGCACGTGCTTGATCCCTCCAGACCTCACCAAGACACATGTCGGCTAAATTCCCGGGAGGCGTGCAGCGCAGATCTCGGAGGGCACTGCCGTATTCCTCTGTTCTGTATTTCTCTCTGTAGTTCCCTCCCAGAGGCTCTAGTTTGGTTAAGCTTCACCCCTTTAATTCACTTCTCCGGCCCTTACATAATTCCCTGCCTGCTCCTTCCTAAGCGGCAATCCGGATTTCCTGGGGCTCGGAGCTTGATTGAGGTCATAGACAATGCAAGGTAACTAGGAGACTTTCCCAGGGCTGCTAATGCATTCCTTTCTGCTCCCCTACTTTTGTAGGTCCACCCCCTCCCACAGGTGATATGGGCCCAGGAGGCCTACTTGGCTGCTTTACTTGGGGGAGTCCCACACTGGTTACTGTCTTCGCCTTCCCGGTCTGTTCTTACGGCCTCCTCTATCCCTTTCGCTGCCTCGCCCCCAAGGCACGCTGACTCTGAAGGGACTCCGACTTAGCTGGGAGTGGTTGTCCCTTTGTCCCGGACTTTCTTTTTTCCTCGATCTGTCTCCTGGGTCGGGGACTTGCTGATACCTCAAGGATTGCTATGTAAATAGGCACTCTACCCCCTCTGCTCGCACTACTGATCTGGGGCTAATGCTGCATGGAGCCTCCCGCTCATCATGTGAGGCTTGAATGTTGAAATGCCTTTTGAGGGATACGTGCTCCTCTTCCCCTCGTCCAGTTTATGAGCTTCCCCGCCTGCCAATTGCTGCACCTCATGTGCCGATCTTTGCCTGGGGGGTTTGTTCCTTTTTGATGAATGCTTCACTTACGGAGGTAGAGGCGGCCTCCAACCTCCCATTTGCCGCCCGGCACCTTGTACTGTCCGTCTCCCTCCAGATGTACCATTGGGGGCGGGTTGTGCTGCGCCGAGGCCCGTATTCTATTCTCTGCTCCTGGGTAGGGAGGGTATTGTGGTCCGCACTGCGTTCAAAGCATGTCCAGGCAGATTTACCACCTGACTCCTTATAGACACGCTGGCTTCATTTATTAGCTTAATAATGGGGCTCATAGGGGACGGAGCAGTTCACACACGTCCCGCTCAGTCGGCTGCCATTTTGGAATGACCGTGCACAATTTCAATGGGGAAGAAATACCTATCGAAGGTGTCACTGAGGTTGACATAAAGACTGGGAAGCTGTAACGCTCACCTGATTCCCGTAGAGGCGCCGGTCTTGACTGGGCGTATACCGTATCTGCAAAGGTGATGTGTAACACACGGCTGGCTCTTTGGGCTGGACCTCTGTGCACTGTATGTCTGACTTGAAGGGTAAGATGTCTGCAGATAGAAAATATGGGATTAAGGAACTGGGTTATTGAATGTCTCTCTCTTCTTCCCTTTCTCTTCTCCTGTAGAACCCCAAAGGTTAACGCTCTCACCTTAGGTAAGGGAACGCCGTGCTCTCCATCTGCCTCGGGGCAGGGTGCTGTAACCAGTTTCTTCACTGGATAAGGGGAGCAGGCCTCTTGACTTCAGAGGACTGCTGTCCGTCGTTTACTGCACGAACGGTAAGTTTCGAGTAATTCTAATGTCTTTAAAGTCTTTAGTAATGATGTTTCTTGTTTTGCAGGGTTCCGGCGATGGCGGATGACGGGCTGAAGTGAGTTGAAGATGGAGCCCGTGTGATGAATAGAAGCGCCTGGAAGCACGTAAGTAAGCGCTTGTTGCCTACTTCACGATGCGCTCTAAGTGTCCTTTTATTTTGCAGGTACAAGTTCGGAGCGGCTGCAGGGTGCCGGAATACCCACTGGGTTAGATGTGGAAATGAGTAATGGCACGTGAGTATTAAAGTTCCCCAATGTCTTTAAACGCACCTTGTTTTGTCTTTCAGATGCGGGATGCAGCGCCGAAGGCCTCCGGAGCGTGCGAAGAGTTGGTAAGCTTTTGTCTTTCAGATGCCGGAATGCAGTGTGAAGACCTCCGGAGCGCACAAAGAGTAGGTAAGCCTTTGTCTTTCAGATGCCGGAATGCAGCGCGAGGCGTTGGTGACAGCCGATGGACCAGGTAAGTGAAGAGCTGTCACTGAAGACCGTAATGCTAACCTGTTCTTTCTTGTCTTTATAGGTGTTGCTGAAGACTGGATTCAGGATGGTAAGCCTTTTTCCTTAGGCCCAGGATCAGATGCAGAAGACACGATGAGCGTTCTGCTGCAGAGGATGCAGAATAACGCAAAGCAAGATTCATCCATCGGGTGTGGTTTAAATAGCCTCCTGTAGTGCTTAGGTGTCTCCTTCCACAGCCACGCCTAGGTAAGAAAAGAGTTCCTGCTTTCCAAAAGAGTTCCAGTGTTCTGAATCTAGGGAGTGGCTCCTGCCCCACCCAACAGGAAAAGTAGTGCTAAACAGAACAGGATCAGAGGCTCAACTGGCAGGCAAGTAAGCAGCATGGTCTGCTGCAGGTAAGTCCACCCAAGCATTATGAGCCCGGCGCTTCCAGCGCTGGGACTGGGCATATTTATGAGCCTGGTGCCACTGGCGCCAGGACTGGGTCCAAAAGGTCCCAATTGGGACTGGTTGGCACTCGGAACCTGGGTTATGGATCTGCTTCCCAGGGAGTTGGGAAAACCCTGACCTTTTGGAAGCAGAGATCATGACAGTAGCATAGGATGAGAAAGGAAGTGTTTGTCACACCCATTAATGAAATACCAGTCCTCATATAGAGAAATTGCCTGAGGAGGCTGTCGCCCCTGAGTGATTGGCTAAATGGGGTGTTATGGTCCTTTGCCAAAAAAACACTGAAACCTTAAGAATATAATGACTAAGAGCAACAGCATAAATTAATACCACACCGTTGCTAAATCACAAAGTGCAGTGGAAGTATACCTTCATAATGGCTGTGTGCCTAGCGTTACTGTCATTCTCATGTGTCAGGATGAAATGCAAGGAGAAAAGGAGAAGCAATCTTTGGAGATTCATTTGGAACCTAAGAACAACTGGCAAACAGAGATAGGTAAAAATACATTGGGCCTCATTACAAGTTTGGAGGTAGCCATGCCTGTAATACAGGCATGGCTACCTCTAAACTTGGAAAAAAATCTGGCACCCGCGAATGGGCAATTATTGGGGTATTCCGGGCCCACTGGACCCGGTAATTACCCTTTCATGGGTGCCGGAATCGGGCGATCTCCATTCCCATTTGAGCCCCATAGGGCTCAATGGGAATGGGGATGCCTGTAGCACAGGCATCAATCATTACGGTGCCTGTGCTACAGGCATGCTGTGCTCGCGGGTGCCTTTCATTCCGCCAGGTCAGAAAGGCACCCGCAAGCACAACTCTGAGTTTGCCGGTCCGGATACAACGGTCCCGGCAAGCTTGTTTTAATCTAGATGAAGAACAATACAAACCAAATATTACTCAAGAATCAGATCAGGAAAAATGAATTTCAACAATTGCAGAAATACACATGGGAGAAGGGCAGTCATGGATCCCTATCCATGTAAATGGGCATTCTGAAATTATTGATTGACTCCGCTTTTGCGCTATAGCAGGAATGAAGTTTCATTAATGAAAAGATATTCAGGCAAATACTTGACAGAGAGGAGATCCCAAATTTTAAGATTAGAAATTAAAAACATCTTTGGCCTAGATGACTGGTATTGGGACAACACATTTTGGGAAGATGCATGCTAAAGATTACAATTGGCTCTAAAAGCATTCACCACAATGTGTGGATTGTGAGCGGAACACAAAATAAATTCTATTTGGGAAATGACATCAAGCACAGTGTATGTTGTTAGACTTCCTAAATCAAAAGGTCTGGTTTATATTGGGGGGAGCTGCAACTGAATTTGAAAACAAAAGACAAGCTTACCATTGTGCCCAAATGGTGCCATGCGCTATTGAACTTCAAGTGAAAAAGGATGTTACCATTCCTGCATTTACCAGACAATTTACAGTAGCATTAAAATATAGGAAGGGACAACAGATGAAAGATCCTGATGCATTTGTGTGTTTAAATGATTCTATGAGACGAGAAGGATTAGAATTCAAATATATGCCATTCGTAGAGATTGGGGATGGACCCAGTTGAATACTGGCGGATAACAAAGGGTGTCATGACATTTGTTTGAAAGAAAATAAAGCATTAGGAATGGCACTGCGCGAACCTTACTACACTGCTGGATCTATGTAACCCAATCATCGGGAATATCCCTGAAAGTTATGTGACTTCACAGGGTGAATTACTTGAATCATTGGATTCCAAACCAAAGGGAATTTTTAGGATTGAGTCTATGTACCCACATGAGCCAAATGAAGGGATATGGTGTCGTCAGCATAAGTGTGTATTATTGGAATTAGGTGAATCTGAAAGAAAAGCAGCATATTGAAGTTGGGGTCAATATTCCAAAATATTTTAGGGTAGCTAGTCTCCAAAGAGACACTGCCACACAATAAGAGGAAAGTACAGAGGTTCCACCTTTGGAGGATTTACCTGAATTTTCTAAAATAGTAGAGAAGGAGACTCAGGCTGCAGCTACTTGAACAAATGAAGAAGAGAAAGATCAATTGAGTAAAAAATATATGGAATTTAAACAGGTTTTTGCCCAATATGCCTATGACTGTGGACTGACCGATTTACATGTTGACACACTACTAGAAGGTCATGGTAGGGAGACAGTATCTGTGCAACAATATAGATTACCCCTGGAATGTCTGGAGACACTGGCTGAAATAATTAAATATGTTGAATCTAGACTCATCATTAGGCCTATTCATAGTACATCAAATACTGCCGTATCAGGTGTGCTAAACCGAATGGCCAATGGCGTTTGTGTGCAGATTTGAGAGAATTCAACAAAAGGGTACCTGTTTTAAGGTGGCCTCTTCCATTTATTGATCAGGGTCTTGCACAGGTTTAGAGATCAAAGGTGTTTACTACCTTGGAATTTACAGCTGGATACTGGTGTGCACCACTAGCTAAAGATATACAAAATGTATTTGCATTTACCTTTGACAAATTACAGCATGCATGGTCCCGGACCACTTTTGTGTATGTCAATAGTGGGAGTGAATATGGTATATTCCTCAGCAAGGCACTTCCAGGTGCAGTTGAGAGAGGATCCATAGTTTATGTGGGTGATGTGCTCATCAAAAATGAAGTTTTGAAAAGTAATTTCAATGAAATTAGACATGTGGGGCAAAAGTATCTCTACAGAAAGCACAGTGGTCTAGAAAAAGGGTACATTTTCTAGGCCATGAAGTGACAGAACATGGGTTAAACACACAAAAGAAAAAGGTGGAAGCAATTCAGAAACTTAAAGATCCCACTAATTTGAGAAGTTTAAAAAGCTTATTAGGAATGGCGAGTTACAACAGGAAGTTTATTGAAAATGATGTAGAGATTACACAACCTTTGACAAAAGTACTGAAACAGGGTGTGCCCTGGAAATGGGGAAAGGACCACATTAGGCAGTGGCCAAGTTAAAAGGCTGTCTGATAAAAGCGCTGTGTTTGGCATATCCAATAAAAAAGAAATATTTCTTTGTAGAAATAGGATTCACAGATCAATGCATGTCAGCAGTGCAATACCAAAAACATGATGTAAATAACAAAACAATTGCAATTGCCAGTAATGCATTGTCACAGGTAGAGACCAAGTTTAGTGAATGTAAAAAGGCACTTTTAACCACTGTCTTGGCATTACAGAATTGCCATCCCATCATTCAAGGTGAGCGGGTGATTGTTGAAACAAATCACTAACATTTACAATTCTTGCAAAGTAAAAGGACCAGATCACGGAATTTGGCCCAGTCAAAGATCACTTCATGGACATTAGCACTACAGGGATTTCCAGTGGAAGTGAAATATCGACAGAACAATAAGAGCCAAGTTGCTTAAGGGCTGGCAGACAATTGATTTCGAGCTGTCTGTGCATCTGAAGATACAGAATTAGAAACAAATGTAAATGAATTTGAGCAATCCTCATGCAAGTCTTTCAATGAAGAAACATGTAAGGATTTCCCAACTGTGTATGTAGATGGACGTGCCTATAATGTGGAAGGTGATTCTGAAAAAGAATTGGTGACAGGAATAGGAAATTGGTGGATTAAATGCAATGACTGACATTCCAAGAGTAAGCATGAGGTTAGGAAACAAAAGCAGTCAAATTGCAGAATTGCCCACCATTTATAAGGCAATATCTACAGCAGTAGAAAATAAGCTTAAAAGAATAGTTTTAGTCACTGATTCTGACTTTGCACGAAAAAGTTTTGTGGAATATTTGCCCAGCTGGAAAGTGAGACGAATGCTCACGTGTAACAAGAAACCACTTAAACATGGCACAATGATTCAAGCCATGGACAAAATGGTTTCAGAAAATTACCTGATCATCTAATGGAGGAAGATACATGGTCATTTGAAAACACCAGGGGAAGACAAAGAAGAATATTACATGTCAGATAAATGAGCCACAATTGGAGCTGTATCGGGGGAGTTGTTGCCCATTGAACACCTGCTTGGTGAAATCCAGGTGTATGCAATAACACGCTAAAAAAACTCAGAAAACAGTTGATCAGCCTGTGGCACAGTGGAGTTTTGAGAATCCTGATCAAGACTTGATTAAGGCACAAAAATGGGTCCATTTTACAACCACTTAATAGATGCAGAACAAAATCCTCTGACTAAAGAGGACTGCAAAGGAAAAGAGAAATTGAGGGTGCTATTAAAAAACAAAAAGAGAATTTGTTTAAAAGATGGATTGATGATTAGGGATTCTGTGTCAGGCCAAATCCAGTGGGTAGTATCTTTGTTATTTCAGTGATTGATGTTACATCATGCCCACAATGCAATAACTGCAGGTACGGAGGTTCCCAGAAAACTTTGGAGATTCTAAAAGATTATGCCTATTGGACACACATGTCACAGGATGTAGAACTCCTTCCAGCAGGGGATGCTTGGTGTGTGCAATTTCAGCTTCCCCGACTCACAGGGCACCATTAATGAAAAAAGGTTTGACACTCCCATGGTCAGACCTGCAAATCGATTTTGTAGGCCACTTGCAAAGGTCAGCACGGGGAAACAGGTATATGTTAACTGTCACTTGTTTAATGTCCAAATGGGTGGAGTGCATTCCAGCTCCAGACTGCAGTGCGCAAACTGCTGCCACTTTGCTAGTCAATCATATGTTTTCAAGATTTGGTTTACCTCAGAGATAGAGTCAGACGGTGGAAGCCATTTCACTAGTGCAGTAATGACAGAAATGTGGCAAATCCTGGCCGTTAAAAGGAAGTTGCACATGTCATACCGGCCCTCCTCTTTAGGGGGAGTGGAACGGTGTAATAGGTCAATAGTAGACATGTTAAAAAAGTTTGAAGCTGAAGCAGGATCTAGCTGGGATCTGCAACTTCCTTTGGTGTTAATGGTGTTTAGGTCAACACCATCTAGATCTACAAACCTCAGTCCACATGAGATTTTGACAGGTAGGACATTTTTTCAACACAACATCTGCTTTACAGAACTAATGAGAAGGTCCTTGTAGATGCAACCACAATACAGGAATATGTGAAAGAACCGAGAAAGCATTTGCAACAAGCTGTTGCGTTTGCACAGCGGAATTTGGAAAAAGCCACTGATAGTGCAAAATCATACTATGAAAAGAAAACATCTGTGAAAGAATATGAGATAGGGGATAAGGTATATAGATTCAATTTTGGGAAAGTTAAACATAACATTGCCAAATTCCTTGCATAATGGCACAGCCTATTCAGTATTGTAGATACGGTTTCACCTGTAGTCTACAGAATCGCCATAAAGGAGGGAGAGTTAACAGTGGAACAATTTGTCCAGGTTAACCAAATTAAACTGTTCCAATCAAAGCATGAAGTGAGAAAGTGGAAATTGGAACTGGTGGAGAGTGAAAAATCCACCTGCATCTTGAAAATGAAGCATTTGCATCTCAGGAGATTTACCATAGCAGGTAAGTAGGTGTGCATAATATACAAATATCGATTTGAAGTGTAAAGGGGTGAAAAAGAGGGGCATCAGGTGAGTAACTGTAAATACATTTTAAGATAGATTTAGAAAAAGGGAGGATGAAGCAAGTGGGTTGAAAAATGAAAATGAGAACAAGGGGTATAAAAAGAAAAATATGAGTAAATAGGCATAGGGATTTGCCTTTAGAAATGTTATGTCAATCAGCATTTTTGCAGTCACTTGCCATTGCCAATAACAATTGCCATTGTATCTTCAATATCCAACTGATGCATTATTTGCAGGTCCTGAGAAAGTATCATTGACCCTTGACTGTTTGTGTATATTATATATTTATGTACATAATCCACCTTTTGATTTCAGATGATATCCAAGGGAGGTTCAGAGAAAAGGGAAAAGTTAATGAATTGATGTACCTGGTTCTTAATTTGTTTTCTTTCTCTTTGTTTTAGTTAGTAACTACTTATTTCGCCAGCGCTCCGGACACTTGGATGTGCCTGGACCCTTGAAGGCCACTGGAGTGGAGACTAATGGAGAAAAAGAAACTCGACCGAAGAAGGGGAACAAGATGGTGACCCCAGAAGGATGTCCTGTTTCCAGAGGGACGAGGAACTGGCTGCGTTGCACATATGGCGGGATTAAACAGTACATCCTATAATCCTGTCGAGGAGGAGTCAAGTACCCCCACTCCAACTGCCCCGCCTACAGTACCTGAAACGTATGAACCAAAGTATGTGATGTATACTGAACAGTTAAACCACCAAAGAGAAGAGTGTGGGCTCTGTGCAGTACCCATAAAAAGACCTATACCTAAGAGAATATGGGAGGTAAAGTACCCATTGAGGAAAAAATACCCGCATTCAAGACAGTATGATGGCCATTTGAATGAGATTCCTGAAGAAGCAAAGAAACTGAATGACCAGGATGAGTGGTGACGTCATACAAAATTGAATCGACACCTATATCGAAAGATAACCGGACCAGAGAGGCAGACGATTTATAAAGTACAAGAGGATGCCAAGGAAAAGTGACATCTTGGGATCAAGATGACAAGACTTATGCCACAGACCTGATGAAGATACTTAGTTAGTCTAAACGTTTACAGATGCAACGAAACGCAAGCAGCAAAGCAATCATGAAGCTAGCCAGATACTTTTAAATAGATTAGACTGCAGCAAGCGCCGATATATACATATATACCTCAATAGATACATATGGACAAGTAAAGGATGATGTTTCCGCTATGTATATAAGCAGTACTGAACAAAACAGAATGCCTCATTTCAGTGTCGCAGTTGAATTAAACAGAATAAAAGTGCAGCTAAGGAGTTCGCTGAGCCAAGAAAGCCAAGTTCTTATCAAACTGGAGTTGGCTGACATTGGATACAATTAACGTGAAAGAAGAGAAGCTCCTGTTTAGAGAGGTCAAGCAAAAACGAAAGACTTCAGAGGACTATTGAGAATAAAATCAAATAGACTAAAAGCCTCAATTTCATGATGTTCAGCCACGTGATGGAAGAAAGTTAGACGAGCAAGATTATCACACCTACGCACGGAAGCCAGCTAGTGCCCATACACCTTAAAGGTTCCCAGAGAAAAGTACAAACTCGAGGCCAACTTCAAAGTGCTAATTGACGCTGGACGAATGAGGTGATGATGGATATTTTAATTGGCGGGAAGTTGGTATCAAGACAAGCTTATCCGCACCTGGTTGTTCAGTCTACGTGCTGCTAACGTAGGTAAGAAAACTACTGACGGGGGTTAGAGCCAACCAATTGTAGGGGACCACGTAGTTGGGGGTCATATAGTTTGTGTAGCCAATGGGACGTCGTACATTTAGTGACGTTCATATTAGCCATTTTGAAGGGAGGGTTTAGTTGCCCCACCTGATGGTAACTATCCAATTATCCCTTTCCGTTACTCCATACAGTTATATAACCTATGCATAGTTATTCACTTAGAACCAATCCCGCTTCCCGATAGGTTTTAGTAGTTTGCCACGAAGGATGAATTTGGTAATGACGCAGGTCAGCATGTCAGTGATGACCACTTTTGGGTACAAAAGCCCAACTTTTTATGAAGTAGTTAGAGTCAGAGTAACGAGCGATTGCTGATGTTCGTTGTATTCGTTGTATTTGTGTCGTCTTGATTATTGATGTATGAATAAAATCTGCATCCCCATCTATCGCCAGGGTACCGCTACTCATTTTTAAGGGCTGGAAGCCTCCAGTTCAGTCATTTTTGGCATTTTTAGTTACGATGAACACTCCATGTATCATTTCAGTGGAAGGACAAATTCTGATAAAACAGGGACCCGTCTCAGGAATAAGCACTGTGTTTTATTCTAGGAAATAACAGACTTTTGTATCAAAACGTTTATACTAGCCTAAACCCAGATGTGATGATTGAAAGGTTTCTTAATGGATCAGAAATAAAATCTGTGCAAGTGGAGGAATGGGTGCGGTCCTGCAAAGAGGGGGCTCAATGATCAATTAAAGAGGTATTATTGCAATTAGAGAAAACTTTTATGAGTTCATCTAGCACAAAAAAGAGGGGTGCAAGAGTGGCTGGTCTTTTGGTTGCAACAATTGTAATGAACATAATTGGCGCTGTAGTAGGAACGAAAATATCAACAGCTAATGCTGCACCTGTAAACACCTTAGGTAGCAAAGCGCATGAATTGGGACATGATTTAAAAATGCTACAACAAACCTTAGATGAACTTAAGGGTAAACAGAGTGAAGTGATTTGTTATGTGAATCAAACAATGTTAACCCTCAATGAGCAGGCCACAATGTTAGAACATACTACCAATAGTGTTGTTAAACATGATAAACTGCTGCATGATATTTTAAATCTATTAGAAAATATTCTAACAAGGTTTCTACAAGAAGTTTAAAACGCAGTGTCTCAATTGATTCAAAGTCATATAGTCAGTATTTTATGTAATCTGACGTCATTCGTCAAATGATGTCACGGATTACACAAAGAGAGGTAGAAATAATTCAGGAAAAGATTGCATTTGAAATGGGAAGTGCAATCCCATTATACATTGACGTAGAAAGAATGGAAGTAGGTTTTCTACTGTGCATTCCATTTGTTACTCCAGAATTGATTTATCAAACTAAATTAGTACATAATATAGGTTTGTGGCAAGAAGACAAATATGTCAACATTTTTACTACTGAGATGGCGGTATTTCAACCTTGGGCGCCTGAATTGTATCTGATCCCAAAATCAGATACCTGTGTGAAGTTCAAAGAGCAAAACTATGTGTGTCTGGGGAAGCTGTTAGGAAATATTTCATCTATGTGTAATTTTCCTTGCATTTGTGGACCCCCCCAAACTTTTTGCTTTTGTGTGGCTACCCTAACCTGACTTTTGGCAGTGGAGCACAGCCTTCGGCTAACTTGTTATGAGGAAACTGACACATCCTTCAGACTTTCAGTACTGGGAAACTATGTTTCCCTTAGTCTTCGACTTTGTTGCCATTTCTTGGTAACTTTTTAACAGTGCACAATGTACCTTCCAGTAATGTTCCCTCTAACGAGGTAAGCCACTTTGTGAGCATGCAAAGTTAGTGAGCTACCATCTCCGAAGCGAGTTTGGAAAGGAATTTCCCCTTCCCAACCACTGCAATTCTTTACAAATCTGTGTAAAAGGTGCATCATACAACAATTCTTCGAAATACATAGGCTAAAAAAACAAATATTATATGTGATTATAAAGAGAACTCAACCAGTTCAAGATCTCACAATCTGCCACAGTAGCTAGCAAAAGTACTCCTGTGCAGAGAAGAATGTGTGCTTTATGCCACTAGAAAACCACTCATGTTTATAACAATAAACAATTATCGCTTTTCATAACTGATGTGGCTGTCAAGAAATCAGACAGGATACAATATTTGCAGATGGAATAATGGCAACTAAAAGGAATGTGTCAGAAAACATGCTAATAGGAATTCATGTGTCACTTTAAGTAATTTAGGGGCCAGGAGAACATGACTCTCATAATTTGTGTATGGATGATAATTGCATCCAAGTAACTGCACTGCAGAATATGATGATACAAATCCCCTAGATTCTGCTTACTAAACACATTACATTGTCCTGTGAGTTGTGACAGCACTTACTCAAACCCAGCCTTACAGCTAAGAGAAATATCCCTAAAAATGGGCCCATCAAAAACAGGAAACAATGAACACATAGGAGCCAACCCCTGGCTTCTATCAACAAAGCTCCACTGATATGTTTTCGAATCAGTTCTCAACACAGCAGTGACATAGGAAGAAGCTCTAATAATATTTCTGCCCAAACTCAAGATGAATTTTAAGGGGAAATAACATCTTTTAATAAGCATAAAGTATACCTGTTGGCAAAGCTAATTATTTTTGTACTCCCTGAAAAATCATTTCACTCCAAGTAGGAAGTACATTCTTATCAGAGCCTTGCTTGTTACCCTGACATAGGAAGTAAAATGACTGAGCACATAATACAGCCTCTACTTTTGCCCACCCTTCCTAACGACAACCTAGACAAAGTTCAACAAGAGCCTTACTGAGGTTTGATATGCAGCCCGGTAGAAGACATTCTGAGGTTAATAGCATCAATGCTTAGAGGTACAACAGCTTGAGTGCATTCTTCTGTAACTAGGGATCCCTCTGTAATTCATTGTTATCAGTTAAACAAGTTGCAGGGTGATGCTAGAGTCAATAAATGAAGAACACATGTTTATATCGAAATGCTCTCAGCAGCTGAGCATAGAAAAAAATAGAAGGTGCAGTTCTATAGACTGTTACTAGAGTTTCCTATCCATTAGGAAACAAACAACGCATTTCCTTGCCTGTAATGTACTGTCAAAACAACTCACTTGGTTTTTGAACGTTACTAATTTGTTTATTACCCACAAGGAGTGGCTTCCTCTGCCCTTCGACCCTTACCCCCCGCCGCCCGACCCCCCTGCCTACTGTGCTAGCCTCCAATACTAGTTGACAGGACATTGTAACAAGTGAGAGATAGCAGCAGCAATATACTCAATGGGATATTTGCATCCCCATGATACTTTGCAAGCAAAATAAATGTAGTCCATCACCATGATATTATGTACATTTTGAGAAAATGTAATGAATCTGCATGTATACAATTATTTTGCAGTGAATACAAGAATGTTTACAATTTACCCCACCCTTATATCATTAGGTAGGATTATACAACTGATAATTGAAACAGTTTTGTATAGCAGCAAGTTACAGAATAATTTGCTAAGCCTATGCCCAATGCAACTCTGAACAATTGGAAAGAATGCAGATTGTGTGAAAAGCATTCTATTGTCTGAATATCTTTTGCCCTAATATTATAGACTAGTAATACCAGCCATAACCCATACCCATTATGCTTGTATGCCAAGTAAATGGTATTGCAATGTTCCTCTCCACGTATGGGGTAATGTTAGCAATGCTAAAGTAGCAGATGCTGAGCATGACACGTGTCTACTCAAAATCCTTAGAGAGCAAATTCATATTTGAGTTGTATAATGCATTAACTTGCAAGGGGGCCACTTCAAAGCACGTGTGTGCCATATGTACTAAGAATAGGAAGAATAGGAAGCATGGGATGAGGTTACACATCCAAGTAGCCTGCTTACTTGCCGTCAGTATCAGATATTTGAGATAATAGTTTGGTTACATAGTGTGGGTGATGCTTTTATTAATATTACTATTATTATTATTAGGGTATTTATTGAGCGTGGACCTAGCTTTGGGAGCAACGGAGCACTTTACAATCATAGGGTAAAGAACACAGTGAGGGAAGCAGAGAAGAAGTGAGTGGGAGCTAGTAGGAGAGGGCACAGATGGGCAATTTGCAGCACGGGATCCACAAGCAACCAGGGGAGGAGACAGTGGGAAGCAGATCAGAGAGTCTCGGGTACATTGGGGAGTGGAGGGTATGTGGACCTATGTTTTACAGAGGAGCCATTACTTGAAGAGTATGTTCTTGAGCTCTTTCCTGAACTGTAGCCACGATAGGGTGAGTCTGATGTTGAAAGGAGGAAGTTCCAGAGTCTTTGGAGCATAAACAGAGAATGCTGTTGGATCGTTGTCCTCCGGAGATGCTGAGTTTCTCAGGCAGGTTGCTTGGGGACTTCAGGGTGACAGCCTTGTTGATGATGCAACAGGATTTGAAGATCAAATGGGCTTGCAGCAAGAGCCAGTGCAGTTAGAGGAGGGTTGTGGGTTATGTGGTCGATTTTCCAGAGTCCTTTGAGTCGTGCTGCAGTATGGAGGACACATATCAGGTGTGCCAGGGTAGTTGCTGGAAGGCCTTCCAAAATGACACCATGAGTAACAGAAGGTCTGGTGCTTAAAGGTTATTCAAATTACAACAAACATAAAACAACTGGATGTAGGTACAAGTCGGGTAACCTTTCACAGAGCCAAGAGAGGAAGACTCAAGGTGTCTGGTAATATTAAAATATGTTCTGGGGCAGAGGTTAGAGTAAACACATGGTAGGGTGAGGCATAGGAGCCATGGGTGGGGAGGGAACAGTATTTGGTTAATGTGTGCAGACATATCTTAGCTTTTTCTGTTCATGGAGCCACTTTTTCGTATTAGATTTTACCTCTTGTGGTTGTATTCTTTTTTTTAGGGGGTTTAGGTTTTTAAGGTCAGGCTTGCATAATAATGTAATGTAAATGAGCTAGAATATCATGACTAGTTAGATATTTTAAGAGAAAGCAAATATCAGGTAATTGCTGTGGCTTGTGCCTCATTAAATCTTGAGAAGGTGAGAATTGCCTGCGTGCGCTGCAAAAAATCCTCTTGAGCAGCACTCAAAAGGAAGCTGGGCAAGCACACATGCACACAGCTAAGAGGGAACATTGCCTTCCAGTACCGTGTGCTGATGGCCTATTTGTTTTATGACCCTAGACACCCTCAAAGGATATTTTGGTGATTGTACAAGTGTGCCTGGGAGGAACAGGTGGCAGCATTTACTTTTTAGAAGTGTTTTAATTCTTTTTACAGGATCACATTGGATTTACTGCATTTGGTTCAAAACTGGGATCCGGTCCTAAAATGGCAGACCCGCAAAGTCTTTTGTTCTGTCCCATGGCCCTTTTGTCCCTTGCCTTGCCCCAGGTCGAGTGCTCTGGGTTTTCCTTATTTGGCATGCAGCCTCCTGCGAAAACCGATCTCTTTTGTTTTGCGGTGAATACGTGACAAGATTTAGATATGAGTTGATTTGTTTAAACCGGTTCCATTGTTCATTTGCAGAACAGGAGGTAACAGAGCACTGAAATGTTACACTTTGCTTCTGTTGCTGTTTCTAACTGTGGTAGGATGAGTACGTGTTTCTGTGGAACTTTTTAGAGGGTTGGCTGATCAAGAGGTTGTTTTGATGAACACATGACATCACCTTCAGAGGCAGAATTGTATTATACTCTATGCAAGTAGACATACATTTATGCAAGCTGACAGAGGTTTTAAAAATACTGCCAACATAGGCTGGGCTCTCTCTCGCTTGCAGTCCGGGGCATTGTCTCAGAAGGCTGGCTGGCAATTTCAAGCACTCACCATCCCTGGGGGAAGCATGCTGCACTGACAGGCAGGCAGGCAGGCTGGGGAGAAGACTTTGTGGGCTCCTTCCAGGCTGACAAGGGGAGTGAGGGTGAGAAGGAAACTGTCATGATGCCTACCCCTGGGCATCCGGATCGAGTCCATCTGCCCCGGGAGCAGGCATCCAGATACTCATTAAAACCCCAACAGCCCCGGCTGGGGGCTGTTTGGATTCAGTCCTGGTGCCTTAGGTGGCAGGCTCATCATAGAAATCAGTCCTGGCGCCATAGGAGCCAGGCTCATAGACTTTACTTACCTTATGCAGACCATGCTGCAAATGAGTCCAAGCCAAAGTGAGGCCTGGAAGGGACTATTTTATTACAGGGACTATTTTTTACTCGGGTGTGGTTCTGGGGATCTTCTTACCTGGGACTACTTTGCAGGCTATTTAAACCACGCCCAAACAGCAGCTCATGCTTCGTGTTATTCTGCATCCAGCAGCGTAACGCTCACCGTGTCTGCAAGTCAGCATCCAGTCTTCTGCCACGCCCGCCTCGAATCCGGAGCTCCTAGACAAAAGGAAAAGAAAGGAGAAGAGGTTAGATCACGGACATTATTTGATTCTTTACCTGATTCCAGACCAAGCACATCTCTTAGCCTGGAAAGGACATTATTTCAGCACGCGTCGCTTCGCCAGCAGCTGCGCCACGTTATACTCACCAGTCCACTGCATCTTTCAACTCGGCGCTGCCTCCGTCATTTTCTTCGTCGAAACCCAGCACCTGGGGGGAAAACAAAAGGAATAACAAGGTGAGCCGAGAAAACCGACAAAGACAATCTCTTTGCCACCATAGGCTTACCTGCTTTACCACCACAGGTATTATCCTTTAATTTGCTGCATCTTTCTATGCCGCACCTTTAAAGGGAGAGAAAACAGCAAGTTAAACTCATTCATCCAATGCTGAATGCCATCAGCTGCCTCCAGGCAATATTCTTTTGGACCCAGCTGCAACCTAACGAGGGAATGGAACAAGAGTGAACATCGGACATGTTGAACTCTTTGAACTTTATAGACACTGGAGTCAATATTCCTTCGGAACTCCTCCAGTACCTTCAAACCAGTGAAGTAACTGGTATCTACGCGCCCCTGCATGCCATGTAGGATGGAGAGCTCATCATTTAAAAACATAAGGTGAGGTTACCAAGAGGGGATATGGGAGGTGATTAGTGGGGAGAACGAGAACAGTTGGGGGGGGGGGGCATCACTAAAGTCCCCAGGTGGCTAAATCCCTTTCTCCACTTGCAGGAGAATACTTCTACGAATCCAGCAGACAAGATTAGGCGGGCCAGTCCAGACTGTCATCTCTTCACTACGCATCACGTTGGTGGAGACCGCAGCTGTCCGGATCCGATCGACGCCCCTGTGGGAACCAGGTGAGCGTAACAGAAACCTCCTGTGTGGGCTTTATCCAGATACACGGAGGGCGTTTGCAGTCCGGGACACGCATAATCAAGCACTGATTTTGGGTTAGTGCTAGTAAAAAATTGAGGAGTGTGTAGTTTGCTATTCAAGGACACTGAATAAGAGCATTTTAGACAATTGCAGCCAGGAAAGTTCTGGTCTCAATATAAACAGAGGCAGATATTCTTCTGGTGTTTTTTCATTTAATGTAAAAAAGTGTCAAATAGCTGGAGCTTTCTTAAGCTGCGAAAAAATAGATACTGTGATTCAAGGTCTTTTTAATAACAATGTTTAAGTTGCTATGCTACTACAGGGTTCTGTGAAGCCTATTGTGTGGGAAGAGCTAATTTATCACAGGGAGTATAACTGCAGATGAGCTGTATTTGTAAATATCTCATTTTATTTTTTAATCACAGATAAGTTGTCTGAGAACACACTGCTTTCCTCGTCTTGTTGATATTTTGCATAACTCTAATTTTCTATTAAAAAAAAAGAGAAAGTTGAATTAGCCTCAGAATACTTATTATGTTTTCTGGTCTCTTGTGGTAACACAGACAACTGTGAATAACAATTGGTAGTTACAATTTACTGCAGTCGGTAACTTCATATTGTTGTTTCTGTTATTAAAGTTGGTTATTATGAATGGGGTTCATTTCAGAGGCTGGTTACATAAATGAGTGTGTCCAGATGACTTGGTAAGTGCATTCTGAGATACCGCCAAAAGGGCATAACACGGATTTGTAAATAAAATACAGCAGGAGCATGAAAATATGATCTAGAGTGTACTTAGTCCAGTCTTGGCTTACTGTTAGTGACCCCGGTATAAGAACAGTTATCAGGTAGTTCCCTGTATTTAGGGCTCACCAAAATACCACAAAATACCCCAACAGGCTCACCAAAAATTACCACCAAAATACTGCTAAGAAACCCCAGCTAGTATAAGCTGCTTATAGAACCTGCAAGCCCCATCCTTTTAATACAGTGTTTCCAACTCCAATACATGCCTCACCAATTCCTCCCCCTTAGATCCCAGGAGCCGTTTCCTAGCAGAGGCGGAGCTAATAAGTTCTGCTGTAGCTTGGAATTCTGTGCATCCCAAACGGTTGTGAATGGTAATTCCCTGGTAAGATTTTCCTGAAAATGAAACTCTATTCACTCAGAGATAGCCGTGCAATAGGCCACATCAGTCAACAAGTCATTCACCTTCCATAGAGACATCTTACTGGCCCCTGGTGCTAGAATATTTAGTTGTAGACTCATTGGGACATGATCAGAGACCACTGCTAAACCAATGAAGGTATTGACCACTTTCAGGATCAGGGAGTGGGACACCAAGAAAAAGTCTAGCCAAATAGAACAAGTTACTTACCAACTGGTAACATTCTTTCGACTGGATGTTCCTTGAACGTATTCCTCATCTTTGACATGTAGTGTCCAGCATTCGGCAGTTTCGGAATTTTTTTCGTCAGCGGGCGCCCTGCATCGTTGGCGTCAAGTCGATGTCCCTCGAAGGCCTCCGTCGAAGGTGACGTCATTGGATGTTATAAGTAGCACGCACAGCACCCGTTAGCCTCAGTTCTGTTTTTCTTGCCTCGTGTACTGAAATAGCCCGTTAGTACAGGCAGGCAGTACTCAGCCTTGTTGGAACAAAAGCTGCAATAGCATGGGAAGTAACTTGTTCTTCGAATGGATTGTGTCCTCCAAAGTATTCCTCATCTTTGACAGACTCCCAAAGCAGTATCCAAGACTGGAGGAGGGTGGAGAATTTAGATTTGCCAATTTTCACTGGGCAGAATAAAGCACTGCCTTACCAAAAGCGACATCCTCAGCGTGGGATGTATCCAACCAATAATGCTTGGTAAACGTGTGTAACTATGACCTAGTTCGCAGCATCACAGATGTTTTGAATGGGGACTCCCCTTTGCAAGGCTGTGGAAGAGGGTGTGCCCGCAAACCCTCTGGTGGGTCCTTGCCTGCCAGTTTGTAACATTCTGAAATCATAAGGATGATCCACCTAGACAAAGTCTGTTTTGAAACAGCTTGTCCTAATTTGCGTCCAGTATATCCTATAAGGAGCTGGTCTGCCACTCTCAACTTGCACATCCTAGACACATAAAAGCTTAGAGCTCTTCTAGGGTCCAATCTATGGAGTCTTTCTTCCTCTTTACTAGGATGCAGCGGAAGATAAAATGCAGACAGAACGGTTTTCTGATTTAAATGGAAGTCTGATACTATCTTAGGCAGGAAGGAGGGTTTAACCCTCAACACAACCTTGTCCTTGTGGTATACGGTAAACAGTGGCTTGGAAGATAGTGCCTGCAACTCACTAACTCTATGCGTGCGCAGATGTTAGAGCAACCAACAGTATAGTCTTTCAGGTTAAGAACCTCAATGGACATGTGTGCAATGGTTCAAATTGTGCACACATTAAGAATTTTAGAGCCAGGCTAAGGTCCCAAACTGGAACCTGAAAAGCAGAAGGTGGGAACACATTTGTGAGAAATTGAGTCACCAAGAGAATTTTAAAGTAGGAACATTCTTCCAATGAGCGCTTCAATATGGAGAGCGCTGCTAGATAACCCTTAACGGTCACAATGTGAAGACCTTAGTGTGCTAATAAAAGCAAAAGGATAGCACATCCGGAGTCGAACATAGAAAAGGATCAACATTTTTTTCCCTGCACCAGTCGCAAAACTTATTCCAACGGCAACGGTACAGAGATTTTGTTGCTGGCCTTCTTGCTGAAAGCAACACCTCCATCACGTCATCCGGGAGGTCCCAATCCTCAACCTTTCAGAAACCATGCGTGAAGGTTGAGTGTTTACCTCTGGATGAAGAACCCAAACCTACCTCTCTTTGCGAGAGAAGGTCCTCTCTTTGTGGAAGACGTATCAGAGGACATATCCAGAAGGTCTGGGAACCACGTCCTCCTGGCCCAAACCGCTGCAATTAGGATCATGTGGCTCCTGAACCGTCTCAACATCCTGATTACTTGAGGAATGATCGAGGAAACGCGTACAGCAGTGGGAATTCCCAATCCATCACAAACGCGTCTCCAAGAGCTCCTCTGGGAGGAAATTCCCTTGAGCAGTACAGCTCGCACTTCCGGTTGACACCGGTTGCGAACAGATCCACTTGAGGGGTTCCCCAAAGGGCAAAGATCTCTTGAAGGACTTCCTGAGATATCTCCCACAGGTGGGAGACTGTGCTCTGCCTGCTCAGAGCGTCAGTCGCCACGTTCTCCTCCCGGCCAACTGCAGACAGGGAGATTCCTTCTCAAATTGCCCAATACCAGAGCTGCATTGCCTCTCTGCACAGTTGTAGTGACCCTACACCTCCTCTTTTGTTGAGGTAATGCATGGCCACTGTATTGTCCGTCATTATCAGAACATTCTTTCCCCTGACAGAGGGCAGGAAGGCCTTCAGCGCTAGTCTGATTGGCCTCAACTCCAAAAGGTTGATGTGTAGTTTGGACTCAGATGGAGACCAACGAACGCTGGCCGTCAGATCGTTGTTGTGGGCTCTCCACCCTGTGAGTGAGGCATCCGTAACTACAGTTGTCTCCGGCCATGGTTGCCAAAAAGGATACCCTTTAAGGATATTTTCCTCGCAGGCCCACCATAGAAGATCCTGCGCAACGATCGGGACCTGAAGTAGATCTGAAATCTGTCCCAAAAACTGGGACTATTGTGCTCGGAGAGCCCACTGTAGGGATCTCATTCGTAGACAAGCCTCTGGCTCCCGGTAAATGCAGGCTGCCATGAGGCCGAGCAACCTCAGGAATTCGAAGGCTGGGAGACTGTGGGCATTCTGAAACTGTGTTACCATCTGGAGAATATCTTGAGCCCTCATCTTGGGTGGCGAGCACTTTCCCAAGGACGTGTCTTGGAGGTACTGGAGCTATTGGGAAGGTGTCATGTGAGACTTCTTGAAATTGAGGGAGAAGCCCAGTCTGTGTAGGGAGTGGAAGGTAACGCTGAGGTGATCCAAGGCTCGTTTGGGAGAACGCGCCCTGATCAGCAAATCGTCCAGGTAGGGGTAGACGGGAATCCCCCTCATCTGAGATGCGCTGCCACCACCACCATCAGTTTGGTGAAGACCCTCGGGGCAGAGGTCAACCCCGAATGGCAGGACTCGAAACTGATAGTGCGAGCCGCCAACAGCGAACCTCAGGTATTTCCTATGTGTGAGATGGATTGGCACATGAAAATAAGCATCCTGAAGGTCCAATGACACCAACCAATCCTGTAATTAGAGGGCCTGAAGGATCTAAATAAGAGTGACCAGCTTGAATCTGTCCTTCCTGAGGAACTTGTTCAAGTATCTGAAGTCCAAGATGGGTCTCAGTCCTCTGTCTTTCTTGGGGATCAAAAATCAAAAAATATGGGGAATACCAACCCTTGTTCCACTCTGCTACAGGCACTGGTTCTATAGCACCTTTCTCCAGCAGGGTTAATATTTCCTGCACAAAGAGCGGATCTGGAATCCTCAAAGAGTGTTTCCCCAGTGGATGGGTGTGAGGCTGCATTATAAATGGTAGGCAGTAATAGTGGGCTATTGTCTCCAGAGCCCAGGCATCTGAAGTAATGGCTCACCATTGTTCGAGATGCTGAGATAATCTGCCTCCCACCGGTGACACGTGACGCAAGCTCTCAAAGCGGTTTTGAAGCGGTTGCTGCAGACACTGATTGCAAGGTGGCTGCATCTGGAGTTGGTTTAGCACCTCTACCTTGTCCACCACAAGGGGTTTTACATTGGCCTCTTTGACTGGCCATTCCTCTTGCCTTTCCAAATGAGGACTAGAGGCGAAAAGATCGCCCCCTCCAAGACTGTCCTGCTGGACGAAAAGGCTGAGGTTGCCTAAAAGCTGCCCCTAAAGATTTGGCAGCCGCCTTCGTGGTCTGCAACCTCTCAAGACTCTCGTCAGCCTTGCTGCCAAAAAGGCGAGACCCATCAAAAGGCATGTTGAGAAGACGAGCCTGCACATCCGGTGCAAAACCTGACTTCCGCAACCACGTAAATCTGCGCATCACGGTGCTCGTAGCCATGGACCTGCTGATGCTATCCGCAGTGTCCAATTCAGACTGAAGGGACTCACACATGGCTTCCTTGCCATCCTTGACAATAATCACAGGTGTTTTTGCCCAGGTGCACACCTGGATTAGGATAATTAAGAACGGATTAGTAATAGTAAGAGGGGTGCCGGGAGAATAACAACCTTGACACAAGGTTGTGTTTATAAATGTATAACCATCAGATGTCCACACTCTTGTGGTGACTTTGTGCTGAATATCTTAGAGCATACAAGAAAGGAGTTTCCTTAGTTTTATTTCTGGTTGGTTGTCAATAGATCTTTCCTCTCCAAATTGTCTGCTTTGTCTCTTGCTTTTCTTATGATTTCCTCTGGATACCCCCTGGCTCTATATTTATCCGTCATTGTTAGATTCACGTGCTCCAAGGTATCTGTGGATGAGATTAATCTTTTGAGCCGCAGAAATTGGCTGTATGGCAGGTTGGTCCTTAGATGTTCTGCGTGGTGACTTAAGTAATGTAAGGAGTTATTTACATCTGTGGGTTTGTGGTAAATATTGGTGATGATTCCCTGGGGTACAATCTCTAGCTCCACGTCTAGAAAGTGTAATTTGGGTGTCCCAACTTCCATTGTAAATGTTATTTGTTTGTGTGCCGAGTTTATACACAGCAGGAATTCCTGTAACTCTGTCATGTTCCCTTTCCATACCACCAAACGTCATCAATGAACATTTTCCAGGTTATGAGACGTTGTTTCCATTTTGTGTTTGTCAATATCCAGTTGCTCTCCAGATGGAACATGAAGAGATTTGCTTAGGCCAGCGCCATGGAAGAACCCATTGACGTACCTGCTGCTTGTAGGTAGAATTGTGTTTTGTTTCTGAAGTAATTATTGACTAATATGATCTTGCTCAATTCTAAAATAAGAATTTTATTAGCCTCACAGTTGCTATGAAGGAGAGCCCATTCCAATCCTTCAAGTCCATCCCGGTGTGGAATGGACGTATATAAGCTTTGTACGTCAAATGAAACGAGCAAGTCTGCTTCTTGGTCCGTGGTTAGGGTACTTACATGATTTAGAAAATCTGTGGTATCTCTGAGGTACGTTGATGTGGCTTGTACTATAGGTTGCAATGCTTTATCAACATAAACAGCCAAAGGATTAAAGATGCTATTCGTACCTGCTACAATGGGCCTAAGTGGCAGTGATCTTAAGTTTTTATGCATTTTGGGTAAGCCGTAGAAAATAGGCGTGATTTGATATTCGTTTGTCAAATTTGTTTGGTTTTAACTGAAATCCATTTGTGCTGTGTAGCTTTAGTGAGAACTGTCTCGATGATCTCAGCAATCTGTTTAACAGGGCCATTATCAATTTTGATGTAAGTGCTTTCATCGGTTAGTAATTCATTGATTTTTTCTTCATAATATGTAGTATACATTATGACTATTGCCCCTCCCTTGTCTGCTGATTTCAGGGTCAGGCTTCTGTCATCCGCCAGATGTTTAATTATTGCATTCTGTCTTCTCCTAGTATTGTGGTTGTTAGATTTGGAGAAATTCACTTGTTTTAAGTCTTTAATCATTTGTTCTTCAAACATCTTGATGGCTATATTATTCATTTGGGGGTCAAAGTAACTCCTGGGTTTCATCTCAAGGTATGGATGTTCTTCACGTTGTATAACCCCCGGTAGTTGTGTGCCAAAAAAGACTTTCAATCTCATCTTTCGAGCATGTCTGTGTAGATTACTTTTTTCTTCCAGTAGATTTGAATTCTGTGTAGCAATGAAGGATAGTCCCAAGTTCAGTGTATCTGTTTGGTCCTTAGATAATTGCTTAGAGGAAATATTGACCACTAGTAGGTCTGTTTGTTTCGGGACCTTAGGCTTCTTATTACCTCGTCTCATTGCCTTCTTTCTAAAAAAGACGCCGTTGTTCTTATGATGTGGTTGCTTCTTGTGATGTATGTAATATTTTTGGCCCTGTTGGTTCGGTCGAAGTTTGGGCTCTCTCCTCCCCACTCGATGGAGCTTCACTACTTGGATCACTTGTGTCCTGGCCTGATGGTCTTGGATTCTGAGGTGCCCGTCTGTTAGGTGTTGGTCTACTTTGAGCGTAGTACTCCTGCCAGGAATACACAATGTCCTGGGAGTAATCCAAAGTGTTGCGTCTAAATTTGCAAACTTTGCGTTGTTCGATGCCTTTTTTGTAATCATATAATGTTTTATTTACTTCCTCTACTATGATGTCTAATTCCTCTTTGCTCTTGAACCTAGAGATTTGTTCTGTTAGATCCTCAATTTCTTTATCCAACTTTTTGACTGATTTCGCTAATTCTTCTATAGTTAATAAAATTAAATCCAGTGAACTTTGTTCAAAATATGTTCCCACCTTTTGACAAAGTCCGGATTGCCCTTACATAGGGTCGATCTCAAATAGACTCGTAGCCCCCTCGGTATCCGCTGTGCGCGATAATATTGAGCTAATGTGGTAGCATGCAGTTTCTGTGAGATCTCTCTTCTTATTATTCTCTCCAATTGTCATATCAGTTTCTCCAGGCTAGTGGAGGTAGGTGTTGTAGTTTCAATATCTTTAATTAGTTCTAAAATGCGATTAGCTTCCTCCTCACCGAACGCCAAAGTAGTGGCATGTTTTTCTGTGATAGCGTTGATTTTAGAAAATGACATTCCTTCCAACCAGTGTTACTTTATGGGTGCACTAAGGCTATTGTGTCACACCCTACCAAAGGTAAGGGAAATATAACCAAAATCTCGGCTGTTTCAGCCCAGGTGCACACCTGGATTAGGATAATTAAGAACGGAATAGTAATAGTAAGAGGGGCGCCGGGAGGATAACAACCTTGAAATGAGGTTTTGTTCATAAATGTATAACCATCAGATGTCCACACTCCTGTGTGGATCCCTCCTGTCCCCTGCACACCCAAATGTTATTGTGAAATACAATCAGTGTTTACAGTTGTTTAGAATATTTTCCCCAAAAATATATTTCTGAGTCAATTTCCTGGTAAACGAAACGTTTATCAAATTATATATTTATAGGCACATTCTTTTAAATGCTGTATTCCATTTAACATGCAGTGCATCTATATTTACAATTTTGAGAATAGTAAATTCATAGACATAAGTAATAACTGCACAAATAAATTATGCCACATTAACAATTCTCATATGGCTTGTTGCAGGTGAACAATTGCATTCATTAGGTTCCTGGCATTTGTACAAAGATAGTGCAAATATCACATGCGTTTTTTGGTAATCCCAATGTATAGCTTTCTCATACGCGTTTCGGGGCTGATAGTCCCTTCTTCACGAGGTGTTCACCCTCTTTTCACTTTGCTGAGTAAATCTATAATAAACAGCGGCCATTTTGAATTGCCGACTTTCTCGCAGCTAACCGAATCTAGAGTCGTGAACCCTATAGGTAAGAGAGTTGACAATTAGGACCATCGGTTAAAACTGAAGGCATCTCTCTATTCCTGATGACTATAAATTCATTTTGGGAACATTTCTTTGACATCCTTTACTTAGACGCATCAGCACAAGCTGCAGATGAATATATCCTTCAGATTCCTGATTCTCATAACCAGTGAATCCTCTCCAGACATCTAAGGGGTAAGATTATTTCTAATCCATATGGCTTCCTTGGATACTTTATAGAGGGAAGAGGCCCCAACGTGGTGACACATGAATGGATGAAATTTATTTCATCTACTTTTTTGTTTATTCCTTAGATGTACATAGAATATCTGACTCAGAAGCACACAAATTCAGGATCAATTGAGATACTGATGTAGATCTTGATGGGCCACACCAGAAATACTTGGCATTAAGCAATTGACTACTGTTAACTGTGAGTTCTTCTCCTATATAATGGACCAGATCCATTTCTACCCATTTTTAACACTTGAGTGAGATTAGTTTTTAATGAGGCCATGAAACAGTATTTATATTAGTCATTTGTGATTTATTTTAGGTCATCAATCTTCCCAAAGCACAGAAATTGATCAAGATAATTTGAAGTAGACTCTAATTCATAAATAGAAGAATTGGGCATCCAGGTGATTATGACCAGTCAATAATGTATTGACTAACAAATCATGACAGGTTACAAGTTAAGCAAAAGAAAGTAAAATATTGACCTTAATTAAATATTGCAGATTTACCCAGCAAAGTGAAAAGAGGGTGAACACCTCCTGAAGAAGGGACTATCAGCCTCGAAACGCATAGAGAAAGCTATACATTGGTATTACCAAAAAACGCATGTGATATTTGCACTATCTTTGTACATATGCCAGGAACCTAATGAATGCAATTGTTCACCTGCAACAAGCCATGTGAGAATTGTTAATGTGGCATAATTTATTTGTGCAGTTATTACCTATGTCTGTGAATTTACCATGCCCAAAATTGTAAGTATAGATGCACTGTATGTTAAATGGAATACAGCATTTAAAAGTACGTGTATATAAATATAATTTGATAAACGTTTCATTTACCAGGAAATTGACTCATTTATTTTAAAATGTGTTTATTGGCATTTATAGTTACAATCACTGTTCAAATTGACTTGATCACTGAAATTCTGCCTTTGCAAAATAAAACAACAACATTTACATAACAAAATAACCTTAACTATCTCCGATCTAGGGGCAATTGGTGGCTGATTGGTTCACAAGCGGGGGGAGTGGCCGGGCGCCACGGGCGTGGGTATGGGCTTTCCAGGAATGTTGGTGCTGAGGGGGTTTGATTTCGAGTGTCTTAGTCGACCATTTAGGCCATGTAATAGAACAGGCGGGATGCTCAGGGGGGCTTATCATCGGAGGAGCGAGACAGTCTGGACATGGTGTCTTTCCATGCGGCAAGGGCCGTGCTCAACTCGTCAGTGGATCTAGCCACGCTGTCTTCCCAGGCTCTCGTTTCGGCGGCCGCCCATCTTTCAAATTCTCTGCGCCATGCCCTGTGGTTAGGCCCTGCAGGCCGTTTCCATGCCATAGCAATGGTCCTCTTAGCTGTTATGCATAGCAGTCCATCAGTTTAATCGCTTATTTGAGTTTGGCCAATCTGGGGTAGCAGCCTAGGAGGCATTCAGCTGGGGTCCACTTATACCTAGTGACTTCCGCCTCTTCACAGGTTCGTTTCACTATTGACCAGAGGCTACGTGCTTTGGTGCAGTTCCATAGCATGTGGATTAGATCTGCTCCCTCCATCCCTCACCAAGTGCACTGTGTCTGGGCGGTTTTATTGAACTTCGCAATCCTGCTCGGGGTTAAGTAAGTGTGATAAAGAACATTTAACTGAATTAGCCGAAATCTCTGGTTTCTAGAGACTTCTTTCGGAAAGGACAGCGCTCTGCTCCATTCTTTTTCGGACAACTCTTGTCCGTGTCTGCTTCCCAGCGGGTCTTTAGTGCATCGCTGCGAGGATTGGGGATGTCGATGAGAAGATTATAGATTTGAGATGTTGCCCTCCCCCCTTCACTCAGGTTGTATAGTAGTGTCAGAAGGGGGGTTGCCTCCGGTTCCTCTGGCCAGGTGTCCCATTTCGTGCGTGCTATCTTGCGGATCTTCTGGTACCACAGGAATTGGCCAGCGTGAATGCCCTCTCCCTCCTGCAACTAGGTGAATTCCCTGAATGTACCTTCAGAGTATAGATCGCCCCAAGTGTATATTCCTTTGTCTTCCCAGAGCCTAATGGTGTGCAGGGTGGTGTAAGACTTATCGAGTCCTGAAATTAGTGGTATTTCTGGGAAGTATGGTTGCTTCCAGTGTAATGACATCTCAGTTCTACGCCATATTTTCCTGCCCAGGATTGCCAGAAAAGGCTGACCGTGTAGCAAAGTTTGAGGGGCCCAGATCAATTCCTTCAGTCGGATTGGGCCATGGCCTGTAGCAGGGGGGTCTCCGAGGTGATCTTGTCTGCTAACCATTTGGATACATAGCTCAACTGGGCCGCAAGGTAGTACTTTTCTAGGTTCGGTAATTGGATCCCTCCTTGTCTGTGTGGTAATACTAAGGTGGATAGTGCCACCCGATGTCTGCCTTTCCCCCATAGAAATTCCTTAATTATTGTGTCTAAAAGCTGGAAGAAGGGTTTGGTGATATAACAGTGCACATTCTGGAACCCGTACAGGAATCTAGGTAGAATGATCATCTTGGTTATCGAGGCCCTGCCCAGCATGTATAGTGGAAGCTTAGACCAGAAACTTATGGATCTACGCAGTTTGGGTATTGCAGCTCTCGTGTTTTGTGTGTGCATTTGCTCCGGAGTGTGCATTATCTGGATCCCAAGGTAACAGAAAGATTCTGTCTCCCACTTTATGCCCACTGAGGGAAGCTCTTCTGTGGTTTTATTTTTCAGGGCTGCTAACGGGAACATGCAAGATTTCGTTCTGCTGAATTGTATGCCCGAAACTTTGGCATAGTTATCAAGGACTTCCAGTATTGTCGGGACATTGAGATGAGGGTTGTTAACATATATCAGTACATCGTCTGCATATAGTGAGACGATATGATCTAACCCACCCAGCCTAATTCCTGCATCGAAAAATTGCTGTCTAAGAAAGATTGCAATGGGTTCTAGTCTCAAGATGTAAAGCATGGGGGAAAGTGGGCAGCCCTGCCTGGTGCCCCTACGGATGTCCCATGCGTCTGACACATACTTCCCGGATTTTAGCCTAGCCCTTGGCTCATTATACAGAATCAATACTCATCTGATAAATCGTTGGCCAACTCCAAAACCCTCCAAAACCGCCACCAGCCACTCCCAATAAATGGAGTCAAATGCTTTAATAGCATCTAAGGATAGCAATGCGAGTTGTTCTTCACTTGTATTGGTTTCAGCTATAATGTGCTGAAGCCTGCGTAAGTTTAGGGACGTGTTACGCCCGGGTACAAAACCGTTCTGGTCCTCGTGCACAATATACAGGATAGTCCCTTTGCCAGGATTGTCGTTAATATTTTAACGTCAGAGTTAAGCATGGCAAGCGGGCGATAGGAGTCGCATTTGTTGGATGGTTTATTGGGTTTCAGCAGCGGGACCAATAAGGTTTCCCTCATGCTGTCAGCTAGGATACCAGTTTCAAATGTCTCAGAAAAGACCTGGTGCAGTAAGGGCGTCAGGGTGGGTTCGTATGCCTTGTAAAATTCTGGGGGGAGCCCATCGCACCCTGGGGCCTTACAAGTGGCTAGGGACCTAATAGCCTCTGTTATGTCTTCCGGTGTGATGTCGGAGTCTAAGGCTTCGGACTGTGCTGACGTCAATTTGGGCAGACCAATTTCTTCCAGGGTGTCTAGTATTTGATCTTGTGGGACCCTGTGTGTGTGGGAATACAGTCGCGCATAAAAGCGCTGAAAGGTGTTGTTTATGCTCTGTTGGGTTCTATGTTCTATGCCTTGTTCATCCTGTAGTGCTGTAGTTACATGCCTAGGGTGTTCTTTTTTACAGAGCCATGCTAGTAGCCGGCCAGGTCTATCGGCCTCTGCATGTGCTCTATTAGTTCTAACGCTGAAATCGAACTTGGCCAGTCTGTCCCATGCATTGGAGCAATCCTTTCTGAGAGAACTGAGTTCTTCCTCCCTCCCCGGGGTGTCGATAGGGGTGGACTCTAGTCGCTGGACCTCCAACTATTTCTGGTTTAATTCCTCCCGTAATGTTCTCCTGATGCCCCCAGCTTTCGCAGTTGCTACTCCCCGTGTCACCACCTTTAGAGCATCCCATAGCGTACCTACTTGGTCAACGCTGCCTGAGTTTTCTACTACATAATTCTCTATGGACTCCTGGAGCTCCTCCCTGAAGGTCGGATCCTTCAGTGCCTCTGCAGACATTCTCCACATAGGGATGGGCGGTCTAGGACTACTGTGGTGCCAATCTAATAGGAGTGGGGAGTGGTCGGAGATGGTCCTCCCCAGGTATTGCATACTTCCTATCTGGGGCATGTGTTCTTTGCTTATGAAGAAGTAATCTAGCCTCGTATGGAGTTTGTGTGGGGATGAGTAATATGAGTACGTCCTTACGCCCGGGTGGAGGTCCCGCCATGCATCAATCAGATCTAGTTCATTGATCATAACATTCAGGGATGAGGTGGCAGCGGTTGTGCCGCTGATCGGTGGACAAGACCTATCCAATTCAGGGTTGTGGACGCAGTTGAAATCACCTCCCCATAGGAAGAAACAATTCCGATATTGTGACATGTGGGCACCAAGTACTCTTAGGTGGGCTGGGATGTTGTTGTTGGGGAAGTATGAGTTTACTATGCATATTTCTCTTTGTTCAACATTTCCCCATATGATCAGGTATCTACCTTCAGGGTCCCTAACCATCTTACGTAGGAGAAAAGGTACCTGGGGGTTGAACCAGATGAACACTCCTCTGGCGAATTTAGAGTAGGGGGCTCCATAGCCTTGCCCCCCCCAGTGTCCTCTGAGTCTCTCATCGGCTTCAGCGGTGCAGTGAGTCTCTTGTAGGAGAGCAATGTCCACTCTTTTTCTGTGTAGGTAGGATTTAATCCTGTTCCTACGGATGTAGGTGCCCAGGCCCCTTACATTCCAAGTTATTAGCCTAATATGCGTGGCCATCTCGGTTTCGCAAGATGCTCAGGGAACCCCTTCCTCCCCCGGGAGTACCTATGGCGACATCCGGTGCCGCCATTTCAACAATGTTTTGCGAGGTCCAACCCATCCCGGCCCCCGAGCCAACCCCCCATCTCGCCAGTTGTGTTATTGCCTTCGGAGATTTACAAACTTTAAAAACTTCCATCCCGTGGAATGGATCAACCAAAAAGAACAACAGTAAACTGCCCCCAGCAGTCGATACAAACTCACCCTCTCCAGGTCTTCCGGCTTGGGTGGTGTGTAGGCATTTTACCTGCACTGTTTCGATTGGGGTGGGTCATCGGCATTTTTGCGCACGGGCCTTCGAGATCCTGCCCAGTTGCGTCATCTTCCTGATGCAGCGATGCGGTTCATTCCGAGGTTGTCACCGTAGTTGATGTGTCATTCAGCTTCTCGTGTGGTCACAGTCTTTGACCTGGTGTTTGCTGCTTCTCGCCATTCCCTCCGCATCCTCAGCCAGATTGTTGTGCTCGAGCCATAGATTTGCCGCCGCCGGAGTCTCCAGAAAGATTGCCCTCCCATTATGAAGCACTTTGAGTCTCGCTGGGTATAGCAGCATATATTTAAGGTTGAGTTTCCTTAGGGTGGCCTTCACCGGTATAAAAGAGTTTCTTGCTCGTTGCACCGCAGGAGTGTAGTCGGGGTACATGACTATTGACGCCCCGCCTCTTCTGATCTCTCCGCCTTCTCTCGAGAACCTCAGTATAGCCTCCCGATCGCTGAAGTTTAGAATTTTTGCTATTATTGGTCTCGGATGTGAACCGGGGGGTGGCCGCTTTTGGAGGGATCGGTGAGCTCGCTCCACGGAAAACCCCTGGGTGAGTTTGCCTGCCCCGATTTTCTGCAGGAACAGCGATTCTATGTATTCGGTGGGGTCGGGGCCCTCTGCATCCTCTGGTATCCCGAGTATTCGGACATTATTGCGGCGGGCTCGGCCTTCTGCATCTTCTGAGCGCGTTTCTAGTCGAGCCACTGTAGATTCCAGCTCTTTGACTTTCGCTTTAAGTCCCTGTGTGGTCTCCGCAGTGTCCTGCAGGGAGGCTCCCGCAGTGACCATCCTGTCGGTTAGGTTTCGTGCATCTTGTCTCATCAATTGAATGTCCGATTTTATTTTGCCAATCTTGTCTTCCATGGATGTTCTCAATGCGGTGATCGCCTGCAGGATTTGTGAGTCTCGAGGGTCTACTGCCTGAGTCGGAGATTCTTCAGCAACGCTTATCTCCTATGGCATCTGCTGTTTCGGTCTGACTGAGGTAAAAGAGTCCATTGTAACAAGTTTGGGCTTGCGCTTTAGAGGTGACATTCCTTCCCCAGTGGGTTTTCGGTGAGATGCAATGTGTTGTTCGCTTCAAGCCAGTGATCGGCATAAAGTAAAGTAATCTTGGAACACTGTGGGCCGCCCGTTTACCAGGGCTTACGGCTGAGTGTTGGTTGGTAGGATGGAGGTGCGCCTCTGTTTCGGCCCGCAGCGTGGGGCCAGTACACTGTCAAAATGTCCCTCCAGGCGCGCAGTCACAGGGTGCCAGGGGATGGCGGAGTAGAGCGGCTAGCGTTAATTTGTCAAGCGGCCACTTACTGCGGTCTGACCTGGGTTGTCCAACAACGACGACTTGGCCGTGCTGCCAGTGTCCGTGTTCCTCTCGCGGTGTTGTTCCTTGGTCCCGGGCGCCGCCAGTGGTGCTCTTGCCCTGGCTGCCCTGCAAATACCCGCCGTCCAGGCTGTCTGCGTGTACAGCGTGTGCGGGGGGAGCTCTCCCCAGCCAGATCTCCCGGGTCCCACTGGTTGCGGGCGTTCGGGACGCCGGGGGCCTTTTCTACGTGGCCGCGGCGCTCTCCGGGTTGGGCGGTGGAATCAGCTCCCAGCTCCTCTGCTGACTCTGTCCCGCCACACCGTCCGGGGCCCTTCGAGGGCTCGTGGGCCATCGCTGGTACGGATCGCAAGCAGGTCTCCACCGTAGAGCTAGGATTGGCTGGGAAGGCTCGCTGGAGTCGGCTACTTCGCTCGATCAGTATGCGGATCCCTGTGGTGGTTCGCGGCGGACCGCTGCCGGCGCACAGATCCTCAGACGTCCACCAGCTGCGGGCGGCTTAGTGCGGCCGCCATCTTGAAGTCGCAGAAGGGGTCTCTTCAGAAACTCTGTTAGCAACTTTCCGTTTGCCGATTTTCTTCGCCGTTCTGAGCGAGGGTGGCAAAAGAGTTCGTCTACACCTCAGTTTCTTTATGAGTCGATCGTTTCGGTTTAAGCGTCGCAATGTCGGACGTTACAGGATCACGGGCAGGAGCTTACCGAGAAGGCGACCTCACTCCATGCGAGCTAGCCACGCCCCCAGGAAATTGACTCATAAATATATTTTTGGGAAAAATATTCTAAACAACTGTAAACACTGATTGTATTTCACAATAACATTTGGGTGTGCACGGGACAGGAGAGTTCCACACAGGAGTGTGGACATCTGATGGTTATACATCCATACTTAACAGTAGCCAGAAAGCCGTCCCTCTCATCCCCTTCTGGAATGCGCTCCGGCGCCATGGAGATGCACTCCCAAAAATGTTGCTACGACTCATGTGGAGTTGGCCGACTTGAGGGCCATAATCCCAGCCGAAAATACTTTCTGTGCCCATCCATCCATGCGCTTGTCGTCCCTATCAGGAGGGATGGTAGGGTACGCTGCCTTGTTCGAGGTAGCCGTGGCTGCCTGGACCACCAGACTCTCTGGAGTGTGGTGTTTGGACAGATAGCCGGGGTCGCTACTGGAAGGGCAGTATTTTCTTGTAAGGGGCTTGGTCTAAAATGTCGGTTAGATCATCCTGATCAAACTATACTGGGGGTCTAGCCCAGCCCATGTACTCCACTACTCTGGACATCAGGTGCCGGTATGAGGAGTCAGCGTGCTCCCCTGGCTCTGGCTTGCCAAACTCCAACTCAGGAGAGGTGTCACTGCTGCTGGCATTATGCAATGTGTCACAGAGATCTTGCATCTTGCTCTCCTCTGATATCAGGCATTCATGGACATTGGGAGTTCCATACTGAAGCCCAAAAGGGGCATCCTCCCCATCTGAACACGGACGGAGTCTTACCCTGCTTTAAAAAAATGTTTAGCATCTCTACACGGAATGCTTCCCACTCCGCGGGCGGCAACTTTTTGGAGGGCCTGACTAGGACGACGGGGAAGGCGACGGACGGTGCCTCCTCCTCGATCGCTTCGTCAAAGACAAAGAATGGTGGGAGGCACTTCAGGACCTTGAGTGCTTCTTATTCCGAGGAGGGTCTCCTCTCGACTCGGTGGTCGAAGAACCATCAGGTCAGGACTTATGGGGTTTTGATATTTTTCCTACCTGCAACTTCCCCTTTCGTTCCCGCAAGGCCTTCCCTGTCATAGCTTGACACTTGAAACAGGAATCTGTGTCGTGGCCCTCGCCCAGGCACCACAGACATAGACGATGCGGATCTGTGATGGACATCTTGGAGCCACACTCCTTGCATTTTTTGAATCCGGAACAAGGGGTTGTCGGTGTTGAAGACAAAGACATTTTTCAAAGGTAACTGTGCAATTGAGGTAACTATGCAATCGAACTGTACGAGGCGCTCCGAGTTTTGAAGCAAACACGTTTACGGAAAAACAGAATTGAAGACAACGGGAGCCGTGCGTGCTACTTATAACATCCGATGACATCACCCTCGACGGAGGCCTTTGAGGGACATCGACTCGACGCCATCGACGCAGGGCGCCCTCTGCCGACAAAATTTCTGAAGCAGCCGAATTCTGGACACTACATGTCAAAGATGAGGAATACATTGGAGGACACAATCCATTTGAATGGCTGCGATGCACATGGGAGAAATAAGTTTAGTCCCTCTCCTGGGAATGCTGTGACCTCCAGATGTCCACCAATAGCAGGTCGTCAATAGCCTGCCCGAGGATTTTGGACGCAGCGGCATCCGACCTTCCCACCAACCCAGACCTGTCCAGCCCACGATCAAGTACTACATTAAAATCATCTCCCATAATAAGCTCGCACCCCTGGAATTGAGCGATGCGCGGGAGAGTCTGAGCAAAAAATGAATCTTGCGATTGATTAGGACCATAAACTGAAAAGAAAGTAAAGTCCACATCCATAATCCGAACATGCAAACCCAAATATCGTCCCTGCAGATCTTTAAGTGACCTCACACTGTGAAATTCAAAGTATGAGCGAACAGAATAGCAACACCTGCTCTCTTAATCTGAGGTGATGGGAAATATTGGCGAGGGAACCATTTTAAGCGAAGCCGAGTCCAGTCTCCCTTTAATAAATGTGTCTCTTGTAACAGAACGACATCGGCTTTCAGTTCCAAAAGTTTGGCTAACACGCTCTTTCTCTTTCTGGTGGAATTGAGCCCTTGCACTTTTAGTGAGATCACTTTAACGTTCCCATATGTCAAGTAATCCTTCGGCGTATCCATCCTAATTGCATTCCAACAGAATTCCAGAGCATGAGACAACCCCCTTTACCTGTCAGCCACCCCAACATACAACCTAACCAAAGACAAGCCAAGAAAAGGAACCCCAGTGCTGCAGGACACAAATAACACCCAAAACAAAAACAAAAAAAAAAGATGTTATCCTATCTGGAACGTACATCCGGTCAACTAAGAACCCAAAAGAAAAGGGCGGGTATTCCTCTTGACCTGCCCATATATATATGAACACATAACATTAAGCAGCTTCATGAACAATGTCAATTAGGACCAACTAAAATGTATCAACAATCGAGCCTAGCCCCAGATAGAAACCCTAGTTCAGTCTGAGAGATAATTAGAAGGAGCGCAGGCCATCGTAAACAATCAGGTCGGCTCTCCTGCTCCTTTCTCGCCTATCAATCGAGGGCCTCCTGCAATCCCTACGTCTACTCTTTCTAAACCGTGGCTTGGACCACTAAGCATGAGGGACAGTGTGCTCAGTACCCTCTTGGAGTTGCAACTCTGCCTGGGGGATCTTCAATGTCTCCAAAGCAGTGTCCATTGATCTACATTGATGCTGGACTCCCTCAAAGTTAAACAAACTATGAAAGGGGTACCCCAATCTGTATTGGACTCCTTTCAGTAGCAGCCATTGAGTCAGCGGCTTCATCTGTTGGCGCCTCTGGATCATTAGCGGCTTCATCTTTTGGTGCCTCTGGATCATTCCCTGTGTCAGATCCTGAAATATTTGCAGTTTAACGACTCTGAATGTAATGTTATGCTGAGCCCTGGCTTTTTGAAAAATGAGCTCCTTGGTGCAAAAAAATGGACTCGAGAAAAGACATCCGGTAGGAGATTCTGACTGTGCTGCAAGTTCGAGTAAACTCTGTGTGTGCGGTCCAACATAACATCAGATCAACTTGTTCTTCTCCCAGAATGTGGCGAAAGAGGCCACTCACATAAGACTCTAGATCCTGGTACAGAATTCCCTGCGGGACTCCACGTATCCGGTGATTATTTCTTCAGGAACGATTCTCTGAGTCCTCCAGCTGCTCATCCGTGACTGCCCTATGCCTTTCAAGCACTTCCACCCGCTGCTGGTCCTGGGAATTAGCCTGCTCACAGGAGGCCTTCTGAAGAGCATTCAGGCGATGCTCTGCCCATTGGACATTATGGGACAGCTCTTGGAATTAACCTTTCAGTTCCTGTAAGGTGGAAGCCATCTCCTTTTCAATGGATTGTAAGAGCTGCGCAATGCCACCTTTAGTAGCTTGCTGTGAATCAAGGTCTGACGCAAAAGGTGGTTCCATACCCTCTGCTCCAGATGTGGCTGGCCTGGTTAACTGCAGCAAGTCCTTAATCGAGGTGGTCGATTTCTCTTTTGGATTTGCTAGACTTCATTTTCAGGTGAGCGCTGGATGCCACCTCCACCTCCCGCTTTAAGAAGAGCCACTTTCCACACCAGGGGTACAAGCCAAAAGCTGATGAAAGGAAAGGTGTTGGAGTTATTGTCAACTGGAGGGCTTCCTAAAGGGCTACTTATACCCGGCAATCAAAAATTGAATCCGGCTGTAAAATCAACAAAAATTCCAAAATCGGTGAGGCCCAGTCATGCACTTGCATCCAGCAGGGACAAGGGGGCACGATTTAGCTTAAAATAAATCTGTCCAGGAGGAGAGGCAGGCGGCTGCACACTCAGCAGCAAGGTGTAAATTAGGAAGCGCAAAGGGGACTATTCCAAGGGTGCACCCTCTCAGACATATTGCAGGGAAGCTGCAGTAAAATCAGAGGCCGGCATAAGAAACTGGTCACTGAATATAATTAAGCCTACTGCAGCCTCCAGCAAGGAAGCAATGACGAAGCCCTGTTACCAAGCAGGCAGAGGCTCACCGCTCTGCAAACTTCCACAAGTCCTGAGGGGAGAGCCGGAGTCCAACTGTGGCCTGCACCACACCCTCAGGATCATGGGGCAAAGTCTTGCACCAAGCTACGAATAGAACCTGCCGGCCCGCCACATACTGCAGAGTCTCCACTGCTCTCCAGATATGCATGCAGCGCCAACCGTCGTCGCAACGAAGAGGCTGCCTGCACTCCTTCCGGTCGGCAGTGAAGGGGTGTCCGAGCCCACCAGCTTCCGCCTCGCAGCCCGGCTCCTCTGCTGCCACTACAAGCACTGGCATGTGCTGCTCAGGCCTAGTGTACCCTCCTCGTCTCCTTACCCGCAGTTAGCGGGACACGACATCTTTTTCGGAGCCGGCATGCTCCAACAGGGGTCTCCGATAACTTCGGTCTCTGGCGCTCTTACAACGCCAAAGTCACACCAAGCCTGCACAAGGGTCCAACAACACGGGACCTGCTATTGTTAAGGCACACATTGATATTGGGACGCCATGAAGCTGCACATGCCACAGCAGGGCTCAGGAGCTCACAGGTGTAGGACTCCATCAGCCACTTGCCAGTCCACGCCCCCCAACAACAAGAACATTTTTAACTAAATGTAACCCTCTCATACCATGTTTGATACCATTTGCACAATATGTTGATAAAATCACGACTACTGATTCAGGGCAGTGAGAATTATGTTAAAGATATCACTGATTTCTTTAACAAAATGACAATAATTGTGTATGAGCCTAGAGAGGATATTATGTTTACTATGGATGTTACTAGCCTGTATACAAATATTTCTCATGAAGGAGGGTTAGAAGCCATGGAATTGTCTAGGTAACAGTTTGTGATGTCATTGTTGAAACGGGTGCTGATGAAAAAAAAATTAAATATGAAGAACAATTTGTTTCAGCAAATGTCTAATACATCGATGGGGTCACCTGTGGCCCCCACATATGCTAACACTTCCATTTTACACTTGGAGTTGGACAATATTTTGTCAGCTATACAATGGAGGACACACCTGAAATGTTATTTAAGATATATAAATACATCCAAGAATCAAATTAACATGTCAATATAACAGCAGAAAAATTCAATATTTGGACGTGTAAATATACTCGGGCCAGGAAAGATTAGACTCTACAGTGTATTTGAAACTAACAGATAGGAACAGTTTATTACTAGCAAGTAGCTTTCATCCAAGGAGGGCACTGGATAATATTCCCTATAGTCAGTTTAAACAATATAAAAGAATAATATCAGAGGAAACTGAATTTAACAAAAAGGCATAGTTCTGCAAGACAGGTTGTTGAAAAGCAGATAAGATAAAGATAGACTTGAACGTACAGTAACAAGAGTGAAAGGATTAGATTGTTCTAAACTTTTGAAATGGAAGACCATTAAGTATAATCCAAATTTAGTGTATGTAACTACTTATTCTACACAAAGTCATAATATCAAGAAGGTTATTAAAAATTGGGAAGGGTTACATTTAGACCCACTGTTGAAGGAACCTTTTCAGGATTTACCAACATTTGCATGTAAAAAGAGTCAATTATTAAGTAAAATGTTGGTGCGAACAGAAATGAAGTCTGAAACAAGAGTAAAAGAGATTTGGAAGGGTACTATAGCATGTGGCAATTGCCAGTATTGTGTACAGGCGCGTTATAAATGACATATCATATCATATATCATATCATATATTACAATCTGATTAAAGGGAGAATAATATTTCATCCACATACACGACAAGGTATCACATTAAGACATTCAATGACATGTAAGGCCCAACATTTTATTTATCGGATCTGATGCCCTTACAGCAAATATTATGTGGGTTTGACCACAAGAAAATTCAAGTTACGATGGACGGAACACACATCGAATATTCACACTAGAAATGTAAAATCTCCAGTAGTGGTGCATTTTAAACAGAGAGGGCACACAGTGGCTCAGTTACAGTTTGTCATTCCAGATCAAGCACAGAATGCTATGACAGGAGGTGACACAGAAGGTATGCTAGAAAGAAAGATCCAATGGATAAGGAGACTTGACTCGATGGTACCAAGGGGCTTAAATAGTGAATGGGACTTATCATGCTATCTGTGAAGATGTGGAAGAAAGACTAAGATTAATGAGAACTGGATATATGGATTAATCCTCTAAGGGAAACTCTTTTTGATATTACATGATAGATATCTGTAGGTAGGTAGAGAATTGGTGGAAGATACGTTATTGTATGCAGTTTAGTACAATTTATAGACGTGTGACAATATTTGAGAATGGTAAAATGGTCGAGGGCATTGGCTTTAGGCGGAATCTCCTGTGATACTATTAGGTTCACATTAATACACTTTGGAGCGCTTTGTATTCGGAGAGATATCCAAACTATTGGATATTTCAATTGTGCCGTTTGATATAGAGGAGTGACATCAGACGTCACATTACGTTATTAAACAAAATGGGTTCTGGGAGTCCCTCTACCAGCACGAACCCAGCCCATTGACCTGTCCGTGGGGGAATGGCCCCTGGGAGAGAGGCACAGTTCCACCTCACGGACCAGGCGGAAACACATGTCTGGGGTTGCTATTGGTACTCTTGTTCAGAGGAGAATTGCCTAGCATTTCGGTACTGGACTGCCCCAGGGCAGGGCAAAGACTGATATACAGGGATATTTCTCTTCTGTGAAAGGCACAGTGAGCTAAAGACTTGGTTGAGACTCCCCCAGGGGCCATCCACCTAAGAACAAGTCAATGGGCTGTGTTTGTGCTGGTAGAGAGACTCCCAGACCCCCCTTTGTTTTGCATATTAAGTAACTTTGGGTCTCACACGAAGTTACCAGGGGAATCCAGACATGGACCCCTTGCTCACTGTTCTTAGAGAGGCACAGCTCCACCTCGCTGATGAGGCCCGACTAGGCCGAAACATGTGTCTGGGGTTGCTGTTGGTACTCTTGTTCAGAGGAGAATTGCCTAGCATTTCGGTGCTGGACTGCCCCTGGGCAGGACAAAGACTGATATGCAGGGATATTTCTCAGCTGTGAAAGGGACAGTGAGCTAAAGGCTTGGTTGAGACTCTCCCAAGGGCCACCCACCCAAGAACAGGTCAATGGGCTGTGTTTGTGCTGGTAGAGAGACTCCCAGACCCCCCTTTGTTTTGCATATCAAGTCACTTTGGGTCTCACCCTAAGTTACCAGGGAAATCCAGATATGGACCCCTTGCTCACTGTTCTTAGAGAGGCACAGCTCCACTTCACTGATGAGGCCCGACTATGCCCAAATACGTGTCTGGGGTTGCTGTTGGTACTCTTGTTCACAGGAGAATTGCCTAGCATTTCGGTGCTGGACTGCCCCTGGGCAGGACAAAGACTGATATGCAGGGATATTTCTCATCTGTGAAAGGGACAGTGTGCTAAATACTTTGTTGAGACTCTCCCAAGGGCCACCCACCAAAGAACAGGTCAATTGGCTGTGTTCGTGCTGGTAAAGAGACTCCCAGACCTCCCTTTGTTTTGCATATTAAGTAACTTTGGGTCTCACCCTAAGTTACCAGGGGAATCCAGACATGGACCCCTTGCTCACTGTTGTTAGAGAGGCACAGCTCCACCTCGCTGATGAGGCCCGACTAGGCCGGAACATGTGTCTGGGGTTGCTGTTGGTACTCTTGTTCAGAGGAGAATTGCCTAGCATTTAGGTGCTGGACTGCCCCTGGGCAGGACAAAGACTGATATGCAGGGATATTTCTCAGCTGTGAAAGGGACAGTGAGCTAAAGACTTGGTTGAGACTCTTCCAGGGGCCATCCACCCAAGAACAGGTCAATGGGCTGTATTTGTGCTGGTAGAGAGACTCCCAGACCCCCCTTTGTTTTGCATATCAAGTAACTTCGGGTCTCACCCTAAGTTACCAGGGGAATCCAGAAATGGACCCCTTGCTCACTGTTCTTAGAGAGGCACAGCTCCACTTCACTGATGAGGCCCGACTATGCCCAAATACGTGTCTGGGGTTGCTGTTGGTACTCTTGTTCACAGGAGAATTGCCTAGCATTTCGGTGCTGGACTGCCCCTGGGCAGGACAAAGACTGATATGCAGGGATATTTCTCACATGTGAAAGGGACAGTGAGCTAAAGACTTGGTTGAGACTCTCCCAGGAGCCATCTACCCAAGAACAGGTCAATGGGCTGTGTTTGTGCTGGTAGAGAGACTCCCAGACCTCCCTTTGTTTTGCATATTAAGTAGCTTTGGGTCTCACCCTAAGTTACCAGGGGAATCCAGACATGGACCCCTTGCTCACTGTTCTAAGAGAGGCACAACTCGACCTCGCTGATGAGGCCCGACTAGGCCGAAACATGTGTCTGGGGTTGCTGTTGGTACTCTTGTTCAGAGGAGAATTGCCTAGCATTTCGGTGCTGGACTGCCCCTGGGCAGGACAAAGACTGATATGCAAGGATATTTCTCAGCTGCGAAAGGGACAGTGAGCTAAAGACTTGGTTGAGACTCTCCCAGGGGCCATCCACCCATGAACAGGTCAATGGGCCGTGTTCGTGCTGGTAGAGAGACTCCCAGACCCCCCTTTGTTTTGCATATTAAGTAATTTTGGGTCTCAGGGGAATCCAGACATGGACCCCTTGCTCACTGTTCTTAGAGAGGCACAGCTCCACCTCGCTGATGAGGCCCGACTAGGCCGAAACATGTGTCTGGGGTTGTAGTTGGTACTCTTGTTCAGAGGAGAATTGCCTAGCATTTCGGTGCTCGACTGCCCCTGGGCAGGACAAAGACTGATATGCAGGGATATTTCTCATCTGTGAAAGGGACAGTGTGCTAAAGACTTTGTTGAGACTCTCCCAAGGGCCACCCACCAAAGAACAGGTCAATCGGCTGTGTTCGTGCTGGGAGAGAGACTCCCAGATCCCCCTTTGTTTTGCATATTAAGTAACTTTGGGTCTCACCCTAAGTTACCAGGGGAATCCAGACATGGACCCTTTGCTCACTGTTGTTAGAGAGGCACTGCTCCACCTCGCTGATGAGGCTCGACTAGGCCGAAACATGTGTCTGGTGTTGCTGTTGGTACTCTTGTTCAGAGGAGAATTGCCTAGAGGTTCGGTGCTGGAATGCCCCTGGGCAGGACAAAGACTGATATGCAGGGATATTTCTCAGCTGTGAAAGGGACAGTGAGCTAAAGACGTGGTTGAGACTCTCCCAGGGGCCATCCACCCAAGAACAGGTCAATGGGCTGTGTTTGTGCTGGTAGAGAGACTCCCAGACCCCCCTTTGTTTTGCATATCAAGTAACTTTGGGTCTCACCCTAAGTTACCAGGGGAATCCAGAAATGGACCCCTTGCTCACTGTTCTTAGAGAGGCACAGCTCCACCTCACTGATGAGGCCCGACTATGCCCAAATACGTGTCTGGGATTGCTGTTGGTACTCTTGTTCACAGGAGAATTGCCTAGCATTTCGGTGCTGGACTGCCCCTGGGCAGGACAAAGACTGATATGCAGGGATATTTCTCATCTGTGAAAGGGACAGTGTGCTAAATACTTTGTTGAGACTCTCCCAAGGGCCACCCACCAAAGAACAGGTCAATTGGCTGTGTTCGTGCTGGTAGAGAGACTCCCAGACCCCCCTTTGTTTTGCATATTAAGTAACTTTGGGTCTCACCCTAAGTTACCAGGGGAATCCAGACATGGACCCCTTGCTCACTGTTGTTAGAGAGGCACAGCTCCACCTCGCTGATGAGGCCCGACTAGGCCGAAACATGTGTCTGGGGTTGCTGTTGGTACTCTTGTTCAGAGGAGAATTGCCTTGCATTTCGGTGCTGGACTGCCCCTGGGCAGGACAAAGACTGATATGCAGGGATATTTCTCAGCTGTGAAAGGGACAGTGAGCTAAAGACTTGGTTGAGACTCTCCCAGGGGCCATCCACCCAAGAACAGGTCAATGGGCTGTATTTGTGCTGGTAGAGAGACTCCCAGACCCCCCTTTGTTTTGCATATCAAGTAACTTTGGGTCTCACCCTAAGTTACCAGGGGAATCCAGAAATGGACCCCTTGCTCACTGTTCTTAGAGAGGCACAGCTCCACTTCACTGATGAGGCCCGACTATGCCCAAATACGTGTCTGGGGTTGCTGTTGGTACTCTTGTTCACAGGAGAATTGCCTAGCATTTCGGTGCTGGACTGCCCCTGGGAAGGACAAAGACTGATATGCAGGGATATTTCTCACCTGTGAAAGGGACAGTGAGCTAAAGACTTGGTTGAGACTCTCCCAGGAGCCATCCACCCAAGAACAGGTCAATGGGCTGTGTTTGTGCTGGTAGAGAGACTCCCAGACCCCCCTTTGTTTTGCATATTAAGTAGCTTTGGGTCTCACCCTAAGTTACCAGGGGAATCCAGACATGGACCCCTTGCTCACTGTTCTTAGAGAGGCACAACTCCACCTCGCTGATGAGGCCCGACTAGGCCGAAACATGTGTCTGGGGTTGCTGTTGGTACTCTTGTTCAGAGGAGAATTGCCTAGCATTTCGGTGCTGGACTGCCCCTGTGCAGGACAAAGACTGATATGCAGGGATATTTCTCAGCTGCGAAAGGGACAGTGAGCTAAAGACTTGGTTGAGACTCTCCCAGGGGCCATCCACCCATGAACAGGTCAATGGGCCGTGTTCGTGCTGGTAGAGAGACTCCCAGACCCCCCTTTGTTTTGCATATTAAGTAATTTTGGGTCTCAGGGGAATCCAGACATGGACCCCTTGCTCACTGTTCTTAGAGAGGCACAGCTCCACCTCGCTGATGAGGCCCGACTAGGCCGAAACATGTGACTGGGGTTGTAGTTGGTACTCTTGTTCAGAGGAGAATTGCCTAGCATTTCGGTGCTGGACTGCCCCAGGGCAGGACAAAGACTGATATGCAGGGATATTTCTCATCTGTGAAAGGGACAGTGTGCTAAAGACTTTGTTGAGACTCTCCCAAGGGCCACCCACCAAAGAACAGGTCAATTGGCTTTGTTTGTGCTGGGAGAGAGACTCCCAGACCCCCCTTTGTTTTGCATATTAAGTAACTTTGGGTCTCACCCTAAGTTACCAGGGGAATCCAGACATGGACCCCTTGCTCACTGTTGTTAGAGAGGCACAGCTCCACCTCGCTGATGTGGCCCGACTAGGCCGAAACATGTGTCTGGGGTTGCTGTTGGTACTCTTGTTCAGAGGAGAATTGCCTAGCATTTCGGTGCTGGACTGCCCCTGGGCAGGACAAAGACTTATATGCAGGGATATTTCTCAGCTGTGAAAGGGACAGTGAGCTAAAGACTTGGTAGAGACTCTCCCAGGGGCCATCCACCCAAGAACAGGTCAATAGGCTGTATTTGTGCTGGTAGAGAGACTCCCAGACCCCCCTTTGTTTTGCATATCAAGTAACTTTGGGTCTCACCCTAAGTTACCAGGGGAATCCAGAAATGGACCCCTTGCTCACTGTTCTTAGAGAGGCACAGCTCCACTTCACTGATGAGGCCCGACTATGCCCAAATACGTGTCTGGGGTTGCTGTTGGTACTCTTGCTCACAGGAGATATGCCTAGCATTTCGGTGCTGGACTGCCCCTGGGCAGGACAAAGACTGATATGCAGGGATATTTCTCATCTGTGAAAGGGACAGTGTGCTAAATACTTTGTTGAGACTCTCCCAAGGGCCACCCACCAAAGAACAGGTCAATTGGCTGTGTTCGTGCTGGTAGAGAGACTCCCAGACCCCCCTTTGTTTTGCATATTAAGTAACTTTGGGTCTCACCCTAAGTTACCAGGGGAATCCAGACATGGACCCCTTGCTCACTGTTGTTAGAGAGGCACAGCTCCACCTCACTGATGTGGCCCGACTAGGCCGAAACATGTGTCTGGGGTTGCTGTTGGTACTCTTGTTCAGAGGAGAATTGCCTAGCATTTCGGTGCTGGACTGCCCCTGGGCAGGACAAAGACTGATATGCAGGGATATTTCTCAGCTGTGAAAGGGACAGTGAGCTAAAGACTTGGTAGAGACTCTCCCAGGGGCCATCCACCCAAGAACAGGTCAATTGGCTGTATTTGTGCTGGTAGAGAGACTCCCAGACCCCCCTTTGTTTTGCATATCAAGTAACTTTGGGTCTCACCCTAAGTTACCAGGGGAATCCAGAAATGGACCCCTTGCTCACTGTTCTTAGAGAGGCACAGCTCCACTTCACTGATGAGGCCCGACTATGCCCAAATACGTGTCTGGGGTTGCTGTTGGTACTCTTGTTCACAGGAGAATTGCCTAGCATTTCGGTGCTGGACTGCCCCTGGGCAGGACAAAGACTGATATGCAGGGATATTTCTCACCTGTGAAAGGGATTGTGAGCTAAAGACTTGGTTGGAACTCTCCCAGGAGCCATCCACTCAAGAACAGGTCAATGGGCTGTGTTTGTGCTGGTAGAGAGACTCCCAGACCCCCCTTTGTTTTGCATATTAAGTAACTTTGGGTCTCACCCTAAGTTACCAGGGGAATCCAGACATGGACCCCTTGCTCACTATTCTTAGAGAGGCACAACTCCACCTCGCTGATGAGGCCCGACTAGGCCGAAACATGTGTCTGGGGTTGCTGTTGGTACTCTTGTTCAGAGGAGAATTGCCTAGCATTTCGGTGCTGGACTGCCCCTGGGCAGGACAAAGACTGATATGCAGGGATATTTCTCAGCTGCGAAAGGGACAGTGAGCTAAAGACTTGGTTGAGACTCTCCCAGGGGCCATCCACCCAAGAACAGGACAATGGGCTGCATTTGTGCTGGTAGAGAGACTCCCAGACCCCCCTTTGTTTTGCATATCAAGTAACTTTGGGACTCACCCTAAGTTACCAGGTGGAATCCAGAAATGGACCCCTTGCTCACTGTTCCGAGAGAGGCACAGCTCCACTTCACTGATGAGGCTCGACTATGCCCAAATACGTGTCTGTGGTTGCTGTTGGTACTCTTGTTCACAGGAGAATTGCCTAGCAATTCGGTGCTGGACTGCCCCTGGGCAGGACAAAGACTGATATGCAGGGATATTTCTCACCTGTGAAAGGGACAGTGAGCTACAGACTTGGTTGAGACTCTCCCAGGGGCCATCCACCCAAGAACAGGTCAATGGGCTGTGTTTGTGCTGGTAGAGAGACTCCCAGACCCCCCCTTTGTTTTGCATATCAAGTAACTTTGGGTCTCACCCTAAGTTACCAGGGGAATCCAGAAATGGACCCCTTGCTCACTGTTCTTAGAGAGGCACAGCTCCACTTCACTGATGAGGCCCGACTATGCCCAAATACGTGTCTGGGTTGCTGTTGGTACTCTTGTTCACAGGAGAATTGCCTAGCATTTCGGTGCTGGACTGCCCCTGGGCAGGACAAAGACTGATATGCAGGGATATTTCGCACCTGTGAAAGGAACAGTGAGCTAAAGACTTGGTTGAGACTCTGCCAGGAGCCATCCACCCAAGAACAGGTCAATGGGCTGTGTTCGTGCTGGTAGAGAGTCTCCCAGACCACCCTTTGTTTTGCATATTAAGTAACTTTGGGTCTCACCCTAAGTTACCAGGGGAATCCAGACATGGACCCCTTGCTCACTATTCTTAGAGAGGCACAGCTCCACCTCGCTGATAAGGCCCCACTAGGCCGAAACATGTGTCTGGGGTTGCTGTTGGTACTCTTGTTCAGAGGAGAATTGCCTAGCATTTCGGTGCCGGACTGCCCCTGGGCAGGACAAAGACTGATATGCAGGGATATTTCTCAGCTGTGAAAGGGACAGTGAGCTAAAGACTTGGTAGAGACTCTCCCAGGAGCCATCCACTCAAGAACAGGTCAATGGGCTGTGTTTGTGCTGGTAGAGAGACTCCCAGACCCCCCTTTGTTTTGCATATTAAGTAACTTTGGGTCTCACCCTAAGTTACCAGGGGAATCCAGACATGGACCCCTTGCTCACTGTTCTTAGAGAGGCACAACTCCACCTCGCTGATGAGGCCCGACTAGGCCGAAACATGTGTCTGGGGTTGCTGTTGGTACTCTTGTTCAGAGGAGAATTGCCTAGCATTTCGGTGCTGGACTGCCCCTGGGCAGGACAAAGACTAATATGCAGGGATATTTCTCAGCTGCGAAAGGGACAGTGAGCTAAAGACTTGGTTGAGACTCTCCCAGGGGCCATCCACCCAAGAACAGGACAATGGGCTGCATTTGTGCTGGTAGAGAGACTCCCAGACCCCCCTTTGTTTTGCATATCAAGTAACTTTGGGACTCACCCTAAGTTACCAGGTGGAATCCAGAAATGGACCCCTTGCTCACTGTTCCGAGAGAGGCACAGCTCCACTTCACTGATGAGGCTCGACTATGCCCAAATACGTGTCTGTGGTTGCTGTTGGTACTCTTGTTCACAGGAGAATTGCCTAGCAATTCGGTGCTGGACTGCCCCTGGGCAGGACAAAGACTGATATGCAGGGATATTTCTCACCTGTGAAAGGGACAGTGAGCTACAGACTTGGTTGAGACTCTCCCAGGGGCCATCCACCCAAGAACAGGTCAATGGGCTGTGTTTGTGCTGGTAGAGAGACTCCCAGACCCCCCCTTTGTTTTGCATATCAAGTAACTTTGGGTCTCACCCTAAGTTACCAGGGGAATCCAGAAATGGACCCCTTGCTCACTGTTCTTAGAGAGGCACAGCTCCACTTCACTGATGAGGCCCGACTATGCCCAAATACGTGTCTGGGTTGCTGTTGGTACTCTTGTTCACAGGAGAATTGCCTAGCATTTCGGTGCTGGACTGCCCCTGGGCAGGACAAAGACTGATATGCAGGGATATTTCGCACCTGTGAAAGGAACAGTGAGCTAAAGACTTGGTTGAGACTCTGCCAGGAGCCATCCACCCAAGAACAGGTCAATGGGCTGTGTTCGTGCTGGTAGAGAGTCTCCCAGACCCCCCTTTGTTTTGCATATTAAGTAACTTTGGGTCTCACCCTAAGTTACCAGGGGAATCCAGACATGGACCCCTTGCTCACTATTCTTAGAGAGGCACAGCTCCACCTCGCTGATGAGGCCCCACTAGGCCGAAACATGTGTCTGGGGTTGCTGTTGGTACTCTTGTTCAGAGGAGAATTGCCTAGCATTTCGGTGCCGGACTGCCCCTGGGCAGGACAAAGACTGATATGCAGGGATATTTCTTAGCTCTGAAAGGGACAGTAAGCTAAAGACTTGGTTGAGACTCTCCCAGGCGCCATCCACCCATGAACAGGTCAATGGGCCGTGTTCGTGCTGGTAGAGAGACTCCCAGACCCCCCTTTGTTTTGCATATTAAGTAACTTTGAGTGTCACCCTAAGTTACCATGGGAATCCAGACATGGACCCCTTGCTCACTGTTCTTAGAGAGGCACAGCTCCACCTCGCTGATGAGGCCCGACTAGGCCGAAACATGTGTCTGGGGTTGTAGTTGGTACTCTTGTTCAGAGGAGAATTGCCTAGCATTTCAGTGCTGGGCTGCCCATCGGCAAGACAAAGACTGATATGCAGGGATATTTCTCATCTGTGAAAGGGACAGTGTGCTAAATACTTTGTTGAGACTCTCCCAAGGGCCACCCACCAAAGAACAGGTCAATTGGCTGTGTTCGTGCTGGTAGAGAGACTCCCAGACCCCCCTTTGTTTTGCATATTAAGTAACTTTGTGTCTCACCCTAAGTTACCAGGGGAATCCAGACATGGACCCCTTGCTCACTGTTGTTAGAGAGGCACAGCTCCACCTCGCTGATGAGGCCCGACTAGGCCGGAACATGTGTCTGGGGTTGCTGTTGGTACTCTTGTTCAGAGGAGAATTGCCTAGCATTTAGGTGCTGGACTGCCCCTGGGCAGGACAAAGACTGATATGCAGGGATATTTCTCAGCTGTGAAAGGGACAGTGAGCTAAAGACTTGGTTGAGACTCTTCCAGGGGCCATCCACCCAAGAACAGGTCAATGGGCTGTATTTGTGCTGGTAGAGAGACTCCCAGACCCCCCTTTGTTTTGCATATCAAGTAACTTTGGGTCTCACCCTAAGTTACCAGGGGAATCCAGAAATGGACCCCTTGCTCACTGTTCTTAGAGAGGCACAGCTCCACTTCACTGATGAGGCCCGACTATGCCCAAATACGTGTCTGGGGTTGCTGTTGGTACTCTTGTTCACAGGAGAATTGCCTAGCATTTCGGTGCTGGACTGCCCCTGGGCAGGACAAAGACTGATATGCAGGGATATTTCTCACAAGTGAAAGGGACAGTGAGCTAAAGACTTGGTTGAGACTCTCCCAGGAGCCATCTACCCAAGAACAGGTCAATGGGCTGTGTTTGTGCTGGTAGAGAGAGTCCCAGACCTCCCTATGTTTTGCATATTAATTAGCTTTGGGTCTCACCCTAAGTTACCAGGGGAATCCAGACATGGACCCCTTGCTCACTGTTCTAAGAGAGGCACAACTCCACCTCGCTGATGAGGCCCGACTAGGCCGAAACATGTGTCTGGGGTTGCTGTTGGTACTCTTGTTCAGAGGAGAATTGCCTAGCATTTCGGTGCTGGACTGCCCCTGGGCAGGACAAAGACTGATATGCAAGGATATTTCTCAGCAGCGAAAGGGACAGTGAGCTAAAGACTTGGTTGAGACTCTCCCAGGGGCCATCCACCCATGAACAGGTCAATGGGCCGTGTTCGTGCTGGTAGAGAGACTCCCAGACCCCCCTTTGTTTTGCATATTAAGTAATTTTGGGTCTCAGGGGAATCCAGACATGGACCCCTTGCTCACTGTTCTTAGAGAGGCACAGCTCCACGTCGCTGATGAGGCCCGACTAGGCCGAAACATGTGTCTGGGGTTGTAGTTGGTACTCTTGTTCAGAGGAGAATTGCCGGGCATTTCGGTGCTCGACTGCCCCTGGGCAGGACAAAGACTGATATGCAGGGATATTTCTCATCTGTGAAAGGGACAGTGTGCTAAAGACTTTGTTGAGACTCTCCCAAGGGCCACCCACCAAAGAACAGGTCAATCGGCTGTGTTCGTGCTGGGAGAGAGACTCCCAGATCCCCCTTTGTTTTGCATATTAAGTAACTTTGGGTCTCACCCTAAGTTACCAGGGGAATCCAGACATGGACCCTTTGCTCACTGTTGTTAGAGAGGCACAGCTCCACCTCGCTGATGAGGCTCGACTAGGCCGAAACATGTGTCTGGTGTTGCTGTTGGTACTCTTGTTCAGAGGAGAATTGCCTAGAGGTTCGGTGCTGGAATGCCCCTGGGCAGGACAAAGACTGATATGCAGGGATATTTCTCAGCTGTGAAAGGGAGAGTGAGCTAAAGATGTGGTTGAGACTCTCCCAGGGGCCATCCACCCAAGAACAGGTCAATGGGCTGTGTTTGTGCTGGTAGAGAGACTCCCAGACCCCCCTTTGTTTTGCATATCAAGTAACTTTGGGTCTCACCCTAAGTTACCAGGGGAATCCAGAAATGGACCCCTTCCTCACTGTTCTTAGAGAGGCACAGCTCCACTTCACTGATGAGGCCCAACTATGCCCAAATACGTGTCTGGGGTTGCTGTTGGTACTCTTGTTCACAGGAGAATTGCCTAGCATTTCGGTGCTGGACTGCCCCTGGGCAGGACAAAGACTGATATGCAGGGATATTTCTCATCTGTGAAAGGGACAGTGTGCTAAATACTTTGTTGAGACTCTCCCAAGGGCCACCCACCAAAGAACAGGTCAATTGGCTGTGTTCGTGCTGGTAGAGAGACTCCCAGACCCCCCTTTGTTTTGCATATTAAGTAACTTTGGGTCTCACCCTAAGTTACCAGGGGAATCCAGACATGGACCCCTTGCTCACTGTTCTTAGAGAGGCACAACTCCACCTCGCTGATGAGGCCCGACTAGGCCGAAACATGTGTCTGGGGTTGCTGTTGGTACTCTTGTTCAGAGGAGAATTGCCTAGCATTTCGGTGCTGGACTGCCCCTGTGCAGGACAAAGACTGATATGCAGGGATATTTCTCAGCTGCGAAAGGGACAGTGAGCTAAAGACTTGGTTGAGACTCTCCCAGGGGCCATCCACCCATGAACAGGTCAATGGGCCGTGTTCGTGCTGGTAGAGAGACTCCCAGACCCCCCTTTGTTTTGCATATTAAGTAATTTTGGGTCTCAGGGGAATCCAGACATGGACCCCTTGCTCACTGTTCTTAGAGAGGCACAGCTCCACCTCGCTGATGAGGCCCGACTAGGCCGAAACATGTGACTGGGGTTGTAGTTGGTACTCTTGTTCAGAGGAGAATTGCCTAGCATTTTGGTGCTGGACTGCCCCAGGGCAAGACAAAGACTGATATGCAGGGATATTTCTCATCTGTGAAAGGGACAGTGTGCTAAAGACTTTGTTGAGACTCTCCCAAGGGCCACCCACCAAAGAACAGGTCAATTGGCTTTGTTCGTGCTGGGAGAGAGACTCCCAGACCCCCCTTTGTTTTGCATATTAAGTAACTTTGGGTCTCACCCTAAGTTACCAGGGGAATCCAGACATGGACCCCTTGCTCACTGTTGTTAGAGAGGCACAGCTCCACCTCGCTGATGTGGCCCGACTAGGCCGAAACATGTGTCTGGGGTTGCTGTTGGTACTCTTGTTCAGAGGAGAATTGCCTAGCATTTCGGTGCTGGACTGCCCCTGGGCAGGACAAAGACTGATATGCAGGGATATTTCTCAGCTGTGAAAGGGACAGTGAGCTAAAGACTTGGTAGAGACTCTCCCAGGGGCCATCCACCCAAGAACAGGTCAATAGGCTGTATTTGTGCTGGTAGAGAGACTCCCAGACCCCCCTTTGTTTTGCATATCAAGTAACTTTGGGTCTCACCCTAAGTTACCAGGGGAATCCAGAAATGGACGCCTTGCTCACTGTTCTTAGAGAGGCACAGCTCCACTTGACTGATGAGGCCCGACTATGCCCAAATACGTGTCTGGGGTTGCTGTTGGTACTCTTGCTCACAGGAGATATGCCTAGCATTTCGGTGCTGGACTGCCCCTCGGCACGACAAAGACTGATATGCAGGGATATTTCTCATCTGTGAAAGGGACAGTGTGCTAAAGACTTTGTTGAGACTCTCCCAAGGGCCACCCACCAAAGAACAGGTCAATTGGCTTTGTTCGTGCTGGTAGAGAGACTCCCAGACCCCCCTTTGTTTTGCATATTAAGTAACTTTGGGTCTCACCCTAAATTAACAGGGGAATCCAGACATGGATCCCTTGCTCACTGTTGTTAGAGAGGCACAGCTCCACCTCGCTGATGAGGCCCGACTAGGCCGAAACATGTGTCTGGGGTTGCTGTTGGTACTCTTGTTCAGAGGAGAATTGCCTTGCATTTCGGTGCTGGACTGCCCCTGGGCAGGACAAAGACTGATATGCAGGGATATTTCTCAGCTGTGAAAGGGACAGTGAGCTAAAGACTTGGTAGAGACTCTCCCAGGGGCCATCCACCCAAGAACAGGTCAATGGGCTGTATTTGTGCTGGTAGAGAGACTCCCAGACCCCCCTTTGTTTTGCATATCAAGTAACTTTGGGTCTCACCCTAAGTTACCAGGGGAATCCAGAAATGGACCCCTTGCTCACTGTTCTTAGAGAGGCACAGCTCCACTTCACTGATGAGGCCCGACTATGCCCAAATACGTGTCTGGGGTTGCTGTTGGTACTCTTGTTCACAGGAGAATTGCCTAGCATTTCGGTGCTGGACTGCCCCTGGGCAGGACAAAGACTGATATGCAGGGATATTTCTCACCTGTGAAAGGGATTGTGAGCTAAAGACTTGGTTGAGACTCTCCCAGGAGCCATCCACTCAAGAACAGGTCAATGGGCTGTGTTTGTGCTGGTAGAGAGACTCCCAGACCCCCCTTTGTTTTGCATATTAAGTAACTTTGGGTCTCACCCTAAGTTACCAGGGGAATCCAGAAATGGACCCCTTGCTCACTGTTCTTAGAGAGGCACAACTCCACCTCGCTGATGAGGCCCGACTAGGCCGAAACATGTGTCTGGGGTTGCTGTTGGTACTCTTGTTCAGAGGAGAATTGCCTAGCATTTCGGTGCTGGACTGCCCCTGGGCAGGACAAAGACTGATATGCAGGGATATTTCTCAGCTGTGAAAGGGACAGTGAGCTAAAGACTTGGTTGAGACTCTCCCAGGGGCCATCCACCCAAGAACAGGACAATGGGCTGCATTTGTGCTGGTAGAGAGACTCCCAGACCCCCCTTTGTTTTGCATATCAAGTAACTTTGGGACTCACCCTAAGTTACCAGGTGGAATCCAGAAATGGACCCCTTGCTCACTGTTCCGAGAGAGGCACAGCTCCACTTCACTGATGAGGCTCGACTATGCCCAAATACGTGTCTGTGGTTGCTGTTGGTACTCTTGTTCACAGGAGAATTGCATAGCAATTCGGTGCTGGACTGCCCCTGGGCAGGACAAAGACTGATATGCAGGGATATTTCTCACCTGTGAAAGGGACAGTGAGCTACAGACTTGGTTGAGACTCTCCCAGGGGCCATCCACCCAAGAACAGGTCAATGGACTGTGTTTGTGCTGGTAGAGAGACTCCCAGACCCCCCCTTTGTTTTGCATATCAAGTAACTTTGGGTCTCACCCTAAGTTACCAGGGGAATCCAGAAATGGACCCCTTGCTCACTGTTCTTAGAAAGGCACAGCTCCACTTCACTGATGAGGCCCGACTATGCCCAAATACGTGTCTGGGTTGCTGTTGGTACTCTTGTTCACAGGAGAATTGCCTAGCATTTCGGTGCTGGACTGCCCCTGGGCAGGACAAAGACTGATATGCAGGGATATTTCTCAGCTGTGAAAGGGACAGTGAGCTAAAGACTTGGTTGAGACTCTCCCAGGGGCCATCCACCCAAGAACAGGACAATGGGCTGCATTTGTGCTGGTAGAGAGACTCCCAGACCCCCCTTTGTTTTGCATATCAAGTAACTTTGGGACTCACCCTAAGTTACCAGGTGGAATCCAGAAATGGACCCCTTGCTCACTGTTCCGAGAGAGGCACAGCTCCACTTCACTGATGAGGCTCGACTATGCCCAAATACGTGTCTGTGGTTGCTGTTGGTACTCTTGTTCACAGGAGAATTGCCTAGCAATTCGGTGCTGGACTGCCCCTGGGCAGGACAAAGACTGATATGCAGGGATATTTCTCACCTGTGAAAGGGACAGTGAGCTACAGACTTGGTTGAGACTCTCCCAGGGGCCATCCACCCAAGAACAGGTCAATGGACTGTGTTTGTGCTGGTAGAGAGACTCCCAGACCCCCCCTTTGTTTTGCATATCAAGTAACTTTGGGTCTCACCCTAAGTTACCAGGGGAATCCAGAAATGGACCCCTTGCTCACTGTTCTTAGAGAGGCACAGCTCCACTTCACTGATGAGGCCCGACTATGCCCAAATACGTGTCTGGGTTGCTGTTGGTACTCTTGTTCACAGGAGAATTGCCTAGCATTTCGGTGCTGGACTGCCCCTGGGCGGGACAAAGACTGATATGCAGGGATATTTCGCACCTGTGAAAGGAACAGTGAGCTAAAGACTTGGTTGAGACTCTGCCAGGAGCCATCCACCCAAGAACAGGTCAATGGGCTGTGTTCGTGCTGGTAGAGAGTCTCCCAGACCCCCCTTTGTTTTGCATATTAAGTAACTTTGGGTCTCACCCTAAGTTACCAGGGGAATCCAGACATGGACCCCTTGCTCACTATTCTTAGAGAGGCACAGCTCCACCTCGCTGATGAGGCCCCACTAGGCCGAAACATGTGTCTGGGGTTGCTGTTGGTACTCTTGTTCAGAGGAGAATTGCCTAGCATTTCGGTGCCGGACTGCCCCTGGGCAGGACAAAGACTGATATGCAGGGATATTTCTTAGCTCTGAAAGGGACAGTAAGCTAAAGACTTGGTTGAGACTCTCCCAGGCGCCATCCACCCATGAACAGGTCAATGGGCCGTGTTCGTGCTGGTAGAGAGACTCCCAGACCCCCCTTTGTTTTGCATATTAAGTAACTTTGAGTCTCACCCTAAGTTACCAGGGGAATCCAGACATGGACCCCTTGCTCACTGTTCTTAGAGAGGCACAGCTCCACTTCACTGATGAGGCCCGACTATGCCCAAATACGTGTCTGGGGTTGCTGTTGGTACTCTTGTTCACAGGAGAATTGCCTAGCATTTCGGTGCTGGACTGCCCCTGGGCAGGACAAAGACTGATATGCAGGGATATTTCTCATCTGTGAAAGGGACAGTGTGCTAAATACTTTGTTGAGACTCTCCCAAGGGCCACCCACCAAAGAACAGGTCAATTGGCTGTGTTCGTGCTGGTAAAGAGACTCCCAGACCTCCCTTTGTTTTGCATATTAAGTAACTTTGGGTCTCACCCTAAGTTACCAGGGGAATCCAGACATGGACCCCTTGCTCACTGTTGTTAGAGAGGCACAGCTCCACCTCGCTGATGAGGCCCGACTAGGCCGGAACATGTGTCTGGGGTTGCTGTTGGTACTCTTGTTCAGAGGAGAATTGCCTAGCATTTAGGTGCTGGACTGCCCCTGGGCAGGACAAAGACTGATATGCAGGGATATTTCTCAGCTGTGAAAGGGACAGTGAGCTAAAGACTTGGTTGAGACTCTTCCAGGGGCCATCCACCCAAGAACAGGTCAATGGGCTGTATTTGTGCTGGTAGAGAGACTCCCAGACCCCCCTTTGTTTTGCATATCAAGTAACTTTGGGTCTCACCCTAAGTTACCAGGGGAATCCAGAAATGGACCCCTTGCTCACTGTTCTTAGAGAGGCACAGCTCCACTTCACTGATGAGGCCCGACTATGCCCAAATACGTGTCTGGGGTTGCTGTTGGTACTCTTGTTCACAGGAGAATTGCCTAGCATTTCGGTGCTGGACTGCCCCTGGGCAGGACAAAGACTGATATGCAGGGATATTTCTCACATGTGAAAGGGACAGTGAGCTTAAGACTTGGTTGAGACTCTCCCAGGAGCCATCTACCCAAGAACAGGTCAATGGGCTGTGTTTGTGCTGGTAGAGAGACTCCCAGACCTCCCTTTGTTTTGCATATTAAGTAGCTTTGGGTCTCACCCTAAGTTACCAGGGGAACCCAGACATGGACCCCTTGCTCACTGTTCTAAGAGAGGCACAACTCCACCTCGCTGATGAGGCCCGACTAGGCCGAAACATGTGTCTGGGGTTGCTGTTGGTACTCTTGTTCAGAGGAGAATTGCCTAGCATTTCGGTGCTGGACTGCCCCTGGGCAGGACAAAGACTGATATGCAAGGATATTTCTCAGCTGCGAAAGGGACAGTGAGCTAAAGACTTGGTTGAGACTCTCCCAGGGGCCATCCACCCATGAACAGGTCAATGGGCCGTGTTCGTGCTGGTAGAGAGACTCCCAGACCCCCCTTTGTTTTGCATATTAAGTAATTTTGGGTCTCAGGGGAATCCAGACATGGACCCCTTGCTCACTGTTCTTAGAGAGGCACAGCTCCACGTCGCTGATGAGGCCCGACTAGGCCGAAACATGTGTCTGGGGTTGTAGTTGGTACTCTTGTTCAGAGGAGAATTGCCTAGCATTTCGGTGCTCGACTGCCCCTGGGCAGGACAAAGACTGATATGCAGGGATATTTCTCATCTGTGAAAGGGACAGTGTGCTAAAGACTTTGTTGAGACTCTCCCAAGGGCCACCCACCAAAGAACAGGTCAATCGGCTGTGTTCGTGCTGGGAGAGAGACTCCCAGATCCCCCTTTGTTTTGCATATTAAGTAACTTTGGGTCTCACCCTAAGTTACCAGGGGAATCCAGACATGGACCCTTTGCTCACTGTTGTTAGAGAGGCACAGCTCCACGTCGCTGATGAGGCTCGACTAGGCCGAAACATGTGTCTGGTGTTGCTGTTGGTACTCTTGTTCAGAGGAGAATTGCCTAGAGGTTCGGTGCTGGAATGCCCCTGGGCAGGACAAACACTGATATGCAGGGATATTTCTCAGCTGTGAAAGGGACAGTGAGCTAAAGATGTGGTTGAGACTCTCCCAGGGGCCATCCACCCAAGAACAGGTCAATGGGCTGTGTTTGTGCTGGTAGAGAGACTCCCGGAACCCCCCTTTGTTTTGCATATCAAGTAGCTTTGGGTCTCACCCTAAGTTACCAGGGGAATCCAGAAATGGACCCCTTGCTCACTGTTCTTAGAGAGGCACAGCTCCACTTCACTGATGAGGCCCGACTATGCCCAAATACGTGTCTGGGGTTGCTGTTGGTACTCTTGTTCACAGGAGAATTGCCTAGCATTTCGGTGCTGGACTGCCCCTGGGCAGGACAAAGACTGATATGCAGGGATATTTCTCATCTGTGAAAGGGACAGTGTGCTAAATACTTTGTTGAGACTCTCCCAAGGGCCACCCACCAAAGAACAGGTCAATTGGCTGTGTTCGTGCTGGTAGAGAGACTCCCAGACCCCCCTTTGTTTTGCATATTAAGTAACTTTGGGTCTCACCCTAAGTTACCAGGGGAATCCAGACATGGACCCCTTGCTCACTGTTGTTAGAGAGGCACAGCTCCACCTCGCTGATGAGGCCCGACTAGGCCGAAACATGTGTCTGGGGTTGCTGTTGGTACTCTTGTTCAGAGGAGAATTGCCTTGCATTTCGGTGCTGGACTGCCCCTGGGCAGGACAAAGACTGATATGCAGGGATATTTCTCAGCTGTGAAAGGGACAGTGAGCTAAAGACTTGGTTGAGACTCTCCCAGGGGCCATCCACCCAAGAACAGGTCAATGGGCTGTATTTGTGCTGGTAGAGAGACTCCCAGACCCCCCTTTGTTTTGCATATCAAGTAACTTTGGGTCTCACCCTAAGTTACCAGGGGAATCCAGAAATGGACCCCTTGCTCACTGTTCTTAGAGAGGCACAGCTCCACTTCACTGATGAGGCCCGACTATGCCCAAATACGTGTCTGGGGTTGCTGTTGGTACTCTTGTTCACAGGAGAATTGCCTAGCATTTCGGTGCTGGACTGCCCCTGGGCAGGACAAAGACTGATATGCAGGGATATTTCTCACCTGTGAAAGGGACAGTGAGCTAAAGACTTGGTTGAGACTCTCCCAGGAGCCATCCACCCAAGAACAGGTCAATGGGCTGTGTTTGTGCTGGTAGAGAGACTCCCAGACCCCCCTTTGTTTTGCATATTAAGTAGCTTTGGGTCTCACCCTAAGTTACCAGGGGAATCCAGACATGGACCCCTTGCTCACTGTTCTTAGAGAGGCACAACTCCACCTCGCTGATGAGGCCCGACTAGGCCGAAACATGTGTCTGGGGTTGCTGTTGGTACTCTTGTTCAGAGGAGAATTGCCTAGCATTTCGGTGCTGGACTGCCCCTGTGCAGGACAAAGACTGATATGCAGGGATATTTCTCAGCTGCGAAAGGGACAGTGAGCTAAAGACTTGGTTGAGACTCTCCCAGGGGCCATCCACCCATGAACAGGTCAATGGGCCGTGTTCGTGCTGGTAGAGAGACTCCCAGACCCCCCTTTGTTTTGCATATTAAGTAATTTTGGGTCTCAGGGGAATCCAGACATGGACCCCTTGCTCACTGTTCTTAGAGAGGCACAGCTCCACGTCGCTGATGAGGCCCGACTAGGCCGAAACATGTGACTGGGGTTGTAGTTGGTACTCTTGTTCAGAGGAGAATTGCCTAGCATTTCGGTGCTGGACTGCCCCAGGGCAGGACAAAGACTGATATGCAGGGATATTTCTCATCTGTGAAAGGGACAGTGTGCTAAAGACTTTGTTGAGACTCTCCCAAGGGCCACCCACCAAAGAACAGGTCAATTGGCTTTGTTCGTGCTGGGAGAGAGACTCCCAGACCCCCCTTTGTTTTGCATATTAAGTAACTTTGGGTCTCACCCTAAGTTACCAGGGGAATCCAGACATGGACCCCTTGCTCACTGTTCTTAGAGAGGCACAGCTCCACCTCGCTGATGTGGCCCGACTAGGCCGAAACATGTGTCTGGGGTTGCTGTTGGTACTCTTGTTCAGAGGAGAATTGCCTAGCATTTCGGTGCTGGACTGCCCCTGGGCAGGACAAAGACTGATATGCAGGGATATTTCTCAGCTGTGAAAGGGACAGTGAGCTAAAGACTTGGTAGAGACTCTCCCAGGGGCCATCCACCCAAGAACAGGTCAATAGGCTGTATTTGTGCTGGTAGAGAGACTCCCAGACCCCCCTTTGTTTTGCATATCAAGTAACTTTGGGTCTCACCCTAAGTTACCAAGGGAATCCAGAAATGGACCCCTTGCTCACTGTTCTTAGAGAGGCACAGCTCCACTTCACTGATGAGGCCCGACTATGCCCAAATACGTGTCTGGGGTTGCTGTTGGTACTCTTGCTCACAGGAGATATGCCTAGCATTTCGGTGCTGGACTGCCCCTGGGCAGGACAAAGACTGATATGCAGGGATATTTCTCATTTGTGAAAGGGACAGTGTGCTAAATACTTTGTTGAGACTCTCCCAAGGTCCACCCACCAAAGAACAGGTCAATTGGCTGTGTTCGTGCTGGTAGAGAGACTCCCAGACCCCCCTTTGTTTTGCATATTAAGTAACTTTGGGTCTCACCCTAAGTTACCAGGGGAATCCAGACATGGACCCCTTGCTCACTGTTGTTAGAGAGGCACAGCTCCACCTCACTGATGTGGCCCGACTAGGCCGAAACATGTGTCTGGGGTTGCTGTTGGTACTCTTGTTCAGAGGAGAATTGCCTAGCATTTCGGTGCTGGACTGCCCCTGGGCAGGACAAAGACTGATATGCAGGGATATTTCTCAGCTGTGAAAGGGACAGTGAGCTAAAGACTTGGTAGAGACTCTCCCAGGGGCCATCCACCCAAGAACAGGTCAATGGGCTGTATTTGTGCTGGTAGAGAGACTCCCAAACCCCCCTTTGTTTTGCATATCAAGTAACTTTGGGTCTCACCCTAAGTTACCAGGGGAATCAGGAAATGGACCCCTTGCTCACTGTTCTTAGAGAGGCACAGCTCCACTTCACTGATGAGGCCCGACTATGCCCAAATACGTGTCTGGGGTTGCTGTTGGTACTCTTGTTCACAGGAGAATTGCCTAGCATTTCGGTGCTGGACTGCCCCTGGGCAGGACAAAGACTGATATGCAGGGATATTTCTCACCTGTGAAAGGGATTGTGAGCTAAAGACTTGGTTGAGACTCTCCCAGGAGCCATCCACTCAAGAACAGGTCAATGGGCTGTGTTTGTGCTGGTAGAGAGACTCCCAGACCCCCCTTTGTTTTGCATATTAAGTAACTTTGGGTCTCACCCTAAGTTACCAGGGGAATCCAGAAATGGACCCCTTGCTCACTGTTCTTAGAGAGGCACAACTCCACCTCGCTGATGAGGCCCGACTAGGCCGAAACATGTGTCTGGGGTTGCTGTTGGTACTCTTGTTCAGAGGAGAATTGCCTAGCATTTCGGTGCTGGACTGCCCCTGCGCAGGACAAAGACTGATATGCAGGGATATTTCTCAGCTGTGAAAGGGACAGTGAGCTAAAGACTTGGTTGAGACTCTCCCAGGGGCCATCCACCCAAGAACAGGACAATGGGCTGCATTTGTGCTGGTAGAGAGACTCCCAGACCCCCCTTTGTTTTGCATATCAAGTAACTTTGGGACTCACCCTAAGTTACCAGGTGGAATCCAGAAATGGACCCCTTGCTCACTGTTCCGAGAGAGGCACAGCTCCACTTCACTGATGAGGCTCGACTATGCCCAAATACGTGTCTGTGGTTGCTGTTGGTACTCTTGTTCACAGGAGAATTGCCTAGCAATTCGGTGCTGGACTGCCCCTGGGCAGGACAAAGACTGATATGCAGGGATATTTCTCACCTGTGAAAGGGACAGTGAGCTACAGACTTGGTTGAGACTCTCCCAGGGGCCATCCACCCAAGAACAGGTCAATGGGCTGTTTTTGTGCTGGTAGAGAGACTCCCAGACCCCCCCTTTGTTTTGCATATCAAGTAACTTTGGGTCTCACCCTAAGTTACCAGGGGAATCCAGAAATGGACCCCTTGCTCACTGTTCTTAGAGAGGCACAGCTCCACTTCACTGATGAGGCCCGACTATGCCCAAATACGTGTCTGGGTTGCTGTTGGTACTCTTGTTCACAGGAGAATTGCCTAGCATTTCGGTGCTGGACTGCCCCTGGGCAGGACAAAGACTGATATGCAGGGATATTTCGCACCTGTGAAAGGAACAGTGAGCTAAAGACTTGGTTGAGACTCTGCCAGGAGCCATCCACCCAAGAACAGGTCAATGGGCTGTGTTCGTGCTGGTAGAGAGTCTCCCAGACCCCCCTTTGTTTTGCATATTAAGTAACTTTGGGTCTCACCCTAAGTTACCAGGGGAATCCAGACATGGACCCCTTGCTCACTATTCTTAGAGAGGCACATCTCCACCTCGCTGATGAGGCCCCACTAGGCCGAAACATGTGTCTGGGGTTGCTGTTGGTACTCTTGTTCAGAGGAGAATTGCCTAGCATTTCGGTGCCGGACTGCCCCTGGGCAGGACAAAGACTGATATGCAGGGATATTTCTTAGCTCTGAAAGGGACAGTAAGCTAAAGACTTGGTTGAGACTCTCCCAGGCGCCATCCACCCATGAACAGGTCAATGGGCCGTGTTCGTGCTGGTAGAGAGACTCCCAGACCCCCCTTTGTTTTGCATATTAAGTAACTTTGAGTCTCACCCTAAGTTACCAGGGGAATCCAGACATGGACCCCTTGCTAACTGTTCTTAGAGAGGCACAGCTCCACCTCGCTGATGAGGCCCGACTAGGCCGAAACATGTGTCTGGGGTTGTAGTTGGTACTCTTGTTCAGAGGAGAATTGCCTAGCATTTCAGTGCTGGGCTGCCCCTGGGCAAGACAAAGACTGATATGCAGGGATATTTCTCATCTGTGAAAGGGACAGTGTGCTAAATACTTTGTTGAGACTCTCCCAAGGGCCACCCACCAAAGAACAGGTCAATTGGCTGTGTTCGTGCTGGTAGAGAGACTCCCAGACCCCCCTTTGTTTTGCATATTAAGTAACTTTGGGTCTCACCCTAAGTTACCAGGGGAATCCAGACATGGACCCCTTGCTCAATGTTCTTAGAGAGGCACAGCTCCACCTCGCTGATGAGGCCCGACTAGGCCAAAACATGTGTCTGGGGTTGCTGTTGGTACTCTTGTTCAGAGGAGAATTGCCTAGCATTTCGGTGCTGGACTGCCCCTGGGCAGGACAAAGACTGATATGCAGGGATATTTCTCAGCTGTGAAAGGGACAGTAAGCTAAAGACTTGGTTGAGACTCTCCCAGGGGCCATCCACCCATGAACAGGTCAATGGGCCGTGTTCGTGCTGGTAGAGAGACTCCCAGACCCCCCTTTGTTTTGCATATTAAGTAACTTTGAGTCTCACCCTAAGTTACCCGGGGAATCCAGACATGGACCCCTTGCTCACTGTTCTTAGAGAGGCACAGCTCCACCTCGCTGATGAGGCCCGACTAGGCCGAAACATGTGTCTGGGGTTGTAGTTGGTACTCTTGTTCAGAGGAGAATTGCCTAGCATTTCAGTGCTGGACTGCCCCTGGGCAGTACAAAGACTGATATGCAGGGATATTTCTCATCTGTAAAAGGGACAGTGTGCTAAAGACTTTGTTGAGACTCTCCCAAGGGCCACCCACCAAAGAACAGGTCAATTGGCTGTGTTCGTGCTGTTAGAGAGACTCCCAGCCCCCCTTTGTTTTGCATATTAATTAACTTTGGGTCTCACCCTAAGTTACCAGGGGAATCCAGACATGGACCCCTTGCTCACTGTTCTTAGAGAGGCACAGCTCCACCACGCTGATGAGGCCCGACTAGGCCGAAACATGTGTCTGGGGTTGCTGATGATACTCTTGTTCAGAGGAGAATTGCCTAGCATTTCGGTGCAGGACTGCCCCTGGGCAGGACAAAGACTGATATGCAGGAATATTTCTCAGCTATGAAAGGGACAGTGAGCTAAAGACTTGGTTGAGACTCTCCCAGGGGCCATCCACCCAAGAACAGGTCAATGGGCTGTTTTTGTGCTGGTAGAGAGACTCCCAGACCCCCCTTTGTTTTGCATATCAAGTAAATTTGGGTCTCACCCTAAGTTACCAGGGGAATCCAGAAATGGACCCCTTGCTCACTGTTCTTAGAGAGGCACAGCTCAACCTCGCTGATGAGGCCTGACTAGGCCGAAACATGTGTCTGGGGTTGCTGTTGGTACTCTTGTTCAGAGGAGAATTGCCTAGCATTTCGGTGCTGGACTGCCCCTGGGCAGGACAAAGACTGATATGCAGGGATATTTCTCAGCTGTGAAAGGGACAGTGAGCTAAAGACTTGGTTGAGACTCTCCCAGGGGCCATCCATCCAAGAACAGGCCAATGGGCCGTGTTCGTGCTGGTAGAGATACTCCCAGACCCCACTTTGTTTTGCATATCAAGTAACTTTGGGGCTCACCCTAAATTACCAGGGGAATCCAGAAATGGACCCCTTGCTCACTGTTCTTAGAGAGGCACAGCTCCACTTCACTGATGAGGCTCGACTATGCCCAAATACGTGTCTGGGGTTGCTGTTGGTACTCTTGTTCACGGGAGAATTGCCTAGCAATTCGGTGCTGTACTGCCCCTGGGCAGGACAAAGACTGATATGCAGGGATATTTCTCACCTGTGAAAGGGACAGTGAGCTAAAGACTTGGTTGAGACTCTCCCAGGGGCCATCCACCCAAGAACAGGTCAATGGGCTGTGTTTGTGCTGGTAGAGAGACTCCCAGACCCCCCCTTTCTTTTGCATATCAAGTAACTTTGGGTCTCAGCCTAAGTTACCAGGGGAATCCAGAAATGGACCCCTTGCTCACTGTTCTTAGAGGGCACAGCTCCACTTCACTGATGAGGCCCGACTATGCCCAAATATGTGTCTGGGTTGCTGTTGGTACTCTTGTTCACAGGAGAATTGCCTAGCATTTCGGTGCTGGACTGCCCCTGGGCAGGACAAAGACTGATATGCAGGGATATTTCTCATCTGTGAAAGGAACAGTGAGCTAATGACTTGGTTGAGACTCTCCCAGGAGCCATCCACCCAAGAACAGGTCAATGGGCTGTGTTCGTGCTGGTAGAGAGTCTCCCAGACCCCCCTTTGTTTTGCATATTAAGTAACTTTGGGTCTCACCCTAAGTTACCAGGGGAATCCAGATATGGACCCCTTGCTCACTGTTCTTAGAGAGGCACAGCTCCACCTCGCTGATGAGGCCCGACTAGGCCGAAACATGTGTCTGGGGTTGCTGTTGGTACTCTTGTTCAGAGGAGAATTGCCTAGCATTTCGATGCCGGACTGCCCCTGGGCAGGACAAAGACTGATATGCAGGGATATTTCTTAGCTCTGAAAGGGACAGTAAGCTAAAGACTTGGTTGAGACTCTCCCAGGGGCCATCCACCCATGAAAAGGTCAATGGGCCGTGTTCGTGCTGGTAGAGAGACTCCCAGACCCCCCTTTGTTTTGCATATTAAGTAACTTTGAGTCTCACACTAAGTTACCAGGGGAATCCAGAAATGGACCCCTTGCTCACTGTTCTTAGAGAGGCACAGCTCCACCTCGCTGATGAGGCCCGACTAGGCCGAAACATGTGTCTGGGGTTGTAGTTGGTACTCTTGTTCAGAGGAGAATTGCCTAGCATTTCAGTGCTGGTCTGCCCCTGGGCAGGACAAAGACTGATATGCAGGGATATTTCTCATCTGTGAAAGGGCCAGTGTGCTAAAGACTTTGTTGAGACTCTCCCAAGGACCACCCGCCAAAGAACTGGTCAATTGGCTGTGTTCGTGCTGGTAGAGAGACTCCCAGACCCCCCTTTGTTTTGCATATTAAGTAACTTTGGGTCTCACCCTAAGTTACCAGGGGAATCCAGACATGGACCCCTTGCTCACTGTTCTTAGAGAAGCACAGCTCCACCTCGCTGATGAGGCCCGACTAGGCCGAAACATGTGTCTGGGGTTGTAGTTGGTACTCTTGTTCAGAGGAGAATTTCCGAGCATTTCGGTGCAGGACTGCCCCTGGGCAGGACAAAGACTGATATGCAGGGATATTTCTCAGCTGTGAAAGGGACAGTGAGCTAAAGACTTGGTTGAGACTCTCCCAGGGGCCATCCATCCAAGAACAGGTCAATGGGCCGTGTTCGTGCTGGTAGAGAGACTCCCAGACCCCCCCTTTGTTTTGCATATTAAGTAACTTTGGGTCTCACCCTAAGTTACCAGGGGAATCCAGAAATGGACCCCTTGCTCACTGTTCTTAGAGAGGCACAGCTCCACTTCACTGATGAGGCCCGACTATGGCCAAATACGTGTCTGGGTTGCTGTTGGTACTCTTGTTCAGAGGAGAATTGCCTAGCATTTCGGTGCTGGACTGCCCCTGGGCAGGAAAAAGACTGATATGCAGGGATATTTCTCAGCTGTGAAAGGGACAGTGAGCTAAAGACTTGGTTGAGACTCTCCCAGGGGCCATCCATCCATGAACAGGTCAATGGGCCGTGTTCGTGCTGGTAGAGAGACTCCCAGACCCCCCTTTGTTTTGCATATTAAGTAACTTTGGGTCTCAGGGGAATCCAGACATGGACCCCTTGCTCACTGTTCTTAGAGAGGCACAGCTCCACCTCGCTGATGAGGCCCGACTATGGCCAAATACGTGTCTGGGTTGCTGTTGTTACTCTTGTTCACAGGAGAATTGCCTAGCATTTCGGTGCTGGACTGCCCTTGGGCAGGACAAAGACTGATATGCAGGGATATTTCGCACCTGTGAAAGGAACAGTGAGCTAAAGACTTGGTTGAGACTCTGCCAGGAGCCATCCACCCAAGAACAGGTCAATGGGCTGTGTTCGTGCTGGCAGAGAGTCTCCCAGACCCCCCTTTGTTTTGCATATTAAGTAACTTTGGGTCTCACCCTAAGTTACCAGGGGAATCCGGACATGGACCCCTTGCTCACTGTTCTTAGAGAGGCACAGCTCCACCTCGCTGATGAGGCCCGACTAGGCCGAAACATGTGTCTGGGGTTGCTGTTGGTACTCTTGTTCAGAGGAGAATTGCCTAGCATTTCGGTGCCGGACTGCCCCTGGGCAGGACAAAGACTGATATGCAGGGATATTTCTTAGCTCTGAAAGGGACAGTAAGCTAAAGACTTGGTTGAGACTCTCCCAGGGGCCATCCACCCATGAACAGGTCAATGGGCCGTGTTCGTGCTGGTAGGGAGACTCCCAGACCCCCCTTTGTTTTGCATATTAAGTAACTTTGAGTCTCACCCTAAGTTACCAGGGGAATCCAGACATGGACCCCTTGCTCACTGTTCTTAGAGAGGCACAGCTCCACCTCGCTGATGAGGCCCGACTAGGCCGAAACATGTGTCTGGGGTTGTAGTTGGTACTCTTGTTCAGAGGAGAATTGCCTAGCATTTCAGTGCTGGGCTGCCCCTGGGCAAGACAAAGACTGATATGCAGGGATATTTCTCATCTGTGAAAGGAACAGTGTGCTAAATACTTTGTTGAGACTCTCCCAAGGGCCACCCACCAAAGAACAGGTCAATTGGCTGTGTTCGTGCTGTTAGAGAGACTCCCAGACCCCCCTTTGTTTTGCATATCAAGTAACTTTGGGTCTCACCCTAAGTTACCAGGGGAATCCAGACATGGACCCCTTGCTCACTGTTCTTAGAGAGGCACAGCTCCACCTCGCTGATGAGGCCTGACTAGGCCGAAACATGTGTCTGGGATTGCTGTTGGTACTCTTGTTCAGAGGAGAATTGCCTAGCATTTCGGTGCTGGACTGCCCCTGGGCAGGACAAAGACTGATATGCAGGGATATTTCTCAGCTGTGAAAGGGACAGTGAGCTAAAGACTTGGTTGAGACTCTTGCAGGGGCCATCCATCCAAGAACAGGTCAATGGGCCGTGTTCGTGCTGGTAGAGAGACTCCCAGACCCCCCTTTGTTTTGCATATCAAGTAACTTTGGGACTCACCCTAAGTTACCAGGGGAATCCAGAAATGGACCCCTTGCTCACTGTTCTTAGAGAGGCACAGCTCCACTTCACTGATGAGGCTCGACTATGCCCAAATATGTGTCTGGGGTTGCTGTTGGTACTCTTGTTCACCAGAGAATTGCCTAGAAATTCGGTGCTGTACTGCCCCTGGGCAGGACAAAGACTGATATGCAGGGATATTTCTCACCTGTGAAAGGGACAGTGAGCTAAAGACTTGGTTGAGACTCTACCAGGGCCCATCCACCCAAGAACAGGTCAATGGGCTGTGTTTGTGCTGGTAGAGAGACTCCCAGACCCCCCCTTTGTTTTGCATATCAAGGAACTTTGGGTCTCACCCTAAGTTACCAGGGAAATCCAGAAATGGACCCCTTGCTCATTGTTCTTAGAGGGCACAGCTCCACTTCACTGATGAGGCCCGACTATGCCCAAATACGTGTCTGGGTTGCTGTTGGTACTCTTGTTCACAGGAGAATTGCCTACATTTCGGTGCTGGACTGCCCCTGGGCAGGACAAAGACTGATATGCAGGGATATTATTCACCTGTGAAAGGAACAGTGAGCTAAAGACTTGGTTGAGACTCTCCCAGGGGCCATCCACTCATGAACAGGTCAATGGGCCGTGTTCGTGCTGGTAGAGAGACTCCCAGACCCCCCTTTGTTTTGCATATTAAGTAAATTTGAGTCTCACCCTAAGTTACCAGGGGAATCCAGACATGGACCCCTTGCTCACTGTTCTTAGAGAGGCACAGCTCCACCTCGCTGATGAGGCCCGACTAGGCCGAAACATGTGTCTGGGGTTGTAGTTGGTACTCTTGTTCAGAGGAGAATTGCCTAGCATTTCAGTGCTGGACTGCCCCTGGGCAGGACAACGACTGATATGCAGGGATATTTCTCATCTGTGAAAGGGACAGTTTGCTAAAGACTTTGTTGAGACACTCCCAAGGGCCACCCACCAAAGAACAGGTCAATTGGCTGTGTTCGTGCTGGTAGAGAGACTCCCAGACCCCCCTTTGTTTTGCATATTAAGTAACTTTGGGTCTCACCCTAAGTTACCAGGGGAATCCAGACATGGACCCCTTGCTCACTGTTCTTAGAGAGGCACAGCTCCACCTCGCTGATGAGGCCCGACTAGGCCGAAACATGTGTCTGGGGTTGCTGTTGATACTCTTGTTCAGAGGAGAATTGCCAAGCATTTCGGTGCAGGACTGCCCCTGGGCAGGACAAAGACTGATATGCAGGAATATTTCTCAGCTGTGAAAGGGACAGTGAGCTAAAGACTTGGTTGAGACTCTCCCAGGGGCCATCCACCCAAGAACAGGTCAATGGGCTGTGTTTGTGCTGGTAGAGAGACTCCCAGACCCCCCTTTGTTTTGCATATCAAGTAACTTTGGGTCTCACCCTAAGTTACATGGGGAATCCAGAAATGGACCCCTTGCTCACTGTTCTTAGAGAGGCACAGCTCCACCTCGCTGATGAGGCCCGACTAGGCCGAAACATGTGTCTGGGGTTGTAGTTGGTACTCTTGTTCAGAGGAGAATTTCCTAGCATTTCGGTGCAGGACTGCCCCTGGGCAGGACAAAGACTGATATGCAGGGATATTTCTCAGCTGTGAAAGGGACAGTGAGCTAAAGACTTGGTTGAGACTCTCCCAGGGGCCATCCATCCAAGAACAGGTCAATGGGCCGTGTTCGTGCTGGTAGAGAGACTCCCAGACCCCCCTTTTTTTTGCATATTAAGTAACTTTGGGTCTCACCCTAAGTTACCAGGGGAATCCAGAAATGGACCCCTTGCTCACTGTTCTTAGAGAGGCACAGCTCCACTTCACTGATGAGGCTCCACTATGCCCAAATACGTGTCTGGGGTTGCTGTTGGTACTCTTGTTCACAGGAGAATTGCCTAGCATTTTGGTGCTGGACTGCCCCTGGGCAGGACAAAGACTGATATGCAGGGATATTTCTCAGCTGTGAAAGGGACAGTGAGCTAAAGACTTGGTTGAGACTCTCCCAGGGGCCATCCACCCAAGAACAGGTCAATGGGCTGTGTTTGTGCTGGTAGAGAGACTCCCAGACCCCCCCTTTGTTTTGCATATCAAGTAACTTTGGGTCTCACCCTAAGTTACCAGGGGAATCCAGAAATGGACCCCTTGCTCACTGTTCTTAGAGAGGCACAGCTCCACTTCACTGATGAGGCCCGACTATGGCCAAATACGTGTCTGGGTTGCTGTTGTTACTCTTGTTCACAGGAGAATTGCCTAGCATTTCGGTGCTGGACTGCCCCTGGGCAGGACAAAGACTGATATGCAGGGATATTTCGCACCTGTGAAAGGAACAGTGAGCTAAAGACTTGGTTGAGACTCTGCCAGGAGCCATCCACCCAAGAACAGGTCAATGGGCTGTGTTCGTGCTGGCAGAGAGTCTCCCAGACCCCCCTTTGTTTTGCATATTAAGTAACTTTGGGTCTCACCCTAAGTTACCAGGGGAATCCAGACATGGACCCCTTGCTCACTGTTCTTAGAGAGGCACAGCTCCACCTCGCTGATGAGGCCCGACTAGGCCGAAACATGTGTCTGGGGTTGCTGTTGGTACTCTTGTTCAGAGGAGAATTGCCTAGCATTTCGGTGCCGGACTGCCCCTGGGCAGGACAAAGACTGATATGCAGGGATATTTCTTAGCTCTGAAAGGGACAGTAAGCTAAAGACTTGGTTGAGACTCTCCCAGGGGCCATCCACCCATGAACAGGTCAATGGGCCGTGTTCGTGCTGGTAGGGAGACTCCCAGACCCCCCTTTGTTTTGCATATTAAGTAACTTTGAGTCTCACCCTAAGTTACCAGGGGAATCCAGACATGGACCCCTTGCTCATTGTTCTTAGAGAGGCACAGCTCCACCTCGCTGATGAGGCCCGACTAGGCCGAAACATGTGTCTGGGGTTGAAGTTGGTACTCTTGTTCAGAGGAGAATTGCCTAGCATTTCAGTGCTGGGCTGCCCCTGGGCAAGACAAAGACTGATATGCAGGGATATTTCTCATCTGTGAAAGGGACAGTGTGCTAAATACTTTGTTGAGACTCTCCCAAGGGCCACCCACCAAAGAACAGGTCAATTGGCTGTGTTCGTGCTGTTAGAGAGACTCCCAGACCCCCCTTTGTTTTGCATATCAAGTAACTTTGGGTCTCACCCTAAGTTACCAGTGGAATCCAGACATGGACCCCTTGCTCACTGTTCTTAGAGAGGCACAGCTCCACCTCGCTGATGAGGCCTGACTAGGCCGAAACATGTGTCTGGGATTGCTGTTGGTACTCTTGTTCAGAGGAGAATTGCCTAGCATTTCGGTGCTGGACTGCCCCTGGGCAGGACAAAGACTGATATGCAGGGATATTTCTCAGCTGTGAAAGGGACAGTGAGCTAAAGACTTGGTTGAGACTCTTGCAGGGGCCATCCATCCAAGAACAGGTCAATGGGCTGTGTTTGTGCTGGTAGAGAGACTCCCAGACCCCCCCTTTGTTTTGCATATCAAGGAACTTTGGGTCTCACCCTAAGTTACCAGGGAAATCCAGAAATGGACCCCTTGCTCATTGTTCTTAGAGGGCACAGCTCCACTTCACTGATGAGGCCCGACTATGCCCAAATACGTGTCTGGGTTGCTGTTGGTACTCTTGTTCACAGGAGAATTGCCTACATTTCGGTGCTGGACTGCCCCTGGGCAGGACAAAGACTGATATGCAGGGATATTTCTCACCTGTGAAAGGAACAGTGAGCTAAAGACTTGGTTGAGACTCTCCCAGGGGCCATCCACCCATGAACAGGTCAATGGGCCGTGTTCGTGCTGGTAGAGAGACTCCCAGACCCCCCTTTGTTTTGCATATTAAGTAACTTTGAGTCTCACCCTAAGTTACCAGGGGAATCCAGACATGGACCCCTTGCTCACTGTTCTTAGAGAGGCACAGCTCCACCTCGCTGATGAGGCCCGACTAGGCCGAAACATGTGTCTGGGGTTGTAGTTGGTACTCTTGTTCAGAGGAGAATTGCCTAGCATTTCAGTGCTGGACTGCCCCTGGGCAGGACAAAGACTGATATGCAGGGATATTTCTCATCTGTGAAAGGGACAGTTTGCTAAAGACTTTGTTGAGACACTCCCAAGGGCCACCCACCAAAGAACAGGTCAATTGGCTGTGTTCGTGCTGGTAGAGAGACTCCCAGACCCCCCTTTGTTTTGCATATTAAGTAACTTTGGGTCTCACCCTAAGTTACCAGGGGAATCCAGACATGGACCCCTTGCTCACTGTTCTTAGAGAGGCACAGCTCCACCTCGCTGATGAGGCCCGACTAGGCCGAAACATGTGTCTGGGGTTGCTGTTGATACTCTTGTTCAGAGGAGAATTGCCTAGCATTTCGGTGCAGGACTGCCCCTGGGCAGGACAAAGACTGATATGCGGGAATATTTTTCAGCTGTGAAAGGGACAGTGAGCTAAAGACTTGGTTGAGACTCTCCCAGGGGCCATCCACCCAAGAACAGGTCAATGGGCTGTGTTTGTGCTGGTAGAGAGACTCCCAGACCCCCCTTTGTTTTGCATATCAAGTAACTTTGGGTCTCACCCTAAGTTACCAGGGGAATCCAGAAATGGACCCCTTGCTCACTGTTCTTAGAGAGGCACAGCTCCACCTCGCTGATGAGGCCTGACTAGGCCGAAACATGTGTCTGGGGTTGCTGTTGGTACTCTTGTTCAGAGGAGAATTGCCTAGCATTTCGGTGCTGGACTGCCCCTGGGCAGGAAAAAGACTGATATGCAGGGATATTTCTCAGCTGTGAAAGGGACAGTGAGCTAAAGACTTGGTTGAGACTCTCCCAGGGGCCATCCATCCATGAACAGGTCAATGGGCCGTGTTCGTGCTGGTAGAGAGACTCCCAGACCCCCCTTTGTTTTGCATATTAAGTAACTTTGGGTCTCAGGGGAATCCAGACATGGACCCCTTGCTCACTGTTCTTAGAGAGGCACAGCTCCACCTCGCTGATGAGGCCCGACTAGGCCGAAACATGTGTCTGGGGTTGTAGTTGGTACTCTTGTTCAGAGGAGAATTTCCTAGCATTTCGGTGCAGGACTGCCCCTGGGCAGGACAAAGACTGATATGCAGGGATATTTCTCAGCTGTGAAAGGGACAGTGAGCTAAAGACTTGGTTGAGACTCTCCCAGGGGCCATCCATCCTAGAACAGGTCAATGGGCCGTGTTCGTGCTGGTAGAGAGACTCCCAGACCCCCCTTTGTTTTGCATATTAAGTAACTTTGGGTCTCACCCTAAGTTACCAGGGGAATCCAGAAATGGACCCCTTGCTCACTGTTCTTAGAGAGGCACAGCTCCACTTCACTGATGAGGCTCCACTATGCCCAAATACGTGTCTGGGGTTGCTGTTGGTACTCTTGTTCACAGGAGAATTGCCTAGCATTTTGGTGCTGGACTGCCCCTGGGCAGGACAAAGACTGATATGCAGGGATATTTCTCAGCTGTGAAAGGGACAGTGAGCTAAAGACTTGGTTGAGACTCTCCCAGGGGCCATCCATCCAAGAACAGGTCAATGGGCTGTGTTCGTGCTGGTAGAGAGACTCCCAGACCCCCCCTTTGTTTTGCATATCAAGTAACTTTGGGTCTCACCCTAAGTTACCAGGGGAATCCAGAAATGGACCCCTTGCTCACTGTTCTTAGAGAGGCACAGCTCCACTTCACTGATGAGGCCCGACTATGGCCAAATACGTGTCTGGGTTGCTGTTGTTACTCTTGTTCACAGGAGAATTGCCTAGCATTTCGGTGCTGGACTGCCCCTGGGCAGGACAAAGACTGATATGCAGGGATATTTCGCACCTGTGAAAGGAACAGTGAGCTAAAGACTTGGTTGAGACTCTGCCAGGAGCCATCCACCCAAGAACAGGTCAATGGGCTGTGTTCGTGCTGGCAGAGAGTCTCCCAGACCCCCCTTTGTTTTGTTTGCATATTAAGTAACTTTGGGTCTCACCCTAAGTTACCAGGGGAATCCAGACATGGACCCCTTGCTCACTGTTCTTAGAGAGGCACAGCTCCACCTCGCTGATGAGGCCCGACTAGGCCGAAACATGTGTCTGGGGTTGCTGTTGGTACTCTTGTTCAGAGGAGAATTGCCTAGCATTTCGGTGCCGGACTGCCCCTGGGCATGACAAAGACTGATATGCAGGGATATTTCTTAGCTCTGAAAGGGACAGTAAGCTAAAGACTTGGTTGAGACTCTCCCAGGGGCCATCCACCCATGAACAGGTCAATGGGCCGTGTTCGTGCTGGTAGGGAGACTCCCAGACCCCCCTTTGTTTTGCATATTAAGTAACTTTGAGTCTCACCCTAAGTTACCAGGGGAATCCAGACATGGACCCCTTGCTCATTGTTCTTAGAGAGGCACAGCTCCACCTCGCTGATGAGGCCCGACTAGGCCGAAACATGTGTCTGGGGTTGAAGTTGGTACTCTTGTTCAGAGGAGAATTGCCTAGCATTTCAGTGCTGGGCTGCCCCTGGGCAAGACAAAGACTGATATGCAGGGATATTTCTCATCTGTGAAAGGGACAGTGTGCTAAATACTTTGTTGAGACTCTCCCAAGGGCCACCCACCAAAGAACAGGTCAATTGGCTGTGTTCGTGCTGTTAGAGAGACTCCCAGACCCCCCTTTGTTTTGCATATCAAGTAACTTTGGGTCTCACCCTAAGTTACCAGGGGAATCCAGACATGGACCCCTTGCTCACTGTTCTTAGAGAGGCACAGCTCCACCTCGCTGATGAGGCCTGACTAGGCCGAAACATGTGTCTGGGATTGCTGTTGGTACTCTTGTTCAGAGGAGAATTGCCTAGCATTTCGGTGCTGGACTGCCCCTGGGCAGGACAAAGACTGATATGCAGGGATATTTCTCAGCTGTGAAAGGGACAGTGAGCTAAAGACTTGGTTGAGACTCTTGCAGGGGCCATCCATCCAAGAACAGGTCAATGGGCTGTGTTTGTGCTGGTAGAGAGACTCCCAGACCCCCCCTTTGTTTTGCATATCAAGGAACTTTGGGTCTCACCCTAAGTTACCAGGGAAATCCAGAAATGGACCCCTTGCTCATTGTTCTTAGAGGGCACAGCTCCACTTCACTGATGAGGCCCGACTATGCCCAAATACGTGTCTGGGTTGCTGTTGGTACTCTTGTTCACAGGAGAATTGCCTACATTTCGGTGCTGGACTGCCCCTGGGCAGGACAAAGACTGATATGCAGGGATATTTCTCACCTGTGAAAGGAACAGTGAGCTAAAGACTTGGTTGAGACTCTCCCAGGGGCCATCCACCCATGAACAGGTCAATGGGCCGTGTTCGTGCTGGTAGAGAGACTCCCAGACCCCCCTTTGTTTTGCATATTAAGTAACTTTGAGTCTCACCCTAAGTTACCAGGGGAATCCAGACATGGACCCCTTGCTCACTGTTCTTAGAGAGGCACAGCTCCACCTCGCTGATGAGGCCCGACTAGGCCGAAACATGTGTCTGGGGTTGTAGTTGGTACTCTTGTTCAGAGGAGAATTGCCTAGCATTTCAGTGCTGGACTGCCCCTGGGCAGGACAAAGACTGATATGCAGGGATATTTCTCATCTGTGAAAGGGACAGTTTGCTAAAGACTTTGTTGAGACACTCCCAAGGGCCACCCACCAAAGAACAGGTCAATTGGCTGTGTTCGTGCTGGTAGAGAGACTCCCAGACCCCCCTTTGTTTTGCATATTAAGTAACTTTGGGTCTCACCCTAAGTTACCAGGGGAATCCAGACATGGACCCCTTGCTCACTGTTCTTAGAGAGGCACAGCTCCACCTCGCTGATGAGGCCCGACTAGGCCGAAACATGTGTCTGGGGTTGCTGTTGATACTCTTGTTCAGAGGAGAATTGCCTAGCATTTCGGTGCAGGACTGCCCCTGGGCAGGACAAAGACTGATATGCGGGAATATTTCTCAGCTGTGAAAGGGACAGTGAGCTAAAGACTTGGTTGAGACTCTCCCAGGGGCCATCCACCCAAGAACAGGTCAATGGGCTGTGTTTGTGCTGGTAGAGAGACTCCCAGACCCCCCTTTGTTTTGCATATCAAGTAACTTTGGGTCTCACCCTAAGTTACCAGGGGAATCCAGAAATGGACCCCTTGCTCACTGTTCTTAGAGAGGCACAGCTCCACCTCGCTGATGAGGCCTGACTAGGCCGAAACATGTGTCTGGGGTTGCTGTTGGTACTCTTGTTCAGAGGAGAATTGCCTAGCATTTCGGTGCTGGACTGCCCCTGGGCAGGAAAAAGACTGATATGCAGGGATATTTCTCAGCTGTGAAAGGGACAGTGAGCTAAAGACTTGGTTGAGACTCTCCCAGGGGCCATCCATCCATGAACAGGTCAATGGGCCGTGTTCGTGCTGGTAGAGAGACTCCCAGACCCCCCTTTGTTTTGCATATTAAGTAACTTTGGGTCTCAGGGGAATCCAGACATGGACCCCTTGCTCACTGTTCTTAGAGAGGCACAGCTCCACCTCGCTGATGAGGCCCGACTAGGCCGAAACATGTGTCTGGGGTTGTAGTTGGTACTCTTGTTCAGAGGAGAATTTCCTAGCATTTCGGTGCAGGACTGCCCCTGGGCAGGACAAAGACTGATATGCAGGGATATTTCTCAGCTGTGAAAGGGACAGTGAGCTAAAGACTTGGTTGAGACTCTCCCAGGGGCCATCCATCCAAGAACAGGTCAATGGGCCGTGTTCGTGCTGGTAGAGAGACTCCCAGACCCCCCTTTGTTTTGCATATTAAGTAACTTTGGGTCTCACCCTAAGTTACCAGGGGAATCCAGAAATGGACCCCTTGCTCACTGTTCTTAGAGAGGCACAGCTCCACTTCACTGATGAGGCTCCACTATGCCCAAATACGTGTCTGGGGTTGCTGTTGGTACTCTTGTTCACAGGAGAATTGCCTAGCATTTTGGTGCTGGACTGCCCCTGGGCAGGACAAAGACTGATATGCAGGGATATTTCTCAGCTGTGAAAGGGACAGTGAGCTAAAGACTTGGTTGAGACTCTCCCAGGGGCCATCCATCCAAGAACAGGTCAATGGGCTGTGTTCGTGCTGGTAGAGAGACTCCCAGACCCCCCCTTTGTTTTGCATATCAAGTAACTTTGGGTCTCACCCTAAGTTACCAGGGGAATCCAGAAATGGACCCCTTGCTCACTGTTCTTAGAGAGGCACAGCTCCACTTCACTGATGAGGCCCGACTATGGCCAAATACGTGTCTGGGTTGCTGTTGTTACTCTTGTTCACAGGAGAATTGCCTAGCATTTCGGTGCTGGACTGCCCTTGGGCAGGACAAAGACTGATATGCAGGGATATTTCGCACCTGTGAAAGGAACAGTGAGCTAAAGACTTGGTTGAGACTCTGCCAGGAGCCATCCACCCAAGAACAGGTCAATGGGCTGTGTTCGTGCTGGCAGAGAGTCTCCCAGACCCCCCTTTGTTTTGTTTGCATATTAAGTAACTTTGGGTCTCACCCTAAGTTACCAGTGGAATCCAGACATGGACCCCTTGCTCACTGTTCTTAGAGAGGCACAGCTCCACCTCGCTGATGAGGCCGGACTAGGCCGAAACATGTGTCTGGGGTTGCTGTTGGTACTCTTGTTCAGAGGAGAATTGCCTAGCATTTCGGTGCCGGACTGCCCCTGGGCAGGACAAAGACTGATATGCAGGGATATTTCTTAGCTCTGAAAGGGACAGTAAGCTAAAGACTTGGTTGAGACTCTCCCAGGGGCCATCCACCCATGAACAGGTCAATGGGCCGTGTTCGTGCTGGTAGAGAGACTCCCAGACCCCCCGTTGTTTTGCATATTAAGTAACTTTGAGTCTCACCCTAAGTTACCAGGGGAATCCAGACATGGACCCCTTGCTCACTGTTCTTAGAGAGGCACAGCTCCACCTCGCTGATGAGGCCCGACTAGGCCGAAACATGTGTCTGGGGTTGTAGTTGGTACTCTTGTTCAGAGGAGAATTGCCTAGCATTTCAGTGCTGGGCTGCCCCTGGGCAAGACAAAGACTGATATGCAGGGATATTTCTCATCTGTGAAAGGGACAGTGTGCTAAATACTTTGTTGAGACTCTCCCAAGGGCCACCCACCAAAGAACAGGTCAATTGGCTGTGTTCGTGCTGGTAGAGAGACTCCCAGACCCCCCTTTGTTTTGCATATTAAGTAACTTTGGGTCTCACCCTAAGTTACCAGGGGAATCCAGACATGGACCCCTTGCTCACTGTTCTTAGAGAGGCACAGCTCCACCTCGCTGATGAGGCCCAACTAGGCCGAAACATGTGTCTGGGGTTGTAGTTGGTACTCTTGTTCAGAGGAGAATTGCCTAGCATTTCAGTGCTGGACTGCCCCTGGGCAGTACAAAGACTGATATGCAGGGATATTTCTCATCTGTGAAAGGGACAGTGTGCTAAAGACTTTGTTGAGACTCTCCCAAGGGCCACCCACCAAAGAACAGGTCAATTGGCTGTGTACGTGCTGTTAGAGAGACTCCCAGACCCCCCTTTGTTTTGCATATCAAGTAACTTTGGGTCTCACCCTAAGTTACCAGGGGAATCCAGACATGGACCCCTTGCTTACTGTTCTTAGAGAGGCACAGCTCCACCTCGCTGATGAGGCCTGACTAGGCCGAAACATGTGTCTGGGGTTGCTGTTGGTACTCTTGTTCAGAGGAGAATTGCCTAGCATTTCGGTGCTGGACTGCCCCTGGGCAGGACAAAGACTGATATGCAGGGATATTTCTCAGCTGTGAAAGGGACAGTGAGCTAAAGACTTGGTTGAGACTCTTGCAGGGGCCATCCATCCAAGAACAGGTCAATGGGCCGTGTTCGTGCTGGTAGAGAGACTCCCAGACCCCCCTTTGTTTTGCATATCAAGTAACTTTGGGACTCACCCTAAGTTACCAGGGGAATCCAGAAATGGACCCCTTGCTCACGGTTCTTAGAGAGGCACAGCTCCACTTCACTGATGAGGCTCGACTATGCCCAAATATGTGTCTGGGGTTGCTGTTGGTACTCTTGTTCACCGGAGAATTGCCTAGAAATTCGGTGCTGTACTGCCCCTGGGCAGGACAAAGACTGATATGCAGGGATATTTCTCACCTGTGAAAGGGACAGTGAGCTAAAGACTTGGTTGAGACTCTACCAGGGGCCATCCACCCAAGAACAGGTCAATGGGCTGTGTTTGTGCTGGTAGAGAGACTCCCAGACCCCCCCTTTGTTTTGCATATCAAGGAACTTTGGGTCTCACCCTAAGTTACCAGGGAAATCCAGAAATGGACCCCTTGCTCATTGTTCTTAGAGGGCACAGCTCCACTTCACTGATGAGGCCCGACTATGCCCAAATACGTGTCTGGGTTGCTGTTGGTACTCTTGTTCACAGGAGAATTGCCTACATTTCGGTGCTGGACTGCCCCTGGGCAGGACAAAGACTGATATGCAGGGATATTTCTCACCTGTGAAAGGAACAGTGAGCTAAAGACTTGGTTGAGACTCTCCCAGGAGCCATCCACCCAAGAACAGGTCAATGGGCTGTGTTCGTGCTGGTAGAGAGTCTCCCAGACCCCCCCCTTTTTTTTGCATATTATGTAACTTTGGGTCTCACCCTAAGTTACCAGGGGAATCCAGATATGGACCCCTTGCTCACTGTTCTTAGAGAGGCCCAGCTCCACCTCGCTGATGAGGCCCGACTAGGCCGAAACATGTGTCTGGGGTTGCTGTTGGTACTCTTGTTCAGAGGAGAATTGCCTAGCATTTCGGTGCCGGACTGCCCCTGGGCAGGACAAAGACTGATATGCAGGGATATTTCTTAGCTCTGAAAGGGACAGTAAGCTAAAGACTTGGTTGAGACTCTCCCAGGGGCCATCCACCCATGAACAGGTCAATGGGCCGTGTTCGTGCTGGTAGAGAGACTCCCAGACCCCCCTTTGTTTTGCATATTAAGTAACTTTGAGTCTCACCCTAAGTTACCAGGGGAATCCAGACATGGACCCCTTGCTCACTGTTCTTAGAGAGGCACAGCTCCACCTCGCTGATGAGGCCCGAGTAGGCCGAAACATGTGTCTGGGGTTGTAGTTGGTACTCTTGTTCAGAGGAGAATTGCCTAGCATTTCAGTGGTGGACTGCCCCTGGGCAGGACAAAGACTGATATGCAGGGATATTTCTCATCTGTGAAAGGGACAGTTTGCTAAAGACTTTGTTGAGACACTCCCAAGGGCCACCCACCAAAGAACAGGTCAATTGGCTGTGTTCCTGCTGGTAGAGAGACTCCCAGACCCCCCTTTTTTTTGCATATTAAGTGACTTTGGGTCTCACCCTAAATTACCAGGGGAATCCAGACATGGACCCCTTGCTCACTGTTCTTAGAGAGGCACAGCTCCACCTCACTGATGAGGCCCGACTAGGCCGAAACATGTGTCTGGGGTTGCTGTTGATACTCTTGTTCAGAGGAGAATTGCCTAGCATTTCGGTGCAGGACTGCCCCTGGGCAGGTCAAAGACTGATATGCGGGAATATTTCTCAGCTGTGAAAGGGACAGTGAGCTAAAGACTTGGTTGAGACTCTCCCAGGGGCCATGCACCCAAGAACAGGTCAATGGTCTGTGTTTGTGCTGGTAGAGAGACTCCCAGACCCCCCTTTGTTTTGCATATCAAGTAACTTTGGGTCTCACCCTAAGTTACCAGGGGAATCCAGAAATGGACCCCTTGCTCACTGTTCTTAGAGAGGCACAGCTCCACCTCGCTGATGAGGCCTGACTAGGCCGAAACATGTGTCTGGGGTTGCTGTTGGTACTCTTGTTCAGAGGAGAATTGCCTAGCATTTCGGTGCTGGACTGCCCCTGGGCAGGACAAAGACTGATATGCAGGGATATTTCTCAGCTGTGAAAGGGACAGTGAGCTAAAGACTTGGTTGAGACTCTCCCAGGGGCCATCCATCCATGAACAGGTCAATGGGCCGTGTTCGTGCTGGTAGAGAGACTCCCAGACCCCCCTTTGTTTTGCATATTAAGTAACTTTGGGTCTCAGGGGAATCCAGACATGGACCACTTGCTCACTGTTCTTAGAGAGGCACAGCTCCACCTCGCTGATGAGGCCCGACTAGGCCGAAACATGTGTCTGGGGTTGTAGTTGGTACTCTTGTTCAGAGGAGAATTTCCTAGCATTTCGGTGCAGGACTCCCCCTGGGCAGGACAAAGACTGATATGCAGGGATATTTCTAAGCTGTGAAAGGGACAGTGAGCTAAAGACTTGGTTGAGACTCTCCCAGGGGCCATCCATCCAAGAACAGGTCAATGGGCCGTGTTCGTGCTGGTAGAGAGACTCCCAGACCCCCCTTTGTTTTGCATATCAAGTAACTTTGGGACTCACCCTAAGTTACCAGGGGAATCCAGAAATGGACCCCTTGCTCACTGTTCTTAGAGCGGCACAGCTCCACTTCACTGATGATGCTCCACTATGCCCAAATACGTGTCTGGGGTTGCTGCTGGTACTCTTGTTCACAGGAGAATTGCCTAGCATTTCGGTGCTGGACTGCCCCTGGACAGGACAAAGACTGATATGCAGGGATATTTCTCACCTGTGAAAGGAACAGTGAGCTAAAGACTTGGTTGAGACTCTCCCAGGGGCCATCCACCCAAGAACAGGTCAATGGGCCGTGTTCGTGCTGGTAGAGAGACTCCCAGACCCCCCTTTGTTTTGCATATCAAGTAACTTTGGGACTCACCCTAAGTTACCAGGGGAATCCAGAAATGGACCCCTTGCTCACTGTTCTTAGAGCGGCACAGCTCCACTTCACTGATGAGGCTCCACTATGCCCAAATACGTGTCTGGGGTTGCTGTTGGTACTCTTGTTCACAGGAGAATTGCCTAGCATTTCGGTGCTGGACTGCCCCTGGACAGGACAAAGACTGATATGCAGGGATATTTCTCACCTGTGAAAGGAACAGTGAGCTAAAGACTTGGTTGAGACTCTCCCAGGGGCCATCCACCCAAGAACAGGTCAATGGGCTGTGTTCGTGCTGGTAGAGAGTCTCCCAGACCCCCCTTTGTTTTGCATATTAAGTAACTTTGGGTCTCACCCTAAGTTACCAGGGGAATCCAGACATGGACCCCTTGCTCACTGTTCTTAGAGAGGCACAGCTCCACCTCGCTGATGAGGCCCGACTAGGCCGAAACATGTGTCTGGGGTTGCTGTTGGTACTCTTGTTCAGAGGAGAATTGCCTAGCATTTCGGTGCCGGACTGCCCCTGGGCAGGACAAAGACTGATATGCAGGGATATTTCTTAGCTCTGAAAGGGACAGTAAGCTAAAGACTTGGTTGAGACTCTCCCAGGGGCCATCCACCAAAGAACAGGTCAATTGGCTGTGTTCGTGCTGGTAGAGAGAGTCCCAGACCCCCCTTTGTTTTGCATATTAAGTAACTTTGGGTCTCACCCTAAGTTACCAGGGGAATCCAGACATGGACCCCTTGCTCACTGTTCTTAGAGAGGCACAGCTCCACCTCGCTGATGAGGCCCGACTAGGCCAAAACATGTGTCTGGGGTTGCTGTTGGTACTCTTGTTCAGAGGAGAATTGCCTAGCATTTCGGTGCCGGACTGCCCCTGGGCAGGACAAAGACTGATATGCAGGGATATTTCTCATCTGTGAAAGGGACAGTGTGCTAAAGACTTTGTTGAGACTCTCTCAAGGACCACCCACCAAAGAACTGGTCAATTGGCTGTGTTTGTGCTGGTAGAGAGACTCCCAGACCCCCCTTTGTTTTGCATATTAAGTAACTTTGGGTCTCACCCTATGTTACCAGGGGAATCCAGACATGGACCCCTTTCTTACTGTTCTTAGAAAGGCACAGCTCCACCTCGCTGATGAGGCCCGACTAGGCCGAAACATGTGTCTGGGGTTGCTGTTGGTACTCTTGTTCGGAGGAGAATTGCCTAGCATTTCGGTGCAGGACTGCCCCTGGGCAGGACAAAGACTGATATGCGGAGATATTTCTCAGCTGTGAAAGGGACAGTGAGCTAAAGACTTGGTTGAGACTCTCCCAGGGGCCATCCACCCAAGAACAGGTCAATGGGCTGTGTTTGTGCTGGTAGAGAGACTCCCAGACCCCCCTTTGTTTTGCATATCAAGTAACTTTGGGTCTCACCCTAAGTTACCAGGGGAATCCAGAAATGGACCCCTTGCTCACTGTTCTTAGAGAGGCACAGCTCCACTTCACTGATGAGGCCCGACTATGCCCAAATACGTGTCTGGGGTTGCTGTTGGTACTTTTGTTCACAGGAGAATTGTCTAGCATTTTGGTGCTGGACTGCCCCTGGGCAGGACAAAGACTGATATGCAGGGATATTTCTCACCTGTGAAAGGGACAGTGAGCTAAAGACTTGGGTGAGACTCTCCCAGGAGCAATCCACCCAAGAACAGGTCAATTGGCTGTGTTGGTGCTGGTAGAGAGACTCCCAGACCCCCCTTTGTTTTGCATATTAAGTAACTTTGGGTCTCACCCTAAGTTATCAGGGGAATCCAGACGTTCATAAAAGATGAGCTCTCCATCCTGCGTGTCTTGCAGGGGCATATAGATACCAGTTACTTCACTGGTTTGAAGGCGTTGGGAGAGTTCCGGTAAGTATTGACTCTGAAGTCCCTGGTGGGATTGGTTCTTAGAGAAGCACAGCTCCACCTCACTTATGAGGCCCGACTAGGCCCAAACACGTGTCTGGTGTTGCTGTTGGTACTCTTGTTCAGAGGAGAATTGCCTAGCATTTCGGTGCAGGACTTCCCCTGGGCAGGACAAAGACTGATATGCGGGGATATTTTTCAGCTGTGAAAGGGACAGTGAGCTAAAGACTTGGTTGAGACTCTCCCAGGGGCCATCCACCCAAGAACAGGTCAATGGGCTGTGTTTGTGCTGGTAGAGAGTCTCCCAGACTCCCCCTTTTTTTTGCATATTATGTAACTTTGGGTCTCACCCTAAGTTACCAGGGGAATCCAGATATGGACCCCTTGCTCACTGTTCTTAGAGAGGCCCAGATCCACCTCGCTGATGAGGCCCGACTAGGCCGAAACATGTGTCTGGGGTTGCTGTTGGTACTCTTGTTCAGAGGAGAATTGCCTAGCATTTCGGTGCCGGACTGCCCCTGGGCAGGACAAAGACTGATATGCAGGGATATTTCTTAGCTCTGAAAGGGACAGTAAGCTAAAGACTTGGTTGAGACTCTCCCAGGGGCCATCCACCCATGAACAGGTCAATGGGCCGTGTTCGTGCTGGTAGAGAGACTCCCAGACCCCCCTTTGTTTTGCATATTAAGTAACTTTGAGTCTCACCCTAAGTTACCAGGGGAATCCAGACATGGACCCCTTGCTCACTGTTCTTAGAGAGGCACAGCTCCACCTCGCTGATGAGGCCCGACTAGGCCGAAACATGTGTCTGGGGTTGTAGTTGGTACTCTTGTTCAGAGGAGAATTGCCTAGCATTTCAGTGGTGGACTGCCCCTGGGCAGGACAAAGACTGATATGCAGGGATATTTCTCATCTGTGAAAGGGACAGTTTGCTAAAGACTTTGTTGAGACACTCCCAAGGGCCACCCACCAAAGAACAGGTCAATTGGCTGTGTTCCTGCTGGTAGAGAGACTCCCAGACCCCCCTTTTTTTTGCATATTAAGTAACTTTGGGTCTCACCCTAAATTACCAGGGGAATCCAGACATGGACCCCTTGCTCACTGTTCTTAGAGAGGCACAGCTCCACCTCACTGATGAGGCCCGACTAGGCCGAAACATGTGTCTGGGGTTGCTGTTGATACTCTTGTTCAGAGGAGAATTGCCTAGCATTTCGGTGCAAGACTGCCCCTGGGCAGGTCAAAGACTGATATGCGGGAATATTTCTCAGCTGTGAAAGGGACAGTGAGCTAAAGACTTGGTTGAGACTCTCCCAGGGGCCATCCACCCAAGAACAGGTCAATGGTCTGTGTTTGTGCTGGTAGAGAGACTCCCAGACCCCCCTTTGTTTTGGATATCAAGTAACTTTGGGTCTCACCCTAAGTTACCAGGGGAATCCAGAAATGGACCCCTTGCTCACTGTTCTTAGAGAGGCACAGCTCCACCTCGCTGATGAGGCCTGACTAGGCCGAAACATGTGTCTGGGGTTGCTGTTGGTACTCTTGTTCAGAGGAGAATTGCCTAGCATTTCGGTGCTGGACTGCCCCTGGGCAGGACAAAGACTGATATGCAGGGATATTTCTCAGCTGTGAAAGGGACAGTGAGCTAAAGACTTGGTTGAGACTCTCCCAGGGGCCATCCATCCATGAACAGGTCAATGGGCCGTGTTCGTGCTGGTAGAGAGACTCCCAGACCCCCCTTTGTTTTGCATATTAAGTAACTTTGGGTCTCAGGGGAATCCAGACATGGACCACTTGCTCACTGTTCTTAGAGAGGCACAGCTCCACCTCGCTGATGAGGCCCGACTAGGCCGAAACATGTGTCTGGGGTTGTAGTTGGTACTCTTGTTCAGAGGAGAATTTCCTAGCATTTCGGTGCAGGACTGCCCCTGGGCAGGACAAAGACTGATATGCAGGGATATTTCTAAGCTGTGAAAGGGACAGTGAGCTAAAGACTTGGTTGAGACTCTCCCAGGGGCCATCCATCCAAGAACAGGTCAATGGGCCGTGTTCGTGCTGGTAGAGAGACTCCCAGACCCCCCTTTGTTTTGCATATCAAGTAACTTTGGGACTCACCCTAAGTTACCAGGGGAATCCAGAAATGGACCCCTTGCTCACTGTTCTTAGAGAGGCACAGCTCCACTTCACTGATGAGGCTCCACTATGCCCAAATACGTGTCTGGGGTTGCTGTTGGTACTCTTGTTCACAGGAGAATTGCCTAGCATTTTGGTGCTGGACTGCCCCTGGGCAGGACAAAGACTGCTATTCAGGGATATTTCTCAGCTGTGAAAGGGACAGTGAGCTAAAGACTTGGTTGAGACTCTCCCAGGGGCCATCCACCCAAGAACAGGTCAATGGGCTGTGTTTGTGCTGGTAGAGAGACTCCCAGACCCCCCCTTTGTTTTGCAAATCAAGTAACTTTGGGTCTCACCCTAAGTTACCAGGGGAATCCAGAAATGGACCCCTTCCTCACTGTTCTTAGAGAGGCACAGCTCTACTTCACTGATGACGCCCGACTATGCCCAAATACGTGTATGGGTTGCTGTTGTTACTCTTGTTCACAGGAGAATTGCCTAGCATTTCGGTGCTGGACTGCCCCTGGACAGGACAAAGACTGATATGCAGGGATATTTCTCACCTGTGAAAGGAACAGTGAGCTAAAGACTTTGTTGAGACTCTCCCAAGGGCCACCCACCAAAGAACAGGTCAATTGGCTGTGTTCGTGCTGGTAGAGAGAGTCCCAGACCCCCCTTTGTTTTGCATATTAAGTAACTTTGGGTCTCACCCTAAGTTACCAGGGGAATCCAGACATGGACCCCTTGCTCACTGTTCTTAGAGAGGCACAGCTCCACCTCGCTGATGAGGCCCGACTAGGCCGAAACATGTGTCTGGGGTTGTAGTTGGTACTCTTGTTCAGAGGAGAATTTCCTAGCATTTCGGTGCAGGACTGCCCCTGGGCAGGACAAAGACTGATATGCAGGGATATTTCTCAGCTGTGAAAGGGACAGTGAGCTAAAGACTTGGTTGAGACTCTCCCAGGGGCCATCCATCCAAGAACAGGTCAATGGGCCGTGTTCGTGCTGGTAGAGAGACTCCCAGACCCCCCTTTGTTTTGCATATTAAGTAACTTTGGGTCTCACCCTAAGTTACCAGGGGAATCCAGAAATGGACCCCTTGCTCACTGTTCTTAGAGAGGCACAGCTCCACTTCACTGATGAGGCTCCACTATGCCCAAATACGTGTCTGGGGTTGCTGTTGGTACTCTTGTTCACAGGAGAATTGCCTAGCATTTTGGTGCTGGACTGCCCCTGGGCAGGACAAAGACTGATATGCAGGGATATTTCTCAGCTGTGAAAGGGACAGTGAGCTAAAGACTTGGTTGAGACTCTCCCAGGGGCCATCCATCCAAGAACAGGTCAATGGGCTGTGTTCGTGCTGGTAGAGAGACTCCCAGACCCCCCCTTTGTTTTGCATATCAAGTAACTTTGGGTCTCACCCTAAGTTACCAGGGGAATCCAGAAATGGACCCCTTGCTCACTGTTCTTAGAGAGGCACAGCTCCACTTCACTGATGAGGCCCGACTATGGCCAAATACGTGTCTGGGTTGCTGTTGTTACTCTTGTTCACAGGAGAATTGCCTAGCATTTCGGTGCTGGACTGCCCCTGGGCAGGACAAAGACTGATATGCAGGGATATTTCGCACCTGTGAAAGGAACAGTGAGCTAAAGACTTGGTTGAGACTCTGCCAGGAGCCATCCACCCAAGAACAGGTCAATGGGCTGTGTTCGTGCTGGCAGAGAGTCTCCCAGACCCCCCTTTGTTTTGTTTGCATATTAAGTAACTTTGGGTCTCACCCTAAGTTACCAGGGGAATCCAGACATGGACCCCTTGCTCACTGTTCTTAGAGAGGCACAGCTCCACCTCGCTGATGAGGCCCGACTAGGCCGAAACATGTGTCTGGGGTTGCTGTTGGTACTCTTGTTCAGAGGAGAATTGCCTAGCATTTCGGTGCCGGACTGCCCCTGGGCATGACAAAGACTGATATGCAGGGATATTTCTTAGCTCTGAAAGGGACAGTAAGCTAAAGACTTGGTTGAGACTCTCCCAGGGGCCATCCACCCATGAACAGGTCAATGGGCCGTGTTCGTGCTGGTAGGGAGACTCCCAGACCCCCCTTTGTTTTGCATATTAAGTAACTTTGAGTCTCACCCTAAGTTACCAGGGGAATCCAGACATGGACCCCTTGCTCATTGTTCTTAGAGAGGCACAGCTCCACCTCGCTGATGAGGCCCGACTAGGCCGAAACATGTGTCTGGGGTTGAAGTTGGTACTCTTGTTCAGAGGAGAATTGCCTAGCATTTCAGTGCTGGGCTGCCCCTGGGCAAGACAAAGACTGATATGCAGGGATATTTCTCATCTGTGAAAGGGACAGTGTGCTAAATACTTTGTTGAGACTCTCCCAAGGGCCACCCACCAAAGAACAGGTCAATTGGCTGTGTTCGTGCTGTTAGAGAGACTCCCAGACCCCCCTTTGTTTTGCATATCAAGTAACTTTGGGTCTCACCCTAAGTTACCAGGGGAATCCAGACATGGACCCCTTGCTCACTGTTCTTAGAGAGGCACAGCTCCACCTCGCTGATGAGGCCTGACTAGGCCGAAACATGTGTCTGGGATTGCTGTTGGTACTCTTGTTCAGAGGAGAATTGCCTAGCATTTCGGTGCTGGACTGCCCCTGGGCAGGACAAAGACTGATATGCAGGGATATTTCTCAGCTGTGAAAGGGACAGTGAGCTAAAGACTTGGTTGAGACTCTTGCAGGGGCCATCCATCCAAGAACAGGTCAATGGGCTGTGTTTGTGCTGGTAGAGAGACTCCCAGACCCCCCCTTTGTTTTGCATATCAAGGAACTTTGGGTCTCACCCTAAGTTACCAGGGAAATCCAGAAATGGACCCCTTGCTCATTGTTCTTAGAGGGCACAGCTCCACTTCACTGATGAGGCCCGACTATGCCCAAATACGTGTCTGGGTTGCTGTTGGTACTCTTGTTCACAGGAGAATTGCCTACATTTCGGTGCTGGACTGCCCCTGGGCAGGACAAAGACTGATATGCAGGGATATTTCTCACCTGTGAAAGGAACAGTGAGCTAAAGACTTGGTTGAGACTCTCCCAGGGGCCATCCACCCATGAACAGGTCAATGGGCCGTGTTCGTGCTGGTAGAGAGACTCCCAGACCCCCCTTTGTTTTGCATATTAAGTAACTTTGAGTCTCACCCTAAGTTACCAGGGGAATCCAGACATGGACCCCTTGCTCACTGTTCTTAGAGAGGCACAGCTCCACCTCGCTGATGAGGCCCGACTAGGCCGAAACATGTGTCTGGGGTTGTAGTTGGTACTCTTGTTCAGAGGAGAATTGCCTAGCATTTCAGTGCTGGACTGCCCCTGGGCAGGACAAAGACTGATATGCAGGGATATTTCTCATCTGTGAAAGGGACAGTTTGCTAAAGACTTTGTTGAGACACTCCCAAGGGCCACCCACCAAAGAACAGGTCAATTGGCTGTGTTCGTGCTGGTAGAGAGACTCCCAGACCCCCCTTTGTTTTGCATATTAAGTAACTTTGGGTCTCACCCTAAGTTACCAGGGGAATCCAGACATGGACCCCTTGCTCACTGTTCTTAGAGAGGCACAGCTCCACCTCGCTGATGAGGCCCGACTAGGCCGAAACATGTGTCTGGGGTTGCTGTTGATACTCTTGTTCAGAGGAGAATTGCCTAGCATTTCGGTGCAGGACTGCCCCTGGGCAGGACAAAGACTGATATGCGGGAATATTTCTCAGCTGTGAAAGGGACAGTGAGCTAAAGACTTGGTTGAGACTCTCCCAGGGGCCATCCACCCAAGAACAGGTCAATGGGCTGTGTTTGTGCTGGTAGAGAGACTCCCAGACCCCCCTTTGTTTTGCATATCAAGTAACTTTGGGTCTCACCCTAAGTTACCAGGGGAATCCAGAAATGGACCCCTTGCTCACTGTTCTTAGAGAGGCACAGCTCCACCTCGCTGATGAGGCCTGACTAGGCCGAAACATGTGTCTGGGGTTGCTGTTGGTACTCTTGTTCAGAGGAGAATTGCCTAGCATTTCGGTGCTGGACTGCCCCTGGGCAGGAAAAAGACTGATATGCAGGGATATTTCTCAGCTGTGAAAGGGACAGTGAGCTAAAGACTTGGTTGAGACTCTCCCAGGGGCCATCCATCCATGAACAGGTCAATGGGCCGTGTTCGTGCTGGTAGAGAGACTCCCAGACCCCCCTTTGTTTTGCATATTAAGTAACTTTGGGTCTCAGGGGAATCCAGACATGGACCCCTTGCTCACTGTTCTTAGAGAGGCACAGCTCCACCTCGCTGATGAGGCCCGACTAGGCCGAAACATGTGTCTGGGGTTGTAGTTGGTACTCTTGTTCAGAGGAGAATTTCCTAGCATTTCGGTGCAGGACTGCCCCTGGGCAGGACAAAGACTGATATGCAGGGATATTTCTCAGCTGTGAAAGGGACAGTGAGCTAAAGACTTGGTTGAGACTCTCCCAGGGGCCATCCATCCAAGAACAGGTCAATGGGCCGTGTTCGTGCTGGTAGAGAGACTCCCAGACCCCCCTTTGTTTTGCATATTAAGTAACTTTGGGTCTCACCCTAAGTTACCAGGGGAATCCAGAAATGGACCCCTTGCTCACTGTTCTTAGAGAGGCACAGCTCCACTTCACTGATGAGGCTCCACTATGCCCAAATACGTGTCTGGGGTTGCTGTTGGTACTCTTGTTCACAGGAGAATTGCCTAGCATTTTGGTGCTGGACTGCCCCTGGGCAGGACAAAGACTGATATGCAGGGATATTTCTCAGCTGTGAAAGGGACAGTGAGCTAAAGACTTGGTTGAGACTCTCCCAGGGGCCATCCATCCAAGAACAGGTCAATGGGCTGTGTTCGTGCTGGTAGAGAGACTCCCAGACCCCCCCTTTGTTTTGCATATCAAGTAACTTTGGGTCTCACCCTAAGTTACCAGGGGAATCCAGAAATGGACCCCTTGCTCACTGTTCTTAGAGAGGCACAGCTCCACTTCACTGATGAGGCCCGACTATGGCCAAATACGTGTCTGGGTTGCTGTTGTTACTCTTGTTCACAGGAGAATTGCCTAGCATTTCGGTGCTGGACTGCCCTTGGGCAGGACAAAGACTGATATGCAGGGATATTTCGCACCTGTGAAAGGAACAGTGAGCTAAAGACTTGGTTGAGACTCTGCCAGGAGCCATCCACCCAAGAACAGGTCAATGGGCTGTGTTCGTGCTGGCAGAGAGTCTCCCAGACCCCCCTTTGTTTTGTTTGCATATTAAGTAACTTTGGGTCTCACCCTAAGTTACCAGTGGAATCCAGACATGGACCCCTTGCTCACTGTTCTTAGAGAGGCACAGCTCCACCTCGCTGATGAGGCCGGACTAGGCCGAAACATGTGTCTGGGGTTGCTGTTGGTACTCTTGTTCAGAGGAGAATTGCCTAGCATTTCGGTGCCGGACTGCCCCTGGGCAGGACAAAGACTGATATGCAGGGATATTTCTTAGCTCTGAAAGGGACAGTAAGCTAAAGACTTGGTTGAGACTCTCCCAGGGGCCATCCACCCATGAACAGGTCAATGGGCCGTGTTCGTGCTGGTAGAGAGACTCCCAGACCCCCCGTTGTTTTGCATATTAAGTAACTTTGAGTCTCACCCTAAGTTACCAGGGGAATCCAGACATGGACCCCTTGCTCACTGTTCTTAGAGAGGCACAGCTCCACCTCGCTGATGAGGCCCGACTAGGCCGAAACATGTGTCTGGGGTTGTAGTTGGTACTCTTGTTCAGAGGAGAATTGCCTAGCATTTCAGTGCTGGGCTGCCCCTGGGCAAGACAAAGACTGATATGCAGGGATATTTCTCATCTGTGAAAGGGACAGTGTGCTAAATACTTTGTTGAGACTCTCCCAAGGGCCACCCACCAAAGAACAGGTCAATTGGCTGTGTTCGTGCTGGTAGAGAGACTCCCAGACCCCCCTTTGTTTTGCATATTAAGTAACTTTGGGTCTCACCCTAAGTTACCAGGGGAATCCAGACATGGACCCCTTGCTCACTGTTCTTAGAGAGGCACAGCTCCACCTCGCTGATGAGGCCCAACTAGGCCGAAACATGTGTCTGGGGTTGTAGTTGGTACTCTTGTTCAGAGGAGAATTGCCTAGCATTTCAGTGCTGGACTGCCCCTGGGCAGTACAAAGACTGATATGCAGGGATATTTCTCATCTGTGAAAGGGACAGTGTGCTAAAGACTTTGTTGAGACTCTCCCAAGGGCCACCCACCAAAGAACAGGTCAATTGGCTGTGTTCGTGCTGTTAGAGAGACTCCCAGACCCCCCTTTGTTTTGCATATCAAGTAACTTTGGGTCTCACCCTAAGTTACCAGGGGAATCCAGACATGGACCCCTTGCTTACTGTTCTTAGAGAGGCACAGCTCCACCTCGCTGATGAGGCCTGACTAGGCCGAAACATGTGTCTGGGGTTGCTGTTGGTACTCTTGTTCAGAGGAGAATTGCCTAGCATTTCGGTGCTGGACTGCCCCTGGGCAGGACAAAGACTGATATGCAGGGATATTTCTCAGCTGTGAAAGGGACAGTGAGCTAAAGACTTGGTTGAGACTCTTGCAGGGGCCATCCATCCAAGAACAGGTCAATGGGCCGTGTTCGTGCTGGTAGAGAGACTCCCAGACCCCCCTTTGTTTTGCATATCAAGTAACTTTGGGACTCACCCTAAGTTACCAGGGGAATCCAGAAATGGACCCCTTGCTCACGGTTCTTAGAGAGGCACAGCTCCACTTCACTGATGAGGCTCGACTATGCCCAAATATGTGTCTGGGGTTGCTGTTGGTACTCTTGTTCACCGGAGAATTGCCTAGAAATTCGGTGCTGTACTGCCCCTGGGCAGGACAAAGACTGATATGCAGGGATATTTCTCACCTGTGAAAGGGACAGTGAGCTAAAGACTTGGTTGAGACTCTACCAGGGGCCATCCACCCAAGAACAGGTCAATGGGCTGTGTTTGTGCTGGTAGAGAGACTCCCAGACCCCCCCTTTGTTTTGCATATCAAGGAACTTTGGGTCTCACCCTAAGTTACCAGGGAAATCCAGAAATGGACCCCTTGCTCATTGTTCTTAGAGGGCACAGCTCCACTTCACTGATGAGGCCCGACTATGCCCAAATACGTGTCTGGGTTGCTGTTGGTACTCTTGTTCACAGGAGAATTGCCTACATTTCGGTGCTGGACTGCCCCTGGGCAGGACAAAGACTGATATGCAGGGATATTTCTCACCTGTGAAAGGAACAGTGAGCTAAAGACTTGGTTGAGACTCTCCCAGGAGCCATCCACCCAAGAACAGGTCAATGGGCTGTGTTCGTGCTGGTAGAGAGTCTCCCAGACCCCCCCCTTTTTTTTGCATATTATGTAACTTTGGGTCTCACCCTAAGTTACCAGGGGAATCCAGATATGGACCCCTTGCTCACTGTTCTTAGAGAGGCCCAGCTCCACCTCGCTGATGAGGCCCGACTAGGCCGAAACATGTGTCTGGGGTTGCTGTTGGTACTCTTGTTCAGAGGAGAATTGCCTAGCATTTCGGTGCCGGACTGCCCCTGGGCAGGACAAAGACTGATATGCAGGGATATTTCTTAGCTCTGAAAGGGACAGTAAGCTAAAGACTTGGTTCAGACTCTCCCAGGGGCCATCCACCCATGAACAGGTCAATGGGCCGTGTTCGTGCTGGTAGAGAGACTCCCAGACCCCCCTTTGTTTTGCATATTAAGTAACTTTGAGTCTCACCCTAAGTTACCAGGGGAATCCAGACATGGACCCCTTGCTCACTGTTCTTAGAGAGGCACAGCTCCACCTCGCTGATGAGGCCCGACTAGGCCGAAACATGTGTCTGGGGTTGTAGTTGGTACTCTTGTTCAGAGGAGAATTGCCTAGCATTTCAGTGGTGGACTGCCCCTGGGCAGGACAAAGACTGATATGCAGGGATATTTCTCATCTGTGAAAGGGACAGTTTGCTAAAGACTTTGTTGAGACACTCCCAAGGGCCACCCACCAAAGAACAGGTCAATTGGCTGTGTTCCTGCTGGTAGAGAGACTCCCAGACCCCCCTTTTTTTTGCATATTAAGTGACTTTGGGTCTCACCCTAAATTACCAGGGGAATCCAGACATGGACCCCTTGCTCACTGTTCTTAGAGAGGCACAGCTCCACCTCACTGATGAGGCCCGACTAGGCCGAAACATGTGTCTGGGGTTGCTGTTGATACTCTTGTTCAGAGGAGAATTGCCTAGCATTTCGGTGCAGGACTGCCCCTGGGCAGGTCAAAGACTGATATGCGGGAATATTTCTCAGCTGTGAAAGGGACAGTGAGCTAAAGACTTGGTTGAGACTCTCCCAGGGGCCATGCACCCAAGAACAGGTCAATGGTCTGTGTTTGTGCTGGTAGAGAGACTCCCAGACCCCCCTTTGTTTTGCATATCAAGTAACTTTGGGTCTCACCCTAAGTTACCAGGGGAATCCAGAAATGGACCCCTTGCTCACTGTTCTTAGAGAGGCACAGCTCCACCTCGCTGATGAGGCCTGACTAGGCCGAAACATGTGTCTGGGGTTGCTGTTGGTACTCTTGTTCAGAGGAGAATTGCCTAGCATTTCGGTGCTGGACTGCCCCTGGGCAGGACAAAGACTGATATGCAGGGATATTTCTCAGCTGTGAAAGGGACAGTGAGCTAAAGACTTGGTTGAGACTCTCCCAGGGGCCATCCATCCATGAACAGGTCAATGGGCCGTGTTCGTGCTGGTAGAGAGACTCCCAGACCCCCCTTTGTTTTGCATATTAAGTAACTTTGGGTCTCAGGGGAATCCAGACATGGACCACTTGCTCACTGTTCTTAGAGAGGCACAGCTCCACCTCGCTGATGAGGCCCGACTAGGCCGAAACATGTGTCTGGGGTTGTAGTTGGTACTCTTGTTCAGAGGAGAATTTCCTAGCATTTCGGTGCAGGACTCCCCCTGGGCAGGACAAAGACTGATATGCAGGGATATTTCTAAGCTGTGAAAGGGACAGTGAGCTAAAGACTTGGTTGAGACTCTCCCAGGGGCCATCCATCCAAGAACAGGTCAATGGGCCGTGTTCGTGCTGGTAGAGAGACTCCCAGACCCCCCTTTGTTTTGCATATCAAGTAACTTTGGGACTCACCCTAAGTTACCAGGGGAATCCAGAAATGGACCCCTTGCTCACTGTTCTTAGAGCGGCACAGCTCCACTTCACTGATGATGCTCCACTATGCCCAAATACGTGTCTGGGGTTGCTGCTGGTACTCTTGTTCACAGGAGAATTGCCTAGCATTTCGGTGCTGGACTGCCCCTGGACAGGACAAAGACTGATATGCAGGGATATTTCTCACCTGTGAAAGGAACAGTGAGCTAAAGACTTGGTTGAGACTCTCCCAGGGGCCATCCACCCAAGAACAGGTCAATGGGCCGTGTTCGTGCTGGTAGAGAGACTCCCAGACCCCCCTTTGTTTTGCATATCAAGTAACTTTGGGACTCACCCTAAGTTACCAGGGGAATCCAGAAATGGACCCCTTGCTCACTGTTCTTAGAGCGGCACAGCTCCACTTCACTGATGAGGCTCCACTATGCCCAAATACGTGTCTGGGGTTGCTGTTGGTACTCTTGTTCACAGGAGAATTGCCTAGCATTTCGGTGCTGGACTGCCCCTGGACAGGACAAAGACTGATATGCAGGGATATTTCTCACCTGTGAAAGGAACAGTGAGCTAAAGACTTGGTTGAGACTCTCCCAGGGGCCATCCACCCAAGAACAGGTCAATGGGCTGTGTTCGTGCTGGTAGAGAGTCTCCCAGACCCCCCTTTGTTTTGCATATTAAGTAACTTTGGGTCTCACCCTAAGTTACCAGGGGAATCCAGACATGGACCCCTTGCTCACTGTTCTTAGAGAGGCACAGCTCCACCTCGCTGATGAGGCCCGACTAGGCCGAAACATGTGTCTGGGGTTGCTGTTGGTACTCTTGTTCAGAGGAGAATTGCCTAGCATTTCGGTGCCGGACTGCCCCTGGGCAGGACAAAGACTGATATGCAGGGATATTTCTTAGCTCTGAAAGGGACAGTAAGCTAAAGACTTGGTTGAGACTCTCCCAGGGGCCATCCACCAAAGAACAGGTCAATTGGCTGTGTTCGTGCTGGTAGAGAGAGTCCCAGACCCCCCTTTGTTTTGCATATTAAGTAACTTTGGGTCTCACCCTAAGTTACCAGGGGAATCCAGACATGGACCCCTTGCTCACTGTTCTTAGAGAGGCACAGCTCCACCTCGCTGATGAGGCCCGACTAGGCCAAAACATGTGTCTGGGGTTGCTGTTGGTACTCTTGTTCAGAGGAGAATTGCCTAGCATTTCGGTGCCGGACTGCCCCTGGGCAGGACAAAGACTGATATGCAGGGATATTTCTCATCTGTGAAAGGGACAGTGTGCTAAAGACTTTGTTGAGACTCTCTCAAGGACCACCCACCAAAGAACTGGTCAATTGGCTGTGTTTGTGCTGGTAGAGAGACTCCCAGACCCCCCTTTGTTTTGCATATTAAGTAACTTTGGGTCTCACCCTATGTTACCAGGGGAATCCAGACATGGACCCCTTTCTTACTGTTCTTAGAGAGGCACAGCTCCACCTCGCTGATGAGGCCCGACTAGGCCGAAACATGTGTCTGGGGTTGCTGTTGGTACTCTTGTTCGGAGGAGAATTGCCTAGCATTTCGGTGCAGGACTGCCCCTGGGCAGGACAAAGACTGATATGCGGAGATATTTCTCAGCTGTGAAAGGGACAGTGAGCTAAAGACTTGGTTGAGACTCTCCCAGGGGCCATCCACCCAAGAACAGGTCAATGGGCTGTGTTTGTGCTGGTAGAGAGACTCCCAGACCCCCCTTTGTTTTGCATATCAAGTAACTTTGGGTCTCACCCTAAGTTACCAGGGGAATCCAGAAATGGACCCCTTGCTCACTGTTCTTAGAGAGGCACAGCTCCACTTCACTGATGAGGCCCGACTATGCCCAAATACGTGTCTGGGGTTGCTGTTGGTACTTTTGTTCACAGGAGAATTGTCTAGCATTTTGGTGCTGGACTGCCCCTGGGCAGGACAAAGACTGATATGCAGGGATATTTCTCACCTGTGAAAGGGACAGTGAGCTAAAGACTTGGGTGAGACTCTCCCAGGAGCAATCCACCCAAGAACAGGTCAATTGGCTGTGTTGGTGCTGGTAGAGAGACTCCCAGACCCCCCTTTGTTTTGCATATTAAGTAACTTTGGGTCTCACCCTAAGTTATCAGGGGAATCCAGACGTTCATAAAAGATGAGCTCTCCATCCTGCGTGTCTTGCAGGGGCATATAGATACCAGTTACTTCACTGGTTTGAAGGCGTTGGGAGAGTTCCGGTAAGTATTGACTCTGAAGTCCCTGGTGGGATTGGTTCTTAGAGAAGCACAGCTCCACCTCACTTATGAGGCCCGACTAGGCCCAAACACGTGTCTGGTGTTGCTGTTGGTACTCTTGTTCAGAGGAGAATTGCCTAGCATTTTGGTGCAGGACTTCCCCTGGGCAGGACAAAGACTGATATGCGGGGATATTTTTCAGCTGTGAAAGGGACAGTGAGCTAAAGACTTGGTTGAGACTCTCCCAGGGGCCATCCACCCAAGAACAGGTCAATGGGCTGTGTTTGTGCTGGTAGAGAGTCTCCCAGACTCCCCCTTTTTTTTGCATATTATGTAACTTTGGGTCTCACCCTAAGTTACCAGGGGAATCCAGATATGGACCCCTTGCTCACTGTTCTTAGAGAGGCCCAGATCCACCTCGCTGATGAGGCCCGACTAGGCCGAAACATGTGTCTGGGGTTGCTGTTGGTACTCTTGTTCAGAGGAGAATTGCCTAGCATTTCGGTGCCGGACTGCCCCTGGGCAGGACAAAGACTGATATGCAGGGATATTTCTTAGCTCTGAAAGGGACAGTAAGCTAAAGACTTGGTTGAGACTCTCCCAGGGGCCATCCACCCATGAACAGGTCAATGGGCCGTGTTCGTGCTGGTAGAGAGACTCCCAGACCCCCCTTTGTTTTGCATATTAAGTAACTTTGAGTCTCACCCTAAGTTACCAGGGGAATCCAGACATGGACCCCTTGCTCACTGTTCTTAGAGAGGCACAGCTCCACCTCGCTGATGAGGCCCGACTAGGCCGAAACATGTGTCTGGGGTTGTAGTTGGTACTCTTGTTCAGAGGAGAATTGCCTAGCATTTCAGTGGTGGACTGCCCCTGGGCAGGACAAAGACTGATATGCAGGGATATTTCTCATCTGTGAAAGGGACAGTTTGCTAAAGACTTTGTTGAGACACTCCCAAGGGCCACCCACCAAAGAACAGGTCAATTGGCTGTGTTCCTGCTGGTAGAGAGACTCCCAGACCCCCCTTTTTTTTGCATATTAAGTAACTTTGGGTCTCACCCTAAATTACCAGGGGAATCCAGACATGGACCCCTTGCTCACTGTTCTTAGAGAGGCACAGCTCCACCTCACTGATGAGGCCCGACTAGGCCGAAACATGTGTCTGGGGTTGCTGTTGATACTCTTGTTCAGAGGAGAATTGCCTAGCATTTCGGTGCAAGACTGCCCCTGGGCAGGTCAAAGACTGATATGCGGGAATATTTCTCAGCTGTGAAAGGGACAGTGAGCTAAAGACTTGGTTGAGACTCTCCCAGGGGCCATCCACCCAAGAACAGGTCAATGGTCTGTGTTTGTGCTGGTAGAGAGACTCCCAGACCCCCCTTTGTTTTGGATATCAAGTAACTTTGGGTCTCACCCTAAGTTACCAGGGGAATCCAGAAATGGACCCCTTGCTCACTGTTCTTAGAGAGGCACAGCTCCACCTCGCTGATGAGGCCTGACTAGGCCGAAACATGTGTCTGGGGTTGCTGTTGGTACTCTTGTTCAGAGGAGAATTGCCTAGCATTTCGGTGCTGGACTGCCCCTGGGCAGGACAAAGACTGATATGCAGGGATATTTCTCAGCTGTGAAAGGGACAGTGAGCTAAAGACTTGGTTGAGACTCTCCCAGGGGCCATCCATCCATGAACAGGTCAATGGGCCGTGTTCGTGCTGGTAGAGAGACTCCCAGACCCCCCTTTGTTTTGCATATTAAGTAACTTTGGGTCTCAGGGGAATCCAGACATGGACCACTTGCTCACTGTTCTTAGAGAGGCACAGCTCCACCTCGCTGATGAGGCCCGACTAGGCCGAAACATGTGTCTGGGGTTGTAGTTGGTATTCTTGTTCAGAGGAGAATTTCCTAGCATTTCGGTGCAGGACTGCCCCTGGGCAGGACAAAGACTGATATGCAGGGATATTTCTAAGCTGTGAAAGGGACAGTGAGCTAAAGACTTGGTTGAGACTCTCCCAGGGGCCATCCATCCAAGAACAGGTCAATGGGCCGTGTTCGTGCTGGTAGAGAGACTCCCAGACCCCCCTTTGTTTTGCATATCAAGTAACTTTGGGACTCACCCTAAGTTACCAGGGGAATCCAGAAATGGACCCCTTGCTCACTGTTCTTAGAGAGGCACAGCTCCACTTCACTGATGAGGCTCCACTATGCCCAAATACGTGTCTGGGGTTGCTGTTGGTACTCTTGTTCACAGGAGAATTGCCTAGCATTTTGGTGCTGGACTGCCCCTGGGCAGGACAAAGACTGCTATTCAGGGATATTTCTCAGCTGTGAAAGGGACAGTGAGCTAAAGACTTGGTTGAGACTCTCCCAGGGGCCATCCACCCAAGAACAGGTCAATGGGCTGTGTTTGTGCTGGTAGAGAGACTCCCAGACCCCCCCTTTGTTTTGCAAATCAAGTAACTTTGGGTCTCACCCTAAGTTACCAGGGGAATCCAGAAATGGACCCCTTCCTCACTGTTCTTAGAGAGGCACAGCTCTACTTCACTGATGACGCCCGACTATGCCCAAATACGTGTATGGGTTGCTGTTGTTACTCTTGTTCACAGGAGAATTGCCTAGCATTTCGGTGCTGGACTGCCCCTGGACAGGACAAAGACTGATATGCAGGGATATTTCTCACCTGTGAAAGGAACAGTGAGCTAAAGACTTTGTTGAGACTCTCCCAAGGGCCACCCACCAAAGAACAGGTCAATTGGCTGTGTTCGTGCTGGTAGAGAGAGTCCCAGACCCCCCTTTGTTTTGCATATTAAGTAACTTTGGGTCTCACCCTAAGTTACCAGGGGAATCCAGACATGGACCCCTTGCTCACTGTTCTTAGAGAGGCACAGCTCCACCTCGCTGATGAGGCCCGACTAGGCCAAAACATGTGTCTGGGGTTGCTGTTGGTACTCTTGTTCAGAGGAGAATTGCCTAGCATTTTGGTGCCGGACTGCCCCTGGGCAGGACAAAGACTGATATGCAGGGATATTTCTCATCTGTGAAAGGGACAGTGTGCTAAAGACTTTGTTGAGACTCTCTCAAGGACCACCCACCAAAGAACTGGTCAATTGGCTGTGTTTGTGCTGGTAGAGAGACTCCCAGACCCCCCTTTGTTTTGCATATTAAGTAACTTTGGGTCTCACCCTATGTTACCAGGGGAATCCAGACATGGACCCCTTGCTTACTGTTCTTAGAGAGGCACAGCTCCACCTCGCTGATGAGGCCCGACTAGGCCGAAACATGTGTCTGGGGTTGCTGTTGGTACTCTTGTTCGGAGGAGAATTGCCTAGCATTTCGGTGCAGGACTGCCCCTGGGCAGGACAAAGACTGATATGCGGAGATATTTCTCAGCTGTGAAAGGGACAGTGAGCTAAAGACTTGGTTGAGACTCTCCCAGGGGCCATCCACCCAAGAACAGGTCAATGGGCTGTGTTTGTGCTGGTAGAGAGACTCCCAGACCCCCCTTTGTTTTGCATATCAAGTAACTTTGGGTCTCACCCTAAGTTACCAGGGGAATCCAGAAATGGACCCCTTGCTCACTGTTCTTAGAGAGGCACAGCTCCACTTCACTGATGAGGCCCGACTATGCCCAAATACGTGTCTGGGGTTGCTGTTGGTACTTTTGTTCACAGGAGAATTGTCTAGCATTTTGGTGCTGGACTGCCCCTGGGCAGGACAAAGACTGATATGCAGGGATATTTCTCACCTGTGAAAGGGACAGTGAGCTAAAGACTTGGGTGAGACTCTCCCAGGAGCAATCCACCCAAGAACAGGTCAATTGGCTGTGTTGGTGCTGGTAGAGAGACTCCCAGACCCCCTTTGTTTTGCATATTAAGTAACTTTGGGTCTCACCCTAAGTTATCAGGGGAATCCAGACGTTCATAAAAGATGAGCTCTCCATCCTGCGTGTCTTGCAGGGGCGTATAGATACCAGTTACTTCACTGGTTTGAAGGCGTTGGGAGAGTTCCGGTAAGTATTGACTCTGAAGTCCCTGGTGGGATTGGTTCTTAGAGAAGCACAGCTCCACCTCACTTATGAGGCCCGACTAGGCCCAAACACGTGTCTGGTGTTGCTGTTGGTACTCTTGTTCAGAGGAGAATTGCCTAGCATTTCGGTGCAGGACTTCCCCTGGGCAGGACAAAGACTGATATGCAGGGATATTTCTCACCTGTGAAAGGGACAGTGAGCTAAAGACTTGGTTGAGACTCTCCCAGGGGCCATCCACCCAAGAACAGGTCAATGGGCTGTGTTTGTGCTGGTAGAGAGACTCCCAGACCCCCCTTTGTTTTGCATATTAAGTAACTTTGGGTCTCACCCTAAGTTACCAGGGGAATCCAGACATGGACCCCTTGCTCACTGTTGTTAGAGAGGCACAGCTCCACCTCGCTGATGTGGCCCGACTAGGCCGAAACATGTGTCTGGGGTTGCTGTTGGTACTCTTGTTCAGAGGAGAATTGCCTAGCATTTCGGTGCTGGACTGCCCCTGGGCAGGACAAAGACTGATATGCAGGGATATTTCTCAGCTGTGAAAGCGACAGTGAGCTAAAGACTTGGTTGAGACTCTCCCAGGGGCCATCCACCCAAGAACAGGTCAATGGGCTGTATTTGTGCTGGTAGAGAGACTCCCAGACCCCCTTTGTTTTGCATATCAAGTAACTTTGGGTCTCACCCTAAGTTACCAGGGGAATCCAGAAATGGACCCCTTGCTCACTGTTCTTAGAGAGGCACAGCTCCACATCACTGATGAGGCCCGACTATGCCCAAATACGTGTCTGGGGTTGCTGTTGGTACTCTTGTTCACAGGAGAATTGCCTAGCATTTCGGTGCTGGACTGCCCCTGGGCAGGACAAAGACTGATATGCAGGGATATTTCTCACCTGTGAAAGGGACAGTGAGCTAAAGACTTGGTTGAGACTCTCCCAGGAGCCATCCACTCAAGAACAGGTCAATGGGCTGTGTTTGTGCTGGTAGAGAGACTCCCAGACCCCCCTTTGTTTTGCATATTAAGTAACTTTGGGTCTCACCCTAAGTTACCAGGGGAATCCAGACATGGACCCCTTGCTCACTGTTCTTAGAGAGGCACAACTCCACCTCGCTGATGAGGCCCGACTAGGCCGAAACATGTGTCTGGGGTTGCTGTTGGTACTCTTGTTCAGAGGAGAATTGCCTAGCATTTCAGTGCTGGACTGCCCCTGGGCAGGACAAAGACTGATATGCAGGGATATTTCTCATCTGTGAAAGGGACAGTTTGCTAAAGACTTTGTTGAGACACTCCCAAGGGCCACCCACCAAAGAACAGGTCAATTGGCTGTGTTCGTGCTGGTAGAGAGACTCCCAGACCCCCCTTTGTTTTGCATATTAAGTAACTTTGGGTCTCACCCTAAGTTACCAGGGGAATCCAGACATGGACCCCTTGCTCACTGTTCTTAGAGAGGCACAGCTCCACCTCGCTGATGAGGCCCGACTAGGCCGAAACATGTGTCTGGGGTTGCTGTTGATACTCTTGTTCAGAGGAGAATTGCCTAGCATTTCGGTGCAGGACTGCCCCTGGGCAGGACAAAGACTGATATGCGGGAATATTTCTCAGCTGTGAAAGGGACAGTGAGCTAAAGACTTGGTTGAGACTCTCCCAGGGGCCATCCACCCAAGAACAGGTCAATGGGCTGTGTTTGTGCTGGTAGAGAGACTCCCAGACCCCCCTTTGTTTTGCATATCAAGTAACTTTGGGTCTCACCCTAAGTTATCAGGGGAATCCAGAAATGGACCCCTTGCTCACTGTTCTTAGAGAGGCACAGCTCCACCTCGCTGATGAGGCCTGACTAGGCCGAAACATGTGTCTAGGGTTGCTGTTGGTACTCTTGTTCAGAGGAGAAGTGCCTAGCATTTCGGTGCAGGACTGCCCCTGGGCAGGACAAAGACTGATATGCGGAGATATTTCTCAGCTGTGAAAGGGACAGTGAGCTAAAGACTTGGTTGAGACTCTCCCAGGGGCCATCCACCCAAGAACAGGTCAATGGGCTGTGTTTGTGCTGGTAGAGAGACTCCCAGACCCCCCTTTGTTTTGCATATCAAGTAACTTTGGGTCTCACCCTAAGTTACCAGGGGAATCCAGAAATGGACCCCTTGCTCACTGTTCTTAGAGAGGCACAGCTCCACTTCACTGATGAGGCCCGACTATGCCCAAATACGTGTCTGGGGTTGCTGTTGGTACTTTTGTTCACAGGAGAATTGTCTAGCATTTTGGTGCTGGACTGCCCCTGGGCAGGACAAAGACTGATATGCAGGGATATTTCTCACCTGTGAAAGGGACAGTGAGCTAAAGACTTGGGTGAGACTCTCCCAGGAGCAATCCACCCAAGAACAGGTCAATGGGCTGTGTTGGTGCTGGTAGAGAGACTCCCAGACCCCCCTTTGTTTTGCATATTAAGTAACTTTGGGTCTCACCCTAAGTTATCAGGGGAATCCAGACGTTCATAAAAGATGAGCTCTCCATCCTGCGTGTCTTGCAGGGGCGTATAGATACCAGTTACTTCACTGGTTTGAAGGCGTTGGGAGAGTTCCGGTAAGTATTGACTCTGAAGTCCCTGGTGGGATTGGTTCTTAGAGAAGCAGAGCTCCACCTCACTTATGAGGCCCGACTAGGCCCAAACACGTGTCTGGTGTTGCTGTTGGTACTCTTGTTCAGAGGAGAATTGCCTAGCATTTCGGTGCAGGACTTCCCCTGGGCAGGACAAAGACTGATATGCGGGGATATTTTTCAGCTGTGAAAGGGACAGTGAGCTAAAGACTTGGTTGAGACTCTCCCAGGGGCCATCCACCCAAGAACAGGTCAATGGGCTGTGTTTGTGCTGGTAGAGAGACTCCCAGACCCCCCTTTGTTTTGCATATTAAGTAACTTTGGGTCTCACCCTAAGTTACCAGGGGAATCCAGACATGGACCCCTTGCTCACTGTTGTTAGAGAGGCACAGCTCCACCTCGCTGATGTGGCCCGACTAGGCCGAAACATGTGTCTGGGGTTGCTGTTGGTACTCTTGTTCAGAGGAGAATTGCCTAGCATTTCGGTGCTGGACTGCCCCTGGGCAGGACAAAGACTGATATGCAGGGATATTTCTCAGCTGTGAAAGCGACAGTGAGCTAAAGACTTGGTTGAGACTCTCCCAGGGGCCATCCACCCAAGAACAGGTCAATGGGCTGTATTTGTGCTGGTAGAGAGACTCCCAGACCCCCTTTGTTTTGCATATCAAGTAACTTTGGGTCTCACCCTAAGTTACCAGGGGAATCCAGAAATGGACCCCTTGCTCACTGTTCTTAGAGAGGCACAGCTCCACATCACTGATGAGGCCCGACTATGCCCAAATACGTGTCTGGGTTGCTGTTGGTACTCTTGTTCACAGGAGAATTGCCTAGCATTTCGGTGCTGGACTGCCCCTGGGCAGGACAAAGACTGATATGCAGGGATATTTCTCACCTGTGAAAGGGACAGTGAGCTTAAGACTTGGTCGAGACTCTCCCAGGAGCCATCCACTCAAGAACAGGTCAATGGACTGTGTTTGTGCTGGTAGAGAGACTCCCAGACCCCCCTTTGTTTTGCATATTAAGTAACTTTGGGTCTCACCCTAAGTTACCAGGGGAATCCAGACATGGACCCCTTGCTCACTGTTCTTAGAGAGGCACAACTCCACCTCGCTGATGAGGCCCGACTAGGCCGAAACATGTGTCTGGGGATGCTGTTGGTACTCTTGTTCAGAGGAGAATTGCCTAGCATTTCGGTGCTGGACTGCCCCTGGGCAGGACAAAGACTGATATGCAGGGATATTTCTCAGCTGTGAAAGGGACAGTGAGCTAAAGACTTGGTTGAGACTCTCCCAGGGGCCATCCACCCATGAACAGGTCAATGGGCCGTGTTCGTGCTGGTAGAGATACTCCCAGACCCCCCTTTGTTTTGCATTTTAAGTAACTTTGAGTCTCACCATAAGTTACCAGGGGAATCCAGACATGGACCCCTTGCTCACTGTTCTTAGAGAGGCACAGCTCCACCTCGCTGATGAGGCCCGACTAGGCCGAAACATGTGTCTGGGGTTGTAGTTGGTACTCTTGTTCAGAGGAGAATTGCCTAGCATTTCAGTGCTGGACTGCCCCTGGGCAGGACAAAGACTGATATGCAGGGATATTTCCCATCTGTGAAAGGGACAGTTTGCTAAAGACTTTGTTGAGACACTCCCAAGGGCCACCCACCAAAGAACAGGTCAATTGGCTGTGTTCGTGCTGGTAGAGAGACTCCCAGACCCCCCTTTGTTTTGCATATTAAGTAACTTTGGGTCTCACCCTAAGTTACCAGGGGAATCCAGACATGGACCCCTTGCTCACTGTTCTTAGAGAGGCACAGCTCCACCTCGCTGATGAGGCCCGACTAGGCCGAAACATGTGTCTGGGGTTGCTGTTGATACTCTTGTTCAGAGGAGAATTGCCTAGCATTTCGGTGCAGGACTGCCCCTGGGCAGGACAAAGACTGATATGCGGGAATATTTCTCAGCTGTGAAAGGGACAGTGAGCTAAAGACTTGGTTGAGACTCTCCCAGGGGCCATCCACCCAAGAACAGGTCAATGGGCTGTGTTTGTGCTGGTAGAGAGACTCCCAGACCCCCCTTTGTTTTGCATATCAAGTAACTTTGGGTCTCACCCTAAGTTACCAGGGGAATCCAGAAATGGACCCCTTGCTCACTGTTCTTAGAGAGGCACAGCTCCACCTCGCTGATGAGGCCTGACTAGGCCGAAACATGTGTCTAGGGTTGCTGTTGGTACTCTTGTTCAGAGGAGAAGTGCCTAGCATTTCGGTGCTGGACTGCCCCTGGGCAGGAAAAAGACTGATATGCAGGGATATTTCTCAGCTGTGAAAGGGACAGTGAGCTAAAGACTTGGTTGAGACTCTCCCAGGGGCCATCCATCCATGAACAGGTCAATGGGCCGTGTTCGTGCTGGTAGAGAGACTCCCAGACCCCCCTTTGTTTTGCATATTAAGTAACTTTGGGTCTCAGGGGAATCCAGACATGGACCCCTTGCTCACTGTTCTTAGAGAGGCACAGCTTCACCTCGCTGATGAGGCCCGACTAGGCCGAAACATGTGTCTGGGGTTGTAGTTGGTACTCTTGTTCAGAGGAGAATTTCCTAGCATTTCGGTGCAGGACTGCCCCTGGGCAGGACAAAGACTGATATGCAGGGATATTTCTCAGCTGTGAAAGGGACAGTGAGCTAAAGACTTGGTTGAGACTCTCCCAGGGGCCATCCATCCAAGAACAGGTCAATGGGCCGTGTTCGTGCTGGTAGAGAGACTCCCAGACCCCCCTTTGTTTTGCATATTAAGTAACTTTGGGTCTCACCCTAAGTTACCAGGGGAAACCAGAAATGGACACATGCTCACTGTTCTTAGAGAGGCACAGCTCCACTTCACTGATGAGGCTCCACTATGCCCAAATACGTGTCTGGGGTTGCTGTTGGTACTCTTGTTCACAGGAGAATTGCCTAGCATTTTGGTGCTGGACTGCCCCTGGGCAGGACAAAGACTGATATGCAGGGATATTTCTCAGCTGTGAAAGGGACAGTGAGCTAAAGACTTGGTTGAGACTCTCCCAGGGGCCATCCACCCAAGAACAGGTCAATGGGCTGTGTTTGTGCTGGTAGAGAGACTCCCAGACCCCCCCTTTGTTTTGCATATCAAGTAACTTTGGGTCTCACCCTAAGTTACCAGGGGAATCCAGAAATGGACCCCTTGCTCACTGTTCTTAGAGAGGCACAGCTCCACTTCACTGATGAGGCCCGACTATGGCCAAATACGTGTCTGGGTTGCTGTTGTTACTCTTGTTCACAGGAGAATTGCCTAGCATTTCGGTGCTGGACTGCCCCTGGGCAGGACAAAGACTGATATGCAGGGATATTTCGCACCTGTGAAAGGAACAGTGAGCTAAAGACTTGGTTGAGACTCTGCCAGGAGCCATCCACCCAAGAACAGGTCAATGGGCTGTGTTCGTGCTGGTAGAGAGTCTCCCAGACCCCCCTTTGTTTTGCATATTAAGTAACTTTGGGTCTCACCCTAAGTTACATGGGGAATCCAGACATGGACCCCTTGCTCACTGTTCTTAGAGAGGCACAGCTCCACCTCGCTGATGAGGCCCGACTAGGCCGAAACATGTTTCTGGGGTTGCTGTTGGTACTCTTGTTCAGAGGAGAATTGCCTAGCATTTCGGTGCAGGACTGCCCCTGGGCAGGACAAAGACTGATATGCAGGGATATTTCTTAGCTCTGAAAGGGACAGTAAGCTAAAGACTTGGTTGAGACTCTCCCAGGGGCCATCCACCCATGAACAGGTCAATGGGCCGTGTTCGTGCTGGTAGAGAGACTCCCAGACCCCCCTTTGTTTTGCATATTAAGTAACTTTGAGTCTCACCCTAAGTTACCAGGGGAATCCAGACATGGACCCCTTGCTCACTGTTCTTAGAGAGGCACAGCTCCACCTCGCTGATGAGGCCCGACTAGGCCGAAACATGTGTCTGGGGTTGTAGTTGGTACTCTTGTTCAGAGGAGAATTGCCTAGCATTTCAGTGCTGGGCTGCCCCTGGGCAAGACAAAGACTGATATGCAGGGATATTTCTCATCTGTGAAAGGGACAGTGTGCTAAATACTTTGTTGAGACTCTCCCAAGGGCCACCCACCAAAGAACAGGTCAATTGGCTGTGTTCATGCTGGTAGAGAGACTCCCAGACCCCCCTTTGTTTTGCATATTAAGTAACTTTGGGTCTCACCCTAAGTTACCAGGGGAATCCAGACATGGACCCCTTGCTCACTGTTCTTAGAGAGGCACAGCTCCACCTCGCTGATGAGGCCCGACTAGGCCGAAACATGTGTCTGGGGTTGCTGTTGGTACTCTTGTTCAGAGGAGAATTGCCTAGCATTTCGGTGCTGGACTGCCCCTGGGCAGGACAAAGACTGATATGCAGGGATATTTCTCAGCTGTGAAAGGGACAGTAAGCTAAAGACTTGGTTGAGACTCTCCCAGGGGCCATCCACCCATGAACAGGTCAATGGGCCGTGTTCGTGCTGGTAGAGAGACTCCCAGACCCCCCTTTGTTTTGCATATTAAGTAACTTTGAGTCTCACCCTAAGTTACCAGGGGAATCCAGACATGGACCCCTTGCTCACTGTTCTTAGAGAGGCACATCTCCACCTCGCTGATGAGGCCCGACTAGGCCGAAACATGTGTCTGGGGTTGTAGTTGGTACTCTTGTTCAGAGGAGAATTGCCTAGCATTTCAGTGCTGGACTGCCCCTGGGCAGTACAAAGACTGATATGCAGGGATATTTCTCATCTGTGAAAGGGACAGTGTGCTAAAGACTTTGTTGAGACTCTCCCAAGGGCCACCCACCAAAGAACAGGTCAATTGGCTGTGTTCGTGCTGTTAGAGAGACTCCCAGACTCCCCTTTGTTTTGCATATCAAGTAACTTTGGGTCTCACCCTAAGTTACCAGGGGAATCCAGACATGGACCCCTTGCTCACTGTTCTTAGAGAGGCACAGCTCCACCTCGCTGATGAGGCCTGACTAGGCCGAAACATGTGTCTGGGGTTGCTGTTGGTACTCTTGTTCAGAGGAGAATTGCCTAGCATTTCGGTGCTGGACTGCCCCTGGGCAGGACAAAGACTGATATGCAGGGATATTTCTCAGCTGTGAAAGGGACAGTGAGCTAAAGACTTGGTTGAGACTCTTGCAGGGGCCATCCATCCAAGAACAGGTCAATGGGCCGTGTTCGTGCTGGTAGGGAGACTCCCAGACCCCCCTTTGTTTTGCATATCAAGTAACTTTGGGTCTCACCCTAAGTTACCAGGGGAATCCAGAAATGGACCCCTTGCTCACTGTTCTTAGAGAGGCACAGCTCCACTTCACTGATGAGGCTCGACTATGCCCAAATATGTGTCTGGGGTTGCTGTTGGTACTCTTGTTCACCGGAGAATTGCCTAGAAATTCGGTGCTGTACTGCCCCTGGGCAGGACAAAGACTGATATGCAGGGATATTTCTCACCTGTGAAAGGGACAGTGAGCTAAAGACTTGGTTGAGACTCTACCAGGGGCCATCCACCCAAGAACAGGTCAATGGGCTGTGTTTGTGCTGGTAGAGAGACTCCCAGACCCCCCCTTTGTTTTGCATATCAAGGAACTTTGGGTCTCACCCTAAGTTACCAGGGAAATCCAGAAATGGGCCCCTTGCTCATTGTTCTTAGAGGGCACAGCTCCACTTCACTGATGAGGCCCGACTATGCCCAAATACGTGTCTGGGTTGCTGTTGGTACTCTTGTTCACAGGAGAATTGCCTACATTTCGGTGCTGGACTGCCCCTGGGCAGGACAAAGACTGATATGCAGGGATATTTCTCACCTGTGAAAGGAACAGTGAGCTAAAGACTTGGTTGAGACTCTCCCAGGAGCCATCCACCCAAGAACAGGTCAATGGGCTGTGTTCGTGCTGGTAGAGAGTCTCCCAGACCCCCCCTTTTTTTTGCATATTATGTAACTTTGGGTCTCACCCTAAGTTACCAGGGGAATCCAGATATGGACCCCTTGCTCACTGTTCTTAGAGAGGCACAGCTCCACCTCGCTGATGAGGCCTGACTAGGCCGAAACATGTGTCTAGGGTTGCTGTTGGTACTCTTGTTCAGAGGAGAAGTGCCTAGCATTTCGGTGCTGGACTGCCCCTGGGCAGGAAAAAGACTGATATGCAGGGATATTTCTCAGCTGTGAAAGGGACAGTGAGCTAAAGACTTGGTTGAGACTCTCCCAGGGGCCATCCATCCATGAACAGGTCAATGGGACGTGTTCGTGCTGGTAGAGAGACTCCCAGACCCCCCTTTGTTTTGCATATTAAGTAACTTTGGGTCTCAGGGGAATCCAGACATGGACCCCTTGCTCACTGTTCTTAGAGAGGCACAGCTCCACCTCGCTGATGAGGCCCGACTAGGCCGAAACATGTGTCTGGGGTTGTAGTTGGTACTCTTGTTCAGAGGAGAATTTCCTAGCATTTCGGTGCAGGACTGCCCCTGGGCAGGACAAAGACTGATATGCAGGGATATTTCTCAGCTGTGAAAGGGACAGTGAGCTAAAGACTTGGTTGAGACTCTCCCAGGGGCCATCCATCCAAGAACAGGTCAATGGGCCGTGTTCGTGCTGGTAGAGAGACTCCCAGACCCCCCTTTGTTTTGCATATTAAGTAACTTTGGGTCTCACCCTAAGTTACCAGGGGAATCCAGAAATGGACCCCTTGCTCACTGTTCTTAGAGAGGCACAGCTCCACTTCACTGATGAGGCTCCACTATGCCCAAATACGTGTCTGGGGTTGCTGTTGGTACTCTTGTTCACAGGAGAATTGCCTAGCATTTTGGTGCTGGACTGCCCCTGGGCAGGACAAAGACTGATATGCAGGGATATTTCTCAGCTGTGAAAGGGACAGTGAGCTAAAGACTTGGTTGAGACTCTCCCAGGGGCCATCCACCCAAGAACAGGTCAATGGGCTGTGTTTGTGCTGGTAGAGAGACTCCCAGACCCCCCCTTTGTTTTGCATATCAAGTAACTTTGGGTCTCACCCTAAGTTACCAGGGGAATCCAGAAATGGACCCCTTGCTCACTGTTCTTAGAGAGGCACAGCTCCACTTCACTGATGAGGCCCGACTATGGCCAAATACGTGTCTGGGTTGCTGTTGTTACTCTTGTTCACAGGAGAATTGCCTAGCATTTCGGTGCTGGACTGCCCCTGGGCAGGACAAAGACTGATATGCAGGGATATTTCGCACCTGTGAAAGGAACAGTGAGCTAAAGACTTGGTTGAGACTCTGCCAGGAGCCATCCACCCAAGAACAGGTCAATGGGCTGTGTTCGTGCTGGTAGAGAGTCTCCCAGACCCCCCTTTGTTTTGCATATTAAGTAACTTTGGGTCTCACCCTAAGTTACCAGGGGAATCCAGACATGGACCCCTTGCTCACTGTTCTTAGAGAGGCACAGCTCCACCTCGCTGATGAGGCCCGACTAGGCCGAAACATGTTTCTGGGGTTGCTGTTGGTACTCTTGTTCAGAGGAGAATTGCCTAGCATTTCGGTGCCGGACTGCCCCTGGGCAGGACAAAGACTGATATGCAGGGATATTTCTTAGCTCTGAAAGGGACAGTAAGCTAAAGACTTGGTTGAGACTCTCCCAGGGGCCATCCACCCATGAACAGGTCAATGGGCCGTGTTCGTGCTGGTAGAGAGACTCCCAGACCCCCCTTTGTTTTGCATATTAAGTAACTTTGAGTCTCACCCTAAGTTACCAGGGGAATCCAGACATGGACCCCTTGCTCACTGTTCTTAGAGAGGCACAGCTCCACCTCGCTGATGAGGCCCGACTAGGCCGAAACATGTGTCTGGGGTTGTAGTTGGTACTCTTGTTCAGAGGAGAATTGCCTAGCATTTCAGTGCTGGGCTGCCCCTGGGCAAGACAAAGACTGATATGCAGGGATATTTCTCATCTGTGAAAGGGACAGTGTGCTAAATACTTTGTTGAGACTCTCCCAAGGGCCACCCACCAAAGAACAGGTCAATTGGCTGTGTTCGTGCTGGTAGAGAGACTCCCAGACCCCCCTTTGTTTTGCATATTAAGTAACTTTGGGTCTCACCCTAAGTTACCAGGGGAATCCAGACATGGACCCCTTGCTCACTGTTCTTAGAGAGGCACAGCTCCACCTTGCTGATGAGGCCCGACTAGGCCGAAACATGTGTCTGGGGTTGCTGTTGGTACTCTTGTTCAGAGGAGAATTGCCTAGCATTTCGGTGCTGGACTGCCCCTGGGCAGGACAAAGACTGATATGCAGGGATATTTCTCAGCTGTGAAAGGGACAGTGAGCTAAAGACTTGGTTGAGACTCTCCCAGGGGCCATCCATCCAAGAACAGGTCAATGGGCCGTGTTCGTGCTGGTAGAGAGACTCCCAGACCCCCCTTTGTTTTGCATATTAAGTAACTTTGGGTCTCACCCTAAGTTACCAGGGGAATCCAGAAATGGACCCCTTGCTCACTGTTCTTAGAGAGGCACAGCTCCACTTCACTGATGAGGCTCCACTATGCCCAAATACGTGTCTGGGGTTGCTGTTGGTACTCTTGTTCACAGGAGAATTGCCTAGCATTTTGGTGCTGGACTGCCCCTGGGCAGGACAAAGACTGATATGCAGGGATATTTCTCAGCTGTGAAAGGGACAGTGAGCTAAAGACTTGGTTGAGACTCTCCCAGGGGCCATCCACCCAAGAACAGGTCAATGGGCTGTGTTTGTGCTGGTAGAGAGACTCCCAGACCCCCCCTTTGTTTTGCATATCAAGTAACTTTGGGTCTCACCCTAAGTTACCAGGGGAATCCAGAAATGGACCCCTTGCTCACTGTTCTTAGAGAGGCACAGCTCCACTTCACTGATGAGGCCCGACTATGGCCAAATACGTGTCTGGGTTGCTGTTGTTACTCTTGTTCACAGGAGAATTGCCTAGCATTTCGGTGCTGGACTGCCCCTGGGCAGGACAAAGACTGATATGCAGGGATATTTCGCACCTGTGAAAGGAACAGTGAGCTAAAGACTTGGTTGAGACTCTGCCAGGAGCCATCCACCCAAGAACAGGTCAATGGGCTGTGTTCGTGCTGGTAGAGAGTCTCCCAGACCCCCCTTTGTTTTGCATATTAAGTAACTTTGGGTCTCACCCTAAGTTACCAGGGGAATCCAGACATGGACCCCTTGCTCACTGTTCTTAGAGAGGCACAGCTCCACCTCGCTGATGAGGCCCGACTAGGCCGAAACATGTTTCTGGGGTTGCTGTTGGTACTCTTGTTCAGAGGAGAATTGCCTAGCATTTCGGTGCCGGACTGCCCCTGGGCAGGACAAAGACTGATATGCAGGGATATTTCTTAGCTCTGAAAGGGACAGTAAGCTAAAGACTTGGTTGAGACTCTCCCAGGGGCCATCCACCCATGAACAGGTCAATGGGCCGTGTTCGTGCTGGTAGAGAGACTCCCAGACCCCCCCTTTGTTTTGCATATTAAGTAACTTTGAGTCTCACCCTAAGTTACCAGGGGAATCCAGACATGGACCCCTTGCTCACTGTTCTTAGAGAGGCACAGCTCCACCTCGCTGATGAGGCCCGACTAGGCCGAAACATGTGTCTGGGGTTGTAGTTGGTACTCTTGTTCAGAGGAGAATTGCCTAGCATTTCAGTGCTGGGCTGCCCCTGGGCAAGACAAAGACTGATATGCAGGGATATTTCTCATCTGTGAAAGGGACAGTGTGCTAAATACTTTGTTGAGACTCTCCCAAGGGCCACCCACCAAAGAACAGGTCAATTGGCTGTGTTCGTGCTGGTAGAGAGACTCCCAGACCCCCCTTTGTTTTGCATATTAAGTAACTTTGGGTCTCACCCTAAGTTACCAGGGGAATCCAGACATGGACCCCTTGCTCACTGTTCTTAGAGAGGCACAGCTCCACCTTGCTGATGAGGCCCGACTAGGCCGAAACATGTGTCTGGGGTTGCTGTTGGTACTCTTGTTCAGAGGAGAATTGCCTAGCATTTCGGTGCTGGACTGCCCCTGGGCAGTACAAAGACTGATATGCAGGGATATTTCTCATCTGTGAAAGGGAAAGTGTGCTAAAGACTTTGTTGAGACTCTCCCAAGGGCCACCCACCAAAGAACAGGTCAATTGGCTGTGTTCGTGCTGTTAGAGAGACTCCCAGACCCCCCTTTGTTTTGCATATCAAGTAACTTTGGGTCTCACCCTAAGTTACCAGGGGAATCCAGACATGGACCCCTTGCTCACTGTTCTTAGAGAGGCACAGCTCCACCTCGCTGATGAGGCCTGACTAGGCCGAAACATGTGTCTGGGGTTGCTGTTGGTACTCTTGTTCAGAGGAGAATTGCCTAGCATTTCTGTGCTGGACTGCCCCTGGGCAGGACAAAGACTGATATGCAGGGATATTTCTCAGCTGTGAAAGGGACAGTGAGCTAAAGACTTGGTTGAGACTCTTGCAGGGGCCATCCATCCAAGAACAGGTCAATGGGCCGTGTTCGTGCTGGTAGGGAGACTCCCAGACCCCCCTTTGTTTTGCATATCAAGTAACTTTGGGTCTCACCCTAAGTTACCAGGGGAATCCAGAAATGGACCCCTTGCTCACTGTTCTTAAAGAGGCACAGCTCCACTTCACTGATGAGGCTCGACTATGCCCAAATATGTGTCTGGGGTTGCTGTTGGTACTCTTGTTCACCGGAGAATTGCCTAGAAATTCGGTGCTGTACTGCCCCTGGGCAGGACAAAGACTGATATGCAGGGATATTTCTCACCTGTGAAAGGGACAGTGAGCTAAAGACTTGGTTGAGACTCTACCAGGGGCCATCCACCCAAGAACAGGTCAATGGGCTGTGTTTGTGCTGGTAGAGAGACTCCCAGACCCCCCCTTTGTTTTGCATATCAAGGAACTTTGGGTCTCACCCTAAGTTACCAGGGAAATCCAGAAATGGACCCCTTGCTCATTGTTCTTAGAGGGCACAGCTCCACTTCACTGATGAGGCCCGACTATGCCCAAATACGTGTCTGGGTTGCTGTTGGTACTCTTGTTCACAGGAGAATTGCCTACATTTCGGTGCTGGACTGCCCCTGGGCAGGACAAAGACTGATATGCAGGGATATTTCTCACCTGTGAAAGGAACAGTGAGCTAAAGACTTGGTTGAGACTCTCCCAGGAGCCATCCACCCAAGAACAGGTCAATGGGCTGTGTTCGTGCTGGTAGAGAGTCTCCCAGACCCCCCCTTTTTTTTGCATATTATGTAACTTTGGGTCTCACCCTAAGTTACCAGGGGAATCCAGATATGGACCCCTTGCTCACTGTTCTTAGAGAGGCCCAGCTCCACCTCGCTGATGAGGCCCGACTAGGCCGAAACATGTGTCTGGGGTTGCTGTTGGTACTCTTGTTCAGAGGAGAATTGCCTAGAATTTCGGTGCCGGACTGCCCCTGGGAAGGACAAAGACTGATATGCAGGGATATTTCTTAGCTCTGAAAGGGACAGTAAGCTAAAGACTTGGTTGAGACTCTCCCAGGGGCCATCCACCCATGAACAGGTCAATGGGCCGTGTTCGTGCTGGTAGAGAGACTCCCAGACCCCCCTTTGTTTTGCATTTTAAGTAACTTTGAGTCTCACCCTAAGTTACCAGGGGAATCCAGACATGGACCCCTTGCTCACTGTTCTTAGAGAGGCACAGCTCCACCTCGCTGATGAGGCCCGACTAGGCCGAAACATGTGTCTGGGGTTGTAGTTGGTACTCTTGTTCAGAGGAGAATTGCCTAGCATTTCAGTGGTGGACTGCCCCTGGGCAGGACAAAGACTGATATGCAGGGATATTTCTCATCTGTGAAAGGGACAGTTTGCTAAAGACTTTGTTGAGACACTCCCAAGGGCCACCCACCAAAGAACAGGTCAATTGGCTGTGTTCCTGCTGGTAGAGACTCCCAGACCCCCCTTTATTTTGCATATTAAGTAACTTTGGGTCTCACCCTAAATTACCAGGGGAATCCAGACATGGACCCCTTGCTCACTGTTCTTAGAGAGGCACAGCTCCACCTCGCTGATGAGGCCCGACTAGGCCGAAACATGTGTCTGGGGTTGCTGTTGATACTCTTGTTCAGAGGAGAATTGCCTAGCATTTCGGTGCAGGACTGCCCCTGGGCAGGTCAAAGACTGATATGCGGGAATATTTCTCAGCTGTGAAAGGGACAGTGAGCTAAAGACTTGGTTGAGACTCTCCCAGGGGCCATCCACCCAAGAACAGGTCAATGGTCTGTGTTTGTGCTGGTAGAGAGACTCCCAGACCCCCCTTTGTTTTGCATATCAAGTAACTTTGGGTCTCACCCTAAGTTACCAGGGGAATCCAGAAATGGACCCCTTGCTCACTGTTCTTAGAGAGGCACAGCTCCACCTCGCTGATGAGGCCTGACTAGGCCGAAACATGTGTCTGGGGTTGCTGTTGGTACTCTTGTTCAGAGGAGAATTGCCTAGCATTTCGGTGCTGGACTGCCCCTGGGCAGGACAAAGACTGATATGCAGGGATATTTCTCAGCTGTGAAAGGGACAGTGAGCTAAAGACTTGGTTGAGACTCTCCCAGGGGCCATCCATCCATGAACAGGTCAATGGGCCGTGTTCGTGCTGGTAGAGAGACTCCCAGACCCCCCTTTGTTTTGCATATTAAGTAACTTTGGGTCTCAGGGGAATCCAGACATGGACCACTTGCTCACTGTTCTTAGAGAGGCACAGCTCCACCTCGCTGATGAGGCCCGACTAGGCCGAAACATGTGTCTGGGGTTGTAGTTGGTACTCTTGTTCAGAGGAGAATTGCCTAGAATTTCGGTGCCGGACTGCCCCTGGGAAGGACAAAGACTGATATGCAGGGATATTTCTTAGCTCTGAAAGGGACAGTAAGCTAAAGACTTGGTTGAGACTCTCCCAGGGGCCATCCACCCATGAACAGGTCAATGGGCCGTGTTCGTGCTGGTAGAGAGACTCCCAGACCCCCCTTTGTTTTGCATATTAAGTAACTTTGAGTCTCACCCTAAGTTACCAGGGGAATCCAGACATGGACCCCTTGCTCACTGTTCTTAGAGAGGCACAGCTCCACCTCGCTGATGAGGCCCGACTAGGCCGAAACATGTGTCTGGGGTTGTAGTTGGCACTCTTGTTCAGAGGAGAATTGCCTAGCATTTCAGTGGTGGACTGCCCCTGGGCAGGACAAAGACTGATATGCAGGGATATTTCTCATCTGTGAAAGGGACAGTTTGCTAAAGACTTTGTTGAGACACTCCCAAGGGCCACCCACCAAAGAACAGGTCAATTGGCTGTGTTCCTGCTGGTAGAGAGACTCCCAGACCCCCCTTTTTTTTGCATATTAAGTAACTTTGGGTCTCACCCTAAATTACCAGGGGAATCCAGACATGGACCCCTTGCTCACTGTTCTTAGAGAGGCACAGCTCCACCTCGCTGATGAGGCCCGACTAGGCCGAAACATGTGTCTGGGGTTGCTGTTGATACTCTTGTTCAGAGGAGAATTGCCTAGCATTTCGGTGCAGGACTGCCCCTGGGCAGGTCAAAGACTGATATGCGGGAATATTTCTCAGCTGTGAAAGGGACAGTGAGCTAAAGACTTGGTTGAGACTCTCCCAGGGGCCATCCACCCAAGAACAGGTCAATGGTCTGTGTTTGTGCTGGTAGAGAGACTCCCAGACCCCCCTTTGTTTTGCATATCAAGTAACTTTGGGTCTCACCCTAAGTTACCAGGGGAATCCAGAAATGGACCCCTTGCTCACTGTTCTTACAGAGGCACAGCTCCACCTCGCTGATGAGGCCTGACTAGGCCGAAACATGTGTCTGGGGTTGCTGTTGGTACTCTTGTTCAGAGGAGAATTGCCTAGCATTTTGGTGCTGGACTGCCCCTGGGCAGGACAAAGACTGATATGCAGGGATATTTCTCAGCTGTGAAAGGGACAGTGAGCTAAAGACTTGGTTGAGACTCTCCCAGGGGCCATCCATCCATGAACAGGTCAATGGGCCGTGTTTGTGCTGGTAGAGAGACTCCCAGACCCCCCTTTGTTTTGCATATTAAGTAACTTTGGGTCTCAGGGGAATCCAGACATGGACCACTTGCTCACTGTTCTTAGAGAGGCACAGCTCCACCTCGCTGATGAGGCCCGACTAGGCCGAAACATGTGTCTGGGGTTGTAGTTGGTACTCTTGTTCAGAGGAGAATTTCCTAGCATTTCGGTGCAGGACTGCCCCTGGGCAGGACAAAGACTGATATGCAGGGATATTTCTAAGCTGTGAAAGGGACAGTGAGCTAAAGACTTGGTTGAGACTCTCCCAGGGGCCATCCATCCATGAACAGGTCAATGGGCCGTGTTCGTGCTGGTAGAGAGACTCCCAGACCCCCCTTTGTTTTGCATATTAAGTAACTTTGGGTCTCAGGGGAATCCAGACATGGACCACTTGCTCACTGTTCTTAGAGAGGCACAGCTCCACCTCGCTGATGAGGCCCGACTAGGCCGAAACATGTGTCTGGGGTTGTAGTTGGTACTCTTGTTCAGAGGAGAATTGCCTAGAATTTCGGTGCCGGACTGCCCCTGGGAAGGACAAAGACTGATATGCAGGGATATTTCTTAGCTCTGAAAAGGACAGTAAGCTAAAGACTTGGTTGAGACTCTCCCAGGGGCCATCCACCCATGAACAGGTCAATGGGCCGTGTTCGTGCTGGTAGAGAGACTCCCAGACCCCCCTTTGTTTTGCATATTAAGTAACTTTGAGTCTCACCCTAAGTTACCAGGGGAATCCAGACATGGACCCCTTGCTCACTGTTCTTAGAGAGGCACAGCTCCACCTCGCTGATGAGGCCCGACTAGGCCGAAACATGTGTCTGGGGTTGTAGTTGGTACTCTTGTTCAGAGGAGAATTGCCTAGCATTTCAGTGGTGGACTGCCCCTGGGCAGGACAAAGACTGATATGCAGGGATATTACTCATCTGTGAAAGGGACAGTTTGCTAAAGACTTTGTTGAGACACTCCCAAGGGCCACCCACCAAAGAACAGGTCAATTGGCTGTGTTCCTGCTGGTAGAGAGACTCCCAGACCCCCCTTTTTTTTGCATATTAAGTAACTTTGGGTCTCACCCTAAATTACCAGGGGAATCCAGACATGGACCCCTTGCTCACTGTTCTTAGAGAGGCACAGCTCCACCTCGCTGATGAGGCCCGACTAGGCCGAAACATGTGTCTGGGGTTGCTGTTGATACTCTTGTTCAGAGGAGAATTGCCTAGCATTTCGGTGCAGGACTGCCCCTGGGCAGGTCAAAGACTGATATGCGGGAATATTTCTCAGCTGTGAAAGGGACAGTGAGCTAAAGACTTGGTTGAGACTCTCCCAGGGGCCATCCACCCAAGAACAGGTCAATGGTCTGTGTTTGTGCTGGTAGAGAGACTCCCAGACCCCCCTTTGTTTTGCATATCAAGTAACTTTGGGTCTCACCCTAAGTTACCAGGGGAATCCAGAAATGGACCCCTTGCTCACTGTTCTTAGAGAGGCACAGCTCCACCTCGCTGATGAGGCCTGACTAGGCCGAAACATGTGTCTGGGGTTGCTGTTGGTACTCTTGTTCAGAGGAGAATTGCCTAGCATTTCGGTGCTGGACTGCCCCTGGGCAGGACAAAGACTGATATGCAGGGATATTTCTCAACTGTGAAAGGGACAGTGAGCTAAAGACTTGGTTGAGACTCTCCCAGGGGCCATCCATCCATGAACAGGTCAATGGGCCGTGTTCGTGCTGGTAGAGAGACTCCCAGACCCCCCTTTGTTTTGCATATTAAGTAACTTTGGGTCTCAGGGGAATCCAGACATGGACCACTTGCTCACTGTTCTTAGAGAGGCACAGCTCCACCTCGCTGATGAGGCCCGACTAGGCCGAAACATGTGTCTGGGGTTGTAGTTGGTACTCTTGTTCAGAGGAGAATTTCCTAGCATTTCGGTGCAGGACTGCCCAGGACAAAGACTGATATGCAGGGATATTTCTAAGCTGTGAAAGGGACAGTGAGCTAAAGACTTGGTTGAGACTCTCCCAGGGGCCATCCATCCAAGAACAGGTCAATGGGCCGTGTTCGTGCTGGTAGAGAGACTCCCAGACCCCCCTTTGTTTTGCATATCAAGTAACTTTGGGACTCACCCTAAGTTACCAGGGGAATCCAGAAATGGACCCCTTGCTCACTGTTCTTAGAGCGGCACAGCTCCACTTCACTGATGAGGCTCCACTATGCCCAAATACGTGTCTGGGGTTGCTGTTGGTACTCTTGTTCACAGGAGAATTGCCTAGCATTTTGGTGCTGGACTGCCCCTGGGCAGGACAAATACTGCTATTCAGGGATATTTCTCAGCTGTGAAAGGGACAGTGAGCTAAAGACTTGGTTGAGACTCTCCCAGGGGCCATCCACCCAAGAACAGGTCAATGGGCTGTGTTTGTGCTGGTAGAGAGACTCCCAGACCCCCCCTTTGTTTTGCATATCAAGTAACTTTGGGTCTCACCCTAAGTTACCAGGGGAATCCAGAAATGGACCCCTTCCTCACTGTTCTTAGAGAGGCACAGCTCTACTTCACTGATGACGCCCGACTATGCCCAAATACGTGTATGGGTTGCTGTTGTTACTCTTGTTCACAGGAGAATTGCCTAGCATTTCGGTGCTGGACTGCCCCTGGACAGGACAAAGACTGATATGCAGGGATATTTCTCACCTGTGAAAGGAACAGTGAGCTAAAGACTTTGTTGAGACTCTCCCAAGGGCCACCCACCAAAGAACAGGTCAATTGGCTGTGTTCGTGCTGGTAGAGAGAGTCCCAGACCCCCCTTTGTTTTGCATATTAAGTAACTTTGGGTCTCACCCTAAGTTACCAGGGGAATCCAGACATGGACCCCTTGCTCACTGTTCTTAGAGAGGCACAGCTCCACCTCACTGATGAGGCCCGACTAGGCCAAAACATGTGTCTGGGGTTGCTGTTGGTACTCTTGTTCAGAGGAGAATTGCCTAGCATTTCGGTGCCGGACTGCCCCTGGGCAGGACAAAGACTGATATGCAGGGATATTTCTCATCTGTGAAAGGGACAGTGTGCTAAAGACTTTGTTGAGACTCTCTCAAGGACCACCCACCAAAGAACTGGTCAATTGGCTGTGTTTGTGCTGGTAGAGAGACTCCCAGACCCCCCTTTGTTTTGCATATTAAGTAACTTTGGGTCTCACCCTATGTTACCAGGGGAATCCAGACATGGACCCCTTGCTTACTGTTCTTAGAGAGGCACAGCTCCACCTCGCTGATGAGGCCCGACTAGGCCGAAACATGTGTCTGGGGTTGCTGTTGGTACTCTTGTTCGGAGGAGAATTGCCTAGCATTTCGGTGCAGGACTGCCCCTGGGCAGGACAAAGACTGATATGCGGAGATATTTCTCAGCTGTGAAAGGGACAGTGAGCTAAAGACTTGGTTGAGACTCTCCCAGGGGCCATCCACCCAAGAACAGGTCAATGGGCTGTGTTTGTGCTGGTAGAGAGACTCCCAGACCCCCCTTTGTTTTGCATATCAAGTAACTTTGGGTCTCACCCTAAGTTACCAGGGGAATCCAGAAATGGACCCCTTGATCACTGTTCTTAGACAGGCACAGCTCCACTTCACTGATGAGGCCCGACTATGCCCAAATACGTGTCTGGGGTTGCTGTTGGTACTTTTGTTCACAGGAGAATTGTCTAGCATTTTGGTGCTGGACTGCCCCTGGGCAGGACAAAGACTGATATGCAGGGATATTTCTCACCTGTGAAAGGGACAGTGAGCTAAAGACTTGGGTGAGACTCTCCCAGGAGCAATCCACCCAAGAACAGGTCAATTGGCTGTGTTGGTGCTGGTAGAGAGACTCCCAGACCCCCCTTTGTTTTGCATATTAAGTAACTTTGGGTCTCACCCTAAGTTATCAGGGGAATCCAGACGTTCATAAAAGATGAGCTCTCCATCCTGCGTGTCTTGCAGGGGCGTATAGATACCAGTTACTTCACTGGTTTGAAGGCGTTGGGAGAGTTCCGGTAAGTATTGACTCTGAAGTCCCTGGTGGGATTGGTTCTTAGAGAAGCACAGCTCCACCTCACTTATGAGGCCCGACTAGGCCCAAACACGTGTCTGGTGTTGCTGTTGGTACTCTTGTTCAGAGGAGAATTGCCTAGCATTTCGGTGCAGGACTTCCCCTGGGCAGGACAAAGACTGATATGCGGGGATATTTTTCAGCTGTGAAAGGGACAGTGAGCTAAAGACTTGGTTGAGACTCTCCCAGGGGCCATCCACCCAAGAACAGGTCAATGGGCTGTGTGTGTGCTGGTAGAGAGACTCCCAGACCCCCCTTTGTTTTGCATATTAAGTAACTTTGGGTCTCACCCTAAGTTACCAGGGGAATCCAGACATGGACCCCTTGCTCACTGTTGTTAGAGAGGCACAGCTCCACCTCGCTGATGTGGCCCGACTAGGCCGAAACATGTGTCTGGGGTTGCTGTTGGTACTCTTGTTCAGAGGAGAATTGCCTAGCATTTCGGTGCTGGACTGCCCCTGGGCAGGACAAAGACTGATATGCAGGGATATTTCTCAGCTGTGAAAGCGACAGTGAGCTAAAGACTTGGTTGAGACTCTCCCAGGGGCCATCCACCCAAGAACAGGTCAATGGGCTGTATTTGTGCTGGTAGAGAGACTCCCAGACCCCCTTTGTTTTGCATATCAAGTAACTTTGGGTCTCACCCTAAGTTACCAGGGGAATCCAGAAATGGACCCCTTGCTCACTGTTCTTAGAGAGGCACAGCTCCACTTCACTGATGAGGCCCGACTATGCCCAAATACGTGTCTGGGGTTGCTGTTGGTACTCTTGTTCACAGGAGAATTGCCTAGCATTTCGGTGCTGGACTGCCCCTGGGCAGGACAAAGACTGATATGCAGGGATATTTCTCACCTGTGAAAGGGACAGTGAGCTAAAGACTTGGTTGAGACTCTCCCAGGAGCCATCCACTCAAGAACAGGTCAATGGGCTGTGTTTGTGCTGGTAGAGAGACTCCCAGACCCCCCTTTGTTTTGCATATTAAGTAACTTTGGGTCTCACCCTAAGTTACCAGGGGAATCCAGACATGGACCCCTTGCTCACTGTTCTTAGAGAGGCACAACTCCACCTCGCTGATGAGGCCCGACTAGGCCGAAACATGTGTCTGGGGTTGCTGTTGGTACTCTTGTTCAGAGGAGAATTGCCTAGCATTTCGGTGCTGGACTGCCCCTGGGCAGGACAAAGACTGATATGCAGGGATATTTCTCAGCTGTGAAAGGGACAGTGAGCTAAAGACTTGGTTGAGACTCTCCCAGGTGCCATCCACCCATGAACAGGTCAATGGGCCGTGTTCGTGCTGGTAGAGAGACTCCCAGACCCCCCTTTGTTTTGCATATTAAGTAATTTTGGGTCTCAGGGGAATCCAGACATGGACCCCTTGCTCACTGTTCTTAGAGAGGCACAGCTCCACCTCGCTGATGAGGCCCGACTAGGCCGAAACATGTGTCTGGGGTTGTAGTTGGTACTCTTGTTCAGAGGAGAATTGCCTAGCATTTCGGTGCTGGACTACCCCTGGGCAGGACAAAGACTGATATGCAGGGATATTTCTCATCTGTGAAAGGGACAGTGTGCTAAAGACTTTGTTGAGACTCTCCCAAGGGCCACCCACCAAAGAAAAGGTCAATTGGCTGTGTTCGTGCTGGGAGAGAGACTCCCAGACCCCCCTTTGTTTTGCATATTAAGTAACTTTGGGTCTCACCCTAAATTAGCAGGGGAATCCAGACATGGACCCCTTGCTCACTGTTCTTAGAGAGGCACAGCTCCACCTCGCTGATGAGGCCCGACTAGGGCGAAACATGTGTCTGGGGTTGCTGTTGGTACTCTTGTTCAGAGGAGAATTGCCTAGCATTTCGGTGCTGGACTGCCCCTGGGCAGGACAAAGACTGATATGCAGGGATATTTCTCAGCTGTGAAAGGGACAGTGTGCTAAAGACTTTGTTGAGACTCTCCCAGGGGCCATCCACCCAAGAACAGGTCAATGGGCTGCGTTCGTGCTGGTAGAGAGACTCCCAGACCCCCCTTTGTTTTGCATATTAAGTAATTTTGGGTCTCAGGGGAATCCAGACATGGACCCCTTGCTCACTGTTCTTAGAGAGGCACAGCTCCACCTCGCTGATGAGGCCCGACTAGGCCGAAACATGTGTCTGGGGTTGCTGTTGGTACTCTTGCTCACAGGAGAATTGCCTAGCAGTTCGGTGCTGGACTGCCCCTGGGCAGGACAAAGACTGATATGCAGGGATATTTCTCAGCTGTGAAAGGGACAGTAAGCTAAAGACTTGGTTGAGACTCTCCCAGGGGCCATCCACCCATGAAAAGGTCAATGGGCCGTGTTCGTGCTGGTAGAGAGACTCCCAGACCCCCCTTTGTTTTGCATATTAAGTAACTTTGAGTCTCACACTAAGTTACCAGGGGAATCCAGACATGGACCCTTTGCTCATTGTTTTTAGAGAGGCACAGCTCCACCTCGCTGATGAGGCCCGACTAGGCCAAAACATGTGTCTGGGGTTGTAGTTGGTACTCTTTTTCAGAGGAGAATTGCCTAGCATTTCAGTGCTGGTCTGCCCCTGGGCAGGACAAAGACTGATATGCAGGGATATTTCTCATCTGTGAAAGGGACAGTGTACTAAAGACTTTCTTGAGACTCTCCCAAGGACCACCCGCCAAAGAACAGGTCAATTGGCTGTGTTCGTGCTGGTAGAGAGACTCCCAGACCCCCCTTTGTTTTGCATATTAAGTAACTTTGGGTCTCACCCTAAGTTACCAGGGGAATCCAGACATGGACCCCTTGTTCACTGTTCTTAGAGAGGCACAGCTCCACCTCGCTGATGAGGCCTGACTAGGCCGAAACATGTGTCTGGGGTTGCTGTTGGTACTCTTGTTCAGAGGAGAATTGCCTAGCATTTCGGTGCTGGACTGCCCCTGGGCAGGACAAAGACTGATATGCAGGGATATTTCTCAGCTGTGAAAGGGACAGTAAGCTAAAGACTTGGTTGAGACTCTCCCAGGGGCCATCCACCCATGAATAGGTCAATCGGCCGTGTTCGTGCTGGTAGAGAGACTCCCAGACCCCCCTTTGTTTTGCATATTAAGTAACTTTGAGTCTCACCCTAAGTTACCAGGGGAATCCAGACATGGACCCCTTGCTCACCTTTCTTAGAGAGGCACAGCTCCACCTCGCTGATGAGGCCCGACTAGGCCGAAACACGTGTCTGGGGTTGTAGTTGGTACTCTTGTTCAGAGGAGAATTGCCTAGCATTTCAGTGCTGGACTGCCCCTGGGCAGGACAAAGACTGATATGCCGGGATATTTCTCATCTGTGAAAGGGACAGTGTGCTAAAGACTTTGTTGAGACTCTCCCAAGGGCCACCCACCAAAGAACAGGTCAATTGGCTGTGTTCGTGCTGGTAGAGAGACTCCCAGACCCCCCTTTGTTTTGCATATTAAGTAACTTTGGGTCTCACCCTAACTTACCAGGGGAATCCAGACATGGACCCCTTGCTCACTGTTCTTAGAGAGGCACAGCTCCACCTCGCTGATGAGGCCCGACTAGGCCGAAACATGTGTCTGGGGTTGCTGTTGATACTCTTGTTCAGAGGAGAATTGCCTAGCATTTCGGTGTAGGACTGCCCCTGGGCAGGACAAAGACTGATATGCGGGAATATTTCTCAGCTGTGAAAGGGACAGTGAACTAAAGACTTGGTTGAGACTCTCCCAGGGGCCATCCACCCAAGAACAGGTCAATGGGCTGTGTTTGTGCTGGTAGAGAGACTCCCAGACCCCCTTTGTTTTGCATATCAAGTAACTTTGGGTCTCACCCTAAGTTACCAGGGGAATCCAGAAATGGACCCCTTGCTCACTGTTCTTAGAGAGGCACAGCTCCACCTCGCTGATGAGGCCTGTCTAGGCCGAAACATGTGTCTGGGGTTGCTGTTGGTACTCTTGTTCAGAGGAGAATTGCCTAGCATTTCGGTGCTGGACTGCCCCTGGGCAGGACAAAGACTGATATGCAGGGATATTTCTCAGCTGTGAAAGGGACAGTGAGCTAAAGACTTGGTTGAGACTCTCCCAGGGGCCATCCATCCATGAACAGGTCAATGGGCCGTGTTCGTGCTGGTAGAGAGACTCCCAGACCCCCCTTTGTTTTGCATATTAAGTAACTTTGGGTCTCAGGGGAATCCAGACATGGACCCCTTGCTCACTGTTCTTAGAGAGGCACAGCTCCACCTCGCTGATGAGGCCCGACTAGGCCGAAACATGTGTCTGGGGTTGTAGTTGGTACTCTTGTTCAGAGGAGAATTTCCTAGCATTTCGGTGCAGGACTGCCCCTGGGCAGGACAAAGACTGATATGCAGGGATATTTCTCAGCTGTGAAAGGGACAGTGAGCTAAAGACTTGGTTGAGACTCTCCCAGGGGCCATCCACCCAAGAACAGGTCAATGAGCTGCGTCTGTGCTGGTAGAGAGACTTCCAGACCCCCCTTTGTTTTGCATATCAAGTAACCTTGGGACTCACCCTAAGTTACCAGGGGAATCCAGAAATGGACCCCTTGCTCACTGTTCTTAGAGAGGCACAGCTCCACTTCACTGATGAGGCTCCACTATGCCCAAATACGTGTCTGGGGTTGCTGTTGGTACTCTTGTTCACAGGAGAATTGCCTAGCATTTCGGTGCTGGACTGCCCCTGGGCAGTACAAAGACTGATATGCAGGGATATTTCTCAGCTGTGAAAGGGACAGTGAGCTAAAGACTTGGTTGAGACTCTCCCAGGGGCCATCCACCCAAGAACAGGTCAATGGGCTGTGTTTGTGCTGGTAGAGACTCCCAGACCCCCCCTTTGTTTTGCATATTAAGTAACTTTGGGTCTCACCCTAAGTTACCAGGGGAATCCAGAAATGGACCCCTTGCTCACTGTTCTTAGAGAGGCACAGCTCCACTTCACTGATGAGGCCCGACTATGCCCAAATACGTGTCTGGGTTGCTGTTGTTACTCTTGTTCACAGGAGAATTGCCTAGCATTTCGGTGCTGGACTGCCCCTGGACAGGACAAAGACTGATATGCAGGGATATTTCTCACCTGTGAAAGGAACAGTGAGCTAAAGACTTGGTTGAGACTCTCCCAGGAGCCATCCACCCAAGAACAGGTCAATGGACTGTGTTCGTGCTGGTAGAGAGTCTCCCAGACCCCCCTTTGTTTTGCATATTAAGTAACTTTGGGTCTCACCCTAAGTTACCAGGGGAATCCAGACATGGACCCCTTGCTCACTTTTCTTAGAGAGGCACAGCTCCACCTCGCTGATGAGGCCCGACTAGGCCGAAACACGTGTCTGGGGTTGCTGTTGGTACTCTTGTTCAGAGGAGAATTGCCTAGCATTTCAGTGCTGGACTGCCCCTGGGCAGGACAAAGACTGATATGCAGGGATATTTCTCATCTGTGAAAGGGACAGTGTGCTAAAGACTTTGTTGAGACTCTCCCAAGGGCCACCCACCAAAGAACAGGTCAATTGGCTGTGTTCGTGCTGGTAGAGAGAGTCCCAGACCCCCCTTTGTTTTGCATATTAAGTAACTTTGGGTCTCACCCTAAGTTACCAGGGGAATCCAGACATGGACCGCTTGCTCACTGTTCTTAGAGAGGCACAGCTCCACCTCGCTGATGAGGCCCGACTAGGCCGAAACATGTGTCTGGCGTTGCTGTTGGTACTCTTGTTCAGAGGAGAATTGCCTAGCATTTCGGTGCCGGACTGCCCCTGGGCAGGACAAACACGGATATGCAGGAATATTTCTCATCTGTGAAAGGGACAGTGTGCTAAAGACTTTGTTGAGACTCTCTAGAGGACCACCCACCAAAGAACTGGTCAATTGGCTGTGTTCGTGCTGGTAGAGAGACTCCCAGACCCCCCTTTGTTTTGCATATTAAGTAACTTTGGGTCTCACCCTAAGTTACCAGGGGAATCCAGACATGGACACCTTGCTTACTGTTCTTAGAGAGGCACAGCTCCACCTCGCTGATGAGGCCCGACTAGGCCGAAACATGTGTCTGGGGTTGCTGTTGGTACTCTTGTTCGGAGGAGAATTGCCTAGCATTTCGGTGCAGGACTGCCCCAGGGCAGGACAAAGACTGATATGCAGGGATATTTTTCACCTGTGAAAGGGACAGTGAGCTAAAGACTTAGTTGAGACTCTCCCAGGGGTCATCCACCCAAGAACAGGTCAATGGGCTGTGTTTGTGCTGGTAGAGAGACTCCCAGACCCCCCTTTGTTTTGCATATTAAGTAACTTTGGGTCTCACCCTAAGTTATCAGGGGAATCCAGACGTTCATAAAAGATGAGCTCTCCATCCTGCGTGTCTTGCAGGGGCGTGTAGATACCAGTTACTTCACTGGTTTGAAGGCGTTGGGAGAGTTCCGGTAAGTATTGACTCTGAAGTCCCTGGTGGGATTGGTTCTTAGAGAAGCACAGCTCCACCTCACTTATGAGGCCCGACTAGGCCCAAACACGTGTCTGGTGTTGCTGTTGGTACTCTTGTTCAGAGGAGAATTGCCTAGCATTTCGGTGCAGGACTTCCCCTGGGCAGGACAAAGACTGATATGCGGGGATATTTTTCAGCTGTGAAAGGGACAGTGAGCTAAACACTTGGTTGAGACTCTCCCAGGGGCCATCCACCCAAGAACAGGTCAATGGGCTGTTTTTGTGCTGGTACAGAGACTCCCAGACCCCCCTTTGTTTTGCATATCAAGTAACTTTGGGTCTCACCCTAAGTTACCAGGGGAATCCAGAAATGGACCCCTTGCTCACTGTTCTTAGAGAGGCACAGCTCCACTTCACTGATGAGACCCGACTATGCCCAAATACGTGTCTGGGGTTGCTGTTGGTACTTTTGTTCACAGGAGAATTGCCTAGCATTTCGGTGCTGGACTGCCCCTGGGCAGGACAAAGACTGATATGCAGGGATATTTCTCAGCTGTGAAAGGGACAGTGAGCTAAAGACTTGGTTGAGACTCTCCCAGGAGCCATCCACCCAAGAACAGGTCAATGGGCTGTGTTTGTGCTGGTAGAGAGGCTCCCAGACCCCCCTTTGTTTTGCATATTAAGTAACTTTGGGTCTCACCCTAAGTTACCAGGGGAATCCAGACATGGACCCCTTGCTCACTGTTCTTAGAGAGGCACAGCTCCACCTCGCTGATGAGGCCTGACTAGGCCGAAACATGTGTCTGGGGTTGCTGTTGGTACTTTTGTTCAGAGGAGAATTGCCTAGCATTTCGGTGCTGGACTGCCCCTGGGCAGGACAAAGACTGATATGCAGGGATATTTCTCAGCTGTGAAAGGGACAGTGAGCTAAAGACTTGGTTGAGACTCTCCCAGGGGCCATCCACCCATGAACAGGTCAATGGGCTGTTTTTGTGCTGGTACAGAGACTCCCAGACCCCCCTTTGTTTTGCATATCAAGTAACTTTGGGTCTCACCCTAAGTTACCAGGGGAATCCAGAAATGGACCCCTTGCTCACTGTTCTTAGAGAGGCACAGCTCCACTTCACTGATGAGACCCGACTATGCCCAAATACGTGTCTGGGGTTGCTGTTGGTACTTTTGTTCACAGGAGAATTGCCTAGCATTTCGGTGCTGGACTGCCCCTGGGCAGGACAAAGACTGATATGCAGGGATATTTCTCAGCTGTGAAAGGGACAGTGAGCTAAAGACTTGGTTGAGACTCTCCCAGGAGCCATCCACCCAAGAACAGGTCAATGGGCTGTGTTTGTGCTGGTAGAGAGGCTCCCAGACCCCCCTTTGTTTTGCATATTAAGTAACTTTGGGTCTCACCCTAAGTTACCAGGGGAATCCAGACATGGACCCCTTGCTCACTGTTCTTAGAGAGGCACAGCTCCACCTCGCTGATGAGGCCTGACTAGGCCGAAACATGTGTCTGGGGTTGCTGTTGGTACTTTTGTTCAGAGGAGAATTGCCTAGCATTTCGGTGCTGGACTGCCCCTGGGCAGGACAAAGACTGATATGCAGGAATATTTCTCAGCTGTGAAAGGGACAGTGAGCTAAAGACTTGGTTGAGACTCTCCCAGGGGCCATCCACCCATGAACAGGTCAATGGGCTGTTTTTGTGCTGGTACAGAGACTCCCAGACCCCCCTTTGTTTTGCATATCAAGTAACTTTGGGTCTCACCCTAAGTTACCAGGGGAATCCAGACATGGACCCCTTGCTCACTGTTCTTAGAGAGGCACAGCTCCACCTCGCTGATGAGGCCTGACTAGGCCGAAACATGTGTCTGGGGTTGCTGTTGGTACTTTTGTTCAGAGGAGAATTGCATAGCATTTCGGTGCTGGACTGCCCCTGGGCAGGACAAAGACTGATATGCAGGGATATTTCTCAGCTGTGAAAGGGACAGTGAGCTAAAGACTTGGTTGAGACACTCCCAGGGGCCATCCACCCATGAACAGGTCAATGGGCCGTGTTCGTGCTGGTAGAGAGACTCCCAGACCCCCCTTTGTTTTGCATATTAAGTAACTTTGGGTCTCAGGGGAATCCAGACATGGACCCCTTGCTCACTGTTCTTAGAGAGGCACAGCTCCACCTCGCTGATGAGGCCCGACTAGGCCGAAACATGTGTCTGGGGTTGTAGTTGGTACTCTTGTTCAGAGGAGAATTGCCTAGCATTTTGGTGCTGGACTGCCCCTGGGCAGGACAAAGACTGATATGCAGGGATATTTCTCATCTGTGAAAGGGACAGTGTGCTAAAGACTTTGTTGGGACTCTCCCAAGGGCCACCCACCAAAGAACAGGTCAATTGGCTGTGTTCGTGCTGGGAGAGAGACTCCCAGACCCCCCTTTGTTTTGCATATTAAGTAACATTGGGTCTCACCCTAAGTTACCAGGGGAATCCAGACATGGACCCCTTGCTCACTGTTCTTAGAGAGGCACAGCTCCACCTCACTGATGAGGCCCGACTAGGCCAAAACATGTGTCTGGGGTTGCTGTTGTTACTCTTGTTCAGATGAGAATTGCCTAGCATTTCGGTGCTGGACTGCCCCTGGGCAGGACAAAGACTGATATGCAGGGATATTTCTCAGCTGTGAAAGGGACAGTGAGCTAAAGACTTGGTTGAGATTCTCCCAGGAGCCATCCACCCAAGAACAGGTCAATGGGCTGTGTTTGTGCTGGTAGAGAGACTCCCAGACCCCCCCTTGTTTTGCATATTAAGTAACTTTGGGTCTCACCCTAAGTTACCAGGGGAATCCAGACATGGACCCCTTGCTCACTGTTCTTAGAGAGGCACAGCTCCACCTCGCTGATGAGGCCTGACTAGGCCGAAACATGTGTCTGGGGTTGCTGTTGGTACTCTTGTTCAGAGGAGAATTGCCTAGCATTTCGGTGCTGGACTGCCCCTGGGCAGGACAAAGACTGATATGCAGGGATATTTCTCAGCTGTGAAAGGGGCAGTGAGCTAAAGACTTGGTTGAGACTCTCCCAGGGGCCATCCACCCATGAACAGGTCAATGGGCCGTGTTCGTGCTGGTAGAGAGACTCCCAGACCCCCCTTTGTTTTGCATATTAAGTAACGTTGGGTCTCACCCTAAGTTACCAGGGGAATCCAGACATGGACCCCTTGCTCACTGTTCTTAGAGAGGCACAGCTCCACCTCGCTGATGAGGCCCGACTAGGCCAAAACATGTGTCTGGGGTTGCTGTTGGTACTCTTGTTCACAGGAGAATTGCCTAGCATTTCGGTGCTGGACTGCCCCTGGGCAGGACAAAGACTGATATGCAGGGATATTTCTCAGCTGTGAAAGGGACAGTGAGCTAAAGACTTGGTTGAGACTCTCCCAGGGGCCATCCACCCAAGAACAGGTCAATGGGCTGTGTTTGTGCTGGTAGAGAGACTCCCAGACCACCCCTTTGTTTTGCATATCAAGTAACTTTGGGTCTCACCCTAAGTTACCAGGGGAATGCAGAAATGGACCCCTTGCTCACTGTTCTTAGAGAGGCACAGCTCCACTTCACTGATGAGGCCCGACTATGCCCAAATACGTGTCTGGGTTGCTGTTGGTACTCTTGTTCAGAGGAGAATTGCCTAGCATTTCAGTGCTGGACTGCCCCTGGGCAGGACAAAGACTGATATGCAGGGATATTTCTCATCTGTGAAAGGGACAGTGTGCTAAAGACTTTGTTGAGACTCTCCCAAGGGCCACCCACCAAAGAACAGGTCAATTGGCTGTGTTCGTGCTGGTAGAGAGACTCCCAGACCCCCCTTTGTTTTGCATATTAAGTAACTTTGGGTCTCAGGGGAATCCAGACATGGACCCCTTGCTCACTGTTCTTAGAGAGGCACAGCTCCACCTCGCTGATGAGGCCCGACTTGGCCGAAACATATGTCTGGGGTTGCTGTTGGTACTCTTGTTCAGAGGAGAATTGCCTAGCATTTCGGTGCTGGAATGCCCCTGGGAAGGACAAAGACTGATATGCAGGGATATTTCTCAGCTGTGAAAGGGACAGTGAGCTAAAGACTTGGTTGAGACTCTCCCAGGGCCATCCACCCAAGAACAGGTCAATGGGCTGCGTTTGTGCTGGTAGAGAGACTCCCAGACCCCCCTTTGTTTTGCATATCAAGTAACTTTGGGACTCACCCTAAGTTACCAGGGGAATCCAGAAATGGACCCATTGCTCACTGTTCTTAGAGAGGCACAGCTCCACTTCACTGATGAGGCTCCACTGTGCCCAAATATGTGTCTAGGGTTGCTGTTGGTACTCTTGTTCACAGGAGAATTGCCTAGCATTTCTGTGCTGGACTGCCCCTGGGCAGGACAAAGACTGATATGCAGGGATATTTCTCAGCTGTGAAAGGGACAGTGAGCTAAAGACTTGGTTGAGACTCTCCCAGGGGCCATCCACCCAAGAACAGGTCAATGGGCTGCGTTTGTGCTGGTAGAGAGACTCCCAGACCCCCCTATGTTTTGCATATCAAGTAACTTTGGGTATCACCCTAAGTGTTACGCTCAACTGGACCCCACAGGGGTGTCGATCGGACCCGGACAGCTGCGGTCTCCTTCAACGAGATGCGTAGTGCAGAGATGACTGTCTGGACTGGCCCGCCTAGTCTTGTCTGCTGGACCCGAAGACGTATTTTCCTGGAGACGGGGATTAACCACCTGTTGGTTTTAGTGATGGCCTCCCAACTGTTCTCGCTCTCCCCCACTAATCACCTCCGATATCCCCTTAGTAACCTCACCTTATGTTCGTAAAAGATGAGCTCTCCATCCTGCGTTTCTTGCAGATACCAGTTACTTCACTGGTTTGAATGCGTTGGGAGAGTTCTGGTAAGTATTGACTCTGAAGTCCCTGGCGGGATTGGTAAGTATCAAGTTCAAAGATTTCAATGTGCCCGATGTTCACTCTTTTCCCCTTCCTTCCTTAAGTTGCAACTGTGCAACTGAGTTTGTGAGAAGAATGTCTCGTAGCTGCTGCTGGTTTTCAGGTAAGAGTCTGTGTTACCCAACGCTGTCCGGTAACTATTGCATGCGTTAACGTGTTGTTTTTCTCCCTCTTTACAGATGCGGCATATGAAAATGTGGAGAGTTATGGAATAATACCGCCGGTGGTAAGTCTATGGAGGTAAGAGGTTGTATTTGTTGATTCCCTTGGCTCACCTTGTTTTTTCTTGTGTCCCCTAGGTGCCGGATTACGGCGAAGAAATGATGGAGACAGTGCCAGATCGAAAGATGCTGTGGGAACTGGTGAGTATGGCGCCGTGCTGGAGCTGGCGAACCGACACGTGCAGGACGGATGTACTTTCCAGGTCCGGAGATGAAATGGTTCCAGAATTAGGTGAGGAATTTGAAATAAGTTCGTTTTCTAACCTTGTCCTTTTCTTCTTCTTTATTCTAGGAGCTCCGGATTCGAGGCGGGCGTTGCAGAAGACTGGATGCTGGATGCAGGCACACGGGCATGGCAGAAGACTGGATGCTGGCTGCAGGCACGGTGAGCGTCACGCTGCTGGATGCAGAATAATGCGAAGCATGTGCTGCTGTTCGGGTGTGGTTTAAATAGCCTCCAAAGTAGTTCCAGGTAAGAAGTTCCCTAGAGCCACGCCCGAATAAAAAATAGTCCCTGTAAGAAAATAGTCCCATCCAGGCCTCATGTAGGCTTGGACTCTTTTGCAGCATGGTCTGCATCAGGTAAGTAAAGTCTATGAGCCTGGCGCCTGTGGCCCCAGGACTGATTTCTACGATGAGCCTGGCAGGACTGAACCCAGACAGCCCCTAGCCGGGGCTGCTGAGGTTTAAACAAATGTCTGGATGCCTGCTCCCGGAGCTGAGGGCCTTGGTCCTGATGCCCGGGGGTAGGCATCATGACACTAAGTTACCAGGGGAATCCAGACATGGACCCCTTGCTCACTGTTCTTAGAGAGGCACAGCTCCACCTCGCTGATGAGGCCCGACTAGGCCGAAACATGTGTCTGGGGTTGCTGTTGGTACTCTTGTTCAGAGGAGAATTGCCTAGCATTTCGGGGCTTGACTGCCCCTGGGCAGGACGAAGACTGATATGCAGGGATAGTTCTCAGCTGTGAAAGGGACAGTGAGCTAAAGACTTGGTTGAGACTCTCCCAGGGGCCATCCACCCAAGAACAGGTCAATGGGCTGTGTTTGTGCTGGTAGAGAGACTCCCAGACCCCCCTTTGCTTTGCATATCAAGTAACTTTGGGTCTCACCGTTACCAGGAAAATCCTGACAAGGACCCCTTGCTCACTGTTCTTAGAGAGGCACAGCTACACCTCGCTGATGAGGCCCGACTAGGCCGAAACATGTGTCTGGGGTTGCTGTTGGGACTCTTGTTCAGAGGAGAATTGCCTAGCATTTCGGTGCTGGACTGCCCCTGGGCAGGACTAAGACTGATATGCAGGGATATTTCTCAGCTGTGAAAGGGACAGTGAGCTAAAGACTTGGTTGAGACTCCCCGAGGGGCCATCCACCCAAGAACAGGTCAATGGGCTGTGTTTGTGCTGGTAGAGAGACTCCCAGACCCCCCTTTGTTTTGCATATCAAGTAACTTTGGGTCTAACCCTAAATTACCTGGGGAATCCAGAAATGGACCCCTTGCTCACTGTTCTTAGAGAGGCACAGCTCCACTTCACTGATGAGGCCCGACTATGCCCAAATACGTGTCTGGGGTTGCTGTTGGTACTCTTGTTCGCAAGAGAATTGCCTAGCATTTTGGTGCTGGACTTCCCCTGGGCAGGACAAAGACTGATATGCAGGGATATTTGTCATCTGTGAACGGAACAGTGAGCTAAAGACTTGGTTGAGACTCTCCCTGGGGCCATCCACCCATGAACAGGTCAATGGGCCGTGTTCGTGCTGGTATAGAGACTCCCAGACCCCCCTTTGTTTTGCATATCAATTAACTTTGGGTCTCACTCGGGGGGGCGCTGTTGCGCACAGAAGAAGATGGCCGCTTCTGTGTGAGCTCCGGAGTGAACCAGGGCCGAGCTCCAAATATATCCGCACAACGGGTCCGGTTACACCCGGGCGACGCACGGAGGGTGCGGTGGTGACTGGGCTACCCGGAGGTGAAATTCTGGGCCGAACGCCTGCTGCTATCCTGACTTATCGCGGCTCTGGAGAGCGCTCGCGCTTGGGGCCTTTACGCGGCCGCCTTGAAGAGGGGAGGAGCCCGGGAGAAAGCGAGCGCAATCCGCGGCCTGCTCGCGGAGGAACCTTCATTACTGGCCTCTCCCCACCGCGCTGCTTAACCCGGCTGGATACTGTGGCCCTCCTCTCGGCCCCTCGGCTTCGCCCCACCACCCATCGACTGCTACGGCGGAACACGGGAACCTTGCCTGCCTGGCGAGAGCCGACGGCTACACTTCCTAACTGCTAATCGGGCCCCCGACGGCCCTCGCTCCAGAGGCTCGAGGTCTCCTCTACGGCACGGTCTCTTGACCCCCCCCCTCCTGTGGCTTGACAACGCACGACCTGAACATTGGGGGGCCCAGAGTTGGTCCGCTGGGGGTTGCTGAGGAGGGACGACACTCGATCGCGCGACGACGTGAGCCCGGGGGGCGTCGACCCTGCGCACCGGAGGCATCGGGGACGCTTGTCGGCGGGTGTGCTGAGGGTCGTGGTGGCCTGGGGCGATCAGTCCATACAAATAACAGCGGATAATGCCCAAGAGCCTAGGATCCAAGAAGACCAGGGGGGCCATCGACAAGTACACCACAAATATCCAGAAGGAAAACACCTCGCAGATGGAGCCCCCGGCGCCCACCCCAGATCAACAAACGACACCGCAAGCTCAGATGGACCCCCAAGCGGTGTTCCTCGCTATGCAGCAGGGGTTCGGCGCCCTGAACGACAAACTCGACGGGATCACCGCAAATGTGGCATCCATTAAGGCTAAACTGGATAAAACTACGACGCGCATAGCCGAAGCGGAAACCAGAATATCAGGCGCGGAAGAGGCGCTCGAAAACCTGAAAAGCACGGTGTCCACAATGGCGATTGAACTGGGAACTGTTAAATCTAAATGCGAGGACTTGGAGGCGAGATCAAGACGCAACAACATCCGTATTGTAGGGGTGCCTGAAGATGCGACGAAGGGCTCTATGGAGAAAGGAGTTGAGGCCCTCCTCCGCGACCTGCTGGGCGACCCAGGGTGGTCCCCCATGTTCCTAATAGAGCGTGCACACAGATCTATGGCTCCAAAGCCGAAACCCGGTGCGTACCCGAGACCAATAATCGCACGTGTGCTTAACTACAGGGACAGGGACTTGATATTACGTACGGCAAGAGAGAAGCAGGAGCTGAGATGGAAGGCTAGCGTGATACGGATCTTCCCTGACTTTACACTGGCGGTGCAACAAGAAAGGAAACAATTCACGGGTGTCAAGAAACTGCTAAGGGAACGACAGGTCCAATATGCAATGCTCTACCCGGCGAGACTGAAGATCCTGTACAAGAACAAAGTCCATTTCTTCACCTTCCCTGAGGAGGCCGCCAATTTTGTGGAGACGCACATCCCTACGGACGTGGGGAGCGCCGAGGACGCTAATCAAGAATGACTTCCCTGGGGAGGGCCCGGAGAGGTACGGCACTGCATGCCCGCTCCACTTATTTCAACAGTTCTCCCCGGAGGGGGACATTCATTAAGGTGGGAAATCAGTGTCTACGGTTTGTGCTACGTGGGGACTGTCCTTGCCGCCATTAATATGTGTGAGAGTAATGCCGGATCCGATTAAGTGTTTTTTTTTTTTTAAGTCTGAAAGAGCATTGGCCCTGGGGATCTCTGCAGGCCCCCCAATTGCAGGTGCATATGCTAAAAGTTAGTGGGGGGGAGGGGGTTTCTTTAAGCACAGTAGAAGTTCGGGGTGCTGTGAGGGTGGGGGGAGGTGGGATCGGGACGGAAGTGGGGATGTGTTATTGTTATGGGGAGAAAGTTAAAAGCACGAGGTTACAACATACTTGCACGAATGGGAATTATATGAGACACTCTTCTACAGATTCAAAATGCATTCACACTGAACGGGATGGCGGGTATGAGCTCTGAGAATATCAGAATCATGAGTTGGAATGTTCGGGGCCTGGGTTCTAAGGTTAAGAAAAGGAAAATCATGGCCTACATTAACAGACATGCCCCACAAATCCTATTCTTACAGGAGACACACATTGGCCCGCAACACGGGGAACAACTGGCGCCGAAGTGGGGAACCCACCAATACTTCACAACCTACTCGAATAGGGCCAGGGGAGTAGCAATACTGTTACACAGAACCCTCCGATTTACGTGCAAGGAGGTGAGGTGTGATCCGGGGGGCAGGTATGTCTTGGTACATGGCAATTTGCAAGATAGAGAGGTGGTCCTCCTCAATATCTACGGTCCCAACCTGGATGACCCGGTGTTTTACACCGAACTTTTCGGGTTGCTGGCCCACTATCCAACTGCCCACCTGATTTGCGGGGGGGACTTCAATACCATTTTGAATGTAGACATGGATCGCACCTCAACACAGGTGAGAACTTTGACTAAGGCCGCCCAAGCGATAATGGCTCATATGGCAGACCTGGGACTAAAAGATGCATGGAGGACATTACACCCATCCGAGAGGGGATACACCTATTACTCCACGGTGCATGACATGCATTCCAGGATAGACATGTGGCTACTGGACAACGTAGTGTTGGCCTGGGTACTCGCAGCACAGATACTGCCCAGGACGTACTCTGACCACTCACCGATAGTGCTGGACCTCCGACTACCGGGCGAAGCAGTGAATAGACCCCCTTGGAGGTTTAAACCTGCAGCGCTGCGTGACCTGGTCTATAGGAACACGCTGGAACAGCACATACAGGAGTATTTTGCATTTAATGATAATTCTGTGTCTCGCCAGGCGACTTTGTGGCAAGCATTCAAGGTGTGTATTAGAGGCGCCTCTATATCGAGTGAGAGTGGCATCCTCAAAGATATAAGGAATAGGATGCAACGCCTTGAAACACGAATAGCTGCTACACAATCACAATATGAGCTTCAACCGACGCCTCAGTTAGCCTTAGACCTAAAAAACGCACTGGACGAATTCAATGAGGCTGCTGATCAAGAGATCCGCTACTTTGACAGACCGGCGGCCGCTCGCCGCTATGGTGAGAGCGAACGACCGGGGAGGCTGTTGGCCAGAGCAGTGAGGGGGGAGAGGGGTCCGACCGACATTCCATGTATAACAACGGCGGAGGGCACGGTTACTACAGATCAGGGCAGTATACGCTCCACGTTTCATAAATTCTACGAGGAGCTATACTCACCCCAGTCAGACGCCACTGAAGGTGAGATCGAGCAGTATCTGTCCCGTATCCCGACGACCCTGCTGGCTGCAAACACGAGAGAGGTGTTGGAAAGTCCGATAACTGAGGCGGAGGTGATAAGGGCCATCGAAGCTCTCCCGAACGGGAAGGCCCGGGTACAGATGGCCTAAGCGCAGAATTTTATAAAGCATTTAAGCTCCTTCTGGCACCCAGGTTACTGGCTATGTGGACCGAGGCTCTGGAGGGAGGGGAGCTCCCAGCGTCCACGAGGGAAGCTGTGATAACACTGTTGCTTAAGACTGGTAAACCCCCAGAGGACTGCGGGTCTTATAGACCTCAATCGCTAATCAACACAGATGCCAAATTGTTAGCAAAGATACTGGCCACAAGACTGACACCGTGGATGCCATTCATGGTCCACGAAGATCAGGCCAGATTCATCCCCGGCAGGTCAGCAGCTACTAATATTAGGAGATGCCATGAGGTCCTAACTACGACCCCCCCGGATCAGCAGGCGATAGCAGTGTTGCTGGATATGCGCAAAGCATTCGACATGGTGTCCTGGCCATTCCTGTTTGGGGTATTGCGAAATTACGGATTTGGCCCGAACTTCCTGAGATGGGTAAAGTTACTGTACACGTCCCCACAGGCCAGGATTAGAATTAACGGCACCCTAACAGAGCAGGTTGAGCTCCGGGGGGGGCACGAGACAAGGTTGCCCGCTCTCGCCATTGCTGTTTGCCCTGATAATTGAACCATTAGCAGACGAACTGAGGGCTCTTGCCGGCATCTATGGGCTAAAAATAGGGGCAACAATGCACATCATAAACCTGTACGCAGACGACATTCTGCTATATTTGAGAGATCCAGACAGAACACTGGGGAGGGTCCTGGCGGTGGTGGAGAGGTTTGGTGGACTCTCGGGACTCAGACTTAACACTAATAAATCAGAAGTGTTCCCTATCACAGGGGCCACGGAGAAGCCACGGGACCTGCATGGGCTGCAGTGGTGCCCGACGCATGTTCTATATCTGGGAGCATGGATTGCTCGGACTGCTCAGCTATCCCGAGCATTGAACTACAACCTGCTTGTGGACTCGTTGTGCCTGAAACTAAAGCGCTGGGGGGCCCTCCCGATATCCATGATGGGTAAGATCGCACTGGTGAAAATGATAATCCTTCCTAAGCTATTTTACCTATTTAGCACGGTGCCGGTGTGGCCGGGGCGTGTTTTATTCACTAAAATGGCGGGCGCGTGCTCCTCATTTGTATGGGATGGCCATCCGAGAGTGGGCTGGGGGACACTTACAAACGACTACATGTACGGTGGCTTGATGGCCCCAGACTTTGAACTCTACTACCTGAGCGCGCAGGCACAACATGCGAACCAATGGGCGACGACGTTTATCAACCCAGCGGGCCCAGTACCTAACCAACTGGAAAAAGAGGCCACACTAGCACTCCACCAAATTACACGGTCTGGTGTTAAGCATTATAACTCCCTGAGACCTTCTAAAGTGGTGATCACTGCGTGGTCCAGGATTGTTGAAATGTACAATACTGAAAGGATATATCACCCTAGTATGCCGCTCTGGGGTATGCCGCAGACTCCTTTTACGTCAGAGGGAGAGACGGCCCGCCACTGGTCTGCTAAGGGCATAACACAATGGGGGCAGATATTTGTGGACGGGCAGTTCATTCGATGGGAGGATATCAGGGAGGAGGTGGGTAACACACCTACGGCTAGGCGACAATACTCTGGTCTGCGGGCAGCTACACAAAATATATGGCCAACCTTCCCTGATGAACCCCCAGTCAACATGGGGCTGGGATACATGTTTATGGGGGGACGCCAAAAAATAACAGCTTGCACACTGTACAAGACCATACTCCACACACGCCCACAAGAGCAGCGTCCGGCAAGGGCAAAATGGGAACAGGACCTTGGAGAAGAGGTGGGGGAAGAGGAGTGGTCTCAATACTGTGCACTCGTGAAACAGATATCCTGCAATTCCAAATACAGGCTAATCCACTATAAAATTCTTCAGAGAACACATTACACCCCAGAGAAACTCAAACGCATATACCCAACCATGACAGGGGAATGCCCGAGATGCCATGCGGACAATGCTGGCATTTATCACATGCTTTGGGGGTGCAGTGTACTGAGGGGATACTGGGAAGCTGTATGTCAGACGATAGACGAGATGGCAGACCACCCACTAGAGTGGACTCCACGGTTATGCCTGTTGGGGTCAATTGAAAAAATAAGCCCGAGTTGGCGAAAGCTTCTGAATGTAAGTCTGCTCCTCGCCAAAAGGGCGATCCTCCTCAGATGGAAGAGTGCGCACTCCCCTACTAAGGCGGACTGGGAAAGGGACATGGCATGGGCGAACGACATGGAGGAACTGTATATCGATACTGTGCTCCCAGCCTCGCGCCCGAAAAACATTTGGGGCAGGTACAAACAGTATCTCGCCGAGAAAAGCGGACTTGAACAACTTGATGCTGTAATGTGATTCATATTGTAAAATGTAATGTCTATAATTATGATGTCTCTGTAACCAAGTGAAAGTAGTGACCAAGTGCAACAAAAATAAAGGTTTAAAAAAAAAAAAAAACTTTGGGTCTCACCCTAAGTTACCAGGGGAATCCAGAAATGGACCCCTTGCTCACTGTTCTTAGAGAGGCACAGCTCCACTTCACTGATGAGGCCCGACTATGCCCAAATACGTTTCTGGGGTTGCTGTTGGTACTCTTGTTCACAGGAGAATTGCCTAGCATTTCGGTGCTGGATTGCCCCTGGGCAGGACAAAGTCTGATATGCAGGGATATTTCTCACCTCTGAACGGGACAATGAGATAAAGACTTGGTTGAGACTCTTTCAGGGGTCATCCACCCATGAACATGTAAATGGCCTATGTTCGCTGCTTGTAAAGAGACTGCCAGACCTCCCTTTTTTTGTATATTAAGTAACTTTGGGTCTCACCCTAAGTTACCTGGGGAATCCAGATGTGGACCCTTTGCTCACTGTTGTTAGAGAGACAGAGCTCCATCTCACTGATGAGGACCGACTAGGCCAGGCTTGCCCAACCTTTTTGAATGTGGGGCCAAAGCATTCACTTTTTGTCACCCGGTGGGCCGGCGAGCCAAAAGTGAACACCCTGACCCAAAGCAGTATATTCAAAAGCGATGGTGTGTGACCTTTGACGCATTAGCATCACAGGCATAGCCATGCAGTTCAAAAGATAGCTTTTGGTGTCGGGGGCAGTGATCAAAGGTTAGTTTCTTGTGATTTCTTCCAGTGTGTATGCGTTGATATTGCTCGGAAATAGTGGGGCGACCGAGCGTAGCGAGGAAGCTATAACAATCTAGGGATGGTTTGGGGGGTGCCCCCCAAGATTTTTTTTTCCAAGTATGGGGCTGAAATTGTGCATTTTACAGCAGGAAAAGTGACCAAAAAGCCATAAGTTTACAATCAGTTCTAAAGGGGAACATGTACATTCCCTGTCACTAACAGCAGACAAGAACATTGTAGAACACAACACATTTTAATGATCAATGTGTCCACAGTGTAAGACAGCACTGTCACTGATGTAACACATTGGCATGCTGGTTGTGCCCAAAATATGCCTCTGTAGCAACATGTCTATGCTGGCTGTTCCCAATTTAGGCCAGCATTTTCCTCTAGAAAGCATGATTGATGCTGCCTGAGCATGTGCAGTGTGCCCAATACATATGCCAGCTTATCTCTGTAATACACATTCATTACTTCTGTGGTAATGAAAGAAGCATAATCCAATTCCATGGGGCACCTGAGGCAGTAAAAGTCCTCCGCCACGGCCCGGTTTAATGGTCGGACCCAACATTGCAGAAATAAATTAATTAATCGTGTCCACGGACCCGACAAACATTGAACGAATAAATAAATCTGGCAGGGGAGCCGACTTATGAATTTCCCGGGGGGTGCCCAAATATAGGAAGTGACATAACCAGCACTTATATGACCGCATTTGCACGTAGTCGCCAACTTGGTGCGAGGGGGACGGGGAGTGCACAACAGTGGAAACATTGGCTAGCATGTATTGCATATACTAAAGGCAAGTAAGGAGGTTTAAGCCTTCCAGATGCATTCCAGAAGGCCAATGCTGCCCCTACTCCACCCCTCTATAATCATCCAGGTTGTAGTAGCCCTCAAAAGGCAGAGCAACACAACTAGGATAGGAGAACGAAATGCCATCCCATCCTGTGAGTGTGTCATACCTCAGAGCAAGGACTGTGCGTGTGCCTTGGAGCACAATCTCACTAATTTGGTGCAAATCGCGCAAGTGGGTGCATGGTAATGCCATGCGTGTGTGTGGGCTGCATACCCCGGATCACATGCTCACGTCTTCAGTGTGACTCTGTCCAAGGCATTACTATCCCAATGGTGAGAAGTGTCATATTTTCACATTAACTATGCATAAGCACTTTGGGTTATTGAATAGTGCTGCTACATTCGGAGTAATTCCATCCCTTTAAATATATTAGCTCTTGTATAACCAGAACAGTGTTGATTTATTCTGATGATGATGATGATGTTAGCCTTGGTCAATAGTTCTGGTTCTGTATCATTAAATGTACTTCAGATCTTCAGAGTCTCGGGAGGATAGCTCAGGGACAACGTGCTCGCCTTAGAAGCAAGACAACAAGGAGCAACACAGGTTCGATCCCTCTGGGTATATTATACCTCTACATCTGTGCACCCCTCTTGACAAGAGGGGTGCACAGATGTACAAATGCACCCAACCCAAAACGATTTCTTAGAAATTGACGGACAGACTTGCTTTGCATCTGTGCCTCCATTTCTAAAAATCTTTTTGGGTTGGGTGTACCTCCTACATCTGTGCACCCCTCTTGCCAAGAGGGGTGCACAGATGTACAAATACACCAAACCCAAAACGATTTTTAGAAATTGAGGGACAGACTTGCTTTGCATCTGTCCCTCCATTTCTAAAAATCGTTTTGGGTTGGGTGTACTTCTACATCCGTGCACACAGATGCAGAAGTATACCCAACCCAAAACGATTTTTAGAAATTGAGGGACAGATGCAACGCAAGAGCCTCTTGCTTTGCATCTGTCCCTCAATTTTTAAACATCATTTTTTCCCCGGCTTTCACCCGGGCCGCCAGGGAGACACAGTATGGATGGAACAAAGGGCCATCCATACTGCGTCTCTTCTCTCCGGCCTGGGGGGCGGGAGGGGGGGGCCCGGAGCACCCGCATAACACCGGGCCGTGGCCTGTAACTGCCTCTGGTGCGGAGGGCACCAGAGGCAGTTACAGGCCACGGCCCAGTTTATTTGTTCAATGTTTGTCGGGTCCGTGGACCCGATTAATTAATTTATTAATCGGGTCCACGGACCCGACAAACATTGAGCAAATAAATAAATAAACCAGGCCGTGGCAAAGGCAGTAACAGTCCTCCGCCACGGCCTGGTTTATTTATTTGTTCAATGTTTGCAGAGTCCGTGGACCCGATTAATTTATTTATGCAATGTCCGCCCAACATTGCATAAATAAATTAATCGGGTCCACGGACCCGACAAACATTGAACAGATAAATAAATAAACCGGGCCGTGGCCTGTTACTGCCTCTGGTGCCCCCTCTCCCTCTTTTAGGGGGCAACAGAGGCAGTAATAGTCCTCCACCACGGCCCGGTTTATTTCTTTATTTGTTCAATGTTGTCTGTACAGCCTCGCGGGACACATGAAAGGGCTTGGAGGGCCGCATTGTGGCCCGCGGGCCGTATGTTGGACAACCTTGGACTAGGCTGAAACACGTGTCTGGGGTTTCTGTTGGTAATCTAGTTCAGAGGAGAATTGCCTAGCATTTCGGTGCTGGACTGACCCTGGGCAACTCAAAGACTGATATGCTGGGATATTTCTCATCTGTGAAAGGGACAGTGAGCTAAAGACTTGGTTGAGACTCTCCCAGGGGCCATCCACCCAAGAGAAGTTTAATGGGCTGTGTTCGTGCTGGTAGAGAGACTCCCAGACCACCCTTTGATTTGCATATTAAGTAACTTTGGGTCTCACCCTACTTTACCAGGGGAATCCAGACATGGACCTCTTGCTTACTGTTCTTAGAGAGGCACAGCTCCAATTCACTGATGAGGCCCGACTAGGCCCAAATACGTGTCTAGGGTTGCTGTTGGTACTATTGTTCAGATGAGAATTGCCGAGCATTTCGGTGCTGGACTGCCCATGGGCAGGACAAAGACTGAAATGCAGGGATATTTCTCATCTATGAACAGGACAGTGAGCTAAAGACTTGGTTGAAACTCTCCCAGGGGCCATCCACCCATGAACATGTCAATGGGCTGTGTTTGTGCTTGTAAAGAGACTGCCAGACACCAGTTTTTTTTGCATATTAAGTAACTTTGGGTCTCACCCTAAGTTACCAAGGGGAATCCAGACGTGTACCCCTTGCTCACTGTTGTTAGAGAGGCACAGTTACATCTCACTGATGAGGTCCGATTAGGCTGAAACACGTGTCTGGGGTTGCTGTTGGTACTCTTGTTCAGAGGAGAATTGCCTAGCATTTCGGTTCTGGATTGACCTTGGGCAGGACAAAGAATGATAAGCTGGGATATTTCTCATCTGTGAACGGGACAATGAGCTAAAGACTTGGTTGAGACTCTCCAAGGGGGCATCCACCCAAGAGCAGGTCAATGGGCTGTGTTCGTGCTGGTAGAGAGACTCCCAGGCCACCCTTTGTTTTGCATATTAAGTAACTTTGGGTCTCACCCTAAGTTAACAGGGAAATCCAGACGTGGCCCCCTTGCTCACTGTTCTTAGAGAGGCACAGCTCCACCTCACTTATGAGGCCCGACTAGGCCCAAACACATGTCTGGGGTTGCTGTTGGTACTCTTGTTCAGAGGAGAATTGCCTAGCATTTCGGTGCTGGACTTCCCCTGGGCAGGACAAAGACAGATATGCAGGGATATTTCTCATCTGTGAACGGGACAGTGAGATAAAGACTTGGTTGAGACTCTCCCAGAGGCCATCCACCCATGAACAGGTCAATGGGCCGTGTTCGTGCTGGTAGGGAGACTCCCAGACCCCGGCCCCCTTTGTTTTGCATATTAAGTAACTTTGGGTCTCACCCTAAATTACCAGGGGAATCCAGACATGGACCCTTGCTCACTGTTCTTAGTGAGGCACAGCTCCACTTCACTGATGAGGCCCGTCTATGCCCAAATACGTGTCTGGGGTTGCTGTTGGTACTCTTGTTCACAGGAGTATTGCCTTGCATTTCGGTGCTGGATTGCCCCTGGGCAGGGCAAAGACTGATAAGCAGGGATATTTCCCACCTGTGAACGGGACAATGAGCTAAAGACTTGGTTGAGACTTTCCCAGGGGCCATCCACCCATGAACATGTAAATGGGCTGTGTTCGCTGCTTGTAAAGAGACTGCCAGACCCCCCCTTTTTTTGTATATTAAGTAACTTTGGGTCTCACCCTAAGTTGCCAGGGGAATCCAGACATGGACCTCTTGCTCACTGTTGTTAGAGAGACACAGCTCCATCTCACTGATGAGGCCCGACTAGGCTGAAACACGTGTCTGGGGTTGCTGTTGGTACTCCTGTTCAGAGGAGAATTGCCTAGAATTTTGGTGCTGGACTGCCCCTGGGCAGGACAAAGACTGATATGCAGGGATATTTCTCATCTGTGAAAGGGACAGTGTGCTAAAGACTTTGTTGAGACTCTTCCAGCGCCACCCACCCAAGAACAGGTCAATGGGCTGTGTTCGTGCTGGTAGAGAGACTCCCAGACCCCCCTTTGTTTTGCATATTAAGTAACTTTGGGTCTCTCACCCTAAGTTACCAGGGGAATCCAGACATGGACCCCTTGCTCACTGTTCTTAGAGAGGCACAGCTCCACCTCACTGATGAGGCCCAACTAGGCCGAAACATGTGTCTGGGGTTGCTGTTGGTACTCTTGTTCAGAGGAGAATTGCCTAGCATTTCGGTGCTGGACTGCCCCTGGGCAAGACAAAGACTGATATGCAGGGACATTTCTCAGCTGTGAAAGGGACAGTGAGCTAAAGACTTGGTTGAGACTCTCCCAGGGGCCATCCACCCACAAACAGGTCAATGGGCTGTGTTTGTGCTGGTAGAGAGACTCCCAGACCCCCCTTTGTTTTGCATATCAAGTAACTTTGGGTCTCACCCTAAGTTACCAGGGGAATCCAGAAATGGACCCCTTGCTCACTGTTCGTAGAGAGGCACAGCTCCACCTCGCTGATGAGGCCCGACTAGGCCGAAACATGTGTCTGGGGATGCTGTTGGTACTCTTGTTCACAAGAGAATTGCCTAGCATTTCGGTGCTGGACTGCCCCTGGGCAGGACAAAGACTGATATGCAGGGATATTTCTCACCTGTGAAAGGGACAGTGAGCTAAAGACTTGGTTGAGACTCTCCCAGGAGCCATCCACCCAAGAACAGGTCAATGGGCTGTGTTCGTGCTGGTAGAGAGACTCCCAGACCCCCCTTTGTATTGCATAGTAAATAACTTTGGGTCTCACCCTAAGTTATCAGGGGAATCTAGACGTGGACCCCTTGCTCACTGTTCTTAGAGAAGCACAGCTCCACCTCACTTATGAGGCCCGACTAGGCCCAAACACGTGTCTAGGGTTGCTGTTGGTACTCTTTTTCAGAGGAGAATTGCCTAGCATTTCGGTGCTGGACTTCCCCTGGGCAGGACAAAGACTGATATGCAGGGATATTTCTCATCTGTGAACGGGACAGTGAGCTAAAGACTTGGTTGAGACTCTCCCAGGGGCCTTCCACCCAGGAACAGGTCAATGGGCCGTGTTCGTGCTGGTAGAGAGACTCCCAGACCCCCCCTTTGTTTTGCATATCAAGTAACTTTGGGTCTCACCCTAAGTTACCAGGGGAATCCAGACAAGGGCCCCTTGCTCACTGTTCTTATAGAGGCACAGCTCCACCTCACTGATGAGGCCCGACTAGGCCGAAACATGTGTCTGGGGTTGCTGTTGGTACTCTTGTTCACAAGAGAATTGCCTAGCATTTCGGTGCTGGAATGCCCCTGGGCAGGACAAAGACTGATATGCAGGGATATTTCTCATCTGTGAAAGGGACAGTGTGCTAAAGACTTTGTTGAGACTCTCCCAGGGGCCACCCACCCAAGAACAGGTCAATGGGCTGTGTTCGTGCTGGTAGAGAGACTCCCAGACCCCCCTATGTTTTGCATATTAAGTAACTTTGGGTCTCACCCTAAGTTACCAGGGGAATCCAGACATGGACCCCTTGCTCACTGTTCTTAGAGAGGCACAGCTCCACCTCGCTGATGAGGCCCGACTAGGCCGAAACATGTCTCTGGGGTTGCTGTTGGTACTCTTGTTCAGAGGAGAATTGCCTAGCATTTCGGTGCTGGACTGCCCCTAGGCAGGACAAAGACTGATATGCAAGGATATTTCTCATCTGTGAAAGGGACAGTGTGCTAAAGACTTGGTTGAGACTCTCCCAGGCGCCATCCACCCAAGAACAGGTCAATGGGCTGTGTTTGTGCTGGTAGAGAGACTCCCAGACCCCCCTTTGTTTTGCATATCAAGTAACTTTGGGTCTCACCCTAAGTTACCAGGGGAATCCAGAAATGGACCCCTGCTCACTGTTCTTAGAGAGGCACAGCTCCACCTCGCTGATGAGGCCCGACTAGGCCGAAACATGTGTCTGGGGTTGCTGTTGGTACTCTTGTTCAGAGGAGAATTGCCTAGCATTTCGGTGCTGGACTGCCCCTGGGCAGGACAAAGACTGATATGCAAGGATATTTCTCATCTGTGAAAGGGACAGTGAGCTAAAGACTTGGTTGAGATTCTCCCAGGAGCCATCCACCCAAGAACAGGTCAATGGGCTGTGTTTGTGCTGGTAGAGAGACTCCCAGACCCCCCTTTGTTTTGCATATTAAGTAACTTTGGGTCTCACCCTAAGTTATCAGGGGAATCCAGACGTGGACCCCTTGCTCACTGTTCTTAGAGAAGCACAGCTCCACCTCACTTATGAGGCCCGACTAGTCCCAAACACGTGCCTAGGGTTGCTGTTGGTACTCTTGTTCAGAGGACAATTGCCTAGCATTTCGGTGCTGGACTTCCCCACGGCAGGACAAAGACTGATATGCAGGGATATTTCTCATCTGTGAAAGGGACAGTGTGCTAAAGACTTTGTTGAGACTCTCCCAAGGGCCACCCACCAAAGAACAGGTCAATTGGCTGTGTTCGTGCTGGTAGAGAGACTCCCAGACCCCCTTTGTTTTGCCTATTAAGTAACTATGGGTCTCACCATAAATTACCAGGGGAATCCAGAAATGGACCCCTTGCTCACTGTTCTTAGAGAGGCACAGCTCCACCTCGCTGATGAGGCCCGACTAGGCTGAAACACGTGTCTGGGGTTTCTGTTGGTAATCTTGTTCAGAGGAGAATTGCCTAGCATTTCGGTGCTGGACTGCCCCTGGGCAGGACAAAGACTGATATGCAGGGATATTTCTCATCTGTGAAAGGGACAGTGTGCTAAAGACTTTGTTGAGACTCTCCCAGGGGCCACCCACCCAAGAACAGGTCAATGGGCTGTGTTCGTGCTGGTAGAGAGACTCCCAGACCCCCCTATGTTTTGCATATTAAGTAACTTTGGGTCTCACCCTAAGTTACCAGGGGAATCCAGACATGGACCCCTTGCTCACTGTTCTTAGAGAGGCACAGCTCCACCTCGCTGATGAGGCCCGACTAGGCCGAAACATGTCTCTGGGGTTGCTGTTGGTACTCTTGTTCAGAGGAGAATTGCCTAGCATTTCGGTGCTGGACTGCCCCTAGGCAGGACAAAGACTGATATGCAAGGATATTTCTCCTCTGTGAAAGGGACAGTGTGCTAAAGACTTGGTTGAGACTCTCCCAGGCGCCATCCACCCAAGAACAGGTCAATGGGCTGTGTTTGTGCTGGTAGAGAGACTCCCAGACCCCCCTTTGTTTTGCATATCAAGTAACTTTGGGTCTCACCCTAAGTTACCAGGGGAATCCAGAAATGGACCCCTGCTCACTGTTCTTATAGAGGCACAGCTCCACCTCGCTGATGAGGCCCGACTAGGCCGAAACATGTGTCTGGGGTTGCTGTTGGTACTCTTGTTCAGAGGAGAATTGCCTAGCATTTCGGTGCTGGACTGCCCCTGGGCAGGACAAAGACTGATATGCAAGGATATTTCTCATCTGTGAAAGGGACAGTGAGCTAAAGACTTGGTTGAGATTCTCCCAGGAGTCATCCACCCAAGAACAGGTCAATGGGCTGTGTTTGTGCTGGTAGAGAGACTCCCAGACCCCCCTTTGTTTTGCATATTAAGTAACTTTGGGTCTCACCCTAAGTTATCAGGGGAATCCAGACGTGGACCCCTTGCTCACTGTTCTTAGAGAAGCACAGCTCCACCTCACTTATGAGGCCCGACTAGTCCCAAACACGTGCCTAGGGTTGCTGTTGGTACTCTTGTTCAGAGGACAATTGCCTAGCATTTCGGTGCTGGACTTCCCCACGGCAGGACAAAGACTGATATGCAGGGATATTTCTCATCTGTGAAAGGGACAGTGTGCTAAAGACTTTGTTGAGACTCTCCCAAGGGCCACCCACCAAAGAACAGGTCAATTGGCTGTGTTCGTGCTAGTAGAGAGACTCCCAGACCCCCTTTGTTTTGCCTATTAAGTAACTATGGGTCTCACCATAAGTTACCAGGGGAATCCAGAAATGGACCCCTTGCTCACTGTTCTTAGAGAGGCACAGCTCCACCTCGCTGATGAGGCCCGACTAGGCTGAAACACGTGTCTGGGGTTTCTGTTGGTAATCTTGTTCAGAGGAGAATTGCCTAGCATTTCGGTGCTGGACTGCCCCTGGGCAGGACAAAGACTGATATGCAGGGATATTTGTCATCTGTGAACGGGACAATGAGCTAAAGACTTGGTTGAGACTCTTTCAGGGGTCATCCACCCATGAACATGTAAATGGCCTGTGTTCGCTGCTTGTAAAGAGACTGCCAGACCCCCCTTTTTTTTGTATATTAAGTAAATTTGGGTCTCACCCTAAGTTACCAGGGGAATCCAGACGTGGACCCCTTGCTCACTGTTCTTAGAGAGGCACAGCTCCACCTCGCTGATGAGGCCCGACTAGGCCAAAACATGTCTCTGGGGTTGCTGTTGGTACTCTTGTTCAGAGGAGAATTGCCTAGCATTTCGGTGCTGGACTGCCCCTGGGCAGGACAAAGACTGATATGCAAGGATATTTCTCATCTGTGAAAGGGACAGTGAGCTAAAGACTTGGTTGAGACTCTCCCAGGAGCCATCCACCCAAGAACAGGTCAATGGGCTGTTTTCGTGCTGGTAGAGAGACTCCCAGACCCCCTTTGTTTTGCCTATTAAGTAACTATGGGTCTCACCCTAAGTCACCAGGGGAATCCAGAAATGGACCCCTTGCTCACTGTTCTTAGAGAGGCACAGCTCCACCTCGCTGATGAGGCCCAACTACGCCGAAACATGTGTCTGGGGTTGCTGTTGGTACTCTTGTTCAGAGGAGAATTGCCTAGCATTTCGGTGCTGTACTGCCCCTGGGCAGGACAAAGACTGATATGCAGGGATATTTGTCATCTGTGAACGGGACAATGAGCTAAAGACTTGGTTGAGACTCTTTCAGGGGTCATCCACCCATGAACATGTAAATGGCCTGTGTTCGCTGCTTGTAAACAGACTGCCAGACACCCCCTTTTTTTGTATATTAAGTAACTTTGGGTCTCACCCTAAGTTACCAGGGGAATCCAGACGTGGACCCCTTGCTCACTGTTGTTAGAGAGACAGAGCTCCATCTCACTGATGAGGCCCGATTAGGCTGAAACACGTGTCTGGGGTTTCTGTTGGTAATCTTGTTCAGAGGACAGTTGCCTAGCATTTCGGTGCTGGACTGCCCCTGGGCAGGACAAAGACTGATATGCAGGGATATTCCTCAGCTGTGAAAGGGACAGTGAGCTAAAGACGTGGTTCAGACTCTCCCAGGGGCCATCCACCCAAGAACAGGTCAATGGGCTGTGTTTGTGCTGGTAGAGAGACTCCCAGACCCCCCCTTTGTTTTGCATATCAAGTTACTTTGGGTCTCACCCTAAGTTACCAGGGGAATCCAGACAAGGGCCCCTTGCTCACTGTTCTTATAGAGGCACAGCTCCACCTCACTAATGAGTCCGACTAGGCCCAAACAAGTGTCTAGGGTTGCTGTTGGTACTCTTGTTCAGAGGAGAATTGCCTAGCATTTCGGTGCTGGACTTCCCCTGGGCAGGACAAAGACTGATATGCAGGGATATTTCTCATCTGTGAACGGGACAGTGAGCTAAAGACGTGGTTCAGACTCTCCCAGGGGCCATCCACCCAAGAACAGGTCAATGGGCTGTGTTTGTGCTGGTAGAGAGACTCCCAGACCCCCCCTTTGTTTTGCATATCAAGTAACTTTGGGTCTCACCCTAAGTTACCAGGCGAATCCAGACATGAACCCCTTGCTCACTGTTCTTAGAGAGGCACAGCTCCACCTCGCTGATGGGGCCCGACTACGCCGAAACATGTGTCTGGGGTTGCTGTTGGTACTCTTGTTCACAGGAGAATTGCATAGCATTTCGGTGCTGGACTGCCCCTGGGCAGGACAAAGTCTGATATGCAGGGATATTTCTCACCTGTGAACGGGACAATGAGCTAAAGACTTGGTTGAGACTCTTTCAGGGGTCATCCACCCATGAACATGTAAATGGCCTGTGTTCGCTGCTTGTAAAGAGACTGCCAGACACCCCCTTTTTTTGTATATTAAGTAACTTTGGGTCTCACCCTAAGTTACCAGGGGAATCCAGACGTGGACCCCTTGCTCACTGTTGTTAGAGAGACAGAGCTCCATCTCACTGATGAGGCCCGACTAGGCTGAAACACGTGTCTGGGGTTTCTGTTGGTAATCTTGTTCAGAGGAGAATTGCCTAGCATTTCGGTGCTGGACTGACCCTGGGCAACTCAAAGACTGATATGCTGGGGTATTTCTCATCTGTTAAAGGGACAGTGAGCTAAAGACTTGGTTGAGACTCTCCCAGGGGCCATCCACCCAAGAGCAGGTCAATGGGCTGTGTTTGTGCTGGTAGAGAGACTCCCAGACCACCCTTTGTTTTGCATATGAAGTAACTTTGGGTCTCACCCTAAGTTACCAGGGGAATCCAGACGTGGACCCCTTGCTCACTGTTCTTAGAGAAGCACAGCTCCACCTCACTAATAAGTCCGCTAGGCCAAAACACGTGTCTGGGATTGCTGTTGGTAATCTTGTTCAGTGGAGAATTGCCTAGCATTTCGGTGCTGGACTGACCCTGGGCAGGACAAAGACTGATATGCTGGAATTTTTCTCATCTGTGAAAGGGACAGTGAGCTAAAGATTTGGTTGAGACTCTCCCAGGGGCCATCCACCCAAGAGAAGGTCAATGGACTGTGTTCGTGCTGGTAGAGAGACTCCCAGACCACCCTTTGATTTGCATATTAAGTAACTTTGGGTCTCACCCTAAGTTACCACGGGAATCCAGACATGGACCCCTTGCTCACTGTTCTTAGAGAGGCACAGCTCCACTTCACTGATGAGGCCCGACTAGGCCCAAATACGTGTCTGTGGTTGCTGTTGGTCCTCTTGTTCCGAGGAGAATTGCCTAGCATTTCGGTGCTGGACTGCCCCTGGGCAGGACGAAGACTGATATGCAGGGATATTTCTTATCTGCGAACGGGACAGTGAGCTAAAGACTTGGTTGAGACTCTCCCAGGGGCCATCCAACCAAGAACAGGTCAATGGGCTGTGTTCGTGCTGGTAGAGAGACTCCCAGACCCCCCTTTGTTTTGCATATTAAGTAACTTTGGGTCTCACCCTACTTTACCAGGGGAATCCAGACATGGACCTCTTGCTTACTGTTCTTAGAGAGGCACAGCTCCACTTCACTGATGAGGCCCGACTAGGCCCAAATATGTGTCTAGGGTTGCTGTTGGTACTCTTGTTCAGAGGAGAATTGCCTAGCATTTCGGTGCTGGACTGCCCCTGGGCAGGACAAAGACTGATATGCAGGGATATTTGTCATCTGTGAACGGGACAATGAGCTAAAGACTTGGTTGAGACTCTTTCAGGGGTCATCCACCCATGAACATGTAAATGGCCTGTGTTCGCTGCTTGTAAAGAGACTGCCAGACCCCCCTTTTTTTGTATATTAAGTAACTTTGGGTCTCACCCTAAGTTACCAGGGGAATCCAGACGTGGACCCCTTGCTCACTGTTGTTAGAGCGACAGAGCTCCATCTCACTGATGAGGCCCGATTAGGCTGAAACACGTGTCTGGGGTTTCTGTTGGTAATCTTGTTCAGAGGAGAATTGCCTAGCATTTCGGTGCTGGACTGCCCCTGGGCAGGACAAAGACTGATATGCAGGGATATTCCTCAGCTGTGAAAGGGACAGTGAGCTAAAGACGTGGTTCAGACTCTCCCAGGGGCCATCCACCCAAGAACAGGTCAATGGGCTGTGTTTGTGTTGGTAGAGAGACTCCCAGACCCCCCCTTTGTTTTGCATATCAAGTTACTTTGGGTCTCACCCTAAGTTACCAGGGGAATCCAGACAAGGGCCCCTTGCTCACTGTTCTTATAGAGGCACAGCTCCAACTCACTAATGAGTCCGACTAGGCCCAAACAAGTGTCTAGGGTTGCTGTTGGTACTCTTGTTCAGAGGAGAATTGCCTAGCATTTCGGTGCTGGACTTCCCCTGGGCAGGACAAAGACTGATATGCAGGGATATTTCTCATCTGTGAACGGGACAGTGAGCTAAAGACTTGGTTGAGACTCTCCCAGGGGCCTTCCACCCATGAACAGGTCAATGGGCTGTGTTTGTGCTGGTAGAGAGACTCCCAGACCCCCCCTTTGTTTTGCATATCAAGTAACTTTGGGTCTCACCCTAAGTTACCAGGCGAATCCAGACATGAACCCCTTGCTCACTGTTCTTAGAGAGGCACAGCTCCACCTCGCTGATGAGGCCCGACTACGCCGAAACATGTGTCTGGGGTTGCTGTTGGTACTCTTGTTCACAGGAGAATTGCGTAGCATTTCGGTGCTGGACTTCCCCTGGGCAGGACAAAGTCTGATATGCAGGGATATTTCTCACCTGTGAACGGGACAATGAGCTAAAGACTTGGTTGAGACTCTTTCAGGGGTCATCCACCCATGAACATGTAAATGGCCTGTGTTCGCTGCTTGTAAAGAGACTGCCAGACACCCCCTTTTTTTGTATATTAAGTAACTTTGGGTCTCACCCTAAGTTACCAGGGGAATCCAGAGTGGACCCCTTGCTCACTGTTGTTAGAGAGACAGAGCTCCATCTCACTGATGAGGCCCGACTAGGCTGAAACACGTGTCTGGGGTTTCTGTTGGTAATCTTGTTCAGAGGAGAATTGCCTAGCATTTCGGTGCTGGACTGACCCTGGGCAACTCAAAGACTGATGTGCTGGGATATTTCTCATCTGTTAAAGGGACAGTGAGCTAAAGACTTGGTTGAGACTCTCCCAGGGGCCATCCACCCAAGAGCAGGTCAATGGGCTGTGTTTGTGCTGGTAGAGAGACTCCCAGACCACCCTTTGTTTTGCATATGAAGTAACTTTGGGTCTCACCCTAAGTTACCAGGGGAATCCAGACGTGGACCCCTTGCTCACTGTTCTTAGAGAAGCACAGCTCCACCTCACTAATGAGTCCGACTAGGCCAAAACACGTGTCTGGGATTGCTGTTGGTAATCTTGTTCAGTGGAGAATTGCCTAGCATTTCGGTGCTGGACTGACCCTGGGCAGGACAAAGACTGATATGCTGGAATTTTTCTCATCTGTGAAAGGGACAGTGAGCTAAAGACTTGGTTGAGACTCTCCCAGGGGCCATCCACCCAAGAGAAGGTCAATGGGCTGTGTTCGTGCTGGTAGAGAGACTCCCAGACCACCCTTTGATTTGCATATTAAGTAACTTTGGGTCTCACCCTAAGTTACCACAGGAATCCAGACATGGACCCCTTGCTCACTGTTCTTAGAGAGGCACAGCTCCACTTCACTGATGAGGCCCGACTAGGCCCAAATACGTGTCTGTGGTTGCTGTTGGTCCTCTTGTTCCGAGGTGAATTGCCTAGCATTTCGGTGCTGGACTGCCCCTGGGCAGGACGAAGACTGATATGCAGGGATATTTCTCATCTGCGAACGGGACAGTCAGCTAAAGACTTGGTTGAGACTCTCCCAGGGGCCATCCACCCATGAACATGTCAATGGGCTGTGTTTGTGCTTGTAAAGAGACTGCCAGACACCACTTTTTTTTGCATATTAAGTAACTTTGGGTCTCACCCTAAGTTACCAAGGGGAATCCAGACGTGGACCCCTTGCTCACTGTTGTTAGAGAGGCACAGTTACATCTGATATGATATGATATGATATGATATGGTATTTGTAACGCGCCTATACACAAGTGTTTCAAGGCGCGACGAGGCAGGGAGGGAGGGAAACAAGGGGAAGACAGACAAACGATCCTACTAGGCCAGGTGTCATTCAGATCGGGCAAGTGCAGAGGTAAGGGGAAAAGGAGAAAGTGCAGGGGGAGGAGGAGGGGGGGGAGTGCAGTACACGGTAAGTAGCGTAATAAAATAATAAATAATAAATAAAAGGGCCAGCTGGTGGCAAGTGCGAGGTAAGTGCAGAGCAAGTGCTAGGAAGGGGGCTGTAGGGATACAGTGACAGTCCCACAGTGCAGGGGGAGCCAGGGAGGCAGTGCAAGTGGAGAGTGGCTGGGCCCTGGACCGAGGTCGCTGAGAGTGGCCAAGATGCAGGTTTAGTGCAGAATTTCAGTGGGGAGTTAAGCAGGTTTAGCAGGGGAGAGGGAGAGAGAAGGCAGAAGCGAAGAGGAAGGTTTTGAGGTGCTTCCGGAACCGGAGATGGTTCTCCTCAAGTTTCAGGGAGGCAGGAAGGCTGTTCCAGAGGGAGGCCCCTGCTGCGGAGAGAGATCTACCCCCAGCTCGTTGCTTCGAGAAGCGGCTGACCATGAGGGAGTTGGAGATGGATGAGCGAAGGGCTCGTGAAGGAAGATATTTAGGAAGAGAGAGTTGAAGGTATTTAGGCCCCAGGCCCCAGAAGGCCTTGTGGACAATGCAGAGGGTTTTGAACTTAATCCTCACAGCCACTGGGAGCCAGTGAAGAGATTTCAGTCCTGGAGAGATACGGTCCCTGGGCTTGAGGCCGAGGACAAGTCTCGCAGTTCTGTTCTGGATAAGTTGCAGAGGGCGGAGAGTGGAGGCAGGCAGATTAAGATAGAGGCTGTTACAGTAATCCAGCCTTGAGAGAACCAGGGCTCGGGAGACAGTGAGCTTCTGGGGGAAGGAGAGGAAGGGAAGAATACCTCTGAGGAGGTGCAGCTGGTAGTGTGACTTCTTAGAGACGTCAGATATATGAGGAGAGAAGGAGAGTGTGGAGTCGAAGATGACCCCAAGGTTTTTAGCCTTGCAGGTAGGGGCAGGAAGGGGGCCAAGGGAGGCCGGCCAGAGGGCTGCAGGGAAGGAGGGAGTGGGTGTGCCGATGAGTAGAATCTCAGTCTTGCTGGCGTTAAGGCAGAGGTCATTGGCGGCACACCATTCCTGGATAGCAGACAGACAGTCGGAGATGAGGGAAGAAGAGGAGGAGGCCGAGGGTAGCCTGAAAATGAGCTGGGTATCGTCCGCATAGCACTGGAAGTGGGGGCAGAGAGCGGCGATGCGGTGGGCAAGGAGTGCCAGATACTGGTTGAAAAGCCAGGGAGAGAGGTTGGATCCCTGGGGGACACCACAGGTGGAGAAAAAGATGTCGGAGAGGAAGGAGCCCATTTGGACCTGGGAGGGTCGACTGGAAAGGAAAGAGGTCAGCCATGCCAGAGCCTGACCAGTGATACCCAGGTTATCACGGAGACGGTTGAGCAGGATGGAATGGTTGACAGTGTCAAAGGCAGAGGAGAGATCGAGCAGAATGAGAACACAGGGAGTGTTGGAATCGAGGTTCAGGAGCAGGTCCTCACGGATGTTCAGGAGGGCAGTTTCCGTGCTTCTGGCCGCTCTGAAGCCGGATTGATGGTCATGAAGGTTACCAACATATTCAGCATGGAGGTTAAGCTGGGAGATGGTCAGTTTCTCCAGGAGCTTGCCCAGGAAGGGAGTAATGGAGATTGGGCGATAGTTGGCCGGGCAGGAGGGGTCGGAAGAGGGTTTCTTGAGGAGGGGGTGCACAAGGGAGTGCTTGAGGGGGGATGGGAAGACTCCAGAGGCGAATGAGTGGTTGCAAAAGTCAGCCAGGGCAGGAGCCAGGGAGTCGATGTGGTCCTTGATGGTTTTGGAGGAACAGGGGTGAACCTGTTTAGACGAGGCTTTCATAGATCGGACTTGTCTGGAAACCTCATCAGCAGAAAAAGGTGGAAAAGCAGAGAAGGAGGGCGGAGGGGCAGCTGCAAGAGAGCAAGAGGAAGAGCCGGGAAGAGAGGGAGGGAGGTGAGAGGAGGAGAGCGAGGACAGGATGTCCTGAGTTTTTGAGATGAAGTGCGAGGCCAGTGCAGTGCAAAGGGCCTGGGAGGGGACAGGAGAGGTAGAGACTGCAGCAGGGTTGGCCAGCTCCTTGCAGATTTTAAAGAGTTCGGCCGAGTTGTTAGATGCCTCAGAGATGCGGGCTTGGATAAGGGCTCTCTTCTTGGTGAGAACGGAGAGCCGGTATTGCCTTTGGAGCAGGCGGCAGGCCAGTTTGTCAGAGGATGAACATGAAGCACGCCATTTCCTCTCTGCCACCCTGCACTTGCGTTTTAGGGTGACGAGATCCGAGTCATACCAGGAGTTACATTTGGCTTTGGGCTTCAGGCGGATTCTCATGACGGGGGCAAGGATATCGAGAGTATCAGATATAGAGGAATAGAGCATGGAGAGGGCTGTGTCAGGGTGGGAGTCAGCCGAGGGGGGAGAAGGGGGCGAGAAGGTAGCAGCGAAAGCCTCAACTGACACGCGCTTCATGGGTCGGATGACCGAGAAGGTGGGAGGCAGTGAAGAGGGTGGCTTTGCCTGTGGGTTGGGGAGGGAGAGGTAGGAGGATAGGAGAAAGTGATCGCTCCAGGAGAGAGGAGTGGAGAGAGGGAGGGAGAGGGGAAGGTCAGAAGAGATCAGAGCATCAAGAGTGTGCCCTGCAGAGTGAGTAGGCCCAGACGGGAGAATAGAGAGTGAGAGAGAGTTGCAGAGTTCGCGAAAGAGACCAGTGGGGGGACAGGAGGCATCGAGGTGGATGTTGAAGTCACCGAGAAAGAGGAGTTGGGTGGTTGAGGACAGGAGTGAGGAGGAGAGGTCAGCCCACTCAGAGAGGAAGGAGGAAATTTGACCAGGTGGCTGATAGATAGTGGCCACGGTAAGGGAATGGCTAGGAGAGAGAGAGAGTCGGCAGACAAGACATTCAAAAGAGGAGTAGGTCTGCGTAGGAGTGACAGTGGCAGGAATCCACTCAGGGAAGATAAGGGCAACACCACCCCCTGAACGGTTAGGCCTGGGCACAGAGAGGATCTTGTAGCCGTCAGGTAGGAGTGTGTCGAAGCTGGTGGCAGAGCTGGCAGTGAACCAGGTCTCAGTGAGACCGAGGACGTCGATGAGGTCCGACGAGGCTGAAACACATGTCTGGGGTTGCTGGTAGTACACTTGTTCAGAGGGGAATTGCCTAGCATTTCGGTTCTGGACTGACCTTGGGCAGGACAAAGACTGATAAGCTGGGATATTTCTCATCTCTGAACGGGACAATGAGCTAAAGACTTGGTTGAGACTCTCCAAGGGGGCATCCACCCAAGAGCAGGTCAATGGTCTGTGTTCGTGCTGGTAGAGAGACTCCCAGGCCACCCTTTGTTTTGCATATTAAGTAACTTTGGGTCTCACTCTAAGTTAACAGGGAAATCCAGACGTGGACCCCTTGCTCACTGTTCTTAGAGAGGCACAGCTCCACCTCACTTATGAGGCCCGACTAGGCCCAAACACGTGTCTGGGGTTGCTGTTGGTACTCTTGTTCAGAGGAGAATTGCCTAGCATTTCGGTGCTGGACTTCACCTGGGCAGGACAAAGACAGATATGCAGGGATATTTCTCATCTGTGAACGGGACAGTGAGATAAAGACTTGGTTGAGACTCTCCCAGAGGCCATCCACCCATGAACACGTCAATGGGCCGTGTTCGTGCTGGTAAAGAGGCTCCCAGACCCCCTCTTTGTTTTGCATATTAAGTAACTTTGGGTCTCACCCTAAGTTACCAGGCGAATCCAGACATGAACACCTTGCTCACTGTTCTTAGAGAGGCACAGCTCCACCTCGCTGATGAGGCCCGACTACGCCGAAACATGTGTCTGGGGTTGCTGTTGGTACTCTTGTTCAGAGGAGAATTGCCTAGCATTTCGGTGCTGGACTGCCCCTGGGCAGGACAAAGACTGATATGTAGGGATATTTGTCAACTGTGAAGGGGACAGTGAGCTAAAGACTTGGTTGAGCCTCTCCCTGGGGCCATCCACCCATGAACAGGTCAATGGGCCGTGTTCGTGCTTGTAGAGAGACTGCCAGACCCCCCCTTTGCTTTGCATATTAAGTAACTTTGGGTCTCACCCTAAGTTACCAGGGGAATCCAGACATGGACTCCTTGCTCACTGTTCTTAGAGAGGCACAGATCCACCTCGCTGATGAGGCCCGACTAGGCCGAAACATGTGTCTGGGGTTGCTGTTGGTACTCTTGTTCAGAGGAGAATTGCCTAGCATTTCGGTGCTGGACTGCCCCTGGGCAGGACAAAGACTGATATGCAGGGATATTTCTCAGCTGTGAAAGGGACAGTGAGCTAAAGACTTGGTTGAGACTCTCCCAGGGGCCATCCACCCAAGAACAGGTCAATGGGCTGTGTTTGTGCTGGCAGAGAGACTCCCAGACCCCCCTTTGTTTTGCATATCAATTAACTTTGGGTCTCACCCTAAGTTACCAGGGGAATCCTGAAATGGACCCCTTGCTCACTGTTCTTAGAGAGGCACAGATCCACTTCACTGATGAGGCCCGACTATGCCCAAATACGTGTCTGGGGTTGTTGTTGGTACTCTTGTTCACAGGAGAATTGCGTAGCATTTCGGTGCTGGACTGCCCCTGGGCAGGACAAAGTCTGATATGCAGGCATATTTCTCACCTGTGAACGGGACAATGAGCTAAAGACTTGGTTGAGACTCTTTCAGGGGTCATCCACCCATGAACATGTAAATGGCCTGTGTTCGCTGCTTGTAAAGAGACTGCCAGACACCCCCTTTTTTTGTATATTAAGTAACTTTGGGTCTCACCCTAAGTTACCAGGGGAATCCAGACGTGGACCCCTTGCTCACTGTTGTTAGAGAGACAGAGCTCCATCTCACTGATGAGGCCCGACTAGGCTGAAACACGTGTCTGGGGTTTCTGTTGGTAATCTTGTTCAGAGGAGAATTGCCTAGCATTTCGGTGCTGGACTGACCCTGGGCAACTCAAAGACTGATGTGCTGGGATATTTCTCATCTGTTAAAGGGACAGTGAGATAAAGAATTGGTTGAGACTCTCCCAGAGGCCATCCACCCATGAACAGGTCAATGGGCCGTGTTCGTGCTGGTAGAGAGACTCCCAGACCCCCCTTTGTTTTGCATATTAAGTAACTTTGGGTCTCACCCTAAGTTACCAGGGGAATCCAGACATGGACCCCTTGCTCACTGTTCTTAGAGAGGCACAGCTCCACCTCGCTGATGAGGCCCGACTAGGCCGAAACATGTGTTTGGGGTTGCTGTTGGTACTCTTTTTCAGAGGAGAATTGCCCAGCATTTCGGTGCTGGACTGCCCCTGGGCAGGACAAAGACTGATATGCAGGGACATTTCTCAGTTGTGAAAGGGACAGTGAGCTAAAGACTTGGTTGAGACTCTCCCAGGGGCCATCCACCCACGAACAGGTCAATGGGCTGTGTTTGTGCTGGTAGAGAGACTCCCAGACCCCCCTTTGTTTTGCATATCAAGTAACTTTGGGTCTCACACTAAGTTACCAGGGGAATCCAGAAATGGACCCCTTGCTCACTGTTCTTAGAGAGGCACAGCTCCACCTCGCTGATGAGGCCCGACTAGGCCGAAACATGTGTCTGGGGTTGCTGTTGGTACTCTTGTTCAGAGGAGAATTGCCTAGCATTTCGGTGCTGGACTGCCCCTGGAAAGGACAAAGACTGATATGCAAGGATATTTCTCATCTGTGAAAGGGACAGTGTGCTAAACACTTTGTTGAGACTCTCCCAAGGGCCACCCACCAAAGAACAGGTCAATTGGCTGTGTTCGTGCTGGTAGAGAGACTCCCAGACCCCCCTTTGTTTTGCATATTAAGTAACTTTGGGTCTCACCCTAAGTTACCAGGGGAATCCAGAAATGGACCCCTTGCTCACTGTTCTTAGAGAGGCACAGCTCCACTTCACTGATGAGGCCCGACTATGCCCAAATACGTTTCTGGGGATGCTGTTGGTACTCTTGTTCACAGGAGAATTACCTAGCATTTCGGTGCTGGACTGCCCCTGGGCAGGACAAAGTCTGATATGCAGGGATATTTCTCACCTCTGAACGGGACAATGAGATAAAGACTTGGTTGAGACTCTTTCAGGGGTCATCCACCCATGAACATGTAAATGGCCTGTGTTCGCTGCTTGTAAAGAGACTGCCAGACCCCCCTTTTTTTTTGTATATTAAGTAACTTTGGGTCTCACCCTAAGTTACCTGGGGAATCCAGATGTGGACCCTTTGCTCACTGTTGTTAGAGAGACAGAGCTCCATCTCACTGATGAGGACCGACTAGGCTGAAACACGTGTCTGGGGTTTCTGTTGGTAATCTAGTTCAGAGGAGAATTGCCTAGCATTTCGGTGCTGGACTGACCCTGGGCAACTCAAAGACTGATATGCTGGGATATTTCTCATCTGTGAAAGGGACAGTGAGCTAAAGACTTGGTTGAGACTCTCCCAGGGGCCATCCACCCAAGAGAAGTTTAATGGGCTGTGTTCGTGCTGGTAGAGAGACTCCCAGACCACCCTTTGATTTGCATATTAAGTAACTTTGGGTCTCACCCTACTTTACCAGGGGAATCCAGACATGGACCTCTTGCTTACTGTTCTTAGAGAGGCACAGCTCCAATTCACTGATGAGGCCCAACTAGGCCCAAATACGTGTCTAGGGTTGCTGTTGGTACTATTGTTCAGATGAGAATTGCCAAGCATTTCGGTGCTGGACTGCCCATGGGCAGGACAAAGACTGAAATGCAGGGATATTTCTCATCTATGAACAGGACAGTGAGCTAAAGACTTGGTTGAAACTCTCCCAGGGGCCATCCACCCATGAACATGTCATTGGGCTGTGTTTGTGCTTGTAAAGAGACTGCCAGACACCAGTTTTTTTTGCATATTAAGTAACTTTGGGTCTCACCCTAAGTTACCAAGGGGAATCCAGACGTGTACCCCTTGCTCACTGTTGTTAGAGAGGCACAGTTACATCTCACTGATGAGGTCCGACTAGGCTGAAACACGTGTCTGGGGTTGCTGTTGGTACTCTTGTTCAGAGGAGAATTGCCTAGCATTTCGGTTCTGGATTGACCTTGGGCAGGACAAAGACTGATAAGCTGGGATATTTCTCATCTGTGAACGGGACAATGAGCTAAAGACTTGGTTGAGACTCTCCAAGGGGGCATCCACCTAAGAGCAGGTCAATGGGCTGTGTTCGAGCTGGTAGAGAGACTCCCAGGCCACCCTTTGTTTTGCATATTAAGTAACTTTGGGTCTCACTCTAAGTTAACAGGGAAATCCAGACGTGGACCCCTTGCTCACTGTTCTTAGAGAGGCACAGCTCCACCTCACTTATGAGGCCCGACTAGGCCCAAACACATGTCTGGAGTTGCTGTTGGTACTCTTGTTCAGAGGAGAATTGCCTAGCATTTCGGTGCTGGACTTCCCCTGGGCAGGACAAAGACAGATATGCAGGGATATTTCTCATCTGTGAACGGGACAGTGAGATAAAGACTTGGTTGAGACTCTCCCAGAGGCCATCCACCCATGAACAGGTCAATGGGCCGTTTCGTGCTGGTAGAGAGACTCCCAGACCCCCGCCCCCTTTGTTTTGCATATTAAGTAACTTTGGGTCTCACCCTAAATTACCAGGGGAATCCAGACATGGACCCTTGCTCACTGTTCTTAGAGAGGCACAGCTCCACTTCACTGATGAGGCCCGTCTATGCCCAAATATGTGTCTGGGGTTGCTGTTGGTACTCTTGTTCACAGGAGAATTGCCTTGCATTTCGGTGCTGGATTGCCCCTGGGCAGGTCAAAGACTGATAAGCAGGGATATTTCCCACCTGTGAACGGGACAATGAGATAAAGACTTGGTTGAGACTTTCCCAGGGGCCATCCTCCCATGAACATGTAAATGGGCTGTGTTCGCTGCTTGTAAAGAGACTGCCAGACCCCCCCCTTTTTTGTATATTAAGTAACTTTGGGTGTCACCCTAAGTTGCCAGGGGAATCCAGACGTGGACCTCTTGCTCACTGTTGTTAGAGAGACACAACTCCATCTCACTGATGAGGCCCGACTAGGCTGAAACACGTGTCTGGGGTTGCTGTTGGTACTCCTGTTCAGAGGAGAATTGCCTAGAATTTTGGTGCTGGACTGCCCCTGGGCAAGACAAAGACTGATATGCAGGGACATTTCTCAGCTGTGAAAGGGACAGTGAGCTAAAGACTTTGTTGAGACTCTTCCAGGGGCCACCCACCCAAGAACAGGTCAATGGGCTGTGTTCGTGCTGGTAGAGAGACTCCCAGACCCCCCTTTGTTTTGCATATCAAGTAACTTTGGGTCTCACCCTAAGTTACCAGGGGAATCCAGAAATGGACCCCTTGCTCACTGTTCGTAGAGAGGCACAGCTCCACCTCGCTGATGAGGCCCGACTAGGCTGAAACATGTGTCTGGGGCTGCTGTTGGTACTCTTGTTCACAAGAGAATTGCCTAGCATTTCTATGCTGGAATGCCCCTGGGCAGGACAAAGACTGATATGCAGGGATATTTCTCACCTGTGAAAGGGACAGTGAGCTAAAGACTTGGTTGAGACTCTCCCAGGAGCCATCCACCCAAGAACAGGTCAATGGGCTGTGGTCGTGCTGGTAGAGAGACTCCCAGACCCCCCTTTGTATTGCATAGTAAATAATTTTGGGTCTCACCCTAAGTTATCAGGGGAATCTAGACGTGGACCCCTTGCTCACTGTTCTTAGAGAAGCACAGCTCCACCTCACTTATGGGGCCCGACTAGGCCCAAACACGTGTCTAAGGTTACTGTTGGTACTCTTGTTCAGAGGAGAATTGCCTAGCATTTCGGTGCTGGACTTCCCCTGGGCAGGACAAAGACTGATATGCAGGGATATTTCTCATCTGTGAACGGGACAGTAAGCTAAAGACTTGGTTGAGACTCTCCCAGGGGCCTTCCACCCAGGAACAGGTCAATGGGCCGTGTTCGTGCTGGTAGAGAGACTCCCAGACCCCCCCCTTTGTTTTGCATATCAAGTAACTTTGGGTCTCACCCTAAGTTACCAGGGGAATCCAGACAAGGGCCCCTTGCTCACTGTTCTTATAGAGGCACAGCTCCACCTCACTGATGAGGCCCGACTAGGCCGAAACATGTGTCTGGGGTTGCTGTTGGTACTCTTGTTCACAAGAGAATTGCCTAGCATTTCGGTGCTGGACTGCCCCTGGGCAGGACAAAGACTGTTATGCAGGGATATTTCTCATCTGTGAAAGGGACAGTGTGCTAAAGACTTTGTTGAGACTCTCCCAGGGGCGACCCACCCAAGAACAGGTCAATGGGCTGTGTTCGTGCTGGTAGAGAGACTCCCAGACCCCCCTATGTTTTGCATATTAAGTAACTTTGGGTCTCACCCTAAGTTACCAGGGGAATCCAGACATGGACCCCTTGCTCACTGTTCTTAGAGAGGCACAGCTCCACCTCGCTGATGAGGCCCGAGTAGGCCGAAACATGTCTCTGGGGTTGCTGTTGGTACTCTTGTTCAGAGGAGAATTGCCTAGCATTTCGGTGCTGGACTGCCCCTAGGCAGGACAAAGACTGATATGCAAGGATATTTCTCATCTGTGAAAGGGACAGTGTGCTAAAGACTTGGTTGAGACTCTCCCAGGCGCCATCCACCCAAGAACAGGTCAATGGGCTGTGTTTGTGCTGGTAGAGAGACTCCGAGACCCCCCTTTGTTTTGCATATCAAGTAACTTTGGGTCTCACCCTAAGTTACCAGGGGAATCCAGAAATGGACCCCTGCTCACTGTTCTTAGAGAGGCACAGCTCCACCTCGCTGATGAGGCCCGACTAGGCCGAAACATGTGTCTGGGGTTGCTGTTGGTACTCTTGTTCAGAGGAGAATTGCCTAGCATTTCGATGCTGGACTGCCCCTGGGCAGGACAAAGACTGATATGCAAGGATATTTCTCATCTGTGAAAGGGACAGTGAGCTAAAGACTTGGTTGAGACTCTCCCAGGAGCCATCCACCCAAGAACAGGTCAATGGGCTGTGTTCGTGCTGGTAGAGAGACTCCCAGACCCCCCTTTGTTTTGCATATCAAGTAACTTTGGGTCTCACCCTAAGTTATCAGGGGAATCCAGACGTGGACCCCTTGCTCACTGTTCTTAGAGAAGCACAGCTCCACCTCACTTATGAGGCCTGACTAGGCCCAAACACGTGCCTAGGGTTGCTGTTGGTACTCTTGTTCAGAGGAGAATTGCCTAGCATTTCGGTGCTGGACTTCCCCTGGGCAGGACAAAGACTGATATGCAGGGATATTTCTCATCTGTGAAAGGGACAGTGTGCTAAAGACTTTGTTGAGACTCTCCCAGGGGCCTTCCACCCATGAACAGGTCAATGGGCCGTGTTCGTGCTGGTAGGGAGACTCCCAGACCCCCTCTTTGTTTTGCATATTAAGTAACTTTGGGTCTCACCCTAAGTTACCAGGGGAATCCAGACATGAACCCCTTGCTCACTGTTCTTAGAGAGGCACAGCTCCACTTCACTGATGAGGCCGACTAGGCCCAAATACGTGTCTGTGGTTGCTGTTGGTCCTCTTGTTCCGAGGAGAATTGCCTAGCATTTCGGTGCTGGACTGCCCCTGGGCAGGACAAAGACTGATATGCAGGGATATTTCTCAGCTGTGAAAGGGACAGTGAGCTAAAGACGTGGTTGAGACTCTCCCAGGGGCCATCCACACAAGAACAGGTCAATGGGCTGTGTTTGTGCTGGTAGAGAGACTCCCAGACAAACCTTTGTTTTGCATATGAAGTAACATTGGGTCTCACCCTAAGTTACCAGGGGAATCCAGACGTGGACCCCTTGCTCACTGTTCTTAGAGAAGCACAGCTCCACCTCACTAAAGAGGCCGACTAGGCCGAAACACGTGTCTGGGGTTGCTGTTGGTAATCTTGTTCAGAGGAGAATTGCCTAGCATTTCGGTTCTGGACTGACCTTGGACAGGACAAAGACTGATATGCTGGGATATTTCTCATCTGTGAACGGGACAGTGAGGTGAAGACTTGGTTGAGACTCTCCCAGGGTCATCCACCCAAGAGCAGGTCAATGGGCTGTGTTCGTGCTGGTAGAGAGACTCCCAGGCCACCCTTTGTTTTGCATATTAAGTAACTTTGGGTCTCACCCTAAATTATCAGGGGAATTCAGACGTGGATCCCTTGCTCACTGTTCTTAGAGAAGCACAGCTCCACCTTACTGATGAGTCCCGACTAGGCTGAAACACTTGTCTGGAGTTGGTGTTGGTACTCTTGTTCCGAGGAGAATTGCCCAGCATTTCGGTGCTGGACTGCCCCTGGGCAGGACAAAGACTGATATGCAGGGATATTGCTCATCTGTGAAAGGGACAGTGAGCTGAAGACTTGGTTGAGACTCTCCCAGGGGCCATCCACCCAAGAGCAGGTCAATGGGCTGTGTTCGTGCTGGTAGAGAGACTCCCAGACCACCATTTGTTTTGCATATTAAGTAACTTTGGGTTTCACCCTAAGTTAACAGGGAAATCCAGACGTAGACCCCTTGCTCACTGTTCTTAGAGAGGCACAGCTCCACCTCACTTATGAGGCCCGACTAGGCCCAAACACGTGTCTGGGGTTGCTGTTGGTACTCTTGTTCAGAGGAGAATTGCCTAGCATTTCGGTGCTGGACTGCCCCTGGGCAGGACAAAGACTGATATGCAGGGATATTTCTCAGCTGTGAAAGGCACAGTGAGCTAAAGACTTGGTTGAGACTCTCCCAGGGGCCATCCACCCAAGAACAGGTCAATGGGCTGTGTTTGTGCTGGTAGAGAGACTCCCAGACCCCCCTTTGTTTTGCATATCAAGTAACTTTGGGTCTCACCCTAAGTTACCAGGGGAATCCAGACATGGACCCCTTGCTCACTGTTCTTAGAGAGGCACAGCTCCACCTCGCTGATGAGGCCCGACTAGGCCGAAATATGTGTCTGGGGTTGCTGTTGGTACTCTTGTTCACAGGGGAATTGCCTAGCATTTCGGTGCTGGATTGCCCCTGGGCAGGACAAAGACTGATATGCAGGGATATTTCTCACCTGTGAAAGGGACAATGAGTTAAAGACTTGGTTGAGACTTTCCCAAGGGCCATCCATCCATGAACATGTAAATGGGCTGTGTTCGCTGCTTGTAAAGAGACTCCCAGACCCCCCCCCTTTGTTTTGCATATTAAGTAACTTTGGGTCTCACCCTAAGTTACCAGGGGAATCCAGACATGGACCCCCTGCTCACTGTTCTTAGAGAGGCACAGCTCCACTTCACTGATGAGGCCCGTCTATGCCCAAATACGTGTCTGGGGTTGCTGTTGGTACTCTTGTTCACAGGAGAATTGCTTAGCATTTCGGTGCTGGATTGCCCCTGGGCAGGACAAAGACTGATATGCAGGGATATTTCTCACCTGATAACGGGACAATGAGTTAAAGACTTGGTTGAGACTTTCCCAAGGGCCATCCATCCATGAACATGTAAATGGGCTGTGTTCGCTGCTTGTAAAGAGACTGCCAGATCCCCCATTTTTTTGTATATTAAGTAACTTTGGGTCTCACCCTAAGTTACCAGGGGAATCCAGACGTGGACCCCTTGCTCACTGTTCTAAGAGAGGCACAGCTCCACCTCGCTGATGAGGCCCGACTAGGCCGAAACATGTGCCTGGGGTTGCTGTTGGTACTCTTGTTCAGAGGAGAATTGCCCAGCATTTTGGTGCTGGACTGCCCCTGGGCAGGATAAAGACTGATATGCAGGGATATTTCTCAGCTGTGAAAGGGACAGTGAGCTAAAGACTTGGTTGAGACTCTCCCAGGGGCCATCCACCCAAGAACAGGTCAATGGGCTGTGTTTGTGCTGGTAGAGAGACTCCCAGACCCCCCTTTGTTTTGAATATCAAGTAATTTTGGGTCTCACCCTAAGTTACCAGGGGAATCCAGACATGGACCCCTTGCTCACTGTTCTTAGAGAGGCACAGCTCCACTTCACTGATGAGGCCCGACTATGCCCAAATACGTGTCTGGGGTTGCTGTTGGTACTCTTGTTCACAGGAGAATTGCCTAGCATTTCGGTGCTGGACTGCCCCTGGGCAGGACAAAGACTGTTATGCAGGGATATTTCTCACCTGTGAATGGGACAATGAGCTAAAGACTTGGTTGAGACTCTTCCTGGGGCCATCCACCCATGAACATGTAAATGTCTGTGTTCGCTGCTTGTAAAGAGACTGCCAGACCCCCCTTTTTTTGTATATTAAGTAACTTTGGGTCTCACCCTAAGTTACCAGGGGAATCCAGACATGGAGCCCTTGATCACTGTTGTTAGAGAGACACAGCTCAATCTCACTGATGAGGCCCGACTAGGCTGAAACACGTGTCTGGGGTTGCTGTTGGTAATCTTGTTCAGAGGAGATTTGCCTAGCATTTCTGTGCTGGACTGACCATGGGCAACACAAAGACTGATATGCTGGGATATTTTTCATCTGTGAAAGGGACAGTGAGCTAAAGACTTGGTTGAGACTCTCCCAGGGGCCACCCACCCATGAAAATGTAAATGGGCTGTGTTTGTGCTAGTCACTACGGCAAGTAACTTCAATTACTCACATGTCCAGTCCCCTTTCCTCCATCCTTGTGGATAATTCCACTGAACAAGACCATAGCGTGGAGGTGTGACAACCTGCCTCATATCTAGGATGAAGCAAAAAGGTTCTTCAGAACGGCCTGACCAAACACTGCATTGCTCCTGGAGATGGTGTACAGCGAGTAGTGCTTACAGAAGGCCGACAAAGTGGGCCAAGTAGTTGCCTTGCTGATGACATCCCAAAAAGCATGTCTCTGAAACACGACGGGCATGGCCTTTGCTCTGACTGCATGGGCATGAACCCCCTCTGGGACGGGTTTGCTCACGGCCGTGTATGCCTCTGAAATGTCCTGAAACATCCAACGGGCGATAGAAGCCTTGGAAGCCTGAGAGCCAGGGCAAGAGCCCCCAAAAGTTACAAACAATGCCTCTGACTTCCTGAAGGATTTCATCCAAGGGAGATCAAATTTGAAGACTGTCTTGAGAACCAAGGAATGTAGGGCCCTCTCTGCCTCCGACTGTGGGTTCGGGAAGAACACCGGCAGGCAGATATCATGATTCAGATGAAATGGAGAGACCACCTTGAGCAAGAGGTCCAGGTGAGTGCGCAAGATGACCTGGTCGTTGTGAAACGTGGTGAAGGGTTCGCATGAAACCAACACCTGCAGCTCACTAACCCTTCACGCAGAGATGAGAGCCACCAATAAAAGGGCCTTCAGTGTCACCAAGCGGATGTCCACAGAGGTCATCGACTCGAAAGACTTGCGTTGCAAAGGTGCAAGAACAACATTGAGGTCCCAGACCGGATGCAGCCTATGCATCGGAGGAAAAAGACTAGTCAACTCCTTAAGGTGGGCCTTAACCACCGGGTTGGCTGCCGAAAACACATGTTCAGGGGTATTCTTGTAAGCCCCAATGGCCGCCAAATGAATGCAGCAAGTATCCACCTGAACTCCAGAACAAGCCAGGTGGGCTGAAAAAGCCAGTACGTCATCCAGAGGACGGGTGATAGGGTCCAGCCCCTTGTCACGAGCCCAATGACAGAACCTAGTCCATTTGCTCTTATACTTGGACTGAGTCGAGGGCCTCCTGGCCTGCTGAATAACGTCCCAGTTGTCCTCCGAAAATAGAGCATGCTGAAGCCTCAGCTGGTCAGGAACCATGCCGCCAGTGACAGCCTGGCTGTGTCCCGATGTTCCACTTCCCCGCCCTGCTGCATCAGAAAGCCCCTGCTGGAGATCAGAAGATGGACGGGACCCTGTGAGAACAACTGCAATGGATCTGAAAACCAGGGTCTTGAAGGACAGAGGGGGGGCAACCAGGATGAGGCTGCAACCCACTGAAGCCCGGAACTTGCAGAGGGTCCATTGCAGCAGAGGGGTGGGTGGGAACGCATAACAGGTGCGGCCGTGGCAACTTTTCTGGATGGCATCTCCCAGTGACCCCCGACCCTGACCTGCCCATGAAGCAAACTGGGGTCACTTGGCATTCCGGGGAGATGCAAACAAGTCCAGGTCCATAAACTCCCAATGCTGGAACAGGGGCAACAGGGAGTCATTGTGCAACTCCCATTCGTAGGTGTTGAAACGCTAGCGGCTTAGCCGATCCGCTTCTGCATTGCTGTCCCCCATAAAGTAGACTGCTGAAATCTAAACCCCCTTCCGACAGGGCCCATTCCCAGATCGATAACGCCTCCACTCCATACAGGGGTGGCGGGGGGGGGGGCCAACAGGTGCCACCCTGCTTGTTCAGGTAAAACATTGTAGTAGAATTGTCCATCCTTACCAGGACTGACCTGTCCCTGATGAGGGGCAAGAATGTCTTGAGGGCCAGGCCCACTGCCCTGAGCTCGAGCAGAGTGATATCCGAGGGGGCTTCCGTCATGGACCATGCTCCAAGAATCACATAACCCTCCAGAATAGCCCCCCAGCCTGAAAGGGAGGAGTCTGTCATCACCACCGGGTAGGCTCCTGTCGGGTGAAGGTGGTTCACACTGAAACATTGCTCTCCATCAGCCACCAGTGAATATCGGGCAGCAGGAGGGTTGGTACTGGGATCCTGTCCTACTGAGACCCTGTCTTCTGATCCCAATTGGCTGTCAGGTGGAGCTGGAGGCGCCTCATCTTGAGGCAAGCGTGCTGTACAGTGAGCACGCAGGAGGCCATCATGCCTGAATGTGGTGGAACCACCATGCTGAGGTGTATGAGTTGGGCAGAAAGTGCCCAACTGCCTTGCGGAGGGACATACGCTTCTTGGGCATAGGGAACACCTGCTGAACGGTAGTGTTCAAACGCACCTCTAGGAAGACCAGTTCCTGAGACGGGCACAACTGTGAGTTCCTCTGGTTGAGGGAGAACCCCTGCTGATGAAGGTTATTGGCCAATCTCTGGCAGGAGTGCACCACCCATTCGGGTGACCCCACCCTCACCAGCCAGTCTTCCAACTAAGGGTATAGATGATGGCCCTCCAAGCGGAGAAGGCCCGCCACTGTGCTCATGAACTTTGTGAAGAAATGAGGGGCCAAGTTCAGGCCGAAGGGCAGCACCTTGTTCTGTAAGTGGTATGACATGATCGTGAACCACAGAAACTTCTGATGCGGTTGGTAGATGGGCAAATGCAGCTAAGTGTCTTTGAGGTCCAGGGAGCACATCTAGTCCCCTACACACAGAGACTCAGCTATGTGCGCAGGAGTAGTCATCTTGAATCGTTCCAGCGGTAAAGACAGATTTAGAAATGACAGTTCCAGGACTACCCTCAGGCCAGCCTGGTTGTTCCTGGGTACTGCAAACATCCTGGAATAGTAACCAAAGCCCCTGCCTACAAGAGGAACAGGTTCTATTGCCTGCATCTCCAAGAGCAAAAGGAACTCCCGTAAAAGATCAGAGGACCCGATCTGATGAAGAGGAGGAGAGGATGGTAGAGGCAAAGGAAGAGAAAGACTGAAGCCCGTGGAGACTACGGATAGGATCCACAGGTTGCTGAAAAGACGCTTCCAGGTGTCCTGGCACAGAGCCAAACTGCCCCCCACAGGCAAGCTATGTTCCCCGACCTTGACCCAACTGCTTCTTGGTGTCAGATGCGGGGGAATAGGAGGGGGAGAGGAAAAACCTGTGTGACATCCTCTGCCCTTCCTCCTGTTGTCGCTGGGCAACCTGTCAGGCCTCCATGTACCATGGTTCCAGAAATCCTTGAAGCCGGAGTAAACATAGGGTTTGAACTCAGTCCTATACTGGGATTGAGGGAAGGATTTCTGACCTGGTTTTGTCAGGATGTCCAAGGACTTGGCGGTTTGAATGGAGGTTTTCTTCTTTGTCAACTCGATGAAAAAGGTCCACGCCCTCAAAGGGCAGATGCAGGATCCTCTCCTGCACGTCAGATGCAAACTTAGTGGCGTGCATCTACGCTGTCCTTCTCATCTCGACCCCAAGGCACAGCCCTCTGCTGGCAGTGTTGATGTGAGAGACCGAAGATTCCATGAAGTCCTGTGCAATGGCCCGGGCATCTGCCAAACCGGCCTTGAAGGAGGTCGGGCAGGAATTCCCCAAGCTCCCACCACAGCTTCTGGTTTGCGTCTGCGTTGGGATTGATGCAGATGCAATCCTGAGATGGAGTAACACTGCTTTTCCAAGAACTCTGGAGAGGCAACTGGAAGTGGCTCCTGTGGAGGAACACAATGAAGATGATAGTTTAGAATACAAGGAGGCCACAGCCACCCCAGAGGAATTGGGCTGCGGGTGGGGGCAAGGAGGATTAGCTCCCCGTCCTTCAGCCTCTACCTGCTGTCCAGCTTTTTGTTTATCTGGGTGTTGGGCCCTGGGCTTCTCCCAGACCTTTTGCGTCACCTGCAGGACATCCTTCTGGAGAGAGATGCCAGACCGTATCGTGGTGTGTTTCCCCAAGACATCTGCTAGCAAACCTGAATCCTTGGGGGCTTCCTTGGGCAGAGGGACACCCAAGAACTCCGCCAGGCCCTGATGGTCGTCACAAAAGGCCTTAACGGGTGGTGAGGGTTCATCGTTTTGAGTTTCATCATCATCGTCCTCCCACCCCCTTGTTCACAGATCGAAGGGAATCCGGGCCCTGGAACACAGGTGCCAGCGGGGTGCCACACTAGGTCCGTAGTCGCAGACAGATCCAATGGCTGTTGAGGGGAGGATTTGGTGGTACAGGAGGAGGTGGAGGGGTCAGACTTACTGGAAGGGGCCTGAACCATTGGAGGTACCAGCACCAGAAGTGCAAGAGGAACAGGAGGCGTGCCCAGAGGAGGGGGCTGGGGCGGCGCCACCTGCGGGATGACCTCCTTCACGATATCCTTCAGGAGCACCTTGTTAGGCAGAAACCTGTGCAGTTCCCTTAGGGACCACTGCAAAAGATTTAAGACTACAGGTGTTTGGCAGTAAACCCATTTGGTAGCAGTCTGTACCACACAGATTCACTTGGTAGCTGTGGCTGAGCAGTCAGACTTCCCTCAAGAAGAGTTAGGCAGTATGCAGAGTATACACAATAGGTACAGAGACACAGTAGCACAAACAAACACTGACCAGAGCTTTGGTGTAAAAGTATATAATTATTTATTTAAAGACACACTTGTGATTTACACTAGCAAAAAGAGGTAAGTAAATTCAGCACACAGTCACTATCATATATATACAACCCTATTCACTTATTAGACAAGTCTTAGTGAGAAACACCACTTATTTTCAGACAGAGGTGAGCGCTTAACATAATATGACACTCTAATAATACACCGAATCATGTTGCCATCTTTCTGCCCCCCTCTCTTTACTTTCTTTTATGTCGTCCTGTTAAATCTTTGTCCTCGTGTCTTTTTCGCGCCCTGATGCTTGCGAGCTACGGCGCGTTACAAATAAATAAATAAAAATAAAAATAAGTTCTAAAGAAAGGGAGGGAAAAAGGCAGAGTTAAGGAAGCACACAAGTTTCAATACTTTTAAAAAGAACCACAGTAAGGCAGGATAGGCAGAGTTCTACTGGAGAGCAAAGAAGTCAATTGCAAGGCCCACTCTTGGAGAGAGCAAGCAGAAGGGGTCCAGGTTCACACAGTGGGGTTATGCCCAAAGAGTCTTGTAGATAGTTTGCACAAAAAGGATGAAATTAAAGTCAGGAAAAGTTAGCTAGGTTGTCCCAGGCTAGCCCAGCTTAGAAAGTCGAGGCTTTACTGTCACCCCGAACGATCTGTCGCAAGGGAAGCCAGGCGGGACACAGTACCTTAAGTGTGAAGGAAGCTCCAGCGGGGGCAGTTGTTCCTGGCAGCAGGTGCAAGTCGGCGTTTCGTCCAGAGGAAGAAGAGGTCTTGCCGTGGAGGAAAGTTGAAGGTTGTTGCACTGCCAGGGAAGAAACCAGCCACGGAGCTCTTCGGTTAAAAGGTACTACCCTTCTCTTCGCGGTAGTGGTAAACTGTGGTATTCCGGTTGCCGGGGTGCTTGGCACGGGCAAGGTGGACACGAGATGCTCCAGGAAGGTGAAAAGAAGGCAAAACTGGTTATCCCCACCAGTCAAAGGAAGAAGACTCTCCGGACTGGAGATCTCCTCTGTCGTCGGGAAAAGTGGTGAGATGGTTCAGCAGGGCTCCACCGGTGGTGTCGTCGTTGCAGGTCGGCTCAGCTTCTCCCTCCTCAGATTCTTAGGTCCTGTGGCGACTTCTGAAGTTCCAGTTCCCAAAGCCCTGCTTTTATGCAGCACACCCCCATTCACTCAGCCTAGCTGTCAATCAAACATGCTAAGTGGTGAGCTGGCCGGCTCACCACTTGGGCCAATCACACAAGAGTGCGACTTGAGTTACCAAGGTAACTCAGTCCAGGGTGCCTAAACCCCCTCCCACACCCCCTGTGGTACCCAGACAGAGTGGCACCACCTTTGGAGGCTTCTGTGGAGAAGCCAGCCAAAAAGTGGAACAAAGAGCTCGACTTGGGTTGGAGTCACAGAAGAGAACACAAACGCCATTTTAGAATCGAGTTCGGGCAAAAAATACCAACCGGTGAATTAATATTAAATAAATATACCGGCGGTATGTTCGATGGTATAAGAATTAAATAATTAAAGTTGGTAGCCTCGAACAATGGGAAAATCCCATAGAGATATATTCGCGGTCGAATATAAAAAGTAGTATCCACTGCCACCAGCCAAAACTCGATCAGGGGGGACGGAGACGTACCCCCTCGAACAACAGACCCCGGGGCAATCGAATTGCCCCGACCAGTACGTCCACAATATGATGGTTTGTACTGGTTTCTGTTCATAATTTGGGACTAGTAAAGCCAATGGTGACTTTACATGCCCTGGGAGACAGTAGTCAGTCCCAGGGTATGGAGTCTATGTTGGGGGGTCGCTACGACACCCCTGGGTTACGGCACGGAGGGTGCTGTGTAACCCACATCAAAAACCCATGAGACCCTATGAAGTAAAAGACCCCATAGCCCATAAAACACATTGAAATATAAAGGAACACCTCAAATCATGTCTAAGAGTGGGAGTAAAAAGAATCTCACTCTTAGCAGGAGAAAAAATAAAACCCCAAACATCCAGCAAAGCTGCTGGGGGACTCACTAGGTTTGGGAAATTAGCCTTTACAGAGAATTCTCCCTAACACTCCCCCCCGCCCCCCAGACAAAGGGACAGGAGGATTTAATCCACTCCTGGATGAACCTCATACCTCTAATCGATGACATACATCCTAGAGAGTCCATTAGCATTTTGATGGTGACACCCTGACCTATGTTCTATGGTCAAATCAAAGGATTTCCTTTGTAAGCTGTATGACCTACAAACCCTTTGAGGAACATCAGTCTTTTTGAAACTATAGGGGATCTGGTTGACCAGTCCCTCAGAAGTTGGTACAACTTCTGAACCTGTGATAGGCTTTTTCAAGGGGCCCTTATAAAGGATTCCCTTAGATCTAGAGGGGCCTCCAGAGGTCCTCACCACCTCTCTGTTGGGAGAAGGTTGGGTTTTAGGCCTCTTGGTTGGAGGGGATGGAGATAAGCAAGGTACATGCTTCTCCTTCCTCTTAGATCTACCTTTACCTACTTTAGGAGTTTCCCCCTTAAGACTAGGAATTGGGTTGGAGACTTCTGTGGAAGGTCCAACAGTCTGAAGGTTTTTGGCCTTAGACTTTTCTTTTCTGGTTTTCCACCAGCACTGAGAATTACCAGTTCTCTTAGGCCTAGTTAGGGTTCCAGTAGGTCTATCCACCTCTTCCTCAGAAGCAGGGGGAGTCACAGACTCTAAAACTGGGGGAACAATGATGGAGCTTGGTTGGGGCTCCCATTTCCCTAACATTTTAGCCTGAAATTTGCGTGGGCCAGAGGTCAACTTACCAACACCAGGGCTTGTAGTGGGGTTCTCAGTAGAGGTTCCCACAGGCTTAGAGTGGTTCCTTAAGGTGGCCTCTCTAGCCAATTTGGTTTGGTTCTGGGTCTCCATACTGGGAGGCCTGGGGGTACTGGATACTACTCCTAGAGTTCTTAGATCATTCCCCAACAGGACTCTCCCAGGCACCTCAGTCTGAACACTGACAGGAATCAACAGTGTCATGTCATTACACTGAATGAGGGCTGGTAGAATTGGAACCATTTGGACAGGGCCTCCAGACATCTTAGTGGGACCTTTGGGTGCCTTAGCAACATCCTCAGGCCTGAAAAAGGTTTTCATCCACTACTGTTCTGTTGGCCCCAGAGTCTCGCCTGGCAGGAGCATCCTGACCATTGACAAGAACACTGTCCATATAATAAACTTTAGACTACTGTCTCCCAGGGCATGTAAAGTCACCATTGGCTTTACTAGTCCCAAATTATGAACAGAAACCAGTACAAACCATCATATTGTGGACGTACTGGGCGGGGCAATTCGATTGCCCCGGGGTCTGTTGTTCGAGGGGGTACATCTCCGTCCCCCCTGATCGAGTTTTGGCTGGTGGCAGTGGATACTACTTTTTATATTCGACTGCGAATATATCTCTATGGGATTTTCCCATTGTTCGAGGCTACCAACTTTAATTATTTAATTCTTATACCATCGAACATACCGCCGGTATATTTATTTAATATTAATTCACCGGTTGGTATTTTTTGCCAGAACTCAATTCTAAAATGGCGTTTGTGTTCTCTTCTGTGACTCCAACCCAAGTCGAGCCCTTTGTTCCACTTTTTGGCGGGCTTCTCCACAGAAGCCTCCAAAAGTGGTGCAACTCTGTCTGGGATGTGGGAGGGGGTTTAGGCACCCTGGACTGAGTTCCCTTGGTAACTCAAGTTGCACTCTTGTGTGATTGGCCCAAGTGGTGAGCCGGCCGGCTCACCACTTAGCATGTTTGATTGACAGCTAGGCTGAGTGAATGGGGGTGTGCTGCATAAAAGCAGGGCTTTGGGGACTGGAACTTCAGAAGTCGCCACAGGACCTAAGAATCCGAGGAGGGAGAAGCTGAGCCGACCTGCAACGACGAAACCACCGGTGGAGCCCTGCTGAACCGTCTCACCACTTTTTCCGACGACAGAGGAGATCTCCAGTCCGGAGAGTCTTCTTCCTTTGACTGGTGGGGATAACCAGTTTTGCCTTCTTTCACCTTCCTGGAGCATCTCGTGGCCGCCTTGCCCGTGCCCAGCACTCCGGCAACCGGAATACCACGGTTTACCACTACCGCAAAGAGAAGGGTAGTGCCTTTTAACCGGAGGACTCCGCGGCTGGTTTCTTCCCTGGCAGTGCAACAACCTTCATCTTTCCTCCACGGCGAGACCTCTTCTTACTCTGGATGAAACACCAACTTGCACCTGCTGCCAGGAACAACTTCCCCCGCCGAAGCTTCCTTCACACTTAAGGTACTGTGTCCCGCCTGGCTTCCCTTTCGACAGATCGTTCGGGGTGACAATAAAACCTCGACTTTCTAACCTGGGCTGGCCGGGGACAACCTCGCTAACTTTTCCTGACTTTACTTTCATCCTTTTTGCACAAACTATCTACAAGACTCTTTGGGCATAACCCCACTGTGTGAACCTGGACCCCTTCTGCTTGCTCTCTCCAAGAGTGGGCCTTGCAATTGACGTCCTTGCTCTCCAGTAGAACTCTGCCTATCCTGCCTTACTGTGGTTCTTTGAAAACTATTGGAACTTGTGTGCTCCCTTAACTCTGCCTTTTTCCTCCCTTTCGTTACAACTTATTAGAGTGTCATCTTATGTTAAGCGCTCACCTCTGTCTGAAAATAAGTGGTGTTTCTCACTAAGACTTGTCTAATAAGTGAATAGGGTTGTATATATATGATAGTGACTGTGTGCCGAATTTACTCACCTCGTTTTTTCTAGTGTAAATTACAAGTGTGTTTTTAAATAAATAATTATATACTTTTACACCAAAGCTCTGGTCAGTGTTTGTTTGTTAGTACTGTGTCACTGTACCTATTGTGTATACTCTGCATACTGCCTAACTCTTCTTGAGGGAAGTCTGACTGCTCAGCCACAGCTACCAAGTGAATCTGTGTGGTACAGACTGCTACCAAGTGGGTTTACTGCCAAACACCTGTAGTCTTAAATCTTTTGCAGTGGTCCCTAAGGGAACTGCACAGGTTTCTGCCTAACAAGTTGCAGTAAGAAATCAGATTAACAACGTACCTTAACAAGCATTGGCAGTGCCAACAGTTTTGGGTTAAGTATAGGTATTAGATAGGCAGTTGCTAGTAACTGCTAACATATGCCTAGATACCCGCACCAGTGTCCAGATGTTACCATCTTGGTTGCAAGATATGCCAGGTAGTATGGTAGTGCCTGTCAAATGCCTCTCCCATGCCTACCAAACATCCAAAACTGTTGGCTTTACCGCTGCTTGTTTTCTTTACATTTGGAGACTTTTCGTTTTCATTTTATCGTGGAAAACAGAAAAATAGAAGAGTTATAATGCAGAGCTCTTTTACTTTACATTCAGAAACTTTTATAGCTAATTTTATGATGCAATTGGCTTTGCCAATGCTTGTTTTCTTTACATTCAGAGAATTTTAGTCAAGACTTGTAGTCCTAATTTTATTATGCAAAACAGACGAATATATGTTTCATAATGTACAGCCTTTTCACTTTACATTCAGAGACGTTTAGTCCTCATTTTATGCTGCAAAACAGAAAAATGAAAGTCAGAAAAATACAAGTTTCATAATGTATAAATAAACTAGGACTGCGTTTCAAAATCATCCTTTTTTGACAGCAATACATGCTCTCTGGCTGCTGACCTTGGTGAAAGCTGCTGGCATGAATGATCGCAGCTCAGTGCAGCTTGGTCTGCAGTTGCTTCAGCCTATTTCTACCAAGGCCCTGGCAGTGGGTATGAAGGCAGCCGAAGACCAGGGGAGCTTGGAAATGTGCCGGATACACACCCAAGACTATATGACATCCCTCAAAGTTCTAAAAACATGGCTGTTTCCATAACACCAACCTCAACCTTAGAAGCGACTGTATTTCCAACAGCCCACTGACTAAATACACACTGGACTCCCGACAATATCATCAATTGAATACAACCATTAATTCAGCTATAGATATCCCTGAATCCAGAATATGATCTTCTTGGATCAAAACTCCTCCCATTCCCCTGTTCGACAACTCGTCTAGTCCCGTGAGGTCCCTGTTCGACCCGTGTGTCACTGTGTACCCATGACTCCTGCCCCTGTGATGTCGCAATGTATCCCTCTGTATTGCCCTCCCCTCTAGTCCCTGTGATGTCGCTGTATAGCCCACCATGCCTGTCTCGCTGTGTACCCCGCCCACCTCCTCCCGTGATGTTGCAATGTATCCCTCTGTATTGCCCTCCCCTCTAGTCCCCGTGATGTCGCTGTGTACCCCACTGTGCCCGTGTATCACTGTGTACCCTACATCCCTGTTCCCCATGATGTCCCTATGTATCCCTCTACCCCCTGTCCTATCGCTTTACGCCCAGCCCCCTATCTCCCTATGTCCATGTGTCACTGTGTACCCTTTCCCCCTGCTCCCGTGATGCAGCTACATATCCCCATGTTGCAGATATATATCCCCGTGTTACTGCTATATATCCCTCAGTATTACCCACCCCCTCTAGTCCTGGTGATGTCTCTGTGTACCCCAGTGTCCCATGTCGCTATGTACCCCTCCCCTCCAACCCCCTTGACGTCGATGTATGCACCACTGTACCTGTGTATCGCTGTGTGCCCTGCCTCCATTGGACCCTTCATGTCCCTATGTATCCCACTACCCCCCGTTCTGTCACTGTAAACTCAACCCTCTGTCTCTCTGTCCCCCTTTGTGCCCATCCACAAAGCATATGCGCTCTGTGGATGGACACACCATATCATATCACTATGCTTACCCTATACTCTCTACTCTACGCCATCACCCATTTAGATTACAGCTATACCTCTTGATAAATTCGGCCTAGCTGCTCACATACGAACACTACCCCATAAACGTCTCATCACTCTAATAAAACGCAGCTATATCCCATGACAAACCGGTTTAGCTGCTCACATAAGCGTCCTATAGGCCTAACGCATCCAGAACCCAGTCTGGGTGTCCACTGACCAGACTGCACACATTCAACTGATATCTCCACCACACACCTAACGCTAGGATGCAGCTCCCATCAGGCTATTACATCAACTGCACACATAACTGGTGCACCCCCGCACCGTACGTCACCAACCCACTCTACTCTCTCTACTGACCTGCACTGCGGTCCCCGAGGGCATTCAACCCACCAGCGCTTTGAGGTCATACCAATGATATATAGAGCACTATATAAATGCCAAATAACATAACATAACATAACATAGCAAACATTACATAACACTGGCTCTGTATATACCTGGAGGGCACTAGGACCGTGAATCTGCTAGCTGGTGCTCTGAGAAAAATCTCTGTTCCTCACGCTGCAAAGCCCATAGATAAGGACACGGGCAGTGAAGGCAGCGTGGGACACTAGCTCTGTGCATACCTGGATAGCACTAGTACCCTGAAGCTGCTGGGAGGGGATCAGAGACAAAATCCCCTTTACTGCAGGCTCTGCAGTGCATCCAACAGATAAGGGTAGCTTGACGCTGAAAGTAAATCCTCCACTTTTTATCCCAAAAAACATTGGAAATTCAGCCAAAAATCCCCAATGGAGACTTATAAATGGGGACTAACACTGCCTTCTCACCACTTGCATAGCTCTCAACCGTTCGTGCCACCAAGCCGGGTGAAAACACCCTATTCTTGTGTTGGCGAGTAAGAGCCCACTGAAGTGAATGGGCGTATTGGAGGCTTGGTGGGGTAGTCAGAGGATTGTAAGGCGACTGACACCTGCCAAAAGCGTGTTAGTGTAGAGCTATGCACTTGTAATCCCATGGTAAACCCATAGGATCGAGTAACAGTATTTGAGTTTGGAGGTGTTGGGGCAGATTTAACGCCGGAATACAGCCAAACTCATAATGAGGCCCTTAGTAATTTGCATTAGAGTAACCTGTGCAGGCAGGGGTAGAAAATGAATTACTAAATGATATAAGAGGAAAATGATAGAGTTATTGGGGGTCATTCCGAGGTTGGAGGTAAGGGAAAAACGATGCCGGTAAAGGATTACCGGCATCGTTTACCGCTCCGGGCTATCCGACCTGCCATCCCGCTATTAGCGGCACCGTAAATAACAGTGCCTCTAATAACGGCATGAGTGTGGGCACGCGACCCTTCATGCCGGCAATACCGGCATGCCGTAAACTAGAGGACATCACAAGTCAGGCGGACATGCAAATACCGGCATTAAGAAGGCGCCAAAGGAGGATCCTGGCATGCCGTAAATACCGGCATCGTGGACCAACCGTAAAATGCTATGTGCAGTGTACCCAACTGCCACAGGTGCACACCATCAGCACAGGTGGAGGCAATGGAGTCTGGGCCTGTACAAAAGGAGCACACCCACACACCACAGCCCTTTCCACAACAAGATTAATGCAATCGTAGCATCAATACTTCAGCTGGAGGACATGCTTGCATTGCAACACCAGCAACAACACCAACAACAACAGCAGGCACCACAGAGGAGACGGAGCAGGAGAAGGCGGGTGAGACATGCCCAGCATGCCGCACCAGTGCAGCCAGCGTAACCACGCAGGCAGCCCCCAATCCCAAACATCAGAGCCAGTCCTTTCAACCCAACCCCAGAGCAGAACCACACCCTGCACCGTCTGGACCAGGACACCATCAACACCATTGTGGACATGAGACACGATTGTCAGCCTCATTGAAATTCGCACCACCATCCCCCCTCTACTGAAGGTAGTGTCGGTGCTCCACTTCCTTTCCACAGCCACCTACCAGCACACAGTGGGGCACATGCATGGCATATCACCACACTCATCCACTCGCATCCTGAAGCAAGTGCTGGATGCCCTCCTCAAGCACACAACGGAATACACATCCCTACCACGGACTCCCCAGGAGATTCTAGAAACAAAAGGTGGCCTCCATGCACTGTCAGGCATGCCAAAATGTATAGGTGCCCTTGACTGCACCCACATGGATTTGGTGGCCCCGCATGCCATGGAGGTCGTTTACCGCAATCGCAAGCAAGACCACTCCAACAAGGTGCAGATGGTAGGCGACGCCAGCAAGATCATCACACATTGTTTTGCCCCATATCCCGGATCGACCACAGGAATGCTGCATGTCACCATAGGAAAAATTAGCACTGAATGCCTAACATTGCAGAGCCCACTGCCAACGCTCCCCATGAGGAAATCCTACAGAACGCCATACATCACTAAATGGACACAGACACAGCTGTATGCGTACACAATGTATGAGCAACAAGACGGCATAGCACACCGTGTATCATCTTGAAGATGCAACCCACACCATTATTCCATGGCACAGGACACATTGAGGGTATGAAAATGGCATGCATACATCAAGGGACATGTGCGTGTGGCCAACGAAAATCTGGCGGCATGTGCATCCGACGCCACATGCCCCTGCCCCCTGACATTGGTCTGCAACCACCTGGTGATGATGAAGGGGATGAAGATGAAGTGGCTGCACATCATTGCGTTGCCGATGCACAGGAGGGACGTGCTGTGGGTCAGTCAGTGATTGCACAATATCACTGACACACATGGCTGCAGAGGGTGACATGATAGTTTGACAGAGGGCACTGGGTGTGGGGGTACCTGCACACTATGTACTGTATATGAATAAATGACACATGCGCAATGATGAATGTCCACTCAGGTCTTGCTTTTGACACAACGGGTGTATTGGATTTAACAATTGAAACAACAGTGCAACAACGCTCCACCACCCTCCCTCTCCTCCCCCTTCCCCCACAACTCCCCCACACATGTCCCAACAAGTCTCTAATGCCTTCATCAGGCTGCCTAGACTATTTATTAGCACTCCCTGGACCTGGTGGGGGCATGTCTGCCTGGTGCAGGGTGTGCGACGACCGGCGGAGTGGGCTGGTCTGGGTAGAGCTTGCCGAAGATGGTGTGGCCGTCTGCTCAAATTGGGTTGCCGGACGATCCGACTCCAGGGCATCGGCTATGCAGCTGAGTACCTGCCGCAGGGCGGATACCTCCTCGCACAGGCGGCTAGTATTCTCTGCAATAATCTTGCCCATGGAGGCTGTGCTGTCTGTGATTGTCTTGCCTATGGAGGTGATGTTCTCCCGCCACTCCTGCTTAGCCTGGGCATTGTCCTCCACAAACTGCCGCACAAGGGCAGTCAGCTGCTCAGCATGCTGCAGCCCTGCGGGTGCCCCTGTGGAGGTGGATGGTTCCTGGGTGTCTTGCTCGGCCTCACTACTCGCCACTATCGGACTAAAGGGCCCTTCAATGAACTCCCGCTTAGACTGCTCTGGGGTGGTGGCATGGTTGTCTCAAGGGATGAGATTTGGGGGAATGCCTGTGGACTGGGCGTGCGGGGAAGTTCTGAGGAATCGTCCTCCACGGGCAACCATACCTCATCCTGTGCCTCCTCCACAGCCTGGGGTGCTGTGGCTGCCACCTCCTCAGCCAAACCTGACTCCTCCGAGTGTGGTACCTCGGCTGTTTCCTCCGGCTGTGCAATAGGTGTTGGCGCTTCCACCTCTACGGCCCTTGGCAGAACCGGTGCACTGGCAACCTGGGGTGTCTTCATTGGTGGTGCACAGCGGCCCTTGGGTTGGCCCTTTGAGGTGGAAGGCCGGTTGGCCTCATCCCAGGCCCTCTTCCAGGGTGTGGTTTTCACAGGGGTTGAGTCCTGGCCATCGCTGTCATGGTCAGAGCCTGTGGAGGTCGAAGAGAGGGACGGCATGAGTGATGTTTTGAAAGGCATCATACATACATTTGGACAATTGATCATCCACACAATCGAAGGTAATAGGCATTTGAGTTTGGATGATCACGTTGTTTGATACATGGGTGGGTTATGCAGGCATACGTTGGGGTCACTCATGTTGGCCAAGATCTATGCTATGTGAGATGCATATTTGTTGGGGCCTGCATGCTGTGTGACTTATGGCATTTACATTTTGTGTGGTATGTGTCAGGTACGGCATTGCTTTGCTGCAGGCATCTGCATGTGTCTGTGATGCGTCCGGCAATTTTGCTGGTAGTGTGTGTGTGTGTTGGGCCATGGCTTGCCTCTTTGAACAGACATATTGGTTGACTTTCATCAGACTCTGCATTACAGTGTTTTCTTAGGACACTCACCTCCATGCCCCGCTGTTGTGGCGCCACACTCCATGTCACCGACACCTTCTATCCCCTCAATGCCAATCATGCTGGCACAGATGTCCTCCCATGGGGTCAGCTTGATGGGGGAGCTGGCACCTCCACATGTTGCCATTGCCTGGCTCCTGTTGACTGAGAGTATGTTCCGCACTCGCAGCAGAAAGTCGTCCCAATGCTTCCTGCAGTCTTTTGTGGTGCGTGGGGTGTTCCCGACTGCACTCACTTTCTGCACCACAAGTGCCCAGATCTCTTTTTTTTTAATGATGGCCTCCCTATTCATGCTGTTGGCGAACACAATCTCTGCATGCTCCTGCAGGGTCCCGGCTAGCATCTCCAATTCGTCTTTGTTGAAGCGCTCCTTGCGCTGGCGGGCGGCTCCCTTCTTAAGGGCCTTGGGCATTGTGGTGTGTTAGGTGAAGGTTTTCCAACAAACAGCAGAGTCCCACAGGTCCTGTGTGCTGAGGATGACAATGGATTGTGTTTTTAAAGATGGCCGCCGTGCTCCTTCCCGTTTCTGTGCGATGACGCTACTTCCGGTTCCCCTTATTTACGGTGACCGGTATTAGCGGTGATCGCTATTAGCGGTCACCGCTAATAACGGTCACCGCTAATGCCGCATTTGTGCATGCCGTTAGTGCAATCTGCGCTATGCATGGTGCCGCTAAGGGCATTTTTCATGCCTTTAACGGCATGGCGGTAATGAGCTTACCGGCATGGCGCAAAGCTTGTGCCCGTGAAGTCGTAATAGCCCCCTATTAGCGGGCTATTGACTACACAGACACGCCATTTGCGCCATGCTGGTAAGGACCGTTACTTACCCCCATTAACTTTCTTGCACTGACTCCATTGAGTGTATATATATCACATAGTGTGTTGCTTGTGTGGTGTTTTACCAGTGGATTTCATAATTCATTGAGTTATTTGGCCTATAATATGTATTTATTTAATTGTTTTTTTATAACGCCCCTGATACCATACCTGAGTTCAGTTTCTAAGCGTGGATCCGGGGTTCAAACCTCTGTTGCTTTGGGTGGTCTTGCTTCCAAGACCAGCATGTTGCCCCTGTGCTATCCATTCTCCGTTCACACATAGATAGTGCATGTTTGTATACTACTAATTTTAATTCTTGGTGTTTCAGTGTGTGTGCTCATTGGAGACCACTGATCACCCTTCACTTCGCCTGAGATTTAGTATGTCTACCTCTGGTACAAAATTGGAGTTAATCCAAAAGATTATAGATAGGCAAGAAAGTAGGATTGTGCCTCACCCCACTATTGATCATGCAGAAGGTGCTGGGGCTGCTTCCAGTAAGAGTAAAGGTGTTACTGTTGCTGACACCATTGAGAGAGTGCAGGAGGATCGTGATGCCCTGTCCAATGTTTCGTCTGTCTCATCTGAAGCAGAGGCCATACTGGAGCTAAAGAAACAGAAGCTTAGAGAGAAAGAGAGAAAGAGCTTGAGTTCAGCATGGCCAAGCTTGAGTAGGAGAGAAGGAGAGACAGAAGGACATGGATCACCAATTGGAGCTTGACATTGGGCATGCCGGCAAGGGCATGGAAGGCCACTTTGGTGGCATTAACCTGTGCAGGGGTTCGGGGTAGGGCAATGTGGTCTGACACATGGTCTGACACATGGTGCAGCAGCGCATCCAGTACCTGGAAGAGTATCCTTGAAAAACAGGGTTGTGACATGTTCGCGATCAAACGGCGATGCTAGTTTCTATCAATAACAAGATCTCAACCCTAGAAGCTTTTTCGGAAAAAAACACGCAAAGACTGGATTACGAAGCTGAAACTTCCCACAAATGGCAAAATAGATTGTGTGATCTTGCTCGGCAGTCGCACGGAGATCAAGCAGCCCTAATGGAAGCGGTCATCGAATGTACTAAATGGATGCGCTTCAACACTACTTCAAAAAAGCAAGTTGAACATGACACTCATAAAGCTCTTGTAAGACCTACAGATGCTCCAAATGGGATTTCTACAGTGGCTCATAAGGTAACTAACATGGATCATCAGATGGATGGTGTACCAATTGGTGGAGTATGTCCAGTGAGCTCGAAGACAAAATCAACAGCTCCCTTAAATGCAACTTCTAGCCTTCAAAATGGCGGCTCATTGAGAGAGAAAATAAATGGACCCAAGCATAAGCTGCCTGGCACCTCTCACGAAATACCAACGCAGCCTGACAGTGACATATTAAGCACGGATGGAACATTACCTGCCTCATCCGCGCAGAGCTTTGACAGCAGCAACAAGCTTCCTGAGCCGAGGGTGGTTGTGGTGGAGCCAGTTTCCTTAACAAAGAAACTATCGTTTGGCATTTTTAATAAATCAACCACACCGGTGCAAGCGAATGATCATCAACTACAACACAAGAATGGCCGTCCAAACGTCCACCAACGACGTCCAACACTGAAACAGGTGGCAAAATGAGCACGGACAAGTGGTGTTAAACATTTTTTAAGGAATCTCTCTACTCCTCCTCACCCAAAGTTAGTTTCTCAAGCCGAGAAATTAAATGAGGCACCACCAAGTTCTATTAATATTCCTGAAATACTAATCTCTCCACAGAACTGTGCCAAAAGAAATAGAGACACCTTTGAAGATGAAGATGAGGCAATCTCTGATGTCTCGCTAGAGCCATGCGAATACTCCACGTATTCAATTGATGACGATGTCGAGGTTGCTGCAGTCACTGTGGCGGAAGGCTTATCTACTGCATTAGATAAAGCTAAGACTATCATACCCGTGGCTGCAGATGTGCAGGTTGCCATTCCTCGAGGGGGCGGTCTGGTAAAAAAGCAGAAAACGATGCCGCTCTCCTCGTCATTGGTTGTCAAGGATGCAAAGATACAGAGTGGAGAGGTGAGAATCTCGTCCTCCCGAGCTAACGTTCTGTGTGAAATATTGAATCCGAAACAGACAAGAGCTCAGGTTGAAAAACTTGAACGGAGCTCAAGTGTTAAGATCATAAAACATCACTCATCATTAAACCATGGGTTGTGGCGCGTCCAATTTAAAAACATCTTGCCGCAACAAAAAGAAGTGAACTTGAATCGGCGGAACATTTTAAATCTGCTGTATTGTATTCCAACCCTGCGTGCGACAAAATCGGAGGATATTGTAGTGGTTGAATACATGCCTGAAGATCATCTGGACTGGATGAGGCTTCACCTCAAATCACGGTCCTTACTGTCGGCCATAAAGGAACCCGCTGAGGATCTTCTGTTCTTTGGATTCAAAGTTCACTGTGAGGACGGACAAGATGATGAAAGAAAGCTCTGTTCTCCTGTGGATTTAACTGCGAATGAATCAAGGAGGAACGACTTATGGGCCCAGATGAGCTTTAAGCGTACACCAAGCAGGAAGGCCCCACCCTATAACAGCAACTAGCAAAAGGAAAATAAGACGGACGCCTTTCATCAGCTTCTGTCGTGGAACACTCGCGGATTTGTGCATCTTTTTCAAGAACAATGGCTTTTCCAGGACCACGTTTCCATATTGTGCATGCAGGAGACTTGGCTACGTGAATGCCCAGCATGCGATGGCTATACTGTTTTGCTGAATCCTGCAGGCAAGAACCTGTTTGAGCGCCCTTTTCAGGTCTTATAACACTGGTTAAAAACAGTCTGGAATGGAAGATTCTATCCTCCAAAAACACAAATATGTTTGTACAAGTCACAACGATTCAAAAGAACGAGTCAATAAGCACACATGATCAAGTGCTATTAATAATTAACTTGTATTGGAACCCAGCAATGATTTCACAAATTGCTTTCATTGCGGTGATTATGGCCGCAGTTGACGAGTGTCTATTGTCTTTTAGTGACCCAACAATCTTGATATGTGGAGACTTCAATTACGCTTGGCTTAACAACCAATTGATAAAAAGTAAAACATCTGATTGTAAATCAGGAACCACTTCAATAGACCGAGGTTCCCGTTGGATAAAAACGAAATTTCCCTGAGAGGTTGCTCAATGTTGAATGGATTCACACGAGGCGACATCCACCCAGGGTTTACCTGGAAACGGGGAATGAGTAAGAAGACACTTGGTTATATCTGGGCGTCCAGAAACTTTTTAGATCTGATCATAAGTCTAAAAATACTAGAGACTGACAATAGCGATCATGATGCTCTGGTGTTGTCATGGTTAAAGGAACCAAAAAAACAAAACATTAAGTATAGTGCCAACATCACAGTAAATAATCGAACTAATCGATTATGAATGAATGCTCCTCAGTTGGCCCAGATGACATCGACTTTTTTACAGTCAAATTCGTCCCTCTCAAGGATAAACTATCCCATTTTGCTGCATCAGTATAAGGTGATGACTAAAATCCACAATGGTAATGTGACAAAATTGAACCATCCTTATAGTGCAGCAATAGGGAGAGCAAAGAAAGAACTACGAGAGGCTCTACATGTCCTGAAGAAAACCCGCCCCAGTAACATCCTGTACCTAATTAAATCTCGGCGACAGCAATACCGAAATTGGATAAAATCCTTCAAAATGATCAGAATTACCCCCTAATGGTGTCCTGGTGGGGTAGAATACAAGCCGTGAAAATGAACGTCCTTCCCAAATTGCTATACCACTTCCAGGCTCTCCCTATCACAGTCCCGAATTCCTTCTTTAAAACACTCTACAAAGCAATCTCATCCTATATTTGGAATAAAAAGAAACCCAGAATAGCAAGGGCGACCCTAACAGCCCCAACAAAGAAAGGAGGTATGTCCCTGCCACACTTCTGCAAATACTATCAGGCATCACAACTTTGGGTCCTGAGAGAATGGCTGGGAGACAACCAACAAACTGTTTGGATCGCCCAGGACCGAGCGGTAGCTAGGTCCCCCCTAGAAGGCACCCTATGGACAGCAAAACGACATAGACACCCCAACCTCAGAATAAGTGAGGTTATGAAAACCACCCTAGAGGCATGGGATGAACAAACACGGAGAGGCATCATGACCACTGTGGAGGGCCCGTTCACGCCCATATGCCGGAACCCACAATTCCCACCGGGAATGGAACAGGGCGCCTATGTGAAATGGGAGGCAGCAGGATGTACAAAAATAGGCGAAATGTTCCAAGAAAAAGAAATAAGACCGTTCAAAGAATGTAAAACAACACTGAACTTAACTGACGCAGATAGATACAAATACGAACAACTCCGGCACTGGCTGGCAACCCCACAAGTCCACTTAGCGGCCACAAGAGATCTCAAACCATTTGAGAAATTCCTAATAACCAACCCTGGATCCAGGAAACTGGTCTCCTCACTCTACGCATTCATCAACTCCCAAGAAGAAGAACTCAAGTGGGCATATATGGTTAAGTGGACGAAGACGCTGGGACAGGAAATACACAAACAACAGTGGGAAGAGCTATGGAACACCATACCTAAAATGACCAGATCAGTTCAGAAAAGGGAAATGTGGCTAAAAGTAATGACACAATGGCATCTAACACCGGACAGGATACACGCCTTGTACCCCCAAACATCGAATACGTGCTGGAGATGCTGTAAAGAGGTGGGCACGTGGAGACACATCTGGTGGGATTGTGAGGAGATAAAGCCCTTCTGGTCAGAAATAATAAAGGAAACAATCAAGATATATCCAGAAGCCGAACAGCTAGATGAGAAAGCGTGGCTATGCGGCATTAAAGACCGAGCGGCAAGGAAATTTAAGAAAACACAATGGAAAAGTATCATGGGACTTCTCATAGCAGCTTGGGCAACTATAGCCCAAAACTGGAAAAAACAAGAACCACCCCTGATCTTTACCTGGCTCCAGAAGGTATGGGCACAACTAACTATGGAAAAGCTCACACACACAATACAAGAGACAAAAGATTTATTCACCAAAGAATGGGGAGGGATCCAGAACTACCTACAATCAGACTATATGGAGCAGTGGTGCCCGCACAATATAAGAATTTCGGACATTTTTTCATCATAGACATTCGCACGTGCAAAGGAGACATTAAGAATTCTTCCGGAGGTGGGAGAGGGGGGACGGGGGGAGGGCAGGGAAGTTGGGAGAGGTTCATGTTCAAGTGTTACATGTGAAATAAAAAAATATGTTTAAAAAAAAAAAAAAAATGATCAGAATTCAAGGCCAGGCCAAACAAATGTTAAAACTAATCTTGCAAAAAGATAGTAGACACATCTGGGAGATTATCAACACAGGTGGCGTAAAACTTTCTTACGCAATGTCAAATGGTGTGAATGGAGTTACATGGGTGGAACACTTCTCTAGGGTATTTGACGACTACAATTACATTGATGTCCCAAATTTGATCTTGAATATATCGAGGTGGAACGTGGCTGACTCTGAAGAGGATATCGAGTGGGCAATCCAAAGATTAAAGTCATCACGAGCTGTTGGTCCTGATGGCGTCTCCAATGTAACATTAAAATCCAACAGTGCCTTATGGGCAAATTTCATGGCCATCCTCTTTGAACGAATTGCCGGCGATAAAGTGCTACCTGATTCTTGGCTGAAAGCGGTTGTGGTGCCCATTTTTAAAAAGGGCAATCGGGACGATCCTAACAACTATCGCCCGATTGCCCTTTTGGACACAATCGGCAAAATATTTTCATCTTTCCTTCAGAAACGGCTTGCGACATGGGCCAATGATGTGGGAGCGGTTAACGTACGTCAAACAGGATTCACGAGAGGAGTGGGTGTAGAGCTCAATTTAGTCCTCTTGAACAGTCTGAAGCTTGACTCCTTGATGCGGAAAAGAAGCTTGTTCTTCTCCTTCATAGATCTGAGTCAGGCATTTGACAGCATAAACCGTAATCTACTATGGAGGAAATTATATGACTGGAAATGCCCTAATGAGTTGTTGTCTCCGCTGATTGCGCTCCACACAAAGACTTCAATTAGAGTACGGCTAAATGAGCGAGGTGACTTATCTGATGAAATCTTTACTAAAAGAGGAGTGAAACAAGGTTGTCCTCTGGCGGCACAACTATTCAAGTTATTCATCTCAGACCTGTCGTTGTCCTTAAATGGTCAAAGGGTGTTTCCACCGTTAGTAAATGGGAATACATTAAGTTGGGCCATTTACGCAGATGACATTGTACTAATAGACTCTACCCCTATTGGACTCCAGCGTTTGCTTAATGCTTTCCAAGAATATTGTATGCATAATGATTTACGGATCAACACAAAAAAATCAAAGATCATTGTGATGGGAAATTGCAACCCAAAGAAATCTAATAATTTCTCTTGGAGAATAGCTGATGAATTTCTTGAGGTATCAAAGAACATTCGGTATCTAGGGGTACTGTTCAATACTTCAATACGGGAATGGGACTGGACTCAAGATCTGTTGGCCCGTATGCAGATGTTTGCGTTGCAGGGAGCAAAATTGTACGTAGAGTCTGGAAAATTTACCCTTGAGCCAGTGTTATCATTTTACATTCAAAAAGTGGTGCCAGCAATAACATTCGGTAGTGAAGCAGGTTGGAACATCTCCCATGAATTGTGGGATAGGTTAGAAGGTAAATTCTGGCACAAGGTTTTAAGGTTGCCAAAAAACGTGTCAATCTCTGCAATACGGTATGAGCTATGTATTGAATCTCTTTATGGGGTTGTTCAGTGGAAATCTGTCCACCTTAAGAAAAATGCGGTTGAATCCAGTTGCTAAACCTTATGAAATCTTGCATACCGTTTCATCGCACCACTCAGCTCATTTATTGAATGAGTGGAAGGCAAGACTGATATATGCCTTGGATAAAGTGGATGTCACCTTAGAATCAGTGTTGTTAAGACCGCAAGAAGCGAAAAAGAAACTGCGGTTGGGAAACTGGATAGCAAACGAAGAAAAGCAGATGAAACTCACAACATCGCTCGATTTGGGTAGTGTCTTGAACCAACTTGATGTGCTCCCGAAATATTTGAAGCAATTTCCATCTAAGTATCATCGAGATATGTTCCTTCGGTTACGTCTTAACCTCTACTACACCAAAGATATCCAAATGTTGAAACGAGACCCGAGTGTACATGACTCATGGTGCCGGTATTGCAAACAGGAAGTAGAATCTGTGAGACATTTAATCACCGAATGCGTGACGATTACAAGTCAGCGCTCCTTGTATTTAGCTCAATTTGCACCTCTACCTGGTAATATGGATGCATGGGGGAGCTATTTGATTGGAGGAGGTAATACTCAGTTAATATGCGCCACAATAAACTTTCTGGATGCCCTGATGTTAAATAATAAGGAGCAGTAAAGTTTCAATTTTAGGGAAGTAAAAGGACAATTATAATAGGTGTAAAGTCATGTAAAGTCTTGTAAATTCTTGAAAGAATTAATCAGAAGATATTGTTTTATAATTTAAGGTTGGATGAACTGTAACTTAAAGTTTTTCTTTTTGTATTAAAACTTATGTTACAATAAAAAAAATAAAAATTAAAAAAAACGATGGCACCATAGCTTCTCCCATGAATGTCATCTCCTCTCCCAAATTCCCTAAAAAGGTTAGGTGGAATGAGGAGTGCAATCAAGCCTTTGAAGGTCTAAAGAAAGCCCTTTGTCAAGCTCCAGCACTAAGAGCTCCTGACTATCAACAACCCTTCATTGTACAAACTGATGCTTCTAATGTAGGTATAGGTGCAGTCCTTAGTCAACTGGATGAGAAAGGTAGGGAACACCCCATTTGTTTCATCCGCAGGAAGTTAAAGGATCCTGAGACAAGATGGGCAACAATAGAACGTGAACGTTTTGCTATTGCGTGGTCACTGAAGAGGTTTAGACCATACTTGTATGGATCTACCTTCATCATTCAGACTGAACACAAACCCTTGAGATGGCTGATGCAAATGAAAGGGGAAAACCCAAAGTTACTCAGATGGTCAATCTGCCTGCAAGGATTTGATTTTTCCATTGAGCACAGAGCAGGAAGTCACCACCAAAATGCTGATGGTCTCTCTAGGATGTTTGTAACCGACTAGAGGTATGAGAACCATCCAGGAGTGGATTAAATCCTCCTGTCCCTTAGTCTGGGGGGGGGCGAGAGTTAGGGAGAATTCTCATTCTATGGCTAATTTCCCTTATCTAGTGAGTCCCCAGCAGCTTTGCTGGATTTCTGGAGTTTGTTTTTCCACTTGGTAAGAGTGTACCTCTTTTACGCACTCTTACCTGTGTTTTGCCATGTGTATTTCATCTGTTTTTGTGATGGTGGACTCTGGAGTACACCACTTCAGTAGCCCCCTTCTTTTCAGTGCAGTGACACAGGGTTGTCTTTTAGTCTTCCCCCCGACTCCATTTCTGAGGCTGACTCCTGTTTCCTAGTCATTTAACCACAGATCCAGTACACCCCATCTTACATGGAGTAATGGTAAGGGTTAATCCTTCGACCTTTTTATCTGTACCTCCTAGAGCATTGTTTAGCTCTTTTAACATTTAGACTTGGTTGGTGGCAGTGGTATTTACCCTAACCTTTCTACCACGATTATACTAGATAAACGTGGTATTGTTTTAGGCTATTATATTAGCCTCGAACTTAAACCTGCTTGACCAAATACTTTTTCTTTTGGCTCCGGTGCGGTTTATTCACCATTTCTTTTTGTTAAGTCCTTCTTGTGTTTTACTTTGCGCAGTAAACCAGGTTTGCCTCCTTTGTTCACTGTCTTTTGGCGGCCTTCTGCCAAGAAGCTCTCCCCTAGGAGCCTGGGTGTCTAGGTAGAATGAATGTGAGGGAGGGGTGTAGTCATCCCCTGCACAGGGTATTCTAGGAAACCCAAGTCGCACTTTGCCATGATTGGCTGAGGTGGTTGTCAGGGCTGGGCAACCCCCCTGCTGTGTGATTGACAGCCAGGCTGGTCTCTTGGGCTGGAAGTCAGAGAGTCGCCACTGGAACTACAAGTAACCGAAGAGAAGCGGAGGAGGGGTCGACTGCTGCAACTATCCCGTACCGGTGAAGCCCTGCTGCAGTCCTGAGCTATCTACCCTTCAACGACTAAGAGAAGATCCAGTCCGGAGTCTTCTTCCCTTGAGCCTGGTGGGGATAACCAGCTCATCTTCTTCAGTCAGAGGAATCCCTTCGTGGTCGAAATCGCTGCACACTGCTGTAGTGGTCCAGATAGCCACCGGAAGAGCCTCTCCTGTTCTTTTAAGGAGCATATCTTTTATTCATTGTTGCTGCTGCCGGCCTCATCCCTGCGTGGTGCAGACCCCCTCATCGTCCTTCTTCGTGCCGAAGCTCCAGGAATCGTGGGTCTGCTTGAAACTACCAGGAACAACTGCCGTGGCACCAGCTTCATCATTTGAGAAAGGTACTGTGTCCTGCTTGAGGAATTCGGGTGAATCCTTATTTCTCTTCCTTAAGGCTTGTCCTTAAATCTTCCATCCTTCTTATAACTTTTGCTTCCGAACATTGATGTAATCAAAGTACTCTTGGCTACGTTGAATCGTGAGCTGTCTGACTGTGTGATCCTTGACAACAGGAACCCGGTTACACTTGACACTGGCTCTGGCCATTTGACTCTTGAATTCCTGTCTATGAGTGTTCTTCGATTCTGTCTGCTTAACTAATGTATTCCCTAAGATTTTTGCCCCCAACTCTCTCTAGGTATCTCAGGTGCTAAGTGTGTTTTTGCCCCGGTTGCATTTCTTGCCACAGATATGCGTTTATTTAGGAGACCGAACTGTCAAAAAGTGATCGCAATCGTATTCACAGTAACGTGTCTTGTTTCGTTACACCAGTCCATTCAAACACAGGGTATTTACCTTGATTTATACCGTACAAAGTGAATTGGTTAGTTGTAGTGTATTTTACGTGTGGTTTTGAATTTAATAGAAGTGTTGTGTTGATAATAAACGGTTTAAAAATAAACGTACTTATATTTTTCTACCTGAAACCTTGAGTCAGTGTTTGCTTGAATCACAGTAATTATGGTCCCTTTGTATAATCTCTGCTACTGCTCATATACTCTTGAGATAAGCCTGGCTGCTCCGCTACTGGTACCACTTTAACAGGCTTGTACCAAAGGTAAAACTTGTATTGCCACCTGTAGTCTTAATTGTGTGTAGTGGTCCCTAAGGGCACTGCAGAGGATTCTGCCTAACAATGTGGTACTCATAATGTACCCGGTATAACACTGTGCTGGTAATCCAGTGTGGTCCGGCAAATCGTCCTGCTATTTGCGGTCGCTGGGCTACCGGGTTCGGTATCACCGTGGGGGTCATTTTGCGCTGACGGTTTTTCCTCTACCGAAGTTCTGCATGTGCCGGTCCGGTAAACGGTGCCGGTACGCTGCTACTGGCACCGTTGTTACCGGACCGCCAAACTTGTAATGAGGCCCCTTGTCTTTTAAACTTCTTCCTAGCCTCAGAGGCCACGAAAATCCTTATAAGGACTTCCAGTGCCCAGGAAAGCAGAAGCTTTTGGGGGCTACTGGAGGGTTGTGTGTGTTTGCTGGCAGGATGTGGGCCGGGCCTGTCTGACTCCAATCCACAAACTGGTTTCAGTGTGTGTTAGGCAGAAACCTGTGCAGTTCCCTTAGGGACCACTGCAAAAGATTTAAGACTACAGGTGTTTGGCAGTAAACCCACTTGGTAGCAGTCTGTACCACACAGATTCACTTGGTAGCTGTGGCTGAGCAGTCAGACTTCCCTCAAGAAGAGTTAAGCAGTATATAGAGTATACATAATAGGTACAGGGATACAGTAGCACAAGCAAACACTGACCACCAAAGCTTTGGTGTAAAAGTATATAATTATCTATTTAAAGACACACTTGTAAATTACACTAGCACAAAGAGAAAAGTAAATTCAGCAGTCACTATTATATATATACAACCCTCATTACTTATTAGACAAGTATTAATGAGAAACACCTCTTATTTTCAGACAGAGGTGAGCGCTTAACATAAGATGGCACTCTAATAAGTTATTAAAAAGGGAGGGAAAAAGGCAGAGTTATGGAGGCACACAAATTTCAATACTTTTAAAAGAACCACAGTAAGGCAGAATAGGCAGCGTTCTACTGGAGAGCAAGGAAGTCAATTGCAAGGCCCACTCTTGGAGAGAGCCAGCAGAAGGGGTCCAGGTTCACACAGTGGGGTTATGCCCAAAGAGTCTTGTAGATAGTTCGCACACAAAGAATTAAATTAAAGTCAGGCAAAGTTAGCTAGGTTGTCCCAGGCCAGCCCAGGTTAGAAAGTCGAGGCTTTACTGTCACCCCGAACGATCTGTCGCAAGGGAAGCCAGGCGGGACACAGTACCTTAAGTGTGAAAGAAGCTCCAGCGGGGGCAGTTGTTCCTGGCAGCGGGTGCAAGTCGGTGTTTCGTCCAGAGGAAGAGGAGGTCTCGCCGTGGAGGAAAGATGAAGGTCGTTGCACTGCCAGGGAAGAAACCAGCCGCGGAGTTCTTCGGTTAAAAGGTACAACCCTTCTCTTCACGGTAGTGGTAAGCCGTGGTATTCCGGTTGCCGGGGTGCTTGGCACGGGCAAGGCGGCCACGAGATGCTCCAGGAAGGTGAAAAGAAGGCAAAACTGGTTATCCCCACCAGTCAAAGGAAGAAGACCCTCCGGACTGGAGATCTCCTCTGACGTCAGGAAAAGTGGTGAGACGGTTCAGCAGGGCTCCACCGGTGGTGTCGTCGTTGCAGGTCGGCTCAGCTTCTCCCTCCTCGGATTCTTAGGTCCTGTGGTGACTTCTGAAGTTCCAGTCCCCAAAGCCCTGCTTTTATGGAGCAAACCCCCATTCATTCAGCCTTACCTGTCAATCAAACATGCTAAGTGGTGAGCCGGCCGGCTCACCACTTGGGCCAATCACACAAGAGTGCGACTTGAGTTGCCAAGGCAACTCAGTCCAGGGTTCCTAAACCCCCTCCCACACCCCCTGTGGTACCCAGACAGAGTGGCACTACTTTTGGAGGCTTCTGTGGAGAAGCCCGCCCAAAAAGTAGAACAAAGGGCTCGACTTGGGTTGGAGTCACAGAAGAGAACACAAATACCATTTTAGAATCGAGTTCTGGCAAAAAATACCAACCGGTGAATTAATATTAAATAAATAAACTGGCGGTATGTTCGAGGCTATAGGAATTGAATAATTAAAGTTGGTAGCCTCGAACAATGGGAAAATCCCATAGAGATATATTCGCGGTCGAATATAAAAAGTAGTATCCACTGCCACCAGCCAAAACTCAATCAGGGGGGACGGAGACATGCCCCCTCGAACAACAGACCCCGGGGCAATCGAATTGCCCCGACCAGTACGTCCACAATATGATGGTTTGTACTGGTTTCTGTTCATAATTTGGGACTAGCAAAGCCCATGGTGACTTTACATGCCCTGGGAGACAGTAGTCAGTCCCAGGGTATGGAGTCTATGTTGGGGGGTTGCTACGACACCCCCTGGGTTACGGCACGGAGGGTGCTGTGTAACCCACATCAAAAACACATGAAACCCTATGGAGTAAAAGACCCCATAGCCCATAAAACACATGGAAGGACAAAGGAACACCTCAAATCATGTCTAAGAGTGGGACTAAAAGAGTCTCACTCTTAGCAGGAGAAAAATATAAACCCCAAAAATCCAGCAAAGCTGCTGGGGGACTCACTAGGTTTGGGAAATTAGCCCTTACAGAGAATTCTCCCTAACACTCGCCCCCCAAGACTAAGGGACAGGAGGATTTAATCCACTCCTGGATGAACCTCATACCTCTAGTCGATGACATACATCCTAGAGAGTCCATCAGCATTTTGATGGTGACACCCTGACCTGTGCTCAATGGTGAAATCAAACCCTTGCAGGCAGATTGACCATCTCAATAGTTTTGCATTTTTTCCCTTCATTTGCATTAACCATCTCAAGGGTTGGTGGTCAGTCTGAATGACAAAAGTAGAACCATACAAGTATGGCCTAAACTTCTTCAGTGCCCACACAATAGCAAAGCATTCTCTTTCGATTGTTGCCCACCTTGTCTCAGGATCTTTCAGTTTTCCACTGATGAAACAAATGGGGTGCTCCCTACCCTTCTCATCCAGTTGGCTAAGGACTGCACCTATACCTACATTAGAAGCATCTGTCTGCACAATGAAAGTTTGGTGATAGTCAGGAGCTCTCAATACTGGTGCTTGGCAAAGAGCTTTCTTCAGGTTTTCAAAGGCCTGATTGCATTCCTCATTCCATTTGACCTTCTTATGAAATTTTGGAGAGGAGATCACATTCAGTGGAGAAGCTATGGTCCCTTAGTTCTCAATGAAATTACTGTAATACCCAGTGAGGCCTATGAAGGCTCTCCCCGGGTTTGAGTAGTAGGTGTTGTCCAATTTTGCACAGCTTCAATCTTACTGAGCAAAGGCCTTATTTCTCCACTTCCTACCTCATGCCCAAGGTAGACCACCTTACTCTGACAATTTGGCATTTACTTGCTTTTATGGTGAGATTGGCCTGTCCAAGAGCCTGCAAAACATACCCTAAGTGGTTCACATGTTCTTCCCAGGTTTGGCTGAATACTGCAACGTCATCCAAGTATGCCATGCAGAAGTCCACCATCCCATTCAGAACCTGATTCACCATTCTTTGGAATGTAGGTGCATTCTTCAATCCAAAAGGCATAACCTTAAATTGGTATAAGCCAACTGGGGTAGAAAATGCAGTCTTCTCCTTGGCATGGTCTGTCAGGGCTATTTGCCAATAGCCTGACGTCAGGTCAAATGTGCTGCGGAACTTGGCTGAACCAAGTCTATCCACCAACTCATCTGTCCTTGGCAAAGGGTGGGCATGAGTCTTGGTGACTGCATTAAGAGCTCTATAGTCCACACAGAATCTCAGTTCTTTGGATCCTGCCTTTGGTACTAACACAACTGGGCTAGACCATGGGCTAGTAGAGGGGTCTATTACCCCGAGATCAAGCATCTTCTTGACCTCCCCTTTGATGTGGGTCCTTACATTTTCTGACATTCTATATCCTCTGCTTTTGAATGGAAGACAGTCACCAGTGAGTATATCATGCTGTCCCCAAGGGGTCAAGCCTGGTGAAAGTGAGAACAGAAACGCAAACTGATTTAACATGGCTTTCCACTCTTCTTGTTGCTCAGGTGTCAGATTTGAAGAGAGATTTACTCCTTCAATCTTTTCGTCCAAGGGTAAGCCTCTGATGAGATCAGGTAGAGCTTCACTCTCTTCTTCCTCTTCTGTTGAAGTTAGGAGCAAGGCTCCTACTTCAGGTCTGGAGACATACGCCTTGTGGAAGACTCGAGGAGCCTCCTTGGGTTTGCCCAAGTCCACCAGATAGTTCACCTCTCCAAGTTTACGCACAACTTTGAAGGGTCCCATCCACTTATCTTGCAAGGCCCTCTGCCTTGTTGGGATCATAACTAGAACTAGCTGGTCTTGAGTGAACTCAACCATGTTAGCCTTCTGGTCATGCCAATGCTTGACCAGAGCTTGTCCAGCTTTCAGGTTATCACTAGCTTCTGCCATCATTTGGAACATTCTCCTTCGGAGACCTATCACATAGTCAGTCACTATGACTGGCTTGGGGGAAGGAGCACTCTCCAACCCCTCCTTGATCAGGGCCAATGGACCTCTGACTGGATGGCCATAGAGAAGTTCAAAGGGAGAATAGCCTACTCCCTCCTGAGGGACTTCCCTATAAGCAAAGAGAAGGCATGGCAATAGAAGGTCCCACTTTCTTTTAAGGGGATCTTCTAAAGCACCTATCATGCTCTTCATTGTTCTGTTGAACCTTTCTACCAACCCTTTTGTCTGAGGGTGGTAGGCGGTAGAGAACTTGTAAGTAACTCCACAGGTTTTCTACATGGCTTTCATGTAGTGGGACATAGAATTTGACCCCCTGTCAGAGATTACTTCCTTAGGAAACCCAACCCTGATAAAAATACCAAGGAGGGCCTTAGCCACAGCCTGAGCTGTAACAGTCCTCATAGGAATTGCCTCAGGGTACCTATTAGCATGGTCTACTACAACAAGGATAAACCTGTTGCCTGTGGAGGTTGGGGGATCAAGGGGACCAACGATGTCAATCCCTACCCTCTCAAAGGGACTCCCACAACTGGGAGAGGCACTAAAGGTGCCACATTCTTGGACCCAACCTTACCATAAGTCTGGCAGGTATAGCAGCTCTTGCAAAACTTATTGACCTCAGCCCCCATCTTTGGCCAATAAAAGTAGAGTGAGAGCCTTTCCTTGGTCTTCTTGAAACTCAAGTGACCAGCCAAAGGAATCTGATGGGCCAGTTGCAAGAACTGTCTTCTGTTTTCTTGTGGTACTACAAGCCGCTTGTAGTCTCCAGGTGCAGACTCAGGTGGTTTACTGTAGAAGAGGCCATCTTCCCAGTGCAACCTATACTTCCCAGGCTCTTGCCCATCAGCCTGAGAAGCTGCCTGTTGGCGGAGACCTTCCAGAGTTGGACATTCTCTCTGTCCCTTACTGAAGTCTGCCCTGTTGGGTCCACCTTCTGCCAGTAAAGACTGCAGCTCAGGATGGTCAACAGGATCCAGATCTCCAATGAGTTCTTGGCCTTCCACTAGCTCTTCTTCAGAGTCTAGTTCTACCATACAGGATTGTACCTCCCTCTCAGCCTCAGCTGGAGGTGGAGTTACAGGTGTAACTTTGTACAACCTAGGGGAAGTCCTTGTTGGAAGCACTGGAGTGCTTGCTGTTGGCTGTTTCTTGGAAGTCTTGGGTTTCCCCTTTGCTTCTTTTTATTCAGTACTAGCAAGTTGTAACTCCAGTGGAGTAGGAGTGATATCTTTCTTCATCATCTCCTTGGGAGTACCTCTCATGGTTCTCTCCCTTGCAGGTCTGGTGAGCTCCTGTAACCTTTTACTAGGAGGTCTGGGGGCATGTGACACTACTCCAAGAGTTTCCAGGTCATTTCCCAACAGAACCCTTCCTGGTACCTCACTTTGTATGCTGACAGGTATCTTCACAGTCATGTCATTACACTGGATGAGAACTGGTAATTGGGGGAGCATCTGCAAAGGCCCTCCAGCTAACTTGGTGAGGCGTTTGTGTGCCTTAGCAACACCCTCAGCCTGAAAAGAAGATGTATCCACCACAGTTATGCTGGCCCCAGTGTCCCTAATGGCAGGAGTCTCCTGACCATTCACCTGGACACTGTCCTTATAATACACTTTAGTATTATCTGGGATAGAGTTGTAGACATCTAAATTCTGTTGTTCCCACAGATTCAGAGACACTAAAGAAACACTGGCTGAGACTCCAATGGGGTCATCAGCCAGCAGTAGAAAGTTTCCACTTGCCATTTGTACTTCCTCCTCTGGAGCGAAGGCTAAGGAGACAAGCTGGACCCCTGAAGGTTTACCCTTACATCTGGGATCTCCTTTTACATGGTCAGGCGAGCCACAAACAAAGCATTTCCCAAATGCTTTCTGGAATGGTGGCTTGCTCTGACCTCCTTCTGGTTTACCACCAGAGGGCACACTACTCTGATTTGGTTTCCCTTGTGGTTTACCCTTATTGTTCTGTTTGGGGCCTTCTTTGGGATTGGAATTATTAGAATTCTCTTTGGAGTCATTTTTTGGCTGTTTCCCCTCATCCTTTTTCTGATTTACCCCAGAGTCCTTGTGAGTAGCCCTGTTGGCAACCCACAAGTCAGCAGCCTTAGCTAGTTTCCTGGAATCTAATTCCTTTGTATCAGCCAAATGCTGTCTGAGCTCAGGAGAGCAGGCATCATATATTGACTCCAACATCACAAGATTCTTCATTCCCTCATAAGTGTTCACCTTGTAACCCTTAATCCATCCCTCTAAGTTCTTCAAAATTTCACTCACCCAGGTAGCCCAAGGGGTACCATCATGCTTTTTGAGGGTCCTAAACCTCTTAAGGTACTGGGAAGGGGTCTTCCCAAATCTAGCTATCAAAGCTAGTTTCACACATTCATAATCCTTCTTATCCTCCTCCCCCAACTCCATTACCACATCAGTTGCAACAGGGGGGAGCCTAGAGAACAACCAGGAAAGTAACTCATTTCCTGTAATGTTCTGGAGCCCATGATTATATTCAAACAAACTCAACCAATCCAACACATCCAACTTAGGCTCATACATACCCACCAACTCCTTAGGCATCCGGGGTCTTTTGGGATTGGAACTCGTAGAGGATTCGGAGAGAGAAGCACTTTCCACAGACAATTTTTTAATTTCTAGCTCGTGGTTGAGCTCCATTTCTCTGAGCCTTAGTTCTTGGTGCCATTGTTCTGTTTGAGCATTAATTCTTTTGAATTCTAATTCAAGCTTCATTTTTTCTAGTTCCATATATTGAGGATTAAGTGTGGGACCTGGTAAGAGTCCAGTAGGTACAGCTGGCAGGGCAGGTAGAGGCCCAGGCGAGACAACTCTAACATCTTCCACCTCCTCTTCTTCTTCTGACTCAAAGCTATCAATCTACAGTTGCTGGAGTGGTAGGTTCCTCTGAACCACCATCCAGACTTTGGTTTGCTAACAACCTTTCTATTAGCTCCATTTTCTTGCCTTTAGTCAGGAGATTCTTATGCTTACAGAGAACTCTTAAACAATCAGCAGTTTTTGTAGCAAGGGACTCTTGACTATAACTTTCCATAGTTGACATGTTTTAGAAAATACTTCTTTAGTGCTAAGCTTTGTGGTTAGTTGCACTAAGGTATCTATAAGCACACTAAAATGTATACTCAATACAAATCCCACCGCTGTACACCAGTGTTAAGCAGAAACCTGTGCAGTTCCCTTAGGGACCACTGCAAAAGATTTAAGACTACAGGTGTTTGGCAGTAAACCCACTTGGTAGCAGTCTGTACCACACAGATTCACTTGGTAGCTGTGGCTGAGCAGTCAGACTTCCCTCAAGAAGAGTTAGGCAGTATGTAGAGTATACACAATAGGTACAGGGATACAGTAGCACAAGCAAACACTGACCAGAGCTTTGGTGTAAAAGTATATAATTATTAATTTAAAGACGCACTTGTAAATTACACTAGCACAAAGAGAAATGTAAATTCAGCACACAGTCACTATTATATATATACAACCCTCATTACTTATTAGACAAGTCTTAATGAGAAACACCACTTATTTTCAGACAGAGGTGAGCGCTTAACATAAGATGGCACTCTAATAAGTTATTAAAAAGGGAGGGAAAAAGGCAGAGTTATGGAAGCACACAAATTTCAATACTTTTAAAAGAACCACAGTAAGTCAGAATAGGCAGCGTTCTACTGGAGAGCAAGGAAGTCAATTGCAAGGCCCACTCTTGGAGAGAGCCAGCAGAAGGGGTCTAGGTTCACACAGTGGGGTTATGCCCAAAGAGTCTTGTAGATAGTTCGCACACAAAGAATTAAATTAAAGTCAGGCAAAGTTAGCTAGGTTGTCCCAGGCCAGCCCAGGTTAGAAAGTCGAGGCTTTACTGTCACCCCGAACGATCTGTTGCAAGAGAAGCCAGGCGGGACACAGTATCTTAAGTGTGAAGGAAGCTCCAGCGGGGGCAGTTGTTCCTGGCAGCAGGTGCAAGTTGGTGTTTCGTCCAGAGGAAGAGGAGGTCTCGCCGTGGAGGAAAGATGAAGGTCGTTGCACTGCCAGGGAAGAAACCAGCCGCAGAGTTCTTCGGTTAAAAGGTACTACCCTTCTCTTCGCGGTAGTGGTAAGGCGTGGTATTCCGGTTGCCGGGGTGCTTGGCACGGGCAAGGCGGCCACGAGATGCTCCAGGAAGGTGAAAAGAAGGCAAAACTGGTTATTCCCACCAGACAAAGGAAGAAGACTCTCCGGACTGGAGATCTCCTCTGTCGTCGGGAAAAGTGGTGAGACGGTTCAGCAGGGCTCCACCGGTGGTGTCGTTGTTGCAGGTCGGCTCAGCTTCTCCCTCCTCGGATTCTTAGGTCCTGTGGCGACTTCTGAAGTTCCAGTCCCCAAAGCCCTGCTTTTATGCACCAAACCCCCATTCATTCAGCCTTACCTGTCAATCAAACATGCTAAGTGGTGAGCCGGCCGGCTCACCACTTGGGCCAATCACACAAGAGGGCGACTTGAGTTGCCAAGGCAACTCTGTCTAGGGTGCCTAAACCCACTCCCACACCCCCTGTGGTACCCAGACAGAGTGGCACCACTTTTGGAGGCTTCTGTGGAGAAGCCCGCCAAAAAGTGGAACAAAGGGCTCGACTTGGGTTGGAGTCACAGAAGAGAACACAAACACCGTTTTAGAATCGAGTTCTGGCAAAAAATACCAACCAGTGAATTAAAATTAAATAAATAAACCGGCGGTATGTTCGAGGCTATAGAATTAAATAATTAAAGTTGGTAGCCTTGAACAATGGGAAAATCCCATAGAGATATTTTTGCGGTCGAATATAAAAAGTAGTATCCACTGCCACCAGCCAAAACTCGATCAGGGGGGACGGAGACGTGCCCCCTCGAACAGCAGACCCCGGGGCAATCGAGTTGCCCCGACCAGTACGTCCACAATATGATGGTTTGTACTGGTTTCTGTTCATAATTTAGAACTAGCAAAGCCAATGGAGACAATAGTCAGTCCCAGGGTATAGAGTCTATGTTGGGGGGTCGCTACGACACCCCCTGGGTTACGGCACAGAGGGTGCTGTGTAACCCACATCAAAAACACATGAAACCCTATGGAGTAAAAGACCCCATAGCCCATAAAACACATGGAAAGACAAAGGAACACCTAAAATCATGTCTAAGAGTGGGAGTAAAAGAGTCTCACTCTTAGCAGGAGAAAAAAATAAACCCCAAAAATCCAGCAAAGCTGCTGGGGGACTCACTAGGTTTGGGAAATTAACCTTTACAGAGAATTCTCCCTAACAGTGTGTCTGAGTGGAATGCATGAATGTTCCCGCCAGTGGTCCTGAATGGACCAGTGCTGGGGGTTGGGGGGCTAGTCCTACCATTGGCTAGTGGGAGTTTCTGCTCTAACCTGACTTTTAGGATAAGAAAAGGACTCCTGCACCCATTCTTCAGAGATCCGAAACCTGAAGGTGCCAAGTATGCTATCCAGCTGTGAGACCCACAAAGAGACCTGAGACCCGACTGATAGAGGCCTAGCAACCAACTTCTGCTGCTGTCCGGGAGGAGCCCTGTCTTGCTCTTGATCTTTAGTAATCTTGCAAAGGAGCTACGACCCTTGGAGTGGAGGGACCATCCATTCATCGACGTCTGCTCAGTGCCCTGCCAAAGGAAGCCTTCGGAAGTGCCCTGAAACCATCCTGTGGCTGACCAGCTTTGTTTTTGGGCTACCTTGCTGCTGGCGTCACCGTACCATGTTTTGGCCTGCAACTTGGGTGTCGTAGCATCAAGGGGACCCGAGATAGAAAGGAAAGTCCGACCGCGGCTGCTCAGTCCTTTTGCGTCACCGTGTGCGGTGACCACCGTCTTAAAATTGCTTATCTGACCTTCGTCCAGTCCTGAGAGGCGTTCTACATCAAGTTTTTCTGTATTCTTTGATCGAGAGTCCTTGCAACAGTAAAAGACACCAACCAGAGATCAGCTCAAGCCTGCAACCCTTGGGAATCGAGGACTGCGACTTTCAGTGGGAAAAGCAACGTCGGACACTCTTTCTTTGTTCTGATAAGTCTGGGGAAGAATCGGAGTACAGGGGGTAAGTTACAGAGTTTCTAACCTAGCCCTATGCTCCCATTATAAGTCTATGGGTTTACAATAAAGCTTATTTCTAACACTTTTGGCTTTGCTATTGCTTGCTTGTGCAAGATATCTGACTGTTGGGGCTACTTTTGGGCATTAGACTAACTTGAGATATAACCCTAAGAACCCTTCACTGGACCCCATAGACCATACCTGCATTTTTTCCTGCATCCTAAGTTCTGTTTAACTGTATCCTGAACTATTGGGAACAAGGCCCCAGGCAATTTAGGGCTGGACAATTTTAGATAGGGATCATCTCTGTGGACCTGTTTGTGCATAATACTGGTCTAACCTTTCCTTTGCAGGAGATTCTGATTTGTATTATGACCTATAACAAAGTGGATGTATATATGTATTTAGTTTGATAGTGATGTGTGAAACGTCTACCTGCTAGTAGTCATTTTTCTATAGTGTGTTTTGGCCATAAATAATTAATCTACATTTGTATACATCCTGTCTAAGTGTAATCTGTGATTCCCATTGCATGACCTCATTGTGGACCCCTTACAAGCTCACCCCCTCTGAAGAACTTAGCCTAGACCAACTGTCACTGCTACCTAAACTGGTTTGGCTACAGTTTCCCAGAGTTGTTCCTGTCACAATATAGGTTGGCGTTCTATACATCTGTTCACCAGACCAGAGTATTGAAAATCAGTCCTAACAGTGTAGACCTCCACATAGCAGCCCTGCAGATGTCGAGCTGTTGTCGCTGCGATGGCTCTGGTGCAGTGCGCTCTCGGCCAGCACGGCTGAGGCCTGCTAGCCAGTCGACAGCCATGCATGATGCAGCCAGAGAGCAACTTGGAGATGAAAGCCTTCGACAAGGCCTTTCCATGATTCACAGGTCCAAAATTGACAAACAGCTGAGAAGTCTTCTGAAAGCTCCTTGTGCGTGCCATGTAAAATTTCAAGGCACGAGCAAAGTCCAGTCAATGCAAGGCCCTCTCTGCTGGCGACGACGGATTCGGGAAGAAGACAGGCAACACCAAAGGCTCGTTGAGGTGGAATTCCGATAGCGCCTTCGGCATAAAGGTGGGGTATGTACACAGTACCACCTTTGAAGCATGGAAGGACAAATAAACAACAGGGCCTGGATCTCCCCAACCCGCCTAGCTGAGGTGATCACCACGAGGAAAGCCGTCTTCCACGATAGAAACCTGAGCAGAGACGGATGTATCGGCTCAAAGGGAGCCCACATGAGCTTAGTCAAAACCCCAGTGAGCTCCTAAGGCGGGGCAGGAGCCTTCACCGGTGGAAAAGTCCTGAAGAATCTTTGAGGAGCTCCTTGACGAGTTTGTGTGACCACAGAGATGTCCTACGCAGTGCCTTGGTGTAATGGGATATGGCAGCCAGGTGCACCTTGATAGAGGCATGAGCCAGTCAGCCTTAGCCAAGGAAAGCAGTATGGCAAGAGCTGGGGGGCTATGACACGCAGAGGGGTAATCTTCTGAACCCGGCACCACACAGAGAAACGCTTCCACTTATGGCTGCAACACGTCAACGTTGAAGAGGCCCTGGCTTTGGCCACAATGTCCTTACACTCCGCATGTAAAGAATAATGTCCAAACTCTAGAGGTGTAGGAGCCAGGCCCTGAGGTTCAGTGAAGCTGGGTCTTGGTGCAGAATAGCTCCTCCCTCTTTGGAGGTCTGGAAGTAGTGGCAACTCGATGGACGGAACCTCCGACAGACGTAGCAGTTCTGGATACCAGATTTGACACTGCCATGCCAGAGCGATGAGTATCATCCTGCAGTGACACTGTCTGAGTGTGTTGATCACTCGTACCAGGAATGGGAACAGACGAAAAGTATATAGGAAAAATCCCTCCCACAGTAACGAGAAGGCATCCCCCATGGTCCTCGGTCATGGGAACCTGCTGGTGAACTTCTGACACTTGGAATTTGTCGCCGTTGCGAAAAGGTCAATCTGGGGTTGGCCCCTGTAGAGGCATCGCGAGAGCACCGCTCTCGCGAGATCTCGCCCGCGCGACCAGCTCCGCCCCCGCGCGCTATGCGCGCATTACGGGACGAGCTGAGGACGCGGAAAGCAGCGTCTTCCCGGCTCCTCCGAGCACGGGAGTCTTTTGTTAGTTTAACGGTGCTCCAAAGACACGGCACCCAAACCCTTGTTGGCCACGTTGGCCCAGCTAATCCAGGACATTATCAGTGCCTCATGATTGCAGACCTGTTGGTAATAAAGCCCGGTTGAAAAGCCTGCCTGGCTCCTGTCTTCCTTGGGGCGGCTTTATACTACATAAATTGGCGACGAGGATGGGATCACCACAAGAAACCGCGCAGAAACATGCAGGGAGCCACACCGCCACCACCCTTTCTACAGACACCAGGTAGGCCTGCCATTCCTTGGCCACAATGGCAGCCCCTGTTCACGACCTACGTCGAGGCGATGGGCGGATCTGGATTTTCAGCGGTGAGACGCAGGGCCATGTTACTTAACGCCTTAGGGGTGGAAGGGCAAAGAATATTTGAAGGCCTTACCCCGATACCAGTAGATGACGTCAATGACGATGTGTTCATGGAGGCCGTGAGGAGAATCATTAAGAGGTTCGCCAGCAAAGAGAACACTGTACTCCATAGAATAAGGTTTTACACTCGGAAACAGGAACAGTCCGAACCTGTCGATGACTACGTCACGAAGTTAAGGGAACTGGCAGCTTTGTGTAACTTTGGTACCGACGCGGAAAACCGCATATGCGACATGCTAATCGTCCATACCAACAGTCGCAAAGTCCAGGATAAGTTCATCCTCGAAAAAGAATTACAGTTAGAAAAAGCTGTGGAAATTGCCAGAGCGGTAGAAGAAACCGCGGGGAGAAGGAAAGAGCTTACAGGAGCCCAAGTCCCCACTGAAATACAAGCAGTTGGATTCCGTCCAAGAAAGGAGAAATCCGCACCAGACACGAGAGAGTCAAGAAACAGCAAGAGAGAACCCCTCAAGTGTCATAGGTGCTCCAGCACCAAACACCTGGCCTATGACAGAGAGTGCCCAGCCAGAGACAAGGAGTGTTCAATCTGCAGACGCATAGGACACTTCTCGACAGTGTGTCGATGGAGGAACAAGAAAGTCGCGAGCCTCACCACGGACCACACAAAAGAAAGAGAATCCTCGTCAGATGAGGAGGGGAGACCCACGGTCATAATGGTGAACAGCACCCGAGCCAGGAGAGAGAAGCCTCACTGCGTCATCAGAATCGACGGAAGAGAGACTCGGGTCATGGCAGATTCCGGGTCGGACCTCACCATCCTACCCCTTCAGACATATAAAGACATGGTGGGTAAAGAGAAAGTGGAAGTGCTCACCACACGACACAAGCCCACAGTGTTTGGGGGGGCCTCAGTCGAACTCTTAGGGTATATCAACGGAAAAGTCGAATTCAAAGGAAGGGAAACCATCACCAGGGTCTACTTCAGCCATGAAGGGCCGGCAGAATTGGGCTGGGATGATCAAGACAAGTTAAAAATCAGACTGGATCCCAGCACAGAAGATCAAGTTCTATCAGTCAATATGAAGAGTGAATCGGTGGTAAAGGGCGACTACCCAACACTTTTCTCGGAGGAGCCGGGACACATTAAAAGCTTCATTCACAAGATCGTGCTCAAAAGAAATGCCGTCCCTGTCAAACATCGGGTGAGACCAGTACCAGCCACAGCAAGGGACACCCTGAGACAACAGCTGGACAAAATGAAGCGGGAAGGAGTGATAGAAGAAATTGAAGCGTCCGAATGGCTGAGCCCAGTCGTCCTGATAAAGAAACCCCACTCACAGGAATTAAGGGTATGCATAGACCTGCGCAGTCTAAATTTAGAAGTCATCGCGGACAACTACCCACTCCCAAGCATAAACGAACTCATATTATTAATGAAGGAGGCCAAAATATTCTCGAAGCTTGATATGAGAAATGCATATCATCAGATACAGCTCCATGAAGAGTCGAAACCCCTTACAGCTTTTATCACGCCCTTTGGCACGTTCCAATTCACGAAAATGCCTTTTGGGTTGTCGTCAGCTGCGTCGGCCTTTCAGCGCATGATGGACGTCCTACTCAGGAAAGTCGAAAATGTAGTATATTTTCAGGATGACATATTGGTTTATGCAAAGGACAAGCAGACGCATGATACCACCCTCAAAGCGGTTCTTAACAAACTACAAGACGCAGGAGTGCGTTTACGTCACGAGAAATGCTCGTTTGGAGTAAAAGAAGTGGAATATCTGGGATACAAAATTTCGGAAAAGGGGATCAGCCCGAAAGAAAATCTGATGCAAGCCATCACCAAAGCTCCCGAACCAGCCACCAAAGAAGAGGTGAGGTCGTTTCTGGGATTGGCTGAGTATTACGCGAAATTTATACCCAAGTTTTCGGAAACCACGTCACCCCTACGCGATCTACTCAAAAAGGGAACAGAATTTTCGTGGAGAGAACCTCAGAAGAGGGCAATGGACACCATAAAGCACCACATCATGAAAGCTCCGTGTCTGCAACCCTTCAACCCAGAGTGGGACACGGTCATTACCACGGACGCCAGTGCGTACGGATTAGGAGCAGTGCTAACGCAGAGGAGAGGTGACACCGAACATGTGGTGGCCTTCGCGTCTAAGGCACTATCAGAAGCAGAACAAAATTACTCAACGATTGAAAAGGAGATGCTAGCATGCGCATGGGCAGTCGAACATTTCAGAACATATGTGTGGGGCACAAAGTTCAAACTGGTGACAGATCACAAGCCACTCATCCACATGCTCAGCCCGGGAGGCACCAAAACATCCACGCCCAGGCTAGCTCGCATCGCAGCAAAGCTACAAGAATACACATTCGATATTCATCACATATCGGGTTGGAAAAACTCGCAAGCCGACTGCATGTCGAGACTGCCCGAGAACAAGGAAAGGGCTACCACATTCCTACAGGGGGAATGCATAGTCGCATCCATATCAGACATAAGGACCCCAGACTACCTGGAACTCAGCGAAAGACACTGGGAAGAAGAAGATGGGAAGGACCCAATCATGGCCAAGATACGCAATTGGATCAAAGAGGGCTGGCCCAATGAGAAAATGCTGCCGGAAGGCATGAGAGCATACTGGAAGGTGCAAGATGAGTTGTCGGAAACGGAGGGAATAATCATGAAAATGGATCAGATCATTCCCCCCACAGGAATGAGGCGCACCATACTCTGCAGGGCCCACGCGGGGCACCTAGGGAACACGATGACTCGCCGCAGGGTGAGAGAAGCTTACTGGTGGCCGTCTATGGACCAGGAAATACGCGCCATGATAGAGCGCTGCCATGAATGCCTGAACAGTGACAAAAGACTTAAGGTCCGACAAGCGCCTCTCATTCCCACGGAGATACCAGAAGCGGTATGGTCCAAAGTGGGCATTGACTTCATAGGGCCCCTGGAGGCGATGGAAACGGAACATAAATACGGCATAGTGCTGGTCGACTACTTATCCAAGTGGGTCGAAGCCGAGTTTGTCCCGAATATAACCACAGAGACGGTCATAGAGGTACTCACTGAAATTTTCCAGAGGGAAGGCCTCCCCAAAGAAGTCGTCACGGACAATGGGGTGCAACTAGTATCCAAAGATATGGAAGCATTTTTAAGAAAGAACCACATCAAACAAAAGAAGGCGGCCTTGTATCACCCCCAAGCAAATGGACTGGTGGAGAGGGCCAATAGGTTCATAAAAGGGGCCATCCAACTGGCAACAGCGTCAGGAATGAACCCCCTCAAAACTGCCAAAGAAGCCATAGCGGCTCACAGACTTACGCCAAATGGGATTACCCAAATATCCCCATTCAAAATGTTGAGAGGGAGGAGTGCGGCATCCACCCTCATTCCTCCATGGCTGGCGAAAGTAAGGGAAGATGAAGCAGTCGACATGACTGAAGTAGTATGGCGCATGGAGAGAAACAAGAAACGCATGAAAGTGTGGAGTGATGAAAGAAGAAGGACGAAGCAAGCTCCCAACATAAGAGAAGGGGACTGGGTCAAAATCAAATTGCCAAGAAAGGACCCAGACACGGGATCCCGATACAGTAGGCCCATAAAAGTAACTCACCAAGGGACCAATCACGTCCGCACGGAAGACGGGCGTTCGTGGAACTTGGAAAGGGTAGCAGTATACCAGAGAAGGCAAGAAGAAGCGAGGACCCAAGAGACACCCCACGTAGAAACCGGAAATGACGTTAGGAGAAATGAGGAGCAAGAAGCAGAAGGAAGCGAAGGAGAAAAAGATGCTAGCGTAGAGGAACGGGAAGAACCATGTGAAAGTCCTGAACCAGAACAGCAGAGACCATGCCCTGAAATCAGCGAGAGGCCCCGAAGGGTATGCAGAAGACCGGTGAGATACAATGACTATGCACTACAATGAACTCGTTCTGCTTTTGGGAAAAGGGAGGTGTGTAGAGGCATCGCGAGAGCACCGCTCTCGCGAGATCTCGCCCGCGCGACCAGCTCCGCCCCCGCGCGCTACGCGCGCATTACGGGACGAGCTGAGGACGCGGAAAGCAGCGTCTTCCCGGCTCCTCCGAGCACGGGAGTCTTTTGTTAGTTTAACGGTGCTCCAAAGACACGGCACCCAAACCCTTGTTGGCCACGTTGGCCCAGCTAATCCAGGACATTATCAGTGCCTCATGATTGCAGACCTGTTGGTAATAAAGCCCGGTTGAAAAGCCTGCCTGGCTCCTGTCTTCCTTGGGGCGGCTTTATACTACAGCCCCATTCGTGGAATAGAAGATCGACTTGGTCCTGGCGAATGTAGCTCCCTGCTGAGTGAGCCTGCAATGGTGTTCTTGGTGCCTGCTATGTGAAAAGGGACCAGAAACATGTCCTGACAAATAGCCCAGTGCAGAGATCTTGGGCCTCACAGGAGAGATCCGGAGAGCGCGTCCTGCCCTGCTTCCGGAAGTAAGAATATGGTGGTGGTGTTGTCCGTGAAGATCCTCACCACCTTGCCCCTCAGCAATGGCAGGAAAGACTTGAGGGCCCAGAAGATGGCCAGAAGCTCCAGGATATGTGAAGGGTCTTTTCTTCTGGCAGCCAGAGGCCACTGGTGTGAAACTGTCCAGTATGAGCTCCCCAACCTTCCAGAGAAGCACCTATGATGACTGTCTCCTGGTAACGAGGGACTTGGAATGGGGCCCCTTGCATGAGATGGGAGTATACGCATCACCACTGTATTACTCGTCGGAACTCCTCATTGAGGGGGATCTTGTCCATCCAGGATCCCGACACTTGCAGCCACCTTGCATCCAGAAACCCCTGGATAGGTCTCATGTGTAGTCTGCAAAGGAAGACAAGGTTGATGCAGGAGAACATCATGCCCAATAGTGACTTAGAGGCCACTGTGTTGAGTCGTCCTTCCAGAAAAAGAGCTTTCTCCGGTGGCTCCAAGCACTACTTTGGATAGTTTATGGAGAATTCAAGATCTGTCAGCAAACGGACAGTCCTTGTCATGTGCTCGCACACTAGAACATGGGAGCGGGATCTAACTAGCCAATCGTCCAGGTAAGGGTAGACGTGGACGTCCTCGAGACAAAGATGTGCTGCCACCGGAGCCAAGCACCTCATAAACACCCTTGGAGCTGATTTCAGGCTGAAGGGAAATGCCTTTAAATGATAGTGCCGCCCCTGGACCATGAACCGCAGGAACCTATGGTGCTTCCAATAGAGGGGGATGTGGAAGTAGGCGTCCTCCAGGTCCAGAGATGCCAGGAAGTCACCTTCCTGCAGTTGGCCGAGCACATGCTGCAAAGTGACCATCCTGAACGTCTGGTACTTCAGGTACTTGTTGAGGCATTGCAGGTCCAGGATCGGCCTCCACCCTCCTGTCTTCTTTCAGACCAGAAAGTATCTGTAGTACAACCCAGCCAGAGATGCTGGGGAACGGGTTCCATCGCACCCTTTTTAACATGGGTTGAACCTCCTGCAGCAGCTGCGCTGCGTGGTGTTCTTGTCAAGCTACAGGGGGAATACGAGACAACCTGCGTTGGAACTCCAAGGTGTGGCCCTGTCCGAGAGCATACAGCATCCATCTGTCGGTGGTGAAGGTCTTCCACGAGCTGACAAACCTCATTAGTCGGCTTCCCACCGGGGTGCACAAGTGGGGGCCTAAGTCCATGGCCAGCTCAGGCCTGCTTAGGTGCTTGGGCCCTGCCCTGCGGGCGGTGCTGGCGCTATCCTCTGCTGCCATATGCTAGCGAGTGTTCTCTGTACGCCTCCTGCATTATGCAGTGGGAAGGCTGCCGAAAAGGGGTGGTGTAGCCCTTGGAGGACCTGCCAGGGTTTCCCCAGCGAACGTGCCATCTCTGTGTCAATCTTGATGATTTGAAGGCACTCGTCGACAGTCTTGACAAACAGGTTCTCTCCGTCGAATGACATGTCCAACACTTTAGACTAAACATCTGGCCTGAAGATGGTGGCTTTCAGCCATCCCTGCAGATGAAGAGACACCTTGTTTCCCATCTGAAGGAATCCAGTGTCTGCGATGTCCACCACCACTGTGATGGCGTGGTCTGAGACCACCCTCCCCTCCTGGAACAGCTCAAGAGCTTCTGCCTTCACGTCATCAGGTAGGAAGTTCCCAGAGCTCCCGGTTGTAGCGTGACAAAATGACCAGTCCATTATCTGCCTTAATGGCGCTGGCAGCCATATAGATAATCCTCTTCCCCATAGCATCCAGCTTCTTTCCCTCCTGGTCGGGTGGTACCATGGACGAGGACAATGGGTTCGCTGAGCGTTTCCTGGCCGGGCTGAGACCACAGAGTCAGGTGAAGGCTGGGACCTCAGGCCCTTGGGGGTCGAGTCCGGAACTCTGTATTTCTTCTTGAGCATGTCCCGCTTGGACATGGGGTACTCGGATTGTTCAACAGCACTAGGCCTTCATCCCAGATATTGTCCAACAAAGGAAAGGACATGATGGTCCTCAGCCTGGTCTTGCAACTTTGATAAAGGAAACCTTTCTTTTTCATCTCCTCAGGCACCAGTTGAAAATGTTTGCAGGCCCTGGACATCATTGAGTGGAATGAGCCGTCCTCATCCGGCAGAGAGGCCCTGTGCGGGTCATTTGCGTCCGCTGGCACAAAGTCATCGGCCTCATTGGTGTCCGTTGCCGTAGCCACCGTATCCGTGCCTGTGTGCATGGCAGGATCCCCTGTTGGGGTCAAATCCAGAGGATGAATCAGTGGTGTTGGTTGGTGCCTTGGACCATGCAGGGTCCTTTGGCTTGTGTTTGTGCATAGAAGGACTTTCGGAAGGCAGTCTTGGAGGACTTGCAGATGGAGCAGTTCCCGGTGTGGGTGGCAGTCCTTGCTTAATTTCTGATACCAGCGTGTGCAGAATGTCCAACGAAGCGTCCCTGGGTTGAGGTGCAGAAGGAGAGGACGAGGCTCTGGGCTGGTATGCCTCTTTTTGAGAGGTAGGTGATAGGGTTCACCCTGCAGTGACAAACCTTCCGACGAGGGTCCCTAGCCCCCTTTGTTGTCTGAACAGTAGCCCTCAGGCAGGTCGTACTCTCATTGGAGCTAGTATAAATGTGCCATGGCACACTTGGTTCAGCTCCTTGTTCGGTACCCTTGCTAGGGGTCATTGAAGCCCTACTCTCTCCCCTCTCCTGAAACTTATGGGGCGAAGAGGCTGCTGCCCCTTTCCAGGGGTCTTCACTGAAGCTGTGGCAGTTATCTCACACCATGCCGGTAGGGACACCCACAGAGTAGCCATCACTGTGACTGTGGGCACCACCTTCAGGACCTGCCCTCCTTTTGAAGTAGTAATGGTCATCGACAAAGTCATCGATAGGGTGGCAACAGCAGTCGTCGTCGATGTGGCCGTTGATGACGCAGCTGATGATGGTGTTGTCTTGGCTGGTTGAGATGTCGCTGGAGGCAGAGAAGGGTCCACCTTGGATTTCTCCTTCGTTGCCTTGTCTGCCGATGGCAAGCAGAAAGGGTCAAGGATTTTCTCTTTGAGTGTGCGACCCTTGCGGGCAGGCTCACCGTGGTTGTGGTCTGTGATCGCAACCTTGTCCTCCCCGAGCTAAGACCCACAGCAGCATCGAACCCAGTGGGATCTGGGGCATGCAACTTTATCTTCTTTTGGACCCCCGCCGGCGAGGCGTCCTCAAAGGACCTCAACCTCTTATCTGAGGGAGTTTGATCGTGGGACCGGCCGGTCCTGAAGGAAGCATGACCATGCCAAGAAGTCGAGTCAGAGGCCTTACCCAATTTTAACCATGCCCCAAGCCTGCTTCAGCGATCCTTCTTGATCTTTTTCCAAAAACCACAGCAGACCTTGTATCCCTCCTCATCATGGTCCGGATGCAGGCAGTAAAGACATTAGTGGTGTCGATCCTCCATGAAAACGTTCCTTAGTCCACATTTTACGCAGAGTTTGAAGAGGCATCTCTTCTCCTCGGTCATGGTCAAAAGGTGCGAAGTAGGTCCAAACCTGGGACTTCCGATGAAAGATCCTCACGGTAGTTTGATCTTCACCGACAGCGTATCCCTGCTGCCGGTAGTCGACCTCCGGTCTAATGATAAATTAAAAAATTGGTAAAACTTTCACATTTTACCCCAAAACTCAAAATATTAGGCAAAAAGCTCAGGGAGCACTAAGAGGAATCCCAACACTGAAGCGTGTGGTCAAAATCTGAAGATGGCCACAAGGGGCTGAGCTTAGGGGGAGGACTATCATTGGATAGGGGCAGCATGACACAGAGGATAGTGATTGGTTTAGAGGAGAAATACAGTTTTCAAGTGAAATTGAAACTGTTTATCTTTTACTGAGGATTCCCAGCCTAACAACAGGGAATATTCATGAGCATCTGAATCCATGACAGACCCCATACTGTAGAACCACTGTTCATGGTACACAGTTCTTGTAACTATGATTTCAACAGTGAAAATTGTGTATTTATCAGGATGGCGTCTTACTACTACTGCTTCTACTTCAACAACGATATTTCTTCTTACTATACTATGAGAACAGTCACTTTGGTCCCACAGTAGTTTACCTTAGTTTCACCAACTACAATGTATCATCTACTGACAACCAAATGTATCTCGGGAATTACTTTGGACTACTGCTGCAACTTCAATTACTTTTTGACAGATTTTGCCAAGATCGCTTTAACAACACTTCAACCTCATCAGGTAGGCTAGGCACTCTTCCTTCAAACTGTTATCTTCAAAGGGGCAGCCTCTTAGCCTCTTTTGCCTACTACTGTGTTTGCCTGTGTTTGCCTCCAAGTCTCCCTTCTTTCCAGCATTCACAGTCTCAGGCATTACAGTTGCGACTACTTCAAAAATGTTCTTCACAAGCAGCCAATTACCCTTCCCCAATTGTACCTGCACCTTTCTTACCAGCTTTCAGCCCAACAGTTACCCAGAAGCCTTGGTGCCACTCTCCTAGCCTCAGGTAACTTCTACTCGCTGGCAAAGGAGCTGGTTACTGATACCGGCAAGGCTCGCGCAATGCTTTAGAACGCTGTGCTTCACTCATCGGTTTCTGAAGCGTTTGCTCTGCCGGTTGCACTGCTTACCCGACTTTAACAATAACTTCTACTGCTACTGGCTCACTAGGGATACACACCCTTCTTCTGAACAGGTGTCTCCAGTCTGGCCACACGTCTTGGGAGTTTCCTCTGATTCCAAGACCCTTGACTTGCCAAGTGCTTCTTGCCTTGATATCCGACACGCCAGCAGCTCAGCATTCAGGCTCACATGGGGAAAATTGTTTATCCAGCATGTCTTCTGCTGTTCAGCCTCTGCACTTCAGAGTTTGGGAGGACAGGACTCTCTCAGAACATGCAGTTGAAATCTGCTGTTTCCTCTCGTGCTCTCACATCTGCTTGGTTTGCCAACCTTGTGTGTCTTCCTCCTGCTTCCACTGCCACAGCCTGCACTCCAGCCAACGTTCAGCTCCTTCCACTCCTCACTCCTTTCTCTCTCTGAGGGGGCCATTTATGGCTCCCAGATTCAGTGATAACGTTCAGGTGGGGGCTGTTAGCCCTAATTGCCTGACTACTGCAATGGCTACTGTTATGAAAGATTTCTTAATTGCGGGTAATTTTCCTTCCATGTGGCAACCCCTAAACTTTTTGCTGTTGTTTTCACCTTGATCTAGACTTTGCCAGAGAAGTGCAGCCTTCTGCCGCACTCCTGTGGGCTTTCGCTCCATTCTTACAGGGAAACTGACATGACCTTAAGACAGTCAGTACCGGGAAACGTTGTTTTCCGTGGTTCTTTTATCATGTTGCAGCTTTCGCGCAACATGGCACAAGAGGGCACTGTAAACTAAGTTACTGCTCTCTTGGGTCTCTAGTCACTCTACAGGCCCTAGACACTCTCTTTGGATTATTAACGAACAATGCAAGTGAATCACGGACGGGACTGGTGGCAGCGATCGTTTCTTTGTGTTTTGAGCTCCTTTTGGCTGTTTAAGCGCGTTTCTCGCGCTTAGCCCAAAATGTTGGCCTGGCTCCCAAAATGGCCAGACCACGAGGCTCTTTGTCCTGCCCGCTGACCGTCTTGCCCCTTCACCTTCCCCAGGTCGAGCCGACCGGGGGCCTTCCTTATTTGGGCATGTACTTTTCCGCAAAACACAGATGCTTTCGCGGGCTTCTACAGGCTTTGTGTGTGCCTCCAGGATGTGGGCTGGGATGTCTGGTCCCAATACACATCCTGGGTGCCAGAGAGTCTAGTGTGTCGTGAATGCCTGGGACCACCGTGGTCCGTGATAGGTCCACGTATGGTGTGAGTGCTTTGTGAGCGGATCTCCTATTGGGTCCCCTCTGTTTTGGCACGAAGGGAACCGTGGATAAGAGGAGGCTGGAAACACTACTAACATGTCGATCTCCTGAGTTCTCACGAACAAAGGAATACAAGAGCTAAGTATCCTGCAACCAAGAGGCTGAACCAAGGAATCGCTGGTGACCCGCTGAAGGACTGCTCCTCTGCACTGCTGTCGCTCTGTGAAACCATTCTGCCTCTGATCGAACGAGAAGGCCTGTACTGGTACTTCGACCCTTTGGAATAGTGGGAACAACTATTCTCGGCATCTTCATCATCTCCTGCACGTAAGCCTTCGGAAGCGTCTCTGGGCCATCCAGTGGACTGACCAGCCTACACAGGAGTCTTGCTCTGTTACCGCCGTCAGGTTGTGTTGTATTCCGAGTCCTGAGTGAGAAGTGTACATTGAGCTGAAACACACACGGCCCCTTCGTTGCCCTGCTGTGGTAACAATCTGTGCGGGTTCACTGTGTTTGGGACATCCTCAACTCTAACTTCTGCTGCCGCGGAATCCACACGACGCCGAGACGTCCCGTGCTCGCATCTGAACCTGCCAGCACTGAAACTGACACGGAGAAGCCTGGGTCTGCCTGCATCGGGGACTGGTGAGTAGCAACGCTAGGAACTGGTCGCCCTCCTGCAGTAGCCCGTAGCTTTTCCTCGCTGTGTTAAACAGCACACCTTTTTCGCACTCGCGCTCTGCTTCTGCCCGCAAGTGGAGGCCGCGCTTGAGTGGCGAGGTTTGTTCGCCCTCCTTTGTTCACCGCTCTGAACTGCCTAACTTCCTTGAAGAGACTCCCCTTGGCCCATCAGCACCAGCGTGTGCAGGTACTTTTGAGCACAAGGCTCCTCTTCGTAGGGCTCGGACTTCCTTCTAGTTAGGTGGCCTCTGAAGGCGAACTGGGTCTAACGATTACTTGCACTGCCTGTTTTCCTCCCCATCTAGGTGGTCTGCATATTTCGTGCTTCAAACTCTTTAGACCTTTCGGTAATTGTATATATATTGTATTTGATTGTGATGTGTTTTTAATATAACACCTACTTGGAGTAATTTGTAAGTGTCCTTGCTTTGTGTGCTCATTGCGGGGTCTCAGTCACCCTCACCCCTCTTGAGACCTATAGCCTCATTACACGGATGGCGGTATTAGCATATGGACCATGGTGCTATTAGCACCTTGGTCCATGCCGGTAAAATACCGGCACCGCCTTGGTGGAAAGGGGAATTACCGCCCCATTCCAAGGTTGGCAGGGCGGTAATTCCCCCTTCCACCACTGCCCTTCCCCATTCCCATTTTTGCCCCATAGGGCATAATGGGAATGGGGAAGGTGCTAATTACGGCACCACAATTTTGCGGTGCCGTAATTAGCACCAAGGTCCCTTAGCGGGTTGGTTTTTAACGCCTGCAAAAAGCAGGCGTTAAAGCACCAACCCGCTAAGGGACCTCGTAGTAAGGCGGTAATGGTTAACGGTCACCGTTACCATTAACAGTGACCGTTAACCATTACCGCCATCCGTGTAATGAGGCCCCTAGTCTTGACCGCAGCGATCGCTACCTTGATTGGTCTGGCTTGTCCAGAGGTTACCCTGTTCCAAGAAACTAGTCTGGCCTTCTGAACCTCTGCCCCTCCAGGACAGAGTTCAGAAATCCATCTTAACAAATTGGTGTACAGCGGTGGGATACAACTGAAGGTATCCAGTGTTGCACACGAGCGAAAGCATTTCAAGTTATTCCTACCAGGACACGTAGTTAATTGTCGTAGTATAACTTTTAAAAGGCCATAGTCTATCTAACAGTATGGAAACAAATACCTTGTTAACTTTAAATGCTTCTAAATCCGAAACATTGAAAAAGATGTGTGCGGAGAGAGGTGTCTCCTCTCAAGGCACCAAATTGGGTATGATCCAAAGAATCGTGGCGTGGCAAGAAGCGCAGCTTGATGCTATAACTTCTGAGGGCAGTGTGGATGGAGGTGGGGCTGCTCTCACTGGTAGAACCGACGGTTCTGCCGCTGCACTGGTCCAGCACGACCACGAGGACAGGGAGGATGATATGTCTAATGTTTCCTCTGCCAGTGTTGATGGGGAGGCCATGTTTGAATTCAAGAAGCAAGAGCTGCTGTTTAGGCAGAAGGAGCTTGATTTCAGTATGGCCAAGCTAAAAATCGAACAGGCAGAAAAACAGAAAGACAGGGATCACCAGTTGGAAGTGGCCAAGCTTCAGGTTGCAAATGGATCCAAAGGTCCTGGACATGGGTCTGGGGCCTCCTCTCATCCACGGTTTCCAAAAGATCTGCTCAGTGTGTATGAGGAAAAGAATGACATTATGGACTGGCTGAATAGGTTTGAGTATGCATGTGAAGTTCAACAAGTTGACAATGCTGATAAGATTGCCTGGTTACTCAGCAGACTGCCCCATTCTGGCTGTAGTGCCATTATGGAAATGTCGAAGGCTGAGCGAGCGGATTTTGCAATGTTGAAGCAAACTCTCATTTTAAAGTTTGGAAAGATTCCTGCCCAATATTTAAAACGATTCCAGGAGTATAAGAAAAAAGAAGGTGGTACTTGGGTATCTTATGTAACCGAATCCTTAACAAACTTAACTGGCTGGGTCAAAGGTTATAAGGTGTCTACCTTTGAAAGCATGATAAGTCTTATCATGCTGGAACATATTTTTGCATCTTCTTCCCCGGAGCTTAAGCAGCATTTGGCAGATTCGAAGGAGATAGATCCTAAGAAGCTTGCCATTGGAGCAGATTTATGGGTGTCACATTGAGTGTCCCATAAGGACAAAACTCATCTTGGTAAGCAGGAGGAAGGGAAAAAGTCCAAAGATAAGGAGGGTGGAGAATCTGATAAATCTTCTCAAAAGGGCCACAAAAAGAAAAATAAGGGTAAGACACAAGAGAACTCACAGGGTAGTGGAGGTCAGCCTCCAAAACAGAACTCTGGTTACAATAAGCCTCCCTATGTAAACAGACCCAATGGATCTTGTTTTGCTTGTGGAGCAACTGACCATGTGAAGGGGGATCCCTGGTGTAAGGTTAAACCTTTGGGGGTACACTCCGCTAATCTGGCCTTCTCCTCCTATGAGGAAGAAGAGATTACAGGAGCATCCTTCTCCTCAGACTCCTTCCCCAGCGGGATAGAAGTTGAGGTAGTTTTAGTTTCCCTGGGTTCCTGGGAGCCTAAAGTCGCAGAGGCTTATGCTAGGATTCCAGATAATACCAGGCACTACTTTAAAGACAGTGTGCTGATCAATGGAGTGGATACTCCAGCTCTTAGGGATAGTGGGTGCAGTCGAACTGTAGTGGATTCTATCTTGGTAGACTCAGAGGAAGTCCAGAGCTACTCTGATGCCCACTAAGTTGGCTGACGGCCCACCTCGCATGTTTCCTGTAATACCTGTAAATCTTACTTTAAATGGTACAGCAGTCAGGATTCCAGTGAGCATTCACAGAAACGTCCCAGGAAAGGTCTTGTTAGGCAATGATCTCAGAGCTTTAGGGCTCGTAGGAGACACTGCTGACAGACCCTGCACACGGTCTCAAACACGGGCAGCATTGGCCAAGACCAATACGCCGCCCCAGCTAAAGGGGAAACCCAAGGCGAAAGGAGTAAGAAAGTCAAGACGAGGGAAAGAGAATATTCCCCCGAACTCACCTACCACTGCGGTGGAGGAAGTAGGTCAATCGCCCGGGGCTGACGAGGAGGTGGCGATGCCTGAAGTATTTGACCCCAACAACCATCCTGAACTAAAAGACTTGTTAGTAGAAGGTGATCCTGACAGGGAAGAATTCAGTAAAGGCCAACGCAAGTGCCCATCTCTGGAAGGCCTAAGGAGACAGGCCTGCTCCCAGCTTGAGGGTGAACCTCCTGGGAAGCATCGGATTTATTGGGAAGGTGGACTCCTGTATAGTGAGCCCACAGAGTCTACAGAAGGAGACCATAGGAGGTTGGTGGTTCCCCTAACTGTAAGACCCTTCCTCCTGCAGCTGGCGCATGAAGTGCCCCTTGCTGGTCACCTTGGTATTAAGAAGACCAAGCAAAGGTTATCCATGCACTTCTACTGGCCCAAGATGTGGGTGCAAGTAGAAAGTCACTGCAGGAGTTGTGCCTCCTCCCAGTTATCTGGTAAGAGTGGCTCAACAATCCAAGCTCCATTGGTACCACTCCCTGTTGTGGGAATACCATTCGAAAGGGTAGGGATCGACATCGTTGGTCCCCTTGACCTGCAAACATCCTCAGGCAATAGGTTTATCTTGGTGCTAGTCGACTATGCTACCAGGTATCCTGAGGCCATCCCATTGAAAACTGTAACTGCCAAGTCAGTTGCAAAAGCGTTACTTGGCATCTTTACTAGGGTTGGCTTCCCTAAAGAAGTTGTTTCTGACAGAGGCAGCAACTTTATGTCAAAGCATATACAGGCTATGTGGAAAGAATGTGGGGTCACCTGCAAGTTCTCCTCTGCCTACCACCCCCAGACCAATGGTCTGGTGGAACGTTTCAACAGAACGTTAAAAAGCATGATTGGGGCTCTGGTAGAACCTCAGAGAAGAAAATGGGATCTTCTTTTACCATGCTTACTGTTTGCCTACCGAGAGGTACCACAGGAGGGTGTTGGCTTCAGCCCCTTCGAACTTCTGTTTGGTCACCCTGTGCGGGGACCCTTAGCCATAGTCAAGGAGGGATGGGAGATGCCCACTCCCCCTGTTACTACCAACGTAGTCGACTATGTGCTAGGGCTCAGAAAACGGATGGTACTTCTGATGGGTCTGGCTAGTGATAAATTGAAGGCAGGACAAGCGCTGGTGAAACATTGGTATGACCAGAAAGCTTCCCTCATCAACATTACACCTGGTCAGCAAGTCCTGATCATGAATCCCATAAGGCCTAGAGCTTTACAGGACAAATGGTCAGGCCCTTACACAGTGGTGGAGCCCCTGGGTGAGGTTAACTATTTAGTGGACCTTGGAAGGCCTGGACAGGCTCCAAAAGTGTTCCACGTAAATAGGTTGAAGGCTTTCATCTCAAGAGTCGAAATCGCAGCACTGCTACTGGCTTCAGATGTTGAGGAAGAGTAGTCTGAACCTCTCCCCGACCTGTTCCAAGGCGGTCCTTCAGATAGCTCCTCTGAGGGTGTCCGAGTGGTCCCTCACCTGACTTCTGATCAGCAGGCTGAGGTGAAAAGTTTGCTTAGGCAGTTTTCCCCCCTGTTTTCACAGTCGCCTGGTTTGACACCTTGGTGAAAACATAACATAGTCACAGGAGAAGTGCACCTACCAAAAATGTCAGACAAAGTACGGTCTTACATTAAGACCGAGGTCAACAAGATGTTAGACCTTGGGGTGATTGAACTCTCTAGTAGTCCTTGGTCCAGCCCTATGGTTTTGGTTCCAAAGGCAGGCACTTCTGAATTGAGGTTCTGCGTGGATTACAGGGCTCTGAATGCTGTCACCAAGACAGATGCACACCCTTGCCTCGAACAGATGAGCTGGTGGATACCTTGGGTGCCTCCAAGTACCTCAGCACGTTTGACCTCACTGCGGGCTATTGGCAAATAGCTTTAGCAGAACATGCCAAGGAGAAGACAGCATTTTCTACTCCCGCCGGTCTTTACCAATTCAGGGTAATGCCGTTCGGTTTGAAGAACGCACCTGCCACTTTCCAGCGGCTTGTGAATCATGTGTTGAATGGGTTGGACGAATTCTGTCTTGCATATCTGGACGATCTAGCAGTTTTCAGTGCCACCTGGGAAGACCATGTGAAACACCTCGGGATTGTGCTACAGGCTCTTCAGAAAGCACACTTGACCATAAAGGCTAGTAAATGCCAGATTGGACAAGGGTCCGTGGTTTACCTTGGACATGAAGTAGGTGGAGGGAGGATACAACCTCTTCCCAGTAAAGTACAAGCAGTACAAGACTGGCCTACCCCCACTACACAGATCCAAGTGAGAGCCTTCTTAGGACTCACGGGGTATTACCGCAACTTCATGGCAGTCTATGGCACCATAGCTGCCCCTCTGACTGCCCTCACCACTCCGAAGAAACCCAAGAAGGTAACTTGGACCGACAAGTGTGAGAAGGCCTTCAACGGCTTAAAAGACTCCTTGTGCCATGCCCCTGTCCTCAGGGTCCCTGATTATCAAAGACCTTTTATTGTGCAGACAGACGCCTCTGACGCTGGGATAGGAGCTGTACTATCACAAGTAGATGAGAAGGGTAAGGAACACCCTATTGGTTTCATTAGTCGCCAGATTAAGGACAGAGAGTTCAGATGGTCCACAGTAGAGAAAGAATGTTTCTCTGTTGTGTGGGCCCTATGGAAGCTGAGGCCCTACCTCTATGGGACCCACTTCACTGTGCAAACTGACCATGAGCCCTTAAAGTGGCTGATGAACATGAAGGGAGAGAATCCAAAGTTGCTTAGGTGGTCCATAAGTCTACAAGGCTTTGACTTCACTATTGAGCATAGGCCAGGTGTCCAACATAGCAATGCTGATGGGTTGTCCAGAATGTTTAACCGACCCGAACAAGAGACTCATCCAGGGGTGGATTAGTTCCCCCTGTCCATAGTCTGGGAGTGGCGAGTGTTAGGAAAGATTTCTTAATTGTGGGTAATTTTCCTTCCATGTGGCAACCCCTAAACTTTTTGCTGTTGTTTTCACCTTGATCTAGACTTTGCCAGAGAAGTGCAGCCTTCTGCCGCACTCCTCTGGGCTTTCGCTCCATTCTTACAGGGAAACTGACATGCCCTTAAGACAGTCAGTACCGGGAAACGTTGTTTTCCGTAGTTCTTTTATCATGTTGCAGCTTTCGCGCAACATGACAGAAGAGGGCACTGTAAGCTAAGTTACTGCTCTCTTGGGTCTCTAGTCACTCTACAAGCCCTAGACACTGGGCCTCATTACGACCCAGGTGGTAAGTTACCGCCTGGGCCGTGAATTTACCACCATGGCGTAAACTACGTTTACGCCATGGTGGTTGGCGGACTTACCGCCCCATTCCGACCTTGGCGGGGCGGTAAGTCCCCACTCCCCATTTACCCTTCCCCATTCCCATTTTTGCCCCATAGGGCATAATGGGAGTGGGGAAGGTGTTAATTACGCCACCGTAAATTACGGTGGCGTAATTAACTCCATGGTCCCTTAGCGCCATGGATTTTAACACCTGCTAAAAGCAGGTGTTAAGTCCGCCATGGCGTTAAGGGACCTCGTACTAAGGCGGTAAGGGTCGGCGCTGTTTACGCCGCCGTAAAACCCTTAGCTCCTGGGTCGTAATGAGGCCCACTGTCTTTGGATTGTTAACGAACCGTGCAAGTGAATCACGGACGGGACTGGTGGCAGCGATGATTTCTTTGTGTTTTGAGCACCTTTTGGCTGTTTAAGCGCGTTTCTCGTGCTTAGCCCAAAATGGTGGCCTGGCTCCCAAAATGGCCAGACCACGAGGCTCTTCGTCCTGCCCGCTGACCGTCTTGCCCCCTTCAGCTTCCCCAGGTCGAGCTGACCCGGGGCCTTCCTTATTTGGCTATGTACTTTCCCACGAAACACAGAAGCTTTCGCAGGCTTCTACAGGCCTTGTGTGCGCCTCCAGGATGTGGGCTGGGATGTCTGGTCCCAATACACATCCTGGCAGCCAGAGAGTCTAGTGTGTCGTGAATGCCTGGGACCACCGTGGTCGTTGATAGGTCCACGTATGTTGTGAGTGTTTTGTGAGCAGATCTCCTATTGGGTCCCCTCCGTTTTGGCGCAAAGGGAACCGTGGATAAGAGGAGGCTGGAAACACCACTACCATGTCGATCTCCTGAGTTCTCACGAACGAAGGAATACAGGAGCCAAGTATCCTGCAACCAAGAGGCTGAACCGAGGAATCGCTGGTGACCCGCTGAAGGACTGCTCCTCGGCACTGCTGTCGCTCTGTGAAACCATTCTGCCTCTGATCGAACGAGAAGGCCTGTACTGGTACTTCAACCCTTTGGAATAGTGGGAACAACTATTCTCGGCATCTTCATCATCTCCTGCACGTAAGGCCTTTGGAAGCGTCTCTTAGCCATCCAGTGGACTGACCAGCCTATACAGGAGTCTTGCTCTGTTACCGCCGTCAGGTTGTGTTGTATTCCGAGTCCTTAGCACTCTCACACGATTCGTACACTTGGCATTCCCAGGTCTGAAGTGAGAAGTGTATATTGGGCTGAAAAACACATGGCCACTTCGTTGCCCTGCTGTGGTAACAATCTGTGCGGGTTCACTGTGTTTGGGACATTCTCAACTCTAACTTCTGCTGCCGCGGAATCTACACGACGCCAAGACGTCCCCTGCTCATATCTGAACCTGCCAGCACTGAAACTGACGCGGAGAAGCCTGGGTCTGCCTGCATCGGGGACCGGTGAGTAGCAATGCTAGGAACTGGCCGCCCTCCTGCAGTAGCCCGTAGCTTTTCCTAGCTGTGTTAAACAGCACACCTTTTTCGCACTCTGCTTCTGCCCGCAAGTGGAGGCCGCGCTTGAGTGGCGGAGGTTTGTTCGCCCTCCTTTGTTCACCGCTCTGAACTGCCTGACTTCCTTGAAGACACTCCCCTTGGCCCATCGGCACCAGCGTGTGCAGGTACTTTTGAGCACAAGGCTCCACTCTTCGTAGGGCTCAGACTTCCTTCTAGTTAGGTGGCCTCTGAAGGCGAACTGGGTCTAACGATTACTTGCACTGCCTGTTTTCCTCCCCATCTCGGTAGTCTGCATATTTTGTGCTTCGAACTCTTTAGACCCTTCAGTAATTGTATATATATTGCATTTGATTGTGATGTGTTGGTTTACTTGAGTTTTATCGTGATTCTTTGCTATGGTCAATATTACAAAGGCCTTGTAATAAATGTGTCTATATTTTTAATATAACACCTGCTTGGAGTAATTTGTAAGTGTCCTTGCTTTGTGTGTTCATTGCGGGCTCTCAGTCAACCTCACCCCTCTTGAGACCTAGTCTTGACCGCCGCGATCGCTACCTTGATTGGTCTGGCTTGTCCAGAGGTTACCCTGTTCCAAGAAACTAGGCTGGCCTTCTGAACCTCTGCCCCTCCAGGACAGAGTTCAGAAATACGTCTTAACAGCTACTAGTCTTAATTGCCTGACTACTACATATGCATGCTTCTTCAGCCCTCTTCCTCGTATTAGTCTCTCTAGGATTCCAGGGCTTGAAGTTTCTTTCACAAAGTTCATTTTTGACAGATTTGAATTCGTTTTAAGCATGGGTTTAATTCCCCTAAAGTTATTCAGAGATGGGCTATGATGAGTAGCTTTTACAGAGGAAGCTAGTTTATGGAAGACAATATTTCTATATTCCTTTATAGTATACCTTGGGTTTGAGGAATGTGTATAGTTTGGGATACTAAAAATGATCTTTCTTTTGATGAAGTCTGCTCAGATCTTACAGCATTAAGGTCCACAACTCGAGATCTAACATGGGAGTTAGGCACATTAAAACAACAATAAGACATTACCGCTTTAGGTACTTTTGGGACATTCTTCCTTACAGAGGAAAAATACAGTGTTTCCTCTCACTGAATCTCACAACCACCCTGGGCCTTGTCTCCTTCCAGGTGATCCTTCCTCAGTACACAACCCCCAGGGTTAGGATTAGGAAGCGTCTGCCTTCCCCAGACAACCTGGGAAGAGACTTTAAGCAAGGCTTCAATGAGGGATCCGTAGGATTCTTCACAGTGAGCCTCCTGGGAAACACAGAATCTATTGGGAAGGTGGGCTCCTGTATAGTGAGCCCACAGAGTCCACGGAAAGAGACCATAGGAGGGTGGTGGTTCCTCTTCAGGTGAGAGCCTTCCTCCTGCAGCTAACACATTAACTCCCCCTTGCCGGTCATCGTGGGGTCAAGAGACGAAGGGGAGGTTATCCACGCATTTCCAGTGGCCCAAGATGGGAGTCCAGATTGAAAGTCACCGCAGGAGTTGTTCCACTTTCCAGATCTCTGGGAATAGTGATGCAACAATTCAGGCTCCATTGGCACCACTCCATGTAGTGGGTGTACCATTTAAGAGGGTAGAGATTGCCATTGTTGGTCCCCTTGACCCTCCAACATCCTCTGGAAGTAGTTTTATCCTGGCGTTGGTTGACCATGCTACTGGGTATCCTGAAGCCAACCCGCTCTAGATAATAACTGCCAGGTCAGTTGCTAATGCAATACTTGGCATTTTTACTAGGGTTGACTTCCCTAAAGAAGTTGTGTCAAACAGAGGCATCAACTTTATGTCCAGGTACATCCAAGCCACATTGAAGGAGTATGGGGTTTCCTGTAAGTTTTCATCTGCTTATCATCCACAGACAAATGGCTTGGTGGAGAGATTCAACAGAGCACTCAAAAGCATGATTAGAACTCTTGAGGAGCCCCAGAGGAGAAAGTGGGATCTCTTTTTAGCATGCTTACATTTTGCCTACAGAGAGGTCCCTCGAGAAGGGGTTGGCTACAGTCCCTTTGAACTTCTCTTTGGTCATCCTGTGAGTGGGACCACTAGCTATAGTCAAAGACGGATGGGAGCTCCCCACTCCTCCTGTCATTTACTAATGTGGTGGACTATGTGCTAGGATTGAGAAAGAGGATGGCTTTGCTGATGGCTCAGGCCAGTGACAAGTTGGAGGCTGGTCAGACTCTGGTCAAATATTTTTATTTTTTTATTTTTTTAATTTGTTATAGCTGGTAAACCAACTTTTCGAATATTCCGTTCATTTTCATAAAACATAATCAGACATCTATACTTACAAATGGCTTAAACCTAATTGTACAAAATTGAGACAACAAATATGCATACATAGTCTCTCTCAACTTAAATGTCACATGTTGATTACTCTTCACAGTTATCAAGTTTTAGTTTCAGGAAATATTATATTTAAAAATTGTACAATTGCAATCTGTATAGTTATTCTCGGGTTAGAGAATAAAAGATTCCATATTTGTGTATGATCTGTATTGCTCTGAACAGACAATTTTTTCCCAAATCATTTAACTCTCATATCATGTAATGCAGTGCACTCAATTACAAGATGTTGTAACGTTTCTCTTTGGTCCTTAATTTGACAATATCGACAGAAAGAAGTTCTGTTCCTTTGATATTACTTTCCTTCTAAACAAGATATAATTTGTTTCATACTGATTTAGTCTAAATCTTAGCTATTTCTGCCGGCGTGCATGTGACGGAAATTTCGTCAGATACTCAGATATAACACCATATCTTTTAATACCAAATGCATCATAATTGAAATCTTTAAGTCTTGTACAAAGTTCCATGTTACCAATCCAATCAGCTTGATAGATTTTACTTTTTGCGCGATCAGGATTGGTCAGAAGGAGCTCAATCTTACCGAGGCATCGGATGCCGCATTTAGAATGTGATTTCTCCACTTCGTTGATATGCCATTTTTTGCTGTTAATAGATTTTGGGCCAGTACATTCAAGAAGCTGGGCTTCCCTAAACCATCCAGCAAGGGCACACTGCTTCCATACCAAGTGAGCATACAGAGACACCAATCCCAATTCGAATCGTAATATTGCCAATCGTGTTCCAGGCGAAAGTGATAGGACAGCTTTCCAATATCTAGCTTCTAAGCTGTCCCAAACCTGTGATTTTGCGGCACCAACGCCTCAACTCCATACAAAATAATCGGTATTACCTTGGACTTATAAAAAGACACAATGGCCCTCATTACGACCCTGGCGGAGAGGGGTTTACGCCAGCGTAATGCATGGCGTACCTCTCCGCCAGATTAGGACTTTCCGTAGCGCCATGGTGATTTTTACGCCCGGATTTTCCGGGCGGAAAAATCCATGGCGCTACGGGTCCTCTCGTTAATTACGCCACCGTAATCTACGGTGGCGTAATTAACGCCTTCCCCACTCCCATTATACCCTATGGGGCAAAAATGGGAATGGGGAAGGGTAAATGGGGATTGGGGACTTACCGCCCCGCCAAGGTTGGAATGGGGCGGTAAGTCCGCCAACCCCCATGGCGGAGTTGGCAGCTCTGCGCCATGGTCCATGGTGCAAATTGCACCATGGATCTCCGCCAGGGTCGTAATGAGGGCCAATGTGTTTCAATGAAAACTTCCCAAATTTTCTTAGGAGAATTTTCGATTGGGATATCAAGGCACTCAATTTCCCCCTAATTTCACTAGTCATAGTGCTTGAAGTTTTCTTGTGTTCAATGTACACTCCAAGATACTTGTATTTCACAACTTCGGCAAGTTCACAGTTTTGAAGAGACCATTTTAAATGGTATTTTTTAGAGATATTGTTATTACAAATTAGTATTTGAAATTTAGCGGTATTGATGACTAAGTTATTTGCCACTGCGTAAGAACCTAGTTGGTTTAGCATATTTTGTAAGCCAATAGGTGTACGAGACAGCAAAACCAAATCATCTGCGTATAGTAAATAGGCAACCTTTTGGAGACCTATACGAGGCGCATCTACTACACAGTTCATTAAGGCAGGACCTAAATCAAGGATGAAGAAATTAAACAGGAACGATGCGAGAGCACAACCCTGTTTCACCCCTCAATATTGGTCAAATATTGGTATGAGCAGAAGGCTTCACATGTTAATTTCCCCCTAGGCCAGGACGTCCTGATTATGAATCCCATAAGGGTTCGAGATTTATCGGATAAATGGTTAGGCCCTTACAAAGTTGTAGAGCAGCTTGGTGAGGTTTACTATTTAGTAGATCTTGGGAGACCTGGTCAAGCCCCCAAAGTATTCCACATAAATAGACTGAATTCGTTCATCCCTAGTATTGATATGGCTGCTCTGCTCTTTGCTTCAGACAGGGAAGAAGAGGAATCTGAACCCCTTTCTGATCTGTTCCAAGGCAGTCATTCAGATGGCTCCATTGAGGGTGGCAAAATGGCTCCTCAACTGGCTCCTAAGCAACAAAGTGAGGCAAGAACCTTGCTGAGGTGATTCTCCCCCTTGTTTTTACTTACTCCAGGTTTGATACCTTGGTGCACACATGAAATTAACACTGGGGATAGTGTGCCTACCAAAAGCAGGAGTTACAGAATGTTAGACAGGTAAGACCCCACATCAAGTCTGAGGTCAACAAGATGTTGGACATAGGGGTGATTGAGCCCTCCAGTAGTCTGTGGTCCCGTCCAGTAGTTCTGGTGCCAAAGGCAGGTATCTCTGAGTTGAGGTTCTGTGTGGATTACAGGGCTCTGAATGCTGTCACCAAGACAGATGCTCACCCCTACTAAGAACAGACACATTGGTAGATAAGCTGGGTGCTTTTAAGTATCTCAGCACTTTTTATCTCACTGCAAAGTATCGGCAAATTGCTCTGTCAGAAGATGCCAAGGAGTAGACTGCATTCTTGAAAACAGAAGTGCTTTACCAGTTCAGGGTAAGTGATTTGGACTAAAGAATGCACCTGCCACTTTCCAAAGGCTGGTCAACCATGTTTTGAATGGGTTGGATGAATTCTGCATTGCATATCTGGATGATATACCAGTCTTCAGCCCCACTTGTGAGGAAAATGTAAGACACGTGTAGATAGTGTTACAGGCCCTTCAGATGGTCCACCTAACCATAAAGGGCAGCAAGTATGAAATTGGTGAAGGCTCAGTGGTCTATCTTGGGCATGAGATTGGTGGAGGTAAGATTCAGCCTTTTCCCAGTAGGATACACACAGTACAAGACTGGCCTACCCCCACAACCCAAACTCAAGTGAAAGCTTTCCTGGGCCTCACTGGGTATTACAGGATTATGAGAGACCATGGCACCATAGCTGCTCCTGTGGCTGCCCTCACTATTCCAAAGAAACTCAAGACGATCACATGGACTGAGGAGTGTGAGAAGGACTTCCAATGGTTAAAAGACTCCTTGTGCCAGGCCCCTGTCCTCAGGGCACTTTACTATCAGAAACCTTTTATTGTGCAGACGGATGCCTCTGATACTGGGATAGGTGCAGTCTATCACATCCAGATGAGAAAGGCAGGGAACACCCTATCAGTTTTATCAGCCACCAGCCTCAGGACAGAGAGCTCAGGTTGTCTACTATGGAAAAGGAATGTTTTCCATCATGTGGGCACTTCAGAAGCATAGGCCCTACCTCTATGGGACCCGCTTCAATGTGCAGACTGACCATAGGCCCTTAAAGTGGCTGATGAATATAAAGGGTGATAATCCTAAATTGCTCAGGTGGTCCATTAGCCTGCAAGGCTTTGACTTCATTACTGAGCACAGGCCAGGTACCCAACATAGCAATGCAGATGGGTTGTCCAGAACACTTAACCGACCTGAACATGAGACCCATCCAGGGGTGGATTTGTTTCCTGTGAGGGGTCAGAAATGCCAGTCAGAAAATTAGATAGTTTTTCCACAAGTAGCCATTTTATTCAATTTCTCACCTGTTTTTCCTTGCTTGTGGTCTTCTTGGATGCAACTTCCTTCTTCCTCACTGTCTGAGACTTGTACGGGTTGTAGCGCGAGTCTTCGGGTTCCAGCGTGGTAGCCGGCTGCCTAAGCCGGATAGCGTTCAGGATCCAGGAATACCAGCCACGAATCCAGGAAGGAGGAGGAGCAAAGACCTATGCTCAGGTTAGAACCTTCGGTACGAGCGTAAGACGGGATCCGGGATGAGGAATAAGGCTAGCGGGTAAGGTAAGAATCTGGAGGGGGGTTCCAGGAAGGGAGAAAAAAGGATAACAACTGGCGATAGCACGGTGAACGGATTCGAATCATATGTCTAGCAACTCCAAGCAGTTGCGTTGAGACGTGCAGAGCCGCGGGGGCGTGCCTGTTTTCTAGGAAGCAGAGTGTTACGCGCAAAGGCTAGAGCGCAGCGTTCCTGGCCCGTCAGCCATCTTGGAGGAATCACTGAGCTTATGCCGCAATGCATCATGGACCACAATGTCCAGAAGGGCCGAAATCGGTGGTTCATGACAGTATGCCTCCTCGTGAACCCAGAACCACCAGGTTTGCCTGGGTGGACTCGATGAAACCTTTGTATTAGACGGGGGGCATTCATGTTTGAGACAGGTCCCAAGTGCGCTCGCTGGGAGGGTATCCCTTCCATTCTACCAAATATTGGAGCTGACCCCGTCTGTATCTGGAATCACGTATCCTGGAGACCTCAAACTCAATCTGGTCATTGATGAGCACAGGGTTAGGTCTAGGAGTTGTTCTGGTGGCTTGTACATACGGTTTCAATAAGGAGGTGTGGAAGACCAGATGTATTCTCTTCCAGGATTCTGGGAGCTGAAGCCAAAAGGCCACTGGATTAATGATTTCCTTAATGGAGAAAGGTCCGTAATACTTGGGAGCCAGTCTATTAGGCAACAGATGTTGAGGAAGAAGTTTTGAGGATAGCCAAACTTTATCCCCGACTGCATAAGAAGAGCTAGGTCTCCGCTTGGTATCTGCATATCGTTTGACTTTTATCCTGGCCTTTTCCAGGTGTTCCTTAGCATCTATATGTACGTTTACCAGTGTTTCAATCCAGGAGTCAACTGCAGGGACCGGGGTAGGATGTGGTAGAACAGATGGTAGAACCAAAGGATGAAATCCTTGACTGCCAAAGAATGGACTTGTCTTGATGGCCGAATGATCGGAATTGTTGTAAGCAAATTCAGCTATGCGAATCAAAAGCGACTAGTCATCCTGGACCTTGGTTGCAAAACAGCGGAGATACTGTTCTAGGGTCTGGTTTACTCGTTCTGTGACCCCATTAGTTTGAGGATGATATCCCGAAGATAAGGCATGCTGAATGCCTAATATTTGGCATAGTTGTTTCCAGAACTGGGATATATATTGAGGTCCTCTGTCGGAGATTATCTTGGAAGGTAGCCCATGGAGCCTAAATATGTGCTTTATGAATATTCCAGCCAATTCAAACGAGGATGGCAGTTTGAACAAGGGTGTGAAGTGAGCCATATGGGTAAACAAATCGTTGGTAACCATTATGGATGTATATCCTCTGGATGGGGGTAATTCCACTATAAAGTCTGTGGCGATGATTTCCCAAGGGCGTGTTGGTAGTGCGGGTTGATGTAGGAGACCAGCAGGTTTTGTTGTCATGTTTGTTCTGATTGCACATTGCACAAGATTGGATGTAGGTTCTTAGGTCCACAATAATTTTCGGCCACCAGAATTGTCTCTGTATGTGATGGAGAGTGGTAGTGATGCCTCGATGTCCCGAATGGAAGGTGTCATGACATAGATTCATAATTTTGTCTCTTAGTCTTTGTGTGGGTATGGCCAGCTGTTTGTCCTTGAAGAGATAACCATCTTGTGTTATTAAATTCCATTGATTGTTCCTGGTGTATTCCTTCCAGAGATCGGAAGAAGGTGTTCTTGCACGGTGTCTTCCAGGAGGCAATTTGCTTGTGCCACAAACACGGAATTAGGGAACATCCTCGGAAAGGCCTGGGCTTCGTCAGACTCGTAGTCAGGATGCCTAGATAAGGCATCTGCGACAATGTTGTTAGTTCCAGGAAAGTGTTGAATTTGGAATTGGTACTGGGCAAAAAAAAAGCCCAATGGGCTTGACGACTGTTTCTGCATTCCAGTGACTGTAGAACTTGCAAGTTTTGATGATCTGTTTGTACTTGCACTGGATGTTTAGCACCCAACAGCAGATGGCGCCAGTCGGAGAAGGCTTGTCGGATGGCCAATAACTCCTTTTCCAGGACGGAATAATGTCTTTCACTGGGAGTCAAGGTGCGGGATAGGTGGGCGATAGGAAGTTCCATCTTGTCTTCAAATTCTTGTTTTAAGACTGCCCCGATGGCATAGCCAGAGGCGTCTGTTTCCACCAAAAAGGGACGATGTATGTCGGGTTGAGCAAAGATGGGACCTTCCAAGAATCTTTCTTTTAGTTGTTGAAAGGCCTTCTCTTGAGCAGTAGACCATTTAAATGGTGTGTCCTTCTTTAGGAGTGCCACTATGGGATGCACTATGTCAGAAAATGATAGGGGTGTCACAGTATTAGTTTTATGACAGTACAATAACCTTCTTGCCAAATGACGGTATATCATGGTTATCGCGGTATAGCAGGTGGAGTTAACTAATCTTAACAAATATTTTCTAAAAGGTCATAAATTGTCAGATTTATCATCACAAACAAAACCAGGCACCCAGGGCCAGAATTGGGATTTTCAACATACTTTCCACTGAAATGCCACCCCTTGCTTCCAACAAATACAAACACACGTGTGGAGAGGAGGAAGTGGGGGGGGCCCTGCTGCGACTGGCAAAGCAAACTGAATAGCTTTTCTTAAGTGGTCATTTAGGCTTTTAGCTCCCCCGCTGGCTACTGGTGAAGATGAACATGTTGCCATCTTGATAACCTGCATGCCACAGATCAATGGAGTCTGATGGTAGTATACGCTTGTGCGCATACACACACACATGCACACGCACTCCCTCTTTACGTTACAGCCTTTAGTTTACTTCCGGGCCAAAAGGTGTTCAGTAATCACAGACATGTTACCCTTTGGTATGGCAGCAGGGAATACCCAGAGAGGTGAGTAAATTTCGCAGTGTGACTTATATATGTAAATTCAATGATAGAACCAGGGAAATCCCCCATTGTCACATGTTTAGAAAACCTTATCCATTATAAATATATAAACCCCAAAGCCACCGACCCAAAGTCCCGGGAGGATAGCTCAGCGGCAACGTGCGCACCTTGGAAGCAAGACAACACGAAGCAATACAGGTTCGATCCCTGGGTCCGTACTTAGAAACCTCTGGGTGTTTAAGCTTGTTATTAATACGCAACTAGGACAAAAACAATTCCGCAACTAAATAAACAAAAACAGTTTCTTTAACGGCGCCTCGATGCCCGTGGGCTGTGTGAGCGCATTAAAAAAAAAAGTAAACCCTTTTCCTTCTTGGCATTGTATTAATTCTTCCTATTGCTAACATATTGATGATTTTGTGTCAGGCACGTGTGGTTTAGGGAATGGCATTAAAAACTGCTCAAACTAAAACTACTTGGCAGACGGCACATCCAACAGTGCAAGACCAAGACTGTGCAGCACTTGCTTACTGCAGCCTTTCCTAATCAGATTGTTTGTTTGTTTGTTTGTTTATTTGTTTGGTAATGTGCACCAAGCCCTCAGGTAGACGGGCGCAACAGAAACAAGAAGTCTTAAAAATTAGTTACAGTACAAAGGTAGCAATACATAGAGCAGTGATTGCGATGGGCCCAAGATACAAGGTACAAGATACATTAAGTGCAAAGCAATGGTCATGGTAAATCAAGGAAGCATTATTACGAAGTATCAGTGTCTGCACACCTACGTATACACTGCATGCACAGTTAACCAAGCTACGTGTAGTTTGGTGAAAACAAAAGGGTTGTGTAGTGGCTGGAGGGTGGAGATGTAATTTGTCAGTTAGGTGTCATTAGTGTGTAGCCAATTGAGTATCTTGTGTCTGAATTTAGGGTAGGGTTGTACTTGTCTGATGTCAACTGGTAATTTGTTCCAACATTGTGCAGCTTTAACAGGGAAGCTGGTTCCTCCAGCTGTCGAGCGTTTGAACCTAGGAATCTCCAGCATAAATGAGTTGGCAGATCTCGTGGGGCGGGTAGCTGTTCTCCTAGTAATTTTATCCGTGAGGTATGGAGGTGCTAGGTTATTCAGGCATTTGGAAGTGAGGGATGTTGTTTTAAGGAGAATGCTGTCCGTTATTTTCAGCCAGTTTACCTCTTTCCTAAATTTGGTGATATGCTCTCTTTAGGGGATGTTTAAAGCTGCCCTCAAGGCGTTGTTCTGTAGTCTTTGAATTTTGTCTGTAATATATTTGTTAGCTCCTGAGTACAGGGCATTACAGTAAGTCTAATCTTGACATAATAAGAGCATTGGCTAGGGTGGTACAACTCGCTCTCGAGAGGTATGGTATGGAGGCTCTGATGAGTTTGCAAGTGTACGTTGTGGATGAGGCAAGGGAGTTGAAGGATGTGTAGTTTGGGCTGAGTTTTTGGATATTAGCTTCAGAGCCTAGGATTAATAACTCAGTTTTTTCGTCATTCAGACAAAGGCCATGGGATGCCATCCATGCCTGAATGAGGGTGTATATTTTGTTCACCAGGTCTGAGTCCGCTTCGAAGTTGCCCGAAAGGGGTATGAGGATCTGAGTGTCATCTGCATAGTTAGTGTGACACCCAGTCTATCCAACTTGTCAAACAGAGGCTTGGTGAAGATATTATACATAGTGGGGGATACACAAGAACCTTGTGGGACCCCACAGGTTATTTTGATAGGGTCGGCACAGGTTGAAGTAGAGAAGACTCTCATGGTCCGGTTAACTAAGAAGGATTGGACCCAAGCTGTAGCATCATTAGTGAAGTTGGCGGCAGATTGGAGGTGATTGCATAACACTGCATGGTCCACCAAGTCGAATGCTGCCGACAAGTCCAGTAGGAGGAGCAAAGCAATTTTTCCATTGTCCTTTAGTTCTTCGATTTGTGTCTTGAGGTCTAGCAGCGCTGTTTCAGTGCGATGGAGAGGGCGGAAGCCCGATTGTCGTGAGCCAAGTAGGTGGTTGGCTTCCAGATAGTCCTGGATTTGTATGTAGGCAGCTCTATCTAAAATTTTAAGAAGAAATGGTAGAGCGGTAATAGGTCTGTAATTAGTAGGGATGGTGGGGTCCAGAGTTTGTTTTTTTAGTAATGGTAGAACCCATGATTCTTTGAGGTTGGCTGGTACTGTATTCGTTTTAAATGAGGCGTTTATCAACTTCGAGATAAAAGGGGCTAGGTCCCTAGCTGCATCCTTTATTATCTGTGCTGGGCATGTGTCGCCTTTACAATTCGAAGGTTTGAGGGAGAGTATTATATTTTCTGTTTCAGTTATGGAGATAGTCTTGAATCTAAAAGGTGTGGTTGTCCTAGTCACCGCAGGTTGACTGGTTTGTTGGTCAGTGTGAGGTAATGAGGCCTTTTTTTTGCGATTTTGCATTGAAGGGACAACATTTTATTCGATAGAGCATTTTGTATGTTAGTACACCATGATTTATCCTTTGGGGTATTGTCTACCGATTGGATTGGGGATTCTAGTTCGCGGAGGATGGAGAACAATTCTTTAGTGTTAGATTTAGCTTTCTCAATCCTGTCATTGAAGGTATTCGTTTTGGCTTTGGTTATTTCTTTTTTGTACATTTTTGCAAATTCCGCTAAGTTATTTTTGTTATTTTCAGATGGGGAGTGGCACCAAATAGATTGGAGTTTCCTTTTTTGTAATCTTAGGGATTTGAGTTGGGGGGTAAATCAGGCATTTAGGTGCGCTACTTACCTAGCTTTGCGCAGTTTGACAGGAGCAATTGTATCCAGTGCCTTCGACATAGCATTGTTGAAGGTATTTACCAATGCGTCAGGGTTGTTATTTTCCATTCCAGCTACGGCAGGAAGGAGAAGAGGGATACGTTTTTCAGCAGTAATATCCTTCTTACTTCTGGTGGGGAGAGGTGATGGCATGTTGTTAGGCTTGGGGCTGAAGAGGTCTAATGTGGCAGAGAAGTTTATTAAATGATGATCTGTCCAAGGTTGTGGGACAATATCGGTAATGCTAATGTTGCAGTTTAGTTCAGATACCCAGTCAAGAGTCCTTCCTTTGATATGCGTTGGAGAGAGGACTTTTTGTGTAAGATCGTGGTCATTTAGCAAGGTTGCAATAGATTCCGCATGTTTGTTGTCGGTATCATTAAAGCCTAGATTGAAGTCTCCCAACAGTAATGTTTGGGAGTGATCTTTAGTGTTGTCGGCTATAAGGCTAGTTAGGTCGTCTTCAAAGGTGCCTAGAGGCCCAGGGGGTCTATATATCAAGTGGATTGTTAGTGTACGGTTGTTGGAGAGGGGTAATATGGCGGTGAGTACTTCACAAGATGTGAAGGGAGTAGAGGTGGCAAGTCTAATAGGGTGGGTTGTTTTGAAGATAATGGCTAGGCCACCACCTCTGGCACCACTGGCATTAGGCCGGTCTGCTCTAATGATTTGGTAGTTGTCAGGCACTGCTAACATGAGCGTTGGTCCTGTGGCTTCATGTAGCCAAGTCTCAGTTATGGCCAGTAAATCGAGGTTGTCATTCTTTAGGATATCTGCAATTTCAGTAGCATGGGCTACCATTGATCTAGAGTTTATGAGGGACCCTGTTAGCATTAGAGTACTGTCAGGGTTGGCAGTTGGTGACGTTTTGTGAGAAAGGGTATCTCGGGAGGTGTGATTTTTGTGGGAAGTTTGGTCAGTGGTATTGGTAGTTTGCGTTAATGTGGACGAGAGGTTCTTAGACCGGGTCATAGTTTGACTATTGGTGTTGTTAGGTAGGTTTCTATTGGGTTCATAGATAGGAGACAATCTAGACCTGAGTCTCAAATTTCTATCCTTAGGGGGATTTGTTATGATGGAAGTTGAAAAGCACATTAATGGTATGAACGTTATACCGGTATAAACAATGTGACGGTTATTATTGTTCAATTAAGTGGTTCACGGTATCTTTAACAGTATACCATAATGCCGTTACATCCCTAATGTGGGAATGAACTTTGTGTAGAAATGTGCAAGTCCCAGGAAGGATTGAATCTGTTTCACAGTGGTGGGTGCTGGCCAAGACAGTATAGAGTCTATCTTGCCCGGATCAATTCCTATTCCTTTGGGGCTGAGCACAAATCCAAGGTAATAAACGGTTTGGGCATCGAAGAGACCTTTTTCGGGTTTGGCAAGGAGTTTGTTTTCACGTAAACGTTGTAAGGCTGCTTTTACATGCTCTTGATGAATCTGGGGGTCCTTGGAGTAAATCAGTATATCATCCAGGTACACAATGACAAAAAGGAACAGTATATCAGAGATAACTCTAACCATGAATCGTTGAAAGACCGCGGGGGCGTTGGCGAGACCGAAAGGCATTACCAGATATTCATAGTGGCCAAAAGTAATTCTGAAGGACGTCTTCTATTCATCACCTTCCTTAATTCGAATGAGATGGTAAGTACCCCTAAGGTCGAGTTTAGTGAAGATGACAGTGTTAGGGAGAATTCTCTTATAAGGCTAATTTCCCAAACCTAGTGAGTCCCCTGTTGGGAAAGATTTCTTAATTGTAGGTAATTTTCCTTCCATGTGGCAACCCCTAAACATTTTGCTGTTTCTTTCACCCTGATTTAGACTTTGCCAGAGAAGCACAGCCTTCCGCCGCACTCCTCTGGGCTTTCGCTCCATTCTTACGGGTAAACTGACATGCCCTTAAGACAGTCAGTACCGGGAAACGTTGTTTTCCGTAGTTCTTTTATCATGTTGCAGCTTTCGCGCAACATGACACAAGAGGGCACTGTAAGATAAATTACTGCTCTCTTGGGTCTCTAGTCACTCTACAGGCCCTAGACACTCTCTTTGGATTGTTAACGAACGGTGCAAGTGAATCACGGTCGGGACTGGTGGCAGCGATCGTTTCTTTGTGTTTTGAGCTCCTTTTGGCTGTTTAAGCGCGTTTCTCACGCTTAGCCCAAAATGGTGGCCTGGCTTCCAAAATGGCCAGACCACGAGGCTCTTTGTCCTGCCCCCTGACCGTCTTGCCCCCTTCACCTTCCCCAGGTCGAGCCGACCAGGGGCCTTCCTTATTTGGGAATGTACTTTCCCGCGAAACACAGATGCTTTCGCAGGCTTCTACAGGCCTTGTGTGTGCCTCCAGGATGTGGGCTGGGATGTCTGGTCCCAATACACATCCTGGGTGCCAGAGAGTCTAGTGTGTCTTGAATGCCTGGGACCACAGTGGTCCGTGATAGGTCCTCGTATGGTGTGAGTGTTTTGTGAGCAGATCTCCCATTGGGTCCTCTCCGTTTTGGCGCAAAGGGAACCCTGGATAAGAGGAGGCTGGAAACACCACTACCATGTCGATCTCCTGAGTTCTCACGAACGACGGATACAGGAGCCAAGTATCCTGCAACTAAGAGGCTGAACCGAGGAATGGCTGGTGACCCGCTGAAGGACTGCTCCTCTGCACTGCTGTCACCCTGTGAGACCATTCTGCCTCTGATCGAACGAAAAGGCCTGTACTGGTACTTCGAACCTTTGGAATAATGGGAACAACTATTCTCAGCATCTTCATCATCTCCTGCACGTAAGCCTTCAGAAGCGTCTCTGGGCCATCCAGTGGACTGACCAGCTTACCCAGGAGTCTTGCTCTGTCACCGCCGTCAGGTTGCTGCTGTATTCCGAGTCCTTGACACTCTCACACGATTCGTACACTTGGCATTCCCAGGTCTGAAGTGAGAAGTGTATATTGGGCTGAAATACACACAGCCGCTTCGTTGCCCTGATGTGGTAACAATCTGTGCGGGTTCACTGCGCATCCTCAACTCTAACTTCTGCTGCCGCAGAATCTACACCACGCCGAGACGTCCCCTGCTCGTATCTGAACCTGCCAGCACTGAAACTGTTGCGGAGAAGCCTGGGTCTGTCTGCATCGGGACCGGTGAGTAGCAACGCTAGGAACTGGTCGCCCTCCTGCAGTAGCCCGTAGCTTTTCCTCGCTGTGTTAAACAGCACACCTTTTTCGCACTCGCGCTTTGCTTCTGCCCGCAAGTGGAGGCTGCATTTGAGTAGCGGAGATATGTTCGCCCTCCTTTGTTCACCACTCTGAACAGCCTGACTTCCTTGAAGAGACTCCCCTTGGCCCATCAGCACCAGCGTGTGCAGGTACTTTTGAGCACAAGGCTCCACTCTTCGTAGGGCTCGGACTTCCTTCTAGTTAGGTGGCCTCTGAAGGCGAACTGGGTCTAAACGATTATTTTCACTGCCTGTTTTCCTCCCCATCTAGGTGGTCTGCATATTTCGTGCTTCTAACTCTTTAGACCCTTCGGTAATTGTATATATATTGTATTTGATTGTGATGTGTTGGTTTACTTGAGTTTTATCGTGATTCTTTACTATGGTCAATATTACAAAAGGCCTTGTAATAAATGTGTCTATATTTTTAATATAACACCTGCTTGGAGTAATTTGTAAGTGTCCTTGTTTTGTGTGCTCATTGCGGGCTTTCAGTCACCCTCACCCCTCTTGAGACCTAGTCTTGACCGCCGCCATCGCTACCCTGATTGGTCTGGCTTGTCCAGAGGTTACCCTGTTCCAAGAAACTAGGCTGGCCTTCTGAACCTCTGCCCCTCCAGGACAGAGTTCAGAAATCCATCTTAATAAATTGGTGGCAGCGGTGGGATACGACTGAAGGTATCCAGTGTTGTGCACGAGCGAAGGCATTTCAAGTTATTCCTACCAGGACACGTAGTGAATTGTCATAGTATAACTTTTAAAAGGCCACAGTCCTATCTAACAGTATGGAAACAAATACCTTGTTAACTTTAAATGCTTCTAAATCCGAAACATTGAAAAAGATGTGTGCGGAGAGAGGTGTCTCCTCTCAAGGAACCAAGTTGGATATGATCCAAAGAATCGTGGCGTGGCAAGAAGCTCAGCTTGATGCTATAACTTCCGAGGACATTGCAGAAGGAGGTGGGGCTGCTCTCACTGGCAGAACCGACGGTTCTGCCGCTGCACTGGTCCACCGCAACCATGAGGACAGGGAGGATGAGATGTCTAATGTTTCCTCTGCCAACGTCGATGGGGAGGCCATGCTTGAATTCAAGAAGCAAGAGCTGCTGTTTAGGCAGAAGGAGCTTGAGTTCAATATGGCCAAACTACAGGAAGAGCTGGAGTTCAATAGGGTCAAGCTAAAAATCGAACAGGCAGAAAAACAGAAAGACAGGGATCACCAGTTGGAACTGGCCAAGCTTCAGATTGCAAATGGATCCAAGGGTCCTGGACATGGGTCTGGGGCCTCCTCTCATCCACGTTTTCCAAAAGATCTGCTCAGTGTGTATGAGGAAAAGAATGACATTATGGACTGGCTGAATACATTTGAGTATGTATATGAAGTTCAACAAGTTGACAATGCTGATAAGATTGCATGGTTACTCAGCAGACTGCCCCATTCTGGATGTAGTGCCATTATGGAAATGTCGAAGGCTGAGCGAGCGGATTTTGCAATGTTGAAGCAAACTCTCATTTTGAAGTTTGGAAAGACTCCTGCCCAATATTTAAAACGATTCCGAGAGTATAAGAAAAAAGAAGGTGGTACTTGGGTATCTTATGTAACCGAATCCTTAAAAAACTTGACTGGCTGGGTCGAAGGTTATAAGGTTTCTACCTTGGAAGGCATGATAAGTCTTGTCATGCTGGAACATATTTTTGCATCTTCTTCCCCGGAGCTTAAGCAGCATTTGGCCGATTCAAAGGAGATAGATCCTAAGAAGCTGGCCATTGCAGCAGATTCATGGGTGTCACATTGAGTGTCCCATAAGGACAAAACTCATCCTGGTAAGCAGGAGGAAGGGAAAAAGTTCAAAGTTAAGGAGGGTGGAGAATCTGATAAATCTTCTCAAAAGGGCCACAAAAAGAAAAATAAGGGTAAGACACAAGAGAACTCACAGGGTAGTGGAGGTCAGCCTCCAAAACAGAACTCTGGTTACAATAAGCCTCCCTATGTAAACAGACCCAATGGATCTTGTTTTACTTGTGGAGCAACTGACCATGTGAAGGGGGATCCCCGGTGTAAGGTTAAACCTTTGGGGGTCCACTCCGCTAATCTGGCCTTCTCCTCCTACGAGGAAGAAGAGATTACAGGAGCATCCTTCTCCTCAGACTCCTTCCCCAGTGGGATAGACGCTGAGGTAGTTTTAGTTTCCCTGGGTTCCTGGGAGCCTAAAGTCGCAGAGGCTTATGCTAGGATTCCAGATAATACCAAGCACTACTTTAAAGACAGTGTGCTGATCAATGGAGTCGATACTCCAGCTCTTAGGGATAGTGGGTGCAGTCGAACTGTAGTGGATTCTACCTTGGTAGACTCAAAGGAAGTTGCCAGAGCTACTCTGATGCCCACTAAGTTGGCTGACGGCCCACCTCGCATGTTTCCAGTAATACCTGTAAATCTTACTTTAAATGGTACAGCAGTCAGGATTCCAGTGAGCATTCAGAGAAACGTCCCAGGAAAGGTCTTGTTGGGCAACGATCTCAGAGCTTTAGGGCTCGTAGGAAACACTGCTGACAGACTCTGCACACGGTCTCAAACACGGGCAGCATTGGCCAAGACCAATGCGCTGCCCCAGCAAAAGGGGAAACCCAAGGCTAAAGGAGTCAGAAAATCAAAACGAGGTAAAGAAAATATTCCTCCGAACTCACCTAGCACTGCGGTGGAGGAAGTTGGTCAATCGCCCGGGCCTGACGAGGAGGTGGCGATGCCTGAAGTATTTGACCCCAATGACCATCCTGAACTAAAAGACTTGTTAGTAGAAGGTGGTCCTGACAGGGAAGAATTCAGTAAAGGTCAACGTGAGTGCCCATCTCTGGAAGGCCTAAGGAGACAGGCCTGCTCCCAGCTTGAGGGTGAACCTCCTGGGAAGCATCAGATTTATTGGGAAGGTGGACTCCTGTACAGTGAGCCCACAGAGTCTACAGAAGGAGACCATAGGAGGTTGGTGGTTCCCCTTGCTGTAAGACCCTTCCTCCTGCAGCTGGCGCATGAAGTGCCCCTTGCTGGTCACCTTGGTATTAAGAGGACCAAGCAAAGGTTATTCATGCACTTCTACTGGCCCAAGATGGGGGTGCAAGTAGGAAGTCACTGTAGGAGTTGTGCCTCCTGCCAGTTATCTGGTAGGAGTGGCTCAACAATCCAAGCTCCATTGGTATCACTCCCAGTTGTGGGAATACCATTTGAAAGGGTAGGGATCGACATCATTGGTCCCCTTGACCCACAAACATCCTCAGGCAATAGGTTTATCCTGGTGCTAGTCGACTATGCTACCAGATATCCTGAAGCCATCCCATTGAAAACTGTAACTGCCAAGTCAGTTGCAAAAGTGTAACTTGGCATCTTTACTAGGGTTGGCATCCCTAAAGAAGTTGTGTCTGACAGAGGCAGCAACTTTATGTCAAAGTATATGCAGGCTATGGGGAAAGAATGTGGGGTCACCTACAAGTTCTCCTCTGCATATCACCCCCAGACCAATGGTCTGGTGGAACGTTTCAACAGAACGTTAAAGAGCATGATTGGGGCTCTGGAAGAACCTCAGAGAAGAAAATGGGATCTTCTTTTACCATGCTTACTGTTTGCCTACTGGGAGGTACCACAGGAGGGTGTTGGCTTCAGCCCCTTCGAACTTCTGTTTGGTCACCATGTGCGGGGACCCTTAGCCATAGTCAAGGAGGGATGGGAGATGCCCACTCCCCCTGTTACTACCAACGTAGTCGATTATGTGCTAGGGCTCAGAAAACGGATGGTACTTCTGATGGGTCTGGCTAGTGACAAGTTGAAGGCAGGACAAGCGCTGGTGAAACATTGGTACGACCAGAAAGCTTCCCTCATCAACTTTACACCTGGTCAGCAAGTCCTGATCATGAATCCCATAAGGCCTAGAGCTTTACAGGACAAATGGTCAGGCCCTTACACAGTGGTGGAGCCCCTGGGTGAGGTTAACTATTTAGTGGACCTTGGAAGGCCTGGACAGGTTCCAAAAGTGTTCCACGTAAATAGGCTGAAGGCTTTCGTCCCAAGAGTCGAAATCGCAGCACTGCTATTGGCTTCAGATGTTGAGGAAGAGGAGTCCGAACCTCTCCCCGACCTGTTCCAAAGTGGTCCTTCAGATAGCTCCTTTGAGGGTGTCCGAGTGGCCCCTCACCTGACTTCTGATCAATAGGCGGAGGTGAAAAGTTTGCTTAGGCAGTTTTCCCCCCTGTTTTCACAGTCGCCTGGTTTGACACCTTGGTGCAAACATAACATAGACACAGGAGACAGTGTACCTACCAAAAGTAGGGGATACAGGATGTCAGACAAAGTACGGTCTTACATTAAGACCAAGGTCAACAAGATGTTAGACCTTGGGGGTGATTGAACCCTCTAGTAGTCCTTGGTCCAGCCCTGTGGTTTTGGTTCCAAAAGCAGGCACTTCTGAATTGAGGTTCTGCGTGGATTACAGGGCTCTGAATGCTGTCACCAAGACTGATGCACACCCCTTGCCTCGAACAGATGAGCTGGTGGATACCTTGGGTGCCTCCAAGTACCTCAGCACGTTTGACCTCACTGCTGGCTATTGGCAAATAGCCTTAGCAGAACATGCCAAGGAGAAGACAGCGTTTTCCACTCCAGACGGTCTTTACCAATTCAGGGTAATACCGTTCGGATTGAAGAATGCACCTGCCACTTTCCAGAGGCTTGTGAATCATGTGTTGAATGGGTTGGATGAATTCTGTCTTGCATATCTGGATGATATAGCAGTTTTCAGCGCCACCTGGGAAGACCATGTGAAACACCTCGGGATTGTGCTACAGGCTCTTCAGAAAACACACTTGACCATAAAGGCTAGTAAATGCCAGATTGGACAAGGCTCAGTGGTTTACCTTGTACATGAAGTAGGTGGAGGGAGGATACAGCCTCTTCCCAGTAAAGTACAAGCAGTACAAGACTGGCCTACCCCCACTACACAGACCCAAGTGAGAGCCTTCTTAGGACTCACGGGGTATTACCGCAACTTCATGGCAGTCTATGGCACCATAGCTGCCCCTCTGACTGCCCTCACTACTCCGAAGAAACCCAAGAAGGTAACTTGGACCGACGAGTGTGAGAAGGCCTTCAACGGCTTAAAAGACTCCTTGTGCCAGGCCCCTGTCCTCAGGGCCCCTGATTATCAAAGACCTTTTATTGTGCAGACAGACGCCTCTGACACTGGGATAGGAGCTGTACTATCGCAAGTAGATGAGAAGGGTAAGGAACACCCTATTGGCTTCATTAGTCGCCAGTTTAAGGAAAGAGAGCTCAGATGGTCCACAGTAGAGAAAGAATGTTTCTCTGTTGTGTGGGCCCTGCGGAAGCTGAGGCCCTACCTCTATGGGACCCACTTCACTGTGCAAACTGACCATAAGCCCTTAAAGTGGCTGATGAACATGAAGGGAGAGTATCCAAAGTTGCTTAGGTGGTCCATAGGTCTACAGGGCTTTGACTTCACTATTGAGCATAGGCCAGGTGTCCAACATAGCAATGGTGATGGGTTGTCCAGAATGTTTAACCGACCTGAACAAGAGACTCATCCAGGGGTGGATTAGTTCCCCCTGTCCATAGTCTGGGAGGGGCGAGTGTTAGGAAAGATTTCTTAATTGTAGGTAATTTTCCTTCCATGTGGCAACCCCTAAACTTTTTGCTGTTGTTTTCACCCTGATCTAGACTTTGCCAGAGAAGCGCAGCCTTCCGCCGCACTCCTCTGGGCTTTCGCTCCATTCTTACGGGGAAACTGACATGCCCTTAAGACAGTCAGTACTGGGAAACGTTGTTTTCCGTAGTTCTTTTATCATGTTGCAGCTTTCACGCAACATGACACAAGAGGGCACTGTAAGCTAAGTTACTGCTCTCTTGGGTCTCTAGTCACTCTACAGGCCCTAGACACTCTCTTTGGATTGTTAACGAACGGTGCAAGTGAATCACGGACGGGGCTGGTGGCAGCGATCGTTTCTTTGTGTTTTGAGCTCCTTTTGGCTGTTTAAGCGCGTTTCTCACGCTTAGCCCAAAATGGTGGCCTGGCTTCCAAAATGGCCAGACCACGAGGCTCTTTGTCCTGCCCGTTGACCGTCTTGCCCCCTTCACCTTCCCCAGGTCGAGCCGACCAGGGGCCTTCCTTATTTGGGCATGTACTTTCCCGCGAAAAAGCAGATGCTTTCGCGGGCTTCTACAGGCCTTGTGTGTGCCTCCAGGATGTGGGCTGGGATGTCTGGTCCCAATACACATCCTGGGTGCCAGAGAGTCTAGTGTGTCTGGAATGCCTGGGACCACAGTCGTCCGTGATAGGTCCACGTATGGTGTGAGTGTTTTGTGAGCAGATCTCCCATTGGGTCCTCTCCGTTTTGGCACGAAGGGAACCCTGGATAAGAGGAGGCTGGAAACACCACTACCATGTCGATCTCCTGAGTTCTCACGAACGACGGATACAGGAGCCAAATATCCTGCAACTAAGAGGCTGAACCGAGGAATGGCTGGTGACCCGCTGAAGGACTGCTCCTCTGCACTGCTGTCGCCCTGTGAGACCATTCTGTCTCTGATCGAACGAGAAGGCCTGTACTGGTACTTCGACCCTTTGGAATAGTGGGAACAACCATTCTCGACATCTTCATCATCTCCTGCACGTAAGCCTTCGGAAGCGTCTGTGGGCCATCCAGTGGACTGACCAGCTTACCCAGGAGTCTTGCTCTGTCACCGCTGTCAGGTTGCTGCTGTATTCCGAGTCCTTGACACTCTCACAAGATTCGTACACTTGGCATTCCCAGGTCTGAAGTGAGAAGTGTACATTGGGCTGAAATACACACAGCCGCTTCGTTGCCCTGCTGTGGTAACAATCTGTGCAGGTTCACTGCGTTTGGGACATCCTCAACTCTAACTTCTGCTGCCGCGGAATCTACACGACGCCGAGACGTCCCCTGCTCGTATCTGAACTTGCCAGCACTGAAACTGACGCGGAGAAGCCATGGTCTGCCTGCATCGGGGACCTGTGAGTAGCAACGCTAGGAACTGGTCGCCCTCCTGCAGTAGCCCGTAGCTTTTCCTCGCTGTGTTAAACAGCACACCTTTTTTCGCACTCTCGCTCTGCTTCTGCCCGCAGGTGGAGGCTGCGCTTGAGTAGCGGAGATCTGTTCGCCCTCCTTTGTTCACCACTCTGAACGTCCTGACTTCCTTGAAGAGACTTTCCTTGGCCCATCTGCACCAGTGTGTGCAGGTACTTTTGAGCACAAGGCTCCACTCTTCATAGGGCTCGGACTTTCTTCTAGTTAGGTGGCCTCTGAAGGCGAACTGGGTCTAAACGATTACTTGCACTGTCTGTTTTCCTCCCCATCTAGGTGGTCTGCATATTTCGTGCTTCTAACTCTTTAGACCCTTCGGTAATTGTATATATATTGTATTTGATTGTGATGTGTTGGTTTACTTGAGTTTTATCGTGATTCTTTACTATGGTTAATATTACAAAGGCCTTGTAATAAATGTGTCTATATTTTTAATATAACACCTGCTTGGAGTAATTTGTAAGTGTCCTTGTTTTGTGTGCTCATTGCAGGCTTTCAGTCACCCTCACCCCTCTTGAGACCTAGTCTTGACCGCTGCCATCGCTACCCTGATTGGTCTGGCTTGTCCAGAGCTTACCCTGATCCAAGAAACTAGGCTGGCCTTCTGAACCTCTGCCCCTCCAGGACAGAGTTCAGAAATCCGTCTTAACATCCCCCAGCAGCTTTGCTGGATTTTTGGGGTTTGATTTTTTCTCCTGCTAAGAGTGAGACTCTTTTACTCCCACTCCTAGGCATGATTTGAGGTATGTCTTTGACTTGTCATGTGCTTATGGGCTATGGGGTTTCTTTTTACTCCATAGGGTATCATCTGTTTTTCTGTATGTGTGGTACACAGCACCCTCAGTGCAGTACCACACGGGTGTCACAGTGACCCCCAAACATAGACTCCATACCCTGGGACTGACTGCGGTCTCCCAGGGCATGTAAAGTCACCATTGGCTTTACTAGTCCAAAATTGTGAACAGAACCAGTACAAACCATCATATTGTGGAAGTACTGGTAAGGGGCAATTTGATTGCCCTGGGTCTGTTTTTCGAGGGAGCACTGTCCCGTCCCCCCTCTCCGAGTTTCTGGCTGGCGGCAGTGGTTACCACGCGAAATATTCCACTGGAATATTCTCTATGGGATTTTCCCATTGATTTTAAACGCACCACTTTTTGGTGCAATGTTAAAGATACCACCGGTTATTTATTTAATATTAAATCACCGGTTGGGTCTTTTTGCCAGAACTTGATTCTAAAATGGCGTTTGTGTCCGTCTCTGTAACTCTGACCAAGGTCGAGCCCTTTGTTCCACTATTTTGGCGGGCTTCTCCACAGAAGCCCTCCAATGGTGTACTCTGTCTGGGTTCCACAGGAAGGGTGGAGGGGGAATTGGCACCCTGGACTGCCTTGCCTTAGCAACCCAATTCGCACTCTACTCTGATTGGCCCAGTGGTGAGCCGCCCGGCTCACCACTTAGCATGTGTGATTGACAGCTAGGCTGATGAATGGGGTTTTTTCTGCATAAAAGCAGGGCCTTTGGGACTGGAACTTCAGAAGTCGCCACAGGACCTAAGAATCTGAAGAGGGAAGAAGCTGAGCCATCTGCAACAACGACACCACCGGTGAAGCCCTGCTGCAACTACTTCACCACTTTCCCGACAACAAGAGAAGATCTTCTTCTGGACGAGTCTTCTTCCTCTGAGCAGGTGGGATCAACGAGTTCGCCCTTGTTGCCTTCCAAAGACGTCTCTTGGTCGAATCGTCCGTGCCAAGCACCCCGGCAGCCAGATAACCAAGCTCACCACTTTTGACCGTGAATAAAAGGACTGCACCTTTTAATCGGGAACTCCGCGGCTGGTTTTATCCCTGTGCAGTGCAACGACTCCCCGTTCCCTCCTCGATGAGATCTTCTCTTCCCCTGGTCAGAACCACGATCTTCAACCACTGCCAGGAACAACTGCCCTCTCTGGAGCTTCCTTTCTCGTTAAGGTACTGTGTCCTGCCTGGCCTCCCTTTCTACAGATTGCTAAAGGTGACCCTTAAATCCTTGGCTTCTAAACTGTGTTGGCTCCAGGCCTTCTAACTATATCTTTTGAATCACCCAACCTCTTTTGAACACTCTGCAAAGACTTTTAGTGCACTTTAAACCGTGTGATCCTGGGCACATTTAGCTTTGCTCCATTTAAAGTGGGCCTTGCCTATGAACTTTGGCTCTACAGTATAATCTGCCTTTCTCCCCTTGCTCTGAATTCCTAAAAGTGTTGGGAACTGTGTTATCCTTTATGCTCTGCCTTTTTCTCTCCCTTTAACTACATTATCAGAGTGCCATCTTGGTTAAGCGCTCAGATCTGTTCTAACAAATAGTAGTGTTGTAACTCTGACTTGTCTGATAGCTATTAAGGAAGGTGTGTATACTTTACCTGACTGTGTTTAACTTGATTTTGATTGAGAGTGCTAGTATATGCCATAAAGTGTGTTTTAAATAAATAATTATATACTTTTTATACAAAGTTCTGGTCAGTATTTGTTTGTTCTAGTGTGTTTTGGCCCTATTGTGTATACTCTACATACTGCCCTACTCTTCTGGAGAGGGGACTGACTGCTCAGCCACAGCTACCAGGTAAATCTGGGTGGTGCAGACTGCTACCAATTGGGTTTACTGCTTACTCCTCTAGTCTTAATCTTTTTGCAATGTTCCCCAAGGGAACTGCACAGGATTCTGCCTAACACTGGTGGCAGAGGTGGGATTTGTATTGAGTATACATTTTAGAGTGTCTAAATACCTTAGTGCAACTAACCACAAAGCTTAGCACTGTAAAAGTTACTTTTTAACAAGTAAAACTATGGAAAGTTACAGCCAGGAGTCCCTTTCTGCAAAAACTGCTGATTGTTTAGGAGTTCTTTGTAGACATAAGGATCTTCCTGTAAAAGGCAAGAAAATGGAACTTATAGAAAGATTGTTAGAAAACCAATGTCTGGGCAGTGGTTCAGAGGAACCTACCTCCCCAGCAAATGTAGACAACAGTGATGAAGGTAATATGGATCAAAGTATTGATAATGTTGTTGTAGATTCAGAAGAGGAAAGTGAGGCTAATGTAACTGTCCCCACTGCCCCTCTGCCTGCTCTAGCACCTCAAGCTATGTCTACTGGACCTGTGTTAGGTCCCACATTAAGTCCTGAATTCATTGAACTAGAAAAAATGAGACTTGAATTAGAGTTCAAAAGGATTAGTGCCCAATCTGAACAAAAGCACCAAGAACTAAGGCTCAGAGAAATGGAGCTCAAGCATGAGCTGGAGATGAAGAAATGATCTGTTGAAACTGCTTCTCTCCCCGGATCCTCTAGGAGTTCCAGTCCCAAAAGATCCCGGATGCCTAAAGAGATTGTGGGTATGTATGAACCTAAATTGGATGTGTTGGATTGGTTGGCTATGTTTGAATATAATCATGGGCTCCAGGGCATCACAGGGAGTCAGTTGCTTCCTTGGTTGTTCTCTAGGCTCCCCCCTGTTGCATCTGATGTGATAATGGAGTTGGGGGAGGTGGAAAACTTGTTATGTTGGAGTCATTTTATGATGCCTGCTCTCCTGAGCTCAGACAGCACTTGGCTGATTCAAAGGAATTAGATTCCAAGAAGCTAGCTAAGGCTGCTGACTTGTGGGTTGCCAACAGGGCTACTCACAAGGATTCTGGGGCTACTCAGAAAAAGGAAGAGGGGAAACAGCCTAAAAAGGACTCCAAAGAGAATTCAAATAATTCCAATTCCAAAGAGGGCCCCAAACAAAACTCTAAGGGTAAGCCAGAAGGGAAACCAAATCAGGCTAGTGTACCTTCTGGTCCCAGACCAGAAGGAGGTCAGAGCAAGCCTCCATTCCAGAAAGCATTTGGAAAATGCTATGTGTGTGGCTCTACTGACCATGTGAAAGGAGATCCCAGATGTAAGGGTAAACATTCAGGGGTCCAGCTTGTCTCCCTAGCCTTCGCTCCAGAGGAGGAAGTACCAATGACAAGTGGAAACGTTCTACTACTGGCTGATGATGCCATTGGAGTCTCAGCCAGTGTTTCTTTAGTGTCCCTGGGGTTGTGGGAACAACATAATTTAGATGGCTATAATTCTATCCCAGATAATACTAAAGAGTATTATAAGGACAGTGTCCAGGTGAATGGTCAGGAGACTCCTGCCATTAGGGACACTGGGGCCAGCATAACTGTGGTGGATGAATCTTTTTTCAAGGCAGGGGAGGTTGCTAGGGCACCCAATTGCCTCACCAAGTTAGCTGTAGGGCCTGTGCAGATGTGTTCCCAGTTACCAGTTCTCATCCAGTGCAATGATATGACTGTGAAGATACCTGTCAGTGTACAATGTGAGGTACCAGGAAGGGTTCTGTTGGGAAATGACCTGAAGACTCTTGGAGTTGTGTCACACACCCCCAGACCTCCTAGTAAAAGGTTACAGGAACTAACCAGACTTGCAAGGGAGAAAACCTTGAGAGGTTCTCCCAAGGAGATGATGGAAAAAGAAATCACTCCTACTCCACTGGAGCTACTTACTGCAATCTCTAAGCAACCAGAAGCAAAGGGGCATCCCAAGACTTCTAAGAAGAAACCAGCATCAAGCACTCCAGTGCTTCCAACAAGGACTTCCCCTAGGTAGTCCAAAGTTACACCTGTAACTCCACCTCCAGCTGAGGCTGAGAGGGAGGTACAACCCTGTGTGGTTGAACTAGACTCTGAAGAAGAGCTAGTGGAGGCCAAGAACTTATTGGCGATCTGGACCCTGCTGACCATCCTGAGCTGCAGTCTTTACTGGCAGAAGGTGGACCCAGCAGGTCAGCTTTCCGTAAGGCCCAAAGAGAATGTCCAACTCTGGAAGGTCTCCGCCACCAGGCAGCTTCTCAGGCTGATGGGCAAGAGCCTGGGAAGTATAGGTTGCACTGGGAAGATGGCCTCTTCTACAGTGAAACGACTGAGTCTGCACCTGGAGACTACAAACGACTTGTGGTCCCTCAAGAAAACAGACTTCAGTTCTTGCAGCTAGCCCATGAGATTCCTTTGGCTGGTCACTTGAGTTTCAAGAAGACCAAGGAAAGGCTCTCACTCTACTTTAATTGGCCAAAGATAGGGGCTGAAGTAGATAAGTTCTGCAAGAGCTGTCACACCTGCCAAACTTCTGGCAAGAGTGGTTCCAAGAATGTGGCACCTCTAGTGCCTCTCCCAGTGGTGGGAGTCCCATTTGAGAGGGTAGGGATTGACATTGTTGGTCCCCTTGATCCTCCAACCTCCTCAGGCAACAGGTTTATCCTTGTTGTAGTAGACCATGCTACTAAATACCCTGAGGCAATTCCTATGAGGACTGTTACAGCTCAGGCTGTGGCTAAGGCCCTCCTTGGTATTTTTACCAGGGTTGGGTTTCCTATGGGGCTAATCTCTGACAGGGGGTCAAATATTATGTCCCACTACATGAAAGCCATGTGGAAAAACTGTGGAGTTACCTACAAGTTCTCTACCGCCTACCACCACAGACAAATGGATTGGCTGAAAGGTTTAATAGAACAATGAAGAGCATGATAGGTGCTTTAGAAGAACCCCTTAGAAGAAAGTGGGGCCTTCTACTGCCATGCCTTCTCTTTGATTATAGAGAAGTCCCTCAGGAGGGAGTAGGCTATAGTCCCTTTGAACTTCTTTATGGCCATCCAGTCAGAGGTCCATTGGCCCTGATTAAGGAGGGGTTGGATAGTGCTCCTTCCCCCAAGCCAGTCAGAGTGACTGACTATGTGATAGGACTCCGGAGGAGAATGTCACAGATGATGGCTCAAGCTAGTGATAACTTGAAGGCTGGTCAAGCTTTGATCAAGCATTGGCATGACCAAAATGCTAACATGGTTGAGTTCGCTCAAGACCAGCTAGTTCTTGTTATGATTCCAAAAAGGGCCTTGCAAGACAAATGGATGGGACCCTTCAAGATTGTGAGAACACTTGGAGAGGTCCACTATCTGGTGGATTTGGGCAATCCCAAGGAGGCTCCCTGAGTCTTCCACACCAACAGTCTCTAGGCCCGAAGTAGGAGCTTTACTTCTAGCTTCAGCAGCAGTGGAAGAAGAGAGTGGACCTCTCCCTGATCTCCTCAGAGGTTTGCCCTTAGATGAAAAGATTGAAGGAGTTAATCTCTCTTCAAATCTGACACCTGAGCAACAAGAGTAGTGCAAATCTATGTTAAATCAGTTTGCCTCCCTGTTCTCACTTTCAGCAGGCTTGGCCCCTTGGGGACAGCATGATATACTCACTGGTGACTCTGCCAGTAAAAAAGTAGAGGATACAGAATGTCAGAGAATGTAAGAACCCACATCAAGGGAGAGGTCAGCAAGATGCTTGACCTCGGGGTAATAGAGCCCTCTACTAGTCCATGGTCTAGCCTAGTTGTGTTAGTACCAAAGGCAGGATCCAAAGAACTGAGATTCTGTGTGGACTATAGAGCTCTTAATGCAGTTACCAAGACTGATGGCCATCCTTTGCCAAGGACAGATGAGTTGGTGTATAAACTTGGTGCAGCCAAGTTCCTCAGCACATTTGAACTGACGTCAGGCTATTGGCAAATAGCCCTGACAGACCATGCCAAGGAGACAACTGCATTTTCTACCCCAGTTGGCTTATGCCAATTTAAGGTTATGCCTTTTGGACTGAAGAATGCACCTGCTACCTTCCAAAGGATGGTAAATCAGGTTCTGACTGGGATGGAGGACCTCTGCATGGCATACTTGGATGACATTGCAGTGTTCAGCCACTCCTGGGAAGAGCATGTTGACCACTTAGGACAGGTTTTGCAGACTCTTGAGAAGGCCAATCTGACCATAAAGACAAGTAAATGCCAGATTGGGCAGAGTAAAGTGGTCTACCTTGGACATGAGGTAGGAGGTGGTGAAATAAGGCCTTTGCCCAGTAATATTGAAGCTGTGCAAAATTGGACAACACCTACTACTCAGACCCAGGTGAGAGCCTTCCTAGGCCTCACTGGGTACTACAGGAATTTCATAGAGAACTATGGGATCCTAGCTTCTCCACTGAATGTGATCTCCTCTCCTAAGTTCCCTAAACAGGCCAAATGGAATGAGGAGTGCAATCAGGCCTTTGAAAACCTGAAGAAAGCCCTTTGTCAAGCTGCAGTACTCAGAGCTCGTGATTATCAGCAAACTTTCATTGTACAAACTGATGCTTCTAATGCAGGTATAGGTGCAGTCCTTAGCCAACTGGATGAGAAAGGTAGGGAACACCCCATTTGCTTCATCAGTAGAAAACTGAAGGATCCTGAAACAAGGTGGGCAACCATTGAAAGAGAGTGTTTTGCTATTGTGTGGGCTCTGAAGAAGTTTAGGCCATACTTAAATGGTTCTACTTTTGTTATTCAGACTGACCACCAACCCTTGAGATGGTTAATGCAAATGAAAGGGGAAAACCCAAAACTATTGAGATGGTCAATCTGCCTTCAAGGGTGTGATTTCACCAGTGAGCACAGGTCAGGGTGTTACCACCAAAATGCTGATGGTCTCTCTAGGATGTTTGTAACCGACTAGAGGTTTGAGATTCATCCAGGAGTGGATTCAATCCTCCTGTCCCTTAGTCTGGGGGGGGGGGTGAGTGTTAGGGAGAATTCTCTTATAAGGCTAATTTCCCAAACCTAGTGAGTCCCCCAGCAGCTTTGCTGGATTTTTGGGGTTTGTTTTTTTTCTCCTGCTAAGAGTGAGACTCTTTTACTCCCACTCCTAGGCATGATTTGAGGTATGTCTTTGACTTGTCATGTGCTTATGGGCTATGGGGTTTCTTTTTACTCCATAGGGTATCATCTGTTTTTCTGTATGTGTGGTACACAGCACCCTAAGTGCAGTACCACAGGGGTGTCACAGGGACCCCCAAACATAGACTCCATACCCTGGGACTGACTACTGTCTCCCAGGGCATTTAAAGACACCATTGGCTTTACTAGTCCAGAATTGTGAACAGAACCGTACAAACCATCATATTGTGGAAGTACTGGTAAGGGGTAATTTGATTGCCCCTGGGTCTGTTTTTCGAGGGGGCACTGTCCCGTACCCCCTCGTCGAGTTTCTGGCTGGTGGCACTGGTTACCACACGAAATATTCCACCAGAATATTCTCTATGGAATTTTCCCATTGATTTTAAACGCACCACTTTTTGGTGCAATGTTAAAGATACCGCCGGTTTATTTATTTAATATTAAAGCACCGGTTTGGTCTTTTTGCCAGAACTCGATTCTAAAATGGCGTTTGTGTCCGTCTCTGTAACTCTGACCAAGGTCGAGCCCTTTGTTCCACTATTTTGGCGGGCTTCTCCACAGAAGCCCTCCAAATGGTGCCACTCTGTCTGGGTTCCACAGGAAGGGTGGAGGGGGGAATTGGCACCCTGGACTGCCTTGCCTTAGCAACCCAAGTCGTACTCTACTCTGATTGGCCCAGTGGTGAGCCGCCCGGCTCACCACTTAGCATGTGTGATTGACAGCTAGGCTGATGAATGGGGGTTTTTCTGCATAAAAGCAGGGCCTTTTGGACTGGAACTTCAGAAGTCGCCACATGACCTAAGAATCCGAAGAGGGAAGATGCTGAGCCATCTGCAACGATTACACCACCGGTGAAACCCTGCTGCAACTACCTCACCACTTTCCTGACGACAAGAGAAGATCTTCTGCTGGACGAGTCTTCTTCCTCTGAGCTGGTGGGATCAACCAGTTTGCCCTTTTCGCCTTCCAAAGACATCTCTTGGTCGAATCGTCCGTGCCAAGCACCCCGGCGGCCGGATAGCCAGGCTCACCACTTTTGACCACGATTAAAAGGACTGCAACTTTTAATTGGGAAGTCCGCGGCTGGTTTCATCCTTGTGCAGTGCAACGACTCCCCGTTCCCTCCTCGACGAGATCTTCTCTTCCCCTGGTCAGAACCACGATCTTCAACCACTGCCAGGAACAACTGCCCCCTCTGGAGCTTCCTTTCTCGTTAAGGTACTGTGTCCTGCCTGGCCTCCCTTTCTACAGATTGCTAAAGGTGACCTTTAAATCCTTGGCTTCTAAATTGGGTTGGCTCCAGGCCTTCTAACTATATCTTTTGAATCACCCAACCTCTTTTGAACACTCTGCAAAGACTTTTAGTGCACTTTAAACCGTGTGATCCTGGGAACATTTTGCTTTGCTCCATTTAAAGTGGGCCTGGCCTATGAACTTTGGCTCTACAGTATAATCTGCCTTTCTCCCCTTGCTCTGAATTCCTAAAAGTGTTGGGAACTGTGTTATCCTTTATGCTCTGCCTTTTTCTCTCCCTTTAACTACATTATCAGAGTGCCATCTTGGTTAAGCGCTCAGATCTGTTCTAACAAATCGTAGTGTTGTAAACCTGACTTGTCTGATAGCTATTAAGGGGGGTGTGTATATTTTACCTGACTGTGTTTAACTTGCTTTTAATTGAGAGTGGTAGTATATGCCATAAAGTGTGTTTTAAATAAATAATTATATACTTTTTATACAAAGCTCTGGTCAGTGTTTGTTTGTTCTACTGCGTTTTGGCCCTATTGTGTATACTCTACATACTGGCCTACTCTTCTGGAGAGAGGTCTGACTGCTCAGCCACAGCTACCAGGTAAATCTGGGTGGTGCAGACTGCTACCAATTGGGTTTACTGCTTACTCCTGTAGTCTTAATCTTTTTGCAGTGTTCCCTGTTAGGGAGAATTCTCTCTTTAGGCTGAATTTCCTAACCTAGTGAGTCCCCCAGAGGCTTTGCTGGATTTCTGGAGTTTGTTTTTTTCTCCTGCCAAGAGTGAGGCTCTTTTTCTCCCACTCTTGGACATGATTTATGGTGTTCCTTTGACTGTTAATGTGTTTTATAGGCTATGGGGTCCTTTACTCCATAGGGTCTCATGTGTTTTTACTATGGGCCTCATTAGGACCCAGGCGGTAAGGGGTTTACGGCGGCGTAAACAGCACCGACCCTTACCGCCTGATTCCGAGGTCCCTTAGCGCCATGGCGGATTTAACACCTGCTTTTAGCAGGTGTTAAAATCCATGGCGCTAAGGGACCATGTTGTTAATTACGCCACCGTAATTTACGGTGGCGTAATTAACGCCTTCCCCACTCCCATTATGCCCTATGGGGCAAAAATGGGAATGGGGAAGGGTAAATGGGGATTGGGGTCTTACCGCCCCGCCGACCTCGGAATGGGGCGGTAAGTCCGCCAACCACCATGGCGTAAATGTAGTTTACGCCATGGTGGTAAAGGTACGACCCAGGCGGTAACTTACCGCCTGGGTCGTAATGAGGCCCTATGTGTCTTACACAGCACCCTCCGTGCAGTAACACAGGGGTGTCATAGTGTGGAAACAGAAAAATAATATGAGGCCGGGAAGCCCAAAAGGAAACACACCAACACAGGTTACAAAGAACATACAAGTGCTTTATTTAAAAGCTACAACAGTTACCAAAGTCAATTGACAAACGGATAGCTATTCGGCTCTCAGAGTAACATAACAAACTTCAACGAGGGTTCGATGCGTTAGTGAGAGAGACCGCACATTGAAATACCTGGGTCTTTTATACAGTTTATCCAGCCCTTGGCCAACCGTCTCACGGGTTAACCATTCTGTGAGCCGGTCCTATGAGTTCCTTGCCAGGTCAATCCTTTAATATATGCGTTTTGATTGGTTTCACTGATAAAGTTGTACATTTACATATAGGTCAACGGTAGGACAAGGTCTCAGTTCGCGACCCCGACAAGTGGCCTGCAGGCATATTAATTATTCATGTGTACGGAGGTCACAACGGCCAGAATCTTACTCAGAATGTCATTCGGCCTCCATTTTGATGTTCAGGGTGACTTCCATAAAACAAGAGAACCTAAAATGGCGGCTTAATCCAAGATGGTGGCTTACATTTCTTTCTCTAAGGTCAAGACCTTGCCGTGGAGTTTGTTCACATATGATGTTTAGACAACTTGGCGTAGGCCAATACACATACAATTGTTGCGATAGGAGGCATAATATTGTTTCAATTCCGACAATAGTGACACCCCACCATAGACTCCATACCCTGGGACTGACTACTGTCTCCCAGGGAATGTAAAGTCACCATTGGCTTTACTAGTCCCAAATTATTAACAGAAACCAGTACAAACCATCATATTGTGAACGTACTGGTCGGGGCAATTCGATTGCCCCGGGGTCTGTTAGTCGAGTGGGCACGTCTCCGTCCCCCCCGATCGAGTTTTGGCTGGTGGCAGTGGATACTACTTTTTATATTCGACCGCGAATATATCCCTATGGGATTTTCCCATTTTTTCGAGGCTACCAACTTTAATTATTTAATTCTCATAGCCTCGAACATACCGCTGGTTTATTTATTTAATATTAATTCGCCGGTTGGTATTTTTTGCCAGGACTCGATTCTAAAATGGCGTTTGTGTTCTCTTCTGTGACTCCAACCCAAGTCGAGCCCTTTGTTCCACTTTTGGCGGGCTTCTCCACAGAAGCCTCCAAAAGTGGTGCCACTCTGTCTGGGTACCACAGTGGGTGTAGGAGGGGGTTTAGGCACCCTGGACTGAGTTACCTTGGTAACTCAAGTCACACTCTTGTGTGATTGGCCCAAGTGGTGAGCCGGCCGGCTCACCACTTAGCATGTTTGATTGACAGCTAGGCTGAGTGAATGGGGGTGTGCTGCATAAAAGCAGGGCTTTGGGGACTGGAACTTCAGAAGTCGCCACAGGACCTGAGAATCTGACGAGGGAGAAGCTGAGCCGACCTACCACAACGACACCACCGGTGGAGCCCTGCGGAACTGACTCACCACTTCCCGACGACAGAGAAGATCTCCCGGCTGGAGAGGCTTCTTCCCCTGACTGGTGGGCACAACCAGTTTACCTTCTTCTCTTCGCATCCCAGGCCGTCTTGTGGTCGAATTGCCTGTGCCAAGCACCCCGGCAACCGGATAGCCATTTACCACTGGATCGTGAATAAAAGGACCGCTCCTTTTACCTGAGAACTCCGCGGCTGGTTTCTTCCCTGGCAGTGCAACAGACTCCTGTCTTCCTCCCCGACGAGATCCTCTCTTCCCCCGGACGAAGCACCGACTTGCATCCGCTGCCAGGAACAACTGCCCCCGCTGGAGTATTCTCACCACTTTAAGGTACCGTGTTCGCCAGGCCTCCTTTTCTAAAGATTGCTACAAGGTAATAATAACCCCTTAACCTTCTGGACTGGGCTGGCCGCTTGACCCTCTAACTGGTCCCTTTCTTTTGGTCCAACTCTTTTTGAACCTTTGCAAGACTCTTGTGCACTGCAACTGTGTGACCTTGGACACATTTTGTTTTGATCCCCTTAAAGTGGATCCGGCCTACTGAACTCTAAACTCACGGTGTTACTTTGCATTCCTCTCTTGTTGTGTTCTTGTAAAAGTGTTGGGATCTGTTTCAATTTATTCTCTGCTTTTCTCTCCCTTTTAAAACAAATTATTAGAGTGCCATCTGCGTTAAGCGCTCACCGGTGTCTGAAAATAAGTGGGGCTTTACTTAAGACTTGTCTAATATTCTTCTACTGGAGTGTATATCTTTTAGTGACCGTGTTTTTGAATTGCTTACTATTAGTGCCTATGTTTTTTTCTAGATGTGGTTTTAAATAAATAATTATATCTCTTTTACACCAAGCTCTGGTCAGTGTTTACTTGTTCTACTGTGTTCTTTTTGACCTATTGTGCATACTCTGTATACTGCCTAACTCTTCTTGAGGGAAGTCTGACTGCTCAGCCACAGCTACCAAGTGAATCTGTGTGGTACAGACTGCTACGAAGTGGGTTTACTGCCAAACACCTGTAGTCTTAAATCCTTTGCAGTGGTCCCAGAGGGAACTGCACAGGTTTCTGCCTAACATTCCCCATGGGAACTGCACAGGATTCTGCCTAACAGACAGCACCGCAAACTGCCTCCAGGATGTCAGAAATGAGTGGTAGTGGATAGCGGTCTTTGAGGGTACATTGATTGAGACCACGGTAATCCAGACAGGGCCAACGTTCTTTAGTGTCTTTCTTGGGAACGAAGAATAGGGATGCACCAGCTGGAGATTTTGAAGGCCGGATGGTCCCATTTGCCAGGTTGGTATCCAGGTATTCTCGTAGAGCCCTTTTTTCGGGTTCGGATAATATGAACATTCTCCCGAATTGAATCACTGCTGAGGCATCTGTGTCAATGGCGCAATCCTCAGGTCTGTGGGGTGGAAGTGCTTGAACTATGGCTGTTGAAAACACATCTGAGTACGTTTGATAGATTTCAGGTACTTGGATAATGTTGGACACACTTAAGGACGATTGCTTGGGGTTCTGGGAGTTCCCTGGAAGGTTTTGCAATGTTTCCTGAGACAAGCATTGGGACATACAAAATTCAGAACCTAGAAATAAGGAACCGGCTGCCCAATTGATATAAGGATTGTGCTTCTGAAGCCAGGGCATGCCTAGAACCATGGAGTAATGAGCGGCCTTTAAGATGTCAAATCGGAGCCTTTCTTGATGATTGTTTATTGAGAGCAGTAATTCATTGGTTTGGTGAGTAATAGGTCCTGAAGACAATGGTCTGCCGTCAATTCCTTCAACGGGTTGTATTACCTCTTTGGGCTCTCAAGGGATGTTATGAGTGACAGCCCAGTCGTGGTCTATGAAAATACCCCTGGCACCACAGTCCACTAGAGCCAGGATGGGAAAAGATCTTTTCTCAGTAGATGTCAAGAATGTCTGGAGAATCACTAAGGTGTTCTGTCCTGGAGTATTCAAGGAAGGAATGGATGCAGAGCAGGCATCTTTCTCCTGAAGCTGTGCTCCGCTTAGGATCGGGAGCTGGTGTTTCCCGAACGCCGGGGTGGTGCTACAAGGCACTCTCTCACAAGATGTTTATCAGAAGCACAGTACATGCAAAGTTCGGTATTGATCCTACGGATCCTTTCTTGCAGAGAAATTTGTCCACGGAAGGCACCCAATTGCATCGGTTCTGGATCTGAGGCGCGTGGAGCGGGTGTTTCCTTGGAACAAGGGTATTCTGTGGTTGTCCTTGGGGATGTTGTCTTAGCTTTCTTTTTCTCTGCCTTTCTTTTCTGGATCCTGAAGTCTATATGTAGGGAAAGGTCCATGAGGGCCTGGAAGGAATTTGGACGGGCTACTCTGGCTAGCTCGTCTTTTACCTCATCATTTAAACCCTTTCGGAATAGAGTGAAACTGGCTTCTTGAGACCAATCGGCTTCCTTAGCTAACTGCTTGAAGCGAATCATGTAAGTGAGCATATCCTGAGTCCCTTGCTGGAATTCAAGAAGTCTTTCTTGTGCACTGTAGACAAGTTCTGGTCGATCTACAAAACCATCATAACTATCCAAGAGCAAATCTCCCGAATTAACTAAGGGAGTCGCCCATGTTAAGGCATTGCCCGTGAGGTGAGATATCATAAATCCGACCTTAGCTCGTGGTTTAGAAAAATAGTAGGGTTTGAAAGTGAAGTGCACTAGGCAGGAATCAAGGAAGTAACGTAAGGACTTGGAGGATCCATCATATTTGTCCACTACACACCCTACCAGGGCGCTTTCTTTGACCGCGGAATCCCGGGACAGGACAAGCTGTTTTAAAGCTGCATTTTCAGCCTTGAGGTTTTGGACCTCTGTGGTTAATTCTTGCATGCCTCTCATGAGGTCTTGAACTGCAGCTTCCATGTCTGCTTCTGTATCAGGTTTTAGGCGTCTCAATCTGTCACAAGCTTCTCTCTTTCTCACCTGTTTTTCCTTGCTTGTGATCGTCTTGGATGCAACTTCCTTCTTCCTCACTGTCCGAGACTTGTACAGGTTGGAGCGCGAGTCTTCGGGTTCCAGCGTGGTAGCCGGCTGCCTAAGCCGGATAGTGTTCTGTATCCAGGAATATCAGCCACGAATCCGGAAAGGCGGAGGAGCAAAGACCTACGCTCAGGTTAGAACCTTCGGTACGAGCGTAAATCGGGATCCGGGATGAGGAATAAGGCTAGCAGGTAAGGTAAGAATCTGGAGGGGGGCTCCAGGAAGGGAGAAAAAAGGATAAAAACTGGCGATAGCACGGTGAACAGACTCGAAAAAATACGTCTAGCAACTACAAGCAGTTGCGTTGAGATGCCCAGAGCCGCGGGGGCGTGCCTGTTTTCTAGGAAGCAGAGTGTTGCACGCAAAGGCTAGAGCACAGCGTTTCTGGGCCAATCGGCCATCTTGGAGCAATCACTGAGCTTATGCCGCGATGCATCATGGACCACGAAGTCCAGAAGGGCCGAAATCGGTGGTTCATGACACTAACCTAACAAGGATTTCCCTACCTGTCCAACTAAGACTAAAGGAAAATGCTCTAAAATGGTATCTGTCCCTCACACTTAGGCATACAATAAATCATACAGGTATCTGTTAAAATGAATTTCTACACTCTGACCTGGTGGACAGAGGTTTAGGAGGCCACCCTAGTTTAGTGGGACAAGGAAACCTTCTGGACAAACCAGACCAATCACAGTAGCTTGGCAGGCGGTCATGACTAAGGGCCTCATCACGAGTCTGGCGGTAACCCTTAAATGCGGCGGTAGCGCTATTAACGGCACATTTAAGGGTCTGCCAGATCTTGGCTTTGGCGGATTTCCCCCCAGCTGTGAGCTGGGGGGAAATCCGCAGCAGAATTGCCGATTTTCGGTGCGATTACCGCCGGCGGGAAATCCACCTGCGGTAATAGCGCACATTTTCCCCATTGGGCTCAATGGGGAATGAGGAATTCCCGAATGGGCCCAATGGGGAATGGGCAATAACCCTTCCGGCAAACCCGTGATCCGGCGCTAGTAGCGCCGGGGGGTTTGGCGGTAGGGCTATTAGCGCCGGCGTTACCACCCAACTCATGATGAGGCCCTAAGTTTCAGGAGGGGTGAGAGTGATCAGAAACCCACAATGAGCACACACAGCAAAACTCCACAGAATACGCTTAGACAAGTGTATATCAGAAATACATATACATTGATTATAGGCCTTAATAATTGAACATGAATAAACCACAATTATAAAACAGTTACCACACACGCCTTTCACTATTTAATATATATACAGTTAACATTTCGCCTAATGTGCTAAAGGGGAAAACATGCAGAGAAATGTTCTGAATTCACAAACTCGATTCACTAGGACCAACAGGCATGAGCAAAGAATTCTCCCTTACATTATTTTTACGATCTCACCCCCACTTGACAGTGAGACAGTCATCTCGTCAAGACATTATCAGTTGCGTATTACCGCAATTATTAGTTGATTGCTCTTTTACTATAATTGTGTATCAAGATTGTAAATCTGAATTGTTGAAGACTAATCTGGAATGCATAGCTCTGAAGTAGAGCTATAACATTACATCACTATTGTTGTGGCCAAATTCATGAACTTGGCATATATGTAAATGTATCTGGGGGCGTGGCTTAGAGGGCAGGTGCTAAGGAGCAGATTCCGGGTGGTCCCGCGATCCGACATTCATCCGAATTGCAATCTAATTATAAACGAACTCCCAACGCTGCACACTGAAGATAAGGATACGTGAGCAGGTTGGGCATGCACTGTTGAAAAATCACCAGAAACAAGGGCTCCTGGAAACTGCCTCACTGCTTGGATGTGCTGGGACTGACGCAACACCAGAAAAGAAATGGCGCTGCAGCTGGAACGAAAGTGGCACTGAACTGAAAGGAAGCCCCTGTGATCGAGGACAAGAATGCATACGGAGAAATGGGCAGACGCCGCAGAGCTTGTACAATGGTGACGACGGCAGACAGCATTACGAGAGAGACATTGTAGCACCTTGCGGAGGCAGCCCGGGCGAAGGGCATGCTGATACACTGTCGCAGACTGAGGCATGGGGAACACCGCTACCCAAAGCTGACAAAGGGAAAGCACACAGAGTCAACAGTGAAGGTATGGCCCGCAAGGAATTAAAATAAAATGCGAATGTACAAAGCAACGGCTCCATGAGCGTGTTCCCTTATTATACAGCGGAGACAATCTCGGAACATGTAACTCACCGTAAGGCGAACAGCAAAATTCAAGATGGCGGTCGGCCACTTAAGACAAAGGATCCACGAGGATCTGAAGACTATGCAGCTATAAACACAGTGCCACGCATTGGGAAGAGAACAATCCACATGGAGTAGCCCCCCAAGGCACATGGCCACTAAACAGGAACGATCAGTACCTGGTGAATTTGGAGCTTAGAGCCTGATAGGCACATAGAGAGGATTTGCCTGGTACAGTGGCCCGAAGGGTAACACAGGGCCTCTGATCTTTGAGCACGGGACTAAGCGGAAGGACTCCTCTCCACTCAACAAGCACAGGGGCACGAGTGACCCGTAGTGGGGCACCTATTCAAGAGAGACAGCCCAATCAACATCCAGAGGGGCTGACAGAGGCAGATCCCCTGCAAGGGGCAGACGGGGACCCAGTGAGGGGTGGTACCCCCCCTGACACCGGATTGGCCCGCACTAAGGTGTGTGTGAATAGTGGTAACAGAGGCCGCTGCATCGGAGCCCAATCGGGGCAGCAGTGTGCCGTGCCTGGACTGGAGGCATCCGAGACCCCCTTGCGTCGGAGTGCTTGAGGCCCCGGAGGCAGCATCCGACCGGGCTAGTGGCTATGCTCTGGAAGTCGCATGTATCCTGTCCTAAAACACAGGCAAGAGGGCCCACATGGGGGAGGCTGCAAGGGTGGGCACAGACCCACATATTGCGGCATCGGAGGCTACCGAGGGATAGCCGCATTTAACACCAGCTGAGCAGGAGAACCCCTGGGACTGAAAACATAACGAAGAGGCTCTGGGGCTAGCAATGCTGGGCACTGGATGCGGAAGCTCGCTCGAGAGTTCGGCTCTCACCAGGAGTCAGACACTGATAACACAGCATAAGTGCCCACGCACGACAAGCGGGGAAGAATAGTAGGACAGTGGAGGCAATGGGCCAATGTGAAGGGCCCCAAGACCTGAGGGACCCACACTGCAGGTGGTGCAAAGCGCCCCCGGCACCTAGGGGTGTGCCTGCAGCAAAGTAGTCACGGGTGAGGGCACGGACCCACATGTTATAAGGTCGGCAGCGATCAAGGAAGGACGGCCAGAGGCAGTGGCGAAAGAAGGTGACCTGGGCTTTGGCACAGGGAACCAAAGCGGAGTAGCCGGAAGAATCCGGATTAAAGCCCTGGTGAACTAGCCGAGTCTGCAGCAGCATGCGTGAGGACAGACCCATCCCAGAAGGACCACAGGCAACCAGCACGCATCCCTGACACAGCCGAGTTGGCCCCAAACACCGGGCACCGCTTAACACAGAGCTGGACGGTAGGAGTGGGGCTGTCAGGTCGGCCCACACCTGGTCGGAACAGCACGATGGCTACCAAGAACATAAGATCAAAGGGCAAGCAGCCCACGCTGGACGAATATGCCAATCATCGCCAGCTGCAGAAGGTTCCAGGAGCAAAGTCAAGCCTGCTGCAGGGAGCGCAGAGGAGCCGGCCACGATGCAGGAGGTGCTGGCCGCAATCGCGGACTTGAAAATCACCTGGGAGACCAAATTGGGACAGGCCATGAGTGAACTTAAAGTGGCACTTGACCTTAAAGTTGGGGCGGTTCAAGAAGAAGTGAACCTCCTCAGGCAAGACGTCAGGACATTGGCAAAGCACACCAGAGAACTGGAAAAGGAGATGGCCCCAAACACAGCGGACTGTGCCGCCCACAAATCACAACTTCATGCCCTGGTGCAACGAGTGGGCAACCTGGAAAGTAGGGTGGAGGAGGCAAAGGGACGGGCCCGACGGAACAATATCCGCATCATTGGCCTGCCTGAAGGGGCTGAAGGGCCCAACCTAACGGAGTATGTCGAAACCATGCTGCTCCAAGAGATAAAGGGAGGGGTGCTGTCCCAGGGGTTCGCTGTTGAAAGGGCGCACAGAGCTCTGATGAGGAGGCCACCACCAGGTACCCCTCCGAGACTGATAATTGTGAAGATCCTGAATTACCGGGATTGGGAAAGGATTCTCGAATTCTTCCGGAAGGGCGGAACAATCGAAAGGGGGACAGCGAAGAAAACTGCATACCCGGACTACACCTAGCAGGTGCAGCACAGCAGGATGAACTTTGGGGCGGTGAAAAGGAGACTACGAGAAACGGGCCACAAATATATGCTGCTTTACCCAGCCAAACTGAAGGTGTTCTACAGGAACAAAACCCTTTTCTTTGAAACCCCGGAGGATGCCATGGGGTGGCTGGATATGCAGAGCAGTCCCCAAGAATCGGATATCCAGACAGGAGGAGAAGAAAGATAAGTAATATGCGGCAGCGGCACCCAGGGTGGCGTCGCGCAAGACACTGGGACTGGAATATAGATGGGGAAGGTGTTGCTTGGGATGAGCATGCATGCAGGATCCGTTCGCACTACAAAATCCGAAATACAAATGCAGGAGCCACTGGGAACAAACCCTTGTACCCCCATTGCATTAAGCTTAGTTAGGTCACTGGTAGTCCGGTGACACCCTGATGGGTTCTCGTCCTCGGAGGAGGGACCAAAAGCGGGTGGGCGTGAGATCCAGGGATGGAGCTGGGCACTTGTTGGGGTAGAGTGGGGAGGGGGGAGGGGAAGGGTTTTGTGCAGTGGGGTGTAGTTGTGGTAGGGAGGGGAGGGAAGGGTCTTGGGGTTGGGAGGGTAAGGAGCCATACTCAGTGTTACCAGGAGCAGAAAGGGAGGCTAAAGGGAGAGGCAGGATACCGTGTCCATGGTGTCGGGTAATCTTAGGGTGGTGACCTGGAATGCGCGGGGCCTCAATAATGACCTCAAACGGAATAAGGCGATGATGTACCTCAGAAGGATGAGAGTCGACATCGCATTATTACAGGAAACCCACCTCACTAAAGAAAAACTGGAGTTGGTTAAGAGAAAATGGAAGGGAAGCGTCGTGGGAGCCACATACTTGGCATACGCGAGGGGAGTGGTTATATGGGTGGCACCACATGTGCCGTTTCAGTTGCTCAGGTCCACTGTAGACCCGGAGGGGAGAATGGTGGTGGCAGAGGGGCTTCTGGAGAATCGAGAAGTGAACGTCATAAACTTATATGCCCCTAACCAGGACACAGCAGCTTACTTCAGGGCTTTATATGGAAAAGTCTGCCCCCTACTGGGCGGGGCGATACTGTGGGGGGGGTGATTTCAATTGCACCCTGAACCCCAGGGTGGACAGGTCAGACGGCAAGCTGAACAAACCGACCCCAGCAGCCAAAGCACTCGGGGCATTGTTGTCAGACCTCAAACTGGTGGATGTATGGAGGAGGTTGCACCCATCGGACAGGCAGTATTCGCATTACGCAGCGCCACATGATCTGCACACTAGGCTGGATTATGTGTTCACCCCAGAAGAGATAGTGGGAGAAATGGTGGGGGCAGAATACAAGGCCAGGGTGCTCTCGGACCATTCCCCCTGGTCCTGGAGTGGCGATACCACCCCCCTAGGGCGCGTATCTTGACGTGGAGGCTTAGAGCTGAGTCCTTACAGGACTCAGGATTCCGAGAGGACCTAAGGGAGGCCATCACGGAATACTTTGACATTAACACTGGCAGTGTGCAATCAGTGGGAACGGTATGGGAGGCACTCAAAGTGGTGGTGCGAGGGTTCGCCATATCTAAACCAAAGTGATCCACGGGAGTATTGAACAGGAGTTACAAGATACGGAAAAGGAGCTAGACGATCTAATCCGCAAAGGGGGGACCACCCGGGAAGATGAGAAGAGGATAAGGGAGTTGCAGGGAGCTAGCGAAGAGCTCTGGGACAGGCTATGCAAGCTGAATTACAAGAAATACATGGAGAGGCAACATGCGGGCGGTTATAAGCCGGGAAGACTGCTGGCCTGGTTATATAAAAACGAGACACCCCGGTCAGTGATCAGAGTTATTAAGGGGGAAGATGACCAGATTTATGATAAACAGGACGGAGTGAATGAAGAGTTCCTCAGGTATTATAAACGTTTGTACGAGGATACAAGCAGAGACATGGGCCGAGAAATTTCTGAAACGCTAGAGGATATGAGCCTGCCCACCCTGGACGACCTGAAACGAGCGAGCTTAGAGGCCCCAATCACCGCGGACGAATGGTACGCAGTGATCCAGCATCTGCCCACGTGTAAGGCACCCGGGTCAGATGGACTGCCTAGCGAATTCTACAAAGCGTATAGGCAGGAGCTGCTCCAGCCGCTGCTGGCCATGTTCAACGAGGCCTACGAAAGAGAGGAGCTGCCGGAGACCCTGCGAGAGGCGGTGATCATCCCGCTCTTGAAACCAGGCAAGCCGGAATCAAACTGTGGGTCAAACAGGCCCTTATCAATGCTCAACCAGGACAGCAAAATACTCACAGCAGTACTCGCCAACAGGCTCAAGTTAGTGATTGGCAAACTGATACACCCAGACCAAACAGGTTACGTCCCCGGCAGAAATATCACCGACAATCATAGGAGGCTACACAATATCATCGACCAAACAGAGGATGACCCGGGCGAAATGGCCATTGTGTCATTGGACGCGGTCAAGACCTTTGACTCAGTCAGGTGGCCATGGCTGATGGCGACCCTGAGAGGATTCGGGATGGGGACGGGGTACATGAAATGGGTGAAGATGTTATACAGTTCCCCGATCGCAAGGGTCAAGACCGGCACCATGATTTCAGATAAATGGCAACTCAGTAGAGGGCCCAGACAGGGATGCCCATGGTCACCTATGTTATACATCCTGGCTCTTGAGCCGTTGGCAGTTTGCCTTAGGCAACAATACGGGGAGGTGGGGATCCAAACGGTAGGAGGGACACACTTGATATCGTTGTATGCTGACGACATGCTCCTCTACCTGCGCTTCCCTGAAGAGAATCTGCAATATGACCTGGAGGTGATGGATCGCTATGCCACCCTCTCGGGCATATCGGTAAACCCGGGGAAGCCCAGTGTGTTCCCCCTGGGGAGATACAGGGGCATCCCGCCAGACGGGTTGCCCATCTTGCAGATACCCTGGCAGACAGAGACGTTCCGATACTTAGGCATTAATATATATCACAGCGTAGAAGCAGAGCACAAACACAACACGGAGAAGGCGATAGAGGGCATCAGAAACAGTATGGTGTTCTGGTCTAGATTGCCCCTAGGCATGATGGGTAGAGCAGCTTTGCTCAAGATGGTTGTGCTGCCCAGACTGCTACACTTTTTCGTGAATGTCCCGTGTCTGAGCCCCAAACGCTTTTTTGTTAACTTCATAGCATGTGCAGGGGCTTCATATGGAACAACTCCAGGAACAGGGTGGCCCTCTGGAAATTGCAGAACTCATGTGAAAAGGGGGGCATCAAGCTGCCAAACTTTGAACTGTATTACCTGGCGGGACAGGCTATTATTCTTGGCTAGGTGGTTGTCGGAAAATGAGTAGGCAGAAGCCAGGCTTCTGCGAGGAGACCTGGCACCTTACTTCCTCAGAGAGACAGTATGGTTGCCAAGGGCGAAGGTGGCGGGGAGGGGTAGGTTGCTGGTGCTCAGCTGGGAGGTCTGGCGCAGAACGTGGCGAACAGTGGGTGACCCGGACCCGCTCTCTCAACAGGTCCCGCTGGTGGTGCTACGTGGGGGGGACTCCCAGTTGATAAAAGGGGTTCGCAAATACTGGGAACCGGTGGGCCTGGCCACCCTGGGTGATATATGGCCGGAGGGGGAGGCAGTAGGATTCCAGAGCTTGATGGAGGAGACAGGGGTGCATGGAGGCCAACATATAACATACACTAGAATTATGAAATGAGTGCGGGAGAGATGGCCCGAAACAGTACTTGCAGAACAACCTGACGCCACCATAGAAATGATGCACGATGTCTCGGAGGGTGGGCACGAAATATCCCGGATATATGAGTTACTGGGCATGAAGGCGGGAAGGGAGCTGCTCCAGCTGAGACATGACTGGGAGGAGGAGGTGGGGGAACCCATGACAGACGGCCAATGGGATAGAGCCCAGAGGTGCCACAAGAAGGTGTTCGGAATGCGAGACTTCAGCAGATCCAGTTATACGTCACCCATAGGGCATACCTGACCCCCGGCAGGATAGCCAGGTTCGGGGGCTCGGCTGCACAGAATTGTCCCAGGGAGGAGGAGGCTGGGCTGCTACATATATTCTGGGCCTGCTCGGAAGTGAGCAGATTCTGGATAGAATTGAAAACGAGACTGGCTAGCAGTGGGGTGGTGCTTGATGTTGGCTCTGCTTGGGCATGCATGCTCGGGAGTTTCCCCAGGCCCCGGAACCAGAAGCATATTAGCAAGATGAGAGACCTGGCTTATATTTTGGCCAAGCGCAGAATTGCTATGGGCTGCAAGGTGGCCCACCGGCCCAGACTGGAGCTGTGGTGGGCGGACCTCTTGAAGTGGGCGGGGGCAGAATCAGTGGCCTGGTATGAAGCAGCCACTAGGGAAGGGGTGGAGGAAGTAGGTCCCCTGATGGTTTGGAGACAACTGGTGGCCTCAATGGCAAACCCCCACCAGACCGAGGGTGAAGCAGTGGGCATGGATGAGAGGATGTCAGAGATATATGAGGAAGCTCAGGAGGATGACACTGGTGAAATGGCTCAAGTTAACATGGGGGAGGACAGCAAAGTGTGTTTAATTTCTAATATTGACTGTGAAATGTCCTAAATGGTTGTAATGTTTGCGGTGTTGTTTGGTTTTAAAAATAAAATAAAAACGTACAGTAAAAAAAAATATGTAAATGTATCTGATGTACAATGTAGACGAGAACAACAACTGTACAGATATGGATTACTATCATTTTAATTACAACACTTCGGCTAGAATGATTTACAAACACTGTAAATCTGGAACCGACTATGTTGAATGTGTCCTATATAACCAAAACATTTTTGATATATAAATAGGGACAGAATGTAACATCAGTTTTTCTGTTCAAACATGATGAATTTGTACCTATATCTGTGTAGCCTAAATGTAAGCATCTCCTTTTACTAAACCGCTGTTAAGTACAAATGAACAGATGCTAGAATAATGTCTACTGTCTATACATCATCCCTCACAAGGGATCATGGAGCTTCCTGACCTGATGTTCTTAATGATGTGATCCATCTGATCTTATCAAATGAATCATTCCAAACACCTGTCGCTCCTATATACCAACATTAAGCCACCACTTCAACAAAGAAGTGCAAGTCCCAACTTACCCACACAGCAGGTCCCTGACATTATTACGCTAACATCTACACATATATCAAATTTACAACATCTATATTAATACCATGAATCCTTACTGAGTTCCCTTCATTCTACTTGAATCCTGCCAGGCATCCCCCGTGATACTACAATACAACTATACTTAGTCACTAACTCAACTTAGAACTAAAAGTTCCAATGATCCTGCACGGCAGGACTGGGACGACAGGACGTCCGCCAGACCACGTATTGTTGCCTAGCAACCACTGAATGCAATGTTTGATTTACGAATGGAACTCGTACTCTGACGAGGTAATCTCGAAATTCCAGCCTTCGATTTCAAGACCACCACGGCCAAATTGTAAGTGAAACTCCATAATCTTTGATCAGATGCCATTTTAACATCAGCACAAGCGTACTGGGTAACCGGCTCACCCTTCCCGTATGTATACTCACTAACAGGACCTACTCGTTCAACATAACGTTGATGCAGCAGCTATTTACACAACAGCACTCAGACTCAAAAGTGCACTTACTGGCGCCTGGTAAGCCCCATTACTGTACAAAACAACTAGACATGACGACTGACTTCCAACTTTTCTCTCTCTAGGCACAGCTAAAGAGATGTGGCCCGACATTAAATACCAATAGATGAACACGCGGTTGCGATACCTGCAGCCACAGGCAGCGCATACTAAGTTGCCCGACCGGGTAGGGCTTTCTATCGGATTCCATACCAAATATATAACTAGTATCACAACCATGGTATTATACCATTCTGACTAGAATATTATCTACAGGTGGTCCCTGCAAATACTGCACAACTGTCACATTGTTGGACTGCCCATCCAGAAAAATATCCACGTTATCGGATATGACAAGGTGAAGTGTTAGAGTGATACCAAACTGATTTCAGACATATTCTTAAGCAGTCAAAAGATTATAAAATCTTGTGAGGCTATTGTTTCTGACATTATTTCATATTTGTCCATAGAACCGAGATATAAAGAATTGAAGTTTGGAAAATAGCACCTCTAGCTCCTCATGAAGAGATGGATATCTCGAAACACATAGGGCCTCATTACACGGAAGGCGGTAAGGGTTAACAGCCACCGGTAAGGGTACCAGTGACCGAAAACTCACGGTTGTGCGTAATGAGAGAAAGTGTGTCCTCTGCAGGGAGCTGTAGCAATTCAGGAAGGGGCTTGAGGTGATGAAGAACAGTGTCCCACTATTCGAGGAGGGTTTACCCTTGCAGGCAGAGTGACTTTAGAGTTTCAGGAATAGCTAGGACGCGCAGGCTAGCCCAGCTAATGTAAGTATCTTTTTAGGGATTCTCGTGCTTAAAGAACAATGGTTGTGCCAGGGGGCCACCAGTAAGTGATGCAAGTACTCACTGACCCTCATCACAGTCTGGGCCAAACTTTGCCAGTCTACGCCAGGTGTCTTGTAGGTTCAACCCCTGCAGTTACACATCTCTTTGGCTCTCAGCGGCTGCGGGACGGAACGATCGTCCATGGCAGGACAGTAGCCTTTTCTCAGCTCAGGATGAAGAGGACAGTTCCAGTGCAGCCTATCTCAGGGCACAGGGGGCAGGCAGGCAAGGTTCCTACAATGACCGTTACCACAGCAGGGCGATGCAGGAACCGCAAATGCTTGCGGTATGGTGCACTCTTTTAAATTGCGACCCAGAGGAGCTAGGACTATGATTTGGTGGGAGAGGGCGCATGACCACAAACTAGCAAATATCCAAGTCTTGAGTGTCAACTCAGGCTGTGGCGCTCCTATGCGATACCCCAGGTTTGAGCTGGTCACTTCCCCGGATGGCCCAGGAACACTTCCAAAGAAACTCTTTTGGAACTAATCAAAAGGGTTGAAGCACCCTTGCAGGCCTTCTGTGATTGATGCAAAAACAGGGGTACAATGGGACAGCAGGGGGCTCAGGGTGCCAAACCTTCCAGCGCGTCTCCAGTGGTTCCACTGGTCTGTTTTAGCATTTCAGGATACTTGGCTCTTCATGTAGTTTGTTGTGAACTTCAGTTGTTCGACCTGGAATGGATGCAGAGCCCCTTCTCTTATCAAAGATACATTTTGTGCTCAAATCTGGGGTAGCCAATGGGAGCTCTGCTCTCTTGCATGCACGCTAGGCATAGGCCAATCAAGGCCCACAGTGGTCATTCAGGCATACCAGACATACTGGCACCAGTAGTGTGGATTGGGACCAGACAGTTCCAATCCGCTTCCTGGGCACTAGCACAAGTGACATGCAGGAGCCCGCGAAAGTTGCGGTTTTCGTGGGAGGCTGTATGCCCAAATAAGGAATCCTGGGTCTGCTCGACCTGGGGGAAGGTAAAGGGACAGAATGGCCAAAGGACAGAACAAAAGACTTTGTGGCATGGCCATTTTCGGCACTGGTCACAGTCTTGAGCCAAACGTGGTAAACGTGATATGGTTCATTAAAAGGAAGTACATATATCATAAAAGTAAACTGCTGCCACCAGTTCATCCTAGAACACTTGTACAATCATCAAAAAACCCTTAGAGGGTGTCTAGGGCCATAAAACATAAGGGCCCTCATTAGGACCTTGGCGGAGGACCATGGCGCTATTAGCACCATGGTCCATGGCGCTAAGTTGCCAACTCCGCCATGGTGGTTGGCGGATTTACCGCCCCATTCCGACCTTGGCGGGGCGGTAAGTCCCCAATCCCCATTTACCCTTCCCCATTCCCATTTTTGCCCCATAGGGCATAATGGGAGTGGGGAAGGCGTTAATTACGCCACCGTAAATTACGGTGGCGTAATTAACAACAAGGTCCCGTAGCGCCATGGATTTTACCGCCTGCAAAAAGCAGGCGTAAAAATCACCATGCCGCTACGGGAACTCGTACTCAGGCGGTAAGGGTCGGCGAAGTTTGCGCCGGCGTAAACCCCTTACCGCCTGGGTCGTAATGATGGCCAAGGACCCCTATGCACGGTACTGTAAGGTTCTTAGAAAAAAAGTTTCCAAGAAATGGCAACATAGTCAAAGACCAAGAGAAACATAGTTTCCCAGTACTGACAGAAGGATGTGTCAGTTTCCCCATAGTAGATGAGCAGGAGCGCAGCTGAAGGCGGTGCTCCACTGGACAAAGTCAGTTTAGGTTAGCCAAACAAAAGCAAAAAGTTTGGGGGGGCCATAAATGGAGGGAAACTTGCACCTAAGGGAAATCTTTCCTAACAGTATCATATGACCAAAAAGAACAATTAGATTCACGCATAAACTTTCCAAACATGTATCCTTGTAACCAGGATCGGATCCCCTTCCCCAGAATTAATTCAGGATTTTGCAGACCTAAATTCAAATTTAGAAAGTTCCTTTCAATAGCCAAGTTCTGTTCCAAACACAACACAAAGTTCTTTTTACCACATACGTCTTTCACTTGTGTGAGGAGTCAGAAATGCGAGGCAGACAATTTTGTGAAGGTTTTGAAAAAGATGCCATTTTATTAACTCAAAAGGTTGGATAAACGCTCACTATCCCTAGCTTGATGAGAATTTCCCAGCCTAAAATAAACTTAAGGAAACACTCCAACAAAGGATATCTGTCCCTCACACTTACACAAAAGAGTAACTCAGTAATGCATGGTAGTTCAAAGGAACCATTATTATAACAGTTAAATTCACAATATGACAGTCTCTCCTTATAACCTGGGTAAATTCCCTTTCCCCAGATTCAAGCAGGATTCTGCTCCACAGTACCAAAAAGAAATAAGGAAATCCTGGCTCGTAACAAAGTTTTAACACAGTTCTTGGTAACTTCAACTTGATAACAAAAAGTTCCAACATTCCAGCGGTTCAACAAAAGGCTCTTCCTCTTCCTCTTGTAATAGTAAGATTCAAAGCAATTTTCTTCACATAAACAAATAATATCTCTTGAGTTCATCGGCTGTTGTGTAACATAATGTGTCTTTGTCAGGATGCTTTTGCCACAACCTATTATGTCTGAAGATATATAACACTTATGTAGCAGTCTTGTACAGTTCTTGCTTCAGCAATGAAAGTTTGTCAGGATAGTTTGTTAACACCACTTCCCAGTACTTCATGCAGCAGTTTTTACTGTTGCTTCAGCAATGAAAGTTTGTCAGGATAATTTGTTAAGACCACTTCACAGCACTTAATGAACTTCTACCTGGTTTACTTCCATGACAGGCCTACTACTTCAATCACACCTAGTTTACTTCCATGCAAGGCCTACTACTTTAAAGTTTGCTGTTCGGGTATACTCCCAAACCGAACACTAATTTACCAAAAACAAGTGCCTCTGTGGTTAAGATCAGCTTACAACAGCTTTGCAGAGTTCATCCCTTTACAACATCAGACTTTAAGCAACTCTTCAGGGAAGGCAATATTCACACTGGTGCTCTTAGGTACTCTTTTGTACTTTCAAAAAACCTCTGCAAGTTGTACTCTTCTACTCCTCTCGTTCTGACAACCTTTTTTTAATGTTTTTATTGTGTTTTTACAAACAACAAACAGCAACCACATAACTTATTCAATACGTTCCAAACATTTTAACGTATAAACTTCTATTTCTACCCCCTAAACTAAGCCCATAACACCCTCTCTCATAATCCTAACATGTCGCTTCTCCCTCTCCCATTGCCAGCCACACTTCCTCTCCTGCACTCTCATTCACAAACAGCGTTACAGTCAGCTCTATCCATCTCTGGAAATCCATACTTCCGTCTGCTCTCTGCTCCGTCAGAGCTTTCTCCCACACACCTGTTTCCACTTTGATAAATTTTTCTAACTCTTTCCACCAGTTAGATGTACCTGGCGCCTTCCACTTCATAGCTATACAGCGCTTAGCCGACATATACATCAAATCTTTCAGTTTGTTTAGCTGTTTATCCTTCACATTCTTCTTGTAACGACCCAGCATGCAGGCCTCCGGCGACTGGATTTCCATCTCTATGCTTCTCTGAGCAGCCTTGTGTGCAAGCCCTTCCCAGAACCCCTGTACTACCCGACATCCCCAAAACATATGTATAAACCCGGCATTTTCCTCCCTACATCTAGGGAATTCTTGCTTAGTTCACCTTTGAAAGTTGCTATAACTGCGGGAGTGAGGTATGCCCTATGCATAACATACTGTAGAGGAGGTCCCAGATATGGCCTGCACCCCTGCCCCCCATTGCGAGTGGTCAGTGAAATAGTCGCCAAGGTATGTGACGTATGAGGAGCAAATGAACCGACAGAGAGCTGCACTGGGCCTATGCCCAGTGCCCATCAGAAGAGCAATACCCGTTGAAGTGCCTATAACCAGACAACCATGGGCAGCACGGTACCCAATCAGACAACCATACCAGCTGCTGATACGAAACGATGAGTATTTACAGACTGTCCATGAGGAGACACAAAGAGCCCTGATGGAAGACAAACAATGATGAGAAGAGGGCCTGGACAGACTAACGCATGAGAAAAGGCAACACGGGAACACGTGCATCCACAAAAACAGATGCAAGAGACACGAAGGACAACACAATGTTAAAACATAAGAAACGTCATAGCGAAAGAACCAAGATGAAAGAATCGAACCTGTTAAATATGTGTAAATAGGCTTGAAATGCAAGAAGCTAAGAAATTGATACTGCTTGCAATGCTTAGTAGAAGATTAGAGCGGCAAGCGCCAATCATATACGTCTACCTTGATACAGCACAACGTACATGTGCGACTCCATTTTGTAAAAGCAGAAATGTACCCAGGAGGCCAGAGGCCTGACAGGCCAAGTATCGAAAACCAGCCAAAGGCAAGGAAAAGAGCGGAATCGAAACTTAACAGGATGGCTCAGGCCTGGGAAATCGAGGTCAACCCAAGAGAGGGAGGCAAGCTTCAGCTAAGGAGAAGCGAAATTTCAGAGCATATCAGCCTGCCCTGTGAAGGTCGAGCAAAGGAGGCCCAGGCAGGTGATGGGGCTACAATGAGAATTAAATACAAGAAAAGCTGGAAACTGAAGCATATTCATGGTGAACCAACACGTGACCAACCAGGCGCGAAGATGTACCACCATCTGATGTCACCCATATCCGAGGGTGCCATAACTTTCCTGATAAAAGACTACAGTTTCGAGGCCTTCCTTAGCCAACTAATTGACACATCACCCTAAAACCACTGATTGATGGAAGGGAGGCAGGGTGAATCTTGGGACACTAGGCACCTCGGTGTCCAGCCTGCTTGCTGCTAATTAAAGTGGAGATTTATGTTTAGGGGTGTAACTTGCCCAATCATAATGGACCATGTAATCTAGGGTCCTATAGACATTGTAACCAATACGACGTCGTACTCATAGTGACGTCAATCACGTGTGATGTAGAGGGATGGGCGTAGACGCCCACCAGATAAGAGTTATCCAATCCGCATGCTCTATTGTCATATACAGATATAACACCTATACTTAAGTTACCTTTCCCAACCAATTAGATTGCATGATGATTTTTGTAGAATTAGACGTCAACGATGACGAGTTTAGCCTATAAAAATGGCTGTTCGACTGAAGTTCGAGGAAGTCAGAGCGAGACAGGTGTTTGCAATGCTGCTGATTTCCATTTGCTGATTTAGGTATCATTAAACGGAATCCCTTTGCCAATTTACTGAGTCCTGATTTTTGAGATGTGCTGGAGTATGTGAATCCTGCACCCTGTCCTCACATGGTGCAGCTATCCAGTATTACAAGTTCTCGGGGGTTGAGTACTGACCAATGGGCCCGTCAGTAATTTCCTCTCCTCCTGAACACTTGGTAGCGTGAGGATGGTTTCGGCCAGCGATTATTGATAATGGATTGATATAGTTATAAGAAACCCTTAGACCGACGGCACGAAGTAACTCTGAGCCTTCGGTTACATCACGAGTCCTTTCGCCATTCCGGCTGAGAAGGCCGAGAAGCTCCCCGTGGACAATGATAGTGTAATATTCCAAAAAATCTGCAGTGGGTCTGAAGGAACCCGCCTTTCCAAGCATAACCCTTCTCATTCCCACGGGCAGCGGATCGGACGAAAATCTTAAAAGCAGGAAGAGGAAGGGGCGATGATTCCTGAAGTTCCAGAGAGGAAAAGAGGCGATCAGTGAGTGAAACAACGAAACTCGTTACCTTGGCAAATGTCTTATAGGCCTTAGAGTAAAAAGGGGAAAGGTAACAGAGGGTGGCAGTGAAAAAAAATAAATAAAACAGTTAGAAGTAGAGAAGACTGTATATATATATATATATATATATATATATAGGGGGTAAAGACTTGAGTACCTGAAGAAAACTGTAAAAAATATCAGGGGGGCACCATGAAATTAAAAACATAAGGAATACAGGGGGGGCACCTGAGAGAAAACTGTAAAAAATATCAGGGGGGCAACTGAAAATAAAAACGTAAGGAATACCGGGGGGGCACCCGAGAGAAAACTGTAAAAAATATCAGGGGGACACCTGAAATTAAAAAACGTAAGGAATACCGGGGGGGCACCCGAGAGAAAACTGTAAAGATTCGCCTTGTTCCTGTGCTTTAAAGAGCGGTCAGAAGGAACGTGAACCCAGAGCCCACAGAGGGGGGACGTTAGGCTACGATTACGTTTAAAGACGTAATAATGGGGTTCGTTCAAATCCCATGACGGGGTAATGATTAGAAAGCAGGTGTATGTATGACCAACTGGTGTCTGTCTAGTCTGTCAAGTGTCTGCCATATGTGTCTTGCTATATGTTAAATGTACAACAGCTGTATTGGTGATGCATTTTGGCTTTACACGATTCTGTAATTAAGAGGGAATCGCCAGTGAGTTGATGGTTTCTTTTGCGTAAATAGATAGTATAAATTTGGCGGAAAAAAAATTGGATTGGAGCTTGCGGTTGTGGTGCTCGCTGAAACTTGTGGAAAGATCAAAAACTGTGTAAGCATTGTTGGTGTTGAAATCAAGAATGGAGGGGTTACCCCACTTGCGCACTTGTGCAAGCAGTTGCCAAAGCATGCAACAAAGCTGAAGAAATATAGCCAAGAGTGGGTTAAGGGCACCGCAAATAAGATGTTTATGCCGTGGCCCCAGAATGGGTCATTTTCTAAGGCTGTTTTACAGCACATGACCACCTTCTTACATGCCACATATAGCGGTAAGAAGCTTGTGAAACGTCTTGCTGTTCTCGAGCTTTGGAAGATGTTTGAGCAAACGAAGGAAGAAGAACCACCTGCAGACTGGATATTAAATGTATGTATGGAGGGGGGTGAGATGCCTACCGCGCCACCAGCCCCGCCGGAACCAGTCATTGAGGGAAGCAAGTCAGAGGGTCTTTACCCATTGAGAGAACTCAAAGTAGCTGCAGGATATAGCAACCCGTCTTATTCAAGGCAGAAATACCCCTTTTGATTTATCTCTATCTCACACGGTCAGCGGATGACCATAAATATGGATATATAAAGGAGACAGATTCAAATGTTTTCTAATACACTGATCTTTTACATACAAGTCTGATGTTCCCCACCTCCCTAAACCATTAGTCTTGAAAAAATAGACCAGGTGAAAAAATGCTTCTTCCAATTATCCGAACCAAACTTATTTTAATAAAGTTTTACAAAAAATTAAAATAATTCATAAAAATAGGTTTATACATAAATATGACCCGACATCACAAACCATGGTAGATAAAAACAATACAATCACCAATTTCACAAACATAATCACATACAATAATCAAATAAAATACAACAGACCCACAACAAATGGTTTTTACATTTTTTCTAAAGCTGAGTAATTCAACTCAAGCTAACAAACATCCCAACATGTTTCAGTTCTTAGTTGCATTGATTGCATAAACTTTCTTCAGGGGAGATACCCAATTTTCTTATTCTCCACCATGTAATCCAGGGCCATACTTGGAGTTATCAATTGTACTCCTAAAAATCAGAAATATGAAGGGAAGGGGGGGAGAAAAACCATATTTTTGTCACTCTAAACCGCCATCAAACGTCTAGTAAAGTCAGAAACAAGCTCGAAAACATAGCTTCATGACCCAGACTGTATGGCAATAGTTTGCAATAGACTGGGTAGGGTACAGGGTTACTGTCAAACCTGCCCCACAATTCAAAAAATCACCACATACCTCTTAGTAGGATCTTAGTAGTACTGGAGTAGCAATACACCCATGAGTAGCCGTAAACTTCAAATATCAAGTCTATATGAATTTCTCTCAGGCTCCTAAATAGCCTTGGTCCTGATCAGTGCTGTAAAACAACAAATCATAAACACACCGATCCATAGTCTGGTGTCAATATGGAGTCACATACAACTAAAGACTTCATCAATCGCCACCAACACCACTTGTGACTTTCGTGCGTTTCATTCTACTCCTGGACTGGTGTAAACCCACTGACCAAATACAGGTAAACAACACCCCGCGCCACCGGGTGTGCTAATCACAAGCGTTGAGCTGACGTTCTGTTGTCCCATCACCACAATAACGTATGAAAGGATTAAAAATACAAATACCTCCTCCAACGAGAACTGTATGCTCGCAAAACTGAATCAAGGTCTTTTTATACCAATACAACGAACTTTCGCTGTGACTCCGCACCTCCAATAGTCAGGTATCTAGGTCAGGGTAAACAAAAGACCGGCACGCTGTCACCTAGAATCTCATAAAATAAGACTGTACAGCTATTTTGCTACGTATCACTTGTGTGGCTCTAGAATATGAAATTATTTGCAATTTACCTTTAAACTCCGTCCAGGCAAGAAACACACCGGCTCTCAGAGTGATCGCGTCTGAATCAGCGTTCTAATCGCACTCGAAACTCAAGAGCGCCTGTTCCCAAATACTACCGCGGTCGAAGGCAGACTGTACAAACGGTCCTCCATGGAAGTAAAAAGAGGACTATACCTTCGCTCGTAAACTCACGCGGTTCGAATCGCTATGTTACCATGCCGTATATACCAAGTTGGAGGGATGGTGGATGGCCCATTATTGATGATAGTTGCAAGTGCTATCGCTGGAACCTCAGTAGGATTTCCATACGTTAGCCAGTGCCCCAATGAATTTGAGGAAATAGACCAAGGGAATGACAGCACCCCCCATAATGTAACTAAAAAAGTTGCCGGCTCTGGAATTCTTGTTGAGAAAAGTATACAGATGAACTTCCTTTGTTAATCAAATGAACCACACTATAAATTTTGTGCAAACAAATATGTCACACTTAACAAGTATCTCAATTACTAGAGCCAAACTACTCAAGATACCCCAGCAATACATATACATAACAGTTGCAAATGTTGGATTTCATGTTGAGAAATGTATGCAGATGAACTTCCTTTGTTAATCAAATGAACCACACTATACATTTTGTACGAACAAATATGTCACACTTAACAAGTATATCAATTACTAGAGCCGAACTCCCCAAGATGCCCCAGCAATACATATACATAACAGTTGCACAACAATGATATTTCTTTTTAGGGGGACACAAAATTATTGTTGGATGTATTCACAGTTTACAGTCAACACATATTACATTAATCATGAGTATGCTGCCAATCTACTGCCTCATTGAGGCCAATGATGTGACTTTGGCATTTAAAGATAATTTTTTGTTCAAATAGTAATAATTTTCGATCAATTTCTGATTTATTCTTACCAACAATCTTTTTCAAGATCACCCACTTGAAATCTTCATGAGAGTGTTTAATTTGTATAAAATGTTTCACCATCGGTGCCAATACTTTTTGGTTTTTTATACAACTACGGTGTTCCAGCATGCGTGTACGGCATTTCCTGTTGGTTTTTCCAACATATTGTAATCCACATGGACAAGTGATTAAATAAACCACATTGTCTGTGTTACAATTTGTCATATCATTGAGTGTCCATAGAGTAGTTGAATTCAATTAAATCTGTTTGGTTTCTTTAGTAGAGGCACACATACTGCATTTCCCACACGGGAAATGTCCCTTGACTGTTGGGAGGCCCCATAGAATAGTTTGTTTAGGTCTTGCCACCTGCTTCAGTGTTACATCATTCCTGATCAACATCCCTCTGATGTTTTGGCTTTTCTTAAAAGCCACTAATGATGGAGGTCTTGACTTGTCATTATAAACTTTTTTCCATGCTTTTCTAATGATTCTTTTAATTTTGTATGAGAAGTTGGAAAAAGTGTTCACAAACACTATACGATTTTCTTTGTTATCTCTTTTCTTTACTTGTTTACCTGTATTTGGTCAGTGGGTTTACACCAGTCCAGGAGTAGCATGAAAGGCACGAAAGGCACAGGTGGTGTTGGTGGCGATTGATGAAGTCTTTAGTTGTATGTGACTCCATATTGACACCAGACTATGGGTCGGTGTGTTTGTGATTTGTTGTTTTGCAGCACTGATCAGGACCAAGGCTATTTAGGAGCCTGAGAGAAATTCATATAGACTTGATATTTGAAGTTTACGGCTACTCAAGGGTGTATTGCTATTCCAGGACTACTAAGATCCTACTAAAAGGTATGTGGTGATTTTTTGAATTGTGGGGCAGGTTTGACAGTAACCCTGTACCCTACCCAGTGTTTTGCAAACTATTGCCATACAGTCTGGGTCATGAAGCTATGTTTTCAAGCTTATTTCTGACTTTACTAGATGTTTGATGGCGGTTTAGAGTGACAAAAATATGTTTTTTCTCCCCCCCCCTTCCCTTCATATTTCTGATTTTAGGAGTACAATTGATAACTCCAAGTATGGCCCTGGATTACATGGTGGAGAATAAGAAAATTGGCTATTTCCCCTGAAGAAAGTTCATGCAATCAATTCAACTGGGAACTGAAACATGTCGGGATGGTTGTTAGCTTGAGTTGAATTACTCAGCTTTAGAAAAATTGTAAAAACCATTTGTTGTGGGTCTGTTGTGTTTTGTTTGATTATTGTATGTGATTATGTTTGTGAAATTGGTGATTGTATTGTTGTTATCTACCATGGTTTTTGATGTCGGGTCATATTTATGTATAAACCTATTTTTATGAATTATTTTAATTTTTTGTAAAACTTTATTAAAATAAGTTTGGTTCGGATAATTGGAAGAAGCATTTTTTCACCTGGTCTATTCTTTCAAGACTAATGGTATAGGGAGGTGGGGAACATCAGACTTGTTTGTAAAAGATCAGTGTATTTGAAAACATTTGAATATGTCTCCTTTATATATCCATATGGATATAGCTACCCTGCATATGAGTCACCTACATACAGTAGTGACGAGACGAAGGAGAAGGAACAGGAAATTGATTTGGCCTCCACAGTCCCGAGGGACAAGGAGAGGCGCGGCGATGGTAGTAAGGATCAGGCACAAGCGAGTGCACCTCTCGATAAAGAGAGAGAGGGAAAGAAGCGGAAGGGAAGTGATGAGACAGCATTCACGAAAGACGAATGGATGGGAGGACAGATACTATTAAAGCTAGATGGAAAGGGAGGAGATGATGTGCGGATGAGAGGAAAGCACAATGAAGAGCAAAGAAAGGAGAAAGAAGCAAGGGATGAAAGGACGAGAAAGAAGGATAGAGTAAGTCGAGAACAACTATATTGCGAAGAGCAAGGAATACCGCTCAGTCACACACAGTATGCAGCCTATGAAAAATACAGGCTGAACATGTTAAAATTGGAGGAAGAAAGGAGAGTGCACGAAAGGAAGGTGAAAAAGAGGGAAGACGAGGAGAGTAGAAGGGCAAAGGAACGTAGAAATGAACGAATGAGAGAAGTAGATAAGGCTAGAGAAGAAGCGAAAAAGCAAAAGGAGATAGATGAGGAATTGGAATGAAAACGCAGACAAAGGGCACGAGATCTTGAGTATTTGGAGCGGGTAGTTGTCAAACCCAATCCTAAGGTAGAATGGGAAGACATAGAGGAATTATTTCCTGCAAGTGATGCAGTACCAGGTACAAGCGGGATAAATATTAACGATGACTTCGATACCAGAAGCATCAGGGAAACGATTGACGGAATATATGATGAGATGGGACTGGAAGTAGTCTACCAAGGGGAAAGGGAAGATGAGCACTTAGAGAGCACTCAGCTATATGACACTGAGGATGTCACCCGAAGTAGCGTGAGTAGGGGACTGTCCCTGGACAGACTGGAGATCAGGCAGAACGAAGAGGAGGCGAGGAATTGCGTAAACTGTGATCATTCAGGATCTGACTCCGGTGGGGATACGGAGGACGAGGCATAGGAGGAAGACAGGCAATGTGAAAATCCGCTCCCTCGAGGCCAAAGGGTACGATGGTCCGACACCAGTGAATCTGAACCTAGGACATCGAGACCTACCAAGGCACATGGCAAACGTGAGGGAACACCCCGCGACCAGAAGGGGAAGCCAGCATCCGCCTATACAGGCAGATTAAGGGCATTGCCAGGTAGGCGGCAAGGTGATAATACTGCCCCGCCAGCAGACGGGAGGAGAGGGGGAAAAGAAAAGGAAGATTGTGCCTTTCAATTCCCGCTGCTAGAAAAGGCGGGAGCAAGACCACAATATATCCCATGGCCACACATGGACCGAGAGAATCTTAAAAATAAGCTTCAAAATGCTGACATTGGGAGCCGGGAAGTGGATACATGAGTTAGAGAAAATGACGGGGGGTGTCACCCTAGCCATAGGGGACATTAAGGGTCTCCTGATTGCTATACTTGGAGAAAGAGCAGACGACGTATGGAAAAGGGCAGGCTACCCTAGGGTAACTATAACCAACACCTCCCATGATGGAGCGCCATTTAATTACTGTAGAGCAGCAGTGTGGAAAGCGCTGTGTACGCTATATCCAGACACGTCTGATATGGGAGCTATAATGACTCGAAAAATGTAAGAGTCTGAGGATCCGTTGCTTTATATCCAAAATTTTCAGGACGCATGGGTACTCAAAACGCATGAGTCTTGGACAAAATATATCCCTATATTCTATCACATATTGTGCAAAGGGTTACCAGAACTGGTGCAAAAACAGCTAAAAAAATTAGTAGGAATAGAAGCCAAACCGTGGGCCGAAATACAATTGACAATTGCACATTACTGCAGGCTGTTGCAAGAAAAGAATCGGAAGAAGGAAGCAACGCGTAAGGGAGAGGAGGCGAAGCTGGTGCAAAGGAAACTCTCAAAGTATGCTCTCGAGAGAGCCATGCTAACTAGCCCAGCCGAATCAAGTGCACAACGTGCACCTAACCCGCCGCAAAATAATCAGGATAAAGTGGGATTTTATCCAAGAGTAAGGGGTTTTGGAGGAAGAGGATGGCAGAGTAACCAGGGAGGGTTTCGAGGTAACCAAGGAGGTTTTCAAAAGATTCAAGTTGGTATCCAGAGCGCGCCAATGGGCAGTCCAACTATGCCAGGTGGACAGGTGGCCCGACCACCGTCAGTGTGTTAGCTGTGTGGAGTGACAGGACATGTGGCACGCATGTGTAGAAGCCAAAGCATATTGCAGAACAACCAAGGGATGGGGGCAGGCATGGTGAATCAACCGGCTAGCCCGCAACAGGGCAGTGCGCAAAACTATACCGTACAACAGTAGGCGGTTGGCTTGCAGCAAGATGCACATCAAGTGGTCCAGCTGCTGAACATGGGGAATGTACCAAAGGGACAACCCCATCAGATATTGTCGCAAGTGGCTCAGGACACTAATTCCGTTGGGGGAAACCCACAGGAATACAGTGGACTGAACCTATATATGAAATAGGACGGCTCACAAGGAACTCTGATGTGTTCTATCCTATCAGTGACACCAGACCCTAACAGGGAACCTAGGGTAAATGTCACCATAGGGGGGAAAGAATATTCCTTCTTAGTTGACATGGGTGCAACGCGCACGTGCATACGAGAAGGCAAATTCTCCTTGTCCGGTGAGGCCATAGATACCCATAGTTTTACTGGAGCTCATAGTAGAGTTCCCTTTACTGATGCACTTCCAGTCTCAGTGGGAGAGTGCAACATGAATGTACCTTTATTGTATTCACGTCAGTCCCTGGTGAATATCATGGGTCGGGACTTGATGACAAAGTTGAATATGACCATCTCATTCACTGAGGATGGCATAGTGTGCTCCACCCCAGGAATGCTTTATTCAAACGTGTGCGAAATGATCAGAGCATACTCTGGACGTGCAGCTATGAGAGCTGTACCGCTGGAGCTAGAAGTTTTCACATATGGTGTACGAGTGCTTATGGCAGGATTGCCAGGCCTCACAGACAAAACTATGAGTACCCCTGATGAGTTTCTATTCAGGCCAAGAATACCCATGCACGAAGAGGAGGGACAAATATTTCCCTTAATGATACAATTGCCGCGGTGCGAGGAAAGGTAGTATTAATTGAAGGATATGACGATGAGGGCAGACCGTGGTGTGCGATTGTCGCCATCGAAGAAGGGTATCGAGTGACTGATTTCACCGATGACGATCTGTTCGAAGAACACCCTGACCTAGAAGAGACACGGGTGGAGGTGAGTCTTATATTTTGGGTCAAAATGATCAAACGGGAGGTGCCACAGAGAATGATGTTAGCACTGGTACGCCCAGAATATTTTGATGACGACATGGCCCAAGTGCCTGCCACAAAATGGACTACAGGGCCCTATGATGTAGGTCTCCTGAAGGGGGCAGGCGAAGTAAAAATTAAATTGAAACCAGGAGCGATTTTGCCGCGGGCACGACAATACCCCATGTCCAGAGAAGCGGATGAAGGGATCGCAAAGACAATTTCCGCCATGATGGAGCAGGGCATCTTAGTGACGTCAGAATCACCTTGCAACACAGTGATTTAGCCTGTCAAGAAATCAAAGGGAGGGTCCTGGCATTTAATCCAGGATTTACGAGCATTAAACGATATAGTCGAAGCCGAGTTCCCTCTAGTCCCTAATCCATCCACAATTTTGTGCAACATACCCACTGAGGCCATATACTTCACGGTGATCGATTTGAAAAATGCATTTTCTCGATTCCATTGCACCGTGACTCACAAGACCTGAAGTCATTTACTTTCAGACAAATGCGCCTGAAAAGTATGAGGTTGCCACAGGGGTATTGTGAGTCCCCGTCCATTTTCAACCGAGTCTTGCAAATGGACCTAAGCAATATTGCGGTGGACAGTGTTGTTTTGCAGTGTGTACATGATATTCTGATCTGCAGCATCACTGAAGAGCAATGCAGGCACCACTCTGTCCAGCTATTGACTATGCTGGCTGAGAAGTGGTACAAGGTTGACAAGGATAAGTTGCAGTACTGCCAACAGGAGGTGTTGTACATAGGGCAACTGATCTCACACGAGGGGAAGAAGGTAACCCCAGAAAGGGCGGAAGCCATCTTGAACACGGCCAAGCCGCGTACAATAAAGCAAATGCAAAGCTTCCTATGTCTGTGCAACTATGTCAGAGCAAGGGTCTTTGACTACAGCTCGTATACCAGCTCGTATACCAAGCCCTTGTTACAGGCCCTCAAAAAGGCCCAGGCAACGAGAGAAGAAATTGAATGGAATGAAGAAATGGAGAAAGGGTTTACAGAACTCAAGAGGGCAATTTGTAAGGCCTCAGTTCTCGGGATTCCTAATTATGCAGAGGAATTCTATCTGTTCTCTCATAGCGATGGCAATTTTATGACGGCAGTACTCGCACAACGAACCTCGCTGGGGTACAAGCCCCTAGCATATTACAGTGGGAATTTAGACCCGGTCATGAAGGGCCACTTCCCATGCGAACAAAATCTAGTTGCCCCCGCGTTCGCCATTGAGAAGGCGTCATCCATTGTGATGGGGTGCTCCATGACATTGTATGTTGAGCACTCATTGTTCGCCATACTAGAGAAGCCAAAGGGCACACTGACATCTCAGAGAGCATCCGCCTATGAGGTGATTATCTCTAATCCATCAATCAAAATAGTGCAATGTAAGACTGTGAACCCTGCTACGTTCATAGCTGAGCCAGTCACAAAGGAAGAAGCTATACAATACTGTGCAAACTATGAGGAATTCTATGATGAGATCCCCAGGTTAAAGGAAAACACCCTGGCAAGTGGGGAGGTCGTCTTTATTGACAGGTCTTCGAGAATTGTCCAAGAAGACGGACAAAGGTATACTGGCGTGGCCGTGATAACACACATAGCGAATTGAGAGTTCCAAGTACTTGTCAGTGCGCGAATACCATCTCATTATTCGGCACAGGCTGCAGAAGTATTGGCATTGATACTCGCCATTGAGAATCATGCAGACCAGGAAGTGACGGTGTACAGTGACTCTGCCTATGTGACGTCCATAGTTCATGCAGGACTAGCACGCTGGAAAAGGAGGGGCTACTTCCGAGCAGATGGCACGCCGGTGCAGCACTCAGCCCAGTTGGACAGGCTGATAAAAGCACTACAGCTCCCAGTGGGCATAGCGGTCGTAAAATGAACTGCTCATACCAAGGGGACAGATTTCGTGTCACGTAGGAATCATGAAGCTGTCAAGCTTAAGGGCAGAAAAGCCTGGATCTTCTTGAACGATATCAAACCCTTTCTAGGGGAGAGCACTCCTACTGCATCTACCACCGAGGAATCCACGGACAACGGGGAAGGACCTCAGCACGTGCAGACAAGATCTATGGCGAGGAAGAAGGACGCATGAGCAGAGAAGAAAAGAAAACCCTTTTCTTTTATGCACAGAAAGAGACAAAACCAAGCAAACGAACACTCTGTGCAGCCAAAAGTGCAGGGTAAAAAAGGAGAATTATATATTACGAAACCACAGTGACACTAGTAACTCGAACACGTTGAACCACACGAAGCATTGAACATGAACTCTAAGACTCTGAGAAGCAGTAAAACAAGACATTTCTGAGAACTAAAACCGTTATCCCGAAGCATCCAGTATCAAGACTTTGTTCACGGACATATGGTTCATCCCAGCAGAAGTCTCAAGTGGGATGTGCTAACCTACTTCCAACTTGTGGTGCTATCATACCCGTCACTCATAGGAAGAGAAGCTAGCGTCACAGAATTCATTCAAGATCCTGCAAGTAAGAAAATAATCCGGCAACTACTGACTGTTGTAACAGAAACTTTCATTAAGCTGCCCGAGCACAGAGAAAAAGACACAGATGCTTCCACCACAAGTAATCATAGATGAACTGACCTATACAATATTCTTCCGCATCATAGAGGAGGGCCCAGGACTTGTCGGAAGAACTACAGACACATTGACCTTCATCAGAGATCCCAGAAATAATGATTTCCTGAATCAAGTATGGTAGAAGCTGAATCATGTGGTAGCAACTCACGCAACAGGAAAGTAAAAAAACTGCTCATGACAAAAGAAAGACTTGTGACCGGGACCCAGCAAAACAAAGCAAATGTCCCTGTCCCCTGCAGACACGCAGCTAGCCCACGACGTCCTGATTAGACTAGTCACGGGCTATCCAGAAATGGTGGGAAGGCCTGCTGATGTTGATGTTGTCACTTTCCTCAGAGATCCAGTCAATTTCCTACACATGAAGACTCTTCTCCACGGCATCATGCTCCAGGTGGAACTGTCCAACTTCCAGCGAGAATTCCTAAGGAGATTCCTGTGAGTCTGTTCGCCGAGGGACAGATCGAGGGAAGTACACAAACTGTCCACGTCGAGAGAAGGGCCTGTGAACCAGAGACTAGAAAATAAGAGCGAATGTCGTTGACACCAGAAGACAGCAGATACGCATTTCGAGTCTTCTTCCACTTCATTGAGAACTTTCCAGAGCTAGTGGGTAGACCTAGCTCTGTCGATATGCCCACTTTCCTCAGTGACCCAGCAAAAAAGGCACAACTGAACAGGCTCCTGAGGGCTATTGCATCACAGCTGAGAAGCAATCATTGTCATCCACTGCTGAGGAGAGCCTTAGAAGGGGGAGATCCATGCTAAAACTTCTCATCCTCCCCGCCAGGGGCAGAGCAAAGAAACAAAGACACATTTCTTCATGCTTCTAACGTAGGACAGATCGGGAAAAGCGGAAACAAGGATACCAACATCTTGCTCTTATTTTTCCTATTTTTTCTATTTTTCATCGTCGTCCCACAGTGAAGTAAATGGGGGAGGAAGAGACTGTTCATCAACTTGTCATCGAAAGACCAAGTGAAAGGAAGAGAGACACAAACTTCACCGCCGTGTTTACCTTTTTCAACCTTTTTCTTATTTTCTCCTACCTTCTCATATTTTCACTTTTATTTTTGTTTTTATTTGTATTTTTTCAATATTTAATTTTTGCGTGATTTGTAGCGGATCCATCCTTTCATGATGTCACTGCGAACAAATTCCTGCATGTCCTCAGGGGCAAGGCGAGTTGGAAGAGTGCCCTGGGAATACGTTTTCCATACAAATACAGAACAAATGTGATGTGCTGAAAACGGTAGTCTAACCTTTTCCCATAGTCTAGCAAAAGATCTGTACTCTGTACCTAGAGACTACCATCATCACTCGCAAGAGGGTGGACATTGAACAGCACTTGTCACTTCAGTGTTTTGCTGAACTTTTGAGCGACGAGATTAGAATAAGAAGAGAAATAAACTATTGACTATGGACTTGTTTGAAATGGGGGCCCAAAACAGTAACTTAGTCGTGCCACCAGCGGAGGGTCGCCCCCGCTTTCCTGGAAGGAGATGCTGCAAGCTGTCTTTCAAAGCCATTATATGTATATGCATAGTGATTACTGTAGTATTTTTAACTATCAGAACTGCATTTTTATTGGTACACGAAGCATCCCAATGTCTGTGCATCCAACAGATAACGAACATCTGGGACCCACAAAAGCACCCAGACCATATATTGTCATCCCTGTTCCAAGAAAAGCTGGTGGTAAAGTAAATGAACTGAAACTGAATGTAATAAATAGTGATAGCTACACGGTTGAGGTTATGAATGATGAGAAAAGCTGGAGACAGGGTCAGCGCGAATGAATGATAATATAGAACTGTCCACGGCACGCACCCACACACTGAGTGCACACGAACAAGGGCAAGCGTCAATGGCTATGGGACCTCAGACCAAATCAACAGTAAAAGGAAAACTGCCTAAGGTACGACCAGCTCCAGAAAATATTGGAAGTAAACAAGAGGAGACAGGTGAGAACCCAAGCAGAGGGGGCATGACAGAATCCCTCAAAGAACCGGAAGAAGCCACGAAGGAACTTACTGAAAAAACACATGCGTTGGTTGAGTATGTGTTCCCGCTCATACTAAGAGCAAAAAAGCTACATGAGGAGCTGAGCAAGAAAACTACGGAAACTGTAATAACGAGCACGCCTGCTCCAACGTCAGAAATTGTCAAGGAGTTCCCCCCTTCTCACATGAGTTCGATCTTTGCTGGATTTCTTGATCGATGCCTTCTTGCGTACTGCTCGAGTCTTGAATAAGGCTGCACAAGTCTCTTCTGACTCCAGCGTGCGTTCAAGTGCCGGGAAGCAAGGGTCCAGGAATCCAGGAATAACAGGGTGCACAACTAGCGCACGAGTCCAGGAATCAAGAAAGGAAGGAAAGGGACTAGAATTGGGTTAGAGTGAAAGAAGCAAGGGAAACAATACCGCGAGCTACGGTGCACACGTCTGGTCGCTACTTCACAATAGCATTGAGACGTGGGGGCCTCAGGGGCGTGGCATATTTATGGAACGTACTACATCCGCCGTGAAGGCTGGTGCGAGGCGTGTCACGTGATACGGCCATGTTGGGAGAAACAATGAATGCAAGCCACGCCGTGACAGGGACCAGGAAGTCCAGAAGGGGCGCGTTCTGTGGGTCATGACAGCATGCCTCCTCCGAAAACCTGTTCCACCAGGTTTGCCCGGGTGTATAAGATGAAATCTTCTGAGTAGTCGGGGGATCTTAAGATTAGAAAGTGGTTCCCAGGTTCTTTCACTAGGAGGATATCCTTTCCATTCAACCAGGTATTGAAGCTCACACCGTTTATACCTGGAGTCACGTATTCGAGATACTTCATATTCCAATTGGTTGTCGACCAGTAGAGGAGTAGGTCGGTAGGATTTCCGGGAGGATTGTTGGTAGGGTTTTAATAGGGATGTGTGGAATACTGGGTGAATTTTCTTCCAAGAGTCTGGTAGACTAATCCGGTATGAAACCGGGTTGATAATTTCCTTGATGGGAAATGGACCCTAGTTTCGAGGGGCCAACTTGTTTGGTCGTAGATGCCGGGGTAGTAATTTCGACTTGCTCACCAATTGCATAAGAAGGACCCGGTCTCCTTTTTAAATCCGCATACCTCTTAGTCTGTGTTCTGGCCTTCTCTAAATTTTCTTTGGCCTTTTGGTGTACATTGATGAGGGTTTCAATCCAGGAGTCTACAGTAGGTACTGGTGTAGGATGAGGGAGAACAGAGGGTAGAACTGATGGATGGAACCCTTGGCTACAATAAAAGTGGCTTGTCTTAATTGCTAAATGGTCAGAATTGTTGTAGGAAAATTCAGCCACAGGTATCAGGAGCGACTAGTCATCCTGAACCTTGGTGGCGAAACATCAAAGATACTGTTCCAGGGTCTGATTAGCACGTTCTGTGGCCCCGTTGGTCTGGGGAAGATAACCAGATGTGAGGGAGCGTTGGATTCCCAAAATGCGACAGAGATGTTTCCAGAATTGAGAGACGTACTGAGGTCCTCGATCAGATATGATCTTGGAAGGGAGTCCATGTAAACGAAATATGTGTTCCAGGAAGATTCCAGCAATTTTGGACGAGGATGGTAACTTACACAGAGGTGTAAAATGAGCCATATGAGTGAACAAATCTATGGTAACCATGATGGTCGTGTACCCTCGGGAAGGTGGTAATTTTTTATTATTTATTGAATATAGCTGAATTTATATCAGCTTTTTCAATTTTTAACATAGCCAAAATTTCATAAACATAGACATAGACAATGACAATAAAAGAGATACAACTACAAGATAACAGCCGATTAGACAAAAGTTAAATATTAATAAAATATTTCATGTTATAATAAGATGTTTAAAACAAATTCATTTTGATGAACAGAGAGCATAATACCAGATTCATTCCATGTTCAAAGCATTTAAAAAATTAACAGTGGCAATTCTTATGCTCATACATTCGGTTGCAGCCAAGGCCGCCCATCTGTGACTTGGGTCAATTTGTGCAAAATACGCAAGGTGGTTCACAAAATGTACACCTCTCGTGCTCATAAGAGCCGGGCAGTCCAATATTATATGTCGCAGAGTTTCAACTATGGTGATGTTATTACAAAATCTGCACCAGTTAAGATCTGGGGAGATCTGCTTCCTTCTTATTTTAACCTGGCGCGTAGGCCAGATGTTAAGTCGCAGACGCAAAATAGCTGATCTAATAGCAGCAGATGGAGCCAGACATAAGTAGGACGCAGTTTCTCTATATCGTTTAGGACCAAATATTGCAGAGTCAAAGTCTTTGTAAGTTAAACATTGGGATCTAGTATCTATCCAGTCCATCATGTACACTTTCTTCTTTGCTTGTTTCGGATGAAACACCAGAAGATCAAGAGGAATATCAGCGTTCACCATGATCTTCAAAATACTTGTGGACCAATTTTTAGGAAAAATTTCTAATGAGGTAAGCAAATAACTGGAAATAGATGATAATGTAGAATTGTCACGTGTGGATAACAAGCATTTACGAAATAAGGCACATAGACGCCAGTTATGGAGGGCCATTAGAGAAATTAAGCCTAACTCATAGCGCAATAACGCACCAGGTACACATTGAGGTAGATGAAAAATCGCTCTCCAGAACTTGGCTTCTAATGTGTTTAAGAAACCTTTAGGTATAATTTGTGTTTCAAGACCATAGAGAACAGTTGCCACTACGTTCTGATTCCAATAAGTAATGGCTGCCTTGATCGAAAACTTACCATATTTTGAAATAATCAAACGTGTTTGACAAATTGCTATGGTTAGTTTCTGTTTAATTTTGTTCAAGTGTGACTCTAATGCCGGACAGCCATCAAAAATAAGACCCAAGTAGACATAAGTTGGAACTATTTTTATGGGAGTGCCTTCAATTTGCCAATTTAGTAAACGCTTGTGTGAACCCTTGGGAACATAAGTGACAATCTGTGTTTTACCAGTGTTTACTATCAATTCATTATCTTTAAAATATTGGCAAAGCGCAGTAAGAAGGTTACGTAAACCACTAGGTGTTTTAGATACCAAAACTAAATCGTCAGCATACCACAGGGCATAAATTTTCACACCATTTAGTTTAGGTGCATCAGTTATGATTTTATCAAAGATCCATCGAACATCATTAATAAAGAAATTAAACAAAGCTGACGCTAAAATGCAACCCTGTTTTAACCCTCTAAATGTGCAAATTGGTGAAGATAACAAGCCCTCAACATTTAGTCTTATAAAGACTTTAGTTTTTGAGTGAAGAGCATAAATAATATCAACTAGAGTGGAGGGACATCCCGCCCTGATTAGTTTATTTATAAGTTTCGGTCTTGAAACTGAATCAAAGGCGGAATGAAGATCCACAAATGCAAAATATCTAGATTGTCTCTTATTCTGAGCTTGTTGTCTTATGGCGTTTAGAGTAATTAGATTGATACTAGTGCCCAAACCAGCAACAAAACCTGTTTGGGCTGGATCGCGTTGATTAGCCAGTTTTGTCCAGTCATTAAAGTCTCTCAGCACCAGTCTGGAGAATATTTTTCCTGGGGCATCCAGAATTGTTATTGGACGATAACTCTTGGCATTCATGCGATCACCTTTTTTATAGACCGGAATAATTACGGAGGAGCGCCAAGATTCAGGAATGATTTTAGTTTGCAAGATATGATGGAAAGCATTATTGAGAATTAACGCCCATTCATTCATATGTTGTTTAAACATCCATTCGTAAGCCCGTCAAGACCTGCCGCTCTTGACGAGGATGATAACTTAATGAAGTTCTGAATAATATGTTGTGTACAGCGCAAATTCCAGCATTTCACAGAGTTGCTGTTGTAGTTATAGTGATTCATTTGAGAATCCTCATACAGAGTAGTAAAGTGAGAGACCCACACAGACTCAGATACTCCATTAGTTTGCAAATGGGTATAGGGAACAGTATTACATCTATTCAAAAGTTCCCACACTGTTGCAGAGTTTTTATTATAACAAGCTGCGAGAAAGTTTTCCCCATCCATTTGATACAATGCAGCTTTCCTAAACCGGATCCAACGGCGATATTTTGCTTTAGCAATATTAACAGCCTTAATCTGAACATTCAAGGGTAATTTACGAAGTATTCTAATTTCTTTTCTATAAGCTTTTTTCCTCTCACAAAGAGCTAAATCAAACCCGTGAGCGTGTCTTTTTGATGGGTTGTTAGAAACAGGAAGTAAATTAGCAAAGGTGTTCAGTACATCTATATAGGACTCCGCTTTGAGTAGCTTTTGACTAATCAGGATAGCATCATTCAGGGCTAAAAGTTTGTCAGAAGACCATTTAAAGCGATTTCTGGAATTATTGGTTACTAAGGTCTGTTTATACCAACGGGTAGGTTTAACAGAATTGATACTTCGAACCGACCAAAATAGTGCTAGGAGATGGTGATCACTAGCTGCCTGTTTGACAACAGCAAACTTATTAGTGTTCATAAAGATATTATTAGACAAAAAGATATAATCAATTATCGATTTAGAAGAACCTCTCTCCCAAGTATTCATGGGAGGGATATCGCCAGAGAACGCACCATTTGCCATTTTTAGGTCAAGATCTTCCATAAAGGACAACCATCTCAATCCCACACGATTCTTAGGACCTGTGCTAAATTCAAAGCAAGACAAATTCAGATCTCCCAATACCAAAATTCCAGCAATATTATTTTGCACAGAAATGAGTTCAAATAGAGTAGAAAGAGCTGTATAAAAGTTATCATCAGTAATACCCAATGGATTGCGGTATAGGTTAATAAGAGCGTAAGTTAGTGAATGATATGAGATCTTTACCAATTGCATGAATTTGTTTGGAGCCTGCCATGAAGAGATTTTAAAGCCCTTACTTGCTTTTACCGCAACTAACAAACCAGCAGTAGGTCTCCCTTTCTCGCCTTGTTCTGCTGGAAGAAGAACAAGTTCGTGATCATCCCATATAGGAACGTTTACGAGCCACGTTTCTTGTAAGGCTACTATATCATAAGTGTTTAGTTGTGTATTTAAAGACCATTGTAAGTGGGACGAACCACGCGTGTTCCAGCTAGCGAGTGAAATTTCAGTTAAATTGGTGCATGTTCGTGGTTATGAGTGAGGGTTAGTAGAGTACATGGAATCAGGAAATGATTCTTGAGTGCAGAATTTACAAGAGCACAAGGCTTCAGAGGCCGTGCTTGCAATAGAATCATTAAAATCAACCTTCTTTGTTTGCTGGCGTGCCGGATCTTGTGCTAGTAAAAAGCCAAGATTGAATAAATCCATTCTGGCATTCCATAAGGTGTTACGTACAATTCCGGACTTTATCCATAGTCTCACAATAGAAAGGTTCTGGTCACATAGAAATTCAATTTGGTCTAAATCAGAGGAAGAGATGGCGTCCAAACCTTCTATGTCCCCAAAAATGTTAAGGACACTGGCACGGCATAAATCATATTTAGGGAACGACCCGTCTCGACACTTTAAAATCAGACTATGTAATACGTTACATTTCTTCGTTAGTTCAACGCTGGCACCATCGGTGCGAGGTTTAATTCCACCAGTACGAGAGTCTGAGTTCCATTTGCTATTTTGTTTAAGAGGAGCTTGATTGCGCTGGCAAGATAGATGTTTGGCACAAGTATCTACTTGGGCTTTTGTAAAAGAAATTTCATTTCTAGTGCTGTGTTGAACATTGGCACTAGACATTGCATTTCTAGTGCTATGTTGAGCAGTAGGTGTTTGAGAGGGTTCGGTGTTAACATTCACAGCTTCTGTCATAGCCACGGAAATTCTATTGTGTAAATAAGTATCAACAGCTGCTTTGAGTGAACTTAGTCGGTCAATAGCCCCTGTTGTGGAAATGGCAGGTATGGGTTGTATACCAGCACCTACGGAGATTGCATCACGATGCGCAGGCAAAGTTGGTGCAACCTGTGAAGGTTGTCTGTTTTGCACATAATCAGGTTGGGCTATAAGTAAGTGTACCAGCTCATTCAAAGGATCATAGTTTGATGAAGTGTTAGAATCCAACTTGGAGGTTGTTTGAGGTAACTGTGGGACGCATGGTAACATTGGAATTGCTGACATACCGGTCGTATCATTGTATGCAGATTCATTAAACGATTGTGTTGGAACCACAAATGAGTTGTCAAAAGAACTAATAACACCCACGGGGGTAGCTAATTGATGTTGTTTTTTTGTTGAGCCACCCGAGGGTTTGTGTCTTAATGTGGCCTTAGAGGACACAATTTTTTTTTTAACAGTATTAGCAGATATATGACCAGTTTTTTGTGAATTTTGTTTTGAACAAACAGAAGCATTAGAATTGATTACTGGTTGAATAACAGTTCTTACTGGGGAGTCAACACTAATCCAGGACTCATTGTGAGTTGTGATCAAGGCGTCTTCAACACATTCAATCGGACGAATGATCTTTGAAAAAGCTGGTAACACTGAATATGTAGAAGAGGAAACTTTATTTAGTGGTGCTAAATTTGAGAGACGATGTGTAGAGATGTCTCGAGATTGTACATGAGTGCGTCGAACAGACGACCAATTAGCTTCAAGGGAGGTTATTCTTTGCTCCAGATTTTCTAAAGAGAGATTTTTGACGATTTCAGGCAAATTATCTCTCATCGAATTGCTTATTGAATCTAGTTGTGTTGTTTGGCTAGCTATTTTGTGATCTAAGGTTTCGAAAAGTTTAAATAGACTAGAAATAGTGGTGTTAATAGCTCCCAGAGTAACTTCTAGTAAAGCAGGGTTAGCCAGGGAGGTAGAAATTTGTTTTTTCTTATCAGTGATGGGACAGCGACGGGGAGTCGGTTGGATAAAAGACACCTCGTCCTCTTGTCTTGTGGAGTCCATGGAGCATGGTTGTGCGTAATCAGTCAAAATTGAGACTCTAGAACTTTCTAAGTCTCTACTCTCAACTAGAGTGAGACAAGGAGGTGGAAAATGCTTATTTACGCTAACTTGGTCCACATCTTCATTAAGTACTGATGCTGCCGAGGTATTTATGACTGACTTATCACAAGCTAACTTATTGTTATTTTGTGATATCTCTTCACTTTCATGAGTGGATTCCTCTATAACTGTAGCAAAAATTGGAAAAGGTTTGATGATTTTATTCGGAGAATGAGATACAGTTAACAGAGTTTGATCTGAAATGGTAGTACCCAAAGTTGAAGTAGGAGGGCCTTGGTTAATGAGGGAGAGTTGAACTGGACTCAAAACACATTGCAGAGCCTTAGGAGATGATAAAACAGTGGGTGGGTTTCTCAAAGATGCAAAACCCACCGGATCAACTAAGGCCTTACCACACGGTGTTTTGTTGCAGAAATTGCGAATATCATGTTGATTGGGGGCTCTAATAGGGGGTGTCAAATTAATATGTTTCTTAGAAGTGCGCATACGACTATTAGGCTTAATCTGTAGATTAGACATATTCAAATGCACAGGGGTTTGTGGAAGGCACTCGTGTTCCGGTAGATTTGGCCTTGAGCATGAAGGAACACTCATCGGATCTCTAGAGATCTCAGATGGCATACCTGTTTTCAGGGTAAACATAAATGGTTTCCAACCACTTGCAACCTGTAGGAAAAAAAAAAAAAAATTTGTTTTTTTTTTTTTTTACTTTGTGGGCTGAATAAGAAAAATGCAATCAATTAATTGAAAGATCAGATCAAGAAAGGTTAGTACTAACAGACAGGGCTTTGTGGCGTAATGGCTGACTAGGTGAGGGCAGTGTAGGGAACAGTACCTGTGGCAGAACTAGTAGGTCGCTGCCATCCACACAACAGCCAGAGGGCTTGACTCCACCGGGCTTAACGCCGCAAGGGTGGCTCGAAGCCGCTTTAATGTCCGGGTGGAGTCACGTGTTTCCGTCACGTGACACGTGCAAATCCGCCCCCTCCAGGAAGTGGAAATGAAGGGAGGGTGTCGGCAAGAGCAGGGGCTCGCAGTGCCGATTGCAGCAGCCACAGCAATCCAAAGTTCACAAACAAAAAGCGATCCTTCGCTTTCTCACAAGATGCGCCGCTCGGGCGGCTCGAAGCCGCTTTAATGTCCGGGTGGAGTCACGTATTTCCGTCACGTGACACGTGCAAATCCGCCCCCTCCAGGAAGTGGAAATGAAGGGAGGGTGTCGGCAAGAGCAGGGGCTCGCAGTGCCGATTGCAGCAGCCACAGCAATCCAAAGTTCACAAACAAAAAGCGATCCTTCGCTTTCTCACAAGATGCCAGGTAATTCCACAATGAAGTCTGTTGCAATGAATTCCAATGGCCTTGTTGGCGGCGATGGTTGCATTAGAAGACCCGCCGGTCTCTTGGTATCATGTTTGTTTTGACTGCAGACAGCACAAGTTTTAATGTACTGCTGTACGTCGGTCTTCATTCCAGGCCACCAAAACTGTCTTTGTATAAGACGGAGGGTGTTGGTTATGCCACGATGTCCGGAGTGAAGGGTATCATGACAGAGGTTTATCATTCTTTGTTGTAACTTCTGTGTAGGAATGACCAGTGCATTGTCCTTGAATAAGTATCCTTCCTTAAGTCTTAGGTTCCATGGATTCTTCCTTGAAATATCCTTCCAGAGGTCAGAAGATTGGGTTTGTACTCGCATTTCTTCCAGGAGGTTGACTGCTTGAGCTATAAAGATCGTGTGGGGAAACATCTTAGGATATGCCTTGTCTTCAGTAGTTACATAGTCAGGACGTCGAGATAAGGCGTCAGCAATCATGTTTTGTGATCTGGGACCATGAGTGATTTGGAGTTTTGGTATTGGGCAAAGAAGTAGGCCCAACGCGCCTGACGACTGTTCCTGCATTCCAATGATTGTAGAATTTGAAGATTCCGATGGTCCGTGCGGACCTGAACTGTATATCTAGCACCCAGAAGTAGATGTTGCCATTCAGTGAAGGCCTGGCGGATGGCTAACACTTCCTTTTCCAGGACGGAATAGTGTGTCTCACTGGGAGTCAGGGTTCGTGAGAGGTAAGCAATGGGGTGTTCCAGTTTATCCTCAAGTTCCTGTTTCAAGACCGCTCCTATGGCATAGTTAGAGGCATCAGTTTCCACTAGGAATGGGCGATTTATGTCTGTTTGGGCCAGTATGGGGGCTTGCGTGAACTCTGTTTTCAATCGTTGGAATGCTTCGTCTTGCGGTGTAGACCAGATAAAGGGAGTGTCTTTCTTCAAGAGAGCAACAATCGGCTGGACGATCTCGGAAAAGGAAGAAATGAACTTCCGGTAGAAGTTGGCAAGCCCCAGGAAGGATTGAACTTTCACGGAGGTGGGAGCAGGCCATGCCAGTATGGCCTTTACCTTTGAAGGGTCCATTCCAATTCCTTCTGGGCAGGATGAATCCCAGGTAGTGAACAGAAGTAACGTGAAACAAGCATTTTTCGGGTTTGGCTAAAAGTTTGTGTTCTCGGAGACGTTGCAGTACTGCCTTAACATGCTCTTCATGCTTTAGAGGATCCTTGGAAAAGATCAATATGTCATCCAGATAGACAATGACAAAAAGGAATAACATGTCAGAAAACACCCTGTCCATAAACCGTTGAAAAACCGCAGGGGCATTAGCTAGTCCAAAAGGCATGACTAGATATTCATAGTGACCAAAGGGTGTTCTAAAGGTTGTTTTCCATTCGTCTCCTTCCCGGAAACGGATCAAATGATAGGCACCCCGGAGATCCAACTTTGTGAAGACTACGGCGCCTCTCACAGCTTCCAGGATATCCGAGATCATGGGTAGTGGGTACCGATCTTTGAGGGTGCATTGAGTTAAGCCACGATAGTCAAGGCAAGGTCTGAGTTCCTTAGTGTACTTCTTGGGAACAAAGAACAATGAAGCACCCGCTGGAGATTTTGAAGGTGTTATGGTGCCATTTTCAAGGTTGGTATCCAGGTATTCTCTGAGGGCCTTTTTCTCAGGTTCAGAAAGAATTAACATTCTGCCAAAGGGAATCACTGCTGAGGGATCTGTATCTATGGCACAGTCTTCAGATCTGTGAGGGGGTAAGGCCTGGACTATGGCAGTTGAAAATACATCAGCATATCCCTGATAGGCCTCTGGGACTTGTATGATATTAGAAACCATGAGTGGTGTTTTCAGATCTCTTGGTGGTTCTTTAAGGGGTGTCGAGGAGGGATACAGGATTAGGCAGTGGGACATACAAAACTCTGAGCCTAGGAATAGTGATCCTGCTGTCCAATTGATGTACGGATTGTGCTTCTGTAACCAGGGCATACCCAATACCATGAGGTAATGGGCTGACTTAATGATGTCGAATGTAATCCGCTCTTGGTGATGGTTTATGGAAAGTTGGATCTCTTTTGTCTGTAGGATTATGGGTCCTCAAGAGAGGGGTCTTCCGTCGATTGCTTCCACCGGCTGCATGGTGCTTCGTGTCTCGTACAGAATATGATGACTAACAACCCAGTCTTGATCAATGAAAATTCCCATAGCTCCGCAGTCCACCAATGCCAGAATGGGATTGGTCTTATTCTTGGAGGGTGACAGGAAGGCTTGTAGAATCACCAAATTGTTTTGTCTAGGAGAGTTCAAGGATGGAATTGATGTGGAGCAAACAACTCTCTCCCGAAGCTCTGCTCCATCTAGGATCAGGAGCTGGCGTTTCCCGAACGCCGAGGAGGGGCCAGAGGACAGTCCCTAACCAGGTGTTTGTCTGAGGCACAATACATGCACAACCCCGTATGAATTCTTCTCATTCTTTCTTGCGGGGATATAGGTCCACGGAAGGCTCCTATCTGCATGGGTTCTGGTTCAGAGATTGAGCCTGGGTTAGTGTCCGCCTTGGTTGTACTCTCAAAGGATGGCTTCGGAGGATTAGCTTTGGATTTCTTCTTCTCTGCCTTTTTTTCCTGGATACGAAAATCTATTTGCATGGCAAGGTCCATCAGTGACTGGAATGAGTTTGGGCGAGCCACTCTCGCCAACTCATCCTTAATCTCCTCATTAAGTCCTTTTCTGAAACAGGTAAAACTCACCTCCGGGGACCAATCGGCTTCCTTGACTAACTGCTTGAATCGGGTAACATAGGTGAGCATATCCTGGGATCCTTGCTGAAAGTCTAACAGGCGTTCCTGGGCACTATAGACCTGTTCTGGACGGTCAAACATGTTCTTAAGGGCCTGTTTGAAGCCATCATAGTCATCTAGAAGAACGTCGCCGGAATTAATGAGGGGCGTCGCCCAGGTTAAGGTGTTTCCTGAAAGGTGGGAAATTATGAAGCCAACTTAAGCCCTGGGAGTTGAAAAGTAGTAGGGCTTAAAAGTAAAGTGAACCAAACATGAATCCAGGAATCCTCGAAGGGTTTTTGGTGAGCCATCATATTTGTCCACTATACCGCCCAGCAATACACTTTCTTTTGTGGCAGAATCGCGGGATAGAACTAGTTGTTTGAGGGCGGCATTTTCCGCCTTTAGATTCTGCACCTCGGTTGATAGCTCCGGCATGCCACGCATCAGGTCCTGGACGGCTGATTCCATGTCCATATCGAGTTCGGTTGGGTGGCGTCTCAAACTGTCAAGGAGTTCCCCCCTTCTCACCTGAGTTCGATCCTTGCTGGATTTCTTGATCGATGCCTTCTTGCATACTGCTCGAGTCTTGAATAAGGCTGCACGAGTCTCTTCCGACTCCAGCGAGCGTTCAAGTGCCGGGAAGCAAGGGTCCAGGAACCTAGGAATAACAGGGTGCGCAACTAGCACACGAGTCCAGGAATCAAGAAAGGAAGGAAAGGGACTAGAATTGGGTTAGAGTGGAAGAAGCAAGGGAAACAATACCGCGAGCTACGGAGCACACGTCTGGTCGCTACTTCGCAATAGCATTGAGACGCGCGGGGCCGCGGGGGCGTGGCATATTTATGGAACGTACTACGTCCGCCGTGAAGGCTGGTGCGAGGCGTGTCACGTGATACGGCCATGTTGGGAGAAACAATGAATGCAAGCCCCGCCGTGACAGGGACCAGGAAGTCCAGATGGGGCGCGTTCTGTGGGTCATGACAGAAATAAGCATCAGGCCTACAATGCCGCCACTTATTGGGAAAATTACGAGCCAATGGTGGTGGGAGGAGGTCTACAAAAGAATGCATGAGGGAAGGGAAAGAGACGCAAAACATCCCCATATTACTGCAGGGCAGGAAATGAATCCTGCCCCACCAAGGAGAGTACTCGAGAGCCTACCTGAAAGAAAGAGCAGTACAGACGCATTCAGAGACGTAGTGATAGCCAATTACAGAAAAACGCTAAGGATCAAGAGAAGCCCATATGAAACGGACATTGAACTAAACGATTACTTGGACAGCACAGCCCATCTCGGGAACAACATATGGTACCAGCACATGAAGGAAGTTGGACGAAGGCAATCAGGAGAATGTTTCGTCTGTGCACTCCTGCCGTACAGCATTGGCAAGTCCAAAATCTTCGTAGCTGTAGAAATCGATGTCCCAACAGCACACTGTATGTCACACGTAGCGATGTGCAACAGCAGAGAACAGTTCATGGGGAGAGACGCCTCCTTGATATGGGCAAACGAAAAGGATTACCCTGATGAAGACGGTTTTGTTCAGGACATCAAAACAAGAAACAGGGCACACACCAAGAATCATGTGATTAGATATGAGAACCCTGACGTTAAAGGATCAGGAATAAGATGGGAAATAAACCCGAGACAGAATGTCCAAGGGAAAACAGCAGAAGAAGCTCACATCTGGAAGAATCAAGACCAAATGCAGATCTGGGGGTCAGTAGTGTTCCCAAATGGATGGGAAGAAGGGGTTGTGATCTGTCGAGCCTGGATGGTCCTCGGAGCCTGCCAAGAAGCAATAGAGAACGCACAGAGACTATGCAAACCATTGTGGGCAAAATTGGTAAAACTGTTAACATGGGTCGAGGACAGAGGAGGACCCTTGCAAATATTACCACTGGAAAACCCTAAACTGTGCTTCAGAAGTAATGGCACACGGAAATGGGAGAGAATCAAAACTGCGGACGAATATATGAAGCCCCAGGAATGGCACAAGGAACCGCAGTCCTGATGGACCATTATTGGGCATGTGGATCCAAGGCATATATAAGACTACCGAGGAACTGGGGAGGCATATGCACACTGGTGAATGTCCATGTTCCTGCACTGGTGATTCCAAAAAATGAACTGAAGCTGGACATTTTCCCGAAAGCAGATGCTCATCTAAGAAGAAGGAGATCTGTGGATTGGTATCCAGGATGAAGAGGGAAAATTACTTTTCTCCCAAATCAGAAGAGGCATTCCATGCAATCCCGTACGAACACAGGCTGTTCAGCCTTACCTCAACAGTATTCACAACCCTACTCTTGCCCACATCCAAGTTGGAGTGAATGCTAAATGGTTGCATATAACCAGATGGGAGTTACTGCAGACCATCAATACCACAATAAAAGGAAACAATGCGATTAAGAAGAACTGAGAGCAATCAGACTGATGACCCTCCAGAACAGATACGTGCTTGAAATGATCACCGCAATGGATGGAGGTGTTTGTACAAAAATCTGAGAATCATGTTGCACACTTATACCATCACACGATGAAGAAAATGGAACTCTCACCGAGGCCATAAGCATGTCGACAACTCTAAAAAAACAGATGACCGATGAAACGGACGAAGTGGATGATGACAGTTGGTTTGGGAACCTATTCTCATGGGTCCCGCAATGGAGGGGTGATATATTCAAGTTCCTGGGAGCTTTGCTAGCCATGGTACTGCTAGGATTCTGTGTTATCAAGATAATCATCACACAGTGCCAGAAAACTGCAAAGAAAGCCATTGCGATGAAAATTATGGTCGATGTCGAGCCAGGCTGGAAGCCCAGAGATCTGACAGATGAAGAGATAAAGGACTTTGTGAAGGCCAGTGAATTTGCACCAGAGGGAACAAAATTCACTTATCCCAAGAAAAGAAGGAGGTATGAAGGAAAATGGATTTATTGCAGTCCAAATGGACAATGCCAGCTGATGACCTGGAACAAAGATGAGCATGTGAAAACAGCAGGAAGCTTGAAAGCGGTGATAAAGATATGGACACCAAAATTGCATACATTCACGCCATCTTGTGTAAATCCAGAAGACGATGAACAAGACATTGAAGAATCAAAGAAACTAAATATAAAGGAGGAAGCAGAAGTGGTTGATGAACCGACCAGAGGGGGGAGTGTAGAGGAGGTCCCAGATATGGCCTGCACCCCATATCCATTGCGACTGGCCAGTGAAATACTCGCCAAAGTATGTGACGTATGAGAAGTAAATGAACCGACAGAGAGCTGCACTGGGCCTATGCCCAGTGCCCATCAGAAGAGCAATACCCATTGAAGTGCCTATAACCAGACAACCATGGGCAGCACGGTACCCAATCAGACAACCATACAAGCTGCTGATACGAAACGATGAGTCTTTACAGACTGTCCATGAGGAGACAAAAAGAGCCCTGATGGAAGACAAACGATGATGAGAAGAGGGCCTGGACAGACTAACGCATGAGAAAAGGCAACACGCGAACACGTGTATCCACGAAAACAGATGCAAGAGACACGAAGGACAACACAATGTTAAAACATAAGAAACGTCATAGCGAAAGAATCAAGACGAAAGAATCGAACCTGTTAAATGTGTGTAAATAGGCTTGAAATGCAAGAAGCTAAGAAATTGATACTGCTTGCAATGCTTAGTAGAAGATTAGAGCGGCAAGCGCCAATCATATACGTCTACCTTGATACAGCACAACGTACATGTGCGACTCCATTTTGTAAAAGCAGAAATGTACCCAGGAGGCCAGAGGCCTGACAGGCCAAATTTCGAAACCCAGCCAAAGGCAAGGAAAAGAGCAGAATCGAAACTTAACAGGATGGCTCAGGCCTGGGGAATCAAGGTCAACCAAAGAGAGGGAGGCGAGCTTCAGCTAAGGAGAAGCAAAACTTCAATGCATATCCGCCTGCCCTGCGAAGGTCAAGATAAGGAGGCCCAGGCAGGTGGTGGGGCTACAAGGAGAATTAAATACAGGAAAAGCTGGAAACTGAAGCAGATTCACGGTGAACCAACACGTGACCAACCAGGCACGAAGATGTACCACCGTCTGATGTCACCCAGATCCGAGGGTGCCATAACTTTTCCTGATAAGAGACTACAGTTTCAAGGCCTTCCTTAGCCAACTAATTGACACATCGCCCTAAAACCACTGATTGATGGAAGGGAAGCAGGGTGAATCTTGGGACACTAGGCACCTGGGTGTCCAGCCTGCTTGCTGCTAATTAAAGTGGAGATTTATGTTTAGGGGTGTAACTTGCCCAATCACAATGTACCATGCAATCTAGGGTCCTACAGACATTGTAACCAATAGGACGTCGTACTCATAGTGACGTCAATCACGTGTGATGTAGAGGGATGGGCGTAGACGCCCACCAGATAAGAGTTAACCTATCTGCACGCTCTATTGTCATATACAGATATAACACCTATACTTAAGTTACCGTCCCAACCAATTAGATTGCATGATGATTTTTGTAGAATTAGACGTCAATGATGACGAGTTTAGCCTATAAAAATGGCTGTTCGACTGAAGTTCGAGGAAGTCGGAGCGAGACAGGTGTTTGCAATGCTGCTGATTTCCATATGCTGATGTATGTATCATTAAACGGACTTCCCTTTGCCAACTTACTGAGTCCTAATTTTTGAGATGTGCTGGAGTATGTGAATCCTGCACCCTGTCCTCACATGGTGCAGCTATCCAGTATTACAAGTTCTCGGGGGTTGAGTAATGACCAATGGGCCCGTCAGTAATTTCCTCTCCTCCTGAACAATACAATTGTATGAGTTGCAACCTAGCGTTTCTAGAGACTTTTTTATGATACAACACTATCTTCCCCCATTCACCACCTTCCAAGGTCCTCTCCAACTCCTTCTCCCACTGCTCTTTACACTTCAGTTCAGATCGTGAGGTTTTATTTATCATTGTCTTATAGATCCTTGAAATGGCATACCCTCCCTCTGCCACAGTGAGCAACAGCTCAACATCTTCCTGACCTATAGTGCCACCCATAGCATTTGGTCATCTGTCTCGCATCGTCTTCATTATAGTGTTGTATAACAAAAACTGGCCTACATGTAGGCCGGTTTCCTTCTCTAATTCTCTGAACATTTGCCACCATCCCTCCTTCCACAGGTCCCCCACCGTGGCAATTCCACTTGTTTCCTATCTCGCCTTCACCAAGGCTTTACTACCCGGTTTCCAATTCAGCAGTGCTGCTATCGGCATCTGCGGTGAGAGCGGGTCCTCCAACCCCATAACTTTGTACGTCCTATTCCAAATCCTAATGCCCAGCTCCACCAGAGAAGGAACAGTAGTTTGTTCCTTAGGAGGGATGCAAAAGAGGTCCCTCATATACCTCCCTTTTACCACTGGCTGTAACAGTGCAGTTCCCATCGTGGGGTCATCCGCCATCCACTGCACTACATGTTGTAGCTGGCATGCCAGAAAATACAGCTCGAAGTTGGGTATCTTCAATCCCCCCTACCCATACGGTCTTTGTAACATGTTCAGCGCCACCCTATTCCTCCCGTCCTGCCACAGGAACTCTTGACATATTTTATCTAAATCCTGAAAGTACTTCTTAGGAATATAATATGGGACATTCCCAAAGCAATGCATCAACCTAGGTAGTGCGACCATCTTCAGTAATGCTGCTCTCCCCATTACTGAGAGGGGCAGCTTGCTCCAAAACTCCATAGATTTTACTAGCCCGAGCTTAACCCGCACTGTATTACATTTTTGCTCCCGCTGTGGGTCATGATAGATACTGATTCCCAAACACCTGAAGGAGCTACTGCTTCAGGGTAGCGGCAGAGCTGGTAAGTCCTCCTTGGCCCTCTTCGCCGCGGCAGCCAGTGGGAATAAACATGATGTATTCCTATTCATTTTAATCCCTGTTAGTCTGCTTGAGTTATCTAGCATCTCCATAATATATGGCAGGTTTTTTGCGGCTCACTTAGATACAGCAGTACATCATCTGCATACATAGATACCACATGTCTTACTCCTCTAATGTCTATTCCCGTGTTTCTGTATTCCTGCCTCAAATATGCCCACATAGGCTCAGCCGCTATGATGTATAACATCGGGGACGGTGGGCATCCCTGTCTCGTGCCTTAATGTAACTGCCACACCTCCGAGTACGTGCTCCCTGTTATGACTGTAGCCATTGGCTCTGTATATATCCATCTCACCCATCTCATATACTGTGGTCCAATCCCCATCTTTCTCATCGTGGCATATAACCAGTCCCAGTGTACTGAGTCAAAGGCTTTAGTTGCATCCAGGGAAGCCACTGCACACTCTATGACGCTATCAATCGTACTGTGGATTACCTGGTGCAGCCTTCTAAAGTTTTCAGAAATATTCCTGCCTGGTACATACCGTGTCTGGTCTGGGTGAATCAACACATGTATCACCCTTATTAGACGATTTTCTAGGATGGCTCTGAGTATCTTACTGTCCTGGTTCAATAGTGACAGTGGCCTGTAGGAGCCGCAGTCTGTACTTATTTTGTCTGGTTTGAGTAATGAGACTATCAGGGCCTCCCTCATGCTTCCTGGCAGTATGTGGTCTTCATACGCCTCATTATACATTCGGGCCAGAAATGGCGCCAATAACTCCCCATACGCTTTGTAAAATTCACTAGGGAGCCCGTCCGTTCCTGGCGCTTTCCCCGTGGGCAATTCTCTAATACTAGCTATAAACTTTTCCGAAGTGATGGGTGCCTCTAACAGCACCGCCTATCCAGTGTCCAAACAGGGCAGTAATACCAAGTCGAGGACCTCCTGTATGTCGTCCTCTTCCCTCCCTTGAGGATCTGCATATAATGCTTTATAATATTCCGTGAACACCTCAATTATGCCCACCTGCATTTTTACCTCCCCCCGTTCTGTGGTTTGTATGGAGCATATTGGGGATTTCGCATCTTCCCGCTTACACAACCAGGCCAGCATCCTCCCGGGTTTGTCCCCTTGCGCATGGCATCTCTCCAGGTATTTTGCATAATTTAGTCTCCCCAGCCTGTCCCATTTTGCGAAGCATGCCTTCTTCAATTCAATTACCTCCTCTGTATATTCCTTATCATGCCTTGCTTCCTTCTCCCGTGCCCTCAATTTCTCCTCCGCTCCCTCCAGCTCCCTAACGATGACCTTCTGTATCCCCCCAGATTCTGCTATCATTTCCCCTTTTATGACCACCTTATACGCTTTCCAAACTGTGCTCAACTTTCCGAACACTTCCTTCATTTACCTCTAAATATTCTACAGTGCTTTTTTGTATGCTCCTTAGCCTTCCGGTGGGGATATGCAGCCTCAACGCAAACAGTCTCCATCTTGCCACTAGTGGCGAGTGGTCTGACAGTTCTCTGGCCAAGTATTCCAGCTCCGTAAACTCCAGTTTGTATTTTCCCCCAGAAAACATATAATCAATTTGTGTGTACACTTTGTGTGGGGCTGAATAGTGTGAGTATGCTCTTTCCTCCTCGTGCTTCACTCTCCACAGATTTATCAACTGGACGTGCTTAAGCAGCGACTTGAGCATCTTGGCTAGGGGCAATGGTTTCTTGTGTTTCTCATCCGACATATACTTGGTGGGATCCGCTGTAAAGTTAAAATCTCCTCCCCAGAGTACCCCCCCCCCCGTAGGGCCCCAGTCTCACGTACAATGTCCTGAAGAACACTGTAGCATCATGGTTTGGCGCCTAAGTGTTCACCATACAAATGTCTTTGTTCTCTATTATCCCATGCAACAATGTCATCCTACCTTCATTATCTGTCTTAGTGGTTAGTACTTTAAGTGGTACGGCGGGGTCCACCCAAATGAGGACCCCTCTTGCGTATGATGAATATGTAGAACCAACCACTATCCCTCCTCACGACCCTCTCCAAGTTCATTTGCTTTTGTGTATCCAAGTGCGTCTCCTGTAGTAAAGCTATCCCAACCTTATTCCGCTTAATATACATATGCACTCTTCTCCGCTTTACATAATGATTCAGCCCTCTAACATTCCAGGTCATGATTGACACTGAGTACGATGTCTAAGGTTTTAGTGAGGCCTCCAGCCTGTTGCCAGTCGCAACAAGAGTTTGATGCAACATGCAGTCAAATATGTTAAACTCTCTTCCTCCCTCCCTCCCTCCTCCTTCCCACCCCACTGCACACACACCCCAACCATAACTCGTCCCGCTATGTCTAGCATGCAAGGACTATCCTGTTTCCGCTCCATGCAACCTAGTCATGGGACTGGTTTCTGGGTGCCCTACGGGCGGGCCCTGTACCATAGCCCTTAAACTCCTTCTCCTGAGGAAGTAGTGGGTTCGCTACAAGCATTCCCTCTACCGGGTTTCTGTGTCTCTTGCTTACCTTGCTACTTTATCACTTATCTTATAGCTCCATCTGTATTTGAAATTCCTACTCCTACATAGCATAGTTACACATATCTCACAATATATACATGAGTTCTTCATCATTTCTGTTGTCTCCATCTTCTCCCAGGATCTTTTCGCCACCTAGGAGCATTTACTCGATTCTGCCATCTCCGGAATCTGTTATCTGTCCATCCATTCCTGCGCCTCACTTGGTGTTTCGAAAAAGAGTGCTTTCCCAATGCGTAGCACCTTGAGCTTGGCTGGATAAATTAACATGTATTTCAGTCCCGCTGTCCTGAGTCTGGCCTTTATCGCGATATACTGGGCTCTCTTCTTCTGTACTTCAACAGTATAGTCTGGGGTACACTGAAATATTTGCTAACGCCCTTTGTTTTGTCCCTCCTAATCTAGAGAAGGCCAGAATCTTCTCTTGTCTTTATAATTCAACACCTTGGCTATCACCGGTCTGGGTGGCACCCCCGGCGGCGAACGTCTCACCAGGGAGCGCTGCGCTCTTTCAATCGTGAACCCTTGTGTTAGTTCGCCAGCTCCTATATCCTGGAGCAACATATTTTCAACGTAAGTGGTCGTGTCCGACCCTGAGGGCCCTCTGGCAGACCTATGATCCTTATGTTGTTTCTGCATGCACGCCTCTCCGCTTTTTCCGCTCTATCTTCCAGTAGCTTGACTCTCTGTTGTAGAATGTCAATGTCTCTAGTCGTCTGCACCTTCATCTCAGTGTTCTCATTGACCTGTGCCTCTAATTTCCCAGTACGTTCCGCTATGGCACGGATGTCCTGTCTCAACAATGCTACATCGATACCCACCGCGTCGATCTTAGCTTCAAGCGTAGTCTGCATCACTTCTATGGCTTCTAGGATTAGTTGATTCCCGCCGTTTGACGTGTCTTTAGTTGGGGTTGTCTGCCCCTTCTCTTTCTCGCCGCTGCTTGTCTCATGTTGGCTGCCTGGGCCTTTTGCGAAGGTGTCCAGCGTGGCTTGTTTGTTCTTATTCTTTTTGGGTTTCGTCGCCATTTCTTGCCCCAATCTATAGCTCTTAGTTCTGGTGTTAACTCAGTTTGCGCTGGCTCCCCGACTCCCGCTCTTGTGGGAACAGGTCTCAGTTAGCCTCAGGGCTTTTGCGCTCGGGTGGCGTACCTTTTTTTGCAGACACAGCAGTGTCCTGGTTGTTTTCCTCACAATCTCTTGGTCTAGAACTCATTTCCGTTCCCCATAATATTCTTTAAAGGAATATCATAAGGATCAATCACAAGATTGTATAGAGGAATAAAGTTCTTTAGAGTTTGAATTGTTATTATTCACAGACTCACTGTGTACCATTGGGAGTTAGGGGAGCTTCTAGTTGTATAAGACTCCAGGGATTTAGAAGGGTTTTCCTTTCCCCTATTGCATAGAGGTTCATGACAGTTTTTACCCATATTAAGATAATCAACTTGGGGAACTAAAAGATTGTTATGACAACAAGCCATTACATACTTTGGTATTGAGGAAATGTCCTCCATAGAGGAAGACCAATACTGCGTCTCACCCCACAGAGTTTGCTAATTCCCCATGGTGCTTTCTCCTCCCAGGTGCTCCTCCCGCAGAACACCATCCCCAAGGTCAGGATCAGAAAGTGTCTGCCTTTCCCTGGCCACGTGAGAGGAGAATTTAGGCAGGGGCTTAGTGGGGATTATGTAGGATTCATCACAGTTGGCACTTGAACAGTCTTATTGTTAAACAGAATTTGTCACTCCTCAAAATACTTGTCAAAGTTCCACAGTTCTTGAATGATAACAAGGACTTTGTTTTTGCACTTTTGGTCAAGCTTCAACACAATTTCTCTTCCTTAAAAAAACACAACTACTTCCACATCCCTTCTTCATAAACAACAGGATGGTTTTACCACAGTTCATCACAGCACAGTAAATGGACTTGCCACTTTCTTGCTGCCACAACCCTCTACCACATTGCATAACTTCAATTATCTTCTTCTGGTCCACTAACCTGCCAGGACTAACCACTAACAGTCCCTTTCCTGGTGTACTCGCCTGCCAGGATAAAACTCCTATCACTACTACAAGTACTTTGCGGTGAGGCTGCTTCAAACATTCCACACTATAATCCTGTGAAAAAATAAACTCAACAACTGTTTCACAAGTTGTGCCCCCTTTGACAATGCAGGATACAATGTTCCTCAGCTTGATCTCTCTTGATATACAAGTTGTGTTTAATTGACTTCCATTCATTAATTTGGTATTCAAAGTCAGCGGTCTATCTTGGAGTGGCCAACTCAGGCAGACCCAGTGCTCCTTCTCCCTTAGTCAGACTCGCACAGGTGTCTTACAGCTCCAGTAACTTTTCCCTCGCTCGTGTCTCCTGGAGTTGGAGCTTTTGATGCTCTGCTCGCACTCCGTGAATGCCACACACCAGAGACACACACAGGAACAGGAGAGCCCCTCTCTCCCTCGGAACAGCCAGTCTTCGTACCGCTTCCCGCTGTGTGTCCTCTGCATACTATAGGCTTTCCGACCTCTGCTTCCACGACATGGCGTCCTGCTTCTACTACAGTGGCAGTTCCGTCTGCTCCCACTGCTTCTTCTCAATGGCCCACACCAGAGGGGGTTTTAATTGTCTAAACGTCCCGCTCAAGTGTGGGCCATTATAACCACTAGACCACACACCACAGTTCTGTGACTCCGAGTCCCTCTTCCTTGCCCCATCTGTGAGGAGACTTTAGGCAGGTATTCTGCGAGGACTCCACATGCTTCATCAAATCCTCCTGTCCTTGGTCTGGGAATGGGGTGAGGGGTGGCAAGTGTTAGAAAAGATTTCTTAGAAGCAACTTTTCCTCCATAGTCCATGGACCCCCAAACTTTTTTGCATTTTTTTTGTATCCTAACCTGACTTTTTACAGTGGCGCACAGCCTTCAGCTGCACTCCACTGGGCTTTCACTCATTGTTATGGGGAAAGTGACACGTCCTTCAGACTGTCAGTACTGAGAAACTCTGTTTCTCTTAGTCTTTCGACTTGGTAGCCACTTATTGGTAACATTTTATCATTGCACAAAGTACCTTACAGTACCACGCAATGGGCCCTTGGTGTTTTATGGTCCTAGACAACCTCTAAGGAATTTTTGGTGATTGTATAAAGTGCCTGGAACACACTGGTGGTAGCAGTAGCGTTTTCTTGTATTTTACCGAGCCTGACCGTGTTTACCGTGTCTGACTCTCGACTATGGCTAGTGTCTAACATGGCCGTCCGATGAGGTCTTTTGTTTGTTCCTTTGGCCATTTTGTTCTTCTACTTTCTCCCTGCTCTTCCAAGATCAGGATTTCCTTTTTTGGGTATGCAGTTGTCCAGGAAAGCTGTTTCTTTCGCAGGCCCTTGCAGGTCACATGGGTAGGCACCAAGGAAGTGGGCTGGGACTGTCTGGTCCCAATCCACACTACTGGTGCCAGGGTGTCTGGTGTGCAGAAGAGTATGAGGACCCCAGTGTTCCCTGATTGGACCACTACTGGTGTGCATGCATGGAACATATCTTGCCATTGGTGGGCTGGGTACGAGCACTCACCTGACTGTGGGTAAGAGGAGGGGTCCTGCATTCATTCCAGCAGATCAGAACAGATCTGAAGACAGAATCAAGTATCCTGGGGAGCCTAGCAGAACAAAGGACAATCCTGAGATGCACTTGAAGAAGTCTGGCAAGCGAATCCCGTTGTTGTCACGGTGGAGCCCTGCTTTGCGCCTGATCTCAGAAGACCTGTGACCAATCACTCTGGACGTCCCCTGATAAACCTGCAAGTGAGCCTGTTCGGAAGTGTCCCTGGGCCATACAGTGGGCTGTCCAGCTCGAACATAGGTTGCATGCAGGAGTGTCACCTTTTCCAGTTTTTGACCTGAGACTTTGGGGAATCCCAGCTTATCCAACAAAGTTCCCTTCTGCCGAATGTTGTCATCCCAGCACCTTTGGGCCGTGAGATGGAAGGCTGTGTTATACTGCAAGAGTTGGGTTCCCTTGCGTCGCTGTGCTACAGTGATGGTAGCTGAAGGTGGTTTTCTCGCATTCCTTCCAGTGCCCTGAGACCTGCTGCATCAGTGTTTTCTTCACTCTTCATCAAAATCAAGAGTAACAGCTCCTGTCCCATACCAGACCTGTATCCGCACCTGTAGCGGCTGTGCATCTGGAAGCCGAAAGGAGACCAGGAAATCCTACCTCTGATGAACACCACTAGACCTGCTAAGTCTGGACCAAAGTGGTGAGTAGTGAAGCCACTTACCGGTGGCCCTTTTTGCATCCAAACGCATTTATACATTGAAGGTTATTTTGAGCCTTCCTGTTGGCGTGGGTAGTGTACGCTGCCTAAGGCCCTCTGAAAGTCGGAAACTGTTGAATTGTAATTCTTGGTGTTTCACTGTAAGTGCTCATTGGAGACCCCTGATCACCCACATTCCTTGTGAAATTTAGCCTTGACTGCTCTCCAAGCTACCGTGAATTGGTCTAGCTATCTTCCCAGAAGGGTCCCCTGTTCATCTAACAAGGGTGGCCTTCTAAACATCTGTCCACCAGGCCAGAGTTTAGAAATTCATTCTAACAAAGACCAAAGACTGTCCAGTGTCTTAACTGACAGATGACCACCCTAACCCTTTAGAGATGCATCAGTTACCACTGTTACCTGAGACTAGAAAGTAATGCACCCCTTAACAGGTCCGATACCTGCAGAAGATCTGACATGTTCCCCTGCAAATCAGATCGCTGGAAACGGAGGAGTACCTAAAGCGATCTTATGAGCAGCCGAACCTCTGGAGCCATTAGAATGCAGGAAGCCCTGAGACGCAGCAAGCACAGGAAGGCAGAGGTGGGAACTCGTCCCTGGGACTGGAGGACTTGAACAATCTGAGAGATGTTTTCCAGTGGGTCCTCAGGCAGAAAGGCTCTGCCGATACGAGTTTCCAAGATTACCCTAATAAACCGAGGGGGACTCGGACAGTAGAATATGAGACTTTGTGAAGTTTAGGGAAAAGCCCAAGCAGTGCAATAGGCTGCATGTGCAGAACAGGTATGCCGACGTCTGGCCTGGGGAGCAAGCTCAGATGAGTCACACTTCAGTGAGGGAAAGACATGAATGCCTTCCCCCTCCTTAGGTTAGTTGCACCAACTTCCAGCAGCTCAGTGAAAAACGTGGGTGTCAACGAAAGACTGAATGGCAGTACTCGCTGGTACGGATGTTGGCCCATAACGAATCTCAGGTACCGCCTGTGCTTTACATGGATGGGCACATGGACGTCGGCATCCTGACGATCCAGATAAACGAACCAGTCCTGTAGGTCTAGAGCTTGCAAGTGATCAGAGCTTGAATGACCATTTTGACGTTGTCCTTGCACAGGTACACATTCAATTCAGCAGTCTCAGATCCAGAATGGGATGTCGTTTTTCAGAATCAGAAACTAAGTCAAGTACCATCCCTTGCATCGTTTCGAACACAGCACCATTTCGATCGTGTCTTTACTCAGAAGCTGACAGACTTACTCCTAAAGGAAGGGTTCCAGAGGCAAGGCAATGTTGGAAGGAGGATGGTCTGACGGACATTGAATGGAAGGGAGACATTAATCCTGATGAATGACCTGTAAGGCCCAAACGTCGGATATGGTACGGGACCATTCCACGCTGAACTGGGAAAGTTACCCTCCCACTGGGAACATGTGACAGAAGTCCCTCTCAAAGAGGTTTTGTACCTGGGGTGTTCGAGGAGACTTTGGATGTGACAATTCCACCTCTCTGACTTGCCCTCCCCCTTGGGTAATGGTGAGACTGCTGTCTCCCTCGGAGAGGTTGACCAATTCCACGCTGAGCATTGAAGGTGGAGGGTCAAAATCCATGGCATGTGCTGGGCGGGATTGAGGGTTGTTGGATATCCAAACTCAAAGATGTGTCAGTCACTTGAAAGGATTGGAACCACTGCAAGGAGTCATCAGCTTTGGTCCCAAAGAGGCTATGCCCATCACAGGGCATATCCAAGAGCTTTGCCTGTACATCCTGCACAAACCCTAAGGTTCTCATCCAAGAATGTTTCTTGACTAGCATGCCAGTAGCCATAGCATACCGCACATAGTCATCAGTATCCATCCCTGATTGCAAGCTTCCTTGCCATCATGTATGATGGCCTTGAAGCACTCTCTTAACTCCCCATAGGGGTGGTGTTTGGCTGCACCACTCACCCCCGAGGAGAGGCCAAAAGAAAACTTGGCCAGGGCACAGGAGATGTTTATCACTGTGAGGGAAAGGCTGCCTGAGGCAAAACGTTCTCCCCCCATGTGTCCAATCGCTTGCTTTCTCTGAAGAGAGGGGAAAGTGGATGTCCACAGGTTGGCGGTAGTGACCTGTACAAGCAAGCTTTCAGGGGAGGCATTAGTGAATAGGAAGGCTAGCTCAGATGTAGCTGGACGATGTATTCTCACCAACTCCTGATCCAATGCCGGTACAGAGGCAGATTTCACCTAGGCCTCCAGCAATGGAACTTCAACTGCCATGTTGATGGGCAGCAAGGTTTCCTTTTTGGGTCTATCATCTAGGATGTCCACTAATTCAAATTGGGAATTTGGGTGTGAATGAGGCTGATAACCTTAGGGCATCCACCTCCATGGCCATGATGCATTGGAAAGAGGCCATGGACGTATCAAGGCCACAGGCTTCTTGAAGTCATGATGCTAGCTCGAAAACATCCTCATCCTCACTGCAGAACTCCTCAGGGAAGTCTCTTTCCTTTCTTGGGCCTAGTGGATCCATCCCAAAGTCAATGGGGTCACCCTCCTCATCAAATATTTGGCTCATCGTTGACACAAATGTTCTCATCAGTAGTGGGGCATATTCGAGAAAAGCTTCGACACCTGAGGGTGGAGTGTCGGCACCGGGATAGACCTTCAGCCATAGAAGTCAGGACTGAGCCCATGTGCATGTGGTCATGTTGGGCTTCGTGGTGTCTCTGTCAGCCTGTTCAGACGTGGTGGACCATGATGGCGAAGCTGGGGCATATGAGGCTGGTGCTGGGGCCTTGGTAAAGGTGTCAAGCATCTTTAACCTAAGGGCCTCACATTTCTCAAGGGTACAGGATTGGGTGGGAAATGGTACCTTAAGAGCCGCTTCTGAGGAGTCTGCTTTTCTTTAAAGATGAAGAAGAGTGATGGCGAGAGGAACCACTTGGTAACCGGGTCCCCTTGTGGCAGTGCTTCTTCTCTTTTTGAGCTGCTGACCTCCACTCTGTGTCCTTCGACTATGACCTCAACAGAGATTTTTTCTCTTTGCCTTTTTCCCTGTGGAGAAAGGTAAAGAGTTAAGGCGCCTGCTCCCGGAGGGCCTTCGGGTGCATGGGTTTGCACACACCCCCATGTTCTTCCCCCAATCAGTACAGACACATTCCAAGTCCTGCATGGGATTATGGATGTTTTGTTAGAACAAAGTAGGTTTCATGTTATCGACATGAATGAAAAGGGTACAGGGCATGGCGTTTCAATATAAACTGGCCCCATCATGTCCGGCACCAGCTACGTCGAAGCATTGGGCGGAACCGATGCAGAGGTGTGCTGCACCCCCTGGTTGCAGAAAAGTTTCCCACGGTCAGTTGTGCCTGGAATATAATATCATAGATGAGAAATACGTCTGAGGAAAGAATCCATTAGTAAGGCAGGATTTGGATTGTTAGTAGGAATAACCCATCCACCACCCTGAACCACAGAAATCTCCTGTGCTTATGATGAATCGGCACATGATAGTAGGTGTCCTGCAGATCCAGGGTCTGAAGGACCTGAGCCATGCTGACCATACTGAACTTGTCCTCGATCAGGAACATTATTTTGTGGCCTCTCGTCCAGGATGGAATGCAGACACTTTAGTCTGAACCAGAATGTAGAAAGAAGACCAGCCCCATCCCCATTCTAAGTGGGGCACAACCTCTATTGCATTCCTGGCCAGAATTAGATGAACCTCTTCTAACACGCCATGGTCTGGATGCAAAGAAGGGTTAGGAAGAGGTAGGTCTGGAGGGCATTGAACAAGGTAGAGGCAATTACCCTGTGCCACAATCTGTAAGGCCCAGGCATCAGATGTGGAACAATGCCACTCCACGCTGAAAAGGGACACCTCTCCCGCGGCCCACTGGAGTGCACAGGAGCTTCACACTTGGGGCTGCAGAGGGCACTGCGAAGGTGGCAATAGTTCCTCTATGAGCTCCAAAATGTCTTCCTCAGTGATGGGGAGGGGTGAATGGCGCATCTGTCATTTGTCAGAGGGAAAATGTTCCCTGCCATGGTGGGTATAGAAAGAAAAGGGTCAAAAACCCCTCCCTCTTGTGGCGCAAGCTGCGGGCTGCTGGACAGTCAAGCCCAAAGATTGTACTGTGGGTTACATGACTGGAATTTCTGAAGGGACTCATCAGATTCGACTCCAAAGAGATTATTCCCATCAAAAGGGATGTCCAGGAGCCTGGCTTGAACCTCTGGAGCGAACCCGAGGTCCTCACCCAGGAGTGTCTCCTGAAGACTATTTCAGTGTCCATGGCACATGCCACACAGTCAGCCGAGTCATGGCCTGGCTGCACCACCTCTCTGCCATTCTGTACTAGGGCATTGAAGCCCTGTCTCATGTCACTCACTAGAAGATGTTCAGCTACCTCAGACAGCTCAGTTCAGAGGTCAAAAGAAAACTTGGCCAAGGAGCAAGATGCATCAACTACCCTCTGGGAAAGTTGGCCAGAGGCAAATACCTTTTGCCCCACCACCCCCGAGAGCTCCCTAAGCACTAGTCTCTTGCCCTCCCTGTGGGGGAGGCGGGGTATCAAAGAGCAGAAGGAGGATATTTTTCTGGCTGGCTGTTGCAGCCTGAAATATCAAGCTCTCTGGGAGGCATGCAGGTCTGAGGGTGCTTGACAGTGTTTCTTGGTCAAGTCTTGGTCTCTCGCATTGACAAGCTGCTCCTCTCAGGCCTCTGAAACTGGGGCATCCTATGCTGGGTCAAAAGGCAGTATGTTCTCTTTCTGTGGCCCATCACGAATGTCAGTTCATTCAAACTGAACCTTTGGTCTGGTGGGGGCTGACAAGCCCACTGTATCTACCACATTTGCCAACATTTTCTAGAATGAAGCAAAAGGAGTTGGTGTCAGCAGAATGCCCTGCTAGCTGGAGGACAGGTCCATGAGATCCCTTCCCTCACCATTAATGTTTTGGGGGAAATCTCTCACCCCCTCTACAGCATTGTGGTTCCATCCCAAAAGGAATGGGTTCACCTTCCTCATCAAAATCTGTGGAAATCTTCTACATGAGTTTGGACATTGGAAGCAGGACAAATTCTGTAGGTGCGCTGGTGGCAAGCAGAGCCTGTGCCTCGACATCACTGCTCTGTGCCATTCTGGATCAGAACCTTCAGAGCCTGGGCCAAGCCTGTAGGCATGTGGTTTTGTGAGGGGTCATGCTGGCCAAAGCCGTCAGCACTGTGGCCTTGGTGACGATGTCGAGCATCATCTTTAGCCTAAATTCTTCCCATTCCTTCAGGGTGAATGATTGGGTGGGAAATAGCATCTACAGGGATACATTCTCCTCTTTTTCTGCAAAGAAGCAGCAGCATGACTCGAGGAATTGCTCAGGGAGCTGGAGCTCTTGTTCTTCTCTTTTTGGATCGAAATAGGTCTGATTCTGTCCTCCACTCCCCAAGAGTTTAGACAAGCCTATCAGTTGTCCTTGTATTTCAGTATCATATTCCTTAGCGGGAAGGAGGTATCTGAAAATCTTAAGGCCACCTTATCCATGGGACACATGGCTCCTTTAGAACTAGAGAGGGTATTCGAGCTGTTGATACCTGCAAGGCAACAACATTGGCTACTTTACACTTCACTAAACACTACTGTTTGTATTCCCTTTCTGGTGAAGCTGCCCATTACGGCACAGAAGTCCTTCAGAATTATTTTGTGTGACAGTTTTAGTCTTCTCTCGCTATATTTCCACCTTCATTTAAATAGATACTGCTGTGGCAGTCTATCTAAGATGATCAATCTGTGGAAGGATAGAACCCATCGGAAGAGCAAATTGCCTATCCTCTAGTGATGGTGTTTTTGATGGATTCTCCTCCCACAGATCCCTACATAACACATAATTAGAGAGCTGATGGCTCCACTTGTAGCTCATTCACTAGCTGAGCACAGTGGAAAAAAGGAGAAACCAAATTTATGGGGCAGGGTGCGATGTACAGATAGGCTACCCAATGTCATTTGAGTTGAGTAACAAGAACCTTTAGCACTACGGTAGTGGCTGTGTAGTTATGGTTAAGTTGCTGTTTCCATAGGAAGAGCACTTTTTGGGCGGCTTATAACTTAGCTCCCCCTGGACGAATCCTCACCAAACTTTGCAGTATATGGCCCACTCTGAATTTTTTTGCAAAGTTTGGTGAGGTTTGGTCCAGGGGGGGAAAAGTTAAAGGTGGGGTCCCAAAAAAATGTTTTTCCCATAGACATAATGGGAAAAAAACTTTGCTCACGCCTACAGCCCAAACCACTGGACGGATTTACACCAAATTTGCGGCAGGAGCAGCAGCTTGGTCCTGAAAGTGTTTTTTATTTGGTGTAAATCCATCCAGTAGTTTCTTTTTAAACAACCAAAATGTAAAGCAAAAAAATGAGATATATCTATGCCCGCTCCGTGGACTCACTTCCCTGTTCGGTCCGCGGACTGGCCTCTGATTGGCTGCACTGTCACGGACTGGCCTCTGATTGGTCAGAAAAATTTGCTGACTTTTGCGTGGTCCGCGGACACCGGGACGCAGCGCTGATTGGATGGTGAGAAAACGTGAAATGCGTCTGTTTTCCTGAAACGCCCGCCATCTTGCATTTGCAGATTTTTTTGGGGTCCGCGAACAGCGGGGTGAAAACTTTTTTAAAAAAAGCAGCATTTCACTAATCAAAACTCGACAAACAATCTCTGGGGATTTGGGGTGGGGGTGAGGATTGGATTGGATATGGCCATAAAAAGCCAAAAAACGGGTTGTTTCACCCCCGAAAGTCCGCGAACACTATGGATGTCCTGGGGGCAGTCCTGTGGTGTTCGCGGACACTTCAGATGTCCTAGGAAATCTGTACCTATTTCTGTATTACAGGGTTGGGGAAAAGCAGTTTTCGGATGGCTTATAACGTTTGCGCCACTCAATGAAACTGCATGTAATTTTGCAATTTTATTCTAGAACTAATCCTAAATGATTTTGCAAAATATTTTGGGATTCTGTCAAGAGGGGGAAAAATTAGAGGGGGGCTCCCAAAATATTGTAAAGACATATAAATGTGGTGTCATTTGACGAATCCGCACAACATTTGGCAAAACGATTTTGGATCTAGATATAAATGGTTTTCTAAAGTTTGGTGGGATTTTCTCAAGAGGGGGCGAAATTAGAGTGGGGTCTCGACATTTTTTGATGGCTTATAACTTTGTTGCTATTTGACGAATGTGGACAAAAGTTTTTGAGAAAGATTATAGACCAAACCTTCAATGTTTGTGTAAAGACTGAATGGATTTTGTTGAGTGGGGGCTAAGTTATATGACTATAGTATGCACATACATTTTGACACTTTTTAAAAAATAAAACATGGGTAGATTTCAAGCAAACTCGTGAGGAGCATTGGCAACGACATTAAAGCATGGTTTTGCAAATGTGCCTGTGTTTTATTTTTTGACAAGTGTAATAATGTAGGTACAAAAAATAGTCATATCACTTTGATGACTGAGGTATAGCCTGTGGCCGTGGGCAGGAGCCAGATTGTCTGGTGCATGGCATAAGGTTATGACACAGACAATCTGGCTACTGGCCATGACCGGTAGGGTGGAAAATGGTGTTAAAGTGGCTATGTCTACCTGGGACTGGCTATGTGGTAAAGTTATTCGAAGGTAGGATAGGTTTGAAAGGGAAAAAAAGTGCTTGTGGTAATTGTTATATATAGTCCTGTACATTGTCACTGGCCTGGAGTGATTGCAAATAGAATGTGATGTATGATGCAGCCAGGAGAATGTTGAGTGCATCAGTGTATGAATGTTCTGAGTGAGTCAGTTGGGGGCCTGAGCTGGAGTGAGTGGATGGCCGGTGGGTCCTCTCCTTCATGTATACTGTATCTACCCATCCCTGTCCATGTCCTGTCATCCATACTACTGTATATACCTAAGAGTAACTGGAACTGTATATACTGTACCAATAAAGCATACCTGGATCAACATCAGTCTCCACAGCTGGTCTGTGTGTCCCGTGTGACTAATAAGAGACTTTATTACAGTAATATGTTCATAGGGTTTTGCGGGCTGCCATGGCAAGGGAAGAGGGGCTGTGTATGGAGCCCCGCCTTCTCTTTCCATGTTGGCTGTCTTGGAAAAGTATTTTCCTTCCTACAGCGGGACGCCGCAGGTGTCCCGCTATAGGAAGAAAAATCTATGTTTTAGCACCCTGAGTTCCCACTTTAGGAACCAGGGGTGCTAATAGCCTTTATCCGCCATTTCAGGGTCTGCAATGGACGATAATGGCCCGTAGCCATTATTTATTTATTTATTTATAATGCACCAGTGCCTGTAGAAATCAGGCTGTGTGGTTACAGTATTTGTTGAGGAAGATGAGGTGGAGGAAGACAGCTTACTACTTGTTGAGAAAGGAAAAACCTTTCTGAGAGCATTGCAGTAATTGGATTTGGTGTGGCGGCGCATGGAGGTGGTCCCGTAGGAGTACTGTCCAGGTAGTCTGCGACTCACTCAGTGCCTTTCACTTTGAAAGCTTTAACCTTTGGTACACTCCCAACAGTAGCAAAGAACTGGCACACCCATGATTCGATCTTGGTGCTAGAAGTAGGCACTTCCTCTCCCTCATCTTCTTGGTCCTCTTCATTGTCTTTGAAAGTACTGCGCTTTTTTTGTTGTGGAGGTCCTACAGCTGGTGGTGGTGGTGGCTCTTGGGGAGGAGGGATGGCAATAACTTATGTCATTTTTAAGATAAATAGCAGTTTTGATAAATTTCTTCCAATTATGTACTGTGTACTAGATTGGTAATGGATAATGAGTACGGAAAGGTGTAGGGGGTGTGCTAGGGAAATTTTGAAGTTGAAAGTTCCTAGATCAATAGAAAATGCAGTTCCGAACTGTCAGCGAAAGACGGATCTTATTGTGCAGTGCGGACGGGTTCTCGGACACGTCATCATGCCATGCACCAGCGTATGGTCATGTGGCACTGTCCGGAAGGTCTGCAATGAAGTCAGATATTCGTAGATGTCTACGGATGCAAAACTAGTTGAAATTGTTGCAAAAAGTGTATAGAAGTGTTCAAAATGATTCTAGAAAGTGGAAATGGCAGGCAGAGTTTTAAGGTGACCATTTGTAAATTGGACACAAATATTTTTATATTTGGTAAGTATGATATTAGTAAGTTGTAGGAAAATAGCATGCACTGGTAAAAACCCATGAAATTCACTGAAAAAACGTGGTTAAAGGGACATTATGGTTAAGTTGCACTAATAAAAACCTATGAAATTCACTGAAAAAACTTTGTTAAAGGGACGTTATGGTTAAGTTGGACTAATAAAAACCTATGAAATTCAATGAAAGAACTTTTTTAAAGGGACGTCATGGTTAAGTTGCACTAATAAAAACCTATGAAATTCAATAAAAAAACGTTGTTAAAAGGACGTTATGGTTACAAGTAAAATCGAAAACCCCCTGAATTCGCCATTTATGGTAAGCTAAGCAACCATAACTCGCACCACCACCGTGCACTGCTAAGACTAACACCCAGGACATCAAAGATGACATCACAAATATCATAGATCACATCAATGATGACATCACATGTCTAGCCCCTTCTTTTTTGTTCACTGCCATATCTAGGCCAGGTGGGTTTATTTACTGACAGTCAGAAACTTAACTGCTGATACTTTATTTATTTATTTAGATTTCTTGTAAAGTGCTATTTTCCCACAGGCCTCCGAGCGCTACAAAGAAAACATGACTTACAAACAATACATACATAAAATAAACAGAAACAGGGAGGGCAAAACATGAAGACATAGAGTATAAGAAGTCCAATAATACAATTTTTTGGTGGCATATCGAAGTCAAACTACAAGTCTGAGATTTGAGAAGCCCATGGGCAAGTACATAATATCAGGAAAAGGGGGAGAGTACTAACTCCACACCCCACCAATATACAGTCCCTATTCCTTTGAGTGTAACAATCGTCAAGTTCAATTCTACGCAGGAACTTCAAATCGGAACATCGAACTACCCCAGGACCAGATCTTGCACGAAGCCAGACAAGAACTTTATTTCAAAGTGCTGCTCTCAGTTCTTTCTGAGAGGGTTTCATAACGTTAGTAATAATGAAGTTTCTGTGATCCAAAACCAATGCTCTTGTGGATTCATCTTTAGGCATTATCATATTGGTTTTTCTTAATCGCGAACTTCGTAAGTTGGCCAGTCTGGGATTCATGGGAGCCATCCAAGCGTAATTTACCATGGGCATCAGTGGGTCCGGGCGAGGCAGGACTATGATTCTGTAGATCCTTGTTTCCTAGAGAGGGAGAAGATGTTGGTCCTACTTGGACCAACTCAAAAACCCCCTGTGGTTTGTGAATAGTTATCGACTTCCTTTGGAGGAAAGACAGTTTGAGAAGAACAGCTCACCTTATCAATGGTCAGCAGTTTTACAGGTAAAACATGGACTATTTAGTGACTTTTCCGATAATGTGAGAATTATGTTTCTCAACAAATATGTCTAAAGACGCTAGCCATGTATCAAAATCCTGACGTGTATCACAGCTAAACTCTCTGGTGAGAGTAGACTTCAAGCACCTCCAGGACTCAGAAACAATGAGCCTACCAGAGAGTATAAGGGGGAGCATGGCTGGATTTAAGAACCCCATCCACCAGAAAAGAAGTTGTCTGTGGGGTAGGAGTTAGCAGTTCCCCACTGCTTTCAGAATGGTTTTCAGATCTGGCGGCCCCATAGGCTATAGGTGCTTTTTTTTAGGACGCTTTATTACTGAGCTCATTGGTTGTTGCAACGACTCTGAGCATTTTATTGGGGTTGGTTTGCAAACACCTTATCATAAGTGCTTCTAAGATCACAAGGCCTCTCAGATCTCTCTGCACAAATACGCTGCCTGCTGCGAGAACTTAGGGCCAGGACTTCAGAAAGCCGGTCCCCATCATGAGAGGGTGAGGTCTGAGAATCAGAGGAAGGGTTATTCAGTTTTAACAACATTGCTGCATTCAGGGCGCTGTTTGGGATGTTTGGTGACTGTTGTAGCACAAAAGTGCTGGGTACAAGCATTAATAATTTACGAGCCGGCTACTGTAACAGGAAGCACAGAGGAAAGCAGCAAAAGATGGCATTCCGTGCCAAAAAAGCGTACCTGCTAATCAGTTTTTTTCCGTGCCAGGACAGGATTACTGCCAGAGAGTAGAGATCTGCACAACCAATTCGGCAACAGAGGCAGCAGAACATTGCAGCAGCAGCTTTACCGAATGACGGCACCGGCGGGATTCATCGACTGCCGGCAACACGGGCCGGACAGCACACAGCACAGAGCAACGCAAGCCAGCTTCGAGGAAAGCACCCGGCAGAGCGAGCAGGAAGGCGTCAAGCCGCACTGCAACGGACATGGCAGCCGTTACAGCTGCTTCCGACACCCAACAGGGACGATGTGTCAAGAAAGACCCTTTCCTTTCTTCTAACTTTCATCCTATTTCTCTACTACCTTACCTTTCTAAATTACTTGAATGCCTTGTCTATTCTCAAGTCTCCTCATTGTGTCAAATTGCTCTATTTTTCCTCAGTTTCAATCTGGTTTTCTACCTATGCACTCAACCAAAATCACCCTTCTGTTAGTCTTAAATTCCTTGCTTACAGAATGCTACTCTAAGAACTCTTCTTCTCTTATTTTACTAGATCTTTCTGCTGCATTTGACACTGTTGATACTCACTCTTACTAGCATCACTCTTATCATTTGGTTTTACGGGCTCTGTTCTTTCTTGGTTTAGATCCATTCACTAACAGTGGACATTCTCTGTCTCATGGGGAGGGACAACCTCAGACTCCTTCTACCTTGCCCGTGGTGTCCCGCAAGGATCGGTTCTTGGTCCTTTTCTATTCTTGATCTACACTTCCCCCTTAGCTAAAGTTATTTCTCCCTATGGCCTATCCCATTTCCTTTCCTTCTTCTCTTTTATCAGCTGATTTATACAATCAACTATCCTCTTGCCTATTGACTATTAAATCCTGGATGTCCTCTCACTATCTTACACTTAACACCACAGTACTCTTTTTTTCCTTCTACTATTATTTCCCCACCTTTACCTCCCTCTTCTATTTAATTTCCTCCCTCGCAGCTCCCCATCTCAACTACCGCCCGTAATCTGGGACTTCACTTTGATTGTGCTCTATCCTTTAAACATCACATCTCCATCTTCTCTCGTGCCTGTCGCTATCATCTATTTAACATTTGAAAAGTTTGTCCCTTCCTGACGTTTGATGCAACCAAAGTATTAATATCTTCCTTATAATTTCTCACACCTATTCTATTGTTCTACTATGCTCTTTGGTCACCCTATTTCCCGACTCGCCCCTCTGAAATCTGTTTTTTAATGCTGCTATTCGTGTACTTTTCTGCTTGACTCCATGTGATTTTATTTCCTCTGCTCTTCTCATCCTTGGCTGGCTCTCCTTCTAAGACCACCTCAAATAGAATTTTCTATGTCTTGTCTTTAAAGCACTTTATGGCCTTGCTCCTGACCATCTCTCCTCGCTTGTATCATTCTGTCCTGTGAGGAACTCATAGTGACAACAAGACAGACACATGTGATCACAGTTCAAGGGTGTTTATTGAACAATGAATGCTGTATGTACGTTGGAAAAACGCCTAATGTAAACCTATATATAAGAGGGGAGCAAGCATTAACCAGCAAATGAAAAATAAGGCAGTCCTAGTGGCGTTGTGTCAAAATAAAAGCGCCTATACTAAGAAACCTATTGCCAAACCTCACAACTGATACACAAAGCGGTGTGGGATAGTTCTTAAGAAAAGAAAGAAGTGTTTGAAAATATTATGTCAGGATGCAGTAGCCTGGGCCTCCCTTCCCCACGTTTTGGACACAGAGTAAGATGGGAGCTTGGAGCACAGTACAGTCTCAGGCTTTTCCAGTACGAGACGACAGTTCCAATGGCAGTTCTCAGGACTGTCGGTGCCAAGTCTTGTTTTCTTTGAAAGTCTCTTGACTTTGGGCCTGACGTGTTCAAATAACAAAAACAAAAGTTCCTTTAAGCAAATGAAAGTTTGTTCCCAATGTTCGCTGGGTGATGGATCAACCCTGGGTCCCTCTCTTATGGGCGCTGAACCTTCTCAATTGTTTATCACAGTTTCACGTAGGATGGTGGCTTCACCCCTGATTCCCCCTGTTCTTGGCACTGTCCCTTCTCATTTCTTATAACCACAGTTCAGATAGGATGATGGTTTCACCCCTGGATCCCCCTCTTTTGGGTGCTGACTCTTTACGTATCGCATTCAAACATATCTCTTAGTTCCTTTATCAATCAACTTTGGGTGATAGCTTCACCCCTGGATCTCCCTCGGTCGGGCCGGACCCCTCTTCTCTTTATATTCTTGGGTGATGGCTTCACCCCTGGATCTCCTTCGGTCAGGCTCGGACCCCTCTTGACTTTAACAGGATTCAATTCCCTTGGTTTTTCAATGTTCACTTCCCTTTCTCTCACACTGCTTGTAGATCAAAATCTTTCGATTGTACAGGGATTTTGATAGACCCTCTGTATGACCACTTTGACCTATTTCGCTGTCCCTCCTACGGCTTTCTGGTACTTGTAGTTTTGCTTATATGGGGCTCGATCAGAGCCTCTTGAGGTAGCACCCACGTGGTACCGATTTCCCTCTGCAGCTTGTATCCCCTTCACACGTTTAACAGTTCATTCAAAGTTCATCAGCTTTGGTTCAAAACTTGCCACTTTGCAATTCTCACTCATCACAGCCCGGTTCTTATCGGTTCTCCCCTCGACTCTCCGGCTGTGTTGAACCGCTTGGCTTTTGGCTTCTCTCGAGTCAAGGGTGGTACCACCGGCACAGGAGCTTACTCGCTCCTGCTTATCAGCATAGGTTTGCCCCATGTACCATTGACATCTGCTGCAGGACACTTGTGCTATTGTTCGCGGTCTTAGGCTCTCTTCCACAAAGGTTCAGCAGGCCTGGGACGAAAAGGGCAAGGTCACTTCTCTCTTCGCCACCCTCTCGATTTCTGCCACCTTTCTCATTCTTTTGAACTGCTGTGTGGTAGCAGTCTCGTAGTGCTGTCTGCTGTACTCGCCTTTTTCATACTGCGCTCTCTTGCTCCATCTTTTATCCCTGTGGGGAAAAGGAAGGGCCATCAGGTGTGTGTGTGGTCTAGGTTAATTGCCTGACTTTGCCTGACCCTTGTATTGGGACAAGTCAGGTAAACGGTCCTGGTGTTATGTCGGGGAAAACATATTTGTGTCGGAAAAAGAATGTGATGAGTTTCCGGGTATCCTACAGGGTCGAAGGGGAAAGAAGTGTTACATGGATGAAAAATCCTCGTATTGGAGTTTGTGGGAATCTCAAAAGGGTAGCTTTTGTAGGGTTTGTGAGAACGGCAGCTGTTGCTTACATTTGACGGGGAGTTTGCAAAAGGATAATCAGAGGGACAGGATAGTTGGGGTACGTGAGGCATTCCGGAATAACTGGGATCGTGAAATGAACACAGGGGATTCTGGGACCGATAGTGTTTTGTTAGAGTAGACTGGGTGTTCGGAAAATAATAATCAGAAGGATGTGAAAAAGAATGGTTGAGAGTTTTCTGATAGAATGCGGGAAAGCAGGGTTTCTGGGAGATGTGGTTTTCAAATCTAGTATGGTTCGTATTCTTAGAGGATTTTTCAGATGGGGTTTCTTTGGTAGATTGTAACACGGGAGATTTTATAGGAGAAAGGGGACTAATTGTGGCACAGCCCACAAAGGTCTCAGGGATCTCTCCATTCTCGTCTTCATCCCCGTGTCTCACCTGGGGTATTCCCCCGAGCCCAACTCTGGGTTCCCTTACCCAGTTCATCCTCCCTCACCGGTCCACCCCCAGGAATTGGATCCAACAGCAGTGGCCGTGTCCTGGTCATCTGAATAAGGGATTCTCGAGGTTCTACTGGGAGAATACCCACAGGTTTCCTACAGTACCCCTTCCCGTTCTCTCCGTTCTAGCTCTCAGTTTCATTGTGTAGCACCAGTTCCCTCCTCTACACAGTCACGTTTCTGCACATTCTCTCATCTTGCCCCACTGCAATAGAACACTCTTCCACCCTCTTTACGCTCCATCACTGTCTACTCTATGTTTCATACATAGCTGAAATCTCACCTAATCCAGCAAGGTTGATCACAGGCAATCTATGGCATAGCTTCGTAGCATTGAACTGTTTTTATATTGTTGTTATGTAGAGCGCTTTGGTTAAGGCACTATATAAGTCTCAAATAAATACAATACAATACAAAAAATAAAAGCATTTCTATCCCCGGTTGGTGGGTAGAAATGCAAGTGTAAAAGCAGCAGTTCAATCCACTTCTGTCACACACTAACAAAAATACATGACAGGGTCAGAAATTACTCTAGCATGCTTTCTGCACACCCTCGTGCCTGTTCTCAACAGACACGGATGAATGTGTCTAATTTATGATGATCAATTCAATGCGCATCCCATTTGTGAATTTGGGATGCATGCAGAAATGCCCCCCCCATTTGTGCGTAGGTGGTGGGAAAGGGCATCTGAATGTGAGCATCTGTGATGCACGCATTCGGATGTCCTTTGAAAATAGAGCGCAACATTTTGGTGCGCCAAAAAAAGTTTTTAAAAAGTTGCCACAATGTCTTAAAAGTGCACAGTGTATAGTGGGCGGATCGACTACTCTATGCACAATAGTAATAATGCAGCATTTACAATACATTTGTGTTCACCTACACTAGCACATGATGATAAAAATAGTGCAAGGTTTACTGTCTTGTTGCTGTTTCAGTGTTATACAAAAATTTCAATCACCAACACTTAATAGGATAGAACAAAACCTACTGGCCCTCATTCCGAGCTAGGAGGTAAGTACCGGGAAATTCCGGCATGGCGGAATGTACGACACCGCCCTGGCATCAGACCGCTATTTTCGGCCCATTCCGACCTCGCGGACACGCGCTTTCTGCAATGCCGGAAAAGTACCGAGTGGCATGCCGCTAAACGACCCGCAAAACCCCCTACCGGCATGCCGCAACACATAAATAACAACACCGCCTTGGAGGCAGCAGTGTCTGTAAATAACGGTGACCGTAATTTACGGATCCCTTAAATTACAGTCACTGGAAAAAAACGGAACCGGAAATTTCGTCATCGCACAGGAACGGAAAGGAGCGCGGCGGCCATCTTTAAAAACACAATTGTTAGGGAGAATTCTCTGTTTAGGCTGAATTTCATAACCTAGTGAGTCCCCCAGCAGCTTTGCTGGATTTCTGGAGTTTGTTTTTTTCTCTCCTGCCAAGAGTGAGACTCTTTTTCCCACTCTTGGACATGATTCATGGTATTCCTTTGATAATGTGTTTTATGGGCTATGGGGTCCTTTACTCCTCATGTGTTTTTTTTACTATATGTGTTACACAGCACCCTCCGTGCAGTGACACAGGGGTGTCATAGTGACACCCCACCATAGACTCCATACCCTGGGAATGACTACATGTCTCCCAGGGCATGTAAAGTCACCACACCATTGGCTTTACTAGTCCCAAATTATGAACAGAAACCAGTACAAACCATCATATTGTGGATGTACTGGTCGGGGCAATTCGATTGCCCCGGGTCTGTTAGTCGAGGCGGCACGTCTCCGTTCCCCCTGATCGAGTTTTGGCTGGTGGCAGTGGATACTACTTTTTATATTCGACCGCGAATATATCCCTATGGGATTTTCCCATTGTTCGAGGCTACCAACTTTAATTATTTAATTCTCATAGCCTCGAACACACCGCCGGTTTATTTATTTAATATTAATTCGCCGGTTGGTATTTTTTGCCAGGACTCGATTCTAAAATGGCGTTTGTGTTCTCTTCTGTGACTCCAACCCAAGTCGAGCCCTTTGTTCCACTTTTGGCGGGCTTCTCCACAGAAGCCCCCAAAAGTGGTGCCACTCTGTCTGGGTACCACAAGGGGTGCGGGAGGGGGTTTAGGCACCCTGGACTGAGTTACCTTGGTAAATCGAGTCGCACTCTTGTGTGATTGGCCCAAGTGCTGAGGCGGCCGGCTCACCACTTAGCATGTTTGAGTGACAGCTAGGCTGAGTGAATGGGGGTGTGCTGCATAAAAGCAGGGCTTTGGGGACTGGAACTTCAGAAGTCGCCACAGGACCTGAGAATCTGACGAGGGAGAAGCTGAGCCGACCTGCTATGACGACACCACCGGTGGAGCCCTGCGGAACCAACTCACTACTTCCTGACGACAGAGAAGATCTCCCAACTGGAGAGTCTTCTTCCCCTGACTGGTGGGCACAACCAGTTTACCTTCTTTTCCTCGCATCCCAGGACGTCTTGTGGTCGAATTGCCTGTGCCAAGCACCCCAGCACCGGATAGCCACTTACCACTGGACCGCGAACCAAAGGACCGCTCCTTTTAACTGAGAACTCCGCAGCTGGTTTCTTCCCTGGCAGTGCAACGGACTCCTGTCTTCCTCCCCGACGAGGTCCTCTCTTCCCCCGGACGAAGCACCGACTTGCATCCGCTGCCAGGAACAACTGCCCCCGCTGGAGCATTCCCACCACTTTAAGGTACTATGTCCGCCAGGCCTCCCTTTCTAAAGATTGCTACAAGGTAATAATAATCCCTTGACCTTCTGGACTGGGCTGGCCGCCTTGACCATCTAACTGGTCCCTTTCTTTTGGTCCAACGCTTTCTGAACCTTTTCGAGACTTTTGTGCACTTTGCAACCGTGTGACATTGGACACATTTCGTTCTGATCCTCTTAAAGTAGATCCGGCCTCTGAACTCTAACTTCACGGTTTGATTCTGCCTTCCTCTCTTGCTGTGTTCTTGTGAAAGTTTTGGGATCTGTTTCAATTTATATTCTGCTTTTCTCTCCCTTTTAAAAACGAATTATTAGAGTGCCATCTGCGTTAAGCGCTCACCGCTGTCTGAAAATAAGTGGGGCTTTTACTTTAGACTTGTCTAATATTCTTTTAAAGGAGTGTATATCTTTCAGTGACCGTGTTTTTGAACTGCTTAATATTAGTGCCTGTGTGTTTTACTAGATGTGGTTTTAGAGGTGGAGCGCTGCATTGTGCTGCTGTGTGTTCCGTGTTTCTGCGGTCCCTGGGAGCCAGGAGGAGGAGACTGTCCTAAACCGTATAAATTGAAAAAGAATATCTGGTGAGCCTGAGGTGTGAGCCAGTCTGCAGCATCAGTCCACATCGTTGTGTGGAAGCGCCAGGAAGTGCCTATTTTTGCTGTGAGACACCGCAGAGCTGTGAGCCTGAGGTGTGAGCCAGTCTGCAGCAGTCCGCTGCAGACGCGAAGCCAAAGCCAATGGAGCCAGAGGTACGTCCCCCGAAAGCTTTGAAAAGTCCTAAAACCTTCCCTTAAACATCACACTCGGGAGGGAAACCAAGCCCGGGAAAAAGGAGGAGTAAGTCTGACTCGGCTCCCAGACTGAGGACCACCCTCTATCCTAGAGTTGTTACAAACGGCTCAGTTATCCCCCAAACAGGCCACAAGCTTGGCTGTGACAAATATTCAAGCACCGGGGGAGGAGCCTACGACAAACATCAAACCAGGAAATGCTAACGTACCTGACTCGCGAGGGCAAGCGGAGGAGCCCAGAGAGGCGGCGGCAGCCCAGTCGGCGTCGCTGTCGGGGAAGACCGGGGAAGAAAGAGCGGAGGAGCAGCTCCCGAACGCGCAAGTGCCCGAGCCGGCGCCCGCGCCTGGGTCCGTCCCCGTTTGGAGGCGATCGGCCCGCGGCGGCGAGAAAGACATGGAACCCGACATGGAACCAGAACCCAAACAACCCGATTGGGATCGCCTTGGAGAGTTCTCCCCACCCATACGAGACCCTGTTACAGAGAGACGCGGACAGAAGCCAGAAATCCCACTGCTGGCCACATAGATGCAAGTGGAAGTGGGGGAACGGTGACAGGGTTTGAAGAAATGACAACGGACAAACCCAAAAAAAAAGAAACCCAAACGAAGCGAAATACTTCTGAGGGGGAGAGAAAAGCCCCCGTGGTGGAAGGAAAAAGGGCGGCCAATCTGCTAGCTGGAACAGTAAGAACCGACCCCATGCCTAATGCGATATCCATTCAAGCTATGATGCACGAGACGGATCGTGACAGCGAGAAAACCATGCAAGGCCGGGGTAACAATATGGCAAGGTTACCCAACCTTGCTAGAGAAGTCAGAGACACTGTGATAATCGTTGATCCAGATAAAGTATCTACCGCCTGGTTACCGCCGGACTCGTATTACCATTCCGCCTCCGTGATTCCCGGAATTACCGGGGCATTACAACCCCGGTTTTCCAGGAATCACGGAGGCGGAATGGTGTAAATCCCCATTCCCATTGAGTCCTATGGGACTCAATGGGAATCGGGATCATGGAAACACCGGCAGCATCTCGTAATGCTGCTGGTGTTTCCTCGTCCGCCTGCATGCGGGAGGTGTTAAACCCGCCAGGTCAGACCTGGCGGGAACATCACCTCCCGCCTGCAGGGGTCGGGATCAGGCAGTCCGGAAACAACGGTGGCGGCGGGTTTACCGCCACCGTTATTTCCGGACCGCCAGGGTCGTAATGAGGCCCATAGATTCGGTTGAAGAGGACTCGGACAGTGAAAAACAAACGGAGGGTGAAACAGAAGATTCTAATAAAGAAACGGACAGTGAACAACTGAAAACCGGACCTGGTCCTAAAAGAAAAAAAAGAGGTACATCGAATACCCCAGCAACAACCAGACCGCAATCAGGGAAAAAAAAAACAGCAAATACAAGATTGCCAAAAAACACCATGCTGGGGGATCAAAAAATAAGAAAACTTAACAAAAAAGGACTGCCAAATCCTCTGCTATCACGCCCATTAAAAGTTTCTTTACACAGCAACATAAAAGAAAACAAAGCATTGATACGGAAGTAACAATGCAATCCCAGCCTGCCCAAAAACAGAGGAAAACTGATGCTTCCAAAGTGGCGATAGACAAACAAGCCCGGTCAAACGGTTTTCGGCAGGAAAAAGCCACAATACCCATAAATGATCCACATATTGACAGTGGAAAAGCAAAGTGCCCAGAGACTCATAAACCGGTCCCCTCAAGCACAATTGACAACCAGAGAGGGAGGAGCGGAACTCCCCAAACTCAAAATGCCCTTAATGGGGTTCTTCAAACTATAGAGGAGATCCTCGTCTCGGATGATGACCTGGAAGAAGAGGACTCAAAGGGGGCACAATCCGATGGGGGATTCAATCGTACGGACCGGGCCCAACAAGACAGAGAGGATCGTTTGGCCTGGACAAAGCCACATCTGTCCAGGAGGTTATCCTCGGTATCACCCCTGTCATCGACGAAATTTGGATCACCAAGATACCCCACAAACACCGATAGAAATCCAAGATTCACAGGGGAAGGTCTGGACATAAACTCATCAGTAAATCTGAAAAAAACGGATAACACCCAAGTCTCACCCAAAAAGAGACGATTTAGTGAAATTGCAGTGGCTCTACAAAATGAATCGCCAAATAAGAAACCAGAAATGATTGCCATCATGTCGGCCATGACCATTGTTCTAGCTCCCTTCTGCAAGCTGTATGAAACAGTTAAAGAAAATGTACAAGACAATACAGCAATTCTTTCCAACATAATGGCAAAATTAGCCCAGATGGATTCCCGTCTACCAACAAACGCTGAAAATCCATTCAATCAGAAACCTCACTGGGAAAGGAAAATTGCAGCGCTGGAGAAAAAGATGGAGAACATGGAAAACCCGATCGGATTTAACCCAGTAAGACCGATAGAGGGACCACAGATTTTGCCAAATCGGAAAACAATGTGGGAAACCAAAATTGAAGCGCTTGAAAAAAAGATTGAGAGCTTGGAACTCTTGAATAAAAGGTCCTTAACAAGCCTATTGGCCTCCGAAGACGGGGGAGATGAGCCTGTGACACAGACAAATGAAAAAAAGAAAACTGTGCTGATATTGACTCAAGAAAAAACAGAAGGGAGGCCACTGGCCAAAGCACAAAAAACGCAGCCACCGAAAAGTGATTTGATCGTAAAGAAAGTAAATCCAAAAAAGGATGTCAGCACGTCGGTCAAAGAAGACCTGAGGGTGCAGGGTTTTGGCAAATCCCTAGCGAGCAAAAATCAACAAGATTCGAGATCTAACGCAGAGGAGACCGGCCCCACGAGATCTCCAAGAACAATAGAGGAATTTCTAGGTTGTACAGACCTAATGAACATCTCTACTCACTCAGAAAAGGAGCTACTGGAACAAAAGGAATCCACAACAGTAGTGGGGGTGAAAAACCCCTCAGATCGATCAGAAGGTCACACAGCCAAGCCCAAAAGGGACAGGGATCGACCAAGCCAGAGGGAAAAGAGAGTACCAAGCCTGCCAGCTTCACAAGGAGCGGGCAATCAAGCAACTCCGGAAAACGAGAAGCTTTAGACCTATGCGTCAAGAATAAGAAGAAGCCCTCCTCAGTCGAGAGATCACCGTGAAAGAGCGGATACTCAAAGAAGCCTGCGGAAGTACCGACCAGAAAAAAATGAATCGGAAAGTAGAAAGGAATCCAAAGAAGAGATACGAGTTTTTAAGCTGGAACAAAAAGAAGTGGAGAAAAACTTCCGCATTCTAAATCGATCAACAATACTTCAAATAAGAAAGAGAATGAGAACCTTGAAAAAGATCAGAACAGAGGACCTCCTGCTTGTTGAACCCTATCATAGGGAAAAGAAGGCGAAAGCATATCTACATTTAAAAGCAGTTGCCATCAAACATATCGACGAGTCAGTCTACGAAGAATTCGACCAACTGGACTATTCCCTGATGGAACATAAAAGCAATACGGACAGTCAAGCCCCTCAAGAGGGAAAGACGGAAAAGCCTAAACGCCAATACCACTATAGATCTAAAACAGAGGACCTATACCAGCAAATCCGAGGGTATAAGCCTCAGGAAAGGCAGGAGACGTATAGACGTCCATACCATCAAGGCAGAAACATAAAAGGGCCCAGGGACCGGGCGGAGAGAGATCACACAAATCAAAGGCATTACCAATGCACTAAAGATCAGTCCGACTGTACGGGGATTCTACAAGCTACAACAAAGAAGAACAGAGATACTTCAGAGCCCACACCAGGTCAGATCGTGACCGTTCAGAGGACACGACAAATAGAGAGGTCCCGCATCAGGAAAAAATGGCAGACGAAAGACATCCGAAAGGCCCATGGAAGTGGCTAATGACAAACTGGTTGAAAAAGGACGGTAAATAGCAACGACCAGGGTTAGCTTGCCTCAGCGACTCCAGCGAAAATTTCCACGATAAAAGCAGCGAGCAACCCGTAAAGGAATCCTATATTTTGGGCTCATGGAACACAAGAGGCCATATGCATCTCACGACACCCGGAGACGTCGATCTGGGTTCTTACGACATCCTGTGCCTACAAGAAACCTGGCTCGTCTGCCAACCAGTTCTCGATGGGTTCTCGGTGATAATCTCCCCCGCAGTCAAAGGCCTTTTAGGTAGACCGTCATCGGGTCTTCTAACTGCCATAAAAACAGGTACGGGGCTGAGCGAACCAAAAAAGTGGAAACTTTTTTGGAATGCTAGTCATCTTGACCTCGCAAATCCAGGGAAAAGCCGAGAGGGAAAATGGCTTTCAGAAGACAGTGGCCATAATAAACTGTTACTGGAATCCCCAGAGAATGTCAACCAAAACTTTCTGCGATAACATCTCTGAAACGATAGACCAGCTCTACGCAGAATTCGACAGAATAGAGCTCATCGTATGAGCTCATCATATGCGGAGATCTGAATGCTAAATGTGCTCAGGCTCTGGGTGACAAACAATGCGCTGCCGCGCAGCGGGGATGTCTCGATCCAACCATTGAAAGAGGCAAAGCCTGGAATGAAGCAATCAGCCAAAGAAATGTGCAAAATGTTGCCTCTTTGTTCCCCAATCAAACAAACAGTCTGACATGGGAACGCAACCGATCCAAAGCAACGTTGGACTACATCTTCATTTCCAATGGCCTCATTCACGGGCTGACAGGCTTCAAGGTCCAAAAGACCATCCATAGTGACCACAATCTACTCTGCTGTACCTGGCGTACTACAATCATGAGATTGAAAACGTATGACTGGCCGATCGAGACAAACCTGCAACAGACCCGCCTTCGTCTAACAGAACAAGACATTGGGAAAATCAATCAGAGCTGGGAGAAGAGAGTCAGCGATCATGCCCGGAATGACAGGAAAGAAAGACCGAACTACTTACCCTTACTTCTTTCCTTCCAGGTGAAAGGCTCAAAGAAATCGAAAAATCGCCTAGACAACAAACATACGTATGACAAAGCCTTAGTGAAAAAAAGAAAAGTCGGCCGTCGACTGCTAAGAATAGCAAAGAAATCTAACGCTGAGTGCGATTGGAAGAACTGGCGCATGGAAAACAAAAGCTATAATAACTGGCGTAAACAACACAGAGCCATCCAATATCAAAACGACGCCGAAGCAATGATACAGAAATTACAAACCAAAAAATCGAGTGAATTCTGGAGGTTGATAAAAGAGATGAACGACACCCAGTCCGCCTCTATGTCTAACGCAGTAGCAGAAGAAAATTGGATCCAATACTTTACTGCGGAATTTGAAAGTCCGACCACCGACACACTAACGACACAGCAGAACTCGGAGACATCGTGGGTCGACTTGTCAAATATTGAAGACATAGATGCATCGATACGGAAGTTGAAAACATCTAGAGCCCCGGGTCCGGATGGACTAACGAATATGGACTTAAAAATGTTTCCAGAAAAATGGGCGGAAATGATCAGCAAAATCTTCTCAGAATGTGGCAGAACGAACATGGTGCCAGAATCATGGCAAAAAGCGGTGATAGTCCCGATTTATAAAAAAGGGTCCGAGACAAGAACCGGCGAGTTATAGACCTATTGCCCTCCTGGACATTCTAGGCAAACTTTACGCCACCCGCCTCCTTGTTCGTTTTCGAACATGGGAAAAAGATAGTCAGGCTACAGATCGACTCCAAACAGGCTTTCAAAAGAATGGTTGCACCTCCATCAATCTCATGCTACTCAGCATCTTGAAAGCAAAAATCAAAGAGGGAGCGCCCAAGGTATACCTAGCTTTCGTGGACCTCTCCAAGGCGTTTGACAAGATTGACAGACAAACTCTTTGGGCTAAGCTTCAAGGTTGGAACTGTCCTGCAAGTATACTGGACCCCATAAAAGCCCTCCATTCGAACACTAAAATAAGAGTCAAACTAAACCAACAGGGCGCGCTCTCAGAGGAGATAAATGTGAACCGAGGAGTTAAGCAGGGGTGCCCTCTGGCGCCGGCTCTGTTTACGGCATTCTTAGGCGATTACCAACTCTCCAAAGAAAAAATTAGATCTTTTCCCCCTAAAATCGGGAAAACTGAGATCCCTCGGCTGCTTTACGCAGACGATATTATCGTGATCGATCAGACAAAAGTGGGCCTTCAAAGAAAACTTTCCAATCTGGAGTCCTATATTGTGGAAAACAACCTTGAACTCAACAAAGCGAAGACTAAAGTTATGGTGTTTGAGAAAGTCCCCAGCAAAAATACAAAGAATCTAAAGATCTACATGGATAAGACCAAAATTGAAATTGTAACGAGTTTCAAATACTTGGGGATACAAATGGACAGCTCCGGAGTAGAAAAGAGCCTCTTAAACCAACTATGGGAAAAAGCGAAAAGGTTAACGACCCAAATAAGAGCAGTGGACCGCAAATACGGAAAATTTTCCTTGATTCCGGCCATAACATTCTATAACGCAAAAGTGGTCCCAGGGTGGACGTACGGAACAGAGGCGGCGTTATACCTCCGGCGGAATACTTGGAACAAACTGGAAGGCGACCTGTGGAAAGCGGTCTTAGGTCTACCTAAATCCACTGCTATGCCGGCGATAATGAGAGATGTGGGCCTCATATCATTAGTGTCAACGGTCGATCAAAGCGCTATGCGCTTGTACAGACGAATCATCATGTCAGACATGTTACCGATATACAACATCATTCGAGAAGAAACTGAATTAGGTAAATGTGAGGCCCTGAACAAATGGGTGAATGCCAGAAAGAATGACCTGGATAAAATCGAATGTACGGAGGAAGATCTGAAAGAAAATCCGGACCGAATTAAAAGAAAAATTGAAAACATGGACTGGATTTTGACAACAGAGAAAGCGGTGGGGAATAAACTTTTTAAACATCTACCCCCGACTTTCAACAAGGGAAAAAAACCCTTGCAATACTGTGCAAAGTTCCCAAACAAGAAGCTGAGAAACTCGATTATGAGAGCCAGACTTAATCTCCTACCTACGAGAGAGATTATAACAATCAGAGGAGATGGTGTCGAGAAGCGCTGTCGATTATGTAAAGACGATCTAGTCATCGAGACTTTGAAGCACCTGGTGATAGAGTGCCCCAGCACGACAGAAAGTACAAAGCTATACCTCCCCTCATTGGCTGAAAACCTGTGGATTTTTCAAACAGATGAACTATGGAACAGACTAATCTCTGGTGAGAACACAAAATGGAGCCAAGCCCTGGCCAAACTGATCGAACTCGTGTTTGATCATATAAACAGTCTACAGCCTGAGGGTGGCCCGGTCTTGGGTTCTGATCCAGCGGAAAGATGACCTAACTCCGCCATGTCAGCGGTCTCTCTCCTGCGACTGAGGCCTGGCCAGCCCCCCCTGGGGAGGTTTTTGCATGACCCTCCTTTTCTTGTTGCTACTAGCGGAACCGAGAAGGTTTTGACAAAACTTAGTTATAACTGAGTAAAGTTCAAATAAATAAAAAAAAAACTAGATGTGGTTTTAAATAAATAATTATATCTCTTTTACACCAAGCTCTGGTCAGTGTTTGCTTGTTCTACTGTGTTCTTTTTGACCTATTGTGAATACTCTGTATACTGCCTAACTCTTCTTGAGGGAAGTCTGACTGCTCAGCCACAGCTACCAAGTGAATCTGTGTGGTGCAGACTGCTACCAAGTGGGTTTACTGCCAAACACCTGTAGTCTTAAATCTTTTGCAGTGGTCCCAGAGGGAACTGCACAGGTTTCTGCCTAACAACAATCCATTGCAATCCTCATCAGCCAGCACCCTTGGGAGCAAACTGAAGTGGGGAAAAGGATCACACTACAAGGAAGAATGCCAAAAGCCCCAAATAAGACTGCGGACCGGCTCCGCAAGAAGAAATTCAGCCATGAAGAACTGCATGCCATGGTGGACTACCTGGCAGAGCATGCTGACGTTGTGTTCAGCCCTGACATGCGGGGAGAATCCATCATCCGGAAAAAAAACATCTGGGCTCAAATCGGCCAGAGGGTGAGCGCTGTAGGCACCACCCCCCGCACCCCAAGGGACTGTCGCAAGCGGTGGGATAACTTGCGGGTACGGGGCCTCCTCTCCGCAAACCGGACTCAGGCTATGCAGACCGGAGGGGGCCCAAGTTCCCCTGTCAGATTTGAGCCTTGGGAGGAGACATGTGCCGCATTGATTGGTACCGAATCAATTGAGGGCGTCGGCGAGATAGAGTGTGGGGCAACGTCGTCTGCCGAAGGAGGTGAGTGTCCAAAGTCTACACTGCCAATGGCCATTGCATGATTAAAACTCCCCCAAGGGCCATCAAAGGCACCTTCTCATGTTGCCTTCCCCCATCCAACACTTCCCCCATCCAACTAATGCAGAGCCAACTGCCACGCAATCAAGAGCCAAGTGCAAGTACATAACGCACATCAACCATAGTGCATTAACTTGCACATCCCATCATGCACACTGTGCAGCTGGTTTGGCAGTGTGCCAGCCAGACTGCACATTACCAGGCCATTACGAGTCACTCCGAAACCTGCGTACATGTCATACTCATGCACATGTACCACTGCTGTTGCTACACCCAAAAGGCCACAAAGCCCAATTGACAGAAATGTGAATGCAGCCATGTATGCAATTAGGACATCATACAATCACTCATGTTGGCCCTCTCTTCTACCCCCACAGGCACTGATCATGACAGTGGTGAGCCACAGTCAAGCCACCCAACCACCTCCATGGGCAGTGGCAGGGTCCGGCGCATTCCTGCACCGAAGAGAACACCTACCCTGGCTCTGGAAAGGCCAGTGGAGGTCGCACCACCCCAATCCCTCCCAGCATCGGTGCCTGCCACAATGCCCACCCCAACCTCGGCACAGTCCAGCATTTCTGGAGAGGTTGCAGCTACAGGCCCCATGGAGAATGTGGACAGCCCTCCATCCATCTGTGGGGTGTCCGAGGATGAGTACTATCTGACAGTCCACACCCGGAGCTCTGCAATGTCCCGCGGGCCTCATGCAGTGACTCTGGAGATCCACAAACACCTGCCCGTAGTCCTCCTACCGGCACGCAGGGGTACGAAGATCGTGGGCCAAGTCCACCAGTACAGTCCTCGCCAGAGCACGCAGGGCCACGTCGATTGAGCGATGGATTCCCATCATTTGGCACACGCCGTGCAAATAATCTCGCTGATCTAATCAATGAGTTCATGGAGGACAACCGCCAGGCCAGGGTAGAATGGAAAAATGAACTCAGGGACATGCGCCAGACACTCACTGACAGCACCAACAGGCTGTGTGAGACAGTCACTGACAGCACAAACCGTTTGTGTCACATAGCCAATGCCCTTGAGGCTGCCCAATCAAATCCGCAGTATCAGCAGGAGCAAACACCCTCGGCCAGTGGGGCCACACCAGCAAGCTCACCAAGACGCACTCTGCGTTCCATGCGGCGCAGGGACATGCCTCCCCCGGGCCCTGGGAGTATGAATTAATGGTCAATGCTGCCACATGTGGCCTGAACGTGCTACATGGGACTAATGTTGTGGAGCTGGGGGGAGGGGGGTGGGGGGTGAGGGTTTGTTGTGGAGTTGGGGGGGAGGGAGGTGGGGGGGAGGGTTTGTTGTGGAGTGCGGGGAGTTGGGTGGGGGGGTGAGGGTTTGTTGTGGAGTTGGGGGCGAGGGGGTGGCTGGAGGGAATGTTCACAATCATCCATTCTTTTCAATACACTATTGGTGTTGCAAAGTTTAACCATTGTGGACATTCATCACGTCTGACAGTGCATGGTCTACAAGTATACACAAACCCAGTGCCCTGTGTGCCCATGTAATGCCACCCTCTGCTGACTTGTGTTCTGGTTATTATGTCAAATCATTGTTTGGCACACGACATGTCCCTCAAGTGCACCGCCTCCATGATGCTTTCTTGCCACTTCCTCCTCCTCCTTCACTCCATCTTCATGTGCTGCTAGCAGTCCCATGTCAGGGGACAGAGACACAATCCAAGGGATGCACATATTGTTCAGCTTTACACATGACATGGGGATCTTGGACACCACATATCAGTAGATGGGTCCCCCACCAGTCCAGCTGCGCTAACTCATTTGTGCCTTACGCAAGCCAGGTGACTGCTTCATCTACACGCATGCACAGGTATGGCCAGTGTTTTAGTGCTCCCTGGGCCTGTTCTGTGGGTTACTGACAGGGGTCATGTACCATGGTGTCAAGGGACAGCCACCAACACCTGCATGTCTAGCCAATTAAGGTAAGTGTTTGAACTGTCATGGTAGAGAACTGAACTTGGCTGACATGGCAGCGTGTAACTGATGGCCATACGCACATGTCCATGGATGCCTTTCGCCCATTCATGGCCACATTATGTGTCCAGTTCAATGTAATGCTGTAGGGGGGTGCGTCTACAAGATGGTCCATGTACAATGGCACGGACATCTCGTGGTACATGCTTCGTTGATGCATGCAGCAGTCCTGATGTTATGTCCATGTAGTGCTGTGTACTGTGTGAATACGTAGTTGGGTGTGTTGGATGTAGTGAGTGGCTCGTAATCTTCATACTGCTCTGATCCATACTATGGTGAATTCCAACACTCCTATGGGTGTGCCAAAACGGTGACGTGGTGTTGTATCCCTGCTGCCCTCAGTTCAATCCACTCCCATGGATGAGTCTCCATTGTGGTGCCATGCTGGGGCCAGCCACATTGTGCATATGCAGAGTGTCTTCCTATATGCCCTTACGATTGTGGTGGCCACCAATGAGTGGTGCATGTGTTGTGGTATTTGGCCTTGTCAGATGTCTGAAATGTTGTGTTTTGTGTGTGCCTTACTCCATCGATGTGGAAATCTGTACTCATGTGCCGTTGCACTGGTTCTGTGGCAGGGTGGTTGGTGGGGTGCACATCGTGCACCGGCTTCGTCATTTCAACCCAGTTTGTTCATGCAGGCACTCACCTCATGGCATCAATGCACTGGCATGACACAGTCAGACGACTCACCAGGCAGCCAGGCACGTCATCCTGCATGTCGCCCCATGCAGCACGGTAGCGTGGTGATCAGCTGGCCCATTGAGTCATGAGTTGTTCCTTGATGTCGGGCCCACCCATGTGTGATGTTCTTGGTTGCGTTGCATTCCATCTGCACGTAGGGGGAGTGGCATTGCTTGCAGTTGCTATCTGCCACCTGCATGCCATGCTGGTCCACCTAGGACACGTGAGTGCTGTCAGGGGCACCCATGTCATTTGGCATGCCTGCCAATGCATGGGGGCTGACTTTAGTGTTGTATATCTCCTGGGTAGTCCATGTTTGGGATTTGTAGGCCCTTGTGTGCTTGGGGTGGTGAACCAGCACTTGTTTATGTGTCCGTGTAAAGGACGGTTGTGACATGCCATGCATGGGCCCCACTGTGTGCTGGTAGGTGCATGTGGCATGGGTGTGGGGCACAGGCAACACCTTCAGTTGTGCCAGGATAGCAGTGTGTATTTGTAAATTGCTCGCTTATCTCGTTATTTTTCAGGCCAAATATGGTGGTGATGGTGTCACAGTCAAGCTGGTAGGGGGTGTGTATCTGCTCAGGGGTTTCCTGGGGGACCGGACCTGCTGCGTGGGAATGGGGGCTGCTGGGGTGGTGACGGAAGCTGCACTGGTGCTGCATGCTGGGCCTGTCTCCCCCTCCTTCTTCCCCTGTGTCTCCTCAATGGGGGGGGCTGAGGTTGTTGGTGTAGTTATTGTGGTTGTGCCCTTGTTGGCACTATTGGTCTCATCTTGGTGTGGGAGGGGGTGTGGTGTGTGGGTGTGTTCCTTTTCTGCTATGGCAGACTCCATTGCCTCCACCTGTGCTGATTGTGTGCAACTGTGGCTCTGGGAACCACTGCTCAGGGTTATTTACTCCTTCTCTGAGATGCCTGTATGTACTCCATGCCGGTAAGGTACTTTACGGGTTTGAGGAGGCCGTAATTTACGTGTGCTCCTTACTTGTGATCAGCTCCGGTTTACACCATGCCGCTAATTTCGGAATGGTGGGGCGCACGGTGCCGTAATTAGCAGTCTGAGGGGTCAGAATAGCCTGTAGCGGTAAAGATGCCGGTAAATCATTACCGGCATGGTTTTTACCTTACCTCCAACCTCGGAATGACCCCCACTGACTTTCCACTGACTTTCCACTGACTTTCCAGCTTTTAAAGCTTCAGTGCATTTATCTTCTTACCGTGAGCTCCTGCTTGATGTGCTCAATTGTGGCTTCAAGAGCTCTCGTACCTCGAGTGGCTTCATCCTCAACAGCCTTCACAGTCTTCAGCAGGGATGTGACATTGGTAACCATGATCTGAAAGCAAAAAAAAACTCAGTTGGGAATGTGAACTAAATATTTAATGAACAACAAGATCTGCACAATGGAGAGTTATGACTGTCATCTCTCAAAGTGGCATTCTTTTTACAGAATTGTAATGGGAGAGAGCTGAGCGGCTTTGACACGGCCACGCTGTCTGTCCAAATGAGAAAAGAACTGACAGTGTCCAACAGAAGTAGTTGAACAACTAATCAATATTTTGTTTAATGTAAAACTCATGAAAGAATGTACAACAATCCCACAATTAATCATAAACCATAAATCATACACCACATTCAAACGCATTCCAAATCATTTCAAAGATACAAAACACTACATCTATGGAGAGCCAACTTAAAAGTAAAGCTGACGGGCTGTGGCCAGCAGCGCCGTCGATGCGGACGGTCTGCTGATGGGCTCTGGGTAAAGACCGTCTATAAAGAAATAATGAAGGCGCTTCCAGCTGGCTGTAGCTGCTCTGACTCCTAGCACTGTGAATCGCAGGGTGCCAGGCATGATCAGAAGGGCCTGCGGCCCAGCAGCGGAGACATCACCTTCCTAAAATGGCACAGTGGCATTTTCAACACGACCAGTGGGACCGTATAACCCTTGCGGGCTACTGGACTAACTGAGGGTGGCAGGGAAGTGCAGACATCGAGGACACAAGCCCTGCATATCTATCCGCTCCACCGCCCGGCCGGACCGTGGAGAGGAGGCGGTATCGGAGGAGAGAGTGAGGGACAGACACTCCCCCACCCCATCGGAAGCACGCGCCCTGCAGAAGTCTGTTGGCGCTCAGGGTGAGTGAGCCTCCCCAGTCCCCAGAGGCCCGATGCATGGAGGGGCACTCTCTTTCTCCACCATGATGTCCCAAAACCGGACTTGAGAGGGAGAGTCACATGGAACACTGCGTGGGAGGAAGCCTTCCCACTGGCCTGATCGCCGGAGCAGACATCGGCAAAGCAACAGCTCCGGTTGAGAGATAGACACGTCCCCTGCATTTTTATTTTTTTATTAATGTTTTTAGTTTATATTCAATCAAGAATAAACTTTTGCATATAGAAAAAACACAAGATTAAAATAACATTTCCTAAAACCAACAATTACAAATTAAAAGTCTCTTTCCCCAGTATATTTTAATAAAGGAAAAGTTCATCAATATAAAAAGTTACATACAGATGCATGATACCACCATTTATATATGCTGGAAAAATGGCGCATTTCTACTTATAACCTCTGTGTTTTCCATATGGTATCTCCTTTAGTTGATAAAAAAAATTGCAGTACATGTCTACTCCATCGCCTTTTGCCATATATGATGGGCAGCAGCATTATATACTATAGATTCTGCCCTTATCAGGTCTGACCAAAATTGGTCACTACTTATGTTCTCCATATTCCTAATATGCCTGCCATAGCCTTTGGTATAGAGGGGCTTCAAAGCTGTACGGGCAGTCAGTAGATGTGGTGTGGTTTCCACCTCAATATCACAATGTCTACACATTATATCGTCAGCTTGGTGTTCCGTTCTGATCCACTTGTTCATATATTCTTTAGTGCCCAATATATTCAGTCTTAATTGCAATGTAAAACGCCTAAGAGATGGATTAGACCATTTTGTTAAGTAGGTTCTAGGTTTTCTCCCTTCAAATCCTTGATGAGAGTACTCTCTGTATCTACTCAATTTACACAAGTTGTCAATGTCTTTTATCTTATCCATTTCCCTGGATTTATTTTTGATTACTGACTCGTAATCCGGTCGTTCACATATTGTTTCTATATTTAGACCCAGTGACAGTAAATAGGCTTCCGTAAAAGTACTCATATTATTGTTGAAATAGTTGGGACAGGCGCCTTTTGTTATTTTTCCCATTAACTGAAGCAAGGGATTTGTGCCAGCTACCCCTTTACTAATTTTTAGATATAAGAGTGATTTTCTAATAGCCCAGCTTAAATATAAGGACTCTAATCCATACTCTAATCTCAGGGCCTCCACTGGCACTCCCTTTGGCATGTTAATTATGGACCGGAGAATTTTACCTTCCAGTTTGGATAACTACCTGATTTCCTTTTCTGGCAGTGTCTCAAGTGCATACAGTATCACCGGGCTCACACTATATTTGTACATTTGTAGGAAGCCTTCTATGTTTCCTCCACCTTTTTTCTCCACATAGGTTTTTATAGCTAACCATCTTCTCCATATCTTTGTTACGATGTATTATTTGTATTGTGATACTGATGGTGTTGCCCATATGGGAAAGCCCAGATATAGCACGTCCGTTGCCCTTTCCAATTTCGTAGCTTCCAAATACCATGATAGTGTTTTTAGCTTTCTGTTGCAGTCTTTAAGACACATTACTCTTGTTTTATTCTTATTTATGGTCATGGAGTTCTCTTCAGCATATTTTTCCAAGGCATTCAAGGAGCGCTGCAAGCCTATTTGGATCTGATCTAAGATGATTATATCATCAGCATAGGCCATTATAACCACTTTTACGCCATTTATAGTAGGTGGAAAGTTTCTTATATCAGTTAGGGCTCGATCCATGTCTGCAGTGTAGAGGTTATACATGATAGGACCCAGGGCACATCCCTGTTTCAGTCCCTCCATAGTTGCGAAGAATTTTGTCGTTACTCCCTCTTGATTTAGTCGGACCGCCACTGTAGTATTTTTATATAGCTCCTGTATAAAATATAGTAGCACTGGATCAATACCCCATACCTTCAATTGGAGCCATAGTCTATTTCTGGACACCAGGTCGAAAGCGTTAGAAAAGTCTATGGGCCTCATTACACAGAAGGCGGTAATGGTTAACGGCCACCGTTAATGGTAACGGTGACCGTTAACCATTACCGCCTTACTATGAGGTCCCTTAGCGGGTTGGTGCTTTAACGCCTGCTATTTAGCCTCGGAGCTAAATACGGCACTGCAAAATTGCGGTGCCGTAATTAGCGCCTTCCCCATTCCCATAGAGCCCTATGGGGCAGAAATGGGAATGGGGAAGGGCAATGGCGGAAGGGGGATTTACCGCCCCACCAACCTTGTAATGGGGCGGTAAATCCCCTTTCCGCCAAGGCGGTGCTGGTATTTTACCGGCATGAGCCATGGCGCTAATAGCGCCTTGGCTCACCGCCTTCCGTGTAATGAGGCCCTATGTAACAGCAATATAGTATGTTATCACCTTTGGGGCGTATTGCTCTCAGAAATTGCACAGTTGCGATATTTGTTGTTCCGTAACTCTTTCTGAAACCCGTTTGAAATTGGCTCAGTATATTCTTTTTTTCTGCCCATATATTCAATATTTCCAATAGGACTCCCGCAAATAGTTTCTGACTGGCATCCATCATCGCCAACAATCTGTAATTAGTTGTAATTAATCTGTCCCCTATTTTTAATATTGGGACCAATATAGCTTTTCTCCTGCTCTCAGGTATTTGACCAGACCTTGAAATGTCCTCAAATTGCCGTGCCAATAGTCTCGCCCATAAATTTGCATCTGCTTTATATACCCGGTGCACGGGAGGCTTTTGATTTTATTATTAATCTTTCTAGCGTAGTTTCAGAAAACTCTTCTTGTAATTTGACTTTTGCAGGTACATCCAGCGTTTGCCAATCTATTTTTACTTCTCCTCCTGACGTTATGTGTAACGGAGCCTTTGGTGAGTAAAGGTTTTGGATGTTTTTTGTCCATCCTTCCTCAGATATTGGATTTAAGTCAATCTTTGATGTAAGGTTTTTGAAGCTGTTGTAATTTCGCCAGAATTTTGCCTTATTGTCTTGTCTTAACCAAGTAAACAGGTTTGTTCAGTTCGCTGTCTTGATGGAGAATCTGTGTGTTCTTTGCCAATTTCTATATTTTGCCAATTTTCTATATTTGTATACAAGATCTTTTTGCCTCGGGTGTTAAGTCCGGATTACGTTTCACCGCTGCCTTTTATATTTTGGTATATTCTCTTTCTTTCGTGTACTATTGGATCAAATAATTTATGCTCTTTCTCCTGGCTGTTATGAGACCTCCCTTTATTGTTTTTTGAATAGGGTGGAATAATCTGTTTTGTTATCTCTTCCAATTTCCATTCCCCATTGTTATACTGGGAGTGCATTCTTCCTTCGTTGTCTCTTATTAATTCATTTAGCCGTTCAATGTCACTGTGTGACCATCTCAAACTATTTCCAGGATTATTTGTGATGACGTGTGCACATTTTAACTGATCTTTCTGGCCTCTGTTTTGCTTTGACGTCCAACGTAGCATTCCATGTTCACTGGCTCCACTATGAATAACCTTTATCTCGCTACATATTTCCCACATAGCCCTGTTCATCACTACGTAGTCCATTGTAGATGATGATATAGCGTTTGTCCAAGTACATGTAGGTGCCGTCCCCATACTAGTTAGCATTTCCATATGTTCCAAATCAAAAAAGCCAAATAGTAGTTGCCAATTCTGATTGCACCCCACTTTTGAGGTATTTGACTCATGTAACAGTCGTCTGTTGAAATCACCAGCTAGTATAATACCCCCGTGGGGGTGTTTTCCATCCAACTGGTTATGGCCTCTGTAATAACACCTTGGATCAGTTTGGTCTGCTGACCACCAGGAGGATCATATTTATTTATAACTAATATGTTGTCCTCCAACGACTTGCTGGGTTGCAGTAAGCCTATTAACACATTTGGGGAAACGTGTGTACTTGACCAAGGGGCCAATTTCAAGTGTGACCTAGTGCCAATGACGAGGCCCTCACTAGCACTGCCTTTATTGGATTTTATGGCCTTCTTAAATAACATTTGGAACCCATTGATGTAGAAGCTTTTAGTGCACCGCATTTCTTGGAGAATAAAGATGTCAACCTCCTTCATCATTAACTGACCCTTTGGATGTAGTAGGAAGGATTTATGTCCTCTTGTGTTCCAAGAGGACCATGCTAACTTTCCCGTGGCTTGCCCTTGTCAGTTGGCCCCACTATATGCGTTCATGGGCATCCATAGCGTGGACAGGGGAGCCTGTGGTGCAACCCATACCTTCTGCTCTTGCAGGGCTCTCAGTGCTTCTCTCTCTGTTGGCAGGGTTAGTGTAGAATTTTTCTCTTTGGTCTGATCGTCGTCCACCACTTTTATGCCTGCAGTTTTCTTACAGGATATTAGTGTAAAACCTGCTCTCAGCCGAGATTCTGAGTGAGTTTTCAGTAGGGCCACCACCAATGGAGAAGCAAACTCAATCGAAACCCAGTTTGTCTCACTATTCCATTTAGGTAACTCGATTTCCAGTATGTCTCTAGTTTGGACGAACTCCATATATTTTAGCTGTTTAAATATCGCCAAAAGTACTGATCGATTTAAGAATGGGCTCTGTGCTGTAGGTGCGATTTCCTCAAGTATGACCCATGTCCCCCCATCTTTCAAAGCGCCAGGGTGGATGATTGGCATTTCAAAATGGTACTCCACGGGGGTTTGCTTAGGGCAGACTTCTTCCACATCTCCCACTTCTTCCACTTTTTTAAGACGTTCATTCCTCAGACCTTCTGCCTCTATTGGCTTGGACACCAATGGCAAAGTTGTTCCCTTAATCTTGTCTCCTTTGTTTTGCGTAACTCTAGATCTCTCCTTCCTCGGACAGTCAAAACCTTTGCATTCAGGCAGCCTTTTCTGTTTTAGGGGTTTCAATATTTTAGAGGCTGGCAAAGCCTGATTTCTCTTAGGTGATTGTTTATTCTTTAGCGCCTTCTTGAGTTCTGTGGGTGGTGATATTTGTACCTCCTCAAAATCCCAGTTCCTTTTTTCCTTGCCGGGTAGCCCTCTAGTCTCCCATTTTTTTATTGCGTCATGAGGTCCTTGTTTTTGTTTCCCCTTATTGTTTTCATTATTGATATCATCTTTACCTCCTTCAGTGACTGGTTGTTTGACTGCCTATCGCTTGAATAGTATATAGTGAGCCTTTGCTTACCATGCTCCTAGTGCTCGCGTGGTGCACTACGTCTGATGCAGACCTCCCCACAGGCCGGTTCCCACTGCCACAATCAACTGGGTCCGCAGTGGATAGAAGCTCTGCCCCACGGTCTCGAAATTCTCAGCAGGCCGGTGGGTTCAACCGTCGCTCCTCCGCATAGGCGGCAGTTTGCCTCAGTGCGCGAGCCACAAAAATCACCGGCAAGGAAGGCAAGAGAGTGCAGAGCCACTAGAGGAAAGGACCTTGCGACATCTGGGAGCACGTCAAACCACGTCAAACCAACACCGTGAACAGTCTCTAAACAGAAACCAGATACCAACGGCTGCTTCTGACATTGCTACCAATGATCCATGACCTTTTGGAGGGAAGCGCTCCCTCTGGGGTAGAATGTATCATCAGCACTGGAGGTGGGGGAGCTTCCTGGATCCAGATCCGCTACAGCTAGGAGAGGTACCATCTTACTTCTTCCTTCTCCCCTTCCCCCTCAAAACCCTCCTGGGGCACCATTGTGGGGAGTTTCAGCTCTCTGCCCGACTATAACAACCAAACCCTTCCGGCTTCCAGCCTGCAGACACAGTTTGGAGCCCTTTTATTTGGGACCCCACCGGATCCTGGGCCCCCTACGGTGATAGACCTCACAGGCTCCCCTTAAAGGCCTGCTTTGTAATACCTGTGCCCTCCGAGGTGAGGACCGGCCCACAGTCCACACAGATTTCAGGTCTCCAGTATAGAAGTGGATCCTTTGTGGGGCGGTCATCAAGGGACCCACTCAAAGGCCCACCTCGGAAACCACTGCCCCCACTGAGAGCCAGATGCCGCAGGTTGATTAGGCCCTGAAATAAACCTCCATTCTCTGGAGAGACAGTGAGCTGGGCGAAGAACCATGACAGGAAAGGGGCGAGTGTGACATCACAGGTGAGGGTCCCCACCCCGCTCTCGGCCTTGAACAAGATGGCTTAACATCTCAAAGCTCAAAAGAATATGGACATCTCCTCTATGCTGGGGCGACGGAGAAGGAAGGAAAATGAACTGGCAAAATCCCCGCCCACAGATCCAGCTGAGCAGCTAGCCACTAAGGATGAAATCCAATCATTCATGCTGAGCATTAAAACAGAATCCTGTAGCTGTATGGCCGAAATCTCCACTAAACTAGAGCATACCGACCATAGGGTAGTGGAAGTGGAGCAGCGATTGGGGAGGAACAAGATTCAGACCATGCGACCACCGTGCAGGAAATTCAACTAGAAGACAAGAATGAAATCCTAGAATACAAACAAGAGGACGCGGAGAACCGAGGCTAGGAAGAATAACCTACGGATCACAGGAATCCCCTCATCCATCGCCGACCAAAAACCTAACATAGAATGTAGGCAACTTTTTTCAATCTCTCCTCCCACATATCGACAAACATCTGCTACTGTTGGATCACACTCACAGAATGTGCACCCGCAAAGAGCTCACCTCAGAAGTTTTGCCGGATGTGATCACCAGAGTCAATTTTTACACAACAAAGCAGGAAATTCTGGTGGTGGGTCGTACCCAAGATGAATTAAGTTTTCAGGGTTCCCCAATACACATTTTCCAGGATTTGGCGACCACTACAATACAGAAATGCAGAATGCCCCAGCCTCTAACTCTGTACTTGTGGGACCATAAGATCAGGTACTGTTGGCTTTTCCCTACTGCCGTCCAGTTCTCATTCAAGGGGTTGTCCTGGATAATATCGTGCCTCGAGGATGCAGAGGGATCTTATGCCCACCCTCCCCAGGTAAGGAAAAGGACCTTGCGCTGAGCACTCCCGAGGGAGGGAGCGGCCTCCAACCCAAACCACGACGTTCCGCCTGGTCAAAAGTCCAGAAGGGCCCCAACACAGGGAAACTGCTCACGTACTCCTGATCCTGACAAACGCTGCTCTTTTAGGGGTCCCCTACCTCTTCACAAACTCTCGCAGTTTAAGCGGCTGATGCTGTGTAAGCGCCAAATAATATGAATTCAAGATGGGCTTCACACGGCCTTCGCCCAACCTCAAGGGGGTTGACACCTCTAGAGGTGGAGCCAAGTCCCATCCCCATCAAAAGCTCCCCCCCCCCCGATGATGCCTATATGTTGGGAACCGGAAATGGCTACACGAGCAGTAACAGTAAGGATGCCTGTACCACAAAGAGCCTTCGAGACAAGGTACCCATTGAGAAAACACTAAATAAATGCACGAAGAAATGGTGCCTTTCTGGATTGGGTACTGGAAGAGTGTGCATTTGAACAAGAAAGGAGACTGGGGATGTCATGTGAAGTAAGAACTGACGCACCCAGAAAAGAAACGCAAGATGAAGAGATATAGATACTTCATAGAAGTTGATGAAGTATCAAGGAGAAAGCAACATTTCGGGATCGAAATGAAGATGCTCGTGCAAAGAAGCATTGAATAAAATGCAAAGTCATTTTACACCTGTACAGATGCAGCAACGCAAGTAGGGCAAACTGAATTTTAAAGGCTGGCTACGTAGTGAATTAGATTGCGGCGATGCGTGCTCTGAGGCCTGCGGTTTAGCCGGCGCTATACAAAAATACACTAGAATAGAATAGAATGTATACATATAGGGATGTACAGAACCTGGATATTCCACAATGCACTTTAGCAAGTCTTGAAACCCCATGATTGGAAAGGATTTCAGTGTGGCGCAGTTGGAAATAAACTGATGGCAAAGGACAATTTCGAGAAAGGGTTGGCTGGCACAGCACCAAGGAAACGAGGCCACAGTGAATTGGGCGCCTGTCACAAAGACTACAACGAACATGAGAAAAGAACAAACTTCTGTTTGAAGCAGAATGAAAAAACACTGAAGGCGTCAAGAGTTCATCATTTTATAGAATTAAATGCAGCAAAAGGCTCAAAAGAGTGGTCTCCAGTCACATGGTCAAGATCGAAATAGCTTGGGTCAAGCTACACCGAAACCAGAAGACAGAGTGATGCCACACTCCCTTTATTTCTCAGGCACAGACAATTTCTGCATGGCCAAGTTCAAAGCCTTAATTGACTGGAAGACTCTAGGAGTGATGATAGATGTGGAGCTAATTGGTGGGGAGGCAAGACCACACCAACCCTCCATGCACTTGGGATGGTAGCCTGCATGCTGCTAGCATGTGGAATATTCCAGAAGGGTACAAGTGTGCCAAACCAATTGTAAAGGGGCACGTAGTAAGGAGCCCTATAATTTGTGTAACCAATTAATTGTCGTGTATTTAGTGACAATGAAGATGACCAATTATTTGGGATGTGCTTAGTTGCCCACCTGACCTAGACACCCAATCATAACCCCCGGCTACATAGAACGCATACTTAGATGGTCATTGAGAGCCAGCCACCGTTACTCACAAGTTTTTGTAGTTTTCCACGTAGTATGATGTCAGTGATGACGATTGTTTGCTATAAAATTTATGTTTTTTCTAAAATGTGTTGAGATCTTGCTGTGCGACGACGGATGATGTCCGTTGTACTCCCTGTTTTAGATAATTGATATTAAAACAGAACCCAATTTTGCCAACTTCCTGAGTCGTTTTGATTATTGATGTTTGAGTAATTTATGCATCCCCATCTACCTCTAAGTACTGCAACCTCATCTTAAAGGACTCTTAGGTCTATGAGTTCACGTGGTAGCAGAGGAGATGGTTAAAGTAGCCATTGGTCCAGTAGGCTTTTGAGGGTTGCAGATAATCGGATGTCCTCCGCCCTTTAGCTGGAGGTGTGCGAGGCTCCCTGTGGATAGCAGCCACTAGTAAGAAACTTGCAAGTCACTAAAAATAGTTGGCAAGGATATATGTGGGCCGGCCAGTTTGTCTATGTGTATTGTATGTTATGTATTTTTATGTGCAAAGAAATTAGTGAAATGTCAAAGAGCGAAAAGTAGAAGATTGTGTTTAAAAGACGAGAGAAAAAATTATTTATGTATTTATTTAGTCATTAAGAGTATTGACTGGGTAGGTGGATTGAAGTAAAGTGAGGCATAGAGGTTTGGAGCTGCGACGATTGGTGCACGCTCATATGGTATTATTTTTTGGAGAAGTGTTCTTTGTGTAAAGCACGGTAAGTATCGACAAGTTGAGTGAGGTTTGTCACAATGGAGGATGTTACTCCGCTCATACACTTGTGCAAACAGCTGCCAAAACACACACCAAAGCTTAAGCAGTACAGTGCAGAATGGGTTAAGGGTACAGCAGATAAAATGTTCATGCCATGGCCACAAGGGGGATCGCTATCAAAAGCAGTTTTGCAACACATGACCGCGTACTTGCACGCTGGGTACACAGGAAAGAATTTGGAAAAGAGGTTAGCATAGAGCTTAGAGCTCTGGAAAATGTACCAGGAGGAAAGGGAAGATCCGGCTCCTGAAAACAGGATGCTTAACCAGTGCAAAGAGGGGGGTGTTGAGCCTTCTACTCCCACACTGCGCCTGAAGTAAATGGCGATAGTGCAAGAGATGAAGTAGTAGATCCACTGAGAGAGCTTGAAGCAGCGGCAGGATATAGTAATCCGACGTTTGAACGGCCTGCTTATAGCAGTGATGAGAGCCCCGACAGAGCTCCAGAAAAAGATGTGATCTCTAAAGTCCCACGGGACAAGGATTAAAGTGAGCGACCAGGTGTGACTCTGGACATAGAAAGAGAAATTAAGAGATGGAAAGGGGAGAAAGACAAAACTGACAAGATAGTGCTCATACAGAATGAGTGGATGGGCGATCAGATATTGCTCAAACTTGACGGAAAGAACATTGAGGAAGTGCGGCAAAGGGAAGATCAGGACGAGCAAGAAAAAAAAGACAGGGAATGAAAGATGAGGCTAACGAAAGAACAGACAAAGACGAGAACAAATGTATCAAGAAGAGCAGTTAAGAAAGGAAGAAAGGGCAGAGAAACAAAGAAAATATGACAATAGGCGGAGAGGGATCAAAGAACGAGATACACTAGAAAAGAAACGAGAAGAGGAAGAGCAGAAACTGAGAGAAAAGAGAATGCAAAGATGCAAAGATGAACAAGTGCGTAGGGCAAACGAGAGAAGAGAAGCGAAGAGACAGGAGGAAGAAAGAGTTATGGAGGAAGCAAAGAACCGAAGGGCATTTGATGAGGAAATTGAAAGAAAGAGAAGACAGAGGGCACGCAACATTGATCGCATTGAAAAAGAGCTAATGGAACCAAATCCAATGGTAGCATGGGAAGACATAGAGGCATTCTTCCCACTGCAAGAGCCGATGCGAGGGTCCTCTAGGGTACATTTAGAGGAGGAAGTTGAGTTAGGAACTATAAGAGATAGAATCATGAAAGCATATCACGAGATGAGAACAAAAAGTGAATAAAAAAACAAAGGGAAAGATGATCTATTTGAGATTTCCCAATCACAAGGTAAGGAGGGAAGTCTGTTTAGTATAGAGCATCAAGCTTTGTCTTTGGACAGGCTGACTCTAAACAGGGATGAGAAAGAGGATAGCCATACAAGTTGGGGACAAGATATCTCAGATGAAGAAAGCGAAACCTTCCGTGGCGAAGAGGGAGCTGGTGAATGTGGTCCCCAGGGATGTTTTCAGACAGACAAGGAAGTTAGGTGGTCAGATCTGGATCTACTTAAAGAAAGAATGCCAGAGCCTATGAGTGTACAAAGCGATCCAAAGGGCGATCTCACAGTGAGAGAGGGGAATCGCCGCCATGTGTGAGCAGACTAAGGTCATTGTCAGAAAGGAGGTGATCAGGAACCATTGTCACTGCTATGGATAGGCAAATGATGGGAGCCGATTGCAACTTTGGGATTTCACAATTCCCTTTGTTAGAAAAAGGAGGGGCCAGACCACAGTATATACCATGGCCCCAAATAGCTAAGCACAATTTAAGATATAAATTGGCCAGCCTAACGTCGGGTGCCAGAAAATGGATATATGAGTAAGAAAAAAAGACCGGAAAGGAGGACAGGTTGGGAGATTCCCTCCTGTATGTTGGACATGTGGAATGACAGGGCATATAGAGCAAACATGTGGGAGCCAAGGGTATTTACAGAATGGGCAATTCTCAAGAGTGGGGACAGCTTATCCTCCAGCGTATAGCACACAAAGCAGGGACAGGTTCACCCACTGTGAACACAACAGGCTTTGCAATCACAGAAAGCACCATTGAATCTGTCACAGCACTTACCCATGCAAATACAACAGAGTGCAAATACAGGGCAGTTATTGACTTCTAGAGTGGGAGGTGTCACCATAGAGGGTGTGAATCCTTTCACAGGCACATGAATAAGTATGTCCCCACAATAGGACAGCTCACTGGGTGACTTGATATGTTAAGTACTGTCGGTGACACCTAATCCTCAAGAGAAACCAAGGGTTAACATCATGATAGGAGGCAAATCCTTTTCTTTTTTAGAAGACACTGGAGCGGCTCGCTAATGAATACAAGAGGGAACATTTTTATTCGCGGGTAATGCCATGAATGCTCAATAGTTCTCAGGAGCTACAAGTCAAGTTCCTTTTACTGAGAAATTGCCAGTTTCTATAGGAAAATGTGCTATGTCTGTTCCAGTATTGTATTCAAAACAGAAGCCAGTTAATATAGTCGGTCGAGATTTAATTACGAAGTTAAATAAGACAATTTCTTTCACTGATGAAGGCATAGTGTGTTCTACACCAGGAATACATTATTTAAATGTAAGTGAATTTATCATGGCATTTACAGGACAAATAGCTTTGTGAGGAAAGCCGCTACAGCCTGAGGTTATTCACTATGGGCTATGCATTTTGTTAACATAGCTACCTGGGTTGGTGGGTAAGATTTTGAGAATACCTGATGAATTTTTATTCAGACCACAGATAACTATGGATGAAGCGGGGGGACAGATATTTCCCTTAGAACTACATGCAGCCATAGTGAAAGGGGATTTGGCCATATTCGAAGGTTTCGATGAGGAGGGCAGGCCATGGAGAGCAGTGATTGCCATTAGGGAAGGATATAGATTGACTGATGTCACTGACGAGGATATGTTTAAATATGACCCATCAGATGATGAATTAGTGTTTGAGATGAGCAACACTTATTGGATTAGGACAGAAAGACGAGAGGTCCCACAGAGAACAGTGATAGTACGGTAGCATCCTGCATTTCTCAATGAGGGCATGCAGAAGATACCAATCTCCTTATGGACTACATGCCCTTATGTTGTAGGCCTGTTGAAGTGGGTGGTAGAAGTCAAGATTAAGCTGAAGCCAGGAGCAATTTTACCTCAAGCAAGGCAGTATCCCTTGTCTCGAGAGGCGGATGAGGGAATTTTTAAGACTCTATCAGCCATGATGGATCAAGGTATTTTAGTGACGTCAGAGTCACCATGTAATACTGCAGTGTACCCTATCAAAAAATCAAAGGGTGGGTCATGGCGTTTAATTCAGGACGTGAGGCTGATTAACCAGATTGTAGAGGCCGAGTTTCCTCTAGTTCCAAATCCAGCAACAATTTTGTGCAGTATTCCCCCATAAGCACAATATTTCACTGTGATTGACTTGAAAAGTGTGTTTTTCTAAATCCTGTTGCATAAAGATTCCCAAGGTCATACGTCATTTAGATTCAGACAGACTAAACTAAAAAGCACATGTTTGCCACAGGGGCATCGTGAGTCACCATTGATTTTCAATAGGGCCCTGCAGATGGACCTGAGCAATATTGATTTGCTGAGTGTTCTGTTGAAATACGTATATGACATTTTAGTTTGCAGCATGACAGAGGAAGAGTGCAAATGAGACTCGATTCAGTTAAATACTAGCAGACAAAGGATATAAAGTGGATAAAGAGAAGTTACAGTATGTCAGGAAGACATTTTATATATAGGACAGTTAATTTCACATGAAGGAAAGAAAGTTACACCTGAAAGAGCTGAGGCCATCAAGAAAAATTCGAAACCACACACACGATTAAACAAATGCAGTAGTTTTTGGGACTGTATAATTATGTGAGAGCATGGGTTATTGATTACAGTTCATATACGAGACCCTTGTTGCAAGCTTTGAACAGGGAAAAGAGTGAATGGATTGAGGAGATGGAGGAGGGGTTTGATGAATTGAAAAAAAGCAATCTGCATCACTCCAGTTTTAGGAATCCCCAATTATTCTGAGGAGTTCTTTTTATTTTCGTACACAAATGGCACAGTTATGACAGCAGTACTCACGCAGAGAACTACACTGGGGTACAAGCTCTTAGCATATTACAGTGGGATTTTTGACCCAGTAATGAGGGGTCACTTCCCTTGCGAGCAATCGCTGGCAGCAGCCACGTTCGCCATTTAGAAGTCTGCTAGCATAGTAATGGGGTGTTCTATGGTATTGATTGTTGAGCATGCATTATTTGCTGTTTTGGAGAAACCTAAGGGTACTCTGACATCTCAAAGAGCCTCTGCTTACGAGGTGGTTATATCGGATCCTGCCATTAAAATAGTCAGGTGCAGGATAGTGAACCCTGCCACATTTGTAGCTGAACCTGTGGCAGAAGGTGAGCATGTGCATGACTGCACAAGTTATGAAGGCTCATATGAAGACATACCGCGTGTAAAAGAAAAAGCATTACCTGAAGGAGAGACCCTCTTTATCAATGGTTCTTCGAAAATTGATCAAAGTAATGGGGAAAGACTGACTGGCTCAGCTGTAGTGAGGTACAGAGAGAATGGGAAATTTGACATTGTGACAAGCATAAGGCTGCCATCTAATTTTTCAGCACAGGCTGCAGAATTGGTAGTGCTTATTGTCACGCTCATGAAATACAAAGGAGATGAAGTGACAGTGTACAGTGAATCTGCCTACGTGACATCAACCGTGCACGCAGGATTAGCAGGTTGGAAAAGGAGGGACTACCCCTGAGCGGATGGCACTCCAGTGCAACACGCCGCTCTAATGGATAGACTAATAAAAGCACTACAGCTCCCAGCCACCATAGCAATAGTTAAATGCGCAGCACATACTAACTATGCGGGAACCAAGCCGTGGACGAAGAAGCCAAAAGAGTTGCAACTTCTTCAGACATATCGAGTTTCGATACTCCTTATGTTAGCAAAGGAGAAATTATGGCTGTAATATTGAAAAAGGTTTTAACCATTTGCCAACAACTCAGTTGATGGAAATTCAAGGTGCAGCACCACAGGAAGAGAAAGATTTATAGACACAAAGGGGGTGTTCTTTATCCCCCACCGAAGCATTGTGGTGACAAGACAGCACTGGTAAACCGGTGATGCATGTAGCCTTATTAAGGGTGGCGTTAGAGCCGCTGCACTACCCTGCACATGTCACTAGGGAAAGCCTTGCAGCAACCATTGCAGAGGGCTGGTTCATACCGAACATGTTAGAACACGTTGCTTTTTTTATAGTAAATTGCATTGTGTGTCAAAAGTTTGCTGCTGGGCACACGCTGCGAACAGTCAGAGGAGTTATTCATCGACTGAAGGGTCCATTTCAGCATTTACATATTGACTATGTTGATATGCTGCAAGTATGTAGTCGTTATAGGTATTTGATAGTGGTAGGGTGCCCCTTCTCTAGGTGGATTGAGGCCAGTCCATACACACATCCAGATGCCACTTGCGCTGCTAATTTTTCAGTTCGAGAAGTATTTCCTAGATGGGGAGTGTGTGAGGTTCTAAGACCAGACAATGGACCCATTTTGTAATTGAAGTATTCAAACAAATCAGTTTATTGCTTAGTATAAAACACACGTCTTCTTCTGCTTATCACCCGCAAGCTAACAGAATTTTTGTGAGAGACTCAACGGTCTGCTCAAGGAATGGATAGCCAAATTGAAACTGTCACTGACAAAGGGGTGGCTGCATTTCTTACCCCTTGCATTATATGCATTGAGCAATCAGCCTGGCTCAGACCACCACCTCACACCCCTCATGCATGTTAGTCACAGGGAGGTGAATGAGAATGCCTCTAACTCCTCCATCGAAGACTAGGAGTGATGCCCAGACAACTGCAGAATTGTTAGGTACTGAGATACGTGAATACTTAACATGTATGCCGGCTAGTATCTCTGTCATTTCAGATCAACTCAAGCAGACGGGGTGTTGGTCTCAGAACAAAGATGAAGACCATTCAGCAACCCGAATTCAAGAACTTTCTATACCTAAGATTTTCCAGGAGACCATGTACTGATAAAAAATATCACGAGGAAGTGGCACGAGCCCAGATTTGCTGGCCCTTTCATTGTAGAAAACGTCACACCATCTGCTGTCAAGGTCCAAGGAAGACGAGCGTGGATCCATCAAGGTGATGTGAAAGTCTATGCTGGAGAGGCTGACAAACCCCCAACCCATTTGGAAGCAAGACAAGAAGAAGTAGTTCAGTACGTGCAGACTACATCAATGACACGGAAGAAGGCTGCAGAGACTATACAATAGATAGACAATGAGTACTTTGGACTGTGGCTCCTTTGCAGGCACTCTTGTAGATACTTGGTACGAGTGCAAAACAGCAGTTGTTCTAAGCCAGAGGAATTCAGAGACATTGGACTGTGGCTTCCCTGCAAAAACTCTTTGTATTTGCTACAGCAAAGAGTGAGAAAGTTACTGTTCTTAAGCCACAAAAGTGTGTTGACATTGGATTCTGGAGTGTTAAAGGAAAGCAAAGAATGCCAGATCTGGACTTTGTGTTTGACGATTGGTATAGGGAGCAGTTCCTGGATTCGTTCCAGACCAAGTTTCTCTTTGGTGGGCCACATGGTGCTTACTGATGTCGACATACACAGGCTACTTCTTGCTGTCTTCATTTTTATACTCAGAGCTTACCCTGCTCTTGTTGGCCGTCGCGTTGACGTGCGCACTTCTCTTTGGTGCGCCACATGGTGCTTACTGATGTCGACATTCACAGACTACTTCTTGCTGTCTTCATTTTTATACTCAGAGCTTACCCTGCTCTTGTTGGCCATCGCGTTGTCGTGCAAACTTTCGTCCAAGATCCTAAGAATGGCCGAGCGATTAGACGTCTCCTGGCAGCAATTCTAGAAGATTAGACAATTATCTGAGCATTTCTTTGAGCGTACTAATGGTCCTGTCGAATGACGATATTCAAAACCTACTGACCTTGATCTTTTACTATTTGCTTGAAGCTCATCCTCATCTTGTTTGGCGCAAAGATAACACTTATGTGTTCATTTGAAACCCTATCAATTGTCCTGCAATCAGCCAACTACTTATGGAACTTGTGGAGCAGATTCAACAGCCGCCAGAGTATTTCATGAGATTGCCTGAATAAAGAGTTTTTCTTTCCTTAAAAGTAATTACATGACATCATGTGGTCCATAAACCACCTAGCTATTCCATCTAGTGAACGAGAACAGCGAAAAAATGAAGATACCACGTTTCTGGAGCATAACATAGTGGTGCATAATATATGCTTGCTCAATGTTTATCGTTGTCTTTATAATTTTGCTGGTTCACGCTGTGGTTCATGCTGTGTATGTTGTTGGCCCAAGAAAGGGAAAAGTTCTTTCAAATCTTCCCACTCCAGTAACCAATGCAGAGCCAGACATTATGAAACAGCCTAGGCCCTATGTGATTGTTCGTACACCAGTGGTGCATGAGAAAGCACCCAGTTCAGTTACAAATGTGTCTGAGCTTCCCACTGTAGGGAGATCCGCTTTAGACATTTTTCATGATCTTTGGTTATCTCATTATTATGCAAGGAAGAGACCCAAGAGAGGCGCAATAGAAGACGATTATGAATTAAATAATTATTTAGACAGTACAGCACTTTTGGGAAATAATATGTGGTATCAACATATGAAGGAGGTGGGCAAACAACCTTCAGAAGAGGAATGCTATGTATGTGCACTCCTGCCTTATACTATGGGAAAATCGAAGGTATTCATAGCTATTGAAATAGATGTCCAGACAGCACATTGCCTATCTGACATAGCACTCTGCCGGGCAAGAGGGCAGTTCATGGGCCGAACAGCATCTTTGGTGTGGGCAACAGAATGGTCAGCTCCAGATGAAGATGATTATGTTCAAGACCTAAAGACAAGAGCAAGAACATTCACCAGAAACCATCTGATAAGATATAACCAGCCTGGAGTGAAAGGAGCTAGGATCAGATGGGAAGTAAACAGAAGACTTGAAAGCACAGGAAAGACTACAAAAGAAATATGAAGATGGAAGGAAAGAGGTCAGATGCAGATATGGGGTTCAGTACTTTCTCCAGATGGCTGGGAGGAAGGTGTGGTCATATGCAGAACCTGGGTAGTAATTGGTTACTGCAAACCAACTATCGACATTGTTGAGAATGGATGCAAACCTTTATGGCCAAAACTTGCAAAACTACTAACATGGGTCGAAGACAAAGGAGGTCCTTTGCAGATAGTGCCCCTGGATAGTGCAAAACTGTGTTTCAGAAAAAATGGCACAAGAAAAGTTGGAGAAAATCAAAACTGTGGCAGTCTTTTGATTGCCAGGAATGAACATTGGGACAGCAGTGATAATAGATCACAACTGGGCCTGTGGATCCAAGGCTTACATGAAGCTGCCCAGAGATTCAGGAGGACCATATTCTATAGTGATTGTCCATGTTCCAGCATTGGTGATTACAAAGAGTGACCTGAACATTGTTGGGTTTCCAAAAGCAGATGCAAACCTGAGAAAGAGGAGATCTGCTGAGCTCTTGAATCGGTTGAAAAGGGAGAACTATTTCTCAGCAAAATCAATAGAAGCTTTTGATGCCATTCCATATGAACACAGATTGTTCAGTCAGACTTCATCAATATTCACAACAATCTTTATGCCCAGGATCCAGATCGCAGCAAATACCAAATAGTTACAGATAACTTGATGGGAGCTCCTACAGACAATCAACACTACCATAAAGGGATTTAATGCTATCAAGGAAGAGCTGAGAGCCATACGATTAATGATTCTCCAGAATAGATATGTCCTTGACGATCACGGCTATGGATGCAGGTGTTTGTTCCAAAATCGGGGAATCATGTTGCACATTCATACTTTCTCATGATGACGAGAATGGCACCTTGACGGCCATAATGATGCTGACAAACCTGCATGTCAAAATGATAGACGAAGTGGAAGACATTTCTGATGATAGTTGGTTTGGATCAATCTTCTCATGGGTTCCACAATGGATGGCGAACATTTTCAAGTTCCTTGGATCCCCGGGTCCAGATGGATTCTCCCCAAAATGTTATAAACTCTTTAGCAACCAATTGCTTCTGCCACTAACAGCACACTTTAACTCATTCAGAGAGGAGGGTGGGGTCACTCCATCTATGCAGACCTCTACCACAATATTATTATTAAAATTGGGGAAGGACCCTAGGGATTGTCCCTCCTATAGGCCAATCTCTTTGTTGAATATTGACGCAAACATATATTCGAAAGTTCTAGCAAACCGTTTGGCCCTGATCTTCCTGACTCTTATTGATCCTGACCAAACGGGGTTCGTTTTGGCAAGGAAAACGGGGGACAAACTAAGGCGAGCCCTGAATTTGATAGAAATCACCACCATGGCCCAGGGGAAACTGGCTCTCTTAGCCTTGGATGCAACTAAGTCTTCTGACAAAGTGGATTGGTCGTTTCTGCACCTAACCCTAGAGGCTTTCTGCTTTGGGCCCGGGTTTCGGAAAATGATTGCAGCTAATTACTCCTCCCAGAATACTCTACTCCAGGTGAACTGGGAACAATCGTTTCCAATCCCCCTACCTCTGGTACACAGCAAGGCTGCTCCATTTCCCCCCTCTTATTTGCCCTAATTATGGAACCACTGGCTCAAAGAATACGGGGTAACCTAGCAAATGAAGGGGTTAAGATCCAGGAGTCCTCCCACAAGCTATCTTGCTGATGATGTGTTACTCTCCATCACTAACATTTGGCCCTCTATGCAAGTAGCCCTGCAAGAACTCCAAGCCTTCGGGCAAGTAGCAGGATTGGAAATAAATTATGGGAAATCGGTAGCAGTGGGGGTGGGGCTATCTCTTCAAGATGTCTCCTCCCTCCGGGCACTCTTTCCTCTCCACTGGGATACCAACTCAGTGGAATATCTGGGGTTCCGGCTTACAGCTTCTCCAAAAGATCTCTTTCGCCCCTCATTAAAACATTAGAAAAGGACGTGAGAAAAAGGGCAAGCCAAGAGATTTCATTGATGGGCTGAATCACAGCAGTCAAAATGAACGTACTTGTGCGCTTTATCTATCTTTGTTCCTCTCTCCCGGTAGGCTCGTCTCCAACGCAAGGTCCTAGGGTTCATTTGGCAGGTCAAAAAAGTCCAGGATCCCCAAAAGGGTCATGATGGGTGGTTCCCGGATGGGGAGTTTGAAGGTGCCCGATCTGCGTAAATATGCGGAGGCGGCTCAAATGTCTCACCTAGCAACATGGATGGCCCTTATACCCCCACCAAAATGGGCTGAGATTGAACAATCTAAACTCTAAATTCCCCTTTGTTTTCTGCCCACGAAAGCATTGGAAGAACCTGCTCTCATCAACAAAAGTCACCCTGAAGTCATGGGACGAGGCTATGAGAGGTAAAAAAAGTTCAGAGAGGCTTGGGCCCACAATCCCCAATTTTTGGCAATCTCGCCTTCTCCCCGGGCATGCAACCAGAAGCCTTCTGGAACTGGAAGCAGGGTGGCCATCAAACCCTAGCTCAACTATTCGAAGAAGGCCAGCCTCCCTGTAAGGCAGAAACCTGTGCAGTTCCCTCTGGGACCACTGCAAAAGATTTAAGACTACAGGTGTTTGGCAGTAAACTCACTTCGTAGCAGTCTGTACCACACAGATTCACTTAGTAGCTGTGGCTGAGCAGTCAGACTTCCCTCAAGAAGAGTTAGGCAGTATACAGAGTATTCACAATAGGTCAAAAGAACATAGTAGAACAAGTAAACACTGACCAGAGCTTGGTGTAAAAGAGATATAATTATTTATTTAAAACCACATCTAGAAAAACACAAAGGCACTTATAGTAAGCAATTCAAAAACACGCTCACTAAAAGATATACACTCCCTTAGAAGAATTTTAGACAAGTCTTAAGTAAAGCCCCACTTATTTTCAGACAGCGGTGAGCGCTTAACGCAGATGGCACTCTAATGATTCGTTTAAAAAGGGAGAGAAAAGCATAGTATATTATGAAACAGATCCCAACACTTTCATAATATCAAAACAAGAGAGGAAGGCAAGTAAAACCGTGAAGATAGAGTTCAGAAGGCCGGATCCACTTTAAGAGGATCAGAACAAAATGTGTCCAAGGTCACACGGTTGCAGTGCACAAAAGTCTTGCAAAGGTTCAAAAAGAGTTGGACCAAAAGAAAGGGACCAGTTAGAAGGTCAAGGCAGCCAGCCCAGTCCAGAAGGTTAAGGGGTTATTATTACCTTGTAGCAATCTTTAGAAAGGGAGGCCTGGCGGACACGGTACCTTAAAGTGGTGAGAATACTCCAGCGGGGGCAGTTGTTCCTGGCAGCGGATGCAAGTCGGTGCTTCGTCCGGGGGAAGAGAGGATCTCGTCGGGAGGAAGACAGGAGTCCATTGCACTGCCAGGGAAGAAACCACCCGCAGAGTTCTCAGGTAAAAGGAGCAGTCTTTTTATTCGCAGTCCAGTGGTAAGTGGCTATCCGGTTGCCGGGGTGCTTGGCACGGGAAATTCGAACACAAGACGGCCTGGGATGCGAAGAGAAGAAGGTAAACTAGTTGTGCCCACCAGTCAGGGGAAGAAGCCTCTCCAGCCGGGAGATCTTCTCTGTCGTCAGGAAGTGGTGAGTCGGTTCCGCAGGGCTCCACCGGTGGTGTCGTCGTGGTAGGTCGGCTCAGCTTCTCCCTCGTCGGATTCTCAGGTCCTGTGGCGACTTCTGAAGTTCCAGTCCCCAAAGCCCTGCTTTAATGCAGCACACCCCCATTCACTCAGCCTAGCTGCCAATCAAACATGCTAAGTGGTGAGCCGGCCGGCTCACCACTTGGGCCAATCACACAAGAGTGCGACTTGAGTTACCAAGGTAGCTCAGTCCAGGGTGCCTAAACCCCCTCCCACACCCCCTGTGGTACCCAGACAGAGTGGCACCACTTTTGGAGGCTTCTGTGGAAAAGCCCGCCAAAAAGTGGAACAAAGGGCTCGACTTGGGTTGGAGTCACAGAAGAGAACACAAACGCCATTTTAGAATCGAGTCATGGCAGAAAATACCAACCAGCGAATTAATATTAAATAAATAAACCGGCGGTATGTTCGAGGCTATGAGAATTAAATAATTAAAGTTGGTAGCCTCGAACAATGGGAAAATCCCATAGGGATATATTCGCGGTCGAATATAAAAAGTAGTATCCACTGCCACCAGCCAGAACTCGATCAGGGGGGAAGGAGACGTGCCCCCTCGACCAACAGACCCCGGGGCAATCGAATTGCCCCGACCAGTACGTCCACAATATGATGGTTTGTACTGGTTTCTGTTCATAATTTGGGACTAGTAAAGCCAATGGTGACTTTACATGCCCTGGGAGACAGTAGTCAGTCCCATGGTGTGGAGTCTATGGTGGGGTGTCACTATTACACCCCTGTGGTACTGCACGGAGGGTGCTGTGTAACACACATAGTAAAAACACATAAGACCCTATGGAGTAAAGGGCCCCTACAGCCCATAAAACACATTCGCCCTCATTACGACCCTGGCGTTGGACCATGGTGCTAATAGCACCATGGTCCATGCCGGTGACTTACCGACTCCGCCATGGCGGAATGGGGAATTACCGCCCCATTCCGAGGTTGGCGGGGCGGTAATTCCCCATGCCGCCATGGCCCTTCCCCATTCCCATTTTTGCCCCATAGGGCTCAATGGGAATGGGGAAGGCGCTAAGTACGGTGCCGCAAATTACTTAGCACCAAGGTCCCTTTGCGGGTTGGTTTTTAACGCCTGCAAAAAGCAGGCGTTAAAGTCTCCAACCTGCAAAGGGACCTCATAATCAGGCGTTAAGGGTTTAACGGCGCCGCCACCTTTTACAGCGCCGTTAACCCCTTAACGCCTGGGTTGTAATGAGGGCCATTAACAGTCAAAGGAACACCATAAATCATATCCAAGAGTGGGAGAAAAAGAGTCTCACTCTTGGCAGGAGAAAAAAACAAACTCCAGAAATCCAGCAAAGCTGCAGGGGGACTCACTACGTTAGGAAATTCAGCCTAAAGAGAGAATTCTCCCTAACACTCCCTCATTCGAGGACTGCAAAAGAGCGTTTCACCTATCAGAGTTATACAGGTTCTCGTACGTGCAGTTACACCATTGGATCACGCACCCTGAAACGAAGTAAAATGCCACGCGTCTTCTAAGTCCGCTTGAAGTGACAGCCATGGAGAACTCAAAATCGGGTGGGGTTTCTAGGATATACAGCTTCTAAGGGAAGATCTGTTGACCTCTCGCCCGGCATACATGAGCCGATGGGTGACGGAACTGGGCCGGCAATTGGAGGATCAAGCATGGCGACGATAAACACCATCCGAACAGTGCACAGTTCAAGCATTGTTTTTTGTGATTTTTGTATATATGTTCATACATTTGGGTTATGTTCTTTCTTGTAACTGCACAATTGAAATGATTGACCAAGAGTAGCAACTAGCAGGATTGGTCATATTCTGGCATCAACAAAAGGCGGCGAACAGCTGTTCAGGGCTGTGCATTGCTGCAACAGCATTTAGAGGTGGGTCAATACAAGTAACTATTGGAACTGGATCAGCTCAAGTATCCTGTTATGGAGGTTGGTCCAGGGACCAATTGTGCTGGTGAGAACCAGCGTGTCAAGTGTGGCAGGTAAAGTGTCAAGGGAACTGTGTTGGCCCACTGGAAGAAATCGTGGGGGTTTTGTCATGGGTATGGCTCAGGAATAGGTAATCCAGAGAGTAAGTACTTAGTTGTGCTTCAGGAGATTTATCTGAATGTCCATTTTTGTTAAGGGATTGACGGTGGAATCCCATGAACAGTAACCTGGAGTATCCTTTGTTAGTGATGGATGGAGCAGCTTCTAGCCATTAGAGCGCAATCACACTGTTTTGGTTCAATAATAAGCTATTTTTGTCAGTTACTATCTAATTGGGTCACCTGATGTGAAGCTGTGGTGTTCAGTAGTGTTATTGTCGTGGCCTCTGTTTTAATTGTGCTAGCTTTGTTTGTGGGAAGTAATATAACAGTGTGATCTTAGGCGAGAGTTCATATGTAACATTTCTCCACAGGAACAAAGGACTGCCACCAATGTTAGGTTTAGGCAATGGACTTAGCAAGAGCCAGGAGGTCCTCGTTTACCAGTTTATTTGTGAACCCTGCCTGTTGTGGGTGTTGGGTGTTCTGGGGGAGGAATTAATGTTTCATGATGAACGTGTTTGTGTGATGATGATATAGGATTTTATACTGAGGCTGTGGATTGGCGACCCACGGTTTCACTTGGAGGGGGACAACTGCGGAAATGTAGCAATAGGTGTGTGCCTGGAAATTGCTGTGTGCTGCTTACGAGCTGTCTCATGGTGTGGGACACCCAACATTCTCAGAATCTGGAGGTGTTGGACACCCCATAGGTTTCTAGTTGTAAAGTTGTTGGACACCCCAGTGTTTATAAAGGATGGATTTGTTGGACACCCCATAGATCTGGAAAGTAGAGGTGTTGGACACCCCTGTCTTATTAAGCTTGTAGTGGTGTTGGACATCCCAGTGTTATTAATGTTTATTGCGTGTTGGACACCTGGCACGGTTTTGAGTTTGGTTACCCGTGCCATTTGGGTTGGCTGTTGGCTAAGGATATAGTAGATGTCATACCGCAGGGGTTTTCCCACCTGTGCACTTGGTAATTTGTGGTTGGACGCACGGTACCCTTGTGAGGGTGGTCATCCGCACCCCATGTGTGTTTTAGTGGTGGGTACTGTGAGAAACCCGAGGGTATTCTCACTCCTACTCCCCTTGGATCCTCTCCGCAGGTGGCCAGGGAAAGGCCACCACTTTTGGATCCTGACCCTGGGGCGGAAGCGAGGGAGGATCTCCTGGGTGGAGGGTCCTTGAGGATTGGGAGTGGGGTGCCCTTGGGCGAGACATGGTATCCCCCTTTCCCTACTGACGACCAACCTAACCCTCCCCAGACCTTTATGGTTTGATATGATATATGATATGATATGATATATTGTATTTATATCACGCCCATTCACAAGTGTTTCAGGGCGCAAAGAGACAAGGGAGGGGTAAAAGGGAAGACAAAATGACGATCTTACTATGCCCAGTGACATTGAGAACGCGCAAGTGCAGGGGTGAGGGAAGGGGGAAGTGCAAGGGGCAGGGGAGGAGTGGGACATGCTGAACACGAGATCAAAACAACAACAGGTAGTGCGGCCAGCAGGAGGCAAGTGCAAGAAATAAGCGCAGACAACGGGTGTCAATAAGTGCGGGTAAGGGGACTGTAGTGTTGCAGATACAGACCCAAGTGCAAAGAGTTGCCAGGAGTCAGTGCAGGTATGCAGCTGGGTGGGCAGGGATCTGGGCCCGAATTCACAGTGTAGTCTGCTGCCCAGTGCAGAAACAGAAGAGATCAGAAAAGAAGAGGAAGAGAGAAGGCAGAAGCAAAGAGGAAGGTCTTGAGGTGCTTCCAGAACCAAAGATGGCTCTCCTAAAGTTTCGGAGAGGCAGGGAGGCTGTTCCAGAGGGAGGCCCCACCAAAAGAAAGAGTTCTAACCCCAACTCCTGGCTTGGAGAAGTGACTGACCCTGAGGGAGTTGGAGGAGCAAAGAGCTCTAGACGGAAGGTATTTCTGAAGGGAGAGTTGAAGGTATTGCGGACCCAGGTCCCAGAAAGCCTTGTGGACAATGCAGAGGGTCATGAACTTAATCCTTGCAGCCAATGGGAGCCAATGAAGTCATTTCAAGGCTGGAGAGATACCAGAGCTCTAGAGACAGTGAGCTTCTGGGGGAAGGAGTGGAAAGGAAGAATACTCCTGAGGAGGTAGAGTTGGTAGTTTGACTTCTTAGAGACGTCAGATATGTGTGGATTAAAGGACCGTGTGGAGTCGAAGATGACCCCAAGGTTCTTAGCCTCACAGGTGGGAGCAGGAAGAGGGCCAAGGGAGGCAGACCAGAGAATGACGGGAAAGGAAGGTGCAGGAGTTCCAATGAGGAGGATCTCTGCTTTACTGGCATTAAGGCAGAGGTCGTTGGTGGCACACCACTCCTGGATTGCAGACAGACAGTAAGAGATGAGAGAGGGAGAAGAGGTGGCAGAGGGGAGCCTGAAAACGAGCCAAGTGTCATCCGCATTGCACTGAAAGTTGGAGCAGAGAGCAGCAATGTGGTGAGCAAGGGGTGCCAAGTATTGGTTGAAGAGCAAGGGAAAGAGGTTAGACCCCTGGGGAACACCACAAGTAGAGAGTGAGATAGAGGAAAGGAAGGACCCAAGTTGGACCTGGGATGGTTGATCAGAGAGGAAAGAAGTAAGCCAGGCCAGTGCCTCATCAGTAATACCCAGTTTATCATGTAGTCGGCTGAGCAGGCTGGCATGGTTGACAGTATCGAAGGCAGAAGCGAGATTGAGTAGGATGAGGACAGAGGAGAGATTAGAATCAAGGTTAGAGAGCAGGTCTTGTTGGATATTCAGGAGAACAGTTTTGTGATTCTGGCAGCTCTGAAGCCAGAGTGATGGTCATGGAGGCAACCAACAGAATCAGTGTGAGGTTACGCTGGGAGATGGCCAACTTTTCCAGGATTTTGCCCAGGAAAGGAGTGATAGAGATCGGGCGATAGTTAGCCAGGCAGGAGGGATCGGCTGTGGGTTTCTTGAGAAGAGGGTGCACAAGAGAGTACTTCAGAGAGGAGGTGAAGGCTCTGGTGGTGAAGGAGTGGTTGCAGAAGTCGGCTAGGGCAGGAGCAAGGGTGTCAATATGGTCCTTGATGGTTTTGGACGAACAGGGAAGAACCTGTTTTGACAAGACTTTCATAGATCAGACTTGTCTAGTAATCTCGTCAGGGGAAAACAGAGGAAAGGAAGAGAAAGAGGGAGGAGAGGCAGCTGCAGGGGGCCAGAGATAGCAGAGAGAGATGCTGGAAGAGGAGGGGAGGAGGGGAGGATGAGAGGGTAGACAGGATGTCATGGGTTTTAGATATGAAATGAGACGCCAGGGCTGTGCAGAGGGCTTGGGAGGGGACAGGAGAAGTAGAGCCTTCAGCAGGATTGGCCAGCTCCTTGCAGATTTTAAATAGTTCGGCTGAGTTGTTAGATGCCACAGATTTGGATGTGAGCTCTCTTCTTAGTGCGGACAGAGAGCTGGTATTGCCTTTGAAGAAGGCGGCATGCTAGTTTATCAGAGGATGCACAAGAAGCCCGCCATTTCCTCTCAGCCACCCTGCACTTGCGTTTAAGGGTGACAAGGTCAGAGTCATACCTAGAGTTGCACTTAGCTTTGAGCTACAAGCAGATCCTCATGACAGGGAAAAGAACATCAAGAGTATCAGAGATAGCAGAGTGGCACTTGGAAAGGGCAGTGTCAGTATGGGAGTCAGCCAGAGACGGGGGAGAGAAGGTGGCAGCGAAAGCCTCAACTGACACACGCTTCATGGGCCGGATGACCGAGAAGGTAGGTGGCAGTGCTGGAGCTAGCTTGGCCTGCGGGGTAGAGAGGGAGAGATGGGAGGACAGGAGAAAGTGATTGCTCCAGGAGAGAGGAGTGGTGAGAGGATTAGAGAGGGGGAGGTCAGAGGAGCTGAGAACATCAAGAGTGTGCCCTGCAGAGTGAGTCGGGCCAGAGGGAAGAATAGAAAAAGAGAGAGTCGCAGAGGTCGCGAAAGAGTCCAGAGGAGGGACAGGAAGCATCCAGGTGGATGCTGAGGGCTCGAAGGAGGAGGAGTTGAGTGGTCGATGCCAGGAGGAAGGAGGAGAGGTCAGCCCACTCGGAGAAGCAAGAGGTAGTAGTCTGACCAGGTGGCCGATAGATAGTTGCAATGGTGAGAGAATGGCCGGGAGAGAGAGAAAAGCAAAGAAAAGTGAGTGCCACCTGATCTGGTGGAACTAATGCTCTGTGCACACTTTGTAGCAAAAAACAATGCTAAACATTATTCTGTAAAGTTCTGTGTACCGAATGCGATAAAGTAAAAGGTTAAACAAACAAATTCACAAATATGTTAGTGGCAGTGTTCAAATAGTCTGTAACACACTGCTTAGTGTGTTATTCAATTCCAACAATATAGTGATTTCAAGAATACAATAGGTTATTACATCAATTACAATGTGTGAATATTGCACTTTCTAGCAAAAAGTTATTTTCATTGAGAACACAGTAGTTCAAAGGCCATTGATATAAGATAAATCCAGATATACATGTGAGTGATTTTCCAAGTGTATCTCTATATCTCTATATGACGCGTTTCGGGCTTGCTTGTCCTTCATCAGGCATGGACAATTCACACATTTTGAAAATTAAATAGAAAAATATATATTTCAGTCTATTTGGGACTCTTGATTCTTAATTCACTTTATTTGTCTTTCAGGATTAGTACCAAAATCTACTGACCTGAGAGTTCTGGCGATGTCGCCTGACTGAAGCTTGATACATTCCAGTTGACTAGTGTGTTGGTGTTCTTAGTACCTACTGTGGTTTCTAATTTGCCAGATTTGATGTACACTTCTACATCTAAAAATTCTATTGATGTTTTACTGGTCTTAGATGTATATTTTATTCTGGGGGCCATTGTGTTCATGTGCTTGAAAAATCTGACAAATCTTCATAGGAGCCATTCCATATCCCAAATAAGTCATCTATAAATCTCACCAACAATTTCAGATGTTTAATCCATTTAGTGTTACAAAAAATATTATTTTCCTCAAGGTATGCCATGTATGTGATCGCATAGCTTGGAGACATTGCGACCCCCATAGAAGTTCCTGATATTTGAATGAAATATCTGTCTTCGAACATAAAAAAGTTGTTCGGTAGAACTATTTTGAGTAGTTTAAGAATAAATAGTTCATCTGCTTTACATTTTTCGATTGGGGATAACAATAGCCATTCCATGGCTTCCAGACCACCTTGGTGGGTAATGTTGGTATATAAGCTTAGCACATCCATGGTAAATAGGATGTTGTTACCTGCATCAATACATATGTTCTGTCATTTATTTAGAAAATCATTCGTGTCTTTGCTGTATGTTTTAAAATTTGGCGTAGAAATAACTAAGAAATCAGAGCAGCAATGCTGGAAAGCCTGCGAAAGATCGACCACAGTTACAGATCATATATTTTCAGTGCATTCGCTTTGAGGTGAGCTCTTTTATAATGGAACTAAAACGTTTGTGCACTTTAGAAAGCAAGGGCTTAGAAATGGGACACAGTGCTATTTTCTAGCAACTGATCCCAGTTCTAGCCCTCTCTCTCTGATTAAACTCATGCAGGTAATTTTTACTTATTTCCAGATCTTACTCTTGATCAGAGATAATATTGACACACTAGTCAACTGGAATGTATCAAGCTTCAGTCAGGCGACATCGCCAGAACTCTCAGGTCAGTAGGTTTTGGTACTAATCCTGAAAGACAAATAAAGTGAATTAAGAATCAAGAGTCCCAAATAGACTGAAATATATATTTTTCTATTTAATTTTCAAAATGTGTGAATTGTCCATGCCTGATGAAGGACAAGCAAGCCCGAAACGCGTCATATAGAGATATAGAGATACACTTGGAAAATCACTCACATGTATATCTGGATTTATCTTATATCAATGGACTTTGAACTACTGTGTTCTCAATGAAAATAACTTTTTGCTAGAAAGTGCAATATTCACACATTGGAATTGATGTAATAACCTATTGTATTCTTGAAATCACTATATTGTTGGAATTGAATAACACACTAAGTTACAGACACTTCAAAGTTCAGTCACTAATTGAGTGCATTAATTATGTTTGCATCACTTGCCACATACGCCTCATGCACTGTCCTCTTCCAATTTCTTCATACAATGTTGCTGCTTGTAACTTTGGGTTCCAGGCAACCTGGGTCGGTATCAGTCTCCCAAACTCACCAGCTGTGCTGCCTTCACTGGCTTTTCTTAGTTGAAGGAGCCAAGAACAGTACCACAGTGGCAACCGCTTCACCCCGTCTTGACTATCGACGCTAGAGAGCCCTGGCTACCTTCAACACACAATTTATTTATTTATTTTAATTCTTATAATGCGCCTAATCGACTGCAGGCCTCAGACATGAACAAAACAGACAGTAAGAGAAGCACGGGAATCCAGAGATGAGAGAAAGACTCTATGGAGCCATGAAGAGAAAGGCCTTAAGCTTCTTTGTGAAGTCAGAAAGTGAAGAGGAAAGCTTGACGGGCAAAGGAATTAAGTTCCACATGGCGGGGCGATGACATCAAACCTGGTTTTCCCAAACCTAGCCAGGTGAAATCTGGCAGGAGCCTTCAGCTTTGATTACAGGTCTTACGTTTTCTATTCTCGAAGGCTCATAAAAGTTAAGGTCTTTCAGTGAAAAAAAGGTCAAGGGCTATTCCTTTGTGTTCCTTTTCGGTCTCGTCATCTTTCGACTTGTATTGAACTGCCATCTTGGAACTGCCGCTTCCTCATGTGCTTTGCCTCGCTCAGAGCATGCTCTTGTGTTCCGCCTTTTATCTGTGTGGGGAAGTGTGATGGAAGTCAGGTGTGTATAATGATCAGTAATTGCCTAACCATCGTGTTGGGACATGTCAGGTATAAGGCTCGGGTGTTAGTCCGTTTTCCATCACAGTGAGTTGTCTGTGAGAAAGTGTTTGTGTCAGAAAAGGGGGGGAGGGTTGAATCCCTAAGTATCCTATGGGGTAGGGTGGGGTAAAGGTGTTATAGGGAAGGGGATAACGCACCTCGCTGTCCGGTGTCCCACTTCTACTCCCTGAAGACTCCCACTCCCGCACTGGTCCACCCCCAGGAACTGGATCCAAAAGTGATGGCCGTGTCCTGGCCACCTGAATGACCAATCCGAGAGGACTAGCGTTTGAGACACCTTTAGCTTTCTCACAGTCAGCTCCCCTCATTTCCCCCTCTTCTGACATTTGACAGTACTGAAACGAGGAAGAGGCAACTGAGAGTAATGAGCACTAGGCCATTTCACCACTTTGGTACTGGGACAAAGAAGATGCCTGCAATGTGTTGTGAAGGTCAGGCATGTCCCCTTAACCATGATCAGGCAAATCTAATTGAGAAATCACACATGCAACCTGTTAGAGGGTTGCAGGTGTATAAAATGAGGAGGGAAAAGCAACACAGGGAGGAGCAGCAGGGAGGCCCATGTCATCAGCAGTGAACCTTGCTGGAAGAGATGCTAGCCACTGGAGGGAACTGCTGTGAGATGGTCCGTTGTGTGTAGCAGGCCAAGGTGCTGGGGACTAGAGGATGAAGTGGTCTTAGAAAGCATGGCATAGGAGCTGGGGCTCCATTGAGCGGACTGAAGGCAGAGAAGGGAGCCGTGTGGAGAGGCTGTCCCTTTCCCTTTCATGAGAAGTGCTTGTTCCCCTGTGTCAATGAGCCGATACAGGCGTGTCTAAGGGGCAGGAGTTGGACCCCTGAGAGCAGAAGCAGGAGTTCACGTGTTCTGCGCTGCTGGAAAGCTATTACAGAAACAGGTGAGTTTTTACCATATGAGAAACCCGTTGCACTAATGATTGAACATTGCCATTTTTACACAATACTTTGTATCAGAGTGGTTGCTCTCTGGACAGAGAGTTTTCAAAGGTCTCAGGTTTGAAGTCAATTCCATTGTTGAATGTTGCAGCGCGGGGGAAAACTTTGTATCGGATTGGTTGCGAGTCTTAAGAAAAACGTTTTCGATAGTCTCCGGGAGCTGGGCATTTCAATTAACGTCAAAGGAACAAATATAAGAGCAGACTGAATGAAACCAAACTTTAAGCTAAGCCATACCTATTGAATACCTAACTGAACAAAAACGTAACCATTAAGCAAAACCTACGCTTATAGGGACGCTTTTGACCAGCGAATAGGAATGGCGGCTTGATTGTGAGCTCCGCCCCCAATAAAATGCTGAATGCTGATATATCCTGATCCGTGCCTGCAAAAGAAACTTCCAGCACATGAGATCATAGCAACTGCCTCAGAGCACCTGCGGTCCTCATCTGGTGACATCCTGCCGCCGAGTTACCATGCTTCGAAACTCCGGAGAGGCCGGCAGCACAGGGCTGGATCTGCCACGTTCTGACGCCTCTGGGGGAGATGGCGGCTTCACTGCTGGGGATCGGGGCTGCAGCGGCCTGCTGGTGGGAGGAGCTCTTTGAACTGGCGGCTCGCGCTGGTCAGCATTGGCATCTCTATCTGCCTACGACCCGGGACGCCTGCGTGGCACTGCACATCCTCGGTGCTTGCCGGACATTGAGCGGGCCGGATTATGTGGCTCTGGTGGTGAACACAATACGTCAGCCTGCCTTTAGGCAGAGGCTCCTGCTTCCCTGTGTGCATGTGGGCCTGACTCTCCGGGGCACCATGCACGGACGAACATTGCAGGAACCGAGGCAAATCCTGTGTGACTGATTGCAGCCAAGCTCCTAACGACATCTAATCCATCAGAGGTGAGAGCTCCCCGGAGGGCTGCGGGCATTGGGGGCTGCTTGCTAATCTATGCTGAAACCTGTGACACTGGGAGGCATTGTGTGGTCACTGTTGTTTTCTAGCCCCCAAGATAGTGTGGTCTAACCGCCGGCTGGGCACTTGCCTGCTCTTCCTTACAACTGACTGTGGGGCACTCACAATATAGCTGGGGCCTGCCCCCCTGACATAATCATTTGCTCTGGCCTGAATGTGCATGGCTTCAGAGGCCCAGTGACACCATAAACAGCGTAGCACCTGTGAGATGGAGCCCAGTCTGATAGACCTTGGCAAATTCTTTCTGACTCTGGGCTCGGTGGAACAGGTGTCCATTGGTCTGCCCTTCTTTAAAAAATATTGGACTGCACATTAATGTTTGCTGTAGGTGGAATATCCTATTGGGATTATTACTGAGACTGCATAGTCACCACTTGGAAGGGACAACCATTGTAGTCATACCGTGGTGGTACCGAGTTACACAAGGTGGTGGCACGGCGGAACAACATGATTAAAGGAGCCGAAAAAGAAACGCGGCCCAATTGATTCTTTTACGAGTACCCAAACATCACCCGTAGAACCTACAGACACAGAACAGCCAGGGGGGCCAGGTGTTTCAACTGCTGGATCCCAAGATGACCAGCTGATGATGACGATGCAGAGTGGTTTCATGGCTGTCAACGTCGAGTTGGATGACATTGTGACAACAATTGGATCCCTGAAGTCCAAACCTGAAAACGAAAGAAGCTGCATTCCCGAAAACTGAGACCAGAATAGGAGACGTTGAGGACAGGAAGGGCCAACATGATCGTGATATTGCGACATTGAAAGCAGATCTTGCTAAGGTCCAAGGGAAATGCGAGGACCTAGAATCCCGTTCAAGGCAGAATAACGTGCGCATTGTGGGAGTATCTGAAGCGGCCTGTAAGGGACCTATGGACACATTCGTCGAGGATCTTTTAAAAACTCTATTCAATACGGCTCAGTTCTCCACCCATTTTTTAGATGAGCGTGCACACCGCCCTCTTGCCCTAATAATATCCATATCTACCTAGACTTTGCGGCAGGGGTCCAGGCCATGAGAAGATCATATGTCCGAGTAAAGAGACTACTCAGGACCAAACATGTCCTGTACGCCCTCATGTTCCCTGCGAAATTACGCATTCAACACGGTGGTAGGGCGAACTTTTTTAAAATCCTGCTGACTCCTTGGCATATGTGGAGGCATCTATCCTGCTTCCGGTACCGGAAAGTGGGCGCGATCAGAATCGTCTCCCAATAGAAGAGGCCAGACAACACAACATGGGGGACTGAACGCGAAGTTTCGACACTTGAATTTGCTTTTGCTAAAAATAGTCCAGTAAGCAGGCACGTGAAACTGTTAATTTAAGTTGGGGAGTGTGACCACTGGGCTCGCCAATGGACATTATGGCTGCTTGCAGCGTACCCCAGGAAAGTTCCTTAGTTCCGCAAGGGCTACATCATCAAGTTGGGGTGGATGATGCGGGAGGGGGCGGTGGATAAGGGGCATCTGGGGACAAGTTTGGGGTTCGATGCTCGGAAACCAGTTGGGAAAGTTGGGAGGCAGGGATGGGAAGGAGGAATAAAGGTATGTTTATATTTGTTTGTTTGTTTGTTTATTGTTTATAATGCACGCCAGACCCAGGGGTTACCGGGCGCAGCAGTTACAAGATAATGCAAAGCTTAGTTACAGGAAGTCAAACATATGATGCATAGATTACAGACAGGTAAAAATTGATATTTTCAGATATTATATACATTATATACAAGAATGTAATAATAGTCGCTGTGGGGTGGCATATGTTGGGTCACGGAAAATGCAATGCAAAATTCTTACAATGTAAAAATTTACAGAGGTATTTACAACAGTTGTGCTCTGAGGGCACCCGGAAAGGGTTACAACTAGTGGTAGGCTTTGGTTACAGTTCAGTGGGCGTCAAGTGAGTTAGTAGTCGTTAGCTTTCAACCATAGGATGTTATTGGTTCTGAAGTTGAGATACGGCTGGTCTGGTTTGATATGAAAACAGGGGGCATCATCATCAAGTTGTGGTGGATGGTGAGGGTGGGGTGATGGATGGGGTAGTTCTAGGGAAGTGTTTGGGTATTGAAATGAGAATTGGAAGGGGGTGGGGGAGGAGAAAGGGGTATGGGGAGTTAAAAGGTTTATAAAAGCAGACAGCAGCAGGTGAATGGCAGGACTTGGGTGGTGCCAGCCCTCGACTGGTTCATGTATTTTGAGGTTAGAAATAATGTTTTTGGGAACAACTAAAGGATGGGTGAGGTGACTGGATTGGTATCATGGAACATTCAGGGTCTGAACAACCCTATTAAAGCCAGGAAGGTTATAGCTCACCTTCGAGAGACACACTCCTAAAATAGTGATGATGCAAGAAACACACGCATTAGGCCCAGTAAATGATGGGTTTGCACCCAAGTGGAGGCGACAGAGATATTACACAACCTACTCATCTCAAGCTAGAGGGGTGCTAATTATGGTCATCGTTCATTGCCATTCCAAGTAGAAGAGATGCAGGCGGACCCCGAAGGATGATATGTGATTGCAAGAGGGGTATTATCAGGAGTGAGAGTCACATTGGTAAATACATATGGGCCAAACATAGATGATGCGCGGTTCTAATACTGAGTGTCTGAGATATTGGTAAAGATGGGAAACTATCCCATTATGTGGGGAGGCAACTTTAATACGATTTTAGATCGACACAGCTGGAGTTATCTGGCGCAGAAAAAATGTTCAAGCAAGTGATGGCCCAACTAGGACTAGTCAACGTATGGAGGGATGAACAACCGACAGTGACCGAATATACATATTACTCTACAGTTCATGACGCTATGTCACGGATCGAATTCTGGCTGCTCTCGGCAGGGTTAGTGCCACGCTTGCATGGCAGCAGAATTTTACCTCATACCTTGTTGGATCACTCTGCGGTGGTGATATCACTGAAGCTTGGTAACACATCATGGCCCCAGCCATTGTGGACAATGCCACGGTCCATGTTTACAGATAGGGTGTTGGTAGAAGATATGCAGGAGAACATTGAGGGATTCTTTGAGTTAAACGAAGGGTCGGTCCCAACCTGCGCCATGGTATGGGAGACCTTTAAAGCTTGGTTAAGGGACACAATGATTTCGGTCACGCCAGGGGTATTGAAGACCACCAGGAGGGAACTGAAAGAGGTAGAAGGTACATTACACAGATTACAGAACAAATACGGCATAAAGTCTTATAAAGTGCCCCTTGGAGTGATTAAATGTAAACTACTGAAGTTACGAGACCTGGCAGACCAAGAGGTATGATATGTGGCCAAGCCTGCACAGGCACATCGTTATGGGGAGGAGGCCAGGCCTGGACGCTTACCGACAGGAATAGTGAAAGGCGAGAAGGGGATGGTGCCCATCACAGGGATAGCGGGAACAGCTGGGGAGTTTTTGACAACTACGGCGGCGATCAACGATGAGTTCCTAAGATACTAAAGTAAGCTTTATGCTAATGCAGATACTTATACAGAGGCAGAAATAGAATTATATCTACAAGAGATTGCTCTCCTGGATCTCCCCACGGAGGACAGGGCGACACTTGATGGTCCTGTTACTGTTGAAGAAATAGCTAACGCCATCACTATGCTTTCTTCCGGGAAGGCTCCAGGGCCGGATGGACTGGGTATAGAACTATACAAGACATATTGTGACATCCTTGCGCCACGATTACTGAGGGTTTGGGAAGAGGCACTGCCAACGGGGAAACTCCCACCGAAGCTCACTGAGGCAGTTATCACAGTTTTACCAAAACCAGGTAGACCAACGGTTGCATCCTATCGACCATTGGCATTAATCAACACTGACACTAAGATTTACGCTAAAGTATTATCAAGTAGACTCCTGACACATATGACATATCTGGAACACCTGGACCAGTCGGGTTTTGTTCCAACAAGATCCACAGCTCTTAAAGGGATAGTCTAGTAAACATTTTTATTTCAAAAATAGATAGGCCACATTAAAAAAAAAAATCGCATCCTCCGTTTTAAAACTTCCTATGTAAAATTTTGAGCTGTTTTAAAAACGTTGTATTTATGTTTGCGGTCGCTTTTGAAGCGACCGCAAACATAAATACAACGTTATTGTGGTGGAAAACGCTGCGGTTTTTCGTTCCAAGTTTCTCAGGCTCCTCCGGCTCGGAGGAGCCTGAGAAACTTGGAAAGAAAAACCGCAGCGTTTTCCAACACAACCGCGTGTGTTTCTGCCTGCTGTGGCTATCACTTTGTGTTAGTTTGCGTAGTGTTTCTACCTGCAGCTGATTTCCCATTTGGGGCTCTCGGGCTCCCCGTGGGGTTGTTTTCCGCCATGCCGCGTGGGGAGCCCGAGAGCCCCAAATGGAAAAGCAGATTCAGGCAGACACAACACGGTTGTGTTGGAAAACGCTGCGGTTTTAAAACCGCAGCGTTTTCCAACACAATAACGTTGTATTTATGTTTGCGGTCGCTTCAAAAGCGACCGCAAACATAAATACAACGTTTTTAAAGCTGCGGTTTTATTTCTAAGTTTTCCGGGCTCCTCCAGCCCGGAAAACTTAGAAAAAAAACCGCAGCTAGTGCTTATTTTTTGTAAAAAAAATAGCACTTACCGAGATTCAGCTCCAGCTTTCCTGCTCTGGTCTCCGGTCCGTGTCCTCCGAGTCCCGGCACTAATGAAGGGAAAGCCACCCAGCGGTAGACTTTGTTTACTACAGCTGGCTGGCTTTTCCTTCATTAGTGCCGCAAAAGCAAAAGCCAGCACAGGAGGGCCTCCATTTCACAAAATGGCGGCCCCCCTGTGCTTGCTTTTTCGAATTTTGAGCTTGAATAGCTCAAAATTTTACATAGGAAGTTTTAAAACGGAGGATGCGATTTTTTTTTTTTTTAATGTGGCCTATCTATTTTTGAAATAAAATTTTTTACTAGACTATCCCTTTAACTCACGCCGCCTTTTTGGTATAATATCAAAAATCGATCAACAGGCTCAGGCAGTGGCTGCATCTCTTGATGGGGAGAAGGCTTTTGACTCTGTATCTTGGAACTACTTGCTTGGGATACTCAGATGTTTTAGGTTTGGAGAGTTTTGTCAAATGTTTGAAACTTCTATACATACCCGACAGCTACAATACAAACTAATAGGGCTCTCTCTCAAGCATTTACACTTGCACGAGGAACTAAACAGGGATGCCCATTCTCTCTCTGTTTTTGTGCTCCCAATATCAACGCTACCAAATCTGAACTGTTTCCGTTCACGAACAGTAGCGTACCGGACGATCTTAAGGGCCCCAAAGAGCTTTAAGTACCTGGGAGTGATGGTATCCCGTACACAGCGAGCACTGTTTGTTTGAAAGTAACCATGGGATGTACTGTAATGATCTTGCTGTCAAATTGGAGCTATGGGGCAGATTCCCATTGTCACTATATGGGAGACTATCTCTGTTTAAAATGGTGGTGGTACCCAAGCTACTACATTATTTGACAACTATACCAATTTGGGTGGGTAGAACATTTTTTACAAAAACTTTGCTCTATGGCAGTGCAGTTTGTGTGGGGAGGCGGAACACCTAGTATAAGCCGGGAGGGAATGGCAGAGTCCTATGAGCGAGGTGCTCCTGACTTCGAATTGTATTATCTGGTCGCCCAAGCACAATACACAGGACACTGGTATTCACCAGACACTGGTCCAGTACACAGAGAAATGGAACGCTGTGAAGCAGCTCCAACAGACCTCAAGGCAGTCATATTAGATGACCAGTACACAGATTCGTGCACATTTGACACAGTTCGTACAACAGTGAACACATGGTTCCGGGTGTTCAAATGCCTAGGAATATCAACCCCCCTGTAATAGCAAGACTAGTCTCTGGAACTGCCCTGCTCTCCCTCCCATGCATGACACCGACATACAGAAATCCTGGGACCCGAGTAAAGAAATGATGCTGGGTGATTTGTTTCCTGAGGGGAGATTCATAACGCAAGAAGAATTTAAGGCAAAACTGGGCTCGAAGCCAGGTAAATTATTACAGTACTTCCGCATTACGGCTGCGGTGCGCCGAAGATGGCCATTGTTCCTACAGGAGCCAGAATCATTTGAATGTATTGCGATGTGATACCATCAAATGATATACCGAGGGGGCAGGTTTTGCGACTCTATAGGGTTGTGCAGGCCGCTCAGATCCCACGGAATACAGCGGTTTCTAAATGGGAGAGGGATCTGAACATGAAAATAGATGAATCCATATGGCATAGATATTGGGCCTCATTACGACCCTGGTGCTAATGGGTTAACGGCGCCGTTAAAGGCTGCAGCGCTGTTAACTCATTAGCGCCTGATTACGAGGTCCCTTTGTGGGACCCGACCTTAACGGCTGGTCTACACCAGCCGTTAAAGTAGGGACCCGCAAAGGGACCTTGGTGCTAAGTACGGTACCGCAATTTGCGGTACCATACTTAGCGCCTTCCCCATTCCCATTGAGCCCTATGGGGCAAAAATGGGAATGGGGAAGGGCCATGGAGGAAGGGGGAATTACCGCCCCGCCAACTTTGTAATGGGGTGGTAATTCCCCCTTTCTCCATGGCGGAGTCGTTAGGTTACCGGCATGGAACATGGTGCTATTAGCACCGTGGTTTTCCGCCTGGGTCGTAATGAGGCCCATTGTCTTTTAACAAAGGAAGTTGCACTAAATGCAAGATTACGACTCATCCCATTTAAAGTTTTTAATCGGTTACATTATACAACTGCTAGAGTGGCACGCTTGTTTTCTACTGCAGAAGATAAATGTATAAAACATGGGCGGGAAGGAGCTGACACAATCCATATGTTTTGGATCTGTCCTGTGATATCACGATTCTGGCAGAAGGTCGCTGAAGTGTTGGAAGAAATGATTGGGATACACCCTATACTCCTCCCTCTCAAATATTTATTGGGCGATACTGGAAAGGTGTCCATTAGTAAATGTAAACTGTTTAATGTATGTTGTATAATGGCGAAGAAATGTATTTTGCTCAAATGGAAATCAAAAAATGCACCCTCACATGATGAATGGCTCAGGGAACTAACTTATGTAAATGAAAAAGAAGAGGGGTATATAATGACAGTAATCGGGACGGGTACACTTAGGGATATATGGGGACAGTTCTGTGAATACTTAAGTACTCTAAAAAGTGGGAATGTATGAAGAAGCAATGCCATTGTAAAATGTTGACATGCAAAGTAATCCAATACAGTATTTACTATCATTGTATGGAATGTGGGGGCCGTGGAGCCTAGGTCCGATCTGTCTACCTATCTGCTTAAATAAAGGTTTTTTTAAAAACTACAGCTTGTTGAATCCCGAAGTGAAGAGAACTTCTGAATTTAGCAAGATTACTGCATGCTGTATGCTATATGTGGAGTTCTGAATTTAATGGAACTTCAAACTTAAGAAAGATTGAATTAACAGAACTTTACAAAGGAGCAAAGTAAAGACACAGTGAATATCAAATTAACTGAAAGCTTCAAAAGCATAAATGTATAATGAAGTTAATCCTATTACATGAAGAATGGAATGAAAGTTTATGGGCCAGGAAAATCGAGAAAGTAGCCAAGAGGCCCACCTGTTTGTGATAATGAGATGAAAGGGGAAGGGAACCCTGTGACTTACAGAGCAACATTTGTTGTCTTGAGCACAGAGCCTCAAAAGCCTTTTGTGTTTGAATTGTATTGCCTGAAACTTGTGGAAGGGAGCCCAGATGATTGTTTAGAACTGTCTAACCTTGAACTTAAGAAAGGTAACCTTGAGACACTTACTGGAATTTGTTTACATTCGGGGAAGGGGGCTGAAAGAGAGCTGCCAGCTGGAAGAAGAGAAGCTCAGAATGTTATGTTTCTTTGGTTGCTGATATCCCTACACATTGTTTAGCTTTAGTTGTGAGGGCAATGATAGGCTTTAGGCACAGACAGATTCCTAAGTTGAACTCTTGGACTCAGACTTACCTTGGTTTCGTTCAGGTAGGGAAGTCCCATCTTAGCATAGGGCAAGTTAGGCCTTCTACCACCCTGACATTTACTTTAACAGTTTGTTCTGAACTTTGTATCTGTTGTCTGTGTCTTGCTTCATGATGCCTTCACAGTACACAGTTGTTATGGCGTGCGTGGCTATATGCTTTTGCTTTGGCAGCATGGTTTGTTGGGGGGCGATGATCAGTAAAGTGCGCCGTTGGGTGTTGGAGGGATGATGAGAGATGGCAGAAGTTTGAGTAATGATAGATTTCCTGGTGCAGTTCTGGAGTTGGGGCTGGACCCCCTGGTTTGAGTGTCTCGCTGTTGGGGCCCACAAGCATGGACTGTGCATTGTTTTGGGGTGGTTGTTCCCTCTTATTTTCTATTTGAGGACTTTGAGAGTTTGAGGTTTAGGTTAGACCTGTCTTTTGCCAGAAGCTGAATAGAGTGTTAGGTATGGGAGTGTTGTTGAAGAGCACTGGTCGCTTTTCAAGTGGGTCCTTCTTGTGTGCTCCGTTTCCTGCCCTTTGTTTTGTTTGTGTAAGGAGGGAGATGTGCTGTGTCTTCATTTCTCCCCTGTCCCTGTGCTGTATGTAGGGACGTCATTTCACCAAAATGCTAGGGGTAGTGGAAGTGACATCACATGACCCTTGATGACTTCACAGGAAGTGATGTAATTTGACCCTACCTCCAAGTGACATCACAGGAAGTGATGGCAAACAACCTTGAGATTTTTTAGATGCATGATATGTCCACAATTACACATTTGGGGAATGTCATTATCCAGATTTGACGTGGGGTCTATATGTAAAACATACATAATGCAGTATTTGTAACAGAGTGAAACATCTTTAGATCAATGGACATAGAAGTATGTGTTATCTGTGGCATTGCTGTGTTAAACAAGCCAAAAAAGCACTGACCTGGGGACGCGTGTGCTGCAGTTTACCAAGAAGAAAAATGCTGCACGAACAAGGCCTGAACATTAAATCATTGACTAGGATTTAGTATCAACAACATTCCCTGGTTATAAATGTATCTATGAGTAAGCTACCACTACGATAGAAGAAACCTATTAGAATGGTCTGCGTGCACACATGGGAGTGCACCTGATAATGTTACCTTTGCTGGAGTATAATACCTGGGAAAGGTTTTTTCAATATACCCAAGACAACCCCATAGTTTTCGTTATCTAAGCATAATACTGGGTGCCAGAGGACTTTAAAAAAAACACCATTTAATGTAATATCATTGCTGCACACATAAATCTATGGTACCACACAGTTATTTTACCACGAGTTGCTTGTCACCTGGGGACTCACTGGCAGACTTCAAGGTGTGCACTGCAGACTACCCCTTTGTCAGACCCAGTGGTGCCCAACGGCGTAGCACAAAATGTGGCAGCTCCCCTGCGAGCCATGCTGTGGGGGCCCCTCCAAGCTCCTTTACAAAGTACTGTGCATGCCACACCTCAGGCGGTCCGAACGACCACGTGTCTGCAATGTCCATGATGATTATGCTGCTGCAGGGAAATGCACTACAGCAAGTGAAAGAAGTAAATATGTTTTTCAATCAAAGATTAAATGTTTAACGTACCATAGAAAGGAGGGGGCAGTGCCTGGTCCACAAAAAGAGTTTATTTTCTGGCGGGTGTAAATATTTTCCACAAGTATGTGGTTGCGACGGAGCCCAAACTAACGAAAATGTGTTTGGGGTGGGGTGTCAGGAAGATTCTTCTCCCTCCACTGAGAAAACTTTTGAATAATGGGTTAAAATGGTGCATTACACAGCACACTTTCTGGGAAAATGTGGGTAAAAGGCCAACAATTTGGGTAAAAGGCCAACAGGGTGTAGGGCAAATCATGAAAAAGTACAATAGGTGCAAGTCACCAAAGGTGCATTCAAACACACACTACCACACGTGTACTCATTCACCCACCAGTCACTCACTCACACCTTCTCTTACATGCACTCATTGCATTCTCTGCACAGGGACGCGCCCATACACTCATTGCATTCTCTACAATGGAACACACCCACCCACCGAGAACATCTAATACACACATCACATCACTTCTCATTCACTCACCGGTCACTGGCACCTTCTCTTACATCCACTCATTGTATTCTCTACACAGGCACCCTGCCACCCACCCACCCAGTACATTCAAAAACACACATCACATCACTTCTAATTCACCCAACAGTCACTCACACCTTCTCTTACATCCACTCATTACATTATCTACACAGGCACACACCTATCCACTCATTGCATTCTCCACACAGGCACACACCCACCCACCCAGAACATAAAACAAAACACATCACATCACTTTTCATTCACGCACCATTCACATACATAAATCTGACACACACTTCACACATACAAAATTCACATCATATTACCACAACAACAAAACCCCTTCTTACCTTTTTCGTGCAACTTCGCTGCGTCCTTCCAGGCCCCCCCAGCGCCTCCGTGCTGCTCGCAAACAGGAACCAGGAAGCTGCGAGAGCTTCCTGGTTCCTGTATGTGAGGTGCAAGGTAGCCAGGGAGAAGGGGTTGGAGCCAGACGTAGCATGTGACATGTACCACATGTCACAGTCAGCTCCAACCCCTAGTGAGTGCCTCCCCGGCCCAGCCTTCACCCTGATGGGTGATGACTGGGCCGGGGACCCACCAGACCTGGTGTGGCAGGGCCCCCCGTGCCATGGGGGTCTCGTTACACCAGGAGCCCCTGTTTAAAAAAAAGAATATATATTTTTTTAAACAAAAACACAAGTTGGGGTTGCAAAGTAGTCCCCCAGGGATTGCAACTGCGGCCCCCAGGGGTGGCAGTTGCGACCCCTAGCGAACCCCAAATGACGTCCCTGGCTGTGTGCATGTGAGCTGATTGAATGCCTGTGGAATGCTGATGTGTAGGATGTCTTCTATGTCTTCCTAGTAACTTACCTGACAACGTACCTATAACTAGTATCCTTGTTATCTGGACTTAAGTAAATAGCTTACTCTTCCACAGCCAGGTGTCACAGAGTCGTCATTAAGGACACATCCTTACATGCAGCATTAGCAGAGGAGCTGGGATCAATAGGGGAATCTGCATTATACCAGTGTTGCACACACACACATACATACACACCTTAATCAGAGTTAAAAATAGGCAAAAATACTCTCATGGCAATTTCAGTACTATTACTTCTTGCTCTCCCTCATCTGGTTCGGCAGTGTCTGCACCTGATGGCAGGACTGGAAAGCTTCTCTAAAGGATACTGTCACATTACAATTTCTGGTGCCTGTGCCCAAGTGCATGTGATATTCTATGTGCAGAGGCCTGTGAGGGGTCAGTAATGCGAGGTGGACAACTGTTTGATGATTTAACACATGCCATTTTATTCTTAACAAAAATATACTCAAAAAGGCATCACTAAACCTACTCTGCTGAGAATTTCCCTGCCTAGCCAAAGCTAAGGGGAAACACTCTAATAGAGGATAACTGGCCCTCACACTAAGCAACAAATATACAAAGACATGATATGACCATTCAACATTACATGAACAACATTCACAGTCTCTGAAAAACCTTTTAATCAGGTATGTTGGTGTTCAACCAAAGAAAGAAATGTCTCAAGTCAATTCCTAATACTTCAAAGTCAATGTAAAAGTTTGTTAACCAAAGTTCCAATGATAGCACATTTCTTCTCCTTGGTGAAACATCCACTTTCCACTTCCACCAAACAACACCAACGGTAATCCTGCCACTATGCTTGGTCTTCTCCTCAAGAAGATTTGCCACAGGTCAAAATATATGGAATATCCACAACTACTAGTGATACACAGTTCTTGGTAAACAGTTTTAGGCTTCACAATGGTATATTTGTCAGGATGACTTCATAGTGCTGCCACTTCAACTTTAACAACTTCACTTCTACTTCATTTACCATGAGAACAGTCACGTTTGTCTCAAAGTACTCCTCTTGGTTTGGACTACTACAATATTTCATCCACTGACAAGCAGATATGTTTATGTTTATTGGGTTTATATAGCGCTTTAATCCAAAGCGCTTTACAGTATAACAACATGGTACAATAAAGAAAGAAGCATATATACAAACATGAAGCAAACCAGTGAGACAGTATGTAGAACAATTTACTGAGGTGGAGGGGGAGAGGGAAGGGAGAAGGGAGAGGGAGAGGTGGTGGGTAGGAGGTTAAAAATAACTGAATTGAGACCAATGGGTGAGAGGAGAAGGGGAAGGGAGGGAAAGAAGATGGGAAGGGACCAGAGGAGTTGGAGAGGGGAGAAGGTAGGGAAGGAAAGTCAGGGTGGAGTGGAGAAGCAGGGCTTTCAAGGAGGTGCGGAAGGATGAGTAGGTGGGAACGGAGCAGATAGAAAGCAGTAAGGAGTTCCAATGTAGGGGGGCCAAGAGCTGAAAGGAATGGAAGCATGAGGAGGCGTATGGGGCAGGGGGTACAGTGAGTAAGAAGAGATCAGCAGAGCGGAGTGAGCGGGAGGGAGTGTAAAATGAGAGGAGACAAGAGAGAGATGGGGGGCGAGTTCATGTAGGGATTTGAAGACTAGACAGAGAAATTGAAATTTTAGTTGTGAGAAGAAGGGGAGCCAGCTAAGCTGAGAGAGTGAGGTGGAGATAGAATCACTGGGACCGAGGAGACAGAGAGCACGGATAGAGGAGTGGTAGATGGATTTTAGGGGGGCTAGATTAGAGGCAGGGAGTCCAAAGAGGAGAGAAGAGCAATAGTAGAGGCGGGAGAAGATAACGGAGGAGATTAAGAGTTTGGTAGCGTGGAAGGTGAGGGAGGAGCGGATCTTACGGATGTTGAAGAGATGGTGCCGGCAGGCACGAGAGGTGAGATAGATGTGGTTAGAGAAGGAGAGGGAAGAGTCAATGTGGAGACCAAGCTTGCAAGCATGGGTGGAGATGGGGAGATTGGAAGGGGGAAAGTGGATGAAAGGAAGGGGGGGTAGGGGAAAGCGTGTTAGGAGGAAAGAAAAGGACTTCAGTCTTGTCAGTGTTGAGGGAAAGAAAATCAATCGCAAACCACTCCCACCTCCCTCGTCCCCCCAACCCAACGCTGCGTCAACCCCAAGAACATTAAATGGCGATCAAACATGGTGTACGAAGAAAAAAAACAAGAACAAAATGACATCTCAAAGATATTCAAGCAGCTACAGTCCATCACTAAAGGCAACATACCCCCCCCCCACAACCGGGGAGATCCACCGGAGGTGGAAGCGAATAAAGCATCCCTGCCAGATCCCTGGTGGCCTGACCATTGCACTTCCCTCACACCCCCAATTATGTCATATGGAAACGCAACTAGTTCCATTTCAGGACGGCACTCCCCTGTGTAATCATTTTCTTCAGATAAATCGCCATCGCCTTCGACACCTATTCCTCCTGACTCTGCACCTTCTACTTTTTCCAATGGACAGCCCAACACACTCTAGCTGCCAACAATAGAAAGTGTGGCAAATGAGGTAGGCTCCACCATCCCCCCCTCCTCCTCTAGGCCAAATAAAACCAGCAGGTGGAACATGGGACGAGAAGTCCCCTCAACCTCCTTAATCCAACCCAACACCTCTGCCCAATAAACCTGCACCTCACCACAGTCCCACCACATATGCCAATACATGGCACACCCTCAACACCAATGACAGGGTCATATTGCTACCTATAAAGCAGCTTGATACCATGGAGCTTATATTGACATCAGATCAATGTTTTGAAGGCTCTACAACACATCTTCCGCCACAACCCCTCATCAGTTTCCCTACCCAAATCCCGCTCCCACCTAGCCCAAAGACTTTGTTGCCAGACCCACTTGCCTCTACGAATGCAGCATATAACACTGAAATCAGACCCTTTATCTCCAAGTGTGAGTCCCAAATGCCCTCTGTCGGGGTGAGATCCCTCTTAATCAGTGGTTTCCACTATTCTGCAGGACCCCTCTAATATGCAGGAAGAAGAATGCTGTCAATTTCCCTAAATGCACAGCCTCCTCCATGTCTTGAATCAAAATGAACTCTCCATCCCGCCACAGTTGGCTGACTCTTTCCAGCCCCCCATCAAACCATGCCCGGTACCTAGGGCTTTCCACAACCTATGCGACTCTCTCTCCATCTCCATTCTACCCACTGGCCCGACACACTCAGATGGACACACCTTGTATGTTCTCATCTCTTCAGAGATCCCCCTCTTCAACCCTCTCACTACTCCACTCTCTTGGACTGATCACTTTCTTCTTTCCTCTTGCCTGAAACTACCTGGTCCCCTTGCAAAGCCTCACCTCGGACTATCACGTTTCCTTCGTGGTCATTCGACTTATGAAGCGAGTGTCAGTGGCGGCTTTCGCCTCCACATTCTCTTCCCCTCCTACACCTGCAGCTGATTCCCACTCTGACTCAGCCCTTTCTAATCTTCATCTTTCTATCTCCAACACTCTGGATATCCTTGCCCCTGTTATGAGGATCTGTCTAAAACCTGCCTCCAAGTGCAACTCTTGGTATGACTCCAAGGAGAGAGCCAATCCTAGTGCAGTCTCCACCTCTCCCACATGCTCCCAGTCCCTCTACACTGCCCTGGCCTCACATTTCACTACTAAAACCCAGGACATCCTGTGCTCACTCTCCTCTGCTCTTCATCTTATCCAAACAGGTGCTGCCCTGCTCTTCCAGAACCATTATTAAGGACAACATTGTTTCCCTCGCTCCACACTTGGTCGATTTCTGTAATCATTCCTTTGATACTGGATCTTTCCCCTCCTATCTCAAGCACTCCCTTGTGCACCCTCTCCTAAAAAAGCCTTCTGCCGACTACTCCTATCACCCACTCCTTTCCTGGGAAACTCCTAGGGAAGCTGGTCATCTCCCAGCTAACCCTCCACACTGAATCTGTTGATCATCAGTCTGGCTTCAGAGCATCCACAGGCATGGAAACTGCTCTCCTGAACATCCATGAAGATCTGTTCTCGAACCTTGACTCCAGCTCTCCCTCTACCCTCATCCTCCTTGACCTTTCCTCTACTTACGACACAGTCAATCCTGGCACCCTGATTAATCGACTAGGCGAGAACATTGGCATCATGGATCAGGCTCTGGCTTGGTTGACTTCCTTCCTCTTGGACTGACCCTCCCAGGTCCAACTAGGCTCCTTTCTCGCCACCACCTCACTCCACATGTAGGGTCACCCTCACCCTGGCTCGTCAACATCTGTCTGGCCCCTTTGGCCCACCTGATCTCCACCTTCTCCTCTAACTTTCAGTGTTATGCGGATGACACACAGCTCGCTTTCAGGCTACCCTCTGCCTCCTCCCCTTCTTCGCTCTTTCCTGACTGTTTATCCGTTATTCAGGCATGGTGTGCCTGCAACAATTTCTGCCTTAATGCCAGTAAGACAGAGATTCTTCTCATTGGGACCCCTGTTCCCGCTTTCTCTCCCTCAATCTGGGCCCCCTCCCCTCAACCTCTTGTGAGACTGAAAACCTTGATGTCATCTTCAACCCCAATCCATCCTTCTCTCCTCACATCACGCACCTTGCCAAGAAGGCCCACTTCGAGCTGCACCTCCTCAGAGGTATTCTCCCTTTCTTCACCTTCCCCCAGAAGCTCACTGTCTCCAGGGTTCTTCTTCTCTCAAGGCTGGACAATTGCAACAGCCCCCTTCTTAATCTTCCTAATTCTGCTCTTCGCCCCCCTTAGCTAATTCAGAACAGGACTGCAAGACATCCTTGGCCTCAATCCCAGGGACCCCATCTCTCCAGGCCTGAAATCTCTCCACTGGCTCCTGTTGGCTGCAAGGATCAAGTTCAAGACCCTCTGCATCATTCACAATGCTTTTTGGGGAATGGTACCAAAACTGCGCCTTTTTTTGTGCGCCCCCTCATTCACTGCGACTTTGGGGGTGCATAAAATACCGACCCCCATTACTGTGCCCAAGAAGAGCAAGGGTTGCGGGGGGGGGTCCACCACTCTCCTTGAGCGCAGTAACGGGAGTCAGGGTTTGCAGCGGTGTCCCCCGCTTACCATTGCGGTAAGCAGGGATAAGAAAGTGAACGACAAAAAGAAAAGAAAAGCACCCTGCGGCATCGGCTCTGACCCACGTTAGTGTGTGGAATTGACGCCTCAGGCATAGGGGAATGGGGTTCACGAAGGGGAATGCTGGTGTGTGAATGCGGCAAAGTGATCTCTTTGATCGCAGCGCCGAAAATGGCATCAACATTTTTGTCAGTGAAGTTACGGGCAGTGCAGTAATTACATAGATTCCTTTCTGGGGCTGTGGTCCTGCCAGATCCCAGAATGATCCCAAAATGTCTCTGCCTGCACAGGTCCAGCAGACTTTTGATAACAAGACCGCTCAGCAGAGCATGTTTTGGACAGGAGCGATCGCCATTGCTGCAGTGTCGGTAGGTTTGGCTTCTTCTAGTGCAGCAAAATAATTTTGAGTGGTAAATAGAACTAAATGTACCAGTCTGCAGGTCAATGCATCCCCATGCCAATCTTCAGATCCATGTCCAAACAGCATTGACCTTGGGGGCCGATTCGACAGTAATCCTGTGTATTCCCCGGAGTTTTGAACCACCACTGCCCAAAGTGAATCAGGTTTAGGGCAATGCCAGAGCATGTGTCCCATGGTCCCGACTCTGCTACAGCCCCGCCAACACTCTGCCTTCACTGCAATGCCCATGCTATAAAGTCTGGACGGGGTGTAATAGGCCCTCTGAATGAGTTTGAATTGGATCTCCTTTGGCGGAGACTTCACAACACTTGGGTGATCATGGAGAAGAAGTCATAAATGTTCCCCACCATTATTTCTAACCCCGAGATCTTCACTCCAGATATCTGCTAGGGTCAGATGTCTCTTATAGTTATTATGCATGCTAAGTGTTTATAGGGTTTTAAGCCTACTGTGCACTGTGGGATCTCTCATTACCTCTTTCTTGCAAGGAGAGAGTTCCGTCAGCATAGTGTTTCTGGTGGTGCATGACGCAATGGCGGAGTGGAGAGTGTGAGATTGTAGCCATTTTGTGTCTTCCAATCCCAGCATTTGCCTAATCAAAGAGAATGGGATGGGCTGGTCATCTTCAAAGAGGTCCATAAATCTAACGTCGCCCCACTGATCTCGCCAATGTGTATGGACCTGTTTTACTGTACAATGTGAGAGTAGGGTACGAAGTGAGATCCACTGTGGGGCAATGTGTGTTGGTACCTGTGAGTTTACGCATCTTGTGCCACTCTGTTAATGTGTGCCCTATTATGGGATGGCGCGCAAGGGTCTTTGGCAGATGCCATCGAGGAATAGCCAGGGTCTCTTGGGGCGACAGGGGCAGAAGAATTTGCACTTCAATAGCTCGCCAGCTTGTGGTGTCCTCCGTATTGAGCCATCTTTTGGCCCAGACGATCTGAGTTACCATATAGTATGTCTGCCAAGAAGTGAGTGCCAGCCGGCTTAGCGGCCTTCAGGATATGCTCGTTCTGCCTTGCTCTTTTTCCTTTCCATATACATTTCTACATCTGGCAGTCAAATTCAGCATATTGTGCTCTGGAGGGGGACATCGGCAGCATAAATGCCTGGTACACTAGTTTGGGCATAGAACTTCCTTTAATGGCATTAATTCTTCCGATGAGAGAAAGTGCGACTAGTTCCCATGAGGCCATATCCCGACAAATTTTATCCAGGATCAGTGTGTAATTTAGATAGACAAGTGTATGAAGCATCGGGCTGATCCGCACCCCTAAGTATTTTATAGTCTGGAGTTGGAGCTTGAAAGGCGCCCACCCGCCCGGGTCCCAGGGAAGGTCCAAGCGCAGCCACATAGCCTCTGACTTGTCCCAGTTGATGATGTAGCCGGCCACAATTCCATATTCACGCAATATAGTCGAGGTACGAGGAAGGGATCTGGCGCAGCGGCTAATGTTTAACAATATATCATCCGCGTAGAGCGACACTATGTTCCTCCTACCCCTTTATTATGCCAGCCATCCATTGTCGCTCCTCAGTTTCGCAACAAGTGGCTCGATGGCCCGGGCATATAGCAGGGGTGATAACAGGCAACCCGGTCGAGTCCCAGTGTGCAGAGGGAATGGATTCAATGTTAGCTCAGTTGTGACCACTGGGATGCATGGTGCACGGTACAGGAGCGGAATCATTTGCAGGAAGTATCCTGAGAAGCCAAATCTGTGCAGAACCTCAAACATGTAGTCCCAGTGCACTTTATCAAATGCCGTTTCGGCATTGAGTGCTAGGACACCATCGTCAGGTTGGGCTACCCCTTTTTGGATATGCAGAAAGTGCTGAAGGTTGTCCAGAGAATGCCTATGTAAAATAAAACCTGTTTATCTTGGTGTACCAATCTGGGAAGAAGCCTCTTCAGTCTGCCTGCCAGGCACTTTGCCAATACCTTTGTGTCGGCGTTCATGAGAGATATGGGGCAGTATGAGCTGCAGAAGGTGGGGTTGCGTCCTTTTTTATGAAAGACCTGCTCAGCTTCTAAGGCCTCACGAAACATCTGCCCCATGCGGGGCACAAGTTCCTCTTGCATGAGCTTGTAAATGTCTATGGGGAGGCCGTCTGGTCCAGCGGCCTTCCCAGAGGTCAAGCCTCTTATGGCTCAAATTACTCCCTCATCCTCGAGCGGCGCATTAAGGGACACTTGAAAGATGCAATTTCGTCAGGAGTGGGTGCGGGGAGAGAGATTTTGTTAAGGAATGTTATAATTTGATTCATATTCCTATCAGGCGGGGCAGCATAGAGCTCCTTATGAGCAAATCTTTCATTGATGGCCAAGTCCCCCAAGAGTAGCTCCCCCTCAGACCCTCGTATAGTAGTGATTAGCTGGCATGTTGTTTTCCCTTCAACGCGAGATCCAGCATGCGCAGGGGGGTTGCCAGTCAATTCGTCGAAAAAAATTGGTCGACCAGACAAATGGTCGAATCAAATTGGTCGAAAACCATTTTGTCGAATTTTTTTTTTTTCTATTTTAACCCTTTTTTTTTTTTTTTTGGGGGGGGTCCCCCCCCAACCCCCTTTTTTTCTCTAAAAACCCATTTTTTAACAAAACGAAAACCCAAAAAATAAACATATAAATAAAAAAAAAATTTCGACGAAATGGTTTTCGACCAAATTGCGTCGACCAAATTGCAGTCGACCAGTTTTTTTTCGACGAGTTGACTGGACACCCGCAGGGGTCTATCCCCCAATGCTTATAGGTTGAGCACACGCTTGGAGAAGGCCTTCTGGACCCGAAGCCTAGTAACAAAGCCCCTACGTTGAGGATGAACCTCATGGCATTACAATACCCTGACATGACAGATCTGTTATCACAGGATGTAGGTAGGTATGTTCTCAGTTGATCATCTGAGCATATCTGGGGGACCTGTAAGGAAGGCATGGTATCAAACAGGGAAGACAGACACAAGTGTCACAGTTCAAGGAAGTTTATTGAACTTTCAATGGGTTGGTTAAATGCCTATCTAACCCCAAATCTAAGGATGGGCGCAACCTATGACCATCAAAAAATAATAATGCAGTCCTAGTGGTGTCTCTGTCAAAATAAAAGGGCCTATACTAATAAACCTATTGCCAAGCCTTACTTCTAAATACAAAGGGTGTGGGACATAAATGTAGGCAAAAATAAAAGTATCCAAGAAATGATGTCAGGATAGTTGAGCAGTTGCCCTCCCTTCCCCACGTTTTCAGCACAGGACAAGGCGGCACACTCAAGCTTTGCACACACTCTGGCTTCTCTGCCATAAAGATACAGTTCAAAACATGTATCAAGATCTTTTTCGCCAAAGTTTCTTTCCTAATAAAAGTTTCTTATTGCAAAGGGCCTGACCTAATAAAGAAGTACCAACGTTTTTTTTGTAATCAGGATTTTCACTTTCACAAGTTCTTGGCTTTACTGTTCACCATGGGATTCCCTCCTTCAGCTTGGACCCCCTTTTAGACAATGTTCACAATTGGTCTCCCTCGACCGGGCTCGCACCACATAATCTCACTTTCTAAGTTTTCCACTTTGTATCAAAAATCGAAGACTTTCGACTTTGCAATGGATTTTGCTGAAACCGTTGCAGGACCACTTCAATGCACTTCATTTAACATTCTCATTCTTTCTTTACTTTCACTTCTGCCACTTCTTGGCTCGGTACCTCACAGAGACCTTTGATTGAGCACACTCACGGTGCCGGACCACTCTGTAACTGGCATTGTATCTTTAAAGTTCAAACATCAGTCAGCAATTAAGCTTTTCTTGCGTCTTTTATCACGTGTTACTAATCTTCGTTCTTGCGTTCTTTATACAATGGTAACACTTGCAATCTTGACTTCAACAAAGACCGGTCTTGCATCAGTCTCCCCAACTCACCGGCTGTGCTGATCTCTCTGGCACTGCTTTAATCTTGGAGCCAAGGACAGTACCACAGCGGCTGCTGTTCCTCCCAGACTCAATCAGTTATGCAGGATGGCCACAGGTATCTCTGACACACAATGTAGGATTCTTCAGCCTGGTATCCTGGCCTTATGCTTTTTAGTCTGAAGGATTCCGAAAGTAACAGTTTTCTGCCCGAAAAGGTCAAGGATATCTCCCTCCTTGCATCCCTTCTTGGTTTGCCATCTTTCTCCCCTCTTTCAGCTGCTGTCTGGAAAATGCTGTTCGTTCGTGTGCTTTGCCTCGCTCAGAGTGTGCTCTCGTGCTCCGCCTTTTATCTGTGTGGGAAAGCTTAATGGAAGTCAGGTGTGGGTTGTTGATAGTAATTGCCTGACATTGGCTGACCATAGCAGTGGGACATGTCCAGTACAATGCTTGGGTGTGAGTCTGTTTTCTCTCAGAGCGGGCTGTCAGTGTGAAAGTGTTCATGTAGGGAAGGAGGGGGTAAAGTTTCCACGTATCCTACCTGGTAGGATGGGGTAAAGGTGTTACAGGGAGGGGGATACTGCGTCTCGACATCAGGTGTCTCACTCCCGCTCCCCAAAGACCCCTCACCCAGGTGATCCTCCCACACTGGTCCACCTCCAGGAACTGGATCCAAAGGTGATGGCCGTGTCCTGGCCACCTGGATGACAGATCCCCGGGGACTAGAGAGTGAGACATATTCTAAATTCTCATAGTCCCTAGTATCTTTATGTGTGCATTCGGCTCTGGTGAGAGCCACCAGCAGCTATTATTCCTTCTCCGCCCACACTTTCTTCTTATATGCCCAGTGTGAGATAAATTGACCTCTAAAGTAAGCTTTGATCGGGGTCCCAGCATCTAAGTGTGTTAAAATCATTGATTAGATAATCTTGCTAGATCCTACCTACATCCCGTGCTAACAGATCCGTCACGTTGGGGTATTGTAATGCCATGAAGTTCATCCTCCATCTAGAGGCTTTGACTGGTGTGCCCAGAATCATGAGACACATAAGGACTGGGGCGTGATCCGATATTGGGAGGATTGAGCAAGAGTCCACCATATACAGCATGGTGCATGGAAGCAGCCAAAAATTAAGCCTGGAATAGCCTTGGTGGTGATTAGAACAGAATTTGTAGTCCTTAGTATGTCCTTAGTATGCAGGTGCATATCCACACATCGACTAAACTAAGGTCTGGTAGGAGGGACCGGAGTGTTTTGACTTTTTTAGAGATATGACCACCCTGTGGTTGCGTGGAGTTAAATCTATCTACTTCGGGCTGCAGCGCTACATTCAAATCCCCCCCATCAATGTGAAACGACCCATAAGCGGTGCAGAAGTGGCAAACAGGTGAGTGAAGAAACCGGAAGTGTCTGTCGTGGGGCCATATATGTTTACTAGCGTAATGCGCTGGTTATGCAGTTGTCCATGCATAAGGACAAACCATCCTTCTTTGTCCGTCTCTGTAGTGAGGATCATGAGGGGGACCTTTTGATGTATGAGAATGGACACCCCTTGCTTACCATGAATGCACCCATACCCACCCACCACCTACATAATTTTGATGATTCAGTGGCATCCAGGTGAGTTTCTTGTAGAAATATAATGTCCCTGTGTAAGTCGTGTAGCGTGTTTAGTAGGTGTCTTCATTTAATAGGGTGTCCCAGCCCCTGGACGTTAAGGGATATGCATGTTAGTGAGGTCATCTAGAATTGCCAGATAATCAGGCATGACAGGGAGCTTGGCGATGGGAAGACAGTTTCATCTCATTTGTACCCTCACTCTGTCGGCATATTTTGGTGGATGTATGCAGTAACCTTGTTAAATTCTGACAGGTGTCATTTCCCCAGATAACAAACTCCCCCCCACCTCATCAACCAAACCCCATAACATTGGAGCCCAAAAACCTGACCCCAATACAACATCTAAAATGATGTAGAGCCCATGCAGGGGTATGGGAGAGCGGAACCCCAGGGATGCCGCCCCCCTCTCCACCAAGTATCCCCCCCCCAGCAGGGAATTTAGGTTGTGGTACCTAATGTGCACCTAGGCGCAACAATAACAACAACCACCAAAAAGAAACACGTAAAGAGGGGCTGCAGATGCCCTGCAGGTGATGAGCTCCATAAAGCGACTCTTCCCTTCGGCTCGATTTCAGAGCAGCCTTAGGCACCCGGGCATGCCGCCTGGACTCAAGAGATCTACAATATGCAGATGACCACCTTACGACAGCCCTGCGCCATTGTCATGTCCAAAATGTTCAGGTGCTGCTATGGACCAGCGGTGTCATGTGAGAGTGGCCCAGAACCACAGCGTGATCGGCTCAGGTCTCTTATAGCTAGTCACATAACTTTGACCCAGAGAGGCCTTCCTGTCATCATTTCCACTCCTCGCTGCCTTTCGACCCGCCTTCTTCCATCCGTTTCACAACCTTGTCTGCTGCTGCGGCTGAGGCAGCAAGTGAGCCCCCTCGCCTTGTGTAGGTCTTTCTTCAATTTGGGTATACTCCACTGTTAGGAAAGATTTCTCTTTACTGCACCTTTCCTTCCATCTTTATGGAACCCCCAAACCTTTTGCTTTTATTTTATTTATTTTTTAAATTCTGGCTTTATTGAGTTTTGTCAAACAGTAAGAACTTTGGTTTACTTCTACATTTAGAGTACTGTAGTATATTGATATCATACATTTTGTTCATACATTTCGAATAACTTAGAACCTTAAACATAAATTATACATTTCAAAATCTGTTTTTTTCCCCTCCCTCTACCCACTCCACATGACAAAGATTAATTTGTACGTTTTTTCCATGGTTCCACTTTTCCCATCAGTTTTATTTGTTGCTCCCTGCGTTTCACAATTTTTTGTGACCCAGTTCAGACGGCTTTATGGCAGGTCCAATTCCGTACACTCTGTTCACTTCATCATCACATTCTTACAGATTGAACAGTAGTAGTAGAGGCGAGGGTCCCCTCTGAATCCCATCTAGCTGTTTGATCCATGCAAGTACCTCAGTCCAATATATTTGAACTCTGGGGCATCCCTACCACATGGCCAGTAGTCAGCTTTCATCCCACATTGTCGCCAGCACACTGGGTCTTTCGTTTGAAACATTTTAGATAGTCTATAAGGGTCATACTGCCATCTGTGCAGTAATTTGACAGTGTGAAGCTTATATTGTGCCGCAGTGGATATCTGTGAGGTCCCGTCACATATTTTATCCCATGTTTCGGGATCTAGTTCCTTCCCAAGGTCCCTTTCCCACCTTTTCCTTAGGTTGTCTGTCGAGCACCTTTGTGCGTCTAGTAGTGTTTTGTACATATTTGAGATTATCACTTTAGTCGCTGTTGTTGTGCCTAATAGTTTCTCAAAGGCGGTGAGGTCTCTCTGAATTGTATCTCGCCATTCTCTTCTCATGAGCGTGCCTTTTAACTGCAGGAAGGGGAAAACCGGGAGCAGATGAATCCCCAACGCCTCCTCGAGTTCTGTAATCGTAACAAAAACACTGCCCCTCCATAATTGTCCCACTCTCTCGAGGCCCGCATCCTGACAGGTTTGACATTTTGCGTGGTATACTATTTCTTCACGTATTCCTGGTGACCATATGTTGCTTAGAGGTGAGGGCCATGTAGTGATACCTTTCATCGCCGCTCCCTCTTTCCAAATGTCCCATAATGTGCTGGGTATAGGATGAGTTCGGACCCTGCGTGCTAGTTTCTTTCTCGGAATCCACAGCCACTCCGCTACTGTTACAGGAGTTAGGTTGTGGTTGTCCAGTTGGACCCATTGTAAATCCCTTCTCCCTCTCAGATGTGGGATCAATACCCTCAGATCAACAGCTTTATAATACAGCAGCAGGTCTGGGAGGCCTACCCCGCCCTTCTCCTTAGGTAGAGTGAGTGTGTCATATGGTATTCTTGGCCTCTTCCCCTGCCAGAAGAAATGCAAGGTAATTTTCTTTGCTTCTTTAAAAAATGTTTCAGGGATTTTTATGGGGAGCATTTGAAATGGGTATAGGAATCTCGGCAGGCAGACCATTTTGATTGCATTCAGTCTTCCCATCCAAGATATCGTTAGTTTTTGCCATTTCGTCAAATCTTCCCGTAACTTGATTAAGAGTTGGGGAAATTGGCCTCATACACCTCGTCCAGCTTTCTGGTCAGGTTTATTCCCAGGTAGCGGAGGGTGTCATCTTCCATCACTAATCCTAGGGATGTCAGTGTTGCAGTGTGCTCTGGAGTTGAGTCTTGTAGTGGAAACAAGATTGATTTGGATCTATTAATTTTAAAGCCAGATAATGTCCCGTACTCTTCAATCAGTTGGAGTGCCCTTGGTATTGATGGCATGGGGTTTGTGATGTGGAGCAGTAAATCATCAGTGTATAGGGCAACCTTGTATTCTGTGTCTGCCACTTGCATACCTTCTACCTGGGGGTCTGCTCTGAGCACCTGGGCGAGTGGTTCTACGGATAGCGCAAAGAGAATGGCTGATAGGGGGCAGCCCTGTCTCGTACCTCTAGACAGGGCAAACCACCTGGAGTATTCTGCATTGACCATCACAGAAGCCTTTGGGGACGTGTATATGGCCTTAACTCCCTTACAGAAGGTTGGGCCGAGACCTACCTTTGTTAGAATTGCTTCAAGGAAGGACCATTCAACCCTATCGAATGCTTTCTCAGCATCTATCGATAGAAGCACTGGGTTGGTCATCATTGCCCTCGTCTCATGGATCAGATGGAGCATCTTGCGCATTGTGTCTGCGCCTTGCCTTTCTAGTATGAAACCGACTTGATCGGGGTGTACTAATTAGAGCATAAGGCCTTCCAGTCTCGCTGCCATCACCCTAGTGTAGATCTTTGCGTCTATGTTAAGGAGGGAGATAGGGCGGTTGAACTACACAGCTTGGGGTCTTTACCTTGTTTGGGTATTACAGAGATCAGTGCCTGTGAGAATGTGTCAGGTGCCACTCCGGTTTGTATGATTTCATTAAATAGGTCGACCAGGAAGGGGAGAAGGGAGGGGGCGAAGGTCTTATAAAATCCGGCTGTATAGCCATCATTTCCTGGAGCTTTCCCCAGCGGGAGCATTTTAATTGCTTTTTCCACCTCGTCTGACGTAATGGGATTATCCAACTCTTCTGCCGTTTGTCGTGGGGAGTTTCGGCATATCTATCTTCTGTAAGTATTGTTCTATCTCAGTTCCCCTTGTACCCCCTCTGATGTGTATAAGTGCTCATAAAATTTGGCGAATGCCTCTGGGATGTCTCTTGAGTCTGTTCTATGGGGGTCATCTACCTCTTCTATTGCTGCGACCCACCTTTCCGCCCGTTGCCACCTCAATCTAGCCGCTAGTAGTGCATCTGCCTTGTCACCCTTCTCATAATGTTTTTGTTTAAGAAACTGCAGTTTACGTATCACCTGTCCCTCTTCTAGTGCCTTTAGTTCCTCTCTTTTTTGGGCTGCCTCCGCAAGTTTCTGGGGTCTCTCGTCATGTGCGTTCCATGCAGCCTCGTCAAGCTGGGTAATCTCCTTCCAGAGTCTATTTTCTATCAGCGCTCTTTCCCTCTTTTTCACCGCCCCCTCTTTGATTAGAATCCCCCTCCAGGTTGCCTTTGCTGCCGACCATACCACCTCACAATACTCGTGGATTACTCGTGTCATTTCTGCTCTAAATACTGTATCTTTCCAGATTGATTCGTTACAGCGCCACTTCGAGTTTTTTGTGGTAGAGCTTGGAGTTCGACGTCTACCGTGACCATGTTGTGGTCTGACCATGTGATCGGAACAATATCGGAGGCATTTACTACTTCATTTCTCTCCTTCAAGAGGTAGAGGTAGTCAATTCTAGTGAGGGTCAAGTGGGGGGGCCGAGTAGAATGTATACCCCACCACTACCAGAGTCTTACCCTCCACATCTGCCCATATCTTAGTCACTATGAAGTTGAGTCCCCTTCTCACTAATATACCCACTCCGGCCCTTCGCAAGGGGCCGGAGCTCCAATGTTTGGAGCCTAACCTGGAGTGGAGAACCTTGCATTCTTCCCCCTGTATGTACTTGGTTTCTTGGAGGAAGAGAACGTCTAGCTTTGCCCTCTTGAATTCTCTGTTCACTAGGGATCTTTTGTTAGGTGAATTCAACCCTTTCACGTTCAGTGTGCCCATCCTAAGTGTCCTGGGCGTGTTATTTGTCAGTGTCACTGCCATAGCCTTTCCTTCATCTTAGTTTTTGTTCGTGAGGGCAACATACTTTTTGCGCATATCATTCTCTTTTTCTTGCAACTGCTCTGAAGTATCGTATACTTTGCCATAACCCTTCCCCATACCCCGCTCCCCCCAGTTCCCCCCCCTGGCGTCCGATTCAAACAGGTCATTCTCACCTAGTCAATTCCAGACCACCAGTGCGGGACGTGCTGCCCGCAATCCCTTCTTTAAAGACCTCAATCAACCTTGAGCCCCGTTTTTGTCCCCCCTCACCCTTTCCCAATAACTCAACTTTATACATCATGTGTTAACCAATTTATCATGCGCTTTCGCCCCTTATCCGCATTCTCTGAACTGGTCTTTTGGTTAGAGCATTTCTCGTTTACCTTCAGATGGCGTCCCATTCATCTCTTTCTGTCATGTCAACAATCTTTTGTTTGCTGTGGGATGATCTGAGATTTTCCTGAATGTTTCGATGTTGTGAGCGGTTGCTCTGCGTTTCGGATCAGGTCCCCTGTTAAGGAATATTTAATGTCGTTGATCATTTTCCCGAGGTCTTTCACTTCAGAATTCAGCGTCCAGGGAACCATTCACTCTCCTGTATTTTCTGGATCCTGGGATTTTCTTTCGCATCGGTCCCTGGATACGCCATTGTCGCTCCTGACGCCGTCCTTCCTCTGGGTTTTGTTCGTGGACCTGGTTAGTGACCAGATCCGTAATGCAGGTGGTTCTGTCCTTTTCGGTCCGTAGTCGTACGGTGTTTGCCTCCCACTCAAACGTGAGGGAGAACGGATATCCCCATCGGTAGCGGACCCCTTTTTCCTTAAACCACTTGGTCATTGCTAAGGTGAGCGAGGATCAATCTTGATGGATCATCACTTTCACGTCGTCAAGAAGGAGTTGTGGTGTGTTTTTAGCTTTGTCCAGTATTCTTGCTCTATCGGCATAATTGTGGAACCGCACCAGCACTGTTTTAGGGCCACCTGCAGCTCCTCCCGCTCGATGTATTCGATCAATTTTAGGTTTGTCCACCGTGTCGTCGGTGAACAATGTTTTCAGGATCATGTGGAGGGTCTTTTTTAGATCCTGTTTGGTTTCTCCTTCACGATTCGGTATGCCGAAGATTCCAAGATTGTTGCGTCTCTCACGGTTTTCCAAATCGTCCATCTTTAAACAAAATTCTTCCTCTTTTTCTTCCAGATCAGCCAGTCTCATATCCATCTGGGACTCCAGTGTATCAAGGGATGTTTGGTTGTGTTCTACCCCATCGAGCCACTCCTCTAGCTTGTCAATTCTATTTGTTATTTTATCTATTTTGCCCCCAATGTCAGCTCTTATGCTCTTCATTTCATGTAGAAGGGCCACAACATCGGCTTTTGTCACAGCTGCTTCGGTGCCGGATGCCGCCATTGTCACAGTTGGGGTGCGAGCTATCTCTTGGTTGGGTGGGCTGTATGAGTACTTGGCGAGCTTATGGCGTATGTCCATGTGCTAGTTGCTAGTTTCACTGCCTCTAATGTTATGTAGATTCACAGTCCGGTGGCTTCCGGGTGATTCCTTGTACATGGGTTCCAACCGTCCATTTAGTAGATAACACTGTGACGGTTTTGTGTTTGTTCGTCTTTGGGGTGCAGGAAAGGGTTCATCCAATGCGCTTCTGAGTGGACCGTAGGTTTCCGAGGAGGGCACACGCCCCAAGATCGGGGGCCCAACCCTCTGATTATCCGCTTTGATTGCATCCCTCTTTTTCTGGAACCGGGCTTCCACCAGGGGCTGTGTTTGGCAGAGTGCTAGTTGGGGTCCTTTGCTGGGTTAGGTTGGGGTCACTTTGGGAACACTACACACAATTAAGACTACAAGTGACAGAACAATTTCACCTTTGGTACAAGCCTGTACTACACAGTTATAGTGGTAGCAGTAGCGGAGCAGCCAGACTTATCTCAAGAGTAAGTGAGCAGTACAAGTGGTTACATAAGGGACAGAAATTACTATGGTTCAGGCAAACACTGACTCAAGGTTTCTAAGTACAAGAATATATATTTATTTACTCAACAGTTGTATAACATTTCACTATTATAAGCAATTTTAAGAATCACAATCAAAAATACACCACACCACTTCCCTTAAATTCCAGACAAGTTAAGCTCACAAAATGAAGTGAGAGCAAAATGGCACTCCAGCAATTTAAAAGGGAGGGAAAGACAAAATTATTAGAAATTAGGCAAAACCAACAGGTAAGTAAGCAGGGCAACTGAACAAGGGAGACTACACGGTTAAAATCAGATAGAAAAGCTTAGGGCCAAAGTCAATGGTTCGAAAGTCTTTTGCTCAAGATAATGGGTTCAATGTAGTTTGCGGTAAAGTTCGTGGCACAGATTCTGGACGAGGTTGGTCGGTGGAAAAGTTAGGTAAAAGAGAAGAGAAGGACAAGCCCACAGATTGGAGAAAGATTTCAAACACTTACAACGCGGATGAGCGAAATGCACAACCGGATTTGCACAGTACCTTTAAATGGAGAGGGAGCTGTAGCTGAGGCGGACGTTCCTGGTGGTTCCTGCAGGCTCACGGTTCCTGAAGCGACTGTCGGACTGACACGAAGTAGGAAGACTGGAGGGTCCTGCGCCGCCCAGGGAAGAAACCAGCAGCAGAGCAAAACAACGAATGAAAGGTGCGCTCCTTAAAACCCAAGCAGGGTGCGACCTTCCTGGGTATCCGGCCCACTGTAGCTCTGTACAGCGAATTCAACCAGAGGAGGAGTCCTGGCTTGCAGTTTGGGCGAACTGGTTGGTCCCACCAGCTCAAGGGAAGAAGTTTCCTGGAGGATCTTCTCTGTCGTCGGATTTGGATATTCAGATCTACAGCAGGGCTTCACCGGGCAGTTCAGTCGTGGTAGGGGTCCTCTTCTTCCAATTCCTTGTTGGTTCTTTCGTTCCAGTGGCGACTCTGCTCTTCCAGTCCCTGAGACCTGCTTTTTATGCAGTTTTCCCCCATTCATACAGCCTGGCTGTCAATCACACAGCAGGGTGGCTGGCCTGGCAGGGCCAGTCCCCTTAGCCAATCAGACAAGAGTGCGACTTGGATTACTAAGGCAACCCATGGCAGGGGTCCGAAGATCCCTCCCTCACATCCTGCCTACCTAGACTATCAGGTGCCTTAAGCAGGGCTTCTGTGCAGAAGCCCGCAAAAAGACAGCGAACAAAGGAATCATCCCCGGTTTGGCGCGCAGAGTAAAACACGAGAAAGTCTTTAAAAAAAAGAAATGGCGAATAAACCCAGCCGGAACCAAAATAAAATGTATTAGGTCAAGTGGGTTTATGTTCGAGGCTACTATAATAGCCTAAAACAATACCACGTTTATATAATATAATCGCAGTAGAAAGATTTGGGTAGATACCACTGCCAACAGCCAAGTCTTAAAGTTAAAGGAGCGAAACAAGGCACAGACAAAAAGGGATAAGAGTTAACCTTTTCCAGTACTCCATGTAAGATGGGGTGTACTGGGTCTGCAATTTAAAGTGACTATATAAAGTTAATGGCAACTTTACCTCTTTCTGGGGGACAGTAGTCAGCACCAGAAAAATGGAGTCAGGGGGAAGTCTCAAAGACAACCCTGTGTTACTGCACTGAAGGTGCTGTGTAGCACACACAAACAGTGGTGCACATGGAGTAGGTGAGGCTCCAGTGCCCAAGATCACACAAACAGTGAAAACACACACAGCAAAACACATGTAAGAGTGGAAAAATGCCTCACACTCTTACCAGGTGAAAAAAATAAACCCTAGAAATCCATCAAAGCTGCTGATGGACTCATTAGGTAAGGGGAATCAGCCATTTATTGAGAATTCTCCCCAACAGTCACCTCCAGTGATAACCCAGTTCCTTCTGCGTTATGTGATAGCCCCAGGTTAGCAGGGCGGGGCAGTCAGCTAGGGTGCAACTGGAGGTGTGGGGCTTCGGTGGCTCCAATGTTTTGGGGGCTCACGGGTGGGTGACTTCTGGGTGATTCCAGGATTCCCTGGGCAGTGGTCCAGACACTCCGCATATTGCTTGGCGGGATCTCAGGCCTGTGTTACCTCGCCTTTGGGGTACTGGGGTGGACTTCCCTAGACTCACCACCTCCGGGGTGGTGCTGGGTAATGTTGTACTGCGTGGGTCTGGGGTCCACTGGGGGCTGGGAGGCCTTAGCCCTGTGCTTGCTGCCTGCTGTTGTGCGTGCCTCTCTTTACAGGTGGTATGCTATGCAGAATTCGGGGCACAACGTTCCATTCTGGGCTTTTCTATCATGTGTGTGCAGGTTGGTGGGCCACGTGTCTATAACCTGCAGTGTAGAGGGTCTTGGGCGCGTAATATGATGTTAGCAGCGCCAAGCCCAGAAATTGCCTTTGATAGACTGTGCGCACAGAGCTGCAATGATTATGATGGCACGTCAGCCCCATCAGCCCGTTACAATATTTGTGTCTGTCTCTGGGAATCAGGGGGCGACATGCTACGGGCAGTGTTACAAGTCTCCCACGTTCAGTCTCCCCCGTCTCAGGGCAGTCTGTGCACACCTTCACTGGGGCTCTGGTTTGGGGTACTTACAGTACCCATGCACTCCGGGTCACCTGTTTATGGGTCGTCACCCCCAGCACATGTCTGTGGGAGGTGTCCGATGGTACCATTAAATCCTGTTCCGCACGGCGAAGTCCCTCACGTTTTGGGTTGCCTGCTCGTGCTTTCGCTTTCTCCACGAGGTCCGTCTCTGGCAAGGGGGAGGGGGACAGTTCTCAGCGTCGTCTTTAGGCGTGACAACTGCACTGATTTTCATCAGACTTTTTCTTCCTCGGTAGGGGGGGGCGGGTGGGTGGTGCGCGTTCCCTAGGCACACCAGCACCTTTATTTTGGGGGGGGAGCGTCCACAAGTGGGGGCTCAAGTCACTTGTAGGGCCATGGTACACAGAGCTCACACAGCAGCTGAGCTCATCTGTGTGCCCCCTGGTGGCCGATCTTGCTTTTATTTTTTAATCTGACCTATACTTACCACAGTGCAGTGAAGCCTTAAGCTTCACTGCACTGGATTTTGCTCATATGTCATGGGGAAACTGACATGTTCTTCAGGCTGTCAGTAGTGAGAAACATTGTTTCCCTTAGTCGTGTTACTGTGTTACTTACCTTTGGTTACTTTTGTATCACTTGTGGTAACTTTTTATCATTGTGCACAGCAGCTTACACTGCAGTACAGTGGGATGCATTTTTGTTTTGCCCTGGACTAACACTCAGAGGATTTTTGGTTACTCTACATGTGCTAAAAGGATAGGCTGGTGGCAACAGTGACGTTTCCCTACTTTTTGGCGATTTTCGTTTTAGCCTTACCGCGTTTACCGCGTTTGGCTACTAACTGTGGTTACTGGTCAAACATGGCCGTGCCACAATATTTTTTGCCTGTTCTTTTGCCATCTTGTTCTTTAGCCTTCTTTCTGGCCTGAGAGGCCAGGAAAATCGTTATAAGGACTTCCAGTGCCTGGGAACGCAGGAGCTTTTGGCGGACTACTGGAGGGCTGTGTGTGTTTGCTGGCAGGATGTGGACTGGGTCTGTCTGACCCCAATCCACAAACTGGTTTCAGTGTGTCAGAGTGGTATGCATGAATGTTCCCACCAGTGGTCCACATTGGACCACTGCTGGGGTGTCTCTGTGGGCTAGTCCTGCTATTGGCTAGTGGGAGATTCAGCTCTTACTGGCTTTTAGGATAAGAAGAGGACCCCTGCACCCATTCTACAGAGATCCTGCAGAAACCTGAAGGAGCCAAGTATCCTGTCCAGCTGTGAGACCTGTGAAGAAACCTGAGACCTGACTGAAGGAGGCCTGGCAACCAACTTCTGATGCTGTCCTGGAGCAGCCCTGTCTTGCTTGTGATCTTTAGAAGTCCTGCGAAGAAGTTGTGACCCTTGGAGTGGAGGAACCATCCATTGCCGACGTCTGCTCGGTGCCCTGCCAAAGGAATCCTTCGGAAGTGCCCTGGAACTGCCCTGTGACTGACCAGCTTCGTTTTAGAGCTACTGTGCTGCCGGCGTCACCGTACTGAGTTTCAGGCTGAAACCTGGGGGATCCTCAGCTGGTCCTACAAGACTACATTCTGTGCAATGTCAGCATCCAAGCATCGAGCGGACCCGAGATAGGAGGGAAAGTCAGACCACTGCTGCTGAGTCCTTTTGCGTCACCTTGCTGGGGATACCACCGTCCGAAATAGCTTACTTGACCCGACTCCAGTACTCTAACCTGCAACCCCTGTAAATCAAGGACTGTGACATTCCGTGGGAAAAGAAACATCGGACACTCTTCTTTTGTTCTGCCAAGTCTGGGGAAGAATCGGAGTACGGGGGTAAGTTACAGAGTTTCTAACCTATGCCTATACTCCCATTATAAGTCAATGGGCTTATAATAAAGCTTATTTATAACAATAATGGCTTTGCCATTGTTTGCTTGCACAAGACATGTGACTGTTGGGGCTGCTTTTGGGCATTAGTCTAACTTGAACCCTGACACTAAGAACCCTTCACTGGACCCCAGAGACCTTAACTGCATTTGTTCCTGCCTCCTTACTTCTGTGGAACTTTAACCTGGACTATTGGACAAAAGGCCCCAGACAACTTAGGGCTGGACAATTTTAGTTAGGGATCATCTCTGTGGACCATAAGTGCATAAAACTTGTCTAACCTTTCCTTTTCAGGAGTTTCTTATGTGTATTATGCCATATAACAAAGTGAATGCATACATGTATTTAGTTTGAAAGTGTTGTGTGAAACGCTTACCTGCTAGTAGTCATTTTTCTATAGTGTGTTTTGCCCATAACTAAATAACTGTATTTTTATACATCAGGTCTAAGTGTAATCCGTGACTCCCATTGTGTGACCTCATTGTGGACCCTTTACAAGCTCACCACCTCTGAAGAACTTAGCCTAGACCGGTTGTCACTGCTACCTAAACTGGTTTGGCTACAGCTTTCCAAAGTTGTTCCTGTCACAATATAGGTTGGCCTTCTGTACATCTGTCCCCCCGGCCAGAGTATAGAAAATCAGTCCTAACATCCACAGTGACTATTTCTCGAAGCTTTAGAAAGCACCATGCTTCTTCCGGGTCCTCAAAAGAGTGCCAGTGGCAGTTCAGCGGAATGGGGCTCTGTGGACCCTTTCGATGACACAAGAGGGGGGGTTGTCAAGATGTAATTTGTCAGGTAGAAGGCCGTAGAGGTAGCTCTCCAGGTCATTATCTCTCAGTGTTCTCCAGGAGCCCCACCAGGCAGAGATTATTGCGCGTAGACCTATTTTCTTGGTCTTCCATCTTGGCCCCCAGTTGTTGTACCTCTCTGATAAGCACGTCTAGGTCTGTATTTGCTGTTGCGTAGTTGTCCTCCAATGCGCTTGAAGTTCTTTCTTGATATCTTGTATGGTGGCATTGGTCTCCTGGGTTTGTTGGCCTATGAGCTTCCTTTCACCCAATATTTCTTGCAATTCCATTTGTATATCCATCTTTTGGGGGTGTCTGGAGGATGTGCAGAGTGGGGCACTGATGGAGTTAGTACTATTCTCTCCCCTGTCAGCTTCCAGTCTGTCTGGGGCTTGTTGCATGCCCCCGGGCCTCCGTCTCAAATGATAGGGTACAACAGTCCAGCAGCTCCTGCCTGGTACATAAAGCCAGGTAAGTATACTCCAGGCACTCTGTGCCGTGGTAATTGTTAGGGAGAATTCTCTGTAAAGGCTAATTTCCCAAACCTAGTGAGTCCCCCAGCAGCTTTGCTGGATTTTTGGGGTTTATTTTTTCTCCTGATAAGAGTGAGAATCTTTTACCCCCACTCTTAGACATGATTTGAGGTGTTCCCTTGTTCTTCCATGTGTTTTATGGGCTATGGGGTCTTTTACTCCATAGGGTTTCGTGTGTTTTTGATGTGGGTTACACAGCACCCTCCGTGCCGTAACCCAGGGGGTGTCGTAGCGACTCCCCAACATAGACTCCATACTCTGGGACTGACTACTGTCTCCTAGGGCATGTAAAGTCACCATTGGCTTTACTAGTCCCAAATTATGAACAGAAACCAGTGCAAACCATCATATTGTGGACGTACTGGTCGGGGCAATTCGATTGCCGACCTGTTGTTCGAGGGGGCACGTCTCCGTCCCCCCTGATCGAGTTTTGGCTGGTGGCAGTCGATACTACTTTTTATATTCGACCGCGAATATATCTCTATGGGATTTTCCCATTGTTCGAGGCTACCAACTTTAATTATTTAATTCCTATAGCCTCGAACATACCGCCGGTTTATTTATTTAATATTAATTCACCGGTTGGTATTTTTTGCCAGAACTCGATTCTAAAATGGCGTTTGTGTGCTCTTCTGTGACTCCAACCCAGGTCGAGCCCTTTGCTCCACTTTTTGGCGGGCTTCTCCACAGAAGCCTCCAAAAGTGGTGCCACTCTGTCTGGGTACCACAGGGGGTGTGGGAGGGGGTTTAGGCACCCTGGACTGAGTTGCCTTGGCAACTCAAGTCGCACTCTTGTGTGACTGGCCCAAGTGGTGAGCCGGCCGGCTCACCACTTAGCATGTTTGATTGACAGCTAGGCTGAATGAATGGGGGTTTGCTGCATAAAAGCAGAGCTTTGGGGACTGGAACTTCAGAAGTCGCCACAGGACCTAAGAATTCGAGGAGGGAGAAGCTGAGCTGACCTGCAATGACGACACCACCGGTGGAGCCCTGCTGAACCGTCTCACCACTTTTCCCGACGACAGAGGAGATCTCCAGTCCGGAGAGTCTTCTTCCTTTGACCGGTGGGGATAACCAGTTTTGCCTTCTTTTTGCCTTCCTGGAGCATCTCGTGGCCGCCTTGCCCATGCCAAGCACCCCGGCAACCGGAATACCACGGTTTACCACTACAGCGAATAGGAGGGTAGTACCTTTTAACCGAAGAACTCCGCGGCTGGTTTCTTCTATGGCAATGCAACGTCCTTCATCTTTCCTCCACGTCGAGACCTCCTCTTCCTCTGGATGAAACACTGACATGCACCCGCTGCCAGGATTAACTGCCCCCGCTGGAGCTTCCTTCCCACTTAAGGTACTGTGTCCCGCCTGGCTTCCCTTGCGATAGATCGTTCGGGTGACAGTAAAGCCTCGACTTTCTAACCTGGGCTGGCCTGGGACAACCTAGCTAACTTTGCCTGACTTTAATTTCATTATTTGTGTGCAAACTATCTACAAGACTCTTTGGGCATAACCCCACTGTGTGAACCTGGACCCCTTCAGCTTGCTCTCTCCAAGAGTGGGCCTTGCAATTGACTTCATTGCTCTCCAGTAGACCTCTGCCTATTCTGCCTTAGTGTGGTTCTTTAAAAAGTATTGAAATGTGTGTGCTTCCATAACTCTGCCTTGTTCCCTCCCTTTTTAATATCTTATAAGAGTGCCATCTTATGTTAAGCGCTCACCTCTGTCTGAAAATAAGTGGGGTTTCTCATTAAGACTTGTCGAATAAGTAATTAGGGTTGTGTATATATAATAGTAACTGTGTGCTGAATTTACTTACCTCTTTGTGCTAGTGGAATTTACAAGTGTGTCTTTAAATAAATAACTATATACTTTTACACCAAAGCTCTGGTCAGTATTTGCTTGTGCTACTGTATCCCTGTACCTATTGTGTATACTCTATATACTGCCTAACTCTTCTTGAGGGAAGTCTGACTGCTCAGCCATAGCTACCAAGTGAATCTGTGTGGTACAGACTGCTACCAAGTGGGTTTACTGCCAAACACCTGTAGTCTTAAATCTTTTGCAGTAGTCCCTAAGGGAACTGCACAGGTTTCTGCCTGACAGTAATGCGGGCCACATTAAGATGTTTCAGGGCCGGAAGATCATTAGGTGGAGACAGCCCCCCTCAGTCTGGCAGCAGCGGGGGCAGCGTGTGTTAAGATGGATTTCTGAACTCTGACCAGGCGGGGCAGAGGTTCAGAAGGCCAGCCTAGTTTCCTGGAACAGGGTAACCTCTGGACAAGTCAGACCAATCAGGGTAGCTATGGCAGGCGGTCAAGACTAAGTCTCAGGAGGGGTAAGAGTGACTTAAGGACCTCAATGAGCACACAGAGCAGGGACACTTACAAATTACTCCAGACAGGTGTTATATCAAAAATATAGACACATGTATTACAAGGCCTTTGTAACATAGACCATAGTAAAAGAATCACAGTAACACTAAGTAAACCAACACAATACTATCAATCCAATATATATACAAGACCAATGGGGACCAAAGGGTTAAATGCACGAAATATGTCAACCACCTAGATGGGAAGGAAACAGGCAGTGCAGATAGTCTTTAGGTCCCTTCAGCATCGACACTACATCTAAGAGGCAGCCCAAGCCCTAAGAAGAGGGGAGCCTTGTGCTCAATAGTACATGCAATGCAAACACACGCGGTTGTTCCAATGGGCAAAATGGGGCCTCTTCAGGGGTCTCTAGCAGCTCAGGAAGGTGGGTGAGGTGATGAAGAATAGGTTCCCACTATTCAAGAAGGACCGCTACTTGAAGGCAGAGGCAGTTCGAGAGTTCGGGATGGAGTCGCTATTTCGCAATAGCTGTGGAAAGGAGAGATGCCCTCAGGGGCTACTCGTGCATAAAAATGGGCCCTTGTGCTAGGGGCCACCAGTTGGGGTATTGAGTACTCACCGGTCCCCGACACAACCGGACCCAAACTTCGGTAGGTCAGTCCACTTCGCTTGCAGGTTCGAATGCAGCAAAAAGGACATCTCAGCACCTTTTAGTTCCTGAGATACAGTGATGATTCCCAAACGGGACAGTGGCGATTTCTCCGCTCCGTGATGGATGAATCGACCCAGTTTCACTGCAGCAGGCTTCAGGGCCAAGAGGGTCACAAATGCAGCGGAAATGCAAAGGACGTTGCCGCGGCAGGGCAACACGGTAACCGTGTTTACTCCGGTCATGGCGCACTCGTCTCACTTCAGACCTGGGAATGCCAAGTGTACAAAATTCAGAGTGAGAGTGCCGTGGACACAGAGCTAGCAGTATACCAAGTTTCGAGGGCCTCCTCGAAACGACGACGGAGAGAGATCAAAGGTCCTGCATAAGATGGTCAGCCCACTGGTTGGCCCAGGGACACTTCCGAGAAAGCTTACTTGCAGGGTTTGATGAAGGTGCCGAGAGTAGTTGGTCCCACTATTCCAATGGGTCGAAGCGTCTTCGCAGACCTTCTAGGACGATCAGATGCAGAGGGATCCCACGGGACGACAGCGGGCTCAGGGTGCCAAACCTTCCAGCGGGTCACCAGCGGTTCCTCAACTCACCTTCGTAGTTGCAGGATACTTGGGTCCTATCCTTTGTTCAGTGAGAACTCAGGAGATTGAAATGGTATGGGTGTTTTTGGCCTCTTCTTATCCAAAGTTCTCTACGTGCCAAAACGAAGAGCACCCAATGGGAGATCTGCTCACAAACACACACTGCATACGTGGACGAATCACATACCACGGTGGTCTCAAGCATTCAGGAGACTCCAGACTCTCTGGCACCCAGGATGTGTATTGGAACCAGACATTCCAGCCCACATCCTGGAGGCACACACACAAGGCATGCACACGCCCATGAAAGCATTGGGTTTCGCAGGAAAGTGTATGACCAAATAAGGACTGACCCGGGTTGACTAGACCTGGGGAAGGTGAAGGGGCAAGATGGCCAAAGGACAGGACAAAGAACCTCGTGGCATATCCATTCTGGAGCCAGGCCACCTATTCGTGCCAAACGCGGTTAACGCAGTTAACATGGCAGGAAAGGGTTAAAAATAATGCAAAACGATAGCTGCCACCAGTCCTGTCCAGGACACATCTGCAGTTCATAAAAAGTCCAGCAAGAGTATCTAGGGCCTTTGGAAATTACGATAGACCCAAGGGTGCTGTATGGTAAGATACATTGCACACTTGTTACACGTTGCACAAAAGCTGAAACATGAGGAAAGGACTAAGGGAAACAAAGTCTCCCAGCACTGACTGTTTTAAGAGCATGTCAGTGGCCCCATAAAAAGTGAGCGAAAGCCCAGAGGAGTGCAGTTGAAGGCTGTGCTTCTCTGGCAATGTCAGGCAATGGTGTTTAAACAGCAGCAAAAAGTTTGGGGGTTAACACATCGAGGGAAAATTACACACAATTATGAAATCTTTCCTAACAGTGTGCACCACATGTTTATGTGTCGCGCGCCCATGGGGGTTCCCAGCAAACTGGGTCCTGCGGTTGCAGCATTGGTGTCTGTGAGTGAGCACAGCAGCAGTGACCGGCCATCTCCATGCTGTAGCATTGACACCCTTAAATGTAGTAGCTGTAGTGGTTAGAAGCACGTCGGGCTGTCGGCCTTAAACCTGCTCGTTAAAGCACTCACACGTAGGAGGTTCAGCTTGTGGAGCAATGTCATCCGGGTCTAACTGATGGTGGAGTTGGCTCAATTAGCTGTAGACAGACACCAATTCATCCACGAGGCGTCAAATGGGCAGCCGGTTGTAGTGTGGATTTTGCAGGATCGTTATAAGCGATGCAGAAGCGGGAGTTGGGCAGTGTGTAGAGATATCGCGAGACCCGCGAGTCTCGCGAGATCTCGCCCGTGGCCAGAAGTGCCGCCTCCGCGCTCCGAGCGCGGATTCCAAAGGATTTACGAGCGGAGCAGCAACGGGAGCAGGACGTGTCCTGTGTGCTCCTTCCAAGCACGGCCCCAGAGCACACATAAAGACTTATGCAGCATGTGCTAGTTATGGCCACAGTTGTAGGGCCTGTTGCCCTTTGACATTATTCTTTAATGCAAGTAAAAGCAACGTTATTGCATGCTGTGAAAATAAAGGCATCTAAGAAGATAAGACGCCTCCTGTCTTATGTGAAGATATTATACAACATAATTGGCGACGAGGATTGCAGATAAAACCCGCGCAGAACCATGCAAGGAGCAACCCCACCACCGCCCTTCCTACAGACTCCAGGTAGACCTGCCATTCCGTGGCCACAATGGCAACCATTGTTCATGACGTATGTCGAGGCCTTGGGCGGTGCGGGCTACTCGGCGGCGAGACGCAAAGCAATGTTACTTAATGCCCTGGGCGTCGAAGGGCAGAGAGTGTTTGAAAGTCTCACCCCGGGGCAAGTGGCTGCCGACAACGACGATGTTTTCAAGGAGGCTGTCAGGAGGATTGTTAAGAGGTTCGCCAGCAAAGAGAATACGGTCCTGCATAGAATCCGGTTCTACAGCCGCAAGCAAGAAGCCTCAGAACCTGTTGACGATTATGTTACCAAACTGCGCGAACTGGCGGCGCTTTGCAACTTTGGTAACAATGCAGAGAGCCTCATCTGCGACATGCTGGTAGTTCACACCAATAGCAGGAAAGTACAAGACAAGTTCATTTTGGAGAATGAACTACTACTGGATAAAGCGATTGACATAGCGAGAGCAGTTGAGGAAACAGCCGGGAGAAGGAAAGAACTCGCTAGAAGCCACAGTCCCGCTGAAATACAAGCTGTGGCATTTCGACCGAGGAAAGAAAGGCAAGTACCTGACACGAGAGAAGGGAAATGGGTGAAGAAAGAACCTCTGAAATGCCACAGGTGCACAAGTACAAAACACCTGGCGTTCGACAGAGTGTGCCCGGCCAGAGACAAAGAGTGCTCAGTATGCAAAAAAATTGGTCATTTCTCGAGTGTGTGTCGTTGGCGCAACAAGAAAATCATGAGCGTAAACACTGACCACAACACGGAGAGGGAATCGTCATCTGAAGACGAAGGGAGACCTACAGTTATCATGGTGAACAGCCCACGGACCAGAAGAGAAAAACCCCATTGTGCCATCAAGATCAATGGGTTAGAAACAAGAGTCATGGCTGATTCAGGGTCGGATCTCACCATAATACCCCTGCGTACGTACAAAGAGATGGTGGGGACAGAAAAGGTACAAGTGCTCACCACACGACACAGGCCAAAGGTTTTTGGCGGGGCGCCAATAGACCTACTGGGATACATTAAAGGAAAAGTGGAGTTTAAAGGAAGAGAGACCACCACCAAAGTCTACTTCAGTCAAGAAGGTCCGGCAGTATTAGGATGGGACGACCAGGCTAAACTGAAAATCAGACTGGACCCTAGCACGGCAGATCAGGTACTGTCGGTCAGTGGGAGCAGTGCGCCAGTATTAAAAGGAGATTATCCTAAACTATTTTCAGAGGAGCCACGGCACATCAAGGGCTTCGTGCACAAAATATTGCTCAAAGCCAATGCCGTTCCAGTCAAACACAAAGTAAGGCCAGTACCTGCAACTGCGAGAGACACACTCAAATGTCAATTAGACAAAATGAGGAAGGATGGCGTCATCGAAGAAATCGAGGCCTCTGAGTGGCTCAGCCCAGTTGTACTTATTAAGAAACCGAATTCAAAAGAGCTAAGAGTCTGTATCGATCTTCGCAGCCTGAACGTAGAAATTATCACGGACAGCTACCCACTGCCGAGCATTAATGAGTTGATCCTCATGATGAAAGAAGCCAAAATATTCTCTAAATTGGACATGAGGAACGCGTACCACCAAATACAACTGCATAAGGAGTCCAAATCTCTCACCACTTTCATAACCCCGTTTGGCACGTACCAGTTCACCAAGATGCCATTCGGCTTATCATCCGCTGCTTCAGCGTTTCAGCGAATGATGGACGCCCTGCTACAGAAGGTCAGAAATGTGGCTTACTTTCAGGACGACATTCTTGTCTACGCAGGGGATGAACAGACACACAACGCCACATTGAAGATAGTTCTCACCAAACTGCAAGAAGCCAGAGTGAGATTAAGGTATGAAAAATGCGTATTCAAGGCGAAAGAAGTTGAGTATTTGGGGTACAAGATATCAGAGAAAGGCATAAGTCCCAAACAAAATTTGATGCTGGCCATAACTAAAGCACCAGAGCCCACCAACAAAGACGAAGTAAGATCATTCCTCGGGTTGGCGGAATACTATGCCAAATTCATCCCCAAATTCTCGGAAACCTCAGCACCGCTCCGGGAACTCCTTAAAAAGGGATCGGAGTACATGTGGCAAGAACCCCAGAAGAAAGCGGTGGAAAGCATAAAACAACATATAGTAGAAGCGCCATGCTTGCAACCATTCAACCCCGAGTGGGGTACGGTCATCACAACAGATGCCAGTGCATATGGACTAGGAGCTGTGTTAACTCAGAAGAAAGGCGACACGGAACATGTGGTAGCTTTTGCCTCGAAAGCTTTATCATCAGCCGAACAAAACTACTCCACCATAGAGAAGGAGATGCTAGCGTGCGCATGGGCAGTGGAACATTTCAGAACATATGTGTGGGGCACAAAATTCAAATTAGTTACCGACCATAAACCCCTCATCCACATGCTCAGCCCAGGCGGCACCAAAGTGTCAACGCCCAGATTGGCACGCATAGCAGCCAAACTGCAGGAATACACTTTCGAAGTACAACACATCGCAGGATGGAAGAATTCGCAGGCAGACTGCATGTCAAGATTGCCACAGGACAAGGATAAGGCCACTAATTCCTGCAAGAAGAATGCATTGTAGCTTCCATTACAGATCTCAAGACACCAGACTACCTAGAACTCAGTGAGAAACACTGGGCGGAAGAAGATGGAAAGGACCCGACCATGGCGAGAATTAGAGAGTGGATCAGGAGCGGGTGGCCAAATGAAAGGGCAGTTCCAGAAGGAATGAGACCTTATTGGAAAATAGCAGATGAGATTTCAGAGGCAGACGGAATAATCATGAAAACGGACCAAATAATCCCACCCACGGGCATGAGAAAAATCATTCTCTACAGAGCCCATGCGGGCCACTTGGGAAACACCATGACACGTCGAAGAGTGAGAGAAGCCTACTGGTGGCCGTCCATGGATCAAGAGATCCGCACTATGATCGAGAGATGCCATGAGTGTCTCAACAGTGACAAGCGCCTAAAGATCAGAGAGGCGCCCCTGATACCTACGGAAGTCCCAGAAGCGGTGTGGTCAAAAGTAGGTCTAGATTTCATAGGGCCATTGGAGGCGATGACGCCCGAACATCGGTACGGCTACTTATCAAAGTGGACTACTTATCAAAGTGGGTCGAAGCCGAGTTTGTTCCCAACATCACCACCGCAACAGTAATAGAGGTCCTCACACCCATCTTCCAGAGAGAAGGGCTCCCCGATGAGTTAGTAACGGACAACAGTGTACAACTGATTTCCAGAGAAATGGAATTGTTCCTGAAGAAGCACCACATACACCAGAAGAAAGCAGCACTATATCATCCCCAAGCCAATGGGCTTGTCGAGAGAGCCAACAGATTTATCAAGGGGGCTATCCAATTAGCTACTGCATCAGGGATGGACCCTCTCAAAACCACAAAGGAGGCCATAGCAGCTCACAGGTTAACTCCCAACGGGATCACCCACATTTCCCCGTTTCGCATGTTGAGAGCCACCATGGTTGGCCAAAGTAAGAGAAGACGAAGAAGTAGACATGTCGGAAGTGGTATGGAGAATAGAAAACAGCAAAGCACACATGAAAACATGGAGTGATAGAAGAAGAAGGACCAAACAAGGGTCAGATGTTAAAGAAGGAGACTGGATCAAAATATGGCTACCGACCAAGGATCAACTCACGGGCTCACGGTTCAGCAGACCCGTAAAAGTGATTCACCGAGGATCCAACCATGTCCGCACCGAAGATGGACGCACATGGAACATGGAAAGAGTGGCCTTGTTTGAGAAGAGACAAGAGAGAGAGAAGACCGTCGAAAGATCGGAAGCAGAAGGAGAAATGAACCATGAGAGAGGGACAGAAAGTGAGCCGGCGGCCGATGGCAGAGAAAGAGAAGAAACCGAACTGGAAGCGGATACACCCGCGGTAGAGCGAGAGGAGGAGCTGCAGGAGCTACACACTGACAAAGGTGATCGGCCACGGAGAGAGCACAGAAGACCGGTGAGTTACAATGACTATGTCTTACAATGAACTGCCTTTGCATTATCAGGGGGAGGTGTGTAGAGATATCGCGAGACCCGCGAGTCTCGCGAGATCTCGCCCGCGGCCGGAAGTGCCGCCTCCGCGCTCCGAGCGCGGATTACGAAGGATTTCCGAGCGGAGCAGCAACGGGAGCAGGACGTGTCCTGTGTGCCCCTTCCAAGCACGGGCCCCAGAGCACACATAAAGACTTATGCAGCATGTGCTAGTTATGGCCACAGTTGTAGGGCCTGTTGCCCTTTGACATTATTCTTTAATGCAAGTAAAAGCAACGTTATTGCATGCTGTGAAAATAAAGGCATCTAAGAAGATAAGACGCCTCCTGTCTTATGTGAAGATATTATACAACAAAGTGGCCAACACATTTTTCTTTGCGTGCAATATCGAGCCGTCGGGATCTAGGGGCCAAGCATAGTATCACTGGTGGAGCCATTTTCAGAGTGTGCAGTGCTCTCTTCAACCCATTCTCATAGGGCACAGCCTATGCCCCCCACATAATGTGCCTGTTGCATATGTGCCTGTGTGTGCGGCCCTGATCGCGGGTGGCAGGAATGGACACTGCAGTCCTCCTCTATACTGCTTCCCATTCAGTGCGCCATGCTGCCTGTAGCACCACCATCCCGCGGTCAGAGGCGTTTTTATGGGAGCGCAAAAGGGGCACTTGCCCAGGGCCCCTACCTTGCAGGAGGCCCCCACAAGGCTACCTGATCTAAAATAAGATTCCATTGTTCACCCGACTTAAATGGCACATGCCAGGAGATTTTATGCTATGCTGCTGAGGCGCTAAATCTATTACCTGTCTGTTTTGACAAGTACATTCTGCCTCGATCAATTAATCATGTAATGCTTTCTGTGTTCCTGTGGGAATTAGTTGATCATGTGCCAAAGTTGAAATCCATATTGATAAATTCAGTGCCACAATGGTTCAGAAGTTAGCTCAGTGTGTTAAGCACTCATTGCAGAGATATGTGTTCATTTGAAAGATTAGAAGAGCACATTCCAGCACGGCTGGCTGAACCTTTCCTATGTCTGAAGTTTACAAACATACCTGCATATGAACTTGGTTTTGCAGCATAAGAGGTGCTATTGTCAGCAATGTTCCTGCACCATATAGGGGTTGCTATAAAAACGAACATGTCATTCATATGGTGAAGGTCTAGAAACTGGTTTGTTCAGATGGGGCGTTCTAAAACCTAGGCAATCCACTCCAAAGATGATCATAAACTATTAGTCCAAGAGGTGAATAAGTATCCAAATTCAAGACTGTGGAACCGAAGTGTTCATGCTTGTATCCTGGCTTTGCCAGCAGACGATACAGTGATCCTGGTCAAATCATATAATATCTTTTGCATTACTGTGCTGTCTTCTGTGAGGTTTGCCTTCTTGCATTCTGGTGGCATCGTTTAGCTCATTACTTGATATTTCTTCTTATGTAGGCCATTTGAGTGGAAGGGGTGGTAGACAGGAGAGAGCGGCCAGATGTTGTAGGCTTTGGGCAAGCATATTTTAAGGTCTGCTCATTTGACACAAATACTTTTGCTTTTTGTATAAAAGTCATAGGTTTTTCTGCACGTTTATGAATGACAATTTCAAAAGCCATTGTTTTGGAAGTATTTAAAACCTACAAGTACAAAAGACATACTTAGATTACATTTGTTAATTCACATTGATTGGTATGCTGGTACTTATATACTTCCATTGATGATGGAGAGAAGGAAGCTATAATCATTCCCATTTTGCCTAACACCCTTCTGTAATATTTTGGTTTTAAAAATTGTCAGGTTTGGAAATATGATTTGTGTACTTTGCAAGTCAGTTTTATAAAATGAAATTGTTTGAGTACATGGTAAGAGCTGGAAAAGAAAGTGTTCAAATGCAGAAATTGCATAGTTGGCACAAATCCCAGCTTCACCCCTTAAGCCACCCCTTAAGCGATGTGTGTTCCTGGACATCTCATTTAATCTTTTATTGTCTAACCTCTCAGAATTGCCAGTCCCTAAACCTTTCAAAATTGTAAGCCCTTCAGAGTGATTTCCTTCTCAGGGTATGATCTTCATAAAAGCCTCACTCATTGTTTCACTGGCTATAGGGTTGCTTCCACTATAATAGTGAGCATTGATATACCGCACACCACAGGCACTTGTTCCCTTGATCTGTAATGGCAACACTATTTGAAAACCATGTCCCACTTCTAATCTCAGTCTGTCTGGATAGAGACACCTTCCTGGTAGCTTCTAATCTGCATTCACTATCCATGCTATGCGATGTGTAGCTTTCTCCTTCCTTACAATTGGTGCATGCTTAAGCACTTTTGCATTCTCTGAGGCAGCTAATGTGAGTTATCTGCTTATTCTGGGTTACATGTACCTTTTAAATACAGTCCTACATTAATACTACAGGCTGCATACCTTCCCGGATGCTATTGATAAAAAGTATCCTGTTTCTACACTAGAAGAGAAGTAACCTCTTCGTATATATCTAAAGTTGGCCTTCAAATGCTACCTGTTTGTCATTCTGATTAGAGCAAGAATCAAGAGGGTAAGAGGACCTAAAGGGAGTAAACATGCTTATTTTGAATGACATGATCTGATTTGCTATAATATGGCATCTATAACACGCCTATACACAAGTGTTTCAAGGCGCGACGAGGCAAGGGAGGGGGAACAGAGGGAAGAGAGAGACAACGATCTTACTAGGCCAGGTGACATTGAGATCGCGTAAGTGCAGGGGAAGGGGGAAATTTCAGGGGGAAAGGATGAGGGGGCAGTGCAGTACATGGGATCAACAATCAAAAATAAATAGAATAAATAAGCAATAAGTAAAAAGTGCGGCCAGCTGGTGGCAAGTGCAGGGGTAAGTGCAGATATCAGGTGTCAAGTGCTGGTAGGGGACTGTATGGATACAGAAAACAGTCCCCAGGTGTGGAGTTGACAGGGAGGCAGTGAAGGTGTGCAACTGGCGGGGGACAGGACATGGGCCTGAGATCACAGGGTGGCCAGGTGACCACTGTAGTTTCAGTTCCAGCCAGGAGTTCAGCAGGGGAGAGGAGGAGAGAAAGCAGAAGCAAAGAGGAAGGTTTTGAGGTGCTTCCGGAACCAGAGATGGTTCTCCTCAAGTTTCAGGGAGGCAGGGAGGCTGTTCCAGAGTGAGGCCCCAGCCAAAGAAAGAGATCTACCACCAACTTGTTTCTTGGAGAAGGGACTGACTCTGAGGGAGTTGGAGGCGGATGAGCGAAGAGCTCGAGAAGGAAGATATTTAGGAAGCAAGAGTTGAAGTTATTGAGGCCACAGGCTCCAGAAGGCCTTGTGGACAATGCAGAGGGTTTTGAACTTAATCCTTGCAGCCAGTGGGAGCCAGTGCAGAGATTTCAATCTGGAGACAGTGAGCTTCTGGGGGAAGGAGAGGAAAGGAAGAATACCTCTCAAGAGGTGCAGCTGGTAGTATGACTTTTCAGAGACTTCAAAGATGTGAGGAGAGAAGGAGACTGTGGAGTCAAAGATGGCCCGAGGATTTTAGCCTCACAGGTGGGAGCAGGAAGAGGGCCAAGAGAGGTTGGCCAGAGAGCGACAGGAAGGGAGGGAGAAGGTGTACCGATGAGGAGTATCTCAGTCTTACTGGCATTAAGGCAGAGATCATTGGCGGCACACCACTCCTGGATAAAAGACAGACAGTCAGAGATAAGAGAAGGAAAGTTGATATGCAAGGCCTATAGGTTATGATCACGGTGGGGGGTTGGAGGGGGCACCAGATATTCTTGATTACTTAATTTTTTTCGTTTGTTGGAGGGGGGCCCCAAAGAAGTTCATGCCCAGGGCCCCAAAAATGCTTAAAATGGCCTTGCCCGCGGTGCTGCATTGAGCACAGGAGAGGACAAAGCTGGGTTGTGGTCAGCAGCGATCTCTCCCCCGCCATGTGCCTGACACTTAGTTTGTGGCCGCACCGTTGGGGGCCAGCCACCAACAGCACCCTCCTCTGCTGCTGATATATGGGCACTGTGCGCGGCCTGACCTCACCGCCTCCACCAGTGCACCAGTTCTCAGTAGCGCATTGCGGCGACCAGGGAGGGCAAGCCGCTATCCAGCACGTCCCTCATTCAAGGCTGCCATCCTCCAGAAATCTCTGCCACAGTGCGCGGGAAGCCATGCCACCTCTGCTCAGTCACAGCAGCCCGTCAGAGCAAAGATGCAGCGTTCTGCAGTTCCAGGTCTCCCAAGTCTTCAATATTTCACCAGCTGCTGCTCCTCATATATTGGCACGCCATGGAACCGGTTTGACAGCATAACGCTGGCTCATAATGGGAACTATGAGCAACATGAGGCCCGCCTGCAGAGGAGCTTGATCACCTTGCGCCCGTCTTTCTCTGGCTTTCAAGCTCCCCCACTGATACACCCGTTCTTAAGCTTTGCCTGGAGTTTAGTTAAGAGGCCAGTAACAAAAGAATTAGCTATTGCTTTCTGTGTAGTCTCATCTGGTTGGTGATGCCGGAATGTTGGGTAAACACCACTTTCAATCTATCTTAATAGTCTGCAGGCGATTCACCTTTGTTCTATGTACAGATTGCTATTTTAGCCCAACCAGTTGTCCCCTGACATACCTAAGTAATTGTAGATACTATTCTCACCCTCGCCTTGACTATAGCAACCCCAGTAGCTGTGTCGAGAGCTGGCCATGTAGCTCTCTCTATCAACTGCTGTCTTACTTCGGGCAACACCATTTTCCTCCTGAGCGGATTCATATCAGTCCAGGAGGGGTTGTAAAATTGTAAAGCTGTCTGTAATTCTTCGGCACAATGCTGCAACTCCTCCCTAATTTTTGGGAACACTTTAGCCAAATTTCTCAGATCTCCAGATGTCCAAGGAACATGTACGGTAACTAGGTTTGGCTGCTGGTGCCCTTCTTCCTCATTGCCTGTTGGTGCTCACCTAAAATGACATGTATTCCCTATCTTTGCCCATATTAGCCATGCTTAAAACAACATGTGGTCTTAGCCGCAGACCAGGCCTTCTTGCTAAATGCACAGTGGAATGAAAACACTTTCATCTTTAGTCAAATGCAAGCCGTGAGATTTTATTCTGCATGTTGTGATGAAGTACAGTAGATTCTTTGCCATTAGCCGGGCTGCTTGCCAACAGCTTTGAGCCAGGTACATGGCACTTTTATTGTGTAAACAATGCTGTTCACTTCTGCTCTAGGCTTTTTCTGGGATGGAGGCCAATGTTCTCGTAAAATACAAAACAGATAACGGCAAAAATTGCGAACTGCAAAATACAATCCTTTCTGTAGTTTTATTCTGTAGTTTTAAACAGGATTCTGTAGTTCGCTGACACATTTGTTGGAACAATTCCTAGGGCTGAATATGTCCTTGGCCAATATTTACACAAGAAAGGTGCTGTAAACTAAAACATATTTGTTGGCAAAATTCCTAGTAGAAGATGACGCTTATGTCCTCGATATTATGTTTAGAAAAAGCTTCAGTGCTGGACGAAGTTTGGGGATTGAAGGCGTGGAATAGGAACGGCCGAAGAGTATACAACAAAATAAGCTCACCCCCCTGCACACAGCTGTTCGGGGCATCGGAGCAGGAAGACCAGGGGGCAGAAGGCTGGAAGGAGAGGAAGAGCAGCAAGGCTTTCCAGGTGGGAGAGGGTCAACTCACCTTCTAATTCTTTTACTGGATTTTCGAAGCCCTAAGCTGTATTCTAGCTATTTTTAATTATTTTTTTAGCAGAACTTTAATTCTTTTTTAGCTTCTTTGGGAAAGAACCCCCTCCCCCCAAGGCAATTCAGCTCGCAGCCTAAGTGCAGACACCTTGTTCTGGATTGGCTATATGCTGTCACCAGTAAATCCAATGGACATATATTTCTTTTTAAATAATTTTATCTCATTTTTGATTAAAAAAAAGCTCACGGTGCAGTAATTGGTGGCTTTTGGGAATGTTCCTTTTTTTATTTTTTCCATTTTTCCTTGAATTGTGGATTTTTTCAGGCATCCAATACAGTTAGTGAGTATGAGGTGTTTTGTTTTGCCCTTCATTTGATAGCACATTGAGAAAGGTATTGAGATATTGCGATTGCTTGTCATGAATTGGTGAGGCAGGTGCTATATTGCCTAGCATGATTTGTGAGATTGCCTATCACGCACTGATGAGGCAGGTAGTTGGTTTTTAAGATGACTTGGAGAAGGTTGATCAGTCTTATGGCCTGATCACGACTTGGCCGTTACTGCCGGCGGTATTACCGCCGGCGGTAATAGCCCTACCACCGAACTCCCCGGCGCTAATAGCGCCGGATCACGAGTTCGGCGGTAAAGTAATTCCCCATTCCCCATTGAGCCCATTCGGGAATGCCCCATTCCCCATTGGGCTCAATGGGGAATTTTCGCGCTATTACCGTAGCCGGTAATAGCGCGAATTTTCAGCAGATTTCCCCCCAGCTCAGAGCTGGGGAGAAATCCGCCGAAGCCCTGATTCGGCGGACCCTTAAATCCGGCAGTATTTGCGCTACCGCCGAAGTCGTGATCAGGCCCTTAGTCTTGATTTGAACAATGGTTCAGCTATTCAATTAATGATTTTCTGCATTTGTAAGTGTGTTTTGTATACTGATGATAATAATGGTAATGTTTTTTTATTACACATTTTTCATAATTAAAAGATGTATTTTTTTACATGAGAGTGTAAAAAGCATTAATTGAGTGTCAGTGGGCCAGCTATCTAAATGCATTTTGTATTGATGTGTTACATGTCTTTTAAAAAACATATGAAGGCTTACTGGATGGTGTGAGCAGTAGACTATCTATAAAAATATATGTGACATTGGTAAACCTCTTCTGTGTTAGCAATTGAGGGCAGCCTCCTACTGCAGGGGCTGTTGCCTGCTGTCTTTACTGTTGCACAGTGAAAGGTACATGCTTTTGCCTAACCCTACTCCTACCTCAGTCCCCTGCTTGGGGGGGGGGCATGGACACTCCTTTGTGGGGGGGGGGTGGGAAGGCTATGGAGGTAGGGGTGATACAAATCACATCACTTCGGTATCTCAGATGGGACGCTGCTCACCTTTCCTAAACCGTAACAGTATTCTCCCCATCTGGCTACTGAAGAGGGGCCAGGGGGGTTCTACAGGCATGGTGATACAAAGAATACAATACACTCTAGTGAAGATCAGGGTGTTAACCAAAGTTTAAAGCACTCTAGTAAAGAGCAGGGTGGCTTTCCAAGCAAGTCCCCTATACAGCTATCAGGCCAGTAAGCAATACAACAATCTAGCGAAGAGCAGGGTGTCTTGTCTTGTCAAGTGAACACTCTTGAAGGCTATCTAGTTAAAAGGTATTAAAATGTCTAGCCCAGATGAGAATGTCCCTATACCTGTGAACTGGCGCTGTGCAGACCGGGTAGTTACAGGAAAGAGGTGTTAGGAATGTCAACACCAGCTTCACAGTGGCAATGCCTGGAGGATTACCAGGGGAAATCCGGTTCACATACATGATGACACCTGGTACCAAGTCAGGAGACATTTTTTAGACCCTACCCATTAGGAGGGATCTAAATAAAATGCAATACACACCCTATGGGTATCCTGAAGTAGCCCTGCAGCAGGTAGAATACCAGAATTGGTTTCAAGGGGGCTTGACAAACCCCAACAGAAGGGCTAAACATGGTCTTTTTGCTATGGAAGGGTTAAACTTAGAACACATTCTTAGGTTCCACCAAAACAGGGGGGCAAATGGCCCATATACCAGGGAGCACTATGATATTCTGGTGAGACATTTTTACACTGTGCATGTTCAAGTTGAAGAATATAGAGTCTTGGGAGCTGCTCCAGTAGCACCCAGACCAGACCAATACTAGCAGGGGAGGAATAAACACTTCCATTCCTGACCCTTAAAGCCTTACTGGGCACTTGCCCACACGGCAGGCCGACATCCCTGGATGATATTCCAGTGAACTGAGGCAGCTTACCCTCAGGTCACTCCTCAGCAGAGGCACAGGGCATAAGCAATCATACTACCAACAGGTTGTAATCCGCCAATGGAACAATGTGATAGTTGGGTTATAGTCTGTAGTTGGTTGTACCTTCATTTAATTAGGACTCCTTCAATTACGGCACTAACCTCTATTCTGAAAGAGCTCTCAGGGAGCAGAAGCAGCAAGGAGTTTAGGGCTGGAAAAAGCTGGGGGCAATTATTCCATGGTAGGAGTACTTATGCCCCTTATAAAAGGTGAATCAGTGAAGATCAGAAGTTGTCATACATATATCAGCATTGCCCAGTGACCAAGAAAGGAAACTCCAGTTTGGTCACAACTACTTACAAGTCCCTAGGCATGGATCACCTGGGTAGAACCCCGGGGAAGAGCCAGGGAAAGAATTAAGTGAGAATAAGTACTGTACAAGAGCACTACCTACTAACACCACTGGTACCAGACAGGGAAACAGACAGGGAACCAGGCAGCCATACCTTCTCAGTTGGAAGCAGAAAGGGAAGGACAAGGGCTTCCAGTATGCCCCTTGCCAAAGTAGAAAGGGAGACTGTTTGTAGCCTAACACTATCAGTAGAAAGAGATAGCAATAGTTACAGGCAAAAAGCTGGTTAGGATAGAAGAGCCTTTAAGTGCAGAAGTGGTGAAAAAAGCACCTATCACTTAAGAGATAGGGTACAGCTTAGGCAGCCACAAATATACATAGATGAAGACTATCCTTCTCCTTCACAGAAAAAGAAGAAACAGGGCTCAGCACCCAAGGGAGAGTAGAAGGCCACAGTAGAGAAGAAAGGAGAAAGAAAGCAAACTGCAGCTGGACAATAGAAATAATGGTAGAAATTCAAAACCAGACTGATAGGATAATACCAGTGAGTAAATCTCCAAGGGATTGGTTAGTGGTACAAATGGACTCACACAAGTCTCCATATTCAAAGAAAGACACAAGAAGCTATACCTACTAATCAAACCATACAGGTTATTACTCCCACAAGAGAAGTGGTTGAGGAGAATAATGTGTATATAGTTACAATTCAGCTTGAAGGGGAACATCCAAAGGAAATAGAGGCACAATGTTGGTCTGATTTGCATATTACACAAGATGGCCTTTTAGCAGAGCATAAGTGGCCCAGGTTATATATTGAAGTTACTCACTGTAGTCACTAGAGTATTCATGTTATGATGATATGATAGGTTATTTATAATGAGCTTAAAACCCAGAGGTTTCTAAGCATGGACCCGGGGATCGAACCTGTGGTGCTCTGTGTCATCTTGCTTCCAAGGCAAGCACGTTGCCCCTGAGCTATCCTCCCGAGACTTCATAGTCCATAGTCCCCTTTACTCCATCCTTTTGGGCGTCCCCCAACATGGGGATGGTACCGGTACCTTTGGCAGTGAAAAATTGAGCTTCCTCATTAAATTTAGTAAAGCGTGCAGAGGCGCAGCCTCAGGAATCCTCCGCAGAGGACCCTCCCTCTGGCGCCTCACCTCAGTCCCCTTTAAACACATCAGACGCTTAGATACCTGGCAAAACCTATGCATATTAGTCCTTGGAATACTAGCGGGGGAAGGTGGGTGGGACGTATGAAGGAAAGGGGACTATGGACTATGAATACTCTAGTTACTATGGTAACTTCAATTACTCATACGTCCTGACCCCTTTCCTCCACCCTTGTGGGTGATTCCACCGAACAAGAAACAGAGCGGAGCTGTGATAACCTACCTCATATCAAGGACGACGCAAAATGTTTCTTCAAAACAGCCCGACCAAACTCTGCATCACGCCTGGAGCTGGTGTCCAGTGAGTAGTGCTTACTGAAGGCCGACAGAGTGGCCCAAGTAGCCGCCTTGCTGATGACATCCCAAGAAGCATGTCTCTGAAACGCGACGGCCATGGCCTTGGCTCTGACCAGATGAGCATGACTCCCCTCAGTAACAGGTTTACCCATGGTCGTATATGCCTCCGAAATGGCCTGAACCATCCAAAGGGAGATGAAGGCCTTCGAAGCCCGAGAGCCGGGGGAGGAACCCCCAAAAGTCACAAACAATGCCTTGGACTAACTGAAGGATTTTGTTTGAGAGTGATAAAGGAATGCAGGGCCCTCTCTGGCTCTGACTGCGGGTTTGGGAAGAACACCGACAGGCAGATCTCTTGATTCAGATGAAATGGAGAGACCAACTTGGAAAAGGAATTTGGGTGAGTGTGCAAGATTGTATTTATTATTGTTTACATTTTTTTAATGAACACCTTTTATGTATGTATTTATCTTCTTCTAACATGCCACAGCCCACAGGCATCAGGGCGCACACTGAACCGGTAACAAAAACAAGACAATTCAGCAACTTTAGGGGACATTAAAGATTAGTAATGTCTTCAAGCATGTACGAAACACAAGAGGACTCTTCTCTTTACGGAGGTCCACTGGCAGCCCATTCCATCCATGTAGCGCCTGAACACAGAATGAAAGTCCCTTCCCTCTTGTTCTCTTCACCTTAGGGCATATTAGCCAAAAGGGGGTCCTAAGATCTAGTTGCATTCCCTTGTGGTTGTAGGGAGAGACTTTCTTTGAGGTAAGTGGGGGCTGATCCATGCAAACATTTGTGTGTCAATGATATGATCTTACATAGAATCCTAGACTCACCTAGCAGCCAATGGAGATATCTCCTTGCTGCCGTGATATGATTTCTTTTGGGAATGTTTTTAACAACACGCACCACGTCATTTTGCAGGGTTTGTAATTTGCTAATGCAATTCTTACTTGCCCCACAAAGAAGCACATTGCAGTAGTCCAGCCGAGGTAATATGGTGGCCCGCACCAAGATTTCACAATTCTTGCTTGTAACGTAGGGGATTACCAGTCTGCAGGACGCCACGCGTAGATATTTGATGAGTGGAGGACGCTTACCCCCAGCATAATCTAGACAGAGGATTAGAAAGGAATGATTCGATCCATTCCATGGCAGATGCTGAACATTGCCCCACAGAGAATAGGGTGGCTAGGAGCTTTTTGTGATCTAGGAGATTGAAAGCTGCCAATATTTCGAACAGCATCAGTACTCCCGTACTGCTCCTATCTACAATGCTCAACATCTGAGTCTGGAGATCCAATAATGCACTTTTTGTGCCATAGTTTGATCTAAAACTAGACGGTCTCAGGTGTAGAGTATTAGCCTTGTCCAAATGTTCTTGCAGTTGTATTGTAGCGACTTTATCCAAACATTTGAAAATAAATGGCACATTTGTTATTGGCCTAAGAATGTTTGAATCCTTAGGATCTAGGCTCGCTTTTTTTAGTAGTGGGGTGACTGCAACATTCTTAATGCTAAAGGAAGGTTGCATTGGTGAAACGTGTTAATGTTATGTTATTTGGCATTTATTTGATAGCACACTTGTGAAGATGATAGTGATCAACAATGGATAATGTTACGGTGGTACACTCTTTTTGATGGCTTAGAAGTGATATAGAGAGGATAAAGTAGCTGAGAATGCTTTTATGGCTTCAAGGACAATGCAATGATGAATGAAAATGCAGTACAGAAAATAAACTTGATATGACTTCAACAAAAGACAATGTAATCACTTTTCTTTGACAATTCACCCCCCCCTTTATGCAAGGTAAAGAGATGGAAGGAAAGCACACAGTTCTCAGGAATGCAATCAAATATAATTCAGTTCCCCCCTAGCGAGCTTAGAGGAAAACAGGTAGAAGTTTTAAACACAGGCAAAATCCTTTTAAATGTGGTGGCAATGAAGTGAAAAATATACTCAAATTGCTTTTAATTCCCTATAGGAGGTTCAGGGTGAGTGAGAGATACTTTAACCCTTTAAATGCCAGCGACGAGCCGGCTCGTCGGTAAAAACCGCTCCAGGTTGCCACCGACGAGCCGGCTCGTCGGTGGCACTTAAGGGGTTAATGAGGGGGGAAATGCTGGCGGGTTTGGGCGGTGAATACCGCGATTTTAAAAAAAACCCATTGGCACTGGGGGGGAACCTCAATGGCACTTAAGAGGTTAAATTAATTCAGGATCACTTTAGCAATGCTCTATGAATGCTTGTCAGGTTGCAAACGAATTTCAGCAAAGGAAAGCAAGGACAAAATATTTTTACACGTGGCTGAAATTAAGCAAAATGTCAAATCGCTGCAATTTAGTCGCGTGTGTCGAGCATGATTACGGAGGCACTATAAGGGGTAGCTTAGAATCTTAGCTTTAAGATGACAGTTAAACCTTGCTCCTAGCACAAACGGTTCCGGAGATACAGCCGATTTAGTAAAGGTAGTTTTTCGGATTTTAAATTTTAAAGCTCAGAATGACAGATGACAGTTTTCAGTTTTAAAGATGACAGAATGACACAATTCTAGGATGCAGTTCTCAATAGGTTAAAATAGCTTGAATTAGATTATTTTAAACTAAGAGATTGGGTTTTTCACAATTCTGGCGGTACTCACACTATATTTTGGACAGGAATCCGGCTTCGCCACGGATCGGGTCAACCGGTTGGACTGGACTCCTGGCGGTTCTCTCGCCACGGACGATCTCTGCCTGGTTCTGCTCACAGCGATCTGGGTCAGCTCTGCTAGCAGCGCTGCACAGCGGCCTGGATCTCTGGTTCTGACAAAAGATCTTGGCACTGCACGGTGGTCTGGTCTCAGGTTCCGGGTACAGCTCTGCTTTCTGGGTGTTTCTGGCACAGGGTTTTAGCCAGAATCAGACAGCTCAGCCCGGCTGTCTGAATAGTTTGGTTTGGTTGCTAGGTTTTGAAGGCCTGCTGATAGGAGTTCAGCTGTTGGGTTCTAGAGTTCTTGGAGTTTCTGGATGTGAAGTCTGAAATCAGGATGTGGAGTTGTCTGTCAAAATGCTCCGCAGAAATTGAAAAAGAAGAGTCCTATCTGGCTTCCAGTGGCTCTTTTTATGTGTTTAGAAAGTGGGAGGGTCGGCTCATCTTCTATTCCCAACCGTCTCAACTTATCATTGGCCAGTTCCTCCTCTCTCCCTTGATTGGGGGAACTGGGTTGTGAGTCAGAGTGATGAGGTAGGTTTATGGTCAGAGGATCCTCCCCTTGTCAAATTGCACACAAATCTATTTCTGATCCAAATACATATTTATCTATGTACCATTTTTCTAATATTATACGTCCAGTTAACATATTTTCTTTAGCACCAAACCATCCGATCCCTGTCTTTGTAAGATGTCGTGTCCACTTATGACAGAATTCTCCCCTTTTCATCCAGATAATGACCTCTAAACCTTTCCAGATTTTACACAAATGTGCACCAGAGATATGGGTTTCAGATGATAAAGTGTCAGATTTTTAACATGCATACATTTGGAGTAACAACCTTTTTTCCTCTACTATCCCAAAGAACATACCACAGGGTCCTAACACCTCTTAAAATGTGCACAGAAAAATCACAAGAATGATGATGTTATTTATATAATTTTTACAAGTCTGCACTATGAATTATCCATCTTTTTAAAATTATGCTCTGGCCCCAAAGGGGTGTGGTTTTCCAAAGCACATGGTGACATTTCTGGTTTATCCACTTCCCCCAAGCTCAGCTTGCTCACAGATGCAGTGCCCCTCCCACTTCTCCTTCCAAGAGGAAGCCATTTACGACCCCCCTAATATAACATTTGCTTGAGCCAGGGACAGTGCTTTGTTTAGTTTCCTGTAGTCCCCAGGTGCTCCTCCCCTAATTCAATCAGAGAGGTGTCATCTCCTTTTGGCAGGGACAGCAGAATGAAGCCAGGCCTGGGAAGAGTGGCTGAGCAGGTTTCACTCCTGTTGGGGGTAGTTGCTGGGCAGAATTCACTCTCTTCAAGCCAGGCTTCAGCTAAATGTCACTTTAGTTCCCAGTTTTCTACATTCAGATCAAACTGACAATTTTTACACATGCAGTTAGAACGCTAATTCTAAGTTCAAAACTATGACATTTCAAAAGTTGCACACTATGTGACACTCAACAGTAGGTCACTCATTTATTTTAAACATTTAGATTTTAGTGTCTTTCAGTCCAATTTCACTTCAGCTGCTGACATCCACAGCTCAGCCAGTTTTGTTATAAACATTGTTTTGGGCTCTTTCTCTTTCCAGATTTAGTATGCACACAAGAATACATTCTGCCAAATGCCTGCTGGTGTTCATTGAGATTTTTGAATATCTTGTGATGTTTAGAATAGGCATTTTTAGCTTGCATTTCAGAGAAACAAAGGTGATTTCAAGGCGTTTTTTTTATTTTAGCCACCGGCACTGCTGTTTTTCCTTTGGCACACATTTCACTCATGGCACTCCTGGCCCCTCACGCTCGCACTGGTGGGTGGCAGGTCAGGGGACCACTTTGCTGTGCGCAAAACTGCACGGTTCTCTAGGATTCTGGCGCAAATGTGGGCTTTTCCGCCCTCTTGGATTTCCTAAGCCCACAGCACCAAATGTTACAGCATAATAGTCCAAACGTGGGTCAGGACACCCAACAAACCCCCCCTGCCCGACTGCACTTTGATTTCGAGTCGAGATGGAGTCGGGTGCAAAGGATGTTTTGATCCACATGCTGGGATGTCCGTATCATCTTCTTCCAATTCCGCAGATGGCACAGTTCAGCATCTTTTCCTCCATCCGTTTGGATCGATCAGTTCTCCTCGCCTGTCCTGATGGGAATATTGGGCGGTACCCCGGGCCCCTCAGATCTTTGCTCCCGGTCTCCGGGTTGTTCTCCTTGGTCAGTCTCCGTGGTTTCATCTCTCCTAGGATGATAAAGCAAAAGCGGCAATACCTATTCGTAGACATTTCTCCACCACTATTAATGGTGTGGCGAACACATACATTTTATACATCCGGTTACATTTTTCAGTCCTGTTTTAAAAACAAGATATAACAGGAAACATTTTCCTACCAGAATCATGATATTTTAGAGACTATCTGTGGGATATTTTAGGGTTGGAACTGAATTAATCTGGGGCGGTCCCCTCTGGTATTGCAGAGGACTCCTCCAGTTGCTGCAGAGCGCACCTGGGATGGCAACACTTTAGCTGATTTATATGGACCCCCTTGTCTTCCCCTTCCGCCAGACTACCTTTGGGGATGCGGATCTTATAAGCTACTGGGGAGATCTTGTCTATAATTTCAAACGGTCCCTTCCATGTAGGCAAACATTTTCGCTCTTTAGCCTGGTTCCTTTGGAAATTGTATCGATAGACCTGGTCTCCCACATTATATTCCTTCCTAGTGGTCCTCAGGTAGTAGTGGGTCTTCATGCTATCAGCTGATCTTTCTAGATTCCGCAGAGCATAGGCAAAAGCATGTTGGAGGTGTTTCCTTAAATTCTCCACATACTCATGAGTTGTGGAGGCATTTATCAGTGTCTGCTCTTGGGTCCTGTAGAGCAAATGCTGGGGAAGCACCATCTTGCATCCGGTCATCAACTCAAATGGTGACATTTTAGTTGCAGATGAAGGGGTAGATCTGATGGCCATTAGGACCAGAGGTAATCGGATATCCCAACTTGGCCCAGAATCTGCCACAAACTTTTTTAAGATGCTCACAATGGTTCGGTTGTATCTCTCCACTGCTCCAGAAGAAGCTGGCCTGTAAGCAATGTGTAGCTTCCTTTTAACCCCCAGTATCTCCCACATCTTTGTCATTACCTCACTGGTGAAATGGCTACCTCTGTCTGACTCAATCCTTTGAGGTAGACCAAAATGGGAAAAGATGTGGTTAATCATCAGGGCAGCTGCTGTTTCTGCCTTGCAGTTTGGGGCCGGGAGACATTCCACCCACTTGGTAAACAAGCATGTAACCGTCAACATGTACTTGTTTCCTCTAGACAAGTGAATCACAGGGCCTACAAAGTCAATTTGCAAATCTGACCATGGCAGTGTCATCCCCCTCTTTTGGAGAGGCGCCCGGTGTGTGAGGGATGTTGGCTGAAATTGTGCACACACAAGACACCCCTTCAAGTATTGGTTGAGGTCCTGCCCCATGTGTGGCTAGTATGCAACCTCTCTTAAGATTTCAAGTGTTGTGTGAAACCCCCTATGACCGGCTGTGGCCGCATCATTGGCGTGACTTAACATCAGGCTTCGGAATGAGGCAGGGACCACCCACTGATCATGGCCAGCTTGGGATTTCCTTACCAACAAACCGTCTTGGATTCCGAACATCTTTGACCATTTCATCAACACTCTAAGGTCCTCCTTCCCAATGTAATTGGTATCCATCAGGGGAAAGTTCTCAGGGTCCTCAATGTGTTGGTAAAACTTATCAATTATTGGATCCCCTTTTTGAGCCGTAATTAAATCAGCATCAGGGGTCTCCTTACTCCATTGTGCAGTTGAAAGATCATTGTGAGCATTTGTCTGGGACCTAGTGATAGCAGTGACCTGGATTTCCCCCAACAGGGACTCTATTTCTATTAGATCCCCTTGGATAGCCCGGTTTTGGCCAGCTGATCAGCTAAGTCATTTCCAGTTTTGTCTGGTCCCTCTACTTTGGAATGACCCTTGATCTTTTTCCAGTAGATGGTCATTCCATTCGAGGTGACCAGATCATCAATGTTTTGAATTAACTTCCCATGTTTCAAGGGTGTGTTATTAGCACATAACATGCCTCTGGTTTTCCAATTGACCAGGTGCTCCACGAACCGTTCCGTACATAATCCGAATCTGTGATTATGACCAGTTCGTGGAGTTGATGTTGGACAGCAATGAGGATGGCCTGATGCACAGCCATCAACTCTGCCACCTGACTACTTCGGGGACCAATTTTGTACCCAGCGGAGGGTTCTGGAAACTCCTTCACTCATGCATTCCCTACGCCGGCCACCAGTTCTTTCTCCCCGTTGTTGTCAACATGGTAAGAGCATCCATCCACATAGACAGTGGGCATTCCCTCACACTTGTCTTCTTCAAAGACTTTGTGGGGGGAATTAAGGTAGGCCTCCATGTTGTCCTTGATTTTTAGACTTTCGTCCTCGAGACAGTTTTCTCTGGCACAATCATGCAAGTCAGCCAGACCTTGTGCGAGGGGACTCTTCTTGTTTTGGCCATATCTGACCTCCACAGGAAAGCCTTGCATTGACAGAATCCAGGAAGTAATTTGGGAATTACTCACATTTCCGACCCGGATTCTGTCACTTTGGAGATATTGCAGAGGCTGTTGTGGAGTCTCCACTATGATGTGTTCCCCCAGGATGAACGGGCGGTAATTCTTCAATGCCCACACTGTTGCCAGGAGTGCCTTTTCACAATCGTTGAATTTTTCCTCCACAGAGGATAAAGATTTGCTCGCATATGAGATTACTTTATTGACCTTGTCATGCTTTTGGTATAATACTGCCGTCAAGCACGTATTAGAGAACCCTGTCTCCAGGAAGAACTCCTTGTTTCTGACAGGGTAAGCTAGGCAAAGCGCTTGTGAGAGGCTTCTCTTGAGTTGTCTTACTGCCTCGGATTGTTCTGGACCCCATTCCCACTTGACCCCCCCTTCAAGAGATGAATCAGGGGTCTGGTGATCTCTGCGTAGCCCTCAATGAACTTTCTGCTGTAATTAGTCAGTCCAAGGAGGCTCCTTAGTTCCCGCAGAGTTGTGGGATCCTTCAGTTTCTGAAGTGCTTCCACTTTCTTTTCTTGGGGACAGAGACCCTGAGGCGTAATCTCATGCCCCAAGAAATTTACACAGGTTCTACACCACTGTGCTTTCTGAAAGGAAAGTTTTGCTCCGGCGGCCCTCAACTGTGTCAGAACATAACGGATCTCCGCTATGTGTTCTTCCACAGATGAACTTTTGATGAGGACATCATCTACATAAGCCAGGTTACCCCTCGCACCCAGGTCGGGCATGGCCTTATGTAGGAAAATGTTGAATTCATTGCCGGAGTTGAGGTATCCGAAGGGAGTCCGGGTCCATGTGTACTGCTGGCCCACAAAGGTAAAAGCCAGTTTGTATTGGTCCTCCCTACTGACAGGCACAGTCCAGTCTCCATTGGTCAGGTCTATTGCAGTGAATACCTGTGACCTCTGAATCTGGGCCAGCCCTTGGTCAATGTAGGGCAGAGGCCATCGGGAAGTATGGACCCGTTTTTTGAGCTCCCTAAGGTCGGCGCAGAGTCTCCACTGGCCGTTTGGCTTCAATATTCCCAGCACCCGATTATTGAAAGTGCTGTGGACTGGACGGATTATTCCCCGGGACTCAAGGTTCTTAATTATTTCAGTAAGGGACTCCTTGGATGCGAGAGGCAAGCGATATTGCTTCACAAACACTGGAGTCATGCCAGGGTCCGTGGGAATTGTTGTTGTGTAGATGTCGGTGCGACCACAGTCATATGAGTCTACCGCAAAGAGATCTTGGAAATCCAAGAAAACTTGTTTCAACTTTTGCTTCTGTTTCAGAGTCACACAGGCATCAGCTAGGTTGACTCTCTCTTCCACCATCTGCCTGAAGCCTGGAAAGACTTCTGGTTTGGCTATCTCAGCGGCCTCCTCCAGCTGGGTGGAGAAGTCCCTGGTCAGAGTGCTGATTTGGACTGGAGGCTTCAGGTGGGAAAGGCAGCCCTCATGGACCTGGAAAATCACCTCATCTCTTCTAAAGTCACAAGTCACGTCTTCCTTACCATAAGGGCAAGAAGTGTACACCAGGAAGTTCCCCCCATGCCGGGTAAAGATCCTGCCTGGTGTTGTATTGTCATCACTGTCACTGTCAAAACGGTCCTTGGGGATTGGTCCTAACAGTTAATTTCCTAAATCAATGGAGAAATGTCGGCCATCAACCGCCAATCCAATAATGGTGCCGGCGGCTAGAGTAATACTCTGTAAGTCGCTGTTATCCACCTCTATTGGAATGGTATCATGTTCTATGTTGACTAATGGTGTTGGGTTTACCCCTAACCCTTGCTGTTGAGGGAAAGCATTTAGATTAATGTAAGCATCAGGGTTTTTCAATTTTTGTCCTCTTTTAACCTTCACTTCCAGGGAGAATTGTCGGGTCCTTTCTGGGATGGTGACTTCCTCTTTAATCTGAATTTCAACTGCATAAGGTAGCAATTGAGCTGACCTAAATGCATTTCTGGATCATCAAAGCCCATGGGATTATCCACTAATCGGGACCAAGCTTTGAAGTTTATTAGATCCAAACTAATGGCAAAGCGATTGAGAATGTCACTGCCTAAGTAAAAGGCGGCAGTGATGTCTCGCACGACCCAACAATTATGGACTATGCTCTTGTTTCCAATGGAGATTTTGAACATACACCTGCTTGGCAGGAGATGTTTCGAATTGGGTGTTTCCAGATCCATTTCCCACTTGTCTATCAGTTTGAATGTGGGAATGGCTAGTCCTTCCCATCATTTAACTGAACAGGGATGAACAACTGCTCTCCAATTTGCTGAATATCGGCCAGGCTCTGAGCTGATTTCACATCTTTCTGGACTATAGGAGTGGGAGTGTCTGATTGTGGATTGGTAAAGAATTTCAGAGTGTTTCCTTCCAGTGTGGAATACCACCTTAAACTGGAAGGAAGGCTGATTTTCAGAAATAGAGAGGACCCCCCATCACCAGTCTGTTGTCCTACTGCTATTCCTGTCACATCTGGAATTTGGTTGTTCTGGAAGTGAAATTCAACTTGGTCAGATTTTTGTTCAACCATGTGGCAGGTGCCGTTTAAACTAACATGGTTGACACTCTGTTTTAATTTTATTGGTCGGCTAGTCTGGGTCCAGAGGACCTTGTTTACGCAATCTATTAGGGGTGACAACCTTCTCAGGAGGTCATTCCCTAGTAAACAAGGGGTGCCCTCTGGAGTCACTACTATGACCGGGTGTTTCACCTTGTCTCGCCCAATTTTAATGTCCAACTCTGCAGTCCCCTCGACGGGAATTACCTTCCCGTCAAAGTTCTGAAGTTGTCCAGGAAGAAAGGTGAGGGGAATTTGGTACTTCTCCCCCCTACCTGAATTCAGTTCATCAAAGGCCCTTCTGGACAGAAGGGTGGCTTGAGATCCAGTGTCCACCAGCGCCAAGATTGTACCCTGCCCCTGTACTTGTACCGGGGCATAATATCTTACCTCCTTCTCCTCAAGGGGGCACAGATAATGCACATTTTTGGACAACTGGTGGGCTAACTTTCTGGTTTTGGACATGGCGAGAGAAGAGATTTGGGCAGAATTCTGTGAAGAACCTGGGGAATCTGAAAGACAAAGTTGGCAACTGGAAATGGTTTCGGGTTCTGGGCCGCCCCCCCTTTTTGGAGGCAGTCATCAGGATGGGTTTGACCCATGGGATTTTGGTATTGTTGGTTCTGGGATAGAATGATGGGCAGCGACAACTCAATCCCCACATCTACCCAGTCTGTTGATTCGGTTTTAGGGTCTCCTGGTTCCGGTTCTGGGCCGCCCCTGCCTTTTTGGAGGCAGTCACCAGGATGAGTTTGAACCAGGGAAGTTTGGTTTTGTTGGTTCTGGGATAGGATGATGGGCGGCGACAGCTCAATCCCCACATCTACCCAGTCTGGATTGGAATCTCTTGGGACCCATTTTTCCTTGGGAGGAGTTCCCCCATCTCTGAAGGAGAAGATCCTTTCCCCAGGATGTTCTTGGGATCCCTTTCCCTCAAATTGGAAGACCTTTACCTCCTCCACAAAGTGGGTCTGTTTGGGTACTTTGTTTCTCCTACCTCCCCTCTGTTCCTTGGGTGGCAGACTTTCATGGGTAGGAGATTTTGTTTCCGGTTCCTAGTTTTCCAGGGGCTGTTTACAAGTTGGGAAGTAAGCTTCCTCCAAGGCTTTACATCCCCCTTCCCCTTGTGCCTCCTCCCTGGGAACCGGTGGGTTATCGGGGTGCTGCCCCCGTCATTGTTCTGGAGCACTAGGTGCAGAGTTTGGGGCATTCTGTGCCGGCATGCCCATCTGAGGGTTCTGTTGGGCCCTCAGCATGCGGCCCAAATCCTGTGCCATGTTCTGAACCTGGCGCTCTAACTGGGAAACCCGCTCAGGCTGATACGGGGTCCGGTTTTCTCCCCTGGGCTGATCCCGGGAAGGGTAGCTATCTCTTCTCTGGTAATACCCTGGGTTGGGAAGATTTGGCCTCCCCTCTCCCGGATTAGGTTGTCTGGGCTCAGGGAATTGGGGAAAGAAGGATGGATGAGTTTGGGGCTGGAAACCTTGCGGATACCTGGGGAAAAAGTTCGGCCCAGGGTTTGGTGAATTTCTGCCCTCCTGTGGGAAGTTTGGAGGGAAGTTCTCTGGGTTAGGTGCTTGACTGGATCCCCCCCCTTGGGCTGGAGGAGTCCACACATAACCAAGGATTGGTCTGTTTCCCTTGTAGCAGAGACTTACATAGTCAGGGGAGCGGGGGACCCCATTTGTGGGACTACCTCCTCGACTCCCTGTCTGTGACTGGCCCGAGGGCCTTCTGGGCTGTGACCTATTTAGCGCAGGCAGGTTTTTAGGCCCCCCCATCCCCAAATCTAAAACGGGGGCAACCTTTACCTCTGCCACCTTGGCAGCAGCAGGGGTGCCGTTGGTTTTGGGGGTTTTCTGCGCATTACTTTTATTTTCTATGGGCTTCTGCACCTCATAGATTCGGGTGGCTTGCTCAAGGACCCAGTCTAAAGATCTTTTCTCGTGAAAATCTCTCACGAGCTGGGTCATTATGTACTTGGGAAGAGCATGGAAAAATGTGTTGATGAATTCTCTGCTGTCCGTGCGCACCCTTCTGGTGGTCTGCGCAAAGGCACGCTTCAATTCTTGCACGAATTCTTGTGGGGCCTGATCCTCCCCACATTGCAAATTGTAGGCTGCCTTGCGAGCCTCTTGGAGATTTCTATATACAGAAAAATGTTTCAAGATGGCCGCCCTATATGTGGACCATCTTGAATGGTTTTGGTCCTCCAGCCCCGCAAAGAAACTGGAGTATTCAGGGGAGAATGTCCATTTGACGTACTGGATGCAGCTACTGCTGTCCTTCAAATGGAAAGTCTCCATCATTTGCTCATAGAGCTCCAAGTGTTCCCAAACAGAATACTTGGCGTTCTTATGATAAGGCGTGATGACACTCCTGATTGCCTTAATCTGTTTTAAGGGGTCCTTAAGCAAGGCTCTTTTCACCTTATTGGCCTTTTTGGTTCGGGTAACCCTGGTCCATTCTTCCTCTGATTCAGAGACACTGCTCCCAGAGGTGCCCGAATGATCTTCCAGGTTTTCCCGGATTCTGCGACCCTGGGAATGGCTGGCAGAATGTGGGGACCTGGTCTCCTGTGTCCTGGGCCGCTCAGAGGAGTCTTCAGATCCCTCCTTGCTGCCAGGATTTGATGGGTACCCCCCCCCCACTGGCCTAACTGGGCAGAGGTTTTCAGGATGCCCTTAGTGGGCCTACTCTCCTGGGGTTCCCCACTAAATTGCACTGTACTTAGGTGCCCATACCCGGATGCCCGCCCATCCATTCCTGGGTGGTACTGGCCTATGAGCCCCATACTTTTGGCTGGATAGTAATCTGCCATCCCTGTGGCCCTGTGCTCATGTGCGCCATGGGACATGGGGGTGGCAGAGTCCAGGGACTGGGAGAGATGAAGGCCTCTGGTATTAGGGCTCCTGAGGTTATGCTCAGGCGTTTCCCTTTCCCAGCGAAACTCATCTCTATCAGCCACTGGTCCCTGTTGCAATGCAAGAGCCTGCGCTTTCAGTTCCTCAGTTAAGGCCTTACTAGACTCTATCAGTCTCTCCTGCATGGCTACCTGTTGCTGGAGCCTATCATTGTGCTGGCAGAGAGCCTCATTCTCTCTCTGTGCCTCCTGATTGGTCCTGGAGCACTGGGCCAGTCTTTGCTGCAGGAGGGTTACCTCCTGAGTCCCATCCCTACTGGCCTGCTCCTTTCTTGCCAGAGCCTCTTCCACCCTCCTGGTGTGCTCTAACAAGTTCTGATGCTCTTTTTGGAGGTCACCCAGCCCCTGGAGGGCCAAGTGATTTTCTTCAGTTTTTCTTTTTAAATGGCAGACTTCCTGGCCTTAGGTGTCCCTTTCCTGACTAAGAGTCTGCATCTGTGCCGCCAGGTCGTCCCTTTGCCTTTGAAAGGCACCAGCTTTCTGGCGCTCCTGATCAAACTCTGCCTGGGTATCCAGGTCTTTCAGGATCCGTTTATTGCTCTCTGCCTTTTCCTATCTAGGTGGCTTTGCAGGGTAACTACCTGCTCAGCACATGCCCTATTGAAATCTAATTGTTGCTCCAGCTTTTTCTGGGTCTGCAGTAGGGAGTCCAAACCTTCTTGGTACTCCTTCTGCAAGGCCAGAAATCTGGTATCCTGGTCAGACTTTTCCTGTTGCAGGATACACATGTCCTCTTTGATTTTAATGAGATACTGTCTGCTCTCATTTTCTGACTCCTGGCTTCTGTGCATCCTCTGCTCAGAAGAGACCAGGTCAGATTGAGCCTTCTCTAACGCGATCTGTTGCCTATTTGCCAGATCTTGGCCTTCAGCACATTTGTCCTGCATGGCTCCCATATATAGATACAAGTATGCCGCTATCCTAACCATCTTGTCGTGTTCATCCTTAGCTTTAGGAGCCATGTATAGTTCACTCAGGGTCACATGTAAGGGACCCTGATCTCTCCAGATATCTAACCCAGTTGCAGTGACCTGTTGTGTGATTGCCTGCAACCACGCATCCTGGCCCTGCTCAGTCCATTCACCTCTCACTAATAGCTTATGTAAGAAGTGCTCTCTGGCTATTTTGATGTCTACCAGTGTCGTCATTCTGGAATTTGAGTTCCTTCCTGACTTACAGAAGTTTGTATTTTATTTTGCAAAACAGACCGTTTCCTTACAGCGTTACTTTGAGGAGTGATTGACAGCGTAACACAGCGTGGTGATCTAACCGGATATGTATCCTGTCAGCTGGCACACTGTATTAATCTGTACAAGTGATAGATCTAATCCAGAATCCCCGGCTACGAGCCCCCACTTTGTAAGCGACTTCAATTCAACATTACAGCTAAGTCAATGCCTAGCCTGGGATGCTGAGGGAAACCCTTATTGATATATTTTTATGTCCAGTTCGTTTACTCTGGATGACAACCCTTATATAACACCCCTCTCTTAGAATCCCCCTGACCCCACTGAGCCAAGAAGTAGGTTTGTTTTGCAAATTACGAGGTTTATTTGAAAATTAAACAATATATATATATCACACTTTTATAGTAAATTAATATTTGATAGCACACTTGTGAAGATGATTGTGATCAACAATGGATAATGTTACAGTGGTACACTCTTTTTGATGGCTTAGAAGTGATATAGAGAGGATAAAGTAGCTGAGAATGCTTTTATGGCTTCAAGGACAATGCAATGATGAATGAAAATGCAGTACAGAAAATAAACTTGATATGACTTCAACAAAAGACAATGTAATCACTTTTCTTTGACAATTCACCCCCCCCCTTTATGCAAGGTAAAGAGATGGAAGGAAAGCACACAGTTCTCAGGAATGCAATCAAATATAATTCAGTTCCCCCCTAGCGAGCTTAGAGGAAAACAGGTAGAAGTTTTAAACACAGGCAAAATCCTTTTAAATGTGGTGGCAATTAAGTGAAAAATATACTCAAATTGCTTTTAATTCCCTATAGGAGGTTCAGGGTGAGTGAGAGATACTTTAAATTAATTCAGGATCACTTTAGCAATGCTCTATGAACGATTGTCAGGTTGCAAACGAATTTCAGCAAAGGAAAGCAAGGACAAATATTTTTACACGTGGCTGAAATTAAGCAAAATGTCAAATTGCGGCAATTTAGTCGCGTGCGTCGAGCGCAATTACGGAGGCACTATAAGGGGTAGCAATTCGGTTTTAGAATCGTAGCTTTAAGATGACAGTTAAAACTCGCTCCTAGCACAAACGGTTCCGGAGATACAGCCGATTTAGTAAAGGTAGTTTTTCGGATTTTAAATTTTAAAGCTCAGAATGACAGATGACAGTTTTCAGTTTTAAAGATGACAGAATGACACGATTCTAGGATGCAGTTCTCAATAGGTTAAAATAGCTTGAATTAGATTATTTTAAACTAAGAGATTGGGTTTTTCACAGTTCTGGCGGTACTCACACTATATTTTGGACAGGAATCCGGCTTCGCCACGGATCGGGTCAACCGGTTGGACTGGACTCCTGGCGGTTCTCTCGCCACGGACGATCTCTGCCTGGTTCTGCTCACAGCGATCTGGGTCAGCTCTGCTAGCAGCGCTGCACAGCGGTCTGGATCTCTGACAAAAGATCTTGGCACTGCACGGCGGTCTGGTCTCAGGTTCCGGGTATAGCTCTGCTTTCTGGGTGTTTCTGGCACAGGGTTTTAGCCAGAATCAGACAGCTCAGCCCGGCTGTCTGAATAGTTTGGTTTGATTGCTAGGTTTTGAAGGCCTGCTGATAGGAGTTCAGCTGTTGGGTTCTAGAGTTCTTGGAGTTTCTGGATGTGAAGTCTGAAATCAGGATATGGAGTTGTCTGTCAAAATGCTCCGCAGAAAGTGAAAAAGAAGAGTCCTATCTGGCTTCCAGTGGCTCTTTTTATGTGTTTAGAAAGTGGGAGGGTCGGCTCATCTTCTATGCCCAACCCTCTCAACTTATCATTGGCCAGTTCCTCCTCTCTCCCTTGATTGGGGGAACTGGGTTGTGAGTCAGAGTGATGAGGTAGGTTTATGGTCAGAGGATCCTCCCCTTGTCAAATTGCACACAAATCTATTTCTGATCCAAATACATATTTATCTATGTACCATTTTTCTAATATTATACGTCCAGTTAACATATTTTCTGTAGCACCAAACCATCCGATCCCTGTCTTTGTAAGATGTTGTGTCCACTTATGACAGAATTCTCCCCTTTTCATCCAGATAATGACCTCTAAACCTTTCCAGATTTTACACAAATGTGCACCAGAGATATGGGTTTCAGATGATAAAGTGTCAGATTTTTAACATGCATACATTTGGAGTAACAACCTTTTTTCCTCTACTATCCCCAAGAACATACCACAGGGTCCTAACACCTCTTAAAATGTGCACAGAAAAATCACAAGAATGATGATGTTATTTATATAATTTTTACAAGTCCGCACTATGAATTATCCATCTTTTAAAAATTATGCTCTGGCCCCAAAGGGGTGTGGTTTTCCAAAGCACATGGTGACATTTCTGGTTTATCCACTTCCCCCAAGCTCAGCTTGCTCACAGATGCAGTGCCCCTCCCACTTCTCCTTCCAAGAGGAAGCCATTTACGACCCCCCTAATATAACATTTGCTTGAGCCAGGGACAGTGCTTTGTTTAGTTTCCTGTAGTCCCCAGGTGCTCCTCCCCTAATTCAATCAGAGAGGTGTCATCTCCTTTTGGCAGGGACAGCAGAATGCAGCCAGGCCTGGGAAGAGTGGCTGAGCAGGTTTCACTCCTGTTGGGGGTAGTTGCCGGGCAGAATTCACTCTCTTCAAGCCAGGCTTCAGCTAAATGTCACTTTAGTTCCCAGTTTTCTACATTCAAATCAAACTGACAATTTTTACACATGCAGCTAGAACGCTGATTCTAAGTTCAAAACTATGACATTTCAACAGTTGCAAACTATGTGACACTCAATAGTAGGTCACTCACTTATTTTAAACATTTAGATTTTAGTGTCTTTCAGTCCAATTTCACTTCAGCTGCTGACATCCACAGCTCAGCCAGTTTTGTTGTTGATGTTTAAAATAGGCATTTTTAGCTTGCATTTCAGAGAAACAAAGGTGATTTGAAAGCGTTTTTTTTTATTTTATTTTAGCCACCGGCACTGCTGTTTTTCCTTTGGCAAACATTTCACTCATGGCACTCCTGGCCCCTCACACTCGGACTGGTGGGTGGCAGTTCAGGGGACCACTTTGCTGTGCGCAAAACTGCACGGTTCTCTAGGATTCTGGCGCAAATGCTGGCTTTTCCGCCCTCTTGGATTTCCTAAACCCACAGCACCAAATGTTGCAGCATAATAGTCCAAACGTGGGTCAGGACACCCAACAGGACAGTAGTCCAGGTCAGTCGAGCGAGTAGGGTGTCGTAGGGTGCATGGTTGAACCAATTATGTGCACAGCTGATGCGATTGTCTGATGGTAGCTGCATTCTGGCGTTTAGGTGTGGGGGTATTTGGTGTCAGATGAATGTGTGCAGTTTGGAGGAAGGTCACCAAGACTGGGTTCTGGCTGCGCTAGGCCTGTGTAGGATGCTTGTGTGTGCAGCTAGGCTAATTTTCGTGGGCATAGCTGTGTTTTATCAGGATGTTGAGGTGTTCATGGAGTATTGTTCATATGTGAGCAGCTAGGCCGAATTGATCGAGGGATGTAGCTGCTCTCTAATTGGGTGTTGGTGTAGAGTAGAGAGTGGGCGTAGTGGTGGGAGAGGTGAGTGTCTGGGTGGAGTAATGATCTAACGAGGTTGCTATTCTGGATTTCAAGTGCGCGTTTGCGATTGCTGTGCTCAGATTAAATTATTAGTGATTTAGTCGGCGCATTCAGTGGCGTCATTGCTCAGGATCTTTTCATCGTATGTCACCAGCTTGCAAGGTCTCTGCCGCCTTAGAAGGTGTTAGTCGGCATTATGGAAAGAGACAGGTTTTTAGAGCTTTGCAGAAGGTCATGTAGTCTTGTGTGTGTCGAATATGTGGGGAGAGTGAGTTCCACCGAGTTGGGGCCAAGGTTGAGAAGGCTGCTCCTCCGATCCTGACAGAATTAGAGGTTGGAATCACTAGAAAGAGGGCGGTGCTTGATTTTAGGGTGTGAGAAGGGACATAGGCCCTCATTACGACCCAGGCGGTAAGTTACCGCCTGGGTCGTACCTTTACCACCATGGCGTAAACTACATTTACGCCATGGTGGTTGGCGGACTTACCGCCCCATTCCGAGGTTGGCGGGGCGGTAAGTCCCCAATCGCCATTTACCCTTCCCCATTCCCATTTTTGCCCCATAGGGCATAATGGGAGTGGGGAAGGCGTTAATTACGCCACCGTAAATTACGGTGGCGTAATTAACAACATGGTCCCTTAGCGCCATGGATTTTAACACCTGCTAAAAGCAGGTGTTAAATCCGCCATGGCGCTAAGGGACCTCGGAATCAGGCGGTAAGGGTCGGCGCTGTTTACGCCGCCGTAAACCCCTTACCGCCCGGGTCCTAATGAGGCCCATAGGGTTTTATCTTCTCTTGCAGGTATGTTGGGCTGGTCTTGTGCACTGCTCGGTGGGTAATGCATAGGGTCTTGAAGGTGGCCCTTCGTCTGACTGGGAGCCAGTGGAGGGTTTGGAGAGTGGGTGAGATGTGGTTTCTGTGTCCCAGGGTGAGGAGGAGTTTGGCGGCAGCATTTTGGGCTCTTTGGAGTGCGTTGAGTTGGTATGCCGGTGCTCCCAGGTATAAGGAGCCGGCATAGTCCGGTCTCGACATAACAATAGACATAACAGCAGCAAGTCTGTTGGGGTAGAAGAGGTAAGGAAATATGCGTCTAAGAAGTTTGAGGTGGTAGTGACAGCATTTTGAGACATTATTGATCTGTCGGGAGATGGTTAGGCATGAATCTATCGTACAGCCTAGGTTTTTTACTAAATCGGAGGGACGGGGTGGTGGGCCAAGGTAGGGGGACCATGGGAGCGGATGTGGGAGAAGGGCAGTATTGCTGCACACCATGATTTCAGTTTTATCAGGGTTTAAAAGGAGGTATTGTCATCCACCAGTCAATGGGCCTCATTACGAGGTGGGAGGTAAGGGATTACCAGCACTGGTAAGGGCACCGGTGCCGGTAATCCCTTACCTCCCTACTACGAGTTCCCTCTGCGGGTCCTTCCTTAACGCCTGGTTTTTGCAGGAGTTAAGGACGGGACCCGCAAACGGACTCTAGAGCTAATAACGGTACTGTTATTAGCGCCTTCCCCATTCCCATTGAGCCCTATGGGGGCTCAAATGGGAATGGGGAATGGCCCTGGTGAATGGGGAATTACCGGTCCCTCCAACCTCGGAATGGACGGGTAATTGCTCCATTCACCAGGGCGGAGTCGGAAGGGTTTTGGAGGTAGCCATGGAGCTAATAGCTCCAAGGCTACCTCCCACCTCGTAATGAGGCCCAATATCATGGAGACAAGCTTCAAGTTTGTTTGTTTGTTTGTTTATTAATTTGTAATGCGCACCAGGCCCGAAGGTATCAGGGCGCAGAAAACAGGAAGATACATGTATACTTTCAGCTTAGTGTTACATAGGTTACAAGAATAAGTGTACAATGGTTCCCTGGTGCGATGCCACTAGGGAACTGACAGCGAGTAAGTACAAGCAATAGATTAAGAGGGTCTATGAATACAAGATTTACAGTATTAATATACAACATATTCAAATGATCGCAGATACTTTATACAGTTAGAGCTAATAGTTTATGTGCATACGATAGCTCAAGACAGTCTATAAGTACAACATTTACAGTATTAATATACAAAATATTCAAGCATTAGCAGATACATTTATACAGTCCGAGCTAATAGCAGAAGCTATGAAGCCTGCTAATGAGGGGCAATCAAAGTGATAGGTTAATGGTCATTTTCTGTGAGCCATTTAATGGTATTAAATCTGAATTTGAGAAAAGTTTGATCTGTCTCAAGGAGGGGGGGGGGGAGTTCCATAACTGTGCTGCTTTGACCGGGAAGCTAGTCCTCCCGGCTTTGGTAAGTTTAAACCTAGGTACTACTAAACAATCTTCTGTTAATTCTCATTGTTAAGGCATTTGTGAGTCAACAATGCCGTTTTGAGCAGGATTTTGTCACTGATAGACAGCCATTTGATCTGCTGTCTTGCCTCAAAGATGTGTTTTCTTCTTGCTATGCCTTGTGCCGTTCTCAGGGCATTGTTCTGTGGTATTTGGATTTTGTTGATGGTGTGCTTACTGGCGCCCAAGTACAGTGAGTTACAATAGTCCAACTTGGAAAGAATAAGTGCTCTAGCAAGTATGGTACAGCTGTCTTTAGATATAAATGGTTAACCTGGTCTGATCAGCTTACAGGTGTATGCTGAGGCCGAAGCCAGGGCATTGGCCTGTTGGGCAAAGGTAAGAGAAGAGTCTAGGTAAAAACCAAGGGTTTTTACCTCTTTAGCTACTTTGATAAGGTTGCCATCGATGTTGAAGGAGGCATATTATGGGCGAAGTTTGTGGAGGTTGAAAGCAGTCCCGAGAATGAGGAGCTCTGTTTTGTCATCATTCAAGGATAGACAGTGGGCGGCCATCCATGTTTGGATGATGAGGTATATTTTGTTTACTAAGTCCACATGCTTGTCATAATCCCCTATGAGTGGTATAAGGATCTGGGTATCATCTGAATAGTTAGTGTAGGTGATACCCAGACAGTCCAGATGATCAAATAGGGGCTAGTAAATATATTGTACATTGTGGTTGAAAAGCAAGTACTGTGCGGCACTCCACATGTAATAGGAATAGGATCAGCCACCGCAGTTGGCGAGAAGACTCTCATAGTCCTGTTACTCAAAAACGATTCAATCCAAACTGTGGCCTCCTGAGCGAACTGCGCCGCTGAGTCAAGGTGATTGCATAGTACTTTATGGTCCACCAGCGAAGGTGGGCGAAAGGTCAAGGAGAAGCAGCAAGGCTGTTTTCACCTTGTCCTTAAGGTCATCGATCTGGATCTATCAGTGCCGTTTCTGTGCCGTGTTGAGGCCTAAAATCAGATTTTCAGATACCCAGGAGCTGATTAGACTCCAAGTACTCCTGAATTTGCAGATTGGCCACCAAGTCTAATATTTTTAGTAAGAAAGGCACTGTTGTGATGAGCCTGTAGTTGGCAGGTATGGATGGGTCTAAAGATTGTTTTTGGAGGAGTGGAAGGACCCAGGATTTGTTTACGTTGCTGGGGATAGTACCTGAGAAAAACGAGGCATTAATTAGTTTGGTTATGAATGGTGAGACGTTTCTTGCCGCATCCTTAATGATTTGAGCTGGGCAAGTGTCTCCCAGACAGTTTGTGGGTTTTAGTGAGAGGATTATTTTTTCAACCTCAAGGACTGAGACTCTTGAGAAGCTAAAGCTTTGAGGCGGTTTAGTGGTATTCGTGAGGGTGAGGGCTGGAGTGTCTGAGTTAGGGATGTTTGCTTTTTTACCAGCAATCTTGTTCTGAAGACGGGTCATTGTATTGGTTAAGGCATTCTGTATGTTGGAACACCAGAGTTTGTCCTTCGAGCAGTTGTCAGTGGTGGGGGGGGGGATGGGCACTTCCATCTCTTTTAAAATTACAAAAAGTTCCTTAGTTTGCTTGGACAATCCTCTTGTTATACTATTCGTGATTAGTGTGTATTATTTCTTTTTTATAAAGGGCTGAGATATTAACGAGGTTAGTTTTGTTTTCCTCGTTAGGTAGATGTCTCCAGGTAACTTTGCATTTTCATTTTTCAACTCTCAGGGTTTTGTGATGCAGAGAGAACCAAGAGTTCAAATGAGCTTTGGGTTTACTTCTCCTCATTTTTAATGGGGCAATCAGTGGTCGAAGTGAGCGGGAGCGGGTGGAGCGGTGCTCCTCTACTTTTTTAAATCAAGTTTTACCGTTCCTATATTTTTATTGTAAATAGAAACTGTTCCGGAATGGTTTCATTTTAAAATAAAAGCGTAGGAAGGTGTTTAAACTTGCACTTTCACTGCAACACACTGCACGTTTCCTTAAACAGCACATGCATGTGTTTGGGGGCTTGTATTTTGTGTGGGAGGGGGCGTGGTGATGGGGTTTGTGGGGAGTAGGGGAAGGCCAGTAGGGAACATAGCTCCACTACTTCTTTTTCTACACTTCGACCACCTGGGGGCAATGATGTCGCTTTAGTCATAGTATTATTGTACTCATCTACTAATGCCCCAGGGTCATCAGTGTCAGGCAGTGAATTCAGGACAGGTAATATGAGGGGTATAAGTTTGTCCGCTGTGATGTTCTTTATTCCTAGTAAGGGTCGGGGCAGCTACTGGGTTGTTTTTGGGGGGGTGATTTTTTATTGCAATGGTGAAGGATAGGAGGTAATGGTCAGTCCATAGTTGGGGAGTTATGGAGGTGATAGAGGCATTACAGTTAAGTTCTGCCACCCAATCTAGCGTTCTGGCTTTATTATGTGTGGGTAGAGTCACCTTTTGGATGAAGCCAAGTTCGGTGAGCGCATTGGTTATTGCTGTAGCTTGCTGGTCACTAAGGTCATTGAGGCCCAGATTGAAATCCCCCAGTAGGAGTATTTGAGAAGTTGTTTTCATGTTGTCGGATAATATTATTGAGATATCTTCTTCAAATGCACCGATGGGGCCCGGAGGTCTGTAGATAATATGGATGGTCAGCGTTTGGGAGTCAGAGATGAGAAGTTTGGCAGTAAGTCATTCGCATGATTGGATATCTATTGCAGGGGCTAGTCTTATAGCTAGGTTGGATTTAGCTATAAGTGCTATTCCACCTCCTCTAGAGTCTGTCCTTTCAGCTCTGAGTATGGTATAATTATCTGGGACTGCGAGCATGAGAGCGGGGCCGGCAACTGCATGAAGCCAAGACTCTGTTATGGCTAAAAAGTCATAGTTTGGAAGGCAATGAGGTAGGAGGTTCCCTCCGTGATTGTTTTTTTAAAGGAGTGCGCATCAGGCTTTAGCTTAAATGAGGTGGTAGAGTTATTGTTTATATCCTTGGTGTGATTTATTAGAGGGGCGTTCTCTCACTGGACATGAGTTAATGGTAGTTCTGATTGGGGGCTCGTGGAGTCTGGTCAGTTTTGAGCGGAGCCTAATGTTTCATATTTGAGTATGGCATGGGTGATTAGTTTTACTTAGGCCAAGGTTTGGAATGTGGTATGTAGGTGGTCGTTGATCAGGAGTGGTGAAGTAACGTTGGACAGGTCGGGATTTGATACCTATCATTGTCCCTATGGGATGTGTAATAAGTGTGCTATGCTGAACGTTATTGTTCATCTGGGGTGGGGAAGTAGAGGGAATGGTCCCCATCATGGTTACACTAGAGCTACTAACAGTAGAAAAAGGTGAGATAGTTACATTATGATCTGAATCACTGGTTAATTGTCCTAGTGCCAGTAGGGCAGATAGTAAAAGATGTGGGTTGGTGCTTGTCTTGGTGATTTGTAGCATAATTTGGCTATCGTAGGCATTGTTGTAACAGGAGAGGTTGCGCGTGCGGATGATTCTTGGTAGAGTTGTCAGTTAGAGGTTGAAGAGGAGAGCAGAGAGGCATGTGCCTTGGGGTACTCCATTGTTCACTGGCCGAGCAGATGAGGCAAAAGGGGAGAGGAAGGCAATTTGTTTCCTGTTGCTGAGGAAAGAGGCAATCCATTTGAGTGCCGAGCCACAGATTTCTAGGGAGTGGAGGCGGTCAAGGGGGATTGAACGGTTAACTGTGTCAAAGGCTGCAAAGATGATGATGATAGGCTATTTATAACGCGCTTAATACCCAGAGGTTTCTAAGTACGGACCTGGGGATCGAACCTTTGTTGCTCCGTGTCGTCTTGCTTCCAAGGCAAGCACGTTGCCCCTGAGCTCTCCTCCCGAGAGAGGTTGAGGAAAATCAGTGCTGCACAGCCCTCAGATTCTGCCGTAACCTTGAGATCATCCCAGATCGAGATCAGAGTGGTTTTAGTTCCATGTCCTGATTGTGCGGAGTCGAGGAGTTTGTTGGATTCTACAAAGTAGTTGAGCTGGGAGTATGCAGTCCGGTCAATGAGTTTGCGAGAAATCTGGTGTTGGAGATCGGCCTGTAATTCTCATGTTCAAGGGATGCCTTTTATAATACTGGCTTGACATGTGCTATTTTAGAGTCTTCCGGGAAGATGGGAAGAGGTGAGGGAGTCGTTGAGAGTGGCTCTTGCATGTTCTACTGCGCAAGTAGTGAGGAATATTTCTTTCAGAACAGGGGTGGGATAGGGATTGAGGGGGGGGCCATGAGGATCTGCTGGTTGATAGTAGGTATAGGAACTCGTCTCTGGAGATGGGTTTGAAAGAGATGAAGGTTGGTTAAGTGGACGACAGGGTAATGGGATTAGGAGGGTTCGGTGTAGGGTATGGGTGAGCGAATACAGTTTTGTGTGAAGGTTTGCCATCCTGTCAAGTGCAGTGGTGTAGAAGTGTAGCGAGAGGGAGTCGCAGAGTGATTGTGTGGGAGTGGATTGGGTAGAGGTGCAAGTAGGTTTAACAAATTCAGAGATGATTTTGTGGAGTTCTTGGCTGCTGCTGCCACAGTTCAGAATTCGTTTATTGTAATAGGTTTTTTTGATTTCCGGATCTTAGATTTGTAGTTACGGTGGTGGAGAGCGAATATGGATCTGTTGAGATCTGTTTTTGATGCTCACCATTTGCGTTCAAGGGAGTTATTACGTTTTTTGACAGTCCTCAGGTGGGGCGTGAACCATTTGGGGGATGGTCCTTTGCGTGAGGTTCCGGAGCGCGAGGGGGGGGAGGAATTAGTGATTCATTAAGCCAGAAGTCGAAGGAATCGATGGTTAAAGGTCTACCACAAGGCATTGTTGCAAGGGGGCGGAGTAGCAGGGCTTCTGCTAGGCCGGGGAGTATCTTGACTTTGTTCCAGCATTTGTGATCAAGGGTGGGGGCATGGGGAACCATTGTCAGGTGTGTGGATAGAGAAAGGGATGGCAAGGTGGTCAGTCAAGATAAGTGGTTTGGGACTGGATATATAAATCTGGTCATAGGAGCTGAAGATCGCATCTAGGGTGTGCTCACCTGAGTGAGTTGGACCAGTGGTATGATGGGTGAGGCTGAGTGCATCAAGACTGTCAACCAGCAGTTGGGTCATGGGGTTGTTGGGTATATCAATCCAGATATTGAAATCTACCAGGAGTGTAAGAGGTGGGTGAATTACCTGAATGGTAGCTATTGAGTCAGAGATATTGTTGGTGAAAAGTCTGTCGTATCCAGGGTGTCTGTAGATGAGTAGGAAGCTGTGGGAGAATGTCGATAGTAGGGAGACTTTTACCAGAAGGGATTCACATGAGGCGTTGCATGTCTGGGATTCGACGAGCTAGTCAGAGAAATGGGGTTTGTAGAGGATTGCCACTCCGCCGACTCTGGAGGATCTATTGTGAGCGATAAGCGAGTAGCCAGGGGGGACAGCCTCATGCGCGACTGGGGCAAAACCTTCGGCGAATCAGGTTTCGGTGATGAAAATGAGGTCGGGATTGTCAGAAGATAGGAGGTCATAGATGCTGTGGCTGTTTCTTGCTACAGAGCGGGCATTAAAAAGGATGCATTTGACTTTGTGAGGGGAGGTGCTTCTCATGACACCCATCGCAGGGAGTGCTCGGTGGACATGGATGCCCGATGAGGTGAGGGATACAGGAGGATCATTCTGCTTGTTTGAGGCAGGCTGAGGGGGGGCAGAGGGGGGAACTTGATGCCTTTGGACTTTGAGTTTTGGGTAGGAAGGTTACATCGATGGGGGGGGAGTAGCCGGGCGGTGGTAGGTATGTGAGAGGTGAGGAGGGGGGATCAGGGGAGATTGGGAGGGTGGTGAGTGGATCACTTGAGGTGTGGGGATTTAGGTGGGTTGTTTCTGGTTCGAGTCTGGAGGGCAGTGGGGGTTTAGGTATACTGGGAGAGAAGTCAAGAGCAAGAGGGTAGAGACTGGGAGAGAGGTGAGGGTAGGGTCTGAAGGTAGGGGTGGGAAAGGCTGGGAGGTTGGACCGATGGAGAAGTGCTGAGGTATGGAGGTTTGCGGGAGACGACCTGTCACTCTTTCGGCATTTTGTGGGTTTTGGTGCCATAGGATTGTGAGAGAGGGTAGAGGGTTCTGGGGGGAAGAGGATGAAGCTAACATTCTAGAAAGGGCAAGACAAGCTACTTTCAGAGAAGGGAAGGGATATGAAGGGGCGAGTCTGTGGGTGGGGGTCGAGTAGGAGCTAAGGGGGAGGGAGAAGGCAGCATGGGAGGGAGAATGACAGGGTGGAGAGTCCCTCAGTGGGCACAAGGTGGGCATGGTAGTGGAGGAGGGCTGGCGATGTTTGGAGCGCCAGAGAGCTCCTCTGGCTTGCGGGTTTGAAATTGGGCGGGGTGAATGGACAGGGAGTAAGGGGTTGTTTTGAATAGATGCTAGAGGGAGGGTGGATGTTGATGTGTTCGGGTGGGTTGAGGAGTGAGGGATGAGCGTTTGAGGAGCGAGGTGTTTGGCGCGCCAGAGTGTTCCTCTGATCTTAGAGTTGGAGAGGGAATGAGGGTTGTTTGGTGGGCAGGCGGAGTCCGGGTGTATTGTTCTGGGGCAGCGCTTGTGGGTTGCGACCAGATGCGGGATAAAGGGGGGGATTCGAGAAGATGGGTGCTAGAGCGCGGGTAATGCGTCGGGAGGGGTGAACTAGGGGGGAGCATGGTGCCGGGAGGCCGGGAATAAGGAAGGGTCGGAGGGGTGGTCTTTGTTGAAGCAGGGTCTCCATGTTGGGCGGAGGTTACGTACAGCACCTAGTGATTGATGTACTCGTAACAGTAGATGCAGTGACCTTAGATAGAGACCTGCGTCTAGATTCTAGAAAGTGGGAGAGGATCAAACACAGATCAAACAGTAGAATGCAGCAACTCTAGATGCAATAGCAGCGCCTTGATTAGGGGCACCTGGACAGAGGGAGAAAGGCCTAACACGGGACACCTGCAAATGCAGAAACCTAGATGGAAGTCTGCGTCTAGATTCTGGACAACAGGACAGTGGGAGAGGGTCAAACAGGGATTAACAGTAGAATGCAGTAATTCTAGATGTAATAGCAGTTCCTAGATTAGGGGCACCTGGACAGAGGTAGGAAGGTCTAACACAGGACACCTGCAAATGCATAACCCTAGATGAAGGTCTGCGTCTAGATTTTGGACAACAGGACAGTGGGAGAGGGTCAAACAGGGGTCAACAGTAGAATTCAGTAACTCAATGTGCAATAGCAGCGTCAAGGTTAGGGACACCTGGACAGGGGGAGAAAGTCCTAACACGGGACACCTCCAAATGTAGTAACCTAGATGAGAGTCTGCATCTACATACTGGACAACAGGACGGTGGGAGAGGGTCAAAGGGTCAACAGTAGAATTCAGTAACTCAGTTGTGCAATAGCAGTGCCTACAGTTGAGACACCTGGACAGAGGGAGAAGGCTGAACACAGGGCACCAGCAAGGCAGTAACCAGGAATGCAGGAACCATAGATGTAATAGCAGCACATAGACTTGGGACACCAGGGTAGAGGGGGCGGGTTAAATATGGGGACAACAGTTATTGCAGGAACAGAGTATAGTAACACTAGATGTAACAGCAGTGCCTAGACTCGGCACACTTGGATAGGGGGAGAGAGGGTCTAACACAGGGGGCAATAATATAATGGCACTCTATAGATGTGACACAATGCAAAATCAACAATCCTAAAGACATGCAACACAGGTCAATATTTGCAGTTCACTAAGAGGGTGCAGGCTAGTACTATCTCAGAGTTGGACTTTCAAGGTCTGAATCAGTGTTCCATTAACGATTCTAAGAGTGTGACTCAGGCTAAAAATTCACAGAACTGTCACAGTGGATACTATCTAGGTGACAATCAATGCAATACCAACAGTTCATCAAGGGTGCAGTGCAGGCAAATACTTCACAGTATTTTCTCAGAGGCACCTTCCAGGTGACGGTCAATGCAATACCAACAGTTCATCAGGTGTGCTACGCAGGCAAATGAATCACAGCATCATCTCCGAAGCACTCTCTAGGTGTGGGTCAATGTAACATTAACAATTTTCTGAGTGTGCGGCGCCCGCAGATAATTCACAGTACCACCACAGGGTGCACTTTCTAGGTGTGAATCAATGCAAAACAAACAATTTTCTGAGTGTGCTACACATGTTCAAATTCACAGTACTATCTCAGAGGCACTCTTCCAGGTGTGTGTCAATGTAATCCTAACAATTTTCTAAGAGTGTGATGCAGGCTAATAGTTCACAGTACCAACTCAGTGGGCACTTTCTAGGCATGAGTCAATGTAACATTAACAATTGACATTAACAATTTTCGGAGTGTGCGGCACAGGCTTATATTCACAGTGTTATCACAGAGCACTTTCTAGGTGTAATACTAACAATTCTTGAAGAGAGTGACGCAGGCTAATAATTCACAGTACTATCCCAGAGGGTACTTTCTAGGTGTGAATCAATGCAATACCAACAATACTAACTAATAACTTTGTAGTACTATCCCAGAGGGTGCAAATCAATGCAATACGAGTGCGATGCAGGCTAACAATTCACAGTATTATCACAGTGTTATCACAGTAGGCCCTTTCTAGGTGTGACTCAATGCAATACTAACAATACTAACTAATAACTTTGTAGTACTATCCCAGAGGAACTTCTAGATGTGAATCAGTTTAGCATGAACAATTTTCTAAGTGTACGGCGCAGGCTAACAATTCACAGAATTATCACAGTGGGCACTTTCTAGGTGTGAATCAGTGCAATACGAGTGCGACGCAGGCTAACAATTTTCTAAGTGTCCGACGCAGACCAACAATTCACAGAATTATCACAGTGGGCACTTTCTAGGTGTGAATCAGTGCAATACGAGTGCAATGCAGGCTAACAATTTTCTAAGTGTGCGACTCAGGCTAACAATTCACAGTATTATCACAGTATGGCACTTTCTAGGTGTGAATCAATGCAATACTAACAATACTACCAATACTAACTAATAACTTTGTTGTACTGTCCCAGAGGGCACTTCTAGATGTGAATCAGTGTAACGCTAACAGTTTCCAAAGTGTTCGATGTACGCCTATCCAGAGGGTAGGTAGGGTGGCAGGGCTTTGGAGCACAGTGGTAGCTTTACTCCTCAACCAGGCCACACCTACCTTGATAGTCACTGCTGGTTGACGGCTTGCCACTGGCCTCCCCTGCTGACACCTGCAGACACAACCTGGAGCCGCCTGTGTTGGATCTGCCCTTTGCCTCAGGCCCTTAGCCTCAGGAGCTGCACGGGCAGAGGGCTGCCCTGGGAAGGTGGGATAAGAGACTGATCTGACAGATCAGGGGAAGTGTGCGGGCAGGGAGGCGGGAGGACGGAAGGGAACTAGAAAATGGAGATGTGGGTCTTGTCGGAAAGTGAGTTTGCAAGGCCGGGGCTGGGGGCACAAACAAGATTTGAATTTGGCAAAAAACAAAGGCCTTCAACAAGCTCTACTCACCAGCAGCAACAGAATGGAAGCTTAAAAAGGAGCAAACACACTAATATTCTCCAATATTATTTTAGCAGGAATGGTATCACCTATGCAGGATGTAGGACACATCTTTTTCAATATTATCTCTATACCCTGTACCTGGACAGTCTGAAAGACAACGGGCAAGCAGTTTCCAACTGGGGGTGCTGTATCCAATATCGATGGCATGACAGAGATAGCTTCAGAGGCAATCCTAGCTTATACCCCCATCATTTTATTGGCAAATGCTTGTTGTATATGCATACACTCCTCTGTAGTGGGGGAAAAAGCCTCTGCTTTGAGATGAGAATTCTCCAAGGTTTTTAAAATTTCAAACACTTTACTAGTATTATTACTTGATGTTTCAATTTCCCCATTTAAATAATTTTTTTTTGCTTCAAAAATCTCTCCGCTATAATGCTTCTCAATACTTTTCGAAGTAGCTTTGGTTTCCTCAGTCAGATTTTTCCACCAGCATTGTTCAGCCTTCATCTTTTCCTGCTTTAGTTTAACAAGCTCAGAGGACAACCAAGTATGATGGCTCTTCCGGTTCCTACCCATCATCTTGGTTTTCATAGGTGCTACTTCATTTAACATATCTATTAGGTCATAGTTATACCTTGCTGCAAGGATATCTGGAGAGTCATGATCTGTAGTATTTTCCATAATGCCCTGCAAGCACTTACTTAAATCCTCTTGCCTAATTCTTTTTAAATTTCTACTTGTAACACTCTTCAGTGGATTACATTGTAGGAGCAGCTTCCCTAGTAAAAAAAACTTGAAAATGAATCAGGGATTGGTCAGACCAAACACCAGGCTCATTGGTAATATAACCAATCTGTAAGTTTCTTGAAGAAACACAATCTAAAATTCTGCCTTTGATACATGTAGGTTTGTTATTGTGGACCGTAACCTCGATACTTTTCAGGGATTGTTCAAGTGAGAGAGCTTCTTTGTCTGCTTCACTACGTTTGCACCTATTAATATCCCCCATCAACAAAATAGAGGAATTTGGTTTGTTGAACTCTGGCAGTATACTCGTGAGTTCATCATTAAAATGAGGTATTTTGTTAGGTGGCCGGTATACCATGATGATGTTAGTACAGTGTACGGGAGAGGGACTGATTTTAAGTTGGAGTATTTCATAACCCACACCAATGACTGATGATCTAAAAACACATTGGCCCTCATTACGACCCTGGCGGAAAGTGACTGACCGGACCGCCACAGCGTAAATAGCGTTTCCGCCATTGCACGAAGGAGCAAAGTGCGGCCCATTCCGACCCATCGGGCACGAGCACCACGGCATGGCGGAAGTGCAAAGTCCTCGATGGCGGAAATGACCCCCAAACGGCCCACACCGCCGCCGTACGGCGCTCTAGGTGCAATACCGCCACCCATCACAGCGGACACCGCAGTGTGCGCCTACCGGAAAGTACGGTGACCGTAAATATACGGAAACGGAAGTAAAAACATGGGCCCGGAACGGGAAACATCCCGCCGTACACCTATAAAACCACAAAAACCACACAACCACTAAAAACACTACCCCGAGACACACCCCAACCCGTCATCCACCCTAGCGAAACCAAGAAAAATGGGAAAAGTATCGAAGAAAGCGTGCGACCGCAAGCGGCAGGTCCACTTCTCCCGTGAGGAACTCACCGTGCTAACAGAGACCCTCCAGGAGAATGCTGCCGTCGTCTTCTCCACGCAAATGACCAGGACGGCACTTGCGAACAAGAAGGCCATATGGGCTCTGGTGGCACAGCGGGTAAGTGCGGTGGGGACCGCACCCCGCAACCCACAGCAATGCAGAAAGCGATGGGACGACCTGCGGATACGCGTCCGCAGCATACTCTCTGCCAACCGCAACATTGCCACAGCCACCGGGGGAGGTCCTGAATCACCCATCAAGTTGACCCCCTGGGAAGAAATCTGTGCCTCCACCATCGGAATGGAGAGCATAAAGGGAGTCGGAGGGATGGAGAAAGGAGTGCAGACATCCGAAGATTCAGGTAGGTGGGCCAGATAAAACAATGCTAAATCCACAATGTCCAATCATGTGAAGTACCATGTGTCCACATAGTGCAACAGAAACACATGTCCAGGAGAACGTCCACACACATCGCCCTGATAGCGCACTTTAAAACTCACAATAAATACATAAATAATTAAAAACCCCTAAAACACCCACTACACGTGCAGCAGGCACACCCTAACTGCAGGCTGCCAAACAACTGCACCCTCACTCCACACACAAATGAAAGCACCTCCAAGGCCCCGACCCAAATCACCCTCAGGTACCACCCCAATGCATGTGATACAATGCCATTCCAATACCCACAGACCCATTAATAACCCTCGCCCTCCTTTACTCCACCACAGGGTCCGATCCAAACGACGAGCATCAGGACACCCCTACCAGCACACCTGCAAAGAGGGCCAAGACCAACGGCCAAAGACCCTCCACCTCAGCTGCACGCATCAAGACACGGCAGCTGCACACAACAGGTGGCAGCACAGAGGAGGGAACATCAACAGGCACCCCAGCAGCCAGCATGCCCACAACACCACCACCACAGGTCCCCCCAACGGATGCCACAGAACGCACTGCCTCTGGTGGCAGCAGCACCATAGGTGACACCCCATTGATGGCAGCATGCTCCGACACAGAAGACGGGGATGTCGAAGTCAGATCCATCCATGACCTGTCCCATTCCCCCTGTCTGTCCCATCCCGTACAACATGAGGATACCACGCAGGGGCACCCACAAGACGACGACTGGCCATCCCCCACAAGCCCTGTGGCAAGGCAACATGAGGTCAACAGCCCCTCTGTGACACCCCCGCAAATGGCCATGGCCCAGCAGAGGCAACAGTCCCTCGACCAGTTAATCGTGCAACAGCAGCAACTGGCCACGCTCCTCAAGGACCATGCCGATGAATGTGGGCGCACTAAGGCAGACATAGAAACATCAACTGAGACACTCAGGGCAGAAATGGAGAGAAGTACAGAGACACTAAGGGCACAAATGGAGAGTAGCACCGAGAGCCTGAGAGTCCAAATGGAGAGAAGCACCGAGAGCCTGAGGGGGGAACTGCATGCGACGTCCAAAGACGTATGTGCCGAACTTGCCGCAGTGCGCCGTGTGCTCACTGAGCTCTCACAAACCCTTAGGGACATGCATGGACGTGAGCAGGCAGAGACATCATCCGTTGCAAGTTCCGTCCAGGGCAGCCCCCAACGTAGATCTGGGAGGAACCTGCGCTCCACAGGCAGGGGTGCCCCTGATACCCGCAGAGGGGGCTTGCAATAGCGACAGCCCACTGACAATGAGCATCTTTGGACACTGGTGTTCGGGGGGGAGGTAGGAGGGTGGAGGGGGTGTGTTGGGCTCACTTGGGTGGCGGGTCGATAGGGTGTTCAACATGATATCACATATGCCATAAACAATGCACGATCAACCAATGAGATGTGTGGACATTGATCTTTGTGTACTAGGCCATCATAGGCGTACAGTCCATATTGTGCATGTACCAGACACACACAGTGCCACGAGTCCCGTGTCCATGTATCAGCCACCAGGCGTGAGTGCTAGAAGCATGCATCAATGAGATGCTGACGAATGTCACGGGCCTCCGGTGCCTCGCAGACTCCTTGAGGTGCTGCCACATCCCCACCCTCATCATGACCATCATCAGGTGCTTGCAGTTCTGCGTCAGGGGGCATGGGCACATTTCTACGTACGCACATGTTGTGGAGCATGACACATGCCATGACCATCTTTGCAACCTTCTCATGGCGGTACAGGAGTGCCCCGCCAGACCTGCTGAGGCAGCGGAAACGAGTCTTCAGTAGGCCGAATGCCTGTTCAATGACTACACGGGTACGTGAGTGGGCATGGTTGTAGTCCTCCTCATGCTGGTCCCGTGGGTTCCGGACTGGTGTGAGGAGCCATCTCTTCAGTGGATACCCAGCATCACCTGTATGTGGACGATAAACGTATGATGTGGAATGCCATTGCTACGTACGCACACCCCCCCCCCCCTTCCTGCCAGGTCATTGCCGCATCACATACCCCACATCATCATGCATGAAATGAGACTCACCGAGTAGCCAGGATCTGTTCCCTGCGTGTCGCTCCATGTAGCGTGGTATAGTAGAGTTCCTCAAGACCATAGAATCATGGGTTGATCCAGGGAATCTGGCACAACAATGTGTAATGATCCTGTTGGAGTCACACACCATTTGTACATTCAGGGAATGAAATTGTTTTCGGTTGCGGTACTGGGCCTCCATGGCATGTGGGACGACCAATTCCACATGGGTGCAGTCGATGGCACCAATGCAACCCGGTATGCCGGCAAGTGCATGGAATCCCACTTTTGTGTTGGTAATTTCCTGCTCCGAGCGTGGTAGAGAGATGTAGTCGTCTGCGTGCTGCAGGAGGGCATCGAGCACTTGCAATAGTGTCCGTGAGAACAGTGGCTGAGAAATGCCATGCAACTGTCCGACTGTGTGCTGGTAGGTGCCTGTGGCCAGGAAGTGGAGTACAGACACCACCTTCAGTAGGGGTGGGATGGCGGTTGGGCTATCTATCATGCTGACAAGGTCAGCGTGTGTCATGTCCACAATGGCGGCTATCGTGTCCCGGTCCAAACGGTAGAGGGTGTGGATCTGCTCATCAGTGAGGTTGAACGGATGTGCTCGGAGGCGTGGGATTGCGGGCTGCCTGCGTGGTGGTAGTGGCTGTGCTGGCGGCCCTTGCTGGCCCTGCCATGGCCTCCTCCTCCTCCTGCGTCTCCTCCGTGCGGCCGGTTGTAGTTGGTGTTCGTCTTCTTCTTGGAGTTGGAGTACTTGCAGTGCTATCAGTTGCCCCAGCGCCAACATCGCGAGTCCTGCCGGGAGCATTTCGGAGTGGGTGTGGTTGTGGGAGGAGACTGGGTGTGCAATTTATGTGTTTTCAGGCTGTATGGCCTCCACCTGTGGTGATTCATTCCACCTGTGCAAGCTGCTCTCCCCTTTGGGCGAGCACGTCCCGCACACAACGCTGCAATTCGAGGAATGGCATCTTGCTATTGCATTCATGTATTTGTACCCGATGGCCGTGTAACATTTGTTGATATGTACATTCGGCTATGGTCCCATTGTTTCACATACAATCTTTGCAGTCGCGAACAGACTTGTGATGGGTCAGTGGAACGTAGTACTCGAGTAACGGTGGGCCCTCATGCATCACTGTACCGAGTTGCAACGACGGGCGGGGCGTCCCATTCGTGGGTGAAGGCAGTTGCCATTTTCACACACAGCCGCACTAGATGGATTAATTTGTGATTTCAAACGGCCACAGATGCCTTTTCGACGTGATGTTGCAAATGAGGAATTCGAAGGGCGGCGCTTTCGGTTTTCAGCTAGCGGCGAGGAGATGCCCACAGGTCTGACTGCAAATATAACGTTCTATTGTTCAATGTCCTTGAGACAGGGGCCATGGCGAGGATGCAATGATTGATATGAATAGTTTGGGATGCGCAATAGCGACGTGGGCGATGAGGCCGGACGTTCCCAAATACATGTTACTTCACAACACTGGAATTACGGGCTGGGGCACTGTGGATTTTGCAGGCTGCATAACGCACAGACTCAATGGAAATTTCTAATGTTATGTGAGTAAATATTCAGGCGTTTTTATACCGGGATGAGGGAATGATGAATGGATGCATGGATAGGTGATTTGATACAGGGTTTGCCATGTACAGGGCTTCTTGGAATCTATCCGCCTCCCCTGCGCTATGTGATGCAGGGCTGCCATAGTGGGACCATCGTCTATCTGGCCTTGTTGAGCCCTCCCTGTCTCGACGCGCCTTCAGACACTTGTGTCCATGCACGTTAACATTCCCATCTGATGGAATCTGTTTTGACAGACGCATGCACAGGTACACTCGTTTGTGATGGTGTTTACACCTCGATATAGATGGTTATGAGTCGCAAGTGGTTTTGGGGTGGTGATGATCCTTTGGAGTGGGCTAGCATGCATATGGCTGTGGATTTAGTGTGATCATTGAAGTGAGTTGTTGGAATGTAGTTCTGATGGCCATTCTGTTCTTTTTCTTTTCTTTTGGTTGACAGGTATCTCCTCCCCTTTTGCCACTGCCATCTGTATGCCACTCCTGCAGATGGCTTTTACTCCCGACACCTGCTGCTTCGTGTTAATCAGTGGAGCAGCATTACGATCTTATGGGACGATCGCCAATGGGCCACATGCCCTTACGCAGTACTAGTGGCTCGGAGCAACATTTCGGCCTTTCAGCTGGACTAGTGCCTCCCCATTGGGACGGCCCTGCGGTTCTGTGCGCTTCCATGTTGCCTTTTCGTACGTGAATGTGGCTCTGTGTACCATGATGGAACAGGGCGTCACACAAGTAGTAGCTGGTCATTCCTTGCGGATGCAGCCCACAATGGTGATATGTGTTTTGGAGTTCATGGACTAATGGCTGTATGGGCTTGGTGATTTTGTTGTGCATTAAATTTCTATTCTGATATGGGCCGTGTAGCGTTCTTCTTTGCGAGTGATGTGGCATATTCCTATTTGGGGAGCGATGTATTGTGAGGAGATCTGCATTGGGTTCCAGCTTCGGAGTTTAGTTGCGTGGTACTGTGCTGGGCGCGTTTGCCTACGGAGTGAGGTCAGGGATGGGGGCTGCCAATATGACTGTTTGAATGTTGTCATGCTCAGGGGCGGGGGATTGGGTTTTGTGTAACAGATGCCGGTCAGCCAGGTGGACTGGTGGAATGTTGTGATTTTCGGAATATTGCTGGTCACAGGTGCCTGTGTTTGCGTGCGTTTCTGGGGGGGGGACTGTGGTCATGTCCATTGGAATGGCTTCTGTATTCGTGCCATCTGTGCCCTGCAGCTCCCATTGACCCCTCTTGTGATTCTTTTGTTCGTTGGCATGCATGGGTGACTTGTACTTTTCACTGGTTGCATTGTGACTTCATTGCACCTACGGGGAGTTGTACTTTGTGGGCAGGGAGCGGTGTACAGGCACTCAGTGGGGCCGTTTACGGTTGATTCGCGATGCCGTACTTCTCACCATGGCGGAATGGTACTTTCCGCCATGCTTGATGGCGTTAGGTACATGTCCGCTAGGGTCGGAATTCGCGTACCCTTGCGCCATGGTGGTATTTACGGTTTGGCATGGCGCACGCGCGCGTACTTGGTGCAGTTAGCGTTGGCGTTCACTACGGTGTCGCTAATGGCTTCGTACTTTGCGGTGACGGGTCATAGTCGCACCGAGCGCTATTCGATGGCGGTATTGCATTTCCGCCATCGTTTTCCGATTTCCGCCAGGGTCGTAATGAGGCCCATAGTTCTTCTTTAACAATAAGTGCGACCCCCTCTCCACTTCCCTGATCCCTATTTTGACCATAAAAAACAAATCCTTTAGGGGTAACTAAAATAATAATAGGACCACTTGAGTCCTTGAGCCAGGTTTCTGTTATGGCCATGATGTCCACCCCTCTATCTAATATAAAATAATGGACATCAATGGCTGATTTCCCTAAGTAGCGAGTATTCAGTAAGGATATCTTTAATGTCAGTCCATTAGATATGGATCGGACATCTTCCAATCTATCCGAATTACTAATTTTGGTATTGCCATCAATGTGTCGTTCTTATCCCATAAAATCTCCAATCCAGGAAGGATTGGTTGAAAATTGGATAGCAGAGAGGATACTTGATTATCAGGCATGGAATGGCTTTTTGAAAGGGCTTCATTCAGATTATCCAGGGGTATTTCTGCTTGTGCATTCGTACCTTTCTCTGGACCACAGTCCAGAGAGCAACTATTTTGGGAGATAATGGTTACTTTAGTAGGTGTCTCAGATAGGTTGTTGACATGTAACTGTAAATATTTGTCAAAGATGGCCTGCCTGGTTTTCTTTTGGGATGTTATTAAAGTTACCATATCGGGGCACGATTCCATTGATGACCCCAATCAGTGAACGTGCAACTTACCAAGCACCGGGAAGAGCAGCGGTGCTTGGAGCCATTGAAGAGTGGCGCACCGTGATGCAGAAGCTTGGACTAGCTAGCCCTGACGTGCCCGCGCTGATGCGCCAGACCAAGAAATAATAGGCACAGGAACTACAGAAGCAAAGGAATATATAGTTCTGAGCGCTCGTAATGCTTGCAATGCTGCGGGAGAGTAGAAGCTGCTTTTTAAGACACAGGCAGTTAGATAAACTAAATGAACAGTATGATGCAAGTGAGGAAGCCTAAAAACACACTCTCGTAAAATTTTGCTTCAGTTTTCCAAAATAGGCAGAGTTTCTAAAAGTTACCAAAATCAAATCTAGAAGTAAACAATAAAAGTTAAAATAGCCAAGAACAAATTAAGCACAGTAAAATACTCTCTAATCCTGACACAGTCAGGCAATCAAAAATGCTATGGGCTGTGCCTATGACCTTGTCGTTGTGAAACGCACAAAGACAATGCCTGCAGCTCACTAACCCTGCGCGCAGAGGTGAGAGCCACCAAAAAAGCAATCACCAAGCCGAGGTCCACAGAAGCCATTATCTCGTAAGGCTTGCGTTGCAAAGCCGCAAGAACCATTATTGAGAACCCAGACCAAATGCATAGCTCTCAACCATTTGGGTCGCGAAGGCGGGTGAAAACACCCGATTTTAGTTTTGGCGGGTGAGACGCCCATTGAAATGAATGGGCGTGCTGGAGGCTTGGCGGGTGAGTCAGCTGTTTACAAGGCGGGTGACACCCGCCAAAAGCCTGAGAGTTGAGAGCTATGCCAAATGTGGTCTATGCACCAGAGGAAAAAGCCTAGACAACCCCTTAAGGTGGACCTTAAGCACCAGCTTAGCTGCCGAAAACACACGCTCAAGGAATTCTTGTAAGCCTCGATGGCTGCCAAATTCTTGCAGAAAGTATCCACCTGAACTCCAGAATGAGCCAGGTGCGCTGAAAAGGCCAGTACGTCATCCAGAGGACAGGTGACAGTCCCTTGTCGCTGGCCCAATGGCAGCACCTAGTCCATTTGCTCTCATACTGGGACTGAGTCTAGGGCCTCCTGGCTGCTGAATGATGTCCCAGTTGTCATCTGAAAATTGAGCATGCTGAAGCTTCAGCTGATCAGGAACCAGGCAGCCGGGGCCAGTTTGGCCAGGTCTGGATGTTCCACTGCCTCACCCTGCTGCGTCAGGAAGCCCCTGCTGGAGATCGGAAGATGGACAGGACCCTGGGAGCACAGCGTCAGCAGATCTGAGAACCAGGGTCTCGGAGGCCAGTGGGGGGCAACCAGGATGAGGCTGCAACCCACAGAGGCTCGGAACTTGCGGATGGTCCGTTGGAGAAGAGAGGTGGGTGGGAACGTATAACATCTGCTGCAATGCCAACGGCCATGCCAACAGATCTACAAGGCGTCTCCCAGTGTCCCCCGACCATTGATGTTGATATTGATATTTTATTTCTATCTCGCTCATGCACAAGTGTTTCAGAGCGCGACAAGGCAAGGGAAGGGGAACAGGGGAGAACAAAAACAACGATCTTACTAGGCCCAGTGACATTGAGAACGCGCAAGTGCAGGGTAGAGGGGGAGGGGAGAAGTGCATGGAAGGGGGAACAAAAGGAGAGTGCGGAGCAAGGAGGAAAAAACAAAAATAATAATAAATTAATAAATAAAAAGGCAACAAACAATGCAGCCAGCAAGTGGCAAGTGCTGGGTTTAAGGCAGCAGGCCAGCTAGGTCTGAAAGTGCAGGAAGAAAAGGGGAGGGCTTTATGAGTACAGATACAGACCCCAGTGCAAGGGGTGGCCCGGAGGCAGTGCGTGAGGGTGGCAAGATGAGCAGGTACCTGGGCCCGGAGGACAGAGGATGGCCAGGTGCATGGTGCTGAGGGAGAGTAGAATCAGCAGGGGAGTGGAGGGGAGAAGGCAGAAGCAAAGAGGAAGGTCTTGAGGTGCTTCCGGAACCAGAGATGGTTCTCCTCAAGTTTTAGAGTGGCAGGGAGGCTGATCCAGAGGGAGGCCCTAGTCGAAGACAGAGATCTACCCCCAGCTTGTTTCTTTGAGAAACGACTGACGCTGAGGGAGTTAGAGGTAGAGGAGCGGAGTGCTCGAGATGGGAGGTATTTGCAGAGGGATAGCTGAAGGTATGTTGGACCCAGGCCCCAGAAAGCCTTGTGGACAATGCAGAGGGTTTTGAATTTAATCCTTGCATCCACTGGGAGCCAATGGAGAGATTTCAGAGCTGGAGTGATATGATCCCAGGGCTTGAGGCCAAGGACAAGTCTCGCAGTCCTATTCTGGATAAGTTGCAAAGGGCGTAAAGTAGAGGCAGGGAGATTAAGAAAGAGGCTGTTGCAATCGTCCAACCTAGAGAGAACCAGAGCTTGGGAGACAGTGAGCTTCAGGGGGAATGAGAGAAAAGGAAGAATACCTCTGAGGAGGTGTAGTAGGAAGTTTGACTTTTTTGATACATCAGCGATGTGGGCAGAGAAGGAGAGTGTGGAATCAAAGGTGACACCAAGGTGACCATGACCTGTCCATGAAGCAAACTGGGGGCACTTGGCATTCTGGAGGGGATGCAAACAAATCCAGGTCCGTGAACACCTAAAGCTGGAACAGGGGCAACAAGGAGTCGTTTTGCAACTCCCATTTGTAGGTGTTGAACCCCAAGCAACTCAATTGGTCAGCTTCTGTATTACTGTCCCCCGGGTGGTGGACTGCCGAAATCCAAATCCCCTCTGTCAGAGCCCATTCCCAGATCGAAATGCCTCCATGCAGCGGTGGGGGGAATGGGTGCCACCCTGCTTGTTCAGGTAAAACATAATAGTTGAATTGTCTGTCCGGTCCAGAGCAGGCATTTCCCTGATGATGGGCAAGAACGCCTTGAGGGCCAGGCCCACTGCCCTAAGTTTGAGCAGATTGATAGCAAGAGGGCTTCCATTCTGGACAATGCTCCATGAATCACAGAGCCCTCCAAAGTAGCCCCCTAACCAGAGAGGGAGGAGTCCGTCATCACCACCAGGGTAGGCTCAGGACGGGTGATGGGGGCTCCCACTGAGACATTGCCCTCCATCAGCCACCAGCAGAGATCGGGCAGCAGGAGTGGTGGTATTGGGATCCTGTCCGATTGAGACCTTGGGCCACATTACGAGATTGGAGGTAAGTAACGGCCCTTACCGGCATGGAGCAAATACCGTGTCTGTGTTTCTCCAAGGCTGCTATTAGAGGGCGATTACAAGAACGCGGGCACGAGCTTTGCGCCATGCCGGTAACGACCTTACCGCCCTGCCGTTAAAGGGCGAAAAATCGCCTTTACCGGCATTGCGCGAAGCGCAGATAGCTCCACCGCCATCCATGCCACCGGCATTAGCGGTGACCGCTATTAGCGGCGACCGCTAATAAGTGGAACCGGAGGTAGCGTCATTGCACAGGAACGGGAAAGAGCATGGCGGCCATCTTTAAAAACACAATCCACTGCCATCCTCTGTAACCAGGACCAATATCACCACCACACCTGTCCCAACATATACTTGCTGCATATTACAATGCCCAAGGCACTAAAATAAAACTGCTGATTGCTTGCACAAGGAGCGCTTCTCACAAGAGGAGCTGAACATGCTGGCAGAGACACTGGCAGAAAATGTTGTCTTCTCCAATAACATGTCTCGACCTGCAGTGCAGCGGAACAAAGAGATATGGGCGGAGGTGGCACGGAAAGTGAGTGCCGTTGGCACCACCCCGCGCTCTCTGAAAGATATCCGGAAGCGCTGGGACGACCTGCGCTTATACGTCCGCAACATCATCTTGGCTAACCGGAACCAGGGAATGGCAACAGGTGGTGGTGCGGACTCCCCCATAAAGATGCAACCCTGGGAGGAGATCTGTGCAAGCACCATCAGGATGGAGGCAATCGAGGGAGTGGGGGACATGGAGCATGGAGCCCCGTCATCGGCGGATGCAGGTCGGTGTCTCAAATGAAGCATTGTAAAGAACAACACAATGATGTCCCCCTGAACTGACAGTGCAATGATGTAAAGCAGGGTCCACCAGACACATTTTTGCAAGATTGCCTAAAGGAAGTGCACAGCATCATCTTGTCCACATGCATGATGCACCCCATATATGTTTCATCCCAGACGCATTCCCGCATAACCCACCCAAGAGGCAAGCAACCCGTATGTCACTACCCCAATGCCAATCAACTGCCATTCCATAGAAATGCAGCTCCCAATGCATGCCTGATTCATGTAGACCCATCACTAATGGACTCCCTCTCTTGGTCCCCCACAGGCACACAATCTGAGAGTGAAGAGCAGGACCCCAGGGAGGATGCTGCGACACCAGCCAAGAGGTCCAGGGGCATGGCACAAGCAAACCGTCCCTCAACATCCAGGGGACGAGGGCAACCTGGAGTACTGCGCAAGCCCAACACAACGCAGGATCGGCCAGCACAAATTTGCATCACTGACAACACCACAGCACCCCCACCAGCCACATCCACACAGGAGCCAGTGGCTGAAGGCACGGTATCCACTGCAAACAGTACCATTGGGGAGACAGCTGCCACGGCAGCTGTGTCCGATGATGAACTATACATGCCGACACCCGGAACACCTACTGCTACAGGCCCCAGCAGTCACCCCAACACTCCCCAGCCAGCAATCAGTATGCCAGCAGCCATGAGCTGTCCGTGGTGGAGTCCTGGCCAGGGAACTTCAGCCCCATGGAAGGCATGCATGAGGCCCCAACCATGCCGCATGCACCAACAACATCCACCAGTGTCCGGGACAGGCAAGAGGGCATCAGGGCAATACAACAGCGCCAGGAGGAGCTGACAAGGCTGCTGACCCAGCACATCACCGAATGTGGCCAGGCAAGGGAGGAAATGAGGGAATGCACAGCATCCCTAAAATCTGCCATTGAGTCCACTGGCAAAGACATATGTAGTGAAATGGCGGCTGTGAGGCAGGTCCTCACCCAAATGGTGTCAGCATTGGAGGCCCTGCATCCCACACAGGTGGTTCAACAACCAGAGACCTCCTCAAATGACAGCTCAAGGCAGACCAGCCCCCTGCATAGGTCTGGGCGGAATGTGCGCAAGTCAGACAGGGTGCCACCTGATGCTGCCAGTGGAAAAGGGGTGTAGGTGCAGCCTGGCAATCCGAACTCCTGAAGATTAATGGTGCATGCAAGTGCAGTGAGTGAAGTTGAGGGGGGAGTGGGAAGGGGGAGAGGGGTGTGGGGAAGTTGAGGGTGTAGGGGGTTGGGGGAGAGGGTGTGTGGGGTGGAGGGCTTGTGCACTTAATATGTTACATTACTTCAATACACCTGTTGTGAAATCAGAATTCACATGAGCAGACATTGTTTATTGTGTACGTGTGCTTTATTGGTGAACAGTCTACAGTGTCCATGTCCCTGACACACCCAGTGCCCTGAGTCCCACCTCCATGTCACACTCCCCATCCATGTGTGCTAGAAACATTGGTTAATCAAAGTCTGACGTCCCTCCTGTGCATCGCTGCCTCCCTGATGTGCAGCACCATCTCCACCCTCCTCATCCTCATTGTCAGGTGGTTGCAGTTCAGCATCAGGGGGCAGAGGCACATTCCGTCTGATGCACATATTGTGTAGCATGACACATGCCATGACGATCTTGCCCACCTTTGCATGCCAGTACAGGAGTGCCCCACCAGACCTGCTGAGGCAGCAAAACCGTGCCTTCAAAAGGCCAAATGTCTGCTAAATCACCACACGGGTACGTGCATGCGCACAATTGTAGTCCTCTTATTGCCTGTTCTGTGGGTTCCGGACTGGGGTAAGGTGCCACCTCTTCAAGGGATAGCTTGCATCACCTGCATGTGTGCAACAATGGTTATGTGTAAGTGATCACATCATATGGGACCTGTATCAATGACACCATAGCATGCATTTATTTACTGTTTGAACCCACACAGCCATGCATGAATGGAGCCTCATGATGTAACTGCAATGTGTGTATTCATCTGGTTGACAGGTGTGCGTGGCATCGTCTAACAGGCACAGGGGTGTCCCATTCCTTGTGTGTGCCCATGCACTGTGGTAGTCCACGCCGGTTCGTCCCATGATCAGGGTGCTGTGTAGTCAATTGTATGCTTTCATCCTGTCACCGTTGATGGCAGACTCATGATGATCTCACTCAGCACAACAGTTGTTGACATGCTGTTTTGGTGGACCTCTGTGTTGGTGTAGGGGTGTGTTCATGTATTTTGCCCTCATGTGACTCCTTTGTACGCTGTAATGGAGAACTGTCCTTTTTGATGATGGTATTTCGTGCTGTGTATTGGCCATACTAATTGCTTGTAGCTGCAATGTGTTGCAGGGGCTAAGGTCTCATGTGCAGTGTACATGTGGATGGCTATGGAATGGCTGTAGCACTGCATCATTTTCATGGTAGGGCATCTTACGTCTTGCATTTTGGGGTCAGGTGTCAGGTCAGGTCTGGCCTGCTTTGGGCTATGGGCATGGTCCATCTTCTCGGGTACTCTCTGCCAGGTGAAGTGTGCATCTCCCCCCGCCCCATCTCAGCCAGGTGAAGTATGCATCTCACCCCCCAATCACCTACCCACATCGCGATGCCATGTGCCTGACATGCAACTCACCGAGAAGCCAGGATCTGTGCCCTGCGTGTCGATCCATGTAGCGTGGTATCGTGGGGTTCCGCATGACCATTGAATCATAGGTTGATCCGGGAAATCGGGCACAACAATGTGTGATGATCTTGTTTGAGTCACATACCATTTGCACGTTGATGGAGTGGTATAACTTACGGTTGTGGTACACTACCTCCATGGCATGTGGGACCACCAATTCTACATGGGTGCAGTCGATGGCGGGCAGTGAATGGAAACCAACTTTGGTGTTGGAGATCTCCTGGGCTGTCTGTGGTAGGAAAGTGTGGTCGCCTGTGTGCTTCAGGAGGGCATTGAGGACTTGGTTCAGCGTACGTGAGAATAATGGTTGTGATATGCCATGCATGTGCCCCACTGTGTGCTGGTAGGTACCTGTGGCCAGGAAGTGGAGCACAGACACTACCTTCAGTAGAGGTGGGATGGCGGTGCGCATTTCAATCCGGCTGACAATGTCGTCATGTATCATGTCCACAATGGTGGTGATGGTGTCTCGGTCCAGACGGTACAGGGTGTGGGTCTGCTCAGGGGTTAGATTGAATGGACTGGCTCTGATGCGAGGGATTGGGGGCTGCCTGCGTGATACCACTGGCTGCACTGGTGGGGCATGCTGGGCCGGCCTCAGCCTCCTTCTCCTCTTGCGTCTCCTCTGTGCTGCCTGTTGTTGTTGTTGTTGTTGTTGCTGGAGTTCCACTGCAATCATGTCCTCCAGCCCCAGCATTGCTAGTAGTATTGGAATCATTCTTGTGTGTGACTGGGTGTGGGAAGGGGTGGGGTGTGCTCCTTTTGTGCTGGGCCAGTCTATATTGCCTCCACCTGTGCTGATTGTGTGCACCTGTGGCAGTTGGGAACAATGCACATGGCCGTTTACGGGTGGTCCGCGATGCCGGTATTTGCTCCATGCCGGTAAGGTACTTTTCTGTCTTCTGTAGGCCGTTATTAGCATGTCCGCATTACTTGTGTTCAGCTCCTGATTACGCCATGCCGCTATTGCCGGCATGTGAGGTCGCGTGCCCATGGTGCTATTAGAGACACCGTTATTTACGGTGCCGCTAATAGCGGGTTGGTGGGTCGTAATGGACCGGAGCGGTAAATTATGCCGGTAATCCTTTACCGGCATCGTTTTTCCCTTACCTCCATACTCGTAATGAGGCCCCTTGTCTCCTGATCCCAACTGGCAGACAGGTGGAGCTAGAGGCTCCTCATTTTGAGGTGAGCGTGCTGTATAGTGAGCACGCTGGAGGCCATGAATCCCAGAATATGCTGGAACCACCATTCCGTGGTGGTCTAGTTGGCCAGAAAGTGTCCCACCGCCTAGCGGAGGGATATAAGCCTCTCTGGCGCGGGGACCACCCACTGAACAGTAGTGTTCCAATGCACCCCTGGGAAAACCAGTTCCTGCGACAGGCACAACTGTGATATCCTATGGTTGAGGGAAACCCCCAGCTGATGAAGGATATCCGCCAATCTCCGACAGGAGTGCACCACCCCTTCGGGTGACCCATTCGTCCAAATAAGGGTATAGATGATGGCCCTCCAAGCGGAGGAGGCCCGCCACTGCATTCATCAACTTTGTGATGACACGAGGGGCTGAGTTCAGGCCAAAGGACAGTACCTTGTACTGAAAGTGGTAGGAAATAATCGTGAACTGCAGAAACTTCTGATGCAGTTGTTAGATGGGCACATGCAGGTACGAATCCTTGAGGTCCAGGGAGCACATCCAGTCCAATGCACATAGACTTGGCTGTGTATGCAGGAGTAATCATCTTGAAGTGTGCCAGCGGCAAAGACAGATTTAGAAATGACAGGTCCAGGACTACCCTCAGGCTAGCCTGCTTGTTCTTGGGTTCCACAAAAATCCTGGAATAGTAACTGAAGCCCCTGTCTACAAGAGGAACCAGTTCTCTATTGCCTGCATCTCCAAGAGCGAAATGACATCTCGTAAACGAGCCGGAGACAGGACCTGATGAAGAGAAGGAGAGGATGGTAGAGGCAAAAGAAGAGGAAGATTGAAGCCCATGGAGACTATGGATAGGATCCACGGGTTGCTGAAAAGACAGCTCCAGGTGTCCTGGAACAGAGCCAAACAGCCCCCCACAGGCGAGCTGTGTTCCCCGACCTTGATGTCACTGCTTCTTGGCATCAGAGGCAGAGGAGGGGCGAGCAGAAAAACCTGGACAACGTCCTTTGCTGCTTACTCCTGTTGTCGCTGGGTGACTTTTCAGGCCTCAGTGCACCAGGGTCCCAGAACTCCTTGAAGCTGGAGAAGGCGCATGACTTGAACTCAGTCCTGCCTTGGGACTGAGGGAAGGATTTCTGACCTGGTTTCATCAAGATGGCCAAGCACTTGGTGGTTTGAGTGGAGGTTTTCTTCTTCGTCAACTCGTCATCGGTCGACGAATGAAAAAATTCCACACCCTCAAAGGGCAGATCCAGGATCTGCTCCTGCACGTCAGATGAAAACTTTGTGGCATACATTCACGCCGTCCTTCTCATCTCAAGACTAAGGCACAGCCCTCTGCTGGCTGCGTCGATGTGGAAAATTGAAGACTCCATGAGCTCCTGCGCAATGGCCCAGCATCTGCTAGACCAGCCTTGAAGGAGGTTTGCTTGTCCGGAGGAAGGTCGGGCATAAATTCCTGAGCTCCCACCACAGCTTCTGGTTAGCCGCAGCTAAGAGGGCATCCATGTTGGCTTGCAGCAGATGCAGTCCTGAGATGGAGTAACAGCGCTTTCCTAAGGACTCAAGGAATTTTCTCCTCCTTGGAGAGGCAACTGGAGGTGGTTCCTGTGGAGGAAGACAATGGTTTAGAATACAACAAGGCTGCAGCCACCACAGAGGAATGGGGCTGTGGGTGGGAGGCAAGAAGGATTGGCTCCCCGTCCGTCAGCCTAAACCTGCTATCCAACTTCTAGTTCATCTGGGCGTTGGCCCAAAGTTTCTCCCAGACCTTCCACCACACCTGCAGGACATCCTTCTGAAGGGGGATGCCAGACCAGATTGTGGTGCGATTCCCCAAGAACTCAGCTAGCACAGCTGACTCCTGTGGGGCTTCCTCAGGAAGAGGCACCCCCACAAGGCCTTAAAGGTGGTCACGAAAGGCCATAACTGATGCGGAGGGCTCATCGTCCTGGGTGCCATCGTCATCATCGTCCCGTTCCTTTTTTCACAGACTGAGGGGAATCCGGACCCTGGGACACAGGTACCGGAGGGGTCTCCCCCCAGGTCCTGAGCCGCAGACAGGTCTAACTGCCATTGAGGGAGAGGCGTTGGTGGTACAGGAGGAGGAGGAGAGGTCAGGATGACCAGTAGGGTCTGAACCTGTGGAGGGACTGGGACCAATAGTGCAGAAGGAACAGGAGGAGTGCCCAGAGGAGGAGGCCGGGCGATGCCACCTGCAGGATGACCTCCTTCACAATATCCTTCAGGAGCCCCTTCATCCGAGGGGAGCACATGAGGCAGAGGAAAAGCTCGAACAAGCAGTCCTCACCAGCTGCTGGGTCCTTAGCTGTCTGAGGCGCTGGGCCTCCACTCCTGGTCAAAGCGCTGAGGCACCTGGTGCATGTAGCTGAATGGCTGTGATTGGTAAATGTAGCCCTGAGGGGACCAAAAACCTGCACTATAGCATCCGCTGCCGCTTCCACAGGGATGGGGGCCGGTATCGTCCTGCAAAGCCCATTCGAGGGCAAAAGCACTGGTGGGCCCTGAGCTGGATCCAAGATGGCTGCCTTTATGGCAGGCTCCGCCATGTGCCGCTTCGCCATTTTGAAGAATTGCGCAACACCGTGCGGGGGGGGCAAAGGCTCTCAGCCAAGGGAGGCCTCAGACGAGAGATGATACAGCTTGGGTCATGCACCTGAAGCGGAAGCGTCCACCTCAGAGATCACTCTAGTAGGTGCTGAGCCCTCACCCGGATGGCCGGTAGTTGTGACACCCTTACTCACGACCTTGGAGCGAGCTCTGGTAGGCTGGACGCCCTCAAAACCTGTGCCGGTAGCCGTGCTGTATCAAGAGCAGGGCAGATTCTTGGAGGTGGCACTCGACGATCCCTTACCACCTGGGGTAGAAGGAGAGGCCACCCTTCTGAGGACAGCCTGGTTGGGCCCATGAGCTACTCGGCTTGGGAGCCGGTAGGCTGGACGGCCTCAGGTCTGTCCCCGGAGTGCCTGTAGGAGCCTCTGAGCCCTTCGACTTTAGAGACCTCTGGCCTGCCAGAACTTGAATCAATTTTTCGCTGCCAAAGGTTTCAGTATCGTCCCCATGTTGGGGGACACCCACATCACAAGGATGGAGGAAATGGCAAGGGATGTATGAGTAGTTAGGGAAAGCCCTAGAGCGGAGGAGGTAATTCAACCAACTTTTTCAGATACACTTGGGATAATGTAGTCTGCTCCTATGCAGCCTCATGGGCTGTTTCAGGTGCAGTACATTACAGATATACAAAAACATATAGGACATGACATTGATTACCCTCCACATACAATGCCAAGTGTTTGCAACACCAAAGCCTCAGAAACAATATCCAATCAAAGCACAGGCTATACCACATTTGAAAGTAATTGTGAATCAGTTACTGAAACAAGGCATTCTGATACAATAGTCAAGTCCCTACAATACAGCATTAATTCCAGTATCCACACCAAATGGTTCATATTGATTGGTAATGGACATTTATAGTTCAAGCCTTCGGGGCAACATAGAGAGATACAAATATAAGGCTATCTTGGAACTGAGGATGGATTTATTAAGCAACCTTTGAATTCAGAGAGCTATACATACACAGCTATAACCTTTAGGGGAAAAGGAGAAATTACTTACTCTAATGTTCTTTCTATGGATTCTTCTCCCGCAGATTCCTCATCAGATAGATATCCATTCCAGCGACAGCTGTTCGGAAAACTTTCCGACAGGTGGCATAGTGCACCTCGACTCAGCCGTCAATCCGTCTTCACTCAATGCCTCAGTCGTAGGCTCCGGACATGATGACGATTGTTGTACATGTACTGTATCATTACGTGCGCTAGCTCAGTTCCCACCTTCTTTACCCCCGACCTCAACCGCTGCAGAGGAAAACTAGCGATACAGCCAAACAGTCAAAGGTTAAAAGAAAACGAAAACCTCACCTGTGATTTTTTGTTGTTGTTGGTGTGGTAAATAGAGACAGTAGAATGAATGTGGCACTGAACCAAAAGAGGACAGAAGTCCCTAAACCATCGTTCACCTCTTTCCTCTCAAAAGAAAGACAGAATCTGAATGCAGACACTTTCACAGCAGGGATGGACGGGAGGGGTGATGAGGAATCTGCACAAGAAGAATCCTTAGAAAGAACATTACGGTAAGTAAATTCTCCTTCAATGGATTGCCTTTCTCCCATGGATTTCTCATCAGGTAGAATCCCAAAGCAGTACTTGTGTTGGAGGTGGGGAAAAAGTACCTTATATAAGACGATTCTGCAAAACGCCCTTCCAAATCGAGCGTAGTATTTAGCAAAGGTATGTATTGATGACCAGGTCACTCCCCAGCAAATGTCCTTTACCGGTAATCCTCTCTGCAGCACCGTAGAGGTAGAGAACCCTCTGGTGGAATGGGCCCCGATACCCAGAGGCAACTCTTTTCCAGTGTTGTGATAGCATTCAGCGTGATCCAATGTGAGATGGTTTGTTTTGAAACAGCTAAGCCTTTCCTATCATCAAAGAAGGCCACAAATTATTGGTCAACTTTCCTGAATCCTGCCGTCCTGGCCACATCAAAACTCTTCGCCATCTTCATGTGTCAAACTTGTGAAATTGTTCCCCCTCCTTAGAGGGGTGCAGAGGTGGATAAAACATCGGGAAGTCAATGGCCTGGGAAAAGTGAATTACGATAGCACCTTGGCCAGGAACCCGGGCTGCACCTTTAAAGAAACCTTATCTCGAAAGAAAAAAAGGAAATGTGGCTTACAAGACAGGGCCTGCAGCTCGCTGACCCGCCTGGCCGATGTGATGGCCACCAGGAAAGCAGTTTTCAAGGTAAGCAACCACAACGAACAAGAATGTAAAGGCTCAAATGGGGTCGAGAAGAAAGATGAGGACCAAATTGAGGTCCCAGTTAGCAACGACAAAGGAGTAGACGGAAACTTATTCACAAGGCTTCAGGATTTGGGCCATAACCGGGATTGTGAAGAAGGACTCTTGATCAGGAGACCTTTCTAACACATACAAAGACGCCAAGTATCCTTTGACTGTGGTGACAAAGGCCTGATGAGCCAAGTGACAGAAGGAACTCCATCACTGTAGTGGTGTGGCAAGAGATAGGATCAATATCGTGTTCCCTGCACCATGCCTCAAATCTTCTCGACCGGTGCACATTCAGTGATCTTGTTGATGGCATCCGTGCGGCCAGCAGCACCTCAAGCACCTCCTCAGAGAGGTTCCAGTCATCATATCTCATCCTCTCAAGAGCCATGCATGAAGGTTGAGTGATTCTGGGTTCGTGTGGAGCACCCAACCTTCCAAATGGGATAGGACATCCAGCTGATGAGGCAACCGGAGAGGTGGGCAGATGGTCAAGTACAGAAGGTCTGAGGACCAAGTCCTCCTCGCCGAATCCAGACGATCAGAATCTGTGTTGCTCGAAACCTCCTTAACCTCAAGAGAACCCACAGAATGACAGGAATTGGAGGGAAAGCATAGTGGAGGGAGAAGGTCCAGTCCACTAGAAACACACCCCTTAGCGTGCTGTTCAATGAGAAATTCCCTCCAGCAAAACTATCTACACTTCTTGTTGGACTCTGTGGCAAACAGATCCACTGCAAGGGTACCCCCAGAGAGAGAAGACCTCTTCCAGGACTTCCTGGCACACCTCCCACTCATGTGAGACCTTGCTCTCCCTGCTCAGAGCATCTACCAAACCGTTCTGTGTCCCCACCAGATGGACTGCCGAGACCAAGATCTGGTTCTCCAACAGCCAGAACCACAGTTGCATCGCCTCTCTGCAAAGGGGGAGGGAGCGCACGCCAACCTGCTTTTTCAGGTAGTACATGGCCACCATATTGTCTGTCAAAATCAGGACATGCTTCCCTATTAGAGAGGGTGCAAACGCCTTCAGGGCCAACCTGATGGCTTGAAACTCCAGTCTATGTGCCAACTGGCCTCCATTGCTGACCAAAGGGCGCTCACCTGCAAGTCCTTGCAAAGAGCGCCTCAACCTTTCAAGGAGGCATCCTCTCACTCTCTATTCTCCCCTCTGGCCTGACTCAATCTGATGGGCACACACTGGATATTCTGATCTCCTCAGACCTTCACCTTTCTATCCCTCTCACCACTCCTCCCTCCTGGAGTGATCATTTTCTCCTTTCCTCCCAGCTCACCCTCTCTTCCCCCAGGCTAAACCAATTCCAGCACTGCCACCCACCTTCTCGGTTGTCCGACCCATGAAGAGTGTGTCAGTTGAGGCTTTTGCGGCCACTTTCTCACCTTCCCCTCCCCCTTTGGCTGACTCACACCCTGACACAGCCCTTTCAATGCTTCACTATGCTATATCTGATACTCTCAATGTTCTTGCCCCTGTCATGAGGATCTGCTTGAAGCCCAAAGCCAAGTGCAATTCCTGGTACGTCTCAGACCTCGTCACCATCAGACGCAAGTGCAGGGTGCTTCAGCGGAAATGTCGTGCTTCTGGTACATCCTCTGACAAATTGGCTAGCCGGCTGCTCCAAAGGCAATACCGGCTCTCTGTCCTCACCAAGAAGCAATCTTTGCGGCATCTAACAACTTGGCCGAACTCTTTAAAGTCTGCAAGGAACTGGCCAATCTTGCTGCAGTCTCTACCTCTCCTGTCCCTTCCCAGGCCCTCTGCACAGCTCTGGCTTCTCATTTCATTTCTAAAACTCAGGACATCCTGTACTCTCTCTCTTCCTCTCCTCCTCCCCCCTCTACTCCCTGCTCTTTCTCTGGCCCTTCATTGGCCACATCTCCTCCCGCCCTTCTCTGCCTTTCCCGTGTTATCCCCAGATGAGGTTTCTAGACAAGTCTGATCTATGAAAGTCTCATCAAAACAGGTTCATCCTTGCTCCTCCAAAACCATCAAGGACCACATTGACTCCCTGGCTCCTGCTCTGGCCGACTTACCACTCCTTAGCCACTGGAGTCTTCCCACCCCCCCTGAAGCACTCCCTTGTGCACCCTCTTCTTAAGAAACCCTCTGCTGACCTGTCCTGCCCGGCTAACTATTTCCCACTCTCCATCACTCCCTTCCTGGGCAAACTCCTGGAAAAGCTGGCCATCTCCCAGCTTAATCTTCACACTAAGTCTGTTGGTTGTCTCCATGACCATCCGTCTGGCTACAGAGCTGCCAGAAGCACGGAAACTGCTCTCCTGAACATCCGTGAAGACCTGCTCTCCAACCTTGATTCCAACACCCCCTGTGTCCTCATCTTACTTGATCTCTCTTCTGCCTTTGACACAGTCAACCATGCCATCCTGCTCAACCGTCTCCGTGATAACCCAGGTATCACCGGTCATGCCCTGGCGTGGCTGACTTTTTTCCTCTCTGATCGACCCTCCCAGGTCCAACTTGGGTCCTTCCTCTCCTCTATCTCTAACTCTACCTGTGGTGTACCTCAGGGGTCTAACCTCTCTCCCTGGCTGTTCAATCAATACCTGGCACTTCTTGCCCACTGCATTGCTGCTCTCTGTCCCAACTTTCAGTGCTATGCGGATGACACTCAGCTCATTTTCAGGCTTCCTTTGGCCACCTCTTCTCCGTCTCTCATCTCTGACTGTCTGCTATCCAGGAGTGGTGTGCCGCTAATGATCTCTGCCTTTATGCCAGTAAGACTGAGATTCTCCTCATCGGCACACCCGCTTCCTCCTTTCTTGTCACTCTCTGGCTGGCCTCTCTTGGCCCTCTGCCTGCTCCCACCTGCAAGGCCGAAAACCTTAGGGTCATCTTCGACTCGGTTCCATGTCATTTCATCGTGGGAGGTTTTTTCGTGGGTTTTTTTACCGCGGTTTCCCCCCCCCCCATTTTCTAATAAATGTGATGGGTTTTTTCAAGAAAAAAAAATCGCGGTAAAAAACCTGTGAAAAAAAATCCTGCGACGAAAGGACGTTGTACCCTTCGAATCCACAATCTCCTTCTCTCTTCACATCTCTGATGTCTCTAAGAAGTCACCCTACTAGCTGCACCTCCCCAGATGTATTCTTCCTTTCCTCCCCTTCCCCCAGAATCTCACTGTCTCTAGAGCTTTGGTTCTCTCTAGGCTTGACTATTGCAACAGCCTCTTTCTAAATCTGCCTGCTTCTACTCTCCGCCCCCTGAAACTCATCCGGAACAGGACTGCAATACTTGTCCTTCGCCTCAAGCCCAGGGATCGTATCTCTCCAGGACTGAAATCTCTGCACTGGCTCCCAGTGGCTGCAAGGATTAAGTTCAAACCCCTCTGCATTGTCCACAAGGTCTTCTGGAGCCTGGGGCCTCAATACCATCAACTCTCTCTTCCTAAACATCTTCCTTCTCGAGCCCTTCGCTCACCCGCCTCCAACTCCCTCAGGGTCAGTCACTTCTCCAAGCAACGAGTTGGTGGTAGATCTCTTTCTTTGGCTGGGGCCTCCCTCTGGAACAGCCTCCCTGAAACTTGAGGAGAACCATCTCCGGTTCCGGAAGCACCGCAAAACATTCCTCTTTGCTTCTGCTTTCTCTCCTCCTCTCCCCTGCTGAATTCCTGGCTGAAACTGTACTGGTTACCTGGCCACCCTCTGATCTCGAGCCCAAGACCCCTCCCCTGCCAGTTACACACCTGCACTGCCTCCTGCCACCCCCTGCACTTGGGGACTGTTTTCTGTATCTCCACAGTCCCCCACCAGCACTTGACAGCTGATGTCTGCACTTACCCTTGCACCCTAATTCTCTTACTGTTTTTATTTATTCTATTCCCCCATGTACTGCATTCTCCCCACCCTCTTCCCACTCTGCACTTTTCCTCTTTCCCCCTTCCCCTGCACTTGCGTGATCTGAATGGCACTTGGCCTATGAGGATCGCTGTCTCTATCTTCCCTCTGTTCCCCCTCCCTTGCTGCGTCGCGCCTTGAAACACGTGTGTATAGGTGCATTATAAATGCCATATCATATCATATCTGTGACCACCCTGGCCTGGGTCCAAGGAGGCCAGAAGGGTTCCCCCGCCAACATGCTGTTTCTGCTGGCCCACCAAGAGAGGTCGTCGACCACTGACCTGGACACCCTCGGAACGTCCCTCAAGTGCCGAAATACTGGGACCATTGACCTTGCAGGAGCCATTGCAGTGACAGCATTTGCAGTCTGGCCTCTGGCACCAGAAAAATGCAGGAGTCCATGAGACCTAAGAGCCTAAGAAGCCGCTGGTAAGGTGGCATGGTTCTGGAAGAGCTGGACCATTTGTCTGACACTGTCCACTCTTTCCTCCGGAGGAAAAGCCTTCCCCACTGAGGGTCTAGGACTGCTCCGATGAACTGGAGCCTCTATTGTGGTGTTGTGTAGGATTTTTGCAAGTTCAGGAAGAAGCCCAGCCTGTGGAGTTGTGAACAGGTACCCTTGAGATGGGCCAGAACCTGCTCTGTCGACCTCCCCCGGATCAGCCAGAAGTCCAGGTACAGAAACCCATAGGCGCTGGATTTCCTGAGGTGGGCCACAACTACCACCATGAGCTTGGTGAAGACCCTCAGAGTGGGGGTCAACCCACTCCATTCTCCCATCTGGGCCAACTCACACAGCTGGACACACTCTGAATGCCCTCATACACTCTAAAATCTCTCTCTCCCCCCCACTAGATTCCCCTCTCTCCTGGTCAGACCAAGCTCTCTTCTTCTCCCATCTGGGTCCCATTGACCCTCTGCACCCCCGCACCCCAAAAGTCGCACCATCCTCATTCACTAACACCCGCCCGATGAAACGAGTGACTGTGGCTTCCTTCGCCTCCACCTTCATCCCTCCTCACCAAACCACCTCTGAACCTGCCCTCAGCAACCTCCAACTTTCCATCACCAACACTCTTGACTTTCTTGACCCAGTCATGAGGATCCGTCCGACACCTGCCTCAAAACATAACACTTGGTACGACACTGAACTTGCAGCCCTAAAATGAAAGTGCAGGGCAGCAGAACAGAAGTGGCAAACCTCAGGCTCAGCCTCTGACAAACTGGCCTGCCGCCTACGCCAAAGGCACTACAGACTCGCCATCCGTGCAAAGCGAAGAGCCCTCATTCAGGCATAGGTATCCAGTGCATCCAATAACACGGCTGATCTGCAGGGAACTTGCCAACCCCTCCGCAGTCTCCTCCTCCCCAGGCCTTCTGCAATGCACTGGCCTCACACTTTTCCACCACAACCGAAGACATTCTTAACACTCTTTCTACACTCCCCCACAACCCATTCCACCTACCACCCCCTCCCTCCTCCTTCCTCCTTCTCCTCCTTCGCTCCTGAAACACCTGAAGCATTTATCAGATTTGACGCTCCATGAAGGTCTCTTCTTTTTTTTGTCAAAATCTTTCTATTGAAACATTAATACACATAGAATTCTTGTCGATATAAACATTGGCAAAATTATTTGATTATAATTCGGCAGTTCCGGGCCAAAGACTCCAGTCGACTGGGTCGTCTATCCAAATTCGCCAACTTTATAAACTTCAACAGTCTTTGCAGTGACCAATAATTTATAACATTGCATTAACATTTCATTTTAACCATTATGGTTCTGTTAGTAATTTCACAAATACCCTTGGGGATGCAATGTTGTAGCTGTATAGTCTGTATCGTTCTTAGTTAATGAGAGAAAGGAAGGGAAGAAAAAGAAGAAAAAAAAAAAGGAAAGGAAATTCAAACTTTTCACCATCGTCCCCCTATGATTCAGGTGTTCTCCCCCAGTGCACTGCGTCCTCCCCCGTTCTGATAGCAGTTCGGTAGGGTCCTTCCTTCATTCTAAGTCATTCAGGGCTGGAGGAGGTATTTAACCAGTCTTGGTTGGAAGAACATGTGTTCCTTTTCTTCCACATGCTCTAGGAATGGACCCCAAATATGTCGGAATTTGTCTGACCGGTTCTCTATTGCTGCCGTTAGCTTCTCCATTCCCAAAAGTTCCCAGACTTTGACCCACCAGTGTGCAATGTCGCGGACCTCCGGTTCTTTCCTAAATTGCGCGTGCGTAAGGCGGGCCGCCATCAGTAGTTGGGTGATTAGCCGCGCTCTGGGACCGGATAGTGGATAGGATCCGTCCTCAGGGGAGTCGCCCAACACCATCACTAACGGTCCATGGGGAGGAGGGATCCACATATGTCCTTGATTTTGGAGCGGATCTCTAACCAGAAGGACTGAATAATCGGGCAGTATCACCACATGTGCCCCAAGTCTCCTTTGGCCCCACACACATGCCAGCAAACCTCAGGGTAGTCTGCGTTCATGGCGTGCAGCCTCTGCGCCGTGAAATACCATCTATAGCATATTTGAATTGCGCATTCCCTGACTGTTGTGCATCTAGAAGACTTATGTGTTCTGTCCCAGATTCTTTGCCATGATTCAGGAGCTATCTCCCTCCCCAACTCCTTCTCCCATGTTAACATATAAGATAATTTTTCCCCCTCTGGAGCTATTTCTAGGAGTCTGTAGCATGTTGCCACTTTGTGAGGACGTTGGCCTTCTGCAGCAATTAGCTCTATGCCTATGGGAGGCCTGCTGGCAGCCTTTTTCACTGACGGGTTGGTGACCCAGTGCCTGAGTTGTATATATTTAAACCTTTCGGTTTCTGGGAGATTAAATTTCTCCTTACATTGAATGAAGGTCAAGGGGATATTGTCGACAAATATCTCTTGCAGCCTCAGGGTTTCTGTTCCCGACCAATTTCGGTATGAGCTAGGATGAAGCCCTGGAGTGAAGGCAGGGTTCTGTGTGATCGGGGTCAAGGCCCAGTCCCGGAGCAATTCCCCTTAAGGTGATCTGCCTATCCCATCATCTGAGCGTGGAGCTCATAGTTGGGAGAAGTGGATGCTGGGAGGCTCGTATTTCCTGCCGTAGGAAAGGGAGGTGGGAGAGGGGAGCCCCACTGAATAGTTGCTCTATGTCCTGCCATTTGGGCGGATCCTCTTGAATAGCCCAACCTAGGATGGGGGCGATTTGGGATGCACGATAATATCTTAAAATGGAGGGGAGCCCTAAGCCTCCAAGCTGCCTACTTCTGATGAGGATCTTGCGCTGAATTCTGGGTGTTCTGCGCTGCCAGATAAAGCGACATATCTCTTTCTGCAGATCTTGGAAGTCCCGCTCTGGAATATGGACTGGGAGCACCTGAAATGCGTAAAGGAGTCGGGGTAACAAGGTAATTTTAACGGGAGTTATCTGCCCCAGCCATGATATCTCTTGGGGAGCCCATTTTAGTAGGGATTCTTTTGCTTCTTTTATTAGTGGGGGGATATTGGCCCTCACCAAGCCAGAATAATTGGGAGTTAAGTGCACCCCCAGGTATGCTATTCTAGAGTTTACCCACCTAAGGGAAAATGTACTTTGTAAGGCATTTAGTACCTCGGGTGTTTCAGATAGATTCAGCCCCTTTGATTTGGCCATGTTTATTGAGAAGCCCGAGATCTGCGCAAATCTATCAAGCAGGGTCATGAATGGGAGGACCGAGGTCTGGCCCTCTCTCTAAAAACAAGACAACATCGTCTGCATATAGCGCGACTTTGTGATTCTGATCCTGTACTTTGAACCCTTGGATTTCGGGGTGTAGACGGATATGTTGGGCTAGTGGCTCCTTTGCTAGAGCAAAGACCAGAGGTGATAGGGGACACCCCTGCCTGGTTCCTCTGCCAAGAGGTATCCGTGGAGTCCAGTGAGCGTTGACTCGAATCTGGGTGGAGGGGATCCGGAAGTTAGCCAAGATCAACTTGGAGAATTGTGAACTGAATCCAAAGCCCTTCAGGACTAAGTGTAAGTAATCCCATGACATGCTGTCAACGGCACGATGGGCGTCTAGGGATAACAGGGAAAGATGGCCTGGTATGGAGGTGGCCAGGGCTATGAGATCTATTGCTCTCCGGATGTTGTCGTGGGTCGCTCGGCCCTGGGTAAAGCCCGTCTGATCTCTGTCTATTAATGCAGGTAATACCTCCCCCAGACGGCGCGCTATGATTTTACTGAACAGCTTGGCGTCCGTATTGAGCAAGGCTATGGGCCGATAGGAAGCACAGTCTGCCGGATCTTTTCCGGGTTTTAAGATTAGGGTTGTGTATGACTCAGCCATAGATTGTGTGACCGATCCCGATTCCCATAAAATGTTGAATAGTTTTGTGAGATGCGGTGTGAGTTCTTTTGCGAAAGTTTTATAAAAATTTGTTTGTGAATCCGTCTGGGCCCGGAGCCTTGCCAATAAGCAGAGTTTTGATGACAAATTCCACTTCCTCCCCCAATATTGGAGCTTCTAAGGTTTCCATTAATGATTGAGGTAGTTGTGGGAGATCCGCTTTGTCTATAAACTCTTTGGCGAACTGCGGGTCCCCGGTGTGTGGGGCCGCGTGTTCCTTGAAAAATTCTTCTATGATGCGGCATTTGCCCTCCTCAGAGTACGTGCCTTTGCCTGATTTGTCTCTTAGGAAGTCTATTCTGTTTTGTTTAGTCTGCATGAAGGTCTCTTCTAAACAGGTCTCCCCTTACTCATTCAGGACCATCAAGGATAACATTGGCTCTCATGCCCCGGCTCTTGCTGATTTCTGCAATCACTGCTTTATCACTGGCTATTTTCCCTCCCCTCTTAATCACTCCCTTGTGCGCCCACTCCTGAAAAAAACATCATCTGACCCTAACTGCCCTGCCAGCTATCGCCCTATCTCCATCACTCCCTTCCTGGGGAGGCTACTTGAGAAGCTGCACATGCCCCAACTTAACTCTCACACTGAACTTGTAGGTGGCCTCCACGACCATCAATCTGGATTCTGAGCATCCAGAGGCACGGAAACTGCTCTTCTGAACACCTGTGAAGAAATGCCTGCATCATTGTACCCCAACTCCCCAGCTGTCCTTATCCTTCTCATTCTCAATCTTTCCGCTGCATTTGACACAGTTAACCATTCCATCCTCATACAAAGGCTCCATGATACACTTGGTATCTCAGAACAGGCACTGGATTGGCTGCCCTCTTTCCTCACAAACCGTTCTTCCCAAGTCATCCTGGTCCCCTTCTCCTCTCATACCACCATCTCCACCTGTGGTGTCCCCAAGGGCTTTATACTCTGCCCCTGGCTCTTTAACATCTACCTTGCTTGCCTTGCACGCCTCGTCTCTCCTCTTTCTCCTCCAACTTCCAGTGTTACTCAGATGACACATTACCAAGAAGTCCAACTTTCAGCTCTTCCTTCTCAAAGGAATTCTACAATTTCTCACTTTTCCTCAAAGGTTCAAAGTGACTGAAGCCCTGGTTCTCTCTAGGCTTGACTACTGTAAGAGCCTTCTGAACCTTACTTCTTCCACTCTGCAACACTTGCAGCTTATCCAGAATAGAGCAGTGAGATCTATCCTTGGCCTTAAGCCCAGGGACTGGATCTCTCCTGCACTAAAAAGTCTTCACTGGCTCCCGGTTGCTGCACGGATTAAATTTAAATCCCTCTGCATGATCCACAAGGTTGCCTTGGCCCAGGGACCACACTATCTTCAAATTTACTTCACTAAATACTCTCCCTCTAGACCACTACGCTCCTCTAGCACCAACTCTTTGTGTGTAAAGTGTTTTGCTAAACAGAGGGCAGTGGGTCGCTCACTTTCCTCTGCAGGCTCCCTCCTTTGGAATAGCCTCCTCATCCCCTTGCGCCTTGAGCAGGATCTTCTCAAATTCCGGAAGCTTGTTAAGACATTCCTGTTTTCCACCTCCTTCCCTCCTTCTATCCTCTGCTAATCCCACAGTTGCTGAATCGGTGTCCTTGGCCCTAATGCATCTTCGGGGCCTTGACCTCCTATAACAAATTCTTACCAGCTCCTGTCTTTCCACAGCACTTTGCATCTGCACACCCTCCACTCTGGAGACTCGCACTTACACCTCCCGCGGCCAGGGCCGTGTAGCACTCAACATTCCTAGAACATCCCTCGCTCAACCACAGGCTCTAACTCCCAAGCACTTACCCCTTCTTCCCTCCTCCTTACTGCACTTGCATGTTCTGAATACTCACAAGGCATAGTAGGTTTGTCCCCCTCCCTCTTTCCCCTCTGCTCTTAAATATTGTATTGTAATGTTATATTGTATTTCCCACTCTCCCTCCCTCCCTTCCCTGTGGGCACTTTGAAACAGTATATTCCTATTGTATAAGCGCCTAACAAACAAACAATAAATAAATAAAGGGGAGCACCATGAATTGGTAGTGATTGTCCCCTATGAGGAATCTCAGGAACTTCCTGTGCTTTTGATGGATTGGCACATGAAAGTATGCATCCTAGTGATCGATCAATACCAGCCAGTCTTGCAACTCGAGAGCATGGAGAATTTCTCGCAACGTCACCATCTTGCACTTGTCTTTCCTGAGGAACTTGTTTAAGGCCCTGAGGTCCAAGATGGGACGGAGTCCTCCCCCCTTCTTGGGTACCAACAAATACTGGGAATACCAGCCCGATCCTCTCTGCTCAGGAGGTACCTATTCCACGGCACCCTTCAAAAGCAGGGCTCGCAGTTCTTCTTGGAGCTCCTATTCCAGTTGCTAAGGCGGTGGTGGCGTCTGTCCACTGTCCTTTTTAAGAAAGGCAGATAGTAGTCCCACCATACGAGCTGAAGTGCCCAGGCATCAGAGTAATCTTCTGCCACTGGGCCCAGTGCATGGTTATCCGCCTTCCAACTGGAAAATCGTGGGAGGAGACCTCAAAGCAGCTTCCTAGCCTATAGAGGCCCCTCTCTCCCTTTTGGAGCGGGAGAAAGCCTCTGCCGCAGGTTGGCCTTCGGGAGTGGAACCTTCCTGCCATAAGGGACATAGCAGCAGTAGCCTCTACCCCTTGATGCAGAACTAAAGGCAGGCTTGGCCGGCTCTTGCACAGTTAGGCCCAGAGACTTTGCTAGCTTGGACTCTTTGAATTTCTCCAGAGAGTCATCGGCCTTGAGGCCGAAAAGATTCTCACCATCAAAAGCAATGTCAAGAAGTTTGTTTTGAATATTCAATGGGAATCCTGATGTGTGCAGGTAAGTCTGCCACATGAGCACTGTGGCCGACCCCATTGATCCTCCGACACAGTCTGCAACATCCAGGCCCAGCTGCAAAGACTGTCGGCCTGACCTCCTTTCCGTCATCTACCAGCTGTTGGAAGCCTTCCTGCATTTCCCCTTTGGGGATATACTAGGCAGCCTCCCTATGGCCATCCACATACCAAAGCAAAATTTGCCAAAACCGCACACAGCATTGACCGCCTTCAAGGCCATGCTGCCTGATGAAAATAGTTTATTTGCCAGGTGTCAACCTTTTTTCCGTCTTTATCACTTGGGAGACTGGATGTAGATGTGGCTGGCCTGGTAGGCAATGTGGCTGCCTGCACCACTAGCCCCTCAGGTGTTGGTTGGGTAGAGAGATACAGAGGGGCTCCCCTTGCTGACCTGTACTTTTTTTGAAAAGTCAGAGTTGACTGATAGTGTGGTAAAAGGGCACTACCACAAGGTGGTAATAGGGTTTGGCGATAGGTGCATCGAAAAGCATAGACCTCTCAGTAGCAGGACCTTCATCAAAAATGTTAGTTAAGTCATATTCTGAAACTGGTCTTGCGTGAGCACTCCACCTCTGGGTATCAACTATCCTGTCAATTAAAGCCCCGTACTTGGCATTAGTGTGGTCATAAGAGTGGGCCTGCTGCATCTCCATGTCGAGCCCACTGGCATCATGAAGACCTTCAGCGGTCTGCGTGGTCAATGAAAAAATCCTCTCCTTTAGCCCCCGAGTATGTAGGGTCGAAGCCACCCTGGCCATCGTCATCACCGGTGCCGAAAATGTCAGCCATGGAGCGGAAAAAGTCGGTCCTGGACCTGGGTGCGAAAGACCGCTCAACGGTGGTTGACTTCAACAGCTTAGCAGCTGGTGCTGACAGGGTTTTCGGTTCTGAGGGCACGTCAGAGGGAACAGGCACCTGGGATGCGCTGGCAAGCACGGGCAGCTTTGCTCAGTGCCGAGCCAGATGGCTCTGCCAATGCTGATGGCGTTTTGATGAGCTACCGAGGCCTGCTGGATTGAGGGCTCGCTCGTACCTGCAGCCCCCTTTTTAAACATATTTAGCATCTGGGTGTTAAATTCCTTCTATTCAGCCCTGGGCATCAGGCCCGCTGATGAATTACAGCGTTTACTAGTAGAATCAGACTTGCTACGGTCTCAGTGGCATTGTCACTTCTTGTGGGAGGAGGGAGAGGATGAATGGCTTTGGGAATGGAATCTCTTTTTGTTTTTTTCCTCGATGCCTCTCTTCATTCTCTGGAGTCGAACCCTCCGTTTCAGCTTCTGACGACTGTACAGTTGACTGGGCAAGGGATTTTGAGGGAGGTTGGTCTACTGCGAGCTTCGCTGCCCGTTCCCTGATGGACTTCGGATTCATCATGCCACATGAAGTACAGCCCTCAGTGTTGTGGCCGGTGCCAAGGTACCACACACATGTAATGCTGATCCATCACAGACATTTTCGAGCTGCAGTCCTTGCAACATTTGAATCAAGATTCTCTGGGCGTGGACATGGTCGAATTCACGTCAAGTAAAATACTAAAAAACGTTGAGTGAAATCGAAGTTATTGAGCAGTGTTCCTCACGAGCAGTGTGCTGAGCGCACAGAAAATAGGAACTGAGGTTCAGGGGCATAGTGACAAACTATATGTATGACGACCAACATCATGTCCGGAGCCGACGACCGAGACATCGAATCAAGACGGATAGACGGTGGAGTCGAGGTGCACTACGCCCCCTGTTGAACATTTTCAGAGCAGCTGATGGTGGAATGGATATTTATCTGATGAAGAATCTGCGGGAGAAAGGCAATCCATGAATGGTATGCTTCACTAGACTCCTACAGGAGTACAAAAAAGTCCTAGGCTATTCTCTAGTGGAATACACTCCCTCTTAGAAGGCATACAGACATGCTGGACATATGCAGATGACATATACTGTACAGATGACGACTTGTATGAACATGTAGAGAAGATGGACTTAATCATTAGGGCACTATAAGCTAAGGGCTACTTTTTTAACTTTAAGAAGTCTAAGATAGCCCATAGAGTAATCATATTGCTGGAGTTTTCATTATCTTATGAGGGAAGTGAACTTGCCCCACAATTCCTAGAGAAATGTGCACACTTGCAAAGCCCACATATGCTTAAGTAATTGCAGGTCATACTTGGCCTTTTTAACTTTGGGCGATCATATTTGCAGACCATGCAGCAATTGTAAAAATAACCTAGGCATTTCCTATACTAACTATGCGGACGACACTCAGCTTCTGCTCCCCCTAACTCGTAACTATTCCACTGACTCTAAATGTGTGCTCTCTATTATCCAAACCACCCAAGCCTGAATGGCCACATACATGCTATGGCTAAACGACGACAAGTCTGAAATCCCTTTAGTCGGTTCACAATCTCTACTTAACAAACTCGACCCAGCATACAAATCCTTCGTCATTGACGGCATCACCATCCATGTGTCACATGAGGTTAAGACTCTTGGCGTGTACCTTGACTCCATCTATCGATCGCAAGACAGGTTAATGCTATTACTTCATCAGCTGCATATACCACAAAGCTTATCAACGATTGCAGGACCTTTCTTTCAACAAACAACTGCTTAACTATTGCGCGTGCCCTAAAAGGGTCAAGGTTAGACTACTGCAATGCGCTATTTGCTGGAACCTCGGCACGTAACATTAGCAGGCTGCAGGTTATCCAAAATAATGCCCTCAGAGTGGCCCTGAACATCTCCAAACTGGAGCACATCTCGTCAGCTAGAAGAAACACACACTGGCTCCCAATTCGCTAGCGCATCACTTTTAAAAACCTCACCATCACTCACAAATGCATTACAAAGCCTGCTCCTAAATACCTCGCACAAAAGTTCACCATGGCACAATCAACCAGACCTACCCGTATCATCAACTCACACCGGCGCACCCTGCCTCGACTCAGGCTAAAGAGGTTCGGAGGGTGAAGCTTCAAAGTGACTACTTCCAAAAACTGGAATGCTCTACCACATCACCTAAAATTGGAACACCCTTACTGGGCTTTCAGCAAAGAAACTCAAGACTCTCCTCTTCTCACAGGAAGCCCACCTGGTAAAAAAGTTATGTTTTGTATGTGTCTGTTCCTATGCTATAAGACTTCAGCTTCCTGTAACCAACACCTTGATGCCTCTGGGTTTTGTGTGCTATACAAATTAAATAAATAAATAAGTGCCACTATTTCCTGGTCTAATAATTCTTACATATATAGTATGTAATCATGAAGAGAAAAAACCCATAGCATACCATTTGCATATCTATAAAATTTCTGAGCTACATATTACTCCGGAAGAAAATATTCTTGTTGCTGTACACACGATAGTGCAGAAACACAGACAGCACCAGACATAAGGCATCACTATAAACCAGAATAGTTACAAATGTGTGATCTGGAATGGTCTCCAGAATCAGCAGTATCAGACATCCAGTGTTGGATGTCTGCAAACATACTATATTGTTCCAGCAATTGGGACACGCTATACGTATTCTCCTGCCTGTGCTGCTGTAAAACGGAGATTCAACCATAACAATGCGTTTGAACACCAGGACACACAACACACAAAACTTAGGGGATACATCAGCTCCGGTTGGTGAGTTACGAGGCCTCCTCCTTGCACTAAAACAAATCGATCCACATAAGCCCACACAAATTGTGTCTGATTCAGGCTATGTAGTAAGAGGTTATAACTTTGACCTCTAATGGTGGCAAGCCAACTCATTCAGAGATTCTAAAGACAAGCCAATCTTGTCAAAACAAATTTGGCAAAAAATATGGGACATCTAGAAGGCTAGACCTCTCATCTGGGTTATGCGTACAAAAGCACACAGAACAGATTCTGTGCACAGTGCAGGCAATGCGCTTGCTGATCAGTCTGCAAGACAGCAGACTGTATAAAGTGGTAGCGGCATTAACACGTTCAGCCACATACATAGATGATGACTTAAAAGCATGACAGGATGCAATAAGTCCCGACTAATGCTCAAGGGTTCCCTACAACTTATAACTATACTGTAAAAGAGAATACAGTGATAGCCACTGTACCTAAGTCAAAGGGAGGCCCTGTTTACAGGATACTACCGAACAAGCAGGATAGATTAACATTAATCTCCACTCCACATGCAAGTGTAGCCTTAACCCACTCTGGGAATTCAGCTACTACACGACTCTTGAAGAATAGATAGTGGTGGGCAGGGCTTAGTAAAGCGGTATGACAGTACATTGCAAATTACCCAAAATGTTTATAGACAACAGTGGGCAATTCCCGCAAACCACCAGTAGGCCCACTAACAAGGGCAACAGTGCCTTTTGAATGCATGTAAATGGATCACATAGGTCCACAGGCACCCGTCAACAAGTTCAAATATGTGTTAGTCGTGGTGGACTTGTGCACTAGGTTCACCTGCCCACCTGGTGGCTTCCTCGTTGCCTCTCTTTTTCACCTCTTAGCAAGCCCCGCCCACCTGGTGCCTTCCTGGTGCCACTCTTTTTCCATACTTAACGAGCCCTCCAGCCTCTTTTCCTTTGCAGATGGGGAGCAGGTGCAAGTGGGTTTAGGTTACCTGGCCTAAACCCCGCCCACCTGGTGCCTTCCTGTTTGCCGCTCTTTTTCCCCACTTAGCAAGCCCCGCCCACCTAGTGCCTTCCTGGTTGCAGCTCTTTTTCCCTAATTAAGGACCCCTCCAGCCTCTTTCCCTTGCAGATGGGGAGCAGGTGCAAGTGGGTTTAGGTCACCTGGCCTAAGCCACGCCCACCTGGTGCCTTTCTGGTTGCCGCTCTTTTTCCCCACTTAGCTAGCCCTGCCCGCTTGGTGCCTTCCTGGTTGCCACTCTTTTTCCCTACTTAAGGAGCCCTCCAGTCACTTTTCCTTTGCAGATGGGGAGCAGGTGCAAGTGGGTCTAGGCCACCTGGCCCGGGCGTCCGAAGCGAAGAGCAGACAAAGAAAAGGGCAATTCCTGTTTGGACCTGTTCAGACCAGGAGAACCCAGGGCCCGACCCCCTGCTCAGACAGCTGCCTACTTCTGCAGGAGTCTGTCCTGATACATTCTGGTTTCACCATTACCACCTTGTGGCCAATGCTGGATCTGACTTTTATGGACTTCATTGATTCACAGTGCGTCACCCTTTCTGAACTCTCATGCTGGACTTATTTTGTACTCGATGTGAGGTGGTGAACCCTCCTGCGTATATTGCCCCTTTAAGGGGATGTGTCCCCTCCCTTTTTGCATTGCCCTTTTAAGATGGGCCATGACTTTGTCATGGCCCAAGCTAATAAAAGGGAGCTCTGCAGGCACGTGCGTGAGAACGGCTGCAGACTCCCAAAGAGGAACGACTGAGTCTGTGTCTCATTAATGGGACTTGAAACACTTGTGTATAGGCGCGTTACAAATGCCATATCATATCATATCATATGATAGGTCGCAGGCCTACACGTGGCGGCACAGGCATGCAGGCCCTGGTGCCATGGGACCCTCGTGCCAGGACGGTGGCAGAGGTCCGCATGATCAGGGGCCTGGCAGGCTGTGCCCCCACCCAGATGGCGCTGATGTCCCATAGCGCCAGAGGGGCCTGCTGGATGTCCAGGGCAGGCCCCAACCCCCACAGGCACTGCACTGGGCCTGTGGTGTGCTGATGGAAACAGCACCCAGGGGGCGCCTGCCGGATGTCCATGGCAGGCGACCCCCAACAATGGCGATGAGGAAGTCGGACTCTCAGTTTAAAAGAAAACAGAGAGAATATGATGATGAGCCCATGCCAATCTCTCATGTGTGTGGAGAGCGAAAAGGAAGGAAAGCGAAGGAACGAGTGCCCAACCCCACCACGGGCCTGCATTGGCTTGCGCCTCGCCGCCTGCGCTGCGTAGTGGACCCGGGCCACCCTATGGTGAGGTGTGCCCGCGGCGGTCTGCCGAAATGGAGGGAGATGAGAAAAAAAAATGGAGGGAGAGAAGAGGCACCCACGGCAATCCGCCGCAATATAAGAAGTGTGTGCCTGTCCCCAACGAAGTCGATATGAAGTGGCTGTGGCCACTGGGGAAGTGAGGTTAGCGAGATGTGTGCGGCGTCCATTGCCGCTCATGAAGGAGGAGGAGCGAAGACAAAGGAAATGTGGGGAGCGGGCTGTGAGGAGGGAGTTAAGAACAGAGGTAAGAGCTGTTTCAGTGGAGTGGCAGGGGCAGAACCCAGATTGAGTAGGAGGGAGGGAGAAGAGATAGATTAAAGCTGTGTACTGCGAGTTGGCAGTAGACAAGGCGTTCAAGGAGATATTGCATATGGTATCCAGTCAAATTGTCGAAATTATTTTTTCAACATGCCACTTTGTCGAAAAAAAATGCTGAAAAAAACAATTCTGAATGGTTTTTTAAAAATTGTATATTTTATTTTGTTTTCGTTTGTTAAAAAAAAGTGTTTATAAAAAAAAGGGGGCTTGGGGGGGACCCCCATTGAAAAAATAAAATAAAAAAAAACATTCAGAATGTGGTTTTTTTTCTCCTTTTTTGGTGTCGAAATAAATAACATTCGAAAAAATGACTAGGAAGCATTGCATATAGCACACGTGCATATGTGCACATATGTGCACACGTTCATGCGTATATGTGCTTATAGCACAAAATGGATATATATTTCCCCACATCCTACAGATGGCCAGTATATGTGGTCTACACTTTCTGTGGTCTATGTTGAAGCATTCTATTCCACAATGACAGAAAATATATGGCAAGACACAGTCCCTCTTAACAAGTCATGGGGCAGGGTGACTCTTGGCAAGTCAAAAAACATTTCTCTTTCTATGCTCCTGGAAGATGTCTTAGATCAGCCGACAGGGGCACGCTGAACAGACCTGGGGCTAAGTCCGCATTTTGGCAAGGCAAATCTTTCCCGGCAAAAGCAGTAGACCTCTGGAACAAGTTGCCGATGGCATTACGGCTTGAAGCTAATTACCAGAGTTTTAGGAAAACGCTAAAAACCTCATTGTTTCAATGAGCATTAGAGCTTTGTTTCCTTAGGTTTTCTACCTGTCTTAATGAGGTGTTTCGTGTTTCTGATTTTCTTGGTTTCCCGCGCCCTGATGCCTGCGGGCTACCGGCGCGTAATAAGCACGCACATAACATAACAAGTGCATGCAACAGACACACTAAATGTAGCTTGCAGGCATTCACATTTGATGTGTTCTCAATCACACTCATTTTGTGGTAATGTGTAGTCCAACCCATTTACCCACGTATCTAGATTGGGAGGCCAAAGAGGGTGGCATTTTGTTGACATAATGATAAATATATACACAACTATTTAGTACCACAATATACTTTGGCAAAGCTCATCGACTGCACTGCATACTCACAGCTCAACTGCTTATTGGAATCCAACAACCTCTTAGACTCCCGCGCAATCAGGCTTCCATCCATGCCATGGAACAGAAATCACACTGATCTCTATCTGGGATGACCTTGAAGTCTCAGCAGACTCATAAGGATGTGCAGCACTTGATCTTTTTGACCTCTCAGCAGCGTTTGACACCGTTAACCACACAACCCTCCTGGACAGACTACACTCTCTAGGAATTCTGAGATTCGGCACTCAACTGGTTGGCCTCATTCCTCACTAACAGACGGCAAATCACCTATCTCCCCCTTTGCTCTCCACTGCATGCCCAGTGAACACTGGAGTACCCCATGGCACCTGCCTCTCACCCCTTCTCTTCAACCTTTACATGACCCCTCTGCCAGGGATCATCCACTCTCACCACCTTACCTGCTATAACTCCGCTGACGACACACAAATCATCCCGAGAATTCCAAAATCGAACTCTGATCCCTGCCCTGACCTAGCAGCGTGTCTCACAGACATTGACCTCTGGATGACGAATAACCATCTCCTTCTGAACTCAGGTGAAAACAAATCATGGTATGCGGCAACACAGCTCTATTCCCGTAACACTCTCCCTGGCCACCCTTCCTCGGTGATCCCTTCCACCGCCCAACTCAACCACAGTCAAAAACCTGGCCTGCACAATGGACTCTGACCTAACCCTGTCTCACCACATTAATAATGTATCCAAATCCTGTCCCTCCACCTTAGGCTTCTGAAGCGTATCTTCCCTTACCTCACCTCACTGACTCTATAGAATGTCTGCAATTATGTCAATTATCATGTCCAGACTTGACCATGCGAACTTCCTCTACCTGGGTGCACCAGCCGACAAACTAAACAAACTCCAAAGAGTGCAAAACTCGGCTGCCAGACTGCTTCCTGTACTGGGACAAAGGGATCACATCTCACCTTCTCTCCGTATCCTACACTTGTTCCCTACTGGTGGAAGGGCCACTTTCAAAATCTTGTGCATTATTCACTGAGCGATGCACAGAGCCGGCCCGGATACCTACAAGAAAAGATTATGCCTTACCTCCCAACCTGCACCCTAAGATCCAGCATGGCCTTCCTTCTAGTGGTCCCCACCTCCAATTGAACTAGGATTGGAGGGTTTGCCACCTCAACCCTGGTGCCAACATTGTGGAACTCAGTGTCTCCCCATATTCAACACATTAAAGACTACATGGCTTTCCATAAAGCACTCAAACTCTGGCTCTTTCCCTAAAATCATTCAAGGAACCGTTTTGGCGAAACGAACGACCACCAATGGCCAGAAATGGCTATGAACCCCATTAATATGAGGAGATAAAACAATTGTGACACACAAGCTGGTTCTATTGATCATTTAATTTTAACGCTAGGAAGCTGCTGGCCTCCTACAGACTGGGCAATAAACGCCTAGCTGCTCCCATGCACCATCACACTGTATGTACCTCCCTAAACAAGTATACAAAACTAAAGCCCAAGACTCCAAACCCGAGACAAAATTGCGCTTGTGGTTGAACGCTAAGACTGGGCTTGCGCATTGTCCTCCATCAAGCATGCACTACGTTCTCAGACCAGGAGATGTTTATCTCTATCTGGAAACTAATACCCAAGACTCCAAAGCTGAGGCCTAGTAGCACTTATGTTCTCCCGCGACTGAGCTTGATCATTATCTTCCTCCAGGTATGCACTATGTTATCAGTCCAGGAGATCTATATCTTGGTTTTCTTACTTATCTGGGAATTAACGTGCAGAACTACAAACCCAGAGCCTAGTAGCACTTATGTTCAAACAATACGGCCTGATTTTGTCATCCGCCGGGTATGCAATGTGGTCTCTGATCAAGGGATGCTTACTGTAAGAAACCTAACAGTACTTCCCCAGGTAGAGCCTAGGAATCCCTTTTTGAGGTGGCCAGGACAAAGCCATCGCTGTTGGATCCAGTTCCTGAGGGTGGACCAGTGGGGGAGGATCACCTGGGTAGGGGAGCCCAGGGTTATGCTTGGGGCAATACCCCAGCTGAGACGCGGTACCATCACAGGAAAGATGGTGATTCGAACGAAGTACCTGAAGCTTTTATAAGCTATTCCCGCTCATCATCCATTCCACCCATTGAATCTCTCTTACCCAAAGGTAAATCCAACGACCTCTCGATATCTGGCAAATCCCCTAGAAGTTCAAACCCTGTTGCACTCAAAAAGCACAACTCCCAGAATCCTTGTTTTTTTGTTTCCTATTCGAACACTGCCAGGCATTCTTCTTCACGTTCCTCTGATTATGATTTGTCACACCCCCAGTCTATTTGGACCAAACACTACCATTCCCACAATCACCTTTGTTTTTTTTCCTTCTCTAACTCTGGTCATTTTTGCTCATTTCACGAACCCTACCAATCTCACCTTTCTGAGTTTACCAAACCCCCTACAACAAAGAATATCATTCCTCATATCTCTCCCCGCTTTTCCTACTAGAACCCTTTTTCCCGACACAAAAGACAACAGACTAATGTTAAAACTGTTTATCTGACATGTCCCAACCCAAGGGCCAGGCAGAGTCAGGCAATTAACCCAAATTACACACAGCTGAAAGACCTTTACTTTCCCCACAGGGATAAAAGGTGGAGCAATAGAGCACATGGAGAGCAAGGCAGACCGCACGACGCAAGGGCTAACTCAGCACGGCAGTTCAAGAGGAGGAGAAAGACGGTGCAGAGTGAGAGGGGGACAAGGAGAGAATCAACCTTGCCCTTTCCGACTAAGGCCCGTGGAACATCCACCGAAAGGAACCTAAGTCCGCGAACAATTGTCAGCGTGTATTGCAACAGATGTCAACGGTACGAGAGACCATCCTTCACTGATAACCAAGCCAGGGAGAGATGTTGGTCACCGAGATACCGACCTTGACACAAAAAATAAAGAAAGCAAGTTGGTTCATCACAGCTGCTGAGTCAAGAGGAGCCAGCATGGAGAGCAAACAAGGGAAGTGAATCCTGCAAACATTGAAAGCAAATTGAAAGTGAAGTTGGCGAGATTGAACCCGAATGAGGGATGCTGACGAAGAAGGGGTGAAGTCTGAAGTCCCAAAAATACAGTGTGTTAACAAGAGTGAACCCGAACAAGGGATGTCCACAAGTAAACTGTGTTAAAAAGACATTGAAGAACAGTGAGATGTGCACTATTCTGCTTGTCATTTGGGGTCCGAGCTTGGCTGAGGGAGAAACCAAGAGACAGTGTAAAGAAAAGGAGAAGCACACTGTCCTGCTTGACATTTAGGGTCTGAGCCCGGCCGAGGGAGATCCAGGGGTGAAAAGCAACCCACCGTAGTTCAATGAGAAAGGAACTGTTTGAATAGTCGAGTAAGACTGTGAGAGGTCTGCGTCCGGAAGTGGGGGACCCAGGGGTGAAGCCACCACCCAAAGTATTTTTCTAATTCATTTTTGTTGAACTATCAGGACCTCTGAGGCAAGAGAGATTTTATTGGAAAGAGACATTAAGCCATCAGAGAACCTGAAAGCTGGAGCTGAACTGTCAGCTCGTGCTGGGGAAAGCTTGAGTGTGTGCTGTACTCAGGAGACCCACCTTGTCCCGTGCTGAAAATGTTGGGAAGGGAGACCCCTGGCAATCACATCCGAATTTATTATTTAAGAACCCTTCTTTCTTTATTGGAACCTCTATCCCACACTTCTTTTTTGTATTTAACATAGGCCCTTTTTATTTTGAAAGGAAGCAAATAGGACTGCCTTTTTTTTTCATTTGATTGTCGACTCTTGCTCACATCTTATATTTAGGTTTAACATTTTTCCACCCTTCATTAATAGTTCAATAAACACACTTGAACTGTGATCACTTGTGTCTGTCTTTACTGTTGCCACCATGAGTTCCTTATATTACCCTGATCTGTCTGAGAATGAATGCCCTGAATGTTACGCTCACCTGGTTCCCACAGGGGCGTCGATCGGACCCGGACAGCTGCGGTCTCCACCAACGTGATGCGTAGTGAAGAGATGACAGTCTGGACTGGCCCGCCTAATCTTGTCTGCTGGACTCGTAGAAGTATTCTCCTGCAAGTGGAGAAAGGGATTTCGCCACCCGTGGACTTTAGTGATGGCCACCCAACAGTTCTCGTTCTCCCCACTAATCTCCTCCGATATTCCCTTTTGGTAACCTCACCTTATGTTTTTAAATGATGAGCTCTCCATCCTGCATGGCATGCAGAGACGTGTAGATATCACTTACTTCACTGGGTTGAAGGTACTGGAGGAGTTCCGGAGGAATATTGACTCCAGTGTCTATAAAGTTCAAAGAGTTCAATATGTCCGATGTTCACTCTTGTTCCATTCCCTCGTTAGGTTGCAGATGGGTCCAAAAGAATATTGCCTGGGGGCAGCTGATGGCGTTCAGGTAAGAGTCTGTATTACCAAACACTGTCCGGTAAAAGTTGCATGAGTTTAACTTGCTGTTTTCTCTCCCTTTAAAGGTGCGGCATAGGAAGATGCGGCGAATTAAAGAATAATACCTCCGGTGGTAAAGCAGGTAAGCCTATGGTGGCAAAGAGTTTTTCCTTGTTGGTTTTCTCGGCTCACCTTGTTATTCCTTTTGTTTTCCCCCCAGGTGCTGGGTTTCGACGAAGAAAATGATGGAGGCAGCGCCGAGTCGAAAGATGCAGTGGACTGGTGAGTATAACGCGGCGCTGCTGCTGGCGAAGCGACGCGTGCTGAAATAATGTCCTTTCCAGGCTCGGAGATGTGCTGGGTCCGGAATCAAGTAAGGAATCAAATAATGTCTGTGATCTAACCTCTTCTCCTTTCTTTGCCTTTTGTCTAGGAGCTCCGGATTCGAGGCGAGCGTGGCAGAAGACTGGATGCTGACTTGCAGACACGGTGAGTGTCACGCTGCTGGATGCAGAATAACACAAAGCATCGGCTGCTGTTCGGGTGTGGTTTAAATAGCCTGCAAAGTAGTCCCAGGTAAGAAGTTCCCCAGAACCACACCCGAGTGAAAAATAGTCCCTGTAATAAAATAGTCCCATCCAGGCCTCACGTTGGCTTGGACTCATTTGCAGCATGGTCTGCATAAGGTAAGTAAAGTCTATGAGCCTGGCGCCTATGGCGCCCGGAATGATTTCTATGATGATGATGAGCCTGGCGCCTAAGGCACCAGGACTGAATCCAAACAGCCCCCAGCCGGGGCTGTTGGGGTTTTAATGAGTATCTGGATGCCTGCTCCCGGGGCTGATGGACTTGATCCGGATGCCCGGGGGTAGGCATCATGACACTGAACTCCTTTACCCGGGACCCAGTATCACCTATGCTCTAAAGCTGATTGGGCTTGCTCTTTTGTCTCTTGTGGATATGCACTACGCTCTCCAATCATATGACCTCGCTAGCACACTCAGCTTTCGCAAGGGACAAATGATGCGGTAGAATTCCACAACTCGCACCATAAACTATGATGGAATACCCATCCACTCGTTGTAAACAAATTCCCGGGACCCAGAAAAAGGGACCCACAAGCACTTATACTCCAGCATAAAAAATGGACTGACTTTGTTCGACCCTCAAGGGAATACACTCCTAAGTCAGGCAAGGAATCTGGCAAGGCAAGCTCCTGCAAGTGACATTGATGTGCTGTCACCTGCTATCATTAGCCCAACCACTCACCAGAACAGGAACACTCCAACCTCCGCTGCAGGTAACAATGTCAGTCAGACACACTACAATAACATGGTCTGGTCTGTTGCTGGACCTTCAGGTTCACTGAGTACCAGTCATCATGTTTAGGATGTACTTGTAAGTACTATCGAACAGAACTGGAAGTAACTCCACACTAAGACGGTCTCATCCAATAAACAATTGCAGAATCAACAAGACATAGGGACGACCATAGACGCTGAACCTTCGGATTCACTAAGCACCAGTCCTCAAATCTAGAATGTAATCATAAGTCAAAAGAACAGAACTGGATCTATCTGCACAATGAGAAGGTGTCCTCCTATAAACAATTGGAAACCCAATGGGACACAGGGCATTTAGCAGACGCACTCGGGTGAGCTGTGCACCCTACGACACTCCTGTGCCTCTGATTCTGGTGCCTTTACTTTTGTTTGCGGCCCCCAGGCCTTGTATGCAGCCTTCGTTGTCCCTGACGCTTTTCCGCTCTTTCCTTCCTCTTCCCCTCCCTCCTCCTGCCTCCCAGCCCGCCCTCCACCCCTGATTGGTTGTTTCTGTTCCTTCTTGGCCTGGCTTAGTTGCTGACATTGTTTGTGGCGTTCTGCATTCAGCAGACGCACTCATGTGAGCTGTGCACCCTACGACCCTTCTGGGCCTCTGATTCTGGTGCCTTTACTTTTGTTTGCGGCCCCCAGGCTCCGCTCTTTCCTTCCTCCTCCCCTCCCGCCTCCCCCATCCCAGCCCACCCCACTCCCCCATTGGTCAGATCGCTGGTCATTACTGACCTTCCCAGGGCAGCTCTCTGCCCGGCAGCCCCTGCGGCTAAGGGCCCTAGGCAAAGGGCGGCTCCCACTGAGGCGGCTCCATATCGTGTCTGCAGGTGTCAGCAGAGGAAGGCAGTGGCCAGCTGTCTACCAGCAACTACTAATAAAGTAGGTGTGGCCCGGGTTAGAAATAGAGCCTTCACTCTTCTCTGAAAACCTGGCCATATAGCAGACTCTCAAACTTAGGTGTGTTTTCCTCCGTTATTTAAACTGCATTATGAAAGTATTTAAAATTGAATTGTGAAACCTAGGCCTTTTTTACCACTTGCAGGACTCTGAAACGTAGGTGCGTTTGTGTCCGTTATTTAATCTGCATTGTGAAAGTATTTAAAATGGAGTTGTGAAACCTAGGCCTTTTTTACCACTTGCAGGACTCTCACTTAGTTGTATGTTCCTCCGTTATTTAAACTGCATTGTGAAAGTATTTAAAATTGAATTGTGAAAACTAGGCCTTTTTTACCACTTGCAGGACTCTCAAACTTAGGTGCGTTTTTGTTCGTTATTTAAACTGCATTGTGAAAGTATTTAAAATGGAATTGTGAAACCTAGGCCTTTTTTCCCACTTACAGGACTCTCACTTAGTTGTATGTTCCTCCGTTATTTAAACTGCATTGTGAAAGTATTTAAAATTGAATTGTGAAACCTAGGCATTTTTTCCCACTTGCAGGACTCTCAAACTTAGGTGTGTTTTGCTCCGTTATTTAACCTGCATTGTGTTACAGTATTTAAAATTGAATTGTGAAACCTAGGCCTTTTTTCCCACTTGCAGGACTTTCAAACTCAGGTGTGTTTTCCTATGTTATTTAAACTGCATTGGGGAAATATTTAAAATTGAATTGTGAAACCTGGGCCTTTTTTCCCACTTGCAGCACTCTCAAACCTGGCCGTGTTTTTTCCAATTGTCTACAATGTTTTTTAAATGAATTTTATTTGGTTTATTACAAACCTTTAAAATATAACATTTTTTTTTTGTTGATGATTTAGTTTACTTGTAAACCTTTTCATCATTTTCGTCATTATCTGGAAGTGGTAAGAGCTAATAGTTTAGATTGAATCTCATGGCGTTCTTTTGTTGAGTTCCAATATAGTGCTTAGGAAAAGAGTGATTGTGTATGTATATTTATTTTTATGTCCACTAAGTAGGGCGGCCCATCTTTCTTGAGTGTTCATTTGTTGTGATGAGAGTTGAAAGAACGCTCCAAATAGTTTACGCTGGGAGGAGAGTGATTGGCATTCCATAACCAGATGAAATATGGTTTCTGGGATTGCTTGGTCCTTGCAGAATTGACAGTAGTTGTTTGTGACATCAATCTGTCTCGTTGTTGATAAGTATGAGTTTGTAGGTAGAATGTTCAAACGTAGTCTTAAAAATGTTGTTCTAATGCTCTGGTCTGGGAAGATTTGAAGGTATGGTGGTAGCTCCTGAATTTTCCTGTTGTCTTTGGTGCATTGAAGATTCTGTTTGTAGGCATTCTTTTTTTAATAGTTTTTATCCAGTCATTCTGAAGAAGTTTCATTTTTGCATGTTGTGGGCCAAGAGTTAGCAGTTCTTCTGTGATGTCTTCGTTTTCCATTTCCTTCCTCATTGACTGTTTCCATTTTTGTAATACCGTGTTGTTAAAGGTATTAGCTTGGGCTCGGAGGATTTGAAAAGCTGGGGTTTTTTGGTCGGTAAGTATTTTCCGGAAAATGTCTAGTCTTTTCCATAATACAATGGATTCAGTTGACTGGGTTGCCATTTCATATCGAATTCTTGGCATTGGATATGATTGTGGTAGATGGAGAATTTTGTGCCAGAAAATTGTTTCAAATTTCATCCAGTTTATTGTACGGGCATTCAACAATGCTTCTGTTCCATAAGTTAGTATCGGGATGTACTTTTGTCTGTAATAGGCAATGATGGGTCTGAAAGAAATCTGGCCGTATTTCCTGTGAAGTATACATCCTTGTCTTGCTAGGGTTTGTGAAGTTTGTTCAATTTTGTCGATCCATTGCTCCTCCGATTTTGATTGGCTTATTAGGACACCAAGATATTTGAAAATTGTCACATTTTCTATTTGGTTCCCATTGATATTGAAGCTCGGTTGGTGTGGTTTTTTGGTGAGCGGTTTGGTTAAGGTCATTGTCTTAGTTTTTGCAATGTTGATCGTTAGTTCATTTTTTTCCATGTAGCTACTCAGAGCTATCAGAGATGCTTGTAGTCCAGTGGGTGTTTTGTCCAAGAGAACAATGTCATCTGCATATGCCATGACAGGAACTGGTGTAGAGTTTATTTTCGGTGGATTGATTTTGTTGGATCTTAGATGTTCTTCGATGTCCGCCGTGAATAGATTGTATAAAGTTGCTGCCAGATGGCATCCTTGCTTTAGACCGTTTACTGTTGGGATTGCGTTGGTGGTTGCTCCTTGTTTTGATAATCTCACTTTTATGGTGGTTTCTGAATAGAGTAGACTGATTGGCTTGAGAATATTCGGTTGCAAGTTCCATGCTCTGAGTTTTGACCATAGTTTGTGCCGCGAGATGGCATCGAAGGCCATCTTTAAATCGATGAATGCTGCATGTATTGTAGTGTGAGAATTGATGGCTTCATGTTTTATTAGTTGGAGTAATATCAGGTTGGCATTGGTTCCGACGTTGGCAGTGAAACCTGTTTGCCTGATCGAAAATTTGTCGTTTTCCAGTGCCAATGTAGTTAGTTGTTTCAGTAATACTGAGGCGAATAGCTTCCCAAGAGGGTCTAGTAGGGCAATTGGATGAAAGTTTTGGGGTTCATCTCTTGGTCCTTGCTTGTGGATTGGAACAATTATTGCCGACCTCCAGGAGTTTGGTATTCGGTTTAGTGTGTTTACCAAAGTTGTAATACGGCACATGAAGTTCGCCCAGGCAGACGGGTCTTGCTTGATGACGGCATTGGATAGTCCGTCAGGACCAGGTGTTCTAGACGTGTTCAGGTTATTGATGAGCCGCATGAAATCTTTGTATTCTGCATTTACATACCATTTCGGTTCATTTGTAAGCATTTGGTTTTGAGGTTGCGTTATTCGGGCTCCGTAGAAGGTCGAAAAGTGTGTGACCCAAGTTTGCTGCGCAATGTTGGCTGTTAGTTTGTGTTGTTTTTGTAAGTTATCGTTGAGCAAGTTCCAGAGCTCTCTCGTATTGTTTGTCTTGTGTAGTTTCATTATGTTTTCTGCGTCTGCCTGTTGGAGGATTTTTTTGTTGAGACTTTCTCCAGTTGGCATATTTCTGTTTCAGATTTTTAATCTGTTTCCTGTTTTCAGCAGATGTTATTTTCTTTAGATGTCGTATTGATCGAGTTTTTCTTGTCAGCTATTTCTTTGTTGTATGTATGGCGATGATCTGTATATGGGCGGTTTTTGAGTGTTTGCCTGAAAGGGAGTAGAATCCATTCGTAATTGAGTTTCTCAGATTCTGTCAGAATGGCATCATGGAGTTTCTTTAGTAGATTTGCCATGGCTGGTTGTGGGATCCTTAATCTTGATGTTTTGCCGTCGAGTTTTACGGCGACTGTTGGAGCTGGTTCTCTTTGTTGAATTGATGACCATGAATGGACAGTGAGTTGGTTATGATCACTTTTATCAGTTATTATCGTTTGCGCTTTTATGACAGATTCATGTAGGTTGCATGATAGAAAAATGTAATCGATGATTGCATTTGATGATCCTCTGGTCCAGGTTGGCGTATAGGCTGCGGAGTTGTTCTTTGCATGGTTCAGGAGGATGAGATTGCGAGTTGTAATTTCATTCATCCATCTGGTTGCTTTCAGAGAGAGATGTGAATGGGTTCAGAGAGATACGTTCTGATTATATAGCTTGATATTCAGGTCCCCACAGATTATTATTTCTGGTAGTTGATGGTTTGTCACGGCCTTGTCGATCGCCAGGAACACACCGTCGATGAATGCTTCCGTTGATATTGCTACAGGGTTCCAATACAGGTTTAGTATTGCAACTGTTGTGTCTTTTTTTTCCCGTTTGAGTGGTTCTTGGTGCACATTAGTTTTGTTAGTTGGGTCCAGGGATTGATATTTTCAGTGCTCAATACTGTCCAGTGGGGGTTTATCTTGATTAGGGTGAGGAGCCTTGATGCTGGTCTTCCTTGTTTTTTAACAATAGCGGGTTGAGAAAGGTAAGAAAGCCATCGCAGGCTGGAGGTTCGCTGAGCAGGTTTCCTGGAAGCATATGGTTTGATAGTGTTCTAGGTCTTTGGAGGGGTTTGTGAAAAGATGCAAATTTCCTCTGGTATTCCACGAGCAGAGCGACCACGTGTATCCCAGGTTCGTTGATTGTTATGAGCGGGAGATCATTGAGTATTCGAAGGATGCAATTTCTATGGATGAAGTTTCCATATAACTTTTATCACTACTTTTTACTCAATGCATTACCAATTTCAATTTTCTTGTTTGCATGTCTAACAGAAAAAACAAAAATATTTCTCACTTTGTGCTACTGTCTGTTGCTAATCGTTTTGTTATTTCTTCCATTAAAAATGTCAGAGCAATTGTTAGTTTTCTATTGGTTTCATCAAAACATGCTTGCCACCAGTCTTCAGCGGTCATCGATTGCTCTTCTCATATGAATCGACCCACATGTTTTTTTCTTTCGGGTCTTAGAGCTGGCAGTACAGTGTTAGGTGTTTCAAAGTCTTGTCCTGTTTTTTGCAGAGCCTACAACTCAATTCCATTCCGGCGTAGTCTGCTGATTGAGTCGGAATTTCATGTAGATTAATCTGGGATGTCTGTCAGGGAACTTATCAAGATATTTCTGTATCTTGTTTGGGCCTTAAGATTCACAGGGTACATGTTGCATTACTTTAGGTCTCATTCTCTGGCTCCCGTATCGATCCAATCCTGCAGCCAAAGTTTCCTCTTGGCTAAGTTAGGATTTGTTTGTAAAGTGTTGTTATCAATGTTAAGATCTTTCAGAATTTTCTCACAGCGTTCTGCCCACCGGGTGAGAATATTTTCTTTATCTCCATTACTTGGGTCCTGTAAAATGTTGAACTGTGGGAGACCATTCTCCATGCTCATTTTGCAATAAATTGTGAGCATGTTCCAAGTTATTCTTGCATTTATTGATAGCAAACTAAATTCATAGCGAAATATGCGGTTGGTACGCCCTTTGGAAGCCATGGAACCTTTACCTAAAAGATGTTTTCTAACGCAGCCCATAATGAGAAAGGACAACCCAAAGCACACTCTGCCCCATGAATAAGTGCTGGAACAGCCTCTTGTTTATACAAAAATAAGAACTGGTCTCAATGAGAACGTCTTGTGTATCACTGATCCTTGTACAGCCAATTGCAGACATTTGGCTTTGGTTTTTTCGACCCAAGGTGCATCGTTCAGGCTTGAGCTAATCCACATTCCAATATATCTGGTGTGCAGTCCACTATTGAGGGCCTCTTTCCCCAGATGCCAAAGAAACCTCTTGCTAGAGCTAGCTTTGTTCTTCCTCAGGTCTTGAAGCGTCAATATTTCAGATTTATTTGGGTTGATACACTACCCATTAACATTGACATATTCTTCGAGGGCATGGAGTTTGCGTTGTAGCCCTATGGGCGTCACATCAAGATTGTCTACTATTGTCTCGTCGCTCCCTGTTGCTTCTGCTGTGTCCTTCCCTAGTGTTTCTCTCCTCCTCCTCCTCCCACACCCTTTCTCTTCTCTTCTCCCCCTACCTACTCTATGGTGCTCTCTGTCTCTCCTATCTTTTCTAACTGCTTCTCGATCGACTATCCTGCTCTCCTCACTAAAACTGGTAGGAAGAAGATTAAAAAGGACTTACTGGTCTCCAAACCAGGCCTCCCTATCGCTGATACCTATACCAGTGCTTACTCCAGGCAAACCCTCACTGACATCCTCTTTGTTGTTCTCTCGCCAGACCTATGGACTCTTCATATGGTCTCTGTGCTTTCTCCTTTCTCTGCCTCTCCCATTAATGGTGGCACTGGTGGGAGGCGCTCTTGGCCCCCATCCTCTCATCTATGGTCATCATTATTAATGTCTACCTGAATGACACTGTCTTGGTCCAATGCTCTCAGGCCAACCTTCTCCTCTTTGATAGATGCTTTCCATGCCTAATCAATTTCCTTTCCTCTCCTGCTTTCCCCTGTGTTCCCCCACGGCTTCCTTGCCTCCCCGGCTGTCTCCTCCTTGACTACCTTGCTCTCTCCTCCTTCGTCCTCTGCCCCCCTCGGGCTTCTTCCACACCTCTGCAGGGTGTACCTCTGATTTGTATCCCACCCGCGGAAGTCTTTCAAGGATGGCAACTTTATCCATATTGCCACGCTCAACTCTCGCTCTGATGTCAAACACTCCTCTGACATCTGCAGTCTCCTGGAAGAACTTGACCTCGATGTCCTTGGTCTCACCGAGACATGGTTCATGGCTAGCTTTGTCACAAGCTTTGACACTCTCCTTCCTGAGGACTACAAGATCCTCTCCGTGCCCAGATCCAACCATCCCGGATGGGGTGTAGCCCTGATCTTCCCTGAGTAAATCCCTGCCTCTGTTATTCCTACGCAGGCCTACTCCTCTTTTGAATGCCTCGTCTGCAGGCTCTCTCTCTCTCCCCTGGCCAGTCCCTTACTGTGGCTACCATCTATCGGCCACCTGGTCAGATCTCCTCCTTCCTCTCTGAGTGGGCGGACCTCTCCTCTTCCCGACTGGTCTCGACCACTCAACTCCTACTTCTGGATGCTTCCTGTCCTTCCTCTGGACTCTTTTGCTACCTCTGCGACTCTCTCTCACTCCCTATTCTCCCCTCTGGCCCGACTCACTCTTCAGGGCACACTCTGGATGTTCTGATCTCACTAGACCTTCCCCTTTCTATCCCTCTCACCACTCCTCTCTCCTGGAGTGATCACTTTCTCCTTTCCTCCCAGCTCACCCTGTCTACCCCTCAGGCCAATTCACCTCCAGCACTGCCACGTAACTTCTCGGTTATCCGACCCATGAAGCGTGTGTCAGTTGAGGCTTTTGCCACCACTTTCTTACCCCCCACTCCTTTGGCTTGCTCACACCCTGACACAGCCCTTTCCATGCTTCACTCTGCTATGTCTGATACTCTTGATGCTCTTGCCCCTGTCATGAGGATCTGCCTGAAGCCCAAAGCCAAGTGCAACTCTTGGTATGACTCAGACCTTGTCACCCTCAAGTGCAAATGCAGGGTGGCTGAGAGGAAATGGTGTGCTCCCGGTACATCCTCTGACAAACTGGCCTGCCACCTGCTCAAAAGGCAATACCGGCTCTCTGTCCGCACCCAGAAGAGAGCCCACATCCAAGCCTGCATCTCTGCAGCATCTAAAAACTCGGCTGAACTCTTTAAAATCTGCAAGGAACTGGCACATCCTGCTGCAGTCTCTACCTCTCCTGTCCCCTCCCAGACCCTCTGCATGGCTCTGGCATCTCATTTCATCTCTAAAACTCAGGACCTCCTGTCCTCTCTCTCTTCCTCTCCGCCTCCTATCTCTACTCCCTGCTCTTCCTCTGGCCCTTCTTTCGGCCACTTCTCCTCCATCCTTATCTTCCTTTCCCCTGTTCTCCCCAGACCAGGTTTCGAGACAAGTCCGATCTATGAAAGTCTAGTCAAAACAAATTCACCCCTGTTCCTTCAAAACCAACAAGGACCACATTGACACCCTGGCTCCTCCTCTTGCCGACTTCTGCAACCACTCCTTCGCCACAGGAGTCTTCCATTCCCCCTCTGAAGCACTCCCTTGGGCACGCTCAACTGAAGAAACCCTCTGCTGACCCGGCCTGCCTGGCTAACTATCGCCAAATCTCTATCACTCCTTTCCTGGGCAAACTCCTGGACAGTCTGGCCATCTCCCAGCTTAATCTTCACACTGAATCTGTTGGTTGTCTTCATGACCATTAGTCTGGCTTCAGAGCTGCCAAATGCACGGAACCTGCTCTCCTGAGCATCCTTGAAGACCTGCTCTCCAACCTTGATTCCAACACCCCCTGTGTACTCATCTTACTTGATCTCTTTTCTGCCTTTGACACAGTCAACCATGCCATCCTGCTCAACCGTCTCTGTGATAACCTGGGTATCACTGATCAGGGCCTGGCTTGGCTGACTGCTTTCCTCTCCGATCGACCCTCTCAGGTCCAACTTGGATCCTTCCTCTCTTCTATCTCTACCCGTGGTGTTCCCCAGGGGTATAACCTATCCCCCTGGCTGTTCAACCAATACCTGACACTTCTTGCCCACTGCATTACCGCTCTCTGTCCTAACTTTCAGTGCTATGGGGATGACACTCAGCTCACTTTCAGGCTCCTCTCAGCCACCTGCGCTCATCTCTGACTGTCTGCCTGCTATTCAGAGTGGTGCACCGCCTATGATCTCTGCCTTAATGCCAGTAAGACTGTGATTCTCCTCATCGGAACTCCCGCTTCCTCCTTTCCTGTCGCTCTCTGGCCGGCCTCTCTTGGCCCTCTTCCTGCTCCCCCCTGTGAGCCTAAAATCCTTAGGGTCATCTTCGACGCCACACTTTCCTCTCTTCACATCTCTGACGTCTCTAAGAAGTCACACTACCAGCTGCACCTCCTCAGAGGTATTCTTCCTTTCCTCTCCTTCCCCCAGAAGCTCACTGTCTCCAGAACTCTGGTTCTCTCGTGGCTGGATTACTGCAACAGCCTCTTTCTAAATCTGATTGCCTCTACTCTCTGCCCTCTGCAACTCATCCAAAACAGGACTGCGAGACTTGTCCTTGGCCTCAAACCCAGGGATTGTATCTCTCCAGGACTGAAATCTCTGCACTGGCTCCCAGTGGCGGCGAGGATTAAGTTAAAAACGCTCTTCATTGTCCACAAGGACTTCTGGGGCATGGGGCCTCAATACCTTTAACTCTCTCTTCCCAAATATCTCCCTTCTCGAGCTCCTAGCTCATCCGACCTCCAACTCCCTCAGGGTCAGTCGCTTCTCCAAGCAACGAGTTGGTGGTAGATCTCTTTCTTCGGCTGGGGCCTGCCTCTGGAACAGCCTGCCTGCCTCTCCGGAAATTGAGGAGAACCATGTCCGGTTCCGGAAGTACCTCAAGATCTTCCTCTTTGCTTCTGCTTTCTCTCCTCCTCTCCCCTGCTGAACTCCTGTCTGAAACTGAAACTGCACTGGTCACCTGGCTACCCTCTGTTCTCGGGCCCAGGTCCCCTCCCCGCCAGTTGCACACCTGCACTGCCACCCTGGCAACCCTTGCACTAGGGGCTGTTTCTGTATCCCTACAGCCCCCTACTAGCACTTGACACCTGTTGTCTGCACTTACCGTCGCACCTGCCACCAGCTGGCCGCACTTCTTATTGTTCTTATTTATTGTTTCTATTGTTTTTATTATTGTTTTTATTTATTTACTGCTATCCTATGTACTGCACTTCCCCTCCCGCCTTCCCCCTCGAACCCCCCTGCACTTGTACGATCACAATGTCACCTGGCCTAGTAAGATTGTTGTCTCTGTTTTCCCTCTGTCCCCCTCCCCTGTCTCGTTGCGCCTTGAAACACTTGTGTAAAGGGCAATATAAATGCCATGTCATATCATATCATATCATATCTTATCATAGACCTGCAATAGCTTAGCCTAGTAACTCAACACCAGTGATACTGCTAAGCAGGGAAAGACACGCTCAAGCCTGGTAATCAGAAAGACTCCACACTAGACCGAGAATCTCACAGAGAACTAAGGATCTGAACCTCTAAAATAGATACGGTCCCCCTAGCAGGCACTAGAAGCTAATAAGGAACATGGGTCTCTCTCCAATCCGTACAGACACTCACACAAACCAATACGCTCACTCTCTCCTCTACACCAACAAACGATAGAATGCAGCTATACCCCTCGATCAAATCGGCCTAGCTGCACACAATCTCACACAAAAGCTCCACCACTGCTAGAATGCAAATACTGAGGTCAAAACGGACTTTCTGCACACATTCTACTTATCTCACACAACCATCAACCATGCATAGCATTAGAATGCAGCTACATACCACGTAAACCGCACTGGCTGCACACATACTGTGCGCTCCCAAGCTATCTACTACCCTACTCTCCACTGACCTGGACTACGGTCCCCGAGGGCGTTCAACCCACATGGCTTTGAGATCATACCAATGATAAACAAGGTGCGATACAAATGCCCAATAACATAACAATAACATAACAATTAAACAGCCTAACAAAACAATAAAGGAAGGTAAATATGAACATATTACAAATGTCTCAGGCATTCCAGTAGACTGGAATCTTGGAGGCAATGAATGTCATACATGACACAAAGGTTTAAGAGAAGAGCCTTACACAGCTTGGGCCTCACAAAACCTGTCACAAACCTTTGCTAATTCCATAGGCACAGCATGCCAACTAATGGCAAAGCAAGAACCTTTATATGTGTTTGTTTGTGTAATAGACACAAGAGGAAAGTTAGGTGATTGGTCAGCAGCACTAGACAGGTCGCCTAGAAAAGGCTAGGGCCAAAAGGGCGGTGAATGAAGCTGAACTTACTTGGAAGAAAACTGTCCTGAAAATCCAAGGACTGGCTAGACTGCCCATCAAGATGAGCCATTTTGCAGCCAATGACAGCTTATTGCATTGCAGCAGGGAATCTACAACCTGAAGAGATGTGGTAGTGGATATGGTGCATATCATCCAAGACAACTTGGAAAATGTAAAGGATGAACAGCAAGCAGTTGTTGACCTTCTGAAGATCACAGACTTCCTGGATACACCCTCTTCAGGTGTTCCAGGTTCCAGGTTCCAGACTAGTCTATCAAAATATGGCCAGAGTAACTAACAGAACCGAATCTATAAAGACAAGCTCAGAGATTACTCATTTCAGAATCCACCTACACTTTGCTGAGGGTACTCAAGAAGACATTCAATGGAGTATTGGCCTGGGTCAAAGACTCATTGCCATGGACATTGTTTGGGATCATGAATATTCATATGCCAGCAGAAACAACTCTTTTGTGTAAAGAACTGAATTCATGAGGCACCATGCATCAAGTAGAGAAGCAATGGATCCAAACTCTCTATGAGGTCCCCTACACCATTGCTCGCGTGACTCGTGAGGACAACTGTGTTCCATGAGGAACTGTTTGGGAGCCCCCATACAAGATGCCAGGATATTCTCAAGATCAGCCCATGCAAGCAGAATTCAAACCCCACCAAGTGCATGCTGATTGCAATTCGGATGGAAACCTTCAGTAGCAAATCTGTGACTATTACTTAATGTATCCTACATTGTGCAGTTCAATGCTTCATGCTGTGGTGTGCCTGTGGGGATTGCCAGCTTGATAACTGTCTCAACCATGGTGAACTGTTGCAGTTATGTTCTAAATCCACCAGTGCAGACTGAGCAAGTACAATTGGACTGGCCTGAAGTGAGACTAGCACCACTGAAGTTCCTGCAACTAACACTGAGACTGGCATATCTCCTGGATATGAAAATACACAGCACTAGCACCAAAGTGACTTTCCTAGAAGCATCAAACAGAGCACTGCAGTTGGCCAAAGACTTACTGGAAGAATACCAGAATGGCCAAAGGAGATTCATGCCCTGTTGAATGTTCTACTCCAACAAATGGGAGCTCCTTCGCAAGCTCCCTCAACTGGCTGACGAATACAGTTGCTGCCTTCAATCCATTGAAATGTTTTTTGGACTTCTTTGAAATCTTAGGCACAGGGATCACACCTGTGCGCTACATCCTTGTAGCTGGGTTCATCCGGATCCTGATCATTAGTTTTTACCACATTGTGACACGTAGCAGTGAAATTGTCAATGCACCAAAACTGTATCCTGAATAACAGAAGGAAACTGTTTGGAATTGTTCATCAGGCAAACATCTACTCATCTCTGATTCATCAGCGGTTGAATATTGTCTGCTGACCAGTATCTGCTGCAACTGACTCGTCTGAATAAGAAATGTTTCTGTTTTAATATTTAGTAACTAGTGAAGATTCTAAGTGAACACATGTTTAGCAAATAAGTATTCTACCATGTTTTATATGCTCTTGTGTCTCTTCACAGTTATTCTCATGATACCTATGATGTCTCCACGGCCTGTGTAAGTCTCATGGGGGGGTGGCATGTATTCCGTATGTCTGCTCATATTAGCCATGCTTAAAACAGCATGTAGTCAGAGCCGCAGACCAGGCCTTATTGCTAAATGCACAGTGCAGTGAAACACTTTCATGTTTAGTTTTATACAAGTCGCAGGATTTGCTTTTGCATGTTGAGATGAAGTACAGTAGAGTTTTTTCCAATAGCTTTACTTTTCAAGCTTTATCCGGTTGACAAAACCTTTAGCACAAGTTCATTATAACAACTCACAACAAATTATTAAAATATTCACAAATATAAAAGATGAAATGAAAAATGTCAATCCATTAAAAGAGCCGTACTGTGAAGTAGAAATACAGAGTATATAAACCATATCAATACTACCTAAAAGCTTTATAAAAAGATACAGCACTGTGAAAAATATACCATTGTTATCTAAAAAGAACAGACACCAATTGAGGAGAGGAAGCTAGCAGCCTGAATACAGGTACATTAATCATTACTGACAAAGGTAATATCCCACTAGCCTTCCCCTTAATAACTGTGCACGATGCACATACCTGGCAGCTGCAAAAGCTACGTTCTGTTCTGTTGAGCAAATTAGAAACCTCATGGGTTCACATGTGGTACGTACCCTTTGAACATTCAATATTGGTTTCAGATATTTGCACCTTAATTCCAGATTTACATAACATATTAGCGTGTAAGTGCTTAATTACCAACTCCACATAAAGGGTATGTGCCAAACCTGGAAGGTGTCAAAGAGCGAGCGTACCATGCAGTCTGTAATATCCCCAGCCTCAGCCGAAGGTAAAGAGAGCGTTCATTAGACAGATGAATTTCGTCCCAGGGGTCCTTGCAGTTTCCTATCATACTGCTAGAGAGAAATTCTGGGTCATTTTTCAATAGGGTCCTCTTGGTCAACATCTTTTCCACAGAGTTTCTTCTAGCATTCACTTCAAGAGTTATTTTTGTAGACTTCTTAAAATCAGCGTGTTTGTCCCAAAAAGATCCAGCATTCAGCGTATATAATAATTGCTTGACATGGACCGCCCAGCTGCAGCTTTTGGCCCCCTCCGGAAGTAAAACATTTATTTTCTTTTTTAAACTTTATTAGCACACTTGGAAGCACTTGTTACATTGCGTCAAGATAATAGCAACATCGGAGGGAAACCACAGAGGAAGCATACAGTTTACAGCGGATGGAATTCGGGGGGAGCGGGGGTTTCACCAAGTCTTGGCATAATTCGTAATAGGTATAGTCTCAGTGGGGCCCATATGTCCTTGGGTCGAGAGTTGAGCAGTTGCATACATATCCATTGTTCCTCTCTGTCGTTTGCCCACACCACAACCGATAGCCCTTATTAGGGGCCTGTGTTCTTGTCCACTGTAGGAGAATACAATATTTTGCTAACAATAATCACAACTTCACAAATGTACTTGTAGCAGATGTGGACGGGTCAAGGATGTGGAATAGACAAAGTAGGGGGTTGGGCTCGACAGGTTTGCATATAATCTCAGATAACATTGTACATACATCTTTCCAAAAAGGGGCTAGCATGGGGCACTCCCAGATCATGTGGAAATATTTAGCATTTGGCAATCTAATCTACAGCGCAGGCATGCAACGGTCTGCTCATTGGATAATAAATGTAGCCCGCTCGGAGCATAGTGATAGTGGTGCAGCACTTTTAACTCGATCAATCAGAACCGTGAGTTATACTACATCCTAGGTGTCTGTGAGCACGTCACTCCAAAGGTCATCGCTAATCTCTAGCTGAAGGTCCAACGACCACCAGTCATGCGCCTTACAGAGGGGAGTGTCGGCACGGGACTGGATCAATTGATATAGGGTCGACACACGGCTACGAGTGTCATGTGCGGACAGGACAAACCCACAGAGCAAGTCGCTGTCAGGTTCCACCGGAAAGGTGCGCCACAGTTTCTTGCATGCTTTACGTAGGCCCACATAGTGCAGCCACTGCGAGGATCTCCTGCGCCTCAAACCTGGTATCTCAGCGGCATGAATTAAGCTACCCCCTGAGTATAACGACCCCACTGCATGGTATCCATGTTGTATCCAAACTTTGGGAACCCTTGTCTGTGTGCGGCAGTGAGGGAACGCAGTTCCAGAGGGAAACGTTTTCATGATAAGGATTCGGGACGCCCACCTCTGCCCATATTTTCTGCCATGCCAATCCTGTAACACTAGCAGGGTCGAATCTGTAATCGTCTGTGAATTCCGTTGGGAAAACGAATGATCAGAGGTCCCTGTCTCCCGCCGAGTGTCTCTCCAATTGTACATGGGGGGAAGGGGTGCCATCCCCAAACCAAGCAGTCGCAAATTGTGCCTGTGCAGCCATCCAGTATCGCTGGAAAATTTGGTGCTGCTAGCCCCCCCCACCCTCTCGTGTGGCTGGGTTAATATGTCCCATTTGAGTCGTACTGCCCCGGAGTGCCAAACAAATTTGGAAATTTCGCTGTTAGACTCCTAAAAAATATTCGCCCAGGCCATAGGGGTATATTGAGAAAAAGGTATAAGAGTTTAGGCAGTATGATCATTTTTAGTAGCACTATTTTACCCGCAATCGTGATAGGTAGATTTGACCATGTTGCAAGCTGCTGGGTCATGTAAGTGGTGTAATTATAGTCGTGTAATACGGGGTAGCAACACGCCACCGTCACCCCTAAGTAATGTATGGCCTAGTAGATTTGGGGGAGGAGTGGTTGCGTCTGTTATGGCCAAGAATCCTGATTTTGCACAGTTGACCCGGAGTCCTGAAACCTCCCCAAATAGTAGGATATCTTGCATTATGAGTCCCAGGTGTACATCAGGGTTACGGATGTACAGCAGTGCGGCATCCGCATAAAGGGAATTTATTTGTGGGTCTCCCGCTATTCTGACCCCTCTGTGGCTATGCCTCAGACTAATTGCGTCACCATTGGTTCTATAACAATGGCAAATATTAGAGGGGAGAAGGGACATCCTTGGCGGGTGTCACTCTCAATCTCAAATTGAGGGGAGGTTATCCCATTTGTGCTAACCCTAGCCACTGGCGCCGTGTAAAGAATGCACACCGCCTCGAAGAACCTAGGTCCAAACCCACATTTCAGTAACACAGCATACATTAACTGCAAAGACACTGAGTCAAATATCAAGTGTGGCAGCTACCACCTGAACTTCCGGATTGATGAGCGCCAGTATATTAAATAGCTGCCTTAGGTTCAGTGCTGTAGACTACCCTGGAATAAATCTGATTGATTCAGGTGGACAATATATGGCATCGCTGGCATCAGTCAGGTGGCCAAAATCTTTGCAAATACCTTAAAATCAGTGTTGATTAGCGAGAGAGGTTGGTTGGAACTGCATTGGTTGGCTGGTTTGTCCAGTTTCAGCAGCACCATGACCACTGCCTCCCGTATGCAACTGGGGAGTACCTGCAATGCCAGAGACTGTAGCCAGACCTGCAATAGCTGTGGGGCGAGTGCCCCTTTATACCGCTTATTTAATTTGGCAGAGAGGCAGTCAGTACCTGGGGCCTTGCCAGTTGGCAGACTGTCGATTGCTTGGTTAATCTCCAACGGCGTTATCGGGAATTCCAGCAGGTCTCTGGTCTCCTGTGAGAGCTGGCTGAGTGGAAGAGCGTCAAGGAATGCATTGATATTCTCAATTGTGCATGCATCTTTGGTGGAATAGAGGTCGGTATAAAACTGGGTGAGACTCTGTTGATGGCGACGGGTGTGTTGGACTGTGTCATCAGATGTATCAGTAATGAGAGCGATACACCTACTGCCATTTTCGCTGTGTGCCATACGGGCTAGCAGTTTACCCGGCCTATCCCCTTCCCCGTACTTCCTAGCCAGCAAAAAGGCATCAAAAAACTTCACCTCTCTCTCCGCATGAGTTCTCAATGTGTATACGGCTTCCTTTATTTGAGCTAGGTTAGCCATGGAGGGTCAGCCTTGAGGCCTTGTTCCTGTGCTTTCAGGTCATTCTTGCTTTGTCCTATACTGGGCCGCATCGTTTTTAGGACACTAATCTATGTGGCCATTGCAATCCCTATAATGTAGACCTTAAAGGCCTCCAGGACCATCCCAGATGAACTCACTGATCCAATATTTTTCTCCAAAAACAGTTGGATGTGTTCATCTATAATGGATGCAAAAACAATATCCTGGAGTGCCGATGGTTTAAACCGCCAATTGTAACGGGACTTGGAAAGTGATGGTAATTATAGGGTAATGCTGACAGGGGAATGGCCAGAGTAGGTACGGGGAAACAAATGTGCATTTGAGACTCCCCCTAGTAACGTGTCTGATAGGAGCCACATATCAATGGGGAAGGAGGAGACATGGACTGAAGAGTAGAAGGAGTATGAGCGGACGTCCGTATGTAAAGTTCTCCAGACGTGCATACCCTCCTTGATAACCTGGGCAGCTTGTGTGAGAGCCCTTTTTGTTTGTGAGGCTCTGTCAAGGTTCAAGTCCAAGATAGTGTTGAAATCTCCCCCACAGAACATGGGGATCAGGGGATATCGGGCAAGTTCCTCCATCATCTCGATATACAATTGTGGGTCGTCTGTGTTCGGGCCATAGATATTCATAAGTAGAACTTCCCTCCGTGCAAGTAGGCCATACACCAGCATATATCTACGCAGTGCGTCTATTTTCATGTGTTTACATTGGAAAGGGAGGGATTTATGAACCAAAGTCATAAACCCCATGGTTAGCAGGAGGTGTAGTAATGATTCACACCCCAGTTTCTGGCAAACCCCTCACATGTTCCGGAAAGGGCATGGGTTTCCTGCAAGAACAGTATGCTAGCTTTGTGTCTCTCACAGTAGAGTTGTATTTTCTGGCACTTAATTGGGCTCCCCAATCCATGCACATTCCAGCTAAGGCATGTTATGTCTCCCATTTCGACGTAGATATTGTTGTGTCTCCCTTTCCCAAGCCAAAATGATGCCATTTTGACGTTTCATCATGTCCCTCCACGCCAACCCTCTTCCTAGTTGCAAACATAGCGTGTTCCAAGTGCTTTTTAACCAACTTTAACTTAAATCCCCTCACCCTCCCCCCAACTGGGGCGTTGATTACCCATAAAGAAACTTCCCAACCAGAAACGCAACATTGCTTGGGGTCACTGAAGCTTGCACTCACCCGGGCTGCCATTGCGCTTAAAAAAAGGACAATACAAAAACTTGATATAATTTGATCGTAGTTGTACCCCCAGAGCGGTGGCACAGTCGCCACACAAGGTTTGAATGGGGGAGAGCCCCCTCTTCACTTCGTCGACCTAGTCGTGGCCTTGGTGGCACACCTGATTAACTTCTGCTAGCGTACCCCAGACCAAGCATGGAGAGTCGGTGCCTAGGCTTTATCAGTGTCTCCGAGTCCTATGATTAGTCAGTGTCTCCGGATGAAGGTAGAGTTTCGTCCAGGAACTTCATGGCTTAAGTTGGCATTGTGAAAAATAAAGTTTTGTTGTTCCATTCGATTCTCAGCTTGGCAGAGAACAGCATTGTGTATTTCATATTATTGTCTTGCAGCTATTTCTTCACCGATACGAAAGACTGACTTTCTTGCTGAACTGCCACAGAGAAATCAGGATAGATATGAATTTGGTTGGATCCCTGTTAGGCAGAAACCTGTGCAGTTCCCTCTGGGACCACTGCAAAAGATTTAGGACTACAGGTGTTTGGCAGTAAACCCACTTGGTAGCAGTCTGTACCACACAGATTCACTTGGTAGCTGTGGCTGAGCAGTCAGACTTCCCTCAAGAAGAGTTAGGCAGTATACAGAGTATTCACAATAGGTCAAGAGAACACAATAGAGCAAGTAAACACTGACCAGGGCTTGGTGTAAAAGAGATATAATTATTTATTTTAAACCACATCTAGAAAAACACACAGGCACTAATAGTAAGCAATTCAAAAACACAGTCACTAAAAGATATACACTCCCTTAAAAGAATATTAGACAAGTCTTAAGTAAAGCCACACTTATTTTCAGTCAGCGGTGAGCACTTAACGCAGATGGCACTCTAATAATTCATTTTAAAAGGGAGAGAAAAGCAGAGAATAAATTGAAACAGATCCCAACACTTTTTCACGAACACAACAAGGGAGGAAGGAAAAGTAACACTAGTGTCAGAAGGCCGGATCCGCTTAAGAGGATCCAAACGAAATGTGTCCAAGGTCACACGGTTGCAGTGCACAAAAGTCTTGTACCGGTTCAAAAAGGAGTTGGATCAAAGAAAGGGACCAGTTAGAGGGTCAAGGCGGCCAGCCCAGGCAAGAAGGTTAAGGAGTTATTATTACCTTGTAGCAATCTTTAGAAAGGGAGGCCTGGCGGACACGGTACCTTAAAGTGGTGAGAACACTCCAGCGGGGGCAGTTGTTCCTGGCAGCGGATGCAAGTTGGTGCTTCGTCCGGTGGAAGAGAGGATCTCGTCGGGGAGGAAGACAGGAGTCCGTTGCACTGCCAGGGAAGAAACCAGCCGCAGAGTTTCTCAGGTACAAGGAGCGGTCCGTTGATTCACGGTTCAGTGGTGAGTGGCTATCCGGCTGCCAGGGTGCTTGGCACGGGCAGTTCGACCACAAACCTGTCTGGAGTGCGAAGAAAGAAGGTAAACTGGTTGTGCCCACCAGTCAGGGGAAGAAGCCTCTCTAGCCGGGAGATCTTCTCTGTCGTCGGGAAGTGGTGAGTCGGTTCCACAGGGCTCCACCAGTGGTGTCGTCATGGTAGGTCGGCTCAGCTTCTCCCTCCTCAGATTCTTAGGTCCTGTGGCGACTTCTGAAGTTCCAGTCCCCAAAGCCCTGCTTTTATGCAGCATACCCCCATTCACTCAGCCTAGCTGTCAATCAAACATGCTAAGTGGTGAGCCGGCCGGCCACTTGGGCCAATCACACAAGAGTGCGACTTGAGTTACCAAGGTAACTCAGTCCAGGGTGCCTAAACCCCCTCCCACGCCCCCTGTGGTACCCAGACAGAGTGGCACCACTTTTGGAGGCTTCTGTGGAGAAGCCCGCCAAAAAGTGGAACAAAGGGCTCGACTTGGGTTGGAGTCACAGAAGAGAACACAAACGCCATTTTAGAATCGAGTCTTGGCAAAAAATACCAACTGGCGAATTAATATTAAATAAATAAACCAGCGGTATGTTCGAGGCTATGAGAATTAAATAATTAAAGTTGGTAGCCTCGAACAATGGGAAAATCCCATAGGGAAATATTCGCGGTCGAATATAAAAAGTAGTTTCCACTGCCACCAGCCAAAACTCGATTAGGGGGGACGGAGACGTGCCCCCTCGACTAACAGACCCCGGGGCAATCGAATTGCCCCGACCAGTATGTCCACAATATGATGGTTTGTACTGGTTTCCGTTAATAATTTGGGACTAGTAAAGCCAATGGTGACTTTACATGCCCTGGAAGACAGTAGTCAGTCCCAGGGTATGGAGTCTATGGTGGGGTGTCGCTATGACACCCCTGTGTTACGGCACGGAGGGTGCTGTGTCACACACATAGTAAAAACACATGAGACCCTATGGAGTAAAGGACCCCATAGCCCATAAAACACATTAACAGTCAAAGGAACACCATAAATCATGTCCAAGAGTGGGAGAAAAAAGAGTCTCACTCTTGGCAGGAGAAAAAAACAAACTCCAGAAATCCAGCAAAGCTGCTGGGGGACTCACTAGGTTAGGAAATTCAGCCTAAAGAGAGAATTCTCCCTAACAATCCCAGCATCAGATTGCCCTGCTTGTGGGCCGCACAGAGGATAGCATCTCGGTCTCGATAATTAAGTATGCAGGCAATTATAGGGCGTGGAGGGGCTCCAGGTTTCGGATTGGGGCCATAGATCTAAGAGCACGTTCGACGGTGAATTGCGGAGCTAGTGCTGGGTTCCCCAGTATTGGTAGTAGGGTGGTTTCTATACACTGCTCCAGGGAGGATTCTGAGTTACTCCCTGGGACTCCGATAAGCTGAATGTTGCTGCGTCGGATCTTGACTCCAGGTTGTCGTTCTTCCTTTCAACCTGGAGCAGCTGTCTTATAAGGGTTGTGCGTTCCCCTCTCATAGTGGATACATCGTCTTCCACTGAGTCTACTCTCACCTCCCTTTCAGACAGACGTTGATCTGTTTTGTCAATGCAAGATGTTATAGTCTCTATGGTGCTAGTCATGTCATCTAGTTTACTATGCACCTTAGCAAATCCCTCTTGCATGCATGCCATCATGCATTGAGTTTCCGAGGGTTCAGATATGGAGGGCTCTGTATTCATGCTGGAGGAAGCCCTGTTGATTGCTGGAGGGTTAGGAGTGGATCTGATGTACAGGCTCATGGAGTGTTGGTTTTTGGAGCTCACTTTGGTCATCTTGCGTTAGTGGTCGGAGCTGTCTGCAGCGATAGAGAGTGCACAGGGGGTGCGCAGTATTCACTGTGTAGTTCCTTGTGCGACCAGTGTATTTCTGTAGGTGGAGGGGTAATCAACCAGGTGCACAGCCAGGGTCTTGTGCGGCTTGCTTGTTGTTATGTCAGCCAAAGGGTTGGCCTGAGATCCATCTGGAGGTAATGTCATAGTGTGACCGTGCCTTGCAGTGGCCGACAGGTAGGCGGTCGGCAATGACTGTAGAGTAACTTGTATCTAGAGTACACACTGCAAGGCCAGTCCCCTCGCCTCAGGGGGTCCACCTCCCAGTACTGGCCTGAAGTAGCCAAGGGGCACCTGCAGGTGGGCTCACCAGCCGAGTGATAGGGGGTGATGTAGAGGCCAAGTGGTCAGATGACTGTGGAGCGTGGGGTTTAGTGGGCTGTATATCTGCAGCACCCCGTCAAGCATGTGCAGGTACTGCATACCTGTTGAGTTTTTGGGGGTGCCCAGAGGATCAGAAAGCGAACTATGGATCCCTAGCACTGGGAAGGGGGCCATCCACGGCCTCTTCGTAGTATTGCGCCTTCCGCGCTAGGCTCACCTTCAGTGGGGGCGCCTCCGATGAGGTGTAATATGGTGATCAGTCATGCACGGGGGCCCCCACAAGACACTTCACTCCCACAGGTCCGTGGGTCCGAGATCTGGTTCTTCCAGAAGGGGAGCCACCTTGTATCAGGCAGGGGCAGAGAGGGCTATGCAGCTGGTGCAGCGGGCCATGCAAGTCTTCAATCGGCTGCTCCAGGTGGGCCGCGGTTGCTGTCTCCCTCGCGTCTTCCGGCAAGGACGCCCGTCAGCAGAGTCAGCAGCCCTGCCGTGAGGGACAGCACATCAGGTAAAGGGGGCCTCAGCAGTGCCAAGCTCTCCGCACCCCTCCCAGGGGGAATCTTGTGAGTGCCAGGGCCCGCCCGACACAGAGTCTTAGGCCTCACCAGGATGTGGGATGCGGGCCCGGCTCAGGCAGGTCAACCTCGCTATCCACACCTGAGGGATGCAGCAATTGCAGCCACTAGTCCTACTACACAGGAGGCTTTTAGGAGAGTCGGAATAGGATTGGTGGGTTGCCAGTAATGCCAGAATCACTCCGGTCGAAGTCCTGGCTGAGTTTAGTATAGTATGAAGTATATTGCAGTCTTATGAGGGCGCCGGGTGCAGGAGCTCTAATGTAGAGCCACCATTTTAGCCATCGCACAACAGCGCCCTCCCTCTCCCCAGACTGGAGGTTCGTATGCGCAATGTGAAAACACTGACACCTGAACATTTTAGTCCCATACTATTAGAGAAAATGGGTGCTCTAGAGGACTATGGATGTGCTTATGATCTTGCACTACACATCACTAAGTCTCTCACAGATGCTTCTAATCAATTGGTTCCTCTTAAGAGTCATCACATAAAAAGAGAAACCATCCAGAAATCCTGGTTTAATGGGGCCATTCTTGCATAAGGACAGAAACGCATACAGCAGAACGCTGCTGACACAAAGATCCATCCAGTGCAACACTAGCTAACTATAAACTTCTGGTAAAAAAATACAAGGAGGCGATGACTAAAGCTAAGTCTGACATTTACAACTATAGGATCCAGAATGCAAAATCATGTTCAAAGGAATTGTTTTCTATTCTCCAGGAGTTTAAGAATAAACCCCCACCTTCGTCAGTGCCAGTAAAGGACAAGGAATGGTGTCAGTCCATTCACAATGCCTCTCTTCACCAGTCCAACATTGAACAGATAAAGGACACCTGCTCCCCGTTGGAAGCACTGGCGAATGACTCTAAAAAGGGGATGCCACCTGAGACAGTGCCTCCTGTCTTCGATTTCACACTCAGTTCTGAAGCATTTATCGCACAAACCATCTCAGAGAGGAAACCAACCTCCTGTCAGAGTAACGTCTGCCCCTCTAGCTTGTTCATAAAGTGCAAGGATACCCTTAGCCTGTGGGTAACCAAATTTGTCAATTGCTCATTTGCAGAGGGTAGCGTTCCTCTTTTTCTGAAGGAGGCTTGGGTTTCCCCCATTCAAAAAAAAAGGAGTCGCTGGATCCATTTGTCTTGGATAATTATCGTCCCATCACTAATGTGCCATTTATGTTAAAGATATTGGATGAAGTGGCACATTTACAATTCCAGTACTTTTTGGAGGATAATGAGATTTTATTGCCTTGCCAGTCTGGGTTGCAGAAAGGGCATGGCATGGAAACCGCTTTGCTGGATCTGCAAACAAATTTATTACAGAACATGGACCAAGGGCAACTATCTGTCCTTATGCTGTTGGACTTATCCTCAGTATTCAAACTTGTTGATCACGCTCTACTCAAGGGCAGATTACAGTCATTGGCCGGGTGTTCTACTAAAGCTGCCAGTTGGATTTCTTCCTTTTTGGGCCCCTAAGGTGAATGTAGGTGAAGTTTCTGCGGAACCTTCATCTGTCACCTGTGGGGTGCCTGTGGGATCTTGTATTTCTCTGACATTATTTAATATCGACCTGATTCTATTCCTGCTTCTGTTGATTATCCTGGGTGTCCAGGTGTCCAGTTACGTGGACGATACTCATGATTGTCAAACTGTCAGGTTCATATATTGAGGATGCAGCTAAATTGAATATCATCTATAAAGCCACCCACCTCTGGATGGCAGCTATCACGAAGGTGAGGTCTTTGACAGTAGAGTACAAACCCTTTTCACTCCTGGGAACTAAGGTCAAAATGCTAGGGGGGGTTCTGGATGCCGAATTGTCTATGTCACATCATGTGGCTCTCATTTGTTCCTCCTGTGGGTTGATTACAAAGCTTTTGTGCAACATTCGCCCTTTTTCTCTCTATTGAGAACTTAGATATCCTGGCTTCAGTCCTCGTTAACACATGTTTTGGACTACTGTACTAGTCTGCTTAGTGGCTGCACGCAGTCCATCATAGCTGCTCTTCAGGTCTCACAGAATGGTGCAGTGCGGGCAGTGTCAAGTCTTGCCAGACGAGCCCAAGTCACCGCGGCCAGCCGGGGCTTACATTGGCTGCCTGTTAAAGCTAGAATTAAGCATAAAGTTTTAACTCTCACTCACAAATGTGTGATGAACACAGCACCCCAGTATCTTACAGCGTACCTTCAAATTCCGGTTTCATCTCGCTCTCTCAGGCCCCAACACCGCATTAGACTGGTTAAACCCAGATTTAGGTTGGTGAAGGCCGGTGTGCACAGTTTTAGACTGCAAGGTCCTAACCTGTGGAACTTGTTGCCTCCTAATCTGAGAGCTGTTGAGACAACGGCTAAATTTTAAAAAGAGCTAAAGACGCTTCTTTTTAATCTACCACCCGATTAGGTCTCTCTCTTGTTTATTATGAGCTGGTTTATATTGATTCAGAGCTGTGCCCCTGGATTTATCCTTTCGCACAGTTTTTAATGATATTTGTTTCGGCTGTCCATCATGTGATCTCGTGTGTGCGCGCTCTGAGGCCCATGGGCATGTGGCGCGATGTTATATGAACTTTTAATAAATAAATACATAAATAAATAGAACATTTCTCAAAGCATCTTGGTATAATGCCAACCCCGGGGTAGTCCAAAGTCTGACCCAAAAAAGCACATGTTTAAGAGCAATCTGGTCAGCTGTGGTAAGAAGCGATTGAGATCCATTAGGACTAAAGAAGTTGGTGCATTTGTCAGGAGCAGAAGTAACCTTTTCATGAATTTATTCTCAGAGACAGCTAGTGGGATCGTGTTGGTGTATCCCCAGAATTCCGACCCATAAAGAGCTGCTGGTAGCGCATGCTTCTCATACAAATTCAGAGCCGGTGAAACTGCCCTTCTACCGTGGCAGGAGAAAAATGAATAAATCCCCCGCTATATTACCCCAGATTAATCTGGGCTTTAAGTAGTTGTTCAGACCAACGACCTGATTCATGGAACCTGGTGCCCAAGTAATCAAAATATTTGACTTGCTCCAATATTATACCATCAATTGCTACTCACACAGGGCTGCGCTTCGCAAAGGGGGGCTTAGAAACCATAACTTTGTTTTTTTTCTACATTTAGCTCTAATCCAAGCTCTTTACTCTTTGATTTAAAAAATATCCACTGATGTGGCCAACCCCTTTGGTGATGTTGCTAACATAACTGCGTCATCTGCATAAAAAAGGGTTGGCCACCTCCTAGATGCTATCCTGGGTGTGTCAAGTGCACCCCCCTCTAAGGCATCCACTATGCCCTGGATATAAATGGAGAAAAGTAGAGGCCCCAAGACGCACCCTTGACGCACCCCTTTATTAACCACAAAGGACTTAGTATGTTCCCCTCCCAGTCCATAACGCACAGATGCCTGGGTTTCCAAATACAGTAATTTAATGGATTCCACCAAATGAAGAGGTGCGTTCGGTCACTTAGAACTTTCCACAAAGTGTCTCTTGAAACTGTATCAAAAGCTGTTTTTAAGTCCCAAAAAATGGCATACAGCTTAGTCTTGGCCAAATGTATATATTTTGGGATTAATAAAAATAGGAGGAAACAATGATCCACTGTGCCTCTGCTGGTTCGAAAGCCAGGCTGCGCTTCGCTGATTACCTGTGATTCATCTGCCCAATTCTGTAACTTAGTTAGTATCACTTTTCCAAATGTTTTCCCGACATAATCTAGTAATGAAATTGGGCGATAATTCTCAGAGTAATTCTCAGGTCTCTCCCCCACTTCTTGTAAATAGGGGCTACAATAGCATCCCTCCAAGTTGTTGAACAACCCCAGATCGTATTACTGCATTGAGACCCTGAAAAGAGTTGGAAGCCATATCGCCATCTCATTGTTATAAAAATCTACTGGTACGAGATCAGGGCCCGCTGCTTTGACAGATCTTTGGGAAACCAAAGCGGCTTCCACCTCATCCAAAGAAATGTGCCATTCTCCATGGAGTAATAGTCTATCCACATTTCCTTCAGAAGCAGCCCCTAATGTTTTTTTCTATGCTTGCATACAGTCAGGAAAAATGTCCTCACCAGGCTTCAGCCGGAACAGAACATAGCAGGGCCTGGTCATCACCCAACTCCCATGACGAAACCAGCTTCCAAAAGCGAATGGTGTCTATTTCTGCTAGTGCAGTACGCAATACTTCCCATCTGAGTTCACATACTCTTTTTTGGTTTTGTTTTTTAGCAGAGCTTTATATTCTGCTCTAAGCTGTTGGAGCTTACTCTTATCAAGAATTAAACTTGTTATGGTACACTGAACCAAACCCTTCTTTGCCTTGATGCAATCCTCTTCAAACCATGCATTTTCCACCAGAGCCCTATTTTTTAGGTTGTTAATTTTAAGCGTCAAGAATGGAATTAGGTTCCTGCCCAGACGTTCGAATTCTTCAAGCACCATGCCATCAGATAACCTATGATTACAAATAACTCCCAAGTTGTCTAAAACTGCTGCATGCACTTCTGGTTTTGCCCCCCTTTCCACCAAGTTATCCCATTTCACTGTTTTTCTAGCCTGACCTTCAACAGTTATGGGCTGATTGACACCGAAACCAGATTCTAAAGATATTGTAGGGTGCTCTCTAGAAAGATCGAGCATAAGTGGGTTATGATCACTCCAGCGTCTATCGCTTCGAAACAACGGGCACTAGACCAACTAGTGTCTGTGATAAAGATGTAGTCGATACATGATGACCCATTGCAGTCATTAAATGTTCTTTTTGCCGGCTTGTCATCTGATAGCCTTCCATTACAGGCCCTGAGATTCAGATTGGCAATAGCCAAGCTGATTCCACTGCCACCTAATTTATTCTCTTTGGAGCGGCTGTCGAATATGTAGGGATAGACCAGGCTATATCCTGGTTAACCCAATGTTCACGTGTAGCTTCCTGGGGTTCTATTTGCAAATTCATGTCTCCTGCCACCAGATTGAATTTGCATCTCACGATTTCCTGTTCATTTGAATTAATGAATACCTGGAGCTTCAGTAGTACATTCATACCAGATGCCACAGTTCACAATTAATAGTTGGAGATCTGGGGAGTTGGTTTCAACACTGCTCACCCTCCAGTCTAGAATGACATCAATCTATATCCGGAGGCCTCCCCTCAGTCTTCCCCTCGGTTCTTTTTTGACTGGAATTGTATAATTTACATAGCCTTGGAACACCATCGGTTCCAGTAACCATGTTTCTTGGAAGAGCAATACTTGATATTTTCTAACAAAACAACACCAATCTAAATCAGGTATTACTCTGCTAAAACCGGCCATATTGCAGGAAATGATTTTGTATGGGGGGGGGCTTATGTCATCATTCCCCTGCTCAATCCAGGTAATACGGGATACTCTCCCTCCCGTTTTCTGTTGACCTAATGATGCCTCTCGACCCCCTTCCTTTGTCCCTCATTGGTTCTTCATGCATATAGCCTGAGCATGATTGCTGGTTTTGCTTGAAATTGGACTCAGAGAATTGTTGTGACCTTAATACAATCCTAACATCGCTTGGGGGGAGGGTTCAGAGGTCAATACTTAAAACCCCTTCAACCAGATAACATGATCTTAGATGGACCTCTATATATTCATTATTAGCATTCAAATGGGATCCCCTACTGCATTTAATGATGTCATTTCCAATAATTGATAAACAGTCCCCATGTCACCCTAAACAAATGCAAGCACTTATTCTTTAGGGTATGAGCATCTTCAAAGGCTCCCAGGGGTAAAATAGGGACGTTAGTCATGAATATTGAAGGTCCTCTGTTTATATCTACGCTTTCAAAAATGGCGTAGCTAGTACCATTTCTCCCGCTCAAAGGATGGAAATTGAGACCAGTAAGAAGGGGTACCTCGCTGTTGCCTGTAACTGCTGCTCAAGCGGCCTAGATAACCAGTAACAAGTGGATGTGTTTTATTGGAAGTATTCTTACGCTGGGCATTATCGTGGGGCACTAAGTGAAGGTGCCACTTCAGGGGGTTGATGCATTTGTCAGCCCTGGCCCATGACCCTTTCAAAGGGGCAGCCAACCAGGTCTTCAGAAGGCTGGTCCCTGTTTCCTATACGGGGCACCATCGCAGGTCCCATCATTTTACTCCCATTTTCACTGTTCTCCCTTGAAGCTGAATTTTGGTTTTCAGAAGTACTTTCATTGGCCAACTTCCCCCTTAGATTCGCTGCTGAGCTAGGACCACATTATTCCCCAATGACACTCATAACTTCAACCTTCTCTTTTATGATAACAATCACCTTCAAGATCTTGAGCGACAAATCCTGAATATTACCTTCCCCTGTAGGATTTGCTGGCAGTGAAAGGGGTGGTTCACACCTAGAGCCCTTGCCGCATACATTCTCTTTAGCTAATTGACTTAGGGGGTCATTACGAGGTTGGAGGTAAGTAACCGTCCTTACGGGCATGGAGCAAATACTGTGTCCGTGCAGTAAAGACCCCGCTAATAGAGAGCTATTACGAGGGCATGAGCTTAGCGGCATGCCGGTAACGACATTACCGGCATGCCACCAAAGTCCCAAAAATGCCCCTTAGCGGCATCATGGAAAGCGCAGACAGCACTACCGGCATCAATGGATACGGCATTAGAGGACACCGCTATCAGCGGTGACCGCTAATAGTGGTGTCCGTAAATAAGCGGAACCGGAAGTAGCGTCATCGCACAGGAACGGGAAAGAGCACAGCAGCCATCTTGAAAAACACAATCCATTGCAATCCTCACCACACAGGACCTGGAGCCTTATTCTGATTACAGACATCGAACATCAACACCAGCATCATGCCCAAGGCAGGAAAAAACAGTACTTCCCGCCAGCGCAAAGAGCGTTCAATGAGGATGAACTCACCATGCTGGCTGAGACACTTGCAGACAATGCAGAGGTCGTCTTTGCAAACAGCCTCAAGAGGGAGGTACAGTAAAAAAAAAAAGAGATCTCGCAACTTGTTGCCCGGAAAGTCAGCCCCGTAGGCAACACCCCCTGCACCATCAAGGATGTTTGCAAGCGCTGGGACGGCATGCGCCTGAGAGTGCGTAACATTCTGTCCGCAAACCGGAGCCAGGCCATGGCTACTGGCGTTGGTCCCAGCTCACCAATAAAGCTAAGCCGGTGGGAGGAGTTCTGCGCCAGCACGATTGGCATAGAGGCCATAGAAGGTGTGAGCAACATGGAGCGTGGCGCCACCTCATCGGCGTAAGGAGGTGAGTGTCCTAAGAAAACACTGTAATGCTTAGTATGATGATAGTCCACCAAAGTGTCCATCCAAAGAGGCAATGCATGGCCCAAAACATACACATTGACACATTCCTGCCTAGATGCCGTCCGCAGCACAGACACATGCACATGCATGCAGCATGGCAATGCCATACCTGACACACACCACACAAATATGAAAATGGCATAGGTCAGACTGCATGCAGCCCACAACAGAAATGCATGTCACATAGCATACACCAGCCCCAATATGAGTGACCCCGACGGATGCCTGCATGCTCTACCCCTATAGCAAGGAACGTGATCATCAAAACTCCACTGCCTAATCCCCTCTAATGTGTAGAAGAGCAATTATACAAATGTATGCATGATGCTTGTCAAACCATCACTCATGCCGTCCCTCTCTTGGTCCCCCACAGGCACAGATCCTGACAGCGAGGCCCGGGACTCACCCCCACAGGCAACTACACCCAGAAAAGGGCCAGGGATGAAGACAACTTCGAAAGGCCCAGACAAGCCACGACAGGCACTGAAGTCCAAAACAGCACAGGATGCCACAGCACTGGTGCCGCTAAGGCCCATTACCACAGTCCCCACAACACCTGTGTCACCTACACAGGAGACAGTGGGTGATGGGGCACAATCAGCCGAGAACAGCTCTGTTGGGGAGGCGGCAGCTACGGTACCCCAGACAGATGATGATGTGCAGGGCCAGGTGTGTGTACCTGTCGAGGACGACGCCTCGGACCTTCCTGCAACACCCAGTCCCGCCCCATCGCCCCAGGTCACACCCGTCTACTCCTACCATGAAACCACACCGGAGAAGTCTGGAGGGGAGGCCGTACAAGGGAGCATGAGTCCCACAGAGGACCCACATGGATTTGGGCATGTCACACATGCACCCTCCACCTCCACTGGTGTACAGGCGGGGGTGCAGCAGACAGGACACGCAGCGCAGCGCCAGGAGGAGCTCACTGCTCTAGTGAGGCATTTTGTCACAGACAGTGCCCAGGCAAGGCAGGAGGGGCGCAACAACACACCTTCCCTGAGGCAGGCCATAGAGGCAAGCACCACAAGACTATGTGAGGAGGTGTCTGCACTGAGGCAGGTCCTCTTCCGCATTGCGGATTCCATGGAGGCTGAGTGTCCAGCCCCCAGACTGGAGGAAGCGGCCACCCCTTCTTCTTCCAGCTCCAGCCAAACCAGCCCCCTACGCAGGTCATCACGCACCTTGCGCCGCTCGGACATGCCGCCACCAGGTGCAGGAAGTGGAAAGATGTAGACGGGGCAGCCTGATTAAGGCAACAGACACAGACACATGAAGCATTTGCTTGGACACCATGTGTGGGGGAGTTGTGGGGGGAGTCGGAGGGGGGAGAGGATGTGTGGGGGAGTTGTGGGGGGAGGGGGGAGAGGGTGTGTGGGGGAGTTGTGGGAGGGGGGAGAGGGTGTGTGGGGGAGTTGTGGGGGGAGAGGGTGTGTGGGGGAGTTGTGGGGGGAGGGGTGGGAGAGGCTGGGTGGGGGGTTGTGAGGGGAGGGGTGGGAGAGGGTGGGTGGGGGGTTGTGGGGGGGAGAGGGGGAGAGGGTGTATGAGGTGGAGGGTTTGAGCACTTAATTCAATTGGACACTTTAATACACCCGTTGTGTGAAAAAAATCTTGAGTGGACATTCCTTATTGCATATGTGTCATTTATTTATATACAGTGCATAATGTACATGCACTCCCACACCCAGTGCCCTCTGTCCCACTGTCATGTCACTCTCTGCACCCATGTGTGTTAGAAATATTGTGCAATCACTGACTGACGCACAGCACGTCCCTCCTGTACATCTGCACCGCGATGATGTGCGCCCACATCTTCTTCATCCCCTTCATCATCATCAGGTGGTTGCAGTTCAATGTCGGGGGGCAGGGGCAAGTTCCGTCGGATACACATGTTGTGCAGCATGACACATGCCATGATGATCTTGGCCACCTTCTCATGCCTGTAGAGGAGGGCCCCACCCAACCGGCTAAGGCATTAAAACCGTGCCTTCAACAGGCCAAAGGTCTGTGTTAGGCAGAATCCTATGCAGTTCCCTTGGGGAACACTGCAAAAAGATTAAGACTACAGGAGCAGCAGTAAACCCAATTGGTAGCAGTCTGCACCACCCAGATTTACCTGCTAGATGTGGCTGAGCAGTCAGACTTCTCTCAAGAAGAGTAGGGCAGTATGCAAAGTATACACAATAGGGGCAAAACATAGTAGAGCAGACAAACACTGACCAGAGCTTTGTATAAAAAGTATATAATTATTTATTTAAAACACACTTTAGGCAATACACTAGCACTCTCAATGAAAAGCAATCTAAAACACAGTCAGGTAAGTATACACACCTCCCTTGATAACTATCAGACAAGTCAGGGTTAAAGCACAACTATTTGTTAAGACAGAAGTGAGTGCTTAACCTAGATGGCACTCCAATAGTTTAAGTTAAAAAGGGAGAGAAAAGGCAGAGCATAAAATAAAACAGTTCCCAACACTTTTAAGAATTCAGAGCAAGGGGAGAAAGGCAGCTTATACTGTAGAGCCAAATTTCATAGGCCAGGCCCACTTTAAATGGAGCAAAGCGCAATGTGCCCAGGATCATACAGTTTAAAGTGCACTGAAAGTCTTTGCAGAGTGTTCAAAAGAGGTTGGGGTGAGTCAAAAGATATAGTTAGAAGGCCTGGAGCCAACCCAGTTTAGAAGCCAAGGATTTAAGGGTCACCTTTAGCAATCTGTAGAAAGGGAGGCCAGGCAGGACACAGTACCTTAAAGGGAAAGGAAGCTCCAGCTGGGACAGTTGTTCCTAGCAGTGGTTGAGGTCCCTGGTTCCGACTAGGGGAAGAGAAGATCTCTTCGAGGAGGAAACTTGGAGTCGTTGCACTGCACAGAGATGAAACCAGCCGTGGAGTTCCCGATTAAAAGGTGCGGTCCTTTTATTCACGGTCAAAAGTGGTGAGCTTAGCTATACGGCCGCCGGGGTGCTTTGCACGGGTGATTCGACCAAGTAACGTCATCGGAAGGTGAAAAGGGCAAACTGGTTGATCCCACCAGCTCAGGGGAAGAAGACTCGTCCAACAGAAGATCTTCTCTTGTCGTTGGGAAAATGGTGAGGTGGCTGCAGCAGGGCTTCACCGGTGGTGTCATCGTTGCAGATGGCTCAGCGGCTTCCCTCTTCGGATTCTTAGGTCCTGTGTCGACTTCTGAAGTTCCAGTCCCAAAGGCCCTGCTTTTATGCAGAAAAACCCCCATTCATCAGCCTAGCTGTCAATCACACATGCTAAGTGCTGAGCCGGGCTCACCACTGGGCCAATCAGAGTAGAGTGCGACTTGGGTTGCTAAAGCAACGCAGTCCAGGGTGCCAATTCCCCCCTCCACCCTTCCTGTGGAACCCAGACAGAGTGGCACCATTTGGAGGGCTTCTGTGGAGAAGCCCGCCAAAATAGTGAAACAAAGGGCCCGACCTTGGTCAGAGTTGCAGAGACGGACACAAACGCCATTTTAGAATCGAGTTCTGGCAAAAAGACCCAACCGGTGATTTAATAGTAAATAAATAAACCGGTGGTATCTTTAACATTGCACCAAAAAGTGGTGCGTTTAAAATCAATGGGAAAATCCCATAGAGAATATTCTGGAGGAATATTTCGCGTGGTAACCACTGCCACCAGCCAGAAACTCGACGAGGGGGGACGGGACAGTGCCCCCTCAAAAACAGACCCGGGGGCAATCGAATTACCCCTTACCAGTACTTCCACAATATGATGGTTTGTACTGGTTCTGTTCACAATTTTGGACTAGTAAAGCCAATGGTGACTTTTCATGCCCTGGGAGTCAGTAGTCAGTCCCAGGGTATGGAGTCTATGTTTGGGGGTCACTGTGACACCCCTGTGGTACTGCACTGAGGGTGCTGTGTACCACACATCCAGAAAAACAAAACAGATGACACCCAATAGAGTAAAAAGGAACCCCATAGCCCATAAGCACATAACAAGTCAAGGACATACCTCAAATCATGTCTAAGAGTGGGAGTAAAAGAGTCTCACTCTTAGCAGGAGAAAAAACAAACCCCAAAAATCCAGCAAAGCTGCTGGGGGACTCACTAGGTTTGGGAAATTAGCCTTATCAGAGGATTCACCCTAACAGTCTGCTCGATGACCACACGGGTACGGGTATGGGAATGATTGTAGTGCTCCTCGTGCCTGTTCTGCGGGTTTCGGACAGGGGTGAGGAGCCATGGCTTCAAGGGATAGCCACTATCACCTGCATGTAAGGAAATAAAAGGTATATGTTAGTCGATTCATGATGGACAGCTGTACTAGTCACACATGCCTGCAGATAATTGTTGGTCACATGCACATGTCCCTGGTTGTATGCACACATTTTTCATGCCCTCAATGTGTTCTGTGCCATGGACTTATGGTCTGGGTTGCATCTCCAAGATGATACACAGTGTACACTGCCTTGATGTTGCTCATGCTTTGTAGACACATACCGCTGTGTTTGTGTCAAATATGTGATGTGTAGTGTTCTGTATGATTTTCTGACTGGCAGCGTTGGCAGTAGTCTCTGCATTATTTGCCATTCAGCGCTGATTAATCCCATGGTGACATGCTGCACTTCTGTGGTGGTGGCGGCCCTGTGACAAGCAGTGGATTCCCTTGGTGGTTTTGTTCAGTGCACTCCCATGGATGCTTGTCCTGTGTAGTGATTTGCTGCAGACATTTACATAGTGAATATTCACAGCATGTTGCTTGATTGTGTTATGGAGGGTGAGGTACGGTGATGGGTGGTGCACAGTGTTTTGGGATGTGCACATCGTGCTGTCACAGCAACAATGACGCCATGGTGGTGTGTGCATCTCTCCCGCATTACACTGCCATGTGCCTGTCATGCAACTTACCAAGCAGCCAGGCACGTCGTCCTGCATGTCGCTCCATGTAGCGTGGTAGTGTGTTCCGCAGGACCATTGAGTCATGAGTTGATCCAGGATATCGGGCACAACAATGTGTGATGATCTTGCTGGCGTCACATACCATCTGCACATTGATGGAGAGGTATTGCTTGCGATTGCGGTACTCCACCTCCATGGCATGCAAAACCACCAACTCCACGTGGGTACAGTCGAGGGCACCAATACAATTTGGCATGCCTGCCAATGCATGGAAAGAAACTTTTGTTTCAGAATTCTCCTGGGGAGTCCGTGGTAGAGATATGTAGTCCCTTCTGTGCTTCAGGAGGGCATCCAGCACTTGGTCCAGCATGCGAGAAAATAAGGGTTGTGATATGCCATGCATGTGCCCCACTGTGTGCTGGTAGGTGCCTGTGGCAAGGAAGTGGAGCACTGACACTACCTTCAGTAGAGGGGGGATGGCGGTGCGTATTTCAATGAGGCTGACAATGTCGTTGTGTATCATGTCCACAATGGTGGTGATGGTGTCCCGGTCCAGACGGTACAGGGTGTGGATCTGCTCAGGGGTTAGGTTGAATGGGCTGGCTCTGATGCGAGGGATTGGGGGGTGCCTGCGTGGTACCACTGGCTGCACTGGTGGGGCATGCTGGGCCTGTCTCACCCTCCTTCTCCTCCTGCATCTCCTCTGTGGTGCCTGCTGTTGTTGTTGCTGGTGTAGCAATGCAAGCATGTCCTCCAGCCCCAGTATTGCTACTACTAGTGGAATAATTTTGGTGTGGAAGTGGTGTGGTGTGGTGGGTGTGCTCCTTTTGTGCTGGCTCAGACTCCATTGCGTCCACCTGTGCTGATTGTGTACACCTGTGGCAGTTGGGAATACTGCACATAGCATTTTACGGGTGCTTTGCGATGCCGGTATTGCCGGCATGCCGGTATCCCATATTAGCGCCTTGATGCCGGTATTTGCATGTCCGCCTGACTTGTGATGTCCTCCTGTTAGCGGCATCCCTGTATTGCCAGCCTGAAGGCCCGCGTGCCTGCGCCCATGCCACTATTAGTGGCAACGTTATTAGCGGCGCCTCTAATACCGGGTTCTTGGGTCGGAATAGCACGGAGCGGTATGTGGTGCCGGTAATCCTTTACCGGCATCGTTTTTCCATTACCTCCAACCTCGTAATGACCCCCTTAGTGTCAAAGAATCAATTTTCACACCTATATTACAAATGCTTATTCAGGAGGGGCAAACAATGTTAAAACTATTAGTCCTTCAGGTCTACGTGAATTGGTTTTTCTGATTTTACCTTAGATATTTCCACTATGTCTGCTGTGGGCACACTGGAGTCTAATTTGTCAATTTATGGCCCACTAGCTGGGAACACATAACCCCCCCCCCCCATGGACTGGTCTTAATCCCACTTCAAATGGGACCAAGAGGTCTAGCTTTTTATTTTCCTGGTGGGTGTGGACAATTTAAAACGGCTCTCTAGTTGCAACCCACGGCTGAATTTCACATACATCTATAACATCCTCATTAGTTACAGATAATGCACAATTTGAGCAATTTTTCTTGGCTTTGGATGCCTGCTCGATTAACTTCCTTTAGGCTCCATTTTTCTCACTGAGTATTTCCTTCTCGTGAGGTGCTTCATATTCATTTATACCTGTTAGCAACCCTTCAATTTCAACAATTAAGAGGTTCATCACATCCATGATGGTTTGCATTATTTTCTGCAGCTTGTTGCCTCTACCTTCAAGAATGATGGAAGTGTCAGTCTTTCTTTTTGCCATGCACTAAAAAGCACTCTTCCTTTAAAAAGAAGGATCTGATAAAATATTATGGTTCATAAACGGGCGTACAGTTTCAATACAACGCCGGACGAGGCACGCTTGAGAGGCTGCCTTAGTCCCTCTCCTCTTCCTCACTCGCGCCTAGGGAATACTCTTTCTATACTTATTAATAAGCATTTGTACTATATAGTTTACTGTATGTACCAAAAAGCAAATAGTCAGCAAGCAGAGTCCGATGGTCAGTAGTGCCGTTACCCATAAATCACAGGTTGCAACAAAGATACTTTTGATTGATGCTCCAGAATTTCTTCAACCGCTCCGCACCACTCAGTAACCCGTGCTGACATCAACATCAGCAACTCGTGCGGGGGGGATGAGGAGGTACACACCATGTTAACCGAAAATGGTGTAATGGTGATTCCACTCATTGAACACTATGCTCTGCGTACACCTAGCGTTGCAGACACTACTGCCCTTTCACACAGGGCTTCACCACTCCGGGATGGGGAGGTTCCTCTTATGGGAGCAGGTGGCTGTTAGTTCAGGCAAGCGGCATGTGGAAAGAGACACAGCAGGGCCTTGAGCTGGGTACATCACACGTTTATTGTGTAAACAATGTTTTTCACTGTTGCTGTAGGCTTTTTCTGTTATGAAGGTCAATGGTCTCGGCAAATACTGCATACTAAAATATGCTGTCCTTTCTGTACTTTTATTCTGTAGTTTTAAAGAGGATTCTGTAGTTCACTGACACATGTGTTGGAACAATTCATATGGGCTGAATGACGACAGGTCCTTGACCAATATTTACACAAGAAAGGTGCTGTCAGCTAATAATATGATATGATATGATACTTTATTTATATCGCGCCTATACACAATGTGTTTCAAAGCACTTCAAGGCAAGGGAGGGAACAAGGGAAAATACAATGACATTCTTACAGGCCATGAACAGTAAGGATGTGAAATTAACTATCATACTCGGCCTGACTACATTTCAGATAGTGCAAGAGCTAAGACATAGATAAGGAAGGGAGGGGGAGAGTGGGAAGGAAATGGAAACAGACAGGCGACTACCATACTAGGCCTGATGACATTTCTGGTAGAGCTGGAGAAAAACAAAAGGTGAGGGAGAGGGGTGCAGAAAGGGAGGGGAGGAACAAAACAAGCGACTATCGTACTAGGCCTGACAACGTTTCAGATAGTGCTGAAAGGGGTGCGGGGGGAAACAGTAAGGGGATGGGGGAGCGACAGACGAGGTTGCTATCATGCTAGGTCCAGGGACAATTCTGATAGATTAAGTGCGTAGAAGAAAATCAGGGGAGGAGGGCAGGAGATAGGAAAAGGGAGAGGGGAGGAGAGAACAGAGAGTAAGCAGTCAAAAAGAGTGGAGAAGCAAGAGGGGAGAGCGAATACAATTGCAGAAGTCAGTAGTAACACATAATGTTGCAAGCCAGGATACAAGATGAAGTTGGGAACAGCATGATAAAGGGTCACCATGAGTTCAAGATGCAAAGGAAGTCCAGCATAAGAGTTGAGAAAGGGTAACGCACCGTGAATCAATGAAGTCCATAAAAGTCAAATCCAGCATTGGCCACAAGATGGTGATGGCGAAACCAGAATGTAGAAGGACAGACTCCTGTGTGCGGGAAGGGGGGGGGGCACAAGGGAACAACACGGGGGGACCAGAGAGGGTGGGGATGACCTGTGGGGACAGAGGGTGTAAACACATGTTGGTGCATGCTTACCTGCTGTCTTAGCAGGGGTTTGGGTCCTGCATCCTCCTGGTCTGAACAGGTCCAAACAGGATTTGCCCTTTTCTTTGACTGCCCTTCGCTTTGGACGCCTGAGCGAGAGACGCCCTTGATCTAATAGTTAACAGCAGGAAGGAAGAGGCAGGTCTAAAAAGGTGGGTGGTGCTTAGGCCAGGTGACCTAGATCTACTTACACCTGCTCCCCAGCTGCAAAGGAAAAGAGGCTAGAGGGCTCCTTAAGTAGGGAAAAGAGCAGCAAGCAGGAAGGCACCCGGTGGGCGGGGGTTGCTAAGTGGTCAAAAAGAGCGGCAAACAGGAAGGCACCAGGTAGGCGGGGCTTAGGCCAGGTGACTTAGATCCACTTACACCTGCTCCCCAGCTGCAAACGAAAAGAGGCTGGAGGGCTCCTTAAGTAGGGAAAAGAGCGGCAAGCAGGAAGGCACCAAGTGGGTGGGGTTTGCTAAGTGGTGAAAAAGAGCGACAACCAGGAAGGCACCAGGTGGGTGAGGCTTAGGCCAGGTGACCTAGATCCACTTACACCTGCTCCCCAGCTGCAAAGGAAAAGAGGCTGGAGGGCTCCTTAAGTAGAGAAAAGAGCGGCAAGCAGGAAGGTACCAGGTGGGCGCGGCTTGCTAAGTGGTGAAAAAGAGCGGCAACCAGGAAGGCACCAGATGGGCGAGACTTAGGCCAGGTGACCTAGATCCACTTACACCTGCTCCCCAGCTGCAAAAGAAAAGAGGCTGGAGGGCTCCTTAAGTAGGGAAAAGAGCGGCAAGCAGGAATGCACCAGGTGGGCGGGGCTTGCTAAGTGGTGAAAAAGAGCAGCAAACACGAAGGCTCTTATGTGGGCGGGGCTTAGGCCAGGTGATCTAGATCCACTTACACCTGCTCCCCAGCTGCAAAGGAAAAGAGGCTGGAGGTCTCCTTAAGTAAGGAAAAGAGCGGCAAGCAGGAAGGCACCAGGTGGGCGAGTCTTGCTAAGTGGTGAAAAAGAGCGGCAACCAGGAAAACAGCAGGTGGGCAGGGCTTAGGCCAGGTGACCTAGATCCACTTACACCTGCTCCCCAGCTGCAAAGGAAGAGAGGCTGGAGGGCTCCTTAAGTAGGGAAAAGAGCGGCAAGCAGGAAGGCACCAGGTGGGTGGGGCTTGCTAAGTGGTGAAAAAGAGCGGCAACCAGGAAAGCACCAGGTGGGCGGGGCTTAGGCCAGGTGTTAAGACGGATTTCTGAACTCTGTCCTGGTGGCGCAGAAGTTCAGAAGGCCAACCTAATTACTTGGAACAGGGTAACCTCTGGACAAGCCAGACCAATCAAGGTAGCGATCGCGGCGGTCAAGACTAGGTCTCAAGAGGGGTGAGGGTGACTGAAAGCCCGCAATGAGCACACAAAGCAAGAGCGCTTACAAACTACTCCAAACAGTTGTTATATCAAAAATAGATACACATTTATTTTAAGGCCTTTAAAATAATGACCGTAGCGAGAAAATCACAATATCACAATATTAAACCAACACATACCATATCAACACAATATATATACAAATACACAGTCGCAAGCGTTTAAAGCACGAAATATGTAGTCCACCTGAAAGGTAAGGAAAACAGGCAGTGCGATAACGCTTTAGACTCAGTTCGCCTTCAGAGGCACCTAACTAGATGGAAGTCCGAGCCCTGCGAAGAGTGGAGCCTTGTGCTCAAAGTACCTGCCACGCCGGCAAAAGGGGAAGCTCTTCGGAGGAAGTCAGGCAGTTCGGGTTAGTGCACAGCAGCAGGAGAACAGGTTCCGCAACTCAAGCGCAGCCTCCACAGCGGGCAGAAGCAGAGCGCGAGTACGGCCAAAAGGGTGCTGTTTTTACACAGCAGGGAAAAGCAATGGGATACTGCAGGAGGGCGACCAGATCCTAGCTAAACTACTCACCGGTCCCCGAAGCAAGCAGACCCAGGCTTCTCCACGTTAGTTTCAGCAGCTGGCAGGTTCAGAAGAGCAGGGAACACCTCGTAGTCGTGTAGAGCAAAAAGACGTCCCAATCGACGAAACCAGCACAGTTTGTTGCCGCAGCAGGACAACGGAGCGGCCGTGTGTATTCAAGCCAAATGTACACTCCTCCCTTCAGACTTGGGAACGCCAAGTGAACGAAGCGTGGGAGAGTGACAAGGACTCGAAATACAACACAACCTGGCGGCGGTTACAGGGCAGGACTCCCTTGTAAGCTGGTCAGTCAACTGGATGGCCCAGAGACACTTCCGAAGGCTTACTTGGCAGGAGATGATGAAGTCGCCGGGAATAACTGTTCCTGCTATTCCAAAGGTCGAAGCACCAGTACAGGCCTTCTGGTTCGATCCAAGGAGGAAAGGGTTTCACAGGACGACAGCAGTGCAAAGGAGGATTCCTTCAGCGGGTCACCAGCAATTCCTCGGTCCAGCCTCTGGGTTGCAGGATACTTGGCTCCTGTATTCCTTCGTTCGTGAGAACTCAGGAGATCGACATGGTAGTGGTGTTTCCAGCTCCCTCTTATCCACGGTTCCCTTCGCGCCAAAACGGAGGGGAGCCAATGGGAGATCCGCTCATCAACACACATACCATACGTGGACCAATCACGGACCACGGTGGTCCCAGGCATTCACACCACCCTAGACTCTCTGGCACCCAGGATGTGTATTGGGACCAGACATCCCAGCCCACACACTGGAGGCACACAAACGACGTGTAGAAGCCCGCGAAAGCAACCACGTTTCGCGGGAAAGTACATGCCCAAATAAGGAAGGCCCCGGGTCGCCCGACCTGGGGAAGGTGAAGGGAGCAAGACGGTCAGTGGACAGGACAAAGGAGCCTCGTGGTCTGGCCATTTTGGGAGCCAGGCCACCATTTTGGGTTCAGTGCGAAAAACGTGCTCAGAACGCCAAAAGGAGCTCAAAATAAACAAAACGATCGCTGCCACCATTCCAGTCCCTGAATGACTTGCACCGATCAAAATACCATCCTAAAAGAGTATCTAGGGTCTGTAGAAGGCTAGAGACCCAAGAGAGCTGTAACTTAGCTTACAGTGCCCTCTTGTGTCATGTTGCACTAAAGCCGCAACATGATAAAGGAAACTACGGGAAACAGCGTTCCCCGGTACTGACTGTCTTAAGGGCATGTCAGTTTCCCCGTAAGAAAGGAGCGAAAGCCCAGAGGAGTGCGGCAGAAGGCTGCACTTCTCTGGCAAAGTCAAGAACAAGGTGTAAAACAACAGCAAAAAGTTTAGGGGTTGCCACATGGAAGGAAAATTCCCTACAATTACGAAATCTTTCCTAACACTCGCCCCTCCCAGACTATGGACAGGGGGAACTAATCCACCCCTGGATGAGTCTCTTGTTCAGGTCGGTAAAACATTCTGGACAACCCATCAGCATTGCTATGTTGGAAACCTGGCCTATGCTCAATAGTGAAGTCGAAGCCTTGTAGACTTATGGACCACCTAAGCAACTTTGGATTCTCCCCCTTCATGTTCATTAGCCACTTTAACGGCTTATGGTCAGTCTGCACAGTGAAGTGGGTCCCATAGAGGTAGGGCCTCAGCTTCCTTAGGGCCCACACAACAGAGAAACATTCTTTCTCTACCGTGGACCATCTGAGCTCTCTGTCCTTAAGCTGGCGACTAATAAAACCGATAGGGTGTTCCTTACCCTTCTCATCTACTTGTGATAGTACAGCTCCTATCCCAGTGTCAGAGGCATCCGTCTGCACGATAAAAGGTCTTTGATAATCAGGGGCCCTGAGCACAGGGGCCTGGCACAAGGAGTCTTTTAAGCCATTGAAGGCCTTCTCACACTCGTCGGTCCAAGTTACCTTCTTGGGTTTCTTCGGAGTTGTGAGGGCAGTCAGAGGAGCAGCTATGGTGCCATAGTCTGCCACAAAATTGCGATAATACCCCGTGAGTCCTAAGAAGGCTCTCACTTGGGTTTGCGTAGTGGGGGTAGGCCAGTCTTGTACTGCTTGTACACCACTGGGTAGAGGCTGTATCCTCCCTCCACCTACTTCATGTCCAAGGTAAACCACTGAGCCTTGTCCAATCTGGCATTTACTAGCCTTTATGGTCAAGTGGGCTTTCTGAAGAGCCTGGAGCACAATCCCGAGGTGTTTCACATGGTCTTCCCAGGTGGCACTGAAAACTGCTATATCGTCCAGATATGCAAGACAGAATTCGTCCAACCCATTCAACACATGATTCACAAGCCTCTGGAAAGTGGCAGGTGCATTCTTCAACCCGAACGGCATTACCCGGAATTGGTAAAGGCCGTCTGGAGTAGAAAATGCTGTCTTCTCCTTGGCATGTTCTGCTAAAGCTATTTGCCAATAGCCAGCAGTGAGGTCAAACGTGCTGAGGTACTTGGAGGCACCCAACGTATCCACCAGCTCATCTGTTCGAGGCAAGGGGTGTGCATCTGTCTTGGTGACAGCATTCAGAGCCCTGTAATCCACGCAGAACCTCAATTCAGAAGTGCCTGCCTTTGGAACCAACACCACAGGACTGGACCAAGGACTACTAGAGGGTTCAATCACCCCAAGGTCTAACATCTTGTTGACCTCGGTCTTAATATAAGACCGTACTTTGTCTGACATCCTGTATCCCCTACTTTTGGTAGGTACACTGTCTCCTGTGTCTATGGTATGTTTGCACCAAGGTGTCAAACCAGGGGACTGTGAAAACAGGGGGGAAAACTGCCTAAGCAAACTTTTCACCTCAGCCTGCTGATTCGGAGTCAGGTGAGGGGCCACTCGGACACCCTCAATGGAGCTATCTGAAGGACCGCTCTGGAACAGGTCGGTGAGAGGTTCAGACTCCTCTTCCTCAACGTCTGAAGCCAGTAGCAGTGCTGCGATTTCGACGCTTGGGCCGAAAGCCTTCAGCCTATTCACGGGAAGCACTTTTGGAGCCTGTCCAGGCCTTCCAAGGTCCACTGAATAGTTAACCTCACCCAGGGGCTCCACCACTGGGTAAGGGCCTGACCATTTGTCCTGTAAAGCTCGAGGCCTTATGGGATTCATGATCAGGACTTGCTGACCAAGTGTAAAGTTGATGAGGGAAGCTTTCTGGTCGTACCAATGTTTCACCAGCGCTTGTCCTGCCTTCAATTTATCACTAGCCAAGCCCATCAGAAGTACCATCCGTTTTCTGAGCCCCAGCACATAATCAACTATGTTGGTAGTAACAGGGGGAGTGGGCATCTCCCATCCCTCTTTGATGATGGCTAAGGGTCCCCGTACGGGATGACCGAACAGAAGTTCGAAGGGGCTGAAGCCAACACCCTCCTGTGGTACCTCTCGGTAGGCAAACAGTAAGCATGAGACAAGAAGATCCCATTTTCTTCTCTGAGGCTCCTCCAGAGCCCCAATCATGCTCTTTAACATCCTGTTAAAACGCCCCCCCAGACCATTGGTCTGGGGGTGGTATGCAGAAGAGAACCTGTAGGTGACCCTACATTCTATCCACATAGCCTGCCTATACTTCGACATAAAGTTGCTGCCATCATCCGGCACAACTTCTTTAGGGAAGCCAACCCTAGTAAATCTGCCGAGTAAAGCTTCTGCAACTGACTTGGCAGTTACAGTTTTCAATGGGATGGCCTCAGGATACCTGGTTGCATGGTCGACCAGCACCAGGATAAACCTATTGCCTGAGGATGTTTGCGGGTCAAGGGGACCAACCATGTCGATCCCTACCCTTTCAAATGGTACCCCCACAACTGGGAGCGGTACCAACGGAGCTTGGATTGTCGCGCCAACCTTACCAGACAACTGGCAGGCGGCACAACTCCTGCAGTGACTTTCTACTTGCTCCCCCATCTTGGGCCAGTAGAAGTGCATGGATAACCTTTGCTTGGTCTTCCTCATACCGAGGTGACCAGCAAGGGGAACTTCATGCGCCAACTGCAGGAGGAAGGGCCTAACAGCAAGGGGAACCACCAACCTCCTATGGTCTCCTTCTGTAGACTCTGTGGGCTCACTATACAGGAGTCCACCTTCCTGGTAAATCCTATGCATCCCAGGAGGTTCACCCTCAAGCTGGGAGCAGGCCTGTCTCCTTAGGCCTTCCAGAGATGGGCACTCACGTTGGCCTTTACTGAATTCGTCCCTATCAGGACCTCCTTCAACTAACAAGTCTTTTAGTTCAGGATGATCGTTGGGGTCGAATACTTCAGGCATCGCCACCTCCTCGTCAGGCCCGGGCGATTGACCAACTTCCTCCACCGCAGTGGTAGGCGAGCTCGGGGGAATATTCTCTTTCCCTCGTTTTGACTTGTAGACTCCTTTCGCCTTGGGTTTCCCCTTCGGCTGGGGCGGCGTATTGGACTTGGCCAATGCTGCCCGTGCTTGAGACCGTGTGTAGGGTCTTTCGGCAGTGTCTCCTACGAGCCCTAAAGCTCTGAGATCATTACCCAACAAGACCTTTCCCGGGACGTTTCTCTGAATGCTCACTGGAATCCTGACTGCTGTACCATTTAAAGTAAGATTTACAGGGATCACGGGAAACATACGGAGGGGGCCGTCAGCCAATTTAGTGGGCATCAGAGTAGCTCTGGCAACTTCCTCTGAGTCTACCAAGGTAGAATCCACTACAGTGCGACTGCACCCACTATCCCTAAGAGCTGGAGTATCCACTCCATTGATCAGCACACTGTCTTTAAAGTAGTGCTTGGTATTATCCGGAATCCTAGCATAAGCCTCTGCGACTTTAGGCTCCCAGGAACCCAGGGACACTAAAACTACCTCAGCCTCTATTCCGCTGGGAAATGAGTCTGAGGAGAAGGATGCTCCTGTAATCTCTTCTTCCTCGTAGGAGGAGAAGGCCAGATTAGCGGAGTGGACCCCCAAAGGTCTAACCTTACAACGGGGATCCCCCTTCACATGGTCAGTTGCTCCACAAGAAAAACAAGCCCCAGTGGGTCTGTTTACGTAGGGAGGCTTATTGTAACCAGAGTTCTGTTTCGGAGGCTGACCTCCACTACCCTGTGAGTTCTCTTGTGTCTTACCCTTGTTTTTCTTTTTGTGGCCCTTATGGGAAGAAGATTTAGCAGATTCCCCACCCTCCATATCTTTGGACTTTTTCCCTTCCTCCTGCTTACCAGGATGAGTTTTGTCCTTATGGGACACTCGATGTGACACCCATAAGTCTGCTGCAATGGCCAGCTTCTTAGGATCTATCTCCTTCGAATCGGCCAAATGCTGCTTAAGCTCCGGGGAAGAAGAAGCAAAAATATGTTCCAGCATGACAAGATTTATCATGCCTTCGAAGGTAGAAACCTTATAACCTTCGACCCAGCCAGTTAAGTTTTTCAAAGATTCAGCGACATAAGATACCCAAGTACCACCTTCCTTTTTCTTATACTCTCGAAAACGCTTTAAATATTGGGCCGGAGTCTTCCCAAACTTTAAAATGAGAGTTTGCTTTAACATTGCGAAATCAGCCCGCTCAGCCTTCGACATTTCCATAATGGCACTGCAGCCAGAATGGGGCAGTCTACTGAGCAACCACGCAATCTTATCAGCATTGTCAACTTCTTGAACCTCGCATGCATACTCAAACGCATTCAGCCAGTCCATAATGTCATTCCTTTCTTCATACACACTGAGCAGATCTTTCGGAAACCATGGATGAGAGGAAGCCCCAGACCCATGTCCAGGACCCTTGGACCCATTTGCAACCTGAAGCTTGGCCAGTTCCAACTGGTGATCCCTGTCTTTTTGTTTTTCTGCCTGTTCGATTTTTAGTTTTGCTATGCTGAATTCAAGCTCCTGCTGCCTAAACCGCAGCTCTTGCTTCTTGAATTCAAGCATAGCGTCCCCATCAACACTGGCAGAGGAAACATTAGACATCTCGTCCTCCCTGTCCTCGTGGTCGCGATGGATCAGTGCAGCGGCAGAACCGTCGCTTCTACCAGTGAGAGCAGCCCCACCACCTTCTGCACTGTCCTCGGAAGTTATAGCGTCAAGCTGCGCTTCTTGCCACGCCACGATTCTCTGGATCATTTCCAATTTTGTGCCTTGAGAGGAAACACCTCTCTCCGCACACATCTTTTTCAGCGTTTCTGATTTGGAAGCATTTAAAGTTAACAATGTATTTGCTTCCATACTGTTTGATAGGACTATGGCCTTTTTAAAGTTATATTACAACAATTCACTACGTGTACTGTTTGGAATAACCTGAAATGCCTTAGTTCGAGCGCAACACTGGATACCTTCAGTCGTATCCCACCGCTGTACACCAATTTGTTAAGACGGATTTCTGAACTCTGTCCTGGTGGCGCAGAAGTTCAGAAGGCCAACCTAATTACTTGGAACAGGGTAACCTCTGGACAAGCCAGACCAATCAAGGTAGCGATCGCGGCGGTCAAGACTAGGTCTCAAGAGGGGTGAGGGTGACTGAAAGCCCGCAATGAGCACACAAAGCAAGAGCGCTTACAAACTACTCCAAACAGTTGTTATATCAAAAATAGATACACATTTATTTTAAGGCCTTTAGAATAATGACCGTAGCGAGAAAATCACAATATCACAATATTAAACCAACACATACCATATCAACACAATATATATACAAATACACAGTCGCAAGCGTTTAAAGCACGAAATATGTAGTCCACCTGAAAGGAAAGGAAAACAGGCAGTGCGATAACGCTTTAGACTCAGTTCGCCTTCAGAGGCACCTAACTAGATGGAAGTCCGAGCCCTGCGAAGAGTGGAGCCTTGTGCTCAAAGTACCTGCCACGCCGGTGCCAACGGGCAAAAGGGGAAGCTCTTCGGAGGAAGTCAGGCAGTTTGGGTTAGTGCACAGCAGCAGGAGAACAGGTTCCGCAACTCAAGCGCAGCCTCCACAGCGGGCAGAAGCAGAGCGCGAGTACGGCCAAAAGGGTGCTGTTTTTACACAGCAGGGAAAAGCAATGGGATACTGCAGGAGGGTGACCAGATCCTAGCTAAACTACTCACCGGTCCCCGAAGCAAGCAGACCCAGGCTTCTCCACGTTAGTTTCAGCAGCTGGCAGGTTCAGAAGAGCAGGGAACACCTCGTAGTCGTGTAGAGCAAAAAGACGTCCCAATCGACGAAATCAGCACAGTTTGTTGCCGCAGCAGGACAACGGAGCGGCCGTGTGTATTCAAGCCAAATGTACACTCCTCCCTTCAGACTTGGGAACGCCAAGTGAACGAAGCGTGGGAGAGTGACAAGGACTCGAAATACAACACAAACTGGCGGCGGTTACAGGGCAGGACTCCCTTGTAAGCTGGTCAGTCAACTGGATGGCCCAGAGACACTTCCGAAGGCTTACTTGGCAGGAGATGATGAAGTCGCCGGGAATAGCTGTTCCTGCTATTCCAAAGGTCGAAGCACCAGTACAGGCCTTCTGGTTCGATCCAAGGAGGAAAGGGTTTCACAGGACGACAGCAGTGCAAAGGAGGATTCCTTCAGCGGGTCACCAGCAATTCCTCGGTCCAGCCTCTGGGTTGCAGGATACTTGGCTCCTGTATTCCTTCGTTCGTGAGAACTCAGGAGATCGACATGGTAGTGGTGTTTCCAGCTCCCTCTTATCCACGGTTCCCTTCGCGCCAAAACGGAGGGGAGCCAATGGGAGATCCGCTCATCAACACACATACCATACGTGGACCAATCACGGACCACGGTGGTCCCAGGCATTCACACCACCCTAGACTCTCTGGCACCCAGGATGTGTATTGGGACCAGACATCCCAGCCCACACACTGGAGGCACACAAACGACATGTAGAAGCCAGCGAAAGCAACCACGTTTCGCGGGAAAGTACATGCCCAAATAAGGAAGGCCCCGGGTCGCCCGACCTGGGGAAGGTGAAGGGAGCAAGACGGTCAGTGGACAGGACAAAGGAGCCTCGTGGTCTGGCCATTTTGGGAGCCAGGCCACCATTTTGGGTTCAGTGCGAAAAACGTGCTCAGAACGCCAAAAGGAGCTCAAAATAAACAAAACGATCGCTGCCACCATTCCAGTCCCTGAATGACTTGCACCGATCAAAATACCATCCTAAAAGAGTATCTAGGGTCTGTAGAAGGCTAGAGACCCAAGAGAGCTGTAACTTAGCTTACAGTGCCCTCTTGTGTCATGTTGCACTAAAGCCGCAACATGATAAAGGAAACTACGGGAAACAGCGTTCCCCGGTACTGACTGTCTTAAGGGCATGTCAGTTTCCCCGTAAGAAAGGAGCGAAAGCCCAGAGGAGTGCGGCAGAAGGCTGCACTTCTCTGGCAAAGTCAAGAACAAGGTGTAAAACAACAGCAAAAAGTTTAGGGGTTGCCACATGGAAGGAAAATTCCCTACAATTACGAAATCTTTCCTAACACCAGGTGACCTAGATCCACTTACACCTGCTCCCCACCAACTAAAACATATTTGTTGGCACAATTCTTAGTAGCCGATGATGATTGTGTCCTGGATATTCTGTTTAGAAATATTTACTGTGCTGGATGAAGTTTGGGGATTGTAGGCATGGAATAGAGACAGCCCGAAGAGTATATAACATAGTAAGCTCAGCCCCTACACACAGCTGTTTGGGGCAGCGGAGCAGGAAGACCAGGAGGCAGATGGCTGGAAAGAGAGGAAGAGCAGCAAGGCTTTCCAAATGGAGAGGTCAACTCCCTTCTCATTCTTTTACTGGATTTTTGAAGACCCTAGTAGAACTTGAACTCTTTTTGAGTTGCTTATGGAAAGATATTTGCTCCTGCCCCCCCCGGCTCTCCCAGGCGCTTCAGCTCACAGCCTAAGAGCAGACACCTTATTTTGGATTGACCATATGCTGGTACCAGTATATCAAATGGACATTTCATTCTTTTTGAAGCATTGCATCCTATTTTTATTTTATTGGCATTTCTTATATATTACATTCCCCTCCCATTCCCTAAATTTTTAACCCCCCCTTCCCAGAACCCACCCTTGCCCATTTTGTCAATTATCCACGCCTCTGGTGACAAATGTGCAGCCGTCACACTATTTATCTGCATTCTTAGTTGCTCAAGCAATGCCTAATATGCACAGTTTCTGAGGACAATACATTACTTCACAGTCCTTATGTAAGAAGTCTAGCACCTCTTTCCAGTCTTTGGAGAAAGTGGAGTTGCCCCCTGGATTGAATATGTCTTCCATTCCATCACTATTTATCCTATGTTTGATGCATTTTTGGTGAAAAGCTCATGGTGCAATAATAGGTAACTTTTAGGGATTTGTTCCATTTTTTTAAATTTGAAATCACATTGAGAAAGGTATTGATGTATTGATTGAAGCACATGCTTCTATGAAGTTGCCAATCATGATTTGTATAGGTAGCTGCCAGATTGCCTAGCATGATTTGTGAGGTTGCCTTTCACAACCTTGTGAGGAAGGTAGTTGGTTTTTAAGGTTGATCAGTCTTAGGGCCTCATTACGACCCTTGCGGAAATGGAAAAATGATGGCGGAAATGCAATACCGCCATCGAACACCGCTCGTTGCGATCATGACCCGTCACCGTAAAGTACGATGCCATTAGCGACACCGCAGTGAACGGCAACGCTAACTGCACCAAGTACGCGCACGCGCGCCTTGCAAAACCGGAATCACCGCCATGGCGCAACGGTACGCGAATTCTGACCCTAGCGGACATGTACTGAACGCCATCAAGCACGTCGTAAAGTACCATTCCGCCATGGCGAGAAATACGGCATCGTGAACCAACCGTAAATGGCCCACTGAGTGCCTGTACTCCACTCCCTGGCCACATTGCACAACTCCTGGCAGGCGCAATGTACTCACACTATGCAACCAGTGAAATCTACAATTCACCCATGCATGCCAACGTAGAAAAGCATGCAGGGGCTCAAAGCGCCCCGTGAGTGGGCATCCATGTACGGCATGTCACCATAGCCGTACTGACGCAGCACAGGCATGTGAAGGTACAATACATCAAAATGAAAATCAAGAACACATGACACAAAACAACAGTAGTCCCCCATCGCTTGCCACCAGCGCAAGGCAACATCCAAAACAGCATCCTGAGGGGGATTGCACCAGCCCTGTACTCTTGCCAGTAAACAAACCAACCATCAGCAGAAGCATGTACCACACAAGTTGGCAGAGTGACTGAGCAGCCAGGCTCATCCCAAGAGGGGCCGATGGGAGCTGCAGGGCACAGATGGCATCAATACAGAAGCTATTCCAATGGACATGACCCCAGTCCCCCTCCAACAAACGCACGCAAACACAGTCACCTGTGACCAGCCACATTCTGAACATCCCATCATTCCACCAATCGACCTGGCTGACAGGCACCAGTCGGCCAAAAGCCAATCCCCCGCCCCTGAACAGCACATCATGTAAACAGTCACAATGGCAGCCCCTATCCGTGACCATACTGTGCTACGTAGGCAAACGCGGCCAGTACTGTACCACACAACTCAACTCAGAAGGCGGAACACAATGCAGATCATCTCGCAATACATACCGCCACAAAGCGAAAATCGCCACATCACCTGCAAAGAACAACGCAACACGACAAATATCGGAATACAATTTAAATGCACATCCAAATGACAAAGGCCCCACAGCAATTTGCAAAATAACACCAAAACAACCATCATCACCGAGGGCTGCATCTGCAATAATTGACCAGCTTCCACTTGTGTGACGCCCTGTACCATCATGGCACACAGGGCCTACATCAACGTTCCAAAAGGCAACATGGAAGCGGCAAGAACCGCAGGTCCGTCCCATGAGGCAGGCACTAGTCGAGCTGAAAGGCCGAAATGTTGCACCTAGCCACCAGTACAGCGTAAGGGCATGTGGCCCATTGGCGATCGTCCCATAAGATCGAAATGGTGCTCCACTGATTCACCCGAAGCTGCAGGAGTCGAGAGTAAAAACCATCTGGAGGAGTGGCGTAGAGATGGCATCTGCAATAGGGCAGGAGATACCTGTCACCCAAAAGAAACACAAATTAACCGATTGCATTACGGGACTCATGATGCATTACAATCTTCATTCAACACACCAAATCCACACCCATATGCATGCTAGCCCACTCCAAAGGAATATACACACCCCTAAATCAGTATCGAATCATAACGAAATCAATCGAGCTAAATACACCATTGGCAACGTCGGTTACTGTGCATGCGTCCGTCAAGATAGAACCCATGACATGGGATTAGTAACGTGCCTAGACACAAGTGTATGAAGGCGCGTCGAGACAGGGAGGATCCGACAAGGGCAGATAGACGTATGTCCCACTATGGCAGCCTTGCATCACATAGCGCAGGGGAAGGGGAGTGATTCAAAAAACCCATGTACATGGCAGACCCTAAACGGAATCATCAGTCCATGCATCCATTCATCATTCCCTCATCCCGCAATGAAAACGCATGAATATTCACTCACATTATATGTGAAACTTCCATCGCGTCTGTGCGTAATGCAGTCCGCAAAAACCACTGTGCCCCTGGCCGGATCTGTAGTGTTGTGAAGCAAGATGGATTTGGGAACGTCCTGCCTTATCGTCCACTACGCTATTGCGCATCCCATTCAATTCATATCATTCATTGCCTGCTCGTTATGGGCCATGTCCCAAGGACATTCTACAATAGAACGTTACATTTCCAGCCAGACCTGTGGGCGTATCCTCGCCGCTACTTCAAAACCAAAAATGCTGGCCTTCGAATTCCTCACTTGCAACATTACGTCGAAAAGGCTTCTGTGAACGCTTGCATTCACAATTACATCAATGTAGTGCGGCTGTGTGTCATGATGCTAACTGGCTGCAATCACAAATGGGACGCCACGCCCGTCGGTGAAGTACGTTACTGTGCTGCATGAGGGTCGGCCATCGATCGAGCCCTACATACCACTGACTCTTCACAGGTATGTAAGCGGCTGCAATCATAGCATGTGTAACAATGGGAGCATACCATGAAAATCAGTCAAAGTACATCACACTGCCATCGGGATTTGATACATGATTCCAATCCCAAGATGCCATGCGGCCAAATGCAGCCTTACGTGCGGGACGTGCTCGGCCAGAAGGGATAGCATCTGCCACAGAATCATTCAATCAGCACAGGTGGAGGCCATACAGGCCGACAGCACATATATAGCAGACCCAAACCCCTCCCACAACCACTCCCACTCCAAAATGCTACCGGCAGGACTAGCGATGTTGGGCCTGGGGGACCAGATAGCACTGCAAGTGCTACAACTACAAGAAGACGACGAACAACAACAGGTACAACAACCGGGCGCACAGGGGAGACGGAGGAGAAGGAGGAGGAGGAGGGCAAGGCAGGGTCAGCAAGGCCCACAAGCACTGCCACTACCACCACGCAGGCGGCCCGCAATCCCACGCCTCCGAGCCGATCCGTTCAACCTCACTGCTGAGCAGATCCACACCCTCTACCGTTTGGACCGGGACACCATAATCGCCATTGTGGACATGACACATGCTGACCTCGTGAGCATGATAGATAGCCCAACCGCCATCCCACCCCTACTGAAGGTGGTGTCTGCACTCCACTTCCTGGCCACAGGCACCTACCAGCACACAGTGGGACAGTTGCATGGCATTTCACAGCCACTGTTCTCACGGACACTCTTCCAAGTGCACGATGCCCTCCTGAAGCACGCCGACGACCACATCACACTACCACGCACGTACCAGGAGATTACCAACGCAAAAGTGGGATTCCATGCACTTGGCGGCATCCCGGGTTGCATTGGTGCCATCGACTGCACCCATGTTGAATTGGTTGTCCCACATGCCATGGAGGTCCAGTACCGCAACCGGAAACAATTTCATTCAATCAATGTGCAAATGGTGTGTGACTCCAACAAGATATTTACGCATTGTTGTGCCAGATTTCCAGGATCTACCCATGATTCTATGGTCCTGAGGAACACAAGAATACCACGCTACATGGAGCGACACGCAGGGCACAGATCCTGGCTACTCGGTGAGTCTCATTCCATGCATGACATCGTGGCCCATTTGATGCGTCAATGACCTTGCAGGAGGGGGGGGGGCTACTTAGCACTATCATTCCACTGACACCCTTTATTCGTCTCATACAGGTGATGCCGGGTATCCACTGAAGAGATGGCTCCTTACACCAATCCGGAACCCACAGAACGAGCATGAGGAGGACTACAACCATGCCCACTCACGTACCCGTGTGGTCATTGAACAGGCATTCGGCCTACTGAAGGCTCGTTTCCGCAGCCTCAGCAGGTCTGGCGGGGCACTCATGTACAGCCATGAGAAGGTTTCTAAGATGGTCATGGCATGTGTCATGCTGCACAACATGTGCATACGTAGGAATGTGCCCATGCCCCCTGACGCTGTACTGCATGCACCTGAAGATGATGATGATGATGAGGGTGGGGATGTGGAGGCACCTCAAGGAGTCCATGAGGCACAGGATGCACGTGCAATCCGACAGAGCATCATAGATGCATGCTTCTAGCAACCACGCATGGTGCCTATTACACGGAAAGGGGACCTGTGGCACTGTGTGTGTGTAGTACAGGCACATTGTGGACTGTACGCCTATGAAGGCCTCGTACGCAAATATCAATGTCCACACATGTCATTGGATGATTATGAGATGCTGTATTGTTAATGTGATTTGATTTATACACCCTATGGACCCGCCACCCAGTGAAGCCCAACACACCCCCTCCACCCTACTACCTCCCCCCCCAACACCAGTGTCCAAATATGCATGCTGTCCGTGGTTGGACGCTATTGCAAGCCCCCTCTACGGGTATCAGGGGCACCCCTGCCCGTGGAGCGCAGGTTCCTGCCAGATCTGCGTTGGGGGCTGCCCTGGACGGAACTTGCCACGGATGATGTCTCTGCCTGCTCGCGTCCATGCATGTCTCTGAGGGTTTGTGAGAGCTCCGAGAGCACACGGCGCACAGCAGCAAGTTCAGCACAAACGTCTTTGGACGTCGCATGCAGTTCCCCCCTCAGGCTCTCGGTGCTTTTCTCCATTTGTGCTCTCAGGCTCTCGGTGCTTCTCTCCATTTCTCCCCTGAGGCTCTCACTACTTTTCTCTATTTGTGCCCTGAGTGTCTCGGTGGATGTTTCCATGGCTGCCCTGGAACCCCCGCATTCATTTGCATGGTCCTTGAGTAGCGTGGACACTTCCTGCTGTTGCTCGATCAGCAGGTCGAGGGACTGTTGCCTCTGCTGGGCCATGGACATTTGCGGTGGTGTGACAGGGGGGCTGCTCAACACATGTTGCCTTGGCACAGGACTTGTGGGGGTTGGCCAGTCGTCGTCTTCAGGGTGCCCCTGCGTGGTTTCGTCATGGTGTAGGGGATGGGACATGCAGGGGGATTGGGAAAGGTCATGGATGGTACCTACGTCGCCAGCACTGTTTTCCGTGTCGGAGCATGCTGGCATGACAGCTGTGTCACCTATGGTGCTGCTACCACCAGAGGCAGTGCCATCAGATACGTTCTTTGGGGGGACCTGTGGTGCTGGGGTTGTGGACTTGCTGGCTGCTGGGGTGCCTGTTGCAGTCCCCTCCAGTGTGCTGCCACTTGATTCCTGCTGCTGCCGTGTCTTGATCCTTGCACCTGAGGTGGAGGCTCTTGGGACGTTGGTCCTGGCCCTCTTTGCAGGCGTGCTGGTAGGGGTGTCCTGCAGCTCGTCGTTGGTATCGGACCCTGTGGTGGAGTAAAGAGGGGCGAGCGTTAGTTATGGGTCTGTCGGATTTGGAATGGCAACGTATCAAATGCATTGGGGTGGTACATGAGGCTGATTTGGGACTGGGCCTTGGAGGTGGTCTCATTTTCGTGTGGATTGAGGATGCATTCATTTGGCTGCCTGCAGTTAGGGGGTGCATGCTGCACATGTAGGGGTTGTTTATGGCATCTTGATTGATTTGTTTATTCATTCTGACTTTTAGAGGGCGCTGTCAGGGCAAAGTATGTATTGCACTATGGGGTCACATGGTACTGCACATGTTCGTGGTTTGTGGATTTCGCATTGTTTCTCTTGGCCAACCTACCTGATTCTCCGGATGTCGGCACTCCTTTCTCCATCCCTCCGACTCCCTCTATGCTCTCCATTCCTATGGTGGAGGCGCAGATATCCTCCCAGGGGGTCAACTTGATGGGCGACTCTGAACCCCCCCCGGTAGCTGTGGCGATGTTCCTGTTCGCAGAAAGTATGCTGCGTACGCGGATCCGCAGGTCGTCCCACCGCTTGCGACATTGCTGTGGCGTGCGGGGTGTTGTCCCCACCGCACTTACGCGCTGTGCCACCAGGGCCCATATGGCCTTCTTGTTGGCAAGGGCCGTCCTGGTCATTTGACTGGAGAAGACGACGGCGGCATTTTCCTGGAGGGTCTCGGTGAGCACGGTCAGTTCCTCTCGGGAGAAGTGTACCTGCCGCTTGCGGTCACACGCTTTCTTGGCTACCTTTCCCATATTTATTTTTTTAACTGGGGTTGCTAACGGGTTGGGATGTGTGTCAGGGTCGGATTTTTAATGGTTGTGTTGGGATTCGGTTTTTATAGTTGTGCGGCGTGCTGTTTCCCGTTCCGGCCACATGCTTTTACTTCCGTTTCCGTATATTTACGGTGGCCGTAATTTGCGGTGCCCGCTCGTTACGGTGACCGCTCATTACGGTGACCGCTAAGATGGGTGGCGGTATTGCACCTGGTGCAGCGTACGGCGGCGGTAAGGGCCGTTTTGGGGTCATTTCCGCCATCGCAGCCTTTCGGATTCCGCCATGGCGTAATGCTCGTGCCCGATGGGTCGTGATTAGCCGCACTTTGCTCCTTCGTGCAATGGCGGAAACGCTATTTACGCTGTTGCGGTCCGGTCAGTCACTTTCCGCCAGGGTCGTAATGAGGCCCTTAGTCTTGATTTGAGGTATAGGCAATGACATTGATTCACCTTTTCTTTTAATGATTTTAAGTGTGTTGTGTATAGTGATGATAATAATGACAATTTTTCTTTATTACAAATTTCTCATAATTAAAAGATTTATTTTTTACATGAAAGTGTAAGAAGCATTCATTGAGTGTCCATTACTGAGTGATAAGCATTTCAACATGAACTTAAGCAGTGGGGCAACTATCTAAATGCATTGTGTCTTGATGTGTTATATATGGTACATGTATTTTAATACTATATGAAGGGCTACTGTATGTGTGAGCAGTGCACCATCAATAAACATATATGTGACATTGGTAAACCTCTCCTGTGTTAGCAATTGAAACAGCAGCCTACCGCAGGGTTTGTTGCCTGCTCCCTTTACAGTTGCACAGTGATAGGTATATGCTTTTCCCTACCCCTACCACAGCTCCTGTTGGGGGTGATCATGGACACTCCTCTGGGGGTGGATGGAAGGCTCTGGAGGTAGCAGTAATAAAAACCCTGTCAAAGAGACACCTGAAAGACCAGAGGGTCTCTTCCATGCAGTATACCTCCCCTTGTCATAGAAGGAGAGTATGTGGGAGGTGCATCTATCAAGATGTGTCCTCCTGTGGCGTCCTGACCACTTGCTGCTGGTGCTACTAGGGCAGAAGCTCGACTTTATACGTGATCCTGAGCTGGCGTTTCATCTTGCGGTGGCTGCCCTGGTTGTGGGTGTCTCTGCCCTGCTCTCACCACTGCTCGCATACTAGTAAAGAATTTGATAATACCTATCGCTGATTCACTAACCTGATATTCCTGTTTGTCTTCCCCTTTTTGCGTTTCCTTCTTCTGCACTATTTGGGGGCATAACTATGTGTTTTTATCTGCTGCCCCTCTTGATCACAAGAAAGTTATCTGTCCCCGCAATCTTCCATTAACGCCTCCTCTACCCACTTTGGAAACGCTCCCCATTTTCTTTGGTGTTATTTTCTCATTTTACACCTCCATTTCCATCGGAGGGCCTCTAACCTGTCCAAATTAAAGGTCCCTTCAATTGGGGACTGTGTATTGTAAGGGTGCAGAAGGAGGAGACTGACACATAGGTGGCATAGTGGTCGGTATAGACTTTTATTTGTAATGAAAATAAAAGACAAAACCTCTCTCTGCCTGTATCTATGAGCGGTTTCCCTGTCTCAACTAAAGTGCTAGTGACCCTGTCAGATTGGCTTATCAACTTTAAGAATCCACTGCGCTGTGGCAAAATGTTCCTATCTCTGTCTCTTACACTTGTAACTAAACTAAACAGTTGTACCAAAGTTATTGGTCCAGGAGAATGACTCACTCCTCCTCGAATGGGTGGCACAGTTCTGGCTGAAAGTTCTCCAGCAGGGGGATCAGCTCCCTTTGTCTGATTACAGCACTGTACAAACATAAAAAGAATGCAGAAACTTCAACAAATGGCGTCACAAAGTTCAAGACTTTATATCCCCGGGGGAATTACTTCCTTCTCCTGGCCCTTGTCAGTTTTGGTTTTCCCAGTTCACAACCAGGGGGAATTACTTCCTTCCCTGGCCTTTGCTTGGCTCTATGTTACAGTTCACAACACCAGGGGGAAAGACTCCCTTCCCCTGGCCTTTCTTAGGTTCTATTTCACAGTTCCAAAACCACGGGGAATGACTCCCTTCCTCTGGCCTTGCTTAGGCTCTCTTTCACAGTTCGCAACACCAGGTGGAAGGACTCCCTTCCCCTGGCCTTTCTTGGCAAAGAAAGACCCAATTGTGATAAGGGTCCCTGACCTTGGTTTCTCTTCTTTCTCCAATTGTACTTAGTGTACTCTCCTGTCAAGTACTACGACAGGAAAAGGGATTCTTAACTTTTTCTTGTGGGTGTGGGTCCCAGAACCGTACTTCTTTGTGACTTATTTTTGGCAGACCTGGTTCACTCTCCTGCCAGGTACTATCATGATGAAAACAATTTCCAATGTGCTCTCTTTCACTCTTTACTGTGGGAGTGGTTTGGGACCAACAACTGTGTCGAGGGAGATGATTCCTGATACACTGTTTCTCACTCTATTCTCAATTGTGTTCTGCAACCAACCACTGTGCCAAGGAAAATTATTCCTGATGCACTCTTTCTCACTCTTAACTAGGGTTCTCGCACCTGGATCCCATCTGGACTTTCTTCCTCTCCCGTTACCTGTTTCTCGCTCTTGTGCTGCTCTTCTGTGGTTTCGGTGACCCTGCGTGACTCTGCGAAGGGTCATGTTGACGGCTACAGCTTTGTTCTCTGGACACCTGGTCCACCCGATCCGGGTCATGCTGCTGTCGTTCAACCCCGAGCTCTGCTTTGGAGTGGCTCCATGTCACCAGGACAAGGATTCCCCCTTCCAGCGTCCTGGCTTGGAGAGCGGTTTGACCGCAGCTTCCTTGACGTTAACACTTTGAACTTCCCGTGCTGGACTGCCCCTCCTGCTGGTTGGCTGGCTCCATTCATGGAGTCTGTCCTCTATTTTTTTATCGGCTGGATGGCAATGATTGGCATAATATACTAAGTCCTTTTTCAGTGTCTTTGGCCTTTCGATCGTTATTTCTCTGTGTCTTCTCCTCATCCCAGTACTTATAGTATTACTCTCCCTTGGGTAGTCCATGTTCTTCTTCGTCTCAGTTGAAGTCAAGTCTCTAGATTTACATAAATACATGGGTTGAATTGGAATAGAACTGGGACTTAGAAGGTGGGGAGGTGTATGGGGTGGTGGGTGAGGGTTATTATACTGTATCTCCCTTGGATGTCCGTCTCTCCCCATGAGATCCTCCCGCTGAGTTCCACCCCCAGGGGGCCAATCAGGTAGTGGCATCACCTCCCTGCCCTCATAGGAAGGGGCTCCCCCTTCTGGAGAAGTGACAAAAACCAAAGATTTGTCACAGTATGTTTATTATGTTTGGTCAAAAAATACCAACAGTCTAAAAAACTCACAAGTACTGCTATGAAATTGGGTAAATAAATAACTGAATCCGCCGCCTGTTTCCATTGCTCCTTGCCCATTGCTGTCACTAATATTACCACTCTTTCAATTTCCATTTACCCCATTATCAAGCGCCTATGTACAATTCTCTCTTTGACTCTGCTCCTTTGGGATCCCGAGAAGGGAGGGGCTCAATCAATCAGAGACACTGCACAGTGTGTGTGATCCTGGCACGCATAGAGACTGTTCACCTGCAAGCGATTGTTTCTCCCTATTTAATCAGGCTTCAGTATTTAATATGCCAATATCCTTCTTTGATTTACTTATTCCCTATTCAAAACAATGCCAACATACAGTTAACATCGGGCGGTCCCTTGACACAAATGCATTTGGTGAACTATAAATATAGAATACAACCAGCCTACCTGCTTGTTCAACCCCAATACTTTGCCAGGTTTATTTCAGGGTAAAATTAAGAAACAATTGTGAAATAAACACTGCTATAAAATCCCAAATCAGAATAATGTATCCAACCCATAATGTCCATACCAGTTCAGCATAACCACAAAAAAAAATGAATTGTTTGTCCATCCCCATGTCCATCAAAGGACTCTCAGTTTCCAATGTGGCTCATCAGCCCAGGTATCCTCTTCAAGATAGCCCTGCTGGAGGTTATAACAAGGATTCCTACCTCAACTTGAGCACGTGAGAGAAGCAGAGAAAAAAGGCTGGCAGCAAGAGATATAAAAGCAACCAGGGGAGGATACAGTGGGAAGCAGAGCAGATCACTGAGTCTAAGGTAGGATGGGGAGTGTGTGGACCTAGGTGTTAGGGAGGAGCCATTTATTGAAGACCAAGATCTTGAGCTATTTCCTGTACTGCAGAAGCAATGCAGTAAGTCTGATTTTGGCGGGGAGGTGGATCCAGAGTATTGGCGCATAGACATAGTGGACCTGTCTTCTGGTTCTTTCCTTCCTGCACCATCAGAGTTCAAGTCTGCATATTCCCTTATTTCTTGTGGATCGCAGGCCTCTGGAGATGCTGAGTTTCGCAGTGAGGTAAATTAGGGATTTCAGTGTGACAGTCTTGTAAATGATGCAACAGGATTTGACGATGCTACAGGCTTGCAGCGGGAACCAGTGCAGTTCGATTAACCTTTGGTGAGTCTTGCACCCACAATCCGACTCAACCCGCCTAACCCCCAACTCACCTCCCCTTATACTTCAGCAGTTGTTCTACCCCAGTCATCCCTATGTGGCTTCCACTGGTTATTACCACCTCATTGAAACAATAAAACTCTTTTGTATTTTATTATAGTCCATCATCTACATCCAGTACCCATTGATCATCACGTGACAATATACATATATTTCATCTTGATCCCGTTGTCGACTTCAAGTTTTGTTCACCTCAGGCAAAGGGCGTAGAAGTCCACCGCTCCTTGACGTATATCCGCTCGTAAAGAAGGATACATTGTTATGACTGGATATAACCAACGTAGTACAAAGATGGCGGCTGAGTGGCCTTCTTTCAGTGCCCCCGAGTGTCCCAAAAGTGCTGAGCCCAGCACTCCCTACTGTGCATGTGCTGCCACTGATTTATATAACAAGCATTGACAAAAGCCAATTATCCAAGGAATACCCTCCACCAGAATGCACTAGGATTTTAAAAAAAGTAAAAAAACACTAAGGTTCATAATGGTATGGGCATCATGGAGGCATCGTAAAATAGAAAGCACCATGAATGCAATTAGAATCTTTTCCATTATATTCCTCTTATATGGTGAGACAAGAAAATAATGTCATGTTTATCAATTAACCTAACTAAGAGGATATCACTGCTGACAAACACATAGTAGAAAAGGGAAATGTATAAATCAATGTATTAGGAGGGGCCAGAATCCAACCGCATATTTGCAAGGCACCATCCCAATTTCCAATTAGAACGCTGACTATAGTGTAAGGAGTTTTAGGAAGTCCCGTAGGGTGTCTAGAGAGATAAGGCCTTCTGCCGTTCTGTCATCACCACTAGCTAAAAGATGTAAGTAGACAGTAAAGCTGAACCTTCTATAAGTTTCTAACCTGGGATCAGGGACGCCTAAGTTACGGTGGAGGTTCTACACTAAACGAGAGAGAGGGACAGCCATAGGCCCCACAAAACCTTCAATAAGAACCATTGAACTGCCTATTTGAAGGGGAGTGATTTTTGAGCCATCTGTGACATGTGTCCCGTGTGTAAAATTCCACATTTTACAGTGTTTATTTTATCTGGCATATATGCATACAAACCGAGACAAACATACCTGGGATTCCACAGATACTGTGGAAAAGCTATTAACACATTATGAGGCAAAGACAACTACGAATTGCCAATACTTGCAAATAAAGACTGAGGTGGAAAACATTTTCAATTAAAGGTTCATACTACCTTAGCTGCACTTTTGAGCTGGTACATGGATGGGTCATCAGCTGGTTTCCCAGCAGCACATTTTGTAGCACCAATTAGATCGCCGAGGGCTTTGGCGATGTCCTTAATGGCATTGATCAGGACAATCTGGAAGAGGAATGCTTCATATTACTGCTGGATGCCCTGGGAATGGAGCTCACATTTCCCATGACACAATGACCGCTAACTCACCAAGGACGCATGTTAAAAACAGACCACATACACATGCACAATCCACAAATGTACATTATATATGCAACACTTCATAATAAAGCGATATACAATACATTTCAGCAAGAAGCCATGGAATAATACAGGAGCATTAACTGTATATTTTGTATATCAATAACTGATAAAAGTAAATTAATAAAGCATTGATTCATTCCTTTTTAAAAAATGTAGTCAAAGAAAAACCAAGTCTGATCCCTTATCAACACTTGTTATTATACATTAATGTCGTTTAAAAAAACAGCTAGGCAGTAAGTAATCTTGAAAGGATAGAAAAATCAAGGAAATGTTTTGTTTTCCAAGATTTAAGGCCAACACAATTCACTTTTTCAAGCAGCTCTCATATCATTGGGAGGAGGAAAGCCTGAAATTCCCAAAGCTTTCAAAATAATGTGTGCTAGCTTAATAAATATCAACCTTTCAAAATAGCACACTGTCACTTGTCTTTTATTTTGAAGACATAGTTTGCATTTTATGTCTGCCTTGTACTCCTTACATGTTGGGCCATGATCTTTACTCACTTTGGGAGCAGATATTTCCATTGTTATATTCTTCATCGCATTTTTCATGAACAATGTGATTATGGGTAGTTATGTATACCAAGTGCGTTTGTGTGTGTGAAAGTATATCTTGATCAATCTACTGCACTTGAGAGTGACAAGTGTGCATACAGCAATTTTTTTTATCATCAGAAAATGCCATCATATAAACCCAGCTGAGCACTTTTTTTTAAATTATTTTTTTGATTGCCATTTGGTTTAAAAAACAAACCTTTTACCATATACAAGAATACATTTGTACACACGCATTTACTTAAAACTCTCTCACTTATTCCTCTATGTACGTCACATAAAACTCCACCCTAAAATTCCCAACTTTTCCTATACAAACCCCTCAAATCCTCCATCAATGATCCAAACTGACGCCTGTGAATCTAGTTCAATTACCTTCAGAATGAGTTTTGAAGCTGTATGATCTATATATTTAAAACAAAGTTGTGTTTGTGGGTTTGTTTGTGGCATTCTTGGGGACTTAACTCCTCATGAACAGTGAGGTCTGATGTCATGCATTATGTATGGAATATTCTTTATTCCATTGCCTGAATTAAAAAAAAAACTATTTCTGACTCGATAGGGCATCCCGTTCCCGAGATAATTAATCTTTTTTGGTTTTCGGCTTTGTTTTTTGGCATTACGTTTTGTTTGTGGTGTTGCACCGCTATCTACAGGTCATTTGTAGAAAGTGTCCATCATCGCATAGCAAAGTTGAAACATGATCAACACCTGATTAATTTCTATCGCAACATTTTGTAAAGGACAGGTACTTCACCCTCATGACGTCAAATAGAATTTTGCTACAATTTGAAGATAACATTATCCCACCTGAATCAAAACAAAACATTGAAAGCGGAAACATGATAAACATTCTGAAGGAGGAAGGTCTCAAGGCAATAAAGCTGGTAGAATTCAACATGCTTTGAGACAGAACAATGAAAGTGCTGAAGAACCTGAAGCAAGACTTACTAACCAGATAAATTGAGTGGAGTAGAGAGTGCCTAAACTGCAGCATTGCAAGATAGGCCCTTCACAGAGTACTACTTGAGACCGATGCTGGCGAGCCGGCAGCGAGAGGCGGTAACAAAAAATTTAAAAAAAATGTAAAAAATGGGAGAGAATAAAGAGAGCCAACAAAGCTAGACGCACAAAGGCAGTTTTTTGCTGGTAGCCTGTGCAAAAAAGAGATATGGCGTTCAAACTGCCCAAAAGCAAGGGTAAATAATCCACTATTGAGGAGTACGCTAAAACATCACAAGCCACAGAAGGTGCTGGTGGGAAGGAATAAAGCACCAGAGAACACGATAAGACGGCACTCAACAGCCAGCAAATACTGGACGCCATTGCGGAACTGAAAGTATCGATGGGAAACAGGATGGAGATAGCCATTTCGGACCTACGGACTGCTATAGAATCTAAAATTGACGCTGTGAGCATAGATGTAAATTTATTGCGGCAAGATGTACGAGCACTGGCCGAACGCACAGGGATGATGGAAAAGGAAGTGAAAGACAATACAAGCTCATGTAAGACCATCACAACGGATATCCACGTGTTACAGCAACAAGTGCGGAATCTTGAAAACAGGGCAGGAATAATGTGCGCAAAGTAGGGCTACTGGAAGGAGAAGAGGGATCGGACCCAACGAACTACATCGAAAGCATGTTGCTGCAGGAAATAACGGGCGGAGTACTAAGCCAAGGGTTTGCAGTAGAAAGGGCACAAAGAGCGCTGACAAAAAGACCGCCGCCAGGAGCCCCACCGCGGCCAATAATTGCAGAAATAATGAACTATAAGGACAGGGAGAAGGTCCTGGAACACTTCCGTAAGGGAGGGACAATCAACAGAGCATCAGCAACCGTCACCATATATCCGGACTATACTCTTATGGTACAGAGGCAACGCCTGAACTATGTAGCAGTGAAGAGGAGAATGCGTGAAGCAGGATACAGATACATGCTGCTATACCCGGCAAAGATGAAGGTGCTCCTAAAAAACAAAGCCTTATTCTTTGATACACCAGAAGCGGTGATGACATGGCTGGACTCGAGGAATTGTCCGACTGGAGCAGCAGACCAGAAAGGGAGCGAGACAGGGATTTAACCGGAGCCTTGAAGACATCGCATGGAGATAGTAGATGGCCGCACAAAGCGATAATATCAAAAATGTTGACATTGGCACTAGATTATAGTCGATTGCACCTGGGTTCATTGGTTCGGAATACGAAGCTCACACCACAACATGCTGTCAGCGCAAAAGCAGTAGGTGAAACCAGGAGACACACCATCGACCCCCCCTAGAGGTAATTTAGTTGGGATACCTTTAGAGAGGTATCCCCCTGCAGAGTACCAAGAATCGGTAATACCGAAAGGAGGGCTAGATGCAGGATAGCCTGAGATCCAGGGATGGAGCTGGGCAACAGTTTGGGGAAGTTGGAAGGTGGGTGGAGGGAGGGCAGCAGTGGGGACTGGCGGGAGGAGGTGGGGAAGTGTGTTGGGGGTGTTGGAGGGAGGCAATGGGAGGGAGACTGGGGAAGTTGAGTTGGGAAAGTGGGAGGGGGGAACGAGCTTATATTTATGCGCAGTAGTGAGATGGTGGAAGGGCACAGTTGGTCAGAAGCGCGACAAGATGTGGATGAGCGATGGGGGACCTTAAGATAGTAACCTGGAATGTCAGGGGACTCAATAGTTATCTGAAAAGACACAAGATCATGATGTACCTGAGGAGACAAAAAATAGATATAGCCTTGCTGCAGGAAACCCACCTTACAAAAGAAAAACAGGTGATAAGGAGAAAATGTAAAGGGACCATTATCGGGTCAACGTACTCGGTAAATGCCAGAGCGGTAATTACTTGGATAGCGCCACATGTACCCTTTCAGTTATTGCAACACACAGCAGAAGCCGACAGGAGAATGGTGGGGATATGAGGGATGGTGGAAAACAGGGAGTTGTGCATAATAAACACATACGCCCCGAATCAAGGCACAGTGGCCTATTTTAAAGCCCTTTATGGAAAAGTTAGCCTGTATCTGGGAGATGCGGTTGTCTGGGGTGGAGACTTTAACTGCACGCTGGACCCCAGGGTGGATAGGTCAGACAACAAACAGGATAGGCCCACCCCTGCAGCCAAAATGCTGCGGATCCGGCTAGGCAACCTCAGTTTAGAAGACGTATGGAGACTGCACCATCCATACGATAGGCATTATTCGCACTACTCTGCTCCACAAAACCTGTACACTAGATTAGATTAAATGTTTGTCAGTTCTGAACTTACTGGGGAGATAGCGAGCTCAGAGAATAAAGCAAGGGTTTTATTGGACCTCTCACCTTTGCTCCTGAAGTGGCAACACCAGCCCCCAGACCCAAGATCCCAACATGGCGGCTTAGAGCCGAAGCACTGAAAGATACAGAGCTCTGGGGGGATTTGAGGGAGGAGATAATAGAATATTTCGAGAAAAATACAGGTAGCGTGGATTCGGAGAGCACCCTGTGGGAGGCATTCAAAGTAGTGGTAATAGGGGCAGTGATATCAAAATCCAAAGCGCTCCAAGGGGACATAGTAAAAGAGCTGCAAAAAACAGAAAAGAAACTAGAAGCAATGATGAACAAAGGGGACGCCACTCGAGAAGACGCTGAAGCCATGAGCCAATTGCAATAAGAATGTGGAAGATGCTGGGGGAGACTATTTAACCTAAATTACAAGAAATACATAGAAAGGCAACATGCTGGGGGAGATAAGCCGGGAAGGCTGATGGCATGGCTATAAAAGCAAGAGAGGCCCAGACCTACAATAAGAGAGATAAGGGAAGAGAGTGGTCAAATACTAGATACCCAAGAGAGTGTAAATAAGGGATTCCAGAAATTCTACCAACACTTATACGCAGATGCAGATGGGGTGGATGAGAAAGAGATGAAAGAAATATTGGAAGACATCGGGTTACCTAAATTGAGTGTAGAAGAGAAAGAGACACTGGAAGCCCCCATTACATTAGAGGAGCTGGAAATAGTGGTCAGACAGTTGCCCACCGGCAAAGCCACCGGCAAAGCCCCTGGAACAGACAGGCTCCCTGGCGAGTTTTATAAAACATATAAATCGGAGGTGCTCCCCCCGTTATTGGCAATGCTAAATGAAGCGTTTGAAGTTGGGAGATTACCAGAATCACTGAGAGAGGCAACGAGTATCCCGCTTCTCGCGCCAAATAAGCCTAGCACAGATTGCGGGTCATACAGACCGCTATCCATGCTAAACCAAGATAGCAAAATACTCACAGCAGTGCTGGCAAACAGGCTTGGACGGATTATAAACAAATTGATACATCATGATCAGACAGGCTATGTTCCGGGTAGAAGTATAGCCGATAACCATAGACGGCTTCACTGCGTCATTGAACAGACAGAAAGAGATGCAAGCGAAGTGGCAATAGTCTCGCTTGATGCAGTGAAAGCCTTAGACTCAGTGAGGTGGCCTTCGCTGATGGCGGCCTTGAAGGAATATGGAATGGGGCCCGGGTATTTGAGGTGGGTGACGCTATTGTATAGTCGAGATGGGAGAGATCATCTCAGACAAATGGCAACTCAGCAGGGGAACCAGACAAGGCTGCCCATGGTCCCCGATACTGTATATTCTTGCATTGGAGCCCCTAGCGATATACTTGAGGCAACAATATGAAGAGATAGGAGTCTACACAAGAGAGGGGCCGCACCTCATATCACTGTACGCAGACAACATGCTGCTGTACCTGAAGTACCCAGAAGAAAACCTGTAATATATCCTAGAAGTGATGGAACGATTCGCGATATTCTCCGGCATTGCGGTTAACCCCTGGAAGTCAAGTATATTCCCCCTAGGAAGATACAAGGGTATTGCGTGAGACAAACTGCCAGTATTACAAATACCTTGGGAAATTAGCACATTCCGATACCTAGGGATTGATATTTATCATGAGGTGGAAGAAGAACATAAATATAACACAGAGAAAGCAGTAGCTAACATTGAAAACAGCATGAAGTTCTGGGCTAAACTCCCCTTAGGTATGATGGGAAGGGTGGCATTGCTGAAAATGGTTGTCTTGCCTAGACTGTTGCACTTTTTTGTGAATATCCCATATTTGCCACCCAAATGCTTTGTTGGTAAACTACATAGCTTATGTAGAGGTTTTATCTGGCATAACACCAGAAACAGAGTTGCTTTATGGAAATTACAAAACGCGTTAGAGAGAGGGGGAATAAAACTGCCTAACTTTGAGCTATACCATCTAGCGTGGCAGCTACAGTATGTGGCCAAGTGGCTAACTGAAGAGACAACAGCAGAGTCCAGACCGCTGAGGGCTGAATGTGAACCCTTCTTTCTGAAAGAACTAATATGGCTGCCAAGGTCAGAGCTGAAGGGGCGACCGAAACTGTTAGAACTGGGGTGGAAAACATGGCATAAGGCATGCCAGGTCATGGAGAACCCAACACTGTGCTCCCCCCAAGCGCCGCTGGTAGCACTGAGGGGAGTAGACGAACAACTAAGAAAAACAATACGTAGGCATTGGGAACCAGTGGGCATAGCAACACTGGGGGATGTGTGGCGGGAAGGGAGGGCATTGGAATTCACAACATTAATGGAGGAAATATAAGTGCACCCCGGGCAATATATTACACAAACCAGATTGGTAAGGCAGATAAAAGCCTCGTGGTCAGAAATAGCATTAGAAGACCAACCAGACCCGGTCATAGAGACAATGTATGACATCTCGGAGGGAGGGCATGAGGTATCCCGAATATATGAACTAATAATGTCCAGGGTGGGGAAAGAGGTGACCCAGCTGAGACGAGAATGGGAGGAGGATGCAGGGGAACCCATGCAAGACAGACAATGGGAAAGAGCACAGGCGTACCATAAGAAAGTGTCCAGGAATGCTAGATTACAACAGATGCAGCTATGCGTAACCCACAGAGCGTACATGACCCCTCAAAAGATAGCTCAATTTAAAAACACAGATACAGAAATGTACCCCAAATGCGGGGAAGTGAATGCGGGGATGAAACACATGTTTTGGGCATGCCCAGAGATTCGGAAATTCTGGGGAGATGTTGCCCACCACTTCACCGAGAAAGGTATTAAGCTAGACGTAGAATCTGTGTTGGCATGCATGGTGGGAGGATTAACTAGACCATGTAAAATGAGGCATATATGCAAACTCAAGGACCTGGCTTATCCTAGCCAAACACAGAATAGCTATGGGGTATGAAGCGGCCTACAAGGTGGAGGACGAAGAAGTGGGAGCACTGATGGCCTGGAGACAGCTAGTAGCTACACTAACTTAGCCCACGCGCGCCAGCTTAAGCGAACATGACACCTCTAGGAGCACGGATGAAGAGGCGCCCCAGGAGAAATAAGGTTAAAGGTACAATAAAGTAAGCTCGAGTTAATGGGGGGGGGGGGAAAGGGATGATGTTAGGCAGAAACCTGTGCAGTTCCCTTAGGGACCACTGCAAAAGATTTAAGACTACAGGTGTTTGGCAGTAAACCCACTTGGTAGCAGTCTGTACCACACAGATTCACTTGGTAGCTGTGGCTGAGCAGTCAGACTTCCCTCAAGAAGAGTTAGGCAGTATGTAGAGTATACATAATAGGTACAGGGATATAGTAGCACAAGCAAACACTGACCAGAGCTTTGGTGTAAAAGTATATAATTATTTATTTAAAGACACAATTGTAAATTACACTAGCACAAGGAGAAAAGTAAATTCAGCACACAGTCACTATTATATATATACAACCCTCACTACTTATTAGACAAGTCTTAATGAGAAACACCACTTATTTTCAGACAGAGGTGAGCGCTTAACATAAGATGGCACTCTAATAAGTTATTAAAAAGGGAGGGAACAAGGCAGAGTTATGGAAGCACACAAATTTCAATACTTGTAAAAGAACCACAGTAAGGCAGAATAGGCAGAGTTCTACTGGAGAGCAAGGAAGTCAATTGCAAGGCCCACTCTTGGAGAGAGCAAGCAGACGGGGTCCAGGTTCACACAATGGGGTTATGCCCAAAGAGTCTTGTAGATAGTTCGCACACAAAGAATGAAATTAAAGTCAGGCAAAGTTAGCTAGGTTGTCCCAGGCCAGCCCAGGTTAGAAAGTCGAGGCTTTACTGTCACCCCGAACGATCTGTCGCAAGGGAAGCCAGGCGGGACACAGTACCTTAAGTCTGAAGGAAGCTCCAGCGGGGGCAGTTGTTCCTGGCAGCGGATGCAAGTCGGTGTTTCGTCCAGAGGAAGAGGAGGTCTCACCGTGGAGGAAAGATGAAGGTCGTTGCACTGCCAGGGAAGAAACCAGCCGCAGAGTTCTTCGGTTAAAAGGTACTACCCTTCTCTTCGCGGTAGTGGCAGGCCGTGGTATTCCGGTTGTCGGGGTGCTTGGCACGGGCAAGGCGGCCACGAGATGCTCCAGGAAGGTGAAAAGAAGGCAAAACTGGTTATCCCCACTATTCAAAGAAAGAAGACTCTCCGGACTGCAGATCTCCTCTGTCGTCGGGAAAAGTGGTGAGACGGTTCAGTGGGACTCCACCGGTGGTGTCGTCGTTGCAGGTCGGCTCAGCTTCTCCCTCCTCGATTCTTAGGTCCTGTGGCGACTTCTCAAGTTCCAGTCCCCAAAGCCCTGCTTTTATGCAGCAAACCCCCATTCATTCAGCCTAGCTGTCAATCAAACATGCTAAGTGGTGAGCCGGCCAGCTCACCACTTGGGCCAATCACACAAGAGTGTGACTTGAGTTGCCAAGGCAACTCAGTCCAGGGTGCCTAAACCCCCTCCCACACCCTCTGTGGTACCCAGACAGAGTGGCACCACTTTTGGAGGCTTAGAAGCCCGCCAAAAAGTGGAACAAAGGGCTCGACTTGGGTTGGAGTCATAGAAGAGAACACAAACGCCATTTTAGAATCGAGTTCTGGCAAAAAATACCAACCGGTGAATTAATATTAAATAAATAAACCGGCGGTGTGTTCGAGGCTATAGGAATTAAATAATTAAAGTTGGTAGCCTCGAACAATGGGAAAATCCCATAGAGATATATTCGCGGTCGAATATAAAAAGTAGTATCCACTGCCACCAGCCAAAACTCGATCAGGGGGGACGGAGACGTGCCCCCTCGAACAACATACCCCGGGGCAATCGAATTGCCCCGACCAGTATGTCCACAATATGATGGTTTGTACTGGTTTCTGTTCATAATTTGGGACTAGTAAAGCCAATGGTGACTTTACATGCCCTGGGAGACAGTAGTCAGTCCCAGGGTATGCAGTCTATGTTGGGGGGTCGCTACAACACCCCCCGGGTTATGGCATGGAGGGTGCTGTGTAACCCACATCAAAAACACATGAAACCCTATGGAGTAAAAGACCCCATAGCCCATAAAACACATGGAATGACAAAGGAACACCTCAAATCATGTCTAAGAGTGGGAGTAAAAGAGTCTCACTCTTAGCAGGAGAAAAAAATAAACCCCAAAAATCCAGCAAAGCTGCTGGGGGACTCACTAGGTTTGGGAAATTAGCCTTTACAGATAATTCTCCCTAACAGATGACAGTGACAACATAAGCTAATGTATATGATGTTTGAATACATAATATTCTGGCTGCCGGGTGTTCTGTGCTGTTGTCTTTGTTATGAAAAATAATAAAAAATGTTTAAAAAAAAATGTACAATGCAGACACTGTTGTAGTAATGTAAGGAGAAAAAGCAGAGAGCAATCCCTAACAAGGAGCACACAAAAAGGTGTTTGTTTACACGTCGCTTTAACAAAATGAGAACAAATTAGAAAAAAACACTTTTCAGAACTTCCAGCAAGACGCCCATTTTCTATGACGCTTAAAATGTGCTTGTGTAGCCCCCACGCAGGCCAATATCTATGCGAAAGCCGCGCCATTTGGAGGTGCACACGTGCTACATCTGAGTCTTTTCAGGGTTGCTGGAATGGAAATAGGACTGTGCAGGAGTTGGGATTGGTCAATATGATTTCCTGGGTGTGGTTTGTAGCAACAGATTGTGCCAGAACGTGTGTTTGCAAATAGGAGTGGAGATGGCTACGGGTATGGTTGTGCCGTTCAGTAGGCAGACCATATAGCTTTTGGGCTACTCCTGGATACATTGGGTACAAGTTTATGCAGAACGCTGTGCACTGGCAGCACACCTTGGGTTCCATAATGTCGACATGCACTGGCACGGAATCCGTGGGATGAAGTGGGTCCATGTAGGTCCTCATTGTGCCAGTTTGGTGATGCTGGCTCATCCAGACATTATTATTGTTCATTGTGGAGAGACTAGTTTAGGGCTTGTTAGCTGCATTTCACTGCACTTTGCAATGAAGGAGACATTTCGGAAACTCATGGAAATGTTTCCAAATTCACACAACATTTTTTCTCGCATTGCCCAGAGAGAGAGATGTGGCTGCGTTCTTCCTCGTGTGGGCCACTAATGGAGAAAGCACGGCGCAATGTGAACAAGGCTGTTTGCGCTTTTTTGCGACATGTTGGCATGTTCTCCTTCCACAATGAAAACATTACGTTTCGTAGTACCAACATTTTTCGTTCAGATGGAGTTCATCTGACTGATGCTGGCAATGAGCTGTTTCTGCGTAATATCCAAAATGCAGTACAGCGCTTCCTGCAAGTCTAGCAACCATTTTCCCTGTGGTTGTTCACCACTTCCAACGTTGCAAACACAAACAGCACAAAAAGGCTCTTTTCAGAGCCACCACTTTGTTTTGCAAATGCGTACAATGCTTTTGCCGGAGTCCCGCTGCCCATTGTTGCCATCTCTGTACGCGGTGCTCATAGGCTGTGCCACCGCCTGCATGCTTTCTTTCAACTTCTATTTTTCAACGGTGCTAGGTGGCTTTTTGCCCCCCCCCTTTCTGGCTCTGTATATAAGCCAGCAATGGAAGGGAGATTTGGCAACCGGTACCAATCACAGGGGTAAGAAATCGTACGCGGACTGTAGAAGATGTGGGGTGCACCTAACTTGGGTAGGGGGTACTCTTTGTCATGCTCCCAGACCGAAGCCTCAAATGCACTTTGAAAATGTTCCCCCCTACACAGTACCGCGTCGCAGCATATGCACAATACAGTGACCTTTGAAAGGTGCGGGTCTGTTGCAGTGCATATGTCCTCCAAGGCTGCTTGCGGGACACAGTGGCCAACTGGAGTGTCTCTAGTGGTGGAGCAGCAGTTGCGGAGGATGCTGTAGAGGAAAATAACCTACTGCCTGCATGGAAGGGGACAACCCTCCAAACAGCTGCCTGGTGGTTCGCTTTCAGGTGCTGCTGAATGGAGGTGGTGCAGTAGCTGTACAAGCCAGGTTTTCCACGACTGAGTACTATGCACTCAGTGCGTTGTACCTGGTTTGCACAAGATTTTGGCACATCTCCAACGGTGCTAAATAGTTTCCACACCCACGACTCACGCTGGCTGCAGGCAATGGGGATTCCTTCTACTTTATTCTTGTTTACTTTTCGATGGCCCTCCACATTATGACACCTGTTCCCTTGCTCAGGACCTTCAGATGGAGGTGTTGGTGGTGAGGGTGTGGGTGCTCCCGAGTCAGAGGTAGTAGCAGAAGCTCTGGTGGCCATTACTTGGAGAGGTACTTTGCAGGCACACAATTGGTGAAAAAGCAATTTCTGTACGGACCAATGTGCACCACTCCTCTTCTCTGGAAAGCTAAACAGGGATTGCAGCGCACTTGTGGGGTGTGCCCTTTTATAGGAGTGTTGTGGAGCATGTACCACCGCAAAGTGGGCCTAAGTGTTTCCCTACAATACCTACATGCAGAAGGAAGAGTGTAGGATCTCTGTAAGGGTGCACTCTCACTGTAACACTCCATACATTGAAGAAAATTGTCCTCTTTCGATGTGCACGGATCTGGCTCGTGTCGCCAAATAAGGGACCACACGCAGCGTTGTTCTGTTACCATGGTGACGTTGCCATTGTTCTCCATTTGGATGCCTGTCTGAGGGACGTATATTGGCTTTAATACTGTGTGGCCACGTGCATAGCTCTCCTATGGATACTCTTGCCATCGCCGGAATACTTAAATGTACGGCACAAGTGCATTGAACATTTCTACATAAGCTTGGTGTGAGCACGATACAGTAGGTGGAATGTTTATGTGCAAAGGTACTCGTAGGATGTGGGTGCATGCTTCCACCTACTACAACTACATCACACGTTTCTTCGCATATCATGACATGGGGCAGTGTTACCAGGCATAACAGGACGAGATATGCATGTGCGTAGTTGTGCGACCGAGAAACGTACAGTCCTGCAACTATTTACAGGCGGTTCTGTGCATGCAAACATGCGGCCCGTACTGGCGTCCTACGGATGCTTTCAATCTGATTGCGCATAGGGCAGCCTAGTTGCAGCAGTTGTATGACTCCTCCATTTTCCTCACTTGCAATCATCCCCACTAGTGCTGTGACCTTCACACTTACAATGCCATTCTTAAAACAAAGGAAAAGGCACATATACAATCAGTATGCATTAGCATATAAATGTTTATTAGCATACATTCATAACCACTAGTCGGGCAGTGATATCTTATTTTCCCCATAATATGTTCTTCTACAAAAAATTTCAAGGCGGCAAATTGGAGGAGCAATTCATCCATTTTGGCGTCCGGCGGTGTACTTTTATATGTCCAACATTTACTTCAGTTTCGGTGGCCGTATGTTGCTGTGCAAAAGGTGCACTCCTTTGTATTACTGTATGTTCTGTTAAAAGATAACAAATGTGGTTAATTTACATGAAGCACTATATTGTAATTGTCTTACTCTTGCCACCGCATCCCCTACCTATGGGGTTACTACGCTCACTCATTTCGTCATGCAGGAAATTCTCCTCCAGCCATTCTAGGGTGCTTGCCCTTGCATTAACTCTCTCCCTTTTCACAGTGCGGCAGGTACCAATAGGGCTATTGTCCTCACCAATTTCTTCATGCGGAAAATTCTCCTCCAGCCATTCTAGGATGGTAGCCATTGCGGCACATAAACAGAAAACATCATGCTTTCCTACTATTGTACACTACCGGGCCTGTGCATTTACAACATAAACTTTCGTGTACTCACTATGTTGCAGTGACGTTCTGCTCTTGGAAGTAGACGTCTCAGCCTCTGCCTCTTCGTCCTTTGTTCGATAGTGAATCAGGTGTGCAGTAACTTTGATGAAGGCAAACGTCACTTCTCTTGTTGGTGCTATCCATTATGCTAAATACCCTATGCCTTTGCGCTGTTTGCTGCGAACGTACAGATTTAATACAGCTAATGCATTTTCCCTTCCCATTCACGCACTTGCTGCTGTTTCTATAGGTTTTTTGTATTTGCTGCATGTTACCACTTTTTATGACCACCCGTCCCTTACTCGGCACGTTGGACTCCACCCGATGTCTGCAAACAGAGGCAGTGTTTCTTACCACTGTGGCTATTAGTATAGAGCCACTGGCTTCAGTATGCTGTACAGTACATCTATACAGACTAAGCGTATCCTGTTAAAAAGTAATGGAATTTTGTGAAAGAAACATTATTAAAGGGACGCTATGGTTCAGTTGCGCTACTTAAACCCTATCACCTTTCCTGAAAACACTATGATAAAACAACATTATGGTTAAAGCGCCCTACTAAAAACCTATGAAATTCACTAACAAAAAACATTGTTAAAAGGATGTTATGGTTAAGTTGCGCTACTAAAAACATTTCCCCTTTATTGAAAAAACTAGCCTAAAGCAACGTCATGGTTAAAGTACCATACTAAAAACCTATGAAATTCACTAATGAAAAACGTTGTTAAAGGGACATTATGGTTAAGTTGCACTACTAAAAAACCTAGGAAATTCAATGGAAAAACGTTGCTTCAGTGACGTTATAATTACAGGTAAAACCGAAAACCCCCCGAAATTCCCCAGTTATGGTGAGGTACGCAACCATAACTCCCGCTACCACTGTGCACTGCAAGGACTAACACCCATGACCTCAAAGATGACATCACAAATGTCATTGATGACATCACTGATGCTATAACATGGGCCTTTAGTTTTAATAACAAGGCTCCACAAGTGATTGTCAATATAATGTTGCCACAAAACTATCTGAAGTCACTGGGAGAACTATCATGAAATACATAATTCAGCACACAATCCATTGCTATAAACACCATTGCACTACAGACTTCTTTCCAGTATAGCAACCACCTCATGCAGAAACGTAGGCATTGTCTGCAGTATGCACCATAGAGGTCCAACATTCAAATTTTTGCGATGCGACATAGTATAATGATGAATGCTTTATTTTCACAGTTTCGTGTACTGTGAAACATGTAATAAGTACCTAATACCCCCTCACTGACTACATATTTGTACTACTACACACAAACCATAAAGAGACCACAACGCACACAGATATGCCCATATACCGGGAAAGTAAAGTAAGCAAAAAAGCAGCAGTATTACCAGAAAGTGTTCATAACCTAACTGATTATCTTCATGCACAGAAATGATTGCTGTGTTTCAGGCCTGCTTCTTCCCCTATATAAATGTATCACATGATGTGAATGAACCCTTAGGAAAAGAGTGTAAAGACATATGAGAAGGGTACGGTCTACAAATATAGTACCTTTTGAATGTTCACTTCTTGCCTGTCAGTGAAGAAAACCACCTGCCCTACATATGTCAGTGAACAGAAAAGAGGGAGAAAATATGTGTGTCCAAAGAAACATTAAGAAAAAATCCTCATGGGGGTCCCATTCGATTGCAGGAGAATGCAGGAACTGTTTAGCTAAAAAATGCAACACTAAAATATCACCTGTCAACGTTTGTGTGCCGGTCGAGTGCTACGTGCACCTCTGGCCGTTATTACTTTCAATACAACGAGGGTGCGTAGAAGTGGTAACTGTTTGAAAGGGCTTTGTAAGGACAAAACAGGCAATGTAGCAGTACACGATTGAGCATAAGGTGTGCTGTTTCACTGCATGAGTTGCGTTCCCTTTCCGTCTTGCCCTTTATGTCTGGATTTGCAGGGGCTGGAGAAGCATGGCAACAAAACGAACTACAATCGTAGGTACCATTTACGCTGAATGGTGGAGACATGGCACTGTAACAGTGCGTGACTACTGCCTTTACAAACCCCTGTACAATGCACACAGAGAAAGTGTGCACTAAAGTTACTTCATAATTATGCATACAGAAGTGCAGCTTAATAATTTTTAATCCTAATACACATGAAATGTAAAGTTCTACTTACATAACTTTGGCAAATTCCATGCTTGTTTTGGGTGGACGACAAACTGCTGTGTACCGGGTATGGAATGGTTGCACACTACCTTTGGGGCACATGGGTAGAGCAACTGCACTGTAAGTTATCTTTCCTTTTTTCCTACAATTCCATACATCTGCCCTTGGAGCTAATCATGCCTCCCACTCAAGGCTTTTTTACAATGAGTATTTGTCCTGTTGAAGGAGAGGTAAGTTAGGTTTCACTTTCCGGAGACCATGCCGGAAATAAAAAAGGATCCGGGCGGAAACGTGTTTCGATTTTACCATGCGTTTCCGAAAGTTGGTAGTGTCGTTACGGTGAAGTTAGTATGACGTATAAGGAGAGATGATGGTGCCGTACACATTCTGCACTGAATGCACAGATGGCAACATACATTCAATGTGCATTTACAGGCCATAAGGAACATTTATATGTACAGTGTTTTACGAGGCAACGGTGTACAATGGCAGACTGTGTGCGATGGGTCAGCATACGATGGTGGCGGCCATCATACGCAGTTTGGTGTCTTGCAGCATGAAGATGGTTGGGGGCTCTCATTGATCAAAGAAAAGGAATTACTTGATACCTCCTTCAAACACTCTAAGGGGGTTATGGTTTTCAAATGGTGTTTCCATTACACATTAAGAAAGGGAATCAGGAGTGTGAAAGATTAAGGAGTAACGCAGAGTGTCAAATATAGCTGCCTAGCTATCTACCATGTGCTCCAGTTAAATCTGTGTTGTATACCTTTTTTTGAAATGGTGTACATAATAATAAAGATGACCTAATGCCCTAAACGATGCCAGTTGCATGCGAGGAGGCAAATGTTGCAGCACATAGGACAGTTACGTAAGCCATATGGATGCATTGTTCAGTCTGCATTGTTGTGATTGTGCAGATTATTGGGTAGGGTACTGTACTATAGTGCATTCAATGCGTCCATTTATCATAGGCTTAGGTGAACAGTGTATCTAGGAAAGAGGTTATCCATTGTGTGGAAGAAATGTCATGCAATGGGAACTGCACTGGCTAAGGGTAGGTGGCTGTGTTATGTGTGGGGTTTGTGGTACGTGGATAGATGTTTGTATGCATGGTTGTACTGTGCTGTGGTAGTTGTGGTCAGGGTCTACAATATTGAGTGCATGGCTGGAGCCCCTACACTGTATGGGGTGTAGTGAAGCATATAGGGCGTAGGCACAAGCCGCGTAGTGTATTATAGGTGTACATTGTAAATTGTGGCATTGCTATGTGGATTGCAGAAATATGTGCGCACATTGCACTGTGGGCATTGCGGAGAAGTAAGATACCAATAATTTCATACTTACTGTTTGGATTGTGGAGGGCCTGGGCTGTTTTTTGTGTATGGGATGTGAATTGTTGTAGTAATCGCTGCTGCATTATCTGTGGGAAAAGAGAACATAACATGTTAGAGCAGGTATTTTGTTACTTTGCAGTCCACTACATTGCATATATTTATTTACTTTGTGGACCCTCATAACTAGTACTTCATATGTACTATGCTTTGAACAAGTGTACTGTGCAATGTGCGCAGTTCCTGTGCTTCTTTGCATAATCATTGGGTCTGTGGGAAAAAAAGATCCATGCTGGATTAAAAAAAAACTTCCAAATTTCTTTGCTGCTATGGTGCACAATGAAATACAGTAACTTTTGCAGTGGTAATAGCAATTTTTAAGGTGTGCCCTTGAAGTAGGAGAAAATGCAATGGTTTACGATTTCTGGTCTATACATGTTGGTAGTATGGGTGGCGTTGTATAGCAGTTGGTGTTTTGTAAATGGTTACCTGCTTCCTTTTTGTAGCACTGTTTCTTTATGCGTTTGGTTGCTGCTCGTGTTTTGCAAGTATTGTGTCATTGTATTGTGCTACTGCACAATTGTGAGGCTAGTTAGGTACCTGTTGGCGTACTGTAACTGGAAGTGTTTGAGGATATGATTGTCGCACAGTGGTTGTTGAAGGTTGAGTTGGATTGTTTTAAAGCTGCAAGTAACATTGCAGTATTCTGATTGCAGTTAGATACCAGGTGGCACATTCTAACTGTTTACAGTGTCCCATTCCTATAGGGTAAGTTTACAATCTCATACATTCCTGTTGCTACTTTCACATCTGTGTGCATTCTGAAGTGGTGGTGTACCATTATGGGTTTTCGTAGTGATAGTTGCAAATGTATTGCATTTGTATGAGTATTCTTAGACAGGTGGTGACTCATTAGCGTACTTGCTGGTTTCAGGGGTTACTGAGGATAGTCTTGAACCCTCATAGTTAGTACTTTCCCTTTTACGTATCATGTGGAAAATACTGCTAGTGTCATTTGTGCACACGTATTGTTTGTCTGAGTGTACTCATTGGGTCATTGGGGATAAAATTGTCCAACACACACTGTCAGGTATTTCTTGAATACTTGCTGTATGCTAAGTTGCTTTAGGTCCACAGTGTGGAAGGTAATTCTTTTTTTGTGCAATTACGAAGGCACTAGTGGGTGCTGGCGAGTAGACTATAGCAGGTTTGTACATCAATGACTAAATTTTGGCTTCAAGAATATTAAGTAGGCATTTGCAAGATGTGCAGGTAATCTCTGCTTTGGAATGATGGAAGTATCATTTCATTCCCACCATTACCATTGCTTTCTAATGTATGCGGTATAGTGGCCGGCACTGGTTGTGTCATCTGTGTGGTAGATTATGGCTACTGTTGTGAAGGTTTTCTTGCCAAGTGATACCTGCCCATGTGTGAAGGCAGTCAGTCTGTAGTTGTTTTTGGTTGCATCTACATTGTATCTTAATCGCATTACAATTACATATTGACTATGTGAGTGTATATGTAGCGTTGAACTGTTATCAGAATTGCACAATGCACACAATATGCTATGGTTGGCATTTTGCACCAGTTGCTGAAATGGAATGGAGTCACAGTTATGTATTGATACATACACAAAGCATTCGTTAGGGACTTGTTCCTGAATGACATGGTTGCAGTGACTGCATGTATGTTTCCACATATAGGAAATCTTTCAGATTTAATTTCTGAGTATTTTTTTCCTTTCCAATATTTGTAGTAAGAACATTAGAAATTCCTGTGGATCTTCTTGTCTGTTTAATGTGAATTTCACCATTCCAGCACAGTAGTCCAATTCTTGCCTTACTTCTGAGGCACTGTAAATGTTGACAGGATTACTTACTGCATTTCTGTGAAGGACGAGCATTTGTAAACACAACTGGTCTGCGCCATTTAAATACATGTTTTCAACAATTGCTGGCATTTGGAATAGAACATTCATTGTTACATTTGTATAGCAATTAACTCCTGGTGTAATAGAAAATGTGAATGGACCAGGTACTTCTGTGTCTGAGTACTTTGATGGAAGGGCATGTGGTTTGTTTGAATAGGCACTTTTCTTGTGTGTGGAGTTGGGTATGTCTGGTCTTTTTTACTCCTTTTGTCTGTGCTTTTGGTAGTTGATGGAGTATGAGAAGATTTCAATTTCTTTGGTGGTACTGTTGCCAAATCATTTAGAACTTCTGATTGAATAAGCTTTCTTTTGAAACCTTTGAGTTTCTGAGGAACAGGGTACATGTTCAGATGGGGTGTGTAGAGTGCATGTAGTCTATTGTACTCTACGATGCAAGGAATGTCTGTGCTGACTGCAGTTGCATCAGAATTCACTAGATACAGTCCTTCCACTGTACTTGGCCATGACAGTGCTACATAATTCATGCCTTCTTTAAAGAATGTGCTGCCAATATCAATCAATGCTTGATCTAAGGTTAGACCTTGCGATTTATGAATAGTTATTGCATAAGTTAGCTACAGAGAAAACTGTTCTCTGCGTACACACGTCTTTGAAAAGAAGGAATCGAGCCGTTGTGCGTCCTATCTTTTTAACTTCTGAAAAATTGTCAAACTGGATGTTTACAAACTGAATGCTGTTGTCCCGTGGGTATGTCTGGAAGCCAACAACTGTACCAAGTGCTCCATTAAGTAAACCTTGCTCTACGTCAAGGTTTCATTTTAGCATTACTCTACAGTTCACACATAGGGCCTCATTACAAGCTGGGCGCAAAGGGATACCGGGCACCGGTAATGACACCGGTGCCGGTAATCCCTTTGAGCCCTAATCCAAGGTCCCTTTGCGGGTCCTTCCCTTGACGCCTAGTTTTCGCAGGCGTTAAGGACGGGACCTGCAAAGGGATACTGGGGTCAATAACGGTACCGCAATTTGCAGTACCATTATTGACGCCTTCCCATTGAGCCCTATGGGGGCTCAAATGGGAATGGTTTGGTGATTGGGGAATTAGCGGTCCCTCCAAGGTCGGAATGGACCGGTAAGTCCCCCATTCACCAGACCGGAGTCGGTACCGGTAATGGAAGTAGCTATGCCGCAAATTGCGGCATGGTTACCTCCAAACTCGGAATGAGGCCCATAATGTTAACATTTTCTCCAAACCAGCTGTGTTGGAGATAGAGTTTTATAAGGTATTTAGTCGTGCTATGGCTTGTTGACACAAAGGTATTGTCATACCGTGTATGTCCAATTTGTCTGTGGTGTGAATTTTCACTAGTGGTTGTTTTTCTTTTTTCAGCATTGTTGCATTGAATTGTGCACAGCTTGCTAGAGTTGGCATTAAGGACATACAGGTGACATGTTTGTGAGCTAATTGTTCTATGACAACAGTAGCACATGTGTTACGCCCGTACAGCTCATGGATGCATCTAGTATTGAGGGTACACTGCTCCTCCTTTGATAGTACACCAATCCGTATGTTTTTTAAATGTTGGCGTAGATGAAGTCTGCAGACTGACACATGTTTTGAGTTAGTTCTCTGTATTGGAAATGTTGCCAGAGATTTACATTCCCGATGCTTCCAAGACTTTTATGGCACACTTTGTGTCCTAAGGTTTTGAAGATAGGTTCACCTTTCACTGGTGTTAATTGAAGGAGGTCTCCGAAAACAATGACATGTTTTCCTCCAAACAGTTATTCGTAGTCTGTTTTGAGGACCTCTTGCAATCTGAAGTGAATCAAGCTAACATTAGGTTAGAAACGATGCTCACCTCATCTATTAGGAGCATTTTCATTTGTTTCAAAACTCTGCGTAGCTCCATAGCAGCTTCTGCTGAAAGTTTATAGTGCCTTGATGTGTTTTGGTGTTCTACTGGAAGGAGTAGCAATCGGTGTAGAGTGACTCCACCTATGTTGTAGGCAGCTAAACCTGTGGGGGTGGTTCCAAAAGCAGAAAGGTTGTTGTTTGTTATTTGTTGGCAGTATTTACTGATTATTTTTGTTAAGAATGTTTTCTCAGACTCAGCTTCACCACTTACATACAGTAGTACAGGTTTGTAGTTGTCACAGGTACAAGTTTTATTTTCGTGCTGTATACCATGTTCAATTTTTTCACTTACTTCTAGAAAAATGGTACGCTGCTCATTGTTTAGTTGGGATTTCAGTACAGCCAACTCTTCTGCAAATTGCTCATACTGAAACATGGTGGTGGTTACTTCCGTCATGGCTAATTCTGCCTCATTTGCTATGAGTGGCTGTCCAAGAGGTTCTTGGCTGCCTGTTAGAGAAGGTTCACTGCTCTCAGAAGTGTCTACATTTAGTTGAGCTTGAAGGTCTTCTTGTTGCCGTTCATTGTCCAATATGGTTTTGTACCTTGTAAAGTTTCCATCTGTAATTCTTCTTTCACTTGCATTGAAAGCATCTTCATACGAGGCGTTGTGGCTAATAAATATTCTTCTTTTCTCCATGGTTTGAAAAGTTGCAGTAGAGCCAGGTAGTACAGTTCTTTGTGTTGAGGAGTTTTTTTTTTTAACTTTTGTTTATTGGCAGAAAGTTAAGACAGGTGCAGCACATATTACACAGAGATGAGCAGGAAACATAATATCGCATTTAGGGATTACATCATTCATTTTTTAAAGACAGTTCAGAATGGGGGGGATTGACAGCACGAGGGAGCGCGAGGTGCACAGTACTTATGGTGAGTCGGGCGGACTCGGTGAGGGGGTGGAACTCCACTCACCCTCGTCTCTATTGTTCAGATAGCTGCAGAATTCTGTCCACACATTCTTTGGGTGAGATGACATGGGTAGGGATCCAATATACTCTTCCTAACATATTTGTACCCAGGTGAGGGCCTTCAACCACATCTGAAGGGTGGGAGCGGCGCTTCCAACATTGTAATATACATCTTTTAGTGACAATGGGCCTCATTCCGAGGTTGGAGGTAAGGTACAAACCATGCCGGTAATGATTTACCGGCATGGATTTCCGCTCCATGCCATTCCGACCCTTCAGACCGTAAATTACGGCACCGTAAACAACAATGCCGTAATTTACGGTCATGGGTCGCGCGCGCACACCACCATGGCGTAATCAACGGCATGGCGTAAACCGGAGCTGATCGCAAGTAAGGAGCACACGTAAATAACGGTCTCCTTAAGGCCGTAAAGTACCTTACCGGCATGGAGTACATACAGGCATCTCAGAGAAGGAGTTAAGAACACTGAGCAGTGGTTTCCACAGCCACAGGTGCACACAACCACCACAGGTGTAGCCAATGGAGTCTGGCACAGCACAAAATGAGCATACCCACACACCACACCCTCTCCCACACCAAGATGATACCAATAGTAGTGGCACAACTGGAGCTGGAGGCCTTGCTTGCAAGGCAGTAACAACAACAACCACAGCCCCAACCACAGAGGACACACAGGAGGAGACGGAGGGTGAGACAGGCCCAGCATGCACCACCAGTGCATCCACCGTTACCACGCCGGCAGCCCCCAATCCCTCGCATCTGAGCCACCTCCTTCAACCTAACACCACATCAGATCCACACCCTGTACCGGCTTGACCATGACACCATCACCACCATAGTGGACCTGATACATGACGACATAGTGAGTTTCATAGAATAAAGCTCTGCCATCCCCCCTCCACTGAAGGTAGTGACTGTGCTCCACTTCCTTGCCACAGGCACCTACCGGCACACAGTGGGGCACATGCATGGTATATCACAACCCTTATTTACCCGGATACCGAACCAAGTGCTGGATGCCCTCCTCAAGCACACAAGGGACTACATATACCAACCACGGACTCCCCAGGATGCAAATGTTGCCTTCCATGCACTGTGAGACATCAAATGACACCTGCGCAATGATCAATGTCCACTCCATTTTACATTATGAACAACCAGTGTATTGAATAATTGTCATGAAACATGTACAACAAAACCTCCACCACCCTCCCCCTCCCCCCCAACTCCCAAACACACCCTCACTCCCCTCACCCACAACAACCCCAGAATAGTGCCATAAGGCCAACATAGGCCACATGTGTGTGCCAGCATGTTCAAGGCGTGCCCCCAGAGCCAGGGGGATCCATGTTGGGCCGGCGCAATGTACGCAATGAGCGTCAGAGCGGGCTGGTCTGGGTGGAGGAGCACTGTGACGATGTGTCCTCCCGCTGGGGCTGTCGTGTGGGAGGTGCAGCCTCCAGGGCATCCGCGATGCGTCCCAGGACCGCACACAACCTATTGCTGCTGTCAGTGACCGCCTGACGCATCTGCCTTAGCTCATCCACCCACTCCACCCTGGCCTGGCGGGTGTCCTCCATGAACACATTGATGAGATCCGTCAGCTGATGTGCACGTGGTTCATCAATGTATGTAGGTACATTCCTGGCGGGTCTTGGGCCTACCTGCCCTGGCATGGCCTCAACTGGTGGAATAGGTCCAGGATCTGCCGGAGCACTACGGCCAGGTGTTTCCTGCTCCACAGAGTCACTGCTTGATGGCAGGGGGACATTGGTGGGCTCCGGGGTGTGGACTGTGGGGTAAAAGTCCTCCTCAGTGGCACCACAGATCGATAAGGGGCTGTCCACATTCTCCTGGGTGGCCGTAGCTGCCAACTCCCCAGCAATGCTTGATTCTGCCGACCTTGGGGTGTCTAATGTGGCAGGTGCCGAGGCAGGGAGGGATTGTGGTGGTGCATCCTCCACTGGCGTTTGTGGTGCCTGGGTTGTTTTCTTATTCCGTGCTGGAATGCTCCGGGACCGGCCTCTGCACGTGGAGGTGGATGGACGGGTCGTCTGGGTATCCCCGCTGTCATGATCGGTGCCTGTGGGGGTAGAGGAGAGGGACAACATGAGTGATTGTATGATGCGCTAATTGCATAGATCGCTGCATTCACATTTCTGTAATTTGGGGTTTGTGGCCCTCTGGGCGTTGCAACAGTACTAGTACATATGAATGTGAATTGAATGTACGCATGTGTACGCATGTGTCGGAGTGACTCATCCTGCCATAGTAATGTGCAGTCTGGCTCACACACTGCCGAACCTGATGCACAATGTGCATGATGGAATGTGCAAGTTACTGCACTATGGCCGATGTGTGTTATGTACTTGCACTTGGCCCTTGATTGCGTTGCAGTTGACTCTGCATTAGTTGGATGGGGGGGTGGCTACATGACAAGGTGCCTTTTATGGCCCTTGGGGGAGTCTACATCATGCAATTGCCATTGGCAGTGTTGACTTTGGACACTCACCTCCATCGGCAGACGACGTTGCCCCGCAGTCCATTTCACTGATGCCCTCTATGCATTCCGTGCCAATCATTGCGGCGCATGTCTCCTCCCATGGCTCAAGTCGCACAGGGGAACTTGGGCCCCCTCCAGTCTGCATGGCCTGACTCCTGTTGGCAGTGAGGAGTCCCCGCACCCGCACCCGCAAGTCATCCCACCGCTTGCGGCAGTCCTTGGGGGTGCGAGGGGTGGAGCCTACAGCGCTCACCCTTTGGGCGGTTTCTGCCCAGATGTTCTTTTTGCGGATAGTGGACTCCCTCCGCATGTCGGGGCTGAACACCACGTCAGCGTGTTCTGCCAGGTAGTCCACCATGACCTGGAGCTCATCAGGGCAGAATCGCTTCTTGCGGAGCCGGTCCGCAGACTTCTTAGGTGCTTTAGGCATAGTTCCTGGGTTCCTGATGCTTTCCCCAACTTCGGATTGCTCCCAAGGGTGCTGCCTGATGAGGATGGCAATGGATTGTGTTTTTAAAGATGGCCGCCGCGCTCCTTCCCGTTCCTGTGCGATGACGTAATTTCCGGTTCCGTTGTTTTGCGGTGACCGTAATTTACGGGATCCGTATATTACGGTCCCCGTTATTTACTGTCGCTGCTGCTTCCATGGCAGTGTTGTAATGTACGTGTCGCAGCAGGCCGGTAGGGGTTTTTCGGGGGGTTTTGCGGCATGCCGCTAGGTACTTTTCCGGCATGGCGAAAAGCGCGTGTCCGCGAGGTCGGAATGGGACGCAATTAGCGGTCTGTCACCTTGCCGGAGTCGTACTTTCCGCCATGCCGGAAACGACCAGTACTTACCTCCAACCTCGGAATGAGGCCCAATAGCACTCACATTTAAAAATTTAACATACTTTGTGCATTTTCCCCAGGCCATATTCCGAACAGCAGGGCTAGTGGATCCAAGTCTACTGGGGACCCAATTATCTGTGAGAGCGCCTTCGTTAACTCCATCCAAAACGCACCCAGCGCAGTGCAGGACCAAAATATATGTATATGATCCGCCTCTTCAGATTTACATTTCGGGCATGTGTGGGTCGGGGTGTGCGTGAATTTCGCTACCCTGTGCGGTGCATAGTAAAGTCTGTTGAGGAGTTTATATTGTATGCAGCGGAATCTAGCGCTAAGGGAGACTTTGCGAGTGTGTTCACACATTTTGCTCCACAGCCCTTCAGTGATTTCCATTTCCAGCTCCCTAGCCCATGCTTCCCGAGGTTTGAGGGATGCGTTCTCTAGTTTTTCCAGCTGCATTTTATACAGAGAGGATATTATGCCCCTGCCGCCTGTAGAGTTTGCAATATATTGGAGTTCGGGTGAGTCCGGGGGCTCGTCTGCGTGAGAGGGACACATTGCACGGACCGCCGCTCTTAGCCAGAAGTACTGTAGTAGCTCAAGCGCTGAATTGGAGTGTTCAGGCCGCCACGTTTGGTGGGTGATAAATTTACCGTCGGGGTATAGATCAGTTAGTGCTAGATAGCCCATGTCCTCCCAGTGTCGCAGGAAATGCTGGTCGTGCGTGGGCGTGAGTCCTGGGAATTGTCGTATGGGAAGCCATTTATAATATGGGCGAAGCTTTTGTTTCGAATTCAAAATCTTATTCCATGCTCTGATCGTGGTGGCCACAGGGTTTGACGGGGCGTCTGTCTGGAACGTGCGGTGTAGTAACAGGGTCATGATGTTGGTCCCGTCACCTGCCAGTTTCTCTAATTTGACGTGAGGGGGCGGGTTCAAGTGTGCGTACCAGTGCGTGGCATATTGGGCCTGTGCCGCGATCCAGTACAGTGTTAGGTCTGGGGCTGTGAAACCCCCTTTTTCGTAGGGTGGGGTCATATGTTGCCACTTCTACCGGACAGCTCCAGAATGCCAGAGGAATTGGGCGCATGCCGAGTGGAGCCTTTTGAAATATTGCTTCCAAGGCCACACTGGTACATTGGTAAAGATGTAGAGGAGCTTGGGGACCGCAATCATTTCAACTAGGGACAGTCTGCCCGCCAGGGATAGTGGAAGGTTGCGCCATTTGAGCATCTTGGATTCAATGAGCTGTGCCGTTGTCTCATAGTTATCCGTCAGTAAGGAGGCTTTGGATAGTGACACTTGCACCCTTAGGTACTTAATGCCCCCTGGGGATCAGCATAGGGGATATTCACATGACGGTTGTTGGGTTGCCGCAGTGAGAAGAAATATTTCAGATTTAGAATAGTTGATGGTAAAGCCAGAGTACGTGCATATTTTTGTTATGTCTCGGATGATTGGGTCTAGGTAAGTGGAAGGGTTTTTGACATATAAGAGGACATCATCGGCATACAGTGAGGTGATTTCCGGTGTATACCTTTGCGGGTGTGTCGATCCCTGATGTGGTCTGCCATGGGTTCAATGGCGAGTGCAAAAAGGATGGGGGAGAACGGACATCCCTGGCCGGTACCACTGTGTAGCGCAAAGGGAGAAGAGACAATGGAGTTGACTAGTAGCCTGGCCATTGGACCCGTGTATAGCAGTTTTATATAGGAGATCAAATTAGGTCCTACTCCCATTTCCCACAGCACAGCCCATAGGTATTGCCATGAAACCATTTCAAATGCCTTCTGGGCATCTAGCGTAACCGCCACTGCGTCCGCCTACGGGTCAATTCTGGACATCACATTAAATAGTCGGCGGATATTGAGTGCAGTAGAGCGGCCAGGAACAAATCCACTTTGGTCTGCGTGGACCAGGTGGGGCATAAATGGAAGAAACATGTTCGCTATTATTTTAGCAAAAATGTTCATGTACGTGTTGATAAGCGATAAAGGCCTATAGGAACCACATTCGTCTGGGGGTTTCCCTGGTTTGGGGAGTACAGTGATTAGGGCTTCCCTCACTGAGGGGGGAGGGGGTGGCTAACCGGAGTGATTCGGTCCAGACTCCGTATAATATGGGCGCCAGGATTGCAACATGTTCCTGGTAGAACTCAGATGTGAGCCCATCGGGACCCGGGGCCTTGTTCTTTGGAAGGTCTGAAATTACCTGGACTACCTCATCCAAGGTGAACGGGGCCTCTAGTTGTTCCTTGGGGCTTGGGGAGATGAAGGTCATAGGGATGTGTTCCACCAGGTCGTCCAGGTCATGGGCTGTGTGTTCCGGCTGGGGGCCATATTGACTGGCATAAAAGCTAGCGAAGGTGTCGATGATGGCTTGGTCAGACCAGTGTCGTAGGCCGTGTTAATCCAAAACACTATCTATTTGGGTCCTGCCTCCCTGTGCATGTACTAATTTGGCTAGGGTTCTGTCACCCTCACCGTACCTTCGAGCAGCCACGGGGCGAGCTTAGTACTGCACCTCACTCCGGGCTTGAGATTCAAAAAGTTCTAGTTCTGCTCTGATTTTTGCTAGGATTGCCAGGGCTGGCGCGGAAGCATATTATTGTTCTAGAGTTTTGAGCTTAGTTTCAGAGCTCTTTAGGGCCTTTCTTATGGTTTTGAGAACCCCCGCCTCCCTTGAGATGCACATCCCTCTGATGTACACTTTAAATGCCTCCCAACGGGTCCCCTCGGGCGTGTCTTGCGTGTTGTTATTCTCGAAAAAAACGTGTTTATGTCCGATAGGATCTCAGCTTTAAACACAATGTCAGATAGAGCCTCAGATTTAAAGCGCCAGGCGGGGCGGGCGGGCAGAGTGTTACCCAGTTGGACAGGGGAGTGGTCAGAGAGTGTGCGTGCAAGGATCTTGATATCCGTCACCCTGCCCACACGGCACCCTGACAGTAGGAACATGCCTATTCTTGAAGAACTATTGTGTGCTGATGAGTAGAACGTGTAATCCCTATCATGGGGAAGGAGCGTTCTCCACACATCGTGTAGATTTAGGGAATTCATGTGTGTAAGGAGTCGTTTGGCAGCTCGAGACAAGACCCTGCGGGTGGTGGTTGTTCTATCCAAGACGTTGTTGAGTATAAGATTCATATCTCCCCCCCATATAATGGGAACTTCCACATATCTCATAAGTATGGCGGTCACAGCATCTATACATTCGGGGGAGTCAGTGTTGGGACTTTATGAGTTCGCGAGCAAGCATTCCTCGTTAGCCAGAGTACAGTGGAGAATCACATATCTTCCCTCTGTGTCAATGTGGGATGTGTGGAGTGGGAATTTCACCGATTTGTGGATGAGAGTCAGGACTCCCCTGGATTGAGTGGAGAATTGGGTGTAGTACGTGTTGGGGCCCCAGGACTGCGCTAGGTTAGATGATAGGAGTTTCAGAGCGTATGTCTCCTGCAATAGGAGTACCTTGATCCCATGTCTTTGTGCATATGCTGTGATCCTACGGGACTTTGTGAAATTTTTCAATCACCGAACATTCCATGTCATCACTTTAATAGCCATGCTGACAGTTTATGGGACATCCCAAATAAAGGATCTGTCTCTGTCTACAGCCATATGTGCTGTGGTGGCGTAGTTACGCCTCTCTTTAAAACCAGCCATTACCTCCCTGCTGATTTTTGTGTAACATTCCCCAACTTCACCACTCCCCACCCTCACCACCCGGAACAAACTAGCAGTGCGATAGTACCCACCCCCGGAGCAACCAACTGCATGCCACCCACAGCTTGGCAACGCTTGATCAATAGCCCAACAGGGGCTTAAACATAAACACTCCGCCTCAGAAGGCATTGCAGCTGCAGTGGGGGCTACCGCTGCCGTATGACCACAATTGCTAGTGCATGTTATGATGAAACATCATTAATCTTTTGAACAGATGATGGAACATTAGGTTACAAAAAGAGGCAAATATGGTTTTAGGTAATTAGATCTGAGCAACTACTGGCATAGTCAGGTGCCTAACAGTGAGGTTTGGTTATCAAAGTTTGGGCCCAGTGCGTGCCGTTATAGTCCACCAAATTAGGGATGTACCCCCTTCCGAAGGTTATGCTCTTGAAATACAAATGTTGGGGCTATGTCAGGCCCAGAATAGAACAGAGAAGGGGGGCAAGCTAGACCCCATGGGGGGCACTCCATAGACTGAGCACAGCCGGTGAGGCTGGCAGTAGGGGCATGGGAGCATTAATCTTAGTCGTCGTCCATTGGTTCCTCTGGTGGATCCAATATTGGGATTTGTGCCTCAATGAATTTGACTGCCTCATCTGGGACTGTAAAAAAGTACAGCTTGTTGCGGTGAGTTAATTTTGGGCGAGCCGGGAAGAGCATCGCGTATTCGATTTTCCTTTCTCTTAGCATTTTTTTGACACCTAAGAATTGGCGTCGCTCCATCTGCACCCCTACCGAAAAGTCAGGGAAAATCCTAATGATTTGTGAGTCCAGCCTTAGTTCCCCTTTCTCTCTGGCCAGGCGAAGTATATGGTCTCTGTCCTTATAGCTGAGCAGTTTTGCAATTATTGGTCTGGGGAAGTCTCCAGGTTTAGGCCCGGGTGCTAGTGAACGATGTGCTCTTTCCACAGTGAAGAATGGCGACAGCTCAGGGTTATCGAGAAGGTCTTTGAAAAGTTGTTTGACTGCGAGTTCCACACAACCCTTTAGAGCGGATTCAGGAACCCCCACTATGCGAATGTTGTTTCTTCGTGACCTTGATTCAAGGTCATCGCACTTAGCTTTGTCCTGCTTCATGTCGCGGACTAGCTCCGTGACTGTGTTTTGTAGGGTATGAACATTGTCCTCGTTGGTTCCTATTCTTTGCTCAGCCTCTGTGATTCTGGACCCGTGTTGGTCGAGTTTAGCTCTCAAAGAGGCCACATTCGTGTTGATATCGTCCAATTTTCATGGAAGGCTGCGAAGTTCTTGGCCATGGACTCCATCATTGTAGCCAAATCCGTCTGCGGAGGGTCTGGCAGGATATCGCCACCCTCCTGTACTGTGGAGGAGGACGCCTGGTCCGCCCTGGACAATGTCTTGGTGAACTTATCCATGGAGCCCACCTTGCTAGCCCCTCTTGATCTGTTGGACATTGCTGTGGTGGGGAGCAGAGCCTAGCTCGTCAGGTTCAATGGTAATCGTAGGTCTGGTGTCTTGTAGTGGGGGTGGTAGTTGGCCAGTGGTTTTTGAGTGCAGGCAGTCCGAGCCTAGTAGCACAGGTATTTGCCCTGATAGGTTGGATATGGCCAGCTAGCGACTGGGCAGTGGTAGTGAGGAAACTGCAGAGAGTAATGGCCAGGGGGGGGCCCTATAGTGATGGGCTCAGCAGGTGCTTCGTGACAGCTGCAGGTACAGCGGGTGGAGGGAGCTGGGGGGAAGCCAGATGAACCCCTGTGTAGCCAGTAACACTTTGGGTTGTATATAGGCTCTCTGAGTGAAGTGCAGTTGATGGGGTGGGTCTGGGAGGCCCACAGGGGGCGAAGAGATGTTATTGTTTGATATGATATGATATCATATGACATTTGTAACGCGCCTATACACAAGTGTTTCTAGCTGCAGGCGTTGGTATAGCGAGGTGCCTTCACCCTTTTTAGTGCCCTGTACAGTCACAGTTCCTCAGTTTCAGATTCCAGCAATGGAGGTGAGGAGCCTTCTGATGTGCGGGACAGCCGCGTGAGACGGCAGTTGAACTCAGTAATTGGCGGTCGCGCAGCCCGCAGTGTCAGCTGCACCTTCCTGTAGTTTTATGGTGCTCTCAGCCGGCAGAGCCCGGGAGCGAAGCTATCAGTGCTTGCACGGAGGGGAGAGCCGGATAAACTGGTCTGCCGTGTGCGACCAGCCTCACCACGTGAATCCGGGGCCCCCGCGCAGGGGATCCGGGTTGCGGCAGACGTCTCGCAGGAGATCCGGAGCACAGGCCTGGGCCCCCACGGCCCGCCGCTGCGTCCAGAGGAGGACGGTGAGCGGCGGTTAGAATGAGGGGGGTGAGGGGGCGAGCCGCGGCCACAACACAGATGAACAGGGGCCCATGGGAGCCCTGGTGAAGCATCAATGGGGGCGGCAGCGCCAACAGCATACCCCCTTGGGGGCACCCACCGTTGCCACCTGCTGTTAACAGGGCCCACAGCGGCAGAGTGGAAGGCTCCCCGGCCGGCGCTCCAGTCCGGCAGTGAGGTCTCTCAATCCTCTGCGGCGCCGCGCACCCGGCAGCAAGTCAGGTGGCCATCAGCAAGATTCTCCCCAGCTCGGTGGCGGCGTCACACCGGGTGGTCAGGGCTGCACCGCTCTCAAGTCTCCCGGAAGCAGGCTCAGGGGCCGCACAGGGTCGGGCGGCCGGCCTGATCGGCTGTATCTCAGGCACAGCTGAACCACCAGCAGCGTCTTTTTCACAGTGTGTTTCCCGTACTCAGGGGACAATTCAGCGTAATTTTTGGGGGAGGAGATGGCAGGATTCCGCCGTTGCACACGGATTTTAGTCTGTGGGATACAGAGCTCTAGAGCTAGGCGGCCATCTTGCTGGCTGCTCAACAGCACCCCTGTTGAGGAGTTTTTAATGACAATTTCATATGATTAATTAGGCTGCGTTTGGTAAATTTCACCAGGCTGCCTTCACAACTTTCCACTCTGTATCTACCTTTTTTCTCATCTGGTTTAATGTTATTTTTCTATGAGAAGTTTTGCGCTATCTGGTACAGGCACATGGCTTCTAAAGTAATACACCTGTTCAGGTAGTTTGTGTCCAATAAATTGTTCTTCAAAATGTCCTGGCGATTGGGATTGTTTTTGGCTATTGTTTGTATGTCTTTGTACGATTTCAGTACTCTTTTTCTGGATGCAGCAGGACCAAGGCTTAGCCACACTATTTTTTCAGATTTCCCTTATAAGGTGTGCCGGTTAAACGGTCTACGGCTTCGTAGCAGCCACATTCTCTATGGGACAGCACTTTTATGCCAAAGCTGTACCATTTTTGTGCCAGTGTTTTTTCAGATAATATGTCATACCAGAGGTCTTTGAGCTCTGTGTTCTCTGCTTTGGTTAAGTAGGCTGTGACATTTTGTGCAACTGCAGTGGAATTGTCTGCAATGCACTGTACATCAACATTAGCATTCCAGAGGAGGGCAATTATTGCATTGTAATCATTGATGTACTTTGATGCTTCGCTCCTTTTTATGCAGTATGTGTTCTTAAGAGATTTCCCTTTCACACTGTGTCGAACGTAAGACATGAAGCTGTTTACTTGCCCTGTTGCTGAAACTGGTCTAGGGAAATCAAAGCGGCATTTGGTGTAGTATTTGCCTCTGTTCTTATATTTGTGCCGACAATATTTGCCACACTTATGTCTTTGGAATTGCAAAATGTGTGCTCGTAGGTCACTATGTGTACTTTCTGAAGGGATTTTGCAAGTGACATATTTGTGAATGAACTGCAAAACAGTTTCATCACTCTCCTCATCAAATTTAGGGGCATTTTTAATCCACAAATGCATGTGGATGTGTGGTGCTCCTCTGGCTTGATATTCATTTCTCCAAAAGAAGTGTTCCACTTCTCCAAGGGGAGGAAGTGTTTTATTGCAAATGAAGTGCAGCATGGCAAGGAAGTGATGATGTAAGTGCTGTGAAACATTTACAGGATAAAAAGAGCAAAGTTCTCATGGTGTTTTCATGGCTACACTTGTTTTGTTTTTGTTTGCTATGCGTAGGAAAGTGTGCAAGTCTTCCCATGCATACTCTGCACAACTTAAAGTGACAAACCATGTGGGTGGGCCAAGGTTCTGTAGCATACACCGTACATCTGTGTGCCGTCAGAACCAGTACTCTTTCGTACCACGCATGTTTGCCAAGAGATTTGTCATACTTGACTGTTAAACTTCATCCTTGTCTTGCACCTTTTGAAGTAGCAGTGTAGCAGACATCTTTTGAAAATGGGAACCTGTTTTCAATGTGTGTGCAGCTCCATAGCATAATATGTACTCCACCTTCTGTCTAAATCTAGGGTCTTCAGAATACATTCGTAAACAGCGGTATTCTGATGTTGTTATGTGTGTGCATCTTTCATCATATCTTCCACCTTTTCCACTCGGGAAGAGTAGAGGAAAGGCTCTTGCTGCTACACTTTTTTCCCATATACTGATTGGCGTTCCTTTGGCTTGCCGCATTTGATATGTTTCTAGTGCATCGTCTATGGTGTCTTTGGAGTGCAGTGGGTGAATTTGATAGTGATCTAAAATATTGGAGGCTGCACTAGGATCTAGATGTTGAAATTGGCCAGTTGTTGCACAGTCCTGAATTATTTTGGTGGTTTCTCTCAGGTTTTCTTCAACATTTATTTCCTTGTAGTATTCATTGTTTTTTAAGGTATTGCAATGCTTCCCTAACTTTGTTTAAGTCCACTAGTTGCTTCCAATTTTTTTTGTCTTTTGTAGGTACACCATTTACCATGATAATCAAAGATTCTTGCATTGGCCTTTGCACTTGTGGAGTGTCTACATTTTCTTTGAGATCTAATGGTACATAAACTACTTTCCCATGAATGCCTCTCAGTAATTTGGTGAGAGGCAATTTTGCAGATTTCGGTTGAAATGGTATTATTGCTTGAAATGGGTGCACTGTTTGGATTATAATGGTCTCATACAAATCAAGCTGCTGCAGTGCGTTTGGCAGTGGAAATACTTCCAAATTATTACTGATAGCCCGTTAAGGCATTTGGTTATTGTCCAGTTTTGCAGTGCAGTATGTGCACAGTATGGAGGTGTCAGTAATTTCGTATTTGTTTTCAGCTATAAGGTATAGCGCTAATTGAAACCATTGGGATTCCTCATTGTCTTCTATTTTGTGCATTATATCTATAATTTTGGTTCTCTTTCTATAGAAAGTTCTACGACAACACACACATACTTGGTTTGGCATTTCAGCAGATGTGCTTATGAACATTTGTATTTCTTTTTTGTATGTGTGACATAAAAAATTGCCATCTACAATGTTGTCAGTACTGGTGTCTGAAAATGCTGGACTTTGTAAGTGCTCTTCAGTTCCACAATATTTCCTTTGGATGTGCTCTATTTCTTCGAGCACTTGTTTGGCTGTACCGTGTAGGAGAATATCATTTAAATGTTGCAGTGCTAAAGTTGGACTTTTTGTATAATACAGCTTGTAAAATAGATTTCTGACAGTTGAATGGAGGGTTGCTAACATTTTTATACGGTGGAAGGTGCTTTTGCAAGAAGGTCCAGAAATACAGGCTAAGGAATATCCTTGTATTACTGTGTAGTTGCGCACTGACAGGAGTCCATAGTTTGTAGTATTTTCATTTTTCTTTTCTCGTTGCTTTTCACATAGTGATTGAGTAAATGCTGCAAAGATTTGATTAAGCATTGGCGAACGTTACACATTGATGTGAAAGGCCATTTGTAGGTGAGGTGTGTTAGTTTGGTGGAATGTAGAGTGACATCTAAGTTTGATGGAAATATTTCTGAAAGCAGTGTTTCTTCTTCCATCATGGTAGTGTGTATCTTTTCATACTCTCGTCCACTCGATGTAAGGCAATTTGGTTTGTTTGCTCTTGTTTGTATGATTCTTTATTGAAGTATGGCTCTGTGTTGGTGGTGTGAGTCCACTCACCTGTACAGATGTGGCCAAAGGTATCTATGCTGATATTGCATTTGTTACGAAGTACTGCTTGTAGTTTACCAATTAATGTTGTTAGAGGTTTCATTCTGTTTCAAATTACTATAAACAATTTTCGTTTCATGATCATTGCACTGTCTACAAGAGCTTCCAGGATTACTTTTCTGCATTAAGTTTTGAGGGTTGAGCGTGATTTTTCCGCCCTCTATTTCTAAGGTTCTGAAGGACTCTGCGGTGGAAAATTTCTTGTAAAATTAATTTTTTGGAATGCTTGTTTGTGGTTACATTACCATTTGTACGTGCTCTGTTAGCAGTAGTGTGAGTTGCACTCTTTTTAGCACTTTTCTTTTCATTGTTACATTTGGGCAGATGAATTACACTTTCTTTACTGGTAAATGCATCTGTTTTGCTTAACGACAGTATTAGCTCTTCTCTTTCAACTTTCTGTAGAAGTTCTGTTCGCAGTGGATGGCTACTTTCTATGCTTTTAGGTTGTGTGGCTCTATTTCTGCATTGATTTCTATGGAGTTGCAGTTTGGTAGGCATTGTGTAGTAGCTGTTGGAGAAGAAAGAGAAGTGTGGGTGTGCAGATTTTCAAATGTATATGTGTGTAGTGTGCATGAGTGGTTGAATAAGAGGGTAGGCATATACATGGAAATGTATCACTGTGAAATGGCCTCTAACTTTTGGTTGGGAATATTGTACTATGTGGGGATTAGTCTAATGGTGGTGACATAGTAAACACTGAGCACCTGTAGAGGTGTCATGAGTAACAATGAAGTACATACTGGTGGGTTGTCGCAAAACTGTATTCTGCAATACAAGATTAGTGCACTCTCCCACTAAGACGTATAACACTACAATGGTATTGTACCTACTTTGTTGCTTGGTGAGAGTAAGTTTATTGCAGGTTGTATTTTGAAGTGCTCATACCAGTGGCTTTCAGGAGAGAGGTGGGTACTGCACCTGTATAAGAAAATATGTTGGCTAATTGCATAGCAATTGTATTTGGACAATACATCTTTAAAAGTGTAGGGGATTTCTTGGCAGGAAGAGAAAGTGTGTGTGTATGAATGGATGGGTTACTATATGAATGGGGACTTGGGAGCAGAAGCATGTTTGGTAAGGGTGTAGGTGGGTTATTTGTAAGTGTATTGAATGACGTCCTATTTAGCAAGTGTGTGTATTAGTGTAGGCGTATTCAGTTTGAAAATTGAGTACTTTTCATTGTGGAAGGATGACAAAAAGGTTCCGAAATATGTACAGACTGCAAAGCAGAATGTTTTTGTGTATGCATTTGCATGTGCTTTTCTACATATGAATCCTTGCTACATGAGTGGAGCCATTGTTTACGTTCTTTAATTTCCTTATGTGCATTTATGAATGGTACTATTGTCAGTGCACACAAAGGTTTTTCTTTTTTAAGTAATGTTGCAATCTATAAAGTATGAAAGGTAAGTGGTAGGAAACTGTTGTTATGCATGCAATGCATGCACTTGGCTGACTGATCCTTTTCTGTGCGATTTTTACAAAATTCATAGGAGGTGCGTTAATGGGGGAAAGCATCATAAAATTGACAGAATGAAAGAACAGAGTTACCGTTGGCATATGACAATGGCTGCTATGGGCAAATGCCAACTTTGCCAGCACTTTTCACTGTAGGAGCCATTTCATGGTAGGTGATGGAAGAAATAACAGTTTGCATTTTCAGTATGTTATGGAGATTCGGTGCCAGGTACCCTGTTGCGAAGGACTTATAACACAGTGGCAAATGTACTGTACAAAAAGTAGTGATGCCCGCAGGGCGTGTTGATGGCTGGCGATGCTGATGAATGTGGATGCAGAACTTGTAGATCATTTTACAGTACTTTCCAGTGCAGGTGCTTTTGATTCACAGAACACGTGAACTCTCTGTGTTTAAAAGTTAGTTGGACTGTTCAACAGAGATGATAGCGTTTGATGCAGAATTCTTGGATGTAATTGGTGGATGTGTGTGTGACCGTTTAACAGTAGCCAATGAGGGAGTGCAGAATGCAGGAACAGCTCATTGCCTGCATCAGTCAGATGAACATATATATAAAGAATGCCACAAAAACAGCTACGCACCTACACACGTGCTAGGTGTGTCTAGTTGCAAACAGTGCTATCTTTCATGTCAATCAATTGATAAAGACAGAGAAAATAGAGATATACATATTTTAATTTATAAATGCATAAACACTCAAAAAAAATGTTGTATCAAAAAAGACAAAAATGCATTTTGTTTACACATAACTACACATAAAAAACATTTGGTGAAAGTCAATATTTTCAACCAACCAAGACAATTTCTTTGAACTTAACACAATCATCATGTTTTAACGATCTTGTGAGGTTAGTAAGGGTGTGAGGTGACCATATTACTATTTCATATATCCTCGACTCATCATTAACTTGTCATTGACTCTGTCGACACAAAAAAATGTGTTTCTGGGTACCAGCAGCAATTGTTGGGAGAAAAAACACTCTGTAGCCAACTTAAAATGCTATGAGATGTGTGCTGGACCCGTCTTCAGGACGTTGTATAATAACACCAGGGGTTGGATGTCAAAGATAGTGGTTGATGCCCTTCACTTATGGCAATCTTTTAATTACTTGATTGACATGTGTGGCCTCGAATAAAGTAAAAATGTAGACAGATTCCAATTGTCCAGACTGTGGATTCTCACAGTTATTGAAACTTCAGGCAAGATGGAGGTTATTCTTGCATTGGCTTCAACAGCCGCGGGTGTGGTTTCCACGTGTCTCGTCCAAAGATTAAGCGGTCTGCCACATGTCCAGTCTCTTTGATGTATTCTTAATCGTGACTCTCTCACTTCCACACTCACTTTTTTGAGTGTTTTTGCATTTATAAATTAAAATATGTATATCTCTATTTTCTCTGTCTTTATCAATTGATTAACATGAAAGATAGCACTTTTTGCAACTAGACATACCTAGCATGTGTGTAGGTGGGTAGCTGTTTTTGTGGCATTCTTTATATATATGTTCATCTGACTGATGCAGGCAATGAGCTGTTTCTGCATAATATCCCAAATGCAGTGCAGCGCATCCTGCAAGTTTAGCAAGCATTTCCCCTGTGGGTGTACAAACACAAACAGCACAAAAAGGCTCTTTCCAGAGCCACCATTTCATTTTGGGAATGCATACAATGTTTTTGACGTGGTGGCGGCCTGAGTTATGGTTGCTTAGCTTACCATAACTGGCAAATTTCTGGCAAATTTCTGGGGGTTTTCGGTCTTACTTGTAACCATAATAAGGAGAGGTTGTTATTAGTGCAAAGTAACTATAATGTCCCTTTCAAATAGTTGTTACACTGAAGTTGATAGGTTTTTCTTAGGGCAACTGGACCATAACGTTCCTTTATCATAGTTTTTTAAGTGTAGGCTATAGGGATTTAGTAGCGCAACTTTGCCATAACGTCCCTTTAACAACGTTTTTTGTCAGTGAATTTCATAGGTTTTTAGTAGGGCACTGTAACCATAATGTTCCTTTATCGTAGTTTTTTCAGTGTAGGTGATAGGGTTTTAGTAGCGCAACTTAACCATAACGTCCCTTTAACAACGTTTCTTTCACTGATATACAATACAAATTAAAGTTACTCACCATAGTGACTAGAGGACTCATAGTCCTCAGTCCCCTTTCCTCCATCCTTGTGGGTGTCTTACAACATGGGGACAGTACTGGAACCTTTGGCAGCAAAAAATTGAGCTTCCCCTTCAAAATTATTATAGCGCATGGGGTGCGTCCCCTAGTGTAGGAACGCTCCAGAGACTCCGCCCTCCGGCGCCTCATCTCAGTCCCCTTTTAACAGATCGGACACTTTAATACCTGGCTACACAGAATATGTTAGCCCCTGGAATACAAGTGGGGAAAGGTGGGTGGGCCTTATGGAGGAAAGGGGACTAAGGACTATGAGCACTCTAGTCACTATGGTGAGTAACTTTAATTACTAATACGTCCCATCCCCTTTCCTCCATCCTTGTCAGTGATTCCACCGAACAAGATCATAGGGTGGAGCTGTGATAAACTGCCTCATATCTAGAACGAAGCAAAAAAGGTTCTTCATAACCGCCTGACCAACTCTGCATCGCGCCAGGAGCTGGTGTCCAGTGAGTAGCGCTACAGTGTAAATATGGGTACTTCCCAATTTTTGGTTATAAGGTGGCCAGTTTTAAGGTGGGAAGATGGCAACTCATATGCAATCAGAAAGGAAAACTGGTTACCCCTCCCTTTTCTCCCCGTGATTCAGTAGGAGGTGGAACCTTTTAAATACTGTATTTCATGTCAGTATTCTACACATCCAAACACACTTTTTGAATGATCAAAGTCAGTTTTATTCAGATCATTTTTTTGTAAAAAAAATATATATGTAGAGACACAACATATTGCAATAACAATTTACACATTTCTACATTGAATTGTGCTTTCAGGAATAGTGCTGTGGGGTTAGTGAGGTATGTGACTTTTAAACCATTTGCACACACACAAAGTTTCTTTCATTGGTCAACATTTCTGTCCATCCTTAACTAATTTACAGTGAAGGGCTAAACAAGACCTTTCCCTGTGTTTTATTCTCCACTGGAAAGCTGAGAAAAACCAGCTGACAGGCTATCCATTGTAGCCTGGGAGAAGTCGACATATGTTTCAGCCCCTTTTTGTGATGACGATATCCCTAACGCTTTTCCACTTTGTTTTTGGGCCTTCTTCAGGACAAGAATTGACTGGTGCTGTAGCATAAACTAAAAACCCACTTAGATACTTTTCATACACAGGCACTGAAATACAAACACATTTTTTTAAAACCATTAGTGTTGTGCAAATGGTACTTGGTTCATTGATGATGTCTATTTCCATTGTGGTTCTACATGCTAACCTTAATTGGGGAAACGAGCAGCGTGTTCAAAGATATTTTCTCTATCTGGGAACTGGACTGGAATTGATTCCACAGTCTTTGTTTCTATATGGAGTAAAATGAATTTAATTTTCAGTTTATCCTCACTTAGTACATATCTCTTATGTTTTTCTTAAATTGTGATCATCTGCAAAACTGTTATATTTTACTAACCTTATTTCTTTATGTTAATTCTATCTTCAACAGATCCTTAATTTCAATGTGGCTGTTTCAAAACGTATCTGTACGGTATATAAGGGCTGTCTCCTGCATGGAAGTAAATACATTGCATCAGTTTGGTTTCCCGCAATTTAAAGATTTATTTCCTAGAGTCGTTATATGAGGAGGGTCCTTAGTGCCCAGTCATAATACATCTGTATTTGTGGAAGGTTATCTAAGCCTCTGGGTATATATGTATTTACGGGCAGCTGCTATGTTCTACGCGCACACCCCAACATCTTCGTAATTGGACAATGTTGCGTGTGTTTTGCAGCTGCTCTTACCTGCTGCGCCCCGGACTGATGTGCTGTATACGTCTGTCTATGCTGCTTCACCAGCATTAAAGGAGCTGCAAAATGACTTCCTTCTTATCATTGTGCCGTACATGATGCACCGTTATCACGATGCGTATGCCTCATGTGACCGTGATGCATCGCGGATGGCAAATCCAACACGACAGTTCTGTCTATGGTGTTGTTTACATGTGTATCTATAGATGCATTACACGCATATTGTTTTAACTGTCACAATAAACGAACCTGTAGTTGATTCTGTCTCGGTGCCTGTACTGATTCATATATATGCCATATCATTTATAGGTGTTTTTTGATTACCAATAATGTTATAGGGGCTTCTAGAGGCTGTTGGGTTATTCCCTCTTAAACTAAACCTAAGATTGTCTGGTTTAGATACCGGGTCCCTTCTTATGCTCTAGATGTCTGGTAATTAGTTTCAGATAGAAAAAACTAGAACATAGACATCTGACAAGGATTCACAGTGGGGTCTCAAAATATAGACTATATTACGTAAACAGACCCCACTCTATGCATGTGATTAAGTCGTGATGTACAGTGTAGCCATGTACAAGCCTGTGTATTCACTGTTTTTCTGCTTTCCTCAACAGTAGATCACGGTCTCCCCCTCGCTCTGGGGCTGTAATTGTTTATATAATAAACCGAAAGATATCTGATGGTTTATATTTTTCTTTTGAGAAATGTGCAACAAGGGGTTTACTGTCTACTCTGTTTTTTACGCATGACCGGTGCTCACATATTCTTTGCTTGACTTCGCTTTTCGTTTTCCCAATATATAGCAAGTTGCAGGGACATTTTATCCCATATATGGCACATTGTGTAAGGCAATTGCTGAACGTGTTCAGGGTTTGCGATTTACCTTTCAGCTTCACAGTCTTCATGTCTTTAGACAAAGAGCACACTGAGCATCTCCCACACCTTAAATGGCCTACCACCGGATGAAGTCCCCATAATGTGTTGGTATTTACAGGCGGTTTATCTTTTCTATTCTGGTATGTTTGCACAAGAGTGTCTTTTAAGTTCTTTTGTCTTCTAAAAGCAAATCTCGGTTTTGCTGGTGCAAAGTCCGGTGTTTGTACGATGTGCCCATTTTTTAGAATCATCCTTCTCAGATTGTTACTAATCGGAGTGTAGGTAGTAACACAGGTCATTTTATCCAGAGTGTTCTTTTCAAATTTGGCCAGGCTTGTTTCTCGTGCAGTGTGTTTAGCCCTCTTGTGAGTTAATTGTACCACTTTTGGTGGATTACCTCTGTTCTTTAGCCGTGATAACAATTCCTTACTGTATGTCCCAAAGTCGCTTGAAAGCGTGCTATTTCTGCAGACCCTTTGAAATTGGCCTATGGGTAGGCTGTTTCTTAAGCTACTAGGGTCAAAACTCTCATAGTGAAGGAGGGTGTTTTTATATGTGGGCTTCCTAAAGAGTGTAGTCTCTAGGGTACCGTCCCTGGACTTTCGAATCACTAAGTCTAAAAACGGCATGAACTTTGTGTCATATGCCATTGTGAAATTGATAAAAGGGTCTTGGTGGTTGAGCCAAATCATAAACTCTTCTAGTGTGTTGGGTGGACCAGTCCACACCTTAAAAATGTCATTGATGTATCAATACCAGCCATTTATCATCTGATTGTATGGGTTGGTGGTGTGATAAATGGACTTCTTTTTGAAATGGTCCATGTATAAATTAGCGATGTCAGGAGCAAAAGTTTCTCCCATGCTTGTTCCATGTCGCTGGTTATAAAATTCACCTTCAAAGAGAAAATAATTCTCAGTTAGTACAATCCTGATGCATTCTAATATGAAAGAAGTGGGTACTTTTTCCAACATGTCAGTGCGTTGGTCTAGGTATCCATGCATCACCATTACACTCTCCATCTGGGGGATACTCGTGTATAAGGCTTCAATGTAAAAGGAGACCAATAGGTCCTTTTCCTCGACTGTAATACGTGCCAGGGTATTGATCATCTGGGTGGTGTCCTTTATAAAGGATTTCATTTTTCACACAAACGGTCTTAAGAAGAAATCAGAGTACATAGATAGAGGTTTCCTTTTCCTTTCTGATTGTGGTGAGTAGTGTTTACAGAAGGCCAGAGAGGCCCAAATGGCCACCTTGCTGATGACATCCCAAGACTCGTGTTTCTGAAATGTGACGGCCGTTGCCTTGACCCTGACAGCATGAACATGAATCCCCTCAGGAAGAGGTTTGCCCATGGTCATATAGGCCTCCGAAATGGCCTGAAACATCCAACGGACAATTGAAGCTTTGGAGGCCTGGGTGCTGGGAGACGCATTCTCAAAAGTGATGAACAATGCCTCAGACTTCCTGAAGGATTTAATCTGAGACAGAAAAAAACCTGAGGACCCATTTGAGGTCCAAAGAATGCAGGGCCCTCTCTGCCTCGGACTGCGGGTTTGGGAAGAACACCGGCAGGCAGATCTCTTAATTCAAATGAAAAGGAGAGACCACCTTGGGCAAGAAATGTGGTTCAGTGCGCAAGATGACCTTGTCGTTGTGAAACATGGTGAATGGCTTGCACAAGGACAACGCCTGCAGCTCACTTAACCTGCACGCAGAGGTGGGAGCCACCAATAAAACCGTCTTTGGCGTCACCAAGCAGCTGTCCACAGAAGCGACGGCTCAAAAGGCTTGCGTGCAAAGTCACCAAAACCACATTCATGTATGAGGATGAGGTCTATGCACCGGAGGAAACATCAGAGACACCCCCTTAAGGTGGGCCTTAACCACCAGGATAGCTACCAAAAACACATGCTCAGAGGAATTCTTGTAAGCCCCGATGGCCGCCAAATAAGTGCATCAAGTATCCACCTGGACTCCAGAATGAGCCAGGTGCGCCAAAAAAGGCCAGAATGTCATCCAGAGGACAGGTGACAGGGTGCAGCCCCTTGTTGCAACCCCAATGGCAGAACCTAGTCCATTTGCTCTTATACTAGAACCGAGTTTAGGGCCTCCTGGCCTGCTGAATGATATCCCAGTTGTCATCTGAAAATTGAGCATGCTGTAGCCTCAGCTCATCAGCAACCAAGTCGTCAAGGCCAGTTTGACCGGGTCCGGATGCACCCCGGCTTGGCCCTGCTGCATCAGGAAGCCCCTGATGGGGATCGGAAGATGGACGGGACCCTGCAAGCACAACTGCAGCAGATCCAAAAACAAGAGTCTCAAATGCCAGTGGGGGGCAACCAGGATGAGGCTGCAACCCACAAGGCCCGGAACTTGCAGAGAGTCTGTTGGAGTAGAGGGGTGGGCTGGAATGCATACAGATCTTGAAGGCATCTTATAGTGACCCCCAACCATGAAATGCCCACACAGCAAACCTAGGGCACTGGCATTTAGAGGGGATGTGAACAAATCCAGGTCTGCGAACCCCCAATGCTAGAACAGGTGCAACTCCCACTCGTAGGTGTTGAATCCCAAGCGACTCAACTGGTCCACTTCTGCATTGCTGTCCCCCAGGAGGTGGACTGCCGAATTCCAAAACCCCTCTGCAAGAGCGCATTCACGGATCTAAACTGCCTCCATGCAGAGGAGGGGGAGCGGGTGCCACCCTGCTTTTTCAGGTAAAACATTGTAGTCAAATTGTCCGTCCTGACCAGAACAGACCTGTCCCTGATGAGTGGCAAAAACTCCTTCAGGGCCAGCCCCACTGCCCTGAGCTCGATCAGATTTCTATGCAGGAGGGATTCCGTCCTGGACCATGCGCCATGAATCGCGTAGCCCTCCAGGGTAGCCCCCTGCCCGAAAGAGAGAAGTCCGTCATCACCACTAGGGCAGGCTCCAGTCGGGTAAAGGGGCTCCCACTGAAACATTGCCATCCATCAACCACCAGAGAAGATCGGGTAGCAGGAGCAGTGGTACTGGGATCCTGTCCGATGAGACCTCATCTCCAGATCCCAATTGGCGCCAGGTGGAGCTGGAGATGTCACATCTTGACGCGAGTGTGCTGTACATTGAGCATGGAGGAGGCCATCAGTCCCAGAATGTGCTGGAAACACCATGCCAAGGTGGTCGAACTGGCCAGAAAGTGTCCCACCATCTTACAGTAGTGTTCCAATGCACCCCTAGAAAGACCAGTTCCTGATACAGGCATAACTGATTTCCTCTGGTTGAGGGAAAACCGAAGCTGATGAAGGGTATCCGCCAATCTCTGGCAGGAGTGCACCACCCCTTCGGGTGACCCCACCCTCACCAGTCAGTCATGCAAATAAGGGTATAAATGATGGCCCTCCAAGCGGAGGACAACCTGCCACTGTTTTCATCAATTTCGTGAAGACACGAGGGGCCGAGTTCAGGCCAAAGGGCAGCACCTTGTACTGAAATTGGTATGACATAATTGTTAACTGCAGAAACTTCCAATGCGGTTGATAGATGGGCACATGCAGGTACGCATCCTTGAGGTACAGGGAACACAGCCAGTCCCCTGAACACAGAGACTTGGCTGTGTACGCAAGAGTAAACATCTTGAAGTGTTCCAGTGGTAAAGACAGATTTAGAAATGACAGGTCCAGGTCTACCCTCAGGCCAGCCTGGTTGTTCTTGGGTACTGCAAAAATCCTGTAATAGTAACCCAAGCCCCTGTCTGCAAAAGGAACCAGTTCTATCACCTGCAAGAGAGAAAGGACTTCCCGTAAAAGAGCCGTAGACCCGATCTGACGAAGAGGAGGAGAGGATGGTAGAGGCAAAGGAAGAGGAAGACTGAAGCCTGTGGAGATTACGGATAGGATCCACGGGTTGCTGAAAAGACACTTCCAGGTATCCTGGAACACAGCCAAACGGCCCCCCACAAGCGAGCTGTGCTCCCTGACCTTGACGTCATTGCTTCTTGGCATCAGAGGCAAGGGCAGAGGAGGGGGAGCGGAAAAACCTGTGAAATGTCCTCTGCTGCTTACTCCTTTTGTTGCTGGGCAACCTGTCAGTCCTCTGTGTACCGCGGTCCCGGCACCCTTTGAAGTAAAGAAATGCAGGGTTTGAACTAAGTTCTACCCTGGGATTGAGTGAAGGATTTCTGACCTGGTTTTATCAGGCTGGCCAAGGACTTAGCGGTTTGAGTGGAGGTTTTCTTCTTAGTGAATTTGCCATCAGTGGATGAATGAAAAAGGAGGGGATGTGACCTAGCAGTTCAGGCTGGACTGCCCCTTTTGGGGTAGGACCAAGCCTGATTTGCATATGGTTTTTCCCCTTCTGTAATGGCTTGGCAGGCTGAAAAACAATGGTCTGGAGGGATGCCCAGAGCTTTTCCCGTGGTTATGATTAATTCAAAACCTTCCAGCCATCACCTTTCTGTTTTGCTGATTAATGAAAAAGGTCCATGTCCTCCAAGGGCAGATTCAGGATCTGCTCTTGCACGTTAGCTGAAAACCTTGTGGCGTGCATCCACGCCGTCGTCCTCATTTTGACCCCAAGGCACAGCCCTCTGCTGGCTGTGTCAATGTGGGAGACCGAAGACTCCCTGAGGTCCTGTGCAATAGACTGGGCATCCACCAGACCAGCCTTGAAGGAGGCTTTCTTGTCAGAGGGAGGTCGGCTGGTCTGGTTAGCCGCAGCCAAGAGAGCATCAGCGTTTGCTTGCCACAGATGCCATCCTGAGATGGAGTAACAGTGCTTATCCAAGGACACCAGGGCTTACCAAAGCCCTCTGCTAGCACACCCGACTCCTCGGGGGCTTCCTCAGGAGGAGGGACCCCCAAGAACTCCGCCTGGCCCTGGAGGCAGACATGAAAGTCTTTAACGGATGCCAAGGGCTTATCATCCTGGGCGTCATCGTCATCCTCGTCATTATTGTCCCCTTCTTTTTTTTATAAGCCGAGGGGAATCTGGGCCTTAGGACACAGGTGCAGAGGGGTCCCCCCCAGGCGCAGAGCCGTAGACAGGTCCAGCGGCTGCAGAGGGGGTGGCATTGGTGGTACAAGAGGAGGTGCAGGGGTCAGTACGACCGGTAGGGCCTGGACCGGTCAAGGGACTGACACCGGCAGCACAGGAGGAACGGGAGGAGTACCCATAGCAGGGAGCCAGGGTGGCACCACCTTGGGGATGACCTCCTTCACAATGTCCTTCAAGAGCCCCTTTATCTAAGGGAACGCATGAAGAGGAGGAAGCACTCGAAGAAGCAGTCCTCACTAGCCGCCAGGGCCATGCCCTCTGAGGAACTGGGCCTCCACTTTTGGCCAAAGCGCTGAGGCACCTGGTGCGTGTAGCTGTAGGGCTGTGATGGGTCGATGTACCCCTGAGGGGACCAAAACCCTGCACCGTAGAATCCGCTGCCGCTTCCAGAGGGAAGGGTCCTGGGATCGTCCTGCAAAGCACACTCCATGGACGAAAGCACTGGCAGGCCCTGAGCTGGATCCAAGATGGCCGCCTGCCAGGCAAGCTCTGCCACATGCCGCTCCACCATTATGAAGCCTTGCACCACGCCCTGGGCAGAAGGGTGCGGAGGCCCTGCGCCAAGAGAGGCTTCAGATACGAGAGGATACAGCTTGGGTCTTGCACCAAAAGCAGCAGCGTCAACCTCAGAGATCCCTTTCGTAGGCACTGAGCCATCAACCCGATGGCCGGTAGTCGTAATGCCCTGGTTCACGGCCTCTGAGCAAGCTCCCCTAGGTTGGGAGCCCTTGGCACCTGTGCCGGTAGCCATGCTGGATGTAGCCGAGGACAGACTCTTGGAGGTGACACTCAACGATCCCTTACCCCCTGGAGTAGAAGAGGGCGAGCCTGATTGTCCTTCCGAGGACAGCCTGGTAGGGCCCTGAGCTCCTCATCTTTGGAGCAAGTAGTCTAGAAGGCCTCAGGTCTGTCCCCAGACAACCCGGAAGGGAAGCAGTCGCTGCGTTGTGGAGCCTTTGTGAACAGAGGGCCTACCTTGTCTTGACGAGAGGTCCTGGAGGCAAAGTCCTTAAGGTAGGGCGTAGGAAAGTGTGGAAGATCTCCCTCCACTATGACAAACGATTTATCAATGCCCTTTGACCGAGCGTGCTGCAGGCAGAACATGAGTCCCAGTGCTGGTCGGTCCCCAAACACTCAACGGCGGTCGTATGTGGCACATCTCGTGAATCCTCCTGCAGCTGACTTCCATCCTTCAGTCACTAATGAATTAAGGCAGGATTTTCCAAAACCATTTACAGGCATGGAAGCTGTTGATAAGAGGATGTGTAGTAAGGATGAGTTTGAGCAGTTAATTAGCTTCCAATATAGCCGAAAGATCTTTTCAGAGAGAACACCAACCAATAATCATGTTTCCACATTCAGAATAGATATATTGTATTGAGGTGGAATGTGGGAAGTTTGTAATAGCCTTGAGGCACAGCTCATGAGTTTGGGAAGATGGTTCCTACCCCATAATTCCACCCCATAGAGAAGAGTGGATCTAATTTTGGCATTATATGCCTGTGTTATACAGTTGATTGAGTAACCACAATGATTGCAAGTAAAGCGAAGGACACCACCCAGTATCTGTCGTACTTTGGTTTCGATAAGTTCCAGCTGGGGTAACCAGGTCAGCTTGCTATCGATAGTAACCACTATTCGTAGGTACCAACGATGTCCAGAGGATTTGACTGTAAAGTCTAATTACAGTAGTGCTTTTTAGCAGATTTAGGAAGGTTAAAGTTAATAACTTTTGTTTTATTAGTATGGATGGTCAAGCCGTTATTGTTGGCATAATTAGCTAAACAATCAAGCTGTGTTTGTAACCATTTTTGTGTGCATTCCAACTAAACTTAATCATCGGCATAGCAGAGCCATTGCACACTATGCATTCCTAGCCTTGGCAGTAATATTTCCTTGCCACAGACATTTTGCAGAAGGTTGGACAAGGAGAGGTTTAATAAAGTGGGTGCAAGAATGCACCCGTTTCAGTTCAAGTTCAACGTATATAGGTACAGTATCAGTGGTTGTGCCCACAGAAGAAATATGAACTTTGGCAGTTGTCCTAGTGTGTAATAGAACAATCATGCGAAGAAGGCCCGGAGGAACGCCCCAATTAAGGAGTTGGGTCCACAGTGTCAACGGCTGAATACTGTAAAGGTGGCACTAAAGTCAATAAAAGCGACAAAAACATTTTGCTTGCGCATCAGCCACAAGTTCTCAGCTATAGAGGCGAGTGCCAGTAGATTTGTAGAAGTACCAAAGCCATTCAGAACCCTGTATGGTTCAGTGGGATGATGTTCTGACTATAAGCCCTGTTGTTATGCTCATCCATAAGGACACAGGTGACATTTTTTGACGGAGGGTTTGTGAGAAACCGGAGGGTATCCTCCCACCTACTCCCCTTGGATCCTCTTCTGAGGTGGGCAGGGAATTGCCATCACTTTTGGATCCAGACCCTAGGGGTGGAGATGCGAGGGAGGATCACCTGGGTGGAGAGTCCTTGGGATTGAGGAGAGGATATCCACAGGCGTGGCATGGTATCCCTCTTTCCCTTATGAAGACCCGCCCAACCCTCCCCATCCTTCATGGGCTATTCTAACACCTTTTCCCACCTTTTACATCCTTCAACACACTATGGTAATGGGACGAGGAAGAGGCAACTAAGATTGATAAACATTAGTAGTTCATTTCACCACTCTAGTACTGAGATGAGTACTGTAATGATCAGGCATGTCCCTTTAATTATGGTCAGGCAATTGGACTAGGTGACCACCACCTGTGGCCACTTAGTAAGCCCAATGGATATAAAAATGCAGGATTTTCACCAAGAAGGGGTCGTGGTCGCAAAACAGCGGACTGGAACGTGGAGCAGGCTGTAGCTGTAGGCTGGTGAACCGGAGAGACAGCAGCAGGAGATGCGAGTGCGGGAAGCCGTGTCAGGTGAGGACCAGAGAAGCCAGGGCTGAGGCAGGCTCGAGAAGGTCACTATGTTCTTTGCACCTTCCACATCGGGCACCAGCTGGAGCTGTGCAGCGCAGAAGTAGTCTGGTCGTCGTGGAGCAGAGGCAGAGCGAGCAGTGGAAAACCACTGAAAAGAAGGGAACGAAGCTGGCGGGAGCTGCTGTCTGAAGCCGGTGAGTGCAGATGGTAAACACACATACCGGCGTGCTCCGAAAACCGGCAATCAGCCTTTCTTGATTGTCGAGCATTGTGAAAACCGTCATACGTACTTTTTTTTCTTTCAATAAAACATTTGATTAGAGGCTTCTAGGAGATCATACAACAGCATCAACATCACAGATTAGCATGTTGCCACAACATCTTGTTATCACAGGGGGGTCATTACAATAGAACCAGGGTCTTTCAAATACCCAGGTGAGCTGGCTTGACAATACAATGGAATGTTCAGAACGGGACTGGTGCTTCTTTATAGTTTTTAGAGTCTATGCAAGCCATCGGGTCATGGTGGGGAGCCGGGTCAGGCCTGGGAATTTCTCTGCATGAAAGGTGCCCAAGTGTTCTGAAAGCTCAGAATGTTTCCCAGGCGCATGGCAGTAATTTTCTCAGACACAACAATATCCCAGCATTCTGTTCACCAAATAGGCAATGATGGTCCTTCGGGGTGTTTCCATAGCCGAGCTATGGAGATCTTAGCAGCCAGGGAATTAGTCTTGCAATTTGATCTGTTAACGGGAATGCCCCCCCCTTGGTTTCCCCCAATAATACAAGGCCTGGGTCCCATGGGATTTCCAATCCTGTAATTTGCTTGATTTGTTCCAGCACTACTCGCCAGAATTCTCTAGTGTTTGGGCAGGCCCATAGTAGGTGAAACAGGGTGCCCATGTCTGAACATCCTCTCCAGCAGCTAGGGGGTATAGCCGGATTACTTTTGTTTAAGCAGTTTGGGGATCAAATTGAACTGGTAGCATACTTTGTATCCCCCTTCTCTATTTGTAATACATTTGGTTCTATGATGCAGTCTTTCCCATATTCTGCCCCAGTCTTCTATTTCTAGTGTGCGTCCCAGGTCCTTTTCCCAACTAAGCATGTATTTCTCCTTGTAAAGATCTGTTTTGTCCAGCAGGCGGTAACAGAGTGGACATTTTACCCCTGGGGTAATTTGTCCACTCTGCATAATTTGCTTAGCGATGCACGGTTTCTTTCCTGCCCAGATGAATTTCATTATGTTTTTCTGCAATTTCTTTAGGTCTCCTTCTGGGATGTTTATTGGAAGGGCTGCACAGTGGTAGATCACCCTTGGGACAATATTAATTTTTTCTGTGGTTATCCTCCCTAGACAGGAGATTTCCTGTTTACCCCACTGCTCTAGCTCTTTTCATAGTTCCTTGAGCAGTGCTGGAAAGTTATGTCGATATAAGTGTTCAGGATTCTTGGGGAATTGCACTTCCAGGTATCCGATACAGGAGTCCGCCCAAGGGATGGGAATATTTGGGGCAAGTGAACCTCTTTGTTTACGCAAGATGTTGATTGCAAGCGTGGCTGATTTGGTGTAATTCATCCTGAATCCTGAGACCTCCCCGAAGGCCGCGATTTCCTCCCATAGGGCCCCCATAGATTTATCTATTTGTGTGATTGTAAGGAGGACATCGTCCGCGTACATGGCTGTTTTATATTCATGCTTACCTACTGATAGGCCCTTTATATTCACGTTTTGTCGCAGTTTGGAAGCAAATGGTTCCATTGATAGGGCAAATATAAGCAGGGATAGTGGGCATCCCTGATTAGTGCCTCTCGTTATGCTAATCTTACCTGAGCTCACCCCGTTAATTCTTAATTGTGTGGAGGGATTCATATAATTGGACATAGCCCAGGCTACAAAATTAGAGCCAACCCCAATGTGAGAGAGAGTTTCCCTAATGTATCCCTAATCCAGTAGATCAAATGCTTTATGGGCATCCAGTGATATGACTGCCAGTTTCTCCCCTTTTCTGGTCGTGGATTCTATCAGGTCAATTGTGCGCCTAATATTGTCATGAGTACTTCTACCAGGGATGAAGCCTGTCTGGTCTGGGTAAATTCATTTTGGGAGGACGTTGCTCAGCCTACAAGCCAGAATCTTGGAGAAAATCTTACCATCATTATTCATCAACGTAATTGGCCTATAGGAGGAGAAAAGTTCTGGATCTTTCCCTGGTTTAGGGGTAAGGATGGTTAGTGACTCCGTAGTCGATGGGGTGATAGTCTTTGTGGTGAGGAATGAGTTGAATAGGGTTGTAAGCTGTGGGGAAGGGATATGCAGATATGTCTTATAGAATTTGGCTGTGAGACCATCAGGGCCCGGAGTGGAGTTTTTTAGGGATTTAATTGCCTTTGCTGTTTTCTCAACCGAGATTGGCAGCTCTAGGGGGGTCAAGTAGTCTCGTGGGGGAGGGGCCCCACTGGGATGTAAGTTTTGCCCTTGGATTTCAGGTATGATAGGGGCTCCCACCATGATTTAGCGGTGGTGCTTAGTCATGATTTCCATTTTTTCAGACTCAGTAAATCGCAGATTACCATCCTCCCCCTTCAGTTTTAAGATGTTATTTCTGTTGTGGACCTTTTTTAGTTTATATGCCAAGATGCGCTTTGTTCCCATTAATATTGTTTTGTTTATGCCAGGGCCTTGGCTGATCTAACTGCTCAATGCATTTCTAGGGCTATCCTGGCTTTTTTGAGGTCCCTCTCCCCTTGCCTCGTTTGTCGATTTTTATAGCTTTTTTTCAAGTTTTGCAACTTCTGCTTCGATGTTTGGAGCCCTGAAGTCGAGAGACCCTTCTTTGTTCTGCAGTTGCGCTGATTAGAACCCCACGTATTATCGGTTTCATGGCATCCCAAATCATCGCTATGGGGGAATCTCTAGTTGTATTCTCGCTGAAGTAGTGGGTAAGGGCCTCCCCCAGTTCTTTTTTATAACCACATCCATGAGGGTAGACTCTTGAAGTCTCCAGTATTTTTGGGACGGGGCTGGGGAGCCTTGTATTCGTAGATCAGCCGTGATGGGGGCATGGTCTGATAGTAGCCTTGTGTGTATTTGGATCTTCTCTAAACAGGGGAATAGGATACCTGGCATCAATATCAAGTCTATCCTAGAGAAGCCTTTAGGAGCGTTAGAGTAGAAGGTGAAGTCAGCCAACCCCAATTTAGCTAGTAGCCAAATATCCATTGTCTCCATTTCTCTGAGGAAGTTAGCAAGTCCCAGTGCCCGACAGGAATCCGCTTTAGTAGGGGGGAGAGTTTTATCCACTTTTGGGTCCGGGACTATGTTGAAGTCCCCCCCCCCAATTAGGAGGTGTCCCTCTGCGAATATATGCATAGTTGGGATTAAGTCGAGCAAGAATCTCTCCTGCGCGTTGTTTGAGGAGGAAATGGCAGCCACAGTGAGTGGCTGTTCCATAAAGTGTCCCTTAACCAGGAGGCACCTGCCCTGGCTGTCCCTTTTCACTGTAATGTGGGTTAAGGGGATGTTTTCACTGATAGGATGGCCACACCCCCTTTCATCCCCCAAGGTGAAGTAGGATTTCTTGAACCTCTTAAGCTTGATTCGGTGCTCATTGGCTTGGAGCAAATGAGTCTCCTGTAGACATATGATATTGGCAGAGAGTTGGGCTAGACTCACTCTACTCATCTCTTTTTGCCCGGGAAATTAAGCCCCTGAACGTTCCATGTCAACATTCGTATTTTGCGTTCACCGCTAGACCCCATGATTCCCGTTCGATGTGCTTGCTCCTAGTGGTGCTTATTGGGCAACCCTCCCATGTGTCAGAGATAAGTTTGGTTTGTCCTTGTGTTTCTCCTTGTTTGTCGTGTGTTGATGTTGTGACCCCTTCAGTCCCCTGAATCCTTCTGAATGTAATTCCCCCCCCCAGCTCAACCCTGAGCCCTCCCCTCTCTCTCACACCCCCATCACCCCCATAATCATGGTCGGGAGCAGCCCCCGCAACCAACGGGGTATCTGGCTCCATCCCGCCACCGACTAACTGAAGGCCAATATGACCTATTATAATCTTAACGACATAACTATATAATGAAGGGGAAAACATTACCCAAGTTAGCGGTTCCATATTTACCGTAGTTTCAACCCAATGGTCCCAGCACTGGGACTGAGGTGGCTACCCCTTACTTTCAATTCTAGAGGAGGCAGACCCACCAGGTGCTCATGCCACAGGGAAGGAAGTCTGCCACCAGCCTAATTCCTAGCTGGATTTCCGATTATTCTGCTCCCTGGGGAGCCCCAAAGGAAATTCAGGTTTAGCCATTGCGGCTGTATTGTCCCGTTCAGTCCGGGTTCTTGTTGTTTTTCCGGGTAGGACCCCGAAGCCGGCTTCTCCTGCTCACTCTCGTCCAGGTGCTCGTGGTTGGTTGGTCTGTATGATCCCTGGAGGCTGATTCTCTATCCGATTCTCCGCTATCTGCTCCCATCCCCAGGAACTTCTTAGCTTCTTTTAAAGAGCGTATTTGCTTCCTATTGCCTTCCCAGGTGAAATTTAGAGAGGTTGGAAAGCCCCACCCGGGAGGAACCTTCTTTTCTCTCAACCATTCAGTAAGCTGCTTTAATGACTTCCGTTTTTTTGTAGAGTGCGATTTGACACATCCTGGAATAGTGAAATGGTCGCTTCCCGTATTGAATATTTTTAGAGGACCTGGACTCTCGCATGATTTCCTCCTTCACCTTGAAAAAATGAATTCTTGCCAGGACGTCCGGAGAGGCCGAGAAAGTTTGCTGGGCTCTTGTGCAGTGAACTCTGTCCATTTCAAGTGGAGACTTGTCTGGTAGCGTGATTATACATCTAAATGGATCCTTTGTGTAGCTTTCCAGGTCCGCATCAGCAACCGAGGTGGGGATTCCTCGCAGGCGTATGTTGTTCCACCTTGAGCAATTTTTGGTGTTCTCCAGATTCCAGTGCTTTGCATCTTGCCTGAAGAGTAGCAATCCTGTCCCTGTCTTCCTCAGTTTCCAGTGAGTGCTCACATAGATTATTCTCAATGTCGGCTGTTCTGCTTTCGATTTCTAAGACCCGCTTATCCAGCGAAGTTAGTTTGCCCATGACTTCCTCTGTACCCTTATGAAACTCTCTTCTCATGGATGCTGTTCCTGCAGGTCAGGTTACGTTACAGATTGTGTGAGAGAGGAACTGTTTGACATTCCTAACGGTTCTGCAGGCTGTGAGTCCGATTGGTCTCCCTTTTTCTGAGTTGGGCTGAGTCTTTAATGTGGCAATGGCCACCTGTTTGATGTTTTTCCCCCCTTTTGCCATCTTTCGCCTTGTTGGTGTTGGGATGCGATGCTTCCTTGTTAGATCCTCTTAGTGTCTTACCCTCTCTGGGGGGAGCCCAGAGCTGAGCTGTGGGCACTGGACCAGTCTATCGATGCTTTGCCAAGCTCCTTGAGGGCCCCCAGTGTATGCTTGCTGTAGCTGGAGCTAAAGGGGGCCAAAGACCTCTCTTGGACTTCTGTGATGGGCCCCTGGTTAAGGGCTATCAGTACTCTGCTTGGGCGAGAGAGAGAACAGCTCCACCACCTCCTTCGTTGGTTGTGCTGGGGGTTATTGCGGGTAGAAGTTCTATAATGCCTTCGGAAGCGCCCCTGGATCAGGTTGAGTTGCATTGCCCGAGCGTGGGGCATTTTGGAGCAATAGCCACCCCACGAGTCATGGAATTAGGAGGGCGGGGCGGTTGAAAGGGGGGCCGTGCCCGTGAGTTAACTTGGGTCCGCTGCAGTTCTGGTTGTTTAAGCAGCCCAAGTGTGGATGCTGATGCACCCTCCAGTCTAGTCGAGACTCCACCCTCTCCCCTCTTTCCATGTATTTCTGCGTGAGGAAGGTCAACTTCTGTTCCGTTTGGCCAACCAGCAGGGCATTTAATTTGGCTTTGTGTTTCTGTAGCTTTCTCAAATCCCCTGGGAACATCTGGGATTTCAACTTCCCTCTCGGCTGCAGTGCATCAATTTTCCCCCTCAGTACCTTCTCCTCTGCTACCTTTTCTCTTTTCCTCCTGGACCCTCTCAGTGTGGCTTTAAACACCTCCCAGACTCCCTGGACCACCACCTCGCTGTTGTCATTCAGGTTGACGTATTCCCTAATCGCCCTCAGTGCCACCAAAGCTTGTTCGTCGTCGCTCAGCAACAGGTCATTGCAAGACCACTTAGATTCCGGTTTCTGTGTAGGGAATTCCTTTATTCCAACCTTCACCAGGTCGTGATCTGACCATGGGATGGATTCTGTCTTGGATTCTTGCACCCCACTCTGGCGGGAGGCGTCCACAAGGATATGGTCGATCCTTGAGAAAGAATCATGCACCTTTGAGTAGTAGGTGAATGGGGGGGTCCCTTTCTTGTACCTGGATATAGGGGTCCACCACACCAGGGTCTGAGTTGATGTACTGGAAGCGGATGGCTTTCTTTTTTTTTTATTAACATATTTTATTGAAAGTTTTATATTTTTTGAACATTCATACAACAAACCAACTGTTTCCGCCACATTCCGTTTCCCTTTGCCGGGTCGATCGTCGATCTGTTCGTCACTTGCCACTCTGTACATCACCTGTCCAGCAATAAGTTCTTCGCCATGTCCATGTTGTGCTCCTACGCTTCCCGCCCTCCCATTCCTCAGAGCGAACTCAGGTCACACGTTCTTCCCATTTTCCCCAGATATTTGTGGCCTTTGCCGGGCATCCACGTGCTGTATAAATTCTGAGTTCTTTTGCCGCGCAGATGTCCATTTCGTTGGACCACTGAGCCGCTGTCGGGCACTCCGGGGCACCCCATTTCTGCGCAATGTCACGTTTTATCAGGCCCATTGCTGTGGAGAGAAGAATACCCTCCCATTTATTTGAGATGTTCTCATCTGGGGCCCCGAGTACATTGTTGCGGGTCAAAGTTCTATCGTGCGGCCCAGTGCTCCCGCCAAAATTTGTAAACATTGTGTCCAGAATGTCTTGATTTTAGGGCAGTCCCAAAGGAGGTGGATGAAAGTGCCCTCCTCCCCCCAGCATTTCAGACAGTTTGGATCCGTTGCCCTTCCCCAACCGAAAAGGGCCACTCGGGGGTAGTATACCCTATGTAGTATTTTTAGCTGTACCAGTCTTATTCTGGAGTCTATAGAGATTTCACGTGGATGCATGAGAACCTGGATCCAGTCCTCAGTCTCAATGTCCCCGACATCCCGCTCCCACCTGGCTTTGAGGCTGGTCAGCTCTGGGGTAGCAAATGCGTTAATAGCCTTGTGTAGGGTGGTGGACACCTTGGTGGGGATGTGTTGTGGAAGTAAGTTGCGTTCCAGCTGTGTGTAGTCTGAGCGTCAGCAAGCGCTTGCCTGTGGCCACTAAGTGCGTGTGATAATTGTGTGTAATGGTAGTGTTCTGCTGCCGAAATGCCATACTCCTGCTGGAGCATTTCAAACGAAAGAATAGAGCCCTCTGTTAAGATATTTCCTATTGTGGTTATTCCGGCCCTCACCCACCGGGTCCAGGCGGGCAGCCCCCATACTTCCGTCAGCATATGGTTATTCCATAGTGGTTGTGCCGTGTTAATCTTGTTCCCCCAGCCTATGTGCTTGTGTGACTGCCGCCAGACGATTGCGATGTGAGAGGACATTGTCTGTGCAGGGGGTCTGGCTAGGCGTTGGTACATGGTATCGAGTGGTGGGGTATCCTACCTGAAGGGTAGTTCTGCTCTGATGTGTGGTAGGTCACGGTCCCCATGGAGGAGGTCGTTAACAGTGTTCAGTTGACTGGCCCAGTAATAGGACTTCAGGTGTGGGACACCGATACCCCCCTCCCAGATTGATCGCTGCAGCGTGGTCAGCGCGATTCGAGGTTGCCCCCTTTTCCATATTAGTTCCCCGAGGAGGCGTTCCACCCGGACAAATTCCGGGTCCGGTATGGCTAGTGGGGCATTCTGCAGTATGTAGAGGAACCGTGGAAGTCCCATCCTTTTGAAAAGGGCCGCCCTTCCCATGAGTGTGAGGGGGGGGGTGCATCCAATGGCGCACATCCCCCGTGAAGTGGTCTGTCAGTGGGTGCAGGTTGTGACGCACATAGTCTGAGAGAACCCTGGAGACCCATACCCAGGTAGCGGAAGCCTTCTCTTTCTATTCGGTATGGGGAGTCCCGGGGGGTTTCCGATTCGTCTCCTTTTACTGGGAAGAGAACTGATTTCCCCCAGTTTACTCTAAGGACACTGAACTCTCCATAGGTCTTCAGCATTTGGGTTATGATTGGGCATGCTTGGCCTCGGTTACTCAGGTAGAGTAATTGGTCATCTGCATAAAGGGAGAGCTTATCCTCCCGTCCATTTGGCCAACGGAAACCGGACCACGTGGCTACCTGTCGGAGCCATTGGGCCAGTGGTTCGATTGCTGGGGCGAAGAGGAGGGGGGACAGAGGACAGCCCTGCCGGTGCCTCTGCCCAGCGGGAAGGTCCCGGAGGTCCAGCCGTTCACCCTGACTGTAGCTAATGGGGCTTCGTATAGGAGTGGAATCCAGCCAAGGAACGTTTCGCCGAAGCCCATGCGCCTCATTGTTGCCCAGAGGCTAGTGCACTGATCGGGGGGATTTGCCTTTTTTAGGGATGACCACTATGGTGGCCGTCCGTAGATCCGATGGGAGGGTGCCCTGTTCTTTAGCGGCAAGGAATAGGTCCCGGAGGGGGGCGGCCATCTTATTGCTACCCAGTTTCTTCCAGGTCTCGGCCGGAAATCCGTTTGGGTGGGGTGTCTTCCCAGGCTGTTGCTGAGTCATGGCTTCCACTATTTCGGTCTCATCTAGATCCCTGTCTAAGTGAGTTTTCTGCGATTCCGATAATTGCGGAAGCACAATCTCGTCCAGGAGGGAAGTGTCTGTGGGGACCGTTGGGGCGGCATAAAGTGTACTGTAGAATTTGGCAAAGCCCTCTGCTATTTCTGGGTCTGTTTGGGCCGGCCCGTTCGGGCCGTTGGTGATCTGTCTGACGTGTCTATGCCCCTCCTCCCGTCTCTCCAGCCATGCCAATAGTTTGCCGGCTTTGTCCCCGTGCTCATAAATCCTCATCTTTGATTCCCAGTGTGCCTGCCGTGCGTTATCAAGCGCCGTGTTATGGAGTGATGCTCTAGCCTTTAGAAGGGAGTGGTGCGTTTCCGGGGAAGCGTTAGATATATATCTGGCTTCCCATTTCTTTACTTCCTTCTCCGCCTCTGTCACCCTCCTGTGATGTTCCCTCTTTTGGTTACAAATCCAGGCTGTCATTTCCCCCCTAAGCACATCCTTATGTGCCTCCCATAATATCACAGGGTACTCTACCAAACCTGTGTTGATCTCAAAGAATTCATTGGATTTGTCCGTGATGTGCTCCACGAACTCGGGGAGGCCGAGGTAGTAGCCATTTAGCCGCCATGTTTTGGGCAGCAAGGGAGGATCCGTACGGAGCGTCACCTCCAGGAGAGAGTGGTCTGATATGCCCCAGGGATGGAAATCTGCCGATATAACCATATATGCTTCTGGGGCCGGGAGGAAGAGGTAATCCGACCTGGATAAGGATGCATGGAGCCCCGAGTGGAAGGAGAATCCCTGGTCTGTAGGATGGAGTTCTCTCCACGTGTCACTCAGACCAAGCGCTGATACGAAGGTCGCCAGTTGCGTGGAACGGTCTGGGTTCCGGCTGCGGATGTGGGTTCGGTCGAGTGTGTTGCTCATAACATCATTAAAATCCCCCCCATAATCCACACCTCTGCTTGCTGTTGTGCCATCAGGGCCGTCACCTCCCTCAGGAGACCCTCCCCCAACCCTGGCGGGGAATATATCGCTAGAATGGCCACTGTCTCTCCCCTCAGCGTGCCCCGAATCATCACAAAACGGCCCGAGGGGTCCTGTACCAGAGCAGCCAGGTCAAACGGGAGTCGCTTATGTAGAAGGATCAGGGTGCCCCAGGAGCCCATCGTGTACCCTGCATGGTATGCTAGTCGGTAATTAGTTCTGCGAAAGAACTGGCAGGTTGAACCTGCTAAGTGGGTCTCGGTAAGGAGGGCTATGTATGGAGAGCATCTGTTGAGGAATTGCATGACTAATCAGCGTGTGATACTTGAGCCCATGCCGTTTATGTTCCAAGCGATGATTTTGAGTGACGTGTGGCGTTCTTGGGGCGTCGTTGGGGCTAGTGCGTTTCCATAAGTGGGATCATCTTGGCGCTGCGTGGTCTTTGCTGTCTATTGATCTGAAGTGTTGTGCCAGATGGGCGCCTGGTACGTTTGGCCGTGGAGATGTGGCATGTGTGTGCGGTGGAGGCGTTGGCTTCGGATATGGTGTGTTCGGTGGCATCTTGATCGGTGTGGACATAGTGTGATTTCCCGGAAAGTAACTAACATAGAACTGTATCCCATCCCCCCTCCCCATACTCCTCCCCAACATGAAGTATCTGTCGCCCAAACTCTATTGGCGCTCAAAACAGTGTTGCCAGGTTAACTTACTGTGAACTGTGGTCACCTTCCCACCAATTTACTACTCGCTTGTGGGTCCGGTAACTCGGATCAGGGGCGTGGTGTCCGCCAATGGCATGGTGTGTTAGCGATGGCATTGCGTGGCTCTCTGATCAGTATTGTGGGAGCGGCCGCTTCCTATCACTGGTGTCGACCCAAGAGGGGCATTGCATTGCCAATGGTTGCCAAGAAAGGGATCGGTCGTTGAGGGTACTGATGGTACCGTGAGTTCCCTTCTCTGGCCCACGTGACTGTTCCGGGGACCTTGTCAGGGGTCGTGGTCTTCGTCCGGGTCCGCTGGGATCTCCGGTCTGGGTCGTTGGGCGGGTCCCTTTCCCCGCGGTCGGGGTCTTGGTCTACCTCTACGGTTTTGAATGGGTGCGGACCAGTGCCCTGTGATGTGGGTCTCAGCCCATTTCCAGGCTTCCTGAGGGTTGGTGAAGTGGACGCTTCTACCTTCGTGCTGGATTTTTAACTGGGCCGGGAACAGCAGCCCATATCTCACATTCATGGAGTGAAGCTTCCGTTTAAGGTGCTTGAAGGATTGTCTGGCTTTCTGGACCTCACGGGTGTAATCTGGATAGAAGGCAATTCTGGCTCCATTGTATGTCATTGTCCCTTTGGTTCGGGCCATTTGTAAAATGGCGTCCCTGTCTCGATAATTGAGCAGCCTTGCTATGATTGTGCTTGGGGGTGCACCCGGGGTCGGGCGGGCTGCAGGTATGCGGTGTGCACGTTCCACCGAGAAAAAGTTCGAGAGAGTCTGGCGCATACAGGTCTGCCAACCATTCCTCTAGAAAAAGTTCCATGCAGGGTCCCTCTTCGCATTGTTGTTGCGGCGGGACCTGCCCTTGCCCTCGTCCACTCGGGCCTCCAGGGTTTTCAGTCTGGTTAATGCTTGCACCAGTTGTTGGTGTACCCCACTGAGTCCATCCTCCACCCCGGAGATATGTTGTTCCGCCTCCCCAGTTCGGGACGACAGTTTTTGGAGATCATGGCGGAGGAATGAGACCTCGGTAGAGATGGCGTCCATTTTTTGCTCCACTGAGGTGCGCGAGCTGGCGATGGCGGCCATCACGTCCTTGAGCGAGAGGGTCACATCCGGTGGAGGAGGGGTCAGTCCCTGGTCCTCAGTGCCCTGTGCGTTGGGTGTGCTTGTGGCGTATTGGTCCATGGTGCTTTGTGTCGAGGTCTTTCTGTTCTTTTCTTTGCCCATGGTGTTGCTCTGTGTAGGGCCTTGTGTATCCGTCAGTGCTCGTGGGGCCCCGTTCGACAGGATTAGAATCTTTTGCGCACTGAAGATATCAGTGTGCTTCTGCCCGTATTGCGTATACGTTTTGTTCCCCCAGGAGCACTCCCCATGGGCGCACCAGATTCGAAATGGCAGGTCCGGCGTGGCCGCTCGCTTTAGTTCCGGGGTTCGAGCCGTCCGCACCCCTCGGGCCCGGCCTGCGACTCACCCACTCTGGCCTTCCCCGCGCCCGCCTTACCGGGGTCGGATAACAGGATTCGGTAGCGGCGCACCCTCGGATCGCCCTGGGATGCAGGGCACGGCTGCTGCGTTCAGCTATCGGGGCTCGTGGGCTGCATTCGCTAATCCCAGTCACGCTTCAGCGGGTCTCGGCGGCGGTGGCCATCTTGTCAGGGAGGGTCCCTGGCGAAGTTTCCAACGCCGATATCTTGTGTTTCTCTTTGCAAACTTAGCTCTGTTCTCCGCCGGGTGTTGCTCCGAGGTTCCGCCGCCCGGAGTTATCTTTATTTCGCTTTAACACGGTCCATATGGCAGGATTTTGCAGGATGTTTCAGGTGGCCACGGGAGCGCCGAATATTCACGTCTTCATCGCAAGCTCGCTAAGTGGGTGGCTTTCTTAAGCTGCGGGTGGGATGCTGCTTGTTGGGCTGCCTTTTTCCTAACAAGGTCTGGGTCTAGGACCATATTAAAATCACCCCTATTATCAGGGCACCTTCCACAAACCCCTGGATCTTGCTCATGATGTATTCCCAGTACTGCTCCTGGTCATCATTAGGGCAGTAAATGCAGACCATAGTTAATGCATGTCCTCTCACCTCCCCTTTCACCATCACAAAGCGGCCATGAGGGTCCTTCAGGAGCGCTTTTGGGACAAAGTTGAGTTTGCTAGCGACTACCACTGCTACCCATTTTTTGGGGGATATTTTGGATATACAGGACGCATGAAACACCTCCCCTATGGATTTCGCCTTCAAGGATGGTTCTCTCCCCCCTCTGCCAATGGGTCTCTTGAACAAACATCAGATCTACCTTAAAGCGATTGAATTCACAAATGGTCAGCAATCTTTTATGGGGGGAGTTCAGACCTCTTGTGTTGAGAGAACCCACTGCCACATTGCCTATCGTTCTAACCATTTGGGCCTGTTGGCTTTTCCATTAAACGCTGTTCACTAACTCTACAACGCCTGACATTGCGTGCCATAGGCCTCATACCAGCCAGCGTTACAGATCGTAACTCCTGTCGACTGGCCTGGAATGAATTTAGCTTGTCAACCCAGAAAACCTGCTTAAACAAAACTAACCCCTCAACCCCTCTCCCTGGCGCCTGGACTCTGTGTGACATCAACAATGTCGCTGGGCCAGACCACCATCTGCTCCACCACCCTCGGGCTACCAAGCACAGTTTATCACCTCTGTGCCCCCTCATAAATCCAGTTTCTTTGAAAGCCCCAATCTTTGTTCTCTCCTCCCACCCCCCGAACAGAGAGCAGTCTCAGGAGCACAACAAGTGAACTCAGAATCAGGAAATGGTTCTCGGATGAATTGCGTCACAGGCCTCTCAAACTTTCACAATCTATTGAGCTGCACCTCCAAGTTCAACTTCAGTGTGGAGAGTGGGCCACCGGGTTTCCCCAGGGCACAGCACTGCATACTTTGTAGCTCCCCTCTCGAACCGGCCGGTAGAAAAGGGCCACGCCTCATGACTGTGGTGGGGACTCAGGGCTCCGTTCCTTGAATTTGTGGTTGCCTGGGACCCGGCGCCTATCCACAAAGCCTCTGGCAGCCGATGCGTCTCCCTGTGCACCCCTCTGGACTTCCGAGGTGGGTGTTGAGGCTGATTCGCCGAGGAGCTCCTGCGTTACTCTGCCTATGTCCTCTTCCAACATAAGGAGGTATTTTTAAACATCAAGTTCGAAGGAGAGAGAGAATGGAAAGTCCCATATATAGTGGACTCCCTTGGAGCTCAGCCATTTTGTCCTTGGTGTACAGAGTCTCCTTCTGTGAAGGCTGAGAGATCCTGGAATCCAGCGATTTGCGAGGCCTCCCATTCCACCGGGCCCTTCTTTCTTGCCATGTCCAAAATGTTAGCTTTTTACGTGTAATAGTGAAACCTAGCCAGGACTGTTCTTGGACCATGGGAGCCCCCACCCGCTATGTGGGCCCTATCGATGGTCGGTTCGCTGGTGTTTCCCTCTTAAAAAGTTTCCTAATGACATTGTTGATGGCTTTCACAATGTCGCTCTGTGCTTCACCTTCTCACCCCGGAAAGCCAAAAAACCTTAGGTTGTTTCTGCGCTTGCGGTTTTCGAAGTCATCCATATTCAATGCGCTCTTCTCCTCCCTCCTTTCCAGCTCAGAGAGTCTATACTCTAGTGACTCTAGTATATCCACCGAGGATTGGTTTGCTTCAAGTCCCTGGATGCGGTCCTCCATGGTAACCACTTTCTTGTCGAGTCCATTGAGTCTTTTCGTGATATCTGCTCTAAAGCACCTTATTTCCTCTAGAAGCACCGACATGCCGTTGCTCACCGAGTTGGTATCCACCAAGACTTGTGGAGCAGTGCCAGGCATGTTGTCCTGCAAACTCTGGGGCGGCTGATCGTAATGGCATTTCCTGAGTGCAGCTGCCCAGTTCATGTGTAGTCCTGTGTTACTGGGCTGTCTGTGTTGAGGCACCTTGGCTCAGGGCCCCTCCAACTCCGGTGGGGACGCTGCCCCCATAGCCGCGATGGATCAGTACTGGGCTGTGCGTTCAGGTTCTTTCAGCTCCCGGAGGGACTCTCTGGGTTTAACAAATCTGATTGAGCAGGCATTGGCACCTTCTCACCCCTCCCTGACCTCTACTAACCATTTAGGGGAGTGTGCCACCTAAAACCTGTCTGTTTTAGTGTCACTGTATCCAATTGACTGATGTGGGGGTGATGCCCTGTGGAGGCAGGTGGTGAGCAGGTGGGGGGTCTGAATTACACTTCTGGGGCCCCCACCCGGGCACTCGACCTTCGGCGGGCACTGTACTCTTGGGTCGGCGCTGGACCATGCGGGAAAACTGTCAAGCTGTGGCCGGCATAGTGGCTAAGGAGTTTGGGCTGCACGAGAGCAGGGGGCAAGCCTCTCCAGGTGTGCTTTGGCAAACAGGGATGGTTCCCAGCTGCGACGCTGCAGGCACTGACTCTGCAGCTCATGCGAGGTGTTGAGTGCACTCTAGGCTCCTTGGCGGAGTTGGTGCACTACAATCCTAGGGCCGTGGGGGAGCCGTACCTGCAGGAGACTCGTCCACCCCTCGCACGCTCATTGAGTGTTCTGGTGTGTCACTCCGGTATTCTTGGGGGAGGTGGAGCCCCTCTGTGTTCTGCCCATATTGGGCCCTCTAAAGACCAATTGCCCACTTCCCCTGAGGCGAGGGGGGGGTGGTGGGGGGCGATGGTCCAGCGCTGGGGGTCCAACGGGGAGCATGCAAAGCAGGGCGTCCTCTTGCAATGCCAGGCCCTTGCTTCCACATGCGATCTCCACCATGCACAGTCAGAATGCTGCATGGTTCCTGAGGGCAGCCTGGGGGATGGGCTAACCCCTGTGCAGGAACTCATGGGTGTTTCTCCATACTCAGTGAGCCCCTGGAGGTCGGATTTGTTTGTGAGTGATTCCCACAATGTAGTGACTCAGGGGTTAGGGGGGTGGTCAGCACCTCACGTTAGGGCTTTTCAGGGGTGGGGCTCTAGTCCTGTTTTCGTTCCGCTGGTGAGAAGCTACGCAGAGAGCTAACTACATCTCTGCGCCCCCTGGTGGCCAATCCAAGAGAACGTTTTTAACAGACCAAAAGCAATGTGGTGCAGATGGCAAATACCACAAAACAAGTTCAGTGAAACACAACGGTTGGAAAAGGATAATTCTGATACAAAAAGGTACTTTTCACTGTCAAGGGAAAGCAGTGGACAATTGTTGCAAAAGCTGATGAAAGGGGCATTGGTTGCGTGACCAGTGAGGGGTGGATCATGTGGTCTGTCAACTGCGCCTAGACCAAGTGCCATGCGTGAAAAGCAAGTCAAAGGAGAAATCAAGAGTGTGAATATCCAGAAGGAGCAAGTCAATGAATATATTGAAAGACTTGTGCTGCAGCAGACGTGCATTGGTGAACCAGAGAAATCACCCTTAAGAGGGTAGGGGAGGACCCCCAATATTTTGAGAACTGTTAGGTTTGAACTTTGAACTTTCTGCCCTGAACTTGGAGAAGGGAACTCCAAGACTTTGCAGAACTGTCTTAAAGTTGGCAAAGGGAACCCTGAGAGTTTTGGGGAACTGTTTGAACTTTGAAAGGGAGCTGAAAAGTAAGCCTGGAGCTGGAAGAAGCTCAGAACTTTGTTTGGAACACTATTTCTTGTATTGCTGACATCTCTACACATTGTTTTGCTTTATTTGTTAGGGCAAGCATAGGTTTTGGACATAGACAGACATTTAAGTTGAACTCTTTGACTCAGATTGTCCTTAGTTTTCTTTAGGTACGGAAATCCCACCTTAGTTTAGGGCAAGTTAGGCCTTCATCCATCCTGACATTTAAGTTAAATAAAGTAAGTTTGTATGAACTTTGAATTGGTTGTCTGTGTCTTGCTTCATGATGCCTTCACAGGATAAGCATTGTCAAGATTCAATAGTTTTTAGGGTTGGAGCGTGAGCCTTTCCTATGGAGGAATGATACTACTCGCTCAGGAGTCAAGGAGTGCGGCACCTACGCTGATTGTCATAAAGAGTATATGCAACAATCTACCAGAGCGCAGTTGGGCCAGTTTAATGATGGTGTTGCATAAGCCTCCTGGGCCAGGGGCCCTGGAGTTTTTAAGTGACCTGATGATGTCAGAAACTTGATTGGGACCACCTGTACGGAGCCATCTGACTGAAGCATCGAAATGAGGGAAGGAGACAGCACACTGCCACCCTATTGTGCATCTAATGTGCTTCTACCAGTCTTCCTTCGAAGCACCACCAATTCGGGTGTTGTCTGAAGATTTGGAGTTAATAACTCTTCAGAAGCCATGGCTTTCGTTCCGTATGGCTTTAAGTATAAGTAACTTCCAATGCTGAATTATTATTATCCTACAATGTTCTCAAAGCCAGGATCTATACAAGGCCTTAGAAAATGTGATAGCTTTGCAGGAGTCAAAACTATCATGCATGTGGTTATAGGCCCAACACATTTCTTTCCTCAATTTGTGTTTGCCGTCTCTAATTTTCCAATCAAAGCCATGTCTATCTTTGCTGTTAGTATAGAAGTTTAAGCTGGTAGGATGTTCTACTAGGACTGGTAGAATTTCTTTGTTAATACAAGGGACTGTCAGATTGTAACTCTCAAGGAGAGACTCCAAGTCTTCCTTAATGTGACCAGTATCAGAACAAGCTCTATCAGTGTCGATCAGATAGAAAATACCATGGTTAAAGTCGGCAAAAACACTGTTAGCAAGGGTAGCCAAGGAAGAACCCCACACCAAGGTCAGTGTATCAGCAATTATGTGAATGATGTTGGAGTTCATTTTTGCTAGATTAGTAATATTCCAACATATTCTTTGCGGCTGTGGTTGACAGTAAAGTGAGCTATAGAATAATTTACCAAGTTGGGTTCCTCCAGACCAGACTTAGTCTAGTGATTAACAGAAAGTGGTTGCTCTGATCACATGGGATAACAGATGGATCGGTCGCTGCAGTATACAAGGATCGAGATAGAAAAATATAGTCAATAGTAGTGGCGCTGTTATGGGCAATTCTAGGGTAATGGCCAGGTCAATTGCCCGCACATCGCCCATTTAACATAATCAGAACATGTGAACCTATCATTCTACGCCCCTTTTGTTGTAGGTAGTTTGCTTAAGAATAGGAATGAGTAAGTCCTCGGTTTGATTTAACTGCACCGAGATCCTTGAATTAAGGTCACCTGTTAAAATACACCAGTCACATCCTGAATGTTTTTCCAACAAACCCCTGAGCTGCCTCAAAAGTAATGTATTAGGCAAATTATCAGGAGGATCATAGACAGTTACAAAAAGCAAGGTCCTAATGGGGTACTTAGGTGTGGGCTAGGTGAGAATGCCGGCCATTATGGTATCACAGGGAGTTATGAACGATGTCAGATTAAGACAATTTTGGGCACTAATAAACAAACCCCCCTTGCTGCGTTTTTTAGCTTTGCTCAGAATTGTGGTTCTGCCATCCATTGAGCATGTTATCATTAGTGAGCCAGGTTTCCTGGAGTGTCAAGATAATAGTAGGTGTAAAATCAAGGAGGAGACCTTCATGGCTGAAGAGATGGCCATGGCCCGCATGTTCCAAGATAATATACTGAATTTGTTAGTTATGGACCAAGTCGATGATTGGCTGGCAGAAAAGAAGTAAATCAGGACTAGCTTGGTTCGTTAGAGTTATTGGCAGCCACAGGTTGAGGGAGACCTGACTCGGACACTCTTACTCCCCACTTCACCCAGAGTGATTTTGAGCTAAGTGACCCCATTCATCATATTAGATTGAGCAATGGGAGACTGTTGTGCTGGGTTGTCGATGGAGCTGCTTTCGCTAACAGAGTTGAAATGTCTGCACCCTGCTGTTGATGCCAATGGAGTATTAAGTACTTGTTATAAGGACCAAATGTAGACGACCTTAGCAAAAGTGGCTTCAAAACTATGTACAAATTCCATCGTCGAATCTTTACAAAAAATGTATCCTAGAAGCGACATTGATAGTATTCGTCGAATAGTCCCACTGTCTCGATATCCTTAGATATGATATGATGTGGCATTTATAACACGCCTGTACACAAGTGTTTCTAGGTGCGATCTAATGATACTCAATAGAAGCACTTGGTGGAAAAGATAGAAGACTAAGGAGGGGTTGAGGTCATATTCACATTACTATCAAAGATGCTTCTCATCCACATAACTCTATGGGGGATACAACTGCTGCAACACCTTTTGGGCCGTTACAGGTCCTAGCCAGTTCCCATTGCAAATCAGCCTAGTTGTTGCAAATTGTATGTATAGAGTCCTAGAGCCTGTCATCAATACAGACTAGTGACTCAGGACCCACAGAAGTAGAGAATAATACACCAGACTTGGACTTTGGGCACTTCGCATTATGACAGGAAAAGGGACAACTGAGGTTTTTAAGTTTGTCAGAACCAGGTTTAACAGAAGCTTTGCTATGTGGTAAGGTCAAGCCCTGGTCCACTACATTTGAGTACAGAGGTGCAATGCCTTCAAGTATAGAAGTGTTCAAATCCCCATCAGTATTACTGCTCATCAGACTGTCAGTAGAGAGCCTGCTATTAGAGTTGGTGGAAGTAGCAGATATATTTGCTGTTATAGCTAGGAGCAGTAGTGACCTTCTTACATAGGTTAGGGATGCCCGAAATCAAGTATGCGCTGGTTTTGTCCACTTGGCTTAATAGCGGTTAATTCCTAGAGATCTTTTTGTTTTTCAGAGGTGCAGATGTTGGTGCAGTCGTGGTGTAGCCAGTATCGATTTCCAAGGCATCAGTCTGGCCAAAGATATCCACATTTTCTCCCCACTTAACTGGCCTTACATTCAGACTGACAAGTTGCCTTTTTTTTCCTTTTAACTCTCCTATCAGGTTTACTCTGCTGTGGGTGTTAATTGGCCACAGAGGTACTGCTGCTGTTGTATTCATCATACTTAGGGGTGTGTGAAACAACTTCAAGCTTCGCACTTGCAGAGTCTGAATGACACATGGCCTAGCAGTATTGCTTGTCTTGTCTTCTCTCTGTCTTCCCTCCCTTGCCTTGTGGCACACAGAAATACTTGTGTACAAGCGTGTTATCAATGCCATATCATATCAGATGAACCGAAAAATCGGTAGCCAAGAGGTTGCCACCATTAGTAACTGGTGTTAGTTGGGGTAGGTCCACATCAGCAAGTGGAGTGCCACGAGATTTGTCAACCTCCTTAGAAAGCAAAGTGCTTTTTTGCTTGTCCAGACACTTATGGGAATGAGATGTGATGGGGTTGGAAATGTGCACGCCACATTAGTAATAGGTATAGGAGGGGACAATTTCTCGAGAATGGCGTTAAACTGAACGGTATGTGATGCAGATGTTTTAGAGAGATTCTCACAAAGTCTGACCTATGATGTTAAAAGCAGATCTAATGCTGAAAACTGCGAAGGATTGATGCAGATTAAGTCAGTGGGAAGAGAAGGTGGAGCATCAGCATCTAAGTCATGGCCAGAATCATGTTTGCTAGAGTCAACAGAAATGTGCTATGGAATAATAGGAGAAGCCACCAAACTTTCCGTATTTCAAAGTCCCAAGAAATAACAGGACATCACAGATGAAGCAAAACAAGTTGAAAAGCAGTAGCAGTGGTGTGAAGCAATTCAGGTGTGATTTCATCGACGAGGGGGATAGATGTAGTGATTATTTTCCAAATCAGTAGTAGCAATAGTGAAAGGTGCGTCTAGGTAGGCGCTGTTCTATCTTGCAAAGTCAAACGCACTACCTTCACAGCAATCAGCACTACAGCGATTAGTCCGAAAATTAGAAGTAGCTGGCTGTGCCATCGAGGCAAGTTGACCTACTATAGAGCTAGACAATTTACTCCCCAGGCAAGCCAGAGAAGTAGGTATCTGATCTACAAAGTTAGAGTCAGCTTGTGGATCTCTACATGGGTCTGTGGCAGGAGCAAGGAAGAAGGTCATTTTAGGTGATCCCTTACCTTCAGTGTAGGTAGGAGTGTTGATAGCAGTTGAGTGGTTACTTGTCTTCCCAGACCTGAATCAGTGATCCATCTTGTTGTGATCTTGCAGCTTCCCGTTGTCAACAGCGGCAGAGACGGTACTTTGGGAGGGCAGCTGTACCGCCTCAGCAACATCCGCACAGCAGGGGTCCAATTTGACTGGCGCCATGCCTTCTGCCGTCGAGACAACGTTGCGCTTCATGAGTGACACAGTCGTGGTGCTGAAGCTCAGCATCGGTGTTGCCTGCCTTCAATCTGAAGGGAAGAGTGCAGTTCAAAGGGCGTATTGCCCGGCAGTTGCTGCAACTCCATCTGGTAGTTAGGTAGTTCGCGTTCTTGTAAAGGAAGCAGCAATCAGCAGGTAAATCAAGAAGCATTTCAAGTGGGGGAATGTGTTGATCAGCAGCCTCAAAAGCCCCAGTGTAAGCCACAAAGGTCTCTTGGCATTAAACACTCCTGTGCAATATTTTAATTATTAATGTCATGCTTTTATGTGGTCAATTTACCTTCCCGCCAGCAGTCATGTCACACAATATTTCAAAATGGTCAGTGGAGTCTGTGAACACAAACATTTTACAGAAGCTTGTGTGTGGCTAAACACAATTTATCTTACAACACAAGCACTAAAGCAGCCATGGCATTCAATTTTCTGTCAAATGAATGATAGATTAGCCTTGAATAAATTGCATGATGTATATTAAAAAACTCAGCAGGAGATAAGCCTTCCATCGTTCAGGCTGTCGAGGTTCGCCCCACTCTATTTGCTTTGCAAACAGAGCACATTTCGATCAAGCACTGCATGTTCATTATGGGCCACTATAAAGTGTGACGAATCCAGGGTATTCGTCCCTTTTCTCCAAGAGGGAGCCACCCCTATTGAGACTAGGGAGGTGAGCTCGATACGCAAGACTCTGCCTAGTGTTTTGTGAAAGTGGGAGTGACTAACTCTTGGGGGAGAAGGACTCGCAGATTTTATCAAGCTCTTCCCCAAATCCCATGCACTCTTCCTATATTGGCTCTGAAGAAGTTTTTTAAAGCATTTTCTAACGTTAATGGCTGACCCCAAACTCAACTTTGAAATATTGCAATTAACAAAGCTTTGCCTCATTACACAGAGACTCCTATAACACCTTTCAAACTTAACCTGGGGGGAGAGATCAGTTGGCGTACAGTCAACCAGCAGGGGTCGAGACACGGCAAGCAGACAACAACACTATCGCGTGGAACCAGCGTTGCCTGCAGGCTGGACCATAGAGTGTACATGGTGGGCCGCCAACGCCCAGAACTTCGCTGAGCCCGGGAACACCCACCAAACTCAGATCTTCACTCACGGCCTGGGAGATCGCAGAGGAAGAGACAGCAACGGTGGGCCTACAAGGCTTCCACCGGTGGAAGCCAGAGGAAGTACCGGGAAGCCCACGGGAAGGCCATTGCTTAAGAAAGACAGACAAAGACACCAGTGAGCCACCAAGAAGGCTTCTGCTGCAGAACGCCAGAAAGAGGCCCAACGCGAGGGAGTCTGCCGCCATCTGAGCCACTGACCCTCCCTGGAGAGACTATGAAGTATCAGGTACGTAGTAAAGCACGAGAAAGGGAGGTGGGTGGTCAAGCTCCACAACGAACATAGGGAAATATCAGCCCTGATAATATCTAAAGGGGGCGAAATCAACGCCACTAAGAGATCGCTAATCATATAGATGAGACAGATATTCAGTGTCAGGGAATATCCAAACAGGCTACAAACCACCAAAGGGCTAGAGGGCCCAGTAGAGGTCTGACAGGACCAATTAAAGATACAAAATACCAAAGCACAAAAACGGACTAAAACCCGAAGAAGAGGCATAGTTGTTCTGAAAAGAGGACTGTCAAGATGCATCCAGAGTATTTGGAAGGGGATTAGAAAAGTGAGGTTTAAGTGCTCATGAATATTCCCTGTCGTCAGGCTGGGAATCCTCAGGAAAAGAAAAAACAGTTTCACGTTCACTTTACATCTGTATTTCTCCTCTAAACCAATCACTGGGCCTCATTACAAGGTTGCCGGTCTGGTAAAATCAATGCCGGCACGGTAATACCGGCATCGTTTACTGGACCAGAGTATTACGAGCAGCGATGCCTGTGTCACTGGCATTGGCAGGGACCCGCTGTGAACGGGCTCTCCCTTGCCGGTAGGAGCACGGACACCCAGCAGCTGCACCCGTGACAGCGGCATGCTGCAGTCAAGTGCACATTAAGAGTTGCACGGACATGCAATTACCGGAATGGAGATGCCGGTAACAACGGATACCATGATGCCGTAAACGCCGGCATCGCGGAGCAGGCGTTAATAGGGTATGCTGTGTAGAAACCTGCCACAGGTGAACACAATCAGAACAGGTGGCAGCAATGGAGTCTGGCACAGCACACAAGGAGCACTCCCACACACCACACCCCTCCCAAATCCACAATGCTATCATTAGCAGTTGCAATACTGGGGCTGGAGGACATGCCTGCACTGCTACTCCTTGAGCAGGCAGTGAACCAGAGAATGCAGCGAAGGCGCAGGAGGCGCAGGAGGAGAAGGAGGGCCAGACTGGGCCAGCACATACCAATAGTGCAGGCAGTTCTACCCCGCAGGCAGCCACCAATCCCTTGCCTAAGGGCCAGTCCATTTTACCTAACCCCTGCACAGATCCACACCCTGTACCGCCTGGACAGGGACACCCTCTCCACAATACTGGACCTCATTCATGACGACCTGGTGAGCCTCATCAACATCCGGACAGCCATCCCCCTCTTGCTGAAGGTTGTGTCTGTGCTACACTTCCTTGCCACAGGCACTTACCAGCACACAGTGGGGCAGCTGCATGGCATCTCACAACCGAGTTTCTCCCGTGTGCTCAACCAGGTGGTAGATGCACTCCTGAAACACACAAGGGACCACATCAAGTTACCACGGACTGCGGGGATGGGAATGCAACCAAAATAGCATTCCATTCACTGGCAGGCATGCCAAATGTAATTGGTGCCCTCGACTGCACCCATGTGGAGATAGTAGTCCGTCATGCTGTGAAGGTAGTGTACCGCAACATGTAGCTCTACCATTCCCTGAATGTCCAGATGGTGTGCGATGCTTGGAAAGTCATAACGCATTGCTGTGCAAGATTCCCTGGCTCCACACATGATGTCATGGTGCTGCACAACTCCACGCTCCCCAGCTACATGGCACGACTCGCTCACAACGTACCTGGCTGCTGGTTGTGTCTAACCACAGGGCAATGAGGGGTGTTGATTGGGGGGGGAACCACAAGCATAGGCAACCTGTCTGCTGGCTGGGCCATGAGGGGTGATGATTGGGGGGTGAAGGTGGACAACAAGCATAGGAAAACTGTCTGCTGGCTGGGCCATGAGGGGTGTTGGAACATAGCACAGGATTGCATGCATGAGCACCACAAGTGCACACCACATGCATGAATCCATAATCACACCTGAAAATAGGCGTAAGCATTACTATGAATGCAATGCATTGCAGATAGACTGCGTTGGGCAATAGAAGTCAAAGCCACATGAGGAACCAGACCTATATACCTCTACATCCCCAACCTGCACAAATACAAATCACACACATAGAATGGAACAAGACCACACACAGCTTCCTGGGTGCCTAAAACTGTGATCCTAGTTAATTCACCAGACTGTGGGACAGAGACAATGGATGCAGATGTGGCATGCCTACACAGCAGTGCGTACATGCAAGCAACATACACAGTGCTCACACCAGCACATGCATCAGGAACATCATAAGACATGGACCACAGGTACACCAATGCACCACCCTGCAGTCACAATGCATGAAATACATGAGCACAACAAAGGAAATCACGAGTCATGCTGCCATGCCTGAGCTAAACTGCCAAATCTCAGTCACTGCACTCACTCCACAGGTACACTGCAGACCAGTATGCCTGCCTTGTCACCTTAAGGGACACCTCCAAAAACAATGGGTGAAGCATGGAAACAATTGCAATCATCAATCAGTTACCACCACTATATGATTGAGAGGTGCAGGACTCATCCAAAGTACCTCATTCCCTCCATGCCAGTCCCCACCCAGCCGTATCACAGAAAAGTAACCCTTAACCGGCGGCCCATACCACGAATGTGAATGTGCCATCGTCCTATCGGGGAAGGCGTTGATGGACATGTACATGGTGACATGAAATAGTCGAATTCATGATTTGGAAACCACTGTGTTTCATGAAGCACATTAGGCAAATGTGTCATTATGCACTGTGCATTCACAGGCCATTTGCATTGGTAACACATCCAACAGATGTGAGCACATCATGGGCTTTTGGACTTTATTTGTAAGAGTGCTGTTTCTGAGTGAATGGTCCTCGGGACGTGAACAACGGCCACCCCCCTCCGCCCCCAACCATGGATCATCCGGTTCTACGTTATTTCGCCGAACGAAATTTCATCGTGGGACATTTCATCGCCAGAACACTCATCGCCAAAAACCCTGGTTTTTTTTGTTTTTTTATTTATGGGGGGGTTTCCCCCCAGCCCCTCCTACTTTAATAATCATACCCCAACCCCTACAAAACCCACCCCAATTTTTTTTTTTTTAAAAAAGGGTTTTTGGCGATGAGTGTTTTGGCGATGAAATGTCCCACGATGAAATTTCGTTCGGCGAAATGCGTGTATACCGGATCATCCCCAAGAACACTTACCTGTGTATTTGAATAATGAACATGTCATGTCCAGTCATGAATATTCTGTTGCATGTAATCATGAACACTGTACAGGCAGTGCTTACAAGGAATCACCCAATTAATCACAAGTACATTCTCTATTGCTCCCATGCAGGTGATGCTGGGTATCCCCTGAAACTGTGGCTCCTGACCCCCATCAGGCAACCAGTGAACAGGCACAAAGAGGACTACAACCGTTCACATGCACACACTCGTGTCATGATTGAGCAGACTTTTGGGCTGTTGAAGGCTGTTGAAGGCCCGGGTTCAACGCCTCAGCAGGTCCGGCAAGATTGTGTTAGTATGTGCCATGCTACACAACATGTGTATCCGACGCAACGTACCCCTGCCCCCTGACATGGACATGATGCCACCTGAGGATGAGGATGATGATGATGATGGGGGAGATGGTGGAAATCCTCAGCCCCACAATGTGAATGAAGGGCGTGCGACACGCCAAGATGTAATTGACCACTACTTCTGATGGACTGGAGAAGAGGGCACTGGTGATGGGTCACACTGGGCACAGGGCACTGTACATAATTAAATTGGCACACACTGAAGAAACAATGTCCAGTCATGTGATTTTCGTTCTCATAAGTGCTGTATTGATCCATCAAAACTATGCACATTTGGCAATGCAGTACTACCACCAATATCTACGTGAGTTGCCACCCCACTACACCCACAACCAATACCCCAACTCCCCCTCCCCAAGACCCCCACACCCAATACCCCAACTCCCCCTCTCCAAATCTACCCACACCCAATACCCCAACTCCTCCTACACCCAATACCCCAGCTCCCCCTAACCAACTACCAACACAACCACCTCACAAGTACTGCAACTCAACATGCAATTCATAGTTCCATTATTCACGGCCCCTTTTTGGGAGGCTGAGCCTCTGTGTGTCGCACAAGTCGCTGCAAGTGATGTACAGGGCTCGTCTGAGTGGAACTGGCTGGTGTGCTGTTCTGCAATGGACCAGGTTGGGGGGTTGTGTTCACATTACGTTGCTCGGCAATAGCGTTTGCCAATTGTGTAATGGACTGCACAAAGCCTGTCATTGCTGCATTATCCTCATGGATGCACCTGGCAATGCGGTGCACAGCCCTGCTCACCATCCTAGCATTCTCATGCAGGCCCTCCTGCATGGCCTGACGTGTTACCTTAGTGTCCAACACGAACTGGGTCACCAGGGCCTGCATTGCTTGCTGCCGGCCTTCCATGCGTGTCATTCGCCCCTCAATGTCCCCGATGTGCTGTGGTGCATGTGCTGCCAGGGGAGGTGGGCTGGGAGGGATTGCAGGGTTGAAGACAGATTCATCACTGTACGTGTCTGGGGCAATGTCCTCTGCTGCGCTGTGCGCACCTGAGTCCTGTGCAGGTGCACTAGGTGTGCTTCCTTGTATGGGTCGTATTGTTTCACCCTCCTCTTGCTGACTGTGGTTTGGTGAGTTTACCCCCTCCTCCTCACTGTGAAGTGCGAATTGAGCCGCCTCACCCTGCTCACTCGGAGCCGCTAAATGTACATCCTTGGGCTCACTGGCCACAGGGGATTGCGGCCCTTCCTCTTGAAGTGGCTCTGGTGTCCCTGATGTGGATGTTGGTTTGGGGGCATTGGAGGCAGGAGTGGAGGTAGGTAGGGAGAATTCTCTTCTAAGGCTAATTTCCCTTACCTATAGAGTCCCCCAGCAGCTTTGCTGGATTTGTGGGATTAATTATTTTACTACTGCTAAGAGTGAGGCTCTTTTTCCCACTCTTAGGCATATTACTATGTGTGTTTTAGGCTATTTTTGTGCTTATGGTCTATGGGGTTTTTCTCGCCCTCATAGGTATCATCTTTTTACATGTGTGTTACACAGCACCATCAGTGCAGTAACACAGGGGTGCCACAGTGACCCCCCAAAACATAGTCTCCATACCCTGGGACTGACTACTGTCTCCCAGGGCATGTAAAGTCCCCATTGACTTTACTAGTCAATAGTTATGAACAAAACCGGTACAACCCATCTTACTATGGAAGTACTGGATAGGGTTAATAGTTTTTCCCTGGTGTTCATTTGGGAGAGGGTACCGTCCATTCCCTCTCTCCAAGTTTCTGGCTGGTGGCAGTGGTTACTACCGAAAATATTCGACCACGAATATTTTCCTAAGGGATTTTCCCATTGTTCGAGGTTACCAATTTTACTGACAGCCTCTAACCTACCACCGATTTATTGTATTATTAACTTTACTCCAGTCGGTTTTTATTGCCAGAACTTTAATAATATTTCTTTCTCGTGTCTTTCTCTGAAATCCTAACCCAGGTCGGGGATCCTTTGTTCGTCCTTTTGGAGGGCTTCTACACAGAAGCCCTCCTTTCGGCGCCACTTAGTCTGGGGTAGACAGGATGTGTGGGAGGCGGAATAGGCACCCTGGACAGGGTTGCCTACGCAACCCAAGTCGCACTCTGCCCTGATAGGCTGGGGGTTTATTCCGCCAGGATAGCCACCCCACTGTGCGAGTGACAGCTAGGCTGTATGAAAGGGGTTTTTCTGCATAAAAGCAGGGTCGTGAGGACTGGAAGAGCGAGACGTCGCCACTGGAACTAAGAAACCGAAGAGGAGAGAAGCTGAAGACATCTGCAACGACTGAACCACCGGTGAAGGCCTGCTGCAGATCCTCACCACTTTTCTCCACACGACGAGAGAAGATCTTCACCTGCAAGAGCCTTCTTCCCTTGAGCTGGTGGGACCAACCAGTTCACCAATCACCTTCCAGGACCTGCCTTGGTTGAATCGCCAGTGCCAGACACTCGGAGACTGGATAACCAGGCACCCGTCCACCACGACCGCGATTTAAAGGAGCGTACCTTTTATTCTGTTTCGGCATCACCGCGGCTGGCTTCTTCCCTGGGCAGTTCAGTGACTCGAACCTTCTTCCACGATGAGAACCTCTCTTCCTCTGCTGGATATCCTGAACTGCAGGAACTGCCAGGAACCACCGCCACCGAGGGGCCGCCTCCACTATTAAGGTACACTGTTCCGCCAGGCCTCCCGTTTCGTGGGGTACTGCTAAAGGTGTTTTAAATCCTTTACTTACCTCTTGGGCTGGCCGCCCCTATCGTCTAACATTATCTTTTACCTTCTGCAACCTCCTTTTCAACTCGTTAAACAAAGACTTGAATGCAGCTACTAGAACCGTTTGATCCTGGGCACTTTGCCTTGTACCACTGACTCTGGCACAGGCCTATTGACTTTGGCTATTTCAGTTACAACTGCCTTCTCTAGATTGCTTCTCATCAAGAAATGTGTTGGTGCACCTAAAACTCTTATAACCACATTTTCTTCACTTTTAAATATTGTTGAAGTGCCATTTTTCTCGGTTTTCACCTAAGTATTGCTTGTGCTAAAGTGCTACCTTGCTTAACTTGTTCACAATCCATTGGGAAGTGTTGCTGGTGTGTTTAGGAGTCTAACCCTGTATAACTTGACCTTTCCCTCCCTCTGAAGAAATTGTTAGAGTGCCATGTCTGCTTGGTTTAAACTGTGCCGTTTTGCTCAGTTTTCAATCTTGCTCAAACTTGTCTACAATTTAAATAGGGAGTTTGTCACGCCCCCACACACACCCCATCTCCCACTTCCCCCCTCACACCTGTCTCTCCCACCAGGCGCTTCTCGCCGTCATGTTCTCCATTCACATCAGCAGGGGAAGCACGGCAGGCGGGATACAATGTTGGGCGGACCCGCCTCTTTTCGCCCTTTTCCGCGTTGGCGGTTGCCATGGCGCCTCCTGCACAGCCGGCGATGCCAGTATACCAGGAAGTACCGGCAGCACCAATCGCTGGCCGCGTTGCGCTCCACGTAACGCGTGCGAGCGGTCACGTGATGCGTCACGTGACACCGCTCGCCGCTTCAAAAGAAGCCGGCAAACACAACACTTTGCTTCACAGCTACTTCTCCGGAGGACTGCCAGGCGTTACCTTTTGCTTCCTGTTACTCTCCTTACCTCGACCTTGGAACATTTCACTTGGAGCTGCTCTCGGATTACCCTTGGACTCTGGCGTGCTCTCTGATCTCCCGGACATCTCACACCTGTTTGTACTCTGGATTTGCCTTTGGATTACCCTTCTGTTTCTGCAAACCTCGGATTGCTTCAAGTTTCGCCACGGATCAAGTTCTTGCTCCACCAGGTGTTTTCAGGAGTGCCAAGTACATCATCTCAGCCTGCTGTGGGTTCCCCTGCTGTCTGTATAGGTCTCTTACCTATGCTCCACCCCTTTAGGTAAGCTGGTGTCACTGTATCTTGTTTGCTCCCTCTGCCAATTGCCTTTTGGGTGTTTCCTTGATTATAACCCTTTGCCTTACAGCACTCAGGGGTCCTTCCGGCGTTCCCGGTACCAGGCTGATGACGACACTCCACACCTGTGGCCTCAAGGATTGCTAGGGCAGTGTTTACATTCTGCTCGAGCGGTACTTGGGGACGGAGGCATTACATAACTGCACGACCATCAAGTCGGACCCATCGAGTTAGAACAGAGTTGTGTATACATTTCCTGACTGTTTTAACTTGATTTAATGATAGTGATTTGTGTGCTGATTTAAGAGTGTGTAAAATAAATATATATATTCTTTTTGATAAAAAGCTTTGGTCAGTGTTTCCTTGTTCCGTAGTACTGTAGCCCTATTGTGTAAACCCTGAATACTGCTCATCTCCCTCTTGAGATAGGTCTGACTGCTCAGCCACAGCTACCAACTAAATCTTTGTGGTACAGACTGATACCAAAGGGGATTTATTGCATATACCTGTATTCCTAATCTTCTGTAGTGCTCCCTAAGGGAACTGCATAGGATTCTACCTAACAGAGGTTGGTTTGGGGCCCTTCGTGCCAGGTGTGGATGTTGCCAGGAGCAGTTGCAGTTTGCTGGCAGGAGTCGTGGTTTCCTGGGGGGCTTGGTAGAGGTAGAGGTAGAGTAGATGGTGGCTCCTTGGGCTGCTGGCCAGCCAGTGTGTCCTCTTGGTAGGGGGGCTGTGGTGTGGAAGGCGAGGCACGCTTTGGTCTCGCCTTAGAGGTTGACGGCTCCTGGCTGTGGCCGGTGTGTTTGCTGCGGCGCTGCCATCAATCAGCTCTCTGGGGGGTTGAGGCGTGCTCACCCTCGCTGTCTGTTCCAGTGCCTGTGGGGGGCAGTGAGGCAGGACATTAGTCATGGATGTGTACAAATCCAACATGCATCGATGGTACTACATTCGGAGTCATACGCATTGTCATGGACATGTTGGAGGGGCTGGCATGGTGCACACAGGACTGGGGGGTGCAGTGTCGGGCATCCTTATGATGCAAGCATGTTGTGCATGGTGTCTTTTGTGTGTACTTCAGATGTGTAGAGGTTTGTGTGTGGTGTCCATGCCACAGGGGCTGTATGGCATGTGGTGTCTGAATGTGGAACTGATGTGCACACATTCGGTACGTTGAGCCATTGATGTTTACACTGTGTGTACGTACATGGTAAGTGTGTCAGGTGTGCAACTGGTGGAGGTGATGTGTGCATCTTGCCATGAGGTGTCAACAGTGGGGAGAGCTGCAGCTGTACAGTTATGTGTATGTGTCTGTGCGCATGCTGATGGTGCTTGTGTTGTCAATTAAGGGGTCATGTGTGGTGTGTCAGTAGGGTTTGTTGGTTGTGTTCGTGGAAGGTACATTGTAGTTGTGTGGGAGGTGGCATGAGGTGGGTGCTAATGCAGAATGGAATCCGTGTGACCTACTTGCCTTTTTGACTTCACCTAGAGCTGGAAGCCTTCGACAAGGCCTTTCGTTATTCACAGGCCCAAAATTGACATACAGCTGAGAAGTCTTCTGAAAGCTCTTTGTGTGCGCCACGTAAAACTCCAAGGCACGAACAATGTCCAGCAAATGCAATGCCCTCTCCACTGGAGACGACGGATTCGGGAAGAAGACAGGCAACACCAAAGGCTCGTTGAGGCTGAAATCCGATGGCAACTGCAGCATAAAGGTGGGGTGAGTATGCAGGACTACCCTTGAAGAGTGGAAGGATAAGTATGGCTGCTTGTAAAACAGGGCCTGGATCTCCCTGACTCGCCTGGCCAAGGTGATCGCCACGAGGAACACCGTCTTCCACGATAGAAACTTGAGAGGTGCCTGATGGATCTGCTCAAAAGGAGCCTCCTAGAGCTTAGTCAAAACCACATTGCGCTCCCAAGCTGGTGCAGGAGTCTTCACTGGCAGAAAAGTTCTAAATAGTCCTCTGAGGAACTCTTTCCATGAGTCTGTGCAACCACAGATAAGGCCTATCGGGCGCCCTGGTGTAACAGGATATGGCTTCCAGGTGCACCTTGATGGAGACATGAGGCAGTCCAGCCTTGGCCCAAGAAAGTAGCATACATGCCAACCCTCCCGATTTAGGTGGGAGACTCCTGACTTTTCAGTGAGAAATATTGCTTTTTCTCACGTTCTCCCGCCTAAAATAATTCCAGCGCCAACTCATTCCTATGGGAAAAACTACTTCTCCCGATTTTCTCTTTCAAAACTCCCTCTTAGGTGCGTCTGAATGTTGGCATGTATGAAGTGGTATGATAGGAGCTGCAGAGGCGTGACCCGCAGAGGGGTAATCTTCTGAGTCCGGAGAAACGCCTCCGTTTATGGCTTTAGCAAGTCAAAGTTGAAGAGGCCCTGGTCTTGGCGAGAATGTTCTTACATTCCGCAGGCAAAGCATACTGTCCAAACTCTAGGGCTGCAGGAGCCAGGCCCTGAGATTCAGCGACGCTAGGTCATGGTGCAGAATCGCACCTCCCTCTCTGGACAGAAGGTCCGGAAGTAGTGGCAGATTGATGGACGGAACCGCTGACAGAAATATCAGGTCTGGATACCAGATTTGTCGTGGCCATGCTGAGGCGACAAGTATAATTCTACAGTGACAGTATCTGAGTGTGTTGATCACTCATAGCTGGAGCGGGAACATAGGAAAAGCGTTTAGGAACTAGAATGCATCCCCCATGCTTCTTGGCTGTGTGAACCTGCTGGTGATATCTGACACTTGGAATTCATTGCCGTCACAAAGAGATCGATCTGGGGTTGACCCCATTTGTGGAATAGAAGATCCACCTGGTCCTGGCGAAGCTCCCACTCGTGGCTAGAACGTAGTACCCTTCTGAGTGAGTCTGCAATGGTATTCTTGGTGCCCGCCGTATGTAAGGAGACGAGAAACATGTACTGACGAATGGCCCAGTGCCACAGATCCTGGGCCTCTCTGGAGAGAGCTGGGGAGTTCATCCCCCCATGCTTCCATGTGTAGAAGATGGTGGTGGTGTTGTCCGTGAAGATCTTCACCACCTTGCCTCTCATCGACAGCAGGAAAGACTTGAGGGCCCAGAAGACGACCTGAAGCTCCAGAACGTTGATGTGAAGAATCTTTTCTTCTGGCAGCTAGAGGCCTCTCGTGTGCAACTGTCTGGTATGAGCTCCCCAACTTTCCAGGGAAGCATCCATGGAGACTTGGAATGGGTTCCCACTGCATGAGATGAGAGTGCATGCCGCACCACTGTATTGCTCGTCAGGAAATCCTTGTTGAGGGGATTTTGTCTGTACAGGATTCCGGAACTTGCAGCCATCTCGCATCCAGAAACTCTGAGAGAAGCCTCATTGGTAGTCTGCAAAGGCAGACGAGGTTGATGCAGGAAGACATCATGCCTTACAGTGACTTGATGGCTCGCACCGTAGACGACTGCGCTGACGCCAGGCGCTGCACATTCTCTCGGATGGCTACCACCCTCTCCTCCGATGGAGACGCCAGGCAAGCCACTGTGTTGAGTCATGCACCCCAGAAACAGAGCATTCTGCAATGGCTCCAAGCAGGACTTTGGATAATTTATGGAGAATCCCACATCCGTCAGCAAATGCATGGTCCTTGCCATGTGTTGGCTCGCCAAATCGAACCAACCAATCGTTCAGGTATGGGTAAACTTGGGTGCCCTCGAAACGAAGATACGCTGCCACCAGAGCAAAACACTTTGTGAAGACCCTCAGGGCCATTTCAGGCGGAATGGAAGTGTCTTGAACTGATAGTGCTTCCACTGGACCACGAACCGCAGGAACTTGCAATGCTACCGATGGATGGGGATGTGGAAGTATGAGTCCTCCAGGTCCAGCGATGCCAGGAAGTCGCCTTCCTCTAGTTGGCCGAGCACGTGATATGATAGTTTATTTATATAGCTCCTATACACAATGTGTTTCAAAGCGCTTTCACGTGCTGAAACGTAACCATCCTGAATTTTTGGGACTTCAGGTACTTTTTTAGGCGTCGCAGGTCCAGGATCGACCTCCACTCTCCTGTCTTCTTTCGGACCAGAAAGTATCTTGGGTACACTCCGGAGCCCCAGAAGTGTTGGAGGACGGGTTCTATTGCCTCCTTTTTTAACATGGCTTGGACCTCCTGCTTGCAGCAGCTGTGCCATGTGCTGTTCTTGATGAGCTACAGGGGGGATACAGTGACACCTTCATTGGGACTCAGAGGTGTGCCCCTGTCCGAGAGCGTCCAGTACCCATCTGTCGGTGGGGATGGTTTTCCATGCTGGCGGACTTCATCAGCCGGCCTCCCACAGGAGTGCACAAGTGGGGGCTCATGTCCACGGCCAGTTCAGGCCTGCTCAGGTGCCGGGGCCCTGCCCTGCGTGCGGCACCAGCAGTGTCCTCTGCTGCCATATGCCTGCAAGCCGCCTCAGTACGTCTCCTGTGTCGTGAAATGGGAAGGCTGCCGATAAGGGGCGGTGTAGCCCTTGGAGGACCTGCCAGATGTTCCCCTTGAGGAATGAAAGGATGACAACCAACGTTGCTGCAGGGTGCCCAGCAAACGTGCTGTCTCTGTGTTCGTCTTGATGAGTTGAAAAGACTCGTCGACTGCCTTGCCAAACAGGTCCTCCCCATCGAATGGCATGTCCAACACCTTCGACTAAACGTCCGGCCTGAAGTTGGTGGCTTTCAACCATCCCTGCCGACAAGGAGACACTCATTTTCCCATCTGATGGAATCCAGTGTCTGCAATGTCCACTGCCACTGTGATGGTGTGGTCTGAGGCCACCCCACCTCCTGGAACCGCTCAAGACCTTCTGCCTTCTTGTCATCAGGTAGGTAGTCAAGAATCAGGCCCAGCTTATACCAGAGCTTCTGGTCGTAGCATGACAAAATGGGCAGCACATTAGCAGCCATAATGGTGCTTGCAGCCGATAATCCTTGCCCCATAGCGTCCAGCTTCTTCCCCTCCTTGTACGGAGGTACCATGGATGAGGACGACGGAATCACAGAATGTTTCCTGGCCATGGCTGAGACCACAGAGTCAGGTGAAGGCTGGGGCCCTCTGGCATTTGGGGAACGAGTAAGGGACTCTGTATTTCTTCTTGAGTCTATCCCGCTTGGGCAGGGCGGTGCTCGGATTCTTCAACAGAGCTAGGCCTTCATCCCAGATATCATCCAACGGACATGATGTTCCTCCACCTGGACTTGCGCCGTTGATAAAGGAACCCTTCCTTTTTTGTCTCTTCGGGCACCAGTTGAAAAAGTTTGGAGTCTCTGGACATCATTTAATGAAAGGACCCAAACTCATCTAGTGGAGAGGCCTTGTGTGGTTCATCCGCTGGAACAAAGTCATCAGCCTCATCAGTGCCCGTCACCGCTGTTTCCGTGCGCGTGGGCATGGCAGGATCCCCCATTGGGGTCAGATCCCAAGGTGGAGGAGGCGGCGGCGACAGCGGTGTCGGTTGGCGCCCTGGAACAGCAGAGTCCTTTGACTTGCATTTGCACCTAGAAGGACTTCCGAAAAGCGGCCTAGGAGGACTCCAAGACGGAGCAGGGCCCGGTGTGGGCGGCAGCCTCTGTTGAATTTCTGACACCAGCGTGTGCAGCGTGGTCAGGATGTCCAATTAAACATCTCTGGGTTGAGGTGTAGAAGAAACGAAAGGGGAAGGCCCCGGACTGGTACGTCTCTTCTGGAGCGTTAGGTGATAGGGTACACATCGTGGTGACCCGCCTTCCCACAAGGGTCCCTGGCCCCCTTTGTGGTCTGAATAGTAGCCCTCGGGCAGATCGTCACCCTAATTGGAGCTAGTAGAAACGTGCCCAGGTACACTCTGTTTCTGCTACTAGTTCTGTACCCCTTCTGTACGTTGGAGCCTTACTCCCTTCCCTTTTCCTGCGTCTTCCGGGGGGAGAGGCTGCTGCCCCCTTTCCAGGGGGGTTTGCTGCAGCCATGGCAGTTACCTCCCACTTTGCTAGTAAGGACACCCACAGAGTAGCCATAGCTATGACTGTGGGCACCACCTTCATGGTCTGCCCCCTTAGAAGAAGTAGAGGTTGTCGACAAGGCCATTGATGGGGTGGCAACAGAAGTCATCATGGTTGAAGTGGCCATTGATGGCACAGTTGATGATGGTGTTATCTTGGCTGTTTGAGACATTGATGGGTTTATCCTATGTTGCCTCTCCGCCAATGGTATGCAGAGTTGGAAGGGGTCAAGGGCTTTCTCTTCGAGTGCGTGGCTCTCGCCGTGGATGTGGTCGGTGATGGCAACCCTGTCCTTCCCGGGGGGACTCGCCTGATCATGGCCAGAGTCAGAGGCCTTACCCGATTTTGACCTTGCCTCCAGGCTGCTGTAGCGGTCCGGCTTGGTCTTTTTGGAAAAAACCATGGCAGACCTTACATCCCTCTACATCGTGGTCCCGATGCAGGTAGTAAAGACATTTGTGGTATCGATCCTCCACGAAAACATTCCTTAGTCAACATTGCGTGCAGAGTTTGAAGAGGCATCGCTTCTCCTCAGTCATGGCGAAAAAGGCATGTAGTAGGCCCAACGCCGGGCCTTCCGATGAAGATCCTCAATGAAGCTTAATCTTCACTACAACAGCGGATCCCCACTGCCTGTAGTCGACCTCCAGTCAAACCATAAATTCAAAATTGGTCAAAAACTTTTAAATATTATCAAAACTCTCAATGTTAGGAAAAAAGCCTGGAGAGCACTAAGAGGACTCCGAACACTGAAATGTGCAGTAAAAATCTGAAGATGGCCACCAGGATTGGAGCTTAGGGATAGGACTGTCATTGGATGGGGGGCAGTATGACCCAGAGGACAGTAATTGGTTTAGTGGAGAAGAACAAGTTACTTACCCATGTTAACGTTCTTTCGACTGGATGTTCCTCCCACGTATTCCTTATCTTTGATATTTCCAATATCCAGCTGGCTGCCTCAGAATATTTTTTCAGTAGAGGGCGCTGTGCGTCGAAGCCTGGTCGAGTCGATGTCCCTCGGAGGCCTCCGTCTCGATATCGATGTCACCACAGGTATAAGTAGCACGTACAACGCTCGTTGGCCTCAGTTCTGTTTTGACGAGAAGAGTACTGCCTTGTGTCCGACAGTTACTCACCCCGAGAGAACGTAGACTGCAATCGCAAGTGAAGATTTACTGCGGGCAAGGTTGGGAGGGGCGATAAGGAATACGTGGGAGGAACATCCAGTCGAAAGAACGTTACCATCGGTAAGTAACTAGTTCTTCGGATGGATTGTGTCCTCCCACGTATTCCTTACCTTTGATACACTCCCTAAGCAGTTTACTTAAGTGGAGGAGGGACTAAAAACTAACATAATCATGTACGCACAGAGTGCAATACTGATTTCCCAAAAGTAGAATCATGGCTCATGGAGGAATCTAGACTGTAGTATTTAGTAAAGGTGTACACAGACGACCATGTGGCATCTGCACATATGTCCTTTATCGGAACTCCACTCTGCAAAGTAGGCAATGTTGCAACACCCCTGGTCGAATGAGCCCTCAGATGTTCTGGAGGGTCTTTGCCTGCCAATCTGTAACATTCCAATATAGTTAAAATGATATAGTTAAAATGATCCATCTGGAGATAGTTTGCTTGGCGATGGCTAGATCAAATTTGTGGCCTGAATAGCCCACGAATAACTGGTCATCCTGCCGCAGTTTAGACAATGTAGAAATGTAGAAGCTCAGTGCACGTCTAGGGTCGAGCCTGTGTAGTCTTGCTTCCTCTTTCCCCGGATGAGGTGGAGGATAAAGAGAAGGTAATGTTATCTTCTGAGTAATGTGAAACTCAGAAACGACCTTGGGGAGAAAAGTAGGCTTCACCTTTAGTACCACTCTGTCTTTGTGAAAAACAGTATGAGGAGGCTTACAGGATATGATATGATATGACAGGTTATTTATAACGCGCTAGAGGTTATAGCTAGAGGTTTCTAAGCGCTGACCCGGGGATCGAACCTGTGTTGCTCCATGTCCTCTTGCTTCCAAGGCGATCACGTTGCCCCTGAGCTATCCTCCCAGATAAATCCTGTAGCTCACACACCCTTCAGGTTGATGTTATTGCCACTAAGAATACGGTTTTCAAAGTAAGAAGTCTTACTGGGCAAGAATGTAGAGGCTCGAAAGGAGCGCCTATCAAAAAGTTGAAAAGGAAGTTGAGATCACAGATTGGGACATGGAACGGGGTAGGAGGGTAAACGTTAGTTAAACCCTTTAAGAACTGTACTACTAGAGGAATTTTAAAATAGGAAACTTCCTCTGAAGTGCGCTTAAAAATAGAAAGCGCTGCTAGGTATCCCTTGATGGTACCAATCTGTAGCCCCAGATTTGCTAGATGTAATAGAAAAGATAACACCATCAGTGTGTGCATAAGAAAGGATCAACATTCTTATCTCGACACCAGCTGCAGAATTTATTCTGGTATAAAGATTTGATTGCTGGCCTTCTGGCCGAAAGCAACACCTCCATTACGTCATCAGGGAGGTCCCAATCCTTGTATCTCAGCCTTTTAGAAACCATGCGTGAAGGCTGAGAGTCCCGATATCCGGATGGAGAACCTGACCCTCCACTCACGAGAGAAGATTCTCTCTTTGTGGAAGACGAATCGGATGGATAAGTGCAGAAGGTCCGGGTACCATGCCTCCTGGCCCAGTACAGGGCAATTAGGATCATGGATTTCCTGAACCTCCTCAACCACCTGATTACGTGAGGAATGACAGGGATGGGAGGAAACGCGTATAAGAGTAGAAATTCCCAGTCCACCACGAACTCGTCTCCTAGAGCTCCTCTCGTGGGAAATTCCCTTGAGCAGTAGATTTTGCACTTCCTGTTGGCACTGGTTGCGAAGATCCACTTGAGGGGTTCCCCAAAGGGTGAATATCTCTAGAAGGACTTCCAGAGCTAGCTCCCACTCAAAGCATCCGCCATTACGTTGCTCTCTCCGACTAGGTGCCGATAGAGAGATTCTTTCTTGTATTGCCCAGAACCAGAGCTGCATTGCCTCTCTGCACGGTGGTAGTGACCCTACACCTCCTCTCTTGTTGAGGTAGTACATGGCCACTGTGTTGTCCGTCATTATCAGGATATTCCTTCCCCATACAGATGGCAGGAAGGCCTTCAGTGCTGATATATAGCTTGATCTCCGATGGAGACCAACGACCGCTGATGGTCAAATCGTTGGTATGGGCTCCCCACCCTGTGAGTGAGGCGTCCATAACTACTGTCATCTCCAGCCATGGTTGCCAAAACGGTCCTCCTTTCAAGATGTTCTCCCGACAAGCCCGCCACTGAAGATCCAGTGCGACTGTTTGGGATTTGTAGGAGATCTGACATCCTTCCTGAGAATTGAGAACACTGGGTCCTGAGAGCCCACTGGAGAGATCTCATTCTCAGGTGAGCCTCTGGCATCAGAAAAATGCAGGATGCCATGAGGCCGAGAAACCTCAGAAAATTGAAGGCCGGTAGACGCTGGGCATTCCGGAATTTGATCGTCATCTGCAGAATTTCTTGAACCCTCATCTCTGGTGGCGAGGCTTTGCCCAGGGATGCCTCCAGGACTGCTCCAATAAATGAGTCTTTGTGATGGTATCATGTGAGACTTCTTGAAGTTGAGGGAGAAGACCAGCCTGTGAAGGGAGTGACCGATGGAGTTGAGATGTTCCAGGGCCTGTTCTGGAGAACTGGCCCTGATCAACCAATCGTCCAGGTTGGGGTAGATGTGAATCTCCCCTCTCCTGAGACACGCTGCCACTACCACCATTAGCTTGGTGAAAACCCTCAGGCGGAGGTCAGCCCAAATGGCAGAACCTGAAACTGATGAGACCTGCCAACGGCAAACCTCAGGTACTCTGTGTTTTTGTGATGGATCAGCATATGAAAGTAAGCTTCCAGAAGGTCCAATGATACCACCCAATCCTGAAGCTGGAGGGCCTGAAGGATCTGAGAAAGAGTTACCATCTTGAACTTGTCCTTCCTGAGGTCCAAGATGGGTCTCAATCCTCTGTCCTTCTTTGTAATTATAAAATATGGAGAGTACCAACCCTTGTTCCTCTCCACTACAGGTACTGGTTCTATAGCACCTTTCTCTAGCAGGGTTACAATCTCCTGCATAAGGAACGGATCTGGAACTTTCAAAGAGTTGTTACCCGGTGGATGACAGAGGTTTTTGCAGAAAAGGTAGACAGTAACCTTGGGCAACTGTTTCCAATGCCCAAGCATCTGAAGTAATAGTCTGCCATTCTGTCAGATGCTGTGATAACCTGCCTCCTACTGCAGTCTTGTGTACAAAGACCTCAAAGAGGTTTTGGCCCAGCTGAGGCAGTTGCTGAAGGTAAGGCAGCCGCTGCTGTTGTGGTCTTAGTACCTGTCCCCCATCCACCACAGGGGAATTTTCTATGTCCTCTTTGGGCTGGCTGTCCTTTGCCTCTTTCGAATGCGGACTAATAGCGAAAGGACCTACCCCTCCAAGGCGCACCTGTGGGGCGGTTTGGAGTTTGCCTTATTGCAGCTCCAATGGATTTGGCCGACGCCTTGGAAGTTTGCAACTTCTCCAAACTCTCATCAGCTTTATTTCCAAACAGATGCGTTTTGTCAAAGGGCATGTTGAGAAGTTTAGACTGTACGTCTGGGGCAAATCCTGACTTCCGCAAACAAGCAAATCTGCGGATTACTGTACTAGCTGCCATAGCTCTGCTGATGCTGTCAAAGTCGAGACTAGTCTGGAGGGACTCTGACATAGCGTCCTTCCCATCCTTGACAAGGTTAAAGAACCCGTTGCGCTCCTCCCCTTCGTGGATATGGTCAGCCGCCATAGAAACACATTCCCAAAGGGTGTGGGTAAATATTGCTAGCGTGCACGTAGCATTGGCAGATTTTAAAGCCATACTGCCAGCAGAGAAAATCTTCTTGGCCATGGCATCATAGTGTTTATCATCCATGTCCTGCGGTATCATGGGATAAGCATTCTGTCTTCCTGAAGAAGTGGCCGGCTGCACTACCAGGCTTTCTGGTGTAGGATGCTTTGAGAGGTACTGAGGATCAGAACTAGAAGCCTTGTAATTGGCTGTAAGCTTCTAATTTACCGCTGGGATAACCTTGGGTGTTTCCTAATTGGAAGTCACCCTTCTCTGCAAAGCCTGATGAAATGACACAATTGGGTCCTCCTGTGGCCCTTTGTCCAATATTTCTGTTAAATCACCCTGTTCGAAAACAGGTGTGGGTCTGGACCATCCCATATACTCCATGACTTTTGTCATGAGTTGTCTATACGTCACTTCAGCATGATCTCCTGGATCTGCCTTACCAAAATCTATTTCAGGAGAAGTGTCAATATCACTCACCTCGTGAAGACATTCCTTCAAATTCTTCATGCAAGACTCTTCGGATATGAGCTCTTTGGATACAGAAGGTGTCCCATGTTAGAACCCAAATGGCCTTTCTTCCTCAAAGGACTCCTCTGCATCTTCATAAATTGAAGAGACTGTTTTAAAATACTCTGTGCGAGGTTGTGGAGTATATGACCTCTCAAATGAAGAAAGAGGTATAGAAGTCATAATGGGAGCAGACAACGTAGAAATCGTCGATGTTGACGTTGATGGCCTTGACACAATTGTCTATGGCTTTGAAGGTTTCCACAATGTCGTTGATGGCTTCGAAGTTAGCGTTGAGGTCTTCGACGATAGAGTCGAAGGTATTGACACATACGGCATCGAGGAGGTCGACACTCGAGGTGTCGATGGCTACTCCTTTGAACTCTGCGCCGACAGCGTCTAAGACGCACTTTTCAGGCTTGCTGTATGGATTTCCTTCGGCCTCAATTTTTTATGTTTCGAGGAGGCTTTCTCTTGACTCGAGGGATGAGATCGCTTTCGAGGAGGTTCAATGGCCGGGTCCGAAGACGCACAGCTCTTATGCTTCCTAGGTCTTTTGACAGGAGCATCGCCTCTAGGTGTTGTCGAGGTGGGCAAGGCCGCGTTCTTGAACACCTTCATCACCCGGAGTTTAAATTCCTCCCACTGAGCTGGGGTACTAGATTTAGAAGGACAAGTGGATGACGAAGTGGACGGCGACCCATGGTGCATCTTTTTCCCATGCCTTAAAGACGAGGAATGGTGCAAACCACTTCTGGAACAGGAAAGTTTTGATCTTTTTCGATGAAGAGACATCGGTCTCAACTAGTCTGACGATTTACGTTTAGACAGGGCAGAAGGGAGTTTAGAGGCTTACCTTTCTTCAACTTCCCTCTACGTTCTCTCAAGGCGTTGGCCGTCATCGACAAGCAGTCCTTGCACTCTGAAGATGGATGGTTTGACCCTAAACACCACAGGCAGATCCTGTGCGGGTCCGTCACAGACATTTTAGCACTGCAGTCCCGGCACTTTTTAAATCCAGACCGGGGAGTAGACGATGCTGATGAAGATGTCATATTGCGTCGAAAACTCAAAGAATTGTCGAAGAATATCGAAGAATTTCTGACTAAGAACTAAGGCATTACGTTACCGAAGCTGAGAAGTGTGGAAAAACAGAACTGAGGCCAACGGGCGCTGCGCGTGATACTGATACCTGTGGTGATGTCGATGTTGAGATGGAGGCCTCTGAGGGACATCGACTCGACCAAGCTTCGACGCACAGTGCCCTCTACTGAACATTTTTTCCGAGGCAGCAAGCTCGATATTGGAAATATCAAAGATAAGGAACTCGTGGGAGGACACAATCCATTAGTAATACAGTTTAAAAGTGAAAGTGAAACCGTTTTTTCTTTTACCGAGGATTTCCAAAGCGGACGTCCTGCCCCGAAAGAGAGTTCAAGCAGTAATGCTTGGCAAATGTGTGCAGAGAATCCCAAATAGCTGCTTGGCAAACGTCCAAGACAGGGACCCCCCCTCTTCAGGGCCGATGTGGCAGCCAGACCTCTGGTAAAAGGTAACCTGAGACCATCAGGAACATCTTTCCCAGCCATATCACAGCATTCAGTGATTAATAGAATAATCCACCTTGACTGGGTCTGTTTGATCACATCCTTACCAGCAATATCATTAGCATAACCCACAAAAAGATGGTTCCCTTTCCTGACATCCAGAGTCCGGGAGACATAGAAGTGGAGGGCCCGCACAGGGTCCAGCTGATGGAATTGCCTCAGTAAAGTTGAGAAGGTGGGAAAAAACACCGGAAGATGGATATTTTGACCGCCTACGGAAGGAAGGATGGTCTCACTTTCAAGGTCACCTTGTCTTTGAAAAAAATAAACAGGGAGGTTTAACAGACAACGTCTTGAGCTCACTCACACATCTCGCAGAAGTGATTGCAAGCAGGAAAATCACAATAAGGGTGAGCAATATAGTAGAACATAAGTGAACGGGCTTCAAACAGACTTCCCATAAAAAATGGGAAACTAAATTCAAATCCCACGCTGAAACAATAAACTGGCGTAAGGTAAAATGAATGCACAATCTCTGAAAAAATTGCATAACAGTGTAGAACTTTGAAGAAAGAGCCTTGCTCAGGGGTCTGCGAGGGGTCAGTCATGCGAGGTGGACAACTATTTGATGGTTTATCAAAATATGCAATTTTATTCTAAAAAGAAATGTCGGAAAAATGCCTCACTATCCCTACTCTGCTGAGGATTTCCCTGACTAACCAAAACTAAGGAAAAACACTAACACAGGATATCTGACCCTCACACTAAGCAACAAACATACAAAGACAATATATGGCAATATAACATAGCAAGAACAACATTCACAGTTTCTTAATAACCTTCTAATGCCCTGGGTAAATTCCTTTCCTGTTCAACCAAGGAAATAAATTAGAAAATCCTTGTAGATTTGACAGTCTTAACTGAGTTCTTGATGTTTCAAAGTAAACGTTTGTTAACCAAAGTACCATTGATAATAAATATTCTTTCTATGGTGAAATATCCACTTTCCACTTCCACCAATGAGCACCAATGGTGATTCCAAACACGATGCTTGGTTACTTCTTCAAGAAGACTTGTCACAGTTCAAAAGAAATGCAATATCCACAACTGTTAATGAGACACAGTTCTTGGTTAACAGTAAGTATTTCTTTAGTTACAGTTTTAGAGTTCACAATTTGTCAGGATCACTTCCCAGTGCTACTACCTCCACTTCAACAACTTCATCTATTCACTATGAGAACAGTCACCTTTGTCTCACGTCTCACAGTATTACACTTTGTTTAGGCTACTGCAATGTTGCATCTACTGACAACCAGATAAACCACCACATCTTCAGTGTTCCGATCTCAAAATCGCCGCCCACTTCTCGGAAGCAGCCACTTCTTGGATCAGTTCATTCCTTGCCAACAGAACCATGAGGGTCTTCTCTCCACTAGCAGCGGCTGACCCCTCCCACGTCCCCTGTGGAGTCCCACAAGGATCCTGTGTATCTCCCACCCTTTACAATGTGTTTACTAAACCACTCTTTGATATCCTTGATTATCTGGGTGTCTCCTACACTAATTATGCGGATGACACCCAGATACTCATCCCTATCACTGGTGATTTTGTAACCGATTCAAAATCTCTTAATACGGTCTACTCCGTCATCCAGGCCTGGATGGCCAATCATGGGCTCTGCCTTAACGACGAAAAAACAGAGTTAATCATCCTGGGCTCCCAAACTAAACTCGCGAAACTTGACGCCAACTACAATTCCTTCACTATTGACGGGATTGACATCAAAATGGCCAATGTCACCAAAACTCTAGGAATCTACCTTGATTCTACCCTGTCCCTCACACGACAAACCAATGCAGTTGTCTCTGCATCGTCCTACACCTGCAAATTGATTACAGCCTGCAGGCCATTCCTGACTCCAGACAATTGTCTGACCCTCGCGAGAACCCTCATCTTATCCAAAATAGACTATTGCAATGCCCTATACCTTGGGACGAGCCAAAGAAATCTGGACAAACTACAAGTCACACAAAACAACGCCATTAGGGCAGCATTCAACATACCTAGACGGAATCATATAGCCACTATCAGACGCAACATCCAGTGGTCACCTATCTTGCACCGCATATCACTCAAATCACTTGTGCTCACACACAAGGCACAGAACAATGCAGCTCCAGCCTACTTAATATCACGTTTCTCGCATCACACAGCCACCAGACCCTTGAGAGCTGCCCAGGCGCACACTTTGGACATCCCCAGCTTCAAATTACGCTCGGCAGGAGGGTCAAGTTTTCCGGTCCTTGCTGCCAAGCTCTGGAACTCACTCCCCAATGCACTAAGGAACATTCCGCTTTGCCACGTATTCAAAACCAAAGCTAAACTTTGGTTACGGGAACAAGACATCCTGTAAATTTGTAACTGCTCACAGCGCGTACCCTTCTACTGTAACCTTGGGTACTGCTACTTTGTTGTTATTATCTATGTCATTTTCACCCGTTATGTTATACTGTATCATTGTCATTTTCACCGTTCATGTTATACTGTATCACTACCTATGTAACTGTTAACCTCTTCTCCTGGAACCTGTAACTTCTCCTCTGCAACTTGTAACTGCCTACTAAACATGCGCCCGCAAGCCTCCGGGCAAGGTGCGCAATACAAATAAATAAATACAAATATACAAATACAAATACTACCACAGCGTCAGTCATTTGTACTTCTAGAGAGAATTCACCAAGAGTCACTTCAAAGTACTTCAACACCTTCAAGTATGCAAGGCACTCTTCCTCAAGAATATCTCTCTTTAAGAGGGGCAGCCTCTTTGCCTCTCTTGACTGTCTGCCACAATAACAGTCTGAGTTTGCCTTTAAAACTTACTTTTCTCTGTTTTCCACAATCTCTGGTAATACAGGTTCGGTCCACTTCAAAAATAATCTTTACAAGCAGCCAGTTTCCCTTCCCCAACTTTATCTTCACCTTTCTGCCAGATATCAGCACAAATGATTACCCAGAAGCCTTGGTGCCACGCTCTTAGCTTCAGGTAATACTTGCACATATGTATCGTAGGCTGGCTGAACTATTAGGCTTACAGTAACAGTTAGATTGCTCTTAACTCTGGGAAAGGTTGATTTCACTCTTACTCTGGGGAGACTCTTGGTTTGGTCAATGCTTAATATCTTTCACTTCTCATGTATAAAAGGTATGCCACTTTAAAGTAAAAGATGCAGTTCAGTCTTTCTTTAGGAATCCCAATTAGGTACACCCAACTACTCCTTGATGTAGTTTCACAGGTTTAAATATTTGCATTGAATTGTATTCCTGTATAAAAGTGAACGCTAGAGTTCAGTCTTTCTCTGGGAATCACAATTAGGCACAGGCAACCACTCTTTGATGTAGTTTTCACAAGTTAAAGTTTCAACAATTCGTTTATCAAGATTAGGTATTCGGTGATGGCCTTCGCAGCAGTCACTCTTCTTAATTAGTGACATGCAACCATTCTTTCAGATAATAACAGTCATTTAAGGGTTTAACAATGGGTTAAGTAGTGTTTGTTCTTCACAGGGGTAAAAGGACTTTCCTAATATGCACTAGTGCTACTTTTCTATTGTTCAAGAATTACAACTTCAACAAACAACTTCAGCTCTCCGTAACCATATGAGAGTGAATATGGAACTGGATACTGTTGCCGGCAATGCTCACACAAGGTATTAGAACGCCAGGCTTCATTGACTGGCTTTTTTAACACTTTGTCTGTGGGTCACACTGCTTCCAGGACTTTGGCCACAACTTCTACTGTTTGTGTTGACCATGTTGATATGGTGGGAGGAGTCCTAGCACTGATGTGACATTAAGCAGATGTTCTGCTATTGCATGGCATAATGTCCGAATCGGGAAGTCTGACATGTAAGTTGAAAGTCTGGGTTGTGGCGTTTCCCCTACCTTTATTCCTTTCTGGCCGAATTGGTATGGGCATTTCTACGGTTATGTCCTGTCATTTGTGAGTCTATCAGTGGATGTGTCTCTCATTTTTGGGGTGTGCATGTGTGTGTATTCTGGTTTTGATGGGCGTGTGTTAGGAAAGATTTCGTAATTGTAGGTAATTTTCCTTCCATGTGGCAACCCCTAAACTTTTTGCTGTTATTTTCACCTTGTTCTTGACTTTGCCAGAGAAGTGCAGCCTTCTGCCGCACTCCTCTGGGCTTTCGCTCCTTTTCTTACGGGGAAACTGACATGCCCTTAAGACAGTCAGTACCGGGGAACATTGTTTCCCGTAGTTTCTTTTATCGTGTCGCAGCTTTAGTGCAACACGACACAAGAGGGCACTGTAAGCTAAGTTACAGCTCTCTTGGGTGTCTAGCCTTCTACAGGCCCTAGATACTCTTTTAGGATGGTATTTGATCGGTGCAAGTCATTCAGGGACTGGAATGGTGGCAGCGATAGTTTTGTATATTTTGAGCTCCTTTTGCCGTTCTGAGCACGTTTTTGCACTGAACCCAAAATGGTGGCCTGGCTCCCCAAAATGGCCAGACCACGAGGCTCCTTTGTCCTGTCCACTGACCGTCTTGCTCCCTTCACCTTCCCCAGGTCCAGCGACCCGGAACCTTCCTTATTTGGGCATGTACTTTCCCACGAAACACAGATGCTTTTGCGGGCTTCTACATGTCGTTTGCGTGCCTCCAGGGTGTGGGCTGGGATGTCTGGTCCCAATACACATCCTGGGTGCCAGAGAGTCTAGGGTGGTGTGAATGCCTGGGACCACCGTGGTCCGTGATTGGTCCACGTATGGTATGTGTGTTGATGAGCGGATCTCCCATTGGCTCCCCTCCGTTTTGGCGCAAAGGGAACCGTGGATAAGAGGGGGCTGGAAACACCACTACCATGTCGATCTCCTGAGTTCTCACGAACGAAGGAATACAGGAGCCAAGTATCCTGCAACCAAGAGGCTGGACCGAGGAATGGCTGGTGACCCGCTGAAGGAATCCTCCTTTACACTGCTGTCGTCCTGTGAAACCCTTTCCTCCTTGGATCGAACCAGAAGGCCTGTACTGGTGCTTCGACCTTTGGAATAGCAGGAACAGCTATTCCCGGCGACTTCATCATCTCCTGCCAAGTAAGCCTTCGGAAGCGTCTCTGGGCCATCCAGTTGACTGACCAGCTTACAAGGGAGTCCTGCTCTGTAACTGCCGCCAGGTTGTGTTGTATTTCGAGTCCTGGTCACTCTCCCACGCTTCGTACACTTGGCGTTCCCAAGTCTGAAGGGAGGAGTGTACATTTGGCTCCAATACACACGGCCGCTCCGTTGTCCTGCTGCGGCAACAAACTGTGCTGGTTTCGTCGATTGGGACGTCTTTTTGCTCTACACGACTACGAGGCGTTCCCTGGTCTTCTGAACCTGCCAGCTGCTGAAACTAACGTGGAGAAGCCTGGGTCTGCTTGCTTCGGGGACCGGTGAGTAGTTTAGCTAGGATCTGGTCGCCCTCCTGCAGTATCCCATTGCTTTTCCCTGCTGTGTAAAAACAGCACCCTTTTGGCCATACTCGCGCTCTGCTTCTGCCCGCTGTGGAGGCTGCGCTTGAGTTGCGGAACCTGTTCTCCTTCTGCTGTGCACTAACCCGAACTGCCTGACTTCCTCCGAAGAGCTTCCCCTTTTGCCCGTTGGCACCGGCGTGGCAGGTACTTTGAGCACAAGGCTCCACTCTTCGCAGGGCTCGGACTTCCATCTAGTTAGGTGCCTCTGAAGGCGAACTGAGTCTAAAGCGTTATCGCACTGCCTGTTTTCCTTTCCTTTCAGGTGGACTACATATTTCGTGCTTTAAACGCTTGCGACTGTGTATTTGTATATATATTGTGTTGATATGGTATGTGTTGGTTTAATATTGTGATATTGTGATTTTCTCGCTACGGTCATTATTTTAAAGGCCTTAAAATAAATGTGTATCTATTTTTGATATAACAACTGTTTGGAGTAGTTTGTAAGCGCTCTTGCTTTGTGTGCTCATTGCGGGCTTTCAGTCACCCTCACCCCTCTTGAGACCTAGTCTTGACCGCCGCGATCGCTACCTTGATTGGTCTGGCTTGTCCAGAGGTTACCCTGTTCCAAGTAATTAGGTTGGCCTTCTGAACTTCTGCGCCACCAGGACAGAGTTCAGAAATCCGTCTTAACAGCGTGTCGGGGGTGTTGCGTGTCTAAGCAGGTGTGATGCCCCAGAGTATAAGTTTGAAGGTATTTACTAAGTGAATGCAGATTTTGGGAGAGGTTGTGCAGGTCCGTAACTCAAACCATGAAGGTGATGGTATAAGTGTTGTGCATGGTTCACAAAAGTTTGTGGATTTGCGCGGTGACAGCAGGAATGGATGGTGAAAGTGTAGATGTATGGGGAAAAACATTTTTGTGTTCAAAGTGAAACATTTTGTCGTGTTTGGTTGATTGTTTGCTTACCATGTTCACTTGGGCTGGCGTGTGTTCCACCGACAGAAGTTGTATTGGTTAATTTGTGGCATACGTCCTTTTTCGTAGTGAATCAGGTTTGACTTGCGTCCAATTTTGTGCACGGTGTAAGATCTGCTAGATTTCTTTGTCTGACTTAGGCCCTCATTACGACCCTGGCGGTAAGTGAAAAACTATGCCGGTAAAGGATTACCGGCACTGCTTACCGCTAGGTCCGATTATGACCCGAGAAAGTGCAATTAGCGGCACCGTAGTTAATGGTGCCGCTAACAGCACCAAGCGCGCGGGCACGCGACCTCCCATGCCGTAAATACCGGCATGGCGCAAAGTGGGGAATATCACGAGTCAAGCGGACATGCTCTTAACGCCCTTGCGAAGGCCGTAAAGTACCTTACCGCCATGGTGCTAATACCGCCATCGCGGACCAACCGTAAATGGCCATGTGCAGTGTTCCCAGCTGCCAAAGGTACACACAATCAGCACAGGTGGAGGCAATACAGACTGGCAAAGTACAAAAGGAGCACAACCCACCCCTTCCCACACCCAGTCACACTCCACAATGATTCCAATACGACTAGCAATGTTGGGGCTGGAGGACCTGATTGCAATGGAAGTGCTACAGCAACAACAACAACAACAACTACAACAACAGGCAGCACAGAGGAGACGCAGGAGGAAAAGGAGGGCAAGGCAGGGCCAGCAAGCCCCACCAGCACAGCCAGTGCCACCACGCAGGCAGCTCCCAAACCAACGCATCAGAGCCAGTCCATTCAACCTCACCGCTGAGCAGATCCACACCCTGTACCGTTTGGACCGGGACACCATCACCACCATCGTGGACATGATACACAACGACATCGTCAGCATGATTGAAACACCCACCGCCATTCCCCCCCTACTGAAGGTAGTGTCTGTGCTCCACTTCCTGGCCACAGGCACCTACCAGCACACAGTGGGGCACTTGCATGGCATTTCACAACCATTATTCTCACGTACACTGAACCAAGTGCTCAATGCCCTCCTCAAGCAGACAGACGGCCACATTTCATTACCACAGTCTGCCCAGGATATCGCAAACACCAAAGTGGGTTTCCATGCACTGGCCGGCATACCTGGTTGCATTGGTGCCATCGATTGCACCCATGTGGAATTGGTGGTCCCACATGCCATGGAGGTAGCGTACTGCAACCGTAAGCTATTCCACTCAATCAACGTACAAATGGTATGTGACTCGAACAGGATCATCACACATTGTTGTGCCCGATTCCCCGGATCAACCAATGATTCAATGGTCCTGCGTAACTCCACAATACCACGCTACATGGAGCGACATGCAGGGCCGAGATCCTGGCTACTCGGTGAGTCTCATGGCATGGCCATGGAAATGTGAAGTGGGTAGGTGATTGATGTACCAATGCATACTTTACCTGGCTGACAAGGGGGGGGGGGGGAGAAAGATGCATACTTCACCTGGCTGACATGGGGGGGAGAGAGATGCATACTTTACCTGGCTGACAGGGGGGGAGAGAGATGCATACTTCACCTGGCTGACATGGGGGGGGGGAGAGATGCATACTTTACCTGGCTGACATGGGGGGGAGAGAGAGATGCATACTTCACCTGGCTGACATGGGGGGAGAGAGAGATGCATACTTTACCTGGCTGACATGGGGGGGAGAGATGCATACTTTACCTGGCTGACATGGGAGGGGGGAGAGAGATGCATACTTTACCTGGGTGACATGGGGGGGGGAGAGATGCATACTTCACCTGGCTGACATGGGGGGGGATGCATACTTTACCTGGCTGCGAGTACCAGAGGTAATGGAGCCAGCTCATACCCTAAAGCAGCCCAAACTTTAGCTGACACCTGACCACATAATGCCAGATGTAAGCAGCCCTACCAGGTGAATGAAGATGTGTCCCAACCATGACAAAACCATCTGCATGTGCACTGTACCAAATCAGACCGCATCCACCTCAACGAAATGCACCTACATGCAATGACTTCAGCCAATACACGGCACCAAACACCATCAACTGAAATGCCAGTCCCCCATAACTGCGCACAAAGGAGTCACATGACAGACATAAACATCAATACACCACTACACTGACACAGAGGCCCAAATAAATTGCATAACAACATTTGTAGTGCTCAGTGAGGTCATCATGAGGCTGATAGCAATGGTGCCATGATGAGAGCATTGAAATCACATGGACATCGGCCAGATCACCTAAACAACCGCCATGTAATAACACAGTGGATAGGCACTCATAAGGTACTGGACCCCTCTGCATACACTGGTTGATGGCATGCAAAACAGTCCATAAGAGGAATACACATATAGCGCTCACATTGTGTGACTCCATTCGTGCATGGAAATGGGGTTCAAAGTAAGAGATGAATGCATGCCATGGTGTCACATCATGATTTGAAATCTGATGTCATGACTGACACATACATTGTTGCCCACATACAGGTGATGCAGGCTATCCCTTGAAGAGGTGGCTCCTTACCCCAGTCCGGAACCCACAGAACCGGCACGAAGAGGACTTTAATCGTGCACATACACGAACCCGTGTGGTGATTGAGCAGACATTTGTCCTCTTGAAGGCACAGTTTCGCTGCCTCAGCAGGTCTAGTGGGGCACTCCTGTACCACCATGAGAAGGTGGCAAAGATCGTCATGGCATGTGTAATGCTACACAATATGTGCATCAGATGGAATGTGCCCCTGCCCCCTGACGCTGAACTGCAACCACCTGACGATGAGGATGAGGAGGGTGGGGATGGGGCTGCACCTCAGGGAGGAAGCGATGCACAGGAGGGACGTGCCATGTGTCAGACTCTCATTAACCAATGCCTCTAGCACACATGGACGGTGGGTGTCACATGGAGATGGCACTTGGGCCACTGTGTGTGTCTGGGACATGCACACTGTGAACTGTTCACCAATAAAGCACACGTACACTATGAGCAATGTCCACACATGTGATTTATGCATAACCGAAAAGTGTATTCCCCCTCCCCCCTCAACTCCCCAACACACCCCGTCGCCCCTCCCCCTCAACTCCCCAACACACGCCATCCCCCCTCCCGCCTCAACTCCCCAACACACCCCATCCCCCCTCCCCCTCAACTCCCCAACACACGCCATCCCCCCTCCCGCCTCAACTCCCCAACACACCCCATCCCCCCTGCCCCCTCAAATCCCCAACACACCCCATCTCCCCTCCCCCTTCAACTCCCCACAAAAGTGTGTGGTGTGGATGCCTGTGGTGAAGTGCATCATGTGGAATTGTTCCACTGGGCGGACTCTATTAGCACCCCCCTCTCCCTGTACCTGGGGCACCCCTGCCTGGCCGATCTGCGGACGGAGCTGGATGAGGCAGAACTGGCAGCCGAGGAGGTACTTGGCTGCTCGCAAGGACGCCTGTCCCTCAAGGTCTGAACAAGGTCCGAGAGCACGTGCTGCACCGTAGCTAATTCTGCACAGATATCCTTGGAGGTGGATACTATTGCTGCCTTCACAGTTTCTGCACATTGTTGCATTTCCGCCCTTGCACTTCCACATTCGGCCACATGCTGATTAATGAGTGAGGACAGTTGTTGTTGGCGCGTGATGATTTGTTCCATCGACTCCTGGTTTTTCTGGACTAAGCATAATGCCAGTGGCGTGTCGAATGTGCTGCCCCCTGCTGCAAATCTTCCACTGGGCATGGAGTGGCTGGCCAAGAGTCATCAGGGGATTGCCCCTGTATGCCTTCATGATGCTGGCTGCATGGGGAAAGGTAGGGGGAATGAAGGTGGGCAGTGGGGGGACCCACAACAACATCAGCATCCCCTGCATCATCGTCTGAGCCAGCTGCGGTGGCAGCAGTCTTGCCTATTGTGCTGCTTCCGGCAGACCCAGTGCCTTCGGTGGGCCCCACTTGCTGGATGTTTGTTGCTGGTGGTAACATGGTGCTTGGCTTGGTGCACATCTGTGCCCTGGCCTGTGTCGTGGTTTTTTTTTTTTTTTGTTTTTAAATATTTTATTGATTTTATATTTTAGAAAACAAACAACACACAACACAATGCAACTGTTAATTATTTACAGAAACCACAAAAGAAAATACGAGAAAGGAAAAAGAAAAAGAGAAAAAACTCCCCCCACCCCCCATCAAGCCAGAGCCGGCTCCCTTGTATCCTCAGTCGGGGCACCGTCAGAAGAAACATTGTCCGTAGGCACATCTTCAGAATTCTCAGAGTCGTCCAAGCCCTGTTGTGGGTTGGTCATAGAGGCCACCAATTGTCGCCAGGCCAGCAAGGGCCCTATCTCCTCCTCGCCCCCTCTAGTGACCGCTTCGAACCAGACCACGGATTCAGCCTCCGCCCACCTCATAAGGTCCGCCCACCATAGTTCCACTCTCGGCCTGCTAGCCGATTTCCAGTTCATGGCAATCCTGCGTTTGGCCAGAACATATGCCAGGTCCCTCAGCTTGCTCAGGTGCCTAAAGTGTCTGGGCCTGGGGAAGATCCCAAGCATACATGACCAGGCAGATCCCACGTCCAACACCACTCCCCCACTTGCGAGCTTCATCTTGACCTCCTCTCAAAATCTATACACTTCCGGGCAGGCCCAAAACATATGTAGCAACCCAGCTTCCACCTCCCCACACCTGGGGCATTTTTGAGTGATCGAGCCTCCGAACCGTGCGATCCTCTGGGGAGTCAGGTAGGCCCTGTGAGTAATGTAGAACTGGAGTTGTTGGAGCCGTGCATTTCTGGACACCTTTTTATGATATCCCAGGACCCTCTTCCACTGACCCTCCGTCATTAGTTCACCCATCTCCTCCTCCCATTCATGCCTCAGTTGGGGCAACTCTTTCCCAGCCTTCGTTCTGAGGAGTTCGTATATTCGTGATATTTCATGCCCACCCTCTGAGACATCATACATAGTTTCAAGGGTGGCATCAGGATCATCTGCCAGTGCCGTCTCCGGCCATCTCTTTCTCACACGTTTTACTAGCCTAGCATGGGTGATGTACTGGCCTCTATGTACCCCCGTCTCATCCTGCAACTTTTGAAAGTCCAGCGCCTCCCCCTCTCTCCATATGTCCCCAAGCGTGGCCAGGCCCACCGGCTCCCAATGCCTACAGACAGAGTGAAACAGTTGGGTGTCGTTTTCGCACAGGGCCACCAGCGGGACCTGCCAAGATAGTGGTTCTGACTCTCCCATCAATTTCCATGTTCTGTGCCAGACCTCCCATCCCAACCTCAATAGCCACCCTCTTCCCGTCAGTTTATTCCTTTGTAGCCACACCACCTCTCTCAGGAAATATGGGGCCGCATCCTCACGCAGCAGCCTAGATTCCGCCGAATCTTCATCAGACAACCACCTGGCCACATACAAAAGTTGTCCCGCCAGATAATATAGTTCGAAGTTGGGCAAGCCTATACCCCCCTTCTCGTGCGGGTTCTGAAGCTTCCACAGGGCCACCCTATTCCTGGAGTTACCCCACACGAAGCCCCTACACATACTATGAAGTCGTACAAATAGGCTTTTAGGGATCAAATACGGGACGTTCACGAAGAAGTGCAGGAGTCTGGGAAGTACCACCATTTTCAGCAAAGCCGCCCTCCCCATCATGGACAGGGGCAATCTGGACCAGAATGTCATGCTGTTCTTGACCCCCTCTATGGCTTTCTCTGTGTTATGCTTGTGCACCGCCTCAGTCCGGTGGTAAATATTTACCCCCAGGTACCTGAACGTGTCGGTCCGCCATGGTATTGGCAACACAGGCAGCCTCTCCAACGGGACGTCCCTGTACCCGCCCAAAGGGAACAGGCTAGACTTCCTGGGGTTCACTGATATGCCCGAGAGGACAGCGTAATGATCCAGTACTTCCAATACGTACTGCAGGTTCTCCTCCGGGTAGCGGAGGTACAACAGCATATCGTCCGCGTAGAGAGATGTTAAGTGGCTGCCGCTGGCAGTGTTAATGCCCACCTCTCCGTATTGTTGTCGCAGGCATATCACCAGCGGTTCCAGCGCAAGTATATATAACATGGGTGACCAAGGGCATCCCTGCCTGGTCCCCCTGCTAAGCTGCCAGGCATCCGAGACTGTGGCCCCAGTCTTGACCCTACCCACCGGGCTGCTATATAACAACTGGACCCATCTGATATAACCAGCACCCACGCCGTATCCCTGCAGGGCCGCTTTCAGCCAAGGCCATCTCACTGAATCAAAGGCCTTGACCGCATCCAGCGACACTACCGCCATCTCGCCCGTGTCATCCTTAGTATGGTCGATAACATGGTGCAGCCTCCTATGGTTATCACTGATATTCCTGCCTGGGACATATCCCGTTTGATCCGGGTGGATCAGCTTGCCAATCACCTTCTTCAACCTGTTGGCCAGCACCGCCGTAAGTATTTTGCTGTCCTGGTTTAGCAAGGACAGCGGTCTATAAGATCCACACTCAACAGCCGGCTTGCCTGGTTTCAGTAATGGGACAATCATGGCCTCACGGAGGGACAACGGAAGTTCTCCCTGTTCGTATGCCTCGTTAAACAAGGCCAGCAGAGGCTGCAGCAGCTCCCGCACGTACACCTTGTAAAACTCATCAGGCAGGCCATCCGCCCCAGGTGCCTTGCACGTGGGGAGGCCCCGGATCACCACCTCCAGCTCATCAGAAGTGATAGGGGCGTCCAGTTCCTCCCGCTCCAGGTCGTCTAGGGTGGGCAGACCAATGTCTTCCAGTGTGTTCAGGATGTCCTGGCTCCTGTCCTCCCCAGTGTCCTCATACAAACGTTTGTAGAACCTGAGGAATTCTTCGTTCACCCCGTCCTGAGTGTTGCGAAGACCACCGTCCTCACCACGGATCTCATGTATAACCACTCGGGGGGACTCACTCTTGTACAGCCAGGCCAACAATCTGCCTGGCTTGCCGCCCCCCGCGTGCAGCCTCTCAGTGTATTTCCTCTGGTTCAGTCTACATAGTCGGTCCCAAAGAGCGCTGCACGCCACCTGAAGGTCTCTCATCCTAGTCTTGTCTACCTGAGTGGCATTCTCAAGACGAGCCAGGCTCTCCAGTTCCCTTTCGGTGTCCTGAAGCTCCCTCTCGATACCCCCTTGAAGTCCCTTGGATTTAGAGATCGCCACTCCGCGCACCACTACCTTATAGGCCTCCCACAGAGTTCCCGTAGAACGCACACTACCCGTGTTTATCTCAAAATATGCCCCGATGGCAACCCTCAGGTCCTCCCGGAAACCCTCATCCTGCAGTGCTTCCGCCCGGAGTCTCCATGTGGGGACCCGAGGCCTAGGGGGTTGGTGTCGCCACTCTACCACCAGGGGCGAATGGTCCGACAATACTCGAGCTTTGTATTCCGCCTCCACTATTTCGCTCGCTATCTCGGCAGTTCCAAACACATAATCCAATCTCGTATATGAGTCGTATGGCGCCGCATAATGCGAATACTGCCTCTCCATGGGGTGGAGTCTCCTCCACACATCCACCAGTCTCAAGTCTCCTAGCAATGTCCCGAGCGCCTTGGCCGCCAGCGACATTTTCCCTTTGGTGTCTACGGACCGGTCAATTTTGGGATCTAAGACACAATTGAAGTCCCCACCCCACACCATTGAGCCCCCTACCAAGGGGCCAAGTTTGCCATAGAGGGATCTAAAGTAGGCTGCAGTATCATGATTGGGGGCATACAGGTTGAGGATGTGTACTTCCCTGTTCTCCAGGAGTCCTGTAATCGCCACCATTCTACCCTCCGGGTCCACTATCGAGTCGAGCACCCGGAACGGCACATGTGGCGCCACCCAGGTGATGACCCCTCTAGCATACGCCGAGTACGTGGCACCCACTACCTTGCCCTTCCACTTCCTCATAACCACCTCCAATTTCTCCCTGGTGAGGTGGGTCTCTTGTAGCAGGGCTATGTCTATCGCATCCTCTTCAGGTATAGCATGACTTTGTTTCGCTTGAGGTAACTATTGAGGCCTCGGACATTCCAGGTAACTATGCGAAGACTATCCGATGCCATCGGTTTGGTCTGTATTCAGCCCCGCCCTCCCCACAATACCCCCTTGGTCTAACACTCCGCCGGCTCTTCCGCCCTTGATCCCCATCCCCTCTCCCTGTTTCCCTACTACACACCACAGCAAACAACCCCTCCCATCCCAACAAAAGCCCAGCTCCATCCCTGGATCTCAGGCCTACCCGCGTCTGGTCTTATCCCGTTTACAAGGAATAGGGCCCCGCGGGGCGTCGCCGATCTAACAGCGACCTAACTAACTAGATATATTACTAATGGGGACAAAGGAAGCCTCCTGGAGCTCCCAATCAAGTGACCACGGGTAGGCACGCCCAATGGGCCAGCCAGTCAGTACCACATCATACGCATCACATACCGTACAAATGACTATATTCAAGTCCCAATGTCTCGGCCCCGTTGCCCCAGGCGGCCCAGCCATAAGCTACTTATCTTCCGTAGTCTCTGCCTGGATGCCTGATTCTTGAGGACTGCCCAGCGCGTCTAGCCAGTCCATCGCCTCAGTCGGTGTTTCGAAAAACAGGGATCTGCTTCTGTAGAAAACTTTCAATTTGGCCGGGTAGAGTAGCATATAGCGATGGCCAGCTTCACAAAGTCTCCTTTTCACCACTCCGAAGTGCATCCAACTCCGCTGTACTTGTAGCGTGTAGTCAGGGTAGGCCGTAATCTTGGCCGATCCTCTGTCAATCGTTCCCCCTTTTCGAAAGAATTCAAGAATCTTTTCGCGATCACGGTAGTTCAGAATTTTCGCGATCACCGGCCGCGGGGGGGCCCCGGGAGGCGGCCTCCTGGTCAGGGCCCTATGAGCTCTCTCAACTGCAAACCCCTGGGTCAGTACCCCGCCGGTAATCCCCTGTAAAAACATGGATTCCACAAATTCCGTGGGGTCTGGCCCTTCAGTACCTTCAGGTAGGCCCACGATACGGATATTGTTGCGTCTGGCACGTCCCTCCGCCTGCTCCGCTCTGTCCTCCAGGTTGCCCACCCGTTGCACAAGGGCGTGTAGCTCCTTTTTATGAGCAGCGCAATCTGCCGTGTTCGTGGCCGTCTCCTTCTCGATGGCCCCCGCGCGTTCCGAGACCGCCCTCACATCCAACCTAAGCAGATTCACCTCCTCCTGGACGGCACCGATCTTGAGGTTTAAGCCTTCCTGTAGCTCTTTCATGGCGAGGCCCAGCTTGGTCTCCCATGACACTTTTAAGTCCGCAATCGCCGCCAGCACCTCCTGTATCGTGCCAGGTGACTCCGCAGTAGTCACGGGGGTCTCTTTGATCTTGCCTCCTTCCGCCCCTGGGGGGGACTTGGCGTAAGCCTCCATCGTGGGCTGTTTGGCCTTGGGTTTCACACCTCTCGTGGTCATATTGTTGTATGAGTCGGGCAGGGGCCCTTCCCGCCAGGCACCGAGGGGGAGTCACGCCACCCGACATCCAAAGCCTGACCCACCACACCATGGGGCATCCAACACGCCCGGAGCACTCCGGCCACCAGGCCCACGGTCCTGTCGTTACAGCCCCATCCGTTCGGCACTCCTGCTCGCTGGGCCACCGTGCGTCCTAGGCAGCGCTCATGTATTTTAGTCTCCGAGCAAAGGGTCGCAAAGGTCCAGCACTCGTGATCGCGACACTGACTTCATGATCCTCGGTGTTCGCAACGTGTCGCCGCCATTTTGTCTTGTCCGCCTGCTCAGGGCTCGTCCCAGTCAATCACAATTATTTCGGTTTCTAAGCCTTCTGGACGTCCCAAACTTTCACAGGGTGTAGTGGTGGCATTCACACACCTGGACATCGATTTCCAACGTCGGCCGGCCCCCGTGGACGTACCCCTCCATCAGGATCAAAACAGGATCAGCGGAGCTCCTCCAGAGTGCGACCTCTTACATGGCCGTCCAAGCCACGCCCCCCCGGCCTGTGTCGTGGTTGTAGATTTTCGGCTGCGGAGGGATTTTGCTTTTTCCAGCAGAGGTGGAGGGTTGGTGTGTGGGGACATCGGGCCTGGCCTTCTTGGCAGGTGTGGTGGCAGTGTCTTCCTCGTCACTGTCCGAATGAGAGCCTGTGGTGGAGCAAAGGGGGGAAAGGGTTATTGATGGGTCTGCGGACATTGAGCAGGCATTGTGATGACTGCATTCATATTGATTGCTAGATGTTGCACATTGGAGGCAGTGACATACAGGTTGTCTCACTTTTAGGTGGTAGAAGCATGGAGGCATGTGGGTGCCTACAGAAAGGGTGAGCATACTGCATGTGTACAAGGTGGAGGTCAGAACTGCCTGTAGGCAGTCTTCTGCTGATGTGTTGTGTTAACCCTGTCAGGCATCATTGCACTTCCCATGAATCTGGACTTCAGTGAGTTTGGCATAGCTGGATTTAAAGCACCTACCTGCATCACATGATGTCGGGGCTCCTCTCTCCATGTCTCCGACCCCCTTTATGCTCTCTGTGTCAATGAGTGCAGCACATATCTCCTCCCATAGCTGCATTTTGATTGGTGACTCTGCTCCTTCACCAGTTGCCATGGCCAGGTTTCTGTTTGCAGAAAGTATACTCCTTACGCGGAGGCGTAGGTCATCCCACCGTTTCCTGCACTGTCTTGCTTTGCGGGGTGTAGTGCCAACTGCACTGACCCTCTGTGCGACCATGGCCCATATGGCCTTCTTACGTGCTATTGCCGGTCTGGACATCTCGGTCGAGAACACTACGTCGGCATGTTCTTGTAGTGTTTCTGCCAACATGTTAAGCTCCTCCTTAGAGAAGCGCTCCTGCCGCAGTCGATCGCCACTTTTTTTCACAACTTTAGGCATTGTGAGGTTTGATGGATGTAGGTGAAGGTTTGTAGTGGTTGTGGGGGTCAGGTGTCCACTGGTTGGGGAGGATGGCAATGGATTGTGTTTTTGAAGATGGCCGTCGTGCTCTTTCCCGTTCCTGTGCGATGACGCAACTTCTGGATCCGCTTATTTGAGGTCACCGCTAATAGCGGTTTCCGTTATTTGCGGTCACCGCTATTAGCGGTGATCGTTGATATCGATGGCTAGGGTGGCGGACGTGCTATTTGCACGGCATACGATGCCGGTAAGTGCCGTTTTTTGGACGTTACCGCCATGGCGGTAATTACATTAGCGGCATGGCGCAATGCTTGTGCCCGAGAGGTCGTAATGTGCCGCTTTTAGCGGTATCTGGCCAGCACGGACACGTTACTTGCGCCATGCCGGTAATGTCCGCTACTTACCGCCAGGGTCGTGATGAGGGCCTTAGTAACTTTGGCAATTTGCACATAACTTACACTGCATGACTTATGGTAACATATGCCAAAAAAAGTAATAGTTAACACATTTGGCCCATGTAACTTTCTTATTCAGTTTGTAAGTAAAGAAATACAGACTTCGGCCTACAGAGGCCACCGTTGGTATATCCCATGCATATTCTCCTTCATGAATACATGTTAAGGCTAGATATTTTTTTAATTCTTTTTATTAATTTTCAACAGATGGAAAACAGATTCTATAAACACAACTACATTGTTACACACATGCACCAGTTCCCCTCCCCTCCCCTACCAAACCATTCCCCCCCCACACCCAACCTGGGGCAAAGGTGAGCCACTCACAGGGAATATTTGTGGTCTTGTTAGACAGTCTAATATAGGTCCACCAGTTTCAAACGCTGTAGGCACCACTGAACTCAGTAAACTTCCTTTAGTAAGGACAAAACCTCCCTCTAGTCTTTAGCAAAGCGAGTTACATTTTTATTCATTGCATACGTTGCCCATTCTAGCGCCACAAAGTCCCAAACCTTGCACAGCCAGTCTTGAAGTGAGGGAATATTTGCTCCCTTCCATTGTTGTGCTATGAGCAACATAGCCGCCAATGTGAGCACTGTTCAGGCCTTCCCTCGACCTGTGGGTTCTTCCCTCTGGGCCCCACCATCCAACCACAATATTACTCCCTCTGGGGACACCTGTGCCTCCTGCACTTCCCTCCAGAATGGTTCCATTTCGGGGCACTTCCACCAAATGTGGGACCAGGTGCCTGCTGTTAGGCAGAAGTATTTGCAGTACCATTTGGGAACACCACACACAATTAAGACTACAAGTGACAGTTCAAATTCACCTTTGGTACAAGCCTGTACTACACAGTAAAGTGGTAGCGATGGCTGAGCAGCCAGACTTATCTCAAGAGTAAGTGAGCAGTATCAATAGTTACACAAAGGACAGCAATTACTATGATTCAAACAAACACTGACTCAAGGTTTCTGAGTAAAAGAATATATATTTATTTACACATCAGTTGTAAAACATTTCAATAAAGTAAATCAGTTGAAAAATCACACTCTTAATACACTACACCGCACGCAATAGATTCTGGACAAATTAAGCTCAAAAACGAAGTGTGAGCAAAACGGCACTCCAGCAATTAAAAGGGGAGGGAAAGACAAAGTTAGGCAGAAATTGAGCAGCACCAACAGGTAAGTAGGCAGGGCAATCTAGAAAGAGGAACTACAGTGAGGGAATCAGATAAAAAAGGCTTAGGGCCAAAGTCAATAGGACAAAAGTCTTTTGCTCAAGATCACACAGTTCAGGGTAGTTTGCAGTTAAGTCTTTGCCAAGAGTTCCGGACAAAGTTGATCAACAGAAAATTTAGTTTAAAGAGTAGAGAAGGACAAGCCCTCAGATTGGAGAAAGAGTTCACACAATTTCACCGCGGCTGGATGAAACAAACAACCGGATTTGAACAGTACCTTTAAATGGAGAAGCTGTAGCTGAGGCGGACGTTCCTGGCAGGTCCTGCAGGCTCACGGGTCCCGAAGTGACTGTCAGACTGACACGAAGTAGGAAGACTGGAGGGTCCTGCACTGGCCAGGGAAGAAACCAGCAGCAGAGCAAAGCAACGAATAAAAGGTGCGCTCCTTAAAATGAAAGCAGGGTCCACTCCTCCTGGCTACCCGGTTCACTGTAGCTCTGTACAGAAAATTCGACCAGAGAAGGGAGACCTGGCGAGCAGTTTGGTAAACTTGTTGTTCCCACCAGCTCAAGGGGAGAAGATTCCTTGAAGATCTTCCCTGTCGTCAGAGTATGGAGATTCGGACCTGCAGCAGGGCTTCACCGGGCGGTGCAGTCGTTGTAGGGGTCCTCTTCTGTCAGCTCCTCATCAGTTCTTTCGTTCCAGTGGCGACTCTGCCTTTCCAACCCCAGAGACCTGCTTTTTATGCAGTTTTCCCCCATTCACACAGCCAGGCTGTCAATCACACAGCAGGGTGGCTTTCCCGCCAGGACAGTCACCACAGCCAATCATTTCAGAGTGCAACATGGGTCTCCAAGGAGACCCTGTGCAGGGGGTCCTAAACCCCTCCCTCACATCCTGTCCCCCCAGACATACAGGCGGAGGGCTGAACAAAGGAATCAAACCTGGTTTGGTGCGCAGAGTAAAGCACGAGAAAGACTTTTACAAAAAGAAATGGCGAATAAACACAGCCGGAACCGAAATAAAACATATATGGTCTAGCGGGTTTAAGTTCGAGGCTACCAAGATAGCCTAAAACAATACCAGGGTTATTTTAGATAACCGCGGTAGAAAACATTGGGTAGTTACCACTGCCACCAGCCAAGTCTTATTGAAAAGGGAGCGAAACAATGCTCCAAGAGAAACAGACAAAAAGGGATAACTAGTAACCCTTTCCAGTACTCTATGTAATATTGGGTGTACTGGGTCTGTGGTTTTACAGAGGCTAATAAAGTTAATGGCAACTTTATATGTTCTGGGAGACAGTAGTCAGTCCAAGAAAATGGAGTCTGAGTTGGGAAGTCTAAAAGACAACACTGGGTCACTGCACTGAAGGTGCTGTGCAACACACAGTAAAACAATGATGTCTATGGAGTAGGTGAGGCTCTACAGTCTATAAACACAAGAAAATGTAAAACACACACAGCAAAACACATGTAAGAGTGGGAAGAAAAGGCTCACACTCTTACCAGGTGAAAAAATAAATCCTAGAAATCCAGCAAAGCTGCTGAGGGACTCAGTAGGTAGGGGAAATTAGTCAATCTGAAGAATTCTCCCTAACACTCCCCCTCCCCCCCAGACTAAGGGACAGGAGAATTTAATTCACTCCTGGATGAATCTCTACCTCTAGTCGGTTAAAAACATCCTAGAGAGACCATCAGCATTTTGGTGGTGACATCCTGCTCTGTGCTAAATGGTGAAATCAAACCCTTGCAGGCAGATTGACCATCTTAGAAGTTTTGGGTTCTCCCCTTTCATTTGCATTAACCATCTCAAGGGTTGGTGGTCAGTTTGAATCACAAAGGTAGATCCATACAAGTATGGTCTAAACCTCTTCAAAGACCACACAATGGAAAAACATTCACACTCTATGGTTGCCCACCTTGTTTCTGGTTGCTTCAGTTTCCTACTGAGGAAGCAAATGGGGTTCTCCCTACCTTTCTCATCCAGTTGACTAAGAACTGTGCCTATACCCGTATTAGATGCTTCTGTCTGCACAATGAAGGGTTGGTGGTAATCAGGAGCTATTAGGACTGGAGCTTGACAAAGGGTTTTCTTCAGGTTTTCAAAGGCTTGAGTGCACTCCTCATTCCATCAAACCTTTTTAGGGAATTTTGGAGAGGAGACTACATTCAAAGGAGAAGCTATGGTCCCATAGTTCTCTATGAAATTCCTGTAGTACCCGGTGAGACCTAGGAAAGCTCTCACTTGGGTTTGAGTAGTAGGGGTGGCCCAGTTTTGGACAGCTTGTACTTTGCTAGGCAATGGCCTTATTTCACCTCCTCCTACCTCATGACCAATGTAGACCACTTTGCTCTGACCATTTTGACATTTGCTTGCCTTTATGGTCAGATGGGCCTGCTCAAGAGCTTGCAAAACATATCCTAAATGATCAATATGTTCTTTCCATGTAGGGTTGAACACTGCAATGTCATCCAAGTATGCCATGCAGAGGTCCTCCATCCCATTCAGAACTTGATTGACCATCCTTTGGAATGTAGCAGGTGCATTCTATAGTCCAAAAGGCATAACCTTAAACTGGTAGAGGCCTGCTGGGGTTGAGAATGCAGTTTTCTCCTTGGCATGGTCTGTCAGGGCTATTTGCCAATAGCCTGAGGTTAGGTCAAATGTACTGAGGTACTTGGCTGAACCCAGTCTATCCACCAGTTCATCTGTCCTTGGCAAAGGATGGGCATCAGTCTTAGTGACTGCATTTAGAGCTCTGTAGTCCACACAGAATCTCAACTCCTTGGATCCTGCCTTTGGTACTAGAACAACTGGACTAGACCATGGACTGGCAGAGGGCTCTATAACCCCGAGATCAAGCATCTTGTTGACCTCTCCTTTGATGTGGGATCTCACATGTTCAGACATTCTGTAACCTCTGCTGTTCACAGGTAAACAGTCACCAGTGAGGATATCATGCTGGCCCCAAGGGGTCAAGCCTGGTGAAAGTGAAAACAGGGAGGCAAACTGATTCAACAGAACTTTGCACTCCTCCCTTTGCTCAGATGTCAGTTGAGAAGAGATTGACTCCTTCTATTTTCTCATCCAAAGGTTGGCCTCTGAGGAGGTCAGGTAGCGGTTCACTCTCCTCCTCCTGAGCTGAAGCTAAAAGCAAAGCTCCCACTTCTGGTCTCGAGACATATGCTTGGTAAGAAAGACTCTGGGAGCCTCCTTAGGTCTGCCTAAGTCCACCAAATAGTTCACCTCTCCAAGTTTGCCCACAACCTTGAAGGGTCCTATCCATTTACCCTGCAAGGCCCTCTGCCTTGTTGGCACCATATCTAATACAAGCTGGTCTTGAGTAAACTCACATCCACCTTATTAAAGGCAAGCAGTACCCCTTTCAAATACTCCCTCTCTCACACGGTCAGGGGATGACCACAACTGTTTATATATAAAGGATACAGATTCAATGTTTTCAAAATTGCTGATCTATACAGATGGTCTGCGGCAACAAACCCTCCCTGTACCTCTAGTCTTGAACAAATAGACCAAGTACGTGAAGCTTGTCCACAGTATCAAAAAGATATTATTTTAATAAAGTTTTACACAAAAAGATAAAAAAACTCATAAAAAATGTTTTGCATGAATATGACCCAACATAACAAAACATGGTAGATATAAAAACAGTACAAATCACTAATTTCACATACATATAACCACAAACAATGATAAAACACAGTACAAAAACACACACATGGCTTTAACACTTCTTCAAAAACACTGAGTATTTTAACTCAGGCAAAACAACAATCCCGACATGTTTCAGTTCTTTGTTGCACTGATTGCACGAACTTTCTTCAGGGGAAGAACTTGATTTTCGTAGTCTCCACCATGTAATCCAGTGCCACACATGGAGATTTCAATAGTACTCCTAAAACCAAAATATAAAGAAAAGGGGGGCTAGCACTATATATCACCATCATCCATCTTGGACAGTCAGTAAAAGATTGAAAACTAGCTCAAGACCCCAGTATACATGCTGGTTAAATGCAGTATACTGGGTAAGGTCCATAGGTTGCTGTCAACCCTGCCTCACAAACCCTGCAAACGACTACATACCTCTTAGTAGTATGTTAGTAAGCTGGTGTAACAATACACCCCTGAGTAGCTGTAGACTTCAATTATCAAGTCTTTATAATTTTCTTCCTTGCTCTCAAATAGCCATAGGTCCTGATCAGTGCTGCAAAAAACAGCAACCCATAGTTGTATGTCAAAGAGGGACACCATAGAACTCATCCCATCACCACAACACAACACCACTGTCCAACCAATATTTTTAACCATCTTGTGCCCTTGAAACTCAAAATAACAACTAAATAGCCTCCTGCGCCATAAATGACAACACCACGTGAAAAAAAGCTGTGCTATGCACTCACAACTGTGCTGTAGTACTGCTGGCCACCATCACCACATAAACATCAATGCTATAACAGTACTTCTTATTCAGAAATGTGTAGCCCGCAGTGCTTCCACCATGGTCCTTTCCACAGCACAAATGATTTTTCGCTCATAAACGCACCTCCAAAATAAGGTACATTTAAACAATAAGTATCAACATCAGTCGCCATGCTGTCGCCTGAAAATGCGTGAAAATAACTATAAACACGCGCATGTACCTCTCTTGACCAAACAGAAAAGAATTCAATGTCAATCTACCTTGTTATGATGTAGTCGCCAGTGACTAATGTCTTTTCGAGCAGGGATCACCTACTACAACGTACACCAGCGTCTGCACAACAGCGAACCGATCACGCTGCGTGTGTGGTTGTAAATGCCTGTTTCAATGGAACGGCAAGACTCATAGGGGATCGTGCCTCTGAAACCAGGGTTCAACGGAGCCCACCGTCCCATTTCAAACACAATACAATTTAGAGTAGATGGAACGTATAAAGCCCAATAATGGCAGATTTCAAAACACAAATATATACGGCCATAGACATGGAGAAAAGACTTCAACAAGTCGCCCCAAAAGGAAATGAAAAAAGTAGGGGAAATAACAAAACCCTCCGTTTATTAGAATAGATAAGCGGCACTGGATTCCATGTTGGAAAATATTGACAGTCTAATTATATTTCATTTTAAACAGCATCAACCAGGCATATCATATCAAACAATGGTTAATAAGTAATGAAGTGTCATGTGGCACAGACACTGAAAGTATCAATTTCTTAATAAACATCCTGCAGCGCACTGGCAATGATTATTTAAAACAGTTAGACTCACACTGGTAACACTTTTTTACAGAGGATACAAGATTATTGCTTGGTAGGAACTCAGTATTTCGCAAACTGCAAATACCCCATCATTCGTGCGTATGCTGCCAATCCATTTCCTCATCAAGGCCAATAATGTGACTTTGACATTTAAAAATCATCATTTGTTCAAACAATATTAATTTGTGGTCTGTTTCTGATTTATTTTTGCCACCAATCTTCTTCAGGATAGCCCACCTGAAATCTTCATAGGAATGTTTCATTTGTATAAAATGTTTGACCATCGGTGCCATTAGTATTTGATTTTTTTATACAACTCTGTTTTTCCACCATACATGTGCAGCATTTCCTGTTAGTTTTTCCAACATATTGTAGTCAACACAGACAAGTGATTAAATAAACCACATTCTCTGTGTTGCAGTTGGTCATATCATTGAGCATCCACAGAGAAGTGGGATTAAATGTAATCTGCTTAGTTTCTTTGGTCGAGGCACACAACATACATTTCCCACAAGGGAAATGTCCCTTTACAGGTGGAAGCCCCCATAAAGTAGTTTGTCTTGGTCCTGCCGTATGCTTAATCGATATATAATTTCTGATCAGAATCTCTCTGATGTTCTGACTTTTCTTGAAAGCCACTAAAGGTGGAGGAGTGGATTTGTCATTATAGACTTTTCTCCATGTTTTGTTGATGATGCCTTTGATTTTATATGACAAGTTAGAAAAAGTGTTAACAAACACTATACGATTTTCTTCGCCATCTCTTTTCTTTTTTCTAATAAAGCCTCCCGATTATTTTTGTATGCTCTTTTGGAGGACATATTTACCAGTTTAGCTGGATAGCCTTTACTGCAAAGTTTTTTGGACAATAGCACAGCCCTGTCCTTGTAGTCTTGCTGCAGACTACTATTTCTCTTAAGTCTGAGAAATTGCCCAAAGGGTAAATTGGTTTTAATGTGGTTAGCATGATGGCTTGAACAATGTATAAGGGCATTTTTATCAGTTTTCTTGTTGTACGGTTTCACTTTGAGGTTACCATCATGATGAAAAATGGTAATATCAAGGAAGTTAATCTCTTGTACATTGATCTCCTTGGTGAATTTTAGAAACAGATTTTGTACATTAAGCCATTCCACAAAGGCATCTGCCTCTGTTGCTGTGCCTTCCTATAATATGAAAATGCCATCTATAAACCGTAACCATTTCAATGAATGTTTTTTAAAAGGATTGGTAACGGTATGGATGACAAGTTTCTCAAAGTATTCCACGTAAAGATTAGTAAGATTCAGTGCCATGCAGCACCCATGGCCATACCTTCTATTTGTTCAAAAAAGGCTCTTTGAAACTGAAAAAAGATCCTGGTCAAAGCAAACTCTGCACACCACATGATAAAGGCGTTACTGACTGGGTGCCCATCTTCTCTGTCTCTCAAGATTTCCTCGACAACTTCCAATGTCGCCCTTTGTGGAATAACTGTATACAGTGATTGTATGTCGAGACTAATCAATAGGGACTTTCCTGGGCTGAAAAGCAAATTCTCGATTTTATTGATGGTGTCTGATGTGTCCCTTAGGTAGCTACTCATTTTGAGGACAAACGATCTTAAATAGTAGTCAACAAATTTGGATAAGGGTTCTAGTATGGAACTGACTCCCGATACAATGGGTCTGCCTGGTGTGTTAATGAGGCTTTTGTGAACTTTAGGTAAGATATAAAATACCGGTACCCGCCCTTGTTTTCTAATGAGGTAGTCGCACTCTTGCTTGCTGATCATTTCTGCCTCATAGGCCCTCAAAACCTTTGTTTCTATAATTTCCATCAGTGTGCTCGATGGATCCGAGGGAATGGGACGATAGCTTTTTACTTCGTTCAATAGCCGTAGGCATTCACCCACATAGTCATTGCGATTAAGTAGCATGATTGCCCCACCTTTGTCAGCTTGCCTCACTATGACGTCCTCCACCTTTGCCAATTTGGAAATCAATGCCCGTTGAACACTGCCAAAATTGGAATGACGGGAAATGCCTTGTTGTTCCAGTTCATAAACTTCTTTGAGTACCTGTTTTTCAAACACCCGGGACTCAGAGGGGTGACTGTGGACTGGCGCATTAAAAGTGGATTTGTTTCTCAAACCAGTGCAATTAAGGTTTTCATAGGCATTGTCATTTTGAAAGAATTTGTTCAAATGAACCTTGCACATGAAACTATGGAACTCAGATCTAAATTCAAAAGGATTGTGGTATTTCGTAGTGACAAAATTCAAGCCTTTATTCAGGACTAGCTCTTCATTTCTACTTAAGACATAGTTTAACAAATTTATCACTACTGATTCCTTGCTCTGCTGTGTGTCTGTATCTGATTTCCCCAATCCCCCCTCGGTTGGGCCCCTGTCCTAAAAAAGGACGTTCTTGTCTTTGTCTATTCTGGTGCTGTTGTCCTCGACCTATGCCTGTGCCCTGTTGATTACTTTGATCCGTGGGTCCTGTACTCCCATCGTCACTTGAGCTGTAAGAAGTATTACGGAAATGAACCCTTTTCTTAAAGGAGGTTTGATTGGTTGTGCCCTGATATTTATTACCAAATGTATAGCCATCAGTAATATGTCAACTCAACCATACTGGCCTTCTGGTCATGCCAATGTTTGACCAGAGCCTGACCTGCTTTTAAGTTATCACTAGCTTCTGCCATCATGTGTGACATTCTCCTCCGGAGACCTATCACATCGTTAGTCACTCTGACTGGCTTGGGGGAAGGAGCACTCTCCAACCCCTCCTTAATCAGGGCCAAAGGACCTCTGATTGGATGGCCATAGAGAAGTTCAAAGGTACTGTAACCAACTCCCTCGTGGGGGACTTCTCTATAAGCAAAGAGAAAGGCATGGCAGTAGAAGATCCCACTTTCTTTTAAGGGGTTCCACTAAAGCACCTATCATCCTTTTCATAGTACGATTAAACCTCTCTACCAGTCCATTTGTCTGTGGATGGTAGGATGTAGAGAACTTGTAAGTGACACCCCAGTTTTTTCATATGGCTTGCATGTAGCATGACATAAAATTGGATCCCCTGTCGGATATCACTTCCTTAGGAAACCCTACTCTGGTAAAAATATCAAGTAGAGCCTTAGCCACAGCCTGAGCCGTAACAGTCCTCATAGGTATTGCTTCTGGGTATCTTGTAGCATGGTCTACTACAACCAGGATAAACCTGTTCCCTGAAGATGTTGGAGGGTCAAGGGGACCAACAATGTCGATGCCCACCATCTCAAAAGGAACTCCCACCACTGGGAGAGGCACCAGGGGTGCCACATTCTTGGCTCCACTCTTGCCTGCCAGAGGTTTGGCAAGTGGGACAGCTCCTACAGAATTTGTCAACTTCTGAACCCATTTTAGGCCAGTAGAAGTATAAGGAGAGCCTTTCCTTGGTCTTTTTGAAACTCAAATGACCAGCCAAAGGTATCTCATGGGCCAACTGTAGGAACTGGAGTCTGCTGGCAAGGGGCACTACAATTCTTTTGCAGTCCCCAGGGATAGACTCAGTCGGTTCACTGTAGAAGAGGTCATCTTCCCAGCTTAACCTATGCTTTCAAACTTCTTGCCCATAAAGTTGGTTAGGAGCCTGTTGTCGAAGACCTTCGAGAGTAGGACACTCTTGTTGTCCTCTGCTGAAGTCTGCCCTGTTGGGTCCATCTTCTGCCAGTAAAGGCTGCAGCTCAGGATGGACAACAGGGTCAAGATCCCAAACCAAAACAGTATCTTCTTCCAGGTCTGATTCCTCAGAAACTGGATCAACCACACATGGTTGTACCTCATACTCTGCCTCAGCAGGTGGAGGAGTCACAGGGGTGACCTTGGACAAGCTTGGGAATCTCCTTGTTGGTAGCACAGGGGTGCTGTCTGACTTTTTCCTTAAGGTCCTGAGTTACCGATTTGCCTCTTTCTTTCAAGAAATAGTATTGAGCAACTCCTGTGGAGTGGGAGTGATAGTTTCATCTATCAACTCCTCTGGAGAGCCCCTCAAGGTCCTCTCCCTTGCAGGCCTAGAGAGCTCCTGTCTCCTTTTACTGGGAGGTCTGGGGGTGCTTGACACAACTCCAAGAGTTTTCAGGTCATTACCCAACAGTACTCTCCCAGGCACTTCACTCTGCACACTCACAGGTATTTTGACAGTCATATCATTACACTGGATGAGAGCTGGTAACTGGGGAAGCATTTGGACAGGGCCTCTAGCTAACTTGGTGAGGAATTTGGGTGCCTTAGCAACATCCTCCACCTTGAAAAATGATTCATCCACTACAGTTATGCTGGCTGCAGTGTCTCGGATGGCAGGGGTCTCCTGGCCATTCACAAGAACACTATTGTTACGCTCACCTGGTTCCCACAGGGGCGCCGATCGAACCCGGACAGCTGCGGCCTCCACCAGCGTGAAGCGTAGGGCAAAGATGACCGCCTGGACGGACCCCCTTAGTCTTGTGAGCTTGACCCGTAGAAATATTCTCCTGTAGATGGAGAAAGGTATTTAGCCCTATGGGTGTGAATGCAGACCCCCTTCCTGCTCCCGTTCTCCCCACTTGCCACCTCCGATATTCCCAGTCAGTGTCCTCACCTTATGTTTTTGATTGGTGAGCTCTCCATCCTGCGTGGCATGCAGGGATGCGTAGATACCAGTTACTTCACTGGTTTTAGGTGCTGGAGTTCTGGACGATTATTGAGTCCGGAGTTTGACAAGTTTAAAGAGTTCAAAATGTCCAATGTTCACTCTTGCACTTCCCTGTTGAATTGCGGCAGCAAATTCTGTTTGGAGGTTGCTGGCGGCGTTCAGGTAAAAGTCTGTATCACCCAAACTATCCTGTAAAGGTGCGTGAGATTAGCTCACTGTCTTTTCCTTTTTTCCCAGATGCGGCGTATTGAAGGATAAAGCCTCCGGTGATAATCAGGTAAGTCTTGAAATATAAGTGATTGTCTTTTTAGTCTCTTTATGATCACCTTGTTATTTCTTGTCTTTCCCCCAGAAGTTGAAAATCACCGAAAAAGGTGACAGAGGCAGCGCCGAGTCAGAGATGCTGTGGGCTGTGAAAATGGAGCGGCGCTGCAGCTGGGAGGCGACGTGTGCCGGAAGAATGACCCTTCAGGCTCGGAGCGATGCAAGATCCGAAATCAGGTGAGGAATCAGATTAAAGTCTGTAATCTAACCTCTTCTCCTATTTTTTCTTTCTCTCCTAGGCGCTCCGTGTTCGAGGTGGGCGTGGCTGGATGCAGGTTTGCAGACACAGTGAGTGTTACGCTGCTAAATGCGGAATAACGCGAAGCGTGTGTTGTAGATCGAGCGTGGCTTAAATAGCTTTCAAAAAGTATTCCCAGTTAAGAAGTCCTTAGAACCACACCCGAGTGAAAAGTAGTCCTTGTGGAAAAATAGTCCCTTCCAGGTCTGACGTTGGCCTGGATGCATGTGCAGCATGGTCTGCCTGAGGTAAGTGATGACTATGAGCCTGGCGGCTTAGGCGCCAGGACTGATTTCTACTATAAGCCTGGCGCCTAAGGCGCCAGGACCGAACCCAGATAGCCTCTAGCCGGGGCTTCTGAGGTTTAAACAAATGTCCGGATGCCTGCTTGGGTGGATGGGCTTGGTCCAGCGGCCCTGGGGTAGGCATCATGACAACTATCTTTAGAATACTCTTTAGTATTATCTGGGATGGAATTATAGACATCTAAATTCTGTTGTTCCCACAAGCCCAGGGACACTAAAGAAACACTAGCTGAGACTCTCATGGGTTCATCAGCCAGTAGGTGAAAGTTTCCACTTGCCATAGGTACTTCTTCCTCTGGGGAGAAGGCTAAGGAGACAGTGTGAACCCCTGAAGATTTACCCTTAAAACTGGGATCCCATTTCACATGGTCAGTTGACCCACACACATAACATTTCCCAAATGTCTTGATGAATGGGGGTTTGTTCTGACCTCATCTGGTTTGTGTCCAGATGGGGCACTAGCCTGATTCGGTTTCCCTTGTGGTTTACCCTTATGTTGCTGTTTGTGGCCCTCTTTTGGATGGGAGGTATTAGAATTCTCCTTGTTATCTTTATTTGGCTGCTTTCCCTCATCCTTCTTCAGAGTGGCCCCAGAATCCTTCTGAGTGGCCCTGTTGGCAACACACAAGTCAGCAGCCTTAGCTAACTTCTTTGAATCTATCTCCTTAGAATCAGCCAAGTGATGTCTGAGCTCAGGAGAGCAGGCATCATAAATTGACTCCAACATAACCAGATTTCTCATAACTTCATAAGTGTTCACTCTGTAACCCTTAACCCAACCATCTACGTTTTTCAAACATTCACATACCCAGGTAGCCCAAGGGGTACCATCATGCTTTTTGAGGGTCCTAAACCTCTTAAGCTACTGGGAAGGGGTCTTCCCAAATCTAGCAATTAAAGCTAGCTTCACACACTCATAATCCATCCTATCCACCTCTCGCAACTCCATCACAACATCAGATGCAACAGTGGGTAGCCTAGAGAAGAGCCAGGGAAGCAACTGATTCCCTGTAAGGTCTTGAATCCCATGGTTATATTCAAACATTGCCAACCAATCCAAAATGCCAAGCTTAACCTCATACATACCCACAATTTCTTTAGGCATATGGGTCTCTTAGGGCTGGAAGACCAAGAAGACTCTGGGAGAGAAGCATTTTCCAAAGACAACTTTTTCATTTCTAGGGCATGATTCAACTCCATTTCTCTGAGCTTAAGTTCTTGATGCTTTTGTTCGGTTTGAGCATTTAAACGTTTAAATTCCAATTCAAGCCTCATCTTTTCTAGAGCAATGAACTCGGGACTGAGTGTAGGACCTTTAGGGGTCACAGTGGACAAAGGTTGAGGTTGTAGAGCAGGTAAGGGAGCAGTGAGGCCTACATTAGGAGACACATTTACTTCCTCTAACTCATAAATAATAGACACATTATCATCCTCATTATTTTCCACATTTGCTGTAGAGTTAGGTATTTCAGACCCACTCCCCAGTCTTTGGTTCTTTAACAACTTTTCAATCAATTCAGACTGTTTGCCTTTGGCAGAGAGATTCCTTTCTCTACACAGATTTTTTAGATAATCCACAGTGTAACTAAGGAGGGTCTCCTGACTGTAGCTTTCCATATCAGACATGATTAATATTGCTTTTTAGTGATGTTTAGCCTTGTGATTAGTTGATCCAAGGTAATAGCAGTACTCTAAGTGTAATCACTATACTTGATCCTCACCGCTGTACACCAGTGTTAGGCAGAATTATATGCAGTACCCTTTGGGAACACCACACACAATTAAGACTACAAGTGACAATACAAATTCACCTTTGGTACAAGCCTGTACTACACAGTAAAGTGGTAGTGATGGCTGAGCAACCAGACTTATTTCAAGAGTAAGTGAGCAGTATCAATAGTTACACAAAGGACAGCAATTACTATGATTCAAACAAACACTGACTCAAGGTTTCTGAGTTAAAGAATATATATTTATTTACACATCAGTTCTAAAACATTATACTAAAGTAAAGCAGTTGAAAAATCACACTCTTAATACACTACACCGCACCCAATAGATGATTCTGGACAAGTTAAGCTCAAAAACGAAGTGTGAGCAAAATGGCACTCCAGCAATTAAAAAGGGAGGGACAGACAAAGTTAGGCAGAAATTGAGCAGCAGCAACAGGTAAGTAAGCAGGGCAATCTAGAAAGAGGAACTACAGTGAGGGAATCAGATCAAAAAGGCTTAGGGTCAAAGTCAATAGGACAAAAGTCTTTGCTCAAGATCGCACAGTTCAGGGTAGTTCACGGTTAAGTCTTTGCCAAGAGTTCCAGACGAAGTTGGTCAACAGAAAAGTTATTTAAAGAGTAGAGAAGGACAAGCCCTCAGATTGGAGAAAGATTTCACACACTTTCACCGCGGTCGGACGAAACGAACAACCAGATTTGAACAGTACTTTTAAATGGAGAAGAAGCTGTCGCTGAGGCGGACTTTCCTGGAAGGTCCTGCAGGCTCACAGTTCCTGAAGCAACTGTCGGACTGACACAAAGTAGGAAGACTGGAGGGTCCTGCACTGCCCAGGGAAGAAACCAGCAGCAGATCAAAGCAATGAATAAAAGGTGCACTCCTTAAAATGCAAGCAGGGTCCGCTCCTCCTGGCTATTCGGTTCACTGTAGCTCTGTACAGCAAATTTGACCAGAGAAGTGAGACCTGGCGAGCAGTTTGGTAAACTGGTTGTTCCCACCAGCTCAAGGGGAAAAGATTCCTTGAAGATCTTCCCTGTCGTCGGAGTATGGAGATTCGGACCTGGAGCAGGTCTTCACCGGGCAGTTCAGTCGTTGTAGGGGTCCTCTTCTGTCAGCTCCTCGTCGGTTCTTTCGTTCCAGTGGTGACTCTGCCTTCCCAACCACAGAGACCTGCGTTTTATGTAGTTTTCCCCCCATTCACACAGCCTGGCTGTCAATCACACAGCAGGGTGGCTGTCCCGCCGGGACAGTCACCACAGCCAATCATTTCAGAGTGCGACATGGGTCTCCAAGGAGACCCTGTACAGGGGGCCTAAACCCCTCCCTCACATCCTGTCCCCCCAGACATACAGGCGCCTAAGGAGGGCTTCTGTGTAGAAGCCTGCAAAAAGACGGTGAACAAAGGAATCAAACCTGGTTTGGCGCGCAGAGTAAAACACGAGAAAGACTTTTACAAAAAGAAATGGCGAATAAACCAACCGAAATAAAACATATATTGTCCAGCGGGTTTAATTTCGAGGCTACCAAAATAGCCTAAAACAATACCAGGGTTATTTAGGATAACCGCGGTAGAAAAGAAATCGGGTAGTTACCACTGCCACCAGACAAGTTTTATTGAAAAGGGTGCGAAACAATGCTCCAAGAGAAACAGACAAAAAGGGATAACTAGTAACCCTTTCCAGTACTCTACGTAAGATAGGGTGTACTGGGTCTGTGGTTTTACAGAGGCTAATAAAGTTAGTGGCAACTTTATATGTTCTGGGAGACAGTAGTCAGTCCCAGAAAATGGAGTCTGAGTTTGGAAGTCTAAAAGACAACCCTGTGTCACTGCACTGAAGGTGCTGTGCAACACACAGTAAAAAGATGATGGCTATGGAGTAGGTGAGGCTCCACAGTCTATAAACACAAGAAAATGTAAAACACACACAGCAAAAAACCTTGTAAGAGTGGGAAGAAAAGGCTCTCACTCTTACCAGGTGAAAAAATGAATCCTAGAAATCCAGCAAAGCTGCTGAGTGACTCAGTAGGTAAGGGAAATTAGCCATTCTGGAGAATTCTCCCTACACCTACCTCCCCACACCCCCTCCAACAATCCTAAGAGGACTCAGGATAGATCTTGTGAAGACTGACCGGGGTATGTAGTGCCACCTAAATATCAATTTGTATCAGCATTCCCGTAATTGGGATGCCTTAGCCACTCTGGGTATCATCCTCCACAATCTTTCCCAATCATTCTTGCATAGCTCCCTCCCGATCGTCTTCTCCCACCGCTACATGTATGACCATGATGCCCGGGGGGTGGCATCGTCCAGAATTTTATAGAGCCCAGATAGAATGCCCCTTGATCCATCATGTGTGGTGAGGAATATTTCAAAAGATGCAAACTGGCGTGTCGCTGCTGCCTTGACCTCTGAGTCAAGTAGACAGTGCTGAATCTGGTAGTGCTGCAGCCTTCCATTTTCACTCACCCCAAAACACTGCTTGCACTCAATAAAAGATCTAATGGTTTGGCTCTGAAACATATCCCGGAGTCTAAGGTACCCTCCTTTTTGCCATTGAATAAACGACCCTTGCTCCGTTCCCGGTGAAAAATGTGGGTTCTTGAAAATGGGGGTGAACAGGGATGAGAAGGTTGTAATATAGCCAGTTTATCCCACTTGTCGGCCACTAGTTTCATGATAGCGCTTAAGTACATATGCCGTGACCTATGTTGGCATGACAGCCACAATACCTCTCTCAAATCCTGTCTCAACACTGCCCGGTCCATTGCCACCCACAGTTTTTCCCCCATGCCCCAAAAGCCATTCCCATATGATCTGCAGTTGGGACGCATCGTAATACTGTTGAAAGTTAGGAAGCGCCAGTCCCCCCTTCCTCCTTGGGGACATCATTAGGTTGTGATTGATCCTTGGCTTCTTGCCCTCCCAGATAACATTTTTGGTTATTTTCCCCAATTCGCCAAATAAACTATTTGGGACCACCAATGGCAGGGCCTGAAATAGATAAAGCAAATGAGTGAACGTTACCATCTTTACCGCTGCCATTCTGCCCATCCAGGAGATCGTAAGGTTTTTCTATTTATGAAGATCCGCTTTAATGTATGACATCATGGGTGGGAAATAAGCCGCAAACCAGCCTGCAAGCTGTGGAGTTATTTGAATGCCCAGGTATCTGATCCCCCCGGGGCTCCAAACAAATGTCGATGATGCCTTCAACTCCACCATATCTCTCCCCCTAAGCATTAGGTTTAACAGTTCGGACTTGGTTATGTTAATCTTCAGGCCTGAGACTGCCCCGAAGTCCAATAGAGCCCCTGTGCAGGCCCTCAATGATGCCCTTGGCTTCGAGAGCAAGAGGAGCATGTCGTCCGTGAAGGCTGGAACATTGTGTTGGGCCCGGCCAAAGGGTATTCCATGAACCTCGGTGGAACTACAACAGTGGCTCTAAATAAATTGTATAAAGCAGGGGGAGAGGCAGCAGCCTTGCTTGGTCCCTCTACTTAGGTGGATTCTGCTGGACAAAGACCAATTAATGAGGAGCCATGCTTCAGGAGCATTATAGTTAGCCTGGACCATTTGGCTATAATCCCCTCCCAGCTCCATCTTCTCCATAACTTTAAACATGAATGACCATTCCACACGGTCGAAGGCCTTCTCGGCATCTAGGAACAGAAGGACTGCAGGAGTCGAGGTCTTGTGGACCTCTCCTACAGTTGTGTAATGCGTCTAATGTTATCGAATGTCTGATGGCTGTGTATGAACCCCGACTGGTCCAGATGTATTCAGTCTGGGAGAAAGCCCTCTAGTCTGTTAGCTCGGATTTTGGTATACATTGTTGGCCTATACGAGCTACACCTAGTGTGGTCTTTATTCGTTTTGGGAATGAGGGTGATTTTTGTCTCCTCCATTGACGCCGAGATGTGGCTAGTCTCCAGAAAGTGATTGTACAGATCAGTGAGGTGTGGACTAGGACTCTCGCAAATGTTGTATAGTAATTCTATGTATTTTTATGCACTTATTGTTTGCTCAGTGTTAGGTAGAATTTTCCGGAATGGCTAATTTCCCTTACCTTAGTCCTAAGAGACCACGTATGCCTAAAGAAATTGTTGGTATGTGTGAGGCTAAGCTTGATATTTTGGATTGGTTGGCAATGTTTGAGTATAACCATGGGATTCAAGACATTACAGGGAATCAGTTGCTTTCTTGGCTCTTCTCTAGGCTAACTACTGTTGCATCTGATGTTTTTATGGAGTTGGGGGAGGTGGATAGGATGGAATATGAGTGTGTGAAGCTAGCTTTAATTGCTAGATTTGGGAAGACCCCTTCCCAGTACCTTAAGAGGTTTAGGACCCTTAAAAAGCATAATGGTACCCCTTGGGCTACCTGGGTATGTGAATGTTTGAAAAACTTAGATGGTTGGGTTAAGGGTTATAGAGTAAACACTTATGAAGGTATGAGAAATCTTGTTATGTTGGTGTCAATATGTGATGCCTGCTCTCCTGAGCTCAGACAGGGTTTATAGTGATTTTTTCGACAGTCAAAGTTTCTACATACAAAAGTTTTTCGACACAAAAGCATAGAAAAAAAAAGTTTTGAATGCATTTTTTAAAAAAAATCTTTTTAATGGGGGGGTTCCCCCCTCAAACCCCTGTTTTCTTTTTAAAACAAACATTTTTCTATACAAACCTAAAATAAAACCTGTAACATAAAAAAAATGCATTTGAAAAAAAATGTATTCTAAACTTTGTATTCAAAACTTTTGTATGTAGAAACCCTTGGGTCTTCAGGCAACTGTATCCTTAGAGTCCATGGGTCTGGGTAAGAAACAGAATATGAATGTGTACAACTCCATTCCAGAAAACTCTAGAGGGTATTATATGGACAGTGTTCTTGTCAATGGCCAGGATACTCCTGCCAGGAGAGACAGTGGGGCAAGTAGAACAGTAGTGGATGAAAGCTGTTTCAAGCCTGAGGATGTTGCTAAGGCACCCAAAGGTCCCACTACATTTTCTGGAGACCCTGTCCAGTTGGTTCCAATTCTGCCAGCTCTCATTCAGTGTAATAATATGACAGTGAGTATTCCTGTCAGTGTCCAGAATGAGGTGCCTGGGAGAGTCCTGTTGGGGAATGATTTAAAAGCTCTAGGAGTAGTATCCAGTACCCTCAGACCTCCCCCTGAGAGAAAACAGAACCAAACCAAATTGGTTCGAGAGGCAACCTTAAGAGACCACTTTGAACCTGTGGGAACCTCTACAAAGAACCTCACTACAAGCCCTGGTGTTAGTAAGTTGACCTCTGACCCAGGCAAATATGATGCTAGTATAGTAGGGAAATGGGAGCCCCAACCAAGCTCCATTATTGCCCATCCAATTGTAAAGTCTTTGACCCCCCCCTGCTTCTAAGAAAAAGGTGGATAGACACATTGGACCCCTCTCTAGGCTTGTGAGAACTGGTAATTCTCAAAGCTGCTGGAAAACCAGGAAAAATATGTCTAAGGCTAAACACCTTAAGACTGTTGGAGCTTCTACTGATGACTCCAATGTAAATCCTAGTATTAGGAGGGAAACTTCTAAAATAGGTAGGGTCACATCTCAGAGGAAGTGGCAGCATGTACCTTGCTTGACCACAGCCCCTCCAACCAAGATACCTGAGACCCAACCTGCTCTTGTCAGAGAGGTGGTGAGGAACCATGGAGGCCCCTCTAGATCTAATGGATCCCTTTCTAAGGACCCCTTGAAAAAGCCTATTGTAGGTTCAGAGGTTGTTACAACTTCTGAGGGACTGTTAGATCAGATCCCCTATACATTAAAAAAGAGAGATGTAGCACAACAGGTTTGTAGGTCATATAGTCTACAAATGAAAACCACTGGTAAAACAAAATTCCTAGCAAGGGTTACAAAAGGTTGCTGGTGTACTCAGCAGGCCATTGAACCGTCTTGCAACAGGAGATCCATTCTGGTGGGGATTAGATCCTCCTGTCCCTTAGTCTGGGGGTGGGGGGCAAGTGTTAGGGAGAATTCTCCAGAATGGCTAATTTTCCTTACCTTTTGAGTCCCTCAGCAGCTTTGCTGGATTTCTAGGGTTTGATTTTTTTACCTGGTAAGAGTGTGAGCCTTTTTTCCCGCTCTTACATGTGTTTTGCTATGTGTTGTACATTTTTGTGTTCATGGATATGGCTTCTCATCAACTCCATAGGCATCACCTTTTTACTGTGTGTCACACAGCACCTTTAGTGCAGTGACGCAGGGTTGTCTTTTCAGACTTCCCACTCTAAAACTCCATTTTCTGGGACTCACTACTGTCTCCCAGAACATGTAAAGTTGCCATTGACTTTACTAGTCTTTTTAAATTCACAGACCCAGTACAACCTATCTTCCAATAGAGTACTGGAAGGGTTAATAGTTATCTCTTTTTGTCTGATGCTCATGGAACATTATTACGTTCCCCTTTCTCTAAGATGTGGCTGGTGGCAGTGGTATCTACCATTTTTATTTTACGCGGGCTATGAAAATAGCCTCGGTAACGTTAGAGGCTATGGTGGTATCCTCAAACTCTAAACCCGCTGGACCCCTTTTATTTTTATTCGGTTCCGCTGGGTTTATTCGCCATTTCTTTTTGTAAAGGTCTTTCTCGTATTTTACTCTGCGCGCCAAACCAGGTTTGGTTCTTTTGTTCGCCGTCCTTTGGTGGGCTTCTACACAGAAGCCCTCCTTAGGCGCCTGAGTGTCTGGGTGGACAGGATGTGAGGGAAGGGTTTGAGGCCCCCTGCACAGGGTATCCTTGGAGACCCAAGTTGCACTAAAGTTTGATTGGCTACATGACTGTCCTGCCAGGACTGCCACCCTTCTGTGTGAATGACAGCCAGGCTGTGTGAATGGTGGAAAAACTACTTAAAAGCAGGTCTCTGGGACTTGGAAGGCAGAGTCGCCACTGGATCGAGAGAGCCAATGAGAAGCTGAAGGAAGACGACTGCTGCAACTACTGGACATCCCAGTGAAGCCCTGCTGCAGGTCCGAATCGCCTGAAACTTCGACGACAGAGGAGATCCGCAAGGAGTCTTCCCCCCTTGAGCCTGGTGGGACCATCCAGCTCACAAAGCTGTTGGACCTCCTCTTCAGCCTCGTCGAATTTGCTGTGCTACAGGAAACTGGATAGCCAGTGAGAGAGAGTCCCATTGTGCTTTTAAGGAGGGCACCTTTTATTCAACGCTTTGCTCTGCTGCTGGTTTCTTCCCTGGCCAGTACAGGACCCTCCTGTCTTCCTCCTTCTTGTCAGTCCGGCAGTCACTTCAGGAACCGTGAGCCTGCAGGAACTGCCAGGAACTACCGCCTCAGCTACAGCATTCCTCTTCATCTAAGGAACTGTTCAAATCGGGTCGTTCGTTCCGTCCGACCGCGGTGAAAGTGTTTTAAATCTTACGCCTCTCCGAAGTCTTGTCCTTCTCTACTCTGCTGAATAACTTTTCCTCCGACCTACTTCGTTTTGAACTCTTGGCAAAGACTTAACCGCAAACTACTATGAACTGTGTGATCCTCTGCAAAGACTCTGAACCATTAACATTGGCCCAGGCCTATTGATTTGAATCCTAATTGTATCAAGCCTTTTCTAGATTGCCCTGCCTATCACTTGTTGGTGTTGTTGATTTTTGATAACCTTGTTGTTTCCCTTCCTTTCTAAATTGCTGGAGGGCCATTTTGCTCACACTTCATTTTGAGCTTAACTTGTCCGGAATTGATTGGGTGTTGTGTAGTGTATTAAGATTGTGATTTTCTGCTGCTTTATATTAGTGAACTGTTTTATAACTGATGGTGTAAATAAATGTATATTCTTTTACTCAGAAACCTTGAATCAGTGTTTGTTTGAACCATAGTAATTGCTATTCTTTGTGTAACTTCTGATACTGCTCACTTTACTCTTGAGATACGTCTGGCTGCTCAACCATCACTACCACTTTACTGTTTGGTACAGGCTTGTACCAAAGGTGAAATTGTACTTACACTTGTAGTCTTAATTATGTGTGGTGTTCCCAAAGGGTACTGCATATGATTCTGCCTAACACTTGTTAGGCGCTTATACAATAAGAAAATACTGTTTCAAAGCGCCCACAGGGCAGGGAGGGAGAGGGTGGGAAATACATTACAACACAATATTTAAGAGCAGAGGGGCAAGAGGGAGAGGGACGAACCCACTATGTCTTGTGAGTATTCAGAACGTGCAAGTGCAGGAGGAGAGGAAAGAGGGGCTAAGTGTTGAGGTGTCCGAGCTCATGGGTGAGCCATAGACGAAGTGCTAGGAATGTTGAGTGCTACATAGCCTGGAGGGTGTGTAGATGCAAAGTGCAGTGGATAGACAGGGGCTGGGAAGAATTGATGTGGGAGGTCAAGGCCCTGGCGCTGTATAAGGGGCAAATACACTGATTCAGAAACTGTGAGATTAGCAGAGGAGAGAGGGAGGGAGGGAGGAGGAAAAGAGGATGGTCTTAAGGAGCTTCCGGAATTTGAGAAGATCCAGCTCAAGGCGCAGGGGGAGGATATTCCAAAGGAGGGAGCCCGCAGAGGAAACTGAGCGACCCCCTGCCCTCTGTTTAGCGAAATGCTTTACACACAAAGTTGATGCCAGAGGAGCGAAGTGGTCTAGAGGGAGAGTATTTAGTGAGATAAAGTTGAAGATAGTGTGGTCCCAGGGCCCAGACAGCCTTGTGGATGATGCAGAGGGATTTGAGTTTAATCCGTGCACCAACCGGCAGCCAGTGAAGACTTTTTAGTGCAGGAGAGATGCGGTCTCTGGGCTAAAGGCCAAGGATGAGTCTTGCTGCCCTATTCTGGATAAACTGGAGGTGTCGCAGAGTGGAAGAAGGAAGATTAAGGAGGAGGCTGTTACAGTCGTCAAGTCTAGAGAGAGCCATGGCTTGAGTCACATTGAGCCTCTGAGGGAAAGTGAGAAAAGGTAGAATTTCTTTGAGAAGGAAGAGCTGATAGTTGGACTTCTTGGCATGTCCTGAGTGTGAGGGAAGAAGGAGAGAGAGAGGAGTCGAAGATGACTCCAAAGTTTCTGGCTTCAGTTGAAGACCCGGGGGGCGGGGGGGCTCAAGGAGGAAGCCAGAGTGAGGGGAACAAGGAGGGAGCAGGGGTCCAAATGGGAAGGATCTCAGTTTTGCAGGCATTGCATCAGAGATCATTGGAGGCACCCCAGGACTGGGGCAGTCAGGGATGATGGAGGATGCAAGAGGGTCAGCAGGGAGTCTGAAGAAGAGCTGTGTGCCATCTGCGTAACACTGGAAGTTGGAGGAGAAAGGGGACATGGGGCGTTTTTTGGAGAGCAAGGTAGATGTTAAAGAGCCAGGGGGAGAGTATAGAGCCTTGGGGGACACGACAGATGGAGATGGAAGTAGGAGAGGAGAAGGGGCCAAGGATGACTTGGGAAAAGCGATTACCGAGGAAAGAGGACAGCCAATCCAATGCCTGTTCCGAGATACCGAGTGTATTGTGGAGCCTTTGTATGAGGATGGAATTGTTAACTGTATCAAATGCAGAGGAGAGGTCGAGAAGGATAAGCTGTGGAGTTGGAGTCCAGAGATGCAAGCAGTTCTTCACTGGTGTTCAGAAGAGCAGTTTCCGTGCCTCGGGATGCTCAGAATCCAGATTGATGGTCGTGAAGGCCAACAAGTTCAGTCTGAGAGTTGAGTTGGGGCAAGGCCAGCCTCTCAAGCAGCTTCTCCGGGAAGGGGGTGATGGAGATAGGGCAATACCTGGCACAGCAGGTACAGTCCGAGGATGGTTTTTCAGGAATGGATGTACAAGGCAGAGCTTAAGGGCAGAGAGGGAAGATCCAATGACAAGAGAGGGATTGCATAAATCAGCCAGAGCAGGGGCAAGAGAGCCAATGTTATCCTTGATGGTCCTGGATGACCAAGGAGAGACCTGTTTAGAAGAGACCTTCATGGAAAGGACAACTCTGGTAACTTCTTCAGGTGTGAGAGGAGAGAAGGGGGAGAAGGAGGGAGGGGTGGTGTAGTGGGGGTCTGGGTTTGGTTTGGAGGGAGTGTAGAGAGGGTGGTCAGAATGCCCTGAGTTTTGGTGGCAAAGTGTGAGGCCAGTGCATTGCAGAGGGCCTGGGAAGGAGAAGGGGAGGAGGAGACTGCGGCGGGGTTGGCTAGTTACTTGCAGATTTTGAAAAGTTCAGCCGAGTTATTGGATGCGCCGGAGACCTGTACCTGAATGTGGGCTCTTTTCATTGCACGGATGGTGAGTCTTTATTGCCTTTGGAGAAGGCGGCAGGCCAGTTTGTCAGAGGATGAGCCTGAGGTTAGCCACTCCCGTTCTGCTGCCTGCACTTTCGGTTCAGGGCCGCAAGTTTGGTGTCGTACCATGTGTTACGCTTTGAGGCAGGTTTCAGATGGATCCTCATGACTGGGGCAAGAATTTCAAGAGTGTTGGTGATGGAAAGATGGGCAGAGTCAGAGGTGGGAGATGAAGGGGATGAAGGTAGAGGCGAAGGCTGCCGCAGTCACTAGTTTCATCCGGTGGATGTAAGTGAACGAGGTAGGTGGGATTTTTGGGGGGGCAGTCAGGGGGCCAATGGGACCCAGATGGGAGGAGAGAGTGGTCTGAAAGGGAGAGAGGGGTGGCTAATGTGGGGGAGAGAGAGAGGTTGGAGTGTATGACGGCATTCAGATTGTGTCCAACTGTGTGGTTTGGTCCAGAGGCGAGAATGGATAGGGAAAGCGAAGAGCAGAGGTCAGTGAATAGAGTGGATGCAGAGCCAGGGGAGTCCAGCTGAATGTTGCAATCGCGCAGAAGGTGAATGTTAGAGGTGAATGAAAGTAAAGAAGAGCAGAAGTAAGCCGATTCAGAGAGGAATAGAGAGGTGGCGCCTGGAGGCCGGCAGATGGTAGCAATGGTCAGAGTGGAGGTGGGAGAGGTAACCAACTTGCAAACCAGGCTTTCAAAAGAGGATGGGGCTGGGTAGGTAAGATGTAAGCAAAAACACACTAGGGGAAGTTTAAGGCAACTTCCTCTCCAGTGCAGGGAGGTTGAGGCTTGGAGATGATCTTGAAGCTTTCAGGGAGGAAGGAGTCAAAAGCAGTGACTGAGCTGGCATTGAACCAAGTATCAGTAAGAGCGAGTATGTCGAGGTCATTCAGCCTCATTACGAGGTTGGAGGTAGCCATGGAGCTATTAGCTCCATAGCTGCCTCCAAAACCCTTCCGACTCCTCCCTGGTGAATGCAGCAATTACCGGTCCATTCAGAGGTCAGAGGGACCGGTAATTCCCCATTCACCAGGGCCATTCCCCATTCCCATTTGAGCCCCCATAGGGCTCAATGGGAATGGGGAAGGTGCTAATAACGGTACCGCAAATTGCGGTACAGTATTAGCTCTGGAGTCCCTTTGCGGGTCCCGTCCTTAACTCCTGCAAAAACCAGGCGTTAAGGAAGGACCCGCAAAGGGAACTCGTAGTAGGGAGGTAAGGGATTACCGGCACCAGTGCCCTTACCGGTGCCGGTAATCCCTTACCTCCCATCTCGGAATGAGGCCCATTGTCTTCAAGAAGGAGACAGATGTGAGAGGAGTGTTTGTTGGCTAGTAAGCTGCAGTGAAGCCATCTGGCCCAGGCGCTTTGTTGGTGGCGGGGGGGGGTGCAGCTATGACCCTCCACACCTCCTCTGCTGTTATCTCCTGCCCCAATCCTTCCCTGGCATAGGCCCCTAGATTTGGCAATTGGATCTTACCTAAAAAGTCCTCCTGCAACTGTTTTAAGGGGTTTTGGAACGAGTACAGGTCCACATAGTATCAGGCAAAACATTCCTGAATGACCCCTGTGAGAGAGTGGTGGAGGCTCTGTTTGTCTGTTATTTCAGTTATGGTATTACTATCCACTACACCCATCAGCAACCACGCAAGGAGCTTATTCGCCTTATTGGCCTTGGCGTAATAACATAGGCTGATGAACAGTAAGGACTTCTCCGCTCGCTTAGCTTGGAGGACATTGAACTTGCACGCCGCGTGTCGATATTCCTCATGGCTTGCCTGATGGGAGCTAGCACCATTGTTTCCTAATTTATTTCACCTCGGCCTCCAGCAGGGTCTCAAGCAGCCTAATTTGCTTGTCCCTCATTGCTTTTGTGACAATGAGCCCTCCCCTAATTGTGGCTTTAAATGCATCAGTCTCTGGAGGATAGTTCAGGGGCAACACACTCGCCTTGGAAGCAAGACGACGTGGAGCAACACAGGTTCGATCCCAGGGTCCGTGATTAGAAACCTCTGGGTATTAAGTGTGTTATAAATAACCAATTATAATTATAATCCCATCTGATGCTCTCCCCTGTACCCGAGTGGAACAAGTTCCTAATCTTGTCCACTAGTTCAGCCCTTATGACCATGTCCCTTAACAACTCCCCAGGTACCTTTCAACCCCAGACCCCTTAGGCTATGTCCGGAAAGACTCTGATCCATCATGACCACTGCATGGTCGGCTATGCTGATAGGGCCCGCCTCTATGTCCGTGATTGCCCCCAACTGGGGGGGCCGAAACCCACACATAGTCGATTTGGGATTGTGAACCGTGCCCATTAGAAAAAAAGGTGAAGCCCTCCCTATCCACATGTACCCCTCTCCAGACGTCCCACAGGCCCAGAGCATCAAACCTGTCCCGTAGTGGTCCGGTAGCCCCTCCCCTTGTGTGAAGCCCCACCTGCACGCCTATCTAGTTCCCGGGACCAGGCTAAATTGAAAACACCCATCAAAATCATGTGGCCTTTAGCAAACCCCTCGAGTGTAGTCAAGAGTTCCCTCAGAAAAGCTCCCTGCCCTTTATTAGGAGCGTAGATTGAGGCTAACGTGTATGCCATGCCCTCATAATCTCCTACTACGATTACATATCTGCCCTCTTTATCCACCTTCGAGTCCCTTATCCTGAGATACACCCCATCCCGGATAGCCAGGGCCACCCCATATGTCTTATGTGGACCAGAGGCGTGAAAGATTTGGGAGAAGCACCCCAGCAGGAGTCTCACCTGGTCTTTCCGCAGGAGATGGTTCCCTGAATCGCGAGGCCATCTGGGCATGATTTCCTAGTCAAATGCTCAAATGTGTTCCTTTTGAGCGGGAGTTAAGCCCTCTTACATTATGCGTCAACCACTTCAATGGTTACCATACCCGTACACCAACTCCAAATCAGACCCTCTCGCATTCCCCACTCCTCCTGCCCTTGCCCTCACCCCCACTCTTTGCAGCTATGTAGTTTCCTACTCAGGTGCTACAGATGTTTAAATTAAAAAAGAAAGAAAACGTACCTTGCTGTGTGCTGACCCGCATCGCAAGGTGAGTTTTTAAATGTTTTTTTTATCAAACACCCTTAGTACCCGTGTAAGAAACTACACAGGTACTAATGGTGATATACACCAAGTCGGCAGGCTGACCCTGCCAGTAACACCATTGCTGGCCGCTTTAAGGGACTCTCGCTTCACTGTGGCCCTTAACTTGGTTTTTGGGCCATTACTGGGAATGTCAGACCGCCACCTCAGTGTATATTGCCTCAATATTCTACTGAGTACTCAGAAATATAAACTACTGTTTTTTCTGCTTACCGGACTGAATAAATCTACCTTAATTTCTTTGGTAAATTATTGCCTCAAAAAAGGTAATTGGAGAATAGGTGAAAAATGCCTTGCCCACAGACATGACACTGTGGGACGTGGCCAGGATTGTCTCCTGTAGGAACTTGTGTGGCATGATAAAACAGTAGCCCCTTTGTGAAATGAGTGGTCATGACTGATATGGTGTAACCAGGCATGTTTACCGGGTGGAATGAACTAGTACAATCCCCTGTGGGGAGAGAGTTGGTTGGGTCTTTTAGGTGGCATAAATGGTCATCTGATGGGTGGCAAGACATTTCTACTGGTTGTTCTATGGCCAGAAATACTGTTTTGGGTTTTACTAGGCCTGTGTGAACTTCCAGCATGGTAACGACTGCTGATAAATATCAGTACGGGCACCTCATAAATTACCTGCTACTCCCAAGGTATTGTATATTTCAAAAAGGCCTTTAGCAATAATGATGTTGTGGCCAGAATGGCATAGTGATAGTGCTGCTATCCAACTGTTTGTGTCATTAGTCCACATTATTTAAATGACTTTGTTAATAGACAGATAATAGAGTACAATTGAATCAAAGAAATAATGTAACTTAGCTATCAAAAGCTAGCCACAGGAACATTTGTGGGGAGACCAGGGCTAGGAAAAAGAAAGAGGAGAAGATCAGCCTTTGTCAGCTTCAGTCAGAGGTGGGTCAGCTGCACAGTGTATACTTGGTTGTGCATTTACTTTGTTGGAATGCAAAGGAGAATTTTAGACCAATCAATAATGACACTTAAGAAAGACAAAGTAAAGGAGTTTATGTAATTTGGGCTTCGGAACTTGCATAGAATCAAATTGTATTGGGTCACCACAAAAATGAAGCAGTTGTAGGAACTGTAAATGGCATGTTACTTGTTGCTATACATCTTGAACACAAACCTGTGTTTCCGGGTCATCCGATCCCAAGCTGGCCGAGCCTAGCTTGACCACGTCTGCAAGCTGGGTGATTGTGGTAGCTGAAGACTGAGCTGCTTGGGCAAGTTTATCCTGACTTGAGGCAGCACCAGATACCAAAAGCTTTGTGTCTTCAACAAGTGCTTTTGCAGTTTTTAAGATGTTCTCCCTAGGGGAAAAAAGGAGAAATTACTTGCAGGTAATGTTCCTTCTATGGGTTATTTGCCCAATCTTGATAGACCAAACCCTCAGCGCCAGCTGCTTGGAAAATTTCAACAGGGAACATTGTGAGGCTCAGCGTCGACTCTCAACTTCTGCATGTCTCGACTGTGCAACTCCTTGACTCCGGATGTGACTTTTAGCCAAGGGAAAGATTCCTTAACATGGAATCAAAAAACAGAGGAGAGAATTCCACTCCTTTAAAAAATATCATTTTTTAAATGAAGAACAGGCACCAAAGACCAACAGTACATTTACTTTTTGTTTTAAAGGGCGCATCTTGTCATTCTTTCCTCCAAGACTCATTCAACAAAAGAAAAGAAGTTACTGAGAGCGTTGCAAGCTAAAAAACTTTCATAGCGGGGAAGGCTTGGAGGCCGATGAGAAATCTGTGGGAGAAGAATCCATATAAAGAATATTACATGTAAGTAATTTCTCCTTCAATGGATTGCATTCCCCTGCAAATTTCTCATCTTTATTGACTCCCAAAGCAGTAAAAACCCTTGGTGGTTGGATGGAAACTTAAACTAAGAAACTCTGCAATACTGCACTCACAAACTGGGCCTCCGTACCCTGGGCCAAACCCAGACCAGAATGTTTAGCAAACGTGTGATGAAAGGACCAAGTTGTGGCCCTGTAGGTCCCTCCCCTTTGCAGCATGGAGGAAGTTGCCACATCCCTACTAGAGTGAACCATTATGCCCAAAGGCACCTCTATTCCCAGCTTTTTCATAACAATCAGAAATGCAAAGGATTATACAACAATATATTGTTTATTTAGTCACCACTTGCCCCAACCTAGGTTGGGAAAAAGCAACAAACAACCTTCTCTTTGAAAAACCTCAGGTGGCTTTCAGGAAATCGCTTGGAGTTCACTAACGAGCCCAGCTGCGGTGATGGCCACCAAGAAGGCCGTCTTCAGAGTGAGCAGCCTAATGAGCTTAGAATGCAAAGGCACAAACTGAGCCGCCATCAAAAAACAAAGGACTAAATTCAGATCTGAAGGCATTGCTACAAAGGTCGCTGGAGGAAAATTTACAAGGTCCTTCAAAAATGGGGACACAGGAATAGAGAAGAAAGATCTCTTAAACAAGGACAATATCGCCAAATAACCTTTGACTGTGCTTACCTGTAGTACCAACAAGACCAAGAAAAGATGAAATTCCATGATGGTGGAAGTAGGACACGGAATGGGGTCCACCCTTTGGCTGCTACACCACGTCTCAAATCTTCTTCAGCTGCACGAATGAAAAGACCTGGAGTAAGGCCTATGTGCAGCCAGCAACACCTTTAGCACCTCCTCTGACAGGTGGCAGTCCTTATATGTCAGCATCTCAAGAGCCATGCATACAGATTGAGAGACTCCCAGTTCGGTTGCAGCACCTGACATTCCGACTTGGACAGGAGATCAGGCCTCCGAGGAAGCCAGCAAGGCGAGTAGACCTCCAACTCCAGAAGGTCCAGCTACTACACCCTCATCGCCCAATCCAGGGCGATCAAGATCCTGGCTGCCCGAAAACTACCTCAACCTCCTGAGAATCCACAAGATGACAAGGATCAGGAGAAACGCATAATGGAGGTTGAAGACCCACTCCACCAGAAACGTGTCTCCCAATGCCCCCTGTGAGAAACTCATGGTGACAACAAGTAAGACAGACACAGGTGATCACAGTTCATGGGTGTTTATTGAACATTAAATGCTGTGTGCAGGTTGTAAAAATGCCTAATCTAAACCTAAATCCAAGATGGGAGCATGTGTCGACCAACAAATGATAAAAAAGGCAATCCTAGTGGCGTTGTGTTAAAATAAAAAGGCCTATACTAAAACAACCTATTGCCAAAATCTCACAATTAATAGAAAAAGGGATGTCTGATAGTTCTCAAGAAAAGAAAAAAGTGTTCTCAAATAATATGTCAGGATGCGGTAGTCTGAGTCTCCCTTCCCCAAGTTTTGGATACGGGGTAAAATGGGAGCTTGGAGCACAGCAAAGTACAGACTGTGGCTTCTAAAGCACGAGACAACAGTTCCACTGGCAGTTCTCAGGCCCGTCGATGGCCAAGCCTCGTTTCCTTTGAAAGTCTCTTGCCTTCGGGGCCTAACGTGTTCAATAACAAAAACAAAAGTTCCTTTAACCTAATGAAAATGTGTTCACAATGTTTGCTGGGTGGTGGGTCCACCCCTCGGTCCCCCTCTTCTGGACCGCTGCCGCTTCTTTATTGTTTATCACAGTTTTATGTAGGGTGATGGCTTCACCACTGGGTACCCCTCTTATGGGCATTGACCCTTCTCAGTTCTTATAACCACAGTTCAAATAGGGTGATGGTTTCACCTCTGGGTCCCCATCTTCTGGGCAATGACCCTTTACGTATCATATTCAAAAATATCTCACAGTTAGACTTTGGAACTTTGGGTGATAGCTTCACCCCTGGATCTCCAAAGGTGGGCTCGGACTCCTCTTCCCTTTATATTCTTGGGGGATGGCTTCACCGCTGGATCTCCCTCGGTTGGGCTCAGATCCCTCTTGACTTTAACGGGATTCGGTTCCCTTGGCTTCTCAATGTTCACTTTCACTGTGGGATTCACTTCCCTTTCTCTCCTGCTGCTTGACCCTCTGTATGACCACTTTGACCTATTTCGCTGGCCCTCCTACGGCCTTTCTGGTATCTGTAGTTTTTTCTTTTGCTTTAGCACCCATGTGGTGTCGGTTTCCCTTTGCAGCTGGTCTCCCCTTCACACTTTTAACAGTTCATTCAAAGTTCATCTGCATTGGTTCAAAACGTGCCACTTTGTGATTCTCACTTATCACAGCCCGGTTCTTATCGGTTCTCCCCTCGACTCACCGGCTGTGTTGAACCTCTTGGCTTTTGGCTTCTCTGGAGTCAAGGCCAGTACCACGGGCGTGGGAGCTTCCCTCGCTCCTGCTTATCGGCATAAGCTTGCCCCGTGTACCGTTGAGATCTGCTGCAGGACACTTGTGCTATTGTTCGCGGCCTTAGACTCTCTTCCACAAAGGTACTGCGGGCCTGGGACAAAAAAGGGCAAGGTCACTTCTCTCCTCGCCACCCTCTCGATTCCTGACGCCTTTCTCCTTCTTTTCAACTGCTGTGCGGTAGCCATCTCGTTGTGCTGTCTGCCGTACCCGCCTTGCTTGTACTGCATTCACTTGCTCCACCTTTTATCCCTGTGGGGAAAAGGAAGGGCCGTCAGGTTTGTGTGGTCTAGGTTAATTGCCTGACTTGGCCTGACCCTTGTATTGGGACATGCCAGGTAAACAGTCCTGGTGTTATGTTGGGAAAAAATATTTGTGTTGGAAAAAAAAGGTGATAAGAGTTTCCGGTTATTTTACAGGCTCGGATGGGAAAGAGGAGTAACATGGAGGAAAAATCCTCGTATTGGGGTTTGTGGGAACCTCAAAAGGGTAGGGTTTGTGAGAATGGCAGCTGTTGGTTACATTTGACGGGGAGTTTGCAAAATGATAATCAGAGGGACAGGATCGTTGGGGTTTGTGAGGCATAAGGGAATAACAGGGATAGTGAAATGAACACAGGGGATTCTGGGACCGGTAGTGTTTTGTCAGGGTAGAATGGGTGTTCGGAAAAGAATAATCAGAAGGAAGTGAAAAAGAATGGTTGAGAGTTTTCCGGTTGAAAGCGGGAAAGCAGGGTTTCTGGGAGATGTGATTTACAACTCTAGTAGGGTTCGTATTCTTAGGGGATTTTCCAGATGGGGTTTGTTTGGTAGATTTTAACACAGGAGAGTTTATAGGAGAAAGGGGGCCAACTGTGGCACAGCCCACAAAGGTCTCAGGGATCTCTCCATCCTCGTCTTCTTACCCGGTAACATACCGCATCTCACCTGGGGTATTCCCCTGAGCCCAACCCTGGGTTCCCTTACCCAGGTGATCCTCCCTCACTGGTCTACCTCCAGGAACTGGATCCAACAGCAATGGCTGTGTCCTGGCCACCTGAATAAGGGCTTCTAGAGGTTTACTAGGAGAATACCCTCAGGTTTCTCAAAACCCCTTGGCGGACATACCCTTGAGCAGGTCTGCTTGTACTTTGCGTTGTCCTTCGTGGCAAAGAGATGCACAAACATGGTTACCCACCGGGAGAAGTCTGCAATGAATTCCGGGTATATCTCCCATTCGTGGGAGACCGTAACCTGTCTCCTCAGAGCATCTGTCAACCTGTTGAGGTGAAGATCCTGTTCTCCAGAAGCCAGAGCTATAGCTGAATGGCCTCCCTGCAAAGGGACAGCGACTGAACACCCCCTTGCTTGTTGAGGTAATGCACAACAACTCTGCTGTCCACAAAGGCATATTTTCCCCCGAGGAACTGCAACGTCATCAGGGCTGGCCTGATTGCTCACAGCTCCAGCCAGCTGGTATGCCAGTAAAGAACATTCACGTGCAGTTCCCCACAGTGACCACCCAAGTACTTCAGAGACTCATCCACACCCACTTGTGCCTACAGCCAGGAGGGCCAAATTGGGTCCCCTGCCATCATGCTCTACCTGTTGGCCCACCAGGAAAGGTAGCTGGCCACTGTCCTCAATATTCTGAGGACATCCGACATGTTGCTGAAGTACTGTGACCATTGACCCTCAGAAGGCATTCAAGGGATCACACTTACAGTCTGGCCTCTAGCATCAGGAAAATGCAGGAGGCAATGAGACACATAAGGTGGAGGAAGGAAGCTGGTGGAAGGCTGGTTGGAGTTCTGGAAAAGTGTCACCCTCTAATTGATACCCTCGACTCCCTCCTCGTGGGGAAGGCCATCCCCACCCAGGTGTCCTGAACTGCCCCGATAAATTCGAGCCACTGCAACAGTGTAATATGGGACTTCTGGAAGTTCAGGCAGAAGCCCAATCTGTGAAGCAGGGAACAGGTGCCCTTTGAGAGGCCTTGATACCTGCTCTGGGGATCTCCCTCTGATCAACCAGTCATCCAGGTAATGGAACACATGGACAACATATCTCCAGAGGTGAGCCGTCACCAACGCCATCAGCTTGGTGAAGACCCTGGGATTAGAGGTAAGGCTAAAGGGGAGCACGTTGAACTGATAATGAGCGTCTCCAATGACAAACCTTAGTAATCGCCTATGCTTCTGATAGATTGGCACATGAAAATAGGCATCCTGAAGGTCCGGCGACACAAACCAGTACTGGAGTTGCAGAGCGTGGAGAATATCTCTTAATGTTACCATCCTGAATGCGTCCTTCCTCAGGAACTTGTTGAAGTCCCAGAAGTTCAGGATAGGACAGAGCCCTCTCCATTTTGTGGGCACCAGAATGTAGCGGGAGTACCAGGGGAGATCCTCTCTCCTCGGCTCACACCTCCTCCACTGCACCCTTCAAAAGTAGGACTATCAGCTCCAGATGTTATGAGAGGGGTGGAGCTCTGTCTGGTGGTCTCCTGATGAATGGAAGACAATATCCCCATTTGACCAGCAGAATGGGCCAGGCGTCAGATGTTATATCCCTCCACTTTCCCCAGCGCTCAGAGACGTTCCCTCCAACCAGAGAAGCATGTGGGGGGACCTCAAAGTGGCTTAGTCAGTGCCACCGACCCTGAAGTCCAAGCTGAAGCTGACGGACCCTTTCAGGCCATTCTGTCCCTACCAAGGCATGAGAACCATCTCTGGCACTGCTTGGACTGGGAAAGTCGCGACTCTCTCATGAAAGGGACATACCGCCTGTGCCTCTGCCTCTGGATCCAAATGAAAATAATTATTTGGTGGGCTGCTGGACCACCAGGCTCATTGACACAGTTGAGAGCGTCAACTCTTTTAAGTGCCCCAGAGACATGTTGCCTTCAGCTTGGTGCACGCTGTCAGCGAGGTGCATGTTGTTGAAGGTCATATCAAGCAGTTCATATCAAGCAGTTTTGCTTGCACGTTCAGAGAGAGAACCCCAATCCATGGAGGTATGAAGCCCTCTCGAGCACCCTCAAACTTCTCACTGAGCGGCCGATACAATCTGTGGTGTTGAGACCCAACTGGAGGGCTAGGCATGCTACTTCCTTGCCGTTGTTGACAAACCCATCCCTTACTTCGCCAGCTGAAAGATGGTCTGCAGCCTCCGAAATCGTTCTCCATAAAACATGAGAATACTTAAGCAAAGGCGTATATGGAATTATTGGCCTTTAGCACCATACTCCCCGATGCAAAGACTTTCTTTGCAAGGGCATCTGTCTTTTTCGACTCCCTGTCCATCAGGAGATTGGCCTTGAGGTCACCATGGGGGCCTGCAACCCCAGACTTCCAGGGGCTGGATGGATTGTCAAAACGGGCAAGTCGCCCCTCGGCAGCTTATAGTTCTTTGTGAGGTAGCATCAACCGCCGGCATCCAGCATGGTCGCTGCCATAACACCTGATTTGGAAATGAAATGGCTGCATTGAATGGCAGCGCTCTCCCAGACTGCAGATCCATGTCCAAGTTGTCTGTAAAGTCATAGGACTGTAAACCCACCATTACCCTTTTTGACCATCTTTCTGTATTGTGCATTGGAGTGAGCACAGAGTGACACCTGCTGCATTTCCAGACCGGTCAAGGTATCAAGCCTGCTCACGTCATGCAACCCCTCGGCCAGTGTCAATAGGTTAGCCTGGTCTGTGAGAAAATCTGACATATGTTGTGGTCTTGTAAATCCCATAGACTCCATTCCGTTAAAGTTAGTTTTCACAGATCCGAAGAACCCTGAACTGAACTCTAGCACATAACCATCAATGTCAACGGCATGGGCCCAATGGGAGCACTTGGCACTGATGCCTCAAGGGCTGTCTGCACCAGTGCCGGCTTCAAGAGCGTTGAGGTCGAGTTTGAGGGTGTGAGATCTGACTTGGGCACCTTGGCACTGGAAACTTCTGGATGCAATCAGTGACTGTGCGTCAGGCAGTGCGATCTAAGTCGTACTTGCTGCGGTCTTCTCGAACATCTGAAAAATCTGCTGCTTAAATTTCTCCCACTCCTCCCTCAGCTGCCCCTTGAGCAGATATCACTTACCCCTTTCCACCGTAGAGTGAGAGTCTCACCTATGTTTATGCTTTCTTTCTGTGGGAAGACGAATGGTGAGAATCGTTTCAAGAGTGGGACCGGTTTCTCATTTTCATATGATGCCTGTCTTCCTCCTCTGGCGTAGGCCCTTCCGTGTCAGCACCCAAAGATTTGATGGCAGATCGATTTCAAAGAGGGCCTCCAGGGCACCAACTTCACAGAGTGTTCCCTGAGCACCTTTGGATTCATGTTCTCACAGGAGCCCACTGCTCCACATCATGCTCCACTGTTAGACATCACACACAAATGTTGCGTGGGTCCGTGATGGACATTTTTGAGCTGCAGCCCTTAAAATCTGACCGCTTGGGGTCGACCCGACACATCAGAGATCAACCCATTTTTTACCCAAAAAATCTTTGAATAACCGTGCTACGAAACAAAAGTGTGCTGAGCGATTGGGGAAATGTATGGAGGAATGGGAGCGTAGTGACAATGTATTTGTACTACGGACATCATGTTCGGAGTCGAGGAGTAGTGCGGTCGAGGCATGCAGAGGTTCAGAGACAACACTGAGCTGTACAACGCCCCGCAGCTAATTACAAAGATGAGGAATCTGTGGGTGAATGCAATCCATTAAATATTTTGCTAAATGTATTAACGACTGGTTCCTAAATGATTGCACACAAATTCAAGGTTTCTAAATCATTTCAGTAGAAGGGTCTAAACGTGCTCAAACTAGTATAGCTTACATCAAAAGGGTCATTCTCAGTCAATGATGGCATCCATTCTATTTTCTTCAAAGTGACCTTTGGAAAAATCAATCTTTCATTGCCAGAAACAACTATTTTATCGATATATCACTCAACTATTTTGTCTCCAAAATAGCGCACATACATTTACGTCATTGTTGATGCGCTCCTTTAATTATTTCTTTTAGTTTAGTCTATGCTGCCAGTGTAAAGTCATAAAAAAATCCATGTTACCACAATCAGCAAAACCAACAGTTCCCACCTCCGTGGAAAGGGGTTGAACTGCCTGCCAGAGGGGAAAAGGGAGATGCGCGACCCCCCCTCTGTTTAATATAGTGCAATTGAAAACTAAGTACATGGATCCCTTTAGTAAATCCGAAATAAACTGTTTTCGCTGACTCCATACATCTGCATTAGTGGAAGCAAGGTCATGGGGCTTCCTCAAACTGTGGTAGTGTCGGTGTAGAAAAACGGGGTTCAGCCTGTGTTCCATGACGACATGGAAGAAGTTGCATCCCGTCCCTCTCTAGGTGCGGCAAGCCTCCCAGGCCCCTTGCTCATGCATACTCCAGACAGATCCACACTTTACACTGAGCACAAACTATTCACAACCCCACGTCCTCCACAGAATAGGGCTTCCTTCATAAGTCTCCAGAGCGAGATCCGAGCGAGAGAGAGAGAGAGAGAGAGAAAGAAAGAGATGGAGAGAGGGGGAGGGAGAGAGAGAGAGAGAGAGAGAGAGGGAGAGAGAGATAGAGAGAGAGAGAGAGAGAGAGAGAGAGAGAGGTTGCGTAGTACGCAATAGTTCTGAGCATGCGTAAGCCTCGTTCCGGCTTGCGCATGCGCTCGTTAATAAATGAGGTCCCGGTGCGGCAGTTGCCACTGGAACCCCCCATACCAGCAAGACGTGTCCTGCGTGTTCTTACCAGACATATGTATGCGTGCGTGTGGGGTGGCCTCGGGCACCACCACTGGTTAAGACTGGCGTCCAGGCCGTACCGTGTGTGTGTGATTGTGACACCTTGTATGACGATCGGATGTCAGAGTGGGTGATCCGTCGCACTATGCGGTCATGGACCTGACGCAGAGAGCCGGCGGCCATCTTAAATTCGGCGATCACGACGGTTGCGGCCTGAAAAGGTGCTTGTGCGCCGTCCATGATGAGATTTATGCAAATTATTTGGACACCCCACGGCTGTGAGAGATCTCATGGCCGTGGCAACATTGTGCTGAAGGTGCTAGAGGCACCCCAAGCGTGCTGGCTGGCACACAAAGCATCCATCTGGCAGAATCATCACCCTGAGCTGCTGGAACCCAGTCTTCCCGCCCAAGAGGAGAAAAGGTCAGTGAGGGGGCAAGTTGTGCTGGAGCAACCCTACCAGGAAGGCAAACGGCAAGTGAATCGCTGACAGCACAGCGCAGCCTGCATACAGATCACTGTGATGGGTGAAGAGGAAGATGGTGATGGTGCACCTGTGCCAGTACCATGCAGGCAACAAGGTACTCTGGCACCCATGCCAGAATTCGATACATCAGGGCCCCCCTCTAAACTTGGACCTCGATGGCTGCTGTGGGTGAAAAAACTAGAAATGTTTTTCAGAGCCACAGGAGAGACAGATGATGATGCAAAGGTGGCCACACTGGTGTACTCAGCAAGAGCAGAGGTACACAAGATATTTGACTCTTTGAACCTTTAGGTGATCACTTACGATGCTGTGATACTGGCCCTCCAAAATCATTTCCTCCCCATGGCGAATGTGGACTTCCACAGATTCGTTATGTGTGCGGAGAAGCAGCAAGCTGATGAGTCCCTGGACCAGTTCTGTGCGAGGCTAAGGCACCTGGCGCGCACCTGCAGGTGGGTGAACGAAGAAGAGATGGTGTGTAACTAGCTAATACAAGGGTGCAGCTCAGGGAAGCTGCAGAGACAAGTCCTTCGGGAGCCAGGCCTGATGCTCACACAGATCCTGAACACTGGGCGCACATATGAACTGGCCGAGAACAGGGGCGCTAAGATGGACGCGGCAGTGCGTACAGGGAGGAGTGTGGACGCTTTCGCTGTTGGTCGGCCCGCGCTGGGGAAGGCATGCTGGGGCCAGAAAAGGGCGGACGACCCTTCATCACCTGTGAACCCACAGTCCTGCCAGTACTGCGGGTATGATCTGCCTCACACAGGTAAATGTCCAGCGAAATCGAGAGTCTGAGGAAGGTGCAGCACGCCTGGACATTATGCAAGGGTGTGTAGAGCCGCGGTTCCGGTGGCCACGTCAAGAGGGCCGGCAAGAGTGAGTGGGGGCAACCCTAGAAGATTTAGGAGTGTGTCGGCTGTCAAACAGGGGGTACAGGAGCTAGACATTGCTGAGGAAGAGGAAGATGAGGAGGAGGTCTTTTTCATCTCAAACATTGCTGCAGGTGCTAAAAAGAGAAGGCAACCGACTTGCACGGTGTACATTGCAGATGTGCCGACACCTGTTTTGATCGAAACGGGGGCGTCAGTCTGCATCCTGGCAGCAGAACACTATGAGGCTCTTCCAGGCCCTCCCAAATTAGAACCGTCCAAGGCCAGAATATACCTTTGGAAGGGATACGCCGCTGCCAATCCATGGAGTCTTTGTGGCACCTGTCTCACAAGGGCAGAATACAATCAAGGCAAGATTCTTTGTAACCGATGTAAGCCTGCACTCCGTATTAAGCTGCGCCGCCTCCGAGGCCTTAGACATTGTACACTTCACCATGTCGGTGTACCAAACAGATATTGACCACCTTCTGAACCGATTCGAGAGCATATTTCAAGGGGTGGGCAAGCTAAAAGGGGACCCAATTAGACTGCACATTGATGGGTCCGTAAGGCCGACAGCCCTCAAGCACAGAAAGATACCGTTCCACCTAAGGGCGCAAGTAGAAAAGGAACTTCAGTCACTGATCGACATGGATATCATTGAAAGGGTAGAGGGCCTGACGCCGTGGCTATCCCCAATAGTAGTGGCGCCCAAGCCCAAACAGCCGGGTGCAGTCCGCATCTGTGTAGACATGCGGCTGCCTAACGCCGCTATCAAGAGGGAAAGACACCTCACACCCACGTTGGACGACATTGTGGGTGAGCTGCAAGGGGCCAAAGTGTTTTCCAAGCTCGATTTAAGATCAGAATACCACCAGCTGGAACTCCACCCGGAGTCACGTTACATAACAACATTTACCACCCACTAAGGGTTATACCAATTCAAAAGGCTTAGTTTTGGAGTGTCGTCAGCGGCGGAGGTGTTCCAGAACGTCATCCGTGGAGCCCTGGCAGGACTTAAAGGAGTCATCAACATGTCAGACGACATACTGGTCTTTGCGCAGTCGGAATCAGAACATTTGAAAAGGCTGGAACGTGCACCGGAAAGACTCAAAAGCCTAGGCCTGACGCTACACAGAAAAAAGTTCAAATTCTTCAAGGACCGCATTGAGTTCTTCGGATTTGTCTTCCACGCTGGAGGGATCTCGCCCGACCCGGAGAAGATGCGAGACATTCGCGAGGCAAACCCCCCAGAGTCACCAGCTGTTAGGCAGAAACCTGTGCAGTTCCCTTAGGGACCACTGCAAAAGATTTAGGACTACAGGTGGCTGGCAGTAAACCCAATTGGTAGCAGTCTGTGCCACCCAGATTTACCTGGTAGCTGTGGCTGAGCAGTCACACTTCTCTCTCACACAGTGGGGTTATGCCCAAAGAGTCTTTGTAGATAGTTCATATAAGATTGAGATCAAGTCAGGAAAAGTTAGTTAACGGGCCCCAGGCTAACCCAGGTTCGAAAGTCGAGGATTTACTGTCACCCCGAACGATCTGTCGCAAGGGAAGCCAGGCGGGACACAGTACCTGAAAATGGGAAGAACGCTCCAGCGGGGGCAGTTGTTACTGGGAGCGGGTGCAAGTCAGTGTTTCGGCCAGAGGAAGAGGAGGTCTCGATGTGGAGGAAAGCTGAAGGTTGTTGCACTGCCAGGGAAGAAACCAGCCGCAGAATTTCCCAGTTACAAGGTACCACCCTTTTCTTTGCGGTATTGGTAAACCGTGGAATTCCGGTTGCCGGGTTGCTTGGCACGGGCAAGGCGGCCACGAGATGGTCCAGGAAGGCGAAAAGACGGGCAAACTGGTTATCCCCACCAGTCAAAGGAAGAAGACTCTCCAGACTGGAGATCTCCTCTGTGATCGGGAAAAGTGGTGAGACGGTTCAGCAGGGCTCCACCGGTGGTGTCGTCATTGCAGGTCGGCTCGGCTTCTCCCTCCTCGGATTCTTTAGGTCCTGTGGCGACATCTGAAGTTCCAGTCCCCAAAGCCCTGCTTTTATGCAGAAAACCCCAATTCATTCAGCCTAGCTGTCACTCAAACATGCTAAGTGGTGAGCCGGGCGGCTCACCACTTCGGCCAATCAAACAAGAGTGCGACTTGAGTTGCCGAGGCAACTCAGTCCAGGATGCCTAAACCCCCTCTCACACCCCCTGTGGTGCCCAGACAGAATGGCACCACTTTTGGAGGCTTCTGTGGAGAAGCCTGCCAAAAAGTGGAACAAAGGGCTCGACTTGGGTTGGAGTCATAGAAGCGAACACAAACGCCATTTTGGAACCAAGTTTCGGCAAAAAATACCAACAGGTGAATTTATATTAATTTAATAAACCGCCGGTATGTTCAAGGCTATATTAAAAAGTGGTAGCCTCGAACAATGGGAAAATCCCATCGGAATATATTCGCGGTCGAATTTAAAAAGTAGTATCCACTGTCACCAGCCAAAAATCAGTCAGGGGGACTGGACAGTGCCCCCTCGAACAACAGACCCCAGGGCAATCGAATTGCTCCGACCAGTACGTCCACAATATGATGGTGTGTACTGGTTCTGTTCACAATTTAAGACTAGTAAAGCCAATGGTGACTTTACATACCCTGGGAGACAGTAGTCAGTCCCAGGGTATGGAGTCTATGTTTGGGAGTCGCTACGACACCCCTGGGTTACTGCACGGAGGGTGCTGTGTAACCCACATATCAAAAACACATGAAACCCTATGGGGTAAAGGACCCCATAGCCCATAGAACACATACAAAGTCAAAGGAACACCTCAAATCATATCTAAGAGTGGGAGGAAAAGCGTCTCACTCTTAGCAGGAGAAAAAAATAAACCCCAAAAATCCAGCAAAGCTGCTGGAGGACCCACTAGGTTTGGGAAATTAGCCTTTACAGAGAATTCTCCCTAACAACACTCGCCTCCCCCCCCCAGACTAAGGGACAGGAGGATTTAATCCACTCCTGGATGAATCTCATACCTCTAGTCGATGACCTACAATCCTAGAGAGACCATCAGCATTTTGGTGGTGACACCCTGACCTGTGCTCAATTGCAAAATCAAACCCTTGCAGGCAGATTGACCATCTCAATAGTTTTGGATTGGATTTTCCCCTTTCATTTGCATTAACCATCTCAAGGGTTGGTGGTCAGTCTGAATGACAAAAGTAGAACCATACAAGTATGGCCTAAACTTCTTCAGTGCCCACACAATAGCAAAACATTCTCTTTCAATAGTTGCCCACCTTGTCTCAGGACCCTTCAGCTTTCTGCTGATGAAGCAAATGGGGTGCTCCCTACCTTTCTCATCCAGTTGGCTAAGGACTGCACCTATACCTACATTAGAAGCATCTGTCTGCACAATGAAAGTTTGGTAGTAGTCAGGAGCTCTCAATACTGGTGCTTGGCAAAGAGCTTTCTTCAGGTTTTCAAAGGCCTGATTGCATTCCTCATTCCATTTGAACTTCTTAGGGAATTTTGGAGAGGGGATTACATTCAGTGGAGAAGCTATGGTCCCATAGTTCTCTCTGAAATTCCTGTAATACCGAGTGAGGCCTAGGAAGGCTCTCACCTGGGTTTGAGTAGTAGGTGTTGTCCAATTTTGCACAGCTTCAATCTTACTGAGCAAAGGCCTTATTTCTCCACCTCCTTCCTCATGCCCAAGGTAGACCACCTTACTCTGACCAATCTGGCATTTACTTGCATTTATGGTCAGATTGGCCTGTCCAAGAGCCTGCAAAACATGTCCTAGGTGGTTAACATGCTCTTTCCAGGAATGGCTGAATACTGCAATGTCATCCAAGTATGCCATGCATAAATCCTCCATCCCAGCCAGAACCTAATTTACCATCCTTTGGAATGTCGCAGGTGCATTTTTCAATCCAAAAGGCATAACCTTAAATTGGTATAAGCCAAATGGGGTAGAAAATACAGTCTTCTCCTTGGCATGGTCTGTCAGGGCTATTTGCCAATAGCCTGACCTGAGGTCAAATGTGCTGAGGAACTTGGCTGAACCAAGTCTATCCACCAACTCATCTGTCCTTGGCAAAGGGTGGGCATCAATCTTAGTGACTGCATTAAGAGCTCTATAGACCACACAGAATCTCAATTCTTTGGATCCTGCCTTTGGTACTAACACAACTGGGCTAGACCATGGACTAGTAGAGGGCTCTATTACCCCGAGATCAAGCATCTTCTTGACCTCCCCTTTGATGTGGGTCCTTACATTCACCAGTGAGTATATCATGCTGTCCCCAAGGGGTCAAGCCTGGTGAAAGCGAGAACAGAGAGGCAAACTGATTTAACATGGCTTTGCACTCTTCTTGTTGCTCAGGTGTCATATTTGAAGAGAGATTTACTCCTTCAATCTTTTCGTCCAAGGGTAAGCCTCTGAGTAGATCAGGGAGAGCTTCACTCTCTTCTTCCTCTTCTGTTGAAGCTAGAAGCAAGGCTCCTACTTCAGGCCTGGAGACATACGCCTTTAGTCGGTTGGCGTGGAAGACTCTGGGAGCCTCCTTGGGATTGCCTAAGTCCACCAGATAGTTCACCTCTCCAAGTTTACCCACAACCTTGAAGGGTCCCATCCATTTATCTTGCAAGGCCCTCTGCCTTGTTGGGATCATAACTAGAACTAGCTGGTCTTGAGTGTACTCAAGCATGTTAGCCTTCTGGTCATGCCAATGCTTGACCAAAGCTTGCCCAGCTTTCAGGTTATCACTAGCTTCTGCCATCATTTGTGACATTCTCCTCCGGAGACCTATTACATAGTCAGTCACTCTGACTGGCTTGGGGGAAGGAGCACTCTCCAACCCCTCCTTAATCAGGGCCAATGGACCTCTGACAGGATGGCCAGGATCCTCTAAAGCACCTATCATGCTCTTCATGGTTCTGTTGAACCTTTCCACCAACCCATTTGTCTGAGGGTGGTAGGCGGTAGAGAACTTGTAAGTAACTCCACAGGTTTTCCACATGGCTTTCATGCAGTGGGACATAAAATTTGACCCCCTGTCAGAGATAACTTCCTTAGGAAACCCAACCCTGGTAAAAATACCAAGGAGGGCCTTAGCCACAGCCTGAGTTGTAACAGTCCTCATAGGAATTGCCTCAGGGTACCTAGTAGCATGGTCTACTACAACAAGGATAAACCTGTTGCCTGAGGAGTTTGGGGGATCAAGGGGACCAACAATGTCAATCTCTACCCTCTCAAATGGGACTCCCACAACTGTGAGAGGCACTAAAGGTGCCACATTCTTGGAACCCACCTTACCAGAAGTCTGGCTGGTGTGTCAGCTCTTGCAAAACGTGTCTACCCCAGCCCCCATTTTTGGCCAATAAAAGTAGAGTGAGAGGCTTTCCTTGGTCTTCTTGAAACTCAAGTCACCAGCCAAAGGAATCTCATGGGCAAGTTGCAAGAACTGTTGTCTGTTTGCTTGAGGTACTACAAGCCGCTTGTAGTCTCCAGGTGCAGACTCAGTTGGTTCACTGTAGAAGAGGCCATCTTCCCAGTGCAACCTATACTTCCCAGGCTCTTGCCCATCAGCCTGAGAAGCTGCCTGTTGGCGAAGATCTTCCAGAGTTGGACATTCTCTCTGTCCCTTACTGAAGTCTGCCCTGTTGGGTCCACCTTCTGCCAGTAAAGACTGCAGCTCAGGATGGTCAACAGGATCCAGATCTCCAATGAGTTCTTGGCCTTCCACTAGCTCTTCTTCAGAGTCTAGCTCCACCATACAGGGTTGTACCTCCCTCTCAGCCTCAGCTGGAGGTGGAGTTACAGGTGTAACTTTGGACAACCTCGGGGAAGTCCTTGTTGGAAGCACTGGAGTGCTTGCTGTTGGCTGTTTCTTCGAAGTCTTGGGTTTCCCCTTTGCTTCTTTTTGTTCAGTGATAGCAAGTTTTAACTCCAGTGGAGAAGGAGTGATATCTTTCTTCATCATCTCCTTGGGTGCCTCTCATGGTTCTCTTCCTTGCAGGTCTGGTGAGCTCCTGTAACCTTTTACTGGGAGGTCTGGGGGTATGTGACACTACTCCAAGAGTCTTCAGGTCATTACCCAACAGAACCCCTCCTGGTACCTCACTTTGTATGCTGACAGGTATCTTCACAGTCATGTCATTACACTGGATGAGAACTGGTAATTGGGGGAGCATCTGCACAGGCCCTCCAGCTAACTTGGTGAGGCGTTTGGGTGCCTTAGCAACATCCTCAGCCTGAAAAAAGATTTATCCACCAAAGTTATGCTGGCCCCAGTGTCCCTAATGGCAGGAGTCTCCTGACCATTCACCTGGACACTGTCCTTATAATACTCTTTAGTATTATCTGGGATAGAGTTATAGACATCTAAATTCTGTTGTTCCCACAGACCCAGAGACACTAAAGAAACACTGGCTGAGACTCCAATGGGTTCATCAGCCAGCAGTAGAAAGTTTCCACTTGCCATTTGTACTTCCTCCTCTGGAGCGAAGGCTAAGGAGACAAGCTGGAACCCTGAAGGTATACCCTTACATCTGAGACCTCCTTTCACATGGTCAGGCGAGCCACAAACATAGCATTTACCAAATGCTTTCTGGAATGGTGGCTTGCTCTGACCTCCTTCTGGTTTTCCACCAGAGGGTACACTACTCTGATTTGGTTTCCCTTGTGGCTTACCCTTACTGTTTTGTTTGGGGCCCTCTTTGGGATTGGAATTCTCTTTGGAGTCCTTTTTTGGCTGTTTCCCCTCATCCTTTTTCTGAGTTACCCCAGAGTCCTTGTGAGTAGCCCTGTTGGCAACCCACAAGTCAGCAGCCTCAGCTAGTTTTCTGGAATCTAATTCCTTTGAATCAGCCAAGTGCTGTCTGAGCTCAGGAGAGCAGGCATCATAAATTGACTCCAACCTCACAGGATTCTTCATTCCCTCATAAGTGTTCACTTTGTAACCCTTAATCCATCCCTCTAAGTTCATCAAACTTTCACTCACCCAGGTAGCCCAAGGGGTACCATCATGCTTTTTGAGGGTCCTAAACCTCTTAAGGTACTGGGAAGGGGCTTCCCAAATCTAGCTATCAAAGCTAGCTTCACACATTCATAATCCTTCTTATCCTCCTCCCCCAACTCCATTACAACATCAGTTGCCACAGGGGGGAGTCTAGAGAACAACCAGGAAAGTAACTCATTTCCTGTAATGTTCTGGAGCCCATGATTATATTCAAACAAACTCAACCAGTCCAACACATCCAACTTAGGCTCATACATACCCACCATCTCCTTAGGCAGCCGGGGTCTTTTGGGACTGGAACTCCTAGAGGATTCGGAGAGAGAAGCACTTTCCACAGACAATTTTTTCATTTCTAGCACATGGTTGAGCTCCATTTCTCTGAGCCTTAGTTCTTGGTGCCGTTGTTCTGTTTGAGCACTAATTATTTTGCATTCTAATTCAAGCTTCATTTTTTCTAGTTCCATATATTGGGGATTAAGTGTGGGACCTGGTAAAGGTCCAGTAGTTACAGCTGCCAGGGCAGGTAGAGGTCCAGGGGAGACAACTCTAACATCTTCCCCCTCCTCTTCTGCTTCTGACTCAAAGTTATCAATACTAACATTCATATCACTATCATTGCTGTTATCTACAGTTGCTGGAGTGGTAGGCTCCTCTGAACCACCACCCAGACTTTGGTTTGCTAACAACCTTTCTATTAGCTCCATTTTCTTGGCCTTAGTCAGGAGGTTCTTATGCTTACAGAGAACTCTTAAACAATCAGCAGTTTTTGCAGCAAGGGACTCTTGACTATAACTTTCCATAGTTGACAGGTTTAGAAAATAGCCAAGCTTTGTGGTTAGGTACACTAAGGTATCTATAAGCACACTAAAATGTATACTCAATACAAATCCCACCGCTGCACACCAGTGTTAGGCAGAAACCTGTGCAGTCCCCTTAGGGACCACTGCAAAAGATTTAGGACTACAGGTGGTTGGCAGTAAACCCAATTGGTAGCAGTCTCTACCACCCAGATTTACCTGGTAGCTGTGGCTGAGCAGTCAGACTTCTCTCAAGATGAGTTAGGCAGTATATAGAGTATACGCAATAGGTACAGAGATACAGTAGCACAAGCAAACACTGACCAGAGCTTTGGTGTAAAAGTATATAATTATTAATTTAAAGACGCACTTGTAAATTACACTAGCACACAAAGAGGTAAGTAATTTGAACACCCAGTCACTATTATATATATACAACCCTAATTACTTATTAGACAAGTCTTAGTGAGAAACACCACTTATTTTCAGACAGAGGTGAGCGCTTAACATAAGATGGCACTCTAATAAGTTATAGAAAAAGGGAGGGAAAAGGCAGAGTTATGAAAGGACACAATTTCAATACTTTTCAAAGAACCACAGTGAGGCAGGTTAGGCAAAGTCTACTGCAGAGCAAGGAAGTCCAAATGGCAGGCCCACTCTTAGAGAGAGCAAGCAAAATGTGTCCAGGATCACACAGTGGGGTTATGCCCAAAGAGTCTTTGTAGATAGTTCATAAAAGATTGAGATCAAGTCAGGAAAAGTTAGTTAACGGGCCCCAGGCTAACCCAGTTTCGAAAGTCGAGGATTTACTGTCACCCCGAACGATCTGTCGCAAGGGAAGCCAGGCGGGACACAGTACCTGAAAATGGGAAGAACGCTCCAGCGGGGGCAGTTGTTCCTGGCAGCGGGTGCAAGTCAGTGTTTCGGCCAGAGGAAGAGGAGGTCTCGACGTGGAGGAAAGCTGAAGGTCGTTGCGCTGCCAGGGAAGAAACCAGCCGCGGAGTTTCCCGGTTACAAGGTACCACCCTTTTCTTTGCGGTAGTGGTAAACCGTGGAATTCCGGTTGCCGGGTTGCTTGGCACGGGCAAGGCGGCCACAAGATGGTCCAGGAAGGCGAAAAGACGGGCAAACTGATTATCCCCACCAGTCAAAGGAAGAAGACTCTCCGGACTGGAGATCTCCTCTGTCGTCGGGAAAAGTGGTGAGACGGTTCAGCAGGGCTCCACCGGTGGTGTCGTCATTGCAGGTCGGCTCGGCTTCTCCCTCCTCGGATTCTTTAGGTCCTGTGGCGACGTCTGAAGTTCCAGTCCCCAAAGCCCTGCTTTTATGCAGAAAACCCCAATTCATTCAGCCTAGCTGTCACTCAAACATGCTAAGTGGTGAGCCGGGCGGCTCACCACTTCGGCTAATCAAACAAGAGTGCGACTTGAGTTGCCGAAGCAACTCAGTCCAGGGTGCCTAAACCCCCTCTCATACCCCCTGTGGTACCCAGACAGAATGGCACCACTTTTGGAGGCTTCTGTGGAGAAGCCCGCCAAAAAGTGGAACAAAGGGCTCGACTTGGGTTGGAGTCATAGAAGCGAACACAAACGCCATTTTGGAACCAAGTTTCGGCAAAAAATACCAACCGGTGAATTTATATTAATTTAATAAACCGCCGGTATGTTCAAGGCTATATTAAAAAGTGGTAGCCTCGAACAATGGGAAAATCCCATCGGAATATATTTGCGGTCGAATATAAAAAGTAGTATCCACTGCCACCAGCCAAAACTCGGTCGGGGGGACTGGACAGTGCCCCCTCGAACAACAGACCCCGGGACAATCGAATTGCCCCGACCAGTACATCCACAATATGATGGTTTGTACTGGTTCTGTTCACAATTTAAGACTAGTAAAGCCAATGGTGACAGTAGTCAGTCCCAGGGTATGGAGTCTATGTTTGTGGGTCGCTACGACACCCCTGGGTTACTGCACGGAGGGTGCTGTGTAACCCACATATCAAAAACACATGAAACCCTATGGGGTAAAGGACCCCTTAGCCCATAGAACACATACAAAGTCAAAGGAACACCTCAAATCATGTCTAAGAGTGGGAGGAAAAGAGTCTCACTCTTAGCAGGAGAAAAAAATAAACCCCAAAAATCCAGCAAAGCTGCTGGGGGACTCACTAGGTTTGGGAAATTAGCCTTTACAGAGAACTCTCCCTAACACCAGCCGAGATAAGAAGTTTTCTAGGCATGGTAAACTACTGTGGGAGGTTCATTTGTGATCTGGCATCGCTGTCAGAGCCCCTGCGGGCGTTGACGAGAAACGACGTGGCATGGGCATGGGCGACCAAAGAACAAAATGCATTCACAGACATCAAAAATGCACTGTCGGGCCAGGAGACAATGGCATACTTTAGCCCAGACAAAGAGTCGGAAATTGTTGTAGATGCCAGCCCCGTGGGACTGGGGGCAGTGCTGATGCAAGTGGACCCATATGGACACATGCGCCCCATAGCATACGCAAGCAAGGCGCACACGGAGACCGAGAGAAGATACTCTCAGAGTGAGCGTGAAGCTCTCGAAATACTGTGGCGGTGCAAGCATTTCAGATTGTACATTTTGGGAAAGCCTGTGCTAGTTATCACCGATCACAAGCCACTCATACCAATCATGGCTGGGGCGTCCTCCAAACCACCTCCACGCATCGAGCGTTGGATGCTGTCATTAATCGAGTATGGAGTAAGACTGCAATATCGACCAGGCACTCATAACCCAGCAGATTACCTGTCCAGGCACCTTGCGGCCGGTCGTAGTGAAGACAACGGTGAAGTGGTGGACTGCATTGAATTGGTCCGCAACGTTGTGGAGGCCGCTCTGCCGGTAGCCCTGTCATGGCAGGAAATAGCTGAGGCATCAGATGATGATGAAATAGTCCAGGTCATCAGAGCAGCAATGAGCAACGGTGAGTGGAAGGAGGTGCTCACCAACAAAGCCCGGCGGGAGGCCGGTGCACAGAAGGACCTGCAGGCGATGTGGACGGCACGGAATGACCTCTCGGTGACCGAGGATGGACGCCTGTTATGAGGTCGACAGATTGTCATCCCGCAAGTTCTGGTGACCAAGGTGCTAGAACTAGCACACAACGGACACCAAGGAGCCGCCAAAACGAAAGCTCGTCTGAGACTAAAAGTGTGGTTCCCCGACTTGGAGCAGCGGGTGGACGAGTTTGTGCGTGCCTGTGTTCCTTGCCAAGCGGCTAGTCCGGTGGAAAGAGGCCCACCGATAAGATCCATGGAGAGGAGCGAACAGCAATGGGGGACGGTGCACAATGATTTTGGATCCACGGGAAGAGGAATGTACTTCCTGGCCATTGTAGACCAGTGGTCAAGATACCCAGAAGTTGAACTAGTAGACTCAACGGCGAGTGACCACACCATTTTGGCGCTAGAAAAGATTTTTTCCACCCATGGCTTCCCGACTGAACTATGCTCCGATAATGGCCCGCCGTTCCAGGGACAGCAATTCGCCAGGTATCCGGAAGAAAGAGGCATCAGACATAGGAGAGTCACGCCGCTCTGGCCAAGGGCAAATGGGGAAGCCGAACGGTTCATGAGAACTGTCAATAAAGTCTACAGACTCTCGTTGAACGGGGGAGGGGAACTGTGTCAATACCTCTTCTTGTTCCTCAGAGAGTACTGAATGACCCCACACAAATCCACCGGGGTCGCACCGGCAGAAGTGCTGTTCAGCCGCTGCCCCAGAGGACTGCTGCCGGAAATAGAAGGGCGGACACCAGGGGTAATTGACGATGACCGTGTCCGCCAAGAGCAATGGATCAAGAATGAGAAGGAAAGTGTACGGAGGAACCTCCAGGAAAAGACAATCAGAGTAAGGGACACTGTGTTGGTGAGAAACAGAAGTCCAGGGGATAAACTATCGCTTACGTATGAGGCACATCCACTAGGGGTGACCCATGTAAAAGGGTCTATGGTCACAGCGGCCAACGGGCGAGGGACCATCACAAGGAATGTATCATACTTCAAAAAGATAGAGGCCAGCCCGCCAGAAGTGAATTCGATGGCTCACAAGGGTGTACCCTCAGGGACTCCCCAACCGACCACAGCACCAGATGATGAAGTGGGCTCTGCCCCACCAGAAGCGTCTGTGCCGCTCCTCGAGGGCCGAAAAAGGTACCTGAGCAGAGAAGGGCGCTAACGCCCGGCAAGGTTCCAAGACTACTTCATGGACCCCGGTGTCCTAACGGGCCGAGAACCGTTTGTATTAACTCGTGTTGGGTTGTTGTCATAGTTAACGGGGGTCATTCCGAGGTTGGTGCTAAGGTAACAACGATGCCGGTAAAGGAATACTGGCGTCGATTACCGCTACAGGCTATTCTGACTAGCCCGACCGCTATTAGCGGCATCGTAAAGTATGGTACCGTTACGTTAATAGCGGTCAGGGTGCGGGCATGCGACCCACCATGCCGGCAATAGCGGCATGCTGTAAACTGGAGGAGATCACAAGTGAAGCGTACATGCAAATAACGGCTTCATGAAGGTCGAAAAAGTGGTTACCGGCATGCCGGAAATACCGGCATCGCTGACCTACTGTAAAGTGCCTTGAGCAGTGTACCCAACTGCCACAGGTGCACACAATCAGCACAGGTGGAGGCAATGGAGTCTGGCCCAGTACAAAAGGAGCACACCCACACACCACACCTCCTCCCTCACCAAGATGATCCCACTAGTAGTAGCATTACTGGAGCTGGAGGACATGCTTGCATTGCCACGACATCAACAACAACAACAGCCGGCACCACAGAGGAGACACAGGAGGAGAAGGAGGCTGAGACAGGCCCAGCATGTCCCACCCCGATGCAGCCACCTTTACCACGCAGGCAGCCCCCAATCCCTCGCATCAGAGCCATTCCTTTCAACCTAACCGCTGAGCAGATCCACAACCTGTACCGTCTGGACCGGGACCCATCACCACCATAGTGGACCTGATACACGACGACATAGTGAGTCTCATTGAAATACGCACCGCCATCCCCCCTCTACTGAAGGTAGTGTCTGTGCGCCTCTTCCTTGCCACAGGCACCTACTAGCACACAGTGGGCCACATGCATGGCATATCACAACCCTTTTATTCTCGGATTCTGAACCAAGCGCTGGATGCCCTCCTCAAGCACACAAGGGACTACAAATCCCTACCACGGACTCCCCAGGAGATATTTGATACAAAAGTTGCCTTCGATGCACTGGCAGGCATGCCAAATTGCTTAGGTGCCCTCGACTGCACCCACGTGGAGTTGGTGGTCCCACATGCCCTGGAGGTGGTGTACCGCAACCGCAAGCAATACCACTCCATCAATGTGCAGATGGTATGCGACGCCAGCAAGATCATCACGCATTGTTGTGCCTGATATCCCGGATCAACTCATGACTCTATGGTCCTGCGGAACTCTGTGCTACCACGCTTCATGGAGCGACATGCTGGACGACGTGCATGGCTGCTTGGTAAGTTGCAGGACTGGCACATGGCATTGAAATGGGGGGAGAGATGCACACACCACCATGCTGTCAATGTTGATGTGACTGCACGATGTGCACATCACCGAACACTGTGCCCCAAACCATCACAAACGGTACATGACACTCAAATCCCATATGAATGAAGTAAGGTCGACACCTATCACTACATGACTAACAGGAAACCACCCCACATCCCACAACACGTGCACCACTCATGAGCGGGCGTCACCCTCTTTAACGCCATCCAGCACCTTGCAGTGCATATGCACTTTGTTGCTGTCCCCAGCATATCACCACACAGGACAAGCATCCCTGTGAGTGCATCAAACTGAACCTACTAGGGAATCCACTGTGTGTCACAGGGCCGGCACACCCACAGGAGTGCTGCATGTCACCATGGGAATGATCAGCGCTGATTGCCCAAGATTGCAGACTACTGCCAACGTTCCCTCTAAGTAAATCTCACAGAACACAATATCTCACTAATTTGACACAAACACAGCGGTATGCATCCACAATGCATGAGCAACATCAAGGCAGTGTACACCATGTATCACCTTGAAGATGCAACCCACACCATAAGTCCATGGCACAGAACACATTGAGGGCATTAAAATTGTGTGCATACAACCAGGCACATATGCATGTGACCGACGATGATCTGCAGGCATGTGTGACTAGTACAGCTGTCCATCATGAATCGTCTAACATATACCTTTTATTGCCTCTCATGCAGGTGATAGTGGCTATCCCTTGAAGCCATGGCTCCTTACCCCTGTCCAAAACCCACAGAACAGGCACGAGGAGGACTACAATCGTTCCCATACCTGTACCCGTGTGGTCATCGAGCAGACCTTTGGCCTGTTGAAGGCACGATTTCGCTGCCTCAGCTGGTCGGGTGGGGCACTCCTCTACAGGCATGAGAAGGTGGCCAAGATCATCATGGCATGTGTCATGCTGCACAATATGACAATATGTGCATCCGCCGGAACGTGCCTCTGCCCCCTGACATTGAACTGCTACCACCTGGTGATAATGAAGGGGAAGAAGATGATGTGGCTGGACATCATCGCGGTGCCGATGCACAGGAGGGACATGCTGTGCGCCAGTCAGTGATTGCACAATATTTCTGACACACATGGCAGCAGAGGGTGACATGATGGTTGGACAGAGAGCACTGGGTGTGGGGGTACATTTACACTATGCACTGTAAATGAACAAATGACACAAGCGCAATGATGAATGTCCACTTGTTTTTCACACAACGGGTGTATTAAATATAACAATGTAAACGTAAGTGCAAAAACCCTCCACCACCCTCCCGCCCTCCCCACACAACTCCCCCACACACCCTCACCCTCCTTCCCCTCCCCCCACAACTCCCCTACACATGTCCCATTGAGTCTCCAAAGCCTACAAGAGGCTTCCGTGTCGATTAATTGCCACTCCCTGGTCCAGGGGGCAGCATGTCTTGCCGGTGCAGGGTTCGTGGCAACCTGCGGAGCAGGCTTGTTTGAGTAGAACTGGAGGAAGACGGTGTGGCCGCCTGCTGTGATAGTGTAGCGGATGCTATGCGGCCTAGGATCTGTCAGAGGGACGAGACTTCCTCGCGGAGTGCCGAGACCTCCTCACAGAGGCAGCTGGTGTTGTCAGCGAAGGAGTTGGCCATGGAGGCAGTGTGGTCATGCCACTCCTGTCTGGCCAGTGTCTTGTCCTCCACAAACTACCACACAAGGGCTATAAGCAGGTCAGACCGTTGCGGCCCTGCGGGTGCACCTGTGGAGGTAGTCAGCCCCTGGCTGTCCTGCCTAGCCTGCTCAGCCTCCCTGCTTGAGTAAATTGGACTGAAGTGTCCTTCTGTCTGCTCTTGACCAGACTGCTCCAGGGTGGTGGGGTGCTCTGTATCGAGCGACGATACTTGGGGGGATGCCGGTGGAGTTTGGGTATGGACCACTTCTGAAACACCGTCCTCCATGGGCACCCAGATGTCGTCCTGTGTGTCCTCCACAGACAGGGGTGCCATGGCTGCCACCTCCCCAGCTAAACTCAACTCCTCGGAGTGTGGTGCCTCCCATGTATCATCAGGACGGCCAATGGGTGGTGGTGGTGGCGCGTCGCCCTCTATGGGCCTTGGTGGCACCGGTGTGATGGGTACCTGGGGTGGCTTGCCTGTTGGTACACGGCGCCCCCTGGGTTGTCCCCTCAAGGTTGAAGGGCGGTTGCTGTCATCGCGGGACCTCTTCCGGGGTGTGGCCTGTGCAGGGGTTGCATCCTGCCCATCGCTGTCATGGTCAGTGCCTGTGGGGGTCGAAGAGAGGGATGGCATGAGTGATGTATTGATAGGCATCATGCATCCATTAGGACAATTGCTCACCCACACAATTGGGGGTAATAGGCATTTGTGTTTGAATGAGCACGTTCTTAGATACATGGGTGGTTTATGCAGGCATACGTCGGCGTCACTCATGTTGGCCAAGACCTGTGCTATCTGACATGCATAGTATTTTGGCCATGCACGCTATGTGACTCGTGGCATTTGCATCTTTGTGTGGTATGTGTCATGTACGATATTGCCTTGCACCAGGCATCTGCATGTGTCTGTAATGAATCAACCTACTTTGCTGGGAGTGTGTGTGTGTGTGTGTGTGTGTGGGACCATGGCTTGACTCTTTGAACTGACATATTGGTTGACTTTCATCAGGTTTGGCATAGCAATGTTTACTTTGGACACTCACCTCCATCGCCCGATGTTGTGGCGCCACACACCTCGCCAACACCTTTGATGCCTTCCATCATTATCATGCTGGCGCAGATGTCCTCCCATGGGGTGAGATTGATCAGGGAACTGGGACCTCCTCCTGTTCCCATGGCCTGGCTGCGGTTCACTGAGAGGATGTTTCTCACCCTTAGTCGCAGGTCGTCCCATCGCTTGCGACAGTCTTTATTTGTTTGTGGGGTGTTCCCCACAGCACTGACCTTCTGGGCAACAAGTGCCCAGGTCTCTTTTTTCTGAAGTACTGCCTCTCTCTTCATGTTGCTTGAGAACACTATGGCAGCATGCTCCTGCAGTGTGTCTACCAGCATCTGCAGCTCGTCCTCATTGAACCTTTCTTTATGCTAGCGGGCAGCTCCTTTCTTCAGGGCCTTGGGCATAGTGATGTTGGAGGTGTATCTTTTCCAAATATCAGCAGAGTCCCAGGGGTCCTGTGTGGTTAGGATGGCAATGGATTGTGTTTTTAAAGATGGCCGCCGTGCTCCTTCCCGTTCCTGTGCGATGACGCTACTTCCGGTTCCGCTTATTAGCGGTGACCGTAAATAGCAGTGACCGTTATTAGCGGCCACCGCTATTTACGGTCACCTCTATTGCCGCATTGAACAATGTCGGTAGTGTTATCTGCACTATGATTGATGCCGCTAAGGGCATTTTGGGTGCCTTTTACGGCATGGCGCAAATGACCTTACCGGCATGGCGGAAAGCTCGTGTCCGCAAAGTCGGAATAGTCCTCTATTAGCGGACTGGTGACAGCCCAGACACGCTATTTACGCCATGCCAGTAAGGGACGTTACTTACCTCCAAACTCGGAAAGAGGCCCAACGTTTAATTGTTTTCTTGTTTGGGGGAAAAGGAGGGATGTTGCGTAGTACGCAATAGTTCTGAGCATGCGCGAGCCTCGTTCCGGCTCGCCCAATGCGCTCGTTAATAAACGAGGACCCGAGACGGTATTTGCCGTCGGGACCCCATACCAGCAAGATGTGTCCTGCGTGTTCTTACCAGACATATGTATGCGTGCGTGTGGTGGGGCTGCCGGGGCACCACCACTGGTTAACAAAAGAGAGAGAGAGAGAGATGCAGACAGTTGGTGCTATGTGCAAATTAAACTGTGCTCTAGTAGCCTCCCCACCAGCAGGGCACAGCCACCATTAGTGCCTCCACCCCCACCCCGGGCTGTGTTTGGTTCATTGCTTAATGCAGCTCTCTTAATTCTCGCCTCACATGGACCGACCCCAGCTAATAACCACCCCTACTATTGGCCCCTCTGCAGGAGTGCCTGTGGCTGTGCACAGGTGAACTATACAGGGCTGCTTCCTTTACTTCCATTTGCAGGAAGAGAGGAAAGCAGTGGATAGGAGGGGGGACAAGAGAGGAAAGCAGCGGATAGGAGGGGGGTCACAAGTCATGTGTTTCAGCAAAGACAATCGTAGCAACAGCAGTAGCGGCAAGTCATTAAGTCAAACTGCACCACTTCTCTTCTCACCCTGCATAGGAGTGCGGCTGGAATCTGCAAGGACCTGGACTCCCCTATTGGTTTCACTGAGGTGGTACCTTCCTGGCTTTAGCCAGAGTACACGGGCTGTGTGTGTGGAGTGGTCCCAAAGACCTCTCACATTGGATGATCGATGTTTGAAGCATAGCTTTCTGGGTGGTTTGACATATACCTCAGCAGTCTATCTGGTAGAGGTGGAGAACAGGTTTGATAGATGCTCTGAGGAGGCAGGTTATGGTCTCCTACGAATGGGAGATTTTTCTTGCAGTCACTTCAAATCTTGAGTGAAATCAGTTTGATTTTATTTTTTTGCATACCTGCCTGCTGTTGCTTGTGTGGGTGTGCTTGCCTCTCTGTCTCATAGCATCCATCATATTGTTTACATGATGGGCTATGCACAATGTTAATGTTTTAATGTTAAAGATATTTATATAGCGCACCATCACCAACGGAGTTGGTCTCCAGGCGCTCAAGTGGATCTGTAAAGAAAGGTGGATGGGTGGGTTAGTCGGTAAAGAGGGTGTAGGAAACTGAGAGGTGGTGTACTGTTGGCAGCTTCAGTTCGGTTTTCACCGTGCGCTGAGCTTGGGTGTGCAAATAGGATCGAAGCAGGACCTTGCGTGCTGTTGTTGCAATCTATTGTATGTGTTGGTAGTTTGTTGTTGCGGTGTGGTGAAGTCTGTACGGATTGCTGTGAGAGAGGTGGATGTGTTGGTTTTGTGTGAATTAAGTAAGCAGAAATTAGAGGTTTTGGTTAGTAGGTTGTATGTCTCATAATCCTTGTAGTTTAGTTTATGTATCAGGTAGTCAAAGTGTGTTGGCATGTTCTCTCTCTAGGTATAATGATGGTCTAGTTTCTGTGGTGATACTGTGGCTATTTCAGCAGATAAATTGGCATAGTACCCCAGGTTCAGTGAGCATTGTCCCTAGAACGACAGTGGGGTTTTATTATCATTACCCACCTTCTTTCTATCTATTTACTGTCGGTAGTGCATGGGTGGTATAAACTTCTCTTCTCTTTCCTGACTGTGTAGTTTCAGGGCCGGGGAAGAGGTTGGCCCCCAGCTAAGCTAGTGAGCTTGGTACACCCAGGGTGCAGACATAAGTCCTGCTTAGGTGGTGGAGTTATATTATCTCTCCCCATTCTTTCCAGTGCATTACTGTCTATATTCCATTGCTGCCTGTGCCCCCGAGGATGCCAGGTGCCACTGCTGGGTGATACCTTGCTCTCCCTTCCAATTGAAACGGTGGGTGTTCTAGTTATAATTGGTCAGGATTGTTTTTAATTGATAAGTAGATATGTTACATGTCCATATATCCTTATTGATAAGGGTTGATTAGGGAGTCAGGGTGGGCTTTTCTCTTGGCCTAGTTCCTCAGTGTATGTCCTTATGGGCATTCCTTCTGGTTATGGGGTGAAGAGCCACGATTTGAGGAGTTTTCTGAATTGTAGGTGATCTCCTGTGTTCCTTATGTTCTTTGGTAGTTCGTTCCAGGTTTTTGGGGCGAGGTGAGAAAAGGAGGATCCAAGAAGGGACAATGCTGTAACCTGGAATACAGGTGCAGCATGAGGGGATTATCCTGGCACGGTTTGGCTGGCAGCCAGGACAGCAGCTCGTGGAAGGGAGCAAAGCTGTTCACCTACTTCCCTGTGCGCCAAAAACTGATCCACTGGAACTGGCGGCTTGTCCCAAAATGGTGCATGCTGCCACTTCTATAAAGAAATCTCGGGATTTGGAAGTGCCCTCGATTGGCGAGAAGGAGAGGAGGAGGAGCGGAAGACCCCCGTGAGCGGATAGATTGGAAACACAAAGTATGAGCAATGCCCCACTCTCCTTTCACACGCTGACTCCCATATACAGTTGGGTCCTATGTCCCGGCATCACCTGTAACTCTTACATCATCATCTCTCGACATTGTGCACTCCATGATTCTAGTTCCCACCACACCATGTCCCCACCTTCTTTCTGCCAGTGCTTGAAATTGTAGCATCTAGAAGCTGTGGGGAAGGCTCTGTGGCAGCTATGAGCGGTAACATTTTATAATGGCCCCAGGTCTCCTCTGTAGCTAGGCCCCCGCCCCTGTACCTTGTAAGAACACACAGAGTAAGGTCGCCATGCTACGGAGTCCCAGCCGCTACTGCCGGCACAGGCTCCCTTTATTCTACAGCGCATGCGCGGACTCGTTGCGGCCTGCGCATGCGATCTTTACTTTGTAACATCCCTCCTTTTTCATAACAAACAAATAAACTCAAACAGTAAGATAACCAAAGAAGTGTCAACGGGACACACAGTGATAACCATTACACACAACTTGGTGGAGGCCTGGCTTGTGCCCTTCCTGCCCCTTCTGGCCCCTTAGGTTGCAGGGTCCAGAATATAGTCCTTGAAATGGGCCGGGTATTGTCGTCCTTCCTGGCGGGGATATCGCCCCTCCTCTCTGCGTGCCTCCCGAGGAGGCTCCATCTGCATTGGGTGCCCGGGGTCATCTTCAAACCCAGGCGCCGCGCTGGAGACATGAGTGGACTCCCCACCGCCCGGATGTTCGTCGGGACTGTCTCTGAGGTCCACTTTCTTGAAGAAGCAAAAGTTCCTTGTGACAGTTCCGCTTCGGTCCGACGCCGTCACCATCGAGCCTTTGACGTGAGTCACCGCCATGGGCTTGGGCTCGTAGTTGAGCAACAGCTTCCCCTCTGAATGCCGGGTGCGAATGAGGAAGGTGTCCCCTACTTTGGTGTTCACCAGCCTGAGATTCCTCCGGACGTTCTCACGTTCATTGCGTCCCTCCTGGCCTCCAGGTTCTCCTGGTCATCGATGACCACAGAGGTCCGACCTCCCAGCTCTGGCAGTAGGCCCTGTGGGCACCAGCTGAACAAGGCTTCGGCTGGAGCCACCCCGGTGGATTGGTAGGATGTGGCTCGATACACTCGGAGGAACTGGTATAGATTTCTCCGCAGTTCCCCCCTTTGACCATGGGTGATACGAACTACCTTGTTGAGGGTCCGCATAAAACATTCCAACTCGCCATTAGCTCACGGCCACCCAGGGGTGACCTTACGGTGGGTGACGCTGCATTCCTCCATGAATGCTGCAAACCGGCGGCCCTTGAACGGGGGACTATTGTCCTAACACAGTTCTTGCGGAAACCCGTGGGTGGCGATGATTTTCTCCAGCGCCTGGATGGTGTGATCGCTGGATGTGGACTCAACCAGTTTCACCTACGGGTAGCAGGACCACTGGTCCATGACGACCAGGAAGTGCATACCGCGCCCAGTGGACCCAAAGTCTGCGTGCACCGTCCCCCAGGGCTAGTCGCTCCTGTCCATCGACTCGATGCAGGGCTCCCGAGATACTGGCGCAGCTGCTTGACACCAGACACACTGTTGTACGTGTTCATCCACCCTTCTTTCTAGGTCCGGGAACCAGACATTGGCTCTTAGGCGCGCTTTGGTCTTGGCCGTTCCCTGGTGGCCACTATGAGCGAGTGTAACGCTCACCTGGTATCCACGGGGACGCCACCCAGTCTGGCTGGACTGCTTCAGGCCTTGGACCCCCTCCCTTGGACTCCCGTACGACCAGGTCTGAAAACATAGGAGATTGGGTTTAGCTTTATTGTCTCTTCTAGCTCAGAGCCCACCTCCCTTGTGGATCCAACGACCCCTTAGTGCCTTCCTCACCTTGTTATTTGGTATGGTGCGCTCTCTGTCCTGCTGTTCTGTGCAGGGGTGCATTGTGGATGGGCACGTTGCAACCTAGTTACTTCACTGGTGCGGGCCCCTCAGAGTCCAGGCCTGCTGCGACTCGGTTCATAAGGTAAGTCTGCTGTTTTGGCAGTTTGTCCTTTATTTTTGCAATTGCCCCTATTAATGTTCTTCCCTCTTTCTTAGGTGCGGAAGGAGTTCTGGTGATGCCGTGCTGCGGGGCTGTGCACAAGATGGTAAGTGAAAGCGCGGAGGCGGCGCTATAGGCTTTTCTTGTGCTAACCTATTTTGTTGTTCCTTTCTTGCAGGCCTCCGTGATGTTCCGGATGGTATGTTGCCGAGAAGATGAAGAATGGTGAGTAAAGTGTTGCGCAAACCACCTCCTTGTACTTCTGCGTGTTAAACAGCCTTTTCTTTCTTCTTGCAGTTCGTTGAATGGCCCGGAATGGATGTGCACCAAAAGCAAGTCGAATTCAGGTAAGCATGACCTTTTGGTCGTTTTTTCAATGTTGAAGAATAAACGCTTACTAATGCTGCCTCTCTGTTCTACCCAGGTTGCGGCTTCAGAGAGAGAGCGAGTGTTCGCTGAGATGCTGGATGTTCGAGATTCTGAGCTGAGGACAGGAGCAGGTAAGCGAATAATAACGGTGTTCCTGTTCTTGTTCTTGTTCTTGCAGGTATCGGGCCCGGAATGCTGAGGAAGATTCCTAAAGACTGTGATAGGCGTCACGCTGCGATCAGCAGAGAAACGTGAAGCGTGCTCTCCAGCTTGGGCGTGGCTTATATAGCCTGCAGGTATCCCAGGTGCCCCCAGGCCCAACCACACCTAAAATGCTAGACCGCATGCCTCAGTTCTGGAACTGAGCAATGCGGGGGCATCCATGTTGTAGAAATGCTACTGTGAGTTCCAGTTCTCTGCTTTCCCATTTAAGCCTGGCGCCAAAGGCTTACTCCAAGAGAGTCTTGGGGGGCATGATGGGGCCCTAAGGGCCATGATGGAAGACCGTGGTGCAGCCCAGATGGCCTGACTGCCAAGGCCATGGGCAGGGGTCATTACAGCGAGCTCTATTACACGGTCCACCAACACCCGCGGAAACACGATCTGCCCCTCACTAGTTGCCCTTCTTCGGATACTGATAGTTTGTGACATAGTCGGACAGAAACTGCTATGTGTATTAAGTCAAGAGAATGTCATCAGTCAGAATCCAAATGTGACGTCAATATCAATGGCACCATGCAACATAATTTGAATAGATTTCCTCCATTTTCTTTGTTCAGTGACCTCTGGTCAACCACCACTTTTTTACCAGATGTTTATGTTTGGGAAGCAATCACTTAAAAACAGTAGTTCAAGGGTCAGTGGAGTCTGTTTACACAAAATACTTTTTTTTTACAGAACTCATCAGCAGATGGAAACTATTTTATGGTTAACAACTCCTGCAGGTGTTTGGTGCACAAACACCCTCCCTTAAAAGTATTTGTTTTTGCACAAGTCTGCCAAACGGTCTTAAAAATCATCAACTCGGCCGCTTTCAACACAGCAGGCACTCACGGCACCTTACATCGGCTCATGGGGTTCAGAGATCCACCATTCAAGCACTGGTCCTAGCCCACCTATATGGGGCCAATGCCCTCCACAAAGGCCTCCCTTCATCCTCCCTTGATCCCCTGAGACGTGCCCTACACACTGCTGCATGGCTCATCAAGGATCTATGCAGATATGACTACATCACCCCGGCCCTCATTGACTTTCATTAGCTCCCACTGCATACACAAATCACCTTCAAGTATTGCTGCATCATCTATAAGGCAGTCACCCTCAAGTCACCCAGCTACCTCGCTGAGAAACTCAGCATCTCCGGCAGACAGTGCACCACCAGAAGCCTGGACACGTGCAGGCTTGAAATATGCTGCTGCAAAAAGGAAAGGACGAGAAAACAAGCCTTCTCTGCCTGCACCCCAAGACTATAGAACATCCTCCCCATCAGCATCAGACTCGCCCCCACTCTCCTACAATTCAGAAAAGTACTCAAGACCCACCTCTTCAAGGAATCTCTCCTCAACACCTAGTCTATCACGTCGCCCCTGTGCCACCTGACTTACTAGACGCTTTCTGCTGCTCTCCTCCCCACCACCCTGTACAGCTGTACCCCTCCTATGTGCCCATCTGTATCCTACCCCTGCTGTATATCTGTTCTGTTACCTCAAAAATGCTCCATTATGCATCAGTACTGTTTTAAAACCTCTGTAAAGTGCTCTGTTGCTTCTCAAAACTAGGTCTGCGCTCAATAAATATCACAATAATACTAATCATGACATTCAGCAACGTACTCCGGTAGCAATGTAGAGCATTTACCAGTGGCAAACGGCGCACTAACACATGAACTTAAGCAGTGTTGGCTTTTATTTTCTTTATTTCTCCACTCATTATGCGGCCCTTCAAATTAATACAGTTAATGCTGCAACAATTTTCTTAGTATTCTGCTCATTCATAATTATACATCATAGCATGGTACTTGTTTGCCTGTTTAGAATTTGCTCAAAGGGTAGCAGGTTTCCATTTAGCTTCTCCATCCATCTAGGTTCGATGATGACACCTGTAGTTGAAGATAAAGGTGGAGGGGGCCGCCATGCCCAATGCTTCTCTTATTTTATCGAAACATGTCATCGTTATCCCACAGCTGGCCTACCCTGGTTAACCCTATTCGCACAAACTCTCAAACCACAATGGTTCTTGAATCAGGTTTCTAATCGGGAGAGGGAGGGCAAATTGAGATGAGGGCGGAGGGCAGGTGCATATTCCTTGTGTATTTTCTTTCTTTTTCCATAGATCCCACCGAACATTCAATAAAGGGTGCTTGCTTACCCTTTTCTCATGACTAGAATCCAAAGCCATTCTCCAACTGCACACAGAGCCCAGAACTTCATTTTCTAGTCTCACCCATTGTTTGTCAGGGTTAGTTCTGAAATGGTTGACTGTGATCCTAAGCTGTGCAGCTCTATTATAATCTTCTAAGTGTGGTAATCCTGCATCATCCTTTTTTGGAGGTATGAGGGAGGTACATGCAACCCTATTAAAAAAATCATTTTGAAGAAAATTTAGAGGGGCTCTCGTTATCTCTTTAATAAAAAAAAGCTTTGAACTGGAGTTAACAGCCCTTTAAGATGAGGTAGCAATACCCTTGTGATAGATGGGGGATGAAGAAATTATTCAAACATCAATAACTGAAACAACTCAGGTAGTTGGCAAAAGGATAACTGTTTTAATATCAATTATCTAAAACAGGCAGTACAACGGACATTAGCAGACGTCTCTCATCACGATCTCAATGCATCCTGAAAAAAAAGTGCGTATATAACAAAAAATCATCATAGGTGACGTTAATCCACATACTACTAACATCATCCTATGTGGCAAACTTCAAAAACCTAGTGAAGAAAATGATTGGTTCTCAAGGAACATCTAAGTATACGATCCATACTAGTCTAAAAGAGTGAAAGAAAGTGATAGGTGTATTAACATCAGGTGGGGCAACTAAGCCATCCCCTTAAACAGGTCACTATGAACGTCACTAAATACACAACATTTTATTGGCTACACAACTATAGGACCCTTAATCATGCGGTCCCTTATCATTGGTTGGCTTCTAACCTCGGTCAGTACTTTCCCACCTATGTTAGCAGCATGCAGGCTGAGCGTCCAGGTGTTGGTGAGCTCGTCTTAACCATAGCTTCCCACCAATTAGCATAGTCATCCATCATCACCTCAGAGGTCTGCTGTCCATTAGGGCTTTGAACTCGGCCTTGGAAATGTTCCTTGCTCTTGAGAATTCAGGGGCATGGAGGCACGATCTGCCCTCGTGCGTAGGTGTGACCATCATGTTCGTTCAACTTCTTCTCCCCGTGTGACTGAAGACCATGAAATCGAGCTTCTAGTCTATTAAAATACTATTTTCTAGTAGACCTCTGATGTCTTCTTGTTTTCTGTCCATGCCTCTTGAACAGGAGCTTCGTTCTTTCACACGATTTGTATCCAATGTCAGCTCACTTCATCCTGATATGGCCTTGGTTTCTTGGCTCGTCCAGCCTCGCCCTTCTGAGATTTGCCTGTAATGCACTTGTTTTCTAACTGCGAAATATTGAAAAAGCGGTCTTCCTTCTTTTGCTCAGCTCTGCTATTGTACGTAGTGGAAACATCCACCCTTTACTGACTCCGATATATCCATATATACATGTTGGTGTATGCCACAATCTATTCACTATAAAGCTAGCCTCAAGAATACTTTGTCTGCTTGCGTTTCTTTGCATGTTCACACGTGTGAAACAGCTTGTTATCATCAATGTTTCTGTAAGATAAGCCTATTCATCTCTTGCCCGAGATGACACTTATTTTTTATGCTTTCTTGATGCCTTATAGAATTGCCTGCATTCTCTGGTCTCTGCATCTCTTCTATGCACGTCAGTCTTGCTTCTTGTGACGTCATCATCAATTTTCGCCATTCATTTATCCAGTTTCTTCCAGTATTTCATTCTAATAGCCATCATTCTGTCTCATATGCAGGTATGGTTGCCTCAATGGGAACCTTGCTTCCAGGATTCTCCTAGGTGTGTAGTTTAAATGGCTCTGTGTGTTTTTCATGCTCTGGCTCCCAACATATAGGCAATATGGGCGAGGTCATTGAGGTGGGGGTACTTGGCTCCTTCTATACACTCCCCCCTCTGGGCAATTCATCGACCACTCTCCCATCATTCTTCACATCTAAACATCCTTGTCTGAAAAATGGTTTCCATGGGACCCATAGCTTAATGACTCCCTTCAGGCATCCAGCTGTTTTCACATGCTCATCCTTGTTCCAATTCATGTGCATGCACTGTCCACTTGGACTGCAATAGATCCATCTTCCCACATACTTCTTATGGTTCTTTGGATACAGGAATTTTGTTCCCTCAGGTGTATGGATGCTGGCCTTCACAAAGACTCTGATCTCTTCATCTGTCAGATCTCTGGCCTTCCGTCCTGATTCAACATTGATCATGATTTTCATCCCTATAGCTTTCTTTGCTGTATTCTTACATTGTGTGATTATCATCTTGATCACACAGAATCCCAACAACACTAAAACGATCAGGGCTCCAAGGAACTTGAACATGTCTGCCATCCATTGTGGAACCCAAGAAAAGAGCGATCCAAACCAACTGCCATCAGCAATGTCTTCTACTTCGTCTATCATCCGGTCATGTAGCTTCGTTAATATCTCTATGGCCTCTGTCAAGGTTCCATTCTCGTCATCATGAGAAGGTATGAATGTGCAACATGATTCTCAAATTTTTGCACAAACACCTCCATCCATAGTTGTGATCATGTCTAGGACATATCTATTCTGAAGAGTCACCAGGCATATGGCTCTCATGTCTTCTCTTATAGCATTGAATCCCTTTATGGTTGTGTTGATCGTCTTCAGCAATTCCCATCTGGTAATCTGCAGCCATTTGGTATTTGCTCCAACCTGGATTCTCGTCATGAAGATCAATGTGAAGACTTATGAAGTCTGGCTGAACAGTCCGTGTTCATACGGAATAGAGTCAAAAGCTTCTATTGACTTGGCAGAGAAATAGTTTTCCCTCTTCATTCAATTTATCAGCTCCACAGATCTCTTCTTCCTCAGGTGAGCATCTGCTTTCGGGAAACTGTCAATATTCAAGTCACTTTTAGGAATCACCAACGCAGGAACATGAACATTCACCAAGGTGCATATTCCTCCCCAGTCTGCGGGTAGTCTCATATAAGCTTTGGATCCACAAGCCCAATAATGATCCATAATCACTGCTGTTCCAAGATTCATCTTTGGTGCATCAAAGATCCGACTGCAGTTCTGATTCTCTCCGACTTTTCTTGTGCCACTGTTTCTGAAGCAGAGCTTTGAACTTTCCAAAGGCACTATCTGCATGGGTCCTCCTCTATCTTCGACCCAGGTCAATATTTTAGAAAGTTTTGGCCACAATGGTTTGCATCCTACTTGTGCATTCCAAACAGTTGATTCAGGCCGATCATATATCATCTAAGCTCTGCAGATAACCACTCCTCCTTCCTATCCTTCAGGTGCTAGCACGGATCCCCAAATCTGCATTTGGCCTCTGTTCTTCCAATGTCAGATGTCTTCTGCAGTTTTTCTTGTACTCTCAAGTCTTTTGTTTACTTCCCATCTGATTCCAGCTCCTTTTACTCCAGGTTTTTCATATCTGATCACGTGATTCTTGGTATGAGCTCTGTCTCGTGTCTTTGTGTCTTGCACATAATCATTTTCACCTGGATCTGTACATTCAGTTGCCCACTTGAGATAGCCCCTCGACCCATGAACTGGCCTCCTGTTCTACAGAGTACTATGTGTGATAGACAATGTGCTGTCTGTACGTCTATTTCAATAGCTATGAAGATCTTAAGACTTCCCCATGCTATAAGGAAGGAGTGCACATACATTCCCCCTTCAAAGTCCTTCTTCCCACTTCCTTCATATGCTGATACCAAATGTTATTCCCCAAATGTGCTGTACTGTCCAGGTAATCATTCAGCTCATGTTCATCCTCCCTAGCACTTCTCTTAGGTCTGGTTTTTCACCTGCAAGCTTCTTTAAACATCTCATGTAGCATGTCAGCATAGTTCTTCTTTACTAGACCACTTAGGGATACATTTGTTAGTGGACTGGGTACATTCACATGTACTTCCTGTGTAGGAGAGAGTTCCAAAAGTTTCATCCTATCAAAATACATTTTAGACATAAAAATATCTTGCATAATCTCCATGTGTGATCTTTTTCAAAAAGGTAACACAGGTTTATTCATCACAGGACCAGGTGCTCTCGTGTGTACCTCTAAAGTAGGAGCAATCACATGAGGTCTTGGCTGCCTAGTAGTTGCCACGTCTGTACCCTTCTCTTGCACAGGAGGATACACAGGAATCTTCACTATATTTATGTCTACATAATAAGCTGTTCGTACTGTAAGTGAGAGCAGTATTACTATGAACAAAATTCAGGTGTAAATTGTGCACCAACATGCCCATTTATAGCAATAACTTTTGGCACATCCTGGACGCCTCTCATGATCTGCCATGACAAAGTTGCTACTGATGCTGCCCATGTTACTTTTAAGGAAAGAAAAATAATTTTAATGGGGCAACATCATGCACAATTTCTGGAATCTGCTGAGTTGTCTCAAAAGTTCCTTAATCAGCTTCAGCAGGCTGACTATACAATAATGAACTCAAATTCCCAATGGATGCCAAGAATTGGCCTCTGACCAGATGACATGAAGATCTTCTTTCAGCATGAAACAAAAGTACCTCAATCAGTAGACTTTTGGATCTTCCTTTTCGAAAATCTCATTCATACAGATATGGGCCTTGGGTGTCCAAGCCACCGGGGAAAACAGGGAACCCCATGCATTTCCGAAAAGAGGACACCCGTGGGAATCTGCAGAGGTATGATATGCCCAAATCGCCCCAGAATTTATTACCCAGACACCCCCGCAAAGTCCGAAATGTGGGGAAAAAAACGCATTTTCTGCACATTTCGCTCGGTTCACCCATTGAAACACGCCCCCAACAACACATGGCCTATTGTCCCTTGTTCCCACAGGTGTCCCGATGAAAACGGTACCTCACATGTGTTGGTGCGCCTACCTGCCGCCAAGGGGAAAGCCTAAAACACAAGTAACCCCAAGTCTGTTTTCAGACTGGAATTTGAGACGCTCTGCCGACCGGCACAACATACAGATATGGGCCTTGGGTGTCCAAGCCACCTGGGAAACAGGGAACCCCATGCATTTCCGAAAAAGAGGACACCCGTGGGAATCCACAGAGGTATGATATGCCCAAATCGCCCCAGAATTTATTACCCAGACACACCTGCAAAGTCCAAAATGTGGGGAAAAAAACGCATTTTCCACACATTTCGCTTGGCTCACCCATCGAAACACTCCCCCAACAAAACATGGCCTACCATCCCGCGTTCCCACAGGTGCCCGATGAAAACGGTACCTCACATGTGTGGGTGCACCTACCTGGCCACCAAGGGGAAAGCCTAAAACACAAGTAACCCCATGTCTGTTTTCAGACCGGAATTTGAGACGCTCTGCCGACCGGCACAACATACAGATATGGGCGTCGGGTGTCCAAGCCACTGGGGAAAACAGGGAACCCCATGCTTTTTCGAGAAGAGGACACGCGTGGGAATCCGCAGAGGTATGATATGCCCAAATCGCCCCAGAATGTAATACCCATACACCCCCGCAAAGTCTGAAATGTGGGGAGAAAAAACGCATTTTCCGCACATTTTGCTCGGCTCACCCATCGAAACACGCCCTCAACAACACATGGCCTACCGTCCCGCGTTCCTACAGGTGTCCCAATGAAAACGGTACTTCACATGTGTGGGTGCACTTACCTGGCCGCCAAGGGGAAAGCCTAAAACACAATTAACCCCAAGTCTGTTTTCAGACCGGAATTTGAGACGCTCTGCCGACCGGCACAACATACAGATATGGGCCTTGGGTGTCCAAGCCACCTGGGAAACAGGGAACCCCATGCATTTCCGAAAAAGAGGACACCCGTGGGAATCCACAGAGGTATGATATGCCCAAATCGCCCCAGAATTTATTACCCAGACACACCTGCAAAGTCCAAAATGTGGGAAAAAAAACGCATTTTCCACACATTTCGCTTGGCTCACCCATCGAAACACTCCCCCAACAGCACATGGCCTACCATCCCGCGTTTCCACAGGTGTCCCGATGAAAACGGTACCTCACATGTGTGGGTGCACCTACCTGGCCGCCAAGGGGAAAGCCTAAAACACAAGTAACCCCATGTCTGTTTTCAGACCGGAATTTGAGACGCTCTGCCGACCGGCACAACATACAGATATGGGCCTCGGGTGTCCAAGCCACTGGGGAAAACAGGGAACCCCATGCTTTTTCGAAAAGAGGACACCCGTGGGAATCTGCAGAGGTATGATATGCCCAAATCGCCCCAGAATGTATTACCCAGACACCCCCGCAAAGTCTGAAATGTGGGGAGAAAAAAGCATTTTACGCACATTTCGCTCAGCTCACCCATCGAAACACGCCCCCAACAACACATGGCCTACCGTCCCGCATTTCTAACGGTGTCCTGATGAAAACGGTACTTCACATGTGTGGGTGCACTTACCTGGCCGCCAAGGGGAAAGCCTAAAACACAATTAACCCCAAGTCTGTTTTCAGACCGGAATTTGAGACGCTCTGCCGACCGGCACAACATACAGATATGGGCCTCGGGTGTCCAAGCCACCGGGGAAAACAGGGAACCCCATGCATTTCCGAAAAGAGGACACCCGTGGGAATCCGCAGAGGTATGATATGCCCAAATCGCCCCAGAATTTATTACCCAGACACCCCCTCAAAGTCCGAAATGTGGGAAAAAAAATCCATTTTCCACACATTTCGCTCGGCTCACCATCGAAACACGCCCCCAACAGCACATGGCCTACCATCCCGCGTTTCCACAGGTGTCCCGATGAAAATGGTACCTCACATGTGTGGGTGCACCTACCTGGCCGCCAAGGGGAAAGCCTAAAACACAAGTAACCCCAAGTCTGTTTTCAGACCGGAATTTGAGACACTCTGCCAACCGGCACAACATACAGATATGGGCTTCGGGTGTCCAAGCCACCCGGGAAAACAGGGAAACCCATGCTTTTTCGAAAAGAGGACACCCGTGGGAATCTGCAGAGGTATGATATGCCCAAATCGCCCCAGAATGTATTACCCAGACACCCCCGCAAAGTCTGAAATGTGGGGAGAAAAAAGCATTTTCCGCACATTTCGCTCAGCTCACCCATCGAAACACGCCCCCAACAACACATGGCCTACCGTCCCGCATTTCTAACGGTGTCCTGATAAAAACGGTACCTCACATGTGTGGGTGCACCTACCTGGCCGCCAAGGGGAAAGCCTAAAACACAAGTAACCCCAAGTCTGTTTTCAGACCGGAATTTGAGACGCTCTGCCGACCGGCACAACATACAGATATAGGCCTTGGGTGTCCAAGGCACCTGGGAAACAGGGAACCCCATGCATTTCTGAAAAGAGGACACCCGTGGGAATCCGCAGAGTTATGATATGGCCAAATCGCCCCAGAATTTATTACCCAGACACCCCCGCAAAGTCTGAAATGTGGGAAAAAAAACGCATTTTCTGCACATTTCGCTCGGCTCACACATTGAAACACGCCCCCAACAACACATGGCCTACCGTCCCACGTTCCCACAGGTGTCCCGATGAAAATGGTACCTCACATGTGTGGGTGCACCTACCAGGCCGCCAAGGGGAAAGCCTAAAACACAAGTAACCCGAAGTCTGTTTTCAGACCGGAATTTGAGACGCTCTGCCGACCGGCACAACATACCGATATGGGCCTCAGGTGTCCAAGCCACTGGGGAAAACAGGGAACCCGATGCATTTCCGAAAAGAGGACACCCGTGGGAATCTGCAGAGTCATGATATGCCCAAATCGCCCCAGAATTTATTACCCAGACACCCCCGCAAAGTCTGAAACGTGGGGGAAAAAAACACATATTCCGCACATTTCGCTCGGCTCACCCATCGAAACACGCCCCCAACAACACATGGCCTACTGTCACACGTTCCCACAGGTGTCCCGATGAAAACGGTACCTCACATGTGAGGGTGCACCTACCTGGCTGCCAAGGGGAAAGCCTAAAACACAAGTAACCCCAAGTCTGCTTTCAGACCGGAATTTGAGACGCTCTGCCGACTGGCACAACATACAGATATGGGCCTTGGGTGTCCAAGCACCGGGTAAAACAGGGAACCCCATGCATTTCCAAAAAGAGGACACCCATGGGAATCCGCAGAGGTATGATATGCCCAAATCGCTCCAGAATGTATTACCCAGACACCCCCGCAAAGTCCGAAATCTGTGGAAAAAAAAGCATTTTCTGCACATTTCGCTCGGCTCACCCATCGAAACACACCCCCAACAGCACATGGCCTACCATCCCGCATTTCCACAGGTGTCCCGATGAAAACGGTACCTCACATGTGTGGGTGCCCCTACCTGGCCGCCAAGGGAAAAGCCTAAAACACAAGTAACCCCAAGTCTGTTTTCAGACTGGAATTTGAGACACTCTGCCAACCGGCACAACATACAGATATGGGCCTCGGGTGTCCAAGCCACCGGGGAAAACAGGGAACCCCATCCCTTTTCGTTCGAAAAGAGGACACCCGTGGGAATCTGCAGAGGTATGATATGCCCAAATCGCCCCAGAATGTATTACCCAGACACCCCTGCAAAGTCAGAAATCTGTGGAAAAAAATGCATTTTCTGCACATTTCGCTCAGCTCACCCATCGAAACACACCCCCAACAACACATGGCCTACCGTTCCGCATTTCTAACGGTGTCCTGATGAAAACTGTACCTCACATGTGTGGGTGCACCTACCTGGCTGCCAAGGGGAAAGCCTAAAACACAAGTAACCCTAAGTCTGTTTTCAGACCGGAATTTGAGACGCTCTGCCGACCGGCAAAACATACAGATATGGGCGGTGGGTGTCCAAGCCACCTGGGAAACAGGGAACCCCGTGCATTTCCGAAAAGAGGACACCCGTGGGAATCCGCAGAGGTATGATATGCCCAAATCCCCCAAGAATTTATGACCCAGACACCCCCGCAAATTCCAAAATGTGGGAAAAAAATGCATTTTCCGCACAATTCGCTCGGCTCACCCATCGAAACACGCCCCCAACAACACATGGCCTACCATCCCGCGTTCCCACAGGTGCCCGATGAAAACGGTACCTCACATGTGTGGGTGCACCTACCTGGCCACCAAGGGGAAAGCCTAAAACACAAGTAACCCCATGTCTGTTTTCAGACCAGAATTTGAGACGCACTGCCGACCGGCACAACATACAGATATGGGCCTCGGGTGTCCAAGCCACCGGGCAAAACACGGAACCCCATGCATTTCAGAAAAGAGGACACCCGTGGGAATCCGTAGAGGTATGATATGCCCAAATCGCCCCAGAATTTGTTACCCAGACACCCCCGCAAAGTCTGAAATGTGGGGAAAAAAACGCATTTTCCGCACATTTCGCTCGGCTCACCCATCGAAAAACACCCCCAACAACACATGGCCTACCGTCCCAAGTTCCCACATATATCCCGATGAAAAAGGTACCTCACATGTGTGGGTGCACCTACCTGGCCGCCAAAGGGAAAGCCTAAAACACAAGTAACCCCAAGTCTGTTTTCAGACCGGAATTTGAGACGCTCTGCCGACCGGCACAACATACAAATATGGGCCTCGGGTGTCCAAGCCACTGGGGAAAACAGGGAACCCCATGCTTTTTCGAAAAGAGGACACACGTGGGAATCCGCAGAGGTATGATATGCCCAAATCGCCCCAGAATGTATTAGCCAGACACCCCCGCAAAGTATGAAATGTGGGGAGAAAAAACGCATTTTCCGCACATTTTGCTCGGCTCACCCATCGAAACACGCCCTCAACAACACATGGCCTACTGTCCCGCGTTCCTACAGGTGTCCCGATGAAAACAGTACCTCACATGTGTGGGTGCACCTACCTGGCCGCCAATGCGAAAGTCTAAAACACAAGTAACCCAAGTCTGTTTTCAGACCGGAATTTGAGACGCTCTGCCGACCGGCACAACATACAGATATGGGCCTCGGGTGTCCAAGCCACCGGGGAAAACAGGGAACCCCATGCATTTCTGAAAAGAGGACACCCGTGGGAATCCGCAGAGGTATGATATGCCCAAATCGCCCTAGAATTTATTACCCAGACACCCCTGCAAAGTCCGAAATGTGGGAAACAAACACATTTTCCACACATTTCGCTCGGCTCACCCATCGAAACACGCCCACAACAACACATGGCCTACCGTCCCGCGTTCCCACTGGTGTCCCGATGAAAACCGTACCTCACATGTGTGGGTGCACCTACCTGGCCGCCAAGGGGAAAGTCTAAAACACAAGTAAACCCAAGTCTGTTTTCAGACCGGAATTTGAGACGCTCTGCCGATCGGCACGACATACAGATATGGGCCTCGGGTGTCCAAGCCACCGTGAAAAACAGGGAACCCCATGTATTTCCGAAAAGAGGACACGTGTGGGAATCCACAGAGGTATGATATGCCCAAATCGCCCCAGAATGTATTACCCAGACACCCCGCAAAGTCCGAAATGTTGGGAAAAAAAAACACATTTTCCGCACATTTGGCTCGGCTCACCCATCGAAACACGCCCCCAAGAACACATGGCCTACAGTCCCGCGCTCCCACAGGTGTCCCAATTTAAACGGTACCTCACATGTGTGGGTGCACCTACCTGGCCGCCAAGGGGAAAGCCTAAAACACAAGTAACCCCAAGTCTGTTTTCAGACTGGAATTTGAGACACTCTTCCGACAGGCACAACATACAGATATGGGCTTCGGGTGTCCAAGCCACCCGGGAAAACAGGGAACCCCATGCATTTCCGAAAAGAGGACACCTTTGGGAATCCGCAGAGGTATGATATGCCCAAATCGCCCCAGAATTTATTACCCAGACACCCCCGCAAAGTCCGAAATATGGGAAACAAATGCATTTTCCGCATATTTTGCTCGGCTCACCCATCGAAACACGCCCCCAACAACACATGGTCTACCATCCCGCGTTCCCACAGGTGTCCCGATGAAAACGGTACCTCACATGTGTGGGTGCACCTACCTGGCCGCCAAGGGGAAAGCCTAAAACACAAGTAACCCCAAGTCTGTTTTCAGACCGGAATTTGAGACACTCTGCCGACCGGCCCAACATACAGATATGGGCCTCGGGTGTCGAAGCCACTGGGTAAAACAGGGAACCCCATACCTTTTTGAAAAGAGGACACCTGTGGGAATCCGCAGAGGTATGATATGCCCAAATCGCCCCAAAAATATTACCCAGACACCCCCGCAAAGTCTGAAATGTGGGGAGAAAAACACATTTTCCGCACATTTCGCTCGGCTCACCCATCGAAACACGCCCCCAACAACACATGGCCTACCATCCCGCATTCCTACAGGTGTCCCAATTAAAATGGTACCTCACATGTGTGGGTGAACCTACCTGGCCGCCAAGGGGAAAGCCTAAAACACAAGTAACCCCAAGTCTGTTTTCAGACCATAATTTGAGACGCTCTGCCGACCGGCACAACATACAGATATGGGCCTCGGTTGTCCAAGCCACTGGGGAAAACAGGGAACCCCATGCATTTCCGAAAAGAGGACACCCGTGGGAATCCGCAGAGGTATGATATGCCCAAATCGCCCCAGAATATATTACCCAGACACCCCTGTAAATTCCGAAATGTGGGAAAATAACGCATTTTCCGCACATTTTGCTCGGCTCACCCATCGAAACACACCCCCAGCAACACATGGCCTACCGTCCCGCGTTCCCACAGGTATCCCGATGAAAACGTTACCTCACATGGGTGGGTGCACCTACCTGGCCGCCAATGGGAAAGCCTAAAACACAAGTAACCCCAAGTCTGTTTTCAGACTGGAATTTGAGACGCTCTGCCGACCGGCACAACATACAGATATGGGCCTCGGGTGTCCAAGCCACTGGGGAAACAGGGAACCCCATGCTTTTTGGAAAAGAGGACACTCGTGGGAATCTGCAGAGGTATGATATGCCCAAATCGCCCCAGAAAGTATTACCCAGGCACCCACGCAAAGTCTGAAATGTGGGGAGAAAAAACGCATTTTCCGCACATTTCGTTCGGTTTACCAATCGAAACACGCCCTCAACAGCACATGTCCTACCATCCCGCGTTCCTACAGGTGTCCTGATGAAAACGGTACCTCACATGTGTGGGTGCAACTACCTGGCCACCAAGGGGAAAGCATAAAACACAAGTAACCCCAAGTCTGTTTTCAGACTGGAATTTGAGACGCTCTGCCGACCGGCACAACATACAGATATGGGCCTCGGGTGTCCAAGCCACCGGGGAAAACAGGGAACCCCATGCATTTCCGAAAAGAGGACACCTGTGGGAATCCGCAGAGTTATGATATGCCCAAATCGCCCCAGAATGTATTACCCAGACACCCCCTCAAAGTCTGAAATGTGGGGAAAAAAACACATTTTCCACACATTTCGCTCGGCTCACCCATCGAAACACGCCCCCAACAACACATGGCCTACTGTCCCGCGTTCCCACCGTTGTCCCGATAAAAACGGTACCTCACATGTGTGGGTGCACCTACCTGGCCGCCAAGGGGAAAGCCTAAAACACAAGTAACCCCAAGTCTGTTTTCAGACTGGAATTTGAGACGCTCTGCCGACCGGCACAACATACAGATATGGGCCTCGGGTGTCCAAGCCACCGGGGAAAACAGGGAACCCCATGCATTTCCGAAAAGAGGACACCTGTGGGAATCTGCAGAGGTATGATATGCCCAAATCGCCCCAGAAATATTACCAAGACACCCCCGCAAAGTCTGAAATGTGGGGAGAAAAATGCATTTTCCGCACATTTCGCTCGGCTCACCCATCGAAACACGCCCCCAACAACACATGGGCTACCATCCCGCATTCCTACAGGTGTCCCAATTAAAATGGTACCTCACATGTGTGGGTGCACTTACCTGGCCGCCAAGGGGAAAGCCTAAAACACAAGTAACCCCAAGTCTGTTTTCAGACCATAATTTGAGACGCTCTGCCGACCGGCACAACTTACAGATATGGGCCTCGGGTGTCCAAGCCACTGGGGAAAACAGGGAACCCCATGCATTTCCGAAAAGAGGACACCCATGGGAATCCGCAGAGGTATGATATGCCCAAATCGCCCCAGAATTTATTACCCAGACACCCCCGCAAAGTCCGAAATATGGGAAACAAATGCATTTTCCGCATATTTTGCTCGGCTCACCCATCGAAACACGCCCCCAACAACACATGGTCTACCATCCCGCGTTCCCACAGGTGTCCCGATGAAAACGGTACCTCACATGTGTGGGTGCACCTACCTGGCCGCCAAGGGGAAAGCCTAAAACACAAGTAACCCCAAGTCTGTTTTCAGACCGGAATTTGAGACACTCTGCCGACCGGCCCAACATACAGATATGGGCCTCGGGTGTCCAAGCCACTGGGTAAAACAGGGAACCCCATACCTTTTTGAAAAGAGGACACCTGTGGGAATCCGCAGAGGTATGATATGCCCAAATCGCCCCAAAAATATTACCCAGACACCCCCGCAAAGTCTGAAATGTGGGGAGAAAAATGCATTTTCCGCACATTTCGCTCGGCTCACCCATCGAAACACGCCCCCAACAACACATGGGCTACCATCCCGCATTCCTACAGGTGTCCCAATTAAAATGGTACCTCACATGTGTGGGTGCACCTACCTGGCCGCCAAGGGGAAAGCCTAAAACACAAGTAACCCCAAGTCTGTTTTCAGACCATAATTTGAGACGCTCTGCCGACCGGCACAACTTACAGATATGGGCCTCGGGTGTCCAAGCCACTGGGGAAAACAGGGAACCCCATGCATTTCCGAAAAGAGGACACCCATGGGAATCCGCAGAGGTATGATATGCCCAAATCGCCCCAGAATATATTACCCAGACACCCCTGCAAAGTCCAAAATGTGGGAAAGAAACGCATTTTCCGCACATTTTGCTCGGCTCACCCATCGAAACACAACCCCAGCAACACAAGGCCTACCGTCACGCGTTCCCACAGGTATCCCGATGAAAACGTTACCTCACATGTGTGGGTGCACCTACCTGGCCGCCAATGGGAAAGCCTAAAACACAAGTAACCCCAAGTCTGTTTTCAGACCGGAATTTGAGACGCTCTGCCGACCGGCACAACATACAGATATGGGCCTCGGGTGTCCAAGCCACCGGGGAAAACAGGGAACCCCATACCTTTTTGAAAAGAGGACACCTGTGGGAATCCGCAGAGGTATGATATGCCCAAATCGCCCCAAAAATATTACCCAGACACCCCCGCAAAGTCTGAAATCTGGGGAGAAAAACGCATTTTCCGCACATTTCGCTCGGCTCACCCATCGAAACACGCTCCCAACAACACATGGCCTACCATCCCGCATTCCTACAGGTGTCCCAATTAAAATGGTACCTCACATGTGTGGGTGCACCTACCTGGCCGCCAAGGGGAAAGCCTAAAACACAAGTAACCCCAAGTCTGTTTTCAGACCATAATTTGAGACGCTCTGCCGACCGGCACAACATACAGATATGGGCCTCGGGTGTCCAAGCCACTGGGGAAAACAGGGAACCCCATGCATTTCCGAAAAGAGGACACCCGTGGGAATCCGCAGAGGTATGATATGCCCAAATCCCCCCAGACTATATTACCCAGACACCCCTGCAAATTCCGAAATGTGGGAAAATAACGCATTTTCCGCACATTTTGCTCGGCTCACCCATCGAAACACACCCCCAGCAACACATGGCCTACCGTCCCGCGTTCCCACAGGTATCCCGATGAAAATGTTACCTCACATGGGTGGGTGCACCTACCTGGCCGCCAATGGGAAAGCCTAAAACACAAGTAACCCCAAGTCTGTTTTCAGACCGGAATTTGAGACGCTCTGCCGACCGGCACAACATACAGATATGGGCCTCGGGTGTCCAAGCCACCGGGGAAACAGGGAACCCCATGCTTTTTGGAAAAGAGGACACTCGTGGGAATCTGCAGAGGTATGATATGCCCAAATCGCCCCAGAAAGTATTACCCAGGCACCCACGCAAAGTCTGAAATGTGGGGAGAAAAAACAAATTTTCCGCACATTTCGTTCGGCTTACCAATCGAAACACGCCCTCAACAGCACATGTCCTACCATCCCGCGTTCCTACAGGTGTCCTGATGAAAACGGTACCTCACATGTGTGGGTGCAACTACCTGGCCGCCAAGGGGAAAGCATAAAACACAAGTAACCCCAAGTCTGTTTTCAGACTGGAATTTGAGACGCTCTGCCGACCGGCACAACATACAGATATGGGCCTCGGGTGTCCAAGCCACCGGGGAAAACAGGGAACCCCATGCATTTCCGAAAAGAGGACACCTGTGGGAATCCGCAGAGTTATGATATGCCCAAATCGCCCCAGAATGTATTACCCAGGCACCCCCTCAAAGTCTGAAATGTGGGGAAAAAAACACATTTTCCACACATTTCGCTCGGCTCACCCATCGAAACACGCCCCCAACAACACATGGCCTACTGTCCCGCGTTCCCACAGTTGTCCTGATAAAAACGGTACTTCACATGTGTGGGTGCACCTACCTGGCCGCCAAGGGGAAAGCCTAAAACACAAGTAACCCCAAGTCTGTTTTCAGACTGGAATTTGAGACGCTCTGCCGACCGGCACAACATACAGATATGGGCCTCGGGTGTCCAAGCTACGGGGGAAAACAGGGAACCCCATGCTTTTTGGAAAAGAGGACACGTGTGGGAATCCGCAGAGGTATGATATGCCCAAATCGCCCCAGAATGTATTACCCAGACACCCCCGCAAAGTCCAAAATGTGGGAAAAAAATGCATTTTCCGCACATTTGGCTCGGCTCACCCATCGAAACATGCCCCCAACAACACATGGCCTACCCTCCCGCGCTCCCACAGGTGTCCCAATGAAAACGGTACCTCACATGTGTGGGTGCACCTACCTGGCCGCCAAGGGGAAAGCCTAAAACACAAGTAACCCCAAGTCTGTTTTCAGACTGGAATTTGAGACACTCTTCCGACAGGCACAACATACAGATATGGGCTTCGGGTGTCGAAGCCACCCGGGAAAACAGGGAACCCCATGCATTTCCGAAAATAGGACACCCGTGGGAATCCGCAGAGGTATGATATGCCCAAATTGCCCCAGAATTTATTACCCAGACACCCCCGCAAAGTCCGAAATGTGGGAAAAAAATGCATTTTCCGCACATTTTGCTCGGCTCACCCATCGAAACACGCCCCCAACAACACATGGGCTACCATCCCGCATTCCTACAGGTGTCCCAATTAAAATGGTACCTCACATGTGTGGGTGCACTTACCTGGCCGCCAAGGGGAAAGCCTAAAACACAAGTAACCCCAAGTCTGTTTTCAGACCATAATTTGAGACGCTCTGCCGACCGGCACAACTTACAGATATGGGCCTCGGGTGTCCAAGCCACTGGGTAAAACAGGGAACCCCATACCTTTTTGAAAAGAGGACACCTGTGGGAATCCGCAGAGGTATGATATGCCCAAATCGCCCCAGAAATATTACCCAGACACCCCCGCAAAGTCTGAAATGTGGGGAGAAAAACGCATTTTCCGCACATTTCGCTCGCTCACCCATCGAAACACGCCCCCAACAACACATGGCTTACTATCCCGCATTCCTACAGGTGTCCCAATTAAAATGGTACCTCACATGTGTGGGTGCACCTACCTGGCCGCCAAGGGGAAAGCCTAAAACACAAGTAACCCCAAGTCTGTTTTCAGACCATAATTTGAGACGCTCTGCCGACCGGCACAACATACAGATATGGGCCTCCGGTGTCCAAGCCACTGGGGAAAACAGGGAAGTCCATGCATTTCTGAAAAGAGGACACCCGTGGGAATCCGCAGAGGTATGATATGCCCAAATCACCCCAGAATATATTACCCAGACACCCCTGCAAAGTCTTAAATGTGGGAAAAAACGCATTTTCCGCACATTTTGCTCGGCTCACCCATCGAAACACACCCCCAGCAACACATGGCCTACCGTCCCGCATTCCCACAGGTATCCCGATGAAAACGCTACCTCACATGTGTGGGTGCACCTACCTGGCCGCCAATGGGAAAGCCTAAAACACAAGTAACCACAAGTCTGTTTTCAGACCGGAATTTGATACGCTCTGCCGACCGGCACAACATACAGATATGGGCCTTGGGTGTCCAAGCCACCGGGGAAAACAGGGAACCCCATGCTTTTTGGAAAAGAGGACACTCGTGGGAATCTGCAGAGGTATGATATGCCCAAATCGTCCCAGAATGTATTACCCAGACACCCCGCAAAGTCTGAAATTTGGGGAAAAAAACACATTTTCCGCACATTTCGCTCGGCTCACCCATCGAAACACGCCCCCAACAACACATGGCCTACTGTCCCACGTTCCCACATGTGTCCCGATAAAAACGGTAATTCACATGTGTGGGTGCACCTACCTGGCCGCCAAGGGGAAAGCCTAAAACACAAGTAACCCCAAGTCTGTTTTCAGACTGGAATTTGAGACGCTCTGCCGACCGGCACAACATACAGATATGGGCCTCGGGTGTCCAAGCTACAGGGGAAAACAGGGAACCCCATGCATTTCCGAAAAAAGGACACCCGTGGGAATCTGCAGAGGTATGATATGCCCAAATCGCCCCAGAAATATTACCCAGACACTCCCGGAAAGTCTGAAATGTGGGGAGAAAAATGCATTTTCCGCACATTTCGCTCGGCTCACCCATCGAAACACGCCCCCAACAACACATGGCCTACCATCCCGCATTCCTACAGGTGTCCCAATTAAAATGGTACCTCACATGTGTGGGTGCACCTACCTGGCCGCCAAGGGGAAAGCCTAAAACACAAGTAACTCCAAGTCTGTTTTCAGACTGGAATTTGAGACGCTCTGCCGACCGGCACAACATACAGATATGGGCCTTGGGTGTCCAAGCCACCGGGGAAAACAGGGAACCCCATGCATTTCCGAGAAAAGGACACTGGTGGGAATCTGCAGAGGTATGATATGCCCAAATCGCCCCAGAAATATTACCCAGACACCCCCGCAAAGTCTGAAATGTGGGGAGAAAAACGCATTTTCCGCACATTTCGCTCGGCTCACCCATCGAAACACGCCCCCAACAACACATGGCCTACCATCCCGCGTTCCCACAGGTGCCCGATGAAAACGGTACCTCACATGTGTGGGTCCACCTACCTGGCCACCAAGGGGAAAGCCTAAAACAAAAGTAACCCCATGTCTGTTTTCAGACCAGAATTTGAGATGCTCTGCCGACCGGCACGACATACAGATATGGGCCTCGGGTGTCCAAGCCACCGGGAAAAACTGAACCCCATGCATTTCCGAAAAGAGGACACCCGTGGGAATCCGTAGAGGTATGATATGCCCAAATCGCCCCAGAATTTGTTAGCCAGACACCCCAGCAAAGTCTGAAATGTGGGAAAAAAAACGCATTTTCTGCACATTTCGCTCGGCTCACACATTGAAACACGCCCCCAACAACACATGGCCTACCTTCCCGCATTCCCACCGGTGTACCAATGAAAACGGTACCTCACATGTGTGGGTGCACTTACCTGGCCGCCAAGAGGAAATCCTAAAACACAGGTAACCCCAAGTCTGTTTTCAGACCGGAATTTGAGACGTTCTGCTGACCGGCACAACATACAGATATGGGCCTCAGGTGTCCAAGCCACCGGGGAAAACAGGGAACCCGATGCATTTACGAAAAGAGGACACCCATGGGAATCCGCAGAGGTATGATATGCCCAAATCGCCCCAGAATTTATTACCCAGACACCCCCGCAAAGTCTGAAACGTGGGGAAAAAAAAACACATATTCCGCACATTTCGCTCGGCTCACCCATCGAAACACGCCCCCAACAACACATGGCCTACTGTCCCGCGCTCCCACAGGTGTCCCGATGAAAACGGTACCTCACGTGTGTGGGTGCACCTACCTGGCCGCCAAGGGGAAAGCCTAAAACTCAAGTAACCCCAAGTCTGTTTTCAGACCGGAATTTGAGACGCTCTGCCGACCGGCACAACATACAGATATGGGCTTCGGGTGTCCAAGCCACCTAGGAAAACAGGGAACCCCATGCATTTCCGAAAAGAGGACACCCGTGGGAATCCGCAGAGGTATGATATGCCCAAATCGCCCCAGAATTTATTACCCATACACCCCCGCAAAGTCCGAAATGTGGGAAACAAATGCATTTTCCGCACATTTTGCTCGGCTCACCCATCGAAACACGCCCCAACAACACATGGTCTACCATCCCACGTTCCCACAGGTGTCCCGATGAAAACGGTACCTCACATGTGTGGGTGCACCCACCTGGCCGCCAATGGGAGAGCCTAAAACACAAGTAACCCCAAGTCTGTTTTCAGACCGGAATTTGAGACACTCTGCCGACCGGCACAACATACAGATATGGGCCTCGGGTGTCCAAGCCACCTGGTAAAACAGGGAACCCCATACATTTTTGAAAAGAGGACACCTGTGGGAATATGCAGAGGTATGATATGCCCAAATCGCCACAAAAATATTACCCAGACACCCCCGCAAAGTCTGAAATGTGGGGAGAAAAACGCATTTTCCGCACATTTCGCTCGGCTCACCCATCGAAACACGCCCCCAACAACACATGGCCTACCATCCCGCATTCCTACAGGTGTCCCAATTAAAATGGTACCTCACATGTGTGGGTGCACCTACCTGGCCGCCAAGGGGAAAGCCTAAAACACAAGTAACCCCAAGTCTGTTTTCAGACCATAATTTGAGACGCTCTGCCGACCGGCACAACATACAGATATGGGCCTCGGGTGTCCAAGCCACTGGGGAAAACAGGGAACCCCATGCATTTCGAAAAGAGGACACCCGTGGGAATCCGCAGAGGTATGATATGCCCAAATCGCCCCAGAATATATTACCCAGACACCCCTGCAAATTCCGAAATGTGGGAAAATAACGCATTTTCCGCACATTTTGCTCGGCTCACCCATCGAAACACACCCCCAGCAACACATGGCCTACCGTCCCGCGTTCCCACAGGTATCCCGATGAAAATGTTACCTCACATGGGTGGGTGCACCTACCTGGCTGCCAATGGGAAAGCCTAAAACACAAGTAACCCCAAGTCTGTTTTCAGACCGGAATTTGAGACGCTCTGCCGACCGGCACAACATACCGATATGGGCCTCAGGTGTCCAAGCCACTGGGGAAAACAGGGAACCCGATGCATTTCCGAAAAGAGGACACCCGTGGGAATCTGCAGAGTCATGATATGCCCAAATCGCCCCAGAATTTATTACCCAGACACCCCCGCAAAGTCTGAAACGTGGGGGAAAAAAACACATATTCCGCACATTTCGCTCGGCTCACCCATCGAAACACGCCCCCAACAACACATGGCCTACTGTCACACGTTCCCACAGGTGTCCCGATGAAAACGGTACCTCACATGTGAGGGTGCACCTACCTGGCTGCCAAGGGGAAAGCCTAAAACACAAGTAACCCCAAGTCTGCTTTCAGACCGGAATTTGAGACGCTCTGCCGACTGGCACAACATACAGATATGGGCCTTGGGTGTCCAAGCCACCGGGTAAAACAGGGAACCCCATGCATTTCCAAAAAGAGGACACCCATGGGAATCCGCAGAGGTATGATATGCCCAAATCGCTCCAGAATGTATTACCCAGACACCCCCGCAAAGTCCGAAATCTGTGGAAAAAAAAGCATTTTCTGCACATTTCGCTCGGCTCACCCATCGAAACACGCCCCCAACAGCACATGGCCTACCATCCCGCATTTCCACAGGTGTCCCGATGAAAACGGTACCTCACATGTGTGGGTGCCCCTACCTGGCCGCCAAGGGAAAAGCCTAAAACACAAGTAACCCCAAGTCTGTTTTCAGACTGGAATTTGAGACACTCTGCCAACCGGCACAACATACAGATATGGGCCTCGGGTGTCCAAGCCACCGGGGAAAACAGGGAACCCCATCCCTTTTCGTTCGAAAAGAGGACACCCGTGGGAATCTGCAGAGGTATGATATGCCCAAATCGCCCCAGAATGTATTACCCAGACACCCCTGCAAAGTCAGAAATCTGTGGAAAAAAATGCATTTTCTGCACATTTCGCTCAGCTCACCCATCGAAACACACCCCCAACAACACATGGCCTACCGTTCCGCATTTCTAACGGTGTCCTGATGAAAACGGTACCTCACATGTGTGGGTGCACCTACCTGGCTGCCAAGGGGAAAGCCTAAAACACAAGTAACCCTAAGTCTGTTTTCAGACCGGAATTTGAGACGCTCTGCCGACCGGCAAAACATACAGATATGGGCGGTGGGTGTCCAAGCCACCTGGGAAACAGGGAACCCCGTGCATTTCCAAAAAGAGGACACCCGTGGGAATCCGCAGAGGTATGATATGCCCAAATCCCCCAAGAATTTATGACCCAGACACCCCCGCAAATTCCAAAATGTGGGAAAAAAATGCATTTTCCGCACAATTCGCTCGGCTCACCCATCGAAACACGCCCCCAACAACACATGGCCTACCATCCCGCGTTCCCACAGGTGCCCGATGAAAACGGTACCTCACATGTGTGGGTGCACCTACCTGGCCACCAAGGGGAAAGCCTAAAACACAAGTAACCCCATGTCTGTTTTCAGACCAGAATTTGAGACGCACTGCCGACCGGCACAACATACAGATATGGGCCTCGGGTGTCCAAGCCACCGGGCAAAACACGGAACCCCATGCATTTCAGAAAAGAGGACACCCGTGGGAATCCGTAGAGGTATGATATGCCCAAATCGCCCCAGAATTTGTTACCCAGACACCCCCGCAAAGTCTGAAATGTGGGGAAAAAAACGCATTTTCCGCACATTTCGCTCGGCTCACCCATCGAAATACACCCCCAACAACACATGGCCTACCGTCCCACGTTCCCACAGATATCCTGATGAAAAAGGTACCTCACATGTGTGGGTGCACCTACCTGGCCGCCAAAGGGAAAGCCTAAAACACAAGTAACCCCAAGTCTGTTTTCAGACCGGAATTTGAGACGCTCTGCCGACCGGCACAACATACAAATATGGGCCTCGGGTGTCCAAGCCACTGGGGAAAACAGGGAACCCCATGCTTTTTCGAAAAGAGGACACACGTGGGAATCCGCAGAGGTATGATATGCCCAAATCGCCCCAGAATGTATTAGCCAGACACCCCCGCAAAGTATGAAATGTGGGGAGAAAAAACGCATTTTCCGCACATTTTGCTCGGCTCACCCATCGAAACACGCCCTCAACAACACATGGCCTACTGTCCCGCGTTCCTACAGGTGTCCCGATGAAAACAGTACCTCACATGTGTGGGTGCACCTACCTGGCCGCCAATGCGAAAGTCTAAAACACAAGTAACCCAAGTCTGTTTTCAGACCGGAATTTGAGACGCTCTGCCGACCGGCACAACATACAGATATGGGCCTCGGGTGTCCAAGCCACCGGGGAAAACAGGGAACCCCATGCATTTCTGAAAAGAGGACACCTGTGGGAATCCGCAGAGGTATGATATGCCCAAATCGCCCGAGAATTTGTTACCCAGACACCCCCGCAAAGTCTGAAATGTCGGAAAAAAAACGCATTTTCTACACATTTCGCTCGGCTCACACATTGAAACACGCCCCCAACAACACATGGCCTACCGTCCCGCGTTCCCACTGGTGTCCCGATGAAAACCGTACCTCACATGTGTGGGTGCACCTACCTGGCCGCCAAGGGGAAAGTCTAAAACACAAGTAAACCCAAGTCTGTTTTCAGACCGGAATTTGAGACGCTCTGCCGATCGGCACGACATACAGATATGGGCCTCGGGTGTCCAAGCCACCGGGAAAAACAGGGAACCCCATGTATTTCCGAAAAGAGGACACGTGTGGGAATCCACAGAGGTATGATATGCCCAAATCGCCCCAGAATGTATTACCCAGACACCCCGCAAAGTCCGAAATGTTGGGAAAAAAACCCACATTTTCCGCACATTTGGCTCGGCTCACCCATCGAAACACGCCCCCAAGAACACATGGCCTACAGTCCCGCGCTCCCACAGGTGTCCCAATTTAAACGGTACCTCACATGTGTGGGTGCACCTACCTGGCCGCCAAGGGGAAAGCCTAAAACACAAGTAACCCCAAGTCTGTTTTCAGACTGGAATTTGAGACACTCTTCCGACAGGCACAACATACAGATATGGGCTTCGGGTGTCCAAGCCACCCGGGAAAACAGGGAACCCCATGCATTTCCGAAAAGAGGACACCTTTGGGAATCCGCAGAGGTATGATATGCCCAAATCGCCCCAGAATTTATTACCCAGACACCCCCGCAAAGTCCGAAATATGGGAAACAAATGCATTTTCCGCATATTTTGCTCGGCTCACCCATCGAAACACGCCCCCAACAACACATGGTCTACCATCCCGCGTTCCCACAGGTGTCCCGATGAAAACGGTACCTCACATGTGTGGGTGCACCTACCTGGCCGCCAAGGGGAAAGCCTAAAACACAAGTAACCCCAAGTCTGTTTTCAGACCGGAATTTGAGACACTCTGCCGACCGGCCCAACATACAGATATGGGCCTCGGGTGTCCAAGCCACTGGGTAAAACAGGGAACCCCATACCTTTTTGAAAAGAGGACACCTGTGGGAATCCGCAGAGGTATGATATGCCCAAATCGCCCCAAAAATATTACCCAGACACCCCCGCAAAGTCTGAAATGTGGGGAGAAAAACACATTTTCCGCACATTTCGCTCGGCTCACCCATCGAAACACGCCCCCAACAACACATGGCCTACCATCCCGCATTCCTACAGGTGTCCCAATTAAAATGGTACCTCACATGTGTGGGTGAACCTACCTGGCCGCCAAGGGGAAAGCCTAAAACACAAGTAACCCCAAGTCTGTTTTCAGACCATAATTTGAGACGCTCTGCCGACCGGCACAACATACAGATATGGGCCTCGGTTGTCCAAGCCACTGGGGAAAACAGGGAACCCCATGCATTTCCGAAAAGAGGACACCCGTGGGAATCCGCAGAGGTATGATATGCCCAAATCGCCCCAGAATATATTACCCAGACACCCCTGTAAATTCCGAAATGTGGGAAAATAACGCATTTTCCGCACATTTTGCTCGGCTCACCCATCGAAACACACCCCCAGCAACACATGGCCTACCGTCCCGCGTTCCCACAGGTATCCCGATGAAAACGTTACCTCACATGGGTGGGTGCACCTACCTGGCCGCCAATGGGAAAGCCTAAAACACAAGTAACCCCAAGTCTGTTTTCAGACTGGAATTTGAGACGCTCTGCCGACCGGCACAACATACAGATATGGGCCTCGGGTGTCCAAGCCACTGGGGAAACAGGGAACCCCATGCTTTTTGGAAAAGAGGACACTCGTGGGAATCTGCAGAGGTATGATATGCCCAAATCGCCCCAGAAAGTATTACCCAGGCACCCACGCAAAGTCTGAAATGTGGGGAGAAAAAACGCATTTTCCGCACATTTCGTTCGGTTTACCAATCGAAACACGCCCTCAACAGCACATGTCCTACCATCCCGCGTTCCTACAGGTGTCCTGATGAAAACGGTACCTCACATGTGTGGGTGCAACTACCTGGCCGCCAAGGGGAAAGCATAAAACACAAGTAACCCCAAGTCTGTTTTCAGACTGGAATTTGAGACGCTCTGCCGACCGGCACAACATACAGATATGGGCCTCGGGTGTCCAAGCCACCGGGGAAAACAGGGAACCCCATGCATTTCCGAAAAGAGGACACCTGTGGGAATCCGCAGAGTTATGATATGCCCAAATCGCCCCAGAATGTATTACCCAGACACCCCCTCAAAGTCTGAAATGTGGGGAAAAAAACACATTTTCCACACATTTCGCTCGGCTCACCCATCGAAACACGCCCCCAACAACACATGGCCTACTGTCCCGCGTTCCCACCGTTGTCCCGATAAAAACGGTACCTCACATGTGTGGGTGCACCTACCTGGCCGCCAAGGGGAAAGCCTAAAACACAAGTAACCCCAAGTCTGTTTTCAGACTGGAATTTGAGACGCTCTGCCGACCGGCACAACATACAGATATGGGCCTCGGGTGTCCAAGCCACCGGGGAAAACAGGGAACCCCATGCATTTCCGAAAAGAGGACACCTGTGGGAATCTGCAGAGGTATGATATGCCCAAATCGCCCCAGAAATATTACCAAGACACCCCCGCAAAGTCTGAAATGTGGGGAGAAAAATGCATTTTCCGCACATTTCGCTCGGCTCACCCATCGAAACACGCCCCCAACAACACATGGGCTACCATCCCGCATTCCTACAGGTGTCCCAATTAAAATGGTACCTCACATGTGTGGGTGCACCTACCTGGCCGCCAAGGGGAAAGCCTAAAACACAAGTAACCCCAAGTCTGTTTTCAGACCATAATTTGAGACGCTCTGCCGACCGGCACAACTTACAGATATGGGCCTCGGGTGTCCAAGCCACTGGGGAAAACAGGGAACCCCATGCATTTCCGAAAAGAGGACACCCATGGGAATCCGCAGAGGTATGATATGCCCAAATCGCCCCAGAATTTATTACCCAGACACCCCCGCAAAGTCCGAAATATGGGAAACAAATGCATTTTCCGCATATTTTGCTCGGCTCACCCATCGAAACACGCCCCCAACAACACATGGTCTACCATCCCGCGTTCCCACAGGTGTCCCGATGAAAACGGTACCTCACATGTGTGGGTGCACCTACCTGGCCGCCAAGGGGAAAGCCTAAAACACAAGTAACCCCAAGTCTGTTTTCAGACCGGAATTTGAGACACTCTGCCGACCGGCCCAACATACAGATATGGGCCTCGGGTGTCCAAGCCACTGGGTAAAACAGGGAACCCCATACCTTTTTGAAAAGAGGACACCTGTGGGAATCCGCAGAGGTATGATATGCCCAAATCGCCCCAAAAATGTTACCCAGACACCCCCGCAAAGTCTGAAATGTGGGGAGAAAAACACATTTTCCGCACATTTCGCTCGGCTCACCCATCGAAACACGCCCCCAACAACACATGGCCTACCATCCCGCATTCCTACAGGTGTCCCAATTAAAATGGTACCTCACATGTGTGGGTGAACCTACCTGGCCGCCAAGGGGAAAGCCTAAAACACAAGTAACCCCAAGTCTGTTTTCAGACCATAATTTGAGACGCTCTGCCGACCGGCACAACATACAGATATGGGCCTCGGTTGTCCAAGCCACTGGGGAAAACAGGGAACCCCATGCATTTCCGAAAAGAGGACACCCGTGGGAATCCGCAGAGGTATGATATGCCCAAATCGCCCCAGAATATATTACCCAGACACCCCTGTAAATTCCGAAATGTGGGAAAATAACGCATTTTCCGCACATTTTGCTCGGCTCACCCATCGAAACACACCCCCAGCAACACATGGCCTACCGTCCCGCGTTCCCACAGGTATCCCGATGAAAACGTTACCTCACATGGGTGGGTGCACCTACCTGGCCGCCAATGGGAAAGCCTAAAACACAAGTAACCCCAAGTCTGTTTTCAGACCGGAATTTGAGACGCTCTGCCGACCGGCACAACATACAGATATGGGCCTCGGGTGTCCAAGCCACTGGGGAAACAGGGAACCCCATGCTTTTTGGAAAAGAGGACACTCGTGGGAATCTGCAGAGGTATGATATGCCCAAATCGCCCCAGAAAGTATTACCCAGGCACCCACGCAAAGTCTGAAATGTGGGGAGAAAAAACGCATTTTCCGCACATTTCGTTCGGTTTACCAATCGAAACACGCCCTCAACAGCACATGTCCTACCATCCCGCGTTCCTACAGGTGTCCTGATGAAAACGGTACCTCACATGTGTGGGTGCAACTACCTGGCCGCCAAGGGGAAAGCATAAAACACAAGTAACCCCAAGTCTGTTTTCAGACTGGAATTTGAGACGCTCTGCCGACCGGCACAACATACAGATATGGGCCTCGGGTGTCCAAGCCACCGGGGAAAACAGGGAACCTCATGCATTTCCGAAAAGAGGACACCTGTGGGAATCCGCAGAGTTATGATATGCCCAAATCGCCCCAGAATGTATTACCCAGACACCCCCTCAAAGTCTGAAATGTGGGGAAAAAAACACATTTTCCACACATTTCGCTCGGCTCACCCATCGAAACACGCCCCCAACAACACATGGCCTACTGTCCCGCGTTCCCACCGTTGTCCCGATAAAAACGGTACCTCACATGTGTGGGTGCACCTACCTGGCCGCCAAGGGGAAAGCCTAAAACACAAGTAACCCCAAGTCTGTTTTCAGACTGGAATTTGAGACGCTCTGCCGACCGGCACAACATACAGATATGGGCCTCCGGTGTCCAAGCCACCGGGGAAAACAGGGAACCCCATGCATTTCCGAAAAGTGGACACCTGTGGGAATCTGCAGAGGTATGATATGCCCAAATCGCCCCAGAAATATTACCAAGACACCCCCGCAAAGTCTGAAATGTGGGGAGAAAAATGCATTTTCCGCACATTTCGCTCGGCTCACCCATCGAAACACGCCCCCAACAACACATGGGCTACCATCCCGCATTCCTACAGGTGTCCCAATTAAAATGGTACCTCACATGTGTGGGTGCACCTACCTGGCCGCCAAGGGGAAAGCCTAAAACACAAGTAACCCCAAGTCTGTTTTCAGACCATAATTTGAGACGCTCTGCCGACCGGCACAACTTACAGATATGGGCCTCGGGTGTCCAAGCCACTGGGGAAAACAGGGAACCCCATGCATTTCCGAAAAGAGGACACCCATGGGAATCCGCAGAGGTATGATATGCCCAAATCGCCCCAGAATATATTACCCAGACACCCCTGCAAAGTCCAAAATGTGGGAAAGAAACGCATTTTCCGCACATTTTGCTCGGCTCACCCATCGAAACACAACCCCAGCAACACAAGGCCTACCGTCACGCGTTCCCACAGGTATCCCGATGAAAACGTTACCTCACATGTGTGGGTGCACCTACCTGGCCGCCAATGGGAAAGCCTAAAACACAAGTAACCCCAAGTCTGTTTTCAGACCGGAATTTGAGACGCTCTGCCTTCCGGCACAACATACAGATATGGGCCTCGGGTGTCCAAGCCACCGGGGAAAACAGGGAACCCCATACCTTTTTGAAAAGAGGACACCTGTGGGAATCCGCAGAGGTATGATATGCCCAAATCGCCCCAAAAATATTACCCAGACACCCCCGCAAAGTCTGAAATCTGGGGAGAAAAACGCATTTTCCGCACATTTCGCTCGGCTCACCCATCGAAACACGCTCCCAACAACACATGGCCTACCATCCCGCATTCCTACAGGTGTCCCAATTAAAATGGTACCTCACATGTGTGGGTGCACCTACCTGGCCGCCAAGGGGAAAGCCTAAAACACAAGTAACCCCAAGTCTGTTTTCAGACCATAATTTGAGACGCTCTGCCGACCGGCACAACATACAGATATGGGCCTCGGGTGTCCAAGCCACTGGGGAAAACAGGGAACCCCATGCATTTCCGAAAAGAGGACACCCGTGGGAATCCGCAGAGGTATGATATGCCCAAATCCCCCCAGACTATATTACCCAGACACCCCTGCAAATTCCGAAATGTGGGAAAATAACGCATTTTCCGCACATTTTGCTCGGCTCACCCATCGAAACACACCCCCAGCAACACATGGCCTACCGTCCCGCGTTCCCACAGGTATCCCGATGAAAATGTTACCTCACATGGGTGGGTGCACCTACCTGGCCGCCAATGGGAAAGCCTAAAACACAAGTAACCCCAAGTCTGTTTTCAGACCGGAATTTGAGACGCTCTGCCGACCGGCACAACATACAGATATGGGCCTCGGGTGTCCAAGCCACCGGGGAAACAGGGAACCCCATGCTTTTTGGAAAAGAGGACACTCGTGGGAATCTGCAGAGGTATGATATGCCCAAATCGCCCCAGAAAGTATTACCCAGGCACCCACGCAAAGTCTGAAATGTGGGGAGAAAAAACAAATTTTCCGCACATTTCGTTCGGCTTACCAATCGAAACACGCCCTCAACAGCACATGTCCTACCATCCCGCGTTCCTACAGGTGTCCTGATGAAAACGGTACCTCACATGTGTGGGTGCAACTACCTGGCCGCCAAGGGGAAAGCATAAAACACAAGTAACCCCAAGTCTGTTTTCAGACTGGAATTTGAGACGCTCTGCCGACCGGCACAACATACAGATATGGGCCTCGGGTGTCCAAGCCACCGGGGGAAACAGGGAACCCCATGCATTTCCGAAAAGAGGACACCTGTGGGAATCCGCAGAGTTATGATATGCCCAAATCGCCCCAGAATGTATTACCCAGGCACCCCCTCAAAGTCTGAAATGTGGGGAAAAAAACACATTTTCCACACATTTCGCTCGGCTCACCCATCGAAACACGCCCCCAACAACACATGGCCTACTGTCCCGCGTTCCCACAGTTGTCCTGATAAAAACGGTACTTCACATGTGTGGGTGCACCTACCTGGCCGCCAAGGGGAAAGCCTAAAACACAAGTAACCCCAAGTCTGTTTTCAGACTGGAATTTGAGACGCTCTGCCGACCGGCACAACATACAGATATGGGCCTCGGGTGTCCAAGCTACGGGGGAAAACAGGGAACCCCATGCTTTTTGGAAAAGAGGACACGTGTGGGAATCCGCAGAGGTATGATATGCCCAAATCGCCCCAGAATGTATTACCCAGACACCCCCGCAAAGTCCAAAATGTGGGAAAAAAATGCATTTTCCGCACATTTGGCTCGGCTCACCCATCGAAACATGCCCCCAACAACACATGGCCTACCCTCCCGCGCTCCCACAGGTGTCCCAATGAAAACGGTACCTCACATGTGTGGGTGCACCTACCTGGCCGCCAAGGGGAAAGCCTAAAACACAAGTAACCCCAAGTCTGTTTTCAGACTGGAATTTGAGACACTCTTCCGACAGGCACAACATACAGATATGGGCTTCGGGTGTCGAAGCCACCCGGGAAAACAGGGAACCCCATGCATTTCCGAAAATAGGACAACCGTGGGAATCCGCAGAGGTATGATATGCCCAAATTGCCCCAGAATTTATTACCCAGACACCCCCGCAAAGTCCGAAATGTGGGAAAAAAATGCATTTTCCGCACATTTTGCTCGGCTCACCCATCGAAACACGCCCCCAACAACACATGGCCTACCGTCCCGCGTTCCCACAGGTGTCCCGATGAAAACGGTACCTCACATGTGTGGGTGCACCTACCTGGCCGCCAAGGGGAAAGCCTAAAACACAAGTAACCCCAAGTCTGTTTTCAGACCGGAATTTGAGACACTCTGCCGACCGGCCCAACATACAGATATGGGCCTCGGGTGTCCAAGCCACTGGGTAAAACAGGGAACCCCATACCTTTTTGAAAAGAGGACACCTGTGGGAATCCGCAGAGGTATGATATGCCCAAATCGCCCCAGAAATATTACCCAGACAACCCCGCAAAGTCTGAAATGTGGGGAGAAAAACGCATTTTCCGCACATTTCGCTCACTCACCCATCGAAACACGCCCCCAACAACACATGGCTTACTATCCCGCATTCCTACAGGTGTCCCAATTAAAATGGTACCTCACATGTGTGGGTGCACCTACCTGGCCGCCAAGGGGAAAGCCTAAAACACAAGTAACCCCAAGTCTGTTTTCAGACCATAATTTGAGACGCTCTGCCGACCGGCACAACATACAGATATGGGCCTCCGGTGTCCAAGCCACTGGGGAAAACAGGGAAGTCCATGCATTTCTGAAAAGAGGACACCCGTGGGAATCCGCAGAGGTATGATATGCCCAAATCACCCCAGAATATATTACCCAGACACCCCTGCAAAGTCTTAAATGTGGGAAAAAACGCATTTTCCGCACATTTTGCTCGGCTCACCCATCGAAACACACCCCCAGCAACACATGGCCTACCGTCCCGCATTCCCACAGGTATCCCGATGAAAACGCTACCTCACATGTGTGGGTGCACCTACCTGGCCGCCAATGGGAAAGCCTAAAACACAAGTAACCACAAGTCTGTTTTCAGACCGGAATTTGATACGCTCTGCCGACCGGCACAACATACAGATATGGGCCTTGGGTGTCCAAGCCACCGGGGAAAACAGGGAACCCCATGCTTTTTGGAAAAGAGGACACTCGTGGGAATCTGCAGAGGTATGATATGCCCAAATCGTCCCAGAATGTATTACCCAGACACCCCGCAAAGTCTGAAATGTGGGGAAAAAAACACATTTTCCGCACATTTCGCTCGGCTCACCCATCGAAACACGCCCCCAACAACACATGGCCTACTGTCCCACGTTCCCACATGTGTCCCGATAAAAACGGTAATTCACATGTGTGGGTGCACCTACCTGGCCGCCAAGGGGAAAGCCTAAAACACAAGTAACCCCAAGTCTGTTTTCAGACTGGAATTTGAGACGCTCTGCCGACCGGCACAACATACAGATATGGGCCTCGGGTGTCCAAGCTACAGGGGAAAACAGGGAACCCCATGCATTTCCGAAAAAAGGACACCCGTGGGAATCTGCAGAGGTATGATATGCCCAAATCGCCCCAGAAATATTACCCAGACACTCCCGGAAAGTCTGAAATGTGGGGAGAAAAATGCATTTTCCGCACATTTCGCTCGGCTCACCCATCGAAACACGCCCCCAACAACACATGGCCTACCATCCCGCATTCCTACAGGTGTCCCAATTAAAATGGTACCTCACATGTGTGGGTGCACCTACCTGGCCGCCAAGGGGAAAGCCTAAAACACAAGTAACCCCAAGTCTGTTTTCAGACTGGAATTTGAGACGCTCTGCCGACCGGCACAACATACAGATATGGGCCTTGGGTGTCCAAGCCACCGGGGAAAACAGGGAACCCCATGCATTTCCGAAAAAAGGACACCGGTGGGAATCTGCAGAGGTATGATATGCCCAAATCGCCCCAGAAATATTACCCAGACACCCCCGCAAAGTCTGAAATGTGGGGAGGAAAACGCATTTTCCGCACATTTCGCTCGGCTCACCCATCGAAACACGCCCCCAACAACACATGGCCTACCATCCCGCGTTCCCACAGGTGCCCGATGAAAACGGTACCTCACATGTGTGGGTCCACCTACCTGGCCACCAAGGGGAAAGCCTAAAACAAAAGTAACCCCATGTCTCTTTTCAGACCAGAATTTGAGATGCTCTGCCGACCGGCACGACATACAGATATGGGCCTCGGGTGTCCAAGCCACCGGGAAAAACAGAACCCCATGCATTTCCGAAAAGAGGACACCCGTGGGAATCCGCAGAGGTATGATATGCCCAAAACGCCCCAGAATTTGTTACCCAGACACCCCAGCAAAGTCTGAAATGTGGGAAAAAAAAAACGCATTTTCTGCACATTTCGCTCGGCTCACACATTGAAACACGCCCCCAACAACACATGGCCTACCTTCCCGCATTCCCACAGGTGTACCAATGAAAACGGTACCTCACATGTGTGGGTGCACTTACCTGGCCGCCAAGAGGAAATCCTAAAACACAGGTAACCCCAAGTCTGTTTTCAGACCGGAATTTGAGACGTTCTGCTGACCGGCACAACATACAGATATGGGCCTCAGGTGTCCAAGCCACCGGGGAAAACAGGGAACCCGATGCATTTACGAAAAGAGGACACCCATGGGAATCCGCAGAGGTATGATATGCCCAAATCGCCCCAGAATTTATTACCCAGACACCCCCGCAAAGTCTGAAACGTGGGGAAAAAAAAACACATATTCCGCACATTTCGCTCGGCTCACCCATCGAAACACGCCCCCAACAACACATGGCCTACTGTCCCGCGCTCCCACAGGTGTCCCGATGAAAACGGTACCTCACGTGTGTGGGTGCACCTACCTGGCCGCCAAGGGGAAAGCCTAAAACACAAGTAACCCCAAGTCTGTTTTCAGACCGGAATTTGAGACGCTCTGCCGACCGGCACAACATACAGATATGGGCTTCGGGTGTCCAAGCCACCCAGGAAAACAGGGAACCCCATGCATTTCCGAAAAGAGGACACCCGTGGGAATCCGCAGAGGTATGATATGCCCAAATCGCCCCAGAATTTATTACCCATACACTCCCGCAAAGTCCGAAATGTGGGAAACAAATGCATTTTCCGCACATTTTGCTCGGCTCACCCATCGAAACACGCCCCCAACAACACATGGCCTACCGTCCCGCGTTCCCACAGGTGTCCCGATGAAAACGGTACCTCACATGTGTGGGTGCACCTACCTGGCCGCCAAGGGGAAAGCCTAAAACACAAGTAACCCCAAGTCTGTTTTCAGACCGGAATTTGAGACACTCTGCCGACCGGCCCAACATACAGATATGGGCCTCGGATGTCCAAGCCACTGGGTAAAACAGGGAACCCCATACCTTTTTGAAAAGAGGACACCTGTGGGAATCCGCAGAGGTATGATATGCCCAAATCGCCCCAGAAATATTACCCAGACACCCCCGCAAAGTCTGAAATGTGGGGAGAAAAACGCATTTTCCGCACATTTCGCTCACTCACCCATCGAAACACGCCCCCAACAACACATGGCTTACTATCCCGCATTCCTACAGGTGTCCCAATTAAAATGGTACCTCACATGTGTGGGTGCACCTACCTGGCCGCCAAGGGGAAAGCCTAAAACACAAGTAACCCCAAGTCTGTTTTCAGACCATAATTTGAGACGCTCTGCCGACCGGCACAACATACAGATATGGGCCTCCGGTGTCCAAGCCACTGGGGAAAACAGGGAAGTCCATGCATTTCTGAAAAGAGGACACCCGTGGGAATCCGCAGAGGTATGATATGCCCAAATCACCCCAGAATATATTACCCAGACACCCCTGCAAAGTCTTAAATGTGGGAAAAAACGCATTTTCCGCACATTTTGCTCGGCTCACCCATCGAAACACACCCCCAGCAACACATGGCCTACCGTCCCGCATTCCCACAGGTATCCCGATGAAAACGCTACCTCACATGTGTGGGTGCACCTACCTGGCCGCCAATGGGAAAGCCTAAAACACAAGTAACCACAAGTCTGTTTTCAGACCGGAATTTGATACGCTCTGCCGACCGGCACAACATACAGATATGGGCCTTGGGTGTCCAAGCCACCGGGGAAAACAGGGAACCCCATGCTTTTTGGAAAAGAGGACACTCGTGGGAATCTGCAGAGGTATGATATGCCCAAATCGTCCCAGAATGTATTACCCAGACACCCCGCAAAGTCTGAAATGTGGGGAAAAAAACACATTTTCCGCACATTTCGCTCGGCTCACCCATCGAAACACGCCCCCAACAACACATGGCCTACTGTCCCACGTTCCCACATGTGTCCCGATAAAAACGGTAATTCACATGTGTGGGTGCACCTACCTGGCCGCCAAGGGGAAAGCCTAAAACACAAGTAACCCCAAGTCTGTTTTCAGACTGGAATTTGAGACGCTCTGCCGACCGGCACAACATACAGATATGGGCCTCGGGTGTCCAAGCTACAGGGGAAAACAGGGAACCCCATGCATTTCCGAAAAAAGGACACCCGTGGGAATCTGCAGAGGTATGATATGCCCAAATCGCCCCAGAAATATTACCCAGACACTCCCGGAAAGTCTGAAATGTGGGGAGAAAAATGCATTTTCCGCACATTTCGCTCGGCTCACCCATCGAAACACGCCCCCAACAACACATGGCCTACCATCCCGCATTCCTACAGGTGTCCCAATTAAAATGGTACCTCACATGTGTGGGTGCACCTACCTGGCCGCCAAGGGGAAAGCCTAAAACACAAGTAACCCCAAGTCTGTTTTCAGACTGGAATTTGAGACGCTCTGCCGACCGGCACAACATACAGATATGGGCCTTGGGTGTCCAAGCCACCGGGGAAAACAGGGAACCCCATGCATTTCCGAAAAAAGGACACCGGTGGGAATCTGCAGAGGTATGATATGCCCAAATCGCCCCAGAAATATTACCCAGACACCCCCGCAAAGTCTGAAATGTGGGAAGAAAAACGCATTTTCCGCACATTTCGCTCGGCTCACCCATCGAAACACGCCCCCAACAACACATGGCCTACCATCCCGCGTTCCCACAGGTGCCCGATGAAAACGGTACCTCACATGTGTGGGTCCACCTACCTGGCCACCAAGGGGAAAGCCTAAAACAAAAGTAACCCCATGTCTCTTTTCAGACCAGAATTTGAGATGCTCTGCCGACCGGCACGACATACAGATATGGGCCTCGGGTGTCCAAGCCACCGGGAAAAACAGAACCCCATGCATTTCCGAAAAGAGGACACCCGTGGGAATCCGCAGAGGTATGATATGCCCAAATCGCCCCAGAATTTGTTACCCAGACACCCCAGCAAAGTCTGAAATGTGGGAAAAAAAACGCATTTTCTGCACATTTCGCTCGGCTCACACATTGAAACACGCCCCCAACAACACATGGCCTACCTTCCCACATTCCCACAGGTGTACCAATGAAAACGGTACCTCACATGTGTGGGTGCACTTACCTGGCCGCCAAGAGGAAATCCTAAAACACAGGTAACCCCAAGTCTGTTTTCAGACCGGAATTTGAGACGTTCTGCTGACCGGCACAACATACAGATATGGGCCTCAGGTGTCCAAGCCACCGGGGAAAACAGGGAACCCGATGCATTTACGAAAAGAGGACACCCATGGGAATCCGCAGAGGTATGATATGCCCAAATCGCCCCAGAATTTATTACCCAGACACCCCCGCAAAGTCTGAAACGTGGGGAAAAAAAAACACATATTCCGCACATTTCGCTCGGCTCACCCATCGAAACACGCCCCCAACAACACATGGCCTACTGTCCCGCGCTCCCACAGGTGTCCCGATGAAAACGGTACCTCACGTGTGTGGGTGCACCTACCTGGCCGCCAAGGGGAAAGCCTAAAACACAAGTAACCCCAAGTCTGTTTTCAGACCGGAATTTGAGACGCTCTGCCGACCGGCACAACATACAGATATGGGCTTCGGGTGTCCAAGCCACCCAGGAAAACAGGGAACCCCATGCATTTCCGAAAAGAGGACACCCGTGGGAATCCGCAGAGGTATGATATGCCCAAATCGCCCCAGAATTTATTACCCATACACTCCCGCAAAGTCCGAAATGTGGGAAACAAATGCATTTTCCGCACATTTTGCTCGGCTCACCCATCGAAACACGCCCCAACAACACATGGTCTACCATCCCACGTTCCCACAGGTGTCCCGATGAAAACGGTACCTCACATGTGTGGGTGCACCCACCTGGCCGCCAAGGGGAGAGCCTAAAACACAAGTAACCCCAAGTCTGTTTTCAGACCGGAATTTGAGACACTCTGCCGACCGGCCCAACATACAGATATGGGCCTCGGGTGTCCAAGCCACCTGGTAAAACAGGGAACCCCATACATTTTTGAAAAGAGGACACCTGTGGGAATATGCAGAGGTATGATATGCCCAAATCGCCACAAAAATATTACCCAGACACCCCCGCAAAGTCTGAAATGTGGGGAGAAAAACGCATTTTCCGCACATTTCGCTCGGCTCACCCATCGAAACACGCCCCCAACAACACATGGCCTACCATCCCGCATTCCTACAGGTGTCCCAATTAAAATGGTACCTCACATGTGTGGGTGCACCTACCTGGCCACCAAGGGGAAAGCCTAAAACACAAGTAACCCCAAGTCTGTTTTCAGACCATAATTTGAGACGCTCTGCCGACCGGCACAACATACAGATATGGGCCTCGGGTGTCCAAGCCACTGGGGAAAACAGGGAACCCCATGCATTTCGAAAAGAGGACACCCGTGGGAATCCGCAGAGGTATGATATGCCCAAATCGCCCCAGAATATATTACCCAGACACCCCTGCAAATTCCGAAATGTGGGAAAATAACGCATTTTCCGCACATTTTGCTCGGCTCACCCATCGAAACACACCCCCAGCAACACATGGCCTACCGTCCCGCGTTCCCACAGGTATCCCGATGAAAATGTTACCTCACATGGGTGGGTGCACCTACCTGGCCGCCAATGGGAAAGCCTAAAACACAAGTAACCCCAAGTCTGTTTTCAGACCGGAATTTGAGACGCTCTGCCGACCGGCACAACATACAGATATGGGCCTCGGGTGTCCAAGCCACCGGGGAAACAGGGAACCCCATGCTTTTTGGAAAAGAGGACACTCGTGGCAATCTGCAGAGGTATGATATGCCCAAATCGCCCCAGAAAGTATTACCCAGGCACCCACGCAAAGTCTGAAATGTGGGGAGAAAAAACGCATTTTCCGCACATTTCCTTCGGCTTACCAATCGAAACACGCCCTCAACAGCACATGGCCTACCGTCCCGTGTTCCCACAGGTGTCCCGATGAAAATGGTACCTCACATGTGTGGGTGCACCTACCTGGCTGCCAAGGGGAAAGCCTAAAACACAAGTAACCCCAAGTCTGTTTTCAGACTGAAATTTGAGACGCTCTGCCGACAGGCACAACATACAGATATGGGCCTCGGGTGTCCAAGCCACCGAGGAAAACAGTGAACCCCATGCATTTCCAAAAAGAGGACACCCGTGGGAATCCGCAAAGGTATGATATGCCCAAATCGCCCCAGAATTAATTACCCAGACACCCCCGCAAAGTCCGAAATGTGGGGAAAAAAAGCGCATTTTCTGCACATTTCGCTCGGCTCACCCATCGAAACACGCCCCCAACAACACATGGCCTACCGTCCCGCGTTCCCACAGGTGTCCCAATGAAAACGGTACCTCACATGTGTGGGTGCACCTACCTGGCCGCCAAGGGGAAAGCCTAAAACACAAGTAACCCCAAGTCTGTTTTCAGACTGGAATTTGAGACGCTCTGCCGACCGGCACAACTTACAGATATGGGCCTCGGGTGTCCAAGCCACCGAGGAAAACAGTGAACCCCATGCATTTCCGAAAAGAGGACACCCGTGGGAATCCGCAGAGGTATGACATGCCCAAATCGCCATAGAATTTATTACCCAGACACCCCCCCAAATTCCGAAATGTCGAGAAAAAACGCATTTTCCGCACATTTCGCTAGGCTCACCCATCGAAAAAAAAAAACAACAACACATGGCCTACCGTCCCCTCTTCCCACAGGTGTTCCGATGAAAACAGTACCTCACATGTGTGGGTGCACCTACCTGGCTGCCAAGGGGAAAGCCTAAAACACAAGTAACCCCAATTCTGTTTTCAGACTGGAATTTGAGACGCTCTGCCGACCAGCACAACATACAGATATGGGCCTCGGGTGTCCAAGCCACCCGGGGAAAACAGGGAACCCCATGCATTTCTGAAAAGAGGACAACCGTGGGAATCCGCAGAGGTATGATATGCCCAAATCGCCCCAGAATGTATTACCCAGACACCCCCGCAAAGTCCGAAATGTGTGAAAAAAACTCATTTTCCGCACATTTCGCTCGGCTCCCCCATCGAAACACGTCCCCAACAACACATGGCCTATCGTCCCGCGTTCCCACCGGTGTCCCGATGAAAACGGTACCTCACATATGTGGGTGCACCTACCTGGCCGTCAAGGGGAAAGCCTAAAACACAAGTAACCCCAAGTCTGTTTTCAGACTGAAATTTGAGACGCTCTGCGGACCGGCACAACATACATATATGGGCCTAGGGTATCCAAGCCACCGGGGAAAACAGGGAACCCCATGCATTTCTGAAAAGAGGACACCTGTGGGAATCAGCAGAGGTATGATATGCCCAAATCGCCCCAGAATTTATTACCCAGACACCCCCGCAAAGTCCGAAATGTGGGGAAAAAAAGCATTTTCCGCACATTTCGCTCGGCTCACCCATCGAAACACGCCCCCAACAACACATGGCCTATCGTCCTGCATTCCCAAAGGTGTCCCGATGAAAACGGTACCTCACATGTGTGGGTGCACCTACCTGGGAACGAAGGAATTAGGCTAAACCACTGCCATCCCCCACAAAGGGTTTTGGGGAGCCAACCTACAGATTTAGGCCTGGGGTGTTGCAGCCACGAAGAAAAACAGGGACCCCCATGCATTTCCGAAAAGAAGACACCTGTGGGAATCCGCAGAGGTATGATTTGCGCAAATCGCCCCAGAATTTATTACCCAGACTCCCCCCCAAAGTCCGAAATGTGGGAAAATAAACGCATTTTCCGCACATTTTGCTCGACTCACCCATCGAAACATGCCCCCAACAACACATGGCCTACCGTCCCGCATTCCCACAGGTGTCCCGATGAACATGGTACCTCACATGTGTGGGTGCACCTACCTGGCCGCCATGGGGAAATCCTAAAACACAAGTAACTCCAAGCCTGTTTTCAGACCGGAATTTCAGACTCTCTGCCGACCGGCACAACATACAGATATGGGCCTCGGGTGTCCAAGCCACCAAGGAAACCAGGGAACCCCATGCATTTCCGAAAAGAGGACACTCGTGGGAATCCGCAGAGGTATGATTTGCGCACATCGCCCCAGAATGTATTACCCAAACACCCCCGCTAAGTTCGAAATGTGGGAAGAAAATGCATTTTCTGCACATTTCGCTCAGCTCACCCATCGAAACACGTCCCCAACAACACATGGCCTACCGTCCCACATTCTCACAGGTGTCCCAATGAAAACGGCACCTCACTTGTGTGGGTGCACCTACCGGGGGTGCAAAAGGAAAAGGGTAACCCACTGGGAACCCCAAGCCTTTCGCCACTGCCCATTTTGTTCATGTGGGCAACCTACAGATTTGGGCCTAGGGTGTCGAAGCCAGCAAGGGAAACAGGGAACCCCATGCATTTCCCAAAAGAGGACACCCGTGGGAATCCACAGAGGTCTGCCTTGCGCAAATTGCCCCAGTTTTTATTAGCCACAATCCCTGACAAAGTGTGATATTTGGTGGGGAAAAAACACAATGTTCACTTTGTCTGGGGTTCTGGGTAATAAATTCTGGGCCGCTTCGCACAAGTCAGACCTCTGCGCATTCCCACGGGTTTCCTCTTTTGGGAAATGCATGGGGTTCCCTGTTTTCCTTGCTGGCTTCGACACCCGAGGCCCAAATCTGTAGGTTGCCTACATGAACAAATTGTGCTGTGGTGAAAGGCTTGGGGTTACCAGCGGGTTACCCTTTTCCTTTTGCGCCCCCGGTAGGTGCACCCACACATGTGAGGTACCTTTATCATCAGGACACCTGTGGGTGTCCCGATGAAAATGGTACCTCACATGTGTGAGTGCACCTACCTGGCCGCCAAGGGGAAAGCCTAAAACACAAGTAACCCCAAGTCTGTTTTCAGACCGGAATTTGAGACGCTCTACCGACCAGCACAAACATACAGATATGGGACTCTGGTGTCCAAGCCACCGGGGAAAACAGGGAACCCCATGCATTTCCGAAAAGAGGACACCCGTGGGAATCCGCAGAGGTATGCTATGCCCAAATCGCCCCAGAATTTATTACCCAGACACCCCCGCAAAGTCTGAAATGTGGGGAAAAAACACATTTTCCGCACATTTTGTTCGGCTCACCCATCGAAACACACCCCCAACAACATATGGCCTACCGTCCAGCATTCCCACAGGTGTCCCGATGAAAACAGTACCTCACATGTGTGCGTGCACCTACCTGGCCGTCAAGGGGAAAGCCTAAAACACAAGTAACCCCAAGTCTGTTTTCAGACCGGAATTTGAGACGCTCTACCGACCGACACAACTTACAGATATGGGCCTCGGGTGTCCAAGCCACCAGGGAAAACAGGGAACCCCATGCATTTCCGAAAAGAGGACACCCGTGGGAATCCGCAGAGGTATGATATGCCCAAATCGCCCCAGAATTTATTACCCAGACACCCCCGCAAATTCCGAAATGTGGGGAAAAAAACACATTTTCCGGACATTTCGCTCGGCTCACCCATCGAAACACGGCCACAACAACACATGGCCTACCGTCCCGTGTTCCCACAGGTGTCCCGATGAAAACGGTACCTGACATGTGTGGGTGCACCTACCTGGCGCCAAGGGGAAAGCCTAAAACAGAAGTAACCCCAAGTCTGTTTTCAGACCGGAATTTGAGACGCTCTGCCGACCGGCACAACATACAGATATAGGCCTCGGGTGTCCAAGCCACCGGGGAAAACAGGGAACCCCATGTATTTCCGAAAAGAGGACACCTGTGGGAATCCGCAGAGTTATGATATGCCCAAATCGCCCCAGAATTTATTACCCAGACACCCCCTCAAAGTCTGAAATGTGGGGAGAAAAACGCATTTTCCGCACATTTCGCTCGGCTCACCCATCGAAACATGCCCCCAACAACACATGGCCTACCATCCCGCATTCCTACAGGTGTCCCAATTAAAATGGTACCTCACATGTGTGGGTGCACCTACCTGGCTGCCAAGGGGAAATCCTAAAACACAAGTAACCCCAAGTCTGTTTTCAGACCGGAATTTGAGACGCTCTGCCGACTGGCACAACATACAGATATGTGCCTCGGGTGTCCAAGCCACCGGGGAAAACAGGGAACCCCATGCATTTCCAAAAAGAGGACACCCGTGGGAATCCGCAGAGGTATGATATGCCCAAATCGCCCCAGAATGTATTACCCAGACACCCCCGCAAAGTCCGAAATGTGTGAAAAAAACTCATTTTCCGCACATTTCGCTCGGCTCCCCCATCGAAACACGTCCCCAACAACACATGGCCTACCGTCCCGCGTTCCCACCGGTGTCCCGATGAAAACGGTACCTCACATATGTGGGTGCACCTACCTGGCCGTCAAGGGGAAAGCCTAAAACACAAGTAACCCCAAGTCTGTTTTCAGACTGAAATTTGAGACGCTCTGCGGACCGGCACAACATACATATATGGGCCTAGGGTATCCAAGCCACCGGGGAAAACAGGGAACCCCATGCATTTCTGAAAAGAGGACACCTGTGGGAATCAGCAGAGGTATGATATGCCCAAATCGCCCCAGAATTTATTACCCAGACACCCCCGCAAAGTCCGAAATGTGGGGAAAAAAAGCATTTTCCGCACATTTCGCTCGGCTCACCCATCGAAACACGCCCCCAACAACACATGGCCTATCGTCCTGCATTCCCAAAGGTGTCCCGATGAAAACGGTACCTCACATGTGTGGGTGCACCTACCTGGGAACGAAGGAATTAGGCTAAACCACTGCCATCCCCCACAAAGGGTTTTGGGGAGCCAACCTACAGATTTAGGCCTGGGGTGTTGCAGCCACGAAGAAAAACAGGGACCCCCATGCATTTCCGAAAAGAAGACACCTGTGGGAATCCGCAGAGGTATGATTTGCGCAAATCGCCCCAGAATTTATTACCCAGACTCCCCCCCAAAGTCCGAAATGTGGGAAAATAAACGCATTTTCCGCACATTTTGCTCGACTCACCCATCGAAACATGCCCCCAACAACACATGGCCTACCGTCCCGCATTCCCACAGGTGTCCCGATGAACATGGTACCTCACATGTGTGGGTGCACCTACCTGGCCGCCATGGGGAAATCCTAAAACACAAGTAACTCCAAGCCTGTTTTCAGACCGGAATTTCAGACTCTCTGCCGACCGGCACAACATACAGATATGGGCCTCGGGTGTCCAAGCCACCAAGGAAACCAGGGAACCCCATGCATTTCCGAAAAGAGGACACTCGTGGGAATCCGCAGAGGTATGATTTGCGCACATCGCCCCAGAATGTATTACCCAAACACCCCCGCTAAGTTCGAAATGTGGGAAGAAAATGCATTTTCTGCACATTTCGCTCAGCTCACCCATCGAAACACGTCCCCAACAACACATGGCCTACCGTCCCACATTCTCACAGGTGTCCCAATGAAAACGGCACCTCACTTGTGTGGGTGCACCTACCGGGGGTGCAAAAGGAAAAGGGTAACCCACTGGGAACCCCAAGCCTTTCGCCACTGCCCATTTTGTTCATGTGGGCAACCTACAGATTTGGGCCTAGGGTGTCGAAGCCAGCAAGGGAAACAGGGAACCCCATGCATTTCCCAAAAGAGGACACCCGTGGGAATCCACAGAGGTCTGCCTTGCGCAAATTGCCCCAGTTTTTATTAGCCACAATCCCTGACAAAGTGTGATATTTGGTGGGGAAAAAACACAATGTTCACTTTGTCTGGGGTTCTGGGTAATAAATTCTGGGCCGCTTCGCACAAGTCAGACCTCTGCGCATTCCCACGGGTTTCCTCTTTTGGGAAATGCATGGGGTTCCCTGTTTTCCTTGCTGGCTTCGACACCCGAGGCCCAAATCTGTAGGTTGCCTACATGAACAAATTGTGCTGTGGTGAAAGGCTTGGGGTTACCAGCGGGTTACCCTTTTCCTTTTGCGCCCCCGGTAGGTGCACCCACACATGTGAGGTACCTTTATCATCAGGACACCTGTGGGTGTCCCGATGAAAACGGTACCTCACATGTGTGAGTGCACCTACCTGGCCGCCAAGGGGAAAGCCTAAAACACAAGTAACCCCAAGTCTGTTTTCAGACCGGAATTTGAGACGCTCTACCGACCAGCACAAACATACAGATATGGGACTCTGGTGTCCAAGCCACCGGGGAAAACAGGGAACCCCATGCATTTCCGAAAAGAGGACACCCGTGGGAATCCGCAGAGGTATGCTATGCCCAAATCGCCCCAGAATTTATTACCCAGACACCCCCGCAAAGTCTGAAATGTGGGGAAAAAACACATTTTCCGCACATTTTTTTCGGCTCACCCATCGAAACACACCCCCAACAACATATGGCCTACCGTCCAGCATTCCCACAGGTGTCCCGATGAAAACAGTACCTCACATGTGTGCGTGCACCTACCTGGCCGTCAAGGGGAAAGCCTAAAACACAAGTAACCCCAAGTCTGTTTTCAGACCGGAATTTGAGACGCTCTACCGACCGACACAACTTACAGATATGGGCCTCGGGTGTCCAAGCCACCAGGGAAAACAGGGAACCCCATGCATTTCCGAAAAGAGGACACCCGTGGGAATCCGCAGAGGTATGATATGCCCAAATCGCCCCAGAATGTATTACCCAAACACCCCCGCTAAGTTCGAAATGTGGGAAGAAAATGCATTTTCTGCACATTTCGCTCAGCTCACCCATCGAAACACGTCCCCAACAACACATGGCCTACCGTCCCACATTCTCACAGGTGTCCCAATGAAAACGGCACCTCACTTGTGTGGGTGCACCTACCGGGGGTGCAAAAGGAAAAGGGTAACCCACTGGGAACCCCAAGCCTTTCGCCACTGCCCATTTTGTTCATGTGGGCAACCTACAGATTTGGGCCTAGGGTGTCGAAGCCAGCAAGGGAAACAGGGAACCCCATGCATTTCCCAAAAGAGGACACCCGTGGGAATCCACAGAGGTCTGCCTTGCGCAAATTGCCCCAGTTTTTATTAGCCACAATCCCTGACAAAGTGTGATATTTGGTGGGGAAAAAACACAATGTTCACTTTGTCTGGGGTTCTGGGTAATAAATTCTGGGCCGCTTCGCACAAGTCAGACCTCTGCGCATTCCCACGGGTTTCCTCTTTTGGGAAATGCATGGGGTTCCCTGTTTTCCTTGCTGGCTTCGACACCCGAGGCCCAAATCTGTAGGTTGCCTACATGAACAAATTGTGCTGTGGTGAAAGGCTTGGGGTTACCAGCGGGTTACCCTTTTCCTTTTGCGCCCCCGGTAGGTGCACCCACACATGTGAGGTACCTTTATCATCAGGACACCTGTGGGTGTCCCGATGAAAACGGTACCTCACATGTGTGAGTGCACCTACCTGGCCGCCAAGGGGAAAGCCTAAAACACAAGTAACCCCAAGTCTGTTTTCAGACCGGAATTTGAGACGCTCTACCGACCAGCACAAACATACAGATATGGGACTCTGGTGTCCAAGCCACCGGGGAAAACAGGGAACCCCATGCATTTCCGAAAAGAGGACACCCGTGGGAATCCGCAGAGGTATGCTATGCCCAAATCGCCCCAGAATTTATTACCCAGACACCCCCGCAAAGTCTGAAATGTGGGGAAAAAACACATTTTCCGCACATTTTTTTCGGCTCACCCATCGAAACACACCCCCAACAACATATGGCCTACCGTCCAGCATTCCCACAGGTGTCCCGATGAAAACAGTACCTCACATGTGTGCGTGCACCTACCTGGCCGTCAAGGGGAAAGCCTAAAACACAAGTAACCCCAAGTCTGTTTTCAGACCGGAATTTGAGACGCTCTACCGACCGACACAACTTACAGATATGGGCCTCGGGTGTCCAAGCCACCAGGGAAAACAGGGAACCCCATGCATTTCCGAAAAGAGGACACCCGTGGGAATCCGCAGAGGTATGATATGCCCAAATCGTCCCAGAATTTATTACCCAGACACCCCCGCAAATTCCGAAATGTGGGGAAAAAAACACATTTTCCGGACATTTCGCTCGGCTCACCCATCGAAACACGGCCACAACAACACATGGCCTACCGTCCCGTGTTCCCACAGGTGTCCCGATGAAAACGGTACCTGACATGTGTGGGTGCACCTACCTGGCGCCAAGGGGAAAGCCTAAAACAGAAGTAACCCCAAGTCTGTTTTCAGACCGGAATTTGAGACGCTCTGTCGACCGGCACAACATACAGATATGTGCCTCGGGTGTCCAAGCCACCGGGGAAAACAGGAACCCCATGCATTTCTAAAAAGAGGACACCCGTGGGAATCCGCAGAGGTATGATATCCCCAATCACCCCCTAATTGATTACCCAAACACCCCCGCAAAGTCTGAAATGTGGGAAACAAATGCATTTTCCGCACATTTCGCTCGGCTCACCCATCGAAACACGCCCCCAATAACACATGGCCTACCGTCCCGAGTTACCACAGGTGTCCCGATGAAAACGGTACCTCACATGTGTGGGTGCACCTACCTGGCCGCCAAGGGGAAAGCCTAAAACACAAGTAACCCCAAGTCTGTTTTCAGACCGGAATTTGAGACGCTGTGCCGACCGGTACAACATACAGATATGGGCCTCTGGTGTCCAAGCCACCGGGGAAAACAGGGAACCCCATGCAATTCCGAAAAGAGGACACCAGTGGGAATCCGAAGAGTTATGATATGCCCAAATCGCTCCAGAATTCATTACCCAGACACCCCAGCAAAGTCCTAAATGTGGGGGAAAAAACGCATTTTCCAGAAATTTCGCTCGGCTCACCGATCGAAACACGCCCCCAACAACACATGGCCTACTGTCCCACCTTCCCACAGGTGTCCCGATGAAAACGGTACCTGACATGTGTCGGTGCACCTACCTGGCGCCAAGGGGAAAGCCTAAAACACAAGTAGCTCCAAGTCTGTTTTCAGACCGGAATTTGAGACACTCTGCCGACCGGCACAACATACAGATATGGACCTCGGGTGTCCAAGCCCCCGGGGAAAACAGGGATCCCCATGCATTTCTGAAAAGAGGACACCCGTGGGAATCCGCAGAGGTATGAAATGCCCAAATCGCTCCAGAATTCATTACCCAGGCACCCCTGCGAAGTCCGAAATGTGGGGAAAAAAACGGATTTTCCAGACATTTCACTCGGCTCACCCATCGAAACACACCCCCAACAACACATGGCCTACTGTCCCACCTTCCCACAGGTGTCCCGATGAAACCGGTACCTGACATGTGTCGGTGCACCTACCTGGCGCCAAGGGGAAAGCCTAAAACACAAGTGACCCCAAGTCTGTTTTCAGACCGGAATTTGAGACGCTCTGCCGACCGGCACAACATACAGATATGGGGCTCGGGTGTCCAAGCCACCGGGGAAAACAGGGAACTACATGCATTTCTGAAAAGAGGACACCCGTGGGAATCCGCAGAGGTATGATATGCCCAAATCGACCCAGAATTGATTACCCAGACACCCCCGCAAAGTCTGAAATGTGGGGAAAAAATGCATTTTCCGCAAATTTCGCTCGGCTCACCCATCGAAACACACCCCCAACAACACATGGCCTACCATCCCGAGTTCCCACAGGTGTCCAGATGAAAACGGTACCTCACATGTGTGGGTGCACCTACCTGGCCGCCAAGGGGAAAACCTAAAACACAAGTAACCCCAAGTCTGTTTTCAGACCGGATTTTGAGTCGCTCTGCCGACCGGTGCAACATACAGATATGGGCCTCGGGTGTCCAAGCCACCGGGGAAAACAGGGAACCCCATGCATTTCTGAAAAGAGGACACCCATGGGAATCCGTAGAGGTATGATATGCCCAAATCGCCCCAGAATGTATTACCCAGACACCCCCGCAAAGTCTGAAATGTGGGGAAAAAAATGCATTTTCCGCACATTTCGCTTGGCTCACCCATTGAAACACGCCCCCAACAACACATGGCCTACCGTTCCGCATTCCCACACGTGTTCCGATGAAAACAGTACCTCACATGTGTGGCTGCACCTACCTTGCCGCCAAGGGGACGGCCTAAAACACAAGTAACCCCATGTCTGTTTTCAGACCGGAATTTGAGACGCTCTGCTGACCAGCACAACATACAGATATGGGCTTCGGGTGTCCAAGCCACCAGGGAAAACAGGGAACTCCATGCATTTCTGAAAAGAGGACACCCGTGGGAATCCACAGAGGTATGATATGCCCAAATCGCCCCAGAATTTATTAGCCAGACACCCCGGCAAAGTCCGAAATGTGGGGAAAAAAAACACATTTTCCGCACATTTCGCTCGGCTCACCCATCGAAACACGCCCCCAACAACACATGGCCTACCGTCCCGCGTTCCCTCAGGTGTCCCAATGAAAACGGTACCTCACATGTGTGGGTGCAGCTACCTGGCCGCCAAGGGGAAAGCCTAAAACACAAGTAACCCCAAGTCTGTTTTCAGACCGGAATTTGAGACGCTCTGCCGACCTCCCCAACATCAAGATATGGGCCTCGGGTGTCCAAGCCCAAAGGGAAAACAGGGAACCCCATGCATTTCCGAAAAGAGGACACCCGTGGGAATCCGCAGAAGTATGATATGCCCAAATCGCCCCGGAATTTATTACCCAGACACCCCCGCAAAGTCCGAAATGTGGGAAAAAAATGTATTTTCCGCACATTTCGCTCGGCTCACCCATCGAAACACGCCCCCAACAACACATGGCCTACCGTCCCGCATTCCCACAGGTGTCCCGATGAACATGGTACCTCACATGTGTGGGTGCACCTACCTGGCCGCCATGGGGAAAGCCTAAAACACAAGTAACTCCAAGCCTGTTTTCAGACAGGAATTTCAGACTCTCTGCCGACTGGCACAACATACAGATATGGGCCTCGGGTGTCCAAGTCACCAAGGAAAACAGGGAACCCCATGCATTTCCGAAAAGAGGACACCTGTGGGAATCCGCAGAGGTACGATTTGCGCACATCGCCCCAGAATGTATTACCCAAACACCCCCGCAAAGTCCGAAATGTGGGAAAAAATGCATTTTCTGCACATTTCGCTCAGCTCACCCATCGAAACACGTCCCCAACAACACATGGCCTACCGTCCCACGTTCTCACAGGTGTCCCAATGAAAACGGTACCTCACTTGTGTGGGTGCACCTACCGCGGGCGCAAAAGGAAAAGGGTAACCCACTGGGAACCCCAAGCCTTTCGCCACTGCCCATTTTGTTCATTTGGGCAACCTACAGATTTGGGCCTAGGGTGTCGAAGCCAGCAACGGAAACAGGGAACCCCATGCATTTCCCAAAAGAGGACACCCGTGGGAATCCACACAGGTCTGCCTTGCGCAAATTGCCCCAGTTTTTATTAGCCACAATCCCCGACAAAGTGTGATATTTGGTGGGGAAAAAACACAATGTTCACTTTGTCTGGGGTTCTGGGTAATAAATTCTGGGCCGCTTCGCGCAAGTCAGACCTCTGCCCATTCCCACGGGTTTCCTCTTTTGGGAAATGCATGGGGTTCCCTGTTTTCCTTGCTGGCTTCGACACCCTAGGCCCATATCTGTAGGTTGCCTACATGAACAAATTGTGCTGTGGTGAAAGGCTTGGGGTTACCAGCGGGTTACCCTTTTCCTTTTGCGCCCCCGGTAGGTGCACCCACACATGTGAGGTACCTTTTTCATCGGGACACCTGTGGGTGTCCCGATGAAAAAGGTACCTCACATGTGTGGGTGCACCTACCTGGCCGCCAAGGGGAAAGCCTAAAACACAAGTAACCCCAAGTCTGTTTTCAGACCGGAATTTGAGACGCTCTGCCGACCGGTACAACATACAGATATGGGCCTCGGGTGTCCAAGCCACCGGGGAAAACAGGGAACCCCATGCAATTCCGAAAAGAGGACACCAGTGGGAATCCGAAGAGCTATGATATGCCCAAATCGCTCCAGAATTCATTACCCAGACACCCCCGCAAAGTCCTAAATGTGGGGGAAAAAACGCATTTTCCAGACATTTTGCTCAGCTCACCGATCGAAACACGCCCCCAACAACACATGGCCTACCGTCCCACCTTCCCACAGGTGTCCCGATGAAACCGGTACCTGACATGTGTCGGTGCACCTACCTGGCGCCAAGGGGAAGGCCTAAAACACAAGTAACCCCAAGTCTGTTTTCAGACCGGAATTTGAGACGCTCTGCCAACCGGCACAACATACAGATATGGGCCTCGGGTGTCCAAGCCACCGGGGAAAACAGGGAACCCAATGCATTTCCGAAAAGAGGACACCCGTGGGAATCCGCAGAGGTATGATATGCCCAAATCGCCCCAGAAATTATTACCCAGACACCCCCGCAAATTCTGAAATGTGGGGAAAAAAACGCATTTTCCGGACATTTCGCTCGGCTCACCCATCGAAACACGCCCCCAACAACACATGGCCTACCGTCCCGCATTCCCACAGGTGTCCCGATGAAAACGGTACCTGACATGTGTGGGTGCGCCTACCTGGCGCCAAGGGGAAAGCCTAAAACAGAAGTAACCCCAAGTCTGTTTTCAAACCGGAATTTGAGACGCTCTGTCAACCGGCACAACTTACAGATATGTGCCTCGGGTGTCCAAGCCACCGGGGAAAACAGGAACCCCATGTATTTCTAAAAAGAGGACACCCGTGGGAATCTGCAGAGGTATGATATCCCCAATCGCCCCCGAATTGATTACCCAAACACCCCCGCAAAGTCTGAAATGTGGGAAAAAAATGCATTTTCCGCACATTTCGCTCGGCTCACCCATCGAAACACGCCCCCAACAACACATGGCCTACCGTCCCGAGTTCCCACAGGTGTCCCGATGAAAACGGTACCTCACATGTGTGGGTGCACCTACCTGGCCGCCAAGGGGAAAGCCTAAAACACAAGTAACCCCAAGTCTGTTTTCAGACCGGAATTTGAGACGCTGTGCCGACCGGTACAACATACAGATATGGGCCTCGGGTGTCCAAGCCACCGGGGAAAACAGGGAACCCCATGCAATTCCGAAAAGAGGACACCAGTGGGAATCCGAAGAGTTATGATATGCCCAAATCGCCCCAGAATTCATTACCCAGACACCCCCGCAAAGTCCTAAATGTGGGGGAAAAAACGCATTTTCCAGACATTTTGCTCAGCTCACCGATCGAAACACGCCCCCAACAACACATGGCCTACCGTCCCACCTTCCCACAGGTGTCCCGATGAAACCGGTACCTGACATGTGTCGGTGCACCTACCTGGCGCCAAGGGGAAGGCCTAAAACACAAGTAACCCCAAGTCTGTTTTCAGACCGGAATTTGAGACGCTCTGCCAACCGGCACAACATACAGATATGGGCCTCGGGTGTCCAAGCCACCGGGGAAAACAGGGAACCCAATGCATTTCCGAAAAGAGGACACCCGTGGGAATTCGCAGAGGTATGATATGCCCAAATCGCCCCAGAAATTATTACCCAGACACCCCCGCAAATTCTGAAATGTGGGGAAAAAAACGCATTTTCCGGACATTTCGCTCGGCTCACCCATCGAAACACGCCCCCAACAACACATGGCCTACCGTCCCGCATTCCCACAGGTGTCCCGATGAAAACGGTACCTGACATGTGTGGGTGCACCTACCTGGCGCCAAGGGGAAAGCCTAAAACAGAAGTAACCCCAAGTCTGTTTTCAAACCGGAATTTGAGACGCTCTGTCGACCGGCACAACTTACAGATATGTGCCTCGGGTGTCCAAGCCACCGGGGAAAACAGGAAACCCATGTATTTCTAAAAAGAGGACACCCGTGGGAATCTGCAGAGGTATGATATCCCCAATCGCCCCCGAATTGATTACCCAAACACCCCCGCAAAGTCTGAAATGTGGGAAAAAAATGCATTTTCCGCACATTTCGCTCGGCTCACCCATCGAAACACGCCCCCAACAACACATGGCCTACCGTCCCGAGTTCCCACAGGTGTCCCGATGAAAACGGTACCTCACATGTGTGGGTGCACCTACCTGGCCGCCAAGGGGAAAGCCTAAAACACAAGTAACCCCAAGTCTGTTTTCAGACCGGAATTTGAGACGCTGTGCCGACCGGTACAACATACAGATATGGGCCTCGGGTGTCCAAGCCACCGGGGAAAACAGGGAACCCCATGCATTTCTGAAAAGAGGACACCCGTGGGAATCCGCAGAGGTATGATATGCCCAAATCGCCCCAGAAATTATTACCCAGACACCCCCGCAAATTCTGAAATGTGGAGAAAAAAACGCATTTTCCGGACATTTCGCTCGGCTCACCCATCGAAACACGCCCCCAACAACACATGGCCTACCGTCCCGCATTCCCACAGGTGTCCCGATGAAAACGGTACCTCACATGTGTGGGTGCACCTACCTAGCTGCCAAGGGTAAAACCTAAAACACAAGTAACCCCAAGTCTGTTTTCAGACCGGAATTTGAGACGCTCTACCGACCAGCACAACATACAGATATGGGACTCTGGTGTCCAAGCCACCGGGGAAAACAGGAACCCCATGCATTTCTAAAAAGATGACAACCGTGGGAATCCGCAGAGGTATGATATCCCCAATCGCCCCCGAATTGATTACCCAAACACCCCCGCAAAGTCTGAAATGTGTGAAAAAAATGCATTTTCCGCAAATTTCGCTCGGCTCACCCATCGAAACACGCCCCCAACAACACATGGCCTACCGTCCCGAGTTCCCACAGGTGTCCCGATGAAAACGGTACCTCACATGTGTGGGTGCACCTTCCTGACCGCCAAGGGGAAAGCCTAAAACACAAGTAACCCCAAGTCTGTTCTCAGACCGGATTTTGAGACGCTCTGCCGACCGGCACAGCTTACAGATATGGGCCTCGGGTGTCCAAGCCACCGGGGAAAACAGGGAACCCCATGCATTTCTGAAAAGAAGACACCCGTGGGAATCCGCAGAGGTATGATATGCCCAAATCGCCCCAGAAATTATTACCCAGACACCCCCGCAAATTCTGAAATGTGGGGAAAAAAACGCATTTTCCGGACATTTCGCTCGGCTCACCCATCGAAACACGCCCCCAACAACACATGGCCTACCGTCCCGCATTCCCACAGGTGTCCCGATGAAAACGGTACCTCACATGTGTGGGTGCACCTACCTAGCCGCCAAGGGGAAAACCTAAAACACAAGTAACCCCAAGTCTGTTTTCAGACCGGAATTTGAGACGCTCTACCGACCAGCACAACATACAGATATGGGACTCTGGTGTCCAAGCCACCGGGGAAAACAGGAACCCCATGCATTTCTAAAAAGAGGACAACCGTGGGAATCCGCAGAGGTATGATATCCCCAATCGCCCCCGAATTGATTACCCAAACACCCCCGCAAAGTCTGAAATGTGGGAGAAAAATGCATTTTCCGCAAATTTCGCTCGGCTCACCCATCGAAACACGCCCCCAACAACACATGGCCTACCGTCCCGAGTTCCCACAGGTGTCCCGATGAAAACGGTACCTCACATGTGTGGGTGCACCTACCTGACCGCCAAGGGGAAAGCCTAAAACACAAGTAACCCCAAGTCTGTTTTCAGACCGGAATTTGAGACGCTGTGCCGACCGGTACAACTTACATATATGGGCCTCGGGTGTCCAAGCCACCGGGGAAAACAGGGAACCCCATGCAATTCCGAAAAGAGGACACCAGTGGGAATCCGAAGAGTTATGATATGCCCAAATCGCCCCAGAATTCATTACCCAGACACCCCCGCAAAGTACTAAATGTGGTGGAAAAAACGCATTTTCCAGACATTTCGCTCGGCTCACCCATCGAAACACGCCCCCAACAACACATGGCCTACCGTCCCACCTTCCCAAAGGTGTCCCGATGAAACCGGTACCTGACATGTGTCGGTGCACCTACCTGGTGCCAAGGGGAAAGCCTAAAACACAAGTAACCCCAAGTCTGTTTTCAGACCGGAATTTGAGACGCTCTGCCGACCATCACAACATACAGATATGGGTCTCGGGTGTCCAAGCCATCGGGGAAAACAGGGAACCACATGCATTTCTGAAAAGAGGACACCCGTGGGAATCCGCAGAGGTATGATATGCCCAAATCGCCCCAGAATTGATTACCCAGACACCCCCGCAAAGTCTGAAATGTGGTAAAAAAATGCATTTTCCGCAAATTTCGCTCGGCTCACCCATCGAAACACGCCCCCAACAACACATGGCCTACCGTCCCGAGTTCCCACAGGTGTCCCGATGAAAACGATACCTCACATGTGTGGGTGCACCTACTTGGCCGCCAAGGGGAAAGCCTAAAACACAAGTAACCCCAAGTCTGTTTTCAGACCGGAATTTGAGACGCTGTGCCGACCGGTACAACATACAGATATGGACCTCGGGTGTCCAAGCCACCGGGGAAAACAGGGAACCCCATGCAATTCCGAAAAGAGGACACCAGTGGGAATCCGAAGAGTTATGATATGCCCAAATCGCCCCAGAATTCATTACCCAGACACCCCCGCAAAGTCCTAAATGTGGGGGAAAAAACGCATTTTCCAGACATTTCGCTCGGCTCACCCATCGAAACACGCCCCCAACAACACATGGCCTACCGTCCCACCTTCCCACAGGTGTCCCGATGAAACCGGTACCTGACATGTGTCGGTGCACCTACCTGGTCGCCAAGGGGAAAGCCTAAAACACAAGTAACCCCAAGTCTGTTTTCAGACCGGAATTTGAGACGCTCTGCCGACCGTCACAACATACAGATATGGGCCTCGGGTGTCCAAGCCATCAGGGAAAACAGGGAACCACATGCATTTCTGAAAAGAGGACACCCGTGGGAATCCGCAGAGGTATGATATGCCCAAATCGCCCCAGAATTGATTACCCAGACACCCCCGCAAAGTCTGAAATGTGGGGAAAAAATGCATTTTCCGCAAATTTCGCTCGGCTCACCCATCGAAACACACCCCCAACAACACATGGCCTACCATCCCGAGTTCCCACAGGTTTCCAGATGAAAACGGTACCTCACATGTGTGGGTGCACCTACCTGGCCGCCAAGGGGAAAACCTAAAACACAAGTAACCCCAAGTCTGTTTTCAGACCGGATTTTGAGACGCTCTGCCGACCGGCACAACTTACAGATATGGGCCTCGGGTGTCCAAGCCACCGGGGAAAACAGGAACCCCATGCATTTCTAAAAAGAGGACACCCGTGGGAATCCGCAGAGGTATGATATCCCCAATCGCCCCCGAATTGATTACCCAAACACCCCCGCAAAGTCTGAAATGTGGGAAAAAAATGTATTTTCCGCACATTTCGCTCGGCTCACCCATCGAAACACGCCCCCAACAACACATGGCCTACCGTCCCGAGTTCCCACAGGTGTCCCGATGGAAACGATACCTCACATGTGTGGGTGCACCTACCTGGCCGCCAAGGGGAAAGCCTAAAACACAAGTAACCCCAAGTCTGTTTTCAGACCGGAATTTGAGACGCTGTGCCGACCGGTACAACATACAGATATGGGCCTCGGGTGTCCAAGCCACCGGGGAAAACAGGGAAACCCATGCAATTCCGAAAAGAGGACACCAGTGGGAATCCGAAGAGTTATGATATGCCCAAATCGCCCCAGAATTCATTACCCAGACACCCCCGCAAAATCCTAAATGTGGGGAAAAAACGCTTTTTCCATACATTTCGCTCGGCTCACCTATCGAAACACGCCCCCAACAACACATGGCCTACCGTGCCACCTTCCCACAGGTGTCCCGATGAAACCGGTACCTGACATGTGTCGGTGCACCTACCTGGTGCCAAGGGGAAAGCCTAAAACACAAGTAACCCCAAGTCTGTTTTCAGACCGGAATTTGAGACGCTTTGCCGACCGTCACAACATACAGATATGGGGCTCGGGTGTCCAAGCCATCGGGGAAAACAGGGAATGACATGCCTTTCTGAAAAGAGGACACCCGTGGGAATCCGCAGAGGTATGATATGCCCAAATCGCCCCAGAATTGATTACCCAGACACCCCCGCAAAGTCTGAAATGTGGGAAAAAAATGCATTTTCCGCAAATTTCGTTCGGCTCACCCATCGAAACACACCCCCAACAACACATGGCCTACCATCCCGAGTTCCCACAGGTGTCCAGATGAAAACGGTACCTCACATGTGTGGGTGCACCTACCTGGCCGCCAAGGGGAAAACCTAAAACACAAGTAACCCCAAGTCTGTTTTCAGACCGGATTTTGAGACGCTCTGCCGACCGGCACAACTTACAGATATGGGTCTCGGGTGTCCAAGCCACCGGGGAAAACAGGGAACCCCATGCATTTCCGAAAAGAGGACACCCGTGGGAATCCGCAGAGGTATGATATGCCCACATCGCCCCAGAAATTATTACCCAGACACCCCCGCAAATTCTGAAATGTGGGGAAAAAAACGCATTTTCCGGACATTTCGCTCGGATCACCCATCGAAACACGCCCCCAACAACACATGGCCTACCGTCCCGCGTTCCCACAGGTGTCCCGATGAAAACGGTACCTCACATGTGTGGGTGCACCTACCTGGCGCCAAGGGGAAAGCCTAAAACAGAAGTAACCCCAAGTCTGTTTTCAGACCGGAATTTGAGACGCTCTGTCGACCGGCACAACTTACAGATATGTGCCTTGGGTGTCCAAGCCACCGGGGAAAACAGGAACCCCATGTATTTCTAAAAAGAGGACACCCGTGGGAATCCGCAGAGGTATGATATCCCCAATCGCCCCCGAATTGATTAACCAAACACCCCCGCAAAGTCTGAAATGTGGGAGAAAAATGCATTTTCGGCACATTTCGCTCGGCTCACCCATCGAAACACGCCCCCAACAACACATGGCCTACCGTCCTGAGTTCCCACAAGTGTCCCGATGAAAACGGTACCTCACATGTGTGGGTGCACCTACCTGGCCGCCAAGGGGAAAGCCTAAAACACAAGTAACCCCAAGTCTGTTTTAAGACGGGAATTTGAGACGCTGTGCCGACCGGTACAACATACAGATATGGGCCTCGGGTGTCCAAGCCACCGGGGAAAACAGGGAACCCCATGCAATTCCGAAAAGAGGACACCAGTGGGAATCCGAAGAGGTATGATATGCCAAAATCGCCCCAGAATTCATTACCCAGACACCCCCGCAAAGTCCTAAATGTGGGGGAAAAAACGCATTTTCCAGACATTTCGCTCGGCTCACCTATCGAAACACGCCCCCAACAACACATGGCATACCCTCCCACCTTCCCACAGGTGTCCCGATGAAACCGGTACCTGACATGTGTCGGTGCACCTACCTGGCGCCAAGGGGAAAGCCTAAAACACAAGTAACCCAAAGTCTGTTTTCAGACCGGAAATTGAGACGCTCTGCCGACCGTCACAACATACAGATATGGGCCTCGGGTGTCCAAGCCATCGGGGAAAACAGGGAACCACATGCATTTCTGAAAAGAGGACACCCGTGGGAATCCGCAGAGGTATGATATGCCCAAATCGCCCCAGAATTGATTACCCAGACACACCCGCAAAGTCTGAAATGTGGGAAAAAAATGCATTTTCCGCAAATTTCGCTCGGCTCACCCACCGAAACACACCCCCAACAACACATGGCCTACCATCCCGAGTTCCCACAGGTGTCCAGATGAAAACGGTACCTCACATGTGTGGGTGCACCTACCTGGCCGCCAAGGGGAAAACCTAAAACACAAGTAACCCCAAGTCTGTTTTCAGACCGGATTTTGAGACGCTCTGCCGACGGGCACAACTTACAGATATGGGCCTCGGGTGTCCAAGCCACCGGGGAAAACAGGGAACCCAATGCATTTCCAAAAAGAGGACACCCGTGGGAATCCGCAGAGGTATGATATGCCCAAATCGCCCCAGAAATTATTACCAAGACACCCCCGCAAATTCTGAAATGTGGGGAAAAAAACGCATTTTCCGGACATTTCGCTCGGCTCACCCATCGAAACACGCCCCCAACAACACATGGCCTACCGTCCCGCATTCCCACAGGTGTCCCGATGAAAACGGTACCTGACATGTGTGGGTGCACCTACCTGGCGCCAAGGGGAAAGCCTAAAACAGAAGTAACCCCAAGTCTGTTTTCAGACCGGAATTTGAGACGCTCTGTCGACCGGCACAACTTACAGATATGTGCCTTGGGTGTCCAAGCCACCGGGGAAAACAGGAACCCCATGTATTTCTAAAAAGAGGACACCCGTGGGAATCCGCAGAGGTATGATATCCCCAATCGCCCCCGAATTGATTAACCAAACCCCCCCGCAAAGTCTGAAATGTGGGAAAAAAATGCATTTTCCACACATTTCGCTCGGCTCACCCATCAAAACACGCCCCCAACAACACATGGCCTACCGTCCCGAGTTCCCACAAGTGTCCTGATGAAAACTGTACCTCACATGTGTGGGTGCACCTACCTGGCCGCCAAGGGGAAAGCCTAAAACACAAGTAACCCCAAGTCTGTTTTAAGACCGGAATTTGAGACGCTGTGCCGACCGGTACAACATACAGATATGGGCCTCGGGTGTCCAAGCCACCGGCGAAAACAGGGAACCCCATGCAATTCCGAAAAGAGGACACCAGTGGGAATCCGAAGAGTTATGATATGCCAAAATCGCCCCAGAATTCATTACCCAGACACCCCCGCAAAGTCCTAAATGTGGGGGAAAAACGCATTTTCCAGACATTTCGCTTGGCTCACCTATCGAAACACGCCCCCAACAACACATGGCCTACCCTCCCACCTTCCCACAGGTGTCCCGATGAAACCGGTACCTGACATGTGTCGGTGCACCTACCTGGCGCCAAGGGGAAAGCCTAAAACACAAGTAACCCCAAGTCTGTTTTCAGACCGGAATTTGAGACGCTCTGCCGACCGTCACAACATACAGATATGGGCCTCGGGTGTCCAAGCCATCGGGGAAAACAGGGAACCACATGCATTTCTGAAAAGAGGACACCCGTGGGAATCCGCAGAGGTATGATATGCCCAAATCGCCCCAGAATTGATTACCCAGACACACCCGCAAAGTCTGAAATGTGGGAAAAAAATGCATTTTCCGCAAATTTCGCTCGGCTCACCCACCGAAACACACCCCCAACAACACATGGCCTACCATCCCGAGTTCCCACAGGTGTCCAGATGAAAACGGTACCACACATGTGTGGGTGCACCTACCTGGCCGCCAAGGGGAAAACCTAAAACACAAGTAACCCCAAGTCTGTTTTCAGACCGGATTTTGAGACGCTCTGCCGACCGGCAAACTTACAGATATGGGCCTCGGGTGTCCAAGCCACCGGGGAAAACAGGGAACCCAATGCATTTCCGAAAAGAGGACACCCGTGGGAATCCGCAGAGGTATGATATGCCCAAATCGCCCCAGAAATTATTACCCAGACACCCCCGCAAATTCTGAAATGTGGGGAAAAAACGCATTTTCCGGACATTTCGCTCGGCTCACCCATCGAAACACGCCCCCAACAACACATGGCCTACCGTCCCGCATTCCCACAGGTGTCCCAATGAAAACGGTACCTGACATGTGTGGGTGCACCTACCTGGTGCCAAGGGGAAAGCCTAAAACAGAAGTAACCCCAAGTCTGTTTTCAAACCGGAATTTGAGACGCTCTGTCGACCGGCACAACTTACAGATATGTGCCTCGGGTGTCCAAGCCACCGGGGAAAACAGGAACCCCATGTATTTCTAAAAAGAGGAAACCCGTGGGAATCCGCAGAGGTATGATATCCCCAATCGCCCCCGAATTGATTACCCAAACACCCCCGCAAAGTCTGAAATGTGGGAAAAAAATGCATTTTCCGCACATTTCGCTCGGCTCACCCATCGAAACACGCCCCCAACAACACATGGCCTACCGTCCCGAGTTCCCACAGGTGTCCCGATGAAAACGGTACCTCACATGTGTCGGTGCACCTACCTAGCCGCCAAGGGGAAGGCCTAAAACACAAATAACCCCAAGTCTGTTTTCAGACCGGAATTTGAGACGCTCTGCCGACCGTCACAACATACAGATATGGGCCTCGGGTGTTGAAGACACCGGGGAAAACAGAGAACCCCATGCATTTACGAAAAGAGGACACCCGTGGGAATCCGCAGAGGTATGATATGCCCAAATCGCCCCAGAATGTATTACCCAGACACCCCCGCAAAGTCCGAAATGTGGGGAAAAAAAATGCATTTTCCGTACATTTCGCTTGGCTCACCCATTGAAACACGCCCCAACAACACATGGCCTACCGTTCCGCATTTCCACACGTGTCCCGATGAAAACAGTACCTCACATGTGTGGCTGCACCTACCTAGCCGCCAAGGGGAAGGCCTAAAACACAAATATCCCCAAGTCTGTTTTCAGACCGGAATTTGAGACGCTCTGCCGACCGTCACAACATACAGATATGGGCCTCGGGTGTTCAAGCCATCGGGGAAAACAGGGAACCACATGTATTTCTGAAAAGAGGACACCCGTGGGAATCCGCAGAGGTATGATATGCCCAAATCGCCCCAGAATTGATTACCCAGACACCCCCGCAAAGTCTGAAATGTGGGAAAAAAATGCATTTTCCGCAAATTTCGCTCGGCACACCCATCGAAACACACCCCCAACAACACATGGCCTACCATCCCGAGTTCCCACAGGTTTCCAGATGAAAATGGTACCTCACATGTGTGGGTGCACCTACCTAGCCGCCAAGGGGAAAACCTAAAACACAAGTAACCCCAAGTCTGTTCTCAGACCGGATTTTGAGACGCTCTGCCGACCGGCACAACTTACAGATATGGGCCTCGGGTGTCCAAGCCACCGGGGAAAACAGGGAACCCTATGCATTTCCGAAAAGAGGACACCCGTGGGAATCCGCAGAGGTATGATATGCCCAAATCGCCCCAGAAATTATTACCCAGACACCCCCGCAAATTCTGAAATGTGGGGAAAAAAACGCATTTTCCGGACATTTCGCTCGGCTCACCCATCGAAACACGCCCCCAACAACACATGGCCTACCGTCCCGCATTCCCACAGGTGTCCCGATGAAAACGGTACCTGACATGTGTGGGTGCATCTACCTGGCGCCAAGGGGAAAGCCTAAAACAGAAGTAACCCCAAGTCTGTTTTCAGACCGGAATTTGAGACGCTCTGTCAACCGGCACAACTTACAGATATGTGCCTCGGGTGTCCAAGCCACCGGGGAAAACAGGAACCCCATGTATTTCTAAAAAGAGGACACCTGTGGGAATACGCAGAGGTATGATATCCCCAATCGCCCCCGAATTGATTACCCAAACACCCCCGCAAAGTCTGAAATGTGGGAAAGAAATGCATTTTCCGCACATTTCACTCGGCTCACCCAGTGAAACACGCCCCCAACAACACATGGCCTACCGTCCCGAGTTCCCACAGGTGTCCCGATGAAAACGGTACCTCACATGTGTGGGTGCACCTACCTGGCCGCCAAGGGGAAAGCCTAAAACACAAGTAACCCCAAGTCTGTTTTCAGACCGGAATTTGAGACGCTGTGCCGACCGGTACAACATACAAATATGGGCCTCGGGTGTCCAAGCCACCGGGGAAAACAGGGAACCCCATGCAATTCCGAAAAGAGGACACCAGTGGGAATCCGAAGAGTTATGATATGCCCAAATCGCCCCAGAATTCATTACCCAGACACCCCCGCAAAGTCCTAAATGTGGGGGAAAAAACGCATTTTCCAGACATTTCGCTCGGCTCACCCATCGAAACACGCCCCCAACAACACATGGCCTACCGTCCCACCTTCCCACAGGTGTCCCGATGAAACCGGTACCTGACATGTGTCCGTGCACCTACCTGGCGCCAAGGGGAAAGCCTAAAAGACAAGTAACCCCAAGTCTGTTTTCAGACCGGAATTTGAGACGCTCTGCCGACCGTCACAACATACAGATATGGGCCTCGGGTGTCCAAGCCACCGGGGAAAACAGGGAACCACATGCATTTCTGAAAAGAGGACACCCGTGGGAATCCGCAGAGGTATGATATGCCCAAATCGCCCCAGAATTGATTACCCAGACACCCCCGCAAAGTCTGAAATGTGGGATAAAAATGCATTTTCCGCAAATTTCGCTCGGCTCACCCATCGAAACACACCCCCAACAACACATGGCCTACCATCCCGAGTTCCCACAGGTGTCCAGATGAAAACGGTACCTCACATGTATGGGTGCACCTACCTGGCCGCCAAGGGGAAAACCTAAAACACAAGTAACCCCAAGTCTGTTTTCAGACCGGATTTTGAGACGCTCTGCCGACCGGCACAACATACAGATATGGGCCTCGGGTGTCCAAGCCATCGGGGAAAACAGAGAACCCCATGCATTTACGAAAAGAGGACACCCGTGGGAATCCGCAGAGGTATGATATGCCCAAATCGCCCCAGAATGTATTACCCAGACACCCCCGCAAATTCCGAAATGTGGGGAAAAAAATCATTTTCCGCACATTTCGCTCGGCTCACCCATTGAAACACGCCCCAACAACACATGGCCTACCGTTCCGCATTTCCACACGTGTCCCGATGAAAACAGTACCTCACATGTGTGGCTGCACCTACCTAGCCGCCAAGGGGAAGGCCTAAAACACAAGTAACCCCAAGTCTGTTTTCAGTCCGGAATTTGAGACGCTCTGCTGACCAGCACAACATACAGATACGGGCTTCGGGTGTCCAAGCCACCGGGGAAAACAGGGAACCCCATGCATTTCTGAAAAGAGGACACCCGTGGGAATCCACAGAGGTATGATATGCCCAAATCGCCCCAGAATATATTAGCCAGACACCCCCGCAACGTCCGAAATGTGGGGAAAGAAATGCATTTTCCAGACATTTCGCTCGGCTCACCCATCGAAACACGCCCCCAACAACACATGGCCTACCGTCCCGCGTTCCCACAGGTGTCCTGATGAAAACGGTACCTCACATGTGTGGGTGCACCTACCTGGCCGCCAAGGGGAAAGCCTAAAACACAAGTAACCCCAAGTCTGTTTTAAGACCGGAATTTGAGACGCTCTGCTGACCGGCACAACATACACACATGGGCCTCGGGTGTCCAAGCCACCGGGGAAAACAGGGAACCCCATGCATTTCTGAAAAGAGGACACCCGTGGGAATCCGCAGAGGTATGATATGCCCAAATCGCCCCAGAATTGATTACCCAGACACCCCCGCAAAGTCCGAAATGTTGGGAAAAAAAAACACATTTTCCGCACATTTCGCTCGGCTCACCCATCGAAACACGCCCCCAACAACACATGGCCTACCGTCCCGCGTTCCCTCAGGTATCCCAATGAAAACGGTACCTCACATGTGTTGGTGCAGCTACCTGGCCGCCAAGGGGAAAGCCTAAAACACAAGTAACCCCAAGTCTGTTTTCAGACCGGAATTTGAGACGCTCTGCGGACCTGCAGAACATACAGATATGGGCCTCGGGTGTCCATGCCACCAGGCAAAACAGGGAACCCCATGCATTTCCGAAAAGAGGACACCCGTGGGAATCCGCAGAAGTATGATATGCCCAAATCGCCCCAGAATTGATTACCCAAACACCCCCGCAAAGTCTGAAATGTGGGATAAAAATGCATTTTCTGCAAATTTCGCTCGGCTCACCCATCAAAACACACCCCCAACAACACATGGCCTACCATCCCGAGTTCCCACAGGTGTCCAGATGAAAACGGTACCTCACATGTATGGGTGCACCTACCTGGCCGCCAAGGGGAAAACCTAAAACACAAGTAACCCCAAGTCTGTTTTCAGACCGGATTTTGAGACGCTCTGCCGACCGGCACAACATACAGATATGGGCCTCGGGTGTCCAAGCCATCGGGGAAAACAGAGAACCCCATGCATTTACGGAAAGAGGACACCCGTGGGAATCCGCAGAGGTATGATATGCCCAAATCGCCCCAGAATGTATTACCCAGACACCCCCGCAAAGTCCGAAATGTGGGGAAAAAAATCATTTTCCGCACATTTCGCTTGGCTCACCCATTGAAACACGCCCCAACAACACATGGCCTACCGTTCCGCATTTCCACACGTGTCCCGATGAAAACAGTACCTCACATGTGTGGCTGCACCTACCTAGCCGCCAAGGGGAAGGCCTAAAACACAAGTAACCCCAAGTCTGTTTTCAGTCCGGAATTTGAGACGCTCTGCTGACCAGCACAACATACAGATATGGGCTTCGGGTGTCCAAGCCACCGGGGAAAACAGGGAACCCCATGCATTTCTGAAAAGAGGACACCCGTGGGAATCCACAGAGGTATGATATGCCCAAATCGCCCCAGAATATATTAGCCAGACACCCCCGCAACGTCCGAAATGTGGGGAAAGAAATGCATTTTCCAGACATTTCGCTCGGCCCACCCATCGAAACACGCCCCCAACAACACATGGCCTACCGTCCCGTGTTCCCACAGGTGTCCTGATGAAAACGGTACCTCACATGTGTGGGTGCACCTACCTGACCGCCAAGGGGAAAGCCTAAAACACAAGTAAACCCAAGTCTGTTTTAAGACCGGAATTTGAGACGCTCTGCTGACCGGCACAACATACACAAATGGGCCTTGGGTGTCCAAGCCACCGGGGAAAACAGGGAACCCCATGCCTTTCTGAAAAGAGGACACCCGTGGGAATCCGCAGAGGTATGATATGCCCAAATCGCCCCAGAATTGATTACCCAGACATCCCCGCAAAGTCCGAAATGTTGGGAAAAAAAACACATTTTCCGCACATTTCGCTCGGCTCACCCATCGAAACACGCCCCCAACAACACATGGCCTACCGTCCCGCGTTCCCTCAGGTATCCCAATGAAAACGGTACCTCACATGTGTGGGTGCAGCTACCTGGCCGCCAAGGGGAAAGCCTAAAACACAAGTAACCCCAAGTCTGTTTTCAGACCGGAATTTGAGACGCTCTGCGGACCTGCAGAACATACAGATATGGGCCTCGGGTGTCCAAGCCACCCGATGAAAACGGTACCTCACATGTGTGGGTGCACCTACCTGGCCGCCAAGGGGAAAACCTAAAACACAAGTAACCCCAAGTCTGTTTTCAGACCGGATTTTGAGACGCTCTGCCGACCGGCACAACATACAGATATGGGCCTCGGGTGTCCAAGCCATCGGGGAAAACAGAGAACCCCATGCATTTACGAAAAGAGGACACCAGTGGGAATCCGCAGAGGTATGATATGCCCAAATCGCCCCAGAATGTATTACCCAGACACCCCCGCAAAGTCCGAAATGTGGGGAAAAAAATCATTTTCCGCACATTTCGCTTGGCTCACCCATTGAAACATGCCCCAACAACACATGGCCTACCGTTCCGCATTTCCACACGTGTCCCGATGAAAACAGTACCTCACATGTGTGGCTGCACCTACCTAGCCGCCAAGGGGAAGGCCTAAAACACAAGTAACCCCAAGTCTGTTTTCAGTCCGGAATTTGAGACGCTCTGCTGACCAGCACAACATACAGATATGGGCTTCGGGTGTCCAAGCCACCGGGGAAAACAGGGAACCCCATGCATTTCTGAAAAGAGGACACCCGTGGGAATCCACAGAGGTATGATATGCCCAAATCGCCCCAGAATATATTAGCCAGACACCCCCGCAACGTCCGAAATGTGGGGAAAGAAATGCATTTTCCAGACATTTCGCTCGGCCCACCCATCGAAACACGCCCCCAACAACACATGGCCTACCGTCCCGTGTTCCCACAGGTGTCCTGATGAAAACGGTACCTCACATGTGTGGGTGCACCTACCTGGCCGCCAAGGGGAAAGCCTAAAACACAAGTAACCCCAAGTCTGTTTTAAGACCGGAATTTGAGACGCTCTGCTGACCGGCACAACATACACAAATGGGCCTTGGGTGTCCAAGCCACCGTGGAAAACAGGGAACCCCATGCCTTTCTGAAAAGAGGACACCCGTGGGAATCCGCAGAGGTATGATATGCCCAAATCGCCCCAGAATTGATTACCCAGACATCCCCGCAAAGTCCGAAATGTTGGGAAAAAAAACACATTTTCCGCACATTTCGCTCGGCTCACCCATCGAAACACGCCCCCAACAACACATGGCCTACCGTCCCGCGTTCCCTCAGGTATCCCAATGAAAACGGTACCTCACATGTGTGGGTGCAGCTACCTGGCCGCCAAGGGGAAAGCCTAAAACACAAGTAACCCCAAGTCTGTTTTCAGACCGGAATTTGAGACGCTCTGCGGACCTGCAGAACATACAGATATGGGCCTCGGGTGTCCAAGCCACCGGGGAAAACAGGGAACCCTATGCATTTCCGAAAAGAGGACACCCGTGGGAATACGCAGAGGTATGATATCCCCAATCGCCCCCGAATTGATTACCCAAACACCCCCGCAAAGTCTGAAATGTGGGAAAGAAATGCATTTTCCGCAAATTTCGCTCGGCTCACCCATCGAAACACACCCCCAACAACACATGGCCTACCGTCCCGCGTTCCCTCAGGTATCCCAATGAAAACGGTACCTCACATGTGTGGGTGCAGCTACCTGGCCGCCAAGGGGAAAGCCTAAAACACAAGTAACCCCAAGTCTGTTTTCAGACCGGAATTTGAGACGCTCTGCGGACCTGCAGAACATACAGATATGGGCCTCGGGTGTCCAAGCCACCGGGGAAAACAGGGAACCCTATGCATTTCCGAAAAGAGGACACCCGTGGGAATCCGCACAGGTATGATATGCCCAAATCGCCCCAGAAATTATTACCCAGACACCCCCGCAAATTCTGAAATGTGGGGAAAAAAACGCATTTTCCGGACATTTCGCTCGGCTCACCCATCGAAACACGCCCCCAACAACACATGCCCTACCGTCCCGCATTCCCACAGGTGTCCCGATGAAAACGGTACCTGACATGTGTGGGTGCATCTACCTGGCGCCAAGGGGAAAGCGTAAAACAGAAGTAACCCCAAGTCTGTTTTCAGACCGGAATTTGAGACGCTCTGTCAACCGGCACAACTTACAGATATGTGCCTCGGGTGTCCAAGCCACCGGGGAAAACAGGAACCCCATGTATTTCTAAAAAGAGGACACCCGTGGGAATACGCAGAGGTATGATATCCCCAATCGCCCCCGAATTGATTACCCAAACACCCCCGCAAAGTCTGAAATGTGGGAAAGAAATGCATTTTCCGCACATTTCACTCGGCTCACCCAGTGAAACACGCCCCCAACAACACATGGCCTACCGTCCCGAGTTCCCACAGGTGTCCCGATGAAAACGGTACCTCACATGTGTGGGTGCACCTACCTGGCCGCCAAGGGGAAAGCCTAAAACACAAGTAACCCCAAGTCTGTTTTCAGACCGGAATTTGAGACGCTCTGCCGACCGGTACAACATACAAATATGGGCCTCGGGTGTCCAAGCCACCGGGGAAAACAGGGAACCCCATGCAATTCCGAAAAGAGGACACCAGTGGGAATCCGAAGAGTTATGATATGCCCAAATCGCCCCAGAATTCATTACCCAGACACCCCCGCAAAGTCCTAAATGTGGGGGGAAAAAACGCATTTTCCAGACATTTCGCTCGGCTCACCCATCGAAACACGCCCCCAACAACACATGGCCTACCGTCCCACCTTCCCACAGGTGTCCCGATGAAACCGGTACCTGACATGTGTCGGTGCACGTACCTGGCGCCAAGGGGAAAGCCTAAAAGACAAGTAACCCCAAGTCTGTTTTCAGACCGGAATTTGCGACGCTCTGCCGACCGTCACAACATACAGATATGGGCCTCGGGTGTCCAAGCCACCGGGGAAAACAGGGAACCACATGCATTTCTGAAAAGAGGACACCCGTGGGAATCCGCAGAGGTATGATATGCCCAAATCGCCCCAGAATTGATTACCCAGACACCCCCGCAAAGTCTGAAATGTGGGATAAAAATGCATTTTCCGCAAATTTCGCTCGGCTCACCCATCGAAACACACCCCCAACAACACATGGCCTACCATCCCGAGTTCCCACAGGTGTCCAGATGAAAACGGTACCTCACATGTATGGGTGCACCTACCTGGCCGCCAAGGGGAAAACCTAAAACACAAGTAACCCCAAGTCTGTTTTCAGACCGGATTTTGAGACGCTCTGCCGACCGGCACAACATACAGATATGGGCCTCGGGTGTCCAAGCCATCGGGGAAAACAGAGAACCCCATGCATTTACGAAAAAGAGGACACCCGTGGGAATCCGCAGAGGTATGATATGCCCAAATCGCCCCAGAATGTATTACCCAGACACCCCCGCAAAGTCCGAAATGTGGGGAAAAAAATCATTTTCCGCACATTTCGCTCGGCTCACCCATTGAAACACGCCCCAACAACACATGGCCTACCGTTCCGCATTTCCACACGTGTCCCGATGAAAACAGTACCTCACATGTGTGGCTGCACCTACCTAGCCGCCAAGGGGAAGGCCTAAAACACAAGTAACCCCAAGTCTGTTTTCAGTCTGGAATTTGAGACGCTCTGCTGACCAGCAAAACATACAGATATGGGCTTCGGGTGTCCAAGCCACCGGGGAAAACAGGGAACCCCATGCATTTCTGAAAAGAGGACACCCGTGGGAATCCACAGAGGTATGATATGCCCAAATCGCCCCAGAATATATTAGCCAGACACCCCCGCAACGTCCGAAATGTGGGGAAAGAAATGCATTTTCCAGACATTTTGCTCGGCTCACCCATCGAAACACGCACCCAACAACACATGGCCTACCGTCCCGCGTTCCCACAGGTGTCCTGATGAAAACGGTACCTCACATGTGTGGGTGCACCTACCTGGCCGCCAAGGGGAAAGCCTAAAACACAAGTAACCCCAAGTCTGTTTTAAGACCGGAATTTGAGACGCTCTGCTGACTGGCACAACATACACATATGGGCCTCGGGTGTCCAAGCCACCGGGGAAAACAGGGAACCCCATGCATTTCTGAAAAGAGGACACCCGTGGGAATCCGCAGAGGTATGATATGCCCAAATCGCCCGAGAATTGATTACCCAGACACCCCCGCAAAGTCCGAAATGTTGGGAAAAAAAACCACATTTTCCGCACATTTCGCTCGGCTCACCCATCGAAACACACCCCCAACAACACATGGCCTACCGTCCCGCGTTCCCTCAGGTATCCCAATGAAAACGGTACCTCACATGTGTTGGTGCAGCTACCTGGCCGCCAAGGGGAAAGCCTAAAACACAAGTAACCCCAAGTCTGTTTTCAGACCGGAATTTGAGACGCTCTGCGGACCTGCAGAACATACAGATATGGGCCTCGGGTGTCCATGCCACCAGGCAAAACAGGGAACCCCATGCATTTCCGAAAAGAGGACACCCGTGGGAATCCGCAGAAGTATGATATGCCCAAATCGCCCCAGAATTGATTACCCAAACACCCCCGCAAAGTCTGAAATGTGGGATAAAAATGCATTTTCCGCAAATTTCGCTCGGCTCACCCATCAAAACACACCCCCAACAACACATGGCCTACCATCCCGAGTTCCCACAGGTGTCCAGATGAAAACGGTACCTCACATGTATGGGTGCACCTACCTGGCCGCCAAGGGGAAAACCTAAAACACAAGTAACCCCAAGTCTGTTTTCAGACCGGATTTTGAGACGCTCTGCCGACCGGCACAACATACAGATATGGGCCTCGGGTGTCCAAGCCATCGGGGAAAACAGAGAACCCCATGCATTTACGAAAAGAGGACACCCGTGGGAATCCGCAGAGGTATGATATGCCCAAATCGCCCCAGAATGTATTACCCAGACACCCCCGCAAAGTCCGAAATGTGGGGAAAAAAATCATTTTCCGCACATTTCGCTTGGCTCACCCATTGAAACACGCCCCAACAACACATGGCCTACCGTTCCGCATTTCCACACGTGTCCCGATGAAAACAGTACCTCACACGTGTGGCTGCACCTACCTAGCCGCCAAGGGGAAGGCCTAAAACACAAGTAACCCCAAGTCTGTTTTCAGTCCGGAATTTGAGACGCTCTGCTGACCAGCACAACATACAGATATGGGCTTCGGGTGTCCAAGCCACCGGGGAAAACAGGGAACCCCATGCATTTCTGAAAAGAGGACACCTGTGGGAATCCACAGAGGTATGATATGCCCAAATCGCCCCAGAATATATTAGCCAAACACCCCCGCAACGTCCGAAATGTGGGGAAAGAAATGCATTTTCCAGACATTTCGCTCGGCCCACCCATCGAAACACGCCCCCAACAACACATGGCCTACCGTCCCGTGTTCCCACAGGTGTCCTGATGAAAACGGTACCTCACATGTGTGGGTGCACCTACCTGGCCGCCAAGGGGAAAGCCTAAAACACAAGTAACCCCGTCTGTTTTAAGACCGGAATTTGAGACGCTCTGCTGACCGGCACAACATACACAAATGGGCCTTGGGTGTCCAAGCCACCGGGGAAAACAGGGAACCCCATGCATTTCTGAAAAGAGGACACCCGTGGGAATCCGCAGAGGTATGATATGCCCAAATCGCCCCAGAATTGATTACCCAGACATCCCCGCAAAGTCCGAAATGTTGGGAAAAAAAACACATTTTCCGCACATTTCGCTCGGCTCACCCATCGAAACATGCCCCCAACAACACATGGCCTACCGTCCCGCGTTCCCTCAGGTATCCCAATGAAAACGGTACCTCACATGTGTGGGTGCAGCTACCTGGCCGCCAAGGGGAAAGCCTAAAACACAAGTAACCCCAAGTCTGTTTTCAGACCGGAATTTGAGACGCTCTGCGGACCTGCAGAACATACAGATATGGGCCTCGGGTGTCCAAGCCACCCGATGAAAACGGTACCTCACATGTGTGGGTGCACCTACCTGGCCGCCAAGGGGAAAACCTAAAACACAAGTAACCCCAAGTCTGTTTTCAGACCGGATTTTGAGACGCTCTGCCGACCGGCACAACATACAGATATGGGCCTCGGGTGTCCAAGCCATCGGGGAAAACAGAGAACCCCATGCATTTACGAAAAGAGGACACCAGTGGGAATCCGCAGAGGTATGATATGCCCAAATCGCCCCAGAATGTATTACCCAGACACCCCCGCAAAGTCCGAAATGTGGGGAAAAAAATCATTTTCCGCACATTTCGCTTGGCTCACCCATTGAAACATGCCCCAACAACACATGGCCTACCGTTCCGCATTTCCACACGTGTCCCGATGAAAACAGTACCTCACATGTGTGGCTGCACCTACCTAGCCGCCAAGGGGAAGGCCTAAAACACAAGTAACCCCAAGTCTGTTTTCAGTCCGGAATTTGAGACGCTCTGCTGACCAGCACAACATACAGATATGGGCTTCGGGTGTCCAAGCCACCGGGGAAAACAGGGAACCCCATACATTTCTGAAAAGAGGACACCCGTGGGAATCCACAGAGGTATGATATTCCCAAATCGCCCCAGAATATATTAGCCAGACACCCCCGCAACGTCCGAAATGTGGGGAAAGAAATGCATTTTCCAGACATTTCGCTCGGCCCACCCATCGAAACACGCCCCCAACAACACATGGCCTACCGTCCCGTGTTCCCACAGGTGTCCTGATGAAAACGGTACCTCACATGTGTGGGTGCACCTACCTGGCCGCCAAGGGGAAAGCCTAAAACACAAGTAACCCCAAGTCTGTTTTAAGACCGGAATTTGAGACGCTCTGCTGACCGGCACAACATACACAAATGGGCCTTGGGTGTCCAAGCCACCGGGGAAAACAGGGAACCCCATGCCTTTCTGAAAAGAGGACACCCGTGGGAATCCGCAGAGGTATGATATGCCCAAATCGCCCCAGAATTGATTACCCAGACATCCCCGCAAAGTCCGAAATGTTGGGAAAAAAAACACATTTTCCGCACATTTCGCTCGGCTCACCCATCGAAACACGCCCCCAACAACACATGGCCTACCGTCCCGCGTTCCCTCAGGTATCCCAATGAAAACGGTACCTAACATGTGTGGGTGCAGCTACCTGGCCGCCAAGGGGAAAGCCTAAAACACAAGTAACCCCAAGTCTGTTTAATGACCGGAATTTGAGACGCTCTGCGGACCTGCAGAACATACAGATATGGGCCTCGGGTGTCCAAACCACCGGGGAAAACAGGGAACCCTATGCATTTCCGAAAAGAGGACACTCGTGGGAATACGCAGAGGTATGATATCCCCAATCGCCCCCGAATTGATTACCCAAACACCCCCGCAAAGTCTGAAATGTGGGAAAGAAATGCATTTTCCGCACATTTCACTCGGCTCACCCAGTGAAACACGCCCCCAACAACACATGGCCTACCGTCCCGAGTTCCCACAGGTGTCCCGATGAAAACGGTACCTCACATGTGTGGGTGCACCTACCTGGCCGCCAAGGGGAAAGCCTAAAACACAAGTAACCCCAAGTCTGTTTTCAGACCGGAATTTGAGACGCTGTGCCGACCGGTACAACATACAAATATGGGCCTCGGGTGTCCAAGCCACCGGGGAAAACAGGGAACCCCATGCAATTCCGAAAAGAGGACACCCGTGGGAATCCGCAGAGGTATGATATGCCCAAATCGCCCCAGAATTGATTACCCAGACACCCCCGCAAAGTCTGAAATGTGGGATAAAAATGCATTTTCCGCAAATTTCGCTCGGCTCACCCATCGAAACACACCCCCAACAACACATGGCCTACCATCCCGAGTTCCCACAGGTGTCCAGATGAAAACGGTACCTCACATGTATGGGTGCACCTACCTGGCCGCCAAGGGGAAAACCTAAAACACAAGTAACCCCAAGTCTGTTTTCAGACCGGATTTTGAGACGCTCTGCCGACCGGCACAACATACAGATATGGGCCTCGGGTGTCCAAACCATCGGGGAAAACAGAGAACCCCATGCATTTACGAAAAGAGGACACCCGTGGGATTCCGCAGAGGTATGATATGCCCAAATCGCCCCAGAATGTATTACCCAGACACCCCCGCAAAGTCCGAAATGTGGGGAAAAAAATCATTTTCCGCACATTTCGCTCGGCTCACCCATTGAAACACGCCCCAACAACACATGGCCTACCGTTCCGCATTTCCACACGTGTCCCGATGAAAACAGTACCTCACATGTGTGGCTGCACCTACCTAGCCGCCAAGGGGAAGGCCTAAAACACAAGTAACCCCAAGTCTGTTTTCAGTCTGGAATTTGAGACGCTCTGCTGACCAGCACAACATACAGATATGGGCTTCGGGTGTCCAAGCCACCGGGGAAAACAGGGAACCCCATGCATTTCTGAAAAGAGGACACCCGTGGGAATCCACAGAGGTATGATATGCCCAAATCGCCCCAGAATATATTAGCCAGACACCCCCGCAACGTCCGAAATGTGGGGAAAGAAATGCATTTTCCAGACATTTTGCTCGGCTCACCCATCGAAACACGCCCCCAACAACACATGGCCTACCGTCCCGCGTTCCCATAGGTGTCCTGATGAAAACGGTACCTCACATGTGTGGGTGCACCTACCTGGCCGCCAAGGGGAAAGCCTAAAACACAAGTAACCCCAAGTCTGTTTTAAGACCAGAATTTGAGACGCTCTGCTGACTGGCACAACATACACATATGGGCCTCGGGTGTCCAAGCCACCGGGGAAAACAGGGAACCCCATGCATTTCTGAAAAGAGGACACCCGTGGGAATCCGCAGAGGTATGATATGCCCAAATCGCCCCAGAATTGATTACCCAGACACCCCCGCAACGTCCGAAATGTGGGGAAAGAAATGCATTTTCCAGACATTTCGCTCGGCTCACCCATCGAAACACGCCCCCAACAACACATGGCCTACCGTCCCGCGTTCCCACAGGTGTCCTGATGAAAACGGTACCTCACATGTGTGGGTGCACCTACCTGGCCGCCAAGGGGAAAGCCTAAAACACAAGTAACCCCAAGTCTGTTTTAAGACCAGAATTTGAGACGCTCTGCTGACTGGCACAACATACACATATGGGCCTCGGGTGTCCAAGCCACCGGGGAAAAGAGGGAACCCCATGCATTTCTGAAAAGAGGACACCCGTGGGAATCCGCAGAGGTATGATATGCCCAAATCGCCCCAGAATTGATTACCCAGACACCCCCGCAAAGTCCGAAATGTTGGGGAAAAAAAACACATTTTCCGCACATTTCGCTCGGCTCACCCATCGAAACACGCCCCCAACAACACATGGCCTACCGTCCCGCGTTCCCTCAGGTATCCCAATGAAAACGGTACCTCACATGTGTGGGTGCAGCTACCTGGCCGCCAAGGGGAAAGCCTAAAACACAAGTAACCCCAAGTCTGTTTTCAGACCGGAATTTGAGACGCTCTGCGGACCTGCAGAACATACAGATATGGGCCTCGGGTGTCCATGCCACCAGGGAAAACAGGGAACCCCATGCATTTCCGAAAAGGGGACACCCGTGGGAATCCGCAGAAGTATGATATGCCCAAATCGCCCCAGAATTGATTACCCAAACACCCCCGCAAAGTCTGAAATGTGGGATAAAAATGCATTTTCCGCAAATTTCGCTTGGCTCACCCATCGAAACACACCCCCAACAACACATGGCCTACCATCCCGAGTTCCCACAGGTGTCCAGATGAAAACGGTACCTCACATGTATGGGTGCACCTACCTGGCCGCCAAGGGGAAAACCTAAAACACAAGTAACCCCAAGTCTGTTTTCAGACCGGATTTTGAGACGCTCTGCCGACCGGAACAACATACAGATATGGGCCTCGGGTGTCCAAGCCATCGGGGAAAACAGAGAACCCCATGCATTTACGAAAAGAGGACACCCGTGGGAATCCGCAGAGGTATGATATGCCCAAATCGCCCCAGAATGTATTACCCAGACACCCCTGCAAAGTCCGAAATGTGGGGAAAAAAATCATTTTCCGCACATTTCGCTTGGCTCACCCATTGAAACACGCCCCAACAACACATGGCCTACCGTTCCGCATTTCCACACGTGTCCCGATGAAAACAGTACCTCACATGTGTGGCTGTACCTACCTAGCCGCCAAGGGGAAGGCCTAAAACACAAGTAACCCCAAGTCTGTTTTCAGTCCGGAATTTGAGACGCTCTGCTGACCAGCACAACATACAGATATGGGCTTCGGGTGTCCAAGCCACCGGGGAAAACAGGGAACCCCATGCATTTCTGAAAAGAGGACACCCGTGGGAATCCACAGAGGTATGATATGCCCAAATCGCCCCAGAATATATTAGCCAGACACCCCCGCAACGTCCGAAATGTGGGGAAAGAAATGCATTTTCCAGACATTTCGCTCGGCCCACCCATCGAAACACGCCCCCAACAACACATGGCTTACCGTCCCGTGTTCCCACAGGTGTCCTGATGAAAACGGTACCTCACATGTGTGGGTGCACCTACCTGGCCGCCAAGGGGAAAGCCTAAAACACAAGTAACCCCAAGTCTGTTTTAAGACCGGAATTTGAGACGCTCTGCTGACCGGCACAACATACACAAATGGGCCTTGGGTGTCCAAGCCACCGGGGAAAACAGGGAACCCCATGCATTTCTGAAAAGAGGACACCCGTGGAAACCCGCAGAGGTATGATATGCCCAAATCGCCCCAGAATTGATTACCCAGACATACCCGCAAAGTCCGAAATGTTGGGAAAAAAAACACATTTTCCGCACATTTCGCTCGGCTCACCCATCGAAACACGCCCCCAACAACACATGGCCTACCGTCCCGCGTTCCCTCAGGTATCCCAATGAAAACGGTACCTCACATATGTGGGTGCAGCTACCTGGCCGCCAAGGGGAAAGCCTAAAACACAAGTAACCCCAAGTCTGTTTTCAGACCGGAATTTGAGACGCTCTGCGGACCTGCAGAACATACAGATATGGGCCTCGGGTGTCCAAGCCACCAGGGAAAACAGGGAACCCCATGCATTTCCGAAAAGAGGACACCCGTGGGAATCCGCAGAAGTATGATATGCCCAAATCGCTCAGAATTTATTACCCAGACACCCCCGCAAAGTCCGAAATGTGGGAAAAAAATGTATTTTCCACACATTTCGCTCGGCTCACCCATCGAAACACGCACCCAACAACACATGGCCTACCGTCCCGCATTCCCACAGGTGTCCGATGAACATGGTACCTCACATGTGTGGGTGCACCTACCTGGCCACCATGGGGAAAGCCTAAAACACAAGTAACTCCAAGCCTGTTTTCAGACCGGAATTTTAGACTCTCTGCCGACTGGCACAACATACAGATATGGGCCTCGGGTGTCCAAGCCACCAAGGAAAACAGGGAACCCCATGCATTTCCAAAAAGAGGACACCCGTGGGAATCCGCAGAGGTACGATTTGCGCACATCGCCCCCGAATGTATTACCCAAACACCCCCGCAAAGTCCGAAATGTGGGAAAAAAATGCATTTTCTGCACATTTCGCTCAGCTCACCCATCGAAAAACGTCCCCAACAACACATGGCCTACCGACCCACGTTCTCACAGGTGTCCCAATGAAAACGGTACCTCACTTCTGTGGGTGCACCTACCGGAGGCGCAAAAGGAAAAGGGTAACCCACTGGGAACCCCAAGCCTTTCGCCACTGCCCATTTTGTTCATGTGGGCAACCTACAGATTTGGGACTAGGGTGTCGAAGCCAGCAAGGGAAACAGGGAACCCCATGCATTTCCCAAAAGAGGACACCCGTGGGAATCCACAGAGGTCTGTCTTGCGCAAATTGCCCCAGTTTTTATTAGCCACAATCCCCGACAAAGTGTGATATTTGGTGGGGAAAAAACACAATGTTCACTTTGTCTGGGGTTCTGGGTAATAAGTTCTGGGCCGCTTCGCGCAAGTCAGACCTCTGCGCATTCCCACGGGTTTCCTCTTTTGGGAAATGCATGGGGTTCCCTGTTTTCCTTGCTGACTTCGACACCCTAGGCCCAAATCTGTAGGTTGCCTACATGAACAAATTGTGCTGTGGTGAAAGGCTTGGGGTTACCAGCGGGTTACCCTTTTCCTTTTGCGCCCCCGGTAGGTGCACCGACACATGTGAGGTACCTTTTTCATCGGGACACCTCTGGGTGTCCCGATGAAAACGGTACCTCACATGTGTGGGTGCACCTACCTGGCCGCCAAGGGGAAAGCCTAAAACACAAGTAACCCCAAGTCTGTTTTCAGACCGGAACTTGAGACGCTCTACCGACCAGCATAACATACAGATATGGGACTCTGGTGTCCAAGCCACTGGGGAAAACAGGGAACCCCATGCATTTCCGAAAAGAGGACACCCGTGGGAATCCGCAGAGGTATGCTATGCCCAAATCGCCCCAGAATGTATTACCCAGACACCCCCGCAAAGTCCGAAATGTGGGGAAAAAACACATTTTCTGCACATTTTGCTCGGATCACCCTTCGAAACACACCCCCAACAACATATGACATACTGTCCAGCGTTCCCACAGGTGTCCCGATGAAAACGGTACCTCACATGTGTGGGTGCACCTACCTGGCCGTGAAGGGGAAAGCCTTAAACACAAGTAACCTCAAGTCTGTTTTCAGACCGGAATTTGAGACGCTCTGCCGACCGACACAACTTACAGATATGGGCCTCGGGTGTCCAAGCCACCGGGGAAAACAGGGAACCCCATGCATTTCTGAAAAGAGGACACCCGTGGGAATCTGCAGAGGTATGATATGCCCAAATCGCCCCAGAATTTATTACCCAGACACCCCTACAAATTCTGAAATGTGGGGACAAAAAACGCATTTTCCGGACATTTCGCTCAGCTCACCCATCGAAACACGCCCCCAACAACACATGGCCTACCGTCCCGCGTTCCCACAGGTGTCCCGATGAAAACGGTACCTGACATGTGTGGGTGCACCTACCTGGCGCCAAGGGGAAAGCCTAAAACAGAAGTAACCCCAAGTCTGTTTTCAGACCGGAATTTGAGACGCTCTGTCGACCGGCACAACTTACAGATATGTGCCTCGGGTGTCCAAGCCACTGGGGAAAACAGGGAACCCCATGCATTTCTAAAAAGAGGACACCCGTGGGAATCCGCAGAGGTATGATATCCCCAATCGCCCCCGAATTGATTACCCAAAAACCCCCGCAAAGTTTGAAATGTGGGAAAAAAATGCATTTTCCGCACATTTTTCTCGGCTCACCCATCGAAACACGCCCCCAACAACACATGGCCTACCATCCCGAGTTCCCACAGGTGTCCCGATGAAAACGGTACCTCACATGTGTGGGTGCACCTACCTGGCCGCCAAGGGGAAAGCCTAAAACACAAGTAACCCCAAGTCTGTTTTCAGACCGGAATTTGAGACGCTGTGCCGACCGGTACAACATACAGATATGGGCTTCGGGTGTCCAAGTCACCGGGGAAAACAGGGAACCCCATGCAATTCCGAAAAGAGGACACCAGTGGGAATCCGAAGAGTTATGATATGCCCAAATCGCCCCAGAATTCATTACCCAGACACCCCCGCAAAGTCCTAAATGTGGGGGAAAAAACGCATTTTCCAGACATTTCGCTCGGCTCACCCATCGAAACACGCCCCCAACCACACATGGCCTACTGTCCCACCTTCCCACAGGTGTCCTGATGAAACCGGTACCTGACATGTGTCGGTGCACCTACCTGGCGCCAAGGGGAAAGCCTAAAACACAAGTAACCCCAAGTCTGTTTTCAGACCGGAATTTGAGACGCTCTGCCGACCGTCACAACATACAGATATGGGCCTCGGGTGTCCAAGCCACTGGGGAAAACAGGGAACCCCATGCATTTACGAAAAGAGGACACCCGTGGGAATCCGCAGAGGTATGCTATGCCCAAATCGCCCCAGAATTTATTACCCAGACACCCCCGCAAAGTCCGAAATGTGGGGAAAAAACACATTTTCCGCACATTTTGCTCGGCTCACCCTTCGAAACACACCCCCAACAACATATGACATACCGTCCAGCGTTCCCACAGGTGTCCCAATGAAAACGGTACCTCACATGTGTGGGTGCACCTACCTGGCGCCAAGGGGAAAGCCTAAAACAGAAGTAACCCCAAGTCTGTTTTCAGACCGGAATTTGAGACGCTCTGTCGACCGGCACAACTTACAGATATGTGCCTCGGGTGTCCAAGCCACCGGGGAAAACAGGGAACCCCATGCATTTCTAAAAAGAGGACACCCGTGGGAATCCGCAGAGGTATGATATCCCCAATCGCCCCCGAATTGATTACCCAAACACCCCCGCAAAGTTTGAAATGTGGGAAAAAAATGCATTTTCCGAAATTTTGCTCGGCTCACCCATCGAAACACACCCCCAACAACACATGGCCTAACATCCCGAGTTCCCACAGGTGTCCCGATGAAAACGGTACCTCACATGTGTGGGTGCACCTACCTGGCCGCCAAGGGGAAAGCCTAAAACACAAGTAACCCCAAGTCTGTTTTCAGACCGGAATTTGAGACGCTGTGCCGACCGGTACAACATACAGATATGGGCTTCGGGTGTCCAAGCCACCGGGGAAAACAGGGAACCCCATGCAATTCCGAAAAGAGGACACCAGTGGGAATCCGAAGAGTTATGATATGCCCAAATCGCCCCAGAATTCATTACCCAGGCACCCCCGCAAAGTCCTAAATGTGGGGGAAAAAACGCATTTTCCAGACATTTCGCTCGGCTCATCCATCGAAACACGCCCCCAACAACACATGGCCTACCGTCCCACCTTCCCACAGGTGTCCTGATGAAACCGGTACCTGACATGTGTCGGTGCACCTACCTGGCGCCAAGGGGAAAGCCTAAAACACAAGTAACCCCAAGTCTGTTTTCAGACCGGAATTTGAGACGCTCTGCCGACCGTCACAACATACAGATATGGGCCTCGGGTGTCCAAGCCACTGGGGAAAACAGGGAACCCCATGCATTTCCGAAAAGAGGACACCCGTGGGAATCCGCAGAGGTATGCTATGCCCAAATCGCCCCAGAATTTATTACCCAGACACCCCCGCAAAGTCCGAAATGTGGGGAAAAAACACATTTTCCGCACATTTTGCTCGGCTCACCCTTCGAAACACACCCCCAACAACATATGACATACCGTCCAGCGTTCCCACAGGTGTCCCGATGAAAACGGTACCTCACATGTGTGGGTGCACCTACCTGGCCGTGAAGGGGAAAGCCTTAAACACAAGTAACCTCAAGTCTGTTTTCAGACCGGAATTTGAGACGCTCTGCCGACCGACACAACTTACAGATATGGGCCTCGGGTGTCCAAGCCACCGGGGAAAACAGGGAACCCCATGCATTTATGAAAAGAGGACACCCGTGGGAATCTGCAGAGGTATGATATGCTCAAATCGCCCCAGAATTTATTACCCAGACACCCCTGCAAATTCTGAAATGTGGGGACAAAAAACGCATTTTCCGGACATTTCGCTCAGCTCACCCATCGAAACACGCCCCCAACAACAAATGGCCTACCGTCCCGCGTTCCCACAGGTGTCCCGATGAAAACGGTACCTGACATGTGTGGGTGCACCTACCTGGCGCCAAGGGGAAAGCCTAAAACAGAAGTAACCCCAAGTCTGTTTTCAGACCGGAATATGAGACGCTCTGTCGACCGGCACAACTTACAGATATGTGCCTCGGGTGTCCAAGCCACCGGGGAAAACAGGGAACCCCATGCATTTCTAAAAAGAGGACACCCGTGGGAATCCGCAGAGGTATGATATCCCCAATCGCCCCCGAATTGATTACCCAAACACCCCAGCAAAGTTTGAAATGTGGAAAGAAAATGCATTTTCCGCACATTTTGCTCGGCTCACCCATCGAAACACGCCCCCAACAACACATGGCCTACCGTCCCACCTTCCCACAGGTGTCCTGATGAAACCGGTACCTGACATGTGTCGGTGCACCTACCTGGCGCCAAGGGGAAAGCCTAAAACACAAGTAACCCCAAGTCTGTTTTCAGACCGGAATTTGAGACGCTCTGCCGACTGTCACAACATACAGATATGGGCCTCGGGTGTCCAAGCCATCGGGGAAAACAGGGAACCACATGCATTTCTTAAAAGAGGACACCCCTGGGAATCCGCAGAGGTATGATATGCCCAAATCTCCCCAGAACTGATTACCGAGACACCCCCGCAAAGTCTGAAATGTGGGAAAAAAATGCATTTTCCGCAAATTTCGCTCGGCTCACCCATCGAAACACACCCCTAACAACACATGGCCTACCACTCCGAGTTCCCACAGGTGTCCAGATGAAAACGGTACCTCACATGTGTGGGTGCACCTACCTGGCCGCCAAGGGGAAAACCTAAAACACAAGTAACCCCAAGTCTGTTTTCAGACCGGATTTTGAGACGCTCTGCCGGCAGGCACAACTTACAGATACGGGCCTCGGGTGTCCAAGCCACCGGGGAAAACAGGGAACCCAATGCATTTCCGAAAAGAGGACACCCGTGGGAATCCGCAGAGGTATGATATGCCCAAATCGCCCCAGAAATTATTACCCAGACACCCCCGCAAATTCTGAAATGTGGGGAAAAAAACGCATTTTCCGGACATTTCGCTCGGCTCACCGATCGAAACACACCCCCAACAACACATGGCCTACCGTCCCGCATTCCCACAGGTGTCCCGATGAAAACGGTACCTGACATGTGTCGGTGCACCTACCTGGCGCCAAGGGGAAAGCCTAAAACAGAAGTAACCCCAAGTCTGTTTTCAGACCGGAATTTGAGACGCTCTGTCGACCGGCACAACTTACAGATATGTGCCTCGGAGTCCAAGCCACCGGGGAAAACAGGAACCCCATGTACTTCTAAAAAGAGGACACCCGTGGGAATCCGCAGAGGTATGATATCCCCAATCGCCCCCGAATTGATTACCCAAACACCCCCGCAAAGTCTGAAATGTGGGAAAAAATGCATTTTCCGCACATTTCGCTCGGCTCACCCATCGAAACACGCCCCCAACAACACATGGCCTACCGTCCCGAGTTCCCACCGGTGTCCCGATGAAAACGGTACCTCACATGTGTGGGTGCACCTACCTGGCCGCCAAGGGGAAAGCCTGAAACACAAGTAACCCCAAGTCTGTTTTCAGACCGGAATTTGAGACGCTCTGCCGACCGTCACAACATACAGATATGGGCCTCGGGTGTCCAAGCCACCGGGGAAAACAGGGAACCACATGCATTTCTGAAAAGAGGACACCCGTGGGAATCCGCAGAGGTATGATATGCCCAAATCTCCCCAGAATTGATTACCCAGACACCCCCGCAAAGTCTGAAATGTGGTATAAAAATGCATTTTCCGCAAATTTCGCTCGGCTCACCCATCGAAACACACCCCCAACAACACATGGCCTACCATCCCGAGTTTCCACAGGTGTCCAGATGAAAACGGTACCTCACATGTGTGGGTGCACCTACCTGGCCGCCAAGGGGAAAGCCTGAAACACAAGTAACCCCAAGTCTGTTTTCAGACCGGATTTTTAGACGCTCTGCCGACCGGCACAACATACAGATATGGGCCTCGGGTGTCCAAGCCACCGGGGAAAACAGAGAACCCCATGCATTTACGAAAAGAGGACACCCGTGGGAATCCGCAGAGGTATGATATGCCCAAATCGCCCCAGAATGTATTACCCAGACACCCCCGCAAAGTCCGAAATGTGGGGAAAAAAACGCATTTTCCGCACATTTCGCTTGGCTCACCCATTGAAACACGCCCCCAACAACACATGGCCTACCGTTCCGCATTTCCACACGTGTCCCGATGAAAACAGTACCTCACATGTGTGGCTGCACCTACCTGGCCGCCAAGTGGAAGGCCTAAAACACAAGTAACCCCAAGTCTGTTTTCAGACCGGAATTTGAGACGCTCTGCTGACCAGCACAACATACAGATATGGGCTTCGGGTGTCCAAGCCATCGGGGAAAACAGGGAACCCCATGCATTTCTGAAAAGAGGACACCCGTGGGAATCCACAGAGGTATGATATGCCCAAATCGCTCCAGAATTCATTACCCAGGCACCCCTGCGAAGTCCGAAATGTGGGGAAAAAAACGCATTTTCCAGACATTTCACTCGGCTCACCCATCAAAACACACCCCCAACAACACATGGCCTACCGTCCCACCTTCCCACAGGTGTCTCGATGAAAACAGTACCTCACATGTGTGGCTGCACCTACATGGCCGCCAAGGGGAAGGCCTAAAACACAAGTAACCCCAAGTCTGTTTTCAGACCGGAATTTGAGACGCTCTGCTGACCAGCACAACATACAGATATGGGCTTCGGGTGTCCAAGCCACCGGGGAAAACAGGGAACCCCATGCATTTCTGAAAAGAGGACACCCGTGGGAATCCACAGAGGTATGATATGCCCATATCGCCCCAGAATTTATTAGCCAGACACCCCCGCAAAGTCCGAAATGTGGGGAAAGAAACGCATTTTCCAGACATTTCGCTCGGCTCACCCATCGAAACACGCCCCCAACAACACATGGCCTACCGTCCCGCGTTCCCTCAGGTATCCCAATGAAAACGGTACCTCGCATGTGTGGGTGCAGCTACCTGGCCGCCAAGGGGAAAGCCTAAAACACAAGTAACCCCAAGTCTGTTTTCAGACCGGAATTTGAGACGCTCTGCGGACCTGCAGAACATACAGATATGGGCCTCGGGTGTCCAAGCCACCAGGGAAAACAAGGAACCCCATGCATTTCCGAAAAAAGGACACCCGTGGGAATCCGCAAAAGTATGATATGCCCAAATCGCCCAGAATTTATTACCCAGACACCCCCGCAAAGTCCGAAATGTGGGAAAAAAATGTATTTTCCACACATTTCGCTCGGCTCACCCATCGAAACACGCACCCAACAACACATGGCCTACCGTCCCGCATTCCCACAGGTGTCCGATGAACATGGTACCTCACATGTGTGGGTGCACCTACCTGGCCGCCATGGGGAAAGCCTAAAACACAAGTAACCCCAAGTCTGTTTTCATACCGGAATTTGAGACGCTCTGCGGACCTGCAGAACATACAGATATGGGCCTCGGGTGTCCAAGCCACCAGGGAAAACAAGGAACCCCATGCATTTCCGAAAAGAGGACACCCGTGGGAATCCGCAGAGGTACGATTTGTGCACATCGCCCCAGAATGTATTACCCAAACACCCCCGCAAAGTCCGAAATGTGGGAAAAAAATGCATTTTCTGCACATTTCGCTCAGCTCACCCATCGAAAAACGTCCCCAACAACACACGACCCACGTTCTCACAGGTGTCCCAATGAAAACGGTACCTCACTTGTGTGGGTGCACCTACCGGGGGCGCAAAAGGAAAAGGGTAACCCACTGGGAACCCCAAGCCTTTCGCCACTGCCCATTTTGTTCATGTGGGCAACCTACAGATTTGGGCCTAGGGTGTCGAAGCCAGCAAGGGAAACAGGGAACACCATGCATTTCCCAAAAGAGGACACCCGTAGGAATCCACAGAGGTCTGTCTTGCGCAAATTGCCCCAGTTTTTATTAGCCACAATCCCCGACAAAGTGTGATATTTGGTGGGGAAAAAACACAATGTTCACTTTGTCTGGGGTTCTGGGTAATAAATTCTGGGCCGCTTCGCGCAAGTCAGACCTCTGCGCATTCCCACGGGTTTCCTCTTTTGGGAAATGCATGGGGTTCCCTGTTTTCCTTGCTGGCTTCGACACCCTAGGCCCAAATCTGTAGGGTGCCTACATGAACAAATTGTGCTGTGGTGAAAGGCTTGGGGTTACCAGCGGGTTACCCTTTTCCTTTTGCGCCCCCGGTAGGTGCACCCACACATGTGAGGTACCTTTTTTATCGGGACACCTCTGGGTGTCCCGATGAAAACGGTACCTCACATGTGTGGGTGCACCTACCTGGCCGCCAAGGGGAAAGCCTAAAACACAAGTAACCCCAAGTCTGTTTTCAGACCGGAACTTGAGACGCTCTACCGACCAGCATAACATACAGATATGGGACTCTGGTGTCCAAGCCACTGGGGAAAACAGGGAACCCCATGCATTTCCGAAAAGAGGACACCCGTGGGAATCCGCAGAGGTATGCTATGCCCAAATCGCCCAAGAATTTATTACCCAGACACCCCCGCAAAATCCGAAATGTGGGGAAAAAATACATTTTCCGCACATTTTGCTCGGCTCACCCTTCGAAACACACCCCCAACAACATATGACCTACCGTCCAGCGTTCCCACAGGTGTCCCGATGAAAACGGTACGTCACATGTGTGCGTGCACCTACCTGGCCGTCAAGGGGAAAGCCTTAAACACAAGTAACCTCAAGTCTGTTTTCAGACCGGAATTTGAGACGCTCTGCCGACCGACACAACTTACAGATATGGGCCTCGGGTGTCCAAGCCACCGGGGAAAACAGGGAACTCCATGCATTTCCGAAAAGAGGACACCCATGGGAATCTGCAGAGGTATGATATGCCCAAATCGCCCCAGAATTTATTACCCAGACACCCCTGCAAATTCTGAAATGTGGGGAAAAAAAACGCATTTTCCGGACATTTCGCTCGGCTCACCCATCGAAACACGCCCCCAACAACACATGGCCTACCGTACCGCGTTCCCACAGGTGTCCCGATGAAAACGGTACCTCACATGTGTGGGTGCACCTACCTGGCCGCCAAGGGGAAAGCCTAAAACACAAGTAACCCCAAGTCTGTTTTCAGACCGGAATTTGAGACGCTGTGCCGACCGGTACAACATACAGATATGGGCCTCGGGTGTCCAAGCCACCGGGGAAGACAGGGAACCCCATGCAATTCCGAAAAGAGGACACCAGTGGGAATCCGAAGAGTTATGATATGCCCAAATCGCCCCAGAATTTATTAGCCAGACACCCCCGCAAAGTCCGAAATGTGGGGAAAGAAACGCATTTTCCAGACATTTCGCTCGGCTCACCCATCGAAACACGGCCCCAACAACACATGGCCTACCGTCCCGCGTTCCCACAGGTGTCCCGATGAAAACGGTACCTCACATGTGTGGGTGCACCTACCTGGCCGCCAAGGGGAAAGCCTAAAACACAAGTAACCCCAAGTCTGTTTTAAGACCGGAATTTGAGACGCTCTGCTCACCGGCACAACATACACATATGGGCCTCGGGTGTCCAAGCAACCGGGGAAAACAGGGAACACCATGCATTTCTGAAAAGAGGACACCCGTGGGAATCCGCAGAGGTATGATATGCCCAAATCGCTCCAGAATTCATTACCCAGGCACCCCCGTGAAGTCCGAAATGTGGGGAAAAAAGCGCATTTTCCAGACATTTCACTCGGCTCACCCATCGAAACACACCCCCAACAACACATGGCCTACCGTCCTACCTTCCCACAGGTGTCCCGATGAAACCGGTACCTGACATGTGTCGGTTCACCTACCTGGCGCCAAGGCGAAAGCCTAAAACACAAGTAACCCCAAGTCTGTTTTCAGACCGGAATTTGAGACGCTCTGCCGACCGTCACAGCATACAGATATGGGCCTCGGGTGTCCAAGCCATCGGTAAAAACAGGGAACCACATGCATTTCTGAAAAGAGGACACCCGTGGAAATCCACAGAGGTATGATATGCCCAAATCGCCCCAGAATTGATTACCCAGACACACCTGCAAAGTCTGAAATGTGGGAAAAAAATGCATTTACCGCAAATTTCGCTCGGCTCACCCATCGAAACACACCCCCAACAACACATGGCCTACCATCCCGAGTTCCCACAGGTGTCCAGATGAAAACGGTACCTCACATGTGTGGGTGCACCTACCTGGCCGCCAAGGGGAAAACCTAAAACACAAGTAACCCCAAGTCTGTTTTCAGACCGGATTTTGAGACGCTCTGCCGACCGGCACAACTTACAGATATGGGCCTCGGGTGTCCAAGCCACCGGGGAAAACAGGGAACCCAATGCATTTCCGAAAAGAGGACACCCGTGGGAATCCGCAGAGGTATGATATGCCCAAATCGCCCCAGAAATTATTACCCAGACACCCCCGCAAATTCTGAAATGTGGGGAAAAAAATGTATTTTCTGGACATTTCGCTCAGCTCACCCATCGAAACACGCCCCCAACAACACATGGCCTACCGTCCCGCATTCCCACAGGTGTCCCGATGAAAACGGTACCTCACATGTGTGGGTGCACCTACCTGGCCGCCAAGGGGAAAGCCTAAAACACAAGTAACCCCAAGTCTGTTTTCAGACCGGAATTTGAGACGCTGTGCCGACCGGTACAACATACAGATATGGGCCTCGGGTGTCCAAGCCACCGGGGAAAACAGGGAACCCCATGCAATTCCGAAAAGAGGACACCAGTGGGAATCCGAAGAGTTATGATATGCCCAAATCGCCCCAGAATTCATTACCCAGACACCCCCGCAAAGTCCTAAATGTGGGGGAAAAAACGCATTTTCCAGACATTTCGCTCGGCTCACCCATCGAAACACACCCCCAACAACACATGGCCTACCGTCCCACCTTCCCACAGGTGTCCCGATGAAACCGGTACCTGACATGTGTCGGTGCACCTACCTGGCGCCAAGGGGAAAGCCTAAAACACAAGTAACCCCAAGTCTGTTTTCAGACCGGAATTTGAGACGCTCTGCCGACCGTCATAACATACAGATATGGGCCTCGGGTGTCCAAGCCACCGGGGAAAACAGGGAACCACATGCATTTCTGAAAAGAGGACACCCGTGGGAATCTCCAGAGATATGATATGCCCAAATCGCCCCAGAATTGATTACCCAGACAACCCCGCAAAGTCTGAAATGTGGGATAAAAATGCATTTTCCGCAAATTTCGCTCGGCTCACCCATCGAAACACACCCCCAACAACACATGGCCTACCATCCCGAGTTCCCACAGGTGTCCAGATAAAAACGGTACCTCACATGTGTGGGTGCACCTACCTGGCCGCCAAGGGGAAAACCTAAAACACAAGTAACCCCAAGTCTGTTTTCAGACCGGATTTTGAGACGCTCTGCCGACCGGCACAACATACAGATATGGGCTTTGGGTGTCCAAGCCACCGGGGAAAACAGAGAACCCCATGCATTTACGAAAAGAGGACACCCGTGGGAATCCGCAGAGGTATGATATGCCCAAATCGCCCCAGAATGTATTACCCAGACACCCCCGCAAAGTCCGAAATGTGGGGAAATAAATGCATTTTCCGCACATTTCGCTTGGCTCACCCATTGAAACACGCCCCAACAACACATGGCCTACCGTTCCGCATTTCCACACGTGTCTCGATGAAAACAGTACCTCACATGTGTGGCTGCACCTACCTAGCCGCCAAGGGGAAGGCCTAAAACACAAATAACCCCAAGTCTGTTTTCAGACCGGAATTTGAGACGCTCTGCCGACCGACACAACATACAGATATGGGCCTCGGGTGTCCAAGCCATCGGGGAAAACAGGGAACCACATGTATTTCTGAAAAGAGGACACCCGTGGGAATCCGCAGAGGTATGATATGCCCAAATCGCCCCAGAATTGATTACCCAGACACCCCTGCAAAGTCTGAAATGTGGGAAAAAAATGCATTTTCCGCAAATTTCGCTCGGCTCACCCATCGAAACACACCCCCAACAACACATGGCCTACCATCCCGAGTTCCCACAGGTGTCCAGATGAAAACGGTACCTCACATGTGTGGGTGCACCTACCTAGCCGCCAAGGGGAAAACCTAAAACACAAGTAACCCCAAGTCTGTTTTCAGACCGGATTTTGAGACGCTCTGCCGACCGGCACAACTTACAGATATGGGCCTCGGGTGTCCAAGCCACCGGGGAAAACAGGGAACCCCATGCATTTCCGAAAAGAGGACACCCGTGGGAATCCGCAGAGGTATGATATGCCCAAATCGCCGCAGAAATTATTACCCAGACACCCCCGCAAATTCTGAAATGTGGGGAAAAAAACGCATTTTCCGGACATTTCGCTCGGCTCACCCATCGAAACATGCCCCCAACAACACATGGCCTACCGTCCCGCATTCCCACAGGTGTCCCGATGAAAACGGTACCTGACATGTGTGGGTGCATTTACCTGGCGCCAAGGGGAAAGCCTAAAACAGAAGTAACCCCAAGTCTGTTTTCAGACCGGAATTTGAGACGCTCTGTCAACCGGCACAACTTACAGATATGTGCCTCGGGTGTCCAAGCCACCGGGGAAAACAGGAACCCCATGCATTTCTAAAAAGAGGACACCCATGGGAATCCGCAGAGGTATGATATCCCCAATCGCCCCCGAATTGATTACCCAAACACCCCCGCAAAGTCTGAAATGTGGGAAAGAAATGCATTTTCCGCACATTTTGCTCGGCTCACCCATCGAAACACGCCCCTAACAACACATGGCCTACCGTCCCGAGTTCCCACAGGTATCCCGATGAAAACGGTACCTCACATGTGTGGGTGCACCTACCTGGCCGCCAAGGGGAAAGCCTAAAACACAAGTAACCCCAAGTCTGTTTTCAGACCGGAATTTGAGACGCTGTGCCGACCGGTACAACATACAAATATGGGCCTCGGGTGTCCAAGCCACCGGGGAAAACAGGGAACCCATGCAATTCCAAAAAGAGGACACCAGTGGGAATCCGAAGAGTTATGATATGCCCAAATCGCCCCAGAATTCATTACCCAGACACCCCCGCAAAGTCTGAAATGTGGGATAAAAATGTATTTTCCGCAAATTTCGCTCGGCTCACCCATCGAAACACACCCCAAACAACACATGGCCTACCATCCCGAGTTCCCACAGGTGTCCAGATGAAAACGGTACCTCACATGTATGGGTGCACCTACCTGGATGCCAAGGGGAAAACCTAAAACACAAGTAACCCCAAGTCTGTTTTCAGACCGGATTTTTAGACGCTCTGCCGACCGGCACAACATACAGATATGGGCCTCGGGTGTCCAAGACATCGGGGAAAACAGATAACCCCATGCATTTACGAAAAGAGGACACCCGTGGGAATCCGCAGAGGTATAATATGCCCAAATCGCCCCAGAATGTATTACCCAGACACCCCCGCAAAGTCCGAAATGTGGGGAAAAAAATCATTTTCCGCACATTTCGCTTGGCTCACCCATTGAAACACGCCCCAACAACACATGGCCTACCGTTCCGCATTTCCACACGTGTCCCGGTGAAAACAGTACCTCACATGTGTGGCTGCACCTACCTAGCCGCCAAGGGGAAGGCCTAAAACACAAATAACCCCAAGTCTGTTTTCAGTCCGGAATTTGAGACGCTCTGCTGACCAGCACAACATTCAGATATGGGCTTCGGGTGTCCAAGCCACCGGGGAAAACAGGGAACCCCATGCATTTCTGAAAAGAGGACACCCGTGGGAATCCACAGAGGTATGATATGCCCAAACTGCCCAAGAATTTATTAGCCAGACACCCCCGCAACGTCCGAAATGTGGGTAAAGAAATGCATTTTCCAGATATTTCGCTCGGCTCACCCATCGAAACACGCCCCCAACAACACATGGCCTACCTTCCCGCGTTGCCACAGGTGTCCTGATGAAAACGGTACCTCACATGTGTGGGTGCACCTACCTGGCCGCCAAGGGGAAAGCCTAAAACACAAGTAACCCCAAGTCTGTTTTAAGACCGGAATTTGAGACGCTCTGCTGACCGGCACAACATACACATATGGGCCTCGGGTGTCCAAGCCACCGGGGAAAACAGGGAACCCCATGCATTTCTGAAAAGAGGACACCCGTGGGAATCCGCAGAGGTATGATATGCCCAAATCGCTCCAGAATTCATTACCCAGGCACCCCCGTGAAGTCCGAAATGTGGGGGAAAAAGCGTATTTTCCAGACATTTCACTCGGCTCACCCATCGAAACACACCCCCAACAACACATGGCCTACTGTCCCACCTTCCCACAGGTGTCCCGATGAAACCGGTACCTGACATGTGTCGGTTCACCTACCTGGCCGCCAAGGGGAAAACCTAAAACACAAGTAACCCCAAGTCTGTTTTCAGACCGGATTTTGAGACGCTCTGCCGACCGGCACAACTTACAGATATGGGCCTCGGGTGTCCAAGCCACCGGGGAAAACAGGGAACCCAATGCATTTCCGAAAAGAGGACACCCGTGGGAATCCGCAGAGGTATGATATGCCCAAATCGCCCCCGAATTGATTACCCAGACACCCCCGCAAATTCTGAAATGTGGGGAAAAAAACGCATTTTCCGGACATTTCGCTCGGCTCACCCATCGAAACACGCCCCCAACAACACATGGCCTACCGTCCGCATTCCCACAGGTGTCCAGATGAAAACGGTACCTCACATGTGTGGGTGCACCTACCTGGCCGCCAAGGGGAAAGCCTAAAACAGAAGTATTCCCAAGTCTGTTTTCAGACCGGATTTTGAGACGCTCTGCCGACCGGCACAACTTACAGATATGTGCCTCTGGTGTCCAAGCCACCGGGGAAAACAGGGAACCCAATGCATTTCCGAAAAGAGGACACCAGTGGGAATCCGCAGAGGTATGATATCCCCAATCGCCCCCGAATTGATTACCCAAACACCCCCGCAAAGTCTGAAATGTGGGAAAAAAATGCATTTTCCGCACATTTCGCTCGGCTCACCCATCGAAACACACCCCCAACAACACATGGCCTACCATCCCGAGTTCCCACAGGTGTCCAGATGAAAACGGTACCTCACATGTGTGGGTGCACCTACCTGGCCGCCAAGGGGAAAACCTAAAACACAAGTAACCCCAAGTCTGTTTTCAGACCGGATTTTGAGACGCTCTGCCGACCGGCACAACATACAGATATGGGCCTCGGGTGTCCAAGCCACCGGGGAAAACAGAGAACCCCATGCATTTACGAAAAGAGGACACCCGTGGGAATCTGCAGAGGTATGATATGCCCAAATCGCCCCAGAATGTATTACCCAGACACCCCCGCAAAGTCTGAAATGTGGGATAAAAATGCATTTTCCGCAAATTTCGCTCGGCTCACCCATCGAAACACACCCCCAACAACACATGGCCTACCATCCCGAGTTCCTACAGGTGTCCAGATGAAAACGGTACCTCACATGTGTGGGTGCACCTACCTGGCCGCCAAGGGGAAAACCTAAAATACAAGTAACCCCAAGTCTGTTTTCAGACCGGATTTTGAGACGCTCTGCCGACCGGCACAACATACAGATATGGGCCTCGGGTGTCCAAGCCACCGGGGAAAACAGGGAACCCCATGCATTTCCGAAAAGAGGACACCCCTGGGAATCCGCAGAGGTATGATATGCCCAAATCGCCCCAGAAATTATTACCCAGACACCCCCGCAAATTCTGAAATGTGGGGAAAAAAACGCATTTTCCGGACATTTAGCTCGGCTCACCCATCGAAACACGCCCCCAACAACACATGGCCTACCGTCCCGCATTCCCACAGGTGTCCCGATGAAAACGGTACCTGACATGTGTGGGTGCATCTACCTGGCGCCAAGGGGAAAGCCTAAAACAGAAGTAACCCCAAGTCTGTTTTCAGACCGGAATTTGAGACGCTCTGTCAACCGGCACAACTTACAGATATGTGCCTCTGGTGTCCAAGCCACCGGGGAAAACAGGAACCCCATGCATTTCTAAAAAGGGGACACCCGTGGGAATCCACAGAGGTATGATATCCCCAATCGCCCCCGAATTGATTACCCAAACACCCCCGCAAAGTTTGAAATGTGGAAAGAAAATGCATTTTCCGCACATTTTGCTCGGCTCACCCATCGAAACACGCCCCCAACAACACATGGCCTACCGTCCCACCTTCCCACAGGTGTCCTGATGAAACCGGTACCTGACATGTGTCGGTGCACCTACCTGGCGCCAAGGGGAAAGCCTAAAACACAAGTAACCCCAAGTCTGTTTTCAGACCGGAATTTGAGACGCTCTGCCGACTGTCACAACATACAGATATGGGCCTCGGGTGTCCAAGCCATCGGGGAAAACAGGGAACCACATGCATTTCTTAAAAGAGGACACCCCTGGGAATCCGCAGAGGTATGATATGCCCAAATCTCCCCAGAACTGATTACCGAGACACCCCCGCAAAGTCTGAAATGTGGGAAAAAAATGCATTTTCCGCAAATTTCGCTCGGCTCACCCATCGAAACACACCCCTAACAACACATGGCCTACCACTCCGAGTTCCCACAGGTGTCCAGATGAAAATGGTACCTCACATGTGTGGGTGCACCTACCTGGCCGCCAAGGGGAAAACCTAAAACACAAGTAACCCCAAGTCTGTTTTCAGACCGGATTTTGAGACGCTCTGGCGGCAGGCACAACTTACAGATACGGGCCTCGGGTGTCCAAGCCACCGGGGAAAACAGGGAACCCAATGCATTTCCGAAAAGAGGACACCCGTGGGAATCCGCAGAGGTATGATATGCCCAAATCGCCCCAGAAATTATTACCCAGACACCCCCGCAAATTCTGAAATGTGGGGAAAAAAACGCATTTTCCGGACATTTCGCTCGGCTCACCCATCGAAACACACCCCCAACAACACATGGCCTACCGTCCCGCATTCCCACAGGTGTCCCGATGAAAACGGTACCTGACATGTGTCGGTGCACCTACCTGGCGCCAAGGGGAAAGCCTAAAACAGAAGTAACCCCAAGTCTGTTTTCAGACCGGAATTTGAGACGCTCTGTCGACCGGCACAACTTACAGATATGTGCCTCGGAGTCCAAGCCACCGGGGAAAACAGGAACCCCATGTACTTCTAAAAAGAGGACACCCGTGGGAATCCGCAGAGGTATGATATCCCCAATCGCCCCCGAATTGATTACCCAAACACCCCCGCAAAGTCTGAAATGTGGGAAAAAATGCATTTTCCGCACATTTCGCTCGGCTCACCCATCGAAACACGCCCCCAACAACACATGGCCTACCGTCCCGAGTTCCCACCGGTGTCCCGATGAAAACGGTACCTCACATGTGTGGGTGCACCTACCTGGCCGCCAAGGGGAAAGCCTGAAACACAAGTAACCCCAAGTCTGTTTTCAGACCGGAATTTGAGACGCTCTGCCGACCGTCACAACATACAGATATGGGCCTCGGGTGTCCAAGCCACCGGGGAAAACAGGGAACCACATGCATTTCTGAAAAGAGGACACCCGTGGGAATCCGCAGAGGTATGATATGCCCAAATCTCCCCAGAATTGATTACCCAGACACCCCCGCAAAGTCTGAAATGTGGGATAAAAATGCATTTTCCGCAAATTTCGCTCGGCTCACCCATCGAAACACACCCCCAACAACACATGGCCTACCATCCCGAGTTTCCACAGGTGTCCAGATGAAAACGGTACCTCACATGTGTGGGTGCACCTACCTGGCCGCCAAGGGGAAAACCTAAAACACAAGTAACCCCAAGTCTGTTTTCAGACCGGATTTTTAGACGCTCTGCCGACCGGCACAACATACAGATATGGGCCTCGGGTGTCCAAGCCACCGGGGAAAACAGAGAACCCCATGCATTTACGAAAAGAGGACACCCGTGGGAATCCGCAGAGGTATGATATGCCCAAATCGCCCCAGAATGTATTACCCAGACACCCCCGCAAAGTCCGAAATGTGGGGAAAAAAACGCATTTTCCGCACATTTCGCTTGGCTCACCCATTGAAACACGCCCCCAACAACACATGGCCTACCGTTCCGCATTTCCACACGTGTCCCGATGAAAACAGTACCTCACATGTGTGGCTGCACCTACCTGGCCGCCAAGTGGAAGGCCTAAAACACAAGTAACCCCAAGTCTGTTTTCAGACCGGAATTTGAGACGCTCTGCTGACCAGCACAACATACAGATATGGGCTTCGGGTGTCCAAGCCATCGGGGAAAACAGGGAACCCCATGCATTTCTGAAAAGAGGACACCCGTGGGAATCCACAGAGGTATGATATGCCCAAATCGCTCCAGAATTCATTACCCAGGCACCCCTGCGAAGTCCGAAATGTGGGGAAAAAAACGCATTTTCCAGACATTTCACTCGGCTCACCCATCAAAACACACCCCCAACAACACATGGCCTACCGTCCCACCTTCCCACAGGTGTCTCGATGAAAACAGTACCTCACATGTGTGGCTGCACCTACATGGCCGCCAAGGGGAAGGCCTAAAACACAAGTAACCCCAAGTCTGTTTTCAGACCGGAATTTGAGACGCTCTGCTGACCAGCACAACATACAGATATGGGCTTCGGGTGTCCAAGCCACGGGGGAAAACAGGGAACCCCATGCATTTCTGAAAAGAGGACACCCGTGGGAATCCACAGAGGTATGATATGCCCATATCGCCCCAGAATTTATTAGCCAGACACCCCCGCAAAGTCCGAAATGTGGGGAAAGAAACGCATTTTCCAGACATTTCGCTCGGCTCACCCATCGAAACACGCCCCCAACAACACATGGCCTACCGTCCCGCGTTCCCTCAGGTATCCCAATGAAAACGGTACCTCGCATGTGTGGGTGCAGCTACCTGGCCGCCAAGGGGAAAGCCTAAAACACAAGTAACCCCAAGTCTGTTTTCAGACCGGAATTTGAGACGCTCTGCGGACCTGCAGAACATACAGATATGGGCCTCGGGTGTCCAAGCCACCAGGGAAAACAAGGAACCCCATGCATTTCCGAAAAGAGGACACCCGTGGGAATCCGCAAAAGTATGATATGCCCAAATCGCCCAGAATTTATTACCCAGACACCCCCGCAAAGTCCGAAATGTGGGAAAAAAATGTATTTTCCACACATTTCGCTCGGCTCACCCATCGAAACACGCACCCAACAACACATGGCCTACCGTCCCGCATTCCCACAGGTGTCCGATGAACATGGTACCTCACATGTGTGGGTGCACCTACCTGGCCGCCATGGGGAAAGCCTAAAACACAAGTAACCCCAAGTCTGTTTTCATACCGGAATTTGAGACGCTCTGCGGACCTGCAGAACATACAGATATGGGCCTCGGGTGTCCAAGCCACCAGGGAAAACAAGGAACCCCATGCATTTCCGAAAAGAGGACACCCGTGGGAATCCGCAGAGGTACGATTTGTGCACATCGCCCCAGAATGTATTACCCAAACACCCCCGCAAAGTCCGAAATGTGGGAAAAAAATGCATTTTCTGCACATTTCGCTCAGCTCACCCATCGAAAAACGTCCCCAACAACACACGACCCACGTTCTCACAGGTGTCCCAATGAAAACGGTACCTCACTTGTGTGGGTGCACCTACCGGGGGCGCAAAAGGAAAAGGGTAACCCACTGGGAACCCCAAGCCTTTCGCCACTGCCCATTTTGTTCATGTGGGCAACCTACAGATTTGGGCCTAGGGTGTCGAAGCCAGCAAGGGAAACAGGGAACCCCATGCATTTCCCAAAAGAGGACACCCGTAGGAATCCACAGAGGTCTGTCTTGCGCAAATTGCCCCAGTTTTTATTAGCCACAATCCCCGACAAAGTGTGATATTTGGTGGGGAAAAAACACAATGTTCACTTTGTCTGGGGTTCTGGGTAATAAATTCTGGGCCGCTTCGCGCAAGTCAGACCTCTGCGCATTCCCACGGGTTTCCTCTTTTGGGAAATGCATGGGGTTCCCTGTTTTCCTTGCTGGCTTCGACACCCTAGGCCCAAATCTGTAGGGTGCCTACATGAACAAATTGTGCTGTGGTGAAAGGCTTGGGGTTACCAGCGGGTTACCCTTTTCCTTTTGCGCCCCCGGTAGGTGCACCCACACATGTGAGGTACCTTTTTTATCGGGACACCTCTGGGTGTCCCGATGAAAACGGTACCTCACATGTGTGGGTGCACCTACCTGGCCGCCAAGGGGAAAGCCTAAAACACAAGTAACCCCAAGTCTGTTTTCAGACCGGAACTTGAGACGCTCTACCGACCAGCATAACATACAGATATGGGACTCTGGTGTCCAAGCCACTGGGGAAAACAGGGAACCCCATGCATTTCCGAAAAGAGGACACCCGTGGGAATCCGCAGAGGTATGCTATGCCCAAATCGCCCAAGAATTTATTACCCAGACACCCCCGCAAAATCCGAAATGTGGGGAAAAAATACATTTTCCGCACATTTTGCTCGGCTCACCCTTCGAAACACACCCCCAACAACATATGACCTACCGTCCAGCGTTCCCACAGGTGTCCCGATGAAAACGGTACCTCACATGTGTGCGTGCACCTACCTGGCCGTCAAGGGGAAAGCCTTAAACACAAGTAACCTCAAGTCTGTTTTCAGACCGGAATTTGAGACGCTCTGCCGACCGACACAACTTACAGATATGGGCCTCGGGTGTCCAAGCCACCGGGGAAAACAGGGAACTCCATGCATTTCCGAAAAGAGGACACCCATGGGAATCTGCAGAGGTATGATATGCCCAAATCGCCCCAGAATTTATTACCCAGACACCCCTGCAAATTCTGAAATGTGGGGAAAAAAAACGCATTTTCCGGACATTTCGCTCGGCTCACCCATCGAAACACGCCCCCAACAACACATGGCCTACCGTACCGCGTTCCCACAGGTGTCCCGATGAAAACGGTACCTCACATGTGTGGGTGCACCTACCTGGCCGCCAAGGGGAAAGCCTAAAACACAAGTAACCCCAAGTCTGTTTTCAGACCGGAATTTGAGACGCTGTGCCGACCGGTACAACATACAGATATGGGCCTCGGGTGTCCAAGCCACCGGGGAAAACAGGGAACCCCATGCAATTCCGAAAAGAGGACACCAGTGGGAATCCGAAGAGTTATGATATGCCCAAATCGCCCCAGAATTTATTAGCCAGACACCCCCGCAAAGTCCGAAATGTGGGGAAAGAAACGCATTTTCCAGACATTTCGCTCGGCTCACCCATCGAAACACGGCCCCAACAACACATGGCCTACCGTCCCGCGTTCCCACAGGTGTCCCGATGAAAACGGTACCTCACATGTGTGGGTGCACCTACCTGGCCGCCAAGGGGAAAGCCTAAAACACAAGTAACCCCAAGTCTGTTTTAAGACCGGAATTTGAGACGCTCTGCTCACCGGCACAATACACATATGGGCCTCGGGTGTCCAAGCAACCGGGGAAAACAGGGAACACCATGCATTTCTGAAAAGAGGACACCCGTGGGAATCCGCAGAGGTATGATATGCCCAAATCGCTCCAGAATTCATTACCCAGGCACCCCCGTGAAGTCCGAAATGTGGGGAAAAAAGCGCATTTTCCAGACATTTCACTCGGCTCACCCATCGAAACACACCCCCAACAACACATGGCCTACTGTCCTACCTTCCCACAGGTGTCCCGATGAAACCGGTACCTGACATGTGTCGGTTCACCTACCTGGCGCCAAGGCGAAAGCCTAAAACACAAGTAACCCCAAGTCTGTTTTCAGACCGGAATTTGAGACGCTCTGCCGACCGTCACAGCATACAGATATGGGAATCGGGTGTCCAAGCCATCGGTAAAAACAGGGAACCACATGCATTTCTGAAAAGAGGACACCCGTGGGAATCCACAGAGGTATGATATGCCCAAATCGCCCCAGAATTGATTACCCAGACACACCTGCAAAGTCTGAAATGTGGGAAAAAAATGCATTTACCGCAAATTTCGCTCGGCTCACCCATCGAAACACACCCCCAACAACACATGGCCTACCATCCCGAGTTCCCACAGGTGTCCAGATGAAAACGGTACCTCACATGTGTGGGTGCACCTACCTGGCCGCCAAGGGGAAAACCTAAAACACAAGTAACCCCAAGTCTGTTTTCAGACCGGATTTTGAGACGCTCTGCCGACCGGCACAACTTACAGATATGGGCCTCGGGTGTCCAAGCCACCGGGGAAAACAGGGAACCCAATGCATTTCCGAAAAGAGGACACCCGTGGGAATCCGCAGAGGTATGATATGCCCAAATCGCCCCAGAAATTATTACCCAGACACCCCCGCAAATTCTGAAATGTGGGGAAAAAAACGTATTTTCTGGACATTTCGCTCAGCTCACCCATCGAAACACGCCCCCAACAACACATGGCCTACCGTCCCGCATTCCCACAGGTGTCCCGATGAAAACGGTACCTCACATGTGTGGGTGCACCTACCTGGCCGCCAAGGGGAAAGCCTAAAACACAAGTAACCCCAAGTCTGTTTTCAGACCGGAATTTGAGACGCTGTGCCGACCGGTACAACATACAGATATGGGCCTCGGGTGTCCAAGCCACCGGGGAAAACAGGGAACCCCATGCAATTCCGAAAAGAGGACACCAGTGGGAATCCGAAGAGTTATGATATGCCCAAATCGCCCCAGAATTCATTACCCAGACACCCCCGCAAAGTCCTAAATGTGGGGGAAAAAACGCATTTTCCAGACATTTCGCTCGGCTCACCCATCGAAACACACCCCCAACAACACATGGCCTACCGTCCCACCTTCCCACAGGTGTCCCGATGAAACCGGTACCTGACATGTGTCGGTGCACCTACCTGGCGCCAAGGGGAAAGCCTAAAACACAAGTAACCCCAAGTCTGTTTTCAGACCGGAATTTGAGACGCTCTGCCGACCGTCATAACATACAGATATGGGCCTCGGGTGTCCAAGCCACCGGGGAAAACAGGGAACCACATGCATTTCTGAAAAGAGGACACCCGTGGGAATCTCCAGAGATATGATATGCCCAAATCGCCCCAGAATTGATTACCCAGACAACCCCGCAAAGTCTGAAATGTGGGATAAAAATGCATTTTCCGCAAATTTCGCTCGGCTCACCCATCGAAACACACCCCCAACAACACATGGCCTACCATCCCGAGTTCCCACAGGTGTCCAGATAAAAACGGTACCTCACATGTGTGGGTGCACCTACCTGGCCGCCAAGGGGAAAACCTAAAACACAAGTAACCCCAAGTCTGTTTTCAGACCGGATTTTGAGACGCTCTGCCGACCGGCACAACATACAGATATGGGCTTTGGGTGTCCAAGCCACCGGGGAAAACAGAGAACCCCATGCATTTACGAAAAGAGGACACCCGTGGGAATCCGCAGAGGTATGATATGCCCAAATCGCCCCAGAATGTATTACCCAGACACCCCCGCAAAGTCCGAAATGTGGGGAAATAAATGCATTTTCCGCACATTTCGCTTGGCTCACCCATTGAAACACGCCCCAACAACACATGGCCTACCGTTCCGCATTTCCACACGTGTCTCGATGAAAACAGTACCTCACATGTGTGGCTGCACCTACCTAGCCGCCAAGGGGAAGGCCTAAAACACAAATAACCCCAAGTCTGTTTTCAGACCGGAATTTGAGACGCTCTGCCGACCGACACAACATACAGATATGGGCCTCGGGTGTCCAAGCCATCGGGGAAAACAGGGAACCACATGTATTTCTGAAAAGAGGACACCCGTGGGAATCCGCAGAGGTATGATATGCCCAAATCGCCCCAGAATTGATTACCCAGACACCCCTGCAAAGTCTGAAATGTGGGGAAAAAAATGCATTTTCCGCAAATTTCGCTCGGCTCACCCATCGAAACACACCCCCAACAACACATGGCCTACCATCCCGAGTTCCCACAGGTGTCCAGATGAAAACGGTACCTCACATGTGTGGGTGCACCTACCTAGCCGCCAAGGGGAAAACCTAAAACACAAGTAACCCCAAGTCTGTTTTCAGACCGGATTTTGAGACGCTCTGCCGACCGGCACAACTTACAGATATGGGCCTCGGGTGTCCAAGCCACCGGGGAAAACAGGGAACCCCATGCATTTCCGAAAAGAGGACACCCGTGGGAATCCGCAGAGGTATGATATGCCCAAATCGCCGCAGAAATTATTACCCAGACACCCCCGCAAATTCTGAAATGTGGGGAAAAAAACGCATTTTCCGGACATTTCGCTCGGCTCACCCATCGAAACATGCCCCCAACAACACATGGCCTACCGTCCCGCATTCCCACAGGTGTCTCGATGAAAACGGTACCTGACATGTGTGGGTGCATTTACCTGGCGCCAAGGGGAAAGCCTAAAACAGAAGTAACCCCAAGTCTGTTTTCAGACCGGAATTTGAGACGCTCTGTCAACCGGCACAACTTACAGATATGTGCCTCGGGTGTCCAAGCCACCGGGGAAAACAGGAACCCCATGCATTTCTAAAAAGAGGACACCCATGGGAATCCGCAGAGGTATGATATCCCCAATCGCCCCCGAATTGATTACCCAAACACCCCCGCAAAGTCTGAAATGTGGGAAAGAAATGCCTTTTCCGCACATTTTGCTCGGCTCACCCATCGAAACACGCCCCTAACAACACATGGCCTACCGTCCCGAGTTCCCACAGGTATCCCGATGAAAACGGTACCTCACATGTGTGGGTGCACCTACCTGGCCGCCAAGGGGAAAGCCTAAAACACAAGTAACCCCAAGTCTGTTTTCAGACCGGAATTTGAGACGCTGTGCCGACCGGTACAACATACAAATATGGGCCTCGGGTGTCCAAGCCACCGGGGAAAACAGGGAACCCATGCAATTCCAAAAAGAGGACACCAGTGGGAATCCGAAGAGTTATGATATGCCCAAATCGCCCCAGAATTCATTACCCAGACACCCCCGCAAAGTCCTAAATGTGGGGGAAAAAACACATTTTCCAGACATTTCGCTCGGCTCACCCATCGAAACACGCCCCCAACAACACATGGCCTACCGTCCCACCTTCCCACAGGTGTCCCGATGAAACCGGTACCTCACATGTGTCGGTGCACCTACCTGGCGCCAAGGGGAAAGCCTAAAACACAAGTAAACCCAAGTCTGTTTTCAGACCGGAATTTGAGACGCTCTGCCGACCGTCACAACATACACATATGGGCCTCGGGTGTCCAAGCCACCGGGGAAAACAGGGAACCACATGCATTTCTGAAAAGAGGACACCCGTGGGAATCCGCAGAGGTATGATATACCCAAATCGCCCCAGAATTGATTACCCAGACACCCCCGCAAAGTCTGAAATGTGGGATAAAAATGTATTTTCCGCAAATTTCGCTCGGCTCACCCATCGAAACACACCCCAAACAACACATGGCCTACCATCCCGAGTTCCCACAGGTGTCCAGATGAAAACGGTACCTCACATGTATGGGTGCACCTACCTGGATGCCAAGGGGAAAACCTAAAACACAAGTAACCCCAAGTCTGTTTTCAGACCGGATTTTTAGACGCTCTGCCGACCGGCACAACATACAGATATGGGCCTCGGGTGTCCAAGCCATCGGGGAAAACAGATAACCCCATGCATTTACGAAAAGAGGACACCCGTGGGAATCCGCAGAGGTATAATATGCCCAAATCGCCCCAGAATGTATTACCCAGACACCCCCGCAAAGTCCGAAATGTGGGGAAAAAAATCATTTTCCGCGCATTTCGCTTGGCTCACCCATTGAAACACGCCCCAACAACACATGGCCTACCGTTCCGCATTTCCACACGTGTCCCGGTGAAAACAGTACCTCACATGTGTGGCTGCACCTACCTAGCCGCCAAGGGGAAGGCCTAAAACACAAATAACCCCAAGTCTGTTTTCAGTCCGGAATTTGAGACGCTCTGCTGACCAGCACAACATTCAGATATGGGCTTCGGGTGTCCAAGCCACCGGGGAAAACAGGGAACCCCATGCATTTCTGAAAAGAGGACACCCGTGGGAATCCACAGAGGTATGATATGCCCAAACTGCCCCAGAATTTATTAGCCAGACACCCCCGCAACGTCCGAAATGTGGGTAAAGAAATGCATTTTCCAGATATTTCGCTCGGCTCACCCATCGAAACACGCCCCCAACAACACATGGCCTACCTTCCCGCGTTGCCACAGGTGTCCTGATGAAAACGGTACCTCACATGTGTGGGTGCACCTACCTGGCCGCCAAGGGGAAAGCCTAAAACACAAGTAACCCCAAGTCTGTTTTAAGACCGGAATTTGAGACGCTCTGCTGACCGGCACAACATACACATATGGGCCTCGGGTGTCCAAGCCACCGGGGAAAACAGGGAACCCCATGCATTTCTGAAAAGAGGACACCCGTGGGAATCCGCAGAGGTATGATATGCCCAAATCGCTCCAGAATTCATTACCCAGGCACCTCCGTGAAGTCCGAAATGTGGGGGAAAAAGCGTATTTTCCAGACATTTCACTCGGCTCACCCATCGAAACACACCCCCAACAACACATGGCCTACCATCCCGAGTTCCCACAGGTGTCCAGATGAAAACGGTACCTCACATGTGTGGGTGCACCTACCTGGCCGCCAAGGGGAAAACCTAAAACACAAGTAACCCCAAGTCTGTTTTCAGACCGGATTTTGAGACGCTCTGCCGACCGGCACAACATACAGATATGGGCCTCGGGTGTCCAAGCCACCGGGGAAAACAGAGAACCCCATGCATTTACGAAAAGAGGACACCCGTGGGAATCTGCAGAGGTATGATATGCCCAAATCGCCCCAGAATGTATTACCCAGACACCACCGCAAAGTCTGAAATGTGGGATAAAAATGCATTTTCCGCAAATTTCGCTCGGCTCACCCATCGAAACACACCCCCAACAACACATGGCCTACCATCCCGAGTTCCCACAGGTGTCCAGATGAAAACGGTACCTCACATGTGTGGGTGCACCTACCTGGCCGCCAAGGGGAAAACCTAAAATACAAGTAACCCCAAGTCTGTTTTCAGACCGGATTTTGAGACGCTCTGCCGACCGGCACAACATACAGATATGGGCCTCGGGTGTCCAAGCCACCGGGGAAAACAGGGAACCCCATGCATTTCCGAAAAGAGGACACCCCTGGGAATCCGCAGAGGTATGATATGCCCAAATCGCCCCAGAAATTATTACCCAGACACCCCCGCAAATTCTGAAATGTGGGGAAAAAAACGCATTTTCCGGACATTTAGCTCGGCTCACCCATCGAAACACGCCCCAACAACACATGGCCTACCGTCCCGCATTCCCACAGGTGTCCCGATGAAAACGGTACCTGACATGTGTGGGTGCATCTACCTGGCGCCAAGGGGAAAGCCTAAAACAGAAGTAACCCCAAGTCTGTTTTCAGACCGGAATTTGAGACGCTCTGTCAACCGGCACAACTTACAGATATGTGCCTCTGGTGTCCAAGCCACCGGGGAAAACAGGAACCCCATGCATTTCTAAAAAGGGGACACCCGTGGGAATCCACAGAGGTATGATATCCCCAATCGCCCCCGAATTGATTACCCAAACACCCCCGCAAAGTTTGAAATGTGGGAAAGAAATGCATTTTCCGCACATTTCGCTCGGCTCACCCATCGAAACACGCCCCCAACAACACATGGCCTACCGTCCCGAGTTCCCACAGGTATCCCGATGAAAACGGTACCTCACATGTGTGGGTGCACCTACCTGGCTGCCAAGGGGAAAGCCTAAAACACAAGTAACCCCAAGTCTGTTTTCAGACCGGAATTTGAGACGCTGTGCCGACCGGTACAACATACAAATATGGGCCTCGGGTGTCCAAGCCACCGGGGAAAACAGGGAACCCCATGCAATTCCAAAAAGAGGACACCAGTGGGAATCCGCAGAGGTACGATTTGCACACATCGCCCCAGAATGTATTACCCAAACACCCCCGCAAAGTCCGAAATGTGGGAAAAAAATGCATTTTCTGCACATTTCGCTCAGCTCACCCATCGAAAAACGTCCCCAACAACACATGGCCTACCGACCCACGTTCTCACGGGTGTCCCAATGAAAACGGTACCTCACTTCTGTGGGTGCACCTACCAGGGGGCGCAAAAGGAAAAGGGTAACCCACTGGGAACCCCAAGCCTTTCGCCACTGCCCATTTTATTCATGTGGGCAACCTACAGATTTGGGCCTAGGGTGTCGAAGCCAGCAAGGGAAACAGGGAACCCCATGCATTTCCCAAAAGAGGACACCCGTGGGAATCCACAGAGGTCTGTCTTGCGCAAATTGCCCCAGTTTTTATTAGCCACAATCCCCGACAAAGTGTGATATTTGGTGGGGAAAAAACACAATGTTCACTTTGTCTGGGGTTCTGGGTAATAAATTCTGGGCCGCTTCGCGCAGTCAGACCTCTGCACATTCCCACGGGTTTCCTCTTTTGGGAAATGCATGGGGTTCCCTGTTTTCCTTGCTGGCTTCGACACCCTAGGCCCAAATCTGTAGGTTGCCTACATGAACAAATTGTGCTGTGGTGAAAGGCTTGGGGTTACCAGCGGGTTACCCTTTTCCTTTTGCGCCCCCGGTAGGTGCACCCACACATGTGAGGTACCTTTTTCATCGGGACACCTCTGGGTGCCCCGATGAAAACGGTACCTCACATGTGTGGGTGCACCTACCTGGCCGCCAAGGGGAAAGCCTAAAACACAAGTAACCCCAAGTCTGTTTTCAAACCGGAACTTGAGACGCTCGCTCTACCGACCAGCATAACATACAGATATGGGACTCTGGTGTCCAAGCCACTGGGGAAAACAGGGAACCCCATGCATTTCCGAAAAGAGGACACCCGTGGGAATCCGCAGAGGTATGCTATGCCCAAATCGCCCCAGAATTTATTACCCAGACACCCACGCAAAGTCGGAAATGTGGGGAAAAAACACATTTTCCGCACATTTTGCTCGGCTCACCCTTCGAAACACACCCCCAACAACATATGACCTACCGTCCAGCGTTCCCACAGGTGTCCCGATGAAAACGGTACCTCACATGTGTGCGTGCACCTACCTGGCCGTCAAGGGGAAAGCCTTAAACACAAGTAACCTCAAGTCTGTTTTCAGACCGGAATTTGAGACGCTCTGCAGACCGACACAACTTACAGATATGGGCCTCGGGTGTCCAAGCCACAGGGGAAAACAGGGAACCCCATGCATTTCTAAAAAGAGGACACCCGTGGGAATCCGCAGAGGTATGATATCCCCAATTCGCCCCGAATTGATTACCCAAACACCCCCGCAAAGTCTGAAATGTGGGAAAAAAATGCATTTTCCGCACATTTCGCTTGGCTCACCCATCGAAACACGCCCCCAACAACACATGGCCTACCGTCCCGAGTTCCCACAGGTGTCCCGATGAAAACGGTACCTCAAATGTGTGGGTGCACCTACCTGGCGCCAAGGGGAAAGCCTAAAACACAAGTAACCCCAAGTCTGTTTTCAGACCGGAATTTGAGACGCTGTACCGACCGGTACAACATACAAATATGGGCCTCGGGTGTCCAAGCCACCGGGGAAAACAGGAAACCCCATGCAATTCCAAAAAAAAGGACACCAGTGGGAATCCGCAGAGGTACGATTTGCACACATCGCCCCAGAATGTATTACCCAAACACCCCCGCAAAGTCCGAAATGTGGGAAAAAAAATGCATTTCTGCACATTTCGCTCGGCTCACCCATCGAAACACACCCCCAACAACACATGGCCTACCGTCCCAAGTTCCCACAGGTGTCCCGATGAAAATGGTACCTCAAATGTGTGGGTGCACCTACCTGGCGCCAAGGGGAAAGCCTAAAACATAAGTAACCCCAAGTCTGTTTTCAGACCGGAATTTGAGAAGCTCTGCCGACCGTCACAACATACAGATATGGGCCTCGGGTGTCCAAGCCATCGGGGAAAACAGGGAACCACATGCATTTCTTAAAAGAGGACACCCGTGGGAATCCGCAGAGGTATGATATGCCCAAATCGCCCCAGAATTGATTACCCAGACACCCCCGCAAAGTCTGAAATGTGGGAAAAAAATGCATTTTCCGCAAATTTCGCTCGGCTCACCTATCGAAACACACCCCCAACAACACATGGCCTACCATCCCGAGTTCCCAGAGGTGTCCAGATGAAAACGGTACCTCACATGTGTGGGTGCACCTACCTGGCCGCCAAGGGGAAAACCTAAAACACAAGTAACCCCAAGTCTGTTTTCAGACCGGATTTTGAGACGCTCTGCCGACAGGCACAACTTACAGATATGGGCCTCGGGTGTCCAAGCCACCAGGGAAAACAGGGAACCCCATGCATTTCCGAAAAGAGGACACCCGTGGGAATCCGCAGAGGTATGATATGCCCAAATCGCCCCAGAATTGATTACCCAGACACCCCCGCAAAGTCTGAAATGTGGGAAAAAAATGCATTTTCCGGACATTTCGCTCGGCTCACCCATCGAAACACGCCCCCAACAACACATGGCCTACCGTCCCGAGTTCCCACAGGTGTCCCGATGAAAACGGTACCTCACATGTGTGGGTGCACCTACCTGGCCGCCAAGGGGAAAACCGAAAACACAAGTAACCCCAAGTCTGTTTTCAGACAGGATTTTGAGACGCTCTGCTGACAGGCACAACTTACAGATATGTGCCTCGGGTGTCCAAGCCACCGGGGAAAACAGGAACCCCATGTATTTCTAAAAAGAGGACACCCGTGGGAATATCCAGAGGTATGATATCCCCAATCGCCCCCGAATTGATTACCCAAACACCCCCGCAAAGTCTGAAATGTGGGAAAAAAAAGCATTTTCCGCACATTTCGCTCGGCTCACCCATCGAAACACGCCCCCAACAACACATGGCCTACCGTCCCGAGTTCCCACAGGTGTCCCGATGAAAACGGTACCTCACATGTGTGGGTGCACCTACCTGGCCGCCAAGGGGAAAGCCTAAAACACAAGTAACCCCAAGTCTGTTTTCAGACCGGAATTTGAGACGCTGTGCCGACCGGTACAACATACAGATATGGGCCTCGGGTGTCCAAGCCACCGGGGGAAACAGGGAACCACATGCATTTCTGAAAAGAGGACACCCGTGGGAATCCACAGAGGTATGATATGCCCAAATCTCCCCAGAATTGATTACCCAGACACCCCCGCAAAGTCTGAAATGTGGGATAAAAATGCATTTTCCGCAAATTTCGCTCGGCTCACCCATCGAAACACACCCCCAACAACACATGGCCTACCATCCCGAGTTTCCACAGGTGTCCAGATGAAAACGGTACCTCACATGTGTGGGTGCACCTACCTGGCCGCCAAGGGGAAAACCTAAAACACAAGTAACCCCAAGTCTGTTTTCAGACCGGATTTTGAGACGCTCTGCCGACCGGCACAACATACAGATATGGGCCTCGGGTGTCCAAGCCACCTGGGAAAACAGAGAACCCCATGCATTTACGAAAAGAGGACACCCGTGGGAATCCGCAGAGGTATGATATGCCCAAATCGCCCCAGAATGTATTACCCAGACACCCCCGCAAAGTCCGAAATGTGGGGAAAAAAACGCATTTTCCGCACATTTCGCTTGGCTCACCCATTGAAACATGCCCCCAACAACACATGGCCTACCGTTCCGCATTTCCACACGTGTCCCGATGAAAACAGTACCTCACATGTGTGGCTGCACCTACCTGGCCGCCAAGTGGAAGGCCTAAAACACAAGTAACCCCAAGTCTGTTTTCAGACCGGAATTTGAGACGCTCTGCTGACCAGCACAACATACAGATATGGGCTTCGGGTGTCCAAGCCACCAGGGAAAACAGGGAACCCCATGCATTTCTGAAAAGAGGACACCCGTGGGAATCCACAGAGGTATGATATGCCCAAATCGCCCCAGAATTTATTAGCCAGACACCCCTGCAAAGTCCGAAATGTGGGGAAAGAAACGCATTTTCCAGACATTTCGCTCGGCTCACCCATCGAAACACGCCCCCAACAATACATGGCCTACCGTCCCACGTTCCCACAGGTGTCCCGATGAAAACGGTACCTCACATGTGTGGGTGCACCTACCTGGCCGCCAAGGGGAAAGCCTAAAACACAAGTAACCCCAAGTCTGTTTTAAGACCGGAATTTGAGACGCTCTGCTGACCGGCACAACATACACATATGGGCCTCGGGTGTCCAAGCCACCGGGGAAAACAGATAACCCCATGCATTTCTGAAAAGAGGACACCCGCGGGAATCCACAGAGGTATGATATGCCCAAATCGCTCCAGAATTCATTACCCAGGCACCCCCGCAAAGTCCGAAATGTGGGGAAAAAACGCATTTTCCAGACATTTCACTCGGCTCACCCATCGAAACACACCCCCAACAACACATGGCCTACCGTCCCACCTTCCCACAGGTGTCCCGATGAAACCGGTACCTGACATGTGTCGGTGCACCTACCTGGCGCCAAGGGGAAAGCCTAAAACACAAGTAACCCGAAGTCTGTTTTCTGATCGGAATTTGAGACGCTCTGCCGACCGTCACAACATACAGATATGGGCCTCGGGTGTCCAAGCCACCGGGGTAAACAGGGAACCCCATGCATTTCCGAAAAGAGGACACCCGTGGGAATCCGCAGAGGTATGATATGCCCAAATCGCCCCAGAATGTATTACCCAGACACCCCCGCAAAGTCCGAAATGTGGGGAAAAAAACGCATTTTCCGCACATTTCGCTTGGCTCACCCATTGAAATACGCCCCCAACAACACATGGCCTACCGTTCCGCATTCCCACACGTGTCCCGATGAAAACAGTACCTCACATGTGTGGCTGCACTTACCTGGCCGCCAAGGGGAAGGCCTAAAACACAAGTAACCCCAAGTCTGTTTTCAGACCGGAATTTGAGACGCTCTGCTGACCAGCACAACATACAGATATGGGCTTTGGGTGTCCAAGCCACCGGGGAAAACAGGGAACCCCATGCATTTCTGAAAAGAGCACACCCTTGGGAATCCGCAGAGGTATGATATGCCCAAATCGCCCCAGAATCGATTACCCAGACACCCCCGCAAAGTCCGAAATGTGGTAAAAAATGTATTTTCCACACATTTCGCTCGGCTCACCCATCGAAACACGCACCCAACAACACATGGCCTACCGTCCCGCATTCCCACAGGTGTCCGATGAACATGGTACCTCACATGTGTGGGTGCACCTACCTGGCCGCCATGGGGAAAGCCTAAAACACAAGTAACTCCAAGCCTGTTTTCAGACCGGAATTTCAGACTCTCTGCCGACTGGCACAACATACAGATATGGGCCTCGGGTGTCCAAGCCACCAAGGAAAACAGGGAACCCCATGCATTTCCGAAAAGAGGACACCCGTGGGAATCCGCAGAGGTACGATTTGCGCACATCGCCCCAGAATGTATTACCCAAACACCCCCGCAAAGTCCGAAATGTCGGAAAAAAATGCATTTTCTGCACATTTCGCTCAGCTCACCCATCGAAAAACGTCACCAACAACACATGGCCTACCGACCCACGTTCTCACAGGTGTCCCAATGAAAACGGTACCTCACTTCTGTGGGTGCACCTACCGGGGGCGCAAAAGGGAAAGGGTAACCCACTGGGAACCCCAAGCCTTTCGCCACTGCCCATTTTGTTCATGTGGGCAACCTACAGATTTGGGCCTAGGGTGTCGAAGCCAGCAAGGGAAACAGGGAACCCCATGCATTTCCCAAAAGAGGACACCCATAGGAATCCACAGAGGTCTGTCTTGCGCAAATTGCCCCAGTTTTTACTAGCCACAATCCCCGACAAAGTGTGATATTTGGTGGGGAAAAAACACAATGTTCACTTTGTCTGGGGTTCTGGGTAATAAATTCTGGGCCGCTTCGCGCAAGTCAGACCGCTGCGCATTCCCACGGGTTTCCTCTTTTGGGAAATGCATGGGGTTCCCTGTTTTCCTTGCTGGCTTCGACACCCTAGGCCCAAATCTGTAGGTTGCCTACATGAACAAATTGTGCTGTGGTGAAAGGCTTGGGGTTACCAGCGGGTTACCCTTTTCCTTTTGCGCCCCCGGTAGGTGCACCCACACATGTGAGGTACCTTTTTTATCGGGACACCTCTGGGTGTCCCGATGAAAACGGTACCTCACATGTGTGGGTGCACCTACCTGGCCGCCAAGGGGAAAGCCTAAAACACAAGTAACCCCAAGTCTGTTTTCAGACCGGAACTTGAGACGCTCTACCGACCAGCATAACATACAGATATGGGACTCTGGTGTCCAAGCCACTGGGGAAAACAGGGAACCCCATGCATTTCCGAAAAGAGGACACCCGTGGGAAACCGCAGAGGTATGCTATGCCCAAATCGCCCAAGAATTTATTACCCAGACACCCCCGCAAAGTCCGAAATGTGGGGAAAAAACACATTTTCCGCACATTTTGCTCGGCTCACCCTTCGAAACACATCCCCAACAACATATGACCTACCGTCCAGCGTTCCCACAGGTGTCCCGATGAAAACAGTACCTCACATGTGTGCGTGCACCTACCTGGCCGTCAAGGGGAAAGCCTTAAACACAAGTAACCTCAAGTCTGTTTTCAGACCGGAATTTGAGACGCTCTGCCGACCGACACAACTTACAGATATGGGCCTCGGGTGTCCAAGCCACCGGGGAAAACAGGGAACCCCATGCATTTCCGAAAAGAGGACACCCGTGGGAATCCGCAGAGGTATGATATGCCCAAATCGCCCCAGAATTGATTACCCAGACACCCCCGCAAAGTCCGAAATGTGGGGAAAAAAACGCATTTTCTGCACATTTCGCTCGGCACACCCATCGAAACACGCCCCCAACAACACATGGCCTACCGTCCCGCGTTCCCTCAGGTATCCCAATGAAAACGGTACCTCACATGTGTGGGTGCAGCTACCTGGCCGCCAAGGGGAAAGCCTAAAACATAAGTAACCCCAAGTCTGTTTTCAGAGCGGAATTTGAGACGCTCTGTCGACCGGCACAACTTACAGATATGTGCCTCGGGTGTCCAAGCCACCGGGGAAAACAGGAACCCCATGCATTTCTAAAAAGAGGACACCCGTGGCAATCCGCAGAGGTATGATATCCCCAATCGCCCCCGAATTGATTACCCAAACACCCCCGCAAAGTCTGAAATGTGGGAAAAAAATGCATTTTCCGCACATTTCGCTCGGCTCACCTATCGAAACACGCCCCCAACAACACATGGCCTACCGTCCCGAGTTCCCACAGGTGTCCCGATGAAAACGGTACCTCACATGTGTGGGTGCACCTACCTGGCCGCCAAGGGGAAAGCCTAAAACACAAGTAACCCCAAGTCTGTTTTCAGACCGGAATTTGAGACGCTGTGCCGACCGGTACAACATAAGGATATGGGCCTCGGGTGTCCAAGCCACCGGGGAAAACAGGGAACCCCATGCAATTCCGAAAAGAGGACACCAGTGGGAATCTGAAGAGTTATGATATGCCCAAATTGCCCGAGAATTCATTACCCAGACACCCCCGCAAAGTCCTAAATGTGGGGGAAAAAACACATTTTCCAGACATTTCGCTCGGCTCACCCATCGAAACACGCCCCCAACAACACATGGCCTACCGTCCCACCTTCCCAGAGGTGTCCCGATGAAACCGGTACCTGACATGTGTCGGTGCACCTACCTGGCGCCAAGGGGAAAGCCTAAAACACAAGTAACCCCAAGTCTGTTCTCAGACCGGAATTTGAGACGCTCTGCCGACCGTCACAACATACAGATATGGGCCTCGGGTGTCCAAGCCATCGGGAAAAACAGGGAACCACATGCATTTCTTAAAAGAGGACACCCGTGGGAATCCGCAGAGGTATGATATGCCCAAATCGCCCCAGAATTGATTACCCAGACACCCCCGCAAAGTCTGAAATGTGGGAAAAAAATGCATTTTCCGCAAATTTCGCTCGGCTCACCCATCGAAACACACCCCCAACAACACAGGGCCTACCATCCCGAGTTCCCACAGGTGTCCAGATGAAAACGGTACCTCACATGTGTGGGTGCACCTACCTGGCCGCCAAGGGGAAAACCTAAAACACAAGTAACCCCAAGTCTGTTTTCAGACCGGATTTTGAGACGCTCTGCCGACCGGCACAACATACAGATATGGGCCTCGGGTGTCCAAGCCACCTGGGAAAACAGAGAACCCCATGCATTTACGAAAAGAGGACACCCGTGGGAATCCGCAGAGGTATGATATGCCCAAATCGCCCCAGAATGTATTACCCAGACACCCCCGCAAAGTCCGAAATGTGGGGAAAAAACGCATTTTCCAGACATTTCGCTTGGCTCACCCATTGAAACACGCCCCCAACAACACATGGCCTACCGTTCCGCATTTCCACACGTGTCCCGATGAAAACAGTACCTCACATGTGTGGCTGCACCTACCTGGCCGCCAAGTGGAAGGCCTAAAACACAAGTAACCCCAAGTCTGTTTTCAGACCGGAATTTGAGACGCTCTGCTGACCAGCACAACATACAGATATGGGCTTCGGGTGTCCAAGCCACCAGGGAAAACAGGGAACCCCATGCATTTCTGAAAAGAGGACACCCGTGGGAATCCACAGAGGTATGATATGCCCAAATCGCCCCAGAATTTATTAGCCAGACACCCCTGCAAAGTCCGAAATGTGGGGAAAGAAACGCATTTTCCAGACATTTCGCTCGGCTCACCCATCGAAACACGCCCCCAACAATACATGGCCTACCGTCCCACGTTCCCACAGGTGTCCCGATGAAAACGGTACCTCACATGTGTGGGTGCACCTACCTGGCCGCCAAGGGGAAAGCCTAAAACACAAGTAACCCCAAGTCTGTTTTAAGACCGGAATTTGAGACGCTCTGCTGACCGGCACAACATACACATATGGGCCTCGGGTGTCCAAGCCACCGGGGAAAACAGATAACCCCATGCATTTCTGAAAAGAGGACACCCGCGGGAATCCACAGAGGTATGATATGCCCAAATCGCTCCAGAATTCATTACCCAGGCACCCCCGCAAAGTCCGAAATGTGGGGAAAAAACGCATTTTCCAGACATTTCACTCGGCTCACCCATCGAAACACACCCCCAACAACACATGGCCTACCGTCCCACCTTCCCACAGGTGTCCCGATGAAACCGGTACCTGACATGTGTCGGTGCACCTACCTGGCGCCAAGGGGAAAGCCTAAAACACAAGTAACCCGAAGTCTGTTTTCTGATCGGAATTTGAGACGCTCTGCCGACCGTCACAACATACAGATATGGGCCTCGGGTGTCCAAGCCACCGGGGTAAACAGGGAACCCCATGCATTTCCGAAAAGAGGACACCCGTGGGAATCCGCAGAGGTATGATATGCCCAAATCGCCCCAGAATGTATTACCCAGACACCCCCGCAAAGTCCGAAATGTGGGGAAAAAAACGCATTTTCCGCACATTTCGCTTGGCTCACCCATTGAAATACGCCCCCAACAACACATGGCCTACCGTTCCGCATTCCCACACGTGTCCCGATGAAAACAGTACCTCACATGTGTGGCTGCACTTACCTGGCCGCCAAGGGGAAGGCCTAAAACACAAGTAACCCCAAGTCTGTTTTCAGACCGGAATTTGAGACGCTCTGCTGACCAGCACAACATACAGATATGGGCTTCGGGTGTCCAAGCCACCGGGGAAAACAGGGAACCCCATGCATTTCTGAAAAGAGCACACCCTTGGGAATCCGCAGAGGTATGATATGCCCAAATCGCCCCAGAATCGATTACCCAGACACCCCCGCAAAGTCCGAAATGTGGTAAAAAATGTATTTTCCACACATTTCGCTCGGCTCACCCATCGAAACACGCACCCAACAACACATGGCCTACCGTCCCGCATTCCCACAGGTGTCCGATGAACATGGTACCTCACATGTGTGGGTGCACCTACCTGGCCGCCATGGGGAAAGCCTAAAACACAAGTAACTCCAAGCCTGTTTTCAGACCGGAATTTCAGACTCTCTGCCGACTGGCACAACATACAGATATGGGCCTCGGGTGTCCAAGCCACCAAGGAAAACAGGGAACCCCATGCATTTCCGAAAAGAGGACACCCGTGGGAATCCGCAGAGGTACGATTTGCGCACATCGCCCCAGAATGTATTACCCAAACACCCCCGCAAAGTCCGAAATGTCGGAAAAAAATGCATTTTCTGCACATTTCGCTCAGCTCACCCATCGAAAAACGTCACCAACAACACATGGCCTACCGACCCACGTTCTCACAGGTGTCCCAATGAAAACGGTACCTCACTTCTGTGGGTGCACCTACCGGGGGCGCAAAAGGGAAAGGGTAACCCACTGGGAACCCCAAGCCTTTCGCCACTGCCCATTTTGTTCATGTGGGCAACCTACAGATTTGGGCCTAGGGTGTCGAAGCCAGCAAGGGAAACAGGGAACCCCATGCATTTCCCAAAAGAGGACACCCATAGGAATCCACAGAGGTCTGTCTTGCGCAAATTGCCCCAGTTTTTACTAGCCACAATCCCCGACAAAGTGTGATATTTGGTGGGGAAAAAACACAATGTTCACTTTGTCTGGGGTTCTGGGTAATAAATTCTGGGCCGCTTCGCGCAAGTCAGACCGCTGCGCATTCCCACGGGTTTCCTCTTTTGGGAAATGCATGGGGTTCCCTGTTTTCCTTGCTGGCTTCGACACCCTAGGCCCAAATCTGTAGGTTGCCTACATGAACAAATTGTGCTGTGGTGAAAGGCTTGGGGTTACCAGCGGGTTACCCTTTTCCTTTTGCGCCCCCGGTAGGTGCACCCACACATGTGAGGTACCTTTTTTATCGGGACACCTCTGGGTGTCCCGATGAAAACGGTACCTCACATGTGTGGGTGCACCTACCTGGCCGCCAAGGGGAAAGCCTAAAACACAAGTAACCCCAAGTCTGTTTTCAGACCGGAACTTGAGACGCTCTACCGACCAGCATAACATACAGATATGGGACTCTGGTGTCCAAGCCACTGGGGAAAACAGGGAACCCCATGCATTTCCGAAAAGAGGACACCCGTGGGAATCCGCAGAGGTATGCTATGCCCAAATCGCCCAAGAATTTATTACCCAGACACCCCCGCAAAGTCCGAAATGTGGGGAAAAAACACATTTTCCGCACATTTTGCTCGGCTCACCCTTCGAAACACATCCCCAACAACATATGACCTACCGTCCAGCGTTCCCACAGGTGTCCCGATGAAAACAGTACCTCACATGTGTGCGTGCACCTACCTGGCCGTCAAGGGGAAAGCCTTAAACACAAGTAACCTCAAGTCTGTTTTCAGACCGGAATTTGAGACGCTCTGCCGACCGACACAACTTACAGATATGGGCCTCGGGTGTCCAAGCCACCGGGGAAAACAGGGAACCCCATGCATTTCCGAAAAGAGGACACCCGTGGGAATCCACAGAGGTATGATATGCCCAAATCGCCCCAGAATTGATTACCCAGACACCCCCGCAAAGTCCGAAATGTGGGGAAAAAAACGCATTTTCTGCACATTTCGCTCGGCACACCCATCGAAACACGCCCCCAACAACACATGGCCTACCGTCCCGCGTTCCCTCAGGTATCCCAATGAAAACGGTACCTCACATGTGTGGGTGCAGCTACCTGGCCGCCAAGGGGAAAGCCTAAAACATAAGTAACCCCAAGTCTGTTTTCAGAGCGGAATTTGAGACGCTCTGTCGACCGGCACAACTTACAGATATGTGCCTCGGGTGTCCAAGCCACCGGGGAAAACAGGAACCCCATGCATTTCTAAAAAGAGGACACCCGTGGCAATCCGCAGAGGTATGATATCCCCAATCGCCCCCGAATTGATTACCCAAACACCCCCGCAAAGTCTGAAATGTGGGAAAAAAATGCATTTTCCGCACATTTCGCTCGGCTCACCTATCGAAACACGCCCCCAACAACACATGGCCTACCGTCCCGAGTTCCCACAGGTGTCCCGATGAAAACGGTACCTCACATGTGTGGGTGCACCTACCTGGCCGCCAAGGGGAAAGCCTAAAACACAAGTAACCCCAAGTCTGTTTTCAGACCGGAATTTGAGACGCTGTGCCGACCGGTACAACATAAGGATATGGGCCTCGGGTGTCCAAGCCACCGGGGAAAACAGGGAACCCCATGCAATTCCGAAAAGAGGACACCAGTGGGAATCTGAAGAGTTATGATATGCCCAAATTGCCCGAGAATTCATTACCCAGACACCCCCGCAAAGTCCTAAATGTGGGGGAAAAAACACATTTTCCAGACATTTCGCTCGGCTCACCCATCGAAACACGCCCCCAACAACACATGGCCTACCGTCCCACCTTCCCAGAGGTGTCCCGATGAAACCGGTACCTGACATGTGTCGGTGCACCTACCTGGCGCCAAGGGGAAAGCCTAAAACACAAGTAACCCCAAGTCTGTTCTCAGACCGGAATTTGAGACGCTCTGCCGACCGTCACAACATACAGATATGGGCCTCGGGTGTCCAAGCCATCGGGAAAAACAGGGAACCACATGCATTTCTTAAAAGAGGACACCCGTGGGAATCCGCAGAGGTATGATATGCCCAAATCGCCCCAGAATTGATTACCCAGACACCCCCGCAAAGTCTGAAATGTGGGAAAAAAATGCATTTTCCGCAAATTTCGCTCGGCTCACCCATCGAAACACACCCCCAACAACACAGGGCCTACCATCCCGAGTTCCCACAGGTGTCCAGATGAAAACGGTACCTCACATGTGTGGGTGCACCTACCTGGCCGCCAAGGGGAAAACCTAAAACACAAGTAACCCCAAGTCTGTTTTCAGACAGGATTTTGAGACGCTCTGCCGACAGGCACAACTTACAGATATGGGCCTCGGGTGTCCAAGCCACCGGGGAAAACAGGGAACCCCATGCATTTCCGAAAAGAGGACACCCGTGGGAATCCGCAGAGGTATGATATGCCCAAATCGCCCCAGAAATGATTACCCAGACACCCCCGCAAATTCTGAAATGTGGGGAAAAAAACGCATTTTCCGGACATTTTGCTCGGCTCACCCATCGAAACACGCCCCCAACAACACATGGCCTACCGTCCCTCATTCCCACAGGTGTCCCGATGAAAACGGTACCTGACGTGTGGGTGCACCTACCTGGCGCCAAGGGGAAAGCCTAAAACAGAAGTAACCCCAAGTCTGTTTTCAGACCAGAATTTGAGAAGCTCTGTCGACCGTCACAACTTACAGATATGTGCCTCGGGTGTCCAAGCCACCGGGGAAAACAGGAACCCCATTTATTTCTAAAAAGAGGACACCCGTGGGAATCCGCAGAGGTATGATATGCCCAAATCGCCCCAGAATTGATTACCCAGACACCCCCGCAAAGTCCGAAATGTGGGATAAAAATGCATTTTCCGCACATTTCGCTTGGCTCACCCATTGAAACACGCCCCCAACAACACATGGCCTACCGTTCCGCATTCCCACACGTGTCCCGATGAAAACAGTACCTCACATGTGTGGCTGCACCTACATGGCCGCCAAGGGGAAGGCCTAAAACACAAGTAACCCCAAGTCTGTTTTCAGACCGGAATTTGAGACGCTCTGCTGACTAGCACAACATACAGATATGGGCTTCGGGTGTCCAAGCCACCGGGGAAAACAGGGAACCCCATGCATTTCTGAAAAGAGGACACCCATGGGAATCCACAGAGGTATGATATGCCCAAATCGCCCGAGAATTTATTAGCCAGACACCCCCGCAAAGTCCGAAATGTGGGGAAAGAAACGCATTTTCCAGACATTTCGTTCGGCTCACCCATCGAAACACGCCCCCAACAACACATGGCCTACTGTCCCGCGTTCCCACAGGTGTCCCGATGAAAACGGTACCTCACATGTGTGGGTGCACCTACCTGGCCGCCAAGGGGAAAGCCTAAAACACAAGTAACCCCAAGTCTGTTTTAAGACCGGAATTTGAGACGCTCTGCTGACCGGCACAACATACACATATGGGCCTCGGGTGTCCAAGCCACCGGGGAAAACAGGGAACCCCATGCCTTTCTGAAAAGAGGACACCCGTGGGAATCCGCAGAGGTATGATATGCCCAAATCGCCCCAGAATTGATTACCCAGACACCCCAGCAAAGTCCGAAATGTGGGGAAAAAAAACACATTTTCCGCACATTTCGCTCAGCTCACCCATCGAAACACGCCCCCAACAACACATGGCCTACCGTCCCGCGTTCCCTCAGGTGTCCCAATGAAAACGGTACCTCACATGTGTGGGTGCAGCTACCTGGCCGCCAAGGGGAAAGCCTAAAACACAAGTAACCCCAAGTCTGTTTTCAGACCGGAATTTGAGACACTCTGCGGACCTGCACAACATACAGATATGGGCCTCGGGTGTCCAAGCCACCAGGGAAAACAGGGAACCCCATGTATTTCCGAAAAGAGGACACCCGTGGGAATCCGCAGAAGTATGATATGCCCAAATCGCCGCAGAATATATTACCCAGACACCCCCGCAAAGTCCGAAATGTGGGAAAAAAATGTATTTTCCGCACATTTCGCTCAGCTCACCCATCGAAACACGCCCCCAACAACACATGGCCTACCGTCCCACATTCCCACAGACGTCCCGATGAAAACGGTACCTCATATGTGTGGGTGCACCTACCGGGGGCGCAAAAGAAAAAGGGTAACCCACTGGGAACCCCAAGCTTTCGCCACTGCCCATTTTGTTCATGTGGGCAACCTACAGATTTGGGCCTAGGGTGTCGAAGCCAGAAAGGGAAACAGGGAACCCCATGCATTTCCCAAAAGAGGACACCCGTGGAAATCCACAGAGGTCTCCCTTGTGCAAATTGCCCCAGTTTTTATTAGCCACAATGCCCGACAAAGTGATATATTTGGTGGGGCAAAAATACAATGTTCACTTTGTCTGGGGTTCTGGGTAATAAATTCTGGGCCGCTTCGTGCAAGTCAGACCTCTGCGCATTCCCACGGGTGTCCTCTTTTGGGAAATGCATGGGGCTCCCTGTTTTCCTTGCTGGCTTCGAAACCCTAGGCCCAAATCTGTAGGTTGCCTACATGAACAAATTGTGCTGTGGCGAAAGGCTTGGGGTTACCAGCGGGTTACCCTTTTCCTTTTGCGCCTCCGGTTGGTGCACCCGCACATGTGAGGTACCTTTTTCGTCGGGACACCTGTGGGTGTCCCGATGAAAATGGTACCTCGCATGTGTGGGTGCACCTACCTGGCTGCCAAGGGGAAAGCCTAAAACACAAGTAACCCCAAGTCTGTTTTCAGACCGGAATTTGAGACGCTCTGCCGACCGGCACAACATACAGATATGGGCCTCGTGTGTCGAAGCCACCTGGGAAAACAGAGAGCCCCATGCATTTCCGAAAATAGGACACCCATGGAAATCTGCAGAGGTATGATATGCCCAAATCGCCCCAGAATTTATTACCCAGACACCCCCGCAAAGTCCGAAATGTGGGGAAAAACGCATCTTCCGCACATTTCGCTCGGCTCACCCATCGAAACACGCCCCCAACAACACATGGTCTACCGTCCCGCGTTCCCACAGGTGTCCCGATGAAAACGGTACCTCACATGTGTGGGTGCAAATACCTGGCCGCCATGGGGAAAGCCTAAAACACAAGTAACTCCAAGCCTGTTTTCAGACCAGAATTTCAGATTCTCTGCCGACAGGCACAACATACAGATATGGGCCTTGGGTGTCCAAGCCACCAAGGAAAACAGGGAACCCCATGCATTTCCGAAAAGAGGACACCCGTGGGAATCCGCAGAGGTACGATTTGCGCACATCGCCCCAGAATTTATTACCCACACACCCCCGCAAAGTCCGAAATGAGGGAAAAAAACACATTTTCTGCACATTTCGCTCGACTCACCCATCGAAACACGCCCCCAACAACACATGGCCTACCGTCCCGCATTCTCAAACATGTCCCGATGAAAACAGTACCTCATATGTGTGGGTGCACCTACCGGGGGCACAAAAGGAAAAGGGTAACCCACTGGGAACCCCAAGCTTTTCGCCACTGCCCATTTTGTTCATGTGGGCAACCTACAGATTTGGGCCTAGGGTGTCGAAGCCAGCAAGGGAAACAGGGAACCCCATGCATTTCCCAAAAGAGGTCACCCGTGGGAATCCACAGAGGTCTGCCTTGCGCAAACTGCTCCAGTTTTTATTAGCCACAATCCCCGACGATCTGTGGTGGCCCTCTCCTCACCCACACCGAACGGAGGGGGGGCACATCATACAGCCCTTCCTAGTAGGCTCAGGGAGGGCTGCATGAGGTCCCCCCCAGCCATTTGGGGCGGGGGGAGAGGGCCACCGCAAAAAGGGGGGGCAGGACCCCCAATAGATGGGGCAGTAGGGTTGGGGCACCCTGGGGGCAGATTGGCATACTAATGTGGCCATCTGCGCCAAGCGAACTTGGGTAAACAAAAGAAATAATACAAAATTGTAGGCTGCATTTTAGGGGGGGCTGAGGGGCACCCTAAATGGGCAGCGAATGATGTACTGCAATGGGGAGTGGCCCTCACCTCAACCCCACCCCAAATGGAGGGCCCCATCTCATGCAACCCTCCCTGGCGTCAGATAGGGGAGGCCCCACCTCATGCATCGGTCCCAGGGGTCAGATGCCCCTTCCTAGGAGCAGATATCTGCCCCCAGGGAGGGTTGCATCAGGTGGAGCCCTCCTTTTTGAACTATCTGCAAAGACTTTTTAAAGTATTATTCAACTGTGTGATCTTGGACACATTCCCCCTTGCTCTCTTCAAGAGTGGGCCTGGCCTATGAACTTTCTTGCTCTAACTGTAGACTCTGCCTTTTTCTGACTTGCTGTGGTTCTTTTAAAAAGTGTTGGTATTATGCTGTCCTAATTCTACCTTTTCCCTCCCTTTTTAACTATCTTACTGGAGTGCCATCTTAGGTTAAGCGCTCACCTCTGTCTGCAAATGAGTGGTGCTTTAACTAAGACTTGTTCAATAAGTAATCAGGGATGTACATATATTGATAGTGACTGTGTTTGAACTTGCTTGCCATATTAGTGTTAGTGTATCTTACAAGTGTGTTTTTAAATAAATAATTATATACTTTTATACCCAAGCTCTGGTCAGTGTTTGCTTGTGCTACTGTATCTCTGTACCTACTTTGTATACTCTATATACTGTCTACCTCTTCTTGAGAGAAGTCTGACTGCTCAGCCACAGCTACCAGGTAAATCTGGGTGGTACAGACTGCTACCAATTGGGTTTACTGCCAACACCTGTAGTCCTAAGCCTTTTGCAGTGGTCCCTAAGGGAATTGCACAGGTTTCTGCCTAACACTGGTGTACATCGGTGGGATTTGTATTTAGTATACATTTAAGTGTGCTTATAGATACCTTAGTGCAACTAACCACAAAGCTTAGCACTAAAAAGTTTATTTTCTAACCTGTCAACTATGGAAAGTTATAGTCAAGAGTCCCTTGCTACAAAAATTGCTGATTGTTTAAGAGTTCTCTGTAAGCATACGAAGGTTGTTAGCAAGCCAAAGTCTGGACGGTGGTTCAGAGGAACCTACCACTCCAGCAAATGTAGATAACAGTAATGATATTGATATTGATCAAAGTATTGATAATCTTGGGTCAGAACCAGAAGAGGAGGGTGAGGATGATGTAGTTGTCCCCCCTAGGCCTCTATCTGCTCTGCCAGCTGTACCTACTGGACCTTTGCCAGGTCCCACATTTAGTCCTTAATATCTGGAACTAGAGAAAATGAAACTTGAATTGGAGTTTAAGAAACTTAATACTCAAGCAGAACAAAGACACCAAGAACTGAATCAAGAACTAAGACTCAGGGAAATGGAGCTCAAGCATGAGCTAGAAATGAAGAAATTGTCTGTTGAAAATGCTTCTCTCTCCGGATCCTCTAGCAGTTCCAGTTCCAAAAGACCCCGGATGCCTAAAGAGCTTGTGGGTATGTATGAGCCTAAGTTGGATGTGTTGGATTGGCTGAGTTTGTTTGAGTATAATCATGGGCTCCAGAACATCACAGGAAATGAGTTCCTTTCCTGGTTGTTCTCTAGGCTCCCCCCGTTGCAACTGATGTGGTAATGGAGTTGGGGGAGGAGGATAAGAAGGATTATGAATGTGTGAAGCTAGCTTTGATAGCTAGATTTGGGAAGACACCTTCCCAGTACCCTAAGAGGTTTAGGACCCTCAAAAAGCATGATGGTACCTCTTGGGCTACCTGGGTGAGTGAAAGTTTGAAAAACCTGGAGGGATGGATTAAGGGTTACAAGGTGAACACTTATGAGGGAATGAAGAATCTTGTGATGTTGGAGTCAATTTATGATGCCTGCTCTCCTGAGCTCAGAAAGCACTTGGTTGATTCAAAGGAATTAGATTCCAGAAAGCTAGCTAAGGCTACTGACTTGTGGGTTGCCAACAGGGCTACTCACAAGGACTCTGGGGTAACTCAGAAAAAGGATGAGGGGAAACAGCCTAAAAAGGACTCCAAAGAGAATTCTAATAATTCCAATCCCAAAGAGGGCCCCAAACAAAACAATAAGGGTAAGCCACAAGGGAAACCGAATCAAGCTACTGTACCTTCTGGTGCCAAACCAGAAGGAGGCCATAGCAAGCCACCATTCCAGAAAGCATTTGGAAAATGCTATGTTTGTATGTATGTCGCCTGACCATGTGAAAGTGGATCCCAGATGCAAGGGTAAACCTTCAGGGTTCCACACTGTCTCCTTAGCCTTTGCTCCAGAGGAGGAAGTACAGATGGCCAGTGGAAACTTTCTGTTACTAGCTGAAGAACCCATTGGAATCTCAGCTAGTGTTTCGTTAGTGTCTCTGGGGTTGTGGGAACAACAGAACTTAGATGTATATAATTCTATCCCAGATAATACTAAAGATTATTATAAGGACAGTGTCCAGGTGAATGGTCAGGAGACTCCTGCCATTAGGGACACTGGGGCCAGCATAACTGTGGTGGATAAATCATTTTTTCAGGCAGAGGATGTTGCTAAGACACCCAAACGCCTCACCAAGTTAGCTGGAGGGCCTGTGCAGATGCTTCCCCAGTTACCAGTTCTCATCCAGTGTAATGACATGACTGTGAAGATACCTGTCAGCATTCAAAGTGAGGTACCAGGAAGGGTTCTGTTGGGAAATGACCTGAAGACTCTTGGAGTAGTGTCACATACCCCCAGACCTCCTAGTAAAAGGTTACAGGAGCTCACCAGACATGCAAGCGAGAGAACCATGAGAGGTACTCCCAAGGAGATGATGAAGAAGGATATCACTCCTACTCCACTGGAGTTACAACTTGCTATCTCTGAACAACAAGAAGAAAAGGGGAAACCCAAGACTTCTAGGAAACAGCCAGCAGCAAGCACTCCAGTGCTTCCAACAATGACTTCCCCTAGGTTGTCCAAAATTACACCTGTAACTCCACCTCCAGCTGAGGCTGAGAGGGAGGTACAACCCTGTATGGTTGAGCTAGACTCTGAAGAGGAGCTAGTGGAAGGCCAAGAACTCATTGGAGATCTGGATCCTGTTGACCATCCTGAGCTGCAGTCTTTACTGGCAGAAGGTGGACCCAACAGGGCAGACTTCAGTAAGGGACAGAGAGAATGTCCAACTCTAGAAGGTCTTCGCCAACAGGCAGCTTCTCAGGCTGATGGGCAAGAGCCTGGGAAGTATAGGTTGCACTGGGAAGATGGCATCTTCTACAGTGAACCGAATGAGTCTGCACCTGGAGACTACAAGCGGCTTGTAGTCCCTTAAGAGAACAGACAACAGTTCTTGCAACTAACCCATGAGATTCCTTTGGCTGATCACTTGAGTTTCAAGAAGACCAAGGAAAGGCTCTCACTCTACTTTTATTGGCCAAAGATGGGGGCCTAGGTAGATAAGTTTTGCAAGAGCTGCCACACCAGCCAAACGTCTGGTAAGGTTGGTTCCAAGAATGTGGCACCTTTAGTGCCTCTCCCAGTAGTGAGAGTCCCATTTGAGAGGGTAGGGATTGACATTGTTGGTCCCCTTGATCCTTCAACCTCCTCAGGAACAGGTTTATCCTTGTTGTAGTAGACCATGCTACTAGATACCCTGAGACAATTCCTATGAGGACTGTTACAGCTCAGGCTGTGGCTAAGGCCCTCCTTGGTATTTTTACCAGGGTTGGGTTTCCTAAGGAAGTAATCTCTGACAGGGGATCAAATTTTATGTCCCACTACATGAAAGCCATGTGGAAAACCTGTGGAGTTACTTACAAGTTCTCAACCGCATACCACCCTCAGACAAACGGGTTGGTAGAAAGGTTCAACAGAACCATGAAGCGCATGATAGGTGCTTTAGAAGATCCCCTTAGGAGAAAGTGGGACCTTCTACTGCCATGCCTTCTCTTTGCTTATAGAGAAGTCCCTCAGGAGGGAGTAGGTTATTCTCCCTTTGAACTTCTTTATGGCCATCCAGTCAGAGGTCCATTGGCCCTGATTAAGGAGGGGTTGGAGAGTGCTCCTTCCCCCAAGCCAGTCAGAGTGACTGACTATGTGATAGGTCTCCGGAGGAGAATGTCACACATGATGGCAGAAGCTAGTGATAACCTGAAAGCTGGGCAAGCTTTGGTCAAGCATTGGCATGATCAAAAGGCTAACATGGTTGAGTTTACTCAAGACCAGCAAGTTCTAGTTATGATTCCAACAAGGCAGAGGGCCTTGCAAGATAAATGGATGGGACCCTTCAAGGTTGTGGGTAAACTTAAGTAAACTATCTGGTGGACTTGGGCAATCCCAAGGAGGCTCCCAGAGTCTTCCACACCAACCGACTAAAGGCGTATGCCTCCGGGCTGAAGTAGGAGCCTTGCTTCTAGCTTCAACAGAAGAGGAACAAGAGAGTGAAGCTCTCCCTAATAATCTCAGAGGCTTACCCTTGGATGAAAAGATTGAAGGAGTAAATCTCTCTTCAAATCTTACACATGAGCGACAAGAGGAGTGCAAAGCTATGTTAAATCAGTTTGCCTCCCTGTTCTCACTTTCACCAGGCTTGACCCTTTGGGGCCAGCATGATATACTCACTGGTGACTGTCTGCCAGTCAAAAGCAGAGGATATAGACTGTCAGAAAATGTAAGGACCCACATCAAAGGGGAGGTCAAGAAGATGCTTGATCTCGGGGTAATAGAGCCCTCTACTAGTCCATGGTCTAGCCCGGTTGTGTTAGTACCAAAGGCAGGATCCAAAGAATTGAGATTCTGTATGGATTATAGAGCTCTTAATGCAGTCACCAAGACTGATGCCCACCCTTTGCCAAGGACAGATGAGTTGGTGGATAGACCTGGTTCAGCCAAGTTCCTCAGCACATTTGACCTTACGTCAGGCTATTGGCAAATAGCCCTGACAGACCATGCCAAGTTGAAAACTGCATTTTCTACACCAGTTGGCTTATACCAATTTAAGTTTATGCCTTTTGGACTGAAAAATGCACCTGCAACACTCCAAAGGATGGTAAATCAGGTTCTGGCTGGGATGGGGGACTTCTGCATGGCATACTTGGATGACAGTGCAGTATTCAGCCAATCCTGGGAAGAGAATGTTAACCACCTAGGACATGTTTTGCAGGCTCTTGGACAGGCCAATCTGACCATAAAGGCAATTAAATGGCAGATTGGTCAGAGTAAGGTAGTCTACCTTGGGCATGAGGTAGGAGGTGGCGAAATAAGGCCTTTGCTCAGTAAGATTGAAGCTGTGCAAAATTGGACAACACTTACTACTCAAAACCAGGTGAGAGCCTCCCTAGGCCTCACTGGGTATTACAGGAATTTTATAGAGAACTATGGGACCATAGCTTCTCCACTGAATGTAATCTCCTCTCCAAAATTCCCTAAGAAGGTCAAATGGAATGAGGAGTGCAATCAGGCCTTTGAAAACGTGAAGAAAGCTCTTTACCAAACACTAGTATTGAGAGCTCCTGACTATCACCAAACTTTCATTGTGCAGACAGATGCTTCTAATGTAGGTATAGGTGCAGTACTTAGCCAACTGGATGAGAAAGGTAAGGAGCACCCCATTTGCTTCATCAACAGAAAGCTGAAGGATCCTGAGACAAGGTGGGCAACAATTGAAAGAGAATGTTTTGCTATTGTGTGGGCACTGAAGAAGTTTAGGCCATACTTGTATGGTTCTACTTTTGTCATTCAGACTGACCACCAACCCTTGAGATGGTTGATGCAAATGAAGGGGGAAAACCCAAAACTATTGAGATGGTCAATCAGCCTCAAAGGGTTTGATTTCACCATTGAGCACAGGTCAGGGTGTCAACACCAAAATGCTGATGGTCTCTCTAGAATGTATGTCATCGACTAGAGATATGAGATTCATCCAGGAGTGGATTAAATCCTCCTGTCCCTTAGTCTGGGGGGGGAGGGGCGAGTGTTAGGGAGAATTCTCTGTTAAGGCTAATTTCCCAAACCTAGTGAGTCCCCCAGCAGCTTTGCTGGATTTTTGGGGTTTATTTTTTTCTCCTGCTAAGAGTGAGACTCTTTTTCTCCCACTCTTAGACATGATTTGAGATATCCTTTGACTTTGTAATGGGTTTTATGGGCTATGGGGTCTTTTACTCCATAGGGTCTCATGTATTTTTGGTAAGTTTGTTACACAGCACCATCATTGCAGTAACAGAGGGGTGTCATATTGACCCCCAAACATAGACTCCATACCCTGGGACTGACTACTGTCTCCCAGGGCATGTAAAGTCACCATTGACTTTACTAGTCTTAAATTGTGAACAGAACCAGTACAAACCATCATATTGTGGAAGTACTGGTAGGGGTAATTAGATTGCCCCTGGGTCTGTTTTTCGAGGGGGCACTGTGCAGTCCCCCCTCCCTTGTCGAGTTTCTGGCTGGTGGCAGTGGTTACCACGCGAAATATTCCACCGGAATATTTCCTATGGGATTTTCCCATTCATTTTAAATGCACCACTTTTTTGGTGCAATGTTAAAGATACCGCCGGGTTATTTATTTAATATTTATTCCCTGGTTGGGTCTTTTTGCCAGGACTCGGTTTTAAAATGGCGTTTGTGTTTGCCTCTGTAACTCTAACCCAAGTCGAGCCCTTTGTTCCATTTTTTGGCGGGCTTCTGCACAGAAGCCTCCAAAAGCGGTGCCACTCTGTCTGGGTCTACAGCTACAGGATGTGTGGGAGGGGAGTTTAGGCACCCTGGACTGAGTTGCCTAGGCAACTCAAGTCACATTCTTGTGTGATTGGCCCAGTGGTGAGCCACCCGGCTCACCACTTAGCATGTTTAAGTGACAGCTAGGACTGATGAATGGGGGTTTTCTGCATAAAAGCAGGGCTTTGGAGACTGGAACTTCAGAAGTCACCACAGGACCAAAGAATCCGAAGAGGGAGAAGCTGAGCCGACTTGCAACGATGACACCACCGGTGGAGCCCTGCTGAACCGCCTCACCACTTCCAGACGACAGAGAAGATCTTCATCCCGGAGAGTCTTCTTCCTCTGAACTGGTGGGGGTACCAGTTCGCCCTCTTTTCGCCTTCCTGGATCGTCTTGTGGTCAAATCGCCCATGCAAAGCACCCCGGCGGCCGGATAGTCACGCTTCATCACTACCGCGAATAAAAGGGTAGTACCTTTTAACCGAGAAACTCTGCGGCTGGTTTCTTCCCTGGCAGTGCAACGACCTCCAGCTTTCCTCCACGTCGAGATCTTCTCTTCCCCTGGACGAAGCACTGACTTGCACCCGCTGCCAGGAAAAACTGCCCCCGCTGGAGCTTTCTCACCATTTCAGGTACTGTGTCCCGCCTGGTCTCCCTTGCAAAAGACTGTTCAAGGTGTCCCATAAATCCTTGACTCTCTATCCTGGGGTGACTTGGGACCTGCTAACTAACTTTTCCTGAACTGATCCAACCCTTTTTGAACTATCTGCAAATACTTTTTAAAGGATTATTCAACTGTGTGATCTTGGACACATTCCGCCTTGCTCTCTCCAAGAGTGGGCCTGGCCTGTGAACTTTCTTGCTCTAACAGTAGACTCTGCCTTTTTCTGACTTGCTGTGGTTCTTTTAAAAAGTGTTGGTATTGTGCTGTCCTAATTTTACCTTTCCCCTCCCTTTTTAACTAACTTATTGGAGTGCCACCTTAGGTTAAGCGCTCACCTCTGTCTGCAAATAAGTGGTGCTTTAACTAAGACTTGTTCAATAAGTAATCAGGGATATATATATATATTGATAGTGACTGTGTTTGAACTTGCTTGCCATATTAGTGTTAGTGTATTTTACAAGTGTGTTTTTAAATAAATAATTATATACTTTTATACCCAAGCTCTGGTCAGTGTTTGCTTGTGCTACTGTATCTCTGTAGCTACTTTGTATACTCTATATACGGTCTAACTCTTCGTCAGAGAAGTCTGGCTGCTCAGCCACAGCTACCAGGTAAATCTGGGTGGTACAGACTGCTACCAATTGGGTTTACTGCCAACACCTGTAGTCCTAAGCCTTTTGCAGTGGTCCCTAAGGGAATTGCACAGGTTTCTGCCTAACAACCCCCCCCCCCGCTGCAGTACAACATTCGCTGCCAATTTAGGGTGCCCCTCAGACCCCCCTAAAATGCAGCCTACGATTTTGGATTTTTTTTTTTTTTTTACCCAAGTTCGCTTGGCGCTGATGGCCACATTTGTGTGCCATTCTGCCCCCAGTTTGCCCAAACCCTACTGCCCCATCTGGACCAGCAATGTGTCATATCAGTGGTGTCCTTGGAAAGGGGAGAACCTCCCCTTTCCAGGGACACCACTTTTTGTCATATCCCTGGTGGTCTAGTGGGCCCCAGGGCCCCAAACCCCCTCCCACCTCCCCAATCCCTCGATTTTTTTTGGATTTTTTTTTTGGTTTTCACCCCTGGGGGCAGTGATCATCTGCCCCCAGGGGTCTCTGGCGCTGTGGTCCCATGCTTTGGGGCCATGGGGGGAAGGGAGCCTTTTACCTAGTAAGCAGCCCGCTTCCCCCCGTGTCACAAACGGATCTGTATTGATCCGGTGGCATTGCTGCCCGTGGATCGCATGCCCTGCGCCCGATCCGCGGGCAGCAATGTCACACAATGGGTATTGTTGGAATGGGGAGGATCTCCCCTTTCCAACGATGCCTGCCTCGATCTCTGGCTTGAAATACAGCCAGAGATCGAAGCGGAACAAGAAGGTCTCTTACCTTCTGTCTTCCCCGCAGCAGCCGAAAATGGCTGCTGCAGGGAATTTACTTTCAGTTTCACGCCGACGTGCGTTAAGCACGCCGACGTGAAACTGAAGGTAATCCAGCCCCCAGGCAGTGAGGGGGGACCTCCCCTTCACATAGCCCGTGGGTTGGATTACAGTTTTGCTCGATCCCTGCGTTGCAGGGATCGAGCAAAACAGAGTGCCTAAACCGACGAGCCGGCTCGTCGGTGGTAACCTGGAGCATCTGCCACCGACGAGCCGGCTCGTCGGTGGCCCTTAAGGGGTTAAAATCCAGTTGATTGTTTATTTCCGTGCCTTGTTTATATTTGTCTCTCCTTGCGTTTCCTTAACAATCCTCCGTTTGCCTTCCTGATCACTCGTAACGTGATCACAACATTATTCCATCAAATATGGCGGCACGTATCCTGATGCCCGTCAGTCCTTTCCTCTAATGTCTTTGTTTTACTTGATCTGCTTCCTGGACCGGCACGTATTATGACACGCACGGGTCCTTTCTTCTGATTCCTGCCAGTCATGCACTGCTTCGCATGTCGCTGATGTGCAGCTCTCTGTCCTTCGCACTCCACCTCACACGCTGCCGGTACGCTTTTTCAACTTTCAAAAAATGCACAAGTTCCTTGGCATCATGTTACACTTTACTCTACTGCAGACAAATGAAGCCTATTACATTTTCAGCGCTGCGTGCGCCTACCTGCCATTTCGTTTCTCCTTTTTGCCTACATTTCACTGTTTGTTCACTCCGCTCGTATTACACCGTTGTGGGCATCTTTCCATTTATCTTTTTCTTCTCATATCAGCTGCTCGCACTTGCCACACACCTCAGCCAACATCTTTGTCCGGATTCTGTTTCCCTCGTCACCACTATTATATCTTCAGTTCCTTAATAAACATACGAGTGGCACCATTGCATGTCTGTGTTTATCTTTATTCATAACATAACTGAAATGCTGCCCAGCACCCCCATTCCAGAACTCCCCATCTCCAATGTTCTATTTTCCAGAACTCTAACAGTAACAATGATAATAACATCTTCTAAGACCTTAGCAGTAATAACAATAACACAACACTGGGTCTGGCAGCCCTTGCCATAGTATATGATAAAACACAGATATGGATTTGCCCCAAGACTCACGTGTCTCCAAAGCCCACTGCTCTTGAACATTTTGAATACAAACAAGCGGATCATCCCCTTCCTGCATCTTTTTCGTCAATATAGCTCCCATATCTGATGTGTCCGGATATAGCACTCTAACCGCTTTCCATACTGCCGCTCTGCAATTATTGAAAGGTGCTCCATCATGAGCAGTGTTCACCGTAGTAACACCAGAATATCCTGCTCTCGACCAAAAGTCATTAGCTCTTTCCCGAGGATAGCAATAAGGAGACCTTTTATGTCCCCTATAGCTAGCGTGTTTCCTCCGGTCATTTTCTCTAGCTCATGTATCCATTTCCCAGCACCAGAAGTTAAACTCGGGAGTTTGCACCTTAACTTATCTTTTATCCATTTGCGGCCATGGTATGTACTGGGGTCTGGCCCCACCCTTCTCTAACAATGGGAACTGTGAAACCCCAAACTCGCATTTGTCACACATCGTTTGTCTGTCCATAGCAGGAACAATGGTTCCACACCGCCTTCTACCTGGCAGCAATCTTAATCTGGTCACATATGGTCACCTCTGACCATGGGACCGCTCTGTAGGCCGATTTAGCTGCGTCACTGAATCTGACGCCCGGTTATAGGGAGGTCTAAATCCGACCATCTTACTTCCTTATCATTGACAAACACCCTTCAGGTCCACAGGTATTACTTTCCTCCCCATGAACGGGTTCTCTATCTTCGTCTGACATATCCTGTCCCCAACTTGTGTTACTTCTCTCTTCATCATCTCTATTCAGAGTCATTCTATCTGAAGACAGCTCCTCTTGTCGTACAGCTGCGTACTGTTGAGTCAATCATTTTTACCCTTCCCCTGCAGTGCCTTTTTAGACTGCATATCATGATAAACTTTATCAATTGCTTCCCCAATGCTTCTAGAGTTGAACTCATCCTCTAGATTTGCTCTAGACGGACCTGCCATTGGCTCATGTTCTAGGAAGAACTCTTCTAAATCTTCCCATGATACTACTAGATTAGGATCCATTACCTCCTTTTCCATGTGATCAAGATTGCGTGCTCCGTCTTCTCTTTGGTTCTATTTCATCGTCAAACTTTCTTTGTTTCCTTGCTTCCTCCCTTACCCTGTCTTCCTCTTTTGTCTTCATGTCCCTTCTCTGATTTGCCCTTCGTATGTCTTCATCTCTGCGTCTTTGCATTATTTTATCCCTCAATTTCTGTTCCTCTTCTTCCCTTCTTTTCCTCTCTAGTCTTTCTTGCTCTGTTGTCATACGTTCTCTGTTCCTCTGCTCTTTCCTGTTTCCTCAGTGGCTCCTCTTGATACAACTGTTCTCGTCTTTGTCTATCTTTTCTTTTTGCCCCATCGTCTTTCAAGCTTTCTTCCCTTTATCTTTCTTATATTGTTATTTCGGTCTTCCCTTTGCCTTACTTCCTCAATGCCTTTACCATCGAGTTTGAGCAAAATCTGACCACCCATCCATTCGCTCTGTATAAGAGCTAACTCATCAGTCTCATCTTTTTCTCCTTTCCATCTCTTTATTTCTTGTCCTATATCTAGAGATGTACTTGGTCTTTCACTTTTCTCCTTATCGCATCTCTCCTTGTCCCTCTGGACTTTAGAGATTACATCTCTCTCAGTATTCTTCTCTGGGCCCTAGTCACTGCTTTGCGGAGGTGACTCATATGCCGGGTTACTATACCCTGTTGCTGCCTTGAGCTCCCTTAAGGGGTACAGCTCGTCATCCTTTTTACTATCGCCGTCTACTTCAGGTGCGGTGGGTGGAGTGGAAGGCTCTTCACCTCCCGCTGTGCATTCATTAAGTATCCAATCTACAGGATTCGGGTCTTCTCTCTCCTCCTGGTACATTTTCCAGAGCTCTAAGCTCACTAGTCGCTTGTCTAACTTTTTCCCGGTATATCCAGCAAATATGTCATCATATGCTGCAGAACTGCCTTCGATAACGATCCCCCTTGTGGCCACAGCATGAACATTTTGTCTGCAGTTCCTTTAACCCATTCCGCACTGTACTGTCTAAGCTTAGGTGCGTGTTTCGGCAGCTGTTTCCAAAGGTGTATAAGTGTGCACCAATCGTCGCAGCTCCAAACCCTTTATTATTATGTTTTTTACTTTAATCTGCTAAAATATTGTCACTTCAAGTTCATTAAATACACGCTTAGTTCTTTAACTCGCGTTTCTCCTCTTTATTTATGTTTATCAATCTCGTCTATTATTTCATCATCATTACACGATCACATAAAACAGACAGACGAACACACACACTCGGCCGGCCACATATATCTTTAGCCTTTCTCCTCAAGACTTCTCCTGCCTCTAAAAATGCTCCTACAGAGTTTGAATTGACCTCTTTGAATTAGTCTTTAAACAATATTCGTCTCCTACGTCACCCTTAAAGGGCTCTAGGTGTGATTCCTTCTGACCATTCTTTAAAACGCAGGTATCTAGGCGTACGCTCTATCGTGGACTCTCTTCGCGATACCTCTTAATTCATTGGCCTCTCCTCAAGTGAATCTTACTCAATATTTAACACTCATTATTCTCAAGTTACTTTAACCCCACCTCCCTCCATTACTTGTTTTCTCCTTTTCACTTTCTTCACCCACTGGCCATTCACTGTTTTGCCACCTCGCTCAGTTTTTTTACTCACCATTAAAATTTTTCAACTTCCGACTCTCAGGATCATTGACCTCTTTGAATTAGTCTTTAAACAATATTCGTCTCCTACGTCACCCTTAAAGGGCTCTAGGTGTGATTCCTTCTGACCATTCTTTAAAACGCAGGTATCTAGGCCTACTCTCTATCATGGACTCTCCTCGCGATACCTCTTAATTCATTGGCCTCTCCTCAAGTGAATCTTACTCAATATTTAACACTCATTATTCTCAAGTTACTTCAACCCCACCTCCCTCCATTACTTGTTTTCTCCTTTTCACTTTCTTCACCCACTGGCCATTCACTGTTTTGCCACCTCGCTCAGTTTTTTTACTCACCATTCAAATTTTTCAACTTCCGACTCTCA